>NC_081254.1:9515815-12257473 GCF_030490865.1 Poecile atricapillus
TTCAAATGGATTTCTAGAGTCTGATGAAAAGCTAGTAATAAGACTGATGTTGTGCTCTGAATCAGAACTTTCTAGAGAAGTTTAATCTTGAACATATTGGAAAAAAAGTCAATTTTCATTTCTCTTCAGTAGAGAAGTAGCTTCTGTACTTCTGCTGTTTTCTATTATTAAACAATAAATATAAAATTAATAATTCTTGTCTCACATACTTTGTATAACAGAGGCAAACAAACCTCTTCTGGGTTTCTAATTACTGCATATATTTTAGGCCAAATGAAATGCATTTGTGTTACTAACGCATTTATTGACTGAAATTCAAAATCCCTTAAAATTGCATTTGAACATGCATTACAAGTTGTTGGCAATGGGTGTTACACGGTGCTCACACCTTGGACATTAAGAAGTGAATTGTGTGTGCCTGGGTTTCCCACTTTCACCTCTAGAAGCTGCCAGGCAGATGAGATGTGCTCTGTGTTGATAGAAGGTGGGAATGAGACATCTTGTTACACAGGTCTGCTAGAACATGTGAAATGTCTTTAGATCCTTTGCTTTTCAAGGTTTTCTGTGGTTTCTCAAAGGACTATAAATAGTTTTCATCCAAGTATTGCATGTGTGAAAACCAGCTATGGCTGTAAGCCATATTATAGTTTTAGAGATGAGCAGTGAGTTTTCAGAAGGTTTTTGCATTTCTGAAATGAGCCAAATGACTCGACTTTTCAGTCTTTTGCAAGGTGTGTTACCAAGAAAATGGTACATGTTTTCTTACTCATTTCCTGTAACTGGATGTACAGAAGTGTAGTTGTGCCAACAGCTGCTCTGGAGTAAGGGCTGGGCATTCATGGTTCTCTGTGTGCAGCCTTTTTAACAGTAGAGTATCCAACTGCAGGTTGGATCTGCAGTCACACAGGGATCATAACTACAGCTCTGTGTGGGACAGTTTACCTGCTAACTTACAGGCTTGCATCTTACATTACTTAGCAATGCACCCTGTTTAGGTGCTGATGTGTCAGTGCAGGAGAACTCTGTCCTTTTATTCCTTTACTGAGAGTGAAGTGCATTCATTATTCCCTGTGGACTTGACTGCCCATCAGTTGTTGATACAGGAGTGAGAATTTTATCCCACAGTCAGGGGATGCTGAAACACTCTGAAGCACAGCTGAAATGATTGCTTCTAACAGAGTTTTATGAGTTTTGAAATTTTGGTATGATAAATGTTTCAGGCTAGCTTGTCTGCACAGACAGCTGCATTAATCTCCTTTTCATCTGATAAATTAATATCAACAGTTGGGGAGTTTCAGATTTCAGAAAAATAGAAGTAGCAGTTTGTTAGATAACTAATGAGATCAATAGGGAATTTTGTAGAGCTGTCTGAGATAAATGAATGCTGTAATGGATGAAAGCAAACAGTTTTTGAGAGTATTTAGTATCTAAAGTAGTACAGTAAGATGATATCAAAAGTATCAGCATACAATAATAAAACAGCTGCATGTTGCATCAAGTATTTGTATGACTTAGCATGTTTAATTTGGGAAATTATGTGCCTTGAATATGTGGAAGCAGAATTTTTAACCAGTTAGAACTGCTGTAATTTTCTAGATAGCTGGTTTAATGGAACAGATTCTGGCTTCTGAATGCCGGAGTCTTTTGTGCCTGCATGGCTTGGGATACTACTTTTGAAGACTCTTGGAAGCTGACATACTGTTGAGATTTCTAGCACAGATCACTGTGCTAGAAATCTTCTAGGACTTTGAAGACAGTGTAATTACTGCTACTCCTAGGCAGCTGGGGATTACTTGTTCTAATTACCAGTTAGTCTTCAGTGTAGATAAACAGTAGATCCCTCTTCTGTGCTTTGCCACTAGGCTAGATAGATGCTTGAGGCTGCAGAGATGAACTATCCTGAATGTATATGCTCTGCTCTGGTTTTGCTTCTTTGGCTGCCATGTAGACTGGCATTTGTCATGCATGTGGAACTGGATGATTCCAAAGCAGTTCTAAATAGCCATGTTACAAATGTGGCTCTGTTTTGCCCATTATTTCTAGGCTCTTATTTCTGACTGGCTGCCTTGTCACCTCCCTGAACATTGATTTGTTTGTATCCTTGTGCTTACAAAAGCACTTAAATATAACGTGTTCTACAGATGATTAGATTGTGTAGTCAAAAGGGAGATTAATTTTTTTGTTTCTCTGTAATGGCAGGGATTCCATTGGAGTAACTCGTAATTTGCACTGGACATACACTGATGATACATAACAGAATCAAACAGAGTTGAAGGAAACAAAGGAAGTCTGTTTGTTTATATAGCTACATTAGTGATCTGAGGCTTGTTCTGTTTTCTCCTTGAGATCTTGTCTCATCTTTTGTAGACAGAGACACAAGTGCATGCAGGCAGGAATGATGTTGGGTGTTACTGCAGGGACATTGTTTTATATTGGTTTAGTGTTGAAATGTAAAAACTGTTAAATCCAGTGTGGTGTTATAAGTGTTTAATAGGCCTTCAGAAATGTTTCTTTGGTCATTATGCTCCAAAGCAGTTACTTGAGTCTGTTGTAAACAGCTGAGAAAAGTCCTGTCACCTTCCTTATGATATTTTTGTCAGAAAGCAGAAGGGAGCAAAAAGTTTTGGAAAATGTGCTCTTTTGAGAAACAAACTGTTCAGAACACTTGAAGATGTGAACTTGAAGCATTTGGCAGTTGTTTCTGTTTTCCTTGGTTAAATAGACCTATACAGGAACTCTGCATTTTATAATTGAGTTCTTACAGAAAGGAAATACTTAGATGAAAAAATTAGATATTTGCGGTTTTGAATATTGGGTTTTCCTTAATGTAGATAAAGTTGTAATTCTAAATGTTAGTTGCTAGCCTAGTCCAGCTAGTAACATTTCCCAGCATGTTTTAATTTTCCAGCCCCAAGGTCTTAAAACTCTGAGACAAAAGAGGAGGAAGCCTCAGTGCAGATCTGGTGTGCCTTGGAGCAGCCACCTACATCCATTTTTTTTGTGGTACCTCATTGTGACCTAGTGCTAGATGGCTTCTCCAGGCACAGCCTCTCTGCTTCTTCAGGGAGCCATTTCCTCAGTGGAGAAATGGAATGCTGAATGGAAATACTTACAGACTGGAACTAAGCTACTATATGAGTCTTACATCATTTAGCTTAAGTGAGAAGTTCTGTGTAACATTGTATAATGTATGAATGTTTGAAACATATGGTAGTATGCTACAGAAAATGAAAATAAATTTGCATCACACTTCTCAGTGCAATTAATATTTTCTAAATGTCTAATCTGCAGCAATTAACGAGTTTTTAGACTATCATTGATTCAGAACCAAAAAATCTAAAAAAAAACCCTGCACGTTAGTTTTTAATATCAAACAAGGATGTTGATGTTACCTTGTTTTAACAATTTTAGGTCTGTCATATGCAAGTCACACAGTTGGTTTCACACCACCAACTTCACTGACTAGAGCTGGAATGTCTTACTACAATTCCCCAGGCCTTCATGTGCAACATATGGGACCATCCCATGGTATTACAGTAAGTATCTAAAATCATAAATACTTGTTACCAATATAGTTTGGTTTTTGGAAGTTATGATTGGTTGTCCTTAAGCTTATTTACAAAACATTTTTGTAAATGTTTGTTTTTGTCTCTTTACTCCAAGACATCTATTGCTGCTTTCTTCAACCCTGATTTTCCTCTTCACCCCTCAGAAACTGATTCTTTTTGGAGAACCTTGTTTTCTGCAAAAGAATAGGATGTATTATCATCTTAAGGACAGTAATAGGTATCATCCTATGGATCAGCAGGCAGGGTGTGAAAAGTGATGTTCTAAGCTGCTAAGCCTATCCCAGGAAGTAAAAGCATTGCTTTCATTTTTCTCCTAGTCTCCACCATCTGACGGATGAGTCATCTGAGGTTGCTTCAAGCTCAGGTTTTCTTCAGGATGACACACAATGCTACCATCATGTCACTGTAACAGGCAGTTAACTCTTATTTTCTATTGTCATTGGCAAAGAAGAAAGTTAATATAAACATTTGTTAGGGCAATTTCTCATATCTTTCAACTGAATTTATTTTCTTTTTGCCTGCGATGTTTGATGCATTTCCACTTAATCGTGTTTCTTCTAAATATTTGTGGAGTTTAATGAGCAAACAAAGCCTAAATATTAACCATATAGCAAGGTATCTTATGATTGTTGTATCAAGACCATTTTGATTTTTCTCAGCAGGTATGGTAGTTTGTAAATATTCGTCAAGGTTTTTGCTTATACTTGTCATTCTCAGATGTAAAAAGGTATTTTAATAGAATTTTTAGTACCATGCTAAAATATGCCTGCTTCTGGTTTAGGTGGGTGTGCAAAGGTAATTGTTACAATTTCACTGACCCAAGGTGGGTGGGTACCACTACAATGGTAGCTAGAACAGAAAGAAAGCTGGAGCACAGCAGGAAAGTAAAATTCTTGTTGGGGCTCAGCCCATGGCTGTGTGTCACATGCGTTAGTCACAGGAAGATCTTTGTGCTTCTGGAAAACGTAGAAACTAACTTTATAAATGAGTTTGTCAAAGAACCTGCTCTGTTCAGTCTCTGTGAAATACTGCTCTTTCTGAAACTGTGAATTAATTGAGTCACTGTGAAAAAGATCATCTTGAGGACAAAATACTAATTGTTCAGAGAAAGGTGTTGACAAGCAGCTCATGGCTTTGTCTCAATACTGATACCAGGTCCCCTTATATTATATGTATGCAAATGGAATAAATGATATTAAATGTTTCAGAGGCATCAGTCAGTTTTCAAGAATCTCTTGGGTTTCACATAAAACTTTAATCTATTGTACATAGTTGTGCAGAAAAATAGATACAATATATTTGATTTGACTAAACTGTAGTTTCATTCTTGACTCTTTATTTTCGATCTCCATTGCAGAATAAATTTGACTTTATGTGTAGTACATTTGATATAGAACTGTTATCATGCTTCTCCCCAGAGCTGACCACCTGTGGTTGATTAGTATTTATGGGTAGGTGGTTTGTCATACCATGAGGTTGTTGATTAATGCTAACCAGATTGGTAAGTAATGAGCATTTTTATTTCAAAAGTGCAGAAGTTAGTGTTGTGGAGTGTAATTTATATTTTCTCATTGCTAACATTAAAGATCATCCTTCCCCTCCTCAGTTTGTAAAGGTAAAGTGGGGTTTAAGTATTTCTATTTAAATGTAGAGTTGTTGAAAATCTGTGGTTTCTCTTGAGGGGGTCTCTAACAACTGCTTCATTTCTGCAGCTCAGAGGGTTGTAATATATTTTTTTGTTCTCCAGAGAGCAACATGTATTATGCTTTGGTTTTGCTCTATTGTGTGGGCTAAGAGTCTTTCAGACATCTAGAGATTCTGGGCAGACTCTGATACTCCAAACTTTCCCACTCAGGCTCATGAGCCTGGCAACATGAAGTTAACAGTTCATCAACATCTGGTCGGGCAGGCACAGCTGGGAGGTGCTGTGCCTGCAGCATCTCATTTCTTTTTAGGTTGCTGATCATCATGGGTAAACCTATCTGCAAGACATGTCTTGTGTTCATTTCCTGCAAGCTGACAGGAAAGAATGCACGTTTTCTTTGAGGTCAAGAGTACTTCCCCATTCCTTTGCTACTCCATTATAGAGGACCATTTATTTAATGTAAAAGTTGTATTGTGACTCCTGCAATGTTTTGAAATTTCTTCTTCCCACATAATTGTTCAGACTTCTTTGTGTGATTTTTTTTTTTTTTTTTTTCCCTTTGCCGAGTTTAAAGGACTTGCACCTAACATTGTTCAGGAGTGTGTTAAACATAATTTCAATATTTGTTCTGCAGAGGCCTTCACCACGAAGAAGTAACAGCCCCGACAAATTTAAACGTCCCACTCCTCCTCCTTCTCCAAACACGCAGACCCCAGTGCAGCCACCTCCGCCACCACCTCCACCACCTGTGCAACCTCCGGGCCAACCCGCAGCATCGCAGGCAGCCAATTTTCAACATTCAGTGCATCCCTCCTCTCAGCCTTAGTGCATGTGCTCAGCAGTCTCTATGTCAGAAGTGGACTCATAACACAGAGCAGTTTACTAAAAGCCAAAGGCTTACTTGGCATATTTGGATTTGACTTATTTGCACTGAGGTTATATAGGCTTCACTGTTAATTGTGTTGTAAACATTTGTATAAAATGCAGCCAGTGTTGTGGGTCTACAACACTAACTTAACAAAGTTTTCCATCAGTGTTTACTTGAACTACATGTATGTCCATTCTCTGGCTGGAACATTTGCTACTCTGTTTGGTAATACGACATTATGTCGTTTTGCTTGGCTCCAAAGCTTCATTTTCCTGGCTTTTAGGTTTGTAAAATTAAAGGGATACCTTTTTATATTTTTTCATGATAATTTGTGGAAAATGAAAGGCATGATGGGCTACATGATAAATTCTGAAATATTACAGTGTTTACCAAGCTTATGGAAGATCAGCACTATGTTTCAGTCATTTAAAATATCAGCTTCTAGTGCAAAAGTGAGACACCCTAATCAGTGCCCAAGACACAAACTCTCTGGTATTATATAGCAAATAAGCTTTATTCACAGAGGACACATCCATTCTTCTCTTGTTTAAAAGCACCTCAAATGTATGGTACAGTCAGAACTTTACACTGAGGGAATTGGCTTGTTGGAGTCTGTGGAATGTACAATTCGTGGACCTTAAGATTTGATGATGTCACTTGACCTCTCTGTTAACCTGTAAGCTGCCCATACTGTGTGCCCTGTCACAGTTGACCATTGGGAAGTGTGGTCCTGCCCACAGGTTACTGAGAGCTGATTCAAGTGTGTGCTCTTGGATGTTTTTGCTGCAGAAGGCGATGTGATTGTAGAGAACAACTGATGATAATTTCTTTCTTGTTAAAATATATTCATTGTGATTCCCCTGAAGCAAAGTTTGAACAGGTATTTTAAATGTTCAAAAGTCTGTTAGAAAATGAGATGAGCATAGAGACTATATTGGCATAACAGCCAAAACTTTGTATTGCTTGGTAGAAACAGAGTACAAGAAAGTAGCACAACATGGCACTAATGAATGCTTATTTAGCAGCCTAAGCCGGTACAATGTATAAAGAAATGTATTCTGAATACATTCTTTCCATTCATTTAGCACAAATAAATTGGTTTCACTTTGCAGTGGAACAAAGTGTCACTTCTTGATATTGACATCCTACTTGGTTACATTTTCCCTGAGGTTCCTGTTGAGTACTGGGGTTTATATATTTTGGATAATTTTAAATGGTTTACCTCATATATATGGATATGTGGGCCATGGAAAATGACAAGAGAATGTTTATTTTATGAGAATATGTATCTGGCTATAATCAGAGCAGAACATGAGTAATTTATCTTTTGTTTACAAAAGTTTGTTTGACATGCCTAATGCTTTATTAAGGACATTTTTAAGAAGGAAGTACAGCATTCTGGTAGTATACTAACACATGTACATATATTGTTGTGTTTGCCGCTCAACTATTCAGTCAGAATTGCAAACTGAAAATCTTTTTGAAAACAGCGCTCTAAATCAAAATTGTAAGTTAAAATAATGTTGTAAAATGTTCCGCTTAAGGCAAAATTAGAATTTCTTCACTGTAGGTATGTAGTTTCAGCTCTGAGAGAATTTAGAGAAATTCATATATAGTCTATTACACCTCTTAAACCAATATGGGATCAAGTGCATTATCAAATTACATTACATTAATTATGGTAGTGACTCTCCAGTCAAGTAATTCTCAAGATTGTGGCAGACCTAAAATTTGACCACTGCTTCCATCTGAAAATAATTGACCATATCAGAGGCTCAGCTTTCCCTAGAAGAGACTAAGCTCTGAGCATTATAATTAAACAGAGCTCCTGATTCAGTGATGGGATTGCATGGGAGAAAGCGACAGGTAGTCAAAGGTGGGACTAAGGTCAAGACAGGATCAGCTTAGTTTGACGCTTGTCCTTTTGTAAACATAAGACAAAGAAAAGAATACAATTTTTATTAAGTAGGATTCCAGCTCAAGTATCCCAGAGTTTGAAATGGTGCCCTCCTTTCTGAAGTGCTTTGAGATCCTTGGATGTACGGCTCTGTGGAGGACAGTCTCATGGTGGTGGATGTACAAATGTGGGTGGAAAGGAAAGAGCCTTTGATGGTGTTTTAAGATCTCAAAATGGAAAATTGCCTAGAATAATTTACATTTGAAGCATATTCCAAAACTGAATATGTGTAACCCAAGTTCAGCTGCTGTTGTTAAGTGTCTTAGAGAACTCTCCTTACTGTTCCAGTGGGACTCTTACCAGAAGAAAGTAAAGAACTGACAAATGTATACTAAACCTTGAAAGTGTAAAAAGGCACTAAATTTGCCTTATCAAACAAAGAACGTTGAACAAACATTTGCTTGCAATCAGAAGTGTTAAACTCTATTTGTAGACTTTTTGAATAAGATAAGAAATTGTGCACAACCATCTCCTAATAAATGTAAATGATTTTCAGTTTTCCTTGTGAATTATAGTCATGAATTATGATTCTGCAGCTGTGATTTTATCCGATCTATAGACTGGAGAAACTCACTTGGCAGTGAGGTCCAGCTCACTATGAGGGCTTAAGTGCTTTGTTTCTCTCAGAAGCACCTGGGTGGTTTTCTGACATCCTTTTCATCACTAATGCCTCTCAGTTGCACACTGCATTGTCACTAGTTGTGTAAGGCCACAGAAGCAATGTTTAGCTTGTGGAGCATTTTGTGAACGTACCCCTTTACAGCTAAAGATTAAAAAAAAATAAAATCTACTTTTCAGCTGTTTCAGCAGTGCTTTCCTCTCTGACAATCAAGCAGCTTTCTTTCTGTATTTTCTCTCAAAGGATCTGGCTTGGATGCTGGAATGCAGCTGATACTCTGTAGAGCATTAAGAGTTTATGTTATCCACGATTCGTTCCACAGAACTTCTTTGGAAGAAGAGGTGGGACTGTTCAGAGGTAGTAGTCTTACAGCTAAAAGCCAGATATTATGTTTTAATTACATGTGCTCTTCTGAGAGCATATTCCCAAGGGCAGAAAGTACATCACTTTTTCTAGAAAGTGTAGTGCTTTTCTATTGGCAGTTGCTGGAGCTGAGCAGGATTCTTTTCCTGTTAAAATGTTTTCATTTAGGAATCCAGCTGCTTGGGTGGAATCCCTGGGCACTTCAGCTGAAGGAAAAGTGCAGTCTTGGAAGCAATAAAAATGAGAAAGCTTCCTGGGGTCTGTTCAAGTTGCACCACTGACAGGAGAGTATGTGGACTTTGTATATTCTGTTAAATAAATAGAAACTGATCATGGAGACAAATAAAAAAGCCTTAAATAGTTTGTTGGTCAAAGAAACACAGTCTCTCATCCTCGATATCGATTATTGCTTGCTAAGAGGATGCAGCCAGGGACCTTGATTGAGTTATGCAGTGTTTTTGTGATCCTAATGCTTGGTTTCACAAGCAGTACAAATTCTAATACTGTTCAACTCTTTCTGATGTTTCCTTTTTTTCAGTCATGGCAGTCTATTTCTGTTTGATCCTTGGGAGTCTACAGAGCAAGGACTATGCAGAACATATTTCTCCAGTTCAAGCCATCTTATAAGAAACCAGAAGGTTTATGAGTGTAAGCTACAAAACTATAATACATGCATATGTTACAACAACCTCCTTGAGAGGAAAGATCTTGGAAGAGAGAGCAAACAGAGCCCCTAGATACCAAATGGACTGTATGCATAGAGACAATCTGGTTTCCTCCATTTCCTCCGGAGCCAAATTCCTCTCCTAGCCTTTTTTTATTTTGGATCAAGGTTCTTAAAATTTTAAATTATTTTAAATTCCATGTCTCACTATAGTAAGTACTCAGGATACCTTTATGTTGATTTTGGATAACAACCATTAGTCCCAGTACGAGCAGAGTTTGAGTCAATGCCACTGTGTAGACAGGAGGAAGTCCCTGAATATGCCAGACTGTGGCCTTTCAATGCAGTTAAAGTGGGAGTGCATGCTCATTGAATGATTTATTTTTCTAAGCAGCTGGTTTTGGATTTTAGGTGTGTTCTGAAGAGGAGATACACTGTGGAGTTTGGTGCTGCATTACAGACAGCTGCTGCTACTTTAGGGAGAAGAGTGCTTGTGCCTGTTCTACTAGTCGGGCTCCAAAGAAAAGTACTACCTCATCTTTCAGTTGGGATGATGTGGCCACAGGGTCAGCAGAAATGTCATAGCTGTGTTAGGTTTTGTTCTGCATCTATTACCTGGATGTGAGTCTTTCCTCACTGGAATGGGACTCCAGAGGTTATAAAGCTTTTGTAGAGGAGGAGTGAAGAGTTAGGAGATGGTTGAGGATTGAGTTTGTGAAAATTGTGTCCCCGTAGTAAATTGCTGCTCAGAGTGCTCTTTGTCTAAGCCTGGGGCTTGCCTGTATTAAAACTATTTTGGGGAGGGAAGTTTGGGTTTTTTTTGTGATTTCGTTTGAACAAATGCTGTGTTGCAGTTCTTTAAGTTTATGGCATTGGTATCTAACTAAAAAACAACAACAAAAAAATCACAAAAAGCAATTCCCCTTTCCACAAAAGTATTGGAAGTATTCTTCTGTGTGCAAAGGTGGGTTTTCTCATGATAAAACTTAATGCTGTATCTATAAATGGAAATGTTTTACTCTAGTGGTAAAACCTAAGCTGTCCAAGGCACTTTAGTTTGTGATTGCTGACTTTTGTTTTGGCAGGTGTTTCAGATGAAATCTAAGCCTCCTGTGGAGGAAGAAAAAAATCACCTGACAGCTGTAGACTGTTCCTTTCCTGCAGACATACAGCAGTTTCCTCAAATGCAAGTGGAACAAGCATCCTTGAGCTTTTCTGAAGCTTATATTTAATTTCAGTACCTTGGTGATTGCTCTTGTATATTTTGAGAATCAATGAAGCCTCATTATAGGTTGGTTGGGTATCCAGCTGGTTGTTCCTGTGTTTTTCTGATCCTAGTGAAGGAAGCCTGTTCAAATTTGGATCAAACAATGGCCAAAGTGCAGATTTGTTGAGCATGAGTCCAAGTGGTAACTTTAAGAACATTACACTGTGTTGGTGTGGATCAGAGCTTATTGTAAGAACCTCAGATATAAAGAAGTTTGGGTTTTTTAGCAGGTTACGTTTTATTCCTGTACTATCTGCATTACTGCTTTTTTGTATATCTCAAGGTGTTTACATATACTTGTAATTGTTACGATGTGTCTGTAATCAAGCTCATCTGTGCCTTCATGCAGACTTCCAATAAACACTTGATTTTTTTGTATTTACTTGTATGGAAGACTACTGGGTGGATGTATATTTCCTTCTCTGTCAGCCTGTCATCACTGGGGAAAGAGGAAGAAAAATGAGAACTAGCGGTCAGAGAAAGATAGATGATTGTCTTTGTTTTTACTGTCTTTGATTCTAGCTGGGGCCATTCCTTGTGTTAAATGTCTGTGTGTAACCTGGGGAATAACCTGTTCACATAATCAAGTTTGCATAGCAGGTGCTCCTCACTTTGCTTTAGGTGGATATTCAAAGTACAATGCATGCTTGACTCCATCAGTTTTGCTTCTGTCTTGGAAGAATGTAGCTACATTTCTTGAGTTATTGTGGGGAAATTCCAGAGTATCTTTTGGGATTAAACATGCCTGTTTAACTTCACAAAGCTGCCTTCCATGGGAGTTCAGGCACTTTTTTTGCCAAAGCAAAAGCTGCAGTATTTTTGGTCTTAGTTGACCTCCTTACCTTGAGGGTACTTTTCCTTGGGAGGGTGGAGTGGAATAGGGAAATAGAGTTTTGTCTTTTTATTAATTTTTCCCAGTTCATAGGAACAGAGATGATTATTTTTGTACAAAGTTACAGAAAAACATCCTACGTGTTCTGAGTCAAAAGCTGTACATAGCAGGACAGCTCTAATCTGATATCAACTGTGAGAAGGAGAGAAGGTAAAAAATGTTTCCTTGCCTGTGCTAAGGGGTGTGCTGTATATTCTGTAGCTCAGAAAAGAGTTCTGCTATTCCTTTGTATTAGTAAAGATCAGGGTATCAGGTGCTCTCTTCCAGCTTTTCTTGATTGTCTTGTAATCACACTTGATTGTTCAATTAAGTCATTCTGTGATTGATGGATTCAGTTATTTTTTAATGGAGACCTGTCTTAAGAATCCACTGTAATTTTTGCTATTTTGACATATTTTCTTACTAAAACCGTAATCAATTATAATACTTAATGATTTTAGAGCTTGAGCCAGTTGTAATCTTTACATTGTATGTTTTTGTGTAAATTCTGTGAGTACTTTGTTGTGCCATCCCTTTTCATGTTTCTGATTTTGCCACTTTTTTATTGTGTGCATTCATTTGTCAGCACAGAGGTTACCTGTGGCATACTCAGTAGCTTGTCTAGTATTACTTGCTGTGTCTGGCTGTTTTGCCAAGATTTTGGATGTAGATTTGAAAGTCTCAGAGGTGTGTAAACTTGCGCTTATCCTGTATTCAGTGTCTTGAGTTGTTCAACTTGTTGGTTGAATCCAATTGTGTCTGTCTTGTTCAGCTGCTGCTCTGGCCTCTCTGCGATGCTGCTCTGCTCAAGTCAGGACAGGCCTTTGCCTACAATGGGAAGTGTGCTCTTCCATTCTGACCAGTAAAATCCTTGTATTCTGATGGCTACAAATTCCTGGGCGCCGGGCCACGGGTGTATTTCAGCAAATGCTAACCTAGCTGATCTCTGTTACTCTGTTCTTGGAACACAGGCAGTCTTTCTTAAAAGGCCTTTATTCTCCTCATGCTCCTGCTGCAAATGCTGAGCAAGCACTTGTTCTGCCTGTCCCTGACTGCCATTGCTAGGTCTGTGGACTGGGGAAATGAGCTGTTGCTCTCTTTGTGCATGTCCTTTGTTATCTGACATTTGTCTGAACAGAAATGAGCCACTTCAACACTTTCAGAATTGCAGGAAAAAAGGGAAAGATGATGCATGTTGCTGTTTTAAGTTCAGGTTGCCTCGTCCAGGTGATCACCCCTTTAGATGCTTCTTTTTTATTTCTTCCAGTGTTTGTACCCCTTTATAAAGGAAAGCAAGTTCCCAGCATTGCAGGGGTTAACTTAGAAATCCTGGCAAACCGCTGGGAGTGAGAGAAAGAGTGATGCATTGCACAGCAAGCAATTTTAATAAGCCTAATCCTTCCTGAATGTAAAGGTACTGGCTTGGATAGCAGTCTATTTCACATGCTTCTAAGACTATTCTGTACCTTTCAAAGTACACGGCACAGCCATCCTACAGAAGCAAGAAGAGATTGAGGTCAGTCCTGCATTTCCCAGATGGAGACTAAAGGTATGTAGAAAGACTATTAGTTCACTTGGATGCAGCAAACAGTAAGTACAGTCAGAAGGTCTGAGATGGGAACCTTGAGGCTTTTGAGCCACAGGGCTGTTGATGAGAGTCATCTGTGTTCCAAATTCTGTAGATCAGTAAAAATGCTCTACACCGTGTCCCGTACCTTTTTTCTCTTAAGCCTTGAGCATAGCCTGGCATGTGAATTTAATGAAACCAGAACACTGATCTGTGGGAGTCTCAAGTATCTGTGGTGTGACCATCTGGCATTTTTGGGGCTGAACTTAAGAAGAAATATATGCTGCTACTTCCCTTCTCCCTCAGTCGCTATAGTCACACTGGCTTCCCTCCTGTCACTGAAGGCCCCCTCGATCTGGTGTGAAAAAGCAGTGTTGTGAGCTGGGCTCTTGCCATTCTGGATCTGAGTGCTTTTTGACAGTGCTGAATGAAACAGGGTGTACTTTTGTAGTGAATTTTAACACTATCTTGGCTGTCAGTAGCAAATATTAAATGTAGAAGAGGTAAAAAATAAATGCTTCTTCATGCCTTGAGATGGGAATTTTATATTTGCTGTGACTTTTTTTTTCCATACTTCCTAAAAATTGACCTGATTTTTCTGTATGTCTTCAACACTGCTACCGACTTCTGCTTATTTTCTAGCAGGGGAAAGAATGAAGGCTAATAATATGAAGCAGTTTTGCAGTTCAGCTGTGGTTGGTACCTGACTTTCTTTGGAATATGCAGATTGCTCATCTGCATCACCAAGTTAGGCAAATTGTTTTGGATCACTTGAATGTGAATTTTTGCAGTTGTTTTGATACGAAAAACATTAGATGTTTTTTGGAAAGTGTTCAACAGAGGGATGTGAAGGTTGTGAGGATCCTTCCAGGAGCAGAACTCAAGTTGCTTGGTCTGTTCAGCCTGGGGAAGAGGAGGCTGAGGGGACACCTCACTGCAGGTACAGCTTTCTCCTGAGGGGAAGAGGAGGGACAGGCACTGATCTCTGCTCTGGGGTGACACTGACAGGAGCCGAGGGAATGGCCTGAAGCTGTGCCAGGGCAGGTTGAGGTTGGATATCAGGAAAAGGTTCTTCCCCCAGAGGTGGCTGGGCAGTGGAACAGGCTCCCAGGGCAGTGGTCACAGCAACAAGGCTGGCTGAGTTCAAGAAGCGTTTGGGCAATGCTCTTGGGCACATGGTGTGATTCTTAGAGCGTCCTGTGCAGGGCTTGGAGTTGGACTTGATGATCCGTGTGGGTCCCTTCCAACTCAACATATCCTATGATTCTAATTTTTATATATTTTTTTAAATAACTGCCCTCTGGGTGCTCTTCCCCTTTCAGGGTGCCTGCCTGCCCTGAGGCAGTGGCACTGTGCTCAGTTTCCCCTGTACCTTTAGGGCCTCCTGGGCCCTCAGGGTGGATCCAAAGCTGTGGGATCTGTGGGGGGAGCAGTGGCAGTAGGGCCTTCCTCCCTCCACCCTTGGAGCTGAGTAGGGGTAAGGTGGAAACTGGAGCAGACTTGGCAGTAGAGAAATTAACGTTCCCAAGTATTATGAAATCCCCAGCTGTGGTGGTATATATTTGCAAAATCTGTATTTCCACAGAAACTGTAGTTAGAAATGAGTTTCTGTGGATGAATGATTAAAGTGATTAAGGCTTTTAAACTTAATGTACTTTTTGTTGCTTTTGGTCATCAGGACATAGTTCTGTGTAATTTTAAAATGGTTTAGTCACTGTTCCTGCACAGAGGATTTTTATACAGCATACTTATAAACCAGTAAGTGTCATAAGTTTTATTTAAATTATTTTCTTGTGTTTTCTGTCCAAAACACCAAAACAAGTGTTGGCTGTGACAACATACCAATGAATTAAACCTGTTAAAAATTACTGCATTCCTCACACTATTAAGGAACTCTAGGATTAGTCTGCCCGTTGTCTTGAGTATTAATTAAATACATTTTTTATGCTGTTAGTTTCTGAAGGTAATTGAAGGGTTTCAAGTTAACTCTTTCATAGTTTGAAAAGACATTCAGTTTCTTTTAAAAAAAATTGTCTGGACTAAAGCATCCCATATTATTATATAAATATATATTGACACCATGCAACTGAAATTAATGTCTGAATTAAGAGGGGAACCTATGCTTTTAGATTAAACATTCCAAGAACTTCCCAGGGATGCTCCCAGGAATGCTGTGCCCTTGTTTTAGCAGCCTCCCTGATTTAAGGGACAATTTATTGCAAGAACAGTTTGTGTGAATCAAGATTGCATCATAAAGCTTTGGCTTCTCTTTTATGGTATACTTTAGGAATCCACCTAACTGAAATTGTGGCTCTTTGCATTAAAATTTATGTTAACTATAATTCCAGCTGAAATCTTACCTAGATTCTTGGGAACATGTAGTCTCCTGACAGCAATAACCTTGCTAACCTCTGGAGCATAATCTTATTTTTTTTCCTAGAGATTTTTTTTTTTCCCCTAGGTAAATCTTGATGCACTTGCAAATGGGGTTAGAAATGCCATTAATATCCTACCAGTTGATTCAAATAATGAAATGAATCATTATGGCAATACATAAAGAGAGTCTGGGTGCACCAGAGGGATGACAATGGTGAAAAGAGTACAAAGTGAGCAGAATACTTGTCTTTGCATTGCCTAGAGTGAGGGAGAAGTTCTGCTTGTTTTCTAACAGAAAAGGAGCCAGACTTTGGGTACAGTTAAAAGAGCTTGGGTTTTCCAAATACTTTCACTTTACTCAGCCATTACAGGACTCTCATCCTGATTCTGAAACTATTTCTCAGTTTCATGTTTCTGTTAATCATAAAAAGGGATTCTGTTTTCCCAGGTTACCTCATGGAAGACAACTTTAAAGGAAGCCAGTTTCTTTCCTCCAAAGTACTAACGTTTAATTGACTAGAGTCAGGATGTCTGATGATAGTAAAAAAGTTTGCTCAAGATTTGATGAAGATTTACAAGGTCAAGCCATCAAATGTTGAATAAACTACACTATTAGAAGTGGTTGTGACTGAGATAGTCTTTCTTAGCTACAAAATTCCCATCTTGAATAGTTTATACTGGCATGAAAATATATTTAACCCTCTTGCCTTTATTATTGATTATTTTATTATTATTATTTATTATTTATTTATTGGGTGTTTCTTTGGGGTGGTTGGGTTGGGTTTTTTTGTTTGTTTTTTTTTTGGTTTTTTGTGTGGGTTTTGATTGTTTGGGCTTTTTTATTAACTTGCTGACAGTTTTATTTTCTTACTACTTGCTTCTCTTACAAATCTTGTCCTTTGGTCCATACTACATTTTAGCAGTGTCATAAAATCTTTCCTTTACAAGTGCAGAACTACATTTTACAGTTTTAACTTTAACAGTACAAACATCCTATAGTTTACAGATGATGATGAACTTGAGAAGGTTCTGCTGTTGTGTGCTGCCAACAGTGCAACAGTCCATACTCACACATGCTTTTCAGCTATTTCCTTTCTTCCAAATTCCTGGTTTAAGACCGGTTCTGGGGGAAAAAAAAAACAAAAAACAAAAAACCAAAAAACTTGTAATGTTTTTATTTTTTAACAGAATTGCCACTTGCATTTATGTCACCTGACCTTATTTAAAATTTATTATTGCAAGGAATCTGTTATTAATGTGATTCAGCAAATATCAGTCAACCTTTGGTAAGTTTTCCAAAACACTTGGATTTGTTGAGGGCTGAAATTGGCACTTACCTAGACATTGTGGGTGAGCTGTTGTTCTTGTTCCCATGGATGAAGTATCTATAATGAAGTTGTTTTGGACTTAGAAGGGCAGAAATGAGGATGGAATTCAATTGCAAATCAATGAGTGGGCCGTGAAATTAGCTATGCCATCTACACATTTTTGAGTGTCAGAGTGGTTTCTAAAGTGAATGCTTCCACCAAGACTCAGATCTCAGAGTTCAATGAAAGGCCCAGCAACCTTATTCCCACAGGGGCAGAAGGATCCAGGGAACTGTTTTCCTGGCAGTTATGCTCTCATATTAAAGTTGGTCACATGATGCTCAGGCTGCACTTTCTTCTTCCACAACAAATCCCCAAAAATAGAACAGACGCTGAAGCCTGATACTTGCTACAGCTTTCCAATCCAAGTTGGCCTAAGGCTGAGGTGGGGGAAGTCTCAACAAAGAGCAAGGATTCAGCAAAGACATTTTTGTTTGTTTTTCCCCTCCCAAGTTCTCTGCTCAGAGGCAGGGTTCCTGGCTGTTCCTCTCCTGTTTCCAGAGCAGCTACATAATTACTGCACATCAAAGATAGTTAGCGGAAGCCATTAAGGATGTTTCCCATCTCTGGACTGTAGAAACTTAAGGTGGTTTGTCAGCCTACCCTAAAGAAGAAAACTTCCCTTGGAGAAAAATAGTCATCTTCTGTAAATGCAGCTTTAATTCATTATTGACATATTCAAATTTGCAATTCATCTTTTTAAATCTGTTTTACTTCAACTCCGTTAACTAGGGTACATCTTCTCTAAGATTATTCTCCTTAGTAGTGGGTATATAAATAATACTTAAGAAAAAGCATTTCTGCAACTTGAAGCAATGGCATTTCCACTGAAAACCTTAGCCTGGTATTTAAGATGCCATCTTACTGCATATGAAACCTGTGCCAGTTGGATTCTTGGTCAAATTTTACTGACTTCCTTTAATGACAATATGAGGAGGTGGGAGAGGAGAAAACAGACATAAGAAAATGGAAGAGGAAATTCAAGTGTTAATTTGCACAAGTATTAACTGTATAGGAATGCTTTGTGTGTTAAAAATAAATTGAAAGCCTGTGTACAGATATTTAAAACAAACTTTCTCCAGTGTTTCAACTGTTTCTGAAATGCTCAGATAAGTATCATCACTTTAGGAAGGTTCTATTTTTTTTGGTCAAATGAACACTGTTTTCTTTGCCTCAGAAACTCTCAAATCATTTTAATATCTTTGCAGATCGTATGCCTCTTTTGAGAGACTATCCATTATCTAAAAGTAATCCCCATCAGTCAGTGAGGGAATAACCTTTCTCTGAGGCAGGCTCATCCCTAAGAGAAGAATCTGAAAAGCTCACTCCGAGCCCTGCCATAACCCTCCAAAAATCACACCCTGTTGCAGAGCCTTTGGTCTCATGTCATGCTCTGACTTGTGCAATCCCATGGTTCAAGGCAGGACTGCTTCCTTTCAGGAAGCACCCTGAGTTCCTGCTGAAAGTGGTCAGTATTTGTCTTTAATACATGAGTTAGCTTGGGGATGAAACCAAACCAACCAGCTATAACAACAGTGGCTTCTCCAAAGCCTCCTGAATCCAAGGTAGAGGCTTTACTCTGTATATTAGATATGGTAAATGGGCTAATTGCTAATTGAAAAGCAAAAGTATTTCAGGTTCAGCTGTTGTAAGGGGCAAGAGGATCAAAGCAACTCCTAGCTGGAAACTGTCCAAATGAGTTTAGACTGGACATGACACACTACAAGATTTCTAAGGCAGACATGTCTGTGCCTACTAGAGTGAGCCACTTTCAAGGTCTCCAGTGATACTGTCTGAATATCATCTAAATCATTCACTTGGGGCTCTATTTATGTGTGCAAAAGCACTGGGTTTTCTAAGATTGAAGTTATTGAGCTGATGGTTCAGCCTCTTTCTTCTGCTCTCGCTGTCATGTTTTTTTGTTTTTTTTTTTTTAGCTTGGAGAAAAGGAGGCTCAGGGAAAACCTCATAGTTCTGAACTTCCTGAAAGGAGGCTGTAGCCAGGGGGGGCTCAGCCTTTTCTCCCAGTCAGCCGGTGATAGGATGAGAGGACATAGACTCAAGCTGTGCCAGGGCAGATCCAGGTTGGATATCAGGAAGAATTTCTGCACTGAAAGGATGGTTAAGCATTAGAACCCCAGGCTGCCCGGAGATGTGGTAGAGTTGCCGTCCGTGGAAATGCTCAAAAAACACCTGGATGCGGCACTTAGTGCTGTGGTTTAGTTGACATGGTGGTGTTTGGTCAGAGCTTGAACTCAGTCATGGAAGTCTTTTCCAGCCTTAATGATTTCACAATTCCAAGGTGGGAATGCATGGACTGAAACACACTGGTAGTAATTTGCCATTTGATGTCTTGCTCAGATGTGTGATGCACAGACTTTTCCATCCACTGTTTCTGAGCCCAGGAATTCTGTAGGTTGAAGGAAACCAGTGCACAATAGATGCACCTTGCAGAAGAGGTGTGTTCTCCTTGCCTTATACATCTTTTTGCCCTACTGTACCAGGAAGTCTTATGAGTATCCCTTGTGAGATAAGGATAACACCAACTGTCCAAGGCTCAAGTGCTGTAAAGAAGCTCTTTCTGCCTTGTTCAAATGTTGAATCAATGTTTCTAAATATTGACAGCAGTTATGAAGAGCTGTTCATCCTAATGACCATGGTGCTCCTGAATTACTCTAGCTGCTGCTAGCAGGATACATCTGATGCCTGATTTGTGCTCAGCAGCAGATGCTCTGTAAGACTGTTAAAATGCCATGGCCATGTTGTGTAAGGACAAGTTATTTGTGACAAGTTTCTGGAGTTTTCTTCAAATAGGGAAAAAGCCACAGACAATGGCAATCAAAAGTAAATCCTGATCACAAAATGGTACAGGAGTTCTGCAGGGTCTTGTACATGACCGGCTGTGTAGATATGTGGCATTAGAAGTGTCACATGAGAATAAGGAACCTTCCTTGTCCTATTTTCAGGTCAGAGATGTAACACACATTTACCTACTGAACATTTAGTTTTCTAATTTCTCTAGTTGTTCCATTACTTGCTGTAATGATTATTGGACAAGCTGGAATACTTCACTTTGAAGCTGATTGCAAGAATTTTGAAGATAAATCTTGTTACATAAGGCAGCTGGTGGAGGCTGTATGTCAGAATTGAAAGCCCCTCTAGGTTCAGCTATTGCCCTGAGGTTTGGAGCCATCCCAAATGCTGCACAGCTCTGCCTATGGATCAGCACAGGAGCACAGCATTGACACTTGGGCTGCAAACCTACTGCAATACAGCATTCTGAGCTTTTCTTCTGGCAGTCTTTGCCATAAGCTCTTTAAGTAGCAGAGCCCAGAATCTAAAGAAAGTTTAACATAGGTACAGTTAAACATTTCTGTCTGGTTTACAGTAAAGTTACTGAGGGGTTCCCAACTTCACTTTCAGTGAAGACACAGTTTTTGTGTTTGTACTTTTTTGCAAGGAAGTTCCAATAGTCGGTAAACAGACAATGGTTTCCAGTTCTCTTCACTGTCACTGGGGAGATGATTCACATAAACTTGGAGAGAGTATCACATTGCAGTGGTAGGACACACTGGATATGTTGGATATGTTTACATTGTAGTTGTCAGAGTAAGCCGGTTTTCAGCTAATTTATTGATGATAAATTGTCCAAGCTCTTTGCAAATGCAGTGAGTTTCCCAGACCCTGAGACAGAGGATCTAGCACAACACAACGTTTCTGCTGCAGAATAAACAGATTGACAACTCAGAGGCAGAGCAAGCATTAACAAGGGAAGGACACGAATAAGCAGGAAACCATGGTATGAAAGCCAGGATTTCTGAGTAGCAGAACAATGCTGCACACCTGCCCAGCACAGGCTGTTTCCTGCATTGTCACATGTGAGCCACTGCAGAGGCTCAAGGAAACGTGTCTGCACAGCCTCTCCTTGCCTGTTCTTTGCTAACCATGGTAAGTAAAAGAGCTGAGCCTGAAAACTGCAGCCCCTTGGTGAGCTTGCTTCTCATCTCGAGATCTTAGATGGCAAAAGTGTGATGCCAACAGCAGGAGATAAGCTTTTCTTGGTTAATGCTTCTCTTTGGATGCAGAAGCCCACTTACAAAGTATTTTCTTCAGGAACTGGTTATGATTGAGTACTATTGTGGGGCCCGGGTGTGGATGCAAGGCTTGTATTGCTGAGTAACTCTGATGTGTCCGCACTAAATGCAGACTAAGGGTGTTTACAGTGGACAAATCTATATTTAGACAAGCCTGGGGTGTCAGCTTGACATAAGCTTAAAATAGCTTTCTCCCATTGTGGAATCTTGCTTTCCCTTTTGTCTCCCCACTCACCAAGTTTGTCTTGGCAGTCTAAGTTAAAGGATGTGTATTTTTTGGGGCTCTTTACAGACATTTGGAATGATTAATTGTGAACTATTTTAGCGCATGCTGTATTGCCAACAGATCAATGCATGAGCATAACGAGAAAAATGGATTGTAACTTGGGATTGTGGTCTCAGCGTGAGAGTACTCAGCACTAGGCTAAGGGCAGCATTAGATAATGCTACATCTGAAGTGGCAGGACTGCATTATACAGAAAAAACTGACAGCATTTGCATTGAAAGGAGATAGCAATGAGATGAGTATAGGTTTCTGGCTGTTTCATAATGTTACTATTACTCTGTCCATTTAATTGATAGAAAATAAGTGCCTTCCTTGATACTTTAATATGGTTAAATAAGAGAGGGAAAAGCTGACTCAGGTCTATTAAATGAACTTAGTACTCAAGCAAGATGAAAAGAGCATGTCTGTACTCTGCAGAGTCTCACAGGAGTGCATTGTGCTGCTTCCTGCCCTGGTAAATGTGTGCCATTAAACTTCAGTACCCTCTGTTGGCAAGAAATAGATGAATTTTCTGCAGGGAATAAGCAAACACTACTTCTGGGGAGCCTTCTCCAGGATTGATGCTCTACCTGGTGATCACTTCAACAGAAATACTTGCCTTTCATTTGCTGAGATTGCAAATGTGGGCCAAACAGATGACTTCAGCTCCAGAGCAAAAGGACGTCAAAGTTGTTTTTGTGTAGTCTTTACAAAAACTAAAAGCTACCCATGGGGGGAGAACTGAGGATTTCTGGAGCATCTGACTATCACAGTAGTGAATGGTCCTTGTCATGTGCTCAACAGGGAGAAGCTGGAGATAATTCTGTGTAAAACAAATGAGTTGTTATTTTCTCATAGGATCTTTAATGCCTTTCAGCCACCTCACTCTGCCCTCTGCCACAGCTCTGATTACTGCAGCCTTCACTGGAGTTTGGGACATTCTGGAATTTGCCTTGTTCCTGACCACAGTGCTTTTCTTTATTTTCTGTCTATCCACTGCTGAAAGTGAAAATATATTTAACCATTTTGGATCATATTCTTCCATAAAAGTTATTCTAGCCCATTAAAGCATGAAGCTAATGCAAAATAGAACTCAGAAAAAATATTCTGGATTAAGAACAAAAAAGCAGAGATAGCGTAAACCAATCTGCCTCCCTCTAGTTAAACAAGCACAAGAAATTATTGTATTTATGTGTCCTAAATACAATAGCTCAGAAATGGTTGTGACAGGGGAAAATGAAAAGATAAGTTACTGAGTTATTTTCTGAAAAAGTGATTTATTTATGTATTGTGATTTTCTAAATATGCTGGTATTTTCACTGTCATCTGTTTCTCTAATATAGCCGTATATACAAGATTTGCTGCTATATGAGACAGCTCTGACTCTTTCCTTTCTCTGTAAGGAACCTTCTGATCTCTAAAGAAGATGGAATCTTTTTCCTAAAACGGTGAGTGCTTTCTTGACCTCCCCCAGTATGGTAATGCACCATCTTAAATGGGGATTAGCTTTACTGTGAAGGGCATGTAACAGGATCAGGAAAGGGAAATTGGGGTTGTATCTCAGTAAAATGTGTGCTTGTGTGCAGCTGATCAGTCAGACATGGTTAGACTGGGGACACAGTTCATCTGAATACAGACTTCAGGCCTTGTCCGTGTTATAGGACCTCTGCAGAAGATGGTGGCATGTAAAACTTTGATTTAATGTTACCAGTAACAGCCAGACTGTGAGTGGGACAATTCTGCCACTATATCTGCATTTTCCCAGACAAAGGAGGCAATATTCCCTGTCAGCATAGCTTTGATGGCACCAGGGAGCTTTATGGTACTTTATTGGCATCTCCTAGGAAATGTGTTCTTTGCAGCTGAAAGTCTTGTTCCCTTTCACACACAAATCTGAGAGAAGGTGTAGTGACCCTGCTTAATGTGGTCAAATAGCATTTGACAAGCCTCATGCTTCTCGCCTCTCACACGAAGGATTAATTTATAACTTCGGAAGCGTTGTCTTCTGTGGCTGCTGAAGAAAAATGAGTGTCCTTTAGACTCTGTGAGTGCATCAATATTTAATATGTCTGCTTAAATTAAACTCCAGTCAAACTACTGATTCTTCTCCTCGCCTTGTTCCCCCTTCAATCATTAATGGACATTTTCCACAAGCAAGTTAACAAAACACCTAAGATGGACTTTGTACATGTTAGCCTTACCCTTTCATTCCAGCCTCTCTCCTCCTATGCTGATTGTGTAAGGACTGCAAAAATACAAAAGGATGCTCCCCAGCCTGGACCTGAGTTTAAAGGACAATAGTTGATCAAACATTTAGAAATCGGTTATGTTTTGAGATTTTCCTCCATTGCAGAATCTGGACCTTCCTTAAAATCAAACAAGCAAACAAAAAAACCCCAACCCCCCAAACCTGGTGCCTCTTTACACCGGGTGATAATCCTTTTGATCAGATTTAGGGTGTTCAGCACCAGCTACATTCCTTGCTGGGAAGGACCCCTTCCAAGATGGCTGCTTGAATATCCTCTAATTTTCCTCTCTGTACCTTCAGGAGCTGCTGCTAGTGTACTGTGAAGTAAAGAACATTCCTTGATGGCCTGTTCACTGGTACAGCTGTGATGATCTAAAACAGCACATCCTGCAACCATGGTGTACCAAAAATCAGGTAAATTTTTAACTAGGTGCTGCTCTCATCCCTGGTCATGCTACACAAGTACCTTTATCCTTTGGATTGTTAGACTTCATAGGCTGAAGAAAAAAATGGCTTATAGGAATTATTCAGTGTTTTACTTAATTTTATATTTTAAAGTGAGGATTTAAGAATTCTAGCAATGTGTGAGATGAAGGTAGTTATGAACAGTGCAGCTATGGCACTGTTACAATTTACCAGGCCTTGGAAGGCCATATAGGAAGGCTTTCTGAAGGGAAGAAATGAGAAGATTAACCAGTGATCTGAAATCTAAGCCAAATGGCAGTTGCCAAAATACTGTAGGCCAAGTGATCAAGCAGAAACCTAGAGCTGAATGGAGCCACAATGCTTGTTATGAAACCGGGGACAAAGGAGACATGGAGGAGGGACTGTTTCCTCTAACCTTGTTTTTCTGTGGCTTGTTTTCCCAGTTCTGTTTCTTGCCAGCAAGGCTGGCCTCTCAGAAATATGGCACTTGACTGGCATGTTCATATTAAGAATGGGTTTAATTAAAACAGGGGACTTGGCATCTGGAGGACATCCATAGAAGTTAGAGTAATTAGAGTCAATATGTATTCATTTAAAGTGCATATTTACTCTCAAGCAGGGCTTCTTATTTGGGTCCAAAGCTGCCTGTCATCTGAACTTGGTTTGGTTTACATCTGACTCAGCTTGCTTCCTTTCCATAAGGATCCTGTGTATTCGTATCACTGATGTGCCTTAACTCTTCTGGACATTCCTGTACAGCATTGTGAACTTGTGAATTTTTTCAGATGCTCATAATCAATTTTTCTAGAGTGAAGTATTTAATTTTTTAAGATTGTTTTCTAAGCTTTTGTATCAAGCACTGTAATGGAAACTGGAGCTTTATGGAAACTGGAGCACTTGTTTGCAAAAAGGTTTTGTATTGAAGTGTGGGAAACAGCACATCTTGGACAGTTAATTCAGAATTGTTGTTTCTCAGCCATCTCTTATGTGGCTGTGGAAAGATTTCCGTTACCCTTTCGATTTCAGCCTGTGTCCTGAAGCCCAAGAAGCAATCAAAGTAAACAGTGGCTGTTTACTGTCTGGGCAGCTGTCTTCAGTCATTTGTTTCAGCAGCCCCAGTGCACGTGTTCCCAAAATGCTGTGCTTCCCAAAGAAATCTCTGCAAGCAGCAAGCTAGCCTAGCTTTTTATCTTCAGCAATTACCTGGGGATGGAATTTAAACCTACTCACCTCTTTTACTTGTCTAATGCATATGCAGAACAGTTCATTTCTTTTGCTTCACAGTAACCTTTTACTGTTCTTGAAGAATGCTATTATGTTTCCCCTCTGCCTTCTCTCTAGGGTAAATGACATTTATTTCAGTTCTCCTCCCTGGAACAGTTTTCTAGAGCTCTCAGAGTTCCTGTTCTCCTTTCTTCACCCTCCCCCCCCTTCAGTTGTCTGCCCTTTTCAACATGAGATACACAACACAACCGTATGCCAGCTGAGATGTCTTAGAAGTGAGGCTTGAGTTTGTAATTTTTTTGTCAGTCCTTCCAGTAGCAAGTATTAATTTTAATATTTACCTGAACACTGTGAGGTGTGGATCAAAACACTTTTGAAGACATTTGAAGTTCACAAACCTTTGTAAATACTTTGTAAATACTTTGAAGGAGCAAATCTGGACTGCAGGTCTGAAAAGGGGCGTGATGCCATACCTGTAGGAACTGCAGAGGAACCATACCTGTAGGAACTGCAGAGACTGAATATTTGAGGTTGCTTCAGAATTTCAGGTCTAGGAGTATTTCAGCTCTCAGAATTTCACTCAACTCTGGGACTGCTTATATTTCCACCTGCAGTGTGTGGTTACAAGAGCTCTAATTGGGTAGAGGTAGCAGCAGAGCTGTCATACTGAACATGGCCGGGGTATAGGCTGGTGCTCGATGAGTGTTCAGTCAGCTTCTGCAACGGCCTTTGCAGTTTGGAGGGTGAATATCGCAGGTGGCTGAACTTGCACCATTTGACAAGTGCATTGCCGTATGTCTGACAGCGCTGGACGTGCCATGCACACGGATCCGGGCCAGGGCTGTGATGAGACGGCCTCTAAAGGCAGTGGGTGCGCTGATACACGAGTGAGTTGTCTCTCCCCTGAGCTGGTATGCTGGGGTTGCAGTGCTGCATGTGTGCTGCCTACATCGCTGTCTGCAGCGCAAGTTTGCGGCCTTTCGGCATCGCTGGTGGCGGAAGCCAGCTCCCATCCCCGTCCTGCAGCCGTTCCGCTGCCTTGGGGTCCCGGGCAGGTTCCGAGCCCCGGCGGTGTGCCCGGGGGAGCCCGGCCCTGCGGCTGCAAGGAGCGGGGGATGGCGGTAGGGGGTCACCGTGCCTCGGGGCCAGGCCCTGGCAGAGAACGGCGCGGCTGCGCTGGGGACGGGCAGGGGCAGCGGCGGGACACGGCGGGGAGCGCCCTGCTCGGGGCACGGGGGCGGCTCCCGCCCGGCTCCGCCGCGCCGCCCGGCCCCAGGCTGGGGACGACCCTCGGCCAGGGACGCGTGTCCGCCTGTCCCCGGCGAGAGCCGGGCAGGGGGAGGCGGGGCGGGGGTCTGCCCGCGGAGCAGGGGCAGGGCAGGGCAGCGGTCCGCGGCGGAGGTGAGTCCGAGCCGAGCGGGCGCCCCGCCTGCCCGGAGGGGCGGGGGGTCGGGGCAGCCCCCCCCGCGCCGGGGCTGCGGGCGGAGGCAGCGGCGGTGGCGGCCCCCGGCAGCTCCTCCCCCGCCCGAGTTACAACCGGTTCGTGCCGGCCGCGGCCCGCCCGCCGCGCCGCGATGCGGGGCTGCCCCGGCTCCCCGGGGGCGGCTCCGGGCCCCCGCCCCACGGGCCGCCCGCCCGCAGGTAACGGGGCCGGGGCCCCCGGGGGGACCCGCGCTTCGGGGGCGGGGGGCACGGGCGAGGGGGGCGGGGGGCGGCCGGACGGAGCCCCCGCGGAGGCCGCTGCCCCCCGGTTCGGCCCGGCCCCGCTCTGCGGCGGGAGCTGCCCCGGGGGCTGGGGCGGCAGGGCCGGGCCGGGGTTCCGGAGGGGTGCTCTGCGCGGTCTCCGGAAAGAGGCTTCGGGAAAAGGAGCAGGAGCGGATCGTGCCGCCGACCCGGGGCGAGCGCATCCCTTGCGATGCCCCTCGACGACCACTCCCCAGTGTTGGCTGTGGTGCCTCCTGGTGTGCCCCGTTGGCATCCGGTGGGCACTGCGCGGTTTGCGACATCAGCACCTGCCGCGGGCACATGTCAGCGGGCGCCCGTCACCATCGGTGTGTGCCCAATTGCGGGAGCCCACCAGCCTCCGTGTGTGCCCATTGCGGGCTCCCCGTGGCACCTCGGAGGCTGCGGCTGCCCCGGAGCGGGGCACCGTGGCTTGGACCGTGTGTGGCATCGGGACGGCGAGGACGACCTTCAGTCCCCTCCTGATGCGCGTCACTGCGCGGATGAGCGCTTCCCGTCGAAACTGGCCTGGAGGTGGAAGGCGTCAATGTGTAACGCGGGGCTGTGGGCTGTCCCCCGAGGGCGTGGGGAGAGACGAGGCGAGCCGGGGGCTATAAGAGGCCATCCATCCCCACGGAGCCTCTGGCCAAGGGACACGGACGGACCGAGGGAACAGATGCCGAAGGGAACCCTCGCAGGTTGTGATGGTTAAGGCGGCACACATCGTGCTCTCGTTTTGCAGAGGAGACTCTGGTAAATTACGTTGGCTGGTGTTTTCTAGCAGCTCCGGCTCACATCTGCCTGCATGGATGCGTGCTAGTGTCCGACAGACGCTAAAGTTGTACTTTTGTTGGGGTGGGTGGGGGGTCCATCTGCTCTGGAGCAGTGAGGCTCTGGAAACAGGTAGGACTGGTTCTGCTGAGCTGACAGATTTGTACAAAGCTGACTGGTTTATGTGCTGCCCCACTGATGCTTCTTAATGTAAACTAATTTTGCACAGTAGAAAAACATTATTGTGTTGTTTGTAAGTTTTGTTCTGGTGTTTTGTTTTAAATTTCACACTTCTGTCATCCATCAGAAATAGAAGGAAACGTTGATACTGACAGCTCTCTTGTTTGACTGACAGAAGGGCAAGTAGAGAAATGTGAGAAGTACACAGACCTGAATATTGAGAACTATAAATACGTATATATTCTGTGCCATACAGGAAGCTACTGTAGTTAGAACATTGGTTAAAATCTGATGTCATGGAAGTACAGATGAATCTTTCAGTGAATTTAATATAGTGCTTATGCTGTTGCATCAGTGCACGTGCAGGTGTTTGGATACGACGGGTATGTTAAAAGCAAGTATAATGCACCAGTCTCACACTCTAGGTGTTACTTGCAAGCTAAGGGCAGCAGAAATTTCAGATGATAATTGCAAGAACTTGCCTGAAAAATAAATAGAAATTTACAAGAAATCTGATTCAGCTTAAAATGAGGGATGCTACTTTTCTGGCTGGTACCATTCTCGATTTGCAGCAGTGCCTTGCAAAACTTGACTAGTCCAGTGTTAATCATGCAGTGTTTCTGCTGACATCAGCTTTCTTTGCAGCCATATGGTGTTCACAGAAAGCAACACATTTCCCTGGGCTCCAGCTGCACAAAAAACTGGAAACAATCACATCGCTACTGTCTTTCTCAAGATTCCCTTTGCCACAGATTAATACAAGTTGTTGTGCTGAGGGCTAATGTTTCAGTGGTACTCATGTTCTTTTTTTGTGCTCATCTGTCATCTTTAAGCCAAATTCTAAGATTTATAGGAAGGGAGCTCAGTATTGTGATAATAGTGCTTGGAGCAAAGCAAATCGCTGCAGCCAGACACTTCTCTCTTTCCACATTGACACTGTTGTTCAGTTTGTTCTCTAGGGTTTCTTTTTGTTGTGGTTGGTAAAGGCTTTCATCAAGCAGCTCTCTTCCTCTGATTCTTATTCGCAGTGAGTACAACTCACTGAAAAGCTTTTTCTCACCAGATTTCTAGTTACTGTTCAATTCTTTATGCTTCATGTCTATTTTTCAGTATTTTTAATTTAATTTGGCTTCCTGGAACAATATCTCTAGGCTTAGTGAACAGGAAGGTTTGTGAAACTGTTCCCACCTGAATCCTGAATCTTAGATGGTTGTTTATCTGTTACCAGGATCAGCCAAGTCTTCCTGGATGGTTCTGAGAAAAAAACCCCAAAACTATTGACTCCCCTCACTCCCTTCTGTGTGGGCTTCTGCTTCTTCATTTTTGGTGTCCACATTTATCTTTAGAGTTTGTGTCCTCCTTCTATGGAGACAGAGAATAGTAAAAGGTGCTTTGAATCCTTCCCAAGTGGATGCACAGATTTGATGTTCATGCAAGTGAAGGTTTAATTCTCACTATCAGTTCTTTTCCCTGCTACTGAGATATTACAGTACAACTTGCCACTTTGAGAAGCATTAAATAATGTGCCAATAGGAAGTGGATTGATATCCATGGTACCAGCAGTGGCTTGGTTGTCCAGGTCATCTCTAGCTATCATAGCAGAGGGCTCTGGGGAACAGGCTCCCCATGCAGGTCTGGCAGCTCCCTGGTCTCTGTGGCCTTGAGCCTTCAGGGCTCTTAGAATGTGTCTCAGTCTAAGTATCAGGCACATAGCAGTATGAGGTTAAGGAATAACCTGGAAAAACAGGAAGGGAAGGAAAGGGAGGAGAAGGGAAGGGAAAGTCAGATCATTAAAAACAGACATTGGGATTTTATAGATCTGTTATTCCTCTGAGGATGATTTCTGAGGGGGGAAATGATGGTGGTTTTTGCTTGACATTTGTGGACTGTAAATGGCTTGGAACATTCAGAGAGTAGAGATGGTTTTGACACCTAAAGTTTAGCTATTCGGCTAAAAGGTGCAAAAGAGATCTGTGATGCAAAATAGGAGTTGTCCAGATGTAGGAGGTCAGCACTTTTACTGCTGTAAATTTGATGCAGTTGGTTAAATTAAATTATACTGTGCAGCATTGCAGCAGGTGACAAACTAATCCAGAGGTTTATAGTATTTCAATTAGAAGAGACTACGTGATCTAAGACTACAAAAACTCTTTTCCTCTCCTGCCCAGTCCTTTCTTCCTTCCCATCAAATGTTTAGAATAGCAGAACTGAACTCAAGGGTTGTCTTCGTGCCAAATTTTAGGGCATTGATATAATGGAGATCAATATTACAGCTAAAATGTGTTTGTTTTCTAAAGTTTACTTGTTAAACAAATATGAGTTGGGGCTATTCACTGTCTGCCTCCAGTATTGTAGAATTTTTCTGAAAGCTTCCTCACTTTGTCTCATTGTCTGCTTTTAAAGCTGTTACTTATTTGCACTATGTTATCCTCTAGGCAGGGACAAAACAAACCAAGTGATAATTACTTAATGCATGGAGAGATGCATAGGTGAGCTCTTGGGGACTGCATTCAAATAACTCAAATTTTTCATGTAGGAATATGGGGATCCCATTTTGTGTAAAGGATATTATAGGAAAGTGCCTATGACTTGTGTCTATCCCAGCTGCCACCCTTGCATCTCGCAGGATCAAGGGACACTCAACAGGCATTGGAGTGAGGAAGTCAGAGCTGAAACAAGTAACTTTGTAACAATTGTAACTGGAATGTTGTATCTTCAAGGACAGTCAGTATATTAGCCTTGTAAATCACTCCCAAAGGACCCAGGATGTCAAAATGTATTTTACGTTGGTAGGCGATGTTTTTGCTATTTGAGGGTTCAAGGCTGCTGTCAGATGTTAATTAATTGCAGGGGATCAGTACTTCTCCACTGAGATAACTTGTTTGCTTCTGAAGTTCCCCTGAGAAGATTTTAAAAAGGAGAAATTTCAAGTGAAGCCACCATTTTTTCAGAGTTGTGTTAACTGTTGCAGTGATACATTGGCTGAAAACTTGCTTTGTTCTTTTTCTGCAGGTAGTTGTCACATGAAGGTACATTTATAGGAAATTGACTCATCATCTGTGAGTATCTACCCTCAAAGTAACATTTTAGTGTATCTGTAAACTAGAACTCCCCTTTTTTGTGTCTCTATACAATTCCTCAAAATTTTATACTACGGTGTTTTTGTTAAATTTTCCATGTAAATTCTTAAAAATTGCCCAAGAAAAGGGTGTGAGGAACTCAAATGGGAATTTCTGTTATTGTCTCCTTTTTTCCCCTGTTGCTTTCATAAAGCAGTAATTTTTTTTTTCCATTTCCTCTCGGTTCCTAAATCAAAAAGGCAGTGCAATGCATTTATTTTTCTGCTTTGCCTCTTGGGAGTCTCCCAGAGCAGAGCTGTTACTGCAGCAGTCTTAGTGCTTAAGCTTCAGTGTGGAGATGGTCCTTGAGAATATTTCATGAAGAGAACAGGGTAAGATCTTGCCTCTTTCTATCTTCCAGGGTGAAGGAAATAAAACTATTTAGAATCATATATTGAGTTAGTGGCAGAGCCAGGAGCAGAGCATGTGTTTTGTGATCATCACTTGGGCAGATTGCACCCTGTAGAGAGGGAGGGGAGGCTGGTTGTGTGCACAGTGAGACTCCAAAGCAATGTAGCCTGGAAAACCTCTAAATTTGCTAAATTTTATAAGTATTTATAAGTATTGATCACATGCTAGTTTTGAGAAGATTTGAGGGAGGTGGGTTACTTAAAGCCATAGACACAGGTGATGGATTGTGCCATGCAAAAGAGCAAGGTGGTATTTCTGGAGTCCAGGAAGTGATTGCCAGTTTGGGGAAGGTTGATGTATGCCAACTGCACAGAGTGCAGACACTCTAACAGGTTATAGCAGATTTTTGTGTGCATGTTTGCTGCTGTCGTGTCTTGGCATATAAGCCACACCTGTACGCAGTCTTAGAGCTCACTTCACTAAATATATTAGAAGTGATTTTTGGATGCAGCGCTCTACACATAGTTTTGTTGACAGAGCAGAGTACTTAACTGTTACTACTGCCAAAATGTCAGTTTTCCTCTTGATCTGCCCCTCCCAGAGTACACTATCGTGTGGCAAACACGAAATAAATGGCAAGACACTGTGCTGAGGAGGGAACTGAGTAGAGATTTTTTGCTCCTTTCTTGATATTCATGGTTTTAACAGCAGAGGACTATGGAGCTCTCTTGTTGAACCGTGGCAGTTATTATTGCCTGAAGTTTTCACAAAGCCTGTTTGGCACTCAGCAAATTAAATGCTTTTCTGTCATACAGTGCTGGTATATGTACAAATTATTATGCTTTGGGTGCTGTCTTTCTGTTAGATAGCAGAGGTGCAAGTATGGCAGCTCCAGTTTCATTGCCTGTGTGCTGTGCTGCAGCTGTTCAAGAAGAATGGCTGAAGCCAGCCTCTGCCTGGATGTGCCCTTCTCTGCACAGCTCCCTTGTGTTCGCAGCCTGTGGTCAGTCACGTTTCTAACGCTCTGCTCTGTTTGGGTTTTGTTTGCACAGGTGCTGCCTCTGCCTCTGCACCCAGCGGACAAGATGGTATTTCGGAAGCCACCAGATGGTGGCTGGGGCTGGGTGATTGTTGTAGTTTCCTTCTTCACCCAGTTCCTGTGTTATGGATCACCGCTGGCGGTGGGAGTCTTGTATTTAGAATGGCTGGATGCTTTTGGAGAAGGGAAAGGCAAGACTGCTTGGGTTGGATCGCTAGCAAATGGAATTGGATTGCTTGCCAGTAAGTGCAGAAGTAGTATCTATCTTAAACTGAAACGTTTCCAATTGATGCTTTCATCTGTGTGTGCTCTTGGAGTTGCATCAAAGATAGCTGCAAATGAGGGTGCTGCATTTTTGTTTTAGGTCAAGATGGGTAAGAAGATTACATTTATAGTTTCACTATGCATAAACCAGAGCAATATAATGATAAAAGAGCAATGAAAATATTCCCTTTAGAAAATTCAAAATGATTGTATTTGAATAAGCTAGGAAAGCCACACTCTGGGAAGCTGAACATAATTTTGTTGATGCAATTTTTTTTTTTTTAAATGAGACTTCAAGATTAACATTTACATTATTGTCTTAAAATCAGAGCAAACTGTTAGCCTGAAATGTTCAAGTGCTTTATGGAAAAAAGTCAATAAACCAGTTACTAATTTTTCAGCTCTAGCAATAAATCTACCAGTGAGAGTGGGTGAGGGCTCCTTTGCATTCTCTATTTGAGAAAAAACTCCCTTTGAAGGCTGGAAAGTTATGGGTAACTAGCATTAAATAAAGCAACTTTACTGGATGCTTTTCTTTAGCAAGACATTGTCACTTGCAGAGTAACAGCAAAGTTTTAGGAAAATAAAACCTCACCTTGACATTTCCTAGGTTGTTGTTTTAATATCAGGCACGTGTATTTACTGGGTCACATTGCTAACTTCTGTTTTTCAAAGATTTATCACAGGAACTATTATCTATTTGTTGGATCTGGAAAAAAAATGTTTGTCAGCATGGCAGCTGCTACAGGCAAAAACAATAATGTGGTTTAATGGACAAAGCGCAGCTCAGGTTCCTGAGGAAACTCTCCTCAAAAGAAAGTTGATGTTCCAATAGCAATACAGACCCGAATAAAGAATACTGCTTTGTATGGCCCTGGAATTGATCAAATACTGGTGTCACACCTGTGTTAGGGTTTTTAATCACTGGGCAGAAAAGAAATGGGCAAAGGCAGGTGGATCACTAGCCACAAGAAGACTGTATTCAGTGTCAGGATGTAAGTGGATAAAGGACTATCAATTGCTCTTCCATCATGCTTTTTTATTTTTCTGTTATGGGTATTGACACCTGCTATAAGTTTATCAAGAGCTAAATAAACTTGAATGAAAGAGTGAAGTGGGAGGAAAATAAGGATAAGCAAGGTAATTACTGAAGGAAAAACTAGGCAGAAGGAAATTTCAAGAGAACTTGTAGGAGACCAGAAGTCTCTGGCTCTGTTAAGAGTCTCAGACCCCTTTCCTTTATGTCAACACCATGCTAGTTTCCAGATTTTAGTGCTGTCTTGCTACTGTGAGCAATTCTCAGCAGTGTGCTTTGTAGCTGTGCTGGTTTTGGCTGGGGTAGAGTTCATTTTCTTCTCAGTGGCAGTGTTTTGGATATGTGCTGAATAGAGAATTGACATATGTAGAGATGTTTTTCTTACTAGTGAGCAGGGCTAACAGAGCCAAAGTCTTTCCTGCTGTTCCTGCTGCCAGGCTGGTGAGGAGACTGGGGGGGGTACACAGGACATCAGGAAGAGAAACACCCAGGACAAGTCACCCCAAGAGACCAAAAGGATGGTCATGTTGCATGCTCAGTATATAAACAGGGGGGAGAAGGAGGAAGGGAGGGAAATCTTCTGAGAGATGGCATTTGTTTTCCCAAGTCACATGTGACAGGGCCCTGCTCTCCTGGAGATGGCTGAACACCTGCCCTGCCATGGGGAGCAGTGAATGAATTCCCTGGTTTGCTTTGCCTGCATGCAAAGTGTGCTTTGCTTTCCCTATTAAACTGCTTTTATGTCAACCCAGGAGTTTTCCAGCTTCTACCCTTCTGAGTTTTCCCATTCCTGCTGGTGGGGAGGTGAGATAGTGGCTGCATAGGCTTGTTTATGGCTGGGGTTAAACCATGACAGCAGCAAATGGAAAGTCCTGTGATGAATAATACAAATCAAAGGGACTTTTGTGACTGATTTTGATATGGAATGATTAAATGATGGTTTGACAGGTTAGGAGGAATGCTGTCTGTCCATGTGATTCTATTCTTTCAGTTTGGTATTTAGGAGCTTAATAATCATTCCTACCTTTTATGCCTTCAAAAGAAAGTACAGGAAGGGTCTTTTAATTACATTGGTGTTATCAGAGTTGACTGAAGACAAATCCTGAAATGAAAGATCCCACTGTTTGTCAAGCTGGGATCTGACCCTAATGATAAATCTACTAAATTTCCTCCTTAAAGGTATGCAATGTTATGATACAAGTTGTTTAGTTTTAGTTTTCAGCTGATAAACAACATTATCTTTAAATGTTATATTTTTAAGTGACCCTTGATTAGTGTGATGGATGTCTAGAGAATGTAATCAAATTACTTCTAATTTTTTCTTTAAAGCCTGTAACTTGATACAGTCTTTTAGCCAAGATACCCACATTTTTAATTAAAGCTCTACTGGAGAGCCATTAAAGCTCTTCTGTGAGCTTTCCTGAGCTTCACCTTTCTGAAGCTGTAGATGCCAGTCTGGAAAAGGAATGACAATTATGGTAGATTAGCAGACAAAGACAGGAAATAAATCAGTGTCCATTTTCTTTGGAAGACTTTTCTCATTGATAGCACTGGCAATCATATTCACCAGCTTCCGTAACAGAGAAAGTTAGGGCTAGTGACTCTGCTGTATTAGTACTGTAATTTCACCAAACCCAGGAAGAAGTGTATTGCATCTGGCACAGAAAAAGTTCCTCTGTTCTCTCCCCTTCCCTGTGTTCTGTGGTCTGAAACATTTTTTTAAGCAGCTGATGCTGGTGAGCACTTTCATGTTTTCTGCATTGGTATCCTTTCTAAAATGTTTACTTCTGACTTATGTGAGAGCTAAACTTAGACTGGAGACATAGAAACCCAGTACAGCACCTTGTTTATCTGGATCCATTTCCTGGGCACCTGGTGTTCGATTTCTGTCCTTTTGCTCGCAGCACAGAAAGTGTTGCTAAGGCCAGTGTCCCGCCTGAGCTGGACTGTTCACCTCATCAGCTGGAAAGGGAACAGGGCAGGGATCTGGCTGAGCTCTTCCTCACAGGATGACTTGGGTTGTGACTTTCTCTGATGAAACTTTACAGAGCAGTAGAAGAAATGTGCCTAGAAAAGTGAAAGACAAGCATTAGTGTTATTGTAGAGGGCAGAGGTGAGAGCTCCTCTGCAGAATTAGGTGTTACAGTATTGGTCAGGCTATGGCAGTTGTGGCACATGGCTCCAGGGCTTATTTGACAGGAAGAAATTGAAAAAGCTTGGTAGGTTTCCCTTACTAAAACAGGTCAGAGAAGGATATTTATATATATTCTTGAACATCATGTGTTTCTTCTGCACCAAGTGTTCTTAATTTTGCATCCATTTGGAGCCTGAAATTAAATTTGATCCATGTTACACTTGTTAAAAGCAAAACAAAGACTTGGCGCCTGTAATTGGCACCACAGCTGTTTATATTAAGAGTTGACTTCACAGTCCTTGGCATAGGAGAAGACACCAGCCATGTCTCCATTCCTACTTCCTTTCATTAGTGGAGAGAACAAAAGGAGGATTCTCTCTTGAAAGGCACGCCTTGATAATTTGATGGAATGTTTCTGCTGATCTGAGGCATTCAGTGCTAGATGTTTAAAAAGCTTAATTTTGTGTTTTCAAGCAAGTTTTACTACTCTATAACTGCTTTTTCATCATCTACATATTTTTGGACAGAAACCTCACACAGACATTACTTCCACTTCCACACATACAACTTCCACTGTAAAGTATGGAAGCTGTAAATAGCTTGTGCACAGGGGAGAAGGTGTCCCCAAGATTCCTCTGAAAACAAGCCCAGTTCATATAACAACTTCTTTTTAGAAGGGAACTGTCTTTCCAATCAGTTGGGAGTGGGTTGCTGCCCAGTATGAAAAGCTTTTTTCTGATCTATATTCATATCCAAAGTACAGGCATTTGAAGGACATTATATTTATTATAACCAGGTTTTAGAAATGCACTTAGTACACAAAAAATATTCTTGTATTCTGGCCAGTGGATTTTACATGCAGTTCATGCCCATTTTTCCTACTCTACAGTTTCAACAGGCTCGGACAGATGCCCAGGTAGGGTGGGTCAGATTAATGCTGGTGATAAGAAAAATAACTCAGTTGTCCAATATAGTTTGTCTAGGAAAAGGTTTTGTGTATGAGGTGAAGGAGGAAGAACCCTTGAGCTTAGTGACTGGAGGGAGGGAGTGTTGTTTTGCAGGATTTTTTCACTTTATATGAAAATATTGAGGGAGAAAGTTTTAGTTCTTGATATCCATAAAACAAAACAGCTTTGTACTTGTCAGGAGGTCAGCACATTTCTGTAGGTTTAAGTTCCTGAGTGCAGCAGGTGGCTTGTTTTCATGTCTCAGGAAAGACTCACTGACACATCCAGGTCTCACTGAGGGTAAAGTATTTAATTCAAAATAATCTTAATAAAAATACCAATGTACAAATGATCCCGCCTAGGTGTTCTTCTTCTTTGATCTCTCTGTATGAAGATCTCCTGTGAAAACCAATCTTCCTTCTGCTGCTGCTTCCCATTTTGTCTGGAGATCTTGTTGACTGCTCCCCTGATAATTGTGTTGCTGACTGCGAGCCATGACAGGTTGTGTGCAGAGGAGCAGTGTCTGTTGCTGTGCTGAATCTTTCTTCCTAGAGTTAGCTGTCATTCCAATAAACTGAGCTGCTGTCTTTTTTTGATTGAGTTTGGTCTAGTTTTAAGATACATCATTTGGAAAGGAAAAAGCCCTAGGGATTTTATTTGTAAAAGAGGTAAATATTTATCAATGTCATAAAATATTGTACTGATTCCAGTGCTAACCCCTGGAGCTGCTGGCAAACTGAACAAAATGATGGCTTAAAAGCTAATTTTCATGCTTATTATTGAAGATTGCCACTGGGTTTTTTTTATGTTGTTCATATTATGGTGAGAGTCAGCTAATGAAAACCCTTATGCTGCCTGAAGATCTGTTTCCTGTATGTGGCTGTATGCAGACTCCTGCATTCTTCAGAATGCCCACTTTCAGCAAAATTCACAGGGCAGGTCTCAGTCCCACTCTGTGAAAGCTGGATTTTTACTAGAATTTACTGCCTTGAACCCATTGTGCTTCAGATATCTGTAAAGAATAACAAGTTTGTGTGCAGTCAACTCCTGTGCAAATACCATGGAAATAACTGAAGGTGCTGTGCCTTGTGGGAAAAAAATTCCAGTGCCAGGAAACAGAGAAAGGGAAGCAGTGCAAGGAGGCAGGAAAGGACAAAGATGCTGGCTGTCAGGGGAATTTTCTTTTGTGACTCATTTTCTAACAGTGCGAAAGTCGTGCCTAGTGTGAAGATGGAGCTGTTTTTCTGCTCAACTCAGAGACCTATAATAACTATATTTGTGCTTACACTGGCGCTCCTTCTTATAAACAGGGCTGTTGCTGAGTTGCCAGATGTCTTGCTGTGTGAGATATTAGATTAATACTGAGCTTACTGGAACAGGTTCTTCAGTTTTGTGCAGGTTGTTTTTCATGTTAGAGTGAAAAGATCTCTTTGCACTCCTTGTTCTCCGTTGGGATTTTCTAAGTGGGAGAAGCTAGAAGAGCATCTCGTTGGGCCTTGTCAGGGATGCTTTTGGTCATGTTCCAGTGGAGATGTCCTTGTCAGGTTATGAAGTCACATCTTTCAGCTCTGTGTCTCTCTTGTTCTGGCTTGGGGTCAGAGAGTCCAGTTCACCTCGGATGCTTTAGTGGGGGTCAGTGATGTCTGTACTAGCACCACCACCCCAGACTGGACAGAGACCATCTGAAAACAACTGTGTCAAAATATAGACAGCAGGTGGAAGGGAAATGCTGTTTGTTGTAGCAAGGTAGTAGGTCAGAAACAAAGAATAGAAAGAATGCACATTCCTCTGTTTAATTGAATTATGTTAACACTACCTTTGGTTCTTTTAGTGTAGAAGAATTCTTTATATAATACAGAGTCGATCCTTTGTTCATTTTTAAATCCCGTGGTTTTAGGAAACATACCAATCTTAATTTGCCAATTCTAGTAATTAATTCAAAGAATCAGCAACAATCTAATGCTCTCAGCTTTTGTTCTCAGCATGTTACTCTGCCCAGGTTATGCTGGCCAGCTTTCATTCCCACAGCGTGCTGACTCTTGAGAAGCAGCAAGTGCTTAGATCTTCCTTTTTCATTGCTTCCAAAATCCAATTAAACCTTTCTTTCCTGGAATATTTTCTTGATTCCTCTGTAACTCTGACTCTTTGCCTGGATAAGCCCCAGCTCAGACTCACCCCCCTTCGTGTTCCCTGGGCAGATAGTTCTAATGTAGGGCAGAAGTTCTGGCCTGCCTTGTCTTTGAGGATCATTTCACCTGCTGACGAATCTCTGCTCCTGCCTGCCAGAACTGCTTGTCCCGTGGCCGGCAACCACAGGAAAACCTTGCCTACATTCCCAGCTGCTTGCTCCTGTCTACAAACCTAGGCAAGCACCATCCTCAGGCTCCAACTGTTTACCTCGTATCACCTTTTTGGGCTCACCTCCCATCTGCTGGGAATCTCAGTTACATGAGTCAGGGAGCACTAACCTTGACAAATGGCAGACTCCAAAATTACTGCTTTTGCAGATCGAATTGACCACGGCGTGTGCGTGTGTATCACTTCAAATGAGATGTAAGTGTTGTGAGGTGGTTTTGTTTGTATTAAATAATGACATTCATCTGTGTATCTAACTTCTAGTCTCAGAGTTGCTGAGTTTAGAAATGGGGCTAATATCTAAGTTTACGTATGAAGGTTTGAAACTGCAGGGTTTCAGTTAAGTTGTCTTTGCAAGCCAAGTCCCTCGCTGGCTGATTATTTATGCAAGGCACCAAGCTTGCACACTACTTTAGACTAGAAGGTGTATTCCAGGTCACACAACTGAAAATAAGTGCTCGTTCTACGATTTCTGTGGGGAGAGAACTGGCTGAGTATTCTGCCTCACTTTGTTCTTGCTTTGAAGAACTAAGAGAACTAAGAACTGAGAAATATTGGGGAGTAACCCCTCATGAACCTGAATGTTGGTCTGACTGCTCCTACTAAGTGACTTTTCTGTAGTTTTACAGGAGAAGTGGAGATAGGTAGTAAAGGGTTCTTTGGTAGGACACCTGACTAGCGCATTTTTAACTCCTTCGAAAATCAGGGAAGAGTGGTGTTTGTCCTTGTCTGGTATACCAGGAGATATTCCCTCTGTGTAAGCACCAGGTGGCATTCTTACTGTAACTATATCCCAAGTTACTGTTTTTCCTATTTCACTCTTATAAATTGCATATCAAGATGAATACAGATACTGGATTTATGAAACACAGTTTTTGTGCTCTGTCAAAAAATACCTGCATGCTTAAGGCCAGGCTGATGATCTACCTTGGCTTCATGTCTCAAGATTAAGATTCTTTTCAGAACCTTTGTACACCTTGGTTGTGTGGTGACAGTGTTACAGTCCAGTATGTTTTGTATCTTCCTATGTGTAAGGAACATTTCACTTGCTCTTTCTCTCCCAGGCCAAGGGCCCTTTCATGGCCTTAGTGTCCAGTTTCTTCTTGAGAAAAATTTTGCAAGGCTGACCTTTAATATTTTTATAACTGACTGCTTTAAAGAACCCTGTGAATATGAGTACTCTGAATCATTATCTAATATAATTATACATATAAATAGTTGTAATAAGAAACATTTCCACAGATGGATATGATTGGTATTTTTTTTAAGTTCTTCCTGGTGCTGGTGTTTACTAGGAATGTTTTTCCTGTTTTTTCCCCTCTAGGTCCTGTCTGCAGTGTATGTGTATCATCTTTTGGAGCAAGACCAGTAGCTATCTTCAGTGGCTTTATGGTGGCTGGGGGCCTCATGATGAGCAGTTTTGCACCTAACATATACTTCCTATATGTTTCATACGGGATAGTTGTTGGTAAGAAGCACCTTCCCTTAATTTGAGACTTAGTCTAGATTATTTTGAGTCTTGGTTTATGAATACAAAATGGAAAACTGATTGACAGAGGCAGTGGTAGTCTGGGACTTGATTTATCGAGGAATACTTTACTTTTGGGCAGGGAGGGATGTTGCACAGGCTGGCTGCTACCATGTGTTAAAAGATAAAAACAGTGTAAATGTTCATGAGGGTTTGAAAACGATTTGTCCTCTGTTGACACCATTGTTAGAGATTGAGAAACTGAGGTTTTACTGGAATTGAACAGGTCTTCTGCTGGCATGAAATCCCAATCTTAAAGGAGTAATATCTAATCTGGATTTTTGTCACATCCTCATTCTAATTTGATAAATTAGAGATCATTAGGGAGCAATGTTGTTCTCCACATAACCTGACTGAACATAAAATGCTGTGCTAGAGGCATGAAAATGCTGTTCTGGCAGGTGATGACCTGCCCCTCTGTGCTGCTATGGGTGGCTTATCAAATTAACTGTGTCAGGCACAGTTGGGCACCTCGCTGGCCAGCGGGGCCCTGGCGTCGTGCTGGCCGGGCACAGTGCCATGGGGAGGCAGCTCTGCCCAGCTCTGGGGCCAGCCCTGGGCTCAGAGCCCTGTATCCCTTCCACAGAGCACAGAACTTGGCTGGGGAGCTGCTCAAACCCAGCCTGCTCCACCCAGGCTCAGCAGCCAGGGATGGTCAGGGGAAGGGAGGTGGGACTGTGCAGGCAGCCTGACTGCCCTGTGCTGAGCCAGAGTCAAAAGGTACCTCAGTAACCAGGGCACACTATGGCAACACCTTCGGGGTAACAAAGAGGCATTAATTTCCTAGAGGATGTAGTATGTTTTATATCTCTTTTTATCCAGGTCTTGGATGTGGCCTTTTGTACACTGCAACAGTTACCATCACGTGCCAGTATTTTGACAAACGCAGAGGCCTTGCACTTGGTCTGATTTCAACAGGTAGGACTTTTAATTGTCATTCTCTCCAGCTTTTCAACTCTGAAACAACCACCATTACCCTGGCAATAAAAAACAGAAGGTTATGTTTTTCTCAGTTACTTCTCAGTAACTTAAGAAAGTTACTACTTTCTTAAATCAAAATATCAGTAGCAATGAAGAGAAAAACTCAGGCTTCAGATAAAATAGTAACTACACTTGCATGTTTATGCTATAGGTGATCAATATGGATGAGGAAAGGATATTCAGTGAAGTGAAAGAAGACTCACGTAGTTTGGGCTGTGTGCCATGGATAATGAGGGGAAACATTTCATAGAGTCCTCTTTTTCTCTTTATTCTTACCCAGGATCAGAGGCAAGAAAGAGATTGGAGATGCAGGGTATAAATGCTGCATCACCACTACCTCACATTAGCTGTACCTTTACACTTTTTAATGGCCCAAGGAGGAACCAACAGATGGCTGTTGTCCCATGCCTTGCTTTCTGTGTGCCGTGGAGTGTCTGCTCTGACCTCTTTACTTGAGTATGTCACTGAGGAGATGCAGGATTAGTACAGCCAGTGTTGTGAGATACTAATACCACATCCACACAAGCTGAGTAAAGAGGAGCTTCTGCAGATATGTTTCTTGGGATCATTTTCAGTGGTTTTGTTTTGGATTCCATGTAGGTTGCCTTAAAGCTTGATCTTATTGTGCCCTGGTTAATTTTAGTACCTGGAAGGCAAAACAGGCATGGATTTTCTGATTGATTTTTCCTGTGTTTAGCACCAAAGTATATAAATGGCTTGAATATAACCTAGAGACAATCTTCAGTAAATAATTTTAAAGTTTGTCATTAAATTGACTTGAAAACCAAAGATCTGTGTTTGTGAGAGGACATCCACTAGTTAAAATGGATAAGCGCTCACTTCAACCAAGAGCCTTTTCTTTAAATTGCTGGGATTGCATTACACGCTTGTGTTCATAGTAATTTCTCACTCTTCAGTGTTTTCTTCTGAATGGCCAAATTTCTCAAATGCATGCTTGGTCCTGTAGAGCTTCAGAAATGCCTTTGGAGTAAACTCCTACCAGGCAAACCCTGTTCCTTAAACACCTGGCATTCAAGGGCTGCTTTTAGGAGGCGTGTTGAGGTGAACTCCTGGTCTGTTTGTGCCTGGGAGGAGGAAGGTGGCAGCAAAGAGAAGAAAGGGCAAAATGTTAGAGTGGGAAATTCTAGCTGTGCTAACTGGAAATGGTACCTGAAGGGATACATGTATATGAGTGAAGGGCAGAAGGGTGGCTTAATAGTTCTTTGATGTTTTTAATCAAATATGGTATTGATCCTGCTTGTTTATAAAGTGTCTGCTAGTGTTATTTGTCACAAATTGTTCAGATATTTTGAGATATTTTTTTATTTAGTGGCTACTCAATAAAGAAACTGTAACTTCAGGAGGGCTGATGACTTACCAGTTCATCAAACATGGGAGAGTGGAGCACAAATGAATTACCATTCCTGTGGTAGTGTCTTCATAGCTGCCGAATTGTGGAATTTTGTTAGAGTTGAAGAATGGTCTTGGTTTAAATCAAACTTATTTTTCTTTTATAGGCTCAAGTGTTGGACTCTTTATATATGCAGCACTGCAAAGAGAGCTTATTGAGCTGTATGGACTGGATGGGTGTCTGCTAATAGTTGGTGCCTTGTCTCTAAATATATTAGCATGTGGCAGTCTAATGAGACCTTTGGAATCGTCCAGTTCTCCTCCTCCAGATAAAATGTGTGTAGACAAAGTCCCAGATCAATATTTTGTTTACCATGAAAAGACTGTTGAAGAAAACATTAGCATCCTTGAAAAGGGCTATATTGATGAAAAAAGTGTGAACAATGTGCCTGATTGCAAACAGGATAGCATTTTGAATAAGAATGTATTGAGCTCAATAAACGTAAATGAGAAAGACACTTATAAAAAGAAAGTTGTGGAACAGACAAACTTCTGCAAGCAACTCGCCAAAAGGAAGTGGCAGCTCTATTTGACCTACTGGAAGGAGACCGTGGTTCTTTTCAAGAACAAAGTATTTTCAGCTCTCTTTGTTGCTATCTTGCTCTTTGATATTGGTGGATTTCCTCCTTCTCTGCTCATGGAAGATGTAGCAAGAAGTGCAAACATTAGTGAGGATGACTATTATATGCCCCTTATTTCCATTATTGGCATTATGACAACTGTTGGCAAACTTATTTTAGGAATACTGGCAGATTTTAAGTGGGTTAACACTTTATATCTCTATGTAACTACCTTATTAATGACAGGAGTGGCCTTGTTTGCAATTCCATTTGCCAAAAGTTACCTTACATTAGCGATGCTTTCTGGGATTTTGGGTTTTCTGACTGGGAACTGGTCAATTTTTCCGTATGTAACAACAAAGACTGTGGGGATTGAGAAACTGACTCATGCCTATGGGATATTGATGTTCTTCGCTGGACTTGGAAATAGCCTTGGACCACCAATTGTAGGTAAGGGCAAGATGGAGAGTATAAATTGAACATGAGCTTGTCACAACTGGACAGAATGCTTTTGCATATAATGCAATAATAATAATAATAATAATGGAATGATGAAATCAAAATCTGCAGCAAAAAATAAAGGCTGTTTGGCTGATTGTGTTTGTAATACGGCTTTGAGGAAAAACACATTTTATGTCTAAGTGGTCAAACAATATTTTAGGTTTGGCCCATTTAATTTAATTTTATTTTGTTGTTGGAGGTTTTTCAATTTATATGTTGTTTCTCTACGTTATCAGTGCTGTGTTACATTTCACTGATGTGCTTCTCTTGTCCCCACCCTCAGGTTGGTTTTACGACTGGACGCAGGAGTACGATACTGCTTTCTATTTCAGTGGCTTTTGTGTCCTGCTGGGTGGATTTCTCCTGCTGTTGGCAGCGCTGCCCTGCTGGAATGCCTGCACCAATCAGAGCTCCAAATTGCCTCCAAATACTTACTCCTACAAAGTTGCATCTAACACTTAGGTGACAACTGGAAAACACTTTGCGCCTTTTTTTATTATATAGCAAAGTATTTTAGTAATTTTCCACTTATTTATGAAACCCACAAATCCTCTTTCCACTAGAAAAATTCCATTGTTGCTTGTTGTTCAGTTCCTTTTTCTTCTTTTATTTCTATTTTTTAATGCTGTTTTTAAAAACAGTCTGATTTTGTGTACTATGCACCATGTTTTCAGCCTTTGTCTACTGTAATTTCCTTTCACCCTTAAAGGGGATGTTCTGCTGTATTATCAGCTGTACATTTATTGTAAGGGGGGTTGGTATGGAGGGGTGAACACTTTGAAGCAAAAATGAAGGCCTGCTCTTTTATAGGAGAAGGCTGGCATTTCTTGCCACCTTCTATAGGTCTCAAAGTTGCACAATTAGGCTTTACAAAATAAGAATTTGCCTTATTAAAATGTAATACTATGGCAAGGCGTTTTTAACATCATGCTTAGACTTTCTTGTCTTTTTAAAGTTTCTCCAATTTATGATTAAGTGCCAATTGTGGGAGGGAAGAGGGGAAACAAAATCAACCTTGTGCTGCGTTGCATAACTGAAGTGAACATTGATGAAAGTAAAGATTCTTATTACCACTGCGACTAAGAACCATGTTTATAAATATTGCACATTTTGTGAAGCCTGTTTATAAAACTGAACCAAAACCTTTTAAACCAAGGAATAAATGTGATTGTTGAAACCTCAAAAGAAATGCTGACTTGGTTATGCAAGTTCATAATCTTTATATCGAGGTTGGAGAGATCCTCACTGAAGCCCACAGGTGAATGTTTCTAAGTGAGGCACCCATAGTCTGGTGGTCCTGGGGGCCTCTCTTGTTACACAGCCACAGCTCAGTAGATTGAAGCTGCTGCAGAAAGCTCAATAGTAGGGCTTTTAACAAGGTAGACCTGATTAAAAAGGGAAAATTTGACAGCAATGTCATCTCTGCTGTCCTTTTTGGAATGGATATAGCAAGGAGAAAAGTCAGCAATGGAGAGCAAAAAAAACACATGGAGGAGGGTTAGCAGGAGAGGTTCAGAGAAAGCTGATAGGGAAAGACTTGCAACACTTGAACACCAAACAATCCAGTGAAGAGAGAGCCCTTGAAACCTCTTGCTTCTCTAGCTACAGACTACCCCTGTGTGCATATTGGGTTTTGCTGGCATGACTGGGGGAAGCACTGTGTGATGATGAAGCCTTTCCTGAGCCAGGCAGGTGCTCCAGCAAAGGCAGAGTGACTCGGCTGGCTCTGCACTGCCCTGTGTGCCCTGTGCAATGGCTTTTGCTTATAGGGCTGCTCTCATGCCAAGGTTGTGTCTGGTTGTCCTGCACAGCAGTGACAGAAATCTGTCAGTGGCTGCCATGTCCTGTGCACTTTGGCTTCTTGCTGTAGATTTGACCTTTAGTGGAACGTGTTGCAAGGCTTGGGTGAGGTGGAAGTTCTGAATCCTGAGTTACATCCCGCGTGGCTGCCTGCAAATGCCCAAGTAGTTTTCAGCTGTGCTATGGGTTTCAAATGTCTAGTATGATTCTGGCTCATTAATAATTCTCAAGATAAAAGCCAGGAATATAACAAGCAACCTGTATTGTCGAAGTGCTGTACACAGAGTTACTGTGTTTGCACACCTCATTAAGTAAGAGGGATGCAACATCTAAGTGGGGCAGACCTACATGCAAGTAATGTTCTCTCACCTGGTCCAAGGCAGGAAAATCCAGCTTGGCTTCAAACAGTTTTTGCTGACTTTCTGGGATTCACTAATGTTTGTTTTAAAACATGACAAAGATGCAGTTAGTTTGTGTCTCTATCTTTTTTCCCTTCCATTTGTCAACTGAGTATAACTACTGTGTGGGTTTTCTTCCTGGATTGCTAATTCAGCACATTTGGAAAGAATATTGAGTGTTCTGGATGGTCATAAATGTAACTGCAGTCCTAAATTGGAGTCCTGGGTATCTGATGTGGATTTGCACCCATTTTATGTGCTCTTATGACGGCTGTAGTTGTATTTCACCGTGTGTATATGAAAGTAATACCATGTTTTACATGTCTTAAAGAAACTGTGGGGATATCCTGGGTATGATCAGGGCATGTATGCCTTCAGATTCATCTTTTAAAAGCTCATTTCCTGCCAACAATACATTCTGAGTTCTTTAAATATGAAACTGATGTTAAATTAGTCGGTCTGAAAAAACTCAGCTGAAATTAATGCAAATGATTAGGTGGTATGTAGCACACTCTTGCAATGGAAATGGAGTCTATTATTAGGCAGCCTGATATGTGTGGAAATATGACTAGTGATCTGTAACAGTTTCCTGATGTAACCCTACCCAGCAGTGAGGAAAGAGCCCTGACTGTTGAAGAATTTTATTTGCCGCTGCAAGCAATATGGGCTAGGACACCTTGCCCCAGCCAGCTGAGCACTGTGATTTTATTATTAATGTTGTCTTTAATTGGTAAACAAGAACCAAGATTTTAATGTTTTGAATTTTACTTTTCTAGTTTTGCAGGGTTCCTTTCCAAGAAGCTATTTCCAGAGGTGCTGCAATTTACATTTTATCTGAGAGCCTTTCCTTCTGTCTTCATGCCTCATTCAAATCACGAGCCCATAGGTTCAAATGTTTTTTTAGAAGATGGAAGGACAGGTACAATGTGATAATCTATGCCTTATTTTCTTGAAAACAGGTCATCAACATTGACAGTGGGAGGTGGTAGAGGTAGGTAAACAGTTTTGCCACGTAGAATTCTGGATTGTCCTGTGTTTTAAAGGCCCTGACAAACAGATCTGGAACAGGTGGAATGAGATGCTTAAGTAATTACTCTTTATTGTACAAGAAAAAGTTATTGTTTATTGCATGAATTATTCAGTTACTGTGGAGTCAGTCATTAATAGAATATTTATATTCTTATTTGCAGATCCTATGAAAGTTTATCGTAGTTGCTGAAGCACACGACAAATGAAACTGTGAAATATTACTAGATTTAAAGTGTACTCTGTGCCTTGCTGAATTGATGGGCTTTATCATTAGCTGCAGGAAGAGGTTACATTCCTTTGGTAGCTGTTAATTTGTCTACATCATGCTGATCCTGGATTCCTGCATCCAGCACTGACATTGAACAATGTGCTGAGCAAGGGCTATAAAAATTGATTGAGATGTTTGCATAGCATTAAACTGACATGGAGGTATTTTTTTAAATGGAGAGATATTTCACTTCAGGTCATTCAGGAGGACCTTTCACATATACATAGGCTGAATATGTTGGGCTGAACATGGTACCAGCTGGATAAAAAATGGCAAAATTAGAAATAATGCAGAAATCCAGTTGAACAGGACAGAAAGCAGAAAAAGTTGATTCTTGTGAAACAGAATTTCTCAGACTCAGAGGTCTCCTTTCAGTGATGTTCATACAAAAAACAGTGTTTAGAGATGTGTCAATATGCTCTCTGATTACCAAAATCCATTTAGAATTTTTTTTTTTAAAGCTATTTGTTTTTTTAAATGTTGGCTTTTAAAGAACCAAAACAGTTCTGAGGTTATACACACATGCTCAACTTGAACAGTGCTGTATCAGGTAATGAATTTGATACAGGATCTAAATCACAGAATGATTTTGGTTGAAAGGAACCTTTAAAGATCCTCTAGTTTAAGCTCTCTGCCATGACAGTGATTTCAAGTCTCTCAGCGCAGCTGCTGTTCCTGGTTTCTCACTTTCATGGCTCTGTGGGGAAGGCTAGACTCCTTTCTTGTATGTCCTCATTTGGTATGTCCTCACATTTTCTGCGACAGCATCTTATGTTAGTTTTCTGTAGTGTGTCCACAGCTTCTTACAACTCTCTTGCTCAGCTTTAGCCATGTGTTCAATGTTTGGAGTACTTGCTTGGGTTTTTTCACTAGTATTAAATAATCACATCAGTCCAAGCAGACTTTATTAGCCCTAGTGTCGTTTCATGTTTTCAGGATGTAGAGGCCCAGATGTCTGAAATGAGCAACTTGATGAAATTCTTGACTAGAGCTATATAAAGAGAAAAAAAAATGACTGGTGCCTGTACTCTGCCCGCAGATGTTCGAGGTTTCATCCACTGAGGAAAGGGAGCTTTGCACATGTGTTTGAGGAAGAGCTGAGACAGGACAGATCCTGCAGCTCTGTGGTGTCCCTGCTGTGCTTTCTTCTCTTTGGGTCACTAGTGTCAGGTGCAGGTGTTGTGCTGTGTTTGCTGCAGTTTTGTGAGGGGGAGGAGAACACATGGCTAGACTGTGGGGCTGAGCACAAAGCCCCCACGAGTCTGTTCACTTAGTGTGCAAAAAGGAACATCATGGAATGCTCAGGTGTTTACTGAGTGCCTCAGAAGGCTTCAGGGGAGCAGCCCTGCACCCGTTCCTGACTGAGACCCCGTGCTGCTGTACAGGGATTAGCTATGGTGGTTTTCCAGGCCATAGTTTTAAGTTGTGTTTTCTGCAAGTCAAACTGCTTGCTTAAGGCATGCAACTGCATCGTTGTGGGTGCATTGCTGTAAATGCACTCACAGAACCTCTGCAAATGCTTTTTTCTTTTGTTTTACCAAAGATCAGCTGGAAGTTTCTGTGGTGTGAGTTCAGGTGTGACTGCTGGCACAACATGCTGTACTGTGCTGCATGGCTGGGAAGGAGCTCAGGGCAATTCCTGTCTGAGCTGCCTTTGCAGTCATGGTCCTTAGCAGTGAGACTGCAGCAAATGTTTTTCTCCTCTGCCTTTGGCTCCAACCTTAATCTTACCTGGTCAGTTAGACTGCCAAACTCAATTTCAATTAATTCAAATTGATGTATTTTCCTCTTTTGTTTCTCTCATTGCAGGCTGCAAAATTATCTGTCTAACCTCTTCCCTCCTTTCCCATGTCACACACAGCTCATGTTGAAAAGTCAACATGTTTCCAGTGATTAAAGACTAGATGCAGCTGAGTAACAAGATGAAAACACCCCCTGTTTTGTAAATGGCCAGTGCTCTGACCAACTCAGTATTTACAGATTGTATCTAAATTGTGTGGGGTTTTGTGGTTATGTGTTTAAATTTTGATATATGACATGCATATCAGGTTGGATTAGGGCACACTGTCTTCTGTTGGAATCAAATTACTTTACTTTTTAATTAAAATATCCCTGGGTTGGAGTGGCTGTGTGCCTGCTTTGCATTACTTAGGGGACCATCCTCCCCAATTTGGATAACTGAAATCATCTGGCATGTCTTTCTCAGGTTCTGTGAATTACAATAAATGCTTTGCATGAGGTTGTGCAAGAGATCAGAAAAATGCTTGATGAAATAACATTTGCTTCAAGTTAAGCAGAGTCATGTGGAGGTGCTGTGAAGGAGTAGGGAACAAAAAAATATATTTGTGAGATTAGGTTTGACAGTCTGGTGCTTCCCTGGTGTATTCATGATATGAAACAATTAAGAAGTCACTCTTCTGGGTGTATGAATTTTAGGTACCAAAAAGAATCCTGGAAGAGAGAGATGGGAAGAAGAAATTCCCACTGAGCAGATCATTACCTTGTTGCTTTAGAAACAGAGACCTGAATTTTCATATGGCTGACTGAATAACTCCAAATAGGGTTTCAGGATATCTGAAAATGGAAAACTTGATGGAGATTCTGATGCCATCTAAGTTCCTCTGGGGGAAGGTCTGCACTTTGAGGGTCTTCTTTTGAGTTTTCTCAAATTTTGTTCAAGTATTAGTATTACAAGATGGCATAAAGCAGAGCTTATTGAACATAACAGGAGCAACTCTTTTGAAATGAACCAGTAAGGAGGGGTTCTATGCCCTAGGAGAAATAGAAATGAAAAACTGCCTCTGCCTGGCTTTTACATGGGCTAAGATATTGTCCATGGTGCAAGAGGATGCTGAAGCTTTTACTTAGTATTTACTTAGTGTACCCCTCCTTTTTCTTTCTTTTTTTTTTTCTTATCCCCACCTCAGATGTTGTGCAAGCTAGAGGCAGAGAGGAGGCAAGGATTAATCCTGTCTGACTTCTTTATAGCTCTTGAAGTAGGCATTTTTGTGTTGAAACTGTATTATTTATGAGAAATAGTAGCATATGGTGCCAGAGATAATTGCTTCGGTAAGAGATTAATGCACCATGAGCTGTCTGGAGCTGAAGCTGGAAGCTGAGTTTCTCTTCAGCTGTGGGAAGCTGTCAGAAACCAGCAGCAATTTGTGGATGGAGCCTCATGGGAGGTCTGTCTTCCTGGAGGATGATTTGGGATGCAAAAACTGGCCTGGTACTTGCAACTTTTCCTGATACTAATCCAACATTTCAAATTCCCTTTGAAAATGAGCAGACAGGGAACAAGCTATGACTGCAAAAATTCTGTGTTTCTTTGTGTTTTTCTTTACATCTTTTGGTTTCTTGGAGAAATAAACCCAGAATTGGCCAATTTCGTGATATAGACTGAAATATAATAGAAATACAGACTTTAAATAATTTGTAGGGCCTGAAAAAGAGCTCTGCTTGCTTCACTACAATAGTTTTCAGCTTGTGGCTATTTTTGCTGGTGTTCAGCTCTTTAGCAACAACAGCATTTAGATAATGAAGCAATACTGCATTTTGAATGCTGACTTGTTTTCCCTGGAACAGCATCAAGAAAATGAAGAGGTTTAAGTGCCAGGTGGAGATTAGAGGAAAAAAATGAAATTCAAAACAGGAAGCAGAGAGAGGCAGGCTCCCAAACAACCTTAATGACATTTCACTCCAAGGGAGGAATATTGACAATTATTGATCTGTTGCCTGCCGGTCACTTTCAGTTCCACAAAGGTGCCAAGGAATTGTGAAGCTTTCTGAAGGCTTTTCAAAAGCCTTTAAAAGAAGGATGATTCTAGAAGGTTTAATGGGCTGGGGAAAAAAAAAAGAAAAAAAAAAGAAAAAAAAAAAAAGAAAAAAAAAAAGAAAAAAAAGGGCCAGCAAGCAGTTGGAGCATTTGCCTCCCACTGTTTCATTGGGCAGTTCTCCACATGCCTGTAATTCAGCTGCCTGGAAACAGGCTCAGCTGAGCCACCTCAGGACACCAACACATCCCTCGCCAGAGATGGACTCAGATAGAGAGAAGCAGCTCCAAACCTGCCAGGTGCTGTGTCTACAGTAGGAAGGAGCCTTGCCGTGACTCAGGGGTATCTGCTCAGGCACAGCTCTGGACTCGTGTGTGCCTGGCTGATGGAGAAGGGGCAGCTCCTGTGTGCAGTGATATCCATCTCTGTCCTAGGGCATCCCCTTCCAGAGAAGACCCCTGAGCAGCTGTGAGCAGAAATCAAGTTAGAGGGGACGCTGCTGGGCTGACAAGGGCTTGCCTGGCAGGAGGTGGTGTGGCCTGTGTGCTTTTCCCATAGGCACAGCGAAAAGCCATGCAAGTAGCAGCAGGGGAGAGCTGCCTTCTTGTCAGGACAGCAACTCTTCCTTGCTGATAATTTAACTTGGCGAGTAGGCCTGGTTGGCAATCAGATTGTTGTGATGAAGGATATGTGGCAACCAGTCCTTATGTCTGTGCTATGACTTTTACCAGCTAGAATGTAGGAAAACTTATATTGATACTGTAATAATCAAGAGAGAGAGATGTCTCATTTCTTTCCAATGATTACCTAATATGATATGCATTTTTCCATGTCTACTTCTCTCTTGGTTGTAGCTCTTAATTACATTTTTTCCTTTTGCTTGAGAAACCCTATGGTTTATCTATCAGGGCCTTATACTATAAAATGCAAATTTTTAGAATTTACTAAGTTTATTGTTTAGACTGGCTCACGATGAATTGGTATAAAATGTACAAATGCTGTGTGTGAGATGAAAACCTGTTTTGAAAGCCAGTAATACAGGTTTGTCTGATGGAATCTCAGCTGTGTGCATCAGCCCTGACTGTTTTTTCGTGATAATTCAGGGATGCTTTTACGGGCTTAGCTCCCGAGGGTTCTCAAGGCTGTGGTGGTGCAACTGATGTATCATAGTATGGCAGTGCCTTTTCAAAGCCTGCAGCTGGCATCAGCAGAGCTGTTTGCCTCTAATCCAGAGCCACCTGAGCCTCTCCAGCTGGATGTGGGCAACAGAGGACTACCCACATCACATCCTTGTGGGGTATGCACTCCCTGCTCGGCTCCTGCCCACCAGCAAGGGCTTGCTTTCCTCCTTGGCTGGATGCTTGGAGGCTCCTAAAGCCAAGACACAGATCACCAAGTTAGCAGAGCAGGCTGCTTGTAGCTTTGAAGGAAAACTTCAATGAACCATGAAACCTCAGTTAATTATTTTTCTTGCTGCTATTGTTTTTTATTGCTGCCAAGAGTGGATTTACCTCTGCCCTCTCTCACAGGGATCCTGCTGTTTCTAATACTGCTGTAAAAACCTGGTTTTCTAAGGAGTAAAACTAAACTTTTCTGTTTTCCTTTTGTGTTTATCCTTTCTCTATCTTTTTGAAACATCAGAAACCCACACAAGTAGCCCATTCAGCAGCTGGAGGCCACGGCCCCAGTGTGGAGAGTACAAAGGCAGCCCCTGGTGCTCGTCCAGCCCCTCACACAGCCAGGCTGGGGCACTGCCTTTCCTCACAAGCCTTCCCCTGGGAGGCAGGGTGCAGGGAGACCAAAAGCTTTGGTTTTAATTTAGATGTGGCTCTTGAAGTCAGGCTTCTCAAAGCACCACACATCCTTTTCATACGTCTGAAGTCCTGCAGGGGATGACTTTGATCCAGAGGTTGTAAAGGAAGCGTTGGAATTTCAGCTACACAGTATGAGCAGTTACATGTTTAATTTGTGCTGCCTGCAGCCTCCTGCTCTTTGTACAACTGCGATGCGAGGAGGAATCATCCCTCCGGCCCGTGCTGTTCGGTAGGAAAGGAAAACCCTGCCCAGGGCCTGGGGCTGCTGGCCGTGTCTGCAGTGGGGCTCGCAGGCCCACCTCTCTGGCAAGCCTCGTGTGCCCTCTATAGCTGCTGCGGGCTTCCCGGGAGCGGGGGTGTCAGCGCCTTCCCTCAGCCTGGCCGCAGCTCGCAGGCAGGACTTGAAAGCAAATTCTTCAATAATTGAAGTTAGAGGAGCAGTCGAGACCAAGAGGTTGATTGCAGTGACTGCTGCCTTGTCATGAATCAACAGATAAAATTTGTGTTTGCTGCTCAGGTGGAGAATTTGCTGCTTTGAAAGGTGTTTGCCTACAGTTCACACGTTCAGCTGAAGCGGGAGTGGGAGGGAGTGACATGTCAGCAGGGTCACTCCTGTGGCATCTTGTAAGATGGAAGAGAAAAATGTGCAGTGGGACGGGAGCAGAGTTAGAGTAGAAAATTTTTGTTCTAATTTTGTAGTTCTTGCCATTTTGCGATGTGTTTCTCTGCAGAGTGCAGATTGCTGCGGGCCCACTTGATTTGTGATTTGTCTGACCCTAACCAGACAAAAGAGCCGTGCTTTTGTTCTGTCCCAAAAGGAGCCAGCAAAGGTGGGGGAGCTGCTTGTGCTCCAGCTGCCTCTCAAACACAGCGATCAAGGGAGTTCTGCTCATGAGGGCTGGAGGGCAGAGGATTTGAATGCCCCAGGGAGGGGTTGTCACAACAAAATGCCGCCCGTACCCTGAGCCACGAACACAGAACACCGCTGTGAGAGGGCACCACACTGCTGGTGTGGGAGGGCCAGCACACTTCCCTCCCTCTTTTAGCAGTGCTGGGGGGACAGCACCATCAGCCCCAGCACCTCCCGTGGGCCCAGCAGCTTGAACAGGCTGAGCAGCCACTGCTGTGGTGGTGGGCACAGCATTTTTAACAAGCTAAAAGGCCACACCTGTGGTGGTGGGCACAGCATTTTTAACGGGCTAAAAGGCCACACCTGTGGTGGTGGGCACAGCATTTTTAACAGGCTAAAAGGCCACACCTGTGGTGGTGGGCACAGCATTTTAAACAGGCTAAAAGGCCACAGCTGTGGTGATGGGTGCAGGTGGAGCTTGTCTGCAGAGACAGGCCAGGCTGAGCCTGTGGGGAGGATGTAGATTTTTCTGGGGCTAGGGCCTTGGTAGAGGAAGAAAGCTCTGCTCAACAGCATTATTCAGACCTCATTGTGGGGTCTTGTGGAGAGGTAAGTGGGCTAAAATTCTCCACTAGTTTTTAAGTGGTATTCCTTCTGCTAAGGAAGAGGGAACCATCTGTGCTGTACTGGTGTGGTGCTGCTTTTCTTTTTCTTTTTCTTTTCCAGTGCTCCACCGAGGGGGTCTGACTCAGCATCTCTACGGTTCTTTGCCTTATTTTGCTTACTAAGTTTGTGTTAAAAACCTCCCCCCAATTAATTTCTACTGTAGCATTACTTCTTTATGACTTATTTCCCAGGACAGGCTTTATATCTGAAACAATTATAAAGCGTGTTTGGCTTAATTGCATCTTCATATTTTAAAATCTGGATGGGTCTTTGCCCATGTATTGGCTAAAATGATTGTGTACATGTTATATAAACAAGTAGGTATAACGTGTACATGTAGGGAGCCACCTCATAGTGTTTTCCTTGCTGTTGTAGGAGGCAGAAGGGACAGCAAGCAATAGGAATATCTGCAAACCTGCAGTGCAAAAACCCACTCAAGAGTAAATATCAGGCCCAGGATCAGCATGGCCTAGGAAGCAGTGGCATTGTGTGTAGGTGCCATGGAAACATCTGCTGGTAACACAGCCCTCAGCTTGTGCAAGGTGCCTCCAGAGGGAAGTGCAGTGCTGGCTGCACTTTTACTAGGAGTTAATTTCTACCTTCCACCAACTCTGGAGGGGAACTGCTGATTAAGATGATGCCTAGCAATTACACTATGATAAGTTAATTGTAGAGGAACAGCCCAATGGCTGCAGTAAGCTTTGGCCAGGCTTCATGGCTTTGTGGAGGGGAAGAAAGGTGATGGTGTCTTGTGAGCAGCACAGCTGAAATACTGGCACTCTGCTGCAGTCTGACATGGGAGCAGGCGCCTCCCTTTCCATTTGCGTAAGTGAACTTAAATCTGGCTTCTTTGGTCCTTTCTCACACCCTTCCTCCTTTCTGAGAAGGCTGATGGTCTGCATCCAAAATGGGAAAGGGAGGGATTTAGAGTAATAGTGCACAGATATTTTAGAGGCTTTTTGTAACACCTCTCAGCTTATATACAAAAATGTTGTAAAATATGTTTGGTACATGCTGGTATTTGTTCTTTTTAGATAGCTATTCATCCTGTAACATTAATATCATAGTTTAAGTTTTCCTATGTAGTGAAAGAGCAGAATGGGCTGCAGTGTTTTAAGTGCTGTGTGTGCTTTTGCCATGGCAGCAGGGCTGGCCTGGAGCTCCAGCTCATGGCTTTGCTGCAGGCACATGTGAAAAACATACACAGTTTCACTATGGCAGCTCAACTTCAAATTAATGGGAAAATCTTTCCCTTTTCCTTCTGAAAACATAGTAATAAAAACATTAAAGAAGAGGCTGGTTTCACAATGCGTTGAGATAATGTTAGAAAAAAATAAATATTAAAAATCCCCCTTTAGATACTGTTTAAATTGTCCTATTGCAGAAATGGTAAATCCAGGTGTTCCTGGTTTGGATTTCTGCTCTCATTGCCTGGTAGGAACATGAGGTCAAAATGCAGCAATTACCGTGGGTAATGGCACCTGCCTGTGAGGCAAGCAAGGGGCTTAGGGGAGGTGGGAAAGGGGGCAGGGCAGCCAGGACTCCTTTCAGGCAGAATTTCCCCTTTTCTTAAATATTCCTGAGGGATATTATTCTTAAATATATATTTTATATATATGTATTTTAAATGTATCTAAGCATACATTTAGATATATATTTTTAAGCACCCCCTTCCCCCAGGCAGCCCAGCAGGGCTGCAGAGCCAGCTGTGCCCACCTGGGGCAGCTCCCATCCTCACAGAGCCCCCGTCGCCTGTCCTCGGAGACAGGCATCCCCCACCAGAACCCACAGACTTCCCAGCCCATGCTCTGGTAGGATAAAAAAGCAGCTTCCTTCATCAGACAGGATGAAAGGTGCAAGTTGTTTGTGATTTCTTATGCTTTTACATCATTTTTTGGGGTAAAAAATTCGGAACGCCTTCTGAGACTTGTGCCATGGCTGCCGCTTAAATTCCAATTCTGGTTTCTTTATGAATCTTGCATATTTTATCCTCAGGAATTAAGTAGAAATTCACAAATTTAATGGAGTTGGAAGGCTGTGCACCAGCAAGGAGTCAGCTTTTTTCTGACTTTTGGGGTTTTTTTGCGGGACAGTGACCCCTCTCTGTTCTGAACAGTGCATTTGCCTCAACACAAGGCCCCATTTTCCCTGACTGTAGGGGTGAGGGGTCTTTACTGGAGTTTACCCCATCACAAGTCTTGTCTCAGCTCTACAGAAGAATATTAGTATTTTAAGAATATACAGTAGAAATAAAACCTGTATTAAGGTGCTACACAGAACACAATAATTTTACCAAAGTCATAGATCTTTGATTTTAACCTTTGTAGAGGTTAAAATAATAAAAGCCAGTCACTGTTTATCACTTGCTTGTTTTTATTCCCCAGAAATCATTCTCCTCTGTACAAGTTAGGCACACAACAAATAAGGTTTCACCAGATCTACAGTCTAGCAGAGAAAGAAGCACATTTGGTGTTCCTCTGGAAACCCTTGTAGAAGATGCAAATCAATGTGGGGTTCCTTCTCTTGTGACACAGATGGTGGAGTACCTGGAGGTATTTGGTAAGTTCGTATTTATCCTGCTCGGCTTCTGGAAATGGATATTCTTTGTTTAAGCTGTACTTTTCGGCTGTAAATGCTGAAAAATCCTTATTTACAATTATTGCATTTTCTGAAAAGAGCTCATGCTTTTTGAACTCCAGTTCTCATCACAAAGGTGTGGTAAAGCAACCACTGCTTACTGTTCTTTATTTCTTACACAGGTCTGGAGCATGTTGGTGTATTTCGAATTGGTGGCTCAGCAAATAAAATCAAGGAATTGAGGCAGAAGTATAATCAAGGGGAAAAAGTAGACCTTATTAATGATGGAGATGTTGATTCTGTGGCCAGTCTCCTGAAGCTCTTTCTGAAAGAACTACCAGTGGCTGTTTTTCCAGACAATGTTTGTTCTGGCTTGCTAAAAACTTTCCAAGGTACAGAATGGGCACCTTCCAAGCTTCTGTCCCTTCTCTGACAGTGACAGATAACGTGTTCGTCCCACCTTCTATAAACAAAGTTTTGTGTTTCCTTAACCTGAGACTGATATTTAATTGCTTTGGAGGGACCATGTATCTGTGAACTTGCCTACAGTATTTTTAAAATTCATTAAGTCTTTTGGATTCCCTTCCTTCCTTTGGCAATGAATCCTGCAATCTAATCCTGTATTCTTCAAGAAAGCTCCTCTTCTGCATGTTTTCTTTTTAAAATTGTATACCATACTAGTTACTGAGATAATATTTTTAGTTTTAATGTAATCACCACCATAATGCAGCTTGTGCCTTTATATAGCCACTTCTCTCTTTTCCAAGCTGAAGGTTTTTAATTAACCTTCCCTGGTAAAGGAGGCTTTTCTGCACATCACTGTTCATGTTTAGAACTGTATTTTTAGTTAGCATTTATTTATCAGTCCTCTTATAATCTTCTTGGTCAGCAGTGTGTGGAGCAGCATGCAAAGCCAGGATGAGCCCTCCCAGCAGTCCTCTGCCTGGTTCCCCATTCATGCCTGTAATGGCTGAGCTCTGTTCTCAGTCTGCCCTGGGATTTTGACTGGTGACTAATTCAGGTGTTTGCATACAAATAAGTGGTTTTGTGGGTTACTTCACAGGTTGCTTTTGTTCGAAGTGCCCATGTAGGAGTCTCCTCACAAAGGAAGAGAAAGGAAACAATTTCCTGAACTGTGAAAGTCTATGCAGAAAGACCTATGTGGCTTTTTCACCTTGTTTTTTCTACCCTGAACAGTCTTGCTGTTATTTTTTTAAAATTATTTTTTCCTCCCCATCCCCTTTTCCATTTCTCTCATTAATCAGTTGAGCACCATGGGCCTTGGCCTGCAAAGAATGTGTTTTTTAGGGCTAAAATTACCCTCAAGGGCATGATTTGCTTATAAACAATGTCAGAGCTATGCAGATGTGTCCTAGTGATCTATGGCAAATTTGAGCATCAGCTGCCAATTATTGAGCAGTACTGTCATCCCAATTCTAGTAACTAGGAGACTTTATCCTACTGATATGAAACTGCTGATCAAATGGAGTTGTTTGTGAACCCATTTTCTGCCTTGTTACCCTTCTTTGAAGAATGAGAACCAAGAAAATGTTAAGTATCCCAAATTTAGAATTTTAAGTATCTCTTGTGTAACTACAGTTGCATATTTATAGAGCAAAGATGTTTTGAGTCTGAGAGCTACCAATTAGTCAGGAAATGAAGATGGCATGGGGCTGAAAGGGTACAATTTCTCATTCCTCTTAATGAGAATCACATGGCATGTGCAAAACCTCTTGGGAGAGTCAAGGCTGACAACCTTGTACTGTCTTTCAAGGCAGCTTTGAGGATTCAGGTACATGACTCCTGCCTGTAATTGCTTTAGGAAGGCAGCAAGTGCTGGGTGATGCTGCCTTAAGAGGAAAAAAAATCAGAAACAGTGAATGTGAAACTCAGTATCTGGAAAATCCATGGTTCTTAAATATTCGTAAGTGAAAAACATGTCAAAATTTAGTATACAAAATCCTTGTTTGGGATGTATTTATTCTTCACTTTGTTCTAATAAATTTTAAACCTTCCTTATATCTAATGTCTATGATCAAATTGTGGTGGTATGAGGAGTATCTATGTTTTAAGTTTGGGTTTATTTGGGTTTTTTTTCCTCCAGAGCACAAAATCAACACGACAGAATGCATAGAACACATGAGACAGCTGCTCAGCTGCCTGCCCAAAGCCCATCAAAACCTTCTTCAGTTCCTGTGTGCTTTCTTGTTAAAGGTAGCAACCTACAGTGCAGCGAATTTCATGACTCTGGAAAACCTGGCCATCGTGTTTGGACCTGCTTTGTTCAAGTGAGTCCTCTCTATTCAGCTGCCTCAAACAGCACAACAAGATTACACCTCACAGGGAGGCTTTCTGTCGTAACTCTGTGTCCAATAGTCAGTGGAACATTTTCTAAGTTCAGTGTTTATATGGTATATTATGGGCAGATGTGACAGGTTCTGAGCTGGCTGATCACTTTCATTCTGTTGGGCACTGACTAGACAGGGCAAGGCTTGAGTAAGAAACCATACGAAGTGAGCTGTTTAATGAAAACTACTTCTCTTTGCCAGGATAAGTGCGGGCTGTGTTAGTTGTTGGATTTGATTCTGAAAAGCTCACCCTCACTTTGACCTTGTAACACCATTTGCTATCAGAGGAATGAATCCCTGTTATCAAGAAAGAGAAGCAACTCCTTCTGCCCTTTCTACAAAAATTCAAGTTGACATCCAAGCAGAGCCAGCTGAACTTGCAAGAAGCGAGTGCTTGGCTGGAGCTAGAGAAGGCATGTTTGGGGTGATGGTAAGTGGGCACAAAACTGGAAGCTAAAAAAGGGAAGGTGCCATGCAAGTCAAGGTGGTAAGAAGGAACAGCCTAGTGTGATCAGATAATGGAGGATTTTCCTTTTCACTGTTGACACTAGAGGATGTTAAAATATTTATACCTGTTACAACTTGTAAATCTTTGTTTTAGTGGATCACAGCCATGCTAGCTTAATATGAACTACAAGTTAATGACACTGCAAAATAGATATATTAGCAGTTAATATCTTCTATGCAGTAAAAAGGCCTTGTTATTCAGTTGAATGGTTATTTCATGGCAAGCCAAGTTCATTTTGAAAGCTTATGTTCAGCAAAATTGGTACCCAGCATCTATGTCAGGCTTTGTTTTGGAGAACTGTACTTTTAAACCTTGCTGATGTTTCATAGGTCTCTAGATGTGGTCTCTGTTTTCCTGTTCTGTGGGTTTATTACTAGGTCTACCAGAATTTGACCAGATACAAGTCTTTAACAAAAGCGTGGCAGGGGAAATTAATCTAACAAGGTGTGGTGTGGTTGGATATATGCCACTCTGTCCTCTGGGAAAAAACCTGACCATAGAGGATATTCAGGAATGCAACAAAACAGTTTTATAATCAGACCCCAAGTTCCTTAATATCTGAGTATTAAAGTTAGTAAATGAGTGGAGGCAGATGAGGTTTATTTATCAGTGTTTGGATTAGTTGTGTGGCGATACAAGTATTGGCTGATGTTAAAAGGCCTTCACCAAGAATCTATCCCTTGGCCCCCAGGTTAACACAAAAAGCACTTCACTGACTCTCACTTTTCTGCCATCAGGTGACATTTGCTGTCACCTGGGGCTTCTGTGCGTGCACACACATGCAAAAACACTTTGTTCCTTTATCTCCATTCCCAAATTAACCCAATGTGTGCCCACTGATTTCTGTATCTGCACAGAAGAATCCAGTGTGTTCCCTATTGACTGATGAGCTGCTTCAGTTTTTAAATGTCCCGCTCTTTTGGGACATGGCCCAGCTACTTCTGGACATTTGCCTTTGCCTGGTTTTAAAGTACATTCAGTGCTAAACTGAGCATTTGTGGCAATGAGAAGCCTTGAAAGCAATCAGCATAGAGTTTTCCTGCCTGTGACCTATCAAGACAACAGCTACCATAAATAGAAGTATGTCTGCCCTGTAAATGCTATCATTCTGATCTCACCAGCTCTGGGAGACAACCCAGTAAATCTGGAGCTTGGTGTTTTTTTGTAAAACATTTAACTGGTGCTGTGCTTGTTGAGTTACCACCTAGGGTTATGAAAAATCACCTTTTTGGTAGTTGGGCGGAGAGGAGAGCCTGGTCAGTGATACACTGTCAGTGAGATCTGTTTATACCACTTCCTGCTGGGTGACCTGGGGCTTTCAATGATTCAGAATAAATCATTGGTATTGTCTTGTACAGCAGTAAAATTCAAGGTAGTCAGCTGGCAAATCATATCTGCTGACACAGGGCAAAAAGTCATAAATATCCTTTATGTCTTTCAGAGCAAGAATTAGTGCAATTATCTGGCACATTATGTAATATTTGGCAGCCAGAGTATAGGAAATCGAGACATGTTGGGTAGTGCTTGCGACAGTTGTTCAGCGTAAATGTGAAGGTTATGGGAAAAAACTGCTTCTAGATCTAATCTGCAGAAATGTGTGCTCTGTGCAACTGCTGGAATTAACCTTCTGGAGGCAATGGCAGCTCCATATACAGCATAAATTCATTGCAGGTGTTAAAACTGTTCTTCATGTATTCTGGCAATCTGCATTTTTGTGAGATTACTTCTTCCTTCTTTGACATGAAACAACTAAACAAAGTTGTGTATGAGCCATTTTACTTTAAATTTCTTACCTGTTTATATTAAAGTGTAAATTCTGTCTATGATTATCACCTATCTCAATATTTTGGCACTTTTATTTGTGGAGACCTGTCATGTTTCTAGTTTCACTGAAGTGACTGAGTAGGAATATTCAGTAGTTAGAATATGGAATCCTCATGGTTCCTTGGGAACAAAAAAGTAGAATATTAAATTTCCTACATTATATGCCTAAATTGCACATACTTTGTGATTTGTAGCTATGGTTATTGTAACACAAAAATTGTAGGGCTTAGCACAGGTATTATATTAAAAGTCTAGTTAGAGGATCATGAAAATCTCCACACCTAGGATACTTTGTTATGCTTCATTTTGGTGAAGAGATTTTTAGTTCTGGTCTCAATAAGCAATTCTTGAATGAGTGCACAAGGACTCCAGCCAGCCAGTTGTTTGCTTCTACTCACTTTGACTCATTGTTTCTGTAAATTTGCAGCAAGCCTGTGGCTTCAGGGAACCTTGGCAGATCTCATGGACAAAGCCAAGGCAAGGGACTTGTGTGGACTTTTTAGCCTGTACTTTGTGGCAAAGCAAAGTTTTAGACTCACTTAAGAAAACCAGTAGCTAATTCCTGATGGTCAAGTTTTACTTGTTTCTTATTCGTAGTGGGTGTTATCTTGTGATTTGTACTACAACTGATTATGGGGCTTTTATAGGGAAATGCAGAATACACCTCTATTAGCTAATTATTACCAGAGCTCTAATAGCTCTGCTCTTCCTAAGATCATGTGCCTGGATTTAGTACTGTGGTAACCTGGTTCCCCTTTATTGTCACCACAAGAATGCAGTTTCTGGTAGTGGCAGAAGTATCTGAAGAGGCAGGAAGTGATTATTTCACAAAATTAATTGAAAGTCATTGTGGAAGGTGGCTGAAGAGAACTAAAAGTGTATTCACTGTATTTGGAATTCACACCTGTTGCCACCCATGAATATCTGCTGATGATACATTGATATTTGGAGTCAGCTGTCTCATCCCAGTCTATAATTTAGATTTGTTTTAGGATGAAATGAGAACTGGGCACCCAAGCACAGGCTGCTAATGAGTGGTCTGAGAGCTATTTATCTCCCTGAATAGCTTGTGGAGTGCTCCTTCTGGTAAGGAGTTAACAGCTGGTAGAAGTAGATTCAGGAACAGATGTCTAAGCTAAAGAAAGAAGCTGAAAAAGAAGACAAAGGACTAAAAACATTGCTTGTCTGGCCTGTGAGCTGAGGGTGTTGATGTTTGGGTAAGCCATGAATAATCTCTTAGGATTGTTGTATGCAGCAAAGGCTATTGCTCAGTCAACGAGGTTTTTACAAGCAGCCTTGTTTATTGTGGAGAAACTTAGTCTGTCCCAAGAAAAATGGGAATCCAGGAAAGAGAAATGTTACCTAATCCTAAAGAAGGCGCTGATGACACAGTGGTTTATCCCGTAAATCTATGTTGTACCTGGCTATAATTCTGCTTAAACCTTCTGCTTTCAAAAGGAGCCCAAACTCAAGTCTTTACAGAATCAACAGTAAGTTTATAAAAAGAAGAACACGAATGAAAGCAATTGGACTGGGCCCAGTGTCTATATTAGTGCTTTAAAATTGCAAATGAATAATGAATATACTCATTTGGCAAACAGAAGACTGGTGTATTCATGTTCCACATTAGTCTCCAGAGTTTATGAATTTCTTGTTTAAATATTAACATTGTGTTGGGTGTAACTGAGTTGGTGCAGCATGGCTGGAGAAGCTCCATTAAGGGCACAGCATTTATGTAAATGTTCTCCAAGCTTCCAAATAGTTGGCAGGAGGGAATACACAGGTCTTCTGGGGATTGAGATTAGAATCCTACATAAGGAATCCTTTTAATTATATTATTCTGACTTGACGGGGATAGTAAAAATTCAACTATTATTCATAAAAAATCCCAAAATATGGAGAGAGCAAGAAAGAAAAAAAACCCAACCCAAATTCAACATGGCTACTGGGAACATCTGGAATTTCCACTCCTGATATGTTTGATGTTTGCGGATTAATAAATTAATACACTGAAGCAGTTTGTTACCTGTGGGTTTTTTTCCAGACAGTTCTGATAATAAGCTATTCTAGTGATCAAAGTTCACCTTCATAAAGAAGGTAGAACAGAACCATTATTTCCATCCCAATGCCAGTGAGCAATGGCAGATTGATAGGATGCTTTTTTTTTTTGTCTGTCCTTTTAATCCTTTATTTTGCAAACCTCATGTCTGAGTCACTGTCAGGTTCTAACTACTTTGCTGTGCTGCCACAAAGATTCAGTGTGTTGTGAAGCACTGCAGCAAAGCTGGGGCCATGTCACTGTGAAGGTCCCAGTGTTGTGGACCCACCAAGCTCCACTGGTCACCATCCCAACAATTGCTGCTCTGCTGAATTATCTTGGGTACTGCGAGGGCTCCCTGTGTCACTCATGATCAGCCCCTGATCCGAGAGCTCTAAGATTAATCGACCTCCTCTCCCTTTAGGATTCCTGTCAGTCCCTTGGCTTATGAAGAACAAAGGCTTTACAATGGCCTCCTGCTGTATTTGCTTCAACACCAGGAGATGCTTTTTGTTGACCTGAACCCTTGTTTCTCACAGAGACAAGCAGATGGCCCTCAGGTAAGAAAGTTACAGCAAGAAATTAGAAGTGCTTCATTAGGTTGAAACCCAGAACTGGAAATACATTTGCTTATGCATAGTGTAATTGATGATTGTAGCTTGTAGCCAGCAATGTAAATATTTGTGATATACCTGAGCTGGAGAGGCAACATGAGTGTTAAAAATTCTAATTTGGAAAAGACTGCAAGTGCAAAAGGTCTAGAAGAAAATTCCAAGCTGTCCCACTTAAAATACAATAATGCCAAGCTTTGTTAGATCAAAGCCACTGAATTTTTCCTTGAGTGAAGCACTTTTTATTTTGTGTGTTTTTGTCTATGCATTGGTGATGCAGTAAAGCAAAGTCAGAAAGTCTGAAACACCTCTCTTCTATTTTAGAACTCACTGTGTACATTCCAGCCTCTCCTTGGGCATCTTCTTTTCTAAAAGATTGTTAGCACTTTGATTCCTTTTTTGCCTCTTTGTTGAAAACCTCATGATGGAAGAAACATGATGGATGAATCCTGGTTTAGAAAGAGGGTCAATATAAATCTTGTTTTCACTTTGTGATGTGGTGTATCATTGCTGCTTAACTTGAAACTGATTTTTGGAAAAAGACATGAAGCAAATGTTGTTGCAAACCCTGCAGTTTAGTGCTTCACAGTGCAGTTTTGTGATCCTTGTGGTCCATGGCGAGGCTGGCAGCAGTGTGCCACATCAAGTGTTGGACTGTGGAAGAGATTAACACTGCATGTAAATGTAGATGATGATATTTGTGTTCATGACTCCTTAATTTTCTGGCTTTTCTCCAAGTCTCCTTGTTAAGGAAAACTAGCAGACTTCTAATACAAAGTCAATTCCAGTATTTAGAACAGACTACATATCCCAAAGAGAATACTGAGACTGTAATGCTCCTTGGAAGCTTTCTTTGAAAACAAAACCTGTACAGATGCAAGTTTAAAGAACAGACTATACTGATAAAAGGATGTTTGTAAAATATTGCTTCAATGCCACAAGACTTGGCCCTAAATGTAACACAAGGATTGTTTCACACTCTGTGCTGGAGCCCATGCTCCCAGCTCCCCTTTCTCTCTGAAAAACTCCCATGTCACTGTCACCTCTGGGAGTTTCTGAAGCCAGTAGCCAAATTAACACAAAAAATCAAAATATTAGGTGTCCCAAGATATCTACTTCTGTTTGCAAAGCCAGAGGAAGCATCTGCAGATAAAAGAAATTGGAAAGGTATTAGAGAAGCCAGGAAGCCCAGCTTTCACTTGCAGCACTTTTGTTTTAAACCAGCTTCAATCCCTTGTAATTCTCCAAAATGTCACAGTCTGTCTGGAATTGTGGTGATGTGGGAAAGAATTCTGATGAAAAGCTCCTTTCAAGTTCTTTAATAAAACCTCAGACAAGACATAGCCATGGGGCACTCTCCTGCTCTGAGGTAAGCTTATGAAAGAAATCCTCATCTGTGGGTGAGAAGGGAATTCAGTATTCCATGGCTGATTCTGTTTTTGTAATTTTTGGCAGGAAACCCAGAGCATTGGATAGGTACCCTTCATCCTTCATAATGTAACAATTACTCAAGGTTCACTAAACTAGAAACATCAAAGTTAGGTTTACAAAGTAAACATATTAAAAGTCCATGTTTTTCTTCCAGTAAAGCAAGCAAAAAGTGAAATGGCAAACCTGGCTCAGATTCCTTGTTGTGTCCTGGAAATGAAACTTGTTTTTATTGGCTTTTACATGGACACTTGCATTTGGACTACTTAATTCCTCTGATTTTGTTGTTGGATTGTTTTTTTTTTTTTCTTTTCCGCTTCAACATTTTAAGTTAACCTGAGCTCTGTCAAACTAAAGCCATGCCAATCTGGCAGGCCTGCCATATAGCAGACAAGACTTAACCCTCACTTGTGTTGTTTGTGGGCTGAAATGGGTAGATTGATTTTTCTGAGCAGAGTTCTTAGTGTCTCAAAGTGCTGGGAGCCATCCCACTCATGCTCTGTGTGCTGGCTGATTCAGACTGACAGACTGGGAGAAGAATTTGCAAGTGTTTGGTAGTTCAGAACCATTACCCTGGGCTGGACAGTAGACTATTCACAGCCACCAATTATATATAAAGATGGTGGTTTAAAGTTGTATCCTAGCCATGATGTGTTTTAACTTGTCATTTTTTCCTGTGTGTTGTACATATGTTTTTTGCCTCTTAAAACAGTCAGAATGCTGCAACTCTTACCAGGCTGGGGTTTTGTGTCTATGTGTGAGTTTTTAAAATTAGTTTATTTGAGTTTTTTTTTTTTCTGCCCTCCACTCCACTACTCCTGAGCATTCACTAGCATTTAAAGCTGTCCTATAACCTTCTGACCTAGCCCAAAAGCTGCACTGATACTAAACTGATTTTCATGTTTAGATTAAGTAATTCTTTAAAAAGAATTTTGTGGTGTTTGTTTCGACCTGAGATCCCTAGATAATTGTGTTCAACCCAAGGTATATCAGTAGCTGTGTTGGAGGTTATCTTAACTTCTATGGTATACTTCAATTATGAACCAAACCTTGTTAATAGCAATTTGTCTTTTCTGAATCTTGTATTCCAGATAAAAGTTGAATATGGATTTTTTTTTTTTTTGCATCTAGTCCAAGAATGTGTTTTGTATCTCCTCTTCGTACAGAAGTCATAGATAAATCCTTCTTGATTGATGCATGCTACCTTTGTCTTGCAAACAAACAGCAATATGACTTTATGGGTGCCTACAAGCCACTGCTTGTCTCTCCATTAAAGCATAGGTTTGGTTAGCAGAAATGCCTACACCCTGAGGAAAGGAGCCTCATCTGTTGTTCTCTTCTCTTGCTTTGTCCTTTCATGCATACTTCACTATATATCAGCAAGGTTGCTCTCTACAATCTTAGAACACTATTATGAAGGGATTGCAGAGTTCCAGGGGGATAGGGAAATGGAACTGGACAATATCCTGGACCTGCAGGTTGACCACAGACAACTCAGAATAAAATTCTGAAACTGTAGTGTGGTTTGGAGCTGGTCAGAAGAGTGCAACTAAATATTTAATGGCTACTTTATCTGCTTGAATTATGGCTTTATTGGGAAGGCTTCTGTGGTCTGGAGAGTTTTGTTAATCTTGTGGGTTTAGCTTTTTTCGAAGGCAAAATAGCTGTTTCAGCATTAACTCTGTTCTGTGAAAAAAATGTGGTGCCTGACTCACACGTGAAGTGGTCATAAAACAGAATTGTGGTCTCTCAAATGGAATATGCTCAATGTGGAAGAGAGCAATAATTTAACTGATGTTTTACTTTGCTAATCCCATGACAATTCTTGTTGAATTAGCTGAAACCTTTCAGAACAACCAACCAGGCATTATCTCACTCTCCGAAGTTTCCAGGTTAAACTAAATTGTCCTGTTAAAATAGCTTTTCCTGCATAGCAGAACACAGTTCAATTTCCTATTTTTACTCTTAACAATTTTTCTTAAATTTAAAGTGGCATACTTTAGTGATTACTTTCTTTGAAGTGCTTTCCTTAACAATGGTATGTTTTAGTTGGTTTTAGGTGCGAACATAGCAAACCCCACAGGTACCACATGAAGTACCAGAAGATTTGTCAGTGTATCTGTAGGATTGCTGTTACATTATAGAAGGACTTAATATTATTTCCCATTCCACAGAAAAACTCTTTTCCCTAACCTTTGTAAATTTGCTAAAATAGGGACTCATTAAACATTACATTTTAATTTTATATTTGAATACTGACTGGATGAAAAATGCCCCTTATGGAGATAAAATAAGCAGGCCCTATACCCCCACAAACATGGTGACCAATAAATTGTAAAGAAGTGTTTCTTCTCTTCTGGAAATGCACAGCAGAATATGTTACTGACTGTAGGCATAAGGATTTGATGAAAACTGCTGTAGGCTGGGCAAGTTTGGCTCGAAACAGCTCAAATGGATGTGGCTGGAGTACTCATTACTCCTCCTAGGTGTTGTGCCAGAGCCTTGCTGCCTGTGGGTGGAAGGAGTAGAGCTGTCCTGTGCTGTGCCTGTGATCTACAGCAGCCTGGCCTTTGTACTGGAGATCTGTAACTTGGAAAGGACAAGTGTGCCTGCTCTCCCTTTCTGGGGACCTGCAGGGTGTGGAGGAAATGTCACTGATTTAATGTTTGCTCCAGCATCGCTGGGGGTTCCTCTTGACTTGCTGGACAAGTCCTCTGGAACACTGCTGCCACACTTCAAACCCCAGGTGGGTTGTGCTGCTGTGTCTACTTTTATCTCTTTCCCATCACTAGTACATAGAAGCAGGGTTTTTTTGGGGTTTTTTGGTCTGGGTAAGGCTGCACTGGGAGAGAACCTTGTCAAGAGAGGCTGTGTGCCGTGCGACAGATGAGGACACTGCTGGCTGTGCTTTACTGTAACAAGCAGCTCTCTCACACAGGAGGGGAGCTGCTCAAGCTGAATGCTGAGGCTTTACTGCAGTCCATGGTACAAGAACAGAGCTTGGGCAGTGCCATGAGCTGCTTACAATGATAACTGGCCGGTTTTCCATAAGGATGTAAAGTGCATGAGAAGGCAAGGTATTTCTAAAGCTGGTAAGTGCTATAGGCCTTTCATGGCTTGGAAAATAGCTTTGAAGGCAATATGGGCACTGAAACCAACACAGTGGAGTCTCACCCTTGTAACTTATTCTGTGAAAGCCCATTTTCAGTTTGGCTGAGAATGGAGCACATCAAAAGCTCCCACCATAGTCAGATTTACAGAAACAGTACAGATGACAGATTAAGGATGTTTATCTGCAGTTTGTGAAGGGGAGCAATACCTGATGTGTTCATGGCAGCAGCAGCCAGTTGCTTTGCTCACAAACATCAGCTGCACTACAAGGAGGAGGATTATAATTAATCTGCTGGTGTATCCACTAGAATAACGCAGATCTCTGCTTTCAGAGGGGTTGTGTGATCTTCCTCTGATGTTTAAAACATTTACCACAGCATCTGACCCAACTCTAAGATTTTCAGGCATCTCAAGTTAGCAATAGAGGAAGGAGCCAACAGCATTTTCTTCCACGTGGTGTCAGTATTGTTCTCTCTCACTCCAGAGCTGTTTTTCCCTTTGAACATAACCCTTTAATATGTTCTGAGAACCTATCTTAAAATTAGATATTACATTTCTATTTTTGTAGTGTATCAGAGCATCAGCCTGTTCCTTCCTCCGATAATTAATTGATATCAGAGAGTCATGAAGGAAGGGTATGAATTCACCTCCAAATCATTATGAAATGCAAGCCTTTTTTATTTTATACTTGTGTCACCTTCCTTACCTGAGCAATATCTAAGGACTGCCAATAAAATCTCTTATCACTTTTGTGTTCCCGTTCTTTGGTGAACACGGCCAATTTGATTTGTTTACTAATGTTAAAGACTTCTTGAAAAAAACATGAGAAGTGAAATCTTTGATAGGAAACCAGCCCTTGGGAAACATAATGTATTTGTACTGAAAGGCTTATTATATATAAGCATCAAATATTTCCACGTTATGACTTATCTTTGGGTGTACAGTAGGGGAGATGAATGACATTATTTAAAACCCTTAGCGGTTTTTAATTTCATGCAAGGTTAGGGTCAGAAGTGAGAAATGTTTTCAGAAAAACCGGAAAGAGATGTATAGTAAAATAAAAACCTGAAAAAATATTCACTGTCAAAAAAGAAATAGGGAAAATAAGAAAATCCAACTTTTTAAAAACAGTAGTTAATTGTAGGTCATTTAACTGTACTTGGTTACAGAGCAACAGTGAATTTAAAAGGCGTATTCTGAAGGCACAGTTTCCTCTCACGCTGCCTCTCCCACACCCACCAGTTCCTAGACTGCTTTGTTGCTCTTTAATTAGTTTATTTCGCCTTCTCTGGCAAGTACGAAAACATCCTTAAGCACTTAAACAACACCAGCTGAGAGAAGAATAGGGCTAGCACTTATCGCCTTGCATGCAGAAAGACTCAGCTCAAGCTTGAAAGGGCATTAACATGTTACAACCCAATTCAGTTTCCTCCTCTCCCAGTTTTTTTTTTGGTTTTCTCCTGTAGAGTGGAGTCTGCAGTGCTTATTTGCTTCAAGTAAAAATGGAAATGCATGTTCATGAGTCAGCATTTTTGCTAGATAGTTTCCAGAACTATCAAATGCTAGGCACCTTCTTATTCTGTTATGAGAAGGAAAGGGATGAAATATGCCTGTAGTAAAATTACAAGTGCAGTTGAGCCAAAAAATATGAGAAGCAAAAGGAAATGTATGGTGAAGTTGCGTGCTACACCTGTTCCCTGGGGTCTGTGTTTAGTAAATTTACATCCAAGTTGCTTTGATTTACTGATGCATCATCTTTAAAAAAAACGTGGAAAGAAACTGGGGAGGAATAAGTGAAAAAAACATTCCAAGGCCATTTTTAATTTAAGGAAATATTACTGCTGTTGGCTTTGCATGCATGGGTTGGCTTCTATGGCTGGTAATTTAGATGGATGCTTGAAGCTAAGGTTCTGCCAGCAACTTTAAACCTGACCTTTGAAATTTCACTGACCATCTGCTTTAATTAGATGTTGCCCTATTCCTAGGGGACTGCAGATGTGCTCACAAGGATTCAGGCTGGTGTAGGGATCATAGTGTGAGCCTTAGGCTGTTCTGCCAAGTGCTGGGGTAGTCGGCTGTGCCTGGAGATGGTTTTGCAAAGAGCATGGCCTAGGACTGAGTTGTTCTGTAAGCTGCTAGGACAAACAAGTACTTGAAGTGTTGCTGGTTTGATCTACTGTTGCTTCCAGTATTCAGTTGGAGCTTTGCCTGGGAGCTGCTGGTGTCACTGGCTGCATGAGAGCAGGCACAGGAGCTCAGCTTTTGGGTAGTTCTTACACATGGGAAGCTGGGCAGAGCAGGGAGCCACATCTTCTACAGCTTGAAACTGACCTCTGCTCTATTTTGCCCATGGGAGGTGATGCAAGAGAGGCTGAGATTCGCCAAGATGGGCGGTGCCTCTGCCGGGCACAGGCAGGAGAGGAGCTGGGTCAGGGAAAGGCTGATCCCTGTGCCAACCCTGCGGGCTGGGCAGTGGGAAAGCTGAGCAAGTAGAGGTCTAAGTAGAGGAGGACAGAAGATATCATAGCATGTCCTTTACAGGCTCTAAGATCTGTAGCTTTAGGATTTTTGTGTGTTCTTTTGCCCTTCACCAATGACGTGAAGATGAATGGGACTACACTGAAGGGAAAAATACTACTTTAAGGAAAAAAAAAAGAAAAAACCCAAAAAGAAACATTTTGATGTATTAGTGATTTGTACAGTATCTTTAGTATTTTCATAGAGTTGTAATGGAGATCAAATCAAGAAATTGTGATTTAGAACTCTTTACTCTTTTGGTATGTTTTAGTTCTCTGACTTCTAATTTTATTTCCAGGCTCTCTGGGTATTCCATGGATAGCTTTGGCTTCCATAACCTTTTCCTTGGTCAATACAAGAGGACCATGCAGCAATAATAGAGATTGAGCTGGATTTGGATACAGGGAGTGCACTCTAACTCAAAACCATACAGTAGTTATAAAAATGTGTTTGTCTTTTGCATATTTTCTCTAGGAAACTATAGTAAGCAGTCTACCACTTAATTGCAAGAAATTATGGATGAGCAAAATATTTCCTTGGTTAAATATCTGATCTGCTGCTTTGCTTTTCTTCCAACTCTTGCTTGATGTCGTTAATGTTTATATTAATTCCTGGCTACTTTGCTGATCATTTATATTCCATGATGCCTTCCTAGCTTAACCAAAATGCTGGTTGTGGTGGAGGATGGGGGAAGACAAAGATAAACTGTTTTAAATCAGTATTAAATTGGCTGCAGAATGGTGAAGAGCTGTATCTGTTTAATTAAACTTTGCATCCACCAAGCATGGTTTATACTAGAAGTCTAAAGAACTTGGGAAAATTGCTGTTTACAGACCTGCAAATTGCTGTATTCTAGATGATCAGTGAGCTGAGCCTTTCTCTTCTCAGTAACTTGTGTATTTTTCCAAAATCCCCTGGATCTGTCTGGAGCATGAGTTAAATATTAGCAGCAGCCAACACTGTTGACTTCTTTTCCTGTGTTTCTTATTCCCTGTCTTCACATGGTAAAAGATGTAGCACTTTCTGACCAGAGAGAGCATAAGTAGATGAAATCTAAAGTCAGATCCATTAATGTCTTGCTCCTTATAAAGTCTCTGTTTCCAATGTCTACAGCAAATCCAGATCCATGTAATTGTCACTCTTTATGAAGTCAGTTTGCTTCATTATAACAAAACAGGGAGGACATTAATTCATTTGTATGCTTAAAATTATAATGCTGATATGCTGTTTCTGAGAAGTATGCTTAGGGATCTAAACCATGATTTAGAAAAAACCCCAAACCAATGAACTAACCAAAACCCCAAAAAAACAAACAACTAAACCCCCCACACAAATAACTTTGCAAAGCTTTGCTCTGGTTTGTTTTGAAGCCCCTTGCTGAGAACTTTTACCTGAGACACACATTGCCAAATTATTCTTATGTTTTCCTCCAGTGAAACCTACTTTACTTGTTTAAAATAGCAGAGTTCATATTGAGTGAAAATCAAAGAAAAAAGTAAAAAGACCTCTATGTGCAGCAAAGGAGGGCAGCATTTTTTACATTCTTATTAAGCTGTCTCTCCAGAGGAGCTTGGCACTGCCACAGCCACTCCAGGAAGAGAAAAGAAACTCTTCAGAGTGAGATATGGTAACTTCAATTACAGGACAGGTCAGCTTCTAAGAATGGTGAGGGGAATGGTAGATCTCTTCAACTTCTTCCCACTTAATGGATTGTACAGTATATCATCTATCCTTCTTTGAAAGTTTTGTATAGCTCTGGATTTCTTTGTTTAGTCAAAATGAACTTCAGAGTTGGAAGGGTGCTGCTGTCCCTGTGTACTCTTCAATTGTGGCTTTTCAATTAGTTGAGAGGGAGAAAAAAATGGAAAGTAATGGAAAACAGAAGGAAAAAATAATTCTTTCACAATAGCCTACACTTTATTGAAGAAGTGAAGAGTGCTGTCCTCATCCCACCCTGTTGTAGCTTTTCTACTCTGAATGAAGTATTAATTCTGGAAACAAGCTCTTTAGGTATTCCATTTTCCTTATTCCCTCTTGCTTCCTCGCAGAGGGATGGCAATATTTCTTCCCTACTTCAAAATCTCAGGCTCATTCTGCAGGTTTTGATGCAAAGTCTGGTTTTTGTTTTGTTTTCGTGTTTTTCTTTTGTATTTTCTTCCCCCAGGAATGGAAACCTGTGCTCTTTCAGCTTGAAGTAATTTCCCCTTCTGTTCTATCACTATGTGCTCTTGTAAACAGTTTCTCTCCATTTCTTTTGTGGGCTCCCTTCAGGTACTGGGTGGCCATAATTAGGTTACCCCAAGGCCTTCTCTGGACAAAAAGTAACAGATTACTGTTTTCTTCTGCTTTGCAAATCCAACAGGGAAATTCCCACCACAGCAGAAGAAGAGCACTGGTTCCATTGTGAATAGAATTACAGAATCATTAAGTTTGGAAAAGGCCTCCAAGATCATAGAGTCCTGTCTTAAATATTACTATGCCAATTTAACTGCTCTAGGTGGTGCTTATATATTATCATGGGCAGGTTTTAATTTCTTCAGTGAAGTGGAATGCATATTTGAATTACATAACAGTGACTTTTTGACATTTTCACAGGGTGTCTCTATTCTTTCCTCAAATAGACTAGTCAACAAATTCCAACCAAAAATGCTCACTGTGCGAGTAGAACTGCATGAGGGTTTGAAGGCATGATGGGGTCAGCCCAAGGGACTTGTGTTATTCCACAGAAATCCTTGGAACACCATGTGAATTAACCATGCATTGGGTTAATTCACCAAATATTAAGTGTAGTAGGGGTGGTGTGTTTTTCTTTCAGGAATCTGATGCTCAGCAGAAGCTGTGCAGAGGTGCCAATGTGAGATCTGTGCTACTCAGGAGAGGGTTAAATCGCATTGGACTGGGCATTTTGCTAATGTGGCTGCTAATTTAGCTAATGTAACTGCTTTCAGTTCTTCTGGTAGTGTTCTCCCCACACTGGATAAATGTGTTATGCGTGTACCAGTTGTTTTTAAATGCAGTAAAACAAGTTCAGAGCAACTGACTGCACTAGGGATGTGGCCCCTCTTTAATGCACTTCTAAAAAATTATTTGGAAGTAAGGTGGGCAGGAGTTCAAAAGGCGACTGATGTATCAGCAGAACCTTTGAATAAAAGCTCCAAAGTGCCAGGAAAATTATTCTATGTGGTTTCTTTCATATATTCTTTATAACTGAAGAGAATATTTAAAAGAAAGAAGGAAAGAAAAAAGGTCTGTAGTGCTTAAAATTATTTTCTTATTCTTGACCTCGCTCTTTTGGAGACTTAAAACCTGATCTGAGGCGTAATCCAGAAAAACATGTCAAGAGGATTTGTTCATAAGCATACAGTGTGTTGACATCAGCAAACTCTTATTATGGCTGTCGTGTTCTCTATCCTGAAGCCTCATTCTAATCTCCTGGCAGCATTCAAGCCCAGTGCTTTCCATTTTGATTGAATTAATTAGTGGAGTTTAGATGACTCCCCAATTCTGAAATTGTCAGAATTTTTATAGCAGGGTGTTTTTAAAGGCTATTTTTACCCTAGTTAATAGCAAGTAGGACATCTGACTACATTTCTGTATAGCTTAAATTGAAAATGCATGGCCCATTTGGAAGCAGAGAGAATGGTGAGCGAAAGCTATATTTATGTACTTATCTTGCCTTTAAAGTTAATCTCCTGTTACTAGTCTTGAGCCTTTCAGGTTGCCATAGAAACTGCCACAGCCTCCAACTGTGCTTCTCCCAAGACTTAATTGCGTTCTGAGTTTCATGCGCTCTCTATTAACTGCTGCACTGGAAGACACGGGCACGTTGCAGAATGAGTTGAATTAATGGTTCAATATGATGTATGCATTTTTTAATACTATGTTTCTATATCCCTTTTCAAGTTTTCCTTCACCAACTGATTAAATTCTTCTGTAACATGTAGTGATACCACAGGGATGGATTATCTCTGCTGCCACTATATTTGATGTTTTCAAGTTTTTCATGCCATCAAAGTAGCTGCAAGAGTCATTAGTTTCAAGGACTTGGGTTTTTTTCCCCTGGAGAAGTCAGATTATTCCTGAACTATTTTATCTCTGCTGAGTTTTTTTCTGAGTCTTCTCCTTCACCTCTGAAGGCAGCATTGATGTGCATACCTGCTATCTCAGTAGCTCTGGTAAGCTTTTGCTGACTCAATGCTCTTTTACCACGTTGATCTGTGTGGGTCAAAGGCAGTTGTTCAGACAGGTCTGTTTTTAGGTGGGGAATATAAATTCATTAAAGTAAGAAAGTCTGAATGCAAGGTTTGGTAAGGCTTTTCTGGGAATTATTTATTATGTCCTTGATGAAATTTTTTATCAGAACTGGACTGATAGTGTCTCATTCAACTAGCAGAACAAAATCTCAGGGATTTGGATTCACACTTGGCTCTCAGCACAATGATGCTGTCAGTGCAAATACAGTGCTCTTACAGATACCATTCTGCTTGTGAGGGTGAATTCATGGAACCAGTGGTTAATATCATTTGTGCTCATTGGATTTAAGTCCAGAACTTCATAACTAAAAAAGGAATCTCCACTGTTCTTGTCTTGTGCAAAAAGAGGAGAGAAAATGTATCCCCCTGTTAAGCCCTCTGCCTCAAATCTGCTTTGCTTGTGTCTAGTGGGTAAGGGATGGGGACACTGTTTCTCTTGCACCCAGGATATTTCTGTGCTTTTATTAATGGAGGCTCAGAGATGTGCTTTTATCAATAGAAAACACTCCACAACTGATAAAAGAACAGTGGCAGTGATGCTGAGAAACAGGGCGAGGTGAGGATATCACCAACATGTCACTTCATATATGTCAATTTTACTTTTAGACACTGGCCTTCTGAAGACACTCAAATACATCCCTTTTGACTTTTAAATGTTTCAAATACCTTTTAAAATCTGACCCCTTTGCTTATGTTTTTCATGTGGTTCATGTTGTTTACTCTTTTTGTAATTCTCCATATGTGCTACTTTTCTTGAATTATGTATTGGTGGTCCCCTATAAAAATCTTTGAAAATTAGTTCAAGTAAGCAAAGTAGCTTGTCTGGTCTCAGCCTTACTACCAATATTTCTCTGTGAATTTGTGTGCTAGTTTTAGATTTTTCAACCAGAAAGAGGAATTGGGAAATGATGAAATTATGACAATATTGTCAGGATTAATCTGAAAGAGTGATGACAGTTTTACAGCACTTCCCCACCCCCTGCATCGTCTTTGTTTTTTTTCCCCAGATTCCTTTTTTCATTAGCTTCCTTCTTTACACTTCTTGCCACAACACAGTGCACATTCTGTCTCAGAACTTAAATCTCTTCCAATCCATCTCAGCTTTCCTTTTTATCTGCTCTGTGAGCTTGCATGTTGAAGGGAGCTGGGTTTCTTTGCCAGCGCCGCTCAAGTGATGTTTCCTCGATTGCCCTACGGAATGCCAACATATATTCTTGAAATCTGTGTATGCTGGAGATATTCCTCAAACGTTCTAAAAACACTTGCTTTGGGATGGGATTAATTTGGATTTGAATATAAAATAAGTATTGCTTGTTGGCTTTTTGCTGCTCTTGAGAAGCCAAAGAGCTGCCGTGTCTCCAAGTTGTTGGTCTCTGAGCTCTTTCCAGGCAGTGACAGCACTTTCTTTGCAGGACGCACTGCTTGCACTGTCTCTGCAGGCATTCAGGACAAAGACCTTGCCCATCAGCTGGACAGCCCAATGTGTGAGCACATAGAAGTCTTGACACCAATTACATGCAGTTCCAAAAGAGAAAAAAGACTCTTTAGAAGACTGAGATGTGCCAGTAGCAGCTTATTTTACTCCACTCTAAAGTGTATTGTGAAAGCTTTTTCACACAAGCTGTAATTTCTTCAGATTTCTGTAGTTTATATTAATTTTAGGATGTTCCTGCTGTTGATGCCTAGTTGCTAGGCTTTTCTGTAGGCACATGGCAGCTTTGGAGTACAGGTGTATCGGATATCCCTGGGGCCACATCTGCTCATGCAGTTCTCGTTAGGGATTGCAGTGCCTTGTTGCAGAGAGGCACTTGTACTTTGCTTCTCCTGCCTTGCCAAACACTTTTCTTTAGGTACCTGTTGTTCATCCTTCCTTCCCTTCCCCATCCTGTGAAGAAAACTGACTCACAACTGGCTCTTTACATTACCCACAGGTGAGCAAAGAGTAGAGGTGCTGCTTCCTCGCAGCCTTTGTGCTCCTCTTCGTCAGACGACATGCGATGCCGCTCTGGGATATTTGTGTTGGAAGGCGGGCTGTTCCTGGGAGCGGGGAAGAGGAGCAACGCTAGCTGCTGGCAGAGGTCAGGGAGACAGATTTGAGTCAGGCTGCTGAGTGCACAGTGGAAAGATTAAACCTGGAAGCTCACTTGTTACTTTAGGCTCATCTCCTAACCTTGTTCCTCAGTATAAGAAAGGGTAGAGTGAAATTTGAGTTTTGACTAAGCAGGGATGCTGCCGAAGAGGTTCATACATATCTCAGGCAAATATCCCACTGGATCAAGCAGAAGCACTGGGAAGAGGATGCACAGGTAGGGAAAGGCTTGTTCAACAGTTCTCTTGAATTTGTATCACTTTATTTTTTTATTTACTGCACTAAATACAGTATATACTAAATAAATCCTCTAGCACATACTGAGCAAGATGGGAGGTGACACTGAGTAGAATGTAGGGTCTGTATGGCTAAACATTTAAAATTCTTGAAATCTAGACCTACTTGCTTTCCTTTAAATGTGATTTATGTCTCTCTACTTCTCATTTGTGCCTCCAGAATCAATTCTCAGTGAAAATTCTGTTTTCTGTTTTGACCCTGCTCGCCTCAGTAGTCATTTAGCAGAAGGTTTCACCTATGAGTTCACTAAGTGGGTAATTCTGTGTGTCCTTGCATGGCATGCAATGGAAACATGCATGGGCTCTATTAATACCTGTTCTTACATAAACAGAACTGATTTCATTCAGTTCTGCAGCTAATGAAGCACTGTGGGAACAAGACAGCCAAAGCTTGGGAATTACTCTACAAGGAAGAAACTCAGTGTTTCTTGGAACAGCTGCCTATGCTCAAGGCTTTCTTGGTAAGAGCCAACAGTAACAAGGTCTTATTCTGAACAGGAGTCTAAATAAACAGATTTTTTCTGCCTTTTTTGAAAGTTTATATGCAGAAATCCCAAAGTTTATTTCAAAGAAGGCTGAATTTTTATCTAATTACAGCCAGATACTCAGTTTTGAGGGGGGGCTCTAATGAAAGAAAAGAGGAATTGGAGTCCCAAATGGAGACTTATGGGAAATTGTTTTCTTTATTTGTTTTGAAATACTGACAGGAAATAGGTGGTTTTTTCCTCAGTTTTCTGTCTGTTGATTTCTTTATCATAGACAAAGCTGAAAGGCATATGGTGACTGACTTAGCAATAATTGGATTGCTAGCAACAGTTACTATGAAAATTTTATTGCAATAGCTACAGAGGTGGCTGAAATGTGGTAGATAGTCATATAAAATGCTTTTTTGAGGGGTGGTAGAGAGTATAATAGAAGTATTACCTGGCATTAGATTTACAGAGTAATAACTTCTAAATTACTTTAATTTTTTTTTTTTTTTTTTTTTTTACATGTATATTGAATTTAAATGTTAAATTCAAACTTGTGCCTGGAAAGTCAGTATCTGCACTGCTGTGTCATGTGCAGGTGAGCCCACAGCCTCACCTATCTGTCTGGTACTTCCCTGGTGCACACAGGTGCAGGAACAGGGGGAACTCTGTTTGCCAGTGGTTCCTTAGCTGGGCTGAACACTGATGTGCTGAAGCTCTGTGAATGTGCTATCAGCACCAGAGACTGCCTGTTAAACTGGAACCAGCACACATGCCATTTGATGCTGGGGCTTTGTCTCAAGGGGTGCTACTTCAAAGGTGTCTTTGGTTTCCAAAGACTGCCTCTGGCTGGATAATATTTCAGTATAAAGATAACATCATCAGAGATAAGAATAAAGAAAAGATGAATGATCCTGTTTATTCTTGGGTTATTGCTGTTTGTTTTCCCTGGGCTGGAAGATACAGTTAAGAGGAATTTCAGAACAAAGTCTTGCATATTAAAAGCTGCTGCAGAGCTGGCAGGAACTGATACAAGAGAGGGCAAGGCTCTGCCTTAAATCCTTCTCCACCATGCATTATTCTCCCCCTTCCTTGGCGAAATCTTATCTTCAGCCACCTCTGTCCTTCTGTTTTAATAACATGCTGCAGTGGGAATCTCAGACTGATGGGGAAAATGTGACCCAGTATATCTGTGCAATGCAGAGGAAGCAGGAGCCTGTTTCCCTTGGCCTGTTTTCCAATTGCCAGTTCCCAGTATGTCTTTATATTATCAGTGGAAATATTAGTAGGAAGCCAAGCAATTACTAGTGAATGCACTGATCTGCACAATCAGTCTTCAAATAAGTCAGGATAGCTGCTCAATCTTTTGCATTCAATGCAAATGGCAAGAGCTGATGTGCAACAAGTCTGTTTGCTGAGACCTCCATACAAAAGCAACAGCAAAGGAGACGCCACTCTGCAGAACAAAACTGAAAACAATTTGTACCATATGTTCAGCACCAGTGAGAAAAATGAGCCATTTATTCCCCAGTCCAAAAGTAAGTTTATAACTCTCTTTATGAACTTGTTTTTCTGGATCCAAACATAGTAAAATGCAACCTGGAATTTCTTAACTGCTCACAATTGCACCTGACCGCATGAAATGTATTTCTGAGGTATTGCAAAAGCCTGTCAGAATCAGAGAAGGACCAAAAAAGCACAAAGAAAAATCACAATAATAAAAGAATTAAAAGGCAATAACTTTTAAAATAATTGAGGAAGTATTTAAATTAAGAAATAATCTCGATTCCCATTTCCTGGGAATGTGCACTGTGCAAGGAAATAGAAGGTAATTATGCTAAGAAGACCTGTGGTAAAATCTTTAATTATAATCATTCAGAGAGAAGTTAATTAAAAGCATATCTTTAATGTAGCAGAATGGTTTTCCCTACATGCCACCATTTGGGACTGACTCTCTTCTGCCCTCTCTGTTATTTAATTTAAATAGTTCCAAATAGCTGTGGATGCAGATTGTCTTCTGAACAATGGCTTGTGTTCTGGGGGGGGGGGGGGGTGTGCAGAAGGCTGTAGCCTTTTCTTTTTGCTGGAAGATAAATAGCACCTCTCAGTCCTTATTACTGTGTAAAGGAGTTACAAGAATAACTGCAAGATTTGAATGTACAAGTTTCCTGGGAGCTGGCCTTAGCCATGCTCCCTTTTTGCTCCTGTTTTCCTCCCCCAGGTGGATGCCACATGTGCTGGGCTGGGTTGATGGTTGATGGTCCCTGGCAGTGGTCAGTCTGCTGACACACCTTGCTTCACAAGCTGCTGCTCTGGCACTACACTCACAGCTTCCACCCTGTCTGAGCTCCCTGGGGTTTGGCCACGGAAATCATTTAAAGGAAATAGCAGGTGGGCGTGGAGATGTAAACACAGCCATGCAGATGAAGTCTGGTGAAGGTGAATTTCAAATGCCCAGCAGGTTAACCAGCTTTTCTTTAAAGCGAGGAAGCTTTGGTAGCAGTGCCTACCTGCATGGAGAGCAGTGTCGGGCTCCCACAGCCTTTTGGTAATTAATCACAGATTATGAAGGGCAGCAGAGAGGATTTTCTCCAGAATTTTTTTCCAAAAGTGGTTTAAGAGTTTCTCAAAAGGTGGAGAAGTTGACAGATGGTGCAATACCCTAAAATATCTATGGGATAGGAATGTACTACCAGTCCAGACTCTATCCTGTCTGATGTGTCCATGCCCAAATACTTGGTGTGTATGGTTTGGTGTATTTTTATTTTTAAGCAATGAAATTAGTTTCCAAAATATTTCTATATGTCTTTCCCAAACTAGGCATACTAAATTATTGCTAATGGGGGTAATGGTTCATTTAGCTACCAGCTTCCCAAGTTAGACTTTAGCTTATGGTGTTCAAAACCAAATCAGCCCTTCCACTGTTGCAGTTGTCCATGTTTCTGGCTCACAAACCCCACACCAGTAGTGAAATGCATCCTTTTTCTGCTCCTTGCCCCAAAAAAGTGCTAATGAGCACAAGAAGACAAATCAGTTCTGAAGCTTCTAGGCGAGACATTAGGAAGAACTTTTGAAAAGAGACTGACGGAAAGAGAGAGAACTTCACCTTCAAAATGTTTGTTTGTCTGGCAGGCAGTGTGCCAAGGCAATTGTGTGCTCTGAGGCCATGCGTCAGCTGAAATTTGAGGGAGGTGGAAAGATGACTTTGAGGATGGCTTGAACAGTAAGTGAGCAGCACCAACACTTCCACCCCTGCACTGCTTTTGTTTTCAAGCTGCTGTGCAGTAGACACTCCAAAGTTGCTTATTAGAAGTCTTTTTTTGGAAGAATTAGAAGAGCAGGAGGTGCTGGGATAATACAATCAGTTGATTTTATTGGGCTAAACAAAACCCCTGAAGACGCTTTCTGAGCACAGAGTGGCATTTCAGGGCTCTGTGACAGGTCTGAGTTGAGGCAGGGAGGGAGGAACCAGGCCAGAGCAGTAAGATAGCATTTCTAAACTGAGGTTTTGCTGTGCAGCAAACAGAACAAGTAACAAAATGAAAAATTACTATAGATGCATTTAATCAGGGTAATTGGAAAGCCTTTTTTAGGAGTTTAGTTTGTATTACCCAGCTCAGTGTAGAGAAATGGTGAGTGCATCATCATATCAGTTTCAAGTGTTGATAACACAGTGAGTGATTGCCTGCTTTTTATCACTTCCCAGAATGTAATTTTTCAAGTTAAAAGTAGCTGTTTCTGTTAAAGGAATAAACATTTAAACATTTAGGTGGATGGGAGTTTTTACAAACTGTCCACAAAATTAAAAACAACAATTTGTTATTAAATTTTTGTCAACTGATGTAACCTCAGGCTGCTGATAATTTCTATTCTAGAAAAGCTGGACTAATATGTTCTGGCCATAGAATGAGAGAAGGCCCAGTCAAACCATACACTTTCTGCCTCTACTAATTTTTAATATTCTGTAATTATTATTATCAATCTATATTATAGATCTTTTGATCTATCAATAAATTTTGAGATTAAGACTTAAGTAATTGTCATAGTGAATATTTAAATATTTTACATTTCAAGATATGTTTCTACCAATCTGTTTCTATCACAGTGTTTTTCTTTGGTAAAATTATGTTTTTCAACATTAAATATATTCCTTAAGAGTAAAATCCTGAATATCTTTGCTCCAAATCTCCTAAGCTCTGTTTAGAAGGTGAGCTCTCAGCATCAAATGGCACAGTAATTTTTCATCCTGCTTAAAATGTATATAAAGTATTTCAGTTGAGTAGTAAAGGCATTTTCTTTCATCACTTTCATGCCAAAACAATTCATCTCAAAACTTCTTGCTGGTTCACCAGCAAGATATTTATTACCATTGTAAATTTATTTAGTACCTTACTGATGTTACATGACTTCTGATTGTTAAATGACTATCAAACATAATAATAGCTTTCAAAGAGCATAATAAAGCTAAACATCTGTAACAGTGCTACCAGGTGCTGCAATATAATCTCAGTTTAAAAAAGTGAAACTCAAGTTTTTAGTGATTCTTGTATATTGCATACTCAGAGAAGATGCATTAATAAAATTAATACATGTATTGTTGAGCTCTGTTCCTCTTTGGAATGCAAATTCCAGCTCCTGGCTCTAGGAAGTGTCAAGATATCTGCAGAGTGGCTGAAAAAGAAATGTCAGATATTGACTCAGATTTGCTATACCTCTGCCTTAGGATGACTTTATGATGCCTGTAAGAAGCCTGTTTTCTGTCTGGAGCACGTGATCTCTCAAAAGTTGTATTGTAATAAATTATCTTGTGGGTGTGCTCACAGTGGCTCATTTTGCTATGAATTTTGAAATACTGTATTCAGAAATATGTGCAGCCGTTTTTTGAGAATTGCTATTATATCTTCCCTCCCAACGGTACTTTTATAATGATTTTCTTTTAATAGGAAGCCAGAAAAATATTTGCCATAGCAAAGCTTAGCAGAACAAACTTAAGGAGTTATGTCCAGAACACCGTGGGTTTCAGGTCATAAGGGTGTGCATTTTTAAAAAGTACTAGCTTATCTTTTAATACTCTTGCTACTGAAGAGGATGATCTTGGGGGCTACAAACTGCTGTTTTTGTGTAAGTAGATGCTGTAAAAAGAGTGCCCTCAAAGCACTGTGCTGATTGTGCTGATTGAAATGATGTTTTGGCATTGCAGTCTTTCACTTTGAACAGTACTGTCAAACAAATGGCTTTTCTTTGGTTCATTTTACCCTCCGTTCAAATACCAGTTTGGTTAAATGCAATATGCAACAGTTTTGTGAACCATCCTGCACTAGATTAACCATTAGTGAAAGAAGAAAAAAAATTTAGACCCAAAGCCTAACTTTAAAAGGGAAAGGAAAAAAAAAAAATCCCTGTGTTTTTGTGTCTTTATCAGATACAAAACGTTTGTTTTGCAGATGTGTACTTTTCTGTGGCTCCAGCTTCCTTGTCTGCAAAGGATGTATTTTAAAATTTTGAGTGAGTTGTTAATTACAGCAATTTCTTACACTAACCAACTTCGAAGATCCCTGGAGAAATCTCAGTTCTTATGCAGAAATCCATGTGAGATTAAAAAATCAGTGATGTGTGTTTAGGGTGCAGTGACAGAAGCAATGACAGTGTGTATTCATAGCTGTGCCACTTCCATGGAGAGTTTATTTTCTTTGTTAATATTGTGAATTTCAGGAAGAAAACACTTAGTGCCTCTTGGCAAAAAGGTTCCAATGAAGACCATGCAATAATTAAAAGTTGATCTTTCCAGATGGAATTGGAACAAAAATAATGCTGACTCTTTAACCTGGGGGAACAGCAGCCACTGCATGGGAAAGGGCAGGCCTTGGATAAGTGCCCAGATGTTTAACAAAATGTTGGAGCAAGTCCAGAATCAAATAAAGCAGCTGTTTGGGGTGGGATGAAATGCACTCACTTGCTGGAGTTTGCAGGGGGCATTCCCGGGTTTATGATCTTAGAATAACTCAAGGTAGAAGAGCTCTCAGGAATTCCTGAGGAGGAATTTTCCTTGCCCCAGAATGTCTGCAGTGCTCAGAGAGTTGTATTGGCTGGTAAATCCAGCACAATGTGATGCTGGAAAGTGACAAGAAGTACTTTTGGGCAACAGGATTAAACAATTGCAATCTCTTATTTACAGTCAGGAAATTTATAGTGAAACTGGGGTTTATGTGCACGTATTAGGGCAGGAGAGCAAAGAAAGAAAATGAAGAGACTTGGGGTTCCAGGTGGGCGTTCTCACGTGCCAGCCCATTGATATGAGAGCTCTTGAGCTCATTATCTTCCTTTTCAGCTGAGCATAATCAGCATTAGGCTTGTAAGTGAATGGAAATTCTGTAGTTCAGCACTGTGTATGAAATTCCTCCTGGCAGGCACTAAGTACTTTGTGTGTGTGTTAGGTTGGGTCTTGCTTTATTTGACAAGGTGGTTCAATGCTTGCCAAACTGTTTAGTATTCTGCCTCTCTTGGAATTAGGCGTTTTTCCCTGACTTAGGACTAAACCAGAAGTTTTATATTTCCATGACAGTTATCCTAAGGTTACTTGAGGCTTGATCAAGGTTACTTGATCAATTTTTGTGAATGACAAGTCCCTCCTGGACAGCTTTGATTGGGTAAGGCTTTTTTACTGCTACCTGATAACTGCACGATGGATGTAATTGCAATAACATTTTTGTGTCTATACTACAATTTGGTGAATGTTTGGAATTTTCTATTTTTAATTTTCTATTTTATAAAGGTGGGAAGGATCACAAAGAACAAAAGGATAAAATGTGGAAGGGGTATCAAAACTAGAACAGATTTTCCAGTTTCCATTTTACATGGTTAACTGTCTGAGGTCCAGATAATACAAGATCTGATTCAAAACTCTATTAAATTATAAAATTAATAATAACACCACTGAGGTCCTTCAAAAGGAAAATGTAGCTTAATCTTAAATGACAAAATCTCCAGTTGGTTTGGGGAGAGACTTTTAAAATCCTTCCCATTTGGCTACTTTGGTGCTCCTTATAGATGTCTCCTGTATTCAACTACGAGCTCTTGCTGTTTTATATTTGTATCTTCTATTTGCTATAATATTTACCAGTTACAGGGTTGTCACAGCTCTTATATTGTGTAAAATTGTGAGTACCCTGAGCAGAAGGGGATTTAATGCATGACATTTTTGACTACTCTGACCCTTTGGATGGCTGTCAGTGACCGCTTGACCTTTTCTGTTACTTCTGAACATGTGGGTGACCTTTGAGCTCTGGATGACCTCTGACCTTTTGGCAACATTTTGAGCCCATCCTGACCTTTCAATGACCTTTGATCCTGCAAGACCATTTGTCCTCTTGCAGTGACCTGTGACCCAGGATGAGATCAGAACTTTGGGGATGACCTTTGATTCCTGAATGACCACTACTATGTTTTCTATTAGGATTCTGTTAGCCTGTCCAGCTCCTTCAGCAGGGCTGAGGTCTTGACTATAAGAATATTGAAAATGCTTTGAAGATCCAGAAGTGGTGTTTATCCTCCCAAAAATAGCTAAGAAAGCACAAGTGAGCAGTGACCAAACTAGTCTGGAATTGAAATCCAGCCTCATACATTCTGTTTTTCCTCTCTACACAGGCAAGCAACACAGAAGATGCAGGAGGAGACAGACTCACATTGCTAAGGTAGGAAGAAAGCATCTTTTGTTTTAACTGCTTAATGGAAACTTTTGATATCTCACAAAAAATTAGTATACTATTCTACTCTAATGTAATTACAGTTGGTTTGTTGGAGATTTGCTGGACAACAACCTAAAGAGTGAAACTTCTCAAAGTCTAAATGCTGATATGTATCAGCTGTAGACAGATAAATGCAGGCCACTGTTACCAGCTGACTCCCAAAAAAAGTGTTGTTGATTCCTGGGTGGGTTACTCGCGTGGAGTTTTTTTCCCATATTCCTCTAGTGTTTGATTTTATAAATTCCTATAACCATGGGTCATGTGTTGGTGTGACCTGAGTGGCCAGGAGGAGCAGTCTGGTGTCAGGAAGTGTTTCATGAATTTGCAGTGGTGTGGGGTTGTATCAGTAAACACATCAATAACTGAAATCCTTTGCTGTGTTTTTGCCAGGAAGACTTGGCTTTTATGAGACTGGCATTTCTCTAAGCAAGCAGCTTTATGTTATGCCCCAAGACTAGATTTCCTTGCATCATTTATCTAGCAGACTTGTCTGACCACAGGGACATAGCTTAGCAAAAAAAATTTCTTAAAGGAATATTTTACCCATAAAAATTAGAACCACAGTTAGGTCTTCCACACCATTTGCATTTTGGAGTATAAACACATGGACTATGCTAATAGCCAAGCCACTGGAAAATCATGGTACACATCCCAGTCTTTAAGATATTGTGAGGTTTTTTCAGTGACCAAGTTTTTTTTAATTCTTCAGTGAAACAGCTGAGGAAAAGATGTTATAGTTCAGAACAATTTCAAGTATTTCCCAGATATTTTGTCCTGCCAGATGCTGCTGAAGTATCCCACTTAATATTCTATTTGCTTTGTCAGTAATGCAGGAGATTAATAAACCACATTAGGTAGGAAATAGCTTTTTGAGAGAACTAGGAAAGATAATTCAAGGTTTTAGACAAAGCCATTGAAGCAGAAACAGGCTGGCATTTCCCAAAAGCTAATCAAATACTAGCAGAGCAATGAGGGAGTGTAACACATCATTTGGAAGTCAAAAGTCAAGGGAAAAGATTTTAAAAGATACTTTAAAAAACACTGCTTCCATTTGCCAGCAAACAGTACCTCCCAATGTCAAGCCTCTCACTACAGAAATTACCAAGTCCTGTTGAAACATTCATCTGTTCTGTGAGGGGGCAACTTTTGAATCAGTGATTGCTTAGGTCTGGTGGAGGATCTGCACATGCTCCTCACTCATTGCTGGATCTGAGACAGAAATTCTGAGTGTTTTATTTCTACATTTTTGATGATAGTCAAAGTGGCAATTGTTTTTTTCTGGTCACACTGAATTTAAGTACTTACCTGTTGGTAAGTAATGGTTTGGATGTCCCTCTGGGTTATAAAACAACTGAATTTCAGTAGCTGAAATGAGAGGAGAAATAAAAATAAAAAAACAAGTGTGTGTAAATGTATTTTATAAATGATGAAGTATATCATCAGGGAGGCTGTGACTGCTCACCTTGAACTCTGCTGGAGCTAGGGCACTCTTCTCAGGGATTTAAGGTCAAAACCCTTCAGATACAGAGTGGAATTAAAGCAAGTTTTTCTGTCTTGTGTTTATGCCATAGATTTTGAATTAAAAAATTTTTTAATTCTCAAATATTTTTGGAAAATTCTTGTGCTATGATTTTGTCTCCCTAATGGAAATTTCTGCAAGAGTTCTAAGTTCTGTATTCTTGAGACATCTAGATTCACATTTCTCACAGAATTTAATGTTGAAAGATGTGCATTCTTTTATGCCCAAGGTCTGGTGAAGGTCAGCAAAAGACTTTTCTTTTCCCCCCCACCAGGAACATTACTGGAATGTGGCATTCTTGAAAGCAATGCTTTATTATTCGTTTAAGAAGTATTGTCAAGTGGGCTGATTGCTGATATGAATTTTCTCTCTTGTTTGTATTCATTTTAACAAAACCAAGTAAATGCTGTTGGTAAATATTCACTCTGCAAGCCCTTAGGCCAGTCAATAAAGCTGTAACCCCAACTGTTACTCTGTTGAAGTGAAAATGCACAGTAATTTGTTTCTAGTGAAAGAGGATGAATGAATCACTTGGCCATTTAGTTTGAGCTAGTGTCTTGTCTGAGCATAGGCTGGAGCACCTGAATGAAGTGAGCTGATCTACAGTAAGCAGGGGTATTATTTACATTGAGCTCGACTGTTAGTCTAAAAAAATATCCAATGCCAAGGTCACTTTTGAAAACATCTTTCAGATGTGGCAGTCTGCTCCCCAAAAGATGTGTACTGCACAAAGAGCAAAACCCATGAAATAAGTGTGTAGGATAGAGAGCTGTAGCCTCAATCTGCTGTGATGGGAATAAGTATTGTGATCAAGAACCTGCTGGGTGTATTATGAAGCCTCCTGATTCTGAACCAAAATGTTGGTATTTGCCATAAAATCACCTTTTCCGTAAGTCTAAGCACAAGGAATTGCTGCCTAGTTTCTCAGTAAATACTCAGTAAAGAATGATGCTCTCAAGAGTACACAATTGGGAAAGGACAGGAACTCTACCTTAGCTTTCCCAAATTGATGGCTGGTTCTGAACTGAGCAAGGCTAGTTACCATACACCTTCTTTCACATTTCTGACATGGAGTATGTTCCTTGTTTGGAATGCCTTTGTGCTGCTGCTTTTATAACACAAGCAGTTTCAGAGAGAACAGGATGATGTTTCCCTTTTTTAGTTACTGCAGTCATGCACTCTGATATCCCAGAACTGGAACTTGTCCCAGTAATTTAACATTTATTAAATTCCTTTTATCATGGAAAAGTTAGGACAACTCACTAGGTAGGTGAGCATGTTACAGATTTCTGTGACTTTAATTCTGTGTACCAAGAGTTGTCTTTCATTTACTGTTACACCCCTGTTAAAGTAAACCACGATGATGCCACAGGATTCCTGTCAATTGATTTTCTGTGGTGTTTCATAAAGGCATAAGTTCAGGGCACATGCAGATCTCTCAGTTTAGAAATCAGATATACAGAAATGTGTTTGATAGATGTCCACAGTGTGTTTAGCAGGTGGTTTTAATCCCTATGTTAAGTTAGTTATTAAGGGCAAATAAAAGTGTCTGTCTTGGGGGACAGATTATTAGCATATACAGGAATCTTGAAATGCTGCAGGATATTTTTCTTTTGGAAAATAAAATAATCAAGGCAGATCCATCCTGATGGGCTTTGGTTTTTGTTACTGTTTTAATGTAAATGCTACTTATTAAATCTAATTAGGTTTACATGCTCTGCTGGCTGAATTTGAGGAGATACACCCTGTGTCACTGTAACCAGGGCAGTGTCACCAGGCTGGGTGTGCACGCTGCTGAATGCTGCTGAATTGAGCAGGCACAAATAGCACTGTTGTTGTTATGGGAAACTGTTCTTTTGTCCTGCCTATTCCAATGCCAGAAAAATCATGTTGCCTTTTGGAAAGAGATGTGCAGAGTAACCAGAGCCCTTAGAGTACAAAATACTAGAGATACAAAGCTGACATACCTTGTCACATCTATCAAGGATGTTTTGTCAGAAACTGCCTAGGGATTAACAATCTAGCAGGTCCACCAAGACAAGTCTGAAAAGGATGAAGTGTATTTTGAAGGAAAAGATCACAAGGTTGATGTTTCTCTTCCCTCCTTTGCTTACCAGATGCTCTTTTCATAAAACATGCAAAGACAACAAACATGCAAAGATGGCAATTTGTAGTGAAGACCAAAGATGGCAAAAAATAACAAGCAGTGGCAAGTGTGTGATGAAGCTTTTCATGGTATTTTGTCCTCTGATCTGATGTTTTGTCTGTTCACACTTTGTTTTAAACTGCTGGATTTATTTTTTTTTTCTTTGAATTAGGAAGATTGACCAAGGTTTAGAAATCTGTGGTTACACATTAAGCTTGAGATACTCATGCCTCTTGGAGAACAATGGGACTACTTCTAGGGTTTTGCTTGTTTGTTTTATTTTGGTTTTGCTACTTTTTTGGTCTTCTCGCGTACAAAATATAGGAAATTAAAAATCTGCTTTTCACATTTTCTTGGTAATGAGGTAAATGATGAAGACTTATTAGTCAATAAAAGCTCTTGGATTTCCATAAGTCTCCCAAAACCACTTTTTACATTTTCTAGGTGAGAATGTTTAAGAAATTCACTGTTTTGTATGTTTGTCCACATGCATACATGTGTACATGGGATTACCTTGGTTTTAGCTGAAGTGATGTAAAATTCTACATGAAGCTTTCTTTCCTTTAATTTTAAGAGGCTTTTTTTTTTCTGCTTGGTATGAATTTAACCCAAGTAAACCTGGTTAAAGAGAAATACATCCATATTATTTTGCTCTAGCTTGACTATATCAGCTTAATATTAGTTCCCCTCGGTGTGCCTGCATGGCCTTAGTGCAGAGCGATGTGGTGTGACACCACTGTGTTGGCTCCCTCACATCCATTTGGAATGACCTGTTTTCATCACTGTTACTTCTACTCCACAGCTTACATTGGCCTTTTGAAGTTTTGGGACTTTGTTTTTTTGGTTTTGTTTTTCCTACAGTAATGTTTGTAACAGGATTTCTTTCCCTTTATGGAATCAGGCTGGTCAAGAGAAAGGAAGTGCAGTAATTTTGGGCACTGCCTGTGGGCATGGAGGGATAGATAGATCCAGGATAAGACATATTCATGTCTTCTCTGATAGGTGAATGGTTATGGGGAATGTGATCCACTGTCCAGAGCCAAATCAGCCCTGCTGGATACTGACACAGGGAATGCCACAGGGAATTTTTCAAATGTTTTAAATGGAGATGCAGACAGAAATTATGGAACAACTCTTTTTAAGCAGGCATTGTGCCAAAGGTCAAGCCTTCATTTCTAACTGTTAAGAAGGATAGAAATTGGAAAAAAATAAATTACAAAGGAAAACTTTTGAGTATTTTCCAAACAAAAGAGAATAGTTTTCATTCAGTCTAGTAAAATTAAATCCAGTAACAAGTGACAGATGCAAAATCCTTGGAAAGTGTTGCTGGCAATCATTGTAAATTGTAGCTCAGTGAATTCTTTTCCAGCTTTGAGACTTTGAGAATAAAAACTACGCAGAAGTTTTAGGTTGCCAGATTTTAATCTGCAAGTATACTTCTCTGAATATCCCTCATTTCCTCTTAACATCAGTCATTAAAATTTGCTAACATATCCCACCCTTTCTTCAGAGAGCATGACAGACTGAGGAAATAGCAGTTTTCCAGACTTTATGCCAAAGCGAAGTTTTACCTTAATTGCTGTCAAGCCGTTTGTTTTTCTCACAGCCATAAAGCAGGTGTCTGTATCTCAGCAGAACAGTGCCGTGGTAAATTGAATGAGGCAGGCACTAATATATATCCCTGAGAGTTGAAACTGCTTTGAGGATCATGAGTCATATCAGCTGTGTGGCAGGAGCTGAAGAAATAGAATTACAGAAACTGTTTTCCTATTGATTTCTTATGAAAATAGAATTTATGTAACTTAAGAGCTTTGTTTAGTCTATGTAAAAAGTGCAGTCAATCCTGTTTACACCAGGGCCTATTTTGAGCTAGAAAATTCATAATTCCTCCAAAGGCTGAGGTTGGGCTTGCTTTACTTCGTACTTAGGGTCTGTCTCTCCTATTAAACGGTAAGGTTTCATTGCTGGCATAGCTGTGCACCTCTCTAAACTGCTCTGGAATAACAGGGCTGGATCTCTGATCCAGCTGGTGACATATCTTGACTGGGAATTGAGTAGAATCACCATGGGCAATAGATATTTTAGGGGTGAAAGGTGTATAAAGCAGCACAGGGAAGCACTGTGTGGTGTGGCTGTCCCTCAAGCAGGGTTCTTTCACCCATTGTGCAAGAACCAATCAACATACACATGAGATATTTGGTTTTGTTGTCATTCTGCAGAATGGGGTGCCAGGCATCACTCATTTCAGGATGCAAGCACAGCCATTTATACAAAAAGCCAACAAACACTGGTAACAAAGAAATGGGTGATTTGGTCACTCACACTTATATAACAAAACTCACAATATGTGTGTGGTGGTCTGGGTCCAGTTCATTATACTATCATTTACATACACAAATTTCCCTAGGAGTAATTTTTAGCTTTATAATTGTCTAAGCTAACTTGAGATCCTATTTTCATCCTATCTGCTACCATAAAGTTATTATTTAACCTTTTACTCTATTAGAGTTTTGGCTTGAATCTATTTGAACAATTAATTGTCAATGAAATAATGATTTCCAGTACTCTCTTCCTGGGGGCTCTTCATTGCTCTGGTGCTCTGGCACCTTGTTGTCATGGTTTCAAGACCAGCTCACACTTCCTGTGAGCTTTTTGTGGGTTTTTTAACACCATGTGACATCAATATAAACTCAGGGATTTATGAGGGTAACTCTCATTTGAGTGTTCCTTTTGCCAAGTGTAGCTGCTGATCGTGTTTCTGTTCAGAAATATTTTATGATGGCATGCAACTTGCTAGGAAAAAGTTGTGTTTTCTCTTAGCTCTGGATGGTTTCTACGGGAGAAAATACTCCTCCAGAGAAACCATAAGCCTGTTATGCCAATGAGGGAAAAAAATCCAGAGAATGGGTTCAAGAAGCACGTTCCCAAGTCAGAGCCCTTGTTGAGGAGAATAGATTTCAAACATGTGTTAAATATGCCTTAAATTACAGACTTGGATTCCTCTGGAACTTCAAGTACCTTTGAACCTTTTTTTCTACTAAATTTTTCTTTCTTTTACTGTTGCTGAATCAAACAAAATCTCTGTGGTGTGAGAATTGCTAATTGGGCTTTCCAATTACCATAAAATTTGTCAGTGCTTTATAAAGTGTATTGCTGTTGTTTGCTGTAGTGGTAGTGTAATTAAAGCAGATGCAAAATATATAAATAGCCAGCTCTTTCTGCATGTGCCATTCCTCTGGGCTGTGTGTGGAGCAGCCCTTGGCTCCAGGAAATGGGGTCGTTCTGATGTTAATGGCAGCGCATTATGCCAGCATAAGCAGCTGTGGGAATGCAGCCGGGTACTGGGCTCTGTTTTTGGAGCTGTTCCTCAGCCTCAGAGGGATTTAATGAGCAAATTGTTCTTCACATAGGGAGGGGATGAAAGAAAGTGTCTCAAAGCTGATTTTGTTTGCTGCTGAAACAAAGTCAGAGAGCAGAACTCTTCAACTACTTGAATTAATTTTGGCTTTCTACACTAACTTTTGCATTTTGCATTTTTCATGACTCAGACTGCATGGGCAAGATGGTATGCAAAGATTTTTTCCTAAAATGAGAGCTGTCAATATGGAATATTGTAGATTTTGTTTTTATGGCCAAATAAGTTTTTATTTTGCTCTGTGATTTGTTATTCTGAGCAATATTGAAGAGCTGTGTTGTCCATTGACTTTGTTGCTCTCCCATAGATGCTTCTTTTAAAATAGCCTAGGTTGGGAAATAACAGTCAATGTCTTTTACAAACTCCTTTCTCAGAAATGGCCTTAAGGCCTGTGGTTTTCTTCTAGTGTGACGTTAATGCTGTTTGTGACACAGGAGGACTGTCAAGAGAATTTGAAAATTAGAGATATGAATCATCATGAAAACAGTGGTAATGTCATTTTCCATGACTGCTGGTCTGTGATGTAACTCTGGATCAGATATTGCTTTATTACTGAGAATAGAAATTCAGTGGGATGGGGAAGTTCCCTAATCTTCCTTGATGATTTATTTAATACCACAAGCCATCTAACTGTTTCATTCCATTTAATTCTTTTGGAGTAATTTAGTAATTGAGAGTAATGTCACAAAAACCTCTCTGCACAGGAGGATGAGAATACCAGTTATTTATTGCAACAAATTTCAAAATATTTCCAGAGAGGATGAACATGGCCAGAAAGGTGTTTCTGTTAACTTTTCTCAGATTGCTGAAGAGTGGATTATTAGGCCAGTAAATTAATTACCAGCTTTCATTAAATGTTCTGAACCTAGAATTGAAGGCACTTTTACAGCACTAGCAATATAGTGCTGTACAAATTTGTAAAGCCTCTGATTTTGCCTTATATTTTATCAAATAATTAATCATTTGATCTAATATTTCAACTTCCCTGAATCCCCAGCATATTGGGTTGAAATGCTGTCTGTTTGGCTTTGACTTTCTTGTGATCTGAAGATTCAATGATGGTTAATTTCAGTGATGTAATTCAGTTAAGTTTTTGGCTCTTTATGAAGTAATGAATTAATTTTGGTGGCTAACAAAAATATTTGGTATTGCTTTTCACTGTATTACAGTACTGGACATTTGTGATAAAATGTTTCTGGGGGTAATTAAAAGGATGAAGTCCAAATGCTTTTGGTATGACCAATGGGGATTGCTGTGGAGACCCTTTCTAATAAACAGCGCAACATTTTGCTTTTACTACTCAGGTGGTTTGAAGGCAAAGTTTTTATTCTGCAGAGAAGACTCTGAAAATTTTTGTTACTAAGTAAATGTCTCAATAACTTCTCATCACATGCCACAGGCTTATGCCTGGCTGGAATAAGGGAAAAGCATTAGTCAAAGCCCAGATTCCTGGAGAAGAAGTAATTTCTTTCAATTTGACTTGTGCATGAAATATTTTAAGTGTTTTAGTATTTATGGTTAAATGTGTTTTGCATTTTATGTAGTGTATAATTTTGAGAAACAACTGTGATATATATTTCTTATATATGTCCAGTAGCATAAATTAATTAGAAGTGGTCCCCTTACATACCATCCAACATCTGAGTCCTGCCTCAGGAGCGTGTTGTCATGTAAAGCCACACCAGCATAGACCTGTAATGGTGGACAAGTATACACTAAAATAGCCTTTCTAGTTTGTTGGCAGCAGGAAGAAGATTTGGATTTGGTTTAGAAGGGCAATTCTGTGCACTGCTTGGGTTCTGAAAATGTTAGTGCTCTGTGGTCTTTCCTTGAGTCACACTGCCCCTGAGGAAGGAAAGGTGGACTGCAGGCTCCAAAGTGGCACCTGGACCACTGGTGGGCAGGGCAGAATCCCTGGCAGTGCAGCTGTGGCTGATGAAGGCTCTGGGTGTGTACATGGTGTATGAAGGGCCCTGAATCTGAAAGGGGCTCAGACCTTATGGCCAGGGCAGGAGGGGCACCGAGGCATTCAGTTCTTATGCCTGGCTCAGACTGCTTTGTGTGTGAAGGGTGGGTGATGTACCTTGATTCATCTGCAATTTAGTACTTAAGCTTAGTGTTTCTCTTCATGACTGCTTGTTATTTTCCCTGACATTCTGATGATTTCTGTATGAAACACTGACACTCATTTACCACATTTCCCAAGGAATATTCCATTTTCATTCAGAGCTTCCCAAAGCTCTGGCATTTTTGCATCATATGCATTGCATGTATTTTTCTTCCACGTAATACAGTGATAGAGTGAAATAAGAGTATCCCTCAAAACTGATTATTTAATTTCCATTTTCTCTATAAGGGGTTCATAAGGAATAACTTCTTAAAAAAAACCAAAACAAAGCTTTACATTTGTGAGCTACTACCTCACACTATAACCACTGTAAAAGTGAGCTTTCTGAATTTCTGGTTTGGTGCTATTGTAATATGTTGAAGTGGACGTGTCAGAAGGGGCATTTTACTTCCTAGATTTGAAGTCCAGTAGTTTTCCAGACAAATAGCATATTCCTGAATTATTGGAAAATTCATGCTGAGCTACTTCACAATGACTAACTGCACGTCACCTCTGATGTTTGTTGGCTGCAATAAATGGCTGTTATTTGCGATTTCTAATTTCTGTTATTTCTACTTTTCTTTCTCTGCAAAGCACCAAATATAGTAGCCTGAAAGTGGGAGGCTTTAAATATTAAAAGGAGAAGACAGTGATTACATTGAATGCAGGCAAACATTCAATCATGCTGCTAATATGTTTAAAATCAATTGTGATATATAATCTGTTTGATGATTTTGAGAAATATTTTTATGTCCAAGAAGACTGATAATTGGATAATTTATTCTTTTGCGAGCACAAAGGAACATTTTTTATCTTGACACTTCTGTGAAGCAGAAAATACACAATTGCAATCTTGTTTAGGGTTCATATTCAATGTGGAAAAACCTAAGGTGTCTTCAGAGAAAGTTCTGAAAAGTTTGCTACTTATGCTTCTGACTTGGTTGTTCTAGAGACTATACTAAAGAGGTCACAGGAAAGATAATATCCTCACTGAAATTCAGACCATAGGTTTATTTTTGCTGGCTTATGATTATACATTCTTTCATTACAAAATAAAATCTGAGAAAAAGTTTTAGTTAAGCCCTTACAATTGTCAGGTTTCATCCTTTACCATTTTCAGGTTAAAAATGTAATTAAGTGGCAGAGAATCTCATTAGAACTGTGTGCTGCAGACGTTTTCTCTTGGATAAGTCTTTCCAGTAAGATCCTCAAAGTGCCAAAATACTCCTTTTTTTAATGCTTCTCCATTAAAAAATCAAATCAATGACTCCTTCACCACCTGTCCTGAAGAGAATTAAATTGATAGAGGTTTTCAGAGCAGTAGCCAGAATGCCTTTCTCTCCCCCAGTCATGAATTCTTTATATTTCAATTCTTTATATTTTATTTCTTCTTAATTCTTTGATGCAGAAAGTTAACTACTTTTTTTCAAAATGATGATTTTGTATAAAAAATGCTTCCATTTTTCTCAGCTGTTCAAAACACTACATCCCTTCATAGTCCATAGCGTCCTGCAGGAATGGTTGGCATCACGGTTTCTAATTTTTCTTGTGGGTTTCATTTTAAAGGATTTGTTCAGATGAGCAAGGACTGCCATGAAAGGTGGTAACAAAGTTTTAATGAAGCTGTATATAATTAAAATGGTAAATAGGAAAATTTGCTGCAATGTCATTTGAGAATATTTTAAGCCCTCAGTCTGGTCATGTCTGAGCACCTAGGAAGACCACAGCAGATTTTACAGGCTTGTAAATGTGTCGTGTGGTTTTGCTGGGAAAGCAGATGGTGCAGGAACACAGTGGGTGGGCTGCTGGATAATATCCATCCAAAGCACACAGCCTCAGGTGTCACGGAGCTCTAGGGAAAACAGAGGGTGGTTTTGCTGCGATACTGATAGATATTTTTCAGCTGACAGGTAAGGGCTAAAATCACACCTTGCTCCTGCCAGGGCTGAGATGAGGTCAAGGGAGGGTTACAGGAGCCAGAGGTGCACCAAACTTATGGGTTCTCTAAGCACACAGGCTCCAGGATGAGAGCAGCTACCCTTGTCCTGCAATTTAGTGTGTGATGGATAACTTGTTTAGTCTCCCTTCAGTGGAGCTGAAAGGTGTGAGGCAGGTTAATAAAAATATTATGAAGTGGTCACCAAGGAAATATGAGCTTCTTAACACTTCATTCTCCCTCTTTGAATTAGATTCATCTGCCCATTTCAGTCTTTTTCCAATGAGTTTGCTCAGATTGATGACAAAATAAGCTTCATTTTAAAATACACCTTGAAACCAGCAAGGCATTTTTCTTATTATATATTTATAGAGTGTGTCCACGACTTGATTTACAGGAGATTTTTGTTCTCTGTATTCCTGTTCTATGTTTCTACATGTCTGCTGCAGTCTGGTAACTGGAACTGCTGTGAAATGTAAGGAAAAGGGCAGTTTAGGATTAGTGCAGCTGTAGAGACCCACATAAGTTATACAAATCGAGTTAGGAGCTGATTAAACACTGAAAAAAGGAGCCCATGCTGAGCTCTGGCTTCACTACAGCAAAGTAAGATGTGCCTGTGGTTGTGTTAACCAGTTTAAAATTAATTTTATTTACCCACTGTATTTGAGTTGCAGCAGTGACCACAGCAGCTGTGGCTGCAAGTTTCCAGGAGAGGTATGCTAGAAATACTTGGGAATAGCCAAATTGTAAGCCCTTATGTTTATTTTTTGTTTTTCTGTAAAAATTGTCTTTTGTCAGTCTACAAATATTTTCATATTAGTTGAGTGAAAATTCAAGCATGTACCAGTAACATACTTTTCTCTGCTTCACAATGCTCATATTAAATTTGAAAGTAGCACTCTGACAACACTTCAGAGGGTGGTAAACTTTGTTTTTGAGAAAGCTAATTACCTATATGTTATTTATTTTATTAGCAGTAGTCTCTCCTAATTCAGTTTAAAGTTGGTCAAAATATATTAGCCTGGACAACAGACTGATATATTTGTGTTTATCTGAAAGTAAGCACTCGTATGAATATTCACACCAAGATCAACATATTTTTATGAGAAGATTGCAATTTTTGCTCAGTTTTAGGCTGGACATTTGAGACATTTGATGTTTAGGCTGTTCTTTGTCATCTGAAATGCTACTGGAATACCCCTAATGTCCATCTTATCAGCACAGGCACCTGAGCTGGTCAATGACTGTTGCTTTTCTTCCTCTCACTTTCAGATAAGGCTGTTCAGGGGAGTTTAAATTTCTCATGAGGAGATGGCGTTTTTGTTGCCTAATAGCTTAATAAATTCTATTAAATCTTTCTTTTTGACTGCAGGAGCTCTGGGTTCTTTCTAAAGTCTCCCTTTCATAACCTGACATTAGATCACAAGGACAGATTTATCCATCTAAGTCTATCTTGGACTTCTTGTTTTGGGCATTCTTAATGTTGTTATGGTCAGGACAAAAATAATATTTTTGTCAGAGAGATTCTTTTTCATGTTCCTGCTGAGTAGGAGGGAATGGTTTTATTAGGGAGGGACACAGTTTCATTATCTTTTTTGCCGAATTTGAGAGATGACATTGACATTTCTGAGCACTGATCAGTTCTGACATTTGTTATACTGCTGTTCCTTATGTTAAATACTGGCATTTAGACATATGTCAATACCTTCAGTTTATTTGCAGCTTTGTGTATGTTAAGATGGAGATAATATTTAGCTTTTAGTGAAGCCTTAAAAAAATTGTTTAAATGTTCAAGCCGCGTTTTACTGTAGCATCTTTTCTAATGCTGTTAACATTGCTGTGCTTAGCTGAAGTACAAATTCCATTAAGAACAACAGCAAGTTCACACCTCAGGCATTGGTTCAGCCCCTCACGGGATCAGTGCATCAATTCACACTGGAAGTGTGATCCAGGTGGCCAAAAGCTGAGCAATCTCCTCTTTTCTCTGCATTATCTTCAAGGAGTTCGGAAACCAGCACACTGGGGGAGACCCTTGGGTGGATAATTGTCCAGTTGAAACAGATAAATAGATGCCATTATTTGTGATGGCCCACCTAAGCAGTTCTGAGGGTCAAACAGTGCATTTTTCACTGCTGGGCTCAGTGTCTGACTCTGCCTGGCCACTGCTTTCAGAGGCCAAGGCAGTGGTGCGGGAGGAAGGCTGGGTTACCTCTTCTACTGGTTGGCTTTTGAACCAATTGGAAAATGCAGAAAATAAAATTTTAAGAGAAATAAAATTTTGAGGGGTTATATTTCCTGCTTCTCAGAGTCTGAGCTCCCTTTGGTGAATGTTTGTAGGAGATGGTCACTCATGAGAAACAGACTGGACGAAAGGAAAGATTTTTGATATGCCTATTTTTAGGCAGTTTCCTATCCAGATTGAGGCAATGTTTTGTCTGGTTTGCTTAAAAGCTAAAAATAATCTCTCCATGGCATGGTTGTCCCCCAGCAAAGACTTTCTGTACTGTTCCAAGCTCAAGGAGTTCATGACCTTCTGAAAGTTTCTAAAATGGTATCTAAAACTAAGGCAATAAAACAGGTTCTTATTAAAAAATAGACATATAGTAACACAGGGGGGCAGGAATATCTGATATAGGTGTCTGTCAAATCATGCTTGATACCAAAAGGGACCCAAAGTCACTGAATTAATGAGAATCATTTGAGTATCATCAGACCACACACTCAGAAAATAAATGCCCCTCACTGGGCCAGGCTGGTGAGTGGCGCTGATTTACCCAAGCACGTTATTCTCTGACTTCCTGCCAATGCAGTTTCAAGGAATATTTTGTGCATGCTATCAGTTATCATATTTCTATCTTGTTTAAAAAGGAAATATAGAGGCAAATTTAATTCAGCCTATGAACTGCTCAAGACAAGAAATGAAAATGGTATCCAAGCCTTCAAATAAATAAATAGAAAACAGGAGGCTGAAGCCACAGAGGGTGACAGCACCTTCAGATGAGCCTGCCTAGAGGGATCCATAAACCTGTGGTCATTTGTGGGCTGCTTTGCTGAAGGGTTGAGGTGCCTCAGATACATTTATTGGGATACTTATCATGAGAAATTCCACAGAAACAAACAAACAAACAAAAAATTGTGGGGTGAATTTCTTTAAAGATTACTGGGTTCAACATTGCCATACATTATTTTTTTTAAAATAATACTGAATATGGCAATAACTACAAAGATTCTAGAAAAAAATGAGACTGAGAAGGTATATATGCTCTTCAAAAATGAAAATAAAAATGCATTGAAATACTGTAGTATCTTTCAATATAGTGTGTGGGATGTACCCAAGCAGATTAATACCCAAGAATTAAGCTAAAATAAATTAAAAACTGTAAGCAAAATAAATAAAATCATCCAAACTTACAGATTTGAATTCTGTCAAAGCTAAAACTGCCCAAAAAATCTGTTGCACACACATATATTTTATCTGTACATTTTCTGAGAGGTTGCTAATCTTTGATTCTTTTCTTGATTTGAACATGAGGCAAACTGAATTATGGGTTCCTGACATAACTTTTTTCTCATTTCCTTGACCCATTTTTCAGTACTGCCTTGGGTTAGTGGTGGGGTTTTTTTTAATCTGCTATCTTCACTGTAAATCTCACTCTTTCTTGACATGAGATGGATATAGGTTGGTTGAATCATTATTCATGGGCTGTAAAATTAACAATCTATATATTTTTTTTCTTTAATATTCTGGATGCAATGAGACCCCGATTGTTCTATAATAAATATAAGGAAAAATGTATACCTGTACACATGTCGTCCTGGCTTGTCTTCAAACGATGCAAAATTTCTAGTTTTGGTAAAGCTAAAATACCATCAAGGAATGTGTTTTTTACCGAGAAACGCAAGTGCTGTAACTGAACAACAAATAATTCACCTTGGGATAGTTTCTTTTGCATTTTATGCTCCTTTTCTATTGATTTCTGAACACTTCAGTGTCTTGCTAGGTGCATTTCTCACATAGAGACAGCGACCCGTGCAGAGGACTAATGCAAAAATCAAGAGTGGTAGTGATGTCATGAGAGAGACTTTTTCCTGGAAACAGAAGGGCACAACTTCTGTAGGAATTGTATTTGTAGGTGGAACTTTTGCACAAAGAACATCATGAAAAACAAACTGGTAGCAGCAAATGCATCTTAGTTACTGTAAACATTTTGTGCATACACTTGCACTCCTGTATTTACATAGAAATTAAATAGATTAAGGGCCAGAATATGAATATGTAAAGGTCAAATTCAGAAAACGTCAGTTTTTAGAAACTGCAAGGAAGAAATTTCTCAAATAGTTTAGCAAGGTTCATCTTGCTTGGCAGAGGGAGTTGTTCCAAAGAGTGATTATTGTTTTGTGTCATGGTAGAATTGGTGAAACTGTAATTTTATGGCAGTCACCATTCTGGCTTCCACTTAAAGGATAAAAAATTTACTTTCTTCATGGTACTGCTGATAGAGAATGAGACACTTTTTGAAGTGTTTCACATTTTAAATACAGTGGTGGTTTTTCTTCTCCACAGAAGAAAGTGATTTATTTCTGGTGTCATATTTCATGTTCTCTGGTACAAATATAATAACTAACAAGCTGAGGGGTGTACGCAGGACTATCACAAGGTATTAGTGAAATATAAGTAAAGCCCGATTTTATTAGGTCAGCCAGAGATTAATGACTCCAGGACAACTGCAAAGGTCTCAAGATGTCAATACTTATTCTTTCTTTTAACAATGAAAAGAGGAAAAAACCACAACACCAAACCATTAAAGACAGTACTGCTGCAGTTCAAATGCTCTTCTTTGTCTATTTTTAAGGAGAAGCATTATGGTAATATTTGAAAATGTGCAAAATAAATATCTGCATAATTCTGATGTAGATTTAGAGAACTGAGATACTCTAGGAGTTCCATTATTTTGCTTTGTTACTAAGTTTGGCATAAATCCTAACATCTGAGTTAGGTGACAACAGGATGTCTTTGGTACGTGTCCCTATTGTTTAGAAAATATCAGATTATTTTGCCAATTACCATGAATATTGATGTGCTACAGAGCTGACCCTACTATTTCCCCTATAGGGTTTATCTCCACTGATCAGCAGCACGATTGTTTTCCTAGATATTATCAGATATGGTTGGATAGAAAGCTATTACCTTGTGCCTGAAGTGCTTTCCAAGCTCTGAAGTACTAAAAAAAGGCATTTGCGATCTCTTAGATCTTCTATTTGGTGTGTACGAAGTCTATTAAAATAATTCCTTTTCGTTGAGCATGTGATGTCTGTTGTGAGGTAGCTTCATGCAGTCATGGAACAGTTTAGGTTGGAAAAGATCTTTAAAGGTTCTTGAGTCCAAATGCTACCCCAGCACTGCCAAGTCCACCACCAACCCATGTCCCTAAGCACCACATCTGCATGTCTTTCAAATACCTCCAAAACAGTGCTCCTACCACTGCCTTGGGCAGCCTGTACCACTGCTTGACAACCCTTTCTGTGAAGAAATTCCTCCTAATATCTGACCTAAACCTCCCTCAGGACAACTGTTTCCTCTTGTCCTACCACTCGTTACTTGAGAAATGGGACTGAACTCCCCTGGCTGTGCCCTTCTTTCAAGGAGCTGTAGAGAGCCACAAGGTTCCCCCCCAGCCTCCTTTTCTCCAGGCTAAACACCCCCAGCTCTCTCTGATCCTGCTGGCCACACTGTTTCTGATACAAGCCAGGATGCCCTTGGCCTTCTTGGCCACCTGGGCACGCACTGGCTCACATAGAACCACTGTCCTGTGGATGTTTGCTGTCAGGATGAGTTGGGACTCTGGTGTGCACGGTGACGCACTATAGAAGGTGATTTCTTTCAACATTTTCCCAAGTACTACTGTAAAATGTTACATATATACATATTTAGAATCCAAAATCTTAAAGGCAGATCAACAGATCTGAAAATTTTACTCACTTATGAGCTAATAAATTTTATATTGTCTCCTATAAAGCTCTTTGATCCTAAAGGTACTCATCACCTGAATAATTTTCTATCCTGAATTCACTTATATGCTCCAGTGATGCAAAACTCAATGAGAAATACACTTTATTCCAGCTTTATTGATGTAGCTCAGGTCTTGCTGGTGGTCATGGTAGTTTTTGATGAAAAATTAGGTAATAAGTAAGTGGAATAGAACTCTGAAGTTCTGCTTAATCAGTGGGGTTAAAAATAATGCAGGGAGAATATATGTAAGAAACATAACTATCTCTGTGTATGTCTGTACATATAAATAAAAGAGTCTTATGGGTTTTTGTTTTGTTTTGTTTTTTTTTTTTAATCAGGTACCAAAGATACTGTGAAGAATTTCCAGAACATTGAAATAATTTTGGTCATTTTCTTGCAGTCTTATTCCTAAGACTTTTAGAATAATAAGAATAATAATAAACAGACTTGCATTCTGTTTTCATTTGGCATTATGCATTTAGAAATTTTATTTCATGCCTTTGAAAGAATTGCTTTATATTACTCTCTGTTAGAATGCCATCTATGTTCCTTTTCAAAAGTGCATAATCTACTTTTTATGTTTCCTCAGATGAGTGGCATCTTAAATAATGCTGAAAAAAATTGATCCTTGTCGATTTTTGCCTTTTATTGCATTTATAGTAATAGTGGTTGTCCAGATGTGATACTGGTCACAGATTTTGCAAGTCTATGCCAAAAAAGCCCTAATTTTTTCAAAGAGCTTTTCTGAAGCCTTGAAATTCTAGGAGATCAATTGACCTAGGTCTTAAAAATATGAAAAGTAATAAAACCTTTCTAATATTCATATTAGTGAGACATAAATTGCACAGCAGATTTTGCATCTGTTGGTTTGACAAAGCAGCTGCTGCTTTGACCTCTGTTGTGTACTCTGAAGCATGGCAACGCTTCCCTTAGTGCAGGATAATATCCACCCACTGTTGTCTTCTTCCCTCTGAATGGTTGTCAGGATAAAAAATTACATTAAAATGCTCCCATTTTACCCCTCAGAGTGCGCAAGGATTTCGCTATCACTTTCTGCCTGCCTGCTCCACAAAGACACTGCCTGTGTCTCTGTTCTTGCACAGAACTGTGTGTTCTTGTAACAGGTGTGCTGTGGGTGCCAAAAGGGAAATTGAAAACCTGTTTCTGACCTGGAGGAACTGGGCAATGAGGAGGTGATTAAAATGAATGCCTGGCTTTCATGGAGCTATTGCCATCCTTAACTTCTACTAAGGAAACTTTAAAATAGAAAGCATTATTTCAGTTCGTATGGTGACAGGATTTTAAGAAGAAGTGTAAGTGCCCCAGAGCAGAACAAAAAAAAAAAAAAGCTTTAATACATCGACTATATAAATCTCTCCTTCCCACAGGTTTTTGCACAGATGGTCTTGGGGCAGTGCCAGGAACCTGCAGGTGCAGGAGGCCTTCCCTTAGTCCTCATTCCCTTCAAGCAGCTGTCAAACTCACAACTTTTTGAACCCTGAAAGTACATTGCTTTTTCCCTCTCACCAGATGAGGTATGAAGGTTTTGCCAGCCAACTAGAAAGCCTGTTGCTTGAAATGCTTTGGAACACTTTGTCTTACCCAGTAAGATACAGCCAGCTGAAGATGTACAAGTCATAGCAGGTCTCAGGAGTGTAACTGATTGCCACTGCTTTGCCCTATGGAAGGAGGAGAAGCAGCTCTGTGTTGTTGCTATAGAAGCTGCTGTTCCTGAGCATCATCCTGAGAGATACAAGGGCCAGGAAGGCTACTGCAAAGACAGTGATTAATATTGCTTTGTTTGTAAACTGATTCCTCACTGATCTGAAGGAAGCCTCAGGAGGTCATCTAATCCATAATTCTGCCTGAAGGAAAGGTAAACTCCACTTAAACCATTCCTTACAGACATTTATCTAACCTGATCTCCCCACCAGGGATGGAGAGTGAGCAACAACCCTGAAGGATTTGCTCCAGCACTTTGCTAATTTCTCTCTCTCTTTGATCTTCAGCTACATATTGCCTTTTGTCATGTCATAATTCCTTAATTTTGTGATGTCCTTATTTGTAAGGCGTGAGCTGAAAGTAAAATAGGGTGATTTGAATCTCCTAGATTAATTTAAAGTGTGTATGTGAGGACCAAAAGAAAAGACTTATTTCTTTTGCTTAATATTAACCAAATGAGCTCTGCTAGTGTGTGGAATGGGTTAAATAGAGTTACTGTGCTTCCAACTACCTAAAGAGATATGAACAAATTCTGCTTTTCAAGCACACCATGATGAATAATTTAGGGACTCTGGGACTGCACACTGTACATAAAGATATTACAGGGCATAATATATTGTTAGTATGTATAGAGGCTCTCTGTAATTTGAAATAGAAAATATATACAGTGTCCTAGCAGGAAATAATGTGTGCTTGATGAAAATGTTCTGTTTGAGAATTAGTGTCTTTGTCAAAATGACAGATCAAAACTCTAATGTGAAATCTGTGTTTCAATAACATTAATGGAGCCCATCACTAGGACTTGAGAAAGCATCTCCTGATGCTCTGACAGTGTAGTGGTCATAAATAAGCCAGATCAGTTTCTCACAGACCATCTAGACAGGCAGAACAAGTCTGCATTGCAGCACCTGGCAGCCTGGAGCATGCTGGGCATGCTGGAGCTGAGGGGCCTGGCAGCAGCCCTGCTCTGGCTCTCTGAGATGTGAATGCTCACATCGCGTGTGGGTTTCAGCTCCTACTGCACACAGCTGCACAGTTTAGGGCCTGAGCAACATCAGCTGCCCTGCCACAGCCCACTGCAGGTGTGCTGGGCACAGCTTGCTGTAACTTGGTGTTTTCAGGCTGTGCTGCTTATGACTTCATTATTTTAAACAAATGTTCACTTGAAAATGTTTATATCTGTTAATAAGGCATTCAGTTTTGTGTTCCTCAGTGCTTGCTGCTTATAAGAGTGTTATGCTAAGGTTTTTAGTAGGGGCTGGGAAGATGAGTCAAGGTTTCCCACAAGGGAAGATTGAGACACACATGATTCATCTATCTGTCTTATGTGAAATATTGAGTGAAAATGCATATGGTACACCAGGTAGGAAGAACTTCTCATTTGTTTAACTTCCTGGGAACAAACCATTCACCAACACTTCTGACTTATGTCAGTCAAAACTAAGCTTCCATCCTGAGATGGTTCTCAATTTATGGGCATTCTATTCACTGATGTATGCTGGATTTGGCATGAAAGTGTCTTTATGCTCACTGTATTATTCAATGCTACTGAGTTCCATTAGAATTCTAATGAATACTGTAAAATTACCTGTAAAATAGTGTTAGTACTGAAAGTTATTGCAAGCAGTCAGAGTATTAAACTTAGTGCCACTGAGTTCTGGAGTTGGTTTTAAATCTTTGATGCTTTTAATGGTGAATATTAGAAAAACTGGATGCATCTGTATTCATAGCTATTTTGTGACATCTTCTTGTCAGCCTATGCAATGAACTGACTAGAAGCAATACAATTCCACTGGTAACCTGGACTTTATTACTACTTTCTTTGTCACTGCTCTAAATAAAGAACTTCACTCAAATGAAAATAATGATCTAGGATTTCAGTGCAAAACACTGTATAAATTTCTGTTTAACCACCTGCTGAGGGAGGGCATTGGCTGCTTTGTGCTATCTCTGTTGAATGGCACTGGGCTTTTCATTTTGTCTGACAAAGTTTCTGTGGAAAACGGTTGGCACACCTTTGCCTCATCCTCCAGAAGAGTGTCTGCTTCTTTCAGTGGTGTGGTAAGACTAGGACAGGAGCTCAGGGCATGACTTTCATCCCCGTGAGCAATGAAAACATTTATTGAACAATTATATGTCAAGGTGCCTTCAGAAAGCAGGAACAGCACCAGAGCTCCCGGACAACTCTTTTGGTTCTAGGTTATCTCCAGACAGAGGATGACTTGGCTGTGTTTCTGTTCAGCAATATGTGTCTTTGAGCTTGACCATGCATTGTAAAAAGCATTACAGACTGACTGAAAAGTGCAGCTTTATGCAGATTGCATTTGGTGAAAAGATTGGTCTCTGACTTCCCAGGTAATTTTTCTTTTCTAAGATCATTGAAACACTTCTGTAGTGTTTAGGTTTGGGGAATTTGGTTCATGAGGACAATTGGGTGTCACTAAGCCAAGAGATGCACCCAGAGGCTTAATCCTTCCTTGTGTTGAATTGTGGTACAAACTGGAGCAACTTAATGGGAGAGGTCAGGCGTGATCAGATCTCTGTATCCCAGAGTTTGGGGCAAACTCTTTGGAATTGAACAGCTGAAGTTCATATTCACACTCCAGGACAGATCTAACTGTGGTTCCTGGTATAATTTGTGCATGAATTATGGGAATGGTAGGATGCTGAGTGGCTGAAAAGAGAAAGAAAAGGGTAAATATCTCTTTTCCTACTTTCTCCTTGTATTCTTTCTCTTAAAAAAATCTGCAAATGGAAATGTTTTGTTTTGGATAAAAATAGATACTGTGTTGGTACTTTTCACATCTTTTTTCATCAGTTTGTCACTGATGACTAAGTGATGGAGTTCTGAAAAGTGTGGTTTCAGTTTAGCTCTAGAAACCCATGTAAGGTTTTCTTTTGAGCAGGTAACAAGGCATGGTTTATTTCTGTTTCCTGGTTTCATCTGCCCATCTGTCCTAACTGTTTAGCCTCTATCATTGCAGATATGAATTTTTTCCAAACATTGAAAATGCCATAATTTCTGCTTCTGTTTTAGACTGAAAGCATACAACATCTGCAAGTTAGAGCTGGCAATAGAAGAGAATGAATTCAAATGAAAATCTCTCTTTGGCTGATATAAATCACAGTATACATCTTATACCCATCTGAAGTAGCTGCACATGAAAGAGTCTTCATACAATTCTGTTAATAAATCACTTCTTTTTTGAAGTCAAACCGGTCTTGATCACATCCAGAAAGGAAAATGGGTACAATAGAAAGTTTTTAATTTTATAGTATTTCTAATTTTAATCTGAATTCTTATCAGTCAGTTTTGTAATGATTTCTAATTGTTTCAAACTCGCAGAGGTTGTTATAAACTGTACTCCATAGAATGTTCTCAACCCTAGAGTACTAGCAAACTACCAGAAGATCAAAATAGGTACACAGGAAAAAGGTCAGTTTTCCATACAATTGGCATTAGTTTTATCCTGATTTGATGCAATAAGAATAGCATTCATAATTATACAACCAACTGATCATTTGCTGATACAGAAATGCAGTTTGATGAATACACAAACAAAGGAGAAATGCAGATTGTGTTTTCCTCTTTGCATATGTTGCTGTCTGTGTATCTATTTCCTAGGCTTTGAGTCTTCACTCTCTGGGGTGCTGAGGTTAAAGAGCAGTCCCTGGCCTTGGCTTCATAGCTGGAATTTCCAGATGTTTTTTTGTGCTTGAGCATCAATTCAATGAAGAAGAAGATGTAACATCCCTGAGTTTTTTGAATGGAATGAAAAACTAATCAAACATATCTACCAGCCAAAACCTCTGCCTTGGAATAATTACGTTTGCAAATTTTCAGAGATCTGACAGCCTCCTTTCAGATACAGCTGGAAAAGATGTCAAGCATGGCAGTGTCTTTACACTGCACAGTAAGAATGGGTCACTCACAAGATGTCTCACCTAAGCAGTTTGCTAAGTAGGACTATATTCCAGGTTTTGAAAGGAAAAAAGGGATTTCTGTGTCTCTATAAATATTGGAAAGATAAATTACCTTGGCTTTTATCAGTACTTTTTATTCTAGTTGAATATTTCTGTTATCATAATTAATTCATTCTGTGCTTATGGGAAACTTATCAAGATTCAACCTTTTCCCTTCTCTGTCTTCTCTTTTTTAAGTTCAACACCAGATTGATTCCCCTCTCCTGTTTTCTTTCAGTGCCTCTTCCCAGTCCACTTGACCAATTCAGGTTCTGTCAGCCTTCTTGACAACCATGACCTGAGGTACTTGTGCTCTTTGTGATATTTTAATGGGTTTAATTTCTGCTCACACTCAACAATTCATTAACTTCTAATTTTTTTTTCAGATGTAAGAGCAGTGCTGTTTCTCCTTTTTTTTATCTTGTCCTTATCCTGGATCTGATTCCACAAGTCAAAAGACTTGTTAACATGCATGGTGTGTGGAGCAAGGAGGGCTGTATCAGGTTACTGACCTGGTGTCAGTAAACCAGAGAGCATCAGCATATCCCTGCTAGGAAGTCACCTTTCTTTTGTCCCCTTTGGTTTCCTTAGACTGATTTTTAAAAAACCAACATAATTTTTTTCCATCCCTTTATTTATGACTCCAATCCTTTCCAGTCTTGATCTTACTTTGAATAGCAATTGGAAAAGAATATTCAAGGTCATATTCAATGTTTAGGTATTTAGCAAAGTCATGCTGGAAACCGTTCAAAGTAGCTCCATATGAAGTTGTATTCAAATAGTGCTGATATATTTTTAATTTATGTTTGTGTGAGTAATAGAAGGTTATTTATGTGGTTGCTGGTATCTGAAATGGATTTACATGGATGTTTCAGTAGATTAATGACAAGTTTTCAGATACTTATGTGGTTGTTTTTAATCTTACAACTGGGTGAATTCTGAGGTCTTGTTGACCTAAGCAGTAGCAAAAAATTATATTCTGAAAACTGCACACTGTGAAACCTTATATAGAAACACAGATGTCTGGATGGTGGCTTGACTTATGAGAATTATGTGATTCTTCAGATTCCTAGGGTGTTTCATGGCGTAGATGGCTGTTCTGTACCAAAAATGGATTGTGCTGTCTACATCAATGTTACAATGACAGTCTAAAATTACTGCAATGGTCCTGCATTGGAAATAGGCATCCTGCTCATCTCCTTTTGACTTGTGAAAGAATGAGAAGTTTTATAGACTTAAGTATAAATGAGAAGTTTTGAGGTGATTTGCTTCTCGCCTTGCAGAGGCGACACCTTAAGTAGCAACTTCTAAGATTTGTCCTCCTGAGAGCCTGAGGAGACCAGCAGCTTTGCAAGTGGGAGATGAGGGGGGTGAAGAAAATACAACAGTGTAGGAGATAGCAAGACAAATGTAGGGTGTCTGAAGAGCCCAGCAGAACTGTCTATTAGCAGAAGGCTAATTCAGCTCTGCATCTCCTGGGAGCTCCATGGTGAGGAGTCCCCCATGTAGCACATGAATGACTTGGCGATTTTCCAGGGAAATGCTGGATATTCTGTGCACATCTCAGGGCTGTGCTTTGGGAGCAGAGCTGCACTGCTGGTGGTGAATTCCTGGGTAACTCTGTATAATAGAGATCAAGAATTAAGAGCAAGGGTAGCTGCTGGGACTTTTCCTTTGCAGCTTTTGCAGGCTGTTGCAAAGCAGTCAGGTAATGAAAGCTTGTCTGGGTAGCTGCTGAGGTCTTCAGGAATTCCTCATTATCTCTCTGAAATTTGTAGCAATTCTTTTGTATGTAGGTACATAATGTTCTGTGTGTAATTTCACTGCCATGGGAGGGAGCATGTCCTGGTGTTATTCTGGTTATGTACTTTGTGTTGCTGTGAAAACAGATTGCTGCTGATAATAAATATTTCATTTTGTTAAGATTATTTTTAAACAATATCAAAAAAGGTCACTGTTTTTGAGATTATATCTGAAACCTGTGCCAAACTTTTCCTATTTAAGTGGAAAGTTATTTTTTGCCCAGATCAGAGGACATTATGAAAAATGTTGATGATTACTTATTTCAAGTGGCAGCAGTGTTGTGACTCACTCTTTCATGGGCATCCTTCCCTACATTCATAATGGATTTTGAAAACTGGAGCCGTCTTCTGCCAACAAATGAAATATTAATGAATGCAGGGTTGCATAATACAGTTTTTGTGTAGTGTAATTTTTCCAAGGAAATTAAATGACAATCTCTTAAAAATAAACTGGGGGAAATGCTTTATAGTCTTATTTTGCTGTGAACTAGGGGGTATTTGAGTGAAATCTTAAATATCTGTGCATTGGCATATTTGTTATATACAAAGGCTCTGCAGCTTTGATGCATCAGATGAAACTCCTAAAGGTGGATTGAATGGTTTAGTACAATGACTGTTGCATTAGTTGTAATCATTTAATCATACGTTTGAGTGTGGAACCGTTCCAGATCTGTTTAAAAGTATACACTGCATAAGCAAGGGAGAGAGAATGCTGAGGACAGTGGGAAATCGGGAGCTCATCAGCACACATAAGTAAACATTTTCTGAAAAAAATTATGTGGAAACTTTCTTCCAAACAGTAGAAAGAGATGCTTGACTGGTCCTCAGCACTTGCCAATCAGTCCATGAATCAATCAAATTGTGCTTTCAGTATGGATTAAATTTAATCTGTCCTTGGTTACTGGCTAACCCTTGAAATGACAACATTTTTGTTTGTTGTTACCTAAGGCTGTAAGTAGGGATTTGGGTCAAGGCATTCAGCAACAACTTGGGGAAAACAACTGGATTTTCTGCAGTCAAGGAAAGGGTAATAAATAATAGCAAAGCCCATTAATCCTCTTTTCCATTAGTGGCAATGTCAGATAAAGCTGCTTAGTGACTCTTGAGGAATGTTAGATGGATGATTTATTGCATGTGTAGTTTTAGATGTTAAGCGTAATTTTGAAATGTCGTACCTCTACAGACTCACCAAGAGATAGAGTAGAATGGCAGATGAATTACAGCACCATATAATAGGCAATTTCTGTATGTCTCTTCAGCTGATTTCCCAGTCTTTTCAGTTAGTTCTGGCTCCTTTGAGTGGATATGAGCCTCATTTGCTGAAGAGGCTGACAGGACATTTTGTGGTTACTGGTGAAATCAGAAAACCCCTGTCTTTGATGATGCACTTGGAGAATGGGTTTCTTTTGGTTACTTTTCTCCTGCCTATTTTTCATATGACTATTTATAAAAGTGAGCTATTAATAAATTAATTTGTCTACTCTGCATTACAGATACAAAGAGTAGTTATGATTTTATAGACAGTTTTGATAGTGGGGATTAATTTTAATGGTGTATAAGGAGGAATATTTACCCTGTGTTGAAGAGTGGGCTAATAATGAACTCTCAGCTTCCACCTCTGTTGCAATATCCCTATTGATTTAAAAATGCAGACTGCTTTATGCTGGGAGGTGACTGTTCCTCAAGTTCTCCTTAGAAGCGTTGCTGACCCCAGCTGCATTTGCTTCTGGGAGAGGACTCAGCTACTTTTTTATTCTTCTGGAAATTCACCGCACAAAACAGGAATGTGATGGAGCAATGAGTGGAATGCACCTGCAGGCCGGGTGCAGGCACTCGACAGCAGCATGACTCAACCCTCCATCCTCCCAGCCTGCCATTCAGCTGGATTTGCCTTATGTTTGACTAAGAAATAATCTGCTAGCTTCTAGACAAGTACATCTGCCTAACACTTATTTTACTACTATTTACTGTTTGATTTAAAGCTTTAAGATAGATTTATACATCATTGTAGTTTGCTTAGATCTGCACTGTGATTGCGCTATGGCAATCACTTTAAAAATGTGCAATGCAAGGCAATTGAGGAAGAACACACAGATATGATTTCAAAAGTGGTTCTTTTTAAAAAGAGCTGTTAAACAGGTTAGTCAGAACCGTGAGTCACTCCAATTAGTCATGCTTACTTTTTGGTGGCTATAGATTATCTGGTTTTCCTGTTTCTCCATGCAGCTATGAGTAATGCTGTGGTAAGAACTGTACTGCTTTGGAGAATGGTTTTTCCCTGCTCTGTCTGAACACATGTACACATTGGGCAGTTTAAAAAGTCATTTTTTGGCCCATTCTCTTAAAACACTCAAGTGGCTGGTTGCATGATACAAGAGATGTGAAATCTGCCAATTGTTTGAGGGGAGAGTAAAAAGTGCAAGGGCCCTCACTACTAGCCCATGACTGGCATCACATCTGTGGGGTTAGTAGGAAATAGTTATCCTGGTTGGCATTATCCCTTGTGCCCCCACAGGGGCTGAAGCAGGAACTTTGAGGTAGTTAATCAGAGCAGAGAAGATCTGTGAGGAACATTAAAAACGAGGGGGTGGGACAGTAGAACAAATATGCCCTGAGATGGTAACTGGGTTGGTGCCTTAATAACTGTTGGAGCTGAGTTTGGGTGTGTTGGAGGATTTTTTTTCTATATTTGTAGTGAGCATGCATCAACACAGCTGTAGTGTTAGGCATAATCCTAGAGCCTTTACAACCATCATCCCAGACACTGAATTAGCAGTGCATGTATTAGGCAAGGGTTTTCAGCTTGGTGGCTACCTAAAATTAGTCTGAAACTGTGTAGGTGCTTAAGTGTGGGTTTGAGAGCCTGGATTTGGGTTAGAAAGTGTAGGCTGTAGTTCTTCAAGCTTTAGCAAAGAATGGGAAGATACTGTAGCTCTGAATATTCCTGAATATGCCTACATTTAGACTACAGTATTCATTGCTCTTTTAAAATAAATACTGTCAGCATTTTTGTTAATATAAAGGCATGATGTCCTTTCCTTGTAATCTTAAAAAAAAGAAAATATATTACAGTCAGGTTTTAAAGGATTAGTTATTATTTTTCACTGGCTCTACTTCTGAGAATTTTTACTAAGACTCTAATTCTCTCTAAAAATGGATAGCTCACCTAGAAATAGAACTTTTTTTCTGTGATTCCTATCTTTCTGATTGATGCTGCAGAACTGCTAGATGGAAAATATCATTAAAATTAGAATGAAAATGTCTTTCTTATATTTACAACTCTCTGAGTAGTGTAGAACCAAAACAAATTTTCTCTAGTTTATCAAAGGGTCAGGGGACATAAAATTTGAGATAGAAAGTGTGGTCATGTCATTAAGAACACACAATGGGCTTTACAACAAAGGATTGAAATGCTTCAAAAGGGAGAAGTAATTTACACTGCCCTTTTGCAATAGATAGCAAAGTGGTAAAGCTGCTTTCTGCATAAATTTCTTTCCCATGTAGTTCTGCTCCCTTTCAGCAGATCCATACAGGAAATATCCAAGTCACAACTAGTTTGCATTGGGACCAAATTTATGTGAAAGAGGTCATTTGTTCAGCGTCAGCAGCTGTTGTAAAGTTGTACAAGGTCTTCCCTGGGAAAATTACTGCTTTCAGATTCTTTTTGAACCTTAAAAGCTGTTGCAAACATGGGATGAGAATATATTCAAACAAATAATGTACTGAAAAGGAGACTAGAGAATGCAGAACTGAAGGGCTGAGTGCTGCCCCTGTGTGCTACAGCGCTTTGGAGAGCTGATTGTGGAGACCCCTGTGAGATGCTCTGAGCCAGAAGAAGAAAGCTCTTCTGCAAAGTCTTGTTCAGTGAGGCTTGTCCTGGTCCTTGGAAGAGAATCTCCTTGTAGGAGTGGGAAACAACTCCTAAACTTGTCCCCATGGAGATAATTGGCTGTTGTTAGAACCATTCTGTGGTGCCATGGGTGGCAAATCACCTGTGGCCTGGCTATCTCAGGACTCAGCTCCTGGTGTCTGGGGCAAGAAACTCCATTCCCTAAGGAAAGGAGATGTCACAGTGGCCCTGGCACACAGGCTTGGGCTCAGTGCTATCTCAGGACGCTCCTGGGCAAGGCGGGCAAGGCAGCCCACAAGATAAACACACACACACATTAAGCAGGAGGCAGTACAGCAGGAGAATAAAAAGGCAAGAGCACAGATGGTGTGTGGTTATGTGGATAATTCCTCAGCTTTGTACAGAAATTAGGTCCTTGTTCCAGTGACTGCCACAGGTTCATCTCCTCCCCAAAGTACCACTATACTAAAGAAAACCCTTCTAATTAATGAAAAAATAAATTTGAATATGTGTGTAGGACAACTGTGCTTCATAACATGTGCCATTTTCTTTTATTTTCTGTAGGGTTCTGATTTTATGCCACAAAGTTGAACATTATGCAACAGGATTCTATAGGGTGTTGTGACCAGTCCTGGCTGTTTAACTGTGTTGCAAGACACAATGTGCTGAGAATGTACATTTGGGTGAAATACAATTTCCTCTGTCTTTCCCTCAATATAAAAGAAAAAAATACTTTGCTTACTGGAAAAAAATAAAAGCAACAAAACAACCCAAAAAAACAAAACTAAAATCAAATCCAACAAGACCAAAGCAACCCAAAATACATTGAAAGTTACAAATATTCTCAGCCTTTGGAAGAGCGAACTTACGTCTGTGCTGAGGAGGAGCTGTGGATTGTCCTGGTAAATTAGAATAGTGCATGGAAGGACACAAGCACAGATCATGAGCCTGGAAAGAAGTAGAAGCCAAATAGAGGAGGACTACTAGCTAACAGAAGATATTAAAACAGCAAGGTGGAAGCTGAGCAAGAATTGATCATTGACTGTGGATGCTAATGTTTGGTGGCTTATTCACAGCATTTCAGTGAAATACAGGTGCAGGGGAATATGGTATAACTGATGAGATGTTTCTCATGTCAATGGATCATGGTATTAGAAAAGTTAATGGACTGAATCAGTGGGTTTCAAATGTCACTGACTACACATTTAGTGAATAGTAATTCAGAAAACAACTAGGAAAAAAAATGTAGGATGTGTTACCATGCACTTTCCATGGTAGAAATGAGAATGAGCAACTGGAGCTTTACAAACCCCCACAAAAATGAATGAGTTAATGCCCAGAACACCTCCCTTGGCTGCCCATCATTGCTGTGTTTTACACTGGGACTGTTTGCTTATATTTACTGGATTTATTCGGGATTTTGCTTGTGCCTTCCTATTATATTCCCCAATGTGAGTTTTCTTCCTTTTGTCTACTACATTATATTATTTTCTGACATGTGGACAGCTTTTCCTTTCTATGAGATTAAGATGGCTGGGAAGAAACATAATGTCTGAATTGACAGCCAGGAATAAGTTGACTAAATGCAGTTCTTTGTAGGATTTTTTTCCATGGCTCAGAATGGGCTCCAGAGGGACTTGTGAGAAGTTGGAGCTGTCATGGGTTTATATTTATTGATGCATGTAGCAAATAAAGAAAAGAGCATATAAATAAACACATTACATCAATTTTGACTTAATGACATCTTCTTCGACCATACTAGCCCTTGAAATTAATAAGTACTTGGCAAAAGAATAACAAGATTTATATGTATAGATACTGACTGCAGTGAATGGAGTTAAAAAGCTCTCTGTGGGATCCTGTGTCTTGTACAGTTGTATCTGATGTGTGCAAATGATTGCTTTTCCCTATTTTTGGTGTAGGAAGTAGTATTATCTTTAGGTTTTCAGACATCTCAAGTGCTCAGAGTAATGCAGAGTTAATCTAAATCTACTGCTAAGCATACGTGTGTTACTGTCTGTATTTCCTTTTGTTTCCCAAAGAAAAGTAGTTCTGGTTATTTATTATGACACAGGAGACTTAAGTTGCAGGTTATACTTTTGTAACTGCATTTATTGCTATCCTTTTTTTCTGAACTTCAGACAGCATTCCTGGTGTCACACAAACAATAGTAATTATTCAGAGTTCTCTGAATGTGATCTAAATGCATAAAGTAGTTGTTAAGTGGTATAAATCATATAATGGCATAATTTTAAATTTTATAGCCTGGCTTAGTTTATACATTAATAGTTCATAATCTGTCTGCATCAGATTTTCCTGCAGTGCAACAAAAATAGAAAATAGGAAGTAAGCTCTTGAGAAAGAAAATATTCAGTGGCTTGGAGAGTCTGTCTTCATACCCGAAATTCAGGCACACGTGGTCACGGGGATCAGTCCTACTGGGCTATAAATGCTGTGGGTAACATCCTTAGGTGGTGTAATTAGCAAAGCTTTGCATGGCCCCCGGTACAGCTGCCCAGCCCTCTGAGAGGAGCCTGTGGGTGTTTTCTGCTGGTGGTCAGAGGGTAGAAATACCCAACCACAGGTTTTGTAAACTAGAAAGAGGCTTAGAGAGGATTCATGGCAAATCTGTTTTTTATGTTAGCTGGCCTGTCCCTCAGATATCAGTAGAACTAATCAGTGAGTGTCAGGTGGTGCACAGTAATGCTTGGTGGGAAAGGCCAGGTGTCCTCTGAAAACTCATAATTGCTGATAATGGAACTCTTTACAATGCTAATTAAAGAGGTTCTTCTGTACATCACTGAGAATAAGCTCTAAAATTACACAGCAATTGCTTTTGGTTGGTTTTGATACATGTCTTCTAGATTAGCATTCATTTTCTTTTATATCATTCTGGCTTCTCTACTGCTGGGAAGATAAAGCTGCAGGTGATGAAAAGTAGTATGAACTGGTCTGCTAGTTACATGGAGGAGAGTGAGATTGGCAAAGTACCTCATAAGTGAGTGCACTACTACAGGCAGATGTGAAAAAACAAATACTGAAGCCTTTCAGGTGTATGATTCTGTGAATAGATGTTTGAAATGAACATAACCATAAAAAATTAAACCTATGTGTCTGTTTTTCCTCATCTTGCAATATTGAGAGGAAAAACTGATTATGAATTTGTTCTGTGTTGAATCTGGCTTGAGTTTGGTGTAAACCTGCTGGAAATAGTTTTGTCATCAGTGACAGTATTAAATTACCTGCAGAGGATTACTGCAGCTGAGCAGTAGCTCAGTCAGTAGCGTCACTTAGGCTGGCACAGCTGGGCTCATCATGCAGCCCTGTGAGAGCTGGATAATGACTCTTGGGCATCTCTACAGAGATTTTCAGCAGAGCTGATGGGACTTCATTAAACAACTTGTCCTTTAATAAGAAAATTAAAGGCATGGTTCTGTGTTTCCAGCTTAGCACTCTTCCTCAGACCAGAGGCCTGTATGAAATCAGCTGATGCTGTTTAGGCAGGGCACCAGGAGTGGTGTAGATCTGTGCAGGTGCACAAAGGTTTACCCAACCCAACAGAATGGCACCTTATGGAATTTCCCTGGAGTGGATTATGACAATTGTGTCTGCACCTAAACTCAGCTGGAGTGTCTTCCTGCATGAGCCTGTCAGCTCATTTGAGACACACAGCAAGATCAACTGAGTGCTGTTTCCCCCAGGTTCCCCTCTCTCAGATGATGTCCTAATTAGGTCACAGAAAAAATCAAAGATGTAGAAGCTGGATTGAGTGCTCACCAACCAGCTCCTACATGTAATTGCTGTATTTTAGTGTAATTTCTCCTGAGATGTTTGCTGATGTCTTGGAGAATGTTGCCCATAAAAAGGCAGGCTGCTCGTCAAGAAAGAAAGTCAGTGAACACATGAATATTTTGAGCCGCAGCGTGTTGCACTCAGTATTTATCACTACAGGAGAGGGCATGTGACTCCTCTCTCACATGGCAGCTCCTTGGTTTATACCTAACAGATTGGAAAATAGCAAAAGTATCCTGCAGGATCCCTTTGGAAGAAAGAGGAAGGCACTGGAGTGATCCACAGTGCTAACATTTTGCTGCAGAATGATTCCTGCCCTTACCCCTCACGAAAATACTGTGTGTGGGAAGACAACAGACTTGCTAAAGTCAGAAATGAGTTACTGCTTTACTGCCTAAAGAAAAGTCATAAGTGTGGCCTCAGAAGTAGCAGTGTGACCTGCCAAGGAAGCATACTTAATGTGCTCCTCAGAGCAGTGCAGCTGAATGTGCTCTGCTCATGGCAGCAAATGCTGTGCATGCAAACAGGTGGGACTCAATGCACCTCCTCGTTGGTACAGCTTGAGAGGGAGATGAAGGATGGCTGGAGCACTTCAGGGTATTGTTTCTTGGCAGGAACACACATGGTCCAAGAAAAACAATTTCCTCAATATTTTTATGAGTCTCTGAGCTCAGTCAGGTCTGGCAGGGATGTCTTGACATCATCCAGAGAGACAGTAGTGAGGAGATCATTCCAAGTTTCCCTTTATTTGGTTAGTGGGACATGAGTAACTTCTTCCCCGAGCTGGAGGGCGTTGCCTTGGGCTCCTCATCCTGCAGTGTGTGTGTCATGCTGTGCCTCTCATGTCCCTCCACGCTGCCCAGGGCAGCTCCCTTGTATGCCCTGTCTGCACTGCAAAATATTATTGCTTTTGATGCAGCAATTCCAGCACAGGCACTTTGGACTCTGTGGAATAACAAATAATAATCAAGAAAATAGTCTGGCAATAAATGCTAATCACACCCTATAGGCTTGCACTGAGTTTTTCATTAGGTAGTAGATATTACATCCAAAATACTAGCTTTCCCAGAACCTTCAAGGGTTTAGAGTTCTTTGTAAATATGTCATTTCCCCTTTAAAATACAATTTATTTCCCAGTACAAATTCTTCATTATTCTGTAGTTAGGGTTGAAAGGCCTCATCATTTGTCTGAGTCAGAAACGCCCTTAAAAGAAAACAGTCATTTAGTGAGATGAGCAAATTCAGGAAATTGAGGCAAAGGTTCTGTTCTTCAGGTGAACCCAAAGATCCACAAAGCCTGCAGGGATGTGGGTGTGGGGGGTGTGTGACTTTTTAGACAGCTGCAGCTTGGAGAGCTACACTATTCCTCCTTCTTTTTTATGACATTTTGATTTTTGTACTCTCCTGTTCTGCTGAAGCCAAAGCTATTTCTGCCCACTTTTTTCTCACTACCTCTCTCTCCTTTTGCAGACTTACATTGCCTTTGTAAGGCACTAATTTGCCAGCTGTTGTTCTGAGCTTATGGACACATAATTTATTTTGAGTATGTGTCTCTGTTACGTGCAAAACCAAGCTGGATGCTGTGATTCCTGTTTCATTCTTCTTCCTGACCTAACAGTAATTCTCCTGATGATACAAACCAAATAAAGAATGGAATTTCTGTGCCAATATATTTGTCAGCCATAAATAGGCAATATACTAGTCAAACTTCCAGAAGTGAACAGCAACATATTTCTGAATCTTAGTATCTCCAAAATGTATGTAGATGTTTGCTTTGGGGATCTCTGACATTTTTGTTGTCAGATAAGGGCTGTCATGTGAAGTTTATGTTGGCTAGATCAACACTTGGCAAAAGAGCATAAGAACAAAACTGGGTATAAAATGGGAAGCTTTTCTACAGAGAAAATGTCTTTTCCTAGACACAGGATTTGCAAAGATATGAATCACTGAAACTGTTCAGAAGAAATAAGGAAAAACTGATTTAAAAGCCTTCCTTTTCAGAATTTCAGAAATAAGTATTCTGATAAATTCAGAATAAAAAGTCTTTAAAAGTTTCTCTGTTATTCAGTGGGGAAGTTCAAAGCTTACTTCAACATAGGTGTAACTTCATTTTCATTGAGACCTCAAGGTGATGAGAGGCCTTGCATGTCACCTGAATGTGGTATCTCACACTGAGAATTTCAGTGTGTTAAGGAGTGATATTTTATAGCATTAGGGCCCTAATTGGTTTGCATGCCATTATTGAAAACCAGGAGGTAACAGCAGTTTTAGGTTTTCTCCATGCTTGGGACTTAGGAGGAAGCAGAGATGCAGGCTCAAGCACCTTTGGCTCTGGCTTGTGAGGCCAGAGGCTCTTTGTCTGCTCTGGTCTCACCCTGAGCACGTGAATGGGAAGCAGGTGGAAGGAGCTGGGGCCAGCCAATAGGGCCCAAGCCAACATCACTGTTGAAATGGGTGTTTGCCCCTAAAGACAAATTACTTTGATCTGGTAAAAGAAGAAAAGTTATTGTGATGTGTGCTGTAGTTCCTCTCTTGTGTTTCCCAGGAGCAGGGTGGCTCCATTTGTCTGACTGGGGTATAGCTCTGAAACAGGTTCCTGAGTTTGCCTGGCCTTTACTTATGTGCATCTGTTATTACTATGCCTGTTTTACATTAAATTTAATTTTGTTGAACAGTTTCACAGCCTTACAGGAAGAAACTCTCAGTTTACACTGATCAAGTGCTATCTTTAAAACTACTGGAAGTTTGTGAGTGAGAAATGTAAGGTACTTTCCTAACGGAGATTTAGCAATTGCTGTTCAGCACCAAACTCCAGACCAAACAACAGAATGACAATGCTTTAAACTTGGCCTCAGTCCAAAGCATCCTGTCTTTTAAACTGATCTTCAGTCATGTTCCCAGTAATAACACCAAAGCCTCGCAGTGTGTTTGCACAGGGAATGAATTAGGCCTTGACTTATGCACCCACAAATGGAGAAGTCATGTTTGTAAGAGCTCCCTTTCTTGTGTAGGTACCTGTCTTGGTTTGAAAGACAGGTGTCTGCTAAGGAAGTCAGGAGCCTCCCCTGAAATAGAAAATGTAAACTCCCTCCTTCCAAATTATTATAATTTTGAAATCAAGGGGCTCTTAGGCAAAGATATGGGAATAGGAATAACAGGTCTTTACTAGGAAAATAAAAATGCAGTAGTACAAAAAACAAAAACCCAAACCCACTGACAGAGTCAGAATACAACCTGACACCCTGTTGGTAGCAGTCCAATTAAATGGTGGCTGCAGTCTTCCTGGAGTGACAGATGTGGTTCTGTTGAAGCAATGATCCTGCAGAAGGGTGTAGTTTTCCTCTGGAGGTCTAGTGGTGTAGATGGGTCCTGTTTCTCTCTGGGAATCCAGTGGAGAAAGGCTGCCTATGGTGTTCTGAGTCTTTGGTTATATCCAGGTAGGAAGGCTGGGCTCCTCCCCACTGGCTGGAGCATTTCACAATGGGATGATGTAATTTTATCAGTCATGTAGTGAGACTGGATGGCCCATTAAAAGAAGATATCCCCTTGGAGAGAGGATGGGTCATGGAAGAGATAAAGAACACTGCCCCACCTGCCTGGTTTCAACAGATGGTAATAGAATATATACTTCTGGCTACACCTTACATTGCAACCCAAGACAGTGGCCAGCCCTTTAAATTCTACTCTAGCCAAACTGTGATGCTTATCAGTGTGATTGTGTGATAAAAAGTAGTTATTCCTCCATTACACACTTGAAGTGTTAGCTATGAACCCAGCCTAACCATTCAAAATCAAGAGTAAAGCATTCACTTAAGCATTATGGAATATATTCATTAAAAATAATATCACTTATTTTTAATAACACTCTACTGATAGAGCATGTAAATGAAGCTTTTACTTCCCACAACACCTAGAAGAATACTTTTGTTCAGTTGCTTTCCTGCAAATAGAATAGCAATAAAGGAATTTGTTTGTATGGTTAGAGCAAATGAAAAGGAAACAGAAGGAGAAAAAATTTTGAAATTTCAGTTTTAAGGCAGGATTTAGTTATTAACCATTAAACTCAGCTTTTCTGTTCATCCTTCTCTCACAAAACCTGCTCACTGAAGGGCAGAGGTCCCTGCAGACTGGCTGTGATATTCTGATCCCCAGGTAATTCCTGCCACTATCCACATTGATCTATATGTACAAATACTAGAAAGAGCAGGGCAGGCAGGGTGTGTGAGGGGTAGGGAGGCTGGGGCGAGGGGAAGATGCGATCCATCGTTCGTGCTGTTGGTGAAAGAAAAGCGATTGTCAGGGCTGTGATTCCTGGCTGCCACTGCTGCCTGGGAAATGTGTGTCAACACCACGCAGAGGCACAAGCTGCTGCTCTGCTGCGGGGAGGAGGAGGAGGTGCCTCTCTTTATCCCTTCTCGGCTTGATGCTGGCGTCTCAGAGATGCCTTTGTCATAAACAGGAGTGCTCGCAAAGGCGTTGCCTGCTTTGCTTTCTCTCCCCCAGCCCAAACAACAACAACAACAACAACAAAATCCCATCCCTGCTATGTAGCAGTGAGATTGTTTGCTGGTCGGAGTTGTTGTTTTTTTTTTTTCCCTTCCCCCCCCAACCCCCCCCAACCCCCCCCTTTTTTTTTTTTTTTTTTTTTGCTGCTGTAAGATTTCAGGATGATCCAAGAGTGTATTCACTGGATTTGAGGGGTGTTGTTTGAAGGGGAATTCCACTGCTTCCTCAAACCCAGCAGTTTGCAATATCCTGAGCTGTCCCTGTTGAACGTATTACATCAGGTCAGAAACATTCTGTTGCAGGAGCACAGCAACCTATTCCTTTCACAGGAACAGTTTCATTTATTGCTTGCTGTTAGTTTAAGAACCTTATCCTACTTGAATTGTCCATTCTGCCAGATTTCTTTTTCATAGAATCCCTTGAGGTTTGACCATGAGTTGAGCATGTAAGAGACCACTAAACAAGAAAACCTCCAGACAGCTTAGTGGGCAACCTTATTTAAGTAAAAAGACCCCCGTGTTTGATGAGCCAATTGCACACAGCAAACATTTAAAGGACAGAACGCCAAATTGTTGTAAACACCAATTGTTTGTAAACCTAAGCTTTTATTAACAGCACTGTTATAGCCATAAAAGATCATGACCTGAGCCTCACAGTCTACCTGCACCCTTGCCTGAATTCTGGATGCTGCTGGCTGGGCTTTGTGAGTGTTGTAGGATTAATCCCTGTGGTTCCTTGATTATGAGCATGTGCAGAGCAGCCCAAGGTACAGCCGTGCATGTAGAGCGAGCACACAGAGACGTGCCTCGCAATGCCATGTTTGTGCATGTGTTCCTACAACTGAGGAGGATACACGGAGCCTGCCTGCCTCGCTGATTTATCTGATGTTTTCTTGTTTCTGTTTCAGCATTCAGGATAAGTCCTTCAACACGACAGCTTTAGCAGAGTAAGTGAACACTTTAAAGATATCCTTATTTTTAAACAAGAACGATGAGTTTAGTTGTCATACTGAATAATTGTAAGTGGTATGTGAGAGGTCCCAAGCTATCTGTCATATATTTTGATTGAGTTTTCTGTAATCTAAATATATTATTGACTATATGGGAAGGGTTGCATAAAGCAGCTGCCTTTAAATGCTCTGTGACTATTTAGCAGTGAAATACCTTTTTTTGGGAGAGTATATGCTGGGTGCACATCACACATATTATCATAAGTGCATGATTTTCAGTGTCAGATAAACCTCCTGTCAAAATACTGCTCATTTCTGGTACAGGTGATCCTGTCAAACACAAGCTTATGTTTTCTAAGGACACATGACCTGTACTTACAACAAGCATTGTTAGGAAAAACAGTAATTGGGAAATATTTTGCAAAAACCCTATACATTATTTAGACAGGCTAAGTATCAAAAATGTAATTTCTTTGTTATTAATTCCATAAACTCTTTAGATGGCCTTTTGTATATATCATAATCATAAGGATGTATATGTTGATTTTTCTTGTTGTTTTATGGAGACAACAGAACAAGGGTGGACATTAGAAAGTTAGAAAGGCAAACCCTCTAGGAACTACTGTAAATGAAATGACCTTTGTCTTATTTTAGTCTAAATCACTTCAATATTGGTGTTGTATGCATTGTTATTTTGCATGCTTTTTATTGTTTTAAAAGCTTTTGGGGAAGATTCTGCAGCAGTAAGGAGCCAAGCTTTTTTTCAGGAGGAAAATGATATATGGATTTGTTTGTGTATTAGGTTAATTTTACACTGCTAAAATTCTCATAACCTAAAATACCCCAGCTGGACAGTGAGCTGTTTGCTGAGTGCTGTGGGGACAGGGGACATTCTGAAAGCAGGCCAAGTTGTAATCACCTGAGACACCCTGAAGTGTTGTCATAACCTCTACAGGAGAAGTAATATTTCAAAAGGATCTAAAGAATTTTTCTCTCTTATACTGCTTTGCTTTTTTTGCTTATATTTCCTTGGTTTATTTAATATTGAAATTTAGTCACACTTTTTTGTGTGATTGGGGCAGATATGGAAAGATTGAACTGAAGCTAATAATTGTGGAAGGTTTTTTGTTTGCTTGTATGCTTGTTTGTTTTCATTTCCTATGTTCCTCTTAGTTAAGTGATGAATTGTGGTCTATAAAATTATGGGTTGCTCCCCTCTTCACAGAAAAATAGCCAGATTACAGATAGTTTTTTTCATATTTTTTTTCTGCTTCCCTTTTCTGTGTCCCTAAGTACATCCATTGTTTCATGTAGAGATTCTCTAGGCCTGCCTCAGCCCTGAGGTTTCTGGGACCCAAAAGTGAGGGCTTTTCTCTGTGGGGCTTCATGTTAAACCCAGGTATAAAAGCTGCAAGTGCGGTGCCAGCCCTGCCTTGGGGAGATGAAGAGGGGTTGGATCTCCCTCATTTCAGCTGCTGTTGGTTCTTGTTTGTGGGATTTCATTTTTAATCTTATATTTCCAAACAAAGGGGTAGAAATGTGCTTTTAGAAAACAAAGCAAGTGAACAATGATGTCTGAAAAGTATTGTCCAATTGAACAAACTTGATTTCCAGAGTTGCCTTCCCTAAGGCTTATTCAGAGCTGTCCCCCAACACCTGCTTTTGAGAGCTGCTGAGGATACAGAATTCTTACTAATTTCAGCACTTATTGTTTGTGTTGACCATCTCTGAAAACAGATGTAAATAGATTTACTTTTATTTAGCAGAAGAAAGAGAGAGCTTTCCATGCAAATCTAGACATCATGATTTAACAATTTCTGTCTTTATTTGTGACAAAGGCAAAGCCAGGGCTTCCTGAATGATATAAAGCCAGTGGTACAGCACTTTCAGGAACATTTCTCCAGACAAGGCGAATGCCTGGGGGTGCGAAGCTCCCAGCAAGCAGCCTGGCTTGGGAGCTGTTCACGTGAGCATCTGAAAGGTCAAGTCAGCAAAAGAGAGCAGTTTTCACTCTGTTCTGAAATGGCTCCTGTGGGAAGGTGAAAATGGAAGAAAGTTAAAGAAGCTGGTCCCATTAACCCAGAGGCCCTGGAAGAAACACAGAGACAGTACTATCAGACTATCAGAGTCAGAGCAACACTCCATCCAGGCTGGGATCCCATCTCTGACCTGACTCTGGCCCGTGCCATAAGATCAATAGTGGATGTACTTACTTTGAAGTGATATCCATCAATCAGTAGCTGGATTTGGCATTGAAGGGAGAGGATTCACATCACTGGTTTTGTTAAAAGACAGCTCCTACCCAATATAAGCCTCAGCCCATTTGGATTTCTGACCTTAAGCTGTTGTGGCATATTCTCTGGTGGTTTAAGAGTGAAGAAGATGCTACTGCATTTTTTGGTTGGTGGGAAGTCTCTGCTACACAGCCACAAACTATAAAAAAAAACTTAACACACTCGAATGTCACCCTATCTATTAAATACAACTAAAGCTAGACAATATGACTTACAAGTTACTGCTGAGAGAAAAGGAGGGTGTGGATGTTTGTTTTGATATGTGCAGACAAGCAGCATGAACACAGAAGATGCATTTCTTTAAGAAATCAAGGTAAAAACACTCCATTCTTTAATGATGGATATTTGCATTATATTGCACATTCATCATTTTAAAGGTCCTGTTATGGTCCTAGCCTCAAGCACTGTTTTGTGTGAGCGAGCTCTCAGCTTCCTGGTTATTATTTATAACCAGGACAAAATTTCTGTTGGAAATTTTTTGCTTCTGAACTTCCTCAGGATCTTTTAAATTTTGTGATGGTCATTTTATTCTTTGACTTATTATTGCTTATCTTTTCTGTCTGCTGCCATCCAGTTACTCAAATACATTTTGTCACAGCCACGTTTTTTTATAGGTTGTGTCTTGTTTTATGGCTTCTATCAGTTGCTGGATGCTGAGTTAGGGCCTCTGCCTCTCGAGATCACCTCCTCACAGCCAGCTCAGCTCCCCCCATAAGGAGAGTGCTCCTTAACTGGACTTGGCTTGTCCACTGGGCTTGTGCTCAGCCATCTATTGTCCACCCAGAGTGTGTTCCCCATTGCCAAGGCAGTCTTTCAGGACTGAGGGCTGCCAAGTGAGGTGACTGGTGAGAGGAGGGGAGAGCAAAACTGGTGTCAGAACTGCTTCCTCCCAGCTCCTCTCTCTGAGGCACACTCAGGAGGGAGAGTTTGTCCCTTTAGGGGGTGCCTGGACTTTGCTGGCTGTGGCTTGGCCCATCGTGCACACCCCACCTGCTGGCACCTTCTCCTTCTCCTGTGTCTGTGCCAGGAGCTCTGCCATCCAGCTCTGACTTTGGCACTCTCTCTTCACAATGCATTTTCTTTATGTTGTTTCTTCACTCTGAGATATTCCTTCTAGTTTTACAGCCAGGTTCCGGGTTCCTTTCACATTGGGCTTCCTTATTCAAACCCTCAGTGTGTCCTGTGTCCACACCTTGCTGTTTCCCATGAGGTAGTCAGGTATTGGCCAGGGGGGAAGGTGTGACTGACATCCAGAGCCAACAAAGTTTCTACAGTGAATTTTTCCATTTAGCACATCAAGCCCTGTCTTCCATCCATCATCTCACTTTGCCATGTGGGGAAAGCTGCATTCATTGCAGGAATATTGTGTGATTAGGGTGATTTGCCACTGTAGTTCTCTGCTCCAGTTGTAAGCTGCAAATGCTTTCATGCATATGCTGATGTATTCAGGAAGTGTAAACACTTGAGTGGCCCTTTAAATATTTTCTGCTGCAGTCTGACTTTTGATATAGACACCAGCAGAAGACTGGTGGGGAAGAGGAATATATTAAAACCCTTGCCATCAAATTGCAACACAGAGCTATGAATGTGTCACTTAATGTGCTCTCTTCTAAGTGGGGCAGTTCTTCTCAAAATTTTACAAGTCAGCAAAAGTACAGGCTGCTTCCCCCATAATGAAGAGATTCCTCTGCCAGAAAACTTCAAGGGACCCAGGCCTCCTTAGTGTCTGTGCCCTGTGAGTATGAACTGAGGGTGAGCAGAGGACCCTGACTCAGTGTTTGCATATTTTAGGAGTGCATGTTTATGGATGCATATTTATTTGAAGAAAGATTGCTCATGGGCTTTGCAGGTTAAATTACCCTGCAAAATTCAGCCACACTTTGCTTGTGGCTTAGCATATTTATCCAGACTTCTCTTTTGATTAGGCAGCCTTAGGACAATTCTTTTGTTTGTAACTTTAAGGAAGTAATTGATTATAATTGTTCAGGTATCTTAAAAAATTGTGCTAGTTCACTTTTTAAGACTAACTCTCACTTCATAATTTAGTTGGGGATTCCTTTTCCTGATGCACAAAAGGTGACTGCTCTACCATAGTTAATATTTTTGTGAGTTTGGGAGAAAAGCATCTTTAGTTGTGTCTAATTATTCTTGAGGTTAATGTGAAGTATACTGTAAGCAAGTAGAATACAGAATTCCTTGTAATTTTCCTGTGTTTTTTATGGTTACATCTGCATTCCTTGTAATTATTTCCATTTGTATGAAAAATGATATGCCAAATTTTGCACACAAGAAGATCTCAAATCCTCTTCTCCCTCTGAGATCTGAAGGATCATGAAGCAGCGATGGTATTAAATGACCCTAACTAAAGCGTGAGGAGAAAAAATGTGTTTATAGTTTGAGCTGCAATGTAATGTTACTAAAAGCTAAGTTTCTGCAGCTGGCAGAAGATCTGTAATTATCTTGTATTCATTTTCAAGGTGTGACGGGTATTCAGACTCTGTGCATGAAGATCAAGCAGGCAGCTCCAGTCCCAGGTACTCTCCTGAAAACTTTGAAATCCATTGGCAGCAAATGAAGCTGTGACTGCTTCTGTTAAACCATTATAAAGAAACCTTTATTCTCAAGGGAATGAAAAAGCTGCTAGTATTTCTGGGAAATATGTATTTATCTTGTGTACTTTTGTGTGATGAATATGAAGATTAATTACTGTTGCTTTTATATAAGTAAATATATTATGGTCTGTATTAACTTCACATCATACTCCTTTCATTCAGATGCAGCTGTGGTGTTTATACACTTAATTTTACTGTACAGCAGCTGATACAAAGCACTAGTAAGCAGAGTTTTCCAACTGTGCAAGGATATGCTCATTGCTGAGTGTGTCTGGGAAAAAAAAAATCCTTTAAATTGTTATTTAACTGAAGTATTCTTGAGGCATGCCTCTCTCGTGGCTATATTAGTATATATTGATTGCTAAGGTATGCAACTTAACCTTTCAGAAAGATTTAAAAATCAGATGATACCTTAAAATTAGCGACACTTGTGCACATTGTTGGAGTGCCTGTGGGCTATAAAGCTGTAACTATAACAACTGCCTTTTGGAGCACACCTGCAGAAGGCATGGGCAGCAGTGGTGTTCATCTCCATAGGCACCCTGCAAGCATCTGGATGCTGATGGGCTGCAGAGGGAAAGTGAGTTTGGCAGCCCAAAATCCTTAGGAGAATACATTGAACTAGCAAGTTACTCTTTCTGAAAAAAGAAAAAAAAAATATCTGGAGGATTAAATTCAACAGCCCTTGACTCCCTCAGCTGTGGAAGTTTCACACCAGGAGAGAGGTCATCTCCCAGCTAACCATTAGGATGCTACCAGTCAAAGCTACCATCTGAAAACCAAGCTACAGCCAGGGATTTTGGAGCAGCAATGCTGCCCAGCTCACGCTGCCAGCTCCTCAGGAAGCCTTGCCTTCTGCATTGCGGTAACTTCGTGGTGCCACAGAGATGCTCCCAGTGGAAGGCATGACACCAGGCTAAGGCTGGAGTGACTGTGTGTGGATGACACTAGCAAGGTCTCCTTGGAGAGAGCTCTCACATTGTAGTTTGGATGGGGATTGAAAATGTCTGTCCCAGATCCCAGATTAAGCATCCATGAGTAACAGTGACTGTTTAAGCCACCAGGTGTGCTCTTACACCAGGAGGATGTTTTCTCCAAACACATCTCTGGCTGTTCAGACCTTACTTTGAGTGACTTCCTCCTTCCCTTTGTGCAATGGCCCTCAAAGCCAGAGACTGTTAGAAGGGAAGTATGTTGTAGAGAGGAATTACTGTCTGTGATATTTTTGTGAGATTATAGCTCACTGTGAATCACTGGGTGGGGAAAGTCTTCTGCACGAAAAACACAGTTTCAAATTTTATTTGGGGGATGTGAACTGTAGGCCTGAAGCCCAAGAGTGCTTCTAAAGCTAGCATTTAAGTAGCTCCACCGTTTAGTGTGTAATAATGCTAACAGTAGTTTAGATCCATTACTGATGTGTAGACTACTAAGCTTAGTAAAAGTGATATGCCATAAACAGCTAAAAACTTGTTGCTTTTCTTCCTTCATAATGTTTTGACAGATGTCTGAAATCCTGCCTGATGCATTTCAATTTAATTTTCTTACAGAGACAATGATAACAAAGAAAATTACCCGGACAACTCTGCTGTTTTAGAGGAAAGGCAGCTGCCATTGCAAGACACTCAGCAGCACAAGCAGCAGGTTGTAATTGACTGCGCTCTAAAGCCTGAAATGGGCAACTTAAAGCTGAGGAAACCTAAGCCCATTGTAAAGCTAGAAAATGGAAAAAGCCATGAGGAAAGTCAGGTAAGGAATAAACTTACCAAGGGTAGGCTTGTGGCACAATGTCTAAGTAACTTTTGAAGTGCAAAGAGGGACTCCCTGGTAATTCATGGTGTGATTTGAGATCCTGCAATTATCTACCGAGATTTCCAGGGACCTGCAGTCTGTATTACCCTCCTGTAATAACAGTTTATTTCTGCAAGGGAATTGCAGAGAGGGTTGTGCTGCAGCTGTTTTCAGAAGTGAGTGGAGAGCACAGCTGAAGATGTGCAATTATTTCTCCTCAGTTTTCCTGTGTTTCCTTGCACCAAATACAACTCTAGGAAAGCTGCAGCACTGGATTAGACAGTTTCTGTTTTGTTTATTTGATCAAGGATCTCTGACACTGGTATTTGGGCTGCAAATAGAGAGATTTCATGGTTTTCCTTAATATTAATTTCTGGTTTTCCCATGTTTAAATAATAAGTCCACACCATGAGGACAGTATGCAGTAGCATACTGGTAGCAGTGCTACCCCCCACCATCTTCCTAGGTTGAGCTGGGGGGAGCAGAACTGTAAATGTTGTAAAAGGGATTAAGGAAGACTAGAAATGAGGAAGCTTCTGCTGCTGTCTCTGGAGGTACACTTGCTCTGTCGACTCCAGACTTCCACTGCTCAGCAGCTGCTGAAAATGCCTCTGTTCTTCCCCGGTGCTTCCCAAGTCGTGTTGGATGTGTGCTGTAAGGGGTAGAGCTCTAGTGCAGGTTTAACCCCTCAGATGGAAATATTCTCATATCCAAGATAGTTAGTATTTATGTTGGTTAATTTATTGGTCTGCAGTAGGCACAAGGCCTGACATCTGCAAATACAGATGTCTGTGTTTACATAAAATTGTGCATACACAAATACAGATGATGATATTTCCATCTTTTCTTTGTCGTATAACATATTTGTCTACTTTTTTGTCTCTCTTCTCTTCTTATTTGTGGATAGAAATTTGCAGAGCTCTTTCTGAAGTGCTTCAAACTTATCATAGACTAGGAATTATTTTGGACCAAGTTTAGAATGGGATTTCATAATTTTAAACAGAATGTCTTACCTTCTAAGTGTGAACTGCCCTTTTGAATCCTGATGGAAAATGAAAAGCAAATGGCAAATGGTATTATCACAGTCTCTTTTGGAATATCAGTGTCAAACTCTTGCCCTAAGCTTCCTGCCTGTTTTTCTGGAGCTCATCCAGAAATAAAACAATTGCTGTTTTTTTGGGGGTTTTTTTTATGTCTCTGACTGTACTGCATTACTAGGTAATATTATTTAACCTGCAGGGAGATGAGGTGTGCATGTTTATCATCTGAACAGAAAAAAATTATGGGAATTTTGCCCTGTGAAGAGCAAGTGGAGATAGATCAGGAGGAAGAGTCATGAAGAAGTAGTAAATGGGGCAAGGTCTGTCTCATAGGTCATCTGTTGCTTTTTCAGCCTCTTCTGAGCCCTCTGTGTGTGTCCTGCCTGTACCTCTCACCCAACAAAAGCCAACACAGGACAGATTTGCTGCTCTGTGGCATTTTATGTGGCCCTAAGGGGTTAACTGGAAATGGTGAAATTCTTTCATGGGAAACTTTTTAAGTGTATAATTAGACTGCCATAAAATACCAGTGTGACTTAAGTATGCAGCCTTTGGAAGTAAAGACAGTGCCAGGCAGATAATTTTCACATGACCCAAGGGCTTGAATAAGGAAAGACAGAAGTGATGAAGTACTGTAACTGCATGAACCTTCCTTGGTGAAACCCCTTGCCACGAAGCCACTGGATGGGATAAATGAAGTCAAACAGCATTTTCTGAGCATATGCATTTATGAAGGAAAAGCAGGATGCACTGCACATCATGGTTTAACTGCTCATCCTTGTTTTCCTGAGATTATTGACAGAGTGCTTTTTCAGCAGTCTCCTCACTTCCCTAGCCTGACTTCTCTGTGGCATCAGAAAGAGTGACACCAGAGCAGTGACAGAATCTGTTAAATCTGTTGCTCTGATAAGCCAAGGAACTCTTTGCTATTCACTCTTATGTTTTATAAACCTGTGAGTTGCTTTTACAGAGAATTGTCCCTTTAAAATTAGAAGCAGCTACTAGGAGATGAATAAGTTTGCTGCGTGTGTTGGAAGGATTAAAGTCTGTTTGGATGGGAACCATTTTTGTGTGCTGTTCTAGTATTGAGAATCCAAGGGGTTTCCATTGTAGAAAGGTCACTGAGAGGGAACAGACAGCTGTGATCAAGCAGAGGAAAGATGGCCAGCTTGAGGATTTTGAGCTTCACAAGGCTCTCAGCTGGAGTGTGATTCCTGTGCCTCTGATATTTTTGGTGTAAGTGTAGCCCTCTGGTCATGTGTCTTTGGTCTTCATGAAGGAAAGGTTATTAGATTTACACTGATGATTAAAAAACCCAAGTGTAATAAAAGAGCAGCATCAGGTGGCTTCACTTGACCACTTATCAGATGATAAAATGTCACCAGAATAAAGCTGTACTTTGCATGTTGCCTGCAGTTATTTCCCTGGGGGCAGGGGCTGTCTCTGGAGGCAGCTCTGACCTTTCCAAACAGAGTATGGGAGGACAGGAGGCTGCTGGAATGTGACTGCACTGCTGTACTCCAGCCATTTGGTTTCATCTTTCCTATGGTTCCATGAGCTTCCTTAGCAATTCTGCAACACTCATCCATAGGAAATAAAACGAATTAGGATTTATTTGACTTGAAGAGGTGAGGAAGCATATGCCCAGAGCATATTCCAGGAAGTCAGTGTGAGAACAGATGGTGAGGAATAGAAAGTCTGCTTTCCTTGCCCAATCCTTTCTCCTGTCACTCACCTTTGGGGCACAGTCATGAGTTTGGATTCTTGAATGAATCAACCTTCAATTCCCTATTGATACTGGGACGTATTTACAAAAGGATGGCAAACTTCCTATCTAATAGGCAGAGACGGTAAAAATTCAGCTTTAAAGTTTTATTATGAAGGTAAATGACTATGAAAATGACTGGTGGCTTGACAATGGCCTAGAGATGAGAAGGCTTAAAACTGCTGAGTAAAGTTCTGTATTTAGAGTATAAATGAAGTGTGCAAATTGCTTGAATGTCAAAGAACTTCCAATAATTTGACATTAAAATTGTGATTTTTAGTTCACAGTAATCAAAAAGCCAAAGCTGATGTCACATCAGCTGCAAAAACACATGAACACATCAGGCAGTCTGCAAGTTTCACTTCAGTTTCTGGGTATACTCTGTTAATGTTTATTATGATGCAACTTCATTGTAGAAGTCACCCTGTTGAGTGAAAAAGGAACAAAATTGCATTAGAAGATGGGGCACTGCTGTAGGTGCCTGTGACACATCAGGATTTCACTGCTCTTTAGGAAAAGTGAATCCATCAAAGGTGTTTCTATAGTTTGCTTGTTAACACCCTAATGACATGATTTATGGGCAGCAACAAACACATAAAAGAGAAAAAAAAAAAATACAGAAACAACCCAAAGCCACCCAAGTCCTCAAACATCACGCCTGCAAGCAAAGGCTTATTGCCAGCACATGCTCTTGTTCTCAGCTTTCCCTATCATCCAGCAGAAAGCACCTGGAATTGTTGTGCTCCTTCTGCTCTGAAAGTTCCCATCTGAAGAGTTGTATCCAAACTTTTGACTTCCATGCATCCAACCAAGCTTTGAAACTGGAGCAAAGTCAGGTATATTGCTTTAGCAGGGAAGAGAGCTCTGTTGTTTTGCAGAGTACATTGTATTTTAATTTTTTAAACTATTAAACTAAAATATTGGGTTACAAAAGCTAATAAAGAGGTAAGAAAAAAGTCCCACTTTGATGACCACATTTTCAAAGGTCTTTTTTAACTTATTTCATTGCAATGCAAAGGAAATATTACAAACCATTTTATAGGTAAGGAAACTAAGATATGCCAAACACATCTTTTTACAGCCCTACGACTGATTTTCAAAAGCTTGGACTTAAATGGATACTTTTCTCATTCTTGTTATTTTACTCAGTTTTTTGGACTAAATTGCCTTTTTTTGTTTTCTGTGTAGCAGATTGGGTGATGTGAGGTTTTTTTTCCCCTCACTGCCTTTCCTTCCCCCCGGAGTAATACTCTATTCATAAGGCTGCACTTATGCTAGGGAAGGGAAAGAGGCAAATGGTTAAATTTTACATACCTTATTTAAGTGAGCTGCATGTGACTTTTTCAGCCAGACTTCTTTTTGATGATACCCAAGTAATAAAATCTTATTGACATGTGAGTAAATAATTTCAAATGAATTCTTTGTATAGAACCTCTTAGCTCTGAAGCTGACATCTGTTATTTAAGTAATAAACAGAAAAGTTACAGTCTGCTTTGGTTTCAGAAACTGTGTTCCAGTGAAATTACATACTACTTTGTTTAGAACCTTTTATCTTCTGTGTTCTCCAGTTGTTTCCAGAGTACTACTGAAAAATAACAAAGATCCTCAGCCAGCATCTGGTCTCATGGAGCATTTTTTTCCTGAAGCAAAATACTTAGCTAAGATTGGATTGGTACTGACAGGGTGCATTCAGCTCTTCTTTTTTTCTCTTTGTGCAGGAGCTGGAGTGTGCATTGCCAGGCCCCACAGAGTGGCAGGGGAAGGCTGGATCTTCAGCTAATAACTATGCACAGAATGTGGCTTTGAAATGCCAGGAAGCAGTCGTGAGATTCCAACCAAGGTAAGACTTGGGATAACACAGCACATTTCACTTCTGATTAACTGTAGGAAAGGCTAATTCATTTGCTGCCTTCTGCATAAAATATTCAGACTCCTGGCTCTTGTTGGCAATGTGTTCTATATTTATACATCTAGGACTGTTTGGAGAAAGCAAAAGGGATAAAGATAAGAATGCAAATTTCATCATTCTTTAAACCCCTTACATCTGAAGCAGAAAGAACATCCTTAGTTTAGAAACTTCTGTTCCTCTGTGCCAAGTTTCAAAAATACTTCTCTGCTTCTTTCTTTTCCCTCCGGTGCTGAATTACTTCTCTGTCTCAGAGCTGCATTCTCTGAGAAATGGGAATGAGAACATTCACACCTGATTATAGCAAGGCTATCCATTTGTGTGCAGTTTAGACTCTGGGTTCGGTGGCACCTCTGCTTGTTCTGGTGCTGGAAGGGTGCCGTGTGATCAGGGCTGGCATTATCCAAGTCTTGATGGCAGATGGTAACTCATGGATGGTAACTCATCTGGTGATGAGGGAACTCAGCTCTTGTAAGTACTGGAAGTCACAGATTTTATTTTCATCCATCATGGCCACACAAAAGGCTAAAAATGGGGTTTCAAATCACCCAACTGACCAGTGAAGATGTCCTAAGGATAGGATTTAGTCCTTTCTAAATCTGGGGGCACTCCTTTACAAATTTCCCATGTTCAGGTGCCGGTTTGGCTCTGCTTTTCTGTGCACAGAGTTTTTGTCAGGTGAGCCAGGTCTCTGCTCCTCATCTTGATGTGCATGACAGCCTTGGTGCTCTGTGACAGAGAGTCTGGCTGCCTTCGGGGGGTCTGAAGCAGCAGCAGTCCATCCCAGGGATGCTCAGGGCACAGCTGGTTGACAGCTAGAGCTCACTGGCTCAAGGCTTGTTTGCAGTCAGGAGTGGGACAGCCAGTGACAGCTGCCATCCAATGGCACTTTGGTGCTCTATGTGACATGAATTGGTTGCCTTCTCTACAGCTCTTAGGAGGCAACACTGTAAATGATCTTAATTTGGAACTCAAAGGAAGGTGTAGCAGAATGAAAAAGCATTTAATTAGCTTGGACAACAAAGTGCTTTTTTCCTCCAAAGCTTGTATGTGCAATTGAAACACCGCATGTCATGAAGTGTTTCTAATCAGGAAGTTTGCCTTCTCTTTTTCTGGCATTCTTATCTGAGGAAAACATCCCATGGACTTCATGTAAAGAGGAGCTGACTGAGTGTGGTGTCAGACAGTCAGATCTACCCAGTGGCTCTGCTGGTGGGATGTTTGCATATGGGTAGGTAGTAAAACAACTGGTTAATTTTGAAAGGAACATGATGAAAGACACACAGACTTTAAAGATAGGAACCAGAGTGGAGAGTGCATGAATAAAACAGCAACTGCAGCCAAGTTCCCCTGTCCATTTCAACAATTTGGCCTTTTTAGTCTGCCTGGTTTTTAACCATTTTTCACTATGCTATTTATTTTTGTTTAACACCATGGTACCTCCATAGAAAGTCTGCTATCCACAAGGGATAGATCTGTTAAATAATGGTGCCTGGATTTACCATTCTAAGTGCTGTGAAAGCAGTGATCAGACCTCAATTCTTGCCATTTTTCAGTTTGATTACATGGAAAAAAAAAAAAAAAGAGGTGACTTTATTCTCAAATAAGGAACTTCAAACATAAACAAGCATTGACCTGTGGTCACTGGCCTCACACACACTGCATGCTTTTATTTTAATTGTCTTTGAAATGACCCTCCCGCCACCCAGCTGTGGCAGGGCGCTTCCACTTACCTATACTGGAATTCTCAGTTTCTGTATGAGGATTGCTGTGTCTGGTGACTCCTGAGGGTCACCACCAGCTGTCCCCTCCCTGTGCTGTCAGACAGCCTTGGCAGGGCCACAGCAGTGAGAGTCCATATGTCAGCTCACACGGCTCTGTGGCTGCTGCAGCAGGCTCACAGCACTGACTCCAGCAACAGGCTGTGAAACTGCTGCCAGGGGATGTCTTGCCTTGCTTTCTGCCTTGTCTGCTGTGGGACATGCAGAGGCTAAACATTCAGTGTTGGCAGCAGGCAGCAATCATAGATTTGGACAGAACATCTGCCAGCACCACAAAACCCACTGTCTTACTCTGGTTTTGCTGGGCTGCTGGTAAAACTAGTGATGCTTTGGGACACTACACCCGCTTGTCAGACTAAAAGTTCTCTGGTCTTTTGGAGGAGAGGAGAGGGACATACTGCTGCAGGCGTGTCCCTATACACCTCTCTCTCTGTATCAGATGTGTAGGAAGTAGCATGGGAGAAGAAGGATTTATTTGTCTCTAATGAAGGATCAAGGTTAATTGTTTCTGGTGCATCCTGTTGTTACTTCTGCTTTAACTTAATTGCTTGCAGGGGGCTATAGCCCATTAATCTCATTGAGGATTAAAGGTCTAAATACCTCTGAACTCTAGAGAGTTTTTTAAGAAATCTGTTCTGGTGAGTGTGAGGCACCTAAAAAAAGACCATTTTAACTTGTCCAAATATGGCTTAAAGACTACTGAAATATGAAAAACTTTCCAGTACAATTCCTGTTGAGCAGCAAAATATAAGTTTAGGATATTCTAACAAGGGGTGCTCATAAACAGAAGTGTTACAGAGAAGAACAAACCAGGCCATGTAAGAGCAACAATCCACAGAATTATGACTTAGAAGTGTGTATTTTCTTTGAGGGCTTACTTTCATTTTGTGGTAACCACTGAAACAATAAAGGAAAGGTTTTGTGGGATTTGTGGGAAATGGAAGAGTGGACTTGAAGAGATTTGCAGCCAGAAGAATGAGGGAATAGTATCTTGGTTTTGGCTAAGCTGTATGTGATCTGTGAAGCAAGGATTTCAAGCTCAAGAGGTGTTTATCATGTATGATTTATGAACATCAGCATCAATTTAGTAGATGAAACAATATCTGCATGGAAGGAAACCTTTACACCTTTTTTCCAGAACATGAATTTCAAATATTATTGCCAGTGATTACACTGGATATTGCTCTGGTCATTGTGTGTAGCTGGGTTTGGAAATGAGTGCAATATAATCTGCACCTTGATAGAAGGTAGATAAAAGTTATAAGCAGGTCCTGGGAACAAATAAAGGAATTGCCTTTTTTTTTTAACAGAGACTAGAAAAGCCAGTATGGAACAATGCACATGATTACAAACTGGCCCCTGCCAGTTGCCTTCTCAAAGGCAATCAGCAAAACTGGAGTGGGCTGTAGGCTGTATGCAGTTACCTGAGCAGAGCCTGGTGCTTTCCTCAGATGCCTGTTACAGAGAGAAGATGTTGAAACAAAGCAGCTGTGGGCAGTGGGAAGGTCAATGCTTCAGAGAAGGCTGCATATCAAGTCAGTGTGGAATTCAGAACTACAGTTGGGGGTGAAGTTTTCTGCCAAAGGAAAGTTCTTCCAAGTTCCCTTTCTTCAGCATTCTCCAAATAAATTGGGAATGAAGTGGTTTCATTTAACAGGGCTTCTCTGGTCCCAGGGCTGGTCCCTATTCTGCGATTCTATAACTCTATTTTTGGCAGAGGCTGTAGGGTGGCAGTTGCTGTCAGACGGTGATTGTTCTGCAGGAGAAGTGGAAATGGTGGTACCCCTGGGCTGCCCTGGATCCTGGGGTTAGCTAGAGCCTCCCAAATTTTCTGTGCTTTCCTGAGTGGAGGCCCAGCTCTAGCAAGGCTTTCAGTGCTTAAGTTTGCAAGACAGATATATTTTGAGAGTGCAGCTCAGGTGAGAACTCTTGCAGTTTCCAGGCTTTCTGCTGAGAAACTCAGAGATGAGTGGGAGGCAGCAGGGAAGCTGCAGGAGTGTTGATGTCCCCGTGCAGTCCTGCATGGCTGAGGCAGAGCCTGAGAGGCTGCATTTCCTCACCTGCACAGGCAGCCAGGAGAGCAGGGAAAAAGCTGGGAAATGATTGACCAGCTCCTAAAAGAACAATTTCTTCAGAGAGGTTGGTATTAAAATATCCGAGTTTATGGTTCCAGTGATACTTCTTGTCCCAAGGCTTGCCTCTGGGCAAGCTTTTGGGTTGCAATGCTATTAAAGAAAAAAAAGCAAAATGGGGGTGGGGAAGGATAGAGGAGGAAGGTAAGAACAGCTCTTGCTGCAGCCACAGTAAGAACTGTTCCTGCTGAGTACGAGAGCTGCTCGTAGTAAGAATAACAAGTGCTGGCTGGGTTACATAAGGGCTGGGTCTAATGAGACAGGCACTGCTGCACTGGCTCTCTGTCTGACCTCCTGTTCCAGCACTCAGGGGCTGCCCAGGGAGTGCCTTTGGGCTCTTCAAGGTGGATTTTTCTTTGGTTGAGGTGTGCACTTTATGTTCACACCAAAGCCTGTTGCTGTTCTGCATTGCTTTCTAAGGAGTCATAGGTGTGCTTTTGGAGCATCCACCTGCAGCCGCATGTTGAGGCATTTGGATTTAATAATGTTTTCTGCCATTTGGGAAGGTCTCAGGAGGAAGCCTTCTGTTTTCTGGGTGCTGGTTGTGTGTTCTGCTGTTCTGTGAGCTGGTCTGCTGTAACCCTGGACAGGCTGCATCTGTCCCCTGACAGGGAACTGAGACTTCCATTTCTGAGCTGTTAACCTTCTAGGTCACCCTTGCAGTGGGAAGGGTGGAACTGGTTCTTGGACTGGACACAGGGGAGGAGTATTGGGGCAGGATAGACTGAAGGTGACTCTGGAAAAGGAGTTTCATCCCACGGAATACTGTGAGGTTGATGGGTAGGACTTACCCTGGCATCACCAATGCCAAGACACTGCACACATGTGGCGTTGTGGTGCATAAACACACAGATAGCCTGGGGATGGGTTTGTGTGGTCAGAGTTGGACTGGAGTGAGATTTGCGAGTTACAAAATGTAATGCTCCTTTCTGGGTTTCACAGAGAAAATGTGGTGGGGATTTGCTTAGGTTATCTTCAAACATTTTCCCCAGCTTTTAAATTTATGTGGTTTTATTTGAATTTTATGCAGGTTTAAAGGTGATGTTGTGCATAATTCAAAAATTCTCATGACCTGGTTTTAAGCAGCATAGTGCTCATACAAATTTATCTCCCCCTGGAAGTCTGGTAGGAGCTCTGTTATGATAATTAGAATTTAGATTGTGGGGGATTTTTTTGGGTTTTGTTGTTGTTGTTTTGTTTTTGTTTTTTTTTTTTTTTTGTGTGTACAAGCCTCAAATGTACATGTTAGTTATTGCATCTTTTCCATCTCTGTCATGAACAAAAGGATAATTCTGCCAAAGCCAGAGTCTATAAAGGAGGGTGAAAGACATATATCTGAGTAGTAGCTACAGAGAGAATTTAATTTTCATTATTTTACAGGATGTAAATTATACAAAATAAAGGTGCCTGCAGTTATTCAAAATTTCAGCTAAGGCTTGAAATAATTTTAATGTATTCATCACAGATAGAAAAGTAGGGCTTGTTCCTGCTGCTTTTGAAGTTAATGGATATTTTGTGATTGACTTTTAATGAGAGTAGGATCCAAACTGTAGTTATTAAATTGTAAGCCCTGTGTTGCCTGGTGACAATCAGAAAAACTGCATTTTCCTAGCAGAGCAATTAATCTTGGTGAAAATTAAAAAGCACACCTCAAGATTCTCTTTGTAGATTAAGATCAGCTCAGCACATGAGACTGAAAATGCAAATGCTCGTCACACAAAAATGGTTACTCACCTTAATGATTTCAGCATCTCCAAAGAATGCATAAATAAGAGCATCTTACTCCAGCATTTCTAGTGTAAAAGGAGCAGTAAAATGAAAGATTAAAGGAATCCTAAAACAGCTGGCAGGAACATCAAGTTGAATGAAAGAGGTGGTAATTCATGGCTGCCATAAACCTTTTACACTCCAGGGTGCAAGACTCGTGAGTGATACAGCTATGAATGATGTAGAGCTTTGTACAGTTCCTGTACAAACTTCTGCTAGCATTTACTGTTTGTTTCTATCTTTTATTTTTTAAAAAAAATTGTTTTGTTTTTATTTTACTAAGGAAAGCTCCCATTTGCTCTGTTATGCACCCTGAAGGAGTGCAAAATGACTACCAGAAGTGTACATATCTAACACATACAGTTTTCCTTTTCTTCATGTGTAACTCTAGTTCAATGCAATGAATCACCCTAAATATTTTTTCTTCATTAGTGAATTAGTTCTTCAGCTGTTTTTAGCCTTGCAGCTGCCTCCTTACATGTTATTAAAGCAAACTACAAATATTTCACTTTCCTATTAAGTTAGTCCTTTTGCTGTTCTCATGACTCATTTCTGTTCCTATGGGAATTGCACATCTTGGATTCTGTTTTGGGCCAAGTGGTTGGCTCACCCTGGTGTAGCTACCTAATGTGTCTAGTTTGGTGAGAGAAGTGGTATAGCCATCTTTTCAGTCTTTAAACACCTCCCAAATCCAGGAAGAGCTACAGCAAACAGCTCTGCATCTCTCTGTTCTGATTTTGAGGTCTCTAGAGGCTTTTACAGCCATTTCTTTTTGCTGGGATGACTCTGAGCCCAGAAAAATACGAATTATTTTGTGCAAAGGAATCTGGGTTTTGTGTTTGGTTTGATCACATCTCTGAGTGAGTCTCTGGGGGCCAGCAGACATCACCACCTTTTCAGCACTGACATATCACATTCTCTGAGACAGCTGCAGTTTTCTTTCTTCCCCTGAGTCAAGAGTCAGCTTGTGGTACAGCCATGTCAGGCTCTCAAATCACATGTGAAAAGCCTCAGCTTGTTTTGGGGATGGACAGAGTGGTGGTGGGAGGCTGTTGGGGTTGCTTGCTCAATCTGTGGGCAGATGTTTTCAGCCTTCAGTTTCATTCCTTGGTGTAGTGAATTAGTACCTAACCCTGATACTGGGAGCTGTGTGGGCCCTGTCTGCCTGGATGGGGCACAGCTCCTCAGTGGCCACAGGCAGGGGGAAGAGATTTGGCCCTCACTAATGCAGGACCTTCCTTTCCTCTTCCCATGTGGAGAAGCAGCAATACACTGAGAGAAAACCAAAGGTGTGGACATCTCTGATGGCAGCAAAGTGACACTCACTAGAAAACGTGAGCATTTCTCTTAGAGGGTTTCCAGGCACCTGGGGCCTTTCTGAAATTTGCAAAAGCAGAAAGCTGAAGATTGGGAGCCTGAAATGCCATCAGATTTAAATATGGAAAATTTATTCTTTATGGCTGTGATATGGGAAATCTCTTGTTCCCAGTTTAAAGCACGTGGGACAAATTGTGCTTAGATTTAAGCACATGTTTGAGATTTTCTTGGCTTTAACCCTTTTAGCTCATCAAGACAGATATCATACATTTCTAGAACTTTCTGACATGACAGAGTGAGCCCAGATATTAACGTCATAGTTTCCAGAACTTCATTAACAGTTTAAATGTATTATTTAGGATTCTAGTAAAATCACTGTTATTTTGAATGAGTTAAAAAATAGAGATGCTATTTTCATAGAAATGCTATTTTTTAAATAAAACAAACTTATTCTGTAATTTATAAATTATATACACACATGACAAAAAGCTATATATTTGCAGCACAGAAAGGCAGTTTACTGACTGATTTTTTAAAATTTTGTTTTGTAGAATAGATCAGAACACAAGCATTTCACCAAAAGAAGCAACTGATCAATTTAACAGCTTAAATGAGGTAAGTGTAACCAAAAGTTGAAATGTGATGGTATAAATTTTGAATAGGTGTTTTGGGTTTTTTTGTTAATTTTAAGGTCTTGGAATAATGTAATTGCTTAATAATCCTAGGTTAGCTTTTTAATGAATCATTGCAGTCATGTTTTTGAAGAAAAGCTTAGAAGTGAGATATGAGACTGATAAAATAGTTGAAAAGCTAGAAGCAAGAGGTTGTAGAATTTTTTAAAGCAAACTTTAGGTTGTTTTTTGTTTATGCTCAGAAAAGAATCAAACAATATTGACTGAGTGAAGTGACGTCTTTCAAGAATGTTTGATTTTTCCCTCATATTACAGCTCAAAATGGTTCATCTGTTAAATATGTTTTGTTTAAAAATAAGGAGTTTTCAACTTTGCTACATCCTGCCTAAATAAACTATGAACAGCACAATGGAGTCTAAAAGATGCGCTGGTTGTAAGATGGAAGTAGGGGAGAGCAGAAGAGGGGAAGCAATGAAAGCCAAATAACCCCAGTGACACTTGAAACAAGCTGCTTTCACAGGGATTATGCCAGGAGCGCAGTGTGAGCAAAGAACAAAAAAGCTGTTTGTGTGATCATGTCCAGCAATGGATGAGCCTGGGCAAGGTCCTCACAGTCAGCAATATCCTGGGAGGGGCAAGGGGGTGAATCCAAGCTTTGCAGTTATGCAAAACAGAAAACCCTATATAAAGCATCTCTCCACATCAGGGGACTCTGCACCCCAGCACAGAGGCCGCTCTCACTGCAAGGACAGTGGAGAACACAGGACTTCCACAGGGAGCAGATGGGTTTTTAGTGTAGGCCAAGGCAACACAACAGAAGCAGTGGGAGAAGAGAGCTGGGTGAAGAAAAGCCCATTCCCGAAAAACTCTGGAATAGAAAGCTTTGTTTCCGTAATGAGCCAGAGAACATCTGTGTCTATTAATAGATGCATGACTTTCATTAGGGGAAGACCATAATGTGTCCTTTTAAAGGAAATCAGACCTAATCTTCTTGCAGTGAATTGTTTCCTCTGCATTTTGTGTCACTGTTGTGCAGCTCACTGTAGAAAATCTCAGTGCTGACAAGCAGGGTACATTCAGTGGTCAATACAAGGGAGTACATCCAGCCTCTGTCAAGCCATCTTAGGCCCTGGGAGAAATCATGAAGTTATTGTTTGTTTTGAGAAGCCCCAATGCAAGTATTCACTGAAGTTTCCACTTGAAAGCTTCCATTTAAAATCCTCTCAAAGGATTCCTTAAAGGCTAAGAAAAAATATTGTAATAAATAAATCAGTGCAAAATATTAAAACAAATTATTAGATTAGAAATTTAAAATAAATTGATAATATCCAATGAGGAATGAGCAGGGGTTACAACCTGATGCTTTCTTTTGTAAAATCTTAGATTTTTGTGTGTCTCAGGTCTATTGCAAACCCAAATGGACCTGTGCCATGAGAAAATAAATTCTCTTTCTGGAGTAGAGAAAATGGTGTCTCTCTTCGCTGCTCACCCATGGCATTATGCAGACCCAGGGCATATCTTGTTCTATCTTATTGTTGCTTGTTTGTTCCCCATAAAGGAAGTTCTGAATTGAAAATGTCATATGCCTCAAGGCACAAATATTGCCTTAACGGATACTGCAGAGATTTATTTATGTTCACATGAAATGTGCCTATCTTATTTTAACCTGAATTCCCAGATTAAAAAGCTGTTTCAGTGTGACATATAAAAGCATTAATTTCCTTAGAGTGAAAAAAATGAGCAGGTTGAAATTTGCTCAGTTTCTTTCCAATATGAGTCACTTCAAAGGCTATTAAATGCTGAAAGCTTGGATTATTCTCCTTCTCTGCCCCAGCTGATTTCATAAATCCAGTAAATCCATCAATAAACTGGATATAATAGAATAGCTGCCTTCCTATAATAGAATAGGCACAGGAGCAGGCCCAAGGGCAGGGTGCAGGCATCCTTTTCATTCAGGAACACCGTGTGTGGATCAGGGTGATATCAGTTTATGCAGAAAACACCAAGTCTGGGCTTTGCTCCTCTTCCCTGCTGTCAGCCTCCTGACTGAGTCTCAGCAGAGCTCATGGCAGGGGCACACCTGGGTCCTTTCCCTTTCCCTCAGTTCTTAAATTTATTAAACCTTTCGGTGTCCACAGGAATGAAAGAAAGGATGTAATGATTTATCAGGGAAATTCTTTCAAAAGGCAGGGGCTCTCATTTGTCACATTGTCTCCTGTCAGGGTCTGGCCTCCTGCACATGCTGACCAACACATCCCACAGTGCTGACCCTGCTGGGCATGGCCCCATGCCATGTTAGGGTACTGCATCTCAGTGCCACAGCATTTTGGTGATGAATTGGGAGAATTTGTTCTTTCAGTGTCCCATTCTCCAGACAGATTTAACAGTGTGTAGCATTCATCTCTAGATGTAAGAGATTATTTGTTATCTCAGTAATTCCTTGCCCTAAGGTCTCCCCTCTTCATTTTCAATAATCACTGGTTGGAAGGACTGATGGTCAGTGGGTCCAGGCTTAGTTGTTTGTAGAAAATGTGTCTCTACTACAGACTGAGCTTCCTCTGGGAATGGCAATCCTTTTGTACTGTGCTTTCTCCCAGCAGACAAGGCAATGACACTTCAGTGACTGTATTTTCTTAAAGTATTGTCAAAAATAACAAATGGGTGAGAAGGACCACGCTGTTTCTCTTCCTGTCTTTCTCCACCTTCCTATTCATTTTACCATTATTTGTAATAATGTACAGTGTTTTTTCTCTAGTGGAATTGACTTAGCTCAAGATCTTTGAACTGTCAGTTACTTTAAGAGGACATAAGAGACAAGAAACCTTTGTCCAAGACAATTATAATTGCTTATTTTTCAAACTTGCAGGATACTCTTCTTAAGAGAAAACAATACGGTTATTTTTCCAAGGCAATTCTTGGATCCATTTGAGATATTGATATGTCCTTTCATTTGCATTAGCAAGGATCAGGAATTACTGCCTCAGAAACACTCATGCTAGGCATCAGAGTGAAGCTGTAATGAGTACCAAATCTAAAGCATTTGAACTGAGATCTTAGCTGATACAGAACACCATAGCTTAAATTACTTCAGTTACACTGGATTTGCATGTGGGGGCTTTCTCAAACTGATGATGGTGCCCACCATGTCCTAACTTTTCCCTCTGTGTGTTTCAGCTGTTTGCAGAGTTGTTTGTTGTTGGCTTCTAACATGTTTAGCAAGTTCCTCTGACCAGCCATGAGGTGAGGTGGCCCAGGCAGGCCCCGGGGTCAGGTCTGGCCATAGGAGAGCAGTGAGCAGCATGTGCATAGGCTGGTTCTCACCCCCAGAGCAGATGTGCTGGCCTTTGTGCTTCACCTTTACTCTAAGCTGTGTCTCCTGCCACATTTCCTGTAAATTTGTGGTGACTTTTCCTGGATAGTGCAGTGTGGCAGTGCCATAACACTCTGCTGTGGTTTAGGAGTAAGATGGAGTTGGTGGTACACTCCAGATTCATTATCTCCCTGGTAATATCAAGATGATCAAAGCTACTTAGTGTTTTTCTCAAATCCCTGTCAAGGGCACACTCATTAAAATAGTTAAGGTATTTCTGTTATTATTATTATATGGTTTTTTTTCAGTGTTTCGGCAGTGGCTGGGAATTTGCCATCCACCCACCTTCCCCAGATGGGTGAAAAATATCACTTAGAGCAACTGAATATGAACCAGCTGGTGAATTACAGCATAAGAATTGTACAGCATAAGTTGAAGTATGATATTTAACAACGTAGTCTGTGAAAATGTTTTTACACTGAGCTTCACATAAATATTAATGTGTCATAAGGAATAGTGATGCAAAGTGAATGTATTTTCTTGAAATGGGATTTTTCTTGCCAAATGCTTGATGTAACAGTCCATGAAGGATAAGTCCTTTTGTCAGACATTTGTTTATGTTTCTTATTGTCACATTCTTATGGGTTGTCATCTGTGTCCTCCCTAATTTTAATCATCTGTTCTCCTGGTAAAGTCCAGACTGGGATCAGAGTCCTCACTGGTTTGTAACTGGTGTAGTCATCCCTTGCTAGATGACACTAATGACTGTAAAATTCTGCCTGTTTGTGATAATTCCACAGCCACTTCATTTGGGTTTAGTTGGGATGAGAGACAATGGGAATGAGGACTTCCCAAAACAGTGTCACATGTGTGATGCAGGTCAGCACCCTTCCTTTGACAAGGAAATGCACTGCCACCTGAAAGCTTTTAGGGCCAAGATGCTTTCCATCATTTTCTTGAATTCTATAAAAGGAATGAAAGGATACAGGCAGAAAGTCTTCCCTGCTCTTCTCAGACAACCTAGTTTAATTTTTTTTTTATACCTAAAGTTGTCTTTGGTTTTACAAAAAGGATGCCTTACAACAAAAAAATTGCAAAGATATATTAAACTGCCCATTACATAGGTGATTTATTTTTACACAAAGGAAATCAGGCCAATGAATCAATTCATTTTTTGTTAAATGTATCAATAAATTGGTTTCAGGTATTTGACAGACTGGGGAAAGGAGTTTTCAGGGTATAAATTTGAGGATTTTTTTTTCTTTGTAGCTCAGATTATTTTCTTCAGAAAATGTCCTTCATAAATATGTATAACTTGAGCCCCTTAATGTTATATGTACATTCTGTATGTGACAGCTGTGTGGTTATTAGGACAGCCTTATGTGGTTTTGTTTTATGCTTGAAGCAGTATTTCCCTTGAGATGGGGGGCTGAATGAGTGGGGTGTGGGGAGTGACTCATTTTGCCCAGTCAGGTGGTGATTAGGGCTTTCACAGCATTTCCATCACAGCGAGATGCTTGTGTCAGATCGTGCAGCTCAGTACTGCATGCAGCATTAAAAATTCAAATCAGAGCTGGGCCACGCATGGCACAGAGGTTGGAAGTGATGTGGCAGATAACTGTCCCTGTCATTGATTTGCCTGCAGTCAGTGACAATGATGTGTTTATTTTACCTTTGCAGCGGATCACAAATTATCCACTGCCCTGTAGAACCGGCAGCAGCCCACATAAAAGCCGTGTCTACATAATGAAGTATCTCTAAAACAGCCAATTAAAAAAATCTCTCTCCCAAGAATCCCATGAGTGAGCGTATTCTCAGTAACTCTTTGTTCACCGCTGTGTACTGCACTCACAGGCTGGAGAGTGAGATTTGATATTTTATGAATGGTAAATGGGGAGGGACATAATGTCATCAGATCGTGATGTCAGCCCAATGAATGAAATACTTCCTTAATGTATTGCTTCAAGCCCAAGAAGAGGGACACCATCTCAGTTTGGCTTCCTGGAATAAATCGCCTTTTGCTGACAAAGTCATCTTTCCCACGTGCCATGAATAATCCATGTAAATTGGGACTTAAATAACCAGGAGTCAAGACACTGGTGGAATAGTGCGTGTTTGTTCTCCCCACGTCCCCCCGGAGCTGGCAGTGGAACACCCCTGTGCAGGCGCCGCCGATGGGCTCATGGAGTTGAAGAGCAATTGCTGATCCCTGTTGTTCTCTACCCAGCCCAATGTTCTGCTTTTGTCTGCAGAATTCTTTGTTGAAGCTGCAAGCCCTGGAAACTGATTTGTGCTCTGCGTTTCTGCCAGCCCAGGAGGAAACTCCCCAGTTGCCGGCACCCAAGGACACAGCCCCTTCTCCAGCGCAAAGCAGTGTGCAAGCTGATGGGGCCAGTTGTGGAGGTAAGAGAGCGTGCCATGATGTGTTCTCATTTGCAATTATAAAAAAGCCTTGTGACTTGCACTGTAAAATCAGGCTTCCAGCCCTCTGGGGAACAGTGCAGAGCTAATGCAAAGCACCATTTCCTCCTGCAAACGCTGTGTTATGTAGAAAGGGGTGATACCTGCTAAAAGAATGGAAATTAATGGCTGTAACCCTCTGGTTTTCTGAGAGGGAATTTTCAGAGAGGTTTTAAGAATCCCAATTATTTTATTTTTAGTTTTAATCAGTTAGTTTTCCCCAAGTAAATTTGCTCTCTTTACTTCCTATGTCTGTATTGTGTGAGATCACCTGCCATATCATGTAATTCTATTTTTGTCATTCTTTTTGTCAGAGCAATATCACTTCATTTCTCCTATTATTGATTTTAATTTAATGCATCAGCAGAGAGATAGCGAAGGTGAGTTTTACAGCATGTGGATTTTAATCATTCATGATCTTGTATTATTACCCAGCTGGGCAAACTGTGGTTTGTTATCTCTCCCTCTTCCCTCAATAGGGAGCTAAATAGCCCTAAGGCTCAGCACTATTTTTGTTAATTCATGGCTTGTAGTCACAGGGCTGGCAGAGTCGTGATGCTCAATAGAAGAGGAGTCACTGCTTGTGAAAAATAGGTCAAAGGCAGTATGACTAATACATCTCACAGACAAGTGACATGAATACACAAATACCTAAGTCGTGCACTACGTATGGTTCAAATTAAGGCAGGTAGGTCAGTAATCCCTTTGCAATTGATGTTTCATATCAGAAAAAAATATGGGTTCAGAAGAACTTAGTTTAGGAGCTGCTTGCTCAGTATTTTCAGCAAGAAATAACATTAAGTTATTTACAAAAAACAAATCACAAATAATGATAGTGTTCTACTTAAAAAGATTCCAAAGTTTGAAGCTGATATTGGAAAAATAAAGGAAAAATGTCTGTAGAAATAAAATTATTATAAAGGTGAAGGAATCTAAAAATGCTAGATGTCCTGGGTTTTATTTTAAAAAAGAGGATGCTTTAGTCCATACAGGCAAATACCTTAATAGCTCTTGGATACAGGTATGGAGCCTGTACTGGGGCTAATCTGGTGGGGATCTGAAGCAGAGACAGATCTCATTTGTGTGCTGTATAGGAAAAGACATTCTGCAGCTCACCCAAAATCTGCACTGACTCCTTTCCTTTGTGACAGGGTGGAGTTTTCTTCCTTTCCCAGTAGTTTGCTGCATTATTTTGCTCTGGTGGTTTCATAGTTCATTGTTAGGATGGTTCCTAATTGTTCCCCTTAATTATTTTCTGCTGTTTTGATTAGATTTTCTTTTTATTTATGCTGGTAGTGACCGCTGCTTCCAAACCCCTCTATACTCCCGTTTCCCCTCTGCAGCCACATGGGGAAATGTTGCATGATGTAGCATTTCTCTCTCACAGTTTCAGAGCATGCTCTGCCACTCCAGCAGTCCAAACTTGTGCCTTAGTTAAAGCTTATTTATTTAATGGGTTTTAATGTGCCTTCATTTCTGTTAATATCTGCTTTGTGGTTTGTGGCATTTTTAGTAACTTGCCGTTTTGTACAGACTTGGTCCTAACTCTGTCTCTTAAATTACTACTGGAACCTTCTGATGCATTGAGCTGTCGCATGGGACTATTGGCTATTTGAACTCCACCTTGGCTGGAAGTCCAGGGATTTGTACCAGGCTGGAGAGAGAGTATCTAGAGGGTGTGCCATTTATGTTCCATCTTTAGTTATCAGCCTTTCCTCGGTGGATCAGGCAAAATAAACATGATCCTTTCATTCACATCACAGTGAACAAATTTTAGAAAAGAATGAAGATACAATAGTCTAGTAAGATGACAGGGTACTCCAGGATGCAAATTTTAAGGGGATGAACAGTAATTTATCTTTGAGCAAAGTCAGTGATTTCCAGTTTACTTTTGAATATGTGAAAGCTGAGAGTTGCAGAAGTGAGCCTGTAAAGAATTGTAAGGGGCTAGTTTTTTAAAGGGGTAATTATAGAAAAGTAGGGTGTAATTTCTGTAACTTTTGGTTATGAGGTTTCATCAAATATGTGCCTGCAGCAGTGAGCAGCTGAACCTAACTACAGGAAGTTCTAAATTACTTTTGAATTAAAAATCCAGATAGAGGCATTCACAGATGTAGCGTGTTTAGGACTCAACACACTACATCTGAATATTATTTTTTCTGTACAAGAGTGTGTTATTGTTTTTCTTGAAGAATATCACGGGCATAAATACAGATTTATACCATAGGACTTGTTGTATGAAGTCCACCTGCTGAACCATGCTGCAGATTATCAGACACTAGAATTTGGTTTTAATTCCTGTGGTGTTCTCCTGTCATTGCTAAGCTGCATGGAGTAGATGCTAAGGGGCAACTCAGCGGCTTGGGTAGAGGTGGCTTTAATTCCCAGTTTTGGCAAAAATAGAGACTAAAATTAGATGAGGTACATGAAGACAGGTAGAAGCTTTGTCAGTTAATGGGCTACTCTTAGTATATTTATATTTATTAGTATATTATATTTAGTGTCTTTTTTTGGGATCTACACAGACCTGGAATCAGGACAATGGCCTTAAGTGTTAATTAAAGATGGGATTGCTTAGAACTTGTCATCACCTGTGAAGGCAGGTCAGCCTGCCAAGGCTTTCCCCCAGAGAAATGTGCTCTGAGGGAGCTGTGATAAACTTATCTCAATCTTCTCCTGGAGAGATACCCCTTAGATGGGACCATCCTCCTTGTCATGGTGAGGTATCCCACCATGCTTGGTGACTATGTTGATCCTTTGTAACCCATTGCTTTTCCCCCCTGGTACCACCTGGCTTTCCCCCATAAAAACCCCAGCTTCTGCCCAGTTCAGGAGGGAGTTGTTGTCCCTGGCTACCCTTTGCAGAGCTGCTGGATAATAAAGGCTGTCTCTGTGGAATTGCCACACGACGCTCCTGTTTCTCTCTCTCTGAGTCAGCCCGGGATAACCTAGTAAGCAGAGCTGAAATCACTGAGCTGAAATCACTTGCAGTTGCAGGCTGCCCTTTGCTGAGGTTACACAGTAGCCAGGGATCACCAGAGGCCCCCGGAAGGCTGTCTCTTGCGGGACCACTCTCTCTGGGAAAGTCGTGGCATCCCAGGTCAGACCAATGGACCTGGCCCGGCCACCGCAATCACCCTGAGATATCTCACTATTTTATTAGTTGTGCCACTGAAATGAATCAGTCTGAATTATTTGCTGACTGCTTCTGACTATTTGGTGGTATTTAACGCACTTCTAGTTAAGTTGGAACTAAACTCTTTCTTGGGCCATAGCAAAGTTGCACCAGGGTTTAAGCCTTGCAGACGTTGCTGTCAGAAGGAAATGAAAGTGCCCTGGCCTTTGGGAAATATTCCCAAATTATAAAACATGCATGTTTTCTCCCTTTTGTTTGCTAGCAGAATAAAAAAACCTTCTTGAACTTTGTGTGTTTGGTTTTACACTGGAGCTGCACTAGCCACTACTTGTCCTTTGCATTTATCTTCCAAGAGTGTTTAGTCTTGAACATCTGCATTTCTTCCATTTCTGAGACTGGGTTGAGCCTATAAAAATGTCTGGTTGTAGATGTGAGGAGGGGCAAATATCTGTGACCATATGGCTTGTCAGTGGTATAGGCTGTCTCCTAAAAGGAGGACATTTTTAGGTCCACAGGAAATCAGAGTTCAAATGTTGGAAAGTTATTTCCTTCAGCTGTCACACACAGACTGGCTAATCTTTTTATCACATCATTTGCCTTTCACAGTGAGGGCATTGCTACTTAATATGACTATAAGACAATTTATTCCTTGTAAAAACAAAACATGAAAAACTGCACAACAGTTCTTAGTCAACCTATATCACGGTGATTATGTGTTTCTTGAAGTTCAAAGATGGTGAAATTAAAGCAAGGGAGGCCAGGTTCTTCTCACTGAAAACACTATTCTTCAGAAATAAAACAACAACCCAGCAACAACAACAGGTCGAAACCTAACCAAAGGTACTCATTTTAAAAAAATTTAAAGGGTAAAGAAAGAGTACTTTCCAAAAAGAGAGAACATTTTTGTTTGTAGAACACCAATTATTTCAGCCATTGTCACTGTCTGTTGTCAGTGTCCGTGATTTCCCAGGACTGTTCAGTGCTCTATCCCTGCTTCTCCCAGGTGTCTTCCTGGGATCTCTCTGTGGGAGGATTTGAATCTCATACAAGATTTAGGAGATTTGGGTGTTGCTCTTTTATCTCGGAGAGCTGAATTTGACCTACAGAGTATGAAGTACTTAGAGGAAGGATGCAAGGTTAGAATTAATAATCAAGTACATTGTCTCATTGTGAAAACGCTTAACATAATTATAATTGATGATGAGTAGATGAGCTTATAAATACAAGTCACATGTAACTTTTGCTTGACAGACTAAACTGTGATGTACAATATACAATAGAATGTTTTGTCTGTTGAGAAAAAGCAGTTGGATAGTGCCCAATAAAATTATATTAAAGTGATCGTAACTACTATTTTTTAGAGAAATATGGGGGTTTTTTTTGAAGGGTGTCATTCAGAGCTGTTTTTTCACCACTATCACAGTGCAGCAATAGGGATTTACAGTTTTGGTATTTGTTGTGAAAGAGGGCAGATAAAATGTTCTACAAAGGTTCCATTCAAATCCTGGAAAAGGACTCAGCATGGGAATGTGATGTCCCATGTGCAAAGCAGAAAATTGAAAGTGAAGGTAAAAGAACTTACCTAAACCTGCCAGTTCTTCTGTGAGTAAATGTATGTACAGTTGTTCTTCTGTGCAGTTTTAGACTTCTGTTGAATAAAATGATTCTGTGAAATGTATTAGAATGCATGACATATGGAAAATATAATACTGATTAGAATTGACACACATGCTGCCTGGAAATGCAAAATAATAGATATGAATTAAAAAGCTGTATATATGAAAGGATTTAGGGAAAAAAAAGAAAATAATATGGCTGTTGTAAAATATAATGTACTGTGGAAACTGCTGTAGGGGAACCTGAGAGCACAAACTTTGCTTTAGCAAAGCAAGCGAGAAAAATTTCGGGCAAGAACTTTTATGAGATTGTTGAGTCCCTAATCCATAATTATACTAGAAGGTATAATCTACATTAAATCTCAATCACCTGACAGCAAGAATATTGATTAAGTTAGATCATCCTCATCCATTTCAAATATTGAGGGTGAGGAAGAAAATTCAATGAATATTCCCTTCAGTGTACTCAGGTAGAGTACAGTGAAGATGAACCCCTGATGTTCCCTGAGCAGACCCTCTAATGTGCCATTATTTTTCATGCTACCCATAAACAGAACCAGTGTGATGAGGTTCCTACTTTCTCTAGGTTGACCATCACTATAAAATAAATTTTAGCTTTTAAGACACCTGTGGTGAGGTTTGCATTTACAGTTCAAAACATTGTTAACACAATACCACAAGCATGACTCCTCCAAGGAGCCGCCACTGCCCATGACCTTGAGTAAATAAATTGGATGTTCTTGATGGGGGTTGTTATTTTCATATCTTGTGTTCTTTGAGCCAAGAGAATGTTATTGTTACCAAACAAAATCCTGCAAGATGCTGCAAGCAGCCCTGGAGGTTCTTAGCACTAGGACATATTATATTTTTCACCTTCCTCTCTCTTCACCAAGGGAGTAAATGATGAATCACAAAATTAAACTTATTGTGGACACTCATCTTCTTCAGGATTGTGGCTTTCAAAAGCAAACAGATCTGTGAAAATACAAGCAATGTTTCTGTTCTGGGAAACTCTCCATCTTCACTTCATAGATTATAAATACACCCATCCACCTCCTCCTTTATGTGAAGCCAGTGACAGTGCTTCTATTTTCTCATCCTCAGTGCGGTGTCCACCCTGCATGCAACACTGCTGATCTGTTTGCTGTTCACTTTGAATACTTATGCTTGGAATACTTTTGTAAGGACAAATTTTTGTTGACCTAGGTAACTCAACTCCATGTGAGTGACCCTCAGTCCACACTGATTTATACTTTCCTTCTAGAGCCTGTGCCAGCCCACAGGGACTGGCAGAATGACATGGAGAGCAGCCCACAGGAACATCACTCCCTCGGGACCAGCCGACTGCTGTATCACATCACAGATGGAGACAATCCTCTCTTGTCACCACGCTGCTCTATCTTTAGCCAAAGTCAGAGATTTAATCTAGACACAGAGTCTGCCCCTTCTCCACCAAGTGCTCAACCTTTCATGATGTAAGAAAATCTATTTTAATTCTTATGTATTTTTAAGCCTTTTTCTGCAATTCACAACCTTTGACTCTTCATGGAGTTTTTTCAGTTGTTGCTATGTCATAAAAAGCAAATTTTTGTATTGTGGCATATTTTGACACAGATAATTTGCAACACTAGAAATAGAAACTAGTTTTTCCTCAGTCATAACAATATAACAGTATTTTTTGAAGTTTTTGTTAATTATATTTAGCAAGGATAATTTTAAATGTTAGTAATTAGAATGATGAGTAAATACAGGATAGAGAGGGCTATCTAGGTATAATACTAAAAATTCAGCTGTAATTGAACTATAGCATGAGTCACTGATCAGGGGTGATAGTGTCATAAAGCATACAAACAGTCCATGTATGTGTTTTCCAGAAACCAAGCTGTGAGTTTCAGAGAGAAATCAAATTTTCTTAAAAGCTTATATAAAGAGCTTTAGCTTCAGCTGCATATGGATAATAATCAGCTCTATTGATTTGCCACTGTAAATAATCAGGAACTAAACTGTCTTCAAAATGAAAATGTTTATTTCCAGTAATGAAAAACTCCCTGAGATTACTTTTACAAATCATGTCAACAGAGTCTCCTGTTATACTTGGAAGATTTGTGAATAAAGGTGTGGGTGTTAAATGTAAATACTGGATCAGGCTTTTGCCTACTAGATTAATTTTTTAAAATATATTCAGAAATCCCACAATTAAGTAAAAAAAAAAAAAGAGAGAATGAAAGACAGATGGTGAACCCATTAGAATACCCTAGGGATACCTTCAAGCAAAAGCAATTATTTTATCTTTACTTTTTAAAACTAAGCAGTCTTTATCCAGCAAAAGAATAGAACAGCCATGAATTCTGAAATGCTAAGTGTTCCTGAAAACAAAGCATGGTCCATTGTAGCCAGCTCTTAGATCCCACAACTCTGCTTTTGGCTTTTGCAGGCCAAGAAGTTCTTCTAGATGTAGCTGTGAAGACTGCAAAGAACCACAGACAGTAACACAACTTACCAAGCATCTTCAGAGCCTCAAGAGAAAAATTAGGAAGTATGAAGAAAAGTTTGAGCAAGAAAAGAAATACCTGGTAAGACAATAATTGAAAAGGTAAACTCCAAGAGGGAGGCAAGGACCCCAGTGTATTTAAACTTAATCAAAACAATGTGAGATAGGGTATTTCTGGTAAAATGAAATAGGAAAAACTTCCATGAATATCTTTTTGGCATTTTTCTATGTATGAAGTACATTTCAGTGCATGCAGTCTACATTTCCTTTGGATTACCTTTGTTGCAAAATATCCATCTTTGAGAAGTGTGAATCAGTGAAACACAACTGACAGGTCTGTGAAACAAAATGGTGCAAAAGGTGAAAAGCTACTTATTCAATTTGTAGGAGTCATTTGTCTGGAAACTTGTTCTTCTGTGCAGATTCCTTCATTCAGGCATACTCCTATAAACCTCCAAAGCCTGAGGCTCAGTAGAAGCTGATGGCAAAAATCAGAGAAATAAAACTTGTGGGGGTTTTTTGAGGTCAGTGGTGAGCACTGGGCTGGGAATTGTGCAGTATAAGAATAGCAAAACATGCCTGATGCTAAGGAGGTGTACAACATGAAACAGGGAAGTTTGTGACATTTTTTGACTGTATTAAAATTAAGCAAATTATATATTACCTTTTAATCCCATTAATGGCCAAAACCTTAAACTTATGCACTGTTTGGCTCTATGGTCATAATGTACTCCTAGGAGCACAATTTCATACCTAAACAACCCTCACACTATGGCCAGAAAAAAAATTATTTCAGAAGCTTTTTTTTGCGAAACTGTTTTTCAATTTTAAACATCTGAGTTTTGAAGATTCGGTGTAAATTGACTTTAATTTGCAGGCAATTTCTAAATGAAAAATAACCCCTGATCTACAGAGCCTTTGTTGTTTGCTTCTTTTGAAATCACTCTTGCACAGGATTTTTCATTTGATTAATTAAGCAGGTCAGTTGAAATTTTGAAAATGCTGTTTCCCTAAAGAATTCTTCTTAAAACAAGAGTTTATTCCTGCAAGAGACGGAGATCTTCAGTTACCATCCTGGAAATCACTTAGGAACTTGACTCAAATTAGTCCTTGGATCAATCCTTTTGAAGTCAGCAAGGTTATTTATCTAATTAGTCAGAAACTGAAAGGTTGCTGTGGTTTTTTTTGGGATCAGACACATAACACTCAGATCATTGTGGCACTGTGTCACAATGGGGAGAGATAAGCCATGGCAAATTAATGCCATGATCAAGCCAGATGCTCTGCATGACACTGAGAGAGTGCAGTCAGAACTATGGACATTTTGTAGCACACTGGGGATGGGGAGGGTTTTATCTGTTTGATCCTTTAACTGTAAGTTCCTTCTCTTTCTTTCCATTCTTTACATTTTCCTTTGCGTTCAGCCTTCGCATGGTGACAAGACTTCCAATCCTGAAGTTCTGAAGTGGATGAATGCTCTGGCCAAAGGTCGGAAGCAGCTCAAAGGTACATAATAGCACCTTGTGTTCCTTTGCTGCTGAAGCTTTTGGAAGTGGGAGTGTACCTGCAACATTTTGAAGTCGGTTTTCTAACCTCACTGCCCTGCTTATTTTTCACAGTACACAGCAATAAGTCTCCCAATGGCAAGAAAGATATTATGTGCTATGACTTGCCTTGATTCCTGAAAGCAGGCATTAAAGTGGGCTAGTTCAACCTTCATACCAAGGCTAGAAAGGGAAAGGGGAAAAAGCCATCATCTCTCTGTCATCACTATAAACATTCATGCTAAAGGTGATGCTATTCTGAACACTTTTATGAGTGTCTAAAACACAGAAGTTAGAAGTTTCCTTGTAATAGCACAAATGTAGGTGCAAATGTTTCTTTAGGACTCTGGATGCACATCTCTAAGGATTTAATTTATTTTGATCATCAAAACAGATCTTTCCTTGATAATAAATTTAGCCTTGAGGGTCAGTTTTTGTCCTTGATTGTCTGCATACCACTCCATTAACGTCTGTGGGTGTATCAGATGCTTTCCCTTGGCGAGTCTGTAGCCAAGACTGATTGATTCTTTTTTTGAAGGTTATTTATAATTTATCTTAATCCTTTTCTTTTTGCCCTTTTATAAATGATTCTCACTACTAAGTAAATTGTAGTATTATCTTTCATCTCTGTTCTGAATGTAGTTAATAATGTAGATATAGAGGATGTGATTGTGCAAAATAAAGAATTAGAAAATCATCTTTCAGTAAATATCTTCTGGAAAGTTCTCCTTTGAGTACTATCCTGTATGATTACTAGATGATGATGATGATTACTATTATTATTTCTCCTTGAACTCTGTGTTGCAAATCCAGGAAGGGCAACTGAGAAGAAATGGCCAATCTACATGGTTAATTTTCTGAAAATTATATCTCTGACTCAACCATTGCTTCTCCTGTCCAGAGGGTCTAGGTTTCAAAGATCAGCCTCACCTTCAAGCCCCAAATGCCTCAGTGCTGTGATGACCTTTGATTTTTATTATCCTGAATAATGTCACTGCTTTTAAGCGAAGCTAGATTCATTTGAGGTTCATATGCCAAGTACAATTGAAATGGAAAACGCCCAAATGCTTGTAGATCCTTCTTCATGTTTGCAGGGCTCGTCTATTCTTTCTAGCTATATGGGTTTACTAAACATTACTGGTTTTCCCCACAAAGCTGGCCTATATCCTCAGACTGTCACAGCTAAAAAAATTATGTTACTGTTTCTGCATGGATTTTAACAAATTTAACACAGTTGGAGACATCAATCTCCTGTTTTGCCCAAGGTCCTTCACCAGACAGGCGTATGCTTGGAACAAAAATCTGTTTTTATGGGAGCTAATTCAGATTTTAATTCAATTTCCTTATTGCTTTGTGCAGGTCCCTGGAGCTCCAGGGGCTTTGGCTTGGTGTCAAGTTAATACAGTCACACACTTTATCACATCCATGCAGGCTGCTGACTGGGAAGCTTCTGTCTTCTGCTGGGGTGCTCAGGTCACTCTTCTGCCAAGGAAAGTCATTTAAGAAATTGGTTGCTTCTCCTTGTGAGGACCACTTCAGCAGCCAGGCTGGCATGGCAGGGTGGCCTCTGGAGGGGAGAGGGACAGTTTAAGTTGCTCCAGGAAGCAAAAGATATTACGCATTAAAGTGAAGCAGAATTATGTTCCTACGTGCCTGTGGTATGATAATAATTGTATGCAAGAAGTAGGAACGTTTTGGTTTGTTTTTGCCTAGTAGTGTCAGAGGAAACTGCTTTGCAAATACTTCTAATCTATTTACTTGCCACAAAATTTGCCTTTCAGAGCTGAAACTCAGACTGTCAGAAGAGCAAAACTGCACCTCCACAGCACCCCAAAGAAATGAGCACTGTGAAGGCAGTGGGACCTCTAAAGAGGCTGGCACACAGGAGGCCACAAGTATGGAACCAGCTCCCTCAGTGGATGAAACCATGGATAGTGTGTTGAGACGACTAAAGGAGAAAAGACAGCACTTCAACATTCCTGAGACTATTAAGGTACTTAAGAAGCATGGCTGCTCCCTCAGAACTCTCACCTGAGGCAGATATTGGTGTGGCTGGCTCGGGGTGTGCCAGGGTGTGCGCATCCTCTCTCTGCTGGCACTGCAGTGCATTTTTTTCTCTAGCAAGGTGGGAGCTCTAGTGCAGTTTCTGGAAGTGACTCTTCTGAGAAGAGCTGCTCAGATTCAGAGGTGCAGAAGGCTGCTTCAAGTAGTGCTAAGCATTTTTTGCTCAGAGATGCACATGTGAAACTGTTTGCCAGGCACTGCTGGAACCTGCTGACTTGAGGCTGTGTGCCCAGAACTGCATATCCTGGTGTAATGAAGATGGTGGCAGCACAGGCACCTTGAGTCCACAGAAACTGTGTGACTAGAAAGTGTTGCTGAAGGTATTTTGATGATAAAGATCCCCTCTCAGCTGAGAAATGCTGAAAGCTTTTGCAGAGTCAGAATCATGCACTGAGGTGACAGGGACAGCACAACCATCCAAACTGCTTTGCTCTCCTGGCCTTGTACGTTTGTGCTGATCCTGCCTCTTCTCTTCCATGCTCTCAATTATTCTTCTGAATGTAGGAGCAATATTCATTCCATGGAGCATGATTGCTTGGCTGGAAAATCAGCTTTTGTTTTATAACTAGTATATATATTAAAATTTTGCTGTGCCTTCACATTTCTGGCACAACATAGGGTTCTCTAAAACAATACATACCACCCAAACCCCCACTTTTCTGGAGGGCTGTTTCTGCTATCAGAGGATGTTGCTGTCCTGATGCCATTACAGCCAAACAAGACAATAAATTCTGCCCTCAAAGGTAACTAAAATCTAAATGTTGACAGTAACATTTAGACTTTGGCTTGTGAATGAAAAACAGGAAGGGGTGAGAGGGTAAAGAACTAAATGCTAAACCATGCAAGAACTAAGAAATTATTCTGAGTGGATTTCAGTAGTAGAGATTACCCAGCATATTTTTAATTTTTGTTTTGTTTCCATTCTTGGTTCTTAAACAGCTAGTTGCTTTATAAAAACCAGGACTGTGCATAAGAATGCCATGCTTCTTAGATCATGGGTGCTGCATACATGACTGATTTTTTTAATTGTTTATTTTTATATGCTACATTTTTATAAAGAAAAATGAAGTGGAAAAAGTGTTTCATAATCAGAAAACAAAAAAAAGGGAACAAAACCATGCTATTCTGTACATAGCTCTAAAATCGTAACAGTGCAGACTGTAGGATAATATTTTCAGTCCTTAATTTTTTTATTAATGTAGTGAGATCAGATGACACCAAAACAGATGTCTGTGAGGAAATCCAGTACAAGAAACTTTCTTATAAAAAGTAAGTTTCTTATAAAAGTTATCTGTCCCACTAACTTTTCAATTTTTTTGGACTTCTCCTAATTTTCCAAGAGAACCTTCTAAATTTATGATATGGCAGTGCAGACTAGAAATATTCTCATAAACAAGGAAGTAATGTAAACTAAATGCTTGCACGTGCCAAAAAAAATTCAGTTTTTAAAAGAAATCTTATTCATTTTCCTTTTGTTTTCTTGCAGAGAGAAATTGTGTTTTTAAAACTATCTGTTAGCAAAGGTGCTTGGTAATAGTTATCAAAACTGTTGGGAAACACAGGCTTGAGCAGGAATCAAATTGATCTATTTCAAAATGATATATTTTAATAGCTCCCTAAGTATAACATGAAAAAAAGATTGGATTTTGATTATGAGTCATCCTGGACTTTTGAGGGAGAATGAGGTTTGTGGCATTGACGATGCAAAATTAATCCAGGATGTCTGTGTTAACCGCAAAGATCAAAGGCATAATTTCAGCTACAAACAGTTTTGGTATTACTGTAGATATATTTTATGTGCAACATTTTGTTTTGTATATGACATTTAGATCCTTCACTAGGATCTGAGCTAGATTATTAGTAAACTACATAGCAACTAAATTATTCTTTTGTTTTGTTTTGTTTTGGTTTTTTTTTGTATTTAGTTATTTTGGCCAAAGATAGTGTTTCCATGAAAGCCTGCCAAGTTCTCCCCTAAAGTTCACTGTGGAAAACCTCTAAAGCTCTGGTGAAATACAAATGAGAGTTGTGTGTCCTTAGAAAGGTGCAGAGTAAAACCCCAGTATGTCTAAAGAGCACAGACCACAAGATCTAAATAGCAGAATGTGGTTTCCAGAACAAAACCCCCGCCCTGCATAAAAGCCTGTGCGTTAACTTATTGAATTGGAAGTTGCAGAGAAAATTTGGGTTCGCCTTTGAATGGCCCAGTACCCCACAAAGGGGTGGCCACCTGTTATTTTTTGTGTCACTAACTCCTTCTGCAGGGAGATAATAATTTATGTAATGGCTCACCTTGGTTTTAAGTACAAGGCTTTAGGAAAAAAAATAAAGATTAAGAGCATGAATGTAGAAATTCAAGAGATAAAAGGCAAATAAACACACTTTGTATAATATTACTCAAAAAGCTGCACCAAATCCCCCAAAAAACAAATCCAAGACCCAAGACCCAACTTTGAATCCTATCCAAGCATTGGGTGGCTGGGGCTGTGACTGCTGCCTCAGTCCCCTGGGTAAGGTTGGAGCTGGTCTGACAGGAACTGGCACCAGTCTATGGAGGTGTCATGTCACTTGTTGCCTTTCTTTTATACTTTTTGTTTCTAATTTTGTGTTAAATGCTGCTTGGTAATGAGCCACCACACATCCCCAAGTGGCAGACTAAGGCCCTGGGAACCTGACTCTGTGCCTGTGTGGAAACAAAGCACTGATTTTGACAGGGTCTGGGCAGGCCCAGCACTCACTGGACTGTCTGTCCTTCTGTCGCCAGAGTCTGTAGTTTCTGTCTGGAAAAACAACAGTGAGCTTGAAGGCATAAGCATGCAGGGAACAGAACAGACTAGGAAGGAAGAGAACTGTATACAACACTTTGTGTTCCGAGTTATGGAAACCAAACTACTACCTTTAGGTGAAGTCCCCCATTTCTTTCTTTACATGTCACAAATAACTTTTGTCTTCTGTTTGAATGTTTGCAGCCTGTCCCCCAAGGCTTTTCTCAGACTGGTTCCCTTTATGTATCTGTCTTCTCATCACTGACCCACTTCAGTTCATATTCTCTGTGGCTATGGAGCAGTGTTTCTATTTAATTAGCATTGAATCTCCTGCTGCTCGATGTAGCCTACAGTCCTAAGATGTCTCAGACTGCTGTATTAAAGTCCCATTTCTGTAGTTTGTGACTCCAGCTGCCTTCTCTGATTTTGAAATTATCAGCTATTTCAAATTTAGCTGAATACCAGCCTGTCTTGAGATTGCTAATAAAATGAGCTAATGAAACAGACTCAAATGCTAAGCCCTCTTGAGATCGGTTCTCCTGTGTAAAATCAATATTAATGATCACTCCATTTCTTCCTAACCACTCAGCTGCTCCAGGCTTAATAGTTTTTGAAAGAATTAACCTTGTATTAATTGTGGAATTAGCAATAAATAAACAAATTAGCTGATTTATAATAGTCCCGCATTCTAGTTAGCAGCTCATCTCTTAACCTGAGTAACAGACGATTTTAGAGTGATTAACTCATACAGACCTTTTAGGAAAATGTGATTAGCGGTTCTGATTAATGGCTCTGTGCTGTTTTTGCATTTGAGTATCCAAGAAAAAAGGTTTTGCTCCTGTTGAAGTTAAAAGCAAGGTAGTCTGATATCAGAAGAGTGCCACTTCTTCACGGTTGATATATTTTTAAAAGTAGGGTCTAATTAGTAAAAGTGTTTCTCCAAGTTGTCACTAAAAGCCCCCTTGTCATCAGGTTTCTGCAGAAAGGCCCCCTGTGTGTGTGTGGCTCCAGTTCCATGGTTCTTCAAATTACTTCATCTCCCTCACAGCTCTGAACACTTAGCCCTAAGTCAAGCTGTCGTGATCAGGCAGAGACTGTGGGAAATGATGTTCACTTCATGTGCACCTCGGTGTTCTGGCCCAGGTGCAAATATGCAACTGTCAGGAGCAGGTCTTGTTGGGGAGAGGGAGGAGACCAATACCTGTTACCCTGTGTGCTCCCCACAAATACTGATTATTCACCAACACTGAAAAATCAATGTTCTTTGGTACCAGTGATTCACACTGCAATTTTTGAACAGAAATAAGCTGTTTACCATAACAGGTGGGGTTTGCATTTCTAAATCTTTCTCTTCTACATCCCTTGCCAGCCAAGGCAACTCTATTTCTCTTTCTTAATGAATAATTAAAAAGTTGAGTAATGCCCTCTATGCATTTTTTCAACTTTTGGAGTGTTTTGTCTAGAATGGTGGTTGTTCTCTTTTTTTACAACTAAACATACTTCATATATATGTAATTTAATTTTGGACTCTTTTCTTGCTAAGTTCATGCCAAGTCCCCATTGACCTCAGTGCAAACAGAAATAGAATTCATTATTAATGTTTATCTGGGAAGAAGAGATTATTTAACAGATATGTACCTGTACCCTTGTCATGAAATCCTGACTCAGTCTTATAAATAACTTTTTTAAATAGGATATGACAAAAAAGCAAATGGCTTTGGAAAAAATCAATCTTCAGAAATGTCTACTATATTTTGAGAGTATTCATGGACAACCTGTAAGTATGCCATGGAAAGATAGGTAAATTAAAAATGATCTAACTTCTCTAACCAGTATTTTTGGTATATTAAATATATTTAGATGAATTTTACACCATTTTAAATATAATTTTAGCTATTTCAAACTAATTTCCAGATATAAATGTTATTGCCTGATACTGATTAATTTGATTTATATGTTAGAAATGAAAGTAAAATAAAACTCAGCTCTGTATCTCTCCATGATTGGAAAATTTGAGGATTAAATTGAAAGATTACATACTCACAGAAGATTTGGCTCTGCTATCATGTATGATTAGAATGCTTATAAGCTGAGGAAGGTTTTATATAGGGTACCATCTGAGATATGAACTACAAAATTGCATGACCTGTTGTATGTGTTTGCCATTACTACTCAGCAGGACTTAAACTATTGCTTAAAATCCATTCAAGGGACCTCATTGCTGAATGTAGGTGCAAACAAAAAAATGCCACAATTGGTGAGATTATGATTTGAAAATTTGTTTACACAGTTGAGGAATTTCTTTTTGATATGAATGTCTGTATTCTTGTCAGTGTCTGTTTCTGGCTAGTAGCTGTTGTGGTAGAGGAAGAGGGAACTGGCACCACTGTTTGTCCAAAAATATGCCAGCTGTTAAAATTATAATCTGGTTCTGACCCCATTTTTGTTCATCTTCTTTGGGCATGGAATGAAAGCTGAGGGATGGAGTGAGTATGCAAGAAGGGTATGAAGAAACGATATTTCTGAAGAAGGAAAACAAAAAAGAAATGGTTAGTACAATGTAGAGGTAAAAGAGACTTGATTCAGAGATAGGAAAGAGAATAGCAGGGTGCCTTTGTAGCAAAGGGTTCAGAGAGGGTGTTTCTTCTCAGGGCTGAAGCAGCTCTGTAACGTCAGCTCTGAAACACAGTGGGGTGTCCTGGGGCTGATGTTTGCCCTGCTGATGTCTGGTATGGCTCAGCACCATCTCTATCCAGACTTACCTGACACAGTCAAACAGAGAGGCCACTGACCAGGTTGAAAGCAAAAAAAAATTCTCTCTTTTGGCTTGTTTGGTATTCCCTAGAGCTCTTACGTGTTGTAGTTAAATAGAACAGGATGCTTGGGGAAGAGAAGCGGCCAGGCTGGGATAGGCAAGCCCTGACATTCTGCAGTGAAGGGTGGCTCTAGAAGTGGTACCTAAGCACTCCATCAGCCAGATGTGAGCAGTGTCACCAGCCTGCATTTGTCTACTGGCCCCCTTGCTCCTGCTGTCCAGGCATTTGTCTTTCTGAGCAGCTCTGGACTATTGTTTTTGCCATCAGCCAGTCTCTTCATACCTGCCATGTCTTCACTCATCTGAGCAGGTGCACCTGGGCCTCTCTGCAGTGCCAAAAATCAGTGAAATTGCACCCAGTGAGTGCTCAGGTGTGGGAGCTGATGAGTAGGGGCTGATGGTGGACTAGGAGCAAATGACCCAGCTTGGATGTTTTATCACTGAGGAAAATGTTACTTTGGGGGTGTGGGGATGTGGTGGCATGGCATGGTTGGTTGGCTGGGGTAGGAGGGTTGTCTTGTTCTGTTGTTTTTTTTCCTTATGGAATTTTTTTTTCCTTAATGCAGTAATCAATCTAGTGTACAGCTAGTTTCCCTAAGGAGTATTTTTGTATTTGTGAATATTTTTGGCTGGATCAGGCATTTAATACCTGATTTAAAATCATATTCGCTTCCAAATGCTCCAAGTGCTCATGAAAGACCAAGAACAAAGTAAATGAAGGGACAGTAAATCCCCATTGTAGAAGGCAGCTCTGGTGAGGAATGCACACAGCAAAGCTGCACAGAGCCAGCTCCATGTGCAGGCTGCAGAACTGTGTTCTTGGTGCTCCCCATCCCACTGGGCCAATGAGTGGCTTGTCCCAGGCAGGCTGTGGCATTCCTACTGCTGTCATCACAGCTAAGGAGGTGAGCTGGCAATGCAAGGCACAGCAGCAGCACATCTGAACTGCTACTGCTCTAGCAGCAGTCTCAGAGAGAGAATAATTTACCCTCTGCCTGGGCAATGTGGACAAAAAAGTGAGGAAACCATACTGGGTATTCTTCATTAGAAAATAGATTGTAATTTTTCCTTTTTAGATTGTATCGACTGAATTACAGTTCCCATGGAATATCTACTGAAGCAAAATACACATCTGCTCATACTCTTCTAATACCTTTTTCAGCTTTATAGGAGAAAATTAGAACCTTTTAAATTTACTTTTTAATTTTTGAGGGCTATGTTTTGATATGATTTCTCTTTAGGTAACTAAGCAAGAAAAGAGTCTCATGAAACCTCTTTACGACAGATACAGAATTATCAAGAAACTTCTGGCCGCTCCATCCTTGATCACAACAATTGTAAGTTGGAAAGAATTCATCCATTGTCAAGGAAACATACAAAATGCTGTTTGATTTGTACCTGTATGTCCATTTAGCAGTAACGTTGATGGATATCCAAAAAACCTGCTCATTGGTTAATACAGGGTGTTGATACTTCAAATAGAGCAAATGCTCTGTAAAATTCAACTTCTGTGCATGCCAGAGGTTCCAATGTACAGCAGCAGTTTCTGAGACAAAAACTTCAGTGGGCTGGCTAAGACATTGAAGTGGCTGGCATTAGTTTTCCATTGTGGCAAACATCTACAGCACAGAAGGACACCTTTTTCTTTCCATGAAGGACTCTGCTGTCACTATATCTAACTTCTATATGTTTTCAACAGTGCTTTCATCAATTGCGTAGTATATATATGCAATTTGTAGTACTTTAATATTATATTGGTGCTATGGAACAGTACTGGTCTCATAGTGAGTGAAGGCAGTGGAATCCGGCTACTTGAAAGTTAATTAGCATGTCTACCAAAAATACTAATCTAATAGTAATTTGGGCTAGGTCAATTTTAAAAATTATTATAGTCTTGTTAGATGACAGTGTAACTTTACATTTCTTTGAAGAATCACAGTGCAAAGCTTTGCATACTTGCATATGAGTATTTCATTGAAAAATTTCACTGAAATTCCCCCAAAGTGTTACTTGTTAGGAGCTTTGTCCCACGGAGTTTTTGTGTTTAAGCCTTAGTCTTGATAGCTCAACTTTTTTCTGAGGATGGAGGAATGTGAGCAAGACACCAATACCAGTCTATTTTAGTAGTTAACACTAGTAGCTATAAAACTGTGGAATCTCTCCCTTCAGCTCTTTTTATAGTCAAAACATCTGGATATAATATCAGGAGATAATAATAAAGGAGATGTGTATATAAGAGGAGTACAAGTTGCAGCCAGACTGCACTGCTTACATAAATACAGAATGCTAGTTAAATCTTTGCTACATGTAAGGGTTTTTGGATAGCCAGAAATAAATTCTGGGCTGGAGATACTTGGCAGGAGGGCCAACTTCTGTCCTTTTTACTCACTGGTAGGCAATACACAGTAACTCAGTGACCCCAGGAGTGCTTTCATGAACAACCTGAGGTAGACCTGCTAAACCTTTCAATACGTGTAATCTGTTTCAATTAATACATCCAGGAAGTCAGATCCTAATTCTTTATGTTGTCAGCCTATTACTGTAAGTACTGTGATTTAAACAATTAATTTGATAATGTTTTGCATTTCCCAAGCAGGAGGAGGAAGACTCAGATGAAGACCATTCTCAAAGCACCCATGAATTATCATCTGGTCCAATGTCTTGCTTTCCTGTTGAAGAGCACCTATGTTACTCACAGGAGGAGAGTGAGCCTGCACATATTTCACCCCTGGATGAAAAGAAAGTTTACAGGCAAACAGCCTTGTCTATGTCCAATTTACATGAGGCAACAATGTAAGTTCTCTCTTTTTTTCCCCCTGAATGTTTTAAAACATTTCTTTTAGACTTTGTGAGTAAAATATGAGCCTGTAAGAGAAATATGACCATACCTGTTGCATAGGTATATTCTATACCAAAGGAGTGATTCACTGCTTTCTTATGGGAGAGAGGAGTCAGAGGAGATTCATTGTTTGGGCAGCATACTGGTGGTTTGAGCTGTTTATTAAAACAGCTTTGTGCCAACTTTTTGTCTCCAGGAAGGGAAAGGTAAGTTATTTAAGACTGTGCCTTCCAGGAACACATATGTTCTCATAACTTAGGGGATGGTATCTTTCTTTCAATTGGCATGTCTTAGATGCATAAATGAAGCTAACTAGACTCTAAAACTATGGAGATCAAATAAAAATTACTTAGATTTCTATGTAACTTAACTATGTGTACAATAGTTTGTTCATAAATGCTGGGAAGATATTTCTGTGCATTTTGTCATTATAAAAAAAAAAAAAAGAATAAAACAATTACCGGGAGCAAATTCATAACAGAATTCTCTCTCTGCTTAAAACCCTTACCCTCTGAACACTAGCTAAAACATGGCCTCCAAAAATTTTGCTTCTGCATTAGCATTTCCACTGCATCACAGTAATGATTGAGAACAGCTGCAAATAGGAGCAGGGCTTGGATGTTGACTTTAATTCAGTTACAGCATTTCCTCCTGTGACATACTGAGCCCCTTCTACCCCATTAATTCCACAGGGAATTAAGGCTAGTAGCAAGTCTCAGCCCTGAATGCTTCTCCTCCTCTGCTGACCAGAGTCTCTGCCTTCCCTTTATTAGCTGGAGTACCAGTAAAAGGGCAGGAGTACAACTGTGTATGGAGTGTGATGGAATGTCTCAGGGCTCTGCTCAGTGCCTGCCAAAGGCCCAGAGCAGAAGGTCTCTGCTACCCAAATCCAGGGCTTTCACAACCCTCCCAAGCACCAGGGGGTTTCATGTTCTTGTCTATGTTTCACAGGCCGGTTCTGCTTGAACATCTCAGAGAAACAAGGGCTGATAAGAAGAGGCTTCGCAAGGCTCTTCGAGAGTTTGAGGAGCAGTTCTACAAACAGACAGGAAGGTAACCCAGCAGCTCAGCAGAACCCTCTCCTTGTCCCCTTTGGGTCCTGGGCAGGGGTGTTTTTCTCTGTGAGGATTGGCACTCTGGGGTGAGCAGGCCAAAGGGGCTGCACCTAAGGGCTGGAAAATACCCTGGAAATGTCTGGTCTCTGGAGATGTCCATCTATATCTCTACCTAAATCCTTCAAAATGTGGTCATCTGTGAGGAAAGACAGGATTTGGGGATCTCCCAGGACACACCTGCAATGGGTATAAACCCCACCTCAGCACTGGATATTCCCTGAGCTGAAGGGAGGCTGCTAAAAATCTCTTTCTGAGGATGTCAGTCTGCAGGCACACTGAGGCATTTTTAAACAGACATATTTTAAAACTAGAAGTCACAGGGTTTTTTACCCAGAATTAAATACTGACCATTTTTCACTGTTTTCCTCCTCTTCATTTAGCAAACCTTTTTGTTGAAAACCGTGGTGTATGTGGGCACTGGTAACAGTTTTCAAAGCACTATCATGACTTCTCTGCATATTTGAGCATCAAGTAGTTATGCTTTCACAGCTGTCAAGAAAGTTATCTGGTATATGAATATTCAGTATTTTAAATATTATTTAATTTCTATACATTAGAACTTTTAAGTCCTGTCAAATTATCTTTAGTAATTTACAGTCAGTAAAAAACCCCCAATCCTCATCAGTTGTTGCAATTAATTTTTAAGACTGTTTCTCCTCTTACTCATAAAAAAATCATGGTGCTTTTATTTGCTTTTCATAGGAGTCCTCAGAAAGAAGATCGAGTGCCAATGGCTGAGGAATACTCTGAATACAAGCACACAAAAGCAAAAATCAGACTCCTGGAGGTTCTCATTAGTAAGCATGATATTTCCAAAACTATTTGAAGTGAATGCAATGCTGTGATATTGATCTCTAAGGGAAAAAAAAAAAAAAATCCAAGCAAACAAACAAGTAATGAAAAAGAGAAAGTAATTTTACAGGTCTTGGTCTGCTGCACAATTATTTGACACACTAAGATTTTTGATGCACTTTACCAGTTATAATAACTGTGATGAGAGAGGACAGCAATATGCAAGATGGGTGAGTGGACTATAGAATATATTTTTCCTTTTGAAAAAGCCTTGAAGTGCACTGTGAGAATGTTAAGAAATTAAAAGGATACGGAAGTAATGTAGATTCTCAGTTTGGAGAACTGAGAATTGCTCTAAGTGTGAGGAAATGTTCTGCAGGTTTTTAGTACATCTTAGTACATGCTAATGTGCCACACGTTTGTTTCCAGAATTAACATGTATTATAACTAATTAGTCATGTTGGCTATCAAGGTGCTGATTCACTAGGTTAAAAGAAATGAATTAAGGCAAGTGAAAGAAAAACTCAGAACATACTCTAGCTGTCAAGACAGAGTGGCCATTCAATTCCAGTGGCTTCAAAAAAAGGTACACAGGAAGAAGCAGTGCCAGGAGTAGAGCAGAGTGATGCTGCTTATGCAAGAAAAGGCCAGAATGTGATGCCAAATGGAACTAGTGGTGTTATAGGAATAAGAGAAAGTGCTTGGCAAAACAAAATAGCTACAGGTGGCTGAGAAAAGGTGGAACAAATGGACTGGCTGCTGCCCTTTACACTAGTTCACAGGACCTGGCTCACAGAACTTAAAAGTCAGTAAATAGATCAACTACATGCTAATTTTGGTTTCTCTATTAACCTTTGCACTTTGGTTTGCCTGATGCTATAACATTCGCTTCTCTAACTACCAAAGCTCGTTTAGACGCATGCACTTTGTAAAATGTTGAAGTATTTCTTGTGTTATAAATTGCCACATATATATATATAAAAACAGGACTAGATTACTGCATTATGCTAAGATATTTTGAATAGATAAAGTAACGGTATATAAGTGAGTGTCACAGTTATCTGATGAGGACTGCTAGACTTCTTGTTTACTGAGAATAAGGTTAGAAAAAGTTATTTTTCCATTGGAGTTACACATCTTTCTTAACTTTCAGAGCACTACACTTCATAATATTAAGGAGAATTGTCACTGTTTGTGATAGGCCATTGGTGTGAAACATGGACTAGTAATAGAAGGAGTATCAGCAGGTTTCATACTAGAAATGAAAAGCAGAGATTCTGGGAAGTTCCTAGCCCAGACAGAAAGAAGGGAAGAATTACTTAAAGAAACAAATAAGGGACTGGAACCAGTTGAATCATGTTTAGTGTTTTGCTTTACCTGTCTTTTTGTATTGACCACATAGTATAAGCAACCTGTTTTCTACCTTGGTAAGACGATTTTGATTTTATAAAGCCTATTATGTACCAACCACGTTTGTATTTATCTAGTATGTAATGGCATGATTTGGAAAATGTACACATCTTCAAGTAGTATGGAGGAAATAATATGGACACTAAAAAAGGAATTTTTTATTTTGCAGCTGTTTGTTGTTTCAGTTACTGATTTAATAATTTATGACTTAACTTTTGTGAATCAGAAATGGTCTTCATAAATCTGTTTTAATTAAAGTCATCTAGAGCAACAGGAACAGATACAGAGCTATTTGAAGTTTACAAACTACATCTTTGATAAGGGAAAATGATTTAATGACATGTATACAATTGATATTAAAATGTAATCTATATATTCTATATGATTGTATAATATTTTATACAACAGTACAAATAAAATATTTTTCTATTATATTTATTATGTCGAGACACAGTTTCTGTTTTCAGTTAGCTAATATAAATAACATAAATAACACTGTCAAACAACACGTTGGAAGTGCTGACATTTCTAGGCTCTGAAATTCAAATCATGCTGCAATTACAACCTTTCATGCTGTTCAGTTATCCCAGTACTTGTTCAGTAGTTAAAATGAATGCATATTTAAACACCATTTATAAGCCGTTATTTTTATTTTGCTGAAGCAGTTTATATAGGATTTTGTTATGTTTGGCAAGAAACAGAAAACAATTTTTGCAGCATCTAGGTATAAATGGTTGCCAGAAAGAAATCCAGGACTTCTAATCATTTAAAGCATCGGGGGAACAGAAGGGAAAGAGGGAGAGAAGAGATCCTAAGAAGGCTATTGGAGATTTTGAAGACTGGTAGTTGCTTTTGGTGACAGCGGCATGTGCATGCTTCTGACAGAACTGTCTGACTATGGAAATGGGCAACAGAGGTTTGAAGGCTCCTAAGGAACGAAGGAAGTTTTAACGTCCAACACTGATATTGCAGGTCTTGCAGCTGGGATCTTTCTTTGCATTTGCAGTAGACAAGCTCATTAGTTGGTGACCAGTAATTTCTGCAACTGTGCCAAGGGAGAGATCCACAGGATCAGTGTAAATTACTTCCAAAATAACATCCTGGGCATGATGGTAAACCATGACCCCATCTTCTTCATCGCAGGTCAGAAATTTGTTATCTTTTATATTTAGCTGGGGAAGGCGCTGCTTGCAGAACTCATCTCCTGGTGACCCCACGGGGGCGATCACAAGGATGACGTAGTGGTAGGCTGTGTACATGCAGTAGAAGTCTCCAAAGTACAAGTTAGTATTTGGGTTGAAGAGTTTTTCAGCTGCAATCTCATACCTGTATCTTCCATAGGGTGAATCTTGAGGTGGCTTCCCGGTGTTAAACTCAGTGTTGCAGCTAAAGAAGATGCCTTCCAGCTTCCCGCTGATCGGAGAGCCATGGCTGCCACTGTTATCCTTAACAGAGGGCTGCATAGCATTCCCATGGTGCTCTCTACAAATGAAGGACTGGTATTGTTTATTTTGTAACACATGGGAAAGAAAAAGTGGAAAGTTATCATACTGTTTGGAAACAGGACTGAAGGGACACAAAGGAAAACCATTAAACTGAAAGCTGGGGTTAATGTCATAGTCTTAGGACCAAGAAAATCAAGTACAATCAGACTTGGGAAGAGCTAGGATAATTCCTGTTCAAGGGGAAAATTTGCTTTTCCAGCCTGTCTTTTCTGTCAGCTGTCTGGTTATCATATGCAGGCAAAAAAAAGAACAAACAAAAAAAACTAAATCACTAAATGTCTTTAATTAACTGATTTGCTCAGACTTCCACTACATTTCTAACAATAAGCACATGTTGAATATTGTAAGGCAGTCTCCCTCTGCTGAATATACTGTTTGTTAATATGTATTTTTAGCATAGGCTAAAATACATTAATTAAAGTTCATGTAGAAAACTGCCAGTGAAAGTTATTTCTGAAGGATGCTTTTCAGAGAGGTTATAGGAAAGAATGTACTGTCTACCAGTATTTTTTGTCCCCAAATGATCATTTCAAGTCTAATTGGTTTACTGCAGGCTTCAATCAGTGCAGAGCTGGGCACAGAGAATTAGGCAGTTTGGTTAGTTTCCACTTTGGTTGATATCCAGCTTCTGCAGTCAGTAGTCCTAAGGGTAAAAAAAGACTTTTTTTTTTTTTTTTTTCCCCAAGCTTAGCTCAATTTCATTCCAGTGAAAATAAATGTACAACAAGTAAATTTTTAAAACTCCAAATCCCAAATCATGTTCAGCAGCATTAGGCTGTTAAACTCAGTAGAACACTCCAAAATACCCCATCTGACCCTTCTTAGCCCCTGGGATTTTATGTATAGCATGGCAGTCCCCAGGATTTTTGCCCCGCACAGCTCTAGAAATGCCACAGTGGCAGCTTTGGCTTTCTCTGCACATGCAACCACATGATACCTGAAAGGGAGCCATCCTCTTTTGTAAGTCCTGCAAATCACCATATTTGCTAGGCACCCTTAGTATAAATCTCTTTATACTCACTGACATGACAGACTAAAAATACATGAGACTGTGGGGCTAGAGATTCTTATATTCCCCTCTTGCTTTGCTTTTACTTTTTTTTTTCCCATTTGCCCTTCTTTCCTTCTTTTAGGAGAGAGGAAGCTAACCAAGAAAGACTGTTCTTGCTCTGCTTTTAATTTGCAACAGGTCTGTGTAAAATAGTGCTGTGTGGGAGAAGGTTTTGCTTGGTTAACATGGGAGGTAGCAGTCAAAGCAAACAAACTCAGTGTATACATTACAAAACAGCTCTAAATTAACTCAGTAATATCTCCAGCTGTGATTATTTTTTCATTACTTGTAATTTCCTCAGCAGCACATCTTTATTTTACTCTAAGATAGACTTCAGAAGTTTTCTGAGCCATTCAAATACTACCTACTAACTGTCTCAAGCCCTACTTCATGAGACATTGATTGGAGTGGGGGGGTATAATTAGTATTTTATGACTGAAGAGATTACTAGGGAGAAAAGAAAAAGAGGGGGAAAAAAATAAAAAAGGTCGAATGAGCTTAAATAACCACCTGAAAACTCTGCAACCTGAAAAGTCAGGCTTCATTCTGAGAAAGTAGGTTCCATTTCTGTGGCAAGATACTGACATCCAGTGGCCAATTAGGCTAATTATAGGTCACCCTTTTGGGGGACCTGAGCTGCTTTGTGGTGCTCCCAGCCCAGTAAGCTGCAGTGACTCAAACATCCCTTCTGAGTTCTCACCTCAGACCATCCATTTAGGGGATGCTGCTTTAGCACCAGGAACAGCTGCCTGTGTGCCAGTGCTACCAGAGCTTTTCCAGGCTGTGATGACACCAGAGGCCATTGGCAGGCACAGGATGACAAGGAATTTTCCTTAACAGGAAGCACATGGTTAGGGTTTTTAACATAAGATACAGATGGATATACTGGAGAGAGATTAGCCCTTGTGACTGTTTAGTCTATTTCTGTTCAAAAGAGGTGACCAGCAGCCAGTTCTGGTACTGTAGCTTTCCGCTGACCTGAAACACAGGTTTACACCTGAAAACGCTGTAAAACACAGCTTTTTGTCTCCAGCTCACTAACAGGGGGTAAACAAACTCATCTCTAGCGCTGTTGCACCAAGAAAGAACTTAACAGGAGGAAGGGGAACAGATAGAGTGCAATCAATTAGAGTCACATTTGGCAGAACAAGCTATACAAACTCACAGCTATAAATGCACCTCAGTGGCAATTTTTAACACTAATGAACACAAAGGTAGATGAACTATGATTACATAGCTGAAAACAAAGTAACATGAGGATCAGAACAGCACAGGCATTTCCCTTCTGTGGTATCCAGCCCAAGATGACAGCAGTAGCTTATGAGGGCCTCGAAGAGCCTCAGTAACTGCAATTTATTCTCTACCTCCACTGAGTTTTGCAGCTTTGTCCCTATGTACAATAAAATAATCCTTCCAAGACACAGATGGAGAAGAGTAAGCCCATGCTCTGCAATATCCAGTACACTCTTGGAATAAATCAGATACCAGTGACTACAAAGTGGGAATGTTTCCAAGTGTGGAAACAGTCTGTTCTTTAAAGCTGGATTACCTTGAGTTGCTTAAAAAACTTTCCATTCTAGGCAGGTACTGGTGTGACACACATAAAACTGAAATTATGTGGCCCATCAGGAGCCCCATCTCCTCATGAATATTAAAGATGCACAGTCAGTGCTGCAGCCTTCCAACACACTGCTTACCTCTCATCCATGTTCTTTTAACAGGAGAAGGTTACCGTGTGGGGCTGCTCCTGCTCACTCAGCATACTCCTTCTATCAAAAAGCTGCTTTTTTTCTTGTACTGACACTTCCATCCATGTGTGGAGGGCACACTGGGTCTCCAACAGAACAGGGAACCTACCTCCAGCTATCCTATTTTTCATTCCAACTGAAGCACGGTGTTGTAACACTGTCTAAATATCGTGCCCTCTCCCTCCTTACATGGTCTGTAAATTAACATTCAGATTGCAGAGTCTGTATAACCGCATTTGGGCATGGAAATGGGGTGGTTGGAGAGCAAATATTTGAGATGGAACTCTTACATGCAGGCAAATGCCTATACACACTGTTGTACCCTCCTACTCTCAGTCACCTCACTCTTAATTTCTCAGTACAGTGGAAATATTTGGCTACTAAACTCTCCATTATGATTACAGATGCTTTAATCAGGCTGGAGGCCCTATGAGTACCTCAGTTTCTGCTTCAAAACACAGGGTTTTATTGCTTAATGGAAGTGCTGAGTTAAGCAAGGTGAAAGAAATGAGTTGTATTTGATTCTTTGCCTTCCTCTGAATGGGTGATAAAGCATACAGACATTCTGCTCTAGCTTTAGCACAGCTGTGTCTATTTACTTATTTTCATTACTCCTTTAATTTGCGAAAGGAGTTTGTATATGTTTAGTTTCTTACCTGATATAATCAAAGTATTCTTTGTGCTGATTCCGATAAAAAACAGACAGTTTAAGCATACGGCCTGCAATCACTTCAGCTTTTTCCAATAGCTGTGTTAGGTGAACTTTTGAATAATCTGAAAAGGAAAGAAAATCTGCTAGTACAGGAGGCAAGAAAAACCACAACACTCTCCAAAAGCCAGACACATGCAGACTGAAAACTAGGAACAGAATTTTGGTAATATACATCACATCACGCCCCAGTTTTCAACAGTGGCAGCAAGCAAATGAAATGGCAGGAGCAGGTATTTGTGATTCTTCCAACTCCTTCCTTACGAAGATTCTACAAGCCTACAGCAACTTTTAGCTCAGGATTTCCTATGTTAGAGCTGGTTTCCCTATATTTGGGACTGCAGAGCAGCTCAGGACTGCAGAGGAGCTCAGGACTGCCCTCTCTGCCTGCTGTCAGTCAACAAACCTGGTTGTGAGCCAACAACCAATGACAGAACTGTCACAGCTAACTAACTGTAACAGCTCGCTTAGGACCCAGATTAAAGAGCTTCAAAACCAACATGGGATTCATAGTGTGCTTGTCTCAGTCTTCAGCTTTCACACAGGCATGCACACTGGCAGCAGGTCATGAACGTCCAAAGGAGGCTTTATAAATCAAAGACAGGCCAAAGTGACTCTTGAGATGGAGTGTTGTTGGTGTTGAGGCTTTGCAGCATGCAGAGAAGACAGAGCAGCAGAATTTCTTAAGCTGTCAGGGGGCTGCCAGACAGCTCTTCCTTTGCCCCACAGGTGCTGGTAGCCAGTGACAGGCACACAAGTGGCCCTTTCCTGGTCTGGGAGAAGCGCTGGTGCCAGGCACAGCACCCTGGGACAGCTAAGCTACTGCATGAGAAAAGGGTGGCCCAGCTGCCTCTGCTTAACATGCCAAACCTCAGCACATACAAAGCCTAAAGTTTGAATTCCACTTTCTAGGGGTGACCATTTAAGGCTACCAGCAATTGACACTGGCAGGTGACCAGCCCAGTCTGGCAGCAGAGCCAGCATTAATTAACTCCAGCCTGCGGAACAAGATCCCTCAGCAATGTTACCTGCAGTGCAAAACTCAATGATTTCACTCCACTCTGAAACGACGTAATCGCCATCGACCTGTTTCGAGGCTGTCTGCACTGCTACGGTGTACTCTGTCCTGGGGCTCAGGAACCAGTGCCCACGCACTGTCATGGGCAGAGGAACAGCCTTGGCCACCAGCTTGGTTGGTACATCCTGACAGAAACAAAATGACAAAGGACACACAAGTCAGCAGTGCAGCTAAACAAATCTACCACCCTTTCCTTCACAGCTTTTGCAGTGTAGTCCCCAACCCCTGGCTCTTCGCTGAAACTTGAGTTTCTTCCCACAGTTGGCACAGCAAAGTGAGCAGTGGCAGAGGACAGCGGTGTAAGGCCTGTTCTAAGAGACATGGGGATAACTTGCATATATTAATTAATTACTTGTTCCAAGTGACTGTAGAGTAGTACTATTATATATAGCCAAAATATATATTTCAGACTAGGACCATTTGTGCTTACTGAGAACAAAGGTATCTTAATGTAAGAGCTTCTTGTGTTCTCACTGTTTTCTTTCAGCCAACATGATCAAACAAAATCCTTCCTGCTGTCAATCAGTCCATCTACACTGCTGCTGCTACCTTCCAAACTAAATTTCAACAGGCAAAATTAAACACATTGCAGAATAAGTACAGCTGATACACAGCTTTCAAAATGCCCTTCTGCACAGGAATAGCCAGAAGAAGCCAAATAGCCTGTGCCTATCACTGGACCTCTTGCTTTCCCTTCCACTGCCCCTTCAGATCCTCTGTTTTGCTCTTCCAGTATATCACAGCCCCAGGGTGCAACCAAGAAAAATAGCTGCTTGTTACAGTTGATATACTTGATTTATACACTACCAAGACTTTGGTACAGACCACAAAGGGACAGAAAAAATTGACAAACAGGACAGTTTATGCTAGAACTGTGGGGCAAAGGACTTGTGGTGGAGCTGAATGATTCTCTCTACCTAAGGAGCTGTGATAAAATGAGAGATATTAATTATTGAATATTCACCAGTAATAACAGAATAGTAAGACAGCTGCCATGTGAAAAGTGGATACTTTGAATGACATCCTTAACTGTCCACCCATAAACACTAGTCCACAATCATCTACCTGTAAATACTAGCATAGTAGTCCTTTAAGGAAAAAAAGAATAGAAGGGAGATATTTTCTGGTCATGATCTCTAAGCAAGATCAGGATTTTTTTTTCCCCCTTGTCTTCTATTATGGAAAAAGATCTTTCTCCTTTTGTTTTCCTATCAACACAAATTTATCTTCAGTTTCTGTATTAAGAAACTGTAAAATTAGCAGCTTGGGATATCACAAGAATTGATGTAATTGAGTGAATGCAAGGTAAAATTTTATTGTCATGATTTCTCTTTTGCCAATTTTCATTTAAATCAAATAATAGTTGGGTGAAAACTTTATCTGAAAAGGAGGCAGTTGTAAATGCTACAATTAATAATATGTAGAGAAAAATTACAGAAAAAAACCATGAGAACACCAGATGATATTTAAAGCTACCACTCCAAAAGGCATCCCACTGGACTGAGTCTGCTACTGCTAATGCAGTCAGCAGGTGCCACAGTTAACATCATTGTTCTTCCTGTCACCTCTTCTTGGGTTATGGTAAAAACAGCTCCCACCTGGGTCACACTCCAGTGGCAGCTTTTTCCCCATTAATTTTGTCAGTTTTCATGTAACATTAAAAGCCTTGTTGCCCACAGGTGTCAAAGCTTTACCTTCCAGCTGCGCATCATCAACCTCTTTTAACCACATCAAAAAAGGGGGAGACTACCAAAATAAAAAGAGTAAAAAGAAAGAGGCAGACCACCACATTAAACTGAGGGGTTTATGTCTTGCACAGCTGGAGAGGAGGGGCAGATGTGATGCTTCTCACAGCTCTAATCTGCTGGTTTTTTCCTAAGCAAACATCACTTTTTTTTTTTCTTTTTTTTTTTTTTTAACGGCTACAATGCAGAGGAAATGTTCAGATGTTCACATTGAGGTTCCTCTGTGGATTCTCCACTTCTCCCTTTCATCTCCCTTCTGCTCGGTGCTCATTCCTGGCTGAGCCACCAAAGATGTGCAAAGCAGGTACTATGCCAGCTCAAGGAGAGCCAGGATTCCAGAGTGGCAGATGGCTGCTCCACTACCAGCACCCACTAGACAAATCTAAAGGTACCTAGATAGCAATAATTTCTAAGAACAGCCTGGAAGCTTTGAATAACTAAGCAGCAAGATGTATGAGTCACTCTGCTCTCCTTTTTGGGAAAAGAGGCAGCTTTCAGTCTTCAACTTTCTCCCATTTCATGTTACCTTTCCCTTTGCCAGGTTATCTTGTAGAACACATTGTGGGAACTCAGCACACCCAGATTCTAGTCCCAGTTTATCTAAATATTTGAGTATTTTTCTTACTACATGGGAGTAATAATATTTACATATTTTAAAAAAGATGAAGTATGCAAAATGAATTGAAATGAAGACAAAATCTTATTACAATTCTAGTCTTTGCATACCACTACCAATACAAACCTTCTCTTTCACAGAGATGATGATGACGATAGTAAAAAATAATAAATCCTTATGCGCCCTAACTATGCTGAATATACTTTATATATTTATCAACAGAAACAGTATTGGAAGGATGACTCATTCATTAATGATCTCCCAGGTACATGAGAAAACAAACAACTCCCTTTCCTGAGGTACAGCATGGATTTATCAGGTTAAGACTATATCCCAAGTAACTTACAGCTATCTGAGCAAATTGATGCTTAAAGTGCTAATTCTGTATAAGTTAGAAAATGAGCTGGTCCTTTGCATTATCACTGGGAGAGAGATGGGCACTTGTATTGCTTTACCCTACCTGTAAGCTAAGTAAGGATGAATTCTCCTTGCACATGCATCTGCAGGGTGATGTATGACTCCTAGGAGTAAATTCCAATGCTCTTTATTGTATCTAGGCAGTAGGGCTCCCTCTTCTCTCTCTGAAAAGCTCTGCTAGGACAAATAGCAGTGTTATGCCATTTTGCTTTTATGCAATAGCTTTGCTAGAAGTCAGTGGGTGGGTGGGGACTGAAGTCAGTTCCCTGCTGTGAGGGTTGAGCCCCGAGTGCTGCAGCTGCTGGGCTATCTGCTCCTGCTGCTGACCTTCAGCTGGGTAACTCCTATGGCCAACCTTAGAGGGAGGAAGGATGCTCATCTTGAACCATACCTGGGTTACACATTTGGAATATGAGCACTTCAATTATTAACCAAAGTGCGTTGTAGAAGGTGTGTTAAAAATTGCTTAGTACTAAAGATGCATGAAAGTGAGCACCCAAGTGCTCTGGTACAGAGTTGGAGTATTCAGTCTGTGCTTTACTATTGTCCACCCCCTCTGCTCCCTGGATCTCTGTCACTCAGGTTTGGGAATAAAACCATCAAAAAATTACATGCAAAAAAATTCTTAACCAAGTCACTAACAGAATTAGTAGCAAGCAATTTTTAGTTAATTCCAACAAGACATCCAAATTATTCATCATTTTAATTGATAGATTTTAGTTGCTCATTCATACAAAACCAATGACCTTTGTTATGTGACTAAACACTACTGCACAGTTAAAACTAAGGAATTGCTGAGAATCACAAAATAAATATGATAGCTTATCTTTATTACACTACCAATATCCTTTTCTCCCTATCCATTTTAAGTCTAGTCTCATCACTGTGATAAAGATTCTGAAGTGTATGTGGTGTTCACTCTTCTAGGATGGCTCTACTTTTCACAAAAATAAATGTTGCAAGTATACACCAGTCTGCACATGAACGAAAAACATGTAGCATAATAAAAGAAATGAAATTAGAAAGAATCCGTCTCACTTTAGAGAGTATATGTATTCCCGCACTTTAAAATGGGAATTTCAATTCAAAGGCTGTCAGTCCAAAATTAGTAGGAGTAAGAAAAAACTACTTTATTTGCTTTTACAATTAAAAATGGGGCATAATATATGTCCACAATAACATTAGGTTTAGTAGTAGGAACCACACACTGGTTCCTAGCAACTGCAACACCCTGTCCAAACATGTAAAATTCTCAATTTCAAGCAATAGTAAGTGATTTTTTGTTACTCTTAATACATATGTTACTTCCAGCCAAAAAAACAACAACAAAAAAGTCAAATAAGAAAAATATACACATTTCATTAACAGAAATCTCATGGAAAATACTCTCATAATAAAAAGCCTCAGAGAAATTGGTGGGAATATTTTCTGTTTATCCCACTGGCTTAGAAACCAGCAGTTATTTAGGTGCTGAGATAATTACAGCCCTTACATTTGTTTGGACAGTTATTTGTGTCTTGGCAAACCTTATATTTTAGATAATGCCAACATTATTTTTAAATTTGAAAAATGTTCTATCTCATTCCATGTTTCTCTAGACATCTCAGTATTTCAACTGTTCTGAGGTCAAAGCAAATTTTGCTGGATTTGGTAAGTACATGTCCTGCAATATGTTCAATATGTTCCTGCACCAGAGGCTTGAGGAAAGAGGCCAGATGAATATTCAGGTCACAGTGCTGAGTGCCGCAAACTGAAATTGCTGGAAGATTTCCTGAAGTGCATTAGAATTCGTGGCTCTTCTGTTGAACTGATATGTGCTGCTCTCAGGAGTCTGTCACTGAACAAGGACAGGCAGAGAATACACACATTTTGTAAATAATGATAAAGAACTAGTCAGGAATAAAAATGGCAGTCTTGCACTACATTATAGAGGTTCCAAAAGTGCTTTTAAATGGAACAGAAAATGTAATGTGCAGTTCTCTGTGGAACAAATGTATTTGTGTGTACATGCACATAGGCTGAAGGCAGAGAAGGTACTTTGAGTAAACCAAAATTCCATGAGATTAATCAAAACCCACCTTTTCTGGATATCAAATTCCTGTTTCCCATGGCCTGGCTTTGAAAGGTTAATAAAACACAGAGATTCATCTGTTTAAAATCAAGTATTTGTGCCTTGATTTTTAAATTAAAATTACCTTGTGTTTGAATTTGTTGGAATTCTTGTTTTCCTTCTTGTTGAGATCGATGAAATAATGAGTAATGCGATCCTTGGATTTAGAATCCATGTCCCAAGAAATCTTGAAGGAATCACATGTGATGTTACTTATTTTGATGTTGTGTGGGACTGGAAGCTCCTCCATCTCTGCAATCCCACTATCTTGTGATTTATTCCCTGCATAGAAAATAAGCACGATTCGTTCAGTGAAGGACTCATTTGATCACTGTTTTGTGTGCTCCAGTACAAGCACATCCCTGAACAGCCTTCCACAAAGGCTCAGAGGGGCTCCTCAGGAGCCAGTGGGGTACAGTTATGCAAGTCTGGATGCCAGAGATGGAAAGCATTGGACAGGGATAAAACTCCTCGGGTGAATAAGCACTAATAATATGGTGCACAGAATAGCAGGGCACACAGAGTGTCTGGCATCACCACGGTGTTTGCAGGCTGACAGGACAAACCATCTGAAGCTATCAAGTGCTCTGAGGTTCAGTTAAGAAGCCAGCAATGCCCACAGTTAACATAATGGCCCTATCAATATCTGTCAGCAACATAAACACAAGCAGAATTCATATCCATCCTTAAATAATTTTTTAAGCATGAAGCACAGCCAATCTCTGCAAGGTTTATAGATGGTGGATACATATGGACATATATATATATTTTAAAAAGCAACTCCTTCGAAATGAAACAATTACCACTTTGATGAGTCACAGCAAAAGGGAAACACGAGCAAACTTCATTTTCTGTTCTTTATTCTTTCCGTTTTCCCAGCTGAGAATGTGCAGTTTTCTTGGGAAGTTATTTTCTAAGTGCATATGGGAGATGGACAAATGACCATTGACCCCCCAAAAAATCACTGGTTCTAAATTTAGGTCTTCCCTTAGTTCCCAAGGCAACTTTATAGTTCAGTGTTCCGTGAACATTAGAACTCAGAAACGTTAGGTGTTCTTGCACTTACATAAGACCCAAGTCAAAAGTGGACAAATTGAACAAAACCAGGTAGCTGAGAAAAAATACTGGGTAAAAAAGGAAAAATTCTATATGATGTAAGAGAAGAAGTAAAGAAACAGAAGAGAGAAACAAATGAAAATTGAACATAGATAAGGACAGATAGAACCAAAGGAGAACACAAAAAGCTAATGTCTCTATAAGAAAAAGAGGAAAGCTCCTAAATTCTGCCCAGATGAAGATGGGAAACTCATGCAGGGGTGTGAGGCATTGCTTTGTCAGAATTATTCATAGTCACATCTAATTATAGAAAAATATAGTATTTATATTTTCATCATAACTGGTAAAAAAAGATAAAAAAATGAACTCAGAGGTTCAGGTGGGCAGTAGTAAAAGTAAAAATTTTACTTGTAAAACATTAGGAACATTTCAGCCACTCAACATACTCTGCCAAAGAATTATTTCAGCACTTCGATGCAGGAATATTACTGTGGGCCTGATTGTTCAAAATTCTACTCATAGATACATGAAATTCAATCACAGAGTCTGCAAAATTCATAGATCTCCAGCTAGTATTGTGAATAATGTATTTTTACTGACTTCAAAAACTAATACAACTATTTTTCTATTTTTGTTCTATTTTATGCATTTACATCCAAAAGGTTATCTGTTCTTCAAACATTCTATTGCCTTTTTTTTTTTTTTTTTCCCTTTTTTAACTAATACCAAAATCAGTTAGTGCACGGTCTTGCTCAAAATGCCCCCCTATTTGTGCCATACACAATGACATTTTCAACAGCTGCACTGGCTGCAACAGACTTAGAAATACCAGTCATTACTGAAAGCTTTCTCTTATGAAAGACGTGGTAAGTGCTTTTCCCAACATGACATTTCAGAAAGCCAGCAAGGAGAAAATGGCACTGCTTTCTTTTGCAAGCAATTTGTATTTGAAAGATGACTGAAAGCTCTGCCAGGTACACTGAAAAGGCTTTGTATGATTGGCTCTTCCAAAAGCAAGGCTCTGTGTTTAAGCAGAAGATGCAGCATGGCTGCTGAGGTTTTCAGAGCTGGAGAGCTAGACAGACTGAGACCCCAGCAGACTGTATAACATCCTGAACAGACATGCAGCCAAGAAATCCAAGCTATAAATCCACAATACCTTAATGTGCAAATTATTTGCCTAAAAATGAGCTTCTGTATTCTATACCCAGGGTCTAAGTCGTATTACAAACAGCCAAGGTGGTTTAAGCCTCAGGACACGTGCAAAGCAGTAATGACCATTGACAAGAAGTAACAGAGAGAAGGAATCATTTTGGAGAACACCAATGGCAAAGAGCAAAAGCGCTTCTGAAGTAGGTATCATTTTCTCTGCATTTCTTGGTATTAATATTTGGCACACATCTTCAGATATCTTCACTCCTATATTTTTTAATTTCTTTGCTTTTGAAGTGAATAAACAGCTTTAAGTAAACATCAAGCAGAAAATCTCCAGGAAATTTTTAGGGTTAGTGTAGGGGCTAGGCCCGAAAGAGTCAATGAGCCTACATCTTCAGGAAAACTGGGGCTGGAAAAGGCCATCCTGGCAGGGCCCCAACATTGCTGCTCCTACATCTTTGTGATCTGGAAACCCATGGTGCTGGGGTTGGGGGTAGGGTAGTGGTTAGACAGAAAACTAGGTGACACAACACACATATTTAGGGGTAGTGTAAAGACAACAAAGAAAACTAAGCACACCTAAAATGCCAAGCTCCTGAAGAACCTCCATATCTAACACTGGCCTTTCTCCCAGGACTGAAAGTTTGCTACAAAAAAGAAAGCCCAGAAAGCCCAGCAGTGATTGTTCTGTTCACCCAAACCATGTCTGTCTGCACTCAAGCACCTCAAAGCAGCCTCCAGGTTGCTGCAATTTTTTTATAGTGGGTGAGACATCCAGAAGCCACTTAATGAATTGGGAAAGACAAAAGCATGGGGAAGCCCTGGCGATATCCCACAACCAGAAACTGAGAGGAAAGTCAGTGGGACTGTGGTGATGCCACTTCTGTGTCAATATCCCCCTACACTGATGTAATTCCACTCATCAGGGCTGCTGTCATACAGGAGAGGGTGCTCCAAGTGCTGGGTGTATTGTCTCTGGGAATACACACAAGACATTAACTCCTGCAGTTAGTTCTGTGAGGTGTCAGCTCCATGAAAACCTAGGAATGTGATGAGAGAAACGTGACTCAGGTTCATGAGCCAGAAATAAGCAAGGCAAGACTGTACTCACAAAGTACAAAATTAAAAGCTAATGCTAGATTCTTCATACATTCTGGGAAGATGTCTGAAAAGTAAAATATGTGTAGATGGAGATGAGAAGCAATTTCTGAGACCCTGAAAAGATCAGGTTTATATATATACAACTACCAACAGCACATATAATAAACACACTAAAAGCCAAACAGAATTTTATAATATGAATCACAATTTTTAAAAAAATCTCACCTTATTCAGATTTTAAAATGCATGCACTAAGGGAAATCAGAATATGGTTTTCTCAAGGTAACATTTTCAATACAACGAGAGATATCAGCTATGGTATTTTGAAGTAGGAATGTTTGATGAGAGGGGATCAGTGTCTTAAGAGCACACAGGTACCATGACATAAGAAATCCTGGTATTAGACATGGATGCTAACAACAGAGAACAACTCATTTACAAACAGGTACTCCCATAACATGAACAGAGAAACCCTTACACCTGCTGAAATACAAAAGTTTCTGCCTTTTCTTGTCTTGATAATTCAGCTGATAGGTTATATATCAGATCAATAAAGGTAAAATATTGTAATTACAGAAATCTGATATAGACTGACAATATTTAAGTGCTGTAATTGAGACTGAATTCTCCAATTTACTGAGAAGGTATTTAATTTCCTCAAAAATTCAGTAGAAGGGAGAAAACTTCATTCTCTATAACCATCAAAAATGACAGGAAAGTACCAGGAAATTACATATTAGCTGCTACTTTAAATTTTACTAAGCAAAAATACAGTCTCATATTTTTCCCCTGTGCTCTGGAATGAATGGCTCCCTGTCCAACTGCTGCCTATATAGAATTGTTTTACAGAGCCAGGACAATATGTCCCCACCAAGCAAATAATTAACCTGAATACCAACATTTCAATGTTCACAGCAATACCTTGTTCAAGAGAGCCAGTGAAATCACACAAAGGAAACACAAATGCAACAACACTCAAAAAATTATTAAATCGAGGCTGTTATTTGTTAGACTATCTAAGTGCACTTGTCTAGGATAGTTGTTTTATTTCAAAGCTCAGCTCTTTATCCGTAACCACAGAACTAACGTTTATGTTTCATTTGTGCCTCTTTTCATGGACAAAAATTGAGTGAAGAGTCTCAGATTTTTAAGTATCTCTCTCTCTCCTCTCCCCCAGAATCTTTGTAAGCTATCTCCCAACAGAGATTTTTTATACTTATATAAGCATATTTAGGAATATTTTCTAAGTAAGTATCCTTGTAAAACTAATTCCTAAATTAGATAAAGAGAGAATGCTTGACCCTAGAAATCCTGTTAGAGGGATAAGCCCCTCTAAACCTTCTCATTTCCTCCCCGTTGTCTGATACTACCGTTGTGCATTTTCTAGTAAGAAATGTGCATTATATCCAAAATTTTTAAAAAACTGTTTAAAAAATAAGTCATTACTTAACTATAACATGTATATGTGTATTTACTGAGTGGTTTTGAAACATTCATATGCATTCAGATTCTTTTATTATTTGGTTTTAACAGCTTAAATGGTTTCCCGCTAATCTAGGACATTGACTTCAGCAGGAATATTCCACATGCAAACCAAAGAGAACACAACTGGACTCTGTGATTACAAATGTGCCTTCAGTACAGGCATCTTCTTCAGCTGAGAATGCCCCCCAAAGACTGCCCACATAAACAAAGTGCTGAGCAATCTCCGGATTGCCTGGTTTCTGTGCTGAAAAATTTGTCTCAGCCCCTTACAAAGGACTTGATTCTTCCTCCTTCTCACACGGAGGATGAATGTACTCCACAAGTGGTGCCGTGATTCAGATCAGCAGCAGCCCAATCCCTCACTCCTGCCACTGCCAGCGAGAGATGTGCGGGCTCCCAGTTCCCAGTTGCCAGGTCCTGCTCTCACCAAGCCTGGTTTCTCAGTCACCAGGGGCCTGAAGCCTCATTCTGCAGGCTCTGCCACTTCTCCTGGCCGGAGGTGCAGCACAGCAGCCGGGGGACCCGCACGGCCTGCGAGCTGGGCCACGCGCCCCAGCACCGACTCGGCCCAGATGCTCTTTGCCCTTGAACAAAAGCAGATGGGACTTCAGGGGCTTGGTTTCCTCAAACGTGTGTGTTCCACCAACACCAGGGGCAATACACAGAGCACATGTGGCAAACCTGACTGCTAGCAGCGGCAAGCAGAGGTGTCGCGGTAGAGTTTGGAACGTGATTATGCTATCAGAACTGAAGGGCTTTGGTTTGCGGCATGTAACAATATGTTCAATAGGAAATTAAATGTATCTTTACAGAGAAGGTTACTATAATTTCATTTTGGTATAGATCCCAGATTTTCGACAGTGGATTTGTTGGGCCATATGTGTTCCTTATAAGTTAATAATAAAACCCAAATATTTCTTAAAAATGACAGCAGAAACAGTAACAAGAAAAGAACCAATAACATTCATCCATGTGATAAGACCATAGATATCTTGAATTACACCTGGAATAATTTTGATACAAAATATGCATCCAAATGGATCCAAAAGCCAAGGCTACTCTCCAAAAGATTTTATGCCTATGACTTGCAATGATGTTTATGTACAATTTTCATATGATGCACATGAAATATATATATGAATTTATATAGATATATAAATATATATGTGTGTGTGTATATATATATATGTATATATATATATGTATATAGATATGGATTTTCCAGACTACTGTGGCAACCACTAATACTTTTACTATGCTGAGAAAGGCAAAAATACTGACCATTTTTGTCATAAAAAAACCATCGTCTTTGGGCAGTGGGTCTCCTCAGGCTCACTTTGCATCCAGTGAAGAGAGGCAGTTTCCTAGACTGGATAATCTGAGTACCTACAGGTAGCTGTCACATTTAACTTTGCCCTGGAGGAATCTAATTCTCTTCAGAAACTAGAGAGGGAGGTCACAGAAGCTGAGCTAGCTGAAGTCACCCTTTATAGTTATTTCCTAAATTACATTTGTCAATTCAATTGATTCTCATGATGCAACAGCAATTTGCAAGATTTCTACCAGAGAAAAAAGAAAAAACATGGGGATAAAAAGTATGTTTTACACTGCAGCAAATTTCTGAACTCCTTAGAAAAGAAATCTACATGTCACTGACTCAAAAATAATCTTTGGTCTGATACTTTTAAAGGGATAAACTTTTCAAGAATAATTTATCTGAATTTCTGTGTCAAATACATCATTTATCCCCACAATATTTTTTTTCTGAAAGCACTGATAGGATCAAATATCTCAGGACCAGTTAAGCTTGAATGTAGATAAATTTACAACTTGGTAACTGCAATTATAGATAAATTATTTAATAACTCATTTAATTAATTTTAAATAAATTGTGCATTTAAGTGTATCATTAAACTAATTCCTTAAAATAATTGTTTCCTCTCTTGCTATTACCATACAGAAAATTCAGATATATCACTGTACATTGTCCTCTGTTGTTATCAGCCAAATGGTCTAAACCAGTGCCAATTCTTCCTTTGTTTTTTGACATATCTTTACTTGAAACAAAATTTTAAGTAACAATTAGTAACATATTCACAAATACCTAAACGATTTGGAAAAGTCTCATTGAAATCAATGAGATTTTCTAAATCTAAGCAGAGTTACTCAAGAACTTTTGAAAACAAGACTGCAACTATGTACCCAAATTTCACAAACCCAAAGCGTAACACAAATCCTGACTGCAAATCAGATCAATGGCCAAATTGGAAAGGCTGACCTTAATCTTTCACTGAGATTTAATTCTTATTTGATATCCTGACATCTTGGAAGTATTTAATATTTATACCTTACTCATTCAAAACTAAACCACATTTTCAGAATGTCAATAGCAGCCAATCTCCTAGACTGAGTACTGAAATGGAAACAGATGCAAGTCACTGTTGATCTAATTACCTTTTCTGAGTTCCTCTTAATCCTTATAGATATTTTTTGAAGAATATTTGTAAGAAAACTGCATGTCTCTATGCCTTTAGAGTAAGTTTAAAGTACTCGGTGTCCCTCATGGTTGGGCCATCGCTACTGAATTTTTCCTCTTTTCTTTTTGCAATTTTATTACAAGTAAGTTGAGTGTTAACACAGTAATATGCTAAGATGAATACACACAGCTTCACATAAAATTTAGTTTTCAATGCATTAAAAATAAATGGGGAAAGTATGAAAAAGGATGACTTTAATTTTCAGATGAAAATATGCAACTGAAAGGTTGTAAACAACCACGTAGGTCCATATTTTTCACTAAGCACCAGGAAAACTGTAAGACTGAGAACCTACTTAGGCTAGAAGATTAGACTTCCATCCATGCTATCATGTCTACCCTCCCCGGTATCTAAGATATGAAGATCTGTTGAGATCCATTGACCCTCCTATGGTCTAAGGAATGACCAAATCCCTGGGCAGAGAGCTGAGAATCTCCTTTTATGACCCATGAATACCAAAACCAAACAAACTGAATTGGCCAGATAAGCTAAGACTGAGTGTAAATGTCACCACCATCATCAGCATCTTGTTCCTCATCCTGTCCACTGAGTGACTTCTGTAAGCAAAACCATTTACATCCGGTTCCCTCCAAAGTTCTCAGACTGTTTTTACTAAACATGGCTTCAGGCTTTACTGTACCTTGCCATGCAAAGCTAAACAAGCTTCTCTGCAACCTTCTGTGAAATGAGAGTTGCAGTGTGGCAGAAACTGCACCAGCTGCACTACAGCTCCTACTGGCAAACCACTGGTTTTCATGGCTCAGCCATCAGAGCCAGGCAAGGGCAATTCTCTCTTCTTGAAATCAAAAAGGACATTATCTCAGGCCACAAACACTAAGCCACCACAGTATTTACTCCTAATTAAACACTCCCATTTTGTTCAGCACAGCAAGCCTGCGATACATGGGTGGTAAGTGGCTCTTCTCAGCATGTGTTGGCTGCAAGATACATTTGAAAAACAAATTTTAATTAAAATGTGCATTTCTCAGTTGCTGAAAGGGAAAGAAGGTAACAAGGGATGTAAAAGCCTCTAAACCACCATCTTGCTTAATTTAAATGCCATTTAAAATTAAAATGAACTTTACAGCCCTTACATACACTAGAATTTGAGTATAATGCATACCTTCAGTTATACAGAATTTCAGACTTGGAATGCAAGTATGTCAGAAACTACTATAAAATCTCTCCCAGATCAACCTATCACATGCACTTCATTAATTTAGCAGAAGTCTGTGTTATCAGGTCTCTATTATTATCTATCTAGTGTGAAAATCTGACCATATTTCAGACTGCACTCAGACCCATTTTGTGGTGTATTTTTGTAAGGATGTTATCTCAGTGCTGTTCTGCTGAAAACTGTGAGTAAAATTTTTCAGCAGACTCCCACCCTGTTGATTCCTAAAGGAGCAGATTTTGGAGCAATGAAGGATACAAAGCTTTTAATGGCATGAGGATTGTCTCTTCTGGTGAATAAAATGTACAGCTGTGTCCGAGACTGTGGAACTGCCTATGTCTCCAGGACTAACAACAAAGGAAAACAGATCTCATAGATGAAGGCACTGACTGTATGACCCCAGACAAGTTGCTTGGGGCCAGATTCCGATCCAAGTTACACTGCTCTGGGTCACTGGCCTAATTGCTCCAGTGCTCTTCATCTAACAGTATAATTGAGGCAAAGCATTGCCTTTAGTTTTCCACTGCTTTTAATATTGTGTATTACAGAAGTGAGTGGCCTTCCATGATTTGTGCTTCCACATGTCACTAAACAAAGGAGAGAGACAAACACTTCCATTTTAGTTTATTACTGTGAACCTCATTCATACCAGTGTACCTCATTCTTTGGCTGGCAACAACTTGTGCCATTTATTGCAGCTGTGTCTTCATCTAAACCAAAAATGTGTTCTCTACTTCAAGTTAAGTCATGTGAGTTCAAATCTAGCAAGATGAGGCAGCTTTGCATTCACATGAGCTTTAATGTGACCTGCCAGCTTGCCTGAAACTGCAAGTGCCTTGATCACACAAGGATTTTTTCATTTAAAATCCATTTCCTTTCAACAAAGGGAAGCCCAGATAGAAAGGCAAAACTCACCACTTGAAGGGCAGCAGAGACAACTCAAGGCTGGGGAACACAGTTTTACTAAGCATTTTCCTTGAGAAAGTAGGGCGCCCAGCATGAGGGGGCTTTTGTAACTCTCTGGATACCCTGGCAGTCTGCAGCATGAATGAGCATTTCTTTACTTCGGCACACTGGCAATTGCTGTGTGCTTTTCGCACACATCTCTTGTAAGGAACGGGATTTGGCTCTGGTTTACACCAGTTTGTGCTTTTTAGCTGTGATTTGAAATGTATTACATATTCACAACAGTTCAGGAAATTCTACTTTGTAACTTGCACTGTTTTATTTTACATTTAAATTGCATGTATGTTTCAGAGTTGTATGCCTGTTTCAGACTTTCTCTCAGGCCCTGACAAATAAAGGATATAGCGGTTTTGAGAGTCCTTTTTTTTTGGCAGGAGTTGTTCTGTTTTGTTTCATTTTTAGCTGCTTTCCTAGGGAAAAAAAAAAAAAATATTGTCAAGGCCTACATCTAGATGTAGGTCTGCCACTGGTTGACTGCTCCTAACTTTTGAACCTCTGACAAGAGCAGAGAGCTCACAGATAATTTAGGTGCTGTCAGTTTCTTTAAGGCAGGGAAGTGTGCAGAAATGAGAGGATCCTGCTAAACACTCCTTATCAAGAGGAAGGCTACAATGAGGTCAAGCTTTTTAGTGTTACTAGAACATAAAGATGACACAGTTATGAATATTGTAGACAAAAGAAATCTTTCAACAGTCTTCACAACGTTGGAATTCACCCTCACTCAGATATGGTATAGCATACTGACCGTGCATATTTATTAAAAGTCTCAGCTGTAGCTCATCAGATTCCTGCCTGATGGCATTTGTGACAGAACTCTCCTGTAGGTTATGTAATGAAAATTGTCTAATGAAGAGGAAAAAACTCAAAGTGAAGTTTTGATGTAATTAAGTTAAAAGAAACCTACAAAAATTCTAAAAATATCAGATTCAAATCCATGGTCCTCAATAATTCTCAAATTGCTTTTTTAAAAAAAAGCACTGCTCAGTGTGCTTGCTGATACTTGCAATAGTTCCCATTACAAATTTTTCTGCAATAATTATTATGCAGGCTATCAACAGCCATTGGACAGCAACAATGGCACCAATCATGATCATGACAAGACAAAAAATGATTAACTATAGAGGAATAGCTGCATAACCTTCTACAAAATCACAATGCCAAACAAGGGCCCTTGGATATGGTACTTAAAAAGAATTCATATTTAGATTAGTTTTTCACCTTTTGGATTTACAGCATTTAAAAGCATCTCAAGGAATGCTTTCCAGTTCCCATTCCCTAATATATGAGCTAATCTAATAGAATACTGAGATAGACTGGATTTAGTTCCCCTCTTTGGCTTCCATCTCCAGCACTGCACACTTGCACTAGGGCTGGCAGCCCCACCAGGCAGCCTAGGAGCCTCCCTGATGGTCTGCTCAAGGAAGCAACACAGAAGACAGCTAAGAATTACAGAATATACGAAAATAGAAAAAAGGAGAACCACTATACATGGAGATCATGGTTCTGTCTTCCCTGCACTTGTCCAGAGTACAAATAGATACATTCCTACCACACAAGTCATGCTGGGCCACCTGGCTACCTGATGTGTCACAAAACCTGACATTAAACTCTCATGCTCTAAAGAGTGGTCTAATCAGATCCCCGGATATCAAGTATGATTTAAGAACTCCATGGTACCTAAACAGTGACAAAGAGAAGTGACATATTCTTTGTGTCAGGGTCCCAAAGCATGGCACAGAGCTGTTCACATACAGAGGAAATAAAGAATTGTACCCAGAGTTTCAGGTGCCTCTATCTACAGGGGAAAGAAAGCAACCTCTACACATGGGCAGAGGTGAGACAATCACAATAAATGGCAAGCCACAATGACAATCACAATAAATAAAGAGTCTTACGACCCAAACCTGTCCTTTCAGTAAGGTGGTAGCTATGTCATCAGAGCACAGGTAACACTGCCTAAAATTCCAGTATGTTCCACACAAGAGGGCCATAACTTCCCTGTGATCTACTGGAATCTGTGAGCAGTCTGAGGGGATTTTCAGTTCCTGTGATTAGAGATATGTCTTGGAATTATACTGGAAGTGTAAAGGCTAGAAGTTCATCAGAAGCATTAGTGCTCTGAAAGTCACATGCTTATTACTCAACATTTATATTGTTACCCACATAAAGTTCATAATGAAAGTGTAAATGCATAGTATTTACCTTATGTCATCACATGGAAGATGGACCTTAGTAGCACTAAAAAATATGATCTGCTGCATGCCCTGCTTTTAATTTTATCCCTTCCTTTATATAAACTCACATATAATTTCCCTTTACATAAGTTGCATTAAAAAGAACAACACAGCATGAGTCACTCCATGGATACTTGTACACTAGGACTTACAGCTGGCCAAGACTGAAAGAGCCTTTTAACATCTTTTTATCCTGCTTATTTTGAAGTCAAATGTTTTCAACTATGAGTACACATAGAAGTGAATTGTAATAAAATGCTCAGAATACTCTTTTAAAAGCGTTATTTCTGGCCAAAAGTTAAATGCAGATTATAAATGCAGGTTAAATTTATAAACAAATATATAAATCTATCTTCTAAAAAAAGACAGATTAAATCCAGACAAACTGCAATTTATAGAGAAAAATTCCAAACATGATGTCTATTTGTATGAAATAGGAAAGAACACACACACCAAAACCTAGGAAAATACAGCACAGTAAGTAAGATCTTACTCATGCCACATTATGAATGCAAATTGTTTTTTACACAAAGTCTTACTGAAGCCAATGGAATAGCTCAGGAAAGAAATTTTTGGGATGCTTCTGGTCATTGCAAACTGAAGAATTGTCCCAAAAAGAGTGCTTGGATATACAAAGCACATTAATTGCCATTAATACGGCAATTCCTTCAACTGTGCTTCTCCTAGAGCTGCCAGCTGGGAATTACTTTCTCCAAAATCGAAGAAACAAACTCCAGACTCCACTCCATACTCGGAAATAAGACTGCAACTCATATAATACTTCCTGTTACTCTGCAGGAATGAAAGAGCAACACCAAACTAGTTTTAAGGCTTCCCATTCTTGGCAGCAGCTACACATGTCAAGACTCAGACAAACTCTTGTTAGGTTATGAAAACTGTACAGCTAATCATTGCTTTTGGAAACGTCCAGGCAAAACACCTTGTTCATTCAAGCAGAAATAAAACAAGAACACTCTGAGAACAATAAAACAAAACTGACTAATGATTCAACTACAAACACCACTGTGAAAACTGATTCAGTTACAAACGCTACAATGAATTCTAAGCAAATCTTCTGTGCTGAAGGAAAAAATTTCAAGGTCAAATAAAGAATGATCCACTGTGGAACAAATCCTAGTGAGGAAATCACACAAAGTAATCCTGTAGCAGAGTTTTCTTTAATTTCAACTACCTAAACACTGTCTTCATACTTTTCTATAGCAGCGACATATTTTACACATATATCCTGTACTAGCAGTGTTAGTACTATTTCTCCAGATGTGTTTACAAATTTTTGAAGAAAATGATCTGCAAGAAAAATGCTTAAAAATTCTGTCAAAAGAGAACAGAAGATATAGCTTAAACCTGTGGGCTGTGTTCAGCCAGATTTAGGTATAGCCTTCAGGTCACAAAAAGCATGAAAGGTCATGCATGCTGGCAGAACAGAAGATGTACTTATTGTCCTGAGTAGTCTAAGAAGAACTCAGACTGGGAGGACTTTTAAAGATTACCTCCTCAGTCAGTCAGGGTGCAAGATACTGCCACTTCTTCAGCAGCACACAGGGGACTGAGAACTATGTTATTCAGAAAATGCAGGGTGTTCAAACCTGCTATTTAGAAGCCATGAACAATAAAAGATGGAGGAAATTACAAGGAATGGGTAAAGAAGGAAATCTTTCTAGATTCTAGAGGAAAAAATGGAAAACTAATCAGCCAGAGAAGTCCTAGAATGAAAAAACCAAGGTCAGGAAGACAGGCTTCAGCAAGGCTTTGAAGACAACAGAACACAACAATGCCTGACTGGCACCCATTCAAAATCAATGATGGAATACTAGAGAAATCAAAATAAGAATATGATAGTCTCTCCTCAACACACCTTACATGACAGAAGGGATATTCTGCCTGTTCTAGAAGCTATAGCTCTGGGACCAGGAACCTCACCGGAAAGCTTTTGGAAAGACTGAATTGGCCTTCTGGGTGTACTCTGACCTAGATCATATGGGCAGAATGGCAGGGTAAATCATGAATTTGGAAACATGAGCTCAGAACACTTCTTAAAAGAGGTGGTAGAGCCACCAGATTAGTAGGCTGAGAATAATCTAATTTAAGATTAAACTAGAAAAATCTGGTTTAGGATGAAAGAGACAAATTAGATAGTAATGGTAACTCTTGCTCAATAAAAACAGTTTAGTCTTTGAGATTTGCAGAAGAAAAAAGAAATTTTAAGTGAGGGGTGGACTTGGCTTCTTCTTCTAGGGGTCTGCTTCTTAGATGCTGGAGGGGTTAGAATTTCTCTTCCCTAAATGATTTTTCCTACTAATCTGCAGGGCTGAACCAGGGCTGGCTGAGGTGAGACTGACATATGGAAAAACAACTAAGGAGCTCACGTGTCCACTGGGCTACCACAAAGCCTGTGGCTGGTTCCAGGCTTTCTGTCTTTGTGAATGACCTAAAGAGAGATCACATTTTGGTACTGCAGACAACACTAACCAGAAGGAGCTGCAAGGACAAGGTAGCTTAGAAGCATAGGCAGGAAGTGCTACAATGGATTCTGTTACAGAATAAATAAAATAATGCATCTGGGAATCTAATCTGAAACAAACACAAAGAAGAAGGAACATACACAGGAGACAATGATGATTAAAATGCTTTAAGTATCAAATTGACCAGAAATTAACTACAAAAGCTCTATTATATGTTTGAGTTTCAACCCAGCAATATCAGCACTGGGAAAGAACAGTGACTCCGTAGGTGAATCACATAATTACACATCAAGCATTTCAGTAGCTTTATAAGGATCTCGTAGAGTTACAGTAAAGAATAATTGAATGAAAAGGGGCAGAAAATGGAATGGCAGGCAAAATATAAATAGCTAATAATATATATCTTGGTCATTGCCAGACAAAACAGCTCATAAACAATTACACAGATTTGGGCATCATAAAACTCTAAAAGAGGATGAGAAGGAAGAAAGAAGGAAAATAACCCTAAAAATTAATGAATTTAAAAGAAGAATTTGGATGACTACATTTCTTGACACCAGGATGTTGAATAGTCAGTTTCCAGCAAAGCCTGGCTACTTAGCGACATCATTACTTATGATATAAAACAAGACAGAATTAAATACTTGCTGAAGTGGAAGACATAGGCAAATCATTAATTTTCTTCTCTTCAACAACTCTAAAGATCATTCATGAAGACTTGTTGCTCAGCTTCATTTAGTATTTTTCTGTTCTAACAATGAAGTATATGTGAAATCTTAGTCTCTGGCAAGAATGTAAAGCTAAAACAGTAATATATTTCTTTGCAGAAAGACAGTTTTTGAAGTGATGCACTAGATTTTAACTCCTATCTGAAGCAGCATTATTGTTTGTCACAAAAAACAAAAAATCACAATGTTCAAGTTCAGCCAGGTTAGACATAATTTTATGGAAGAAATATATTTCTTGATTGGACATTCCAACACTCAAACCCTAGAAAAGTGATATGGTTTGCATTTTGAAGAGAGTGAATTTAAATCTCCAAATTTGCAGCCAGGGAAGAGGAACAAACCATCAATATGCATAACTCTGAATTTTGTGTCCTATCAAAATATCACAAATACAAGCACTTCTCCGTTATGCTGGCTACAGAAAATGTGAACTGTGCTTAGAAGTGTCATTGTTTTTTGGTTTTTTTAAAAAAAACCACATAACTATTCAACAACAAAGATCCAGGACACTAAGAATTACTGTGAAATTTGGATCTTTCAGATGTCCCTTATGTGGGAGTCTACCTAGATATTCAATTTTTTCCCATCTCTCAGACCTACATGATGACATTTCTGAATAGCAGTGATACTGCTCCATAATGCCAAAAAGGGGATTTGAAGATTGCATCCAGAGACTGGATGATGCCACTTTATCCCTTCTGTTTGAAAGGTGAATGTGTACACAATATGGCAATGAAAAGCCTAATTAATGAACTCCAGAAAAATATTTCCAAACCCTCCAATAAATCCAGCATGATAATAAACTCCTGAAAAGCATGAGACATGATCAAATAGCATGAAAAGTCAAAGATGCAAGCTGTTTACATAAACCAGAAATGACATCTTATATGATGTAATGTTTTTATACAAGCCTGGTAGACTAAACATTTGTGACAGTGCCAAGTATTTGGAAGGTGATGAAATTGATTGAAACTGGCCAAGACACCAGTTCCAGCTCTGATCCTGATGCCTAAATACCATCTTCATATATATGAAGGCAGAAAAAAAGTTCAAAAGCACGTTAGTGAGATTGCATAGCTCAAGCCATCAATGGTTAGAAAATACCAGAATGAAGCATACTTGAACAACCTTAAATTGGAGACTTTGTTTAGATTATGATATAGCCTTTAACTGCATGATTACGTACTAATTTTTCCACATAAATTCTGATTCATTCAGCACACATAATGAATAGTGCGTACATAATGAACTATTTTTCTTTTAACAGCTATTTGCTTTTGTTCAGCACGTAGTCCCAGGACTTATTTGCCACACATTATTCATATTCTTCTCTGAAGACAGAATTACGAATTTCATCATGGGTTTTTCCATGCACCTCATGGGTTTTCCAGGCTACTACAGCATCTGTCTGATTAACAAACATTCATTAGTTTATTTTGAAAACATTGCTGTGAGGGGAGGCAGCAATATGCTTCCATCTTACACATGGAAAACTGAGGCACAGGAAAGTTACTTTATATGGTTGATGTTCTCTTCAAAGCCTTTTTTTTAAAGTCTTACCTTCACAGAAGTCAGCAGCAGCCATTGAGTACTCTGAGTACTCCACGGTACCCTTCTCTGCTGGCAAATGAACAAGGAGAATTTGACATCCTGGGATTGTGTGTGGCTTTAGAAGATGTCATGCACTGATACACACTGACCCTTCTGTGGCAGTCACACCAAAGCACAGCCTCTTCTGCCCTGTTCCTTAAACTTTTTTCTGTCCCACTTACTTCTTCTTCCCCAACACAATTCAAAAGTCCTGTTCTTCATTCCTAAGGCTGTCCTTTCAGTCACAGTCTCTTCTCAGCAAGTCCTAGTTCCACTCATTTACTCCTGAGCTCTGTGGTTCAAACTGCCCAATAACCCATCCTCTTGTATTTCCTCATTCTTCAAATTAATCTAAATCTGGGTGAACATGGCTTCACTTTGTTTCCCCCCAGCTTTAATTCCCTGGGCATGCTGACTGAACTTACACTGCCTTCCTTGCTCCTTTATCTTCTTTTCCCATTCTCATTCAGGGCTATTTTGTCCAATTCCCATTTAACCTAATCCCCATCTTGCAAGCCTTTCCTGTTCTTCTGCCTTTGACCAGCCACTGCCTCTAGTCTGTTAGTACCTCTGGGGCCAGTTTTCTTGCCTGGCTCCCTCATCTGTGTGCCCCAAGTTCCAGCATCCTCTTTGAAGGTTTGTTTCTCTGATCTTCTCCTTTTTGCATTTGGACAGGTGTTGTTTTGATGGGTGTCTACTGCTTTCCCTCAGCCTATGCTAACCAAGGGCAGGGGGAGTGGATGACAGTGTCACTGCTATCAGCCTGGTGGGACCCACAGCCACAGAGGAGCTTCAGGAAATTCAGTTGCTGACATCCAAGACTGTTCTTCCAAGCCTGTGAAAAGCTTGGCTTTTTTCCAGGCCTTATGGTTTTCTGACATCAGCTATATTTCCATAGCATTGGTGTGGTCATGACACAAAAGACATCCATTCATCTACTCAAAGTTTTAATCCCCAGGTAAGTTTAATACAAATTTTATAAAAAGGTCGCCAGAATGTTCAGCACTGATTAAAAAACCACTCCTGGCCTTATAGAAATATGACTACAATGTTCAAATATGGCAAAGAAAAATAAAAAATGCTACACTTTTTCCGATACACAGAGTTCAAAAGAATTCTGAGGAACTACATGAGACTGTGCATCAAACTGAGCTGTGCTATTAGACCCATGTAAAAGAATAAGAGCAAATAATGCTAGCTGCCCTTGAAGATAACAGCTCATAAATGGCTTTATAATGTTGCATTCACTTTCAACCAATTCTTATCAGAAGTTTTTATCTAAAAAAATTCCAAAGTGCATACATTTATTATCTCTTATTTAACATTTTTAAGTTTTTTAATTGCTTTGATTAAGAGAGATGACAATTCCTGCAAAAACAATACTGAAAGAAACACCCAAAAAAATCCAAAATAGATGAACTGTCATGATATTACAAATTGCTTACTCCAGTTTCTAGATTTGTGGCTCCTGTATGTGCCTTCACAGAAGGTATAACCCAGTTTGCTGACTACAAAACATCTCAATATTAATCCTCTCATCTTAGAAAACAAGGAAAATATTTTGCTATCTACATAAATTTTCCATTACTTTTTACTGCAGCAGAGCTTGCAATTCCAACTAAGTGTACTGCAGGATTTGTCATATCATAATGTTATGATTTCACTGGCTTTCTTTACAGTTACTGAAGCTTAAAGACCAAGGACATTTTCAGAATACAAAAATCTAGCATATTTATAATTTACTATGTGTAATACATTGCTATTTATTACAAGACTTTGTTGAACTTCAGTAATGCCAATCATCTTAAGAACATCACCCTCTTCAACAAAGATATCCTAAAATAAATTGCTAGTATTTATAATACAAATGTACCCATGTACACACTCAGGGATCTAAATGTGTGGTGTGTACACTTATCTCAAAGATTAATGCCTTAGCCTTTGCTTCCTTGTTTTGTGTTTCCATTAAAACAAGCTTTTTGATGCATAACTGCCACCTGTAGGAAATACCAGAATATGCTCAAGAGCAGCCCTGTGCCAACTGAGGCTCTGGGTTGTCTCTCTGCCATCCCCAATATAGGCACCTTCTTTGGAAATTCAGCCACATATTGAGGAAGCAATGGCCCTGGAGGATGGCAGCTTGCTTGATGAAGGTTAGTTTGTAAAGCCACATCTACAGGAAAGTTGTTGTTTTCTAGTGAAGTCTAATCAAAAAGGAACTGAAATGAAAAATACTACATTTTTCCATTTGCTTGTCTGTATGGCATTAATCCATAGGAATCAAGCAGTCCTCCACTATTGTATATTGATCCAAATAGAATTTGTCATGATTAATATGGACTACTTCACTACAATTACTTAAGGTACACGGATATGAAGGATTGCATAATTAATGTATTTTTAATTTTATCTACTATTATTTAAAAGAAATATATGTGAAAAAGTGTTTTAACAAAAAAAAAAAATATATATATATAAACATAGTTCAGTTTCCTGTGACTGTGAGTAAGGCATGAATGGATGGAAGTGCATATATTTTAGTTCCAACATTAAAAGAAAAAAATCAAAGAATTTCTGATGTATCTATAAAAATAATACCGATAAAAAACTGATACTGATAAAAAACAGTAACTGAGACTTTTCAATGCCTTTTTTTTTTTTTTTAATATTACAAGAAAAATAAAGAGCTTACAAAAATTCAGCTTTTTTTAAATGTTAGAGTCTGCCTCTAAAAAAGGGAAGTATTTAATCACAATTTGTAAAAAATAACACAGAAAACTGGCCCGACTCCTTCTACAGACATCAGATTAAACAGTTATGCTCCAAAAATACACTCACCACAAGGAAATAGTTTCATTAATTCAGCCGTACCAATCACTTATACAGTATCCCCATTCCTTGGTACATTTACTAGGTAACATGAATTCCTTATCCAAAGCACATTTTGCATTCAAAAATGAGAAATTATTTTTAATAATTCGATGTGAAATGACAAGATAGAAATTATCTGGTACAGGAGAACAAATAATATGCCACTCTACGAAAAAATATTAGTTCATTGTTTGACAGCCAGTGAGTCTGTACTTTTGTCAGTCACAGTTGTGTACAAACGACATGTCTCTCTTCTCCCCTAGTCAGCCTTCAGCGTCGCTTCGAGCACGTACGCTTGTTTTGGCTGTCCCTCGTCACCACCTGACATTTATGTGCTTGCTTCAACACAGACAACCTTTAACACTCGCACCTGCTACCGTGAAGCCAAACTTCACGTTGCTGCCGGGGAGGAGGCTGGTGGCCGGGCGGCCAGCCGCTGTCCCCAGGGCACTGCGGTGTGGCGGCGGTGCGGGCGGCAGGCGCGGCGCGGCGCGGCGGGAGCGCGGCGGGAGCGGGGCTCGGCTCACCCCAGCCGGCCGGCTCGGTGCTGTCCGCGGTGCTGAACCGCCTCCCTCTCGGCGTCCCCCCGCGCCCCACCTTGCGAGCCCCAAGCTCCGGCCGCTCGCCGCCCCATGGCTCTCACGAGGGACCGGCAACAAGTCTGGCCGCTTGCCCACGCCAGCCGGCACCGCCAGCCCGTCTCTCTGAAGCACGGGAATTGCCCCGTAATACAAAGGACTTTGGAGACCGCGGACGACAAAACCTCACCGAGGCCAATACCCCATCCCTAGCTCTGGACTCTCTGCAGCTCGGGCTCTGGCTCTCGTTGCTGCCTCTCCCAGAACAAGCCTCAGCGTCCATTCCTGGCAGGGGCAGGGTTATGCATCAGGCTTGCCCGGGGTAACCGCACCGCAACGCCAGGCACGGCTTAGGGAGCGGCGGTTTTCCCTCCCTTCCCTCCAGCAAGGTGCAACCTTTTTTCTTCTTCTTTTGTTCTCAATGGCAGGAGGGTGGCGGCAGCGGCGGGAGGGGTGGGGAACACTTGCACCTACAAATTCGTGGGGGATAACAAAGGACCATACGACGCGCGGATTAATTTGCATTAGCATCCATGAGGGCAGCAGCATCTTACGTCTGAGGGATTAGCCGCGCCGAACCCGGGCTTACCGTCCCTATCGCAGAGCTGAATCGCCTCCAGGCTGAGGTTCTTGATCACCTCCTCACAAGGGCTCGTGGGGCTGCTCATGGTGTGCGCCAGGCGCGGAGCCTCCATCGCGCCCCTCGCCGCTGCCTGCTGTGGCTTGGCCGGGGGCTGGGGCTGGGGCTGGCCGGCTCCGGTGCAGAGCCGCGCGGCAGCGCTTCCCGGCGCCGCCCGGCTCGGCTGCGAGCGCTCGGCGGAGGAGGCGGGCGAGGAGCGGATTTGTCACCGCAGCGAGCCGGGGAGGGGGCAGCAGCGAGGCGGGCGCCCGGCGCGCCCCGGGATCCGCGTTTAAAGGGGCCGCGGCCGCCGCCTCGGAACCGTCCCTTCCCCCTCCGCTCCTTATGTAACCGCGGCCGCGCCTCCGCGGGGAGCTCCTGGGGAGTCCAACCCCTCTGGGTCAGGCCCTGAGAATGGCCGGTCCGGGTTCCAGCCGGCCTACCTCGAGCACAGCTGCCCACCGCCGCGGCGTGGTTTGTTTCGAGGTTACTCCATAACCCGACAGAGTCGCCCAAGGCAAAACCACCCCCAAGCCACCGTTAGCGACTTCCCCTCCCCTAAGCGCACAGGCCACCATGACCGCTCTGTGCAATCACACCCAGCTGCAAGGGCTCTGCCGTCCACTCTGATCCTTCGATTATGCAAGAATTTGCAGAAAGAAATATTAGCCGGTTTAGATTGATAACCTAGGAAAGCTGACAGAAGGTTATTGATTGTAGGAGAGGTTATGGGAATGAGCCATTTCTGGCTATCTGCCCTTCACAATTCCCACCTGCCCTTTTTGTGGGAAGGAGGAATAATCCACATGGTAGCGATGCTATTCCTATCAAGTTTTTTTGAAAAGTACTTTATCACTTCCCAGCCTCAGGAACAAGAATGGAGCCAGAAAAGGGAAAATTTAAAGAGCAATAGGATAATAAATTAAACTTGTGCAGCACTGTGCCATCATCAGGTGTGACAGCTCAGCTCCCTCTCCACCACGGCCTGCAGTCTGATCAAAGGAGCAGTCTCTGGGCCTCAGGGGCTGCAGGAGTGCACTGCTTTCTCCAGGTCAAAGACTGACTTTGGAATCAAGCTCTGTGTGCTGGAATGGGATCACCAGTTTCCAGACAAAGTGGTTTGAACCCATTTCCTACCACACATTACAACAAGCATTCCTGGCACCAGTTTGTTTTTCCACCAAACCAAAATTGACACCATTTAGCCATTGATCATGAGACATCAACACTGGTTGCTTTGATTTCTCAGATGAGCAGAAGTTCATTGCACATAGGCTCCCACCAAGACTGAGTCTGTGATGTTTCTTGGTCAGCATTGCAGGACAACAACTCCAGAGAGTCCCTAAAGCTCCCATTTCTCTTTCTGCAGTCCCAAGACCACCCAGTGTCCTCCCAGTCCTCACTGATGTGGCACAGTAGCAAACCCCACGCACAGCTAGATGTCTGTCATTCCACTAACACTGGACTTTGGGATCCTTCATTCTTTATGATGGTTTCCAGAGACACAAATCTCAGAAAATGAACTCTGGTGGTCCATTTCATGAAGCCACTGCCAAGTGCTGCAGCCTGGAAGCAAGGAATAGGTTTTAGGAGCCTAGATTCCTCTGACACCTTCAAAAATCTATAGTACATCATGGGGAGAAAGGGTAATGCTCAGCACCCTTCTGGGACTGTGCTACACCATTCCCTCCCCCCCATATTTTTTTTTCCTGCACTTAATTTCTCTTATGTTTTTCATCATGATGGAAAATGTGTGCAGAGGGGTCAGGCAGAGGAGAAATTGAATGAGTGGGAAGGGAACCTAAGGGAAGAGAAAATTAAAAGGAAGTAATAACAGGAAGGGAGAGTATGAGTCAATGGGTAGGTGGGAAGAGAGAGGAATATATGAATGAATGCACAGACAGAATGAGGACAAATATAGAATCAGAAAGGGAAGAAATTAAAGTGGGTGAGACTGCATTCATCAGGTTTTAATTTTGTCTCTGACAAGCATTAATTCCCTGCACAGAAGCAAAACCTTTCTCCTTGATATTGCAACTGTTCTTAGCAGACAGGCATCTCCTACGTAAGGCTGGAAAATTTCTTTCTCTGAAGATGGTGTATTTAGTCTCTCAGTCTTATGTTCCACATTCATTCCCTTCCCCAATGTGGCAGACAGTTCAGCAGCTCACATAATCTTGTTACTTCTTTGCTATGACATTATGTAAAGTCCATTTGAAACAGACGCCGTTCTTGAATACTGGGAGAATTCCCAAATTATTCTCTCTGCCTCTATTTTATACACCTTTCTCTCCTCTACTTCTTATTCTATGCAACTGAAATCAGATTTTTAAGAATGGATGGGTTTTGAATAGCTTTTTGAAACTGGACAGCTTTGGGGGTGTTCCCATTCCTCAAAGGCCTTTCATTTTTCAGCTACCTTGTAGCAATTACCCGTGTCTGAGCTATAGTTATTTCTTTCCCCACATCGTTACAATTTTTTTTAAAGAAAAGACTGATTAACTCTCCAAATACCAGCAGACTTCAGTGAAAGTGTAAAGCAGAGAAACCTTTTCCATAGCTCCACTTTTCCAAAGCTAGACCTGCCTGAGACAGTATTTTGCAGAGTCACACTTCAGACTGGGTGCTTCCTTCAGCCTATCACTATTCCCATCACCTGGGCAAGGGATCAACATTTTTTTAAAGCTCAAATTACTCCCAGATGTGATTTCATGCAACCACTTGGTAATGAACTTAATCCTAAAGAGGACACAATGCTCTCATGGCATTTTCCTCACCTGAACTATACTCTGCTTGTCTTAACAAGGAATATCATTGTCTGAGGCACAAGTTATGTTTGTGCTAAAGAATGACAGTCTCAGCATATAATCAGAAAGTTTATTCTGTGACAGATTATCCCTGACAGCATTTAGCAAAAAATGTCACATATCACAAATATGGGTCAATATTATGTAATGGAAAGTCTGCCAATGGCAGCACAACGTTAAAGACAGCAGAGGGTCATGTGTTTAGAACTGCAAAAGCTTGCAAGGAATTTACCACAATAGCAACCTCTTAGACTTTCAACATTTAGATAAACAGAATCTTACCAGCTTCTCTAGTTCACCAACAATGTGTCTGTTATTATAGTAAGCTCACACAAGGAGAAAGAGGCAGCATTTCCTAGCATGATGCACACACCAGGAAACGTGAGCTGTGACACACAGCTCTTGCCTGGCGAGGTTCAACAATCTCAGCTCTCTTGCCTCAGTCTGGCATTCACAGTCCCCCAGGTAGGTCAGCAAGATCTTGTTACAGGGCTAACGCTCTACAGCAGAAAGGCAGAGAAGCTGCCAACCAGCTGGAGAGGTGTGTGGCTTCTTTCCTAAAAGGCAAAACCTCATTCATGCCATAAAGCAAGGGGAAAAGGGATTCCTGTGTATTCCTTCCTACAAACACCCCCACCCCAGGATTACAAAGTTCAGCCCCACCCAGTGTTGCGCTCTGTTTTGGGAAAACTGCTGTGCATTAGCAGCAGAGCACAGCACAGAGCTGGGAAACCTCATTCTCACTATTTGAAAACTCTTTTGTATTTCATTGTAGCAGGTTTTCATCTGGAAGTTATAAAAGAAACCCTCTTTCTCAGACCTCAGCAAGACTCAGAGTTCCAGCTCTGCCTTCCCACTTGGGAATAAAAAACAACTTGTGTTATTGCTCAGTGGACTGTGCAAGCAGAAGGCAGAAGGGCTACAGACTGGTCTTCAGGAAAAAAAAAAAAAACCCAACAAACAGGGAGGAATTAAAGACAGTATTTTGGGATTTTTTTCCTCCTACTAATATGTCATTTTTGAGGAGAAAAGCAAAATACTAAAGGACAGGTAAAAAGAAGGATGAAAACCAGTACTGAGGGTCAAGTCCTAAAAGGTACACTGACTAAACTTAGCAACAAATCCCTGAAGTTTCATGGAAATAAATTCTTTGCAATTTTGCAGTCATTCTCTGTCTTTAATGGACGTGTCAACTGTTTCAAGCATGCAAAGGCACACACTCGAAAAAGACTGTGTGCAAAATATTATTGAAATACCATAGAACTAAAGTAAAATTCACAGATGTGACAGAAAGACAAAAAACCCACCCCAAAACTTAAGACCCTAAGTGAAAGCCATGACTCCATAGAGTTAATGTGCAGTGTGACACTGCATCCTTTGCTGAGACAGACTTTGATGTATGAAAATTTAGAGCTTAGAGCATTTAGGTACAGTAAATAGTACTTAGACAGTACTATTAACTACTAATAGTAGTTAGATAACCAGGAACATCTTTATTTTTTCCCAGATAACAAATCAAGAGCCTCCTCAAGTGCTCAAACAATGATGATGATAACAGAGGTCTCCCTTTTATACTCTAGGAAAATCCAAGGCAGAGCAGCAGTGTTTATCCTTAGTTCTAGAGCAAGTCCTTCTCCCTCTTTCTCCAAAGGTAACACCTATGACTAGGTATCCTGACACCAAGTCCAGCAGTGAGGCTCCAGATCTTCTGGAAATGTCTCTGCCTGCTGTTTTCTTCTTCAGTGTTGTTTGAGGTGCTGGGAAGCCCCACAACTTCTGGGAACTCACCAGTGAGTTGCATGCAGTAGCTCATGCATCTCAAAATGTCTCTCCTTCCCTGTTCAGGGGCTTCATTGCAGCAATTGTATTCAGTTTATGCATTCAGGCTTCTCTTGCAAGGCCCTAAAACATACTTTAAAACATCAAAGATACGATTCTGAGGCAATCTTGTGACTTCTGGTGCCAGGGAACCTACTCGTGAATCTGGAAAAAATAGCTTCAGTGAAGGCAAAAGTAGTCTACAACTTGAATAAAAAGACCATCTGTGAAAAAGACAACCAAGGGCATATAAGATAGAAATTCACTAAAGTACCAACAAACAGGGTAGCCAGAGTTGCAGTTAATAGCAATAGCTTCAGAGCAAAAGAAAGGAGGTGGTACTTCCTACAATGGATGTAACAGTTGTAAGACTAAAGGACAGTGCCAGTACTAGAAATTTTTGTTCATTTAAGGGAAGGCTGAAAAGTTTGAGCAAAAGGAATCATTTAGAGTTACTAAAACCAAAAGTGACTGAAGTGAGAGTGACTGAGCCCTAAGCAGAAAACCAATAGAGTCTGGGGAAGAATTACTGAAGACTGTTACATGTGTTTGTCATGCCCTTCACCTTCTGTAAATATCCATTTTCAGCTACTGCTAAAGGAACTGTACTGTCCTGGGTAAGTTCTTGGTCTGACCCAGGACAATCCTAGAAATGCTCTGCTATCCAATCCTTCATTCCTTACCACCCACCACTGGCACACCATCCTCATTCATAAGGGAAACTTCAAAGTATGGAGCCCTCTGATGGTACCAGTTGGGTATGCAAATCTCAGCCTAATCTAAGCAACATAAACAATTAAAAGGGAATATTCCTCTCAGACCAAGAAAGATATCAAGCAAATTATCATTTCATTAATGTTATTGATGGTGCTGCTTTCTGAATTTCAGTTTCCTGATTAGTTTTATACAGTCTGAATAAGCATCTAAGAAAGACAAATTCTTCTGTATGCAAAAAAAACCCCTATTTGTAGTTCATAAAATTTATTTGTTTCCTAACAGGCACAAAGTACTGTCAATGCTTAGCATTATCACTTATTAATTCCATTTTAAGTTTAGCCTCCCTTTCTGAGATTCAGAGTACCCTTAGAGAACAATGTGAACCTTTCTCCTCTGTGCTGTTAATCAGTCTTCCAACTTTTGTAACTACTTTCACATTTAATTAATGCCATATCCTCTAGATATTGGACCATATCTTGACCTTCAAAGGATACTACTGTCTGCTTATCCTTGACAATGCTGACTTCTATTCAGATTTAGTTTCTGTCTACAGTTCAGTGGCCAGCTTTGATACCTTTAAGTGAATTTTAGCTCCAGCTGACTTGTTTCAGTAATTCCCTTAAGATATTATGTGGCACAGCATCAAATACCTTTGTAAAGTCTTGATGCTATTCTGTCCTCTGCTAATCTTCTGGCTTCATCGTAAAAGATATGGAGGGATAAACATTCTAATTGGCCTGGCTTGGTTTACTGCAGTACACCTGTGCCATACCAGGGTCTCGTTATACTACTCACGTCCATATAAATACATTTCCCCCTTCAGCTTCACTATTTATAGTATTTGTTTCAATTTGGAGCCATGCCCATAAGACAATAGTTTCCACAGTTACTCTTAATTCAGTTTTTAAAGACTTCTGGCATGCTGACACTTTATTAGTCTCCTGATACTTCTTCAATTCTCTGTGGGATTTTTCAGCAACTAGCTGTTCTATTAGTTCTTTAAATATCTGAAGGGACATCTCAGATACGTTTGCTCAAGTGATGATATTTCATCATGTATTTCTTAGTTACTTTTTTCCAGCAGTTCATAATTACATCAATGATTTCTTAAGCAAGACATTATTTAAAGTTTAATCTCCTTCCCAATAAACTTCATGGCAAAAGTCCAATTAGTCTTAGGGAGAAAAATAACAGGTCTCAATATTTATCTCCTTATTACAAATTAATTAAAATTGATATTTTTTGATCAAGTAAGTTTGTATTATTGTACCTTCAAGACTTATAACACTATCTTTTCATATTATTTTTAACCTCTTGGCAGCTGTTTCAATGAATCCTCATGTCCATGTTTCTCTCCTGTAAACTAAGCATGGAATATAAAACCCTGTTTTGGTGACCCTCCAGTTTTCTGTTTCTAGTGCAGTTCATATTTTAGTTTTACTTGTTTAAGTAGCCCACAGTGACCCATTCTCTCTTCATTTTTTCCCATTTTCATTGGAACGAGACATATTTCTGCTGGCTTTTCATTATAGTATCCTCTCACTTTCCCCCTACTGCCCTTCCCCTTTCCTCAAAGCTTTTTCTTAAATTCTCTCAAATTATCCTGTGAATGAGATTTTCCTCATAATACTACACCCTTTCACTGGGTAATCGTAACTGTTCAGATAGCCAAAAATGTACAGTTCATTAATAAAGTTAATGAAGAAAGTCTAAGTGATTAGTTCCTCAGTGTCATCTACTGATCTCATTTCCTTAACTCTATAGAGCTATAAGCATTTTGCATAAACACGGAAGATGGGATCTAGGTTGATGTCACTGCTTGTGTACCGTCACAATCTGCTATGTCTGTGGCAACACAGGAAAGACACCATTGCCTCATCCCCCAGTGTTACCATGAACACAGCCAATTAACTGCTAAGGAAACACCAGGAAGATTGTGTTAAATCAGTGAGAGTAGGGACACCAAGACATTTCCTCTCCTTAGCTCAGAGACTGGATGCATAGTAAGAATAATCTTAAATTTCTCTCATTTGACTCAGTCACTTACTACAAGCTCTTCGCCTGTTTTTCAGATCTATGATTATTTAGATATATGCTTTGTGTTGACCTAGGCTGGATGCCAGGTGCCCACCAAAGCTTCTCTGTCAGTGCCCTCCTCAGCTGGACAGGGGAGAGCAAATATACAGAAAAGCTCGTGGGTCAATATAAGGGCAGGGAGAGATCACTCAGCAGTGACTGTCATGGACAAAATGGAATTGACTTAGAGAAATTAATTGAATTTACTACCAATCAAAATCAGAGTAAGAAAATGAGAAGTAAAACGAATCTAACAAACATCTTCCCTCACCCCGCTCCTTTTTGGGCTGTACCTCCTCCCCAACCAGTGCTGCATGGAGATCGGGAATGGGGGTTATGGGCAGTTCAATAGAGACTGCTTTTGCTGCTGCTCAGGGAGAAGAGTCCTTCCCCTGCTCCAGTGTGGGGTCCCTGTCACAGGAGACCGTCCTCCACAGATTTCTCCAATGTGAGTCCTTCCCATGGGTTACAGGTCTCCATGAACTGCTCCAGAGTGGGTCCCTTCCCATCTGGTGCAGTCCCTCAGGAACAGCATGGGTCCCCCACGGGGTCACAATTCCTGCCAACAAACCTGCTGCAGTGTGGGCTCCTCTCTCCACAGGTCTGCAAGTCCCTCCCAGGAACCTGCTCCAGCGTGGGCTTGCCACAGATTCACATGCTCTGGAATGGGTCTCCTTCATGGGCTGCAGGCAGGTCTCTGCTTCCTTGTGGATTTTCATGGGCTGCTGGGGGACAATCTGCTTTGCCATGGTGTGCACCACGGGCTGCAGGGGAATCTGCTCTGGCAGCTGGAGCACCTCCTTCCACTCCTTGCACTGACCTTGGTGTCTGCAGACTGTTTCTTTCACATATTCTTAGTCCTCCCTTCCCTGGCTGCAATTGCTTCTGCACAATAACTTTTTTTTTTCTTTCATGAATATGTTATCACAGACGCATTGCTGCAATTTCTGATTGGCTCGGCCTTGGCCAGTGGTGGGTCTGTCTTGGAGTCTGCTGACTTTGGCTCTGTTGGACAAGGGGGAAGCTTCCTGCAGCTACTCCCTTTAGCCATCCCTGTGCCCTCCCTGCTACACAGAACCTTGCCCAACAGACCCAATGCACTGTGTGATCCACAATTAAAATGTCAAAAAATTTCACAAGAAACAGTTTCACATTAAAAATGAAGAGCTGTGTTTTCCATGGGTTTGCTCTGGTAGGAAGGCATGTCCACTTAGCACCCATATACGGGCAGATTAGATAAAGAGAGTCGTATAAAGAAATAAACAATAAAATGAGCATTTGTCTGTACCACTCTTTCTTTAGTAACATCCGCAAGCATTTTAATTAGACTATGTTCTGCTCTGAATTATGTCCTACCACTGTTACTTGTGTTCTGAATATATGTCAGCCCTGCAGTATGTTATTTATTGGTAGTGTAGCAATCCTTACAGATTTCCAGTTGCTGTCCATATGCAGTGCCCTGGAGTGTTTAAAGTCAGTGGAGGAGTTGTGACATTCTGTGAGGCTTGAAAATCCTAGAACTGACTCAAAATCTGTTAGACTGATTCACTCCTCCTGCTTCTTAAACCAGGCTGCACAGTAGGATAATTGCAAAGGCCATCTTTAGCCTCAGGAGTTTATTTGCCTTAGGATCTTTAGGTAGTCAGTGGAGAGTAGAAAAATCCTCATCTGTGTCTCAAAGGGACTTCATTGTAGGTGCTCAGAGCTGCTCCGGAGGAAACACTTCCTTTTGATTCTACAGGAAGCAGGGGGAGAAAAACCTTCTGAGACTAAATTTAGTCTTTGTTAATGCCCCCTAAATTGTTCCTATGTGTGTTTGCAAGAGTCATCGTTGATAACCTGCACTATATTCTGGAGTGAGAAATGAGAACAGCAAACAAATTCAACAAAACTCTCTCTCTAGGACTAACACAAACTCCTCAGCTCCTTGTCCAAGGTTCAGGGGGCCTAATCTCCACATGTTGATAATAGGGACAGGGCTGCCTGCAAAGCAGAACAGTTATTCATTTGTCATGACAGTGTTCATTTATCCAGGCACAGCTGTTGTCCGATGACAGAGGTCCAACAGTGGCTCCTGTGTGATGGAACGCGGGTCTGTGTTCAGACTTGTCCAATCACTGTTTATCTGAGACCTGCTGAACTCACATCAAATGTTCATCATTTGTAAATTCTTTTTCTTGAATTTCCTCTATTTCTTCCATGTTAACTGCTAACCCAATACCTTACATTAATTTTTAAAACCAAATTTACTAGTGTTATTTATCTAATTTTTCTTTTTAATACCAGAATTTTTCTTCTTGATTCTCTCTGTTATTATTTTATCAATTTTCAGCCTAACCTCACCTACTCTCATCTGTCTGAGAGCCAGGTTCTGATTAATGTATCTCCACACAAATTCAATTTAGCCATTGATAGTACATTTTTGGGGTTGATCACATCATATCCACCTGGTTATTTCTGGGATGAGGAGGGAAAATGAGGTAGAAAGTAGCAAAAAAAAAAAAGCTTTCTGTGTTGAAGCAGTTTATTTTAATTAATGAAATTAAATTTTACTTGGTTTGTGTGGCAAAGTTTTGGTTGCTACAGGGAGAAGCTGCTGAAGTTTCCCCCAGGTTCTGGTGGAGCCTATGCCAGCCAGCTCCAAGGTGGACCCACCGCTGGCCAAGGCCAAGCCTATCCACATTGGTGGTAGCACCTCTGGGATAACAGATGTAAGAAGAGGGAAAAGACACTGTGCAAAAGCAATCAGAAGAAAGGAATGAGAATATGTGAGAGAAACAACCCAGCAGACACAAAGGTCAGTGGAAAAGGAGGGGGAGGAGGCTCTCCGAGCTCTGGAGCTGAGATTCCCCTGTAGCCTGTGGGAAAGACACATGTTGGATAAGTTTAACGGGGACTGTGCTGCAGCAGGGGAAGAGTGTGAGCAGTCCTCCCTTGAGAGGGAAGGGACAGCAGAGAAAATGCGTGATGTACCGACCAAACCCCAAATTCCTCATCCCTCTGTGCCACTGGCTGGGGAGGATATAGAGAAAATCAGGAGTGAGGATGGGGAAGAGGGGAGAGGTGGGGGAAAGATGTTGTAAGATTTAGTTTTTATTTCCCATTATCCTACTCTGCTTTGATTGGTAATATATTAAGCTAATTTCCTCTAGTTGAGTGCGTTTTGCCCATGACAGTAATTGCTGAGTGATCTCTCCCTGCCCTGTTTTTGACCCACAAGCCTTTCACTACATTTTCTCTCTGTTACCCAGCTGAGAAGGACAGTGACAGAGCAGCTTTGGTGGGCACCTGGTACCCAGCCTGGGTCAACCCACCACATAAATTTTCTGGTCTCTCGTCCTCCGCAAGCTACTTACAGTAGCTGCCATTTGACAAGAAAGTTGTCTGTGTAGGTTTTATCGGTCTTATAACATATTGCCCATCATGTTGTGGAAGTATTAATTTGTACACATAAGTGACAGTAAAGTTTTCCAGTACTATATTGAGCACAGCAACAGAAACAAGAGTATGAGGCGGAGCTATACTGTTTTTTACTTTAAATACCAATCTAGATTAGCCCTGCTATTTTGTGTGGGCAATAGCTAGATTACTGCAATTTAATTTCTTGCATATTTAAAACAGTCATTACATTTTAAAACACATTTTAATGCCGTAGCTCCATCAAATTAATTTAGAGGTTGCACCAACTTAATTATACACACCCTTACAGCAATACAGCCACAGTTCCAAAAAGCTAAGGACAACCTTCCCCCTTAATTTCTGTGCACCACCAAACTTCTCCTGCCAGGAATGAATTAGACCTGATATTAAGGCATTAATGAACCCTGTATGTGTTTCTGGAGGAGAGCCAAATGCTCACGTATATTAAAATCTCTAGAAACGTGTTACTACATATGTGTTTGCATTCATAAAATTTATCAAGCAAAGCTATTCAGAAAAGCAAGATATGACACAGAGTCAGCCTAAGGAGAGATTGAAAATGGAAATATTTTATCACTAACTAAAGACTATTTTCATTTGTCTAAGTGCAATAGAAATGAGTGACAAATCCTCCATTCTCTGCAGACAGTTTGAGGCCTAAGCAAAAAAGCTCCATTAACACTTTTTTATTGTTCTTTCTTGAAGCTGAGTAACGTATCACTATAAACTAGGTGAAACAAATGAGGTATAAATCAAGCTAAATTCAAGGATTAATGAGATTAGCAGCTATCAGATCCATAGACTATCTATAGATTGACCACTAAGTCTTATGGCCTCAGGAGTTAATTACACAGCTATCACAACGCATGCTCATGACTGGCCTCTACCTGATCTGCAAACAAACCTTCCCACTCCTAGCACAGGAGCAGTGACATGGTTACGAAAATATGGCAGCAAATAATTCAGAGACAACAGACAAAAGACAGAAAAGTACTCCACAATGTCTTCAGGGCTTCCTCCCATGCTTAGGAAGCATGAGGGATGCTCAGTTACAAATAAGACAAAAATTGGGAAGCCCAGCTGTCAAAGCAGAGGTTGGTCCCCCCCTCCTCTCACCAGAGTCCAAAATTGCCTTTATAATTAACACATGTAGAAAATTATTTAAAAATATGCAGTGATCATAATGGCTAATTATTTAAAAATATGCATTGATCATAATGGCTAAGGTGGGAAGATCCAAGCTCTCTGTGTCTTGGTTCTGTTTTGGTGCAGTGCTTTTGCAGTTAAAATGGTGTCATGCAGCCCTTTTGGGAACAGCTGCTGTCAGGAAGCATTACAAACTCGCAGTCAATCTGGACAAAGATATTCATTCCCAAAGTGTGGTGTTTGGCTGCAGTAGGGAAATAACAGGAGTTAACAGGAGTGTCAATAAAGGAACAGGCAGTGGGGTTAGACTACAGTCACTTTGGGGGTTTGAGCACTCATTAAAATGACTGCCTGACAGCACTGTCTAAATGGAAATATTATGCAAACAGTGAATTCATCCTGGAGTAAAACCTCCTTGCTGTATCTTGCTGGCAAAAAAACTTAATCAAAAAATATATCCAGACTGAAATAGATCATGCAACCAGCTTTAGAGAGAACATGTAAGTCTTTATTTTCTCATTTTGGATTTCTCCACCCTCTCAAGGGATGGTGGTCTGAACTCTTTATACTTGTCAAACTCCCACTGACCTCAACAGAAAACAGCTCATCTCAAAACACAGCTGAGCAGAGCAGCCAGCTGCCTTTCCTTGAGCCAGCTGTTCCCAAACCGAGGTTGCAATCCCACATGCAGCTGCAAGGCAGGCAGTGAGAGTAGGGTCAGTTCTCCAGCCTATTATGTGGTACTTCCACAGACTGTGGGAGCAAAAGCTTTGCTACAGCAATGATCATGGGTATCTTCTTTCACTGCTTTAAAGTTGTTTTCCCCTCTTCCTCCCCCTCAACTACTGATGGAGTCTTATTACTGCTTGATCCAGCTGAACCCTAAGGCAAAGTTTTCAGCACTGGGCACACTCCTGCAGAGAGAGTTTTGTATGAATTATAAAGTCAGGGCATTCAAATACTACATCAATTCACTTCCCACAGGCTGTCTTCATGAATGCTTATTCATCTTGAAATGATGGTACTCTTAAGAAGTCACTTAAGCTCTTAAGCTTTCCTGGTCTCATGTCACAACTTCAAGGACAATCAAAAGGAAGAACGCTTGGAAAAGCATAAAAACAAAACCCATAGTCAGAAAATATTGATGCTGCAACTTCTGCTAAATAAAGAGATCACTCCCTGCACAGATACAGTATAACATGTTCTTCTGTATAGCTCATAACAAGCCTTGATTTATTAATTTCTGTCACCAAAAGATTATTGCTGTTGTGTCCTCCTTGTTTTGGGACACAGACAAACATAAATTCCCCTCTGCACACACCCTTCTAGAGCCTGTAAAGGAGACGCAAAGAAATGTTCCTCCCACTTCAATGGGAGAAATAATTGGTGACTATTTCTAACAGTCAGATTCTCATTCTGGCAGAGACATCTTAAAAATTATTTTTTGTTGTCATTACAGGTAGCAGTATTGGTAGCCTTTACAAAGCACTCTTGTGTTTCAAAGATAACATTACCACACAAACACTGTCTGTGCGCTTCCACAAAGGCTAAACAACACATTCCTCACTGCTTTAAATTATATCTTCCAGGCCTGCTGGAGATCAGAGGGGCTGGCACAGGGGAGCAGCTAAGTGCAAGTCACTTGTAATGTTCTACCTGCTAACTAATGAGCAGACAAGCCCTGGCAGGCTGGCTGGAGCTGCAGGCACACAGCGCTTGCTATAGCTCATTTCAGAAGTGTAGAACTGCTTTCCTCTCTCTCATGCCCTCTGCCACATGCCAGCAAGCAAACAGGAGCATGGGAGCAGCTGACCACTTCTGATGCCAAGGACTTGTGCGCACACTGTAACAGCCTGTGCTCGCCAGCACTTCTCAAAGGAAATGAGAAGCCAGTGTTCCTCTGAAGCCTTGGGTGAGGGCAGGAAGGGGAGGGGGAAGGAACTCCTCTCCCCGCCACTCTATACTCTTTATCCTGTCGTGGGAGCTAAGCAGAGGAAGCCAGATTTAGGAAAATGTGTGAATATGAGACCATGAGACCATGGCAGATTGTCCCCTTCCACACAACACAGCAATTGAGGGAGTGCTGTCAGGGCCATGGCACCAGCTCTCCATGCAGAGTTCACATAGTCTGGGAAAGTGGGCAAGGTCGAAGCACAGGAGCCCGTCTGCATCCTGATGTTGTTCTTTCCCCTCCTAGGGCACAGCTTGGGACAGACAAAGAAGTAAGCACAGGGCAGAGATGCTCTCACAGAGTCACAGAAAATGCTGAGCTGGAAGGGACCCACAAGGATCATCAAGTCTGACTCCTGGCTCTGCACAGGACTATTCCCACTCTTAAAACCACTTTGCCCTTCTCTTCCTCAAAGCACTTTCTCCTACTCACTGTCTTTGCTTACCAGTGGTTCTCAGGGAAAAGAAAAAGAAGAAAAAAACACAATGAGCAAATGAAACTTGTCATTTCCAGACACCAGCCAGGACATGGTAGTGATGCTCCTCTCCTGTCTCTGATGACGGACATATAGAGAAGCTATAACTCTGAGGAGTCAGGAGACATCTTCTTGCAGTGTACATCCTGACTGAGTGTCCCCTCCCCACACTGCCATAGCACTGGCTCTGCAGGATCACTGAGCAGCAAGAGGCTGGTGGGGAGAATGGACTCCACACATTTCCATTGTTCAGAGGCAGTTTGTCAATTATTTGAGGACCTGTCCAGGTCAAGTGGAGTTCTATTTTCAGAGCTGCATAATGACTGTTGATGACATCTGCCCATGACTGGCAGCACACATTGATGAGTCCTGTAAATGACCAGTTTCCATATGTACAGCCACGTGTCTCCTTTCTGCTCCAGGCTGCTGATAAAGATCCACTGGTGGTAGCTGCTGTTTAATATGGTAAATGATTTTGGAGATTTCAGTCTTCTCTTGTGTAATCTTCTTACATAAGGACTGAGAAAGAGAACTTGTGCAGAATTTGGACATCAAAACAACAGTGGATCTGGAGCTCAATATCTTGAAAATATTTTCTGACTATTCTAAGCCAATAAAAAGCCAACAGAAATAAAGTTCACCATCATATATACAAGAAACTTAAATAAGAGCTGCACTTCACCATAGAATCTTGTGTGCTAATCCACTTTGTGGCATTTAGCTAATCAGATGTTCAGTGAATAATATGGGAGGTAACTGAGTAAGTCAATTTTAATCTAAGTAAAAACTAAACAAAACTGAACAAAAAGTTTCAAAAACTGGAGCTTAGAGATTGTGAATGGGTTGTTCATAGTATAGGTTTCGGTCAGAGAAAAACACGTTGCTCTTCCTATCCAGCTACCTCATGGTGAAATGCACATTTTGAGACTTTTTGCATGCTGATTTATGATTTTGAGCCATGATATTCCATTTGGTCTCCTCATGTGCTGCATCAGCAGTTCTTACTGTGTGTTGCTTGTAGCTCCTTCTGCTCATTCCTCATAATTTATGCTTGTAGTAAAGAGAGAGGGGCTGACTTAAAATGTTTAAATTCTTGATGGCAGAGAGTGAGGAATGCAAAAACAAAGCAAGATAAAGAGAATCGAAAAAAAGTGAAAGTAGCAGCATGGATGGAAAATGCTGAGAGGCTCTTTTGTCCTTTTTATTCCTATCAATTACTGTCTGCTCTGTTCCTTTCTTTATCTTTCTTTTCTGTATCATGTGTCATACTGCAAGCTTGGAGAACACTGTGCTCAGATACAATGGCAAAGAGCCAACACATGCAAGACCTGAGAATACCAAAGAGATGAACAATGTTCATGGGTGGAGGCTGTTTGCAGTAATGTGAGAAATTTCATGCCTATGGGAAAAAGGTCACAATAAGGAGGGGGTCTGCCCTGTCTTTACTTCTGAGCATGAGGTATAGAAGGCTCACAGATTTACAGAACTCAGTAAGGGATGGAAGTTTTTCATTGCTTTTAGATGAGAGTTGTACCAGTTCTTAAGAGAACTGAGAAAATACTGGAAAAACTCTCCACCAGCATTTGCTCAAACTTTTTAATGAATTCAGTTTAGCTCTGTTTGTCCTTCATATACATTCTAATGCTGGTGATGAGACTCATAGACAGTGCAATCATTATGCAGATTATTCAGTGAAGGATTTGGAATAATGCATTGATAGAAACTGGATGCCTAAAAGACAGAGGCAACTAATGAAATTTCACCTCTGCTGTGTCAAAGAAATAGAAATAAACAAAAGGCCTTATCCAGGTGGGTTTTGTCCTATTCTAAAAGGCACAATTCTGAAATTATTTAATATTAAAATATTTTTCCTGCTGGACCTGATCAGCCTCTCAAATAGAAAACACAGCCTAAGCATGCATATTTTATATATAAAAAAAAATCTTTTTTCTTTCCTATTTGTGTTTTTTTCCTTAAAATGCAAAATCTTGCTTGTTGTATATTTCCTTGGCAGTAAGATCAAGACAACTCAAGGAAAAAATTGTTAAAGCTTCTAACATAGGCTTTACAATGAAAAAACACAGACCTAATAAATCCAAACACCACAGATGCAACCATCTTCTCTTATGCCCTCCAGAATGGCGAGGTTAGAGAGAATGTCCGAAAAAAGAGAGAGTAAGGAGGAAAAAAACCACAGACTAGGGGAATATCTATTGCATGTTCTTGTTTCATGGTGGAAACAATGTAATGACCCATTGATAATCTCTAGATCCAGCCAGTTAAGAAAAGGTTTCCTGTGTTTATTACTAAGTGAGAGCAGTAAATGAGAGCTGCTCTGTGACTGCAGTGGCTGATGGCATGAGCCCTACTGAACTCTGTCCCTGTTGCTCCACGCTGTTGCTGCACACACCAGTGCTGCAAGTCTCCTGCTTTGCTGGGCTGTGCCCACCAAGTGAATCTGTGTCTCTCATAGGTGCTGCACTGGCATCCAAGTTCTTCATTTTTTAGACAGACTCCTCAAGATAGTTCTGGAGAGCAGGTAACTAATTCATAGTGTAATATGCTTAACTGGAATTTCTAGAAGTGTTCTTTGTGAGGCAGACAGTGATAGCAAAACCAAAACCAAATTCCCCAATGTTTTTAAACTATTTTGCTCTCATCACACAGAAACACAGAGTCTGGGGAATTTCAAGAAGCTAACTTTTTGCTCAAATCTATCTTTTAATAGATTTAATCTATTTATTAACAATTTTCTATAAACTATCTCCGCAATTTTTATAAGGTTCTTCCAGTGCTCCTCTTCCTTCTAGTTGCTGTGTTGTTTTCCATCCTAAGCAGTAAGTTGGCTGGCTGGCTCTCTTCATTCATTGTGACATTAGGTACTTAAGCCTAAGGCGCCAATGTCTCTCAAAAGGTTGTGCAGTGTGGCAATGCTTTGATTCAGAAGACGAAATGCATCCAGGCACACAACTCTGAGTTTCACTTATTCCTTGACCTGCACTGACAATGCACACTCTTTTTTTCTCCACTCCTAGAAGGGAGACATTCAGTCATCCAAATATTTCTTTTGGACATAAATACAGCTTAGTTGCAAAACCCACTGAATGTATACGAACTGCAGACCTTATTTATAACCACTGTGTTCAGTATGTGATTGATTGCCTCCAGGAGGGCTCCTCAGATGAAGCCGAGCTGTTTGTGTTGGAGACAGTGGCTGCAGACCAGTGTCATTTGGTGGTCACCAGATAGCTGAGCTTTCTTAGTGCTCCTATGTACATGCCCCAGCATACACTATTATTTTAAAAGTCACTAATACTGCTTACTAGAACTTTGAAGGAAGATTTTTTTTTCCTCTGGTTCTGCAAGCTTTTTCATTTCCTTTTGCACAAAGGTCATAGTTCCTTTATGAGCTTAACAGAAGTCAGAGTTCTGCTTCTCTTCTCAAACCTCTTTTGCCAAGTTGCCTTTTTTTCGTTCAATAAAATAGCATACACAATATAATTATTCTTTATTTATATATAACACCTAAATATTTTCCAGATAATAGATGGTGAGGAAAACTGTAAGGATGAATCTCTTATGAAATCACTTAAGACAGAGATTATGTTCTTTCTTCCCAGAGTGACAGCACAAAGGAAGTCCACTGACTCCAACACAAGAGATGAAATAGAAAGATTCAGCTCAAATACATTCAGCAGATAAAAAAAGAAGGATTTCCACAGGAAAATATTCTAAAAATAGATCTGGAATTTGATGGCACTGTATTTCAACAGTATAATAATGATTTAATAAATAATAACAACAACAACAGCTACTACTTTATACCATGTTATGGTATGTTAAACATGTGATGTTAATGTTAAACATGTTTATGTTATGACATCATCTCAAATAATTAAAAAATAATATGCCCTGAAACTGTAAACAAATAATTTGGCAATTATCTGGAGGAATGCTTTTAGTGCAGCAAACCCAGAATAAATTCAAGGAATAAAGTTATGAGAGAGTCTGAGCAGCAGAAGCCCTTCTGCTTTAAGAGACATACATGTTAATGTCTGTTTCTAGACATTGCTCCTAAGCTAACAAATATGTCCCTAAAATAACATGACACCAAAACACAGATTAGGTCAGAAGGGAATGTTGGCAAACGCCATCACAACACAGAGATCCTCCAGGACTCCACTTAAGAGTAAATAGTTCCACACAGCTATGAGTACCCAATGGTAACTGCTGAAAGGATTAATTGTGGCCTACTCAGGTTCCATTTCTCCAGTAAATGTCCTACTGAAATAAAATACTGGAAAACAGTGGATTACAACATCAGGAGTTCTGACAGCATTCAAAGAGTGACACTCCAGAAGAACTCCTCTTGACTTTATACCCAAACTCCAGACAAGAATGGTACTGGTGGCATTTTGGAAAGATGCTGGCACATTATTTAGATATTTTTTTGTATTCTGTATTTCTATTTCAAAATATTTGAAATGACCACTAAGTTCTGAAAGAATATACATAAAAAGCTGAAGTTTTTTCCTCACATTTTGATGGTTAGTAAACCACAGTGTGATTTTTGGATGCTTCCTACTCATTGCAAGTCTAAGGAACATAAAATCCCTTAGGAACAGGGGAAAATTATTATGCAATCACAGACATGGTATGCACCAAATTAGGTTGATTTATTTTGTTTTTAAATGTGGAAATAGAACTCCATTAGAAAATTGTGTCAACATCCTTAGAAATAAAAAGGGACACAAAGTTTTGAATATACCCTTGCAGCATATTTTGGAGGCAAGCAGGCAGAGACTGTCTTAGATCTGAAATAAATACTTCTGAAGATGAACTGTGATCAGAAATGATCATCATCTGCAGTTCTGTGCACTCAAGAGGGAAATGCAGCTCCCATGCTTTGTCTTGTTAGTGAACAGACCATCATGGGCTGGAGCAGCACAGTGCATGAGCAGAAGGGCAGAAACCTTCTGTGCAGTTTAGGTACGAATGCTCATGATGGAAGTCACCTTATCGTGTTGCAGAGAAGCCCCATGCCTAGAGGAGCCTTCTGTATCTGCGTGTCTCTCTACTGACCTAAACAATGTGTCCTCCAGCAGCCACTGCAGGAACCCTTCCCCTTGGGCACGATGGGATGTATGACCTGGGCAGCTGCAAGAAGTCTCCCTTCACTACAACTAAAAAAATAGTCATCTACTGTATGTTCTGTGTACAAGTGCTCATTTTAATTAAGGTTTAATCTCCTCAATCTCTACACTAATCCTTGGTTCTCTATAATAATATTCTCACAGAGGACTCCAGGGTATTTTCTGGCATCAAACAAGCTTCTGGGTTTGTTCTGGTTTTACAGACTCCTGTGTATCCATCTTCTTTTATATACTGAGAAATATGTGAGGCAGAAAAAATATCACTGTTTGAGCACTAATTGGATGATAATAGCAATTTATGGATTCGAGGAGGAGAAATGGTGCCACTAGAGTGTGTAAAGTGGGCAGCTGGCACAGTAGCTTTTGCCAACATTTGTGTCAACGTGGGAGTACAGCAATATGGTAGCTGTTAACGTTGCACTCAATAAATATCTCCTCATATGTGAAGATGTGACTAGCCTTTTGGAGGAAGAAGGTATTCTCTGTATCTGTGGTAGATTTTAAGTGTAATCCCAATAAATCTCAGCAGGCCTTCATGTGTGCTTAAATATTGTCTACATAAATTTGCTTTCTTGAAATGCAGTGCATAGGAAAGCAGTGAAATAAAAATGAAAAAAACCACACTGAATTATCCAGAGAAGAACAGTATAATGCTCAACATGGCACTTTTTCTCAGCTGATTCAAGCCTTAAGGAAAAGTATACAGGCCTGCTGTTGTCCAGTGCATGTGACAATTTTTGTTTCTATATGACTTGGATTCTGTATTATGTATTTGTGCATCCACAGAAGCACTTAAGTTATTTCCAATTTTTTTTTTCTTGTTGCTGTTAGAAATAGGAAGGACATTAAAAATATTATTTTAAGATCAAGGAAATTGTTTCTGTTACACATGAACTTGTAACTCTTGGAATTAAACAGCAAAAATGATACTGGAGATAAAAATGTCACTAGACGATTTTGGGGTATTTTTCTACAGCTATTTCTTGTCATGAGATTTCCTCCTGTGGCTTTTCTACACAATGATTCAACCTTACACAATGATTCACTACCTTCTTTTAATAGGGAAAAAAAATCTGGTGTTAGGGTTCTGTCCTCTAGTCATGTTGCTTTCATGGTGTTATGACATTTTTCTCTGTGTGGAGTGTGTCCACCCTTTCTCCAGCTCTTCAAAAGCCTTCTTTCCCTGCCTCCATTCACCACTGCTACTCTTCTGAGTGTCATCCCTACACAACTACTAATTCTGAATAAATCCCACAACCCCATTCTCTTGGAAGAAAATTCTCTGTAATAAAAATTTATCATGACATCAACAACTGAAAGACCATCATTCTGAAGAGTCAAACTCACTGAGATTTTCAAAAATTTTTGTCTGTGAAGCCTCAAAAAGCTTGATTTATAGATACAAGTAAAATAAACAGAACTGAAGCAAACTCAAAATATATACTATGTACCAAACTGTCCAACTAAACCCCTTGTAAAATCAACTGGCAACACAACTAGAGAAAAGTTTCCATTTGGTTTTAAGGATGCCTATTCACCCTCCAACCAGCCAACAAAATGAGGATTCTACCCACAGAACATCACCCATGCATTTATTTTTACATTGCCGTAAGCATAGACTGTTTTTTATGAAAGAATCTGGGAATATAAAGAATAATCTGGTGGTATAGGGAAAAAGTATTAAATGACAGTGCTATTTCAAACTAAAATGACAAAATGCCTTACTAAAGTGCTTTTGGGTACTATGATGGGCAAAAATGGTCTTGTATGCATTGGAAATTAAGTTTTATAGTTTCACATGCAAATATCAGAGGGGTCATTTACACTTTCTTACTGAAAAGCTAATGACTTTCACATTTCTTAATAAAATACTTCCAACAAACCTCATTAATGCAGCTATTTACATTCACAGTTATTGGCATAAGCACATGAAAAAGGAAGATAATTTCTCCACCCTATCTCTCAAGCCTAAAAGCTTGAAATTTATAGCTGTAGAGAAATATCAAACAGCAGCACTGCCTCACAGCAAAACCCAAGCATAAAATAGCACCTTCTGAATGGAAATTAAGATCCTGAAGTGTTGCTCTGGGAAATGAGACATCAGCAGGCTGATTTTAGCAGCAGGTGGCCAAGAAAGACTAAGGCAGAGGTGGGTATAAGTTTTTTCCTGTCAGCATGGGGTAAGCCCATCACAGAGGAATGCAGAGCTCATGGGGATGGGTCTGGACCGTCCCCAAGAAGGACAGAGGAGTGAGGAACCCGAGCACTCTGCAAAGTTACCACTTCTCTTCCAGTTGAAGAGCAAGGCTGTATTGTGTTGCTGCCTCATTTGTATTTACCAAAGAGGTGAAAGAGCAGCCTCATGCTGCCATCACTAGACAAGCATGACAGCAATGAAATTGAGGGATCAGTCGCCTACCTGCTCTCTCCCGTGGTGTTCCCAGTGCCCCAAGGACATGGGAGAGCAAGAATGTGTGCACTTGCACGTTGCTCAGAGGAGGCTGAGATCCATCCCTGTGTCTGCTGCTTCCAGCTCAGATCACTCTTTTCAAGCAGATCCTACCTGGTGAGTTAGGCCTGGCTTGTAGCCAGTGCCTGGGCGGAGATCTGTCCTGGGAACGCTCTTGTGTGCTTTGTGTGTTTGATAATGACAAGATAAGGCTGCAGCCTCAGCAGCTGCCTTCCAAACACCAAACAAGTCTTGGGAGAAATACCAGTGGGGAAACACTGTATAGCTGCATTTTGCATAGAGTACTCTGCCATGACATAGACAGTGGTATTTAGGAAAAGTTTCTGAATTAAGCAGTAAATAATCTTGTATCAAAATAAAGACAGCTGGAATTTAATACTATACACAACTAACTTTCCAATAAAAATTTAAATGAAGGAAAAATAATCAGCAAATCCAGGCATGCTAACCTATGTGAGATTCATGAAAATGGAAGGTTATATTTATGAAATTTGTAAAGCCAGATACTATTTTTTTTATAGTCAATCACTGCTCCAGGTTTAGAATATTAAGGGAACTTGAATCAAAACCACTTCTGCTGCAGAGTAAAAGCACCTATTTCTTAAAATAGGTGCCAAAGATGTGTGTCTGACATCCCACCCTGTAGAATATACATTTTGCACATATAAAAATAAATATATAAAAATCCACTCAGAAAATAATCAACAAACATACAAACAAACAAACAAACAAACCTATAAACCTTTTTTCTTGAGCATCTGTGATCCAAAGACATTTAAGCCCAAGAAAGCAAACCATATTTGAGCTTTGTCAAATACTCATACTAAAGAGCAGGTCTAACCATCCCTTCACAAGAGGGCACCATCTCTTACATTTTATTTCCAAATCACATATGTGTACTCCCCTCCTCCAAAAACAAATTTTGAAAAATATTCACTTCATGGAAACACCCATATTCTTTTGAACAGATGGTAAACCTGATGGACTGGGATGCAGTGAATCCCTTATTTCCTGATTTCAGAAAGGGATATTTCCGATTTTGAAAATTGGTTTTAGAAAGTTTTCTGACTTCGTGGCTTAGGAGAAGATTAGCAATGTAGAAAATATAATTGTATATTGATAAATTCTGGAGATATGTGACAATCAGACAAAAAAATACAAGCAAAGTATATATCTGAAGAAAAATTCACATTGCAGTTGTCCTCATAGTATGGGTATTCCCACTCAACTCCCTCAGTCATTGCATACTCAGGATTACATCAAGCCATTAATTATACGGTAAATTCTCCTTCTGCTCCCCACAGCATCACCACTCCCTACTTTCTGCATATCTGAACATCCCACTGAATCTTGTTTTCCTGCAGGTTCTTCCAAGTGGGTCAGGTTCTTCCAAGCCCCTCCATCCCAGTTTCTCTGCTCTCTTTAGCCCTTTCCTCTCTTAGTTGCTCATCTCTCTTCTAGTTCCCTCTCCTCCCACTCTGCAGTCTCCCTCTGCCCCAGGAGTGCTGTACCTCGTGCACAGGGTGACCGTCTGGGATCCTGCCTTGGGCAGCTGCCTTTGCTTACACTGGAGATGGCAACTTCTCTGTGGGCCCTTCCCGTCACTGAGGGCTCTGCACTGCCCTGCTGGCGCTCCTCCCCCAGCTCCTGCCAGTCCCCTCATTCAAACACAGAGAAGAGAGGTTTTGTTGAAAGTTGTGTTGGGGCCTCATGAGGGAATGGTCCTGCCCACTCTGGCCAGTTGCCAAACTCCAAAGACACCTGAAGGGAAGGGTCAGTCAGGGTCCTGGGATATTACTGCTCCCGTCCCAAAGTCAGATGGGTGTGAGCTTTGAGTTCTGAAGGCACTGTGCCTACCTACCAAAATCCCTTTGCAACCAGTGCTCCTGGTAACCTCCCAGTACCAGAAGTGGGGAGGCTGAGCAGGGGAGAGGAGGAGGTGGCTGCACAGCCAGACTTCCCCTGCTGCCACTGTCATCGCATTTGCATTGCAGGGAGATGATCTGGCTGCCTTTGTGTGGCCCTTTGGCAGAAGCCCAGCAGCATTTCTGTGCCACTGCTCACATTGTACTGCAGGAGCATAAACACAGGCTTGTCCGCAGTGCTCTCAACAGCTCTGGAGGAAATCCATGATTGCCCAGTGTCAAATAGGCCAGAGAAGCTGGGCTCTCTGTACACAGCTACTGTCCTTATCCTAATACCCTGTCTCTTGTAGGAATGTGGAAATTCACTGGTATCAGAGAAATAGGACAGTATGATGTTACTGTGATAAATATTCTCATTCAGAGCTTGATGTTACAAAATTGTCTCTAATGCTCCACTGCTTCTGAAGACTCAGACTGGTGAGTGTTTAATGTTTCTCAAGACCATGCCATGGTGACACAGAGATAAATAAATGAGGCTGAAAATATTTGATGTTTGAGAAGAAAAAAATAGAGTTGCTAGTATGAGTAGAAAAAATATTTTGTAACCAGAAAATATTATCTCAACCATTCCTTTCCCTACACTATCAATATTTAAAAACATAAACTCTGTTATCAATACTCCAGTCCTTCCTGTCCAATTTCTCTTTGACAGAGAGAATTATCCTGGAAAACATAAAGACAATATCTTTCATCTACTTAGAAATCTTAGTACCCTACTGGCTAGGCACTATATATGAGCTACTTATATGAGCTACTGAACCATTATGCTGACTTTGCACGGATTTGTGTGACCACACAAATTTCCATGCCTGAGAGTACAAGAAACAGATCAGAGAAAAATCAGCGAGGTTGGTCCTCTCCAAACCTTGGGATCTCTAGACTGGAAAAAATTCCACTGTGCTTCCTGAATTTTACACAGGAACTTGAAACCCTCCAGCATCTCTTGCTGATCTTTCTGCCTCCTACAGCCTGAACAGGGCAGGCACTGGTCCAGTCTGCCACAAACATGGGGTGTCCACCTCCCCCTGATCCCCACCATGTACAGAGCAGGAGCTGATGGTGCTGCTACAGCAAACTCTGGGGAAATTCCAGCAGCTTTAACAGAAGCTGGTGTACATCTTACAGCCCCAGATGATGTGGGTTTTTTTCATTTCTCTGTTATGACTCGGGCAGAGCTGCTTTGCCTACAAGGAAAGCCCTTGCCTGTCTGTAGCACATGGTAGCTAGGAAAGCGTAGGTGTGCAAGCAGGACCTCCATCTGCTCCCCTTTGCTGTCCCACAGTGGAGCAGGCAGAGGGGTGAGGCACACACAGCAGCACTCTCAGCTGCTGCTTTACTTGTCTGAATCACAACATAGCATTTCATCAATAACCCCTTTTCAACAAAGACAAAAGCAGGACTTTGCTGCTGACTTCCCTAATGCTGCAGGGGCCAGCTGATTAAACTCTTTGGAAATGCATGGAAATTATCTTTATTGCACAAAGCTAGACAAACTTACACCCCCCTAGGAAAGTAATCCTTATGTATTACTGCAGTAATGTACTACTCGACAAAGAAATATAGTTACAAATGTAAATATGAATATGGAAAGAGAAATAATATTTCTCTTTCCTAGAAGCTGTTACCCCATCAGATACAGAGAACTGTAAAAGTCTGCAGGCTACAGACTTTATTCTTTCTACCTTTCACCTGAAATTAATATTGTTTTAAACAAATGCAATCTTTATAATTTTTTCCTATCCCAATTCAGTTACTATTTCCTGCTCTGCATTTAATTTTTAATAAGAAATTAAATATGTACCCTGATCAAAAAGTTAATCTCCTTTTAAATTACCCAAACATTAAAACTCTGCTTCTGTGGAAAAGAGATGGCACTCTGATGAACAGAGCCATCTACAGAAATCTTTTTGATAATGGTGTCCTTCTTTCAAATCCAAACATTTCCTTGATGTAGAATACAAATTGAGCTCTAGTGTATAAGTCAGCTAGGATTTCAAAGTTGGCCTTTATACTTTGCCATTAATTAATTCTGTCCAAGAAATTCAAACAAAGATACAAACAAAAAAGTTCTCTAAATACATTACATAAGGCATTCAGAATATTCTAATTCATTCCCCTCCAGGAACAGAGCAGAGTCAAAGAATAGTGTCCACAGCATCTTTGGACTGTATAAAAAGCACTAGAAACTGTAAGAAGCATTTAAAACCATTTATTTAAAGCTCTCCATTATAAGAGCTATTGTAGGGTATTTGCTAACCAATCTACACTTCTGAGTTCTAAACAATTGCAGGCTTAATGAAGTATGCTTTCCTTTACTTTCAGGTGCAGGAAAAAAGTGTCTTATTAAAAGGGAGGAAATGCAACCAGAAGGCAGAAGACCTCTTCCCAAAATTACTGGAAATTTGAGTAATCTAAATATTGGCTAGAAAGTCAGAAACTCTTGTTTGTGACCTGAGAAAGAGACATTCTTTCCCAATACACCCCATGTACACATTTAAGTCAGGTGGAACAAGTTTTTTCTCTGATACAATGAGGAAAGCCTCCAAAATCAGGAGAAACTCATACAAATTACTCCAATTTTTTGAAAATGTAATTTTCTTGCAATTATCACTACATAACTAAAACAGAAGCTGAGAATATGGGCCAGTGGTCAGTCAGCATAGTGAGATCTTCCAAGCTGAGTATTCAAAAATGCTTTGTGCTTAGGAGTAAGTACTACATCATGGTATAAAAACAGACCAATTATGTCTGTTCAGCCTGAAAGTAGGTTAAGAGTTTTCTTTTTCTCAAGATTCACTTAGTTCAACTTGTATAGAAACACAAGGGAAACTTATCCCCTCACACCTTTGGCACAAAACTTGGTAGCATTCATTCACCTGAAAACCAGATCTGTTAGACAGGTTAGGGGAGGAGGCAGAGTCCCAAATGTAAAGTCAGAAAGTAAAAGAAAAAAAAAAAAAAGTGTAAAGTAGGCTTTGTCTTGCTCCCTACTAGCCCACAGTATGCAGATGACACCTCCTTCCTTGACCCTCCTGTGTGACAATTTCTACGAAAAGCCACAGAGCTTAGTTGATACCACAGTGCTATAAGTGCCAGTAAGTTCTGTGACAGTTCTCTAGGCCATTATCTCCTCCTCTTAGCTCATTATTCCCTGGATCCCAGCTCACAGAACACTAATTTGTGGCAGCTCCTTATTCGTGCTAGGACCTTGTATGGTCATTGTTTTGGTGTAGCCTGTCTCATTATTTTCTTGTAATCTTATTTACTGTGCAATGAGACCTAGGAAGGTCCTACACAGGGCTGGATACTTTATAGGACTGAATTTCTAACAACTGATTGTGAACGTGCTGCATGAAGAAAGATAATATTTGACATCTTCGCTTCTTTTTTTGACACAGACCTACACTAATGGACAATCTTAACAGAATTTTAGGTTACAATAACTTGCAGCATTTCCTGAGGCTGTTTGAGAAGATGCAGTTCCTGTAAAGGATAGAGATTAATTCCAGTGGTTATATGGACATAGGGAAGCACATATATTTCTATTTTTCTTTGATCAGGTTTGATAACGAAGACTATATCTCTATCATGCAAATTTTGAGGGGTTAGAGGGTTGTGTTTAACATGCATTATAATTAATGCAAGCTGTTTAAATATTCATCAATGCTCTTTAGGCACTGAACTACAGGCACCAAAAGGCAAAAAAGACAGAATTTCACTTACATACTGTAGGAGGCAGTTACTAGGAACAATCTAAATCCAAATCAAGAAAATATCAATGATTTAACTCTTTCCTCCCTATAATAAATTCCAAATGTCCAGATTCAGTCTTTTTAGTCCACTGGAAATTGAAGATGAAACTAAAACCATACTGAGACATTCCTGAATGTATTGTCTCCCTCACCTAAAAATCCTAAATCCAGAGGAAGTTGATATCTGCATTCTTAGAGCATTCTTCCGCTCTATCTGCAGAGCTTTGGAGTCTCTCATTCAAGAATTTGGATTTTCTCTGAGATATGTGGCTTGGAAATTAGTCTGGCACAATATAATCCCTTTTGTTATGTAATTGGAAAACTTCATATCTTCTTGTAATATTAACATGGGTTTCAGAGGAAAGAGGAAACTCCACTTTTCTTAAGGAAACAAAGCCCATCTGATCCCACATCTTTGCAATGTATAGATAGATATCCAGGCATGAAAAGCAGACTTTGCAATTTTCCCAAGAAAAGCAGCATCATGCGATGCTATCTGTATTTTTATTGTGACTACAATTTACAGACCACATATTCTGGTGTGGTGACAGATGAATAGTTCCACGGCACAGCGTGGGATGATAGCCCATTATACAGCTAAGGGTCTGTTAGGAAGGTTTCCATGACAGCATTCTGTGTATCCTTGGTATTTTGGAAATAACATTCAGCTTTGATCTCTGACTTCTACAGATTTTACTGTTCCCATGAAACATTATATTCAAGTGAAAAAGAGAAAGCCAGGGCTAGCATGAATATTTTACATACAGCCAGGAATGCCTGGAAGTGATATTCCTGTGATAAACTGTAGAGCTAAGTGATAAACCACAGAGCTATTTGTTAAATGCACCTATTAAATATCTTTAATTACCTGTTCTACTCTCTGGCCAGTAACCATTCTGTCTTGGGACTTATTCTGAAGTTTTATACTGCTGAACAGGTTCAGACAGCTGGCATTTCCAGCCTGTTGTCTACATTAAAATATAGCATTTTTGAAAACAAAAACTGGTTTGAAGCCCAAGAGAAGTTCACTTCAATCCTGGGTCAAAAGAAAGTGCTTTTCTATGCATGAAAACATGATGGTTTTTGCAGCACAGCATCTTGTTCCACAAAGCTGAGGATGAGTTTAACACTGAATGAAGGAGAGAGCTGGGACAGGAAGGGCCTTAAGAATACTTCACATTCAGATGTTCATAAAAGTTGTTCCAAATAAAATTATAATTTGTTTTGCAGCTGTTTATTCCTCCACATTTGGACAGGGATTTTCCAAGGGGTCTGAAGGAACTAGATACCCAGTTCCTGTTGAATTTCAGAAGCATTCCACCTCTTAACTGTAGTGTGCTGCTCTCAAGGCTATGAGACATAAAACACAGCCTCTGTAATGAGTTTAAACAGTGGGGATCTTTGATTTTTCAAGAACAAGGCCACAATACTGGTCTTATCTGCTGCACAGGGAGAGGTCCTGTGCAACATTCTGCTAGTTTGGACATGGAGACTTTTCTCAATCCACCCATGACTCTGCTAAAGTAAAATACACTATCACATTATGCATATCTGTCTGTAAGCATGTACTTACAATTTATATACAGTAAAATATCTAACTGGCTGCAATCCGCTTAAGGAGCTTTCCTCTTAACCATTTGAATTTCAAAGCATAGATAAAATTTCAGAAGGATTTTAATTGTGTACAAGATCTGAGCTTAGATAAACCATCTACATGGATTCTTAATCTTTTGTGGGCAGCCAGTACTTCTTAATCAGTATAAAAAAAAGAATTCAATGGTAAACACAAACACTGAGTGGCAATACAAAAGCATGGATTTTCTAGTACATTTGAACATATGGCACAAAAAAACCCTCTCTGATAAGGAAGAGAAGATGTACTGTTTCCAAAATGCAGCTTTTGTTAATCAATTTCCCCACATTTTTTAGAGGATTATGAGTAAAATCTGAAGATGCAGAGAATGAAGAGAATTCCTGAGCTGTACTCTCATGGACGGAGAAGAGACCCACTCATATAGTCCATTCCTAAAGTAAATCCCAAAGTGTTTTTTCTGCATCAATGTCAGACAGAAGCATGAGCCACTGGTGTCCTACTTTTCTGCATGCTCCTCCATTTCAAGCTACAAATAAGCCAATAAAATATACCAATGCATGTTTCCATCCTTACAAATGTTTTCAGTAGTCCTTCACCCTGTCAGGAAAGCAGTTTTCCTGGGGCATGACAAGGAAATGAGCCTTTTGCACCTCTTTTAAAGGATGTACTGATTTAACTTGTGAAAAAGTTGGGTGTAAAGGATTACCTGATATCCCTTTATGACAGTCAACATTAAATCAGAGCTTCCACAGGAATCAACAAGAACAAGACGGGCGGTGGAGCCACAGTAAAACCAGCACAGTACTTACTTTGTACTGAGCCATGGTACTGCCTAATGATTAACAGACTAAGAATTGGTGTGAGGGACCTGGGCTAGGACAAAGTCTAAGGCCCTTAGCACAACCCTAGCAGTGAGGGTGATAGAAGTACCCGTGATAGAAATTTGTTGCTTCTCTAAATTTACAGTAAGAGAAGGGGTGAGATAGAGTCCTGGGGAAAAACACACAGATGAAACAGGGAGAGGCTGAGTTTATTGCACCAACCTACTGCTTAATCTTCTTCAGGGCTGGGTAACATGCTCGAGAGAGAGACACTTGGCTCTGGTAGTTTTCTTCAAAAGGAAAGATTGTTGTTCTGAACTTGTAGCCAGATCTGCTCAGCTATTCACCTGCTTTCTATCAACAGGTCTCACCTTGCAGACTTGATTCATGTTCTTTGGAAAGGTCTTAGGTTAGAGCATGCTGCTAATACCAGAGCTGTGGATTCAATCTCTGTATAGGCCATTCACTTTAGAGTTGGACTTGATGATCCTTGTGCATCCCTTCCAGCTCAGAATATTCTGTGTTTATGTGATTTTGAGAAGTTTGGTCTGGGTAAGAGGCAGTCTTCAATGTCTGAGGAATGCTAGTAGTCACAAGAACAAGTGATGGTAAATTTCTTGATGGGATGCCCTACATGTAACTGCATGTAGGGCTGCCATTGCTACCTCAGCTCATATTGAGGTCCAAGCAGCACTCACTTCCATTGGTAAAGGTTGTTACTCTACAAAAAAGAGCAAATGAAGAGAGGAAAAAAGAGCTGCTCAACCACTGTCTTCCCTATTTTTCTCACCAGGCTTTTGTTTATTCTTTGACAGTGTTCCCTTTCCTTGTCTGAAGTACAAGATAGCCAGGTTGAGGAGGACCTCCATGTAGGCATTTGCAGGCTGTTTGGGATACAGAACCTGGAGAATTTCCAGGTAAGCAGGCACTCTGAGCCCACAGAGAGGGCTGGCATTTTGCCATGCATCCCCAGCTCCAGAGACCCTTCTCACATGGAGGGGGTGTGTTATGTGCCCCACAAGTCTGACTGCTGGCTCCTCTCTGTTCTACAGTCTTGGCAACATCACTTTGGAAAACGCATTGTACAAAATATGGGATGACAATCAAAGAAACCTACAGTCAAGGGCAAAGCCACACCATGTCGATAGTGAGTTTTGATAAGTGTTTCCAGCCCAGACAATCTGGATACATAACCTGCTCAAGCCAAAGTCAGAAAATAAAAATGAAGTATGAATTAACAAGTTGTGAAGGAAGCAAAAGAATATTTTTAACTTTCTGCCTTTATTTGGCAGCTGACAAGCTTTTGAGCTGGCAGAGGTTACCTTAACTACTGGGACTGCCCAGCACTGGGAGGGCTGAAGGAAGGTTGCAGAGGGCAGGTACAGGAAACATCCATGGGCAGAAACAGCAGCACTTGTCAGCAAATTAGAATACAGAAGTGTACAATGCACTTAGACACCTAGTTTAAAAATTATGTGTCATAGGGAAGTGAAGATGGATGCATCTTGGGAAGAGTTTTACTTCTGCTCTGAATGTTCTGGCAACATGGTATTGTGCATTTGGCAAGTTTCTCTAAAGTTAAAACCTGGAATCAATGGGCAATGTATATCAATATTTCTTCAGCTCAGAGATGGGTTTCTCTTCTAGGTTTTCTTTTTTTCTTTTCCTTAATGAGAAGGACTTCAAGGACCCTTGGGCTGTAGAAAATACATTGCAGACCCCCACTTTTAAACAGAAGCCATTTTATAGAAACTGGTAAAGTCCTGGGGCTCCTTTTGCCTGACTGCAATGAGAACTATGTAACATCTGATGCCTACCATTCACTCATCAGCAGCTATTCTGCTTTTTTTTTTCCAAAGAGAATACCACGCAACTCTAATCGAAGTTGATGTAGATCAATGTGAGCCTTTACTTTATTTAAAGGGACATACAATTTATTGATTTGTGTATCAAATTTTAGCACACGTGTTTTGTCTACAGTCAATGCAGCAAATCTGTAGATCCAAATGTCATTCAGTACAAAAACAGAGTAATATCAGGAAGATGATTAGGCAATGGTGTTGGCATAGGACAAATTTATTTTATAATTTCAAGTTTTTAATATGTAAAGATAACTACTTGAGCACAAAGTTAGAGCCCTGGAAAAGCATTAAATCTGAATGTTCTTGCTCTGTGGGGGTTTATAAAATGGCTGCTTGCTTGATTTAAACATGATGTCCTATTTCTAGATATTTAAAAATAATTTGAAATTAAAAGCTAATTTATCTTTTGGTGTTGCTAATTAGTTAAAAAAAGCCAAGAGCTTGTTTTTTAAACAAAGCAAAAGCCCACATACTGTGCTGCCATACATCCTTTGCTTAATACGCCTTTTTCTTCTTGTTTTTCCTGAACAATGTGGTCTGGTTATACATCTGATATGAGCTTATCGCTAGAGTCAGGAATTAGGTAGGATTCACCTCACTGGCCATGTACAGGCATGCACATGTTAGAGATTTAGTCTGACAACTATCTAGGCTCCCTCTACAGTCCAAGAAGCAGGAAAGGCACCTCACTCTACTCCATCCTCAGTTTAGGGTCCTCCCCATGACCAGCTCCTCCTGCATGGCTGACCTTGGCTACATAGCTGAAATTTATAAAGCCAAGTACAAAAGATATGAGTCCCAGCTGCAGTGAAAGCTGCTGCTTTTACTTAAGATCAACTCTGCTTAATTTCACAGGTTTGACCCAGCCCAGCACCTCCTTTCAGAAATGCATTACAGGTTACTTCCGTGAGATTAGTGCATTCTTACTCTCAGGCAAATGAAAAAAGAACTTGCTGATTCATGTCCTCAGTCTAAAAGAAAGACTGATGTTCACTTGTTAAACCCTATATAAATTACATGACATTCTTAATTGGGTTAATTAAAGCAGTATTAAGGAGAAAGCAAACGGACAGCTGTAGTGCCTCTAACATATGAGAAGAGCTTTTATCACCTTTGACCTTTCCTGCTCCTTTCCTTGAAGTGCAGACATATAATTCATATTGCTTTCTCCTGGGAAAGAGGGAAGAGGAACATGGAAAATAAGTTAATACTTATCAATGTCAGCACAATTGTCCACTAAGGTGGCATCATCAGCCACTAATAATTAATTTTTTCCAGGGCATACTGTACATCTATCATATGTCTCCTGTCAGTGCTGAAGCTGGGGACAGAGATTACCAGTTCTGCTTTTGCTGTGTGAATAAAGCCATGATCTGATGTGAATGACTCACTGCTGTTGTGTAAGCTTGTAAGCATCTTTGCATGAAAGATGAAGGCATTTTAGATGAGCCCACTCGAATCAGTGCTATCCTCTCAAGCTTGAGAACATCATTCTGAAGAAGACGGACTTGAAATGCAACAAGATTTGAGCTACTATGTTACTGGAAAAGAAATCCACCAAAGATCAGCTAAGAAGTATTCATTACTTCAATTTATAATTCAGCTTGGCCATGGAAATGCCTCTGGTCAGGAGCTTTTTGAACTGCAACTCCAGTCATGCAGCATTTCTGAGGAAAGGTGTGGTCATTCTAAATCCATTTTAGGAAAGTGGTAGGTCTGAAACACACGCTAAAGGGAAGTCAGTTTCATGGTAATATTTTTAAGAATTTGTTTCAACAATAGCAGATTGATCAATTTCTTCAATTATTATTTGAAATTTCAAAGGAAACTATTTCCCTGCCTCTAGTTTTCACTGAACTTGACCTGTCAGGATGAATATGTGCTCATATGAAACCGCAAGCCCTGCTGTCATAGGCTGGGTACCAGCCCCTGCTCCTGTCCTCCTCTGCTCAGCAGTATCAGCTGCTTGGACAGCCAGGGAAGGAGGGGAGCTACCCTGGGAGCCCACAGATAGCCTGCCTGCCAGGGCCTTTGCTCCAAGACGCCCTCCCCTCTCTGTGGCTGCTGGCTGTGCCCCCATGAGTTGCCTGATGCATTTAGAGAAGCTACTTGGCTCACAGGGCAGCACACACTACTTGCCTGGGAAATGGTAGTGTGTATGGAGCCTGGAAACCAGGGAGGGGTAGAGGTGTTCCATTTGCAAGAACTGGTACATTCCTTTGTCACAAGACTGAAAGTACATTTGGCCTTTATGAACTTGGAGCTGTTATTTCTGGCACTGGTTCCCACTAACTCACCAGTCCTGGAAACCTTGTTAGCAGGTACTACATGGATTACATAAATCACAGCCAAACATGAAAAATCTTGCAAAAAAATTATCATCTTGCCTATGTAGTCTTGCCTAAGAGATGACACAAGAAAGATAATACAAACTTGAGAGACAAAACTTGTTTAGCAGGCCCTTGTTCTTTACTCATCCAGGACAATGTGTTGAGCTCTGTTGGCTTTGCTTCCCTGGGCAGCTGCACTGAAGCTGGAACACTTCCCTCACACAGCCCAGATTCTGGTTTCCATTTTGTAGAGCTACATAATTCGATTTGCTCTGGTGGTTCAAAAGGTCAGTGAGGAAGAGCTCCTGTGGAGAGGAGAGTGAGCAGCTCTCACTAACAAATGGGTGCTTGCCTTGGAAAACAGCATGTCTGTTCACATGCATCCAAACTGCTAAAGCATCCCACCGAGAGTGAGCCTGTCACAGGAAGAGGCTTTACAGATCTTTCAGTCACCAGGAGTTACACAAACAAGAGGCAGAAAAAGCATTTTGCTCTTTAAAAGGGAATCATTATATACAGTGCTTGATAAAGTGTATTCTACTAATTCGTGGAATTGGGAGGGAAAACAGGACCCAGTTGTTCGAGGAAAGCATTCAGATGTAAAATGTGACCTCAGCTCGGTGGTGGTGTTGTGACAGGAGAGAGGCAAAAAGGATATTCAAAACACACAGCTAAGGAAAGGGAAAGAAAAGCTGAATCCAAACTGCCATGTAAGGACAATAACAGTGTGTGAGTTGGAAGGGAACCACCCGGGTCCAAGTCCACATCCAGGGAAACAATTAATTCAAAGGCAGCAGTTCTTGGAAAATTTCAATTATGCATTGCTAAGGTAAAGCACAAGCATTTACAGAGCAAATGAATAAAGGTAAAGCATACTATTCTTTTTCACAAACAGAGCAGGTCAGAACACTGTTATTCCACAAGCACTATGGATCACAAAGAAACTGTCCTGCCTTGCTTCCACTGGAGTGAGAGAACTCACTAAGAGAGAAGAATTAGACCTATACAGGAAGCATCAGTCTGCTACATTTATACAGTGTCTCTTATCAAAAAAAGTTTGAAAGATATTTAATGTGCAGAGTTAACAGGACCATTCAGCTACCAATGAACAGAAGCTTCTTGATTATACCATAAGAGCTGACCTCTCTGCCTGGAAGGCTGTGCAGTGGTGGGTCAGGAGAGCCCAGGCACGCAGCACATCCTCCTGGCCCACACACTCTGCCCACTTTCCCACCAGTGGTCACCCTGGCTGCACTGAGAGCACCCCAGCAACATCAGCACCAACAGAAATTTTGCAAAGAAACCCTCAGTGCTTTCACCAGCACACACCTCACTGCTGGGCAAGAACCATGTGCATGGCAGATGTTGGCCCTGCTGATCTGTAGCTCCTGGAAACACTCAGATAGGTGGAAGAGAAGGGAGCTACCAAATCCACACTGACTGGCAGACAGCCATGTCCTTGGTGCTGTGTTATCCTCCTGCCCACTTGAAGGTACTCCCAGCTGGCCATAAGACTTTTCTGAATCACTGCTGTCTGGAGATGGTTTATGGAAGAACTGTATGGAATAGTACATCCCAGAGCACCATGCTGGGCATAACCTACTGAAGAAGCTGCACTACCTGCTGAGCTTAAGCAGACCCAAAGAAATGATTTAGAGCTGAAGTTACCTGTAGGGCACTCCCAGCCTTCTGAGCCCTGTGCTTGAAATGTCTGTTTATGACCACTTCCCCTCCCACCCAGCATAATAGGAGATAATTAGTATGAAAAAGCCAGATGCTGGTAGGAGAATATTGTGAGGTCACAATGTTTTATACATGTGGTTGAAAAAATAAAAAGCAGTTACTAAACTGTGGTTTGCATAAAGTGCTCTTAGCATTATGTTTTTAAAGGCACAGCAGTCCTAGAAATTCTCAAGTTGGGTGGTCAGTATTTTTGTTTCAGTTTCTAGCAACTGTGGAAAATAGGAACAGACAAGCCATGAAAGCTTAAACCTAACTTTGGCGGCTTTTCTGGCAAGAAATCACTGCTCAGCCTGAAAATGTTGCCATAGTCTACAAGAATAAAGCTGCAGATCAAATTTTATCTCAGAGTATGTGTCAGTTTTAATGTACGAGGCCTTTATCATGAAGCAGAACTAGGAAAAAAGCCCAAAACCACTGAGGCCACTGTGACTTTTTTCCCCAGACAGTAACAAAACTCCTGAACAGTGCTATTTGTGGTTTGTGTCTCTGCATCAGGAACATGTGAATTTTGGCTTGTAATTATTCAGACGCAGGACAGGAAGCTTGAGCCAAGGATAGGTTTTATTTCTGCTCTGAAATTGCCTTTTATACTTTCTGGAGATTGTTGAGGAATGACCCTCAAATCCTGGAGTTGATACTCTGTTCTTATATAAAGCTGCAAATACATTAGGAGGAAAATTTTGTCAGAAGCCACCTTTAGTCGCTTCACTCACTTTCAACCTTTCTCTTCATCACTTTGCAAATAAAAAAATCAAAAATGTTTCTAACAGCAGGGACAGCAAAGTCCTTGAGAAATGACCCAGGAAAGAAACACTACAGTGTTTAAAGAGAAGCTTAAACAAACATATATCAGAAATGTGTTTAAAGCTTCTGGAGCTCAGCTGGAGCTGCTACTTTGCAGCTGGGGAGGCTGTAAGGCTGTCCGGGCAGCACTCGAAGGTGAAAGAGCCCAGTATCTCCTTTTTCAAGGAGGAGAGGCTTATGGGCGGGTTGCAGTCCTGGAACTGACAGCCCCTAACAAGCCTAACCTGAAAATTTAGCCCTACCTAGAGGTGTTTTGCTCATTATAACAATAAAAATTAAAGGAAGATTAAAAGGAAAGGAATCACCTGTCACCCCAGGTTATGGGATGTTCAAAAAGCTTTGTAGGTTCAACTGGGTTCAAAGCAATATTTAGCTACCCTGCTGACAAAATTGGTTTTCCTGCTTTCTTGTTTTGGGTATTTGTGCTTCAGCTGCAGCTCTGTCCCTTTCCTGCATAGTGGGCTGTTGCCGCTGAAGATGAATAGATCACACGGACACAGGTCGAGGTGTGGTGAAAAGAAGAAGCCGAGTTTATTTTCCCTCCCAGGATTTATAGGTTTCTGACCACGGCCAGGGATTGGATGGTCAGGATAACACTTTCTCACTGCACTGGCCATGAGAGATGCCCATCACAAGACGTGGAACAGAAAGAATGTACATATATCTATGTTTACAGTTACTGTCCTGGGAAAGTCCTTAGAAAACTGTGTTAGCAGTTTTCAGGGCGACAGTGGATCATCTCCCTCCATCGCTGTGTTCCAACAAAAAGGAAGCTTGTACATGGGAAAAACATCAGAATTCTACCTTGTCCTCAAAAGCTTTCATCTAAAGTCTTGATTGCATGCAAGAGGTACCAAATGCACACAGACAGCCATTTTCTGCACTCACAGCACAGTCAGAGCTTCTGGGTTTCTAGAGTTCAGCTGTGGTTGATTCTTGATAAATATGCTGAGTTCCTTCCTCTGCCTGCAAAGGGACAGTTCTGTGTCCTCATTTTCACTACCAGGATGTTTTTGAAAAACTCTCCATTATTTTTTTACTTTGAAAACATGCCGTCTCTTCAAGCATAAAATCTTGGCACTGATAGACCCTAGGGCTTTTATACAGTAAATTGATCAGATTATTTTGTTTAAAACTATTGTTCGGAATACAATTAGAATTTCTGGCTCTTGGACTGTGTTCATTTTGGCCTCATCACAGCTAAAATTCTGACTTGAAGCCCACATAAATATTTGCACTTTTAGCATTTATTTTGATTCTAATCATACTCATAGTTTGGTTGCCTTTTTTTTAAAGAAGAAAAGTACATATAAATCAGATTAAATAGATCTCTTTGCTACAGTTTTGCCATGAATGTCTGCTCTGTAGAGGAAGACATCACCGCCAGATTTTTTCAGCGACTCCTGTAGATATTTACTCTACTGTCCTATAATTGCTTTAACATGTATTTTCCTGCACAAGCTAACTATTCACCATTAATTTTATTAGCAGGAACACTCTGCCTAATGTTCAAACTCCAGAAATTTCTACATTCATTCGTGTTTACTTAAATACCCCAATCGGTCTTAGCAAATGTAATACTGTGATGTGCAAAAAGGCTGACCTCCAGCACCAGAGCCTTGCAATGAAACCCCGACAGGTTTGAGGTGCATACCCCAAGCCTATTCAGAAGAGATCCATTTCAGCCTTTAAGCACATGAATCTCTGACACTGATTTTTCCAGGAACGGTGTTTTCCTGCTCACTTCTGGAGGCAGATTTGGCTGGTAAATTAATATATGTCTGGCTTATGAAAATGGAGTTCAGATTTTTCTAACAAAAACAAAATCCATTTTTGGATGGACTTCAGCCTGTGGATTGACTCTCCCCACATTCCCAGGTGTGCTTTGTCATTTTGTAGTGAACTAAACGCAGGACAATAAAATGGAGCCTTTTAACTCAGCTTGGCCGGTTCAGCTGAATATTTTTCAGTGTGTTCACAGTGGCAGGCCCTCTCTTTTCACAGTGTACATAACAAAAGTTAGCATTTACTGTGATGCACAGGCTGCATGCTGCTGTGCTGTGATGTTTCTGAGAGATCAGCAAAGGCACAGGAGAGGCAGGGCCAGCAAGCCCCAGCCTGGAGCAGCCAGCCTGAGGCAAGGTGCAGCTCCCAATCTGCACACACCATGTGTAGCTCATGGAAGACGTAGCACATTGCTTGAGACCACTTAATTTAAAATATTGACACAGACATTTATCACAATTAACATGAATTATTGCTTGCCTTGCCAGTTTCTGCAGGGCAATGGATGGTTTATTGTGGTCAGGACAGAAACACTGGAAAACCTACACAGTTGCTATCTCAAAGCAGCTTCTCTGCAAACACACACACACACATGACTCAGGTGACCTGGCTTTGGGGCTGGAAATGCAGGGCTTTGCAGAAGGCACAAATCCAAAAATTCAAATGTAAGAATCGATACACCAAAAATTTCTTTTTCCATATACCACAGGTGCATCATGATCTATCTGAGATTTTCCAGTGCATCACTCAAGATGCTATTTGGAACCTTTGCTCTGAAAATACTTAAAAAAACCCCTCAGTACACAAGGCACTGCATTTTTATCACAGCTTTTAGGAGATGGAAAAGGGATTTATCAGAAGCATATTTAAAGGAAGATCTAGGTTTTTCTAACTTTACATTTTATTTTATTTTTTTTAACAGAAAATTAAGCCCATGTTTCAGTCAGTTCAACGTATTATATAATAATTAATATGCTGGAGTTCATTATTATAGCCAGTGATGTTTCTAGTGTTCTTTACTCTATATGAGTGTATCTATACTAGAAGGATATAAACAAAGGGCCAGATGGGAAAAAAGCAGACATTATAGCCAGACTGACTATGAAAAGCTCCAGAACTGAATCCAATGACTTCTTGTCAGACTACTGCATGCTATTCTGAAAGGCAGCCAGTAAAGAACTTGATAATTCAGCAGAATATGTCACTTTCTTGGATATCTTTTTCCAGTTGTAAGCAGCTGTTACTGTTAAACATTCCTGCCTTACTATTTGCACTCATCTGGCTGCAGTTTCCAGCTGATGATTTTCCTCATGCCTTTCTCCACTAGATTCAAGAGCCCATTAAAACCCATTAAAGTATTTATATGCTTTAATCAAGTTGCCCCTTAAGCCTCTTCCTGAGGTACTGCATAGATTGAGCACCTTAAAAATCTCTCCCTGGAAGGCATTATCTCTAGCCCTCAAGTGAGTCTCAGAATTCTTATCCCCCCTGCTTGCCTCCTAACTGCTGGTTTTTTTATTTTTTTATTTTTTTCAACTTGTCCTGTTTTTAAAACGATCAGACCATCTTCCTCATTACAAATTTACCAAGAGTCTACAAAACTGTATCACACATTTTCTCCTATTTATTATGTCTCCTTTAGCCTTCTGGGCATTTTTTTCCCAGTGCTGAATGCATATTAGGAATATAAAATGTATATGAAATGTACATGAAATATTGTCTCAGTTGCCTGTTATATTCAGCAATAGTTGCAGCACCCCTTCCTATTGAACCTGTGAACTGAGGTGCACTTTACAGACTTAATTTTGCAATGCTAATTGAAATATACACTGCAGTCAATTAGTAAACTTAACCCAGAGGTTGATATCAGCTTTGTCTGACCACAAGAATCATACTATCAGACTTCAGCTCTCTGTGCCAGAAATCTTTTTCCTAAGATTTTTTTGCTTTTCTATACAGAATGAGAAATACTCCATGTTTTGAAAATGTCATTCTCTGCTCTTACAAAATGATAGTGATTTCTTCTGCTGCTCTTTTACATTTCAAAACTTTTAATTTATGCTGTTTGGTTTTCCCCTAGTTCTTACTTTTTATGCTTCTAATTCTTTACTTTGTTTTCTCGTAAAGTAGAATATGTTTTTGGCCAAAACATTTTTCATATAGCCAAGGGATACTGGCATTTTGTCCATCTAGAAAACTCTTAGAGGTCTTTGAGGTTTCTTTGACATTTTGTGTGCACACATGTCATAGTTGCCATTATTTTTGTTCAGCCCTGATAAAGCAGACCTTGGGGGTCAGTCACCACAGACAGCAGTGCTTGGGATCTGGTCCATTGGATCACTTGGATCCCATGTGTAATCAGGACATGATCATCAGCTTCAAACACTGATTTCTGCCCACCAAGCAACTCCTTTTACTCCTTATAAATTAGACTCTAAGTGCAACTACTGTGTTTAAAGAGGAAGAAATTTTGAAATAGAAATGTACCTTTAGAATTAGTAATTCATAGAACTACTTAATTAGTAATTAAACATTACTATGTTAATTAGTAATTAATAATGCTCCACTTTAGGTGCCTAAGAACGACAGTGTACAAGCTTAAGGGTCAAACTGTCCTTTTCCTGTAAACCTTGATCTTTTCACCACATTTTGAAAGAAGAACTTAGAAAATGAGAAATGTTCTCTCGTTTTATTTATGATCCACAAAAGGTTCTCCACCAGTATCTTCTGATGGGTTTTGCAGCCATAATGCATTTGAATCAGAACTAATCCATTCTCATTTGCCAATGTAATTAATACAAGCAAAGATCTCTGTAACACCCAATTAACAGACGCATCATCAGAAAACTAATTCAAATTCATCCCCTTCCAGGTTCCTAATTTTCCCAAAATATTATCTGAACTCCATGCAGACCAAAGGCTTTTGATAAACTTGGCAAATTAAATGGTTCTAGCTACCTCAGTGCAGATAGCTCTATTCTTCGTGGCTTAAAATCCTATCTACAAAATCCGTATGACTTAGAAACACTGTCATAGAAGAAAAAGATAAGCTGCTTATGGTAGTTTGAAAGTCATGTTAGATTACAGTGTTTTGACTGTTTTTCTGGAGGAAATCCACATGTGTGTCAATTGTAGCAGCTAGAATTGGGTTATTTATGCAGCTGGGGTAAAGAGAAAATTCCCTGCACAAGCTAAGTCTGGGAGGGCAGCTGTTGTGTCCCTCCCTGGCAGCACAGCAGCCTGCTGGGCTCCTGCAGCCATGGCCCCTACCTGTGATCAGGGCTTTTTGCACAAGTGAAGTGCAACTGGAAAACTGCTAAGCCAGAACCCACCACGGAACTTCTGTTGACTATGCCTTGGTGCAAAAATGGGTAGTTCATTTTATGAATAACTACTACGTTGCATGACTATTTCTATTTTTATTCTCTGTTTCAGATGACAAATTATATAATTGTGTTGGTACAGCTTTGCGTACATGGCAAGAGAACTGAGCTTTCAAGCAGGTTATTCTGGAAGCTAAACAAAGCAAATAATGATCCCAGGGAAGAACTAACACGAAGAGGAGAAAGAGGCTCAGATCAGTGTGTGAAGGTAAGATCAGGGAGGCAGAACGATCTATTAGGAATGTAATTCTTGCCTGCAGCTACCTTCTTTCATTCACAATGCTGAGTGACCCTAAGTGTACAGAAAGACCTGATAAACATGAACTGAAGAGAGAAGGGAATACAAGACACAACAGCATGCACTCACAACCCAGGGGGCCCAGCTGTGTCCTGGGCTTCATCAGAAGAGGGGCCAGCAGCTTTAGAGAGGGGATTCTACCCCTCAACTTTGCCCTTATGAGACCCCACCTGGTGCACTGCATCTAGCTCTGGGATCCTCAGAACAAGAAAGATGTAGACCTGTTAGAGTGGGTCCAGAGGAGGCCAGTAAGATGATCAGAGGGCTGGAGGAGGCAGCTGAGAGAGCTGGGGTTGTTCAGCCTTGAGACCATGCTCCCTGACTAGCACTAAGGGTGATTGATTTGTGTTTGAAAGCAGCTTAGTGTTTAAGCACAAAAACTATGCACTGAGAATTACCTGCTTTTCAGATGAGACAGGTAAGTAGGGTGCACACAAGCTATGATGTGCACTGCTTGTTTTTCTGTAAATTGCATCAACCAGGAAACCGTTTCAGTACACCTGATGTTATCAAGCCTTCAGACAAGGACAGATGTCATAAAGCTGTGTCATGGGATTAAAGTCAGAGGTTAAACTGACAGCATAAAATGCAACAAATAGGCAGAGTTGAACACCCACAATAAAAACATTATAGGAGACAGATAATTTTATTTTAGCTAACAATGAACAGGAACCAGCATCTGCACCGAAGCAGAAAAAGCAGTGAGGGAACACCAGCCCAGTGACTGTGACTGCAGACTTGCTGAACTCATTGAGAGCCATGACAAGAAAGGAATAAGCACAGATTAATGATGTTGCCTGAAGGAGAAGGTTCGAAGCAAAAATTTCCAAAGGAAGCAAGAACTAAAATTATATTACTTTAAATAATAAAGTAGCAAAGTAGCAAATAAGCAAAGTACATTGGCAAAAAAAAAGAGGTCCTGGGAATACCAGAGAAAGTACCCTAGACATTGGATCAGAAAACCTTGTATCACTGTATCAGCACTTTGCCCTGCACCAGGAATCTTGAGGGAAGGACATTGACAAATGACTGCATGCCCGGACAAGTAAATCAAGTTTTCTGCTCATGTATGCCACAGAAAGCCGCAGCAAAGAGGTTCTCGTGTATTTTTCACCCTGCTGTGCTGTCTACATTTCAGCTGGGAAACCACAATTCAGCGCAATAAAAAGGTGAAGCACTCATGCCAAAGTAACAAATTGGAAATCCTAAGAAAGAGGGTTCAGCAAAATATGTGCTGGAGCAGACAGATATCTCATCTAATTTTTAAACCTCCAGCTTTCCCAAACCTTGTTTATGTATTAGCCAGAGAGAAGATACAAGGCAAAATAAACATGGGGTTTGGTTTTTTCTTTTACTATGTGCTCTGATCAAAAATTGGGATGAAATGTCTGTGCTGAAATTGGCACTACTCGAAGCATATTTCCTTTTTGAAGTCAGTGATTATTTGAAATATCACTCTTCTCTATGACCCACAGTCACTCTCTAAAACAAGCTACATGGGTGATTTTCAAGGCTGTTGTTATTTTTGGCTATTTGCAGAAATTTTTCAGCTATGACTTTTCAAATTGAACCGGATGCTTTCAACTGACATGACAAAGTTTAGGCAGGATTTCTTGAGTCCCCACCTCCTCCAGCCCTCATGCTGTCTGAAGAATTAGCATGACCAGAAAAGGCTGATTTCCTTTCACAAGCTGCAGGCATGACAAGTCAGCGCTGATTGCAAGAAATAGGAACAAACTCCTGCTCTCAGGCTAGTTCCTAATGGACAGAAGAAAAGGAATTTCTGAAAAACCTGCTATTACACTAGAGTAAAAAAAAAAAAAAAATTAATAAAAAAGAAGGAGCTGTGTTACTAACGGAAATAAATTTGTTCTGCACCCACAAGGAAAATAAAGCACATCTCTTGAAAATTTTTTGGTAAATGCCTTGACCCCAAACATCACTTTTCTTCAGTCCTCTTATGTTCCCTTTTGGCAGGTCTGTGCAGTGTGTTGGTGGTACATGCCTGCTCCGTTTCGTCAGTTCTGTCTGTGAATGACAGCTTGTTTTACTGGGGTGTGAGAAGCCGGTCATCTGGCAAGGACTCGCAAAGACTCCAACCCAAAAAGCCAATCTCTTCCTAGCTCCAAGCCTGCAAGGCTTTAATGAGGCCTTGTGGAGAAGCAGCAGCTATCAGAGATTCATTAAAGATGAGGACATCTTCACACAACTACTAATTGCTCTAACTCACTAGATTGTGTTGTTTGTGAAAACTGGAGCCTACAAAGTGATTCTCTCAATTTAAATTTTTGCAATGCTTTGTGCCTGTTTTGAAACTTTCCCACTCTACCCATGAATCAAAGCACACAACTGATTTATTTTCTTTTTTATAATGACAGAAGAGAGTTGTTCTGATGGTGTCTGTACATTGCCCTGCCTAGATAAATATTCAACTGCTGAAAGCAATGCTATTGTTAACTTCTTGAGAAATAATTATAAGGGTATCATCAATACTAGATCCTGTATAATCTTTAACTATTTGAATACAACCCTTCTAAACAGCCATGTGGAAATTATTTTGCTGCTGCAGGTCTGATTAAAATTAGAGTAAAAGCCTAGCCTTTTAAGAAGGGATGTGCAAATCACTACTGGATCAAACTGTACTTCCCCAGTGAAGTTTGAAAGCCTCTAGCATATATCAGTTTTGATCTCATTTAAAAAAACCCCAAAAACACTTATCTGGTCATGCTTTTTATGAATGCAATAACTTTCAGTTTGCCCAAACAGTCTTTAGTTCTACCTTGTAAATTCATTAAAATATGGCACTTGTCATTTATAACCTACGTATCAAAGTTTATGTTTGAGGGTGTTTAAATTAAGGACTATATAGACCAGAGCTGTTAGTATCACTCACTTTGCTTAGAAGTACATGTTACAATCAAGCTAGTAGGTTTTGCTTCAAGTGTTGGAAAATTATTTCTCAAACTGCATTTCTACAGACAGATAACCTGTGAAACTGAAGCTTAAGTAATTCCATTAGAAGCATTTTGGGAAAATATCAGCAGAGAATTTTGTAAATTAAACACAGCAAGAGATTATAGATCTCAGAGGGCCATGTTCAGAACAGACAAGAGGCAAGAGACGTGCACCTACATCTGCCAGCTAAGCACGGGTGACAGCGTACCTGTGAAAATTTACCTCCAGTCCTGTCTTCCCCTCACCTGACCTGCTCACTCAGGCAGCACATGCACCTGACAGGCACAGGGCTGATTGGTTTTGCTTGTTTGCTGGGTTGTTTTTCTTCTCATGGAAATATTTTGCAAATATGAACTGACACCCAAACTGGCTTTTTCTAGTTTATTGTAAGAACAGACTTGAAAGAGGGGTACATGCCTGATCTGAAGGAGGAGCAGAGCTTTGCTCCACAGTGCGGTTTTGCCTTGAAGTGTCTCACGGGGCCCTCTGTGATCTTTGCTCTGAAGCTGAAGATGCTTTTCAAATAGCAGCTATGCAGATACCCCATTCAGATGCTGAGAGTCTGCATTAGTTTAACTGTTTCTAGAGAAAGAGCTGTGCTGAAAGGCTGTCTAATGTCCTTCATGGAATGATCATGATTAACACCTCTGCACTACAGTGACTAAATAGATGGTTACCTGAAAAGATAACAGTGTGTTGTATGGGTCATGGCTATGAAATAATCCTCTTTTCCCATGGAAAAGGCATCAGAAACCTCATGCCCTACTAGTAAAAATGTGAAATAAACACCTATGTGGCTACAAAAAGGCAGAAAAAAGCCTCTGAAGTACAGCTATAAAATCTTAAACTACAGTTCATAAAGGTCAGGCTGTCCAGGTATTCAACAAAGAGACTCGCACTTGCTGCTAGAGTGACACTGGCTGAGCATTTAGCCTTAGTCCCTCACCAAAGTGCTGTGAGTTGCTGGGTTGCTGCATCCCCACAGAGCTGTGCCCCAGCTGAGACTTGGACCCCTGCTACGCTTTAATGCCCTCTTCCCACTGGAGGATGATTCTGGTTTCCAGGTAGATCTGCAGAAAATTTATAATAGCTGAGAACCAAAATACTTTTCATGGCATTTTGAATGTGTCACAGCTTTTACCAAAGGAGTGAAAGGTCAGAAACAACACTCTTTGGAAAAGCAATGGTTATCACTAGATCTTCTTTCCTTTCCTAGTCCCCAAGGCTCTGACAGTCTTAAGGAAAGCAGGATTTCCTTGCCCCTCTGGGTTTCTCACTGGGCTGCCTGAGTGAGCAAAACCCATTGCTGCTGTGCAAGAGCTCCCTGGCGAGGCCTCATCAGCCATCCTCAGCAGGTAAGCCACAAGTAGCGTTGCCCGGGTGATCTCCTTGCCAGCAGCCTTGTCATCTGCAGGGAGAGCCACAGTTTAGCTCTCCCTAGTTACAGCAATTAGATTTTGACAGTGTAGCACTTAGCCAACAACTCCATACTGCAAGGTTTTAGAGAGCTTCCTGAGAAAGGTGAAGCAGCCTCACTTCCAAAATGGTTTTCAGTTCCATGGGAAGGTAGCCAGAGCTCTCAGGTGCAGAGACATGCTGTAAACCACACATGGACACAACCTGGAGGCATCCCACAGCAGACACACAGGAGAACCCAAGGGTGAGTGAGCAGCACACAGCTCACCAGAAATCTCCTGGTGGAATCTGCTTTTACAAGGCATTCAGTCAAAAACAGAACACACAGACTTGCAAAATCCCCTTTCAACTTCCAAAGTGGGAGAAGAGCACTGTCTCCCTAAGTATAACACATGGAGTGCAGTGCTGTCTTAGCACTTACTAAATGACCCCAATGTTGTTTTACACACTCTTCTAATCTACTTGAAATGTCATCTTTTCTTACAAAGATTCAAGGCATCTGTCTTCCTGCTGCATCCCAGAAAGACCTGTACAGTCCCTCGAGACTGAGCTCAGGGCCTCTGTGTAAGCTTTTATTTTATAGAAGTAGGTGACAAGCACATAAATACAGGTACTTCCAGAAATTAAAGGGAAAAAACAAAAAAAACTCTATGTTTTCAAGAGGGTCCATAAAGTGAAAAAAACTGTAAAACTTCCATGCTGCAGGACAGCAAAGCAACACAGGTAAGAGTAAGCACAGGGCTGTTGCTGGAAAGTGTTTTAATACAGCAGTCATGTAAAACCTATTCTAAGCAGTGCTGAGAAAATCAAAACAGAATTGATGCAAAGAGGAGAAATGTGGTGGGATGAGTTAAAGGAATTAACATAGCTAATACGAAGCATGAAGAATAAATTAACTATGATAGCTAATTTATCTTCAACAAACACATTCATATGTAGGATTACATGAATGAAGGGGACAAGCAGATTTTAATTCTGTAGGAAAGTGTTCTCCCATTTGCATTTACACTGACTCTCATGTTGCTTTATCTACATTAAATTATAAAGAGGATGATAAGTCTTTTTCTTCAGCAGCGCTACAGAGGGAAAGGTGGTTTGTCCAGTCACCAGAGATAATCACTAGCTGTGTAGCTCAGCTTCACTGTGCCACCTCTTGCATCTGTGCAGGAGAGATGGGAGCTCAGAGCCACCCAAATAAATTAGTACTGCCACACTACAAATTAGAGGCAGGAGAGGCAGAAGTCCTTAAAACAGAGAAAACATCTGAAGAAATATAAAGACAGGCATGAGAAAGTGGAATGTGAGTTTCTCTTGTTTCATTTCTTAAAAATATTGTAATTTTTAAGATAATATTTCATATTCTTCCCATACTGAGGGACAAAAGCACAGGATAAGGGGCTGCAGCAAGGAGATCTTCCTTCTTGAGCCAGGCTCCAGGTGCCCTGGAACATGGTGCAGGAACCACAATAATTCTCACAGACACCTCAAAATACTTGTATATAAAACAAAGGGAATATGGTTTTGATGACAACAAGCCTTTGCAGCTTGAGAGCTGGGTGTTCAAAATTAATATTCTGCCATTATAGTGGATGAGCACTTGAGTCCATTCCAGTATTCAAGATGCCATCTGCTGTCTTTGCTGGTATTTTTCTCTTCTCACTCCCCTTTAAACAGTAGTTCTGGTTAACAATGTGTAACCTTATATCAGTGTCTGTGGCAGCCTATACCATGTACACAGTGTGCTGAACATGAGCTGCAGGGTTCAATTCCACCTCAAAACAACCACTGAGAGCAACATCTCCTTCAGCCAGCACTCAGCAGCACATACATCACCTTGCAGAAAGGTGATGAAGTCTCTGGCCACCAGGGGCAGGGTCTGTCCCAAGATGACAACAAATTGCAAACAAAAGCAGAGCACCAAGAGACACCATAATGAATTAGATACCTCCTGGGTATTTACACAGGCAAGAGTAACTTGCTTCTTGGGCAGATGTGAAGGTGCTGCAGATTTAGAACAGCCAACCTGTGCCTGCTCTCCAGAAGACAGCTCTGTCCCCCAGCTGAAAAGCATTCATGGGCTGCTGGTGATCACCAGTTTGTCATAGAAGGCAGGCTAAAGAAATGGTTTGTGAACAGCACATCATGCTCATGTGAATTCACTGCAGCTACATGGTTTATCTGCTGTACCATTTAGGATCATCCTCCCTGCACAGTAAATAATTTACTGTCCTCTGTTCAAAGAGGACTTCCTATAGTACAGATCACATGGAAAATCATCATGACTGACAAAAATCTAGCTTGTGAAAGAGTTCTTGCACTTTCTGACTATGAATAAGTTATGTCCTATTCACAGGAACTTAGTGTAACTACAATATTTAGCTGCCATGGTATTCAGTATCATCTTGCACAGTAAATAATTTATCTGTTTATTTCCACGGGGGACGTCCTATGAGAGAACTTGAATGGCAGCTGATTGCATGCACAGTATGTATAGCCCCAGCAAGGGTGTGCAGCAGCCCTGTGAGAGCAGCCCTGGTTCCTGCTGCTGCTGGAAGAGCTGAGAAGGGAACACAGTTCCTGTTGATAGGCTTTTTTTAGGGGAGCCTCCATAGCTGCATGTGTGCTGGGATAGCCCCCAGGGTACCTTCAGCAACCTGCCAGCTCTTCTAAGTGCCTGTGAGGGAGTGAACAATGGATCCACCAAGGGTGAAATTTGCTTGTGCCATATTCATCTTTCAAATTCACTTTGAGGCATCTCAAGGGAATGTTAAGAAGTCATTCACATAGGTCTATGATATTTGATTTTTTTTTTTTTTTTTTTAAATCAGACCAATGCTGTTTTACCAGGAATATATTCAAGCATTTTGTGTGCGTGGGGTTTCCAACTCCTAGTACCCACTTTGCCACTAAGTGTATAATACTAAACAAGGAGCAACTGTCTCTGACATGATTATATTTCCTCACTCCTCAAGGAGAATGTGAGTCTGAACTAATGTTTTTAAAGCACTTTGCATGAAAGATTATAGCTGCAGCCTACAGATTTGCCTGCTACACCTTTTCCTTTTGACTGATGATGCATTTTTGTGCACCACATTTTCTGAGTGTCTGTCACTATGCTGTGTTTGCCTTCACTGAGATGTGTTTTATTACAAGAACTCTCTCTGAAAACAGCAGACAAGTCCATTTCCAAAGCTGGCTACCCCAAAAGATCAGGTCCCATCTGCACACTTTATGCCTTACATGCTCCTGAAATCTCTTGCAGCAGTGCATGGTCTAATGTGCTTCTCAGAAGAATTAAGGGAAGTAGATTCTATTGCTAGATGAACAAATTAATCTGATTTATAAACAGATGCATACATCCCTATTGCTTATAGAACATCACATAAAAATGCACAGTTGAATTAGCAGGTTACTAATGCGCTCCAAATGAGGATTTGTCACCAATGTATTGCAAGTCTTTTGAACTTCTACAGGAGCTCAAAGCATTCAGCACTTTGCATAACTTCTAAGTGTACTGGGTTGAGTTTTAAAACATTAATTTGGACTGTGACTTCAATGAGATCTGCTTTCTTCTCACAGCAATTGTTCAATTCAACTTAATTCAATTAAGCTACAACTGTTTATGCTGGTGAAATTTGTTGCAGCCTGGGCAGTGGTCTGGGTGCTGTGACCTTCCCAGAGAAGTGTCCTTGGAAGGACACTCTTGGGCACACAGGCACTCCTTGCCCTGCCGAGAGTGATCTCAGCTCTGAGCCCCAGAAAGGGCTGTTGAGTGATTGCAGCTCTTTGGGCAATGTCCGGGTGACACAGAAGGAGGGACAGGATCCTCATGTGGTGTTCTGCAAGAAGCTTTCATTCTTGGTCCAGGGATGAGGGGAACTCCAGCTACCATGAAGGGGTCATTGACAAAAGACTCTGGATAGTCAGAGGGAAACAGGGGTTTATATAGGAGCATCAGGACTAGTCCACTGAGGGTTCAGGAGCGGAGCAAAGGGGAAGGACCAATGGGGTAGGGGGGTGACTCCTTTTGTTGCCCCAGCAAAAAGGAACATGTCAAGGAGCTTTCCCTCCAAGGGAGAGTTGTGGATTCTTTGTTAATCAGCCTACCCGCCTCCACAGTAATTAGGGGGGAAATCTAAGCCTATAAGATACAACATGACTGAGAAATTCAGTGCTTAGGCTGCACTTTAGAATACAGTTACATGATGAGGTACACATAGCCTTTCCTAGTCTGCCAATGTAACCAACTCAGACAAAGAGCCAAGACAAAAAAACCAATTGTTTGGAGACTTCAGAATTCCTCATTGACTTCCTTAATCAGCAAAAACAGGTTTTATACCAGAGTGGAAAGTAATGGTGCTGCCAAGTTAATTTTCTTGACATTCTACACTTTTATACAGTATGTGGGTCCCCACTGGCTTGGAAAATTCTGGTGACTTTTTATTGAAAGTAATCTCAGTTTATAGTAAATCTACAGAGACATTTGCCACTTCGTGTACTTTGGAAGACATTTTGATGACTATATTTTTAGTTTCAGAATCATGAAAGTTTTGCCTTACAGTGAGATGAATTATACTTAGGATAAAAAAGCTGTGCATTTTGCAGGTAACATGGGTTTCTCTTGTTACTTGAGCAATAAATTAATCCTGAAACCCGGGCACAAGTCTTCCCAGAGGTGATAAGCAAAATGGAAACTCTGCAAAGGTTATGCCAGCGTGCAACAGCATGAAAATTTTACTCCTAAGAGGGCAAAATAAAAAAATAGGAAGTAGAGAAGAGTGAAAATTTTTCTTTTGGTTTTGATGCCTGCCTGGCCTCAAGTGTTCCATTTTGTCTGAAGTGGAACATTAGGCTTTTGTTCCTTATAAGATCTTATCTTGCCTTTCGTATGAACATTTCCCTAAAAGAAAGACAAAAGTTCATTTTATTTGTATAGTTTCATCCCATGCTTTCATACATGATTTCTCAAGGAATCAAATTCAGACTAAACATGGAGACATCTTTGTTTATCCACAACCGTTTGGGGTTTTTTCTGACCCTTGTTATCAAGGAAATCTACTGTCCATGGAAAAAGGGCTTAATCTGCTAAGAATGCCACTATATACTTGTGCAATTATAACAGGGACCTTGGTATTAATTGTGGCACTAGTTTGTCAGATGGAAGGTGGGTGAGCAGAGATAAGCACTGGTTACTGGGCAGTAGAATTATAGTCTTAAACCCCAACCATGCAAAAAGGGAGTCTACATCAGAAAAGTATTACAGTATGATAAACACAGTGGGCACAAGGAAAAAGATTATATTCTATAGGAAGCTGGCACATATGGCACACTTCAGTGGACAAGATCCACTGTGCCCCCAAGATCAGTTTAATACACCAGCCAAGCCTCTCTCTTTGGTATGGTCTACAGAGCAACATTGTATATGAGCCAAAGATGATGCAATTTATAGTTTTGAGGCAGTAAACAATTTTTTTTACAGATTCACCCCTGAAAGAAAAATTAAATAATTTATCCTTGCAATTTCTTCTTTCCAAAACAATGTTTAAAAGAAATATTGACATTGATACCAAGGTTTAGCCCAGTTTCCTGAAATGTTTTTGGCAAGCTTTTCCTGTGAGACTCTCAAATCTCCCTTCTTTGTCATCCTCCTGGAGAACTTACTCAAATAACTTGGGGCACGAAAGGAAACAAAAAAACCCGGAATTATAAATGCACACAAACTAGCTATTTGTTCTAACTGCATAGCTCTGAAGAAACACTCCCAATATCTGCTTATAGTCACCTCAGAAAGCAGATCTGAGAAAGAGACAGGCTCTTGTCCAACGCATTTCACATTGAAAGCATTTCACATGTATTAGCTAAAGAACCATTGTAATGTGCCCACAAGACAAGTAATAGATGGTTTTTACAGACAGAGGCGGGGGACAGGATCTGACTGACTTGCCAGTGGCCACTAGGAGAGCAAGCTTCAGAACCCAACACAGACTCTGAATTTCCCAGCTCCACTCACCAGGAGCCCATTAGTTATTTATTTACTTCTACAAAAAGGATTCACGTCTCTTCTGGGGCTGTGGCAATCAGTACCAAGAGACCACCTCTCCCTCACCTTCCGGCAGCACAGCTGTCACCAGCGCCCCGTCCCTCGCTGGCCAGGCTGGCTCTGGCACACGCACCCGGCCTGGCTGAGATGGCACCGGCTGGCTCAGCGCAGCTCCAGGTGCCCCGTGCTACCCCAGCACTGACACAGCGCACAGGGCGGGACAATCCATCCCCTTCACAGTACTTCTGTCTGCTCATTTTAGCTCTGAATTTTGCAGAGCGTCATCCCAGCCCACATGCCTTTGGGAGTCAGCGGTGGGGCTGTGAAAGGCTGAACCTACAGGTGAGTTGTGATAGTCTTTGGAGAAGCAATTCTTCTGCACTGACAAGCATAAATTTTAATTTGTGGGGGTTGAAGTTATGGTACAATTCTGATTCTGTTTCTGGAAGTTCTACACTGTCTCATTGAGAAATTTAAATTTATAGAGAAGGCAGAAATAAATGGTGACAAAGACTTCACATTTTCCCTCAAATTATAAATTATTCAGTAATACTAAAAACACATGAGCAACAGTCAGGGTTCCCACAATTATGTGACATTCTAGTTTTTGGCAATTTCTATTGAATTCAACAAGAGACTCAAAAGTCTTCCTACCTGTCTCTGGGAGGTTTTTTGTTTGTTTTGTTTTGTGGGTCTTCGGTTTGTTTGTTTGTTTTTGTAATGGGTTGTTATAGCTGTAATAAAAAATGTAACAAAATAGTCAAGCAAATGTGAAAAGCTAACAATAAAGACAACGGCCATTGGCAGAGAATGCATTAAGAATGAAAAAAATCAATTTTTTTGTCTTACAACAGCTTATCTTGGGAACACTAATAATAGGTGCCTCTTTTCTCTCTGAAATGACTTTTCCCTTCTTTGCACATGATCTGAGACAGGACTTTTGTCAAGATGCACTATCTAGATGCAAAGTAAGTGAGAAAATGAACCTTTGTCTGCTATTTTAAACACAGAAATTCTGTCTGCAGATGGGATGATTAAAATGCTCTGTGTGGCAACAATACATGAGCGACTGTCTCCCTGACAACAACAATAATGACGATATGAATAAAAACCCAGGTTTACATAGAAGTTTGGAGTCTCAGGTCCTAGAAATGTCAGAAGAAGCTGAGCTTGGCATACCATTGAGTATTGTTATTGATTTCTTAATTATCAGGCATGCAACATTGATATTCTCTTTCTTCTATTTTTAGTTGAGTTTTCTTCTGTTGCTGTCTCAGAAAAATGTAACAATTCTAGAGCTCTGACTCTAACAGCCTCATTTTTCCCCATTGCACCCTGTTAGATCCAAAGCCTGATACATTCATTGCTCTGCAATTTCTTAACTGATGCATTAAATCAAGGAAGAATTTTATTTGCTTTTCTTTATTGCCACAAGACATAATTCTATCAACTAATTCTATTGGATGTTCAAATAACTACCCCTCCTTTCTGGGGGGGAAAAAAAAAAATGGTGTAACTCAGGGCAAATTATACGATTAGAACTTTTGAAGAACTCTGACAGGAAAGGTGCTTCATTTCTGCAAAATATAGGCTTAGGCTTTGGAGCCAATTGCTTTTTTCAAAGTTTAAATCAAGCAGCAAGCATCCATAGCTTAATTATGGCTGAGAAAATGTGTGTTTGTGAGCTGTAATCAACAGATAAGTACCGGTTCCCTGAACTAAAGTACATCTATGTACATAAATTGCAATCCAGAGGCTTCCCAGGCCACACAGCCTCTGTATCCTGCACCTGCCAAGCACTGGCTGAGGAGCAAGGGGTTGTCTGGGATTGTCTGGTATGCCGGTGTGAGTACAGGCAATACCCCATTGCACTGGGCAATTATTCATCAGAGAGCACATGGGGCTGAGCAGCTGTAGCCAGGGTCCTGCCAAACCCTGCATGTTAAAATATTCTGCTAAGATAAGATGTCAAACAACCATTGGAACAAGGTTTCCCACTTCTTCCAGAGCTATTCTAACAGCTGTGGAGAGTCAGGCTCTCCTTACAGCTTGTCTCTTATCTCCAAGTTTTATACAAATCAGGAACATAATGTACAAAACCTCTGGGGAGACTCCACAGGTCTCTCCAAACGCTGTGCCGAAACTCCATCAGGACCATGCACAGACAGAGGGACTATCTCTCACCCATCCATACCGTAGGACGGTATCGTCCCTACCCGTGCCAGCCTAACTGGGTCGGTAAGGAGCACGACAGCCGACTCGCAGAGGGAAATGAGCAGGAGCTCTCACTGTGCTGCAGTCACACCTTGAGCAGCCTGGCTGTCAGGAGCGTGCCGCTGGCAGGACAAGGAGCCCTGGGCTGGAGCAGCTTCCCTGCGCTCGGCAGAGCGCTGCGGGCAAGGCGCTCCCCTCGGGGCTGCTCCCTGCGCTGCCCGGAGCCCGGCAGGCTCCGAGAGCTCGGCCCGGGATGGCGGCGAGGTGTGCAGAGCGGCACAGGAACGCCTTCAGCTCTGCCTCGGCGTGCTGCTTGTAAACCACACCAAGCTGCTCCCATCTTTTTCTTGCTTTTACACGTCAGCAGACTGTCCCCAGAGGCCAGCAGGAAATCACACATCATTTTCTCCCACTCCCAGCAGTGTTTGTTATATACACACAAACACACAAGCTGCAGCAGGAGCAGGCTGACCCAAGATCGCGTTCAGAAGTGCCATCAAGACACAAAATGACTCAAGGGAGGCACTCTGGCCCCTGCCAGCGGCAATGGCCGGCTGCACAGCAGCGCTGCTGCCAGATGCTCGCTGCGGCCCAAACCTGCTCGCTGGGCCTTGCATCCAGGCACGCTCTCTGGAAGAGGTGTCTTTATAAAACAGTTCCTGCAGCTACTGGTGACAAATGAGGAGGAAATTATTCATATGGCATCAAGTGTCATTTTAATGGGCTACTTATCGCACCATTGGTACTCGTATCTGCTATAGCAGCGCTCAGGTGCCCAATTGTTCTGAGCACTGTGCTAACTCAGGGAAAGGTGATTCCCTGCATGCAAATCATCTTTCACAAGTTATGTTGGATATTCCTTTAGTTATGGGGTGTGGGGAAAAACCTGTCTGTTAACGCATTGCTCAATTTTTAGATACAGCTTTGATAGCAAAAGAAAAGTAATTAGTATCTTGGTCCCTGGCACCTGAAAATAATAATTTGCTTTGAATACTTACTTCCAAAGTGTCTACTCAGAATACACTAATTTAATTTCTAGAAGATGACTAGAAGATGGAAAGCTAAAGTGTTTTTCTTCTCCTTTGTTATGGAAAGGTAGTTTAACCTAAAAACCCCTTGATATAAGAATAATAAAATCATACTAAAATTAAAGTAAATTAAGTATAATTTTGAAATATTTGCTAGAAGCAAGAGAAATACATATTAATTTAATGAAATTAATTTTTTGTTAATTTAAATGAAATGCCACTAAAATTTTACAATAGTATGAAAGACAATAGTATCAAAAGATAACTACAGCATATGCATGCTTGTGTAGCTGGTATTTTCAGTTGATTTTAGTGTAACTACTACTGCCTTTCAAACTGTGCACAACTGGGCTTTACATGGAGGCTTTGGCAATGCTTGGTCCAATTTGCTATGGGAGTTTCTCTCCCAAAAGTCTGGAAATGGGGACCATGATGCTTGCAACATTTATCTCTTCTGCATTTGGCTATAACTTGCATCACCACTTCCAGTCCTCCTGTCTTCCTAACCAGGACACAGAGATGGGGCTCAAATCATTGGGATGAATGTCAAGACAAAGTCAAAGCAGATGCTTCAGACTTGGAATTTTTCGCTATACAGCACTTATGAGGGAATTCTGAAGGCTGAATTAATTCATTATAACCATCTGATCGCAGATAATTGGCAATAAACAGGATGAAAACCAGCTGAACAGATTGTTTGCTATGGATTTTTTTGCCAAGCTGTGCCACAGAAGCCGCAGCCCTTCCATGTTTGCCTGCTCTGAGCACTTTGTCAACGCAGCCGAGGCTGCAAAGCCGACAGGGATGGATACTCTATTGCCTAATTCCCAGCGGAGGGATAGTGCAAGTACAGCCAGTGGAAGTTTTCCCACGTATTTCAGAGTGGCAGGGCTGTTATTCGGTGTGAACTGTGACACAACCAGAGGCTCTCCTATTGTAGACCTATTAACATTAAGTAGATTGGTCCCTTGAGCGCAAAAGGCTCTTCAATAAGCAATGAATGTTACACAAACAAAACACCTGTGAATATTTTTCAAGAACTGCTGCACCTACTATTTTTTTAAAGTACAGAAAGACTTCAAGTTTTTCTTAACAAAGAACAGCTATTGAGTTTTATTGTCCCACTATGTCCTTTGTTCCAGTTGATAAATGCTTTAAAATTTCTTATTTGTCCATTCCATTTTTTTTGTTGTTGTGAAGGCTAAAAATTGGGATTTTACTTCTGTTTTATATTTGTGATTACCTTATGCTGAGTTTTCTTTATTATGGCTTTTTATTTGAACGAAAATAGTTTTCCATGTTTTTTTTTTTTTTTCCCTACTGATCTAATTTAAAGTGATCACAGCTCCTCTTGCCCTTTCCAAGCTGCACAAACTAAGCCCTTCTGGTTTGCTCCCATATGATACTCCCCACATGTCCATCATTACCTCATACCTAATCTTGTTTCACATCCTCTTTCATGTACCTAGGTGATAAAGGCATCATATATTTTTCCAGGATAACTTTTGCATAGGCTATCATCACGCAACACATCTATCACCACTGCATTTTGTTAAACTGAACTATTTTTCACTTACATTTTATAATTTATACTGCAAATTTTGTGTCTACTCATGCTAGTGGCTGGTGAGACCTATCAGGCAAGTATTCCATTGATAGTGGTGCATTCAGCTGGAGTTTAGCTATGAGACTGAACATAGCATTTTAAAGGTATTTTATTTTGCTAGGGAGGGATTTCCTCAGTCTATCTGTCTAAATATTGGATGCAGGTTTTAACTATTGGTAAGAGGCCATCTCTTTTTTGAGAAAAAAAGCAAATATTTCAGGGAATTAAACATTTCTGTTAGAGGTTTTATAGATGCCATCACCAAAAATTTTGACTGGATCTACTTGTGTCTACAGCCCTTTGCATTTCTCATGAGTGGCATATTTAAATAACCTCCATCTTTCCAGGAAATAAGGATGACAGTGAAATACAAAACTGTGGGAGATCCTCTCATCACCACTGCTATCTAATTTCCAAACATCATAAGTTAAACCCGCTGTTTTTAAAACAGGCTGTTGCAAAGTGACAAAGAATTTCTTTATTTTCTCTGCTGCAGTGAAGAACAGGCCTGTGTTAATTCATCTGGAATAAACATGCATACAGTCCACATTGTGCTCCGACACCGTTGTTTACAGTTGTTGGCTGTGTGCTGTGGATGTGGCCTGTTACAGATGTGTGGTATGTTAGAGGCCAGGCTTTGCTGGCAGCAGGAGGCAGCTCTCGCTCTTGTCTCCCAGCTATTTTCATTAGGTCTTATTCATGAGCCCCTGAGAGTGAGAGAGTCAAAGTCATCTGCCCGCTGGTTATTATGCTGCTGAACAAAGGGGTCCTTCAGCCTGCAACAGCAGACTGAAAACAAGACTGCTGATAAATTATTGTGGCCCATCCTATTCCTATTTGCTATCACTGCAGCTGAGGCTGAAGTTAACACCCACATCTGCACATTACCAGGGTGTTTTTACACCCAAAACCAGAACAAAAGCTCCATGCATAGAGATCACATATCAATAAATTCAAGCAAGTCTGAAGTTATCTCACGTAGTTTCTTCAAGTGTTGGAAATATCTTTCAACCACATGTAAAATATTACTCCATGTTCACTGCAATTTTTCTCCCCTGATTTGTGTCACAAAGCTGAACATATCATTGGGCTCATGTTTTAGTATTCATAGAAGCTTATGTCAAACAAGTAATGAAAACTACTTTAGCTAATTGTAACCAATTATAAGACAGCACTAATCAACATAAAACCTGTCTCATGGGCTTTTCCTGTATGCCACAAACCCCCAAATTAATGTACCAATAAATGCACAAAATTTGCTATGGTCTGGGATGTGAATATATCCACCTTCAGGTGTGTGCTGGGAACAACAGGTCACAGTTGCTTCTTGGCTCACTGAAAATGAATCTACTGCAGTTATTTGTGTTTGTTAGAAACAAAACGCACGCCACCTACCAAACGAAAATGAAATCTCTCTGCTGTTACTGGAGCCTCTATCACTGAGTAATGATTGTACATTAGAAACTACATTCACTTTCAAAGCCATATTTGCTTCTGATATATATCTTTTCTGTCTGACATGATTCAAAGTGTTTTATCACATGCAAATCCCTACACCAAGGAAGACAAAATCAAATGTGCAGTACAGCATCAGACTAGTCAAGCAGCAGTACATAGAAAAGCATTAGAAATCATCTTGAACTGAAGTTTGCAAAGCAATGCTGATGAGCAGGAAGCAAATTTCATGGCCTGCATTAATAAGGCAGGTTGTTACTCTGTTTTCTTCAGCATTGGCAAGGTCTCAGTTGGAGTAAGTACAGTTCAGGGCCTGACACACGGCTTTTTTTTTGAATGGTTGAGGGAATCTTTGTGTAAGGTTTTAAGAAGAGGTTACACAAATATTTCTCACAGGTGAAGTAGATTGTCTTAAGGTTGTACTGAAGGCTCTCCAGACGGTCCCTCCAAGTCCTATATAAAATTATTTACATCTGTGAATAACAAAGTTAGTGTTCCAGGTTAAGAATAAACCAAAAGTAATTGTAAGAAAGAATGCCAAAATAAAACCAGAAAGCTATTGCTATACTAATAGATTTTTGTGCATTAACCTAATATTGGTTTTAATCACTGCTGTATTAAGGCTTTTCACAAAAAATTTGTATTTAACAACTGCTTATAAATTACATGCTTAAATGTACTCAAATTTAAGATCAGAAAACCTGTGTCCTCACTACATACTCCATCTAATGATGCAGATCATTTTCCAGAAGTTAATTATAAGATGACAGCCATATCCTATTGGCTGTAATATTCCTGAAAACAAAGGACTTGATCATTCTACTGCACTAAGGGCCCTTCTCTTTGGGCTAATTTTGGCAGAGATGGATGCTCTCTCTGCCCTGACAAGGAAGGATTTCTACAGGAGCTCATACACTATCATAGAACCAATCTTCCAGCATAACCCTAAATGGGGCTGACAGCTGTGTCGCAGGAGTGCGTGACCTTGCAGAAGCGGCTCTGCTGCAGCTTTCCTGGGTCCCAAGAGAGGCATGACCGCCCCCAGCCCGTCCTGCCCTGATCCTCTGCAGCGCTGGGCAGAGCCCAGGCTGAGAGCACCTCTGCTGAACACACACTGACACGGGAGCAGCTGCAAGGGGTGGATGGAGCTGATTCATCGCTTGCCTTCGGGATTTCACAGGCGCAGCTCCAGCTTTCAGCCAGGGCTGTTCAGATGCAAAGCAAGCCCTGATGTTGTCTAAATGCACCCTCCCTGCAAGAACCCCAGCCTGATTCAATTAACAGGTATAGGAGATATTTAATCTAATCCCCTCCTGCAGATCTGTCATCCAGCTCCCCATAAACAAGCTCCCTGTGACAGTGGCATTGCCAGCCCACACACAGTTAGACCTGGAGTTACAGCCCATGAGCACTGGCAATTTATTTTCTACATTTACCTACATGTGGATTCAGGCTATCAGGTAACAACCCCAAAGCAGCGTAAGATGCAGTTATTCAAACTTGTTAATAGAGAATAATCTCAGTGAGCCGCTTACTCATTGCCTACAGAGGGAGGGAGTAGTCTAAGCAATGTTACAGCACGTTTGGATTGAGGCTGTGGTTTACCCCTGGAAAGCAATAGAGAGGGTGCCTTCCTGGGACACCTCTTCTCTTCGGGTTCTGCAGGAAGGACCTGTAGCTGTTAAGAGGCAGGAGGATGACAGGTTTAGTCTTAGAAGCAAAGTGGTATCAGCAATAAGGCAGAGGAATGAATCCTACAAGGCAATATGAGGCACCCAGCCTAAAAATATACAGTGTGCCCAGCAGCTGGGCAGAAGGGGACAGAGGCTGGGCTGGTTTGCAGGAAAGGTGGCTCATCCTTGCCCTCATGGCAGCTGCAACAGTGTTCCAATTTCACAGCACTGAGGCTGCAGAAAGATCAGCCACTATGTGACTGTGCAGTGTGTGTCCACAGAGATCCTCCTGGGAGGAGATAACACACCCTCAAGGTCCCTTAGACCAGGAGCCAAGACAAGCTTTCTGGATCTCTGAGATTTCTCCTGCCTCCAGTGTCCTCTGGAGTCTTCTAAACAAACCAGAGTGAGTGCCCTGCTTGTGTGGGCTGCCCTGCTTCCAAGGCTGTGGGAATTTCACAAGGGAGCTTGCACAGAGGTCTAAAATCTCCAACTATGAAATCATTCATATTAAAATTCTACAGGAAGGAAAAAGCTGAGTGGGAGAGTTGCTATCCCAAATTTATCAAGAGGTTTGAACTAAAATAAAACTTATGGATAAAGAAAAATATGTAATTGGCACCTTGGTGGGTCAGAATATGCAATAGACAGTGACCAGGTAGAAAGGGCGGCACTGCTTCTGCTGCGTTTACTGCTCAACTTCTGAAACCCTAAAGTGGCTTCAGAGGAGCTTCTCTCTAACTGATTATCATCCTGCCAACACCACAAAGTATATTTCAATATACTCTCAACCCTCTCTACCAGCACCAAATGGCCATCTTCCAGGGAAGAACCTCTGTTTCTGTCAAGGATGTCTGAATAACTCTTGACCTGAAAATCAAATCAAACTTTCATTTCCAGCTGGAAAAAAAGAAGCTAGCAAGGCTTTCCAGATGCTTTGTCAAAGTAGATAGGAAATTTTTGTTAGAATACAGCACACATTACCACAGCCTTTCTAGTGCCCACTGAGCTGAAGTGGCCTGAGGTATTCTGTGCTCAACATGAGAGATTTCTGTGTACAAAGAACCCAACATCCAGCATTTTTTCTATGAAAGCAATGAAGAGCACAAATTCTGGTTCTTCACACCATTTTCTGGACCTGCAACTGCTTTGACACTGTTGCGAGAAGGTGCAATTCACAGTCATCTCAGAACAAAAATGAGCCCAAGTCTCATAAATCAATACTGCTACTTTGATGCTCTTCACCTTTCTAGGTGTTTCAAAGAGATCCCTGGATGAAGCAGTAAGAAGGGGACCCCTACAGTTAATACATCCCCTGGGAATTGTGACCCTGGCTACAGGTTTGAGGAGCTGTTATGATGATTGTTTGCAGCAATGGAGCTCAATGGAGGTTTTCGTGTTCAGCACACTGCATCATCTCCAGGGAGTTTCCTTTACAACACTTATAAATGAGAAAAACAAGATAACTTTAGACTGCACAGCTGCAGGCTGCAGGAGGGAAGTGATAAAATAACACAGAATTAATCCATTCATTCAAAGGCCACTGAGTTGTAGTGCGTGGATTTAATAAGGTTGGAACTCTAAATGGCTAACAAGTTTAAAAACAGTCATTATGCCTTCACAGCCCACATCCAGCCTCTTTTGCTAATCTCCCAGGAACTGTAGCAGTCAAACTTCCCACTTTTTGTAGGTCATCACCTACTCTAAAATTCATCTGTTTTAGTGAGAATAGAGGGCAGGCATAGGGGATGTGCTCCCTGACCCCAAAAACACATAGCTGGAGATTACTGTTTTTTTCCCAGATGCTGTATTTTGTACCTTGCAAGGCTGAAGCACAGCCACACCACACAGGTCAGGCTAATTCTCCCCCTCAGAGCTGTGTCCAGGCTCTTACAGCCATGCTGGAATGCCTTATGGCTGTTGAGATGAACTGGGAACTCACAGTTTAGACACAATGCACTGCTCATTGTGACTACGGACAGGTGAAAGAGCAGTACACCTCTTTGGCTAAGACACTGATATACTGTAGGGTTTTCAGCTGCTGGGAGAGCACTGAATAGAGTAAATTTTTACATGGTAACATCCTATTACTGACACAAACTCTTGGCTGCAGGCTGTGGTGAACACTGTTCATGGCCAGTCATACAGCAGCCACTGAGAGCCAGGGTCACCTTAGATCCAGCCATTCCTCCCTATCCTTATCGTCACCTTTCTGGGCACAAAACTTTTGCTTCCACAAAAAAAACCACAACAAACCACAAATGTGTTCCCATTCCTAGTGGAAGGGGAGGGCTGTCACAGGTGAAAAATAATTGATACAATATTTAGACCACGAGGCAGTTGTAAATCAGGCTGGTCAACCTGCGATAAGAACATAAGCAGGATGCAAGTGGAGGAAGAAACTAGATTATTTTCAAAAAATATTTGCTAATGTGGCTCTTCAAATAACAGATGTGTATCAGAGGAGTACTCAGGCTATTGCATGAGGGTGGAGATGGGGATCTTCATCACATCACTGCAGTGCTGAGTCAGAGCCCACGAGTCACCAGGATGCTGTGTGCAGGGCTGGCACCCCGAGCAACGGAACTCCTGCAGCACTTTCTGCAGCTGTAGTAATATAGTAACATAAAGTGTTCTGGAAAGATTTCTGGGGAATTAAACTTCCCCTAGGTTTTCAAATACATCATTTAGTCTTAATTTCTTTCTTGTACAGGCTTCTAAAGGTAGCTGATTTCAGTTTGAGAAGTGACTTTCACACAAACAGAAGTACCTATAATCTGTTGACATGAAAACTGTTTATATAAAACAGATTATTCCCTGCATAAAATGTGTTTATTTAGAACTGGTATTCTTATACATAGAGATATGAAAATTTTCTGTACCAGCAGTATGGTTGTCTCCATGTGCATTAGCTGTTTTGGTAGCAGGGAAAGCTACAAGGGTGCCTTCAGTGAGAAGTTACTAGAAGCTTCCCAATGTTCTGCTCAACAGTGCCCATGTTTCCAAGAGACCACGGGTCAAGGCTGAACCCATCCATGAAGGCGGTAGCACTACTGGGATAACAGATGTAAGAATGAGAAAAAATCCTGCACAGCATCAATTTCAGTCAGAGAGACGAGTGAGAATACGTGTGAGAAAGAACCCAGCAGACACCAAGGTCAGTGCAGGAGGAGGGGCAGGAGCTGCTCCACACACCAGAGCACATTCCCCTGCAGCTCACAGAACAGCTGTGGTGAGGCAGCTGTGCCCATGCAGCCCATGAGGTCCATGGTGGAGCAGAGACCCACCTGCAGCCCATGGAGGACACCTCCCCCCTTCCCCCATACTCAGTACAGCACCCTGTCCTACACCACCCCATGAAAGGGCTTTCGGGGAACAGAGAAACCCCCTGCTCCCCTCTCCAGCTGCCTCACACATCACCCTTGCCACTGGAGGCCCCTGGGCTCTGTGCTCATGTTTTTGGAAATTAGTATTGCCACCAAAGACTCCCACTGCAGCCTCTGCCATGGTCAGGTGTTCCAGAGTTTTTTCACAAAACACTGAGTCCTTTTGTTTGGCTGGATTTCCAACACCAGGTAATATAACAGAAAGCACCTCACACACACACACACACACACACACACACACACACACACAAACACACAGAGAAGGACTTACTCCAAACTTTGTCACTCACTGGAACAAAATACTGCCTGATCAGGAAGTACAGACCATCTGGGGGAAGCAAACCTCATGTTGTTTATCTCAGACGTGTATCTTTCCAGTAATTTATCACTTCTGTAATCTACTGCCCTAAAAATGATTATTTATAATCCCTGAGGATATTTTGTGAACTCCCAAGAAGCAGGCAAGGGCACAGAGTATCCCACAGGTTGTGGACAGGCTGTGAGTGACCCAAATTATCTGAAATATCTATGATACCACGTGACAATATAAATACCCGAAAAACCTGCTAGCAGGAAACAGTAAAAATAACTAGGTCAATAAAAACTACATCAAGTGAACAAAGTAGAATAAGCTTGCAAACCCTGGAATTGAAGGTCACTCAGATCTGGGTTTTGAAAATTATAGATTTCCCATTTCCATAAATTTAATCCTAGTTCAACTGGCTAGGTTATTTCTGGTAGTACGCTTTGAGTGTGCCAGACTTTCAGTCCATGGACCCAAGACATCTTTACAATCTCAGCTGCACCTTAGCAGGTTGCATAAGCTCTGTTCTGGCAGCAGAGATAACCCATAACATAATGGCAGCCCTCATCTGGTTTCTAAATATAGTTTAACTCTACTGAAGACTTAAGAACTTTCTTACACTTTCTTACAGAATTTAACATCACTTCAGTGCAGACTGGTGTAAAATATATATATATACACACACACAGAGGTAAACACACTCAGTGTAGATGCATCTGACTCCATTAAAAAGATGTGCCCACTGGACTGTGAATAGCAAAATTAATTCTGCATGAAAAGGCTCTTATTTGTGTTTTTGATGACAAACCTCCCGATAGATGGGAGAGGTATAATTAGCAGTCTGCTATTCCAACACTATCACACTCATGCCCCAAACAACCTTTCTCTTTACTCTCCATCTAGCTTTCTATTATCCCAGGAAATGCAATTCCTGCCATCAACACAGCTTTACAAATGCCAAAGCCAGCCCTACAAAATTGGGGTTTATCCAGATGAAAGCAAGCAAAAAACTGCTTTCAAATCCATTGCACAGCATGTCCATGGTATGGGCAGCACAGACCTGAGAGTGATGCAGGGACAGGGAATGGAGTATACTGAATACAGCTACCCCATGACTGGGACTGATGGGCTGTGGAGATGCCCCAGGAGCTGCTCCCTTGCCTGGTGGGGACACAGAGCACACAGATTATGGCCAGCCCTGTAAACTCACTATTGCCCAGGGATATTGGCGTACCCCTGCCATCAACACATTTAAATCATCACGATTTTAGGGAGCTATTTTTTATTAAAAAAACCCACTCTTAACACCAAGAGTTTAGTTCATCCTCAACTGAGATTTACTGTGATTAGTGTCCACATGCTGCAATGTACAATTTGTCAAGACCTGTGACATACAGAAGGGGATACCGTGTTTAACACAAGTAACACTCCAAATGTGTGGTTATTAATGACAGACAATATTGTTGCCGGGGGGTGTTTGTTTTTGAATGTAGCATGGTTTATACTTTTTAGCAGCAGGCATGATTTCTGTTAAAAATTATATTTGGTCCAGAATTAGAATAATTTATTCTAGAGCACACACAGGTTTATCTCAAATGTACATCTCTTTGGTTCTCTTCAGAGAGTGGTTATTTATCCCAGTACATCTGCATAAGTCTCTTTAAATGAACCATTTCCAAGAAAGGCTAAAGTTTCATTCTGGTATTGTCTGCAGGCTAATCTAAATAAGACAAATACCAGTCTTACTATGGAAAGAGAGAGACGGGACAGAGAGAGAAGCAGAACACACTTCCCTTACAGAAAACAAAGATTGGCTTGTTCTTACAGTGCTTAGTGCTATCTTCATCTCAAACCATTCAATCTCTTCACAGTGCTCTCTCCTCTTTAGTATCTTCTCACATCTATTTCTATCTACAGTCAGAAAAGCCCAGACTGAGACACAAGCAACTTCCAGCCTCCAGGTAATGCAACCAGCCATTGTACACTGCTTGATGGAGCAGCAAAGGTTCTTTTCATCCTGAACGACTTTGGTTTTGTTTTTAAAATATCTTTTATGCTAATAACAGAATAAAGGAATAACCATGGACTTGTCAGCACATGGTCATGTAGCCCATTAGTGAATAACCACATCACTCTGACAACACACTTCTTTCCCCAGTGGGGAAATTCTCAGGAATTGTCCAAATTCTCTATTTGCTGAGACCCTTAGGGCTCATGGCTTTGCACTGTAGAGGAACTGTGAGGTTTTAGGATGACAGAAGGAAAGGATCAAATCGCTTCTTGGCAGCAGCAGAGCAGCACATCCAGCACCTTGTGGCTCTGTGAAGGGGAACTGGACCTGCTGTCCCCAACCAGCAAGACAGAAAAACTGCTATTATAGCAAGACTCTTTTTCTTTTGTACTTCTGCCCAAGCTGCTGCCAGCAGATACTGGCAAGGATTTCAGTAGCTGTTTTGAATCAGTGCCTGGAAAAGCACAGGCAGGTTGAACCTGAACATCCTCTGCATCTCTGTGGAGCTGCACTGAGGTTTCAGCATATTCCTGGTCTAGCTCAGCCCACAGACAGAGCTGCACTTTCCCACGTGTGTGATACGGGAGCCTGAAGAATACATAAGCAGTGTGTGTGTATTCCCTGCCCAGTGCTGTCCTCCTTGTGGCCCTTTCGCAACTGCCACCATTGTATACAGAGTTGTCCAAGTTTACTTCTCCTCTGCATCTGTGCAGTTGTTCAGATGTTCTCTGGAAAATGAGACAAACACAAACCAACAGTTTGTATTTCCCTTTCAGAATTCCTCACATTTCATTTTCCTCACACCCTGAGGACTGGGACTGCTCTTTTACTTGGAGAAGCCAGGGCCAGGTTAATAAAATAATTGCTGCAATTGAAAAGTGTCACTGACAGAGAAAGTACAAAACTTCACACCCTGAATACAATTTTCTCCTGAGAAAGTCCCTGTGGTGTGTTGTCCTCTCACAAAAGCAAATGTACTTTGACATTTTGCTGGCAGGGGGAAGCAGGGGATGGGGAGGTGGCAGTTTTTCAGTCCCAGCTCCTTCCTGCTCCACAAGAAAACAACTCAGTTCCTTCACCCCACTGACACTTTCTAAGGAGAACAGGGTACAGGTGGGAAGGGGAAAAATCCTTTTTTACTATTTCATGCATCAGCACTGGGATTTTTCGTGTTTTGATCATGGAAGTGCCATATCCAGGATTGCAGGGCAGACTCAGTACCCGTTTCCAAAGATGGAGTGAAAGCATGCAGTATAGCTTCCTTTTCCCATGCTGCCTGCATCCCCATCAGACACAGTTCTTTAGGGCTCCAGGCAATGGTTTCAATTGAAACAGTAATTGCAATGTATGCAGACTCACAGTAAGATTTATGGCAGCAGCAAAAGCTGACCGAGTGGACACTCCTTCCTGGCAGCAGCAATAGGGGCTGCACATGAGCTGGAAGGTGACTAGAGGCTCCCTGCTCAAGTGCAGAACAGGGAAAAAACCAAAGGCAGAAGGAAAGAAAACCAAGTGGAAGATCAGAAGAAAAGCAGCAGCAGACTACAAAATCAAATGGGTGGCTGCCTGCATCCATGGTAATATTTTTCCCTAAAGCATTTCAGGAGCTCCTTCCCTAAAGCAGCACATCACAGGACTGGAAGAGAGTTGCACAGAGGCAGACCCCAGGTGAGCAGCAGCCCCTCAGCCCAGGTGTGCAGCTCTGCACCTCCCCATGTGACAGGTCCAGCCGTGTCACCACAGAGCCCAGGGCTCCAGGCAGGAAGGGGCAGCCAGCAGCAGAGCCAGGTGTGCATGGCCACATGGGCTGATGTGTGACACTGCCTTTGTGAACTGCTGCAAGACCAACTGCTTGGGAGCACAAGCATTAACAAAACTGTCATGAAACTTCCAACCCTCCAAAATCCCATTCTCCTTCCATAGCTATCTCATTTATTTTTTCACACCAAGTGTAATCTCAAATGGTGGTTTAAAGCCTCAGCTTCTCAAACCACAGGTACACCCACCAAATGGTGGTACACACACCATCTAAAACAGTAATCACTACTTGCTGCTGAGCATCCCTCAGTACTTAATAAGCCAAGTTAACAAGGACAAGATTCTGAGTGTCATAGCTTCCTTAGTGAGTCAGCTAATAGTGACCTGCCTTTTTTTCCCCCATAAATGAAGGCTAAGATTAGTTCCTCACTTCTCTGTACCTCCCCAGCTACTGCCTCCCTTCCTGTTCCTCTGCCCATGTTGAGAGTCAGCCTGAGAGATCAGTGCCAGTGGTTCAGACCTCTCAAATTCTTGCAAGCCAAAGCAAAATATTTTTCTTCATGTTGTATTTTATATGTGGAATAAGTGGCTTTTGTGGTTATTAAATGCTCCCATGATGTGCTGACATTTAACTATCCCTTCAAGCTCTTTATTTACATTTTTAGTTTGACATTATCCCTAAATTCTTTTAATGAATTGTGCAGTTTTGTAGTAAACTGAGAAGTAAATCATAAAACAGCTGGTTTTACAAAATGGGCTTTAAAGAACCCACAGGGGCAGGACCACATTACTAAAAAAAAAATAAAAAAATAGGCAGTTCTGCAGCTTTGAGCGGAGCACTCACTGTCTATTTTCTCCTGTTTCTCTTAGACTTTTAACCTTTGCCAGGGGCTCATGAAGGTTGTATGTTGCACACACAGCTGCTGAGCATACCTAGCCCTCCATCCCAAGTACAGTTTCCTTGCCTGTTTCCCAAAGTGTGCATGGCAGGTATTTCCTCACGTAGTCAGAGGCTGTGCAGCCAACTTTTCTGTAGGCTCAGTAAGAGTGAACAAACTTGGTTGCAGGAGACAGCAAGTGGCTGCAGCATTGTGGAAACCTGTACACAGCCCAGGAACTGCTGGGTATTGCCCAGCACACACCTGGAGCAACTTCAGCTCCTTCCAAACACAGCTCAGTAGTCACCCAGATGATGCAAAGCAAACTAATTGAGAAGTTCAGGTACTTTGATGATGCAAAAACACTTGGTAGAGATAATTAATACACTCTTTTGTGCAAGGAAACCACTGAAGCTTTGTATTCCCACTGCAAGAATCAAGTGGAACAAGTTCTCAGTTTGCAAATCACCTTACACTGAACTGCCAAGATAATTTCTGAGTTTAATAGCAGGGTTAGGATGCAGCACAGCATGCTTAGCTGCCTGTGCAAGCTGCCTCACTTTGACACCCTTCAGCTGGGGGTGTGCCATAGGGAACCAGGTACAAAAAGGGCAACTATTTTGATCACAAAAGCAAAGAAATCACAGGACACAGAAATACCTGTCAGAAAATTCCATTAGTAGCTAATCTGCAAGAATTTAGGTTACCTGTGATGACCAGCATATGACCTGGAAGACAAAGTATAAAATCCCTATGGAATATTCAAAATGGGAATGCAATGTTCTCTTCCAAGAGCACCAAGCCACATGCTTTGTCCTTAGGTAGGTGAAAAGTCATGAGGAGGTGGCAGATTTTGGGAGACATGAAAATCTGACTGCCTCTGAGTTGTGCCATACAGTATCATTGTCATATTGGCCAGATTATAGAGCATCTCTGTTCAGCCTGCAGCTGTGTGTATTACTGATGTAATTGAAAACCAAGCCAGAAAGATGAAAAAAAGAAGAAAAAGAGAGCAAGAGTGAGAAAACAACACGTTTTAGTTTTGGCCTACAACACTTGGGATATTTTATATCAGAACAAGTGGGCATTTGTCTGGGGTTGGTCTGCATAGACACATCATCAGAGATGCATTTATTATTTATCCAAGCCCTGGGCCTAGAAAAAGCAAAAGGCTTATGTAAGCCCCCAGTTGGGATTTCTAGATCTTCACTTAGACATTTTCTGTACCAACTTCCCATGCAGACAGCCAGCTCAATTAGAGAGAGAGGGGGCAGAAAGGATTTCTTTGCCAGAGAGTGGGTACCATTAAGTGCATGACTTCAGCTGCTCTTGTGTAGCTGAACTGTAATTTTCCCCAAAGTGGGGATAGGAAGAGCGCTAACTACCTACTGCTGGAAGGAAACTACAGGTATTACCTCTGTCAATACAAAGCTGTCCAAGACCAAGCAGTTCAGCTCTTAGTGGGAAAAGAGAAAATAAATGATGCTTCTGTCCACCCAATGTAGCCACCCCTGGCATGGAGGAGGCATAGAAAGGCTGTCCCAGGTGGGGCATCCCTTTCCCTTCCTTTTCACTATGAAGGGACAGCCACATGTCCTGCATTCAAAATTATTAGTGAAATTACATAGTCTCAACCTGACTGTTTACACTTGGGTACTTCACTCTTGTTTCTGGACATAATCACCCTATAGAACTGCATGGAATGGGATTGATAATTCCAGGTGGTGATGCACTTCAGGCATTTCTCACAGCCTAAACTTTGGCCTTCTCATGATGCTTGCCCTGATGAAGCAAGGCTGAGGAGATGAACATACACATTGTATATAGTAAGAGTTTGAGAGTAGTAGAGTCTCTGTTGTTAGGAATGGTCCTATGCAGCAACATAATATTTTGTACTTAGCTTTGTAAACATTAGCTCAGGAATTCAACCACATCTCAGTAGTTAAAAGCCTTTTGCTAATAACATTGGCTATGAAAGAGTGGGTGGCCAAATGATGCTCACACTGTGTATCAAAGGTCAAAGAAACAAATAATCTTTAATTTAATATGTAAATTGCGCAAAATCTCTTGATGTAAAGAAATTTGAAAGAAAAGATGAGACTTTGGTAAGTGATTTCAGAAATAAAATGAGATACATCTGCCCTTTAATTAATTATTTGCAATTAGAGAGCTCTCAAAAGCAACAGGGCTTTCCCAACTGGCTTGGGAATTTCAGCTGAAACAACTGGAAGAAGACAAGAAATTTACATTTGCAGGCTGATTATAATTTGGGCTTTGAAGGAACATTTCTGTTTACTACAAATCTATCCATTTTCAGTTTTCAGATAGTGGCAGGCACCACACTACGGCATACCAGCTATTTATTTTGTGATTTTACAATCCTTATGGTTCCCTCCACTAGGCATGTAAAAATCCCACAAAACCAAAGTCTGTCAGACCAGGCAGGGAAACAGTAAAACTGACTTTCCACAATGCATTGTGAAATGCAGTGAACAAATAGAAAAACAGGTGGTATATTTTCTTAATTTGTTTCATCTATTTTTGGTGTTTCTCAGAAAGCATTAGGTAGGCATTTGCTAATAACTGTGTGTGTTGCAGGTGTTGGCCCTCCATTAAAAATCAGAGCTCGGACAGAGAGCTCTGGGAAGTCCTTGAAGGACTGAAGGAACTGTCAGTCACATATTTGTGCCTCTGCAGCATTCAGTCCGTAAAGCCAGCCTGTGTGAGCCGTATTACCCAAAGGATGTGCAATTCTCTCCTATCTGTCCTGCTGAGGTATGGATCCTGTACAGGGAGCATGTGGTCTGCAGCTTTTTCCTTTAGCCCTTGGTTGCAAAAGGATGCTGGGAAGCAGCAGCAAAGCTCAGTGCTAGGTCCTGTGTTGGCCAATGGTTTGCCATAAATAGATCAAGATAACAGACACCTAATTGGTTCTTGACAAAGAGCATAAACTACAAGCTAAGGCTGTAACAGCAACACTTCTATTACATTTCAACCCAGGGAATGCTGGACTGTGATTATGTCTCACCTCCTTGATTTCCCTGTGCTGGCTCACTGATGAATTTTTAAAACCTAATTTTGATGCAGTATCTTTGGACCTCAGTTTCATCAAACATGATGGGGGGCTGAGAGATGTCATCTGCCTCTGTACAAAAGGGGTTTTTGTTTTTCAGGATACAGAGTAACCCCCACTTGACTGGAAAAAATTTAAAGTGCAGAAAACACCCTGTGCACATCACCAAGTGTGAAAGACAGTTCGAAGGTAAGAAAATGCTTTTCAGTGCCATCACTGCAATGAGCCTGGAAGCAGTCTGGCTTCCTGGGATACCAGAGCAGTGCTCAATTTTGCAGCCTGCTGCAAAAGCCTTTGAGATCCAGCCCTCTCCTGCTACCACCACAAACAGCATCTCCACTCATACCACAGTCACCCCTCCAGCACAACAGAATGAAATCAGAAACTACTCTAAGTGATCAAAGCAGGGGATACTGATCTTCATCTACCTTTCCTCCACACCAGCAGTTGGTATAAGGGACTTGGCAGTGAGCCCTGCCATGCCATATTATTGTATGTCAAGAGACAAAGACTCAATATACTCTGGAATATTTTTGATCATGACATCGGGGCAGATGCCCTGGAGAATGTTTGCTTCTTCCTCCTGTCACTGAAATGTTCTGAGAAAGTGCATTTATACCATTTGAAACCAGCTCACAGATTGGTGTGGGGAGGGAGAGTCTCTGTGTGTGCATGCACAAAGAAATGTTCTATGCCTCAACATATTTAAGATGCAAATAATCCTACTTGTATCCTGTATAAGCAACCTGCAAAAGCAGATGACTTAATGATCTAGCACAGAAAAGACTGGCTGCTACTTGGGCATCTTGGCTCCCCTGAGCACACACTGCCCTGTTCCTCCTGTACCAGGACTCGCTCAATTTGTAAAGAGCCTGGCCTAAGATTTCCCTTGTGGAAGCATCTCTATAAATCAAAACCAAAAAACTTCTATAAATCATCCTTCATCAAGCACATTGCTGACATATGTCAGAGACTTCTTCTCACCAAAGTCACAGATGTAAAGGAGTCTGTAAAATTTCCTCAATTAGTCAGTGTAGACTCCTAGTGCCAAATCTGGTTAAATATAAGATGTCTTCCTTAACAGCAAACCCAATTCACCCACACATTGATTGTACCTGCTGCTCACATGCATTTTCTTTCCTTAATATCTGACTTTCAGACTTCAGTCTAAAGATGTAATTTCTCTAATAAAGAACTTGCAGAATAAGCACACAAGTGCTGCCAAAATACTTGGCTCTCTGGTTACTTAGTGGTGATATTTGAAAGAATATAAACTTATCCATATTTTTGGCTAAGCTATTTACAGCAGCTCCAAGTGCCAAAAAGATGTAGGTGTGCTTGTTTAAACACATTCCTGAGGCTTCGTTCTGAACTGACATTGTTTTGGTAATCAAGCTTTCACAAAAGCACCCATCAGTTGTGACAAGATCCATCATGGTCAGTGCACTGAGGAGGAAACCCCAGCCCCACACAGACTCAGTGCCCTGCAGAGCCTGGCAGGGAGAGGTGGGAAAAGAGAACTGCATGGACTAGGTCATGGCAGTGTGAAGGTAACTTCTCATGGTATGGCTCATCTCCCTGCCTGCACAGGTAGAGGTCTGCGTTTTCATAGCTGCTTTCACACTGCAGTAGGTGCCCTGCTTTAAATATCTTCCCCAAAATAGTACAGCAATACCTTTAGAGAAATAAACCTGCTTTCCAAAGTTATATTATCTGTAGAAAGTTGGAAAAATTTACATACCTGAGCAGAAGACACATTTTCTCTGGAAGCAGCACTAGGCAGAGAAGGTTGTTATTGAATTACTGTAGCACTGAGTCAAATCAGTGTTGTGTTCCTGTCACACCCTGCAGCGAGGAAAGTCATCCCTGTGACCCGCGCTCTATTTTTTTAGCTGCATCTTTAGGTAGCATCACCATGTTACCAATCACCTTGTGGTCTTACAGGTTTGAGTAATCCAAAATAGACTATAACCAGTCTTATTACTCTCTTACAAGAAAAAAGGTTCATTATGTCCTAGAAATTTTTACTTAAATCAGAATGTTCTAATGGTTGAATACTGATACTCATCACTTTTGAGGCAAGATTTTTAACAACCAACTTTCAAACATTACTGTGCCGACTAAATCTTCTCAAGTTTTTCCCATTAATAACTCTGCCCCATAACCAGTTGTCTCCAACCTGCAGGACTGTCAGGCCCAGTGTCACCATACAGGTGCCACTTTTGCCATTCTGTTCAGAAATGCTTTCATCATGAAAAAGTCAGAGGCCTAGCAGCTGCAAAGTACTGAAAGCAACAGAAGAGCCTGAGCCCAAGTTTTCTCATGTTTCTTGGACCTGCCTTGGACCTGATGTGAGCTCTTAAATGCCCAGAGGGTTTCCTGGCCTCAGGAGCTCCCTGTTCAGAAATTTGTTGAAATATTTATGCCCTCTCCCTGTTTCCCCTGTGAAGCTGTGGGCTTGGCAGTGGGGCAGGCACCTGCTGGCCCTGATCCCCAGAAACCTTTCAAAGGAGGGGACACCTTTAAAGGTCAGCTTTGCAAATTATCTACCCAAAAGCACCTGGGGCCTCAGCACAGCTCAGCAGGGCCTGACTCCCTGCAGGGGAGATGTAGTGGTGTTGCTGAAGAGAGGGGCAAAGCCTTGGAGTCATCACCACACACCTCTTGCAGATAACAGGCTTGATATGCTTCATCACATCAAAAGCTTCAGCCCAGCTGCCAGGATCCATTTTGCAACCCAAAAATGCAAATGCAATTTCCCCATCTAGTGGTCCAGCAGAGTAAAAAGCCGCTTTTTCTCCTGCAGCTGATGGAGGAGTAGCATCTGGCAGGGACATCACCCAGCTGAGTGCTCATTCACCCACAGCTCTGCCCATCCCAACAGCAAAAAAATAGCAGCAGAAAAACAGTGAGAAACCCTACGGCAGGCTGAAGACCTCCTTAAAAAACCCCAAACAACAAAAATTTAAAGAACAGACAAACTAAACCAGCAAAATATGCTCTAAAGGATGTATAAAGAAGTGTATTTCTTAGGCTGATGCACTACTTACTCCAGTGCATTTTAAAATAATCAGGAAACTGGTCTGACAAAATATCAGAATTACCTTGGAAACTTTGACAAGTCATTAGCTGTGACAGCAAGAAAACTGTTTCCCAGAGCTCAAATTCTCATTCACTGGGTGTAGAGTCTGACAGCCAGTGTTACTGGAGTAACACACAGAAATAATAAACTAAATCCCTTTGGTGAGACATCTTTCAGATACTGTGAATTACAGGTTTACATGGGCCATTCATTGCTATGATTCTCCTCACTATGACAGGATTTAAAGGAATGCAAGATGGTAGGCCAGGCACTGCTGCCCCTTCTCGCCTCCTTCACTGCCAGCTGGAATTCTCAGAGGATTTTGAGGAATGCAGGATGGGGCAAGAGCAAAAGCAATCCCAACTGAAGGTGCTGTGGGTGCAGCAGTGCCCAAATACTTCTCTTACTTGTCCAACTACCACGAAGATAGAGGGTGGTAAAGGCCACTCTCATGTGCTTCCCAACACATTCCCTCAATGAAGGGCAGACACTGACTTTTGGCACTGTTGTGGAAGCAAAATACTTCCCTCATGGCACAGCCCCTCACAATGGGACCCCAGCCCTAGCTCCTGCTTGCCTCTAGCCACTCGCCTTTTCCCCGTGTCTGGTCCTCACAGCAGGAAACTAAACCCCATGCTGGAGAAGTGCCATCGCTTTCCAGTCTAACCCTGAGCCACACTCCATTCCCATTGCTTTCCACTTTGAGTAATTACCCAAACACAATTGGAGATGACTACTCTGTGACATTAATGATTAAAGGATCTTATGGCCAAGAGAATTCAGTATCACAAGCAATACAACCAAACTCCCTTGAGGGTAAAACTGGACTGCACCAGTGCCCAAACCAATCCCAGCACTATGTAGGACTTCTGTCTTGTTCAATATTATTTGGAAAGAGTAGTCAGGGAGGTATTTTTGCTTGGCCCATTATAATTCATAAACTTTCTCCTCTCTGTCATTTTACATCAGCGCAGAGAAATGGTCGCTTATTCCCCATTTTGTGATTTATGGATTTTCCATAGAGAAGATTCAGTGCATGAAAGAATGAAATACACCCACTTCTGTTATATAAAATATCCACTTTTAAACACATTTCAACTTATCTGCTCCATGCAGTTTATATGTGGTGCTTGGTCTGCTCATGAAAAAAAAACCAACATAGCTTTATAGAAAATGAGATATTCCCATAAAGATCAGATTTCATTTTAAGAGAGAAAGTCTATCTAAAAATCACAAGAGAAAAGGAAAGGAAATAAATTGGCCAAATGGATCCTGTGTATTCAGAGCTTTTATTTGGGGCTTTTCTTGACTCACTTCAATGTAACAGACAGAATTCCTTCATATCCACCTTCCATTCAAACAGAATGTTCAAATGTTCCTGGCCACAGCTGGGAAATAGTTTGATTCTTCAACAAGCCATGCAAAATATTTTGCTGGCAACATTAACAAGGGAAAATCCCCTAGGGGTGATCTGGTCTGCACTGCCCAGGGAGAGAAGCTGCTTCTAGCCTCTGACTTCAGATGATTCTGGGCTTGGAGAATGTGAAATGCGCGTGAGAGTTCAGAAGTAGGGAGCAATAGGCATCAAAGAGAAGAAATTTCCCTGGCTAGCACATGCTCCCCTGAACTGATCCTTACCCCCATAATCACCAGTGCTCATTCCTCACAGGGAGGACTTGGAGAGAAAGAAAGGGAGCACTGCCAGTTAGCTGAAGGGAAGAGCACAGCTAAATCAACATCCATTTTGTTGTAGCTGTAAAGAGGACAAGACAAGCCTTTTCAGGTTTTATTACTACTGGAAGCAGCAGAGGTTGGGAACTTGGGAGCACAAGGATTTGGTGCAAACTTCAAGTACAGGAAGGTAATGATGGGGTTTGGGGTGGGGCAAGGTTGTTGTTTTTTGGTTTGGCTTTATTTCAGAAAATGTAATTGCAAATACACCACAGAAGAGAAATTAGAAGTTCATTCATATCCAAGGGAGACAGCACAGCAGTGTGAAAAATCCAAGGCCAGTCAAAGCAGCACCCTAAAGCACAGGGTGCTGGGAGCCCCATCATTTGCCAGGCTGCAAAGTGTCTTAAGAAAAGGGAGATTTCTTTCCATTTAGCTTTTAGAGACTCACAGATTCTCTATACAATTCCCAGCATTCTCAATATTCACCATCTATCTCACAAACAGGAGGTGAAACCTCTGGGAAGAGATGTTCCTCTGTGACTGGTCTGACAACACAAATCACATCAGGTGGTTTGTACATTCCTGGTACAAGGCAGCTCTGAGCTCCTCATCGTGTTTTCTTGTTTTAGTGCTAATAGGCAGATGAAGTTTTGTATAATGCTTTTCTAGAAAGTGCTGTCAGTGGGCCATCACCTTACTCCTCTGAAACCTCCAGGATCTCGTTGCTTTCCCCTAAAGAAGGAGGCTCTTTCCTCCTTCCCCTAAGCTGATGAAGAATTTTTTCTCAAACATGCAGTTGGATTAAGAAGACCCAAACCACTCTCTCCACAGAACATAAACAACTTAGAGAGCAGCCTGAAAGCTTTCCCACACTGAGGTTGTCACCTTCTCCCCTCCCTGTTGGAGGATTGCTCTGAAACCAGGACAGTAATTCAGTTTTCTGGCTCTCTCCCTTTTTACTCCTTCATTTAGTGTTAACAAAACACAACTGTGTGCCAAACACAGCACAGTGTCTGTGGAGAGGAAATGCATCTGGGACAGACCGAATCAGGAGCTGCAGCTCATTTCCCACAGGCCACATCAGAAAGCAACACTCCCTCTGGGCCACAGAGCCTGGCCAAACCACGGCTGCAGGCACAGGGAAGAATATCCCAGTGGCTGGGTTGTGGAGGTGATGCCATGAAAACTTCATGTGACCTACAAACACTGTCAGCAGCTGCCAGTAAGCAGGCAAGGGAGAAAAGACTGTACACAGTAAAGACCGACATGCCAGATGAAGCCCTGCCCACAGCACCGCGGGTTAGCCGCAGACTGATGGTGCTCATGTCGGGCAGCATTGTCCAGCCCCAGATCAAGCACTTGTGCCTCCTGGCCTCTATGTTTGTTTTTCAGCTTGTCCTCAAAGAAGCTTAGCAGTCACTCAGTGCAGTGGAGTGCAGAGACAACTTTCTCTCAAGAACCAAAATGTCAAGAAGACACAAGAAAGCCTGGTTGGAGTGCTTTGCAACAGGAAGGAGGTTGTTACAGCAGTAATTTACTGTGGTAGGTTTTGCAGCATGATTGCAACATATCATTACAACAGTTTTATCCTTTTCCATTTGGCATACGCTGGTTCCTCCCCCTGCTCTCACAGAGCACAAGCCAATATGGCTGCATTTCAAATGGTTTCAAACTCTGCCAGTAAAAATATATTAAAAAAAACCCCAACAACTGAAAATTCTCACAATTGCATTAGCTTACTCAAAACTAATACATACTTATATACACACACGTAAGTAAAAAATATACACGGGTCAGCCAAGTTGGAAGGGTGGTGCCATGAAATAGTCGGGTTGGTCTCTGTGAGTAGATAAAACAAACAAAAGATAGGTTGAGTAGAAGCCTGAAATAAGATGGGCTGTGCAGGCCTCCAGGCAGACAAACTCATGCTTAGTTGATAGCCTGCTGCCTCAAATGCTTTAGGTACTTTCCAGGCACAAAGAGAAACCACACACCCTCTTTGTGAGACTTCTGTGCACTACAGACCATGGAGTCAGAAGTCACAGGCCACAGGAACAACAGAGAATCAATATTCTATTGGTACCAGGGAGATAGAGCATGGAAGAAATAAAATATTTATTGTGATGTTTTCCCCAGGATGATCTCTGCTTGTCCTACAGAGCAACACAATGGTAGGAGAGTTCTTCATTAGGAGCCTTTCTTGGAGAGGCTAAAATGAGTATTTCAGTTGCTGAAGTGCATCCCTCTCTCGGCTTGAAAAAATAGGGATCTTCCCAGCAGGGTTACACACCAATCACCTACAAGAGCCTCTGTTGCTTGTACAACCAGTGGGTGGGGAAAGGCATTTTCTTCCCTTGCTATGTTTTCTGGTGACAGCAATGGGGCAATTTTGGGGCATATCCCAGTTGAAGGAAGGTGTTTGAAAGTCTGAATTCTCCTATTTGATCCCATTTAAGATCTTCAGATTTGGTAACTATTTTAAAGCAAGGCATTACATTACGTCTTCCCACCTAAGTGACAGGGAAAGAGAGAGCTGCTATTAGCTCAGATTAGCTCTCACTTAATGGAAGATAGTCCTGAGATATTTTCAGAGGATGGAAAAAATAGGACAATATATTAGTTTCTTAATTGAAAGAAAATAAATTGCTGCAAGGTGCTTAGCTTACTCTTCTGGGGAACTGTCTGTAATTCAACCAAACCAATGTAGTTCTCACTCAGGGAAGGAACTCCATTTAAAAAAATATTAAATAAAATATTTGTGACAGTTGCAACAATTCCACAACTTAGGTCTAAGGAATTAGCAACTAATGTACAGTGATAAGGCTGTATTTGTATTCTAGATGTCAAACTTTGCCTGACTCCAGTGCAATCAAGAAACACTCATTTTTAAAATGTATTATGTACAAGTAGATTCACAGTTGTACCAGACTTTGAGGGGATGGCAGTGGGAAGAAGAGACGGATAGAGAAGCAGCCACTAATCTTTCTTCCACTTAAATTATTGTTTATGATTTCAGCGGTGGCACATAAGTAATGATGAGGAATGAAAGAATTTATATTTTCTCATTAAACAACGTAAAACTTTGAAAAAATATTTTCATTAAAAATGGACTTCAATATCTTGTCATAACAATAAGCCTATTCTCTTAAAGCTCAGATATACTTTCAGAGAAAAAAAAAATAGTCTTCTTAATCCTAAGTGACTACTTCAAATGAAACAATAAATAACTTATTTCTTGACATTCTTCTGCATATATTATCAGAAAAAAATTAAAGAAAAGCAACTCCAGTGAAAAACCCTCTGAAGGTTTTTAAAATGTGGATCAGTTCAGCACAGAATAGCAAATGCCTCTGTGTGGTCAACAGAGTGAACAAATTTGCAGGAAACAAATCTACAGAATGAGTAACTGATCAGTAAGAAAGAAAAACTTGCATGTTGTGTAATATTTCTCTATGAAATGCATTTTAACATGAGTCCTTCTTCTTTGTTCAATCATGAAAAGCTGTTTTACTGTTCATTTTGATGATTTAATTTTATAAGGCAAACAATCTACTCCCTCATGCTTTCTGTACCACAGTGGGCCCCACTTCTTGGGCACCTGCGTCAGCTGCACTTGGGCACAAATCCCAAAAGAAGTTCCTTGAGAAGACAGAATTCACCCACCCAGCACTCAGGTTAGCAAAACTGAACTTGTATGGAGGGGTGGGAAGGTGTGTCTGTGCATGTAATGATCCAGAAAAGGAAGATGGAGATTTACCATGGTTTGATTATTTTCCTATACAATTCTCAATTTGTTGAATGCTATTGCAGAAGATTTTCTTGCTTCTGCCCTGTTTAAGGATCCAAACATAATTTAAATATTCATGTCCATATTACAACACTGCAAAAACTATTTTTTTTTCTAAATGAATAAATGATTTAAGTCACAAAGGAAGTGTCAAGAGGTTTTTATACCACAAGGTCCTTTTCTGATTATTTAAGAAAACTTTGTTTTAAGCATTGTGTAGTCAATCTCTGAATGAAAGTTCTTAAAGAACTAATCCTTCAGAAATTAAACTTTTATGAAATCCACTTATTGCTCTTGTTAAATAACTCTTTCAGGTGTAATTCTCAAATTGAGTGCAAGGCTATTAATATAAAGAGAAAACTGAGCAAACAGAAGTAGCTGTGAATATCTACTGTGGATAACCAGTGTGTGTATAAAACAAATTGATAAATTCTTTTAAGAAAATCTACAAATACCAACAAGTTTGCAAACTAGAGATCAGCTCAAGTGTATAAAATCTTTACCAGTGCTGGATCTCCATTGAAATAACTTGTGTAAATCCCTGATGTAGAGGAAGTGAAGGTTTCTAACACTAAGAAAATTATATAAAAGCAGATTAAAAGAAAATACCAACAGAAAGCTTTTGAGAAAATTCAGAGCAAAACCTTTATATTAGAAACTAGGCTGAAACCAAACCAAGCCAATTCCAATTTTAAAATGGGAATCCACACACTTTCAAATGTCAGAGGATTAAGTTGAGGGATGGAAGATGCACTTCGTTTACTTTACATGATAACATTAATAAGACCATTTACTTGGAACAACAGACATTTTATAAATTCTACCTGGTGGTCATCTGGGAAGAAAATGGCATTGGATATTATCATTAGTGGCACTGAGCAAACATTTTCAAACAAGTTTCCATAATGACCAACTCCTTCCTAAAAAGGCAATAGTTCATTTGGAACCCATCCCTAGGTTAACATGGCTGGAGCTGTTTCCCACTACTATTGAACTTAAAATTCAGTTTCTATCAATACAAAGTCCTTGCCCTTTTCTTATACAGCTGCTCAGAATTGTAAGAATCATAGTCCTAGCACTCTGAGTAATCCTGACTAACAGTTGCTTGAATTGTCCCAAATGACTTGACACATTCAGCAAAAAAAAAAAAAAGCCAAAACAGAATAATTGTATCCTACAAAAGCTTATTATCTATACAAACATATGTTGAAGTCCTTACAGATACTTTCTACATCCAAAGATACTATATGAAGTAAGTTTTGCTCTTGATGACACCACCTTAAAAAAACTTAGGTTTACCCTTTCATGATGTGAGCTGCCATGCCTGTATGATTTGTGTGTTTTTACTACGGCATTCCACTTCTACCAAACTTTTGATGCAACTTTTTTTTCTATATTCTGACTTAAACTGAGCATTTCTTTTTATGCCCTTTTTTTGTTTATATGTGCAGTATTTGTTTCTTGTCTGGTTTTATGTGCTGTGATTAACAGGGGCTATTTACTTGTAACAGAATTTGCTATTCCCTCACAAATTTGCTATATTCTAGCATTTTAAATCCTGGGATTACAGATTACAAATATTTCAACTCGTGATGTGTCAGATTTCTAAAGTCTTCCATGCACAATGGCTTTTCCAGTCTGAAAAAGAAATGCATCTAAGCCTTGGAGAGGTATAATGCCAACAGAATAACTACAGCCAACCAAGCTTGGTTAAGGTGAAGCCCATCTTTCTTGCAAACAGTTACTCCAAATGCTGTCCCACTTCCTAGGAGACCTCAATTCTGCATCCTAGTGCTACCTTTTCAACTCTGTATCCCCCTTTACTGCCTAGCCTTGGCTCAGCAGCTGGTCACACCCTGAGTGCCTCAGTGAGAGCACCCTCAGCATTAGGGTGCAGCTCTCAGCATAACTCTCACCATCGGCCTTTCTCTCTCCCTCCATCTCAGCAGCACAACTGTCACAGACAGAGATGGAAACACAATCAAATGCTTGGATGTCTTCATAGGAGAGCTAAAAAAAAAAGAGAAAGTGAGGCCTCTGATCTAGGAAACTGCTGGCATAGGAACCAGCAGAGAGAGAAATTGGTGTGGAATGTTGTTCAGCAGAAAATCATTATTTTTAAGGAGTCTAAGGGCCACCCTTCCCTGCTTAGTAGGCTCCTTGGCAGAGTGCTGTCTGTAAGGGAGGAGAAAAACTGGTTCTTTGGCAACTTGGAAATAAAATTTCCAAAGTCTCCCATGAAAAGTGGATTTTCAACAGATGATGTGGCAACTTCATATCTGAGCATGAAATGCTAATTGAAAACAAGGTCAAGGTGACTCATATATTTTACAATAAAAAAACATATGTTCATTAAATATTAAATGAAAATATTGGCAAATAAGCTTGAATCTATTTTTTTAAGAAACTGGAATAGTTACAGACTGAAGAAATGAATTGGAGATAACTTAATGTTTATGGATTTCAGTAAGAAATCTGATACACTGCTGTTTGAGATCCTGAGGGAAACCATTAATTAAGTTGTCTTGCTCTGAAGTGCAGTTAAATTGATACAAAGCAGACTACAGGGCTTCAGGAAAAAAAAAAAAAAAAAAAAAAGTATTATCATAAGCCAGAGTCCTCCTAGCATCTATTAGAGCTTTGACAGATAAAGCTCGCTATGCTTTGCGAGCATAGGTCCTTCAGACTCTGCATAAAGGAACTGAAAAGCCAGGTTGGGAGAAGCTTCCATTTTCAAATAGACACGGTGCAAAATAGCCAAGGAGCTGCTGAAAAGGAGGGAAAGACCTCAAGATAGCAGAGCTAATGAAGCAAGGTTTGTGTGGGACATTGCCTGCACTACGGTGTCTAGGAAACGGAATCTGGCTGGAACTCTGTCAATCTTCAAAAATAGCGACAGCAAAGACAATCTGGCTGTGAAACCAGAGAGCAAATTACACAGCAGTGCACTGGGGAGGCTATAGCCAAGTAACTCAGCAACTGAGCAGCTACAGTTGCCTTATTTTAAGGATTTGTGTCCACGGTCACCAGCTAATGTTGCTGATATTTCCTGCTTCACATATGCAAGATCCAACACCTTCCCTAGCACATGCGTACATATCTCTGACAAACAGATCTCTGAGTCTGAGCCCACACAGCTGTCATTGACCTCGCAGTCAGTTCTCAGCCTGCCAATACTCAGCTGTCTGTCAAAAACACTCAGCAGCCAAAAGGCAAAATAATTGAAGAATAAATGGGTGAACTCAGCTATTAGTACCAGCCCCAAACATCTGGAGCCTGGTTTATTGCTGAACTACAGCTGAGTCTGTGCCTGAGCTAGGTACAGATTGGAAGTCCATGAAAACAGGTTTTCCTATCAAAGTTGCAGAATATTTGTTTTGCAGTCACAGCAGAAAGAGAAGGTGGGAAAAATATTTTCATAATTATTGGACTTTATTCTCTATCTAGAAGAAAATGGAGAAATACAGAAACAGATAAATGGGAAATGAAGACCATGTTTGCCCCGCCCAACTTCAAACTATTTTCTATGGTTATGAAAAAGGCTTATGCTGGCCTAAACTCTATTTGAGCTTTAGGGCTTTACCATACATTTAACATAAAGATTTCTCCTGGGTGAAGAAGTTCTACAATTCTGCTCTTGATGATGGATTTTGTGTTCCCAGGCTATGCTCCAAAGCCTTTGGCACCAATTTACAGTGCACTGGCAGAATGGTAGGAACTGCAGACCCTATTGAGCCACCTATTGGACTTACCATCCTATCTGGATGAATCCTTTTCTGGAAACCACCAGTCTGGAGCACTGCAGCCCTTGCCCCCCAAACAGAGCAGTGTTCCACAGAGTACAAAGCCACTGAGGACTTCGGGGCAGTTTCCATATTTCAGGGAAAGAGCCTGTCTGTAAAGGGCAGCACATCAGCTGACTGGGCTGCAAAACTTCCTAGATTCCCACAGCTGCCTGAGGAGACAATCACAAAAGCCAAGTTCACCCTCCTGGGAGGGTTTTCCCCAAAAGCTCCACCAGTGAGGAGGAGGAAGGCAAAGCAACAGCCTCCCTGTCTCCCTCCACACCAGGGCCATGGCAGTCACCAGCAAACAATTCCCTCCACTGAGAGATTTGTACCGTGGCAAGCTTGGCTCTGATGACAAAATTAATTTCACTCGTCTCTCTCCATGTTTAAATACTGTATGGAAACCTTTAGAGTGTTCCAAACTTGTTATTAACAATATACTTCTAATGGATTTTCATAAGAACTGAGAAAAAATTGCTATTAAGACATCTGTAAATAGCTTATTACTTATCCTTGGGATATAATTAATTCCTAGTGCATGCAGGAACATGGGGTCCAACATATGGGGGAAACTGCATAAAAACCAAATAGATCAGAAATAATTTTTTTGTGCATGAAAATGTTTGTAAAATATTAACACAGGTTTTTTGTGTAGTTATTTTTCCTTTTCATTTTTGCAAGACAAAGACAATTTAAATTATTCTGAATATTTCAAGGGAAGCAAAATGCACTAGAAAGACTAATACCAAAGTCCTGCTGAAACACAGTGCTTTTCACTCTCAGCTCTATTATGAATGGAAATGAAACTGTCCTGGCTGATAACATGGGAATTTGTTCCATCCTTGACATAGTTTCTGGAAGTGCAGCAAGTATCTTTCAAAGACCAACACATTTTCATTGTTAACAGTAAATGTTTTCAGAAGCTGTAAGATTAACACATTACTGCAGTGCATAATTCACAAAAATCTCAAGTTAAAAAGATCTCAGACTTCAGATTTGCTCTGAGACTTCACAAACACCACTACACTTGTTCTCAGCAACTGCACTCTGTCCTGGACCACAGTTCATGTCCAGTGACAAAGTTATAAGTGCTACCACATCAGATGCAGGGGCTCCAAAGCATATTTGCTCTTTAAGCAAATAAATTTAGTTGCTAGTAAATTCCTGTCTGCTCAGGAGCTGCTGCTGCTGCTCAAGCCTAAGGTGGAAAGCTCAGCAAGTGCACCTGCAGCAAGTGCAGCTCCAAAAAAATCACCACTGAGGTATGTGTAATTGGATTTAAGTTCCTTACATCCTTATTCTATTGGTGAAAAAAACTGTTAGAACTTTCTGTGCCTTTACATGCCCTCAAATGTTTAAAACGGTTGTGCAAGGAACAAGAAGTCACAATTAATCAAGCTGCTATTTATCTAAGGGGCTCAGATTGAAAGGCAAACACAAATATTTTGATGATATTGCTCCTCAGGAAAAAAATCTGCTCAGTAAGAGTCCATGCCCAGCTTAGGAAGTGACACTTGATGCAGATTTTAAGCAGAGAAAAGGTTTTATGTGCACAAATTCCCAAGTTTTGTTTCACTTACGTTTCAAAACAATATATGTTTGCATGCATGTCTGTTTGAAAAATATCCATTAAAAAAGCCAAAAACAAACCAGCACTGACAGTTCTGAAATGTCTGTTAGTTCAAAATAATTTTGTAAATAGCGGTAACATACTCAATTGCTGAAATTTCATATCAATAGTTTAGTCAAGCTGTCATCCTCCAAACACGTACTGGACAAACAGTTTGGGAATGAACATCAGGAAGCTCAAACTGAGATGAAGGGAAAAAAACCTTAAAGCCTAAATTCTTGAATTTACTGAGGGTGGTTTATTTTCATTTTTGGGATTAGTTCAGATGGAGTTTTTTAAATATAAAACCTTTGTTAGCTTATTAAATGCACTGATTTATTACATTAAATTTTATTCATTTGCCTTTTTATGATAAGGATGATAAAGCAATTGAAATGTAGGCTTGGATGATAAAACCCTCTTATCTTTTATCACCAACGTCTTCTAAAAAATGTGAGTTCATTACTATGGAGACAAATCCCACTTGTTCCTGGGAATTAAGTGTCTACATGGCCTGAAAGCTGTCTAGCAAATTTCACACCTAATCAGAAGAACTGAGAACAGATTTATTATTTTTTTAATTTCCTCTTTTACAGAGAAAAAAATACACCAAACTATCCTTATATCCATCAGTTTCACACTTTATCTCATCTATTTTCAGGTGACTTCACTTTGTCAGAAGGCCTCCAGGAAGGCGGGGAAAAGAGTGGTATAAGTAGCATATGAGATATATTAAAAATATATGAGATGGAGGTCTTTTTATAAACACGGATGTTTCCTGGAACTTGGTAATTTGCCTTTTATTATATGGGCACCTTGGATTGTTGCAATAAGGATTTAAGAACATATTTAACTTTTGCTCAAAGGACTTGAATAAATGCTTGAATTGGTCCCAGATTTTAATCTTTCTTCAACCAGTAAATGCTGGTAGGGGATCTGTTGCATCACAGGATTTAAAGAGCACTGGAGAATTTGCCCCTCTCCCAGTTGAACCGTCATCATGTGGATCCTGGCAGCCTCTGTGCTTTAACGAAACACCCATGTCCTGTAACCAAGACTGTCCTGCACTTCTGCAACATATCAGCTTGGAAGGCACATGGGAAGGGCATAAGAAAAGGAGGAGAGAAAAACAGCAGGGAAAGTATTTTCCCTTTGACATTAGGAACATCTCATCCTAAGACCAAAACCTTGGACTTTCTGGGAACACAAAAGCCACCGTCAAGCTCTTGCCTGCACTTCTGTCATTTGCTCTAAGCTAAATAGTCTGCAGGCTATGGCCCTTGCTGCTGGACTATCAGTGACCCATAACCTATATTTACAGTCCTAGGATGCAGCTGGAGCTGAGAACATTTCAGAAAGCTCAGAGGACTGAGCTCTCAGATTTTCTCCACTCAGAGTCAGTTCAAATCCCTCACTGATGTTGTGCTCTATGTATGTCAATAGGCTGCAAAACCAGTGCTGAAATATTGACTTTCATGTCCAGATGTAGATCAAATGCTTTGCCAGGCTGTGCTTATCTCCAACACAAATGTGGACAGCAGAAGCACAGAATACTGTAGCCTGAGCATTAGTCCTAGCTGCAAGGGTCCTGGCCCCATTAGAAATTATTCAGGCAGACAAATATTGGAAGTGTAACTGCAGTTTTAGATAGATGGGATTCAATGACCAAAGGAGAACAGACCTTTGCATTCCCAAGATAGTAGGGTCAGGTTCTTTGAAAACAACCTGCTCTATGATGTGCCATTCAATTCTGCTTTATCTTTATTTAGGTGCTGAACAAACGCAGCCACTATTGAGTACTGAGGAGCTTAATTTTTGGAGTAGATTGAGAAATGGTAAAAGTTTTCTCAGATTCCAGAAACTCCAAGTTTCTGCAGTTAGAGGTCAAGAGAGTCCAACTTATCAAAATTCAAGGTCATGTTTTTATCAGCTCCTCAATGGGTGCTGCCTTTCCCCTCTCCCATCAGCCCTCTCCCCTTGTGCTTTTCCCTCTGGCATGAAGGGGACACAGATGTGCAGCTCTGCAGGGCAGGAGCCCAGCTGTCCACTGGGGCTGGGCTGGCCCTGCAAACACAACACCTTCACATCCTTTGTGATGCTGTCAGAAATCAGTACCAGGCTGTGCCTGCAGACTTGTGATGGAAAAATAATTTAAAACCAAAGAAAATCAATAGTCTAACAGAACCTGGACAGTCCTGGTCTGCTGAAAAATAGGGGCAGAGAGAACAGCTCAAGCACAAGTGAGCCACAGTACAAAATTTACATTTTTGCACTAAGCAAAGCAGCAGGTGGACTCAGAAAGAAGCCCTGCTTTTATAAAGGCCAAACAACAACAAATCTCAGCATCCAACACCAGGAAAGCTGTCACAGACCAGCACTGGTAAGGAGTAGCATGACAGCATTTTATCAAGGCAGGAACAGCCCTGCTGAGCTTATAGGAACACTCTCAAGATCCTATATCTCTCAGCTGTCTGCAAAATCATCTGCTTTACTGACAGCACACACTTTAGAGAGGCACCTAAGACAAATATTGAGACAAAATTAACCCTAATAAAGCAATAGAGTTTAAATTGAATTGGCTCCCTAACAAGAACAGGTGCATACTCGGACCAGTTTCATTGGCGAGAAAAGGTTAAAATTTTTCACACTCATATTTTTGATTTTTCCCTTAGAGGTGGAAATACCCATACAGACTTCATAGTGGTTTTCCTTCTAGAGTGTAGGAGCAAGATCTCATGTGCTGTCCTTCCTCAAAAGCATCATAGCACTTTTTGTCTGGAAAGGCAAGTGGCCCTCAGGGGCTGAAGAGACCCAGATGGGCAGTAGCTCAGACTCCAGAGGTTCCTCTCTTGCCTGGCCAGCAAACCAATGCCAGAAACCAGAATTACTCTTAACAGTTCTCACTGAAAATGGGGTAAAGCTTTGCTCTTGCTGTGGAGAGAGAGTGCTGCTCTGCTGATGGCAGCGCTCACTGTGTTCTTGAGGAGCTGCTGGTTTTTATCCTGTGTCCAAAGTCCTCTGTTTATTTTGAAACAGTGACAGTCTCTGCTGCTCTCCAGACAACGCTGTTGCCATATCAGTACAGAACATCCCCCCCACCTCTGCCTCTGTCTGGCCACCCCTCCCTGCCTCTGCTTGTCTGTGTGACTGGTAGGAGGAGAGCAATTTCCTTTAGCAAAATTACCCCTCTAAATCCTTACCTCAGTTGTTTCTGGACCAGCCTAATGCTGCATTCCTCTTCCAGCCACATGACTCTGCTGTTTTCCAAACTATGGCTTCCTTTTCTGGTGTGTGAGCATAACCCCAAAGCACAACACGCTGCCTGCGCTGTCCCAACTGCTCAACATCAACCAGCTCTTTGGGCTGGCGGGAACTTCTCCAGTTGTTCCCCAGAGAGCACAGAAAGAACCCTTCTGAAGGTGAAGGTCAGTGATTTTATATGCTATGTGAATGTTTTCTCCTTATGTTCTAAAATCATCCCACATTAAAAGAAAACAACCAAACCAAAAACAAAACAAAACAAAACCCTTTCACAAGAGCAATTTCAGTCCGTAATATATTTCCATTTGAGCTTGTGGGTATTTTACCAAGACAGAGGTCAGAACCCAAGTTAAGGAAGGCTGGCAGAGCTGCCAAGCCCTGTAAGAAGCTGTAAATAAGCAAACAAGATTACTGGTACATTTTTCAAATGGCATGGGGCTGAAAGACAAGAGTATTTAAATGACTTAGAAAAAGATAAAGTAATTGAGATTTCTTTCTGACCAAAGCCAACATGAAAAATCCTCCATAAGAGTCAGGGCATATAACTTGCAGTCTCATTTGGATATTATATCACAGGACACACATTTATCACTTTATCACTTTCCATCCAGTTACTTGAATTATAAAAGTAAATCAAAGCCAAAGCTCAAGGGAGAAAATTACAACAGCTGTACACATGTATTGGCCAGTGGGATAGAGAAAGCTGAGCCTTTCCAGAGCAAAACATGTGAGCTGGGCCAGAGCACAGGGTCCCTGTATGGGGCCACGCTGGGCAACAACACAACCCAAAGTCCCATAACTGCTGCTGTGGAATTTACATACATCATTTACACACCACTCCCTAAAACACCCTTGCTGGAAGGAGATACCACTACTTTTACCCAAACTCTAGGCAGCAAAGGGCAAAACGCCGCAAGTGAATCTTAATGGGTTATTTCTCAGAGCAAATATTTCTTTATATATTTTGTCACAGCAAAAGAATGGCTCCAAGGCTTTTTATAGATGGCTTGGCTTTTACCCAGGTTGCCAGGGTCCTGACTGCTCCCAGTTGCAGACAGCCTAAGGTGCTAGATTGGCATGTAGAGTTCCTTTTCTCTCTTCTCTACAGCTGGCCTGTGTTTGTCCACAGCTCTGCCCTCAAGGGAATGACCCTGACACCAAGGTCAGGCCCTTTTTGGGAACCCTCCCCATGGGGGGATCCTTGTCCTCAAGGATGGAGTCTGCCACAGGAGGGCATGTTGGCTCCACACCTGCAGGCTTGTAGCCATTGTTAGCAAAACTCTTCAGGACCTCCCATTGGCACAGACAGCATCATAAGAAGCACCTGAGCACCCTTAGCTCATGGGGTAGCCTCTCCAGCCTCCTCTGCCCACAGCAGCCTCACATGGCCAGCCTTTCTCCCAGCAGCTCACAGGTACCAAGGGACAATGAAATACTGCTCTGTTGGGGGTTTGCAGCCCTAGAGAAAACCTAGAGCAGGCAGGGCCAGACTTCAGCTGCCTTCACTGGTACGGTACAGTCCATCCTCCCCTCAGCAATGGCAAAAGGAGAAATTCAACACGGAGAAATGCTAAACCCCAGCCAAAACCAAAAGCCAACAGAGCAGGCAGCCAGCAGGGTCCTGCAAGTATGCAATACGTGGCAGCATGCTGTGTTTTATTAAAGCACCTCACAAGAGAAGAACAGTCTCCAAAATGTTAATTTTCCTGCAGTTGATTAACTGTCCAGCATACAGACTCACATTACCTCTGAGACTGAGCACACGTGGGAGGGAAACTGGCAGCAACCACCGGGAGCTAGTGCCAGTGTGCGATCGTGAAGCTCTCTCACACCACATTTGGGATTATTGCATTCCTTGGGGAGATGCCAAATACCCCCCAGCCCAAGTTTTCCCTTCTTTTTTGGTGGATGCAGATTAGGCTGAGACAAAGTGGGTGCCTGTTTGATTTTCAGTTGGATGTTCCTGCTTTGATTCTTTCAGGCAGGCTGATGGATACAGATGTACCACACACCCTCTAACACTTGTGTGCAAGGCTCTCAGAAGCCTCCCATCTGCACCTTTAAACACCTCTTTTTAATAGAAGTGCTGCCTCTTCAGAGCTGCCTTGCCATGCATTTGAACACAGAAGGACCCCTCTCAGACAACAACATTGTTATTTTGTTGTTGTTCATTTCACTCTGCAAACAGGAAAGAGTCTCCCAGAGCATGTGGCTACCACACACAAATGTCAGCCCCAGCAACAGGAACTATCTTGTTCCCGTAAGTCAACAAACAATGTTTAGAAAGGTCTGTGCTGTGGGAGGATTTCTTAATGTAACACAAGTCATCAGACTTAAAACACATGTCTACTCTGGTGAATTTAATAAAGCAACAAGGCTGTGTAGGAAAAAAGATACAAGAAAACAAGAACTTTCTCCTGATGACTTCATCCCACAGAGGTCAACAGTAAATCAAGGGCAGCATTTGTTGGGAAGGAGAAGCTCTGGAGATTTCTTTGAGAGCTTTAAAGGAAACCTGTAGTGTTCAATAACAAAACCAATACTTCTTATTTAAAAAAAAAAAAAAAAAAGGAAAACCCATCATTTTCTGAGCATTGTTGTACCAAAAGGACATCACTCATGCGTAGAATGTTGCAACCTGTATCATCCAGGAAGGAACATGGCCTGAGCCACTAAAGTGCTTGTTTCACCTCTTTTGTACTGCATGGGCAACACAGGAACCTGTGGATAACATTGCCTCCCCATGTATTTTACTCAGGCAACACTAGGGGAGAACAACAAATGGGGTTAACATTTTTAAACAAAGAAAAGAGCACCCCACAAAAGCCCCCAGACCATAGACCCCAAGCCTCATTAAGCCAAGAGTTTGAAGAAGCTACATTAGGGTTGCAGCAGCAATGGAAATTTGCCCCCTCCTGCAAAACAGGCAGAGAGGGATGGACACCCAAAAAAGGGTCATTGGGCAGCCCCAGGCAGGCACCCAGACTGTGTTCACCTCACATGCACTCAGGATAAAAAAGACATTTAGAAAATCAAAAGGTGGATCTTTTTTCCATGTTGTCAACATAACTATCAAAATGAAAGCTGATCCTGTTGTGTGGAAGCCTCTGTGTAATCTGCTGAAGCCAAGAGGAAATCCTAGGAGATATTCATGGCTCTTGGCAGCACAGTCCTGGACCAGATGGACCTTGACCTACCCCAGTGCAGCTGTTCCAGGTATGCCACTGCCTGCTTCTACCAAGAAGAGCTTTACAAAGTTGATTTTTTTCAGTATATACAGCTGCACTGTACTAAAAATAAAACTAATTTAAATAAAATAGTACATATTTGTGCAGTACACTGCAGTTATAAAAGTTTTATCTCTCCTCTTTGTATTGCTTGGGAGCACAAATACACTTCTCATGTATTGTCAGGAAGATCTTCCTCTTTGCAAATTCAGGTGTTCTAAAGATGAACGATTTTCTAATCTTTTAAATTCAAAACAAATCAAAAAGTAGCACAGTAATAAGTGTAGAAACCTGCATTAAAATCACACATGCATGCAAACAGTAACTTTTAGTGGTTTAAGACATAACAAAAACAAAGGCCCCACACACTTTTATTAACTCTCAAAATCAGCTTTTATCACAACACTTAATCTACCTTAAGCTTTTTTTAACAAACACAGGAGATGGTCAAAATCTCCCATCTCCAGTGCGACACTCGACTCAATATTCACCACTGAGAAGAGCCGGGATAAATATACTCAGAACACCACCAACCCCATGATTTCTCCCTGTGACCAAAGCTAAAGTTATTTAGAACACAATACAACATTCATAGAAATAAAACATTAGTCATTAGCTCTCCAACTTCATCTCCAGTCTTTTACCTGCCTTCCTGAAGTTCCAGAAATTATGCACTCAAATACAAAAAATGAAGCAGCCGTTACTGAAATTTTGTGAACCATAAAAAAAATGGGGAGTTATTAATAATATAAATTTCTAAACTGTTTATGGAATGTTTAACTTCTCTTTGGTTAAAAAGTGAGTAATCGTCAACAACACTGACCTACTTCAGCTACCTAATTCCGAAGATGAAAGAAAGTTTAATAAGCACTAGATGATTTTCCTCAGTCTTTACTACTTGTAGATCCTGTAGGCATGTGATGTTTTTATGTAGTCTTGTAAAAGTACATTTAAAATTCTTTAGTATGTGGAGTTATACTGACCTAATGAAGTTTATCATTTTGGCCAAAGGATGCTGTTTGTGAGGCTGTTACCGGCAGGTTTCCAGACTCTCATAAAATATAGCTGCTTCATGATTCCTGAAGAGTCCAGACAGTGCCCCTGGCTACCTGAAAGCTCAGTGACAGATTTAAAAATACAATTCACAGGTCACTGTCCTCAGACAAAACTTCAGCTAGATCTAAGCGTGTTGTACTAACCCACCAAGTGCAATTTTAGCATACTGTAGCTTCACACACAAAGGAAGAAAAAATCTCTCACTTTAATGATTAATCAATAACACTCATGGAGGTTTCTCTTTTTGTTTCTGCCCTAAATAAAAGCTGCACCTCTCCTAGTACTCCTCTTTGACTCCAGGAGCTTTTTAGCCTCCCATAGAGGAGTCCAATAGCACAGTGGATATGCACTTCTGATTGCATCATACCAGTGTAAATGTGAAGTCCCTAAATTTTATGGTCCATAAAATAAACAACCTCATCAACACAAACCTAGAAAGCAAAGATTTGCACATACTAATCTGACAACTGGAATGACGATTTCAAGTATCAGCTCTACAGAGATCACTTAAAAAGAGCGGTAAAATCTTATCATTTTGGATGGGTTGAATGAAAACAGGTTGCAAGAAAACACAATGCATGGTGTAAAATAACAACTAACCTGTAAGCTTTCATAAAATTTTCTACCAGCGCTGAAAATTCAAAGTTATAACGGAAGAAAGTGGATTCCTTTTCTAGCATAATTAAGCATTATTTTAAGCACTTGACGGTCACTGCAGGTGACAGCAGTTAACTGAATGATGTGCTCTCCTATATTTAAGTTTGTTTTGTTTCAGAATAAACAGGCTGTGAAGATTCCGAACGTTTTGCAGAGGTTTACAAAATGCAGAAATGCCACCTCTGTGTGTGTGTTTGCGCAGAGGCACAGACTGGGGGAAAGCCACAATTCTGATCTCTTGCCTTGGAAAAAGCCATAAAAGGTCTAGAGAGAGGAAAACCTCAAAGCACCATTAGGAGCTTTGCTACATATTTGCGGTGCCTCTGGCATCCCCTCCCTTGGCACTTGTCACCCTTCCCTCAGCCCTGGCTGCCTCGGTGCCCTCATCTCTGCCAGCTCGGCTCACCCGGCTCAGCCCGGCTCTCGCAGCAGCGAACAAAAGCAGCGTCCTCCCGCCGTGCCAAGCCCTCCATCTGCTGCCACAGCAGGGGAGCTGGGAAAGCTCGGCTTACATCTCGCACTGCATGTTGCTGGAAATTTCTGCCATCTGCTATTGCCTTTCCTCCCATGCCTCACAAAAATATCGGTGACTAAACAGAAAGCAATTCCTTTATCAGACGTTTTAAAGTGGTGTCAATTTGAATAATGACTTTTTTTTTTGATTGCTTTTGTATTCACATGAACATAACAAATGAGCACAGATTAAGGGATAAAGATGCAAAGTCAGATTTATACAGCTAGAAAATAACTATCTTCATCAGCCTATTTCTTACAAAAACATCTTTTTTAAACTATGATTTGGATGACGTTTGACCTGTGTGAACAACATATGATTCTTTCCCAAAACCAAGCCCTAAATACATCACAAGTTATTGCATTGGAATGTAATTTCAAACCACAGAATATTCTACACAAACACACCCTGCCTTTGCCCAGGCAGCACCCAGAGCTAGAGGCTGAGCATGCAGCAGTGCAGGGCACCCTCCACAGGGTGTTCTTGGGTTTCATGAATTTGCACTCACACTGACAAGCCAAACCTTGGATGAGGCCAGATATGCAATTCAAAATACACCTGGCTACAAAGAAGCATTTTAAAGCAAGGAAAATCAAGCATTAGGTGACTTAAATATCCTCTAGAGTCCCTTTGTGGTCACCCACTAAAGGCTTTCAGGATGACCCAGCACAGAGACAACATATTGCTGAGGAACAGCAGACCCAAACCCTTGATATGAAACACCTCATCATGGATACGACAGACAGCTCAGAGGGACCATGCTGCCTGATGACATACAAGTTTATAATCAGCCTGTTTCTTATACACAATTTTAAGAGAGGACTTTGCTTTGTGGGTGCTCTGAGTGCACTGCTGCTCCTGCTTTGCTCTGCTTTCCAGGGCCAGCATTCTCCTTTTCCGGATGACTCAGGCAGCAGCTTCCCACACTGTCCACAACCCCAAACCATGGTGCTCAGGAACCCCATCCCACCCAGGGAAGGAAGTGGGTGGGGGCAACTCATCACCAAATCGGCCCCAATCTGGGTAGCTCCCCAGGAGCCCCTCCAGGTGTCCCCTGACTCCCAAAGGGCAGCTGGGACATCCTCACCTGTGTGCGCTCAGCTCCCCGGCCTGCAGGCGTGAGGGGAGCCCCAGGTGTCGTGTCTCTTTGGCTGAAGGTGACACCCTGACCACTGGCAGTGTTTTCTGTGTCCAAGCTATCCAGGGCCACTTCCAAACACAGCCCGGACAGGCCAAGGTGGGATCTGGGGCAGCAGGATGTCCCTGGGGCAGCAGCAGGGCCGAGGGTCTGCGTGAGGGGAGCACGGGGCTGCCTCAGGTGGCTGACAGCTGGTCCTGGCTGGTTCCAGCCAGTTCCGGCCGGTTCCTGCCGCCCCTCTGAGCCCCTCAGGTGGCGCCTCATGGGCTGAGGTGGGAAAACGCTGCTGGGCACCAGGCGTGGGGGGCAAGGTGAGGCTGAGGGGGGCAGAAACAGGTGGCAACAGGGTTCATTTCCCTTTGCTTCTCATCACCCAAATGTCTTGTAATTGTCAAGGAATGAAATCAATTTTCCCCATGTGGAATCCGTTTCTCCTGTGACTGTACACAGTAAAGGATGTCCCCATTATCACCCCCCACCAGCTGCCGCCTAGTGTGGCCTGGCCCTGCTGAGGTGGGCACCTTACACTTGGCCAGAGCTGGCCCACCACAGCTCAGCCACATCATACCAACCACAGCAACAAACCCCGTACCCAGCAGTGTCCTGTGAGACACCCAAATCCCAGCAACAAACCCTGTACCCAGCAGTGTCCTGTGAGACACCCAAATCCCAGCAATAAACCTTGTCCTGTGAGACTCCCAGCTTGGGGCTGGATTACCTGGAAGCCCTTCAAAGGGGGATAGTGAGAGGAAAGGTAAACCAGGAAACCAGTCCATGGAAAAGGTAGAGAATAGGTTTCCAAAAACTTCCAGTAAGAGGAGTGAAAGCTCATCTAGCCAGCTCTCAAGGATAGAAATCAAAGCATGACTTGACTGCAGCCTACGTATCTCCTTGGGGAAACCTGAGGTATGATGATGTCATGTAATTTATATGACAAATATTCAGAAGTGGATGTTACTGCTGAAGATGAATAGATCACACGGACACAGGTTGAGGTGTGGGGAAAGAAAGAGAAAGTTTATTTTTCCTCCCAGGATTTATAGGCTTCTTACCACGGCCAGGGATTGGATGGTCAGGATAACACTTTCTCACTGCACTGGCCATGAGAGATGTCTATCACAAGACGTGTAATATAGAAAGAATGTACACATATCTATGTTTACAGTCACTGTCTTGGGAAAGTCCTTAGAAAACTATGTTAGCAAGCTCAAAAGCTGAGTTTTCAGGGTGACAAGTGGATTGAAAGATTCTGACTTTATCTGCATTTAAAGTAAGGTTAGATTTTTTTGCTTAAAAGAGAAGCTGTCCATTCCAAACACCACTGAAGACTGTCATTGAAAATTGAAGACTGTCATTGAAAATGAAGAGTAGGGATTTTTGTTGTCATCACTAATTGAAAACTTTCAAACACTTTCTCAGTAAGTGAATGAATCCACACATATAATATAGGCTTACTACTTAATGAAGAGATATTAAGAATATTAATGAAACATTACGTCCCTCTTCAGAGCAATAATTTAGTGATGTTTCTTAAAAGGTGCATCACACAGCCAGTTTCCTTCCCTAATCATTAAGCATTACCACGCCAACTAAATAAGCAATGGCAAAGCAAAGGTTTGCAATATTTTCTCTTCCTTAGAGACCTGTTGCAGCAACTCTTCCCAAAGTCAAATATGGAGACTGTCATCCACAGTTTTTCTAATAGTGGTTCCTGTTAACCTTTTACCATCCAACTCCTCACTTTGTTTATAATATTACTCCTCTACATAATAAGAGATTGTGCTGGTTCAATTCTTCATTGGGATAATTGCATAATGAGAGTTGTGAATGCTGCTGAAGGAAAATAAACTATTAAGAAAGCATATGCCAGTACTGGGTTCAGTTATGGGTCCCCATGGATTAAAACTCAGTTTTATGGAGACTTGGATAGCTACCAGGAGATAAACCATAACATTTGTTTTGACAAATTTGGGACAGTCTTCTTTATTTACCAGGAACTGAAAGAACTCTACTTGCACCAAAGTAGCATAGCAAGAGACAGCTTTTAAGGGAAAAGGAAGACCTGAAAATTTATACTGTTTTAGTGTGCTCCCCTTCCATGCCTGAGCACGAAACACATGAAATAATTGGTTCCCATGGGTATACAAATTAAAAGCCCGTTCACCATGGAGTGCACAGCCTCTCATTTCTGAGCAGGTGAACATGTAGCAACTAGACATTTCATACAGCATGCTATCAAGTCTAGAAGCCAGGAGAACTTGTTTTCAAAAAAAGGCAGGCAAGGTCACAGCATGCACTGAGTAAGGAAGTATCGCTTTACCATGTATTTATTTGCTGTGCTTAAACACAGAACAATTTCACCAGATTCAAGCCAGAGGAAAAGCTGACCTGGTGAAGAGTTAAGAGGTCAAGCAAGAAAGTTTTCAACATCTTTTTGATGTTTCTGCACACCTCCCATGTTGAATAGCACATGACACACTGGAGTGTTTACCAGAAAGTCATTTGCCTTCAGGAACCATAAAAAAACTTGATTTGTTTTCTGCCAAATTTTGTGAGCTTGGAAAATCTCAGTTAGATAAAAAAATGCTTTAAAATGAAACACTGACTTATCTACTTTCAGGAAGGGAGGTGGAAGGGACAGAGTCTCTGTGATTCTTTGTCATAACATTCTGGGGTTTTATGTATAAACACAAATTCTGAAATGTCTATAAAATTTCACTTAAACACAAAATAAACCAAAGATATGAGATACAAAATATTCCATTTCTAGTATAGCTTTGAACAGACAATGCATCTTTATGTAGTATTTGATTTAGTGCCCATTTTATCACAGATGGTATAATCACAAAAAACTGAACACTTGAAAGGAATTTGACAAATAGAACCAGATGTAAAACATCTTGAAGCTGACAAATTCACCACAAAGATTAAGGAGGACTTGAAAATACAGGGTTTCAAAGCTTCCACTAGACCAACATACCTGTTCAGTCCAGAAGTGCTTTCTTACTTCCTGATGTGTTTACGCAGCAAGAAGATGCAGTAGGAATTAGATCAGATGCAATTCTGTTTGGGGCAGATTCATTACCTCATCTCTGCAGCAGAGCCAGAGCACAGAATAATCACACATAAAATACAACAAAAGTTAAGAACATGGATGCATTGACCTCAGGAGAACTATTACAGGCAGGTGGGAAGCAAGGAAGAAATGTGCTGTTGTACTCTAATAATTAAAGTGGATGGATCCTAAAGAATCCTTCTGTCTATGAATGACTTTTGTTACTGGTTAAGGCAAGGGCCCTGTGGCATCACTTTTGCAAAAACATCTTTAAACTGTAATAAGAACACTGTGCAAAAGGATGCTCCTTTCTATGAATGTTTTCAAAAAAGGACTAGCCAAGCAAACTAACATTTTTTTTACTTAATGTTCACAAACAACTGCCCGAATCTGAAGAAATGCCTTCATCTACTTGTAACCACAATGTACTGTTTATGCTGTGCTTAAAATTTTATTGCCTCACACTGGCCAAAGATGACCACTAGCACCTGTATCCTCACTGCCACAGTTTTAAGTCCAACACAAAAAGCAAACACTAGTCTGCCTGAAAAGTTAAAATGCTTCAAAGTTCCCAAAAGTACTTGTTCAAAACTCGAGTGCTGATCAGAAGAAAGTAGAAATTTGAGCCAAGCATGGGAGAGCCGAGATCTAGGAGAGGCGAGCAGACACCACCAGCAGCCAGGAAAGGCAGCAGTGCCAGAAGTGTTATTTCCAGTCTTGACTCATGACTCTTAAATCCCTTCAAAAAAATCTTTCAAAGCTCTCATCCACTCTAGTGGTTCTGGATACTGTCCACATTAATCACTCCTAGGAAAAGAAGAAAACATTATGCTTGTGCAAGCAAAAAGCTCATCAAGCTGCATGTAAAATTTAAAAGTTTGCCCTTTCTAGCATTTGGAGTCCAAAAGTATAATGGAAAGAAAGCACTGAGTCAACAGTGGAGCATCTGCATCCACTTTCAGTGAAGATGGAAGATAACTGGTGCTGGAGGCATGCTCAGGACGAGCCTTCCTACATGCCAGATGCCTTCAGAATTCCAGCTTGCTGGTTATTGTCACCATTTGGTACAAACAGAAACACTGCTGGAACAAAGTTAGTTTTAATATAGCTTCACCAAAACATCTCTTGCCCCACAGGGATTAGTTATCTAGTTGTCTCCCATCTGGTTTCCAAGCAAGATTCAAATCTGTCAGCAATTTAACTTCACAATGACAGCTCTGTTTGTACTGATTTCTAGATGCTGGGCTACATGAAGAGATCTTGTAGTATTGGAAGAACCAGCATTCTGAATCTGAACTGTCAATGCTAAGTACCCACTGCTTATTCAAGCTACTTCAAATAAAGGGTTTTTTTGGTGCCATGCAGTAGCAACTTCTCTCTGAGGTGAGCTTTGACATGAAAACAGAAACATACTTTTGAGGAACCAAAAACATTGTTCAGCTGCATGGTGGAAAAACTCCTGCTAAAGGAAAGGGTTGTGAATATTTTGTTTTATCTGAACTTTGGATCGCTTTAAAACTAAAGGAAATTATCGTTGGGTTCCATTTTGTTTTCTCTTAGTATATTCATGTGTAGTATACTGTTGGGGAGGATAAAACAGGGAAACCTTATGAATGTGATTGTTTGGCAGAAGATTCTGAAAATAATGAAGGCTAGAATCGAAGTAGAAATGAAAGCCTGCTTTGAGCCATGATGCTGAGTACTAGTTACTATATGACCAAAGAACAATAGCCTAGCCAGCTAAAGGAGAATCCCTGCTGATGAAACAATGTCCTTCTGCTGATAGAGAATCCAAAGGTCAAGAAGGAAGGGAAGAATTTGTAAAGCTTTTAGAGTTTAAAATGCAACACTGTATGTTAATATGGCGACGCTCATAGGTTGTATGTAAATTCTTTAGTGGGTGTATCTCGTAGTGATTGGTTACTGGGAATTAGAATATTCAGTATAAAAAAAGATATATTGTATTGTAACAAGAACTTCGCTCTCAGCTCTCACCTGAGCTCTTACTTCTTACCCCTTTACCCCCCTCTTAGCTCCTACCACTCTTCCCCACTGTTAGCCTTTCCCCCTCTCTTAGCCCTTCCCTGCTCTTACCCCTCCCTAGTTTTCCCTACTCTCTCCCACTGGTTTTTCTCTCTTTCCCTCTCTTACTCTTACCCTCTTGGTTTTTCCCCTCTTACCCCTCTCGTTTCCCCCTCTCTCCTAAGCCTCCCTAGTTTCCCCCGCTCTCCCTCTGTTGCTCTTGTTTCCTCCCTCCCCATCTCCAGCCTCTCTTCTGCTCTCCCTGCACTCTGTCCTCTGCCCCTGACCACGTGGACTCCGAGGCTGGTGCTGGTCACGGGCCTCTCCCTCTCTTCACCCTTATAATAAATTGCTTATACCTAAACAGCTTGACCCTGGAGAAGTCTCTCACCATGAGCGAGCATTTTATACACCAATAGTATACAGCACAATTTACTGTCGACAGAAGGTTTCTTATGTTCTCAACCTCAAAAATACTCACATCCTCTTCACTTCTATATTGTATGTATGCGGCGTGAGATTACAGTTCCCATGGATGGCTTTAGTTCTGGGACCATAAATTGTTGCCACGTGCATTTCAGGCCTCTTGAACTCTTTTGTCCTTCATAGGTGACAAACCATGGTTTCTATCACAGCAAAGAAGTGTAGCAACATCCATATCAGTTTATGGTTCTAGAATTATTAAATTAGTAGCAACATTATTTCCTAAAACATTAATCACGCATTGTTAGAAGTGACAAATTTTTGCTTCATTATATAATTATTTTAGCTTTTTTTTTTCTCATATTATGTTTTGCTTTTTCCATCTGTTAGTTTCCATGAAGTTGCAACACAGTTTTGGCACAAACTGGGTAATTTCCATCACAATATATTCATCTTTCTTCATATTTTCATCAACATCTGGAATCATTCTGCATTTCTCAGAGAAAATATTCCCCAAATCTTACTCCTTAAGTGAGTGGGGAAATTTGACACTAGATGATGCTCTAATGCAATAACTTTCTACATTGTTTGAGTCTGTTTCTTTAAAAGTACACTTTCTTCAAAGTAAGAGGAAAAATTTATCTTTATTAACGTTTAACTGCTCCTAATAGCTGTGTCAATATTCAAAATTGTGAAGTATGACTGTTCTACTACTTTTATTTTTTAGGTCTGCTTTACTAACTCATGAAAGCATGTAAAATACTAAAATTATAAACACTATAAAAAAGTGCATCTGCAGCACAGGAAACAAAGACAAAACTCAAATTTTCCTTAATACAAATATATAATCTACAAAAACCCTTTAGTAATTTCTGGATTCTTGTTACTTCTGCTCCAGATGCTATCTTAACCCAAATAAAAATAAAGGAATGTTATATCAAAGCACAAGTTTATTGTGTGCTTTTCAGATTACAAGATAGTCCTCACTCACAACTACACCTATTTCAAAATAAGAGCTCTTTTATCTTTAACCATGCTAAAATACCTCCCCCTACCTGCTCAAACATTCTTACAGCTCACCGCTTTCAAAGCAGCTCTCAACAACATAACAGACACCAACCATGCATATTGCAAATTTTTCTATAAAGCTCCCCAGTTTTTGCATCTTCTGACACCCTCAAAAATTTTGTAGCAACTCCAAATAAAACCAAAGCTTCCTTCTGCTCAAGTATCTGTGATACAAAGGAAGTTAGTTCTTCAAGGATAAAATGTATTTCCAACAGTGTCCAGACTTCTCTGGAATCAAATACGCCTTGGCTTTCTTACAGTAGGAGCACAAGTTTCTGAATACTCCTGCCCATCACACCTGTACTGACCAGCTTACAACTCAGAAAACTGTAAAGTCCTCCAGCAACTGTTAGATTGGAGCAGGATTCAAATGTAAAGACAGATGCCTCACTTTTAATCTTTCCAGAGCTTGGAGACTCCACCTATTTTTTCTTGTGTATTGGCAACTTTTCTTACAATGCAACTTTTTATTCAGACTGAAAATCACTAGTTTCCTTACACTGACTGGTAGCAGAGAGAGACATGCCCAGTTTGTTCAGGGAGCAATCCTGTTGATGATGTACCATTCCAGCTGCTGGGAACACCGCTTGCACTATAAGGAGAGCAGTCAACAAGCTCTAATGTTCCATCGCCTCCTCTGTCCCACACCAGTTTTACACTCTGCTGACTAAAGCTGTTGGAAGCAATATGCCCAAATAAATGGTCCACAAAGGAAACTACCTTGCTTCAGACCCTCCTAGCTCACTATAGGTCAGACATCAGAAACACTGTGCAATTTGCAAGCCCACCTGCCTGTAAATTTCCACTTAATTTATGTCAATGCCTAGTAAATCGGTGCTTAGAACCACACCCTTCAGTTGTCCTCAGCAGAACAGTTTGTTGATCTATTTCCTTCACAAACTTGTTTCCACATCTGCACTTCTCAGGAGGTATTCAGAAAAACAACTCTGAGTTTTGCAAGGTCAGTGAGCCAGGAACAGCCACTGGAGAGCTGTGTCTATAAAACAGAAACCATGCTGTATCTCGGGATAATGAGATGCCTGAGAGCACTGAGTGAGGTAGAGCAATACTGAACCTGTACCAGCAGCTGTGGAGCAAACAGACAGGACTGACTGTGTCTGTTGTGTGCACATCACCTCAGTGTGACAGCTGTGCCTCTTGCCAGGCTGACTGGTCATGTCCCAGCAGCTTTAAGAAAGAATTTCCTTCCCTCTCCTTCCCCCTTATTTCTACACTGGAAGTGACAGTACAATGACCATCATAAAAAACCACACAACCCTCTCCTAACCTGACTAAAACAGTCATTAAAATGGGAAGACCAAAGAATAGAACTTGTGAGTCAAACCAGTAAAACCCGCCAAGAACTGAACCTGTGATAATTTACCGCTTCTTAGATTAAGGAGAGGCACCCCAAAAAAGCATTCTCACTTAAAAGTCAGACAAAGACACCGTATGTGAAACAAAAAGAATAGTAAAACACATGAAGCATTAACATGTGAAAGAAACATGTTGTCATTATGTCAAATACTGCTTTTTATATTTTATTAACAAGCAAGCATCCCTGGAACTGAGTCAATATAAAAATACTTCATGAACCAATCAGAATACAAGGGAGTTATATAAATTTATTTTATGCAACACTGATTAGTTTTGAAAATTTCCATTTTTTATGTTTTAATTTCAATTTTCATTTTTTAAAAAAATCACTAAAAGGACACAACCCACAAAAATACAATCTGTATCTGCTCTATATTTACAGATAACTGGTCACTGTTAAGGCACAGATTTAAAACTAACATTTTATGTAGCAAGTCAAATATTTGTGCATAATGTAACACTAACAATATGATACACTGTACTGTTATATTCCCTTTGTGGAATCAAAGAAAGTGAGAATTTTCTTTATTTCCAGTGTGGTTTTTTTGTGGGTTTTTGGGGTTTTTTTTTTATGTGAAGCCCTACTGAAAAATAATGTTGTTCATGGGAAATTCTTCATTTTGGTGTAGATGAAATAAGCACTGCTCAGCAAAAGACCACATCCACTTAATATTGTAAGAAAATCAGTTTTTGAGTATAGTACCGTCTGGATGCATAGCATGTACCTACAAAAGACTAAAAATCTGAGTGCAAGGTTTTTGGATGCTTTTAAGTTCAGCCAAAATAAGCAAGAAGGGGCTGCAGAAAAATCCGTACACGGTGTTGCTGAATATTTAGTTCATTAAAAATATTTTATAAAATAATGAGTCTCAATACAATTTGATTTGCAAGCATTGGGCTTGCACATGTGAACATTTAAACAACAGCTTATCTGTAAGCACATAAATGGTCCATGTGAATAGAACTATCTGCATGCTTAGAAGTAAGCACAAGTGTAAATAGCTTTAGAATGAGAAGTTGTGGCTACCAAGAGTGTTTCCATGAAGTTGCTCTTGCTGTGAACAACTGTGAGTACCAGATACAGTTTCAGCCAGTCACATCTGCAGAACCATTTTAAAACCAGATGATGCTGCTACTTGATCTACAGAAGTCACCCAGTTATACACCATTAAGTAGATATGGCTGAAATGAGCACTGAGCAGCAATTTTTAGCTAACCACAAGACTTTATATTATTGCTTGATCATCTATGCCCTGAAGTAATAGTCTCTTTAAATTCCCTTTGTGTACACAATTTTCTCCATACATCATTTTGCATTCTCACCTTCAAAGAAAGAATTACCCATGGAAAGTGTCAATACTCTCACCCACTTTTGCATAAACCCCAACTACTGTAAAAGCTATTCTAATGCCTTCTGTTAAGAGCACTTGACAGTGGTTTATGTCCATCTCAAAAGGCTTGTATAGTGAACATAAATAATACATTACAGTAGAGGTAAGGTAATTCACAATATTTCTCATGGGAATGCTTTTCAATTAATGCTTGGAAACAATATATTGCATTGCAAAAAGAGGCACTTTATGGATTCCTTCATTCATTGAAACCCTTCATAAACTCATAACACAACATCTGTAAAGACAGAGGAATAACATTGCCAAATCTTTCGGACTTTCACAGTGTAATAATGCAAAATTTAACTCTAGCCACTTATAATATGGACTCTTTCTATTGAACATAACTTGTTTCAGAAACAGTTCAACTCTAGAGTTTCAAACACTTCTGCAGCTCACAATTACAAATCTAGATTGAACAAAACAGATGCTATTACACCTATTTTATGTAGGTCATTTCACTGCTGCATGCATAGTCATGTAAGTAATACGTGTCATTTATTAAATGGCAACAGTGCTGTCTTGTCAAATTAGATTAGTTGTCTGTTTAATCAAACTGACAGCCTAGAGCTCTAGTTTGATGAATGCCTTTTGGTCTCTACCATAAATCTGCAGTAGATCAGTTTAATCTGTTACATATTGTAGGTGTATAGAATCTAAAAATAAAAGTCTGATATAAATAAGTGTCCTTTAGTGGCAGGGTACTAAAAATAGCCCTTTGCTTTGAGACAACCATTAAAAACAGTTTGAGCATAAAGGCAGCAGTTAAATATGTGGACTGCAAAGGGTTAATATTGCAAGGTCCATTTTGGTCTTTCATTGCATTTGTTACAGTGAGTATTATTGCAGGCAGCATTAGACTGCTTCATAAGAGCATAATAGGACAGGTCCACTACCAGGTGACTTGATTTTGGAACAATCTCTTCAGATAACTACCTGGGAGACAGAGAGGAAAAAGAAAATCTACTTAAGAACCAGTTTCTAGTACCATTATAGTGAGATGTGACAATGTAGGAACACCTGAAAAAATTTGATTAGTGCCAATATAAAAATTGATATGGAAATGAAAGAGAAATAGATTTCCACAGGACAAGAAATCAGAACATGTAAAGTGCAGAAAGACCTCAATAATTATTTTAAGCAGTACCAGAAGAATCCATCTTGATAAAGCCAAATCTATGCTCTCTGGCATCCCAGCTCCTCATTCCTCCTTCATTCAACAAAGTACAAAATTCAGTGCATACATTATAGTTATAGGCAATAAAATACTAAACAAAGAACCCTATATTATTATTATTGCAAATTCTGTCCAATCTATATGAGTAAAACATAACCCACATTTGGTGTTTCAAAAGACAACTGACAAAATGTGTTCTCTCTGATTTTTTGGCACAGTATTGTGCAGACAAAACGCTTTGGTCCTTGACACCTAAACTCCCAAAGTGCAGAGGGTGGTGTGCAGTGAAGGCTGTCCACAGGATTGCCATGTCCATCTTTCCAGCTGATTTCTGAGCCCAACCTCCTGCTACCAGCGCCCGCTGACACTGGCAATGTCCGAGTGATACTGGCGTGGCAGTCTCCCACTGGCTCCACCTTCCAGGAACGAGGCACGGATGTTTGACGGGTCAAAGAGCTTTCTTCGGTTTTTGTTCAGTTCTGGAGAGGTCAAGCACACCCACAGAAATCTCCCATCAGAAACTAATTTTCATGATTTGATCTAAACCAAATGCAAAACTTCTGTTTAAACAAACAATGTATTTTAGACAGATACAGTATGCACTGAAAATATCTGAGGTACTCCTTCAATTAACACATAGTCCAACAGGATAATAAGAGCATCAGGTTAAGACTCAGAGGCTCCTTGGGATGAAGGTATCTACTTGGGACAATTCTTATTTGGTACTGATACACTGTAAAATATCTAATTTTTCGCAATATTGATTTAGATAAAATTGACATAGCTGAAACTTTTAAAAGTTTCTGTTATAATACTCAAAGACTGCAATCTCACTGGAGCCACAACCATGCAGTGTAGACTGAGACTGACAGAAAAGCTCTTTACCAACTTGATCATTTCTCAATGCACAATTCTTTAAGCATAAAACTGAAGCAGTATTTTAATAAGGACTTTCAGAAAAAACAGATGCTCACCTCTCATTTAAATGTGCACCTTAATCTTGTATTAGTAACAGATGATGTAAAATATTTTTCTTTTCTCCACTTTCCTGTTCTTGTAAACAAACTGTGCTAGATACAAATCACTGAGCGATTACATTGATCTTCAAGACTGCTACTGAACTAAGTACATTTGCAAACAAAAAAAATAACCAAATCACAAAGCCCCCCAAAAGCAGGCACATTTTCCAGTAGGATGACTGCTCTGCTTATCAATAAAATGGAGAACAAGGAACCAAAAGGTTGAAAATGCCAGTTGTGATTGGTATGTAGTGCTGTTCAGACCTCGCAGTGCTCTGTAATCCCAGAGATTCCTCAACCCACAATTTTGGGGCATAAAACTTCACAATCTGGTGTGAGATGAACTTTCTACCAGGCTCCAGTTTTACAGGACTATTGCAAGTGAGCTGCTAATTAGGTAATAGGAAAGCTCTATAAAGCCTGGGTTTAAGTACCTCTGGTGAGGGGCAAGCTAATATTACCTCGGTACACTACTTTTCAGTCTTTCCAAGGCTCTTTTCCTTTGTTGACTATAAACATAAAATTTGAGTGAGAAGAATACAAACAATGCTTAAAATCAATAAATGGTATTCCGTGTTTTTTACCTGAGATTGCAAGCAGCATTTTTCTTCTGGCACCAAAAGTGGTAATTCCCAACTCTTTCAAATCTTGATCCGTAAGAGTGAGGAATGTCTGCAGATCAATCTAGAGTAAAAATAAATTGGAAAACTATGCAAAACAAGTCTTTCCACAAAAGTATTAAGTAATAAATGTGGTTCAGAACAGCTTCATTTTTTTTCCCTGCTCCATTTTACATGCAAACTACTCTTTGCATGTAAACAGCAATCATGGCTTTACAATATCTTCTTCATACAGTTGCTCAATTTGCTACATTTCTGACAGAAAAGGAGAAATTAAAAAGTTGTCAGTTCTTGAAAAGCAGAGAAAATCAATGAGTCATTTATTTATAAATATATAAATATACAATGAGTCTTGAGATTTTGAGTATTTATCCCAATTTTAAGATGTATGATCCAGCTTTGAAAGAACAGCTCATGAAAATCCTGTCACAAAGTGAGTTCTAAGTGGCCTGCAGTGAAGAGACAGCACAACTAGTGCTGGAAAACATCCTAGCAACACAAAGGTGCTTCTTGAAGGAACACCAACCTCTTGCTGCTGGAATACATCTGTGTATTTGCCCAAACCTAGCTTGCTGAAGAGCTCAGGCAGATCAGATCCCTTAAACAAACTGTTGAGGTTACAGCCATTGCTTCCTGTCAGCGAGGAAATGCAGTCCATGTAGTTACTGCTACTGAGATAGTGTTCAGCTGGAAGAGAACAAGTGAACTTTTCAGACATATCACAGAAGGGCATAGTTTTCCACCAACATTGTTTTCAGCTATATCATTCAATTTACAAAGTATATAAATCTTTATTCTTCAGAAAAAAAGCACCTCCCAGTGGTCTGAGAGAATGAACAGCATAAAACATTTTTTTTGTGAATTCACAGGATGACTAGATTGGAAGAGACCTCCAAGATCATTGAGTACAGCCCATGCCCTAATACTAAAAACTTGACAATGGCACCAACATCCAGTCATTTTTTAAACACATCCAGGGGTGGTGACTCCACCACCTCCCCAGGCAGACAACTCCAATACTTTATCACCCTTTTTGTAAAAAACTTTCCTAACATCCAACCTATATTTCCCTTGGCACAGCTTGTGTCCTCTTGTTCTGTCAGCTGCTGCCTGGAGAAAGAGACCAACCCCAACCTGACTGCAGCCACCTTTCAGGAAGTTATAGAGAGTGGTAAGGTCACCTCAGTCTCCTTTTCTCCAGGCTAAACAACCCCAGCTCCCTCAGCCATTCCTCACAGGGTTTGTGTTCCCAGCCCCTCACCAGCCTGGTTGCCCTCCTCTGGACACACTCAAGCGTCTCAATGTCCTTCCTGAACTGAGGGGCCCAGAACTGGACACAGCACTCAAGGTACAGCCTCACCAGTGCCAGATACAGGGGAAGAATGACCTCCCTGCTCCTGCTGGCCACACAATTCCTGATCCAGACCAGGATGCCGTTGGCTTTTTGGCCACCAGGACACACTGCTGGCTCATGTTCAGCCAGCTGTCACCAGCACCCCCAGTTCCTTTCTGCCTGGGCACTGTCCAGCCACACCGTCCCCAGCCTATAACACTGCAGGGGGTTACTGTGGCCAAAATGCAGGACTCGGCACTTGGACTTGTTAAACTTTATCCTATGGACACTGCCCATCCATCCAGCAGTTCCAGGTCTCTCTGCACAGCCCTCCTACCTTCCAATGGATTAACACACACTCCCAGCTTAGTGTCGCCTGCAAATTCACTAATGAAAGACTCAATACCCTCATCCATGTCACCAATAAAAATATTGAACAGGACTGGCCCCAGCACAGACCCCTGAGGGACACCACTGGTACCTGGCTGCCAGCTGGATGCAGCACCATTCACCAGCACTCTCTGTGCCTGGCCTCCAGCCAGTTCTTTACCCAGCAAAGAGTGTTCCTGTCTAAACCATGAGCTGCCAGCTTTTCCAGGAGTGTGCTGTGGGAGACAGTGTCAAAGGCCTTGCTGAAGTCCAGGTACACAACATCCACAGCCTTTCCTGCATCCACCAGGTGGGTCACTTGGTCATGAAAGGTAATCAGGTTGGTCAAACACAACCTACCCCTCCTAAATCCATGCTAGCTGGGTCTGATACCCTGGCCATCCTGTAAGTGCTGCATGAAGGCACTCAGTATAAACTGTTCCATTACCTTACCAGGTACTGAGGTCAGACCAACTGGTCTATATTTACTAGGATCCTCCTTAATTAACTTAATTAAGTTCCACTGTTTGTTTTCTATAGACCTACTTTTGTCCAGCCAACTCATCACTGTTTCTTTTATCCTTTATCCACACATTTTGTTCTCTGGGAAAGCTACAGCTGCCATAGAGCATTTTCTTTCACTGCCAATGTATTTGTGTTTCTAATTTTCTTCTAGTACACATGTAAATATATTTTTAATCCTTAATTCTTTTAATTAACTTAGAACTTCCATTTTTCTTATGTTGTTTTGGGCAGTAAGGTTGAAAACATCAATAGATTGATATCAAATAAACTTGTCATCACTTCAGATCTCCAAGTATTTAGAATATGATGTGCAACCATTCACAGATAAACTAATGTGCTCTTTAAACCCATGAATATTTTTTTTCTAATTGGCACTATCCTTTCTTACTATGTCCAAATTTTACTATCTGTGTACTTTGAATTTTGGATTTAGGTTTACTCTTTTAAAAGAAAAAACAACAACAAAAAGTATAAACAGGGAGCGTCCTTATTTCCCCATAAAGTAGATAGATAGTATGGATTTAGTATTTTCTACCTCCACTTTTCACTCTTTCAAAAAGGTATCTATTAACTCATTTTAAAAATAAAGTTTCAAAGAGTTTAACTGAAGTAAATTTCAACTTTTGATCTTCAAACAGTGTTTAAAAAGTATGAAAGATACAGCCTGTATCCACAGAAACCAGTATTTAGAATCATGCTAGGCCATGCCAAACACATGGAGAAATTCCTTTTCATAGAATTGCCTGGGTTGGAAGGGACCTGCAAGATGATCTCATTCCAAACCCCTGCCATGCGCTGGGACACCTTCCACTATCCCAGGTTGATCCAAGCCCTGTCCAGCCTGGCCCTGGACACATCCAGGGATCCAGGGACAGCCACAGCTTCTCTGGGCACCCTGTGAGGGTGCCCAGCATGCTCACAGGGAAAATTTTTTTCATAATATTCAGGTCTTTTTCATAAGACCTGAACGTCTTTGTAGCCACTCCCCACTTGTCCTGTCACTACATGTTCTTGTAAATTTTATCCCCATAAGGAGAATAATGCTTTAAAATCCAGTTTCAGCACTGACTATGACTTCACCAGTGAGTAAATAACCCAATCAAGCCCAGGCTGCTATTGCACTGTCAACAGAGCAGAGTAAGAGTAGTCTAGAAATAAGCCTTTTTACAGGTCTAGTTTCAGTACACCTTGAAAAATCCACTCCATAACAGCAAAGAGTTTTCAACAAGGATGTTTGGCATTTAATAAATATTCTTAAGAGATTTCCTTTTAGACCATTATTTGTTGCATCATGTTGCACAAGCTTACACTTCTCAGTTTGTAAAAGAAATAATTACTTTACAAGGTGACAGTAATTTAAAGCCCTAGTGAAGTCAGGATACATTCATATCAGAATAAATATTGATATCAATATGGTTATTTTCTTTTAATCAGATAATAAGAGTTTATTAACCTGATTTGTTTTGTTTCCGTTTGGGGCTGCCAATTGAGGAGACAAAATCATGAGCAGTGGGTCCAAGCCCATTTCGGTCTCTCCAGTTATCAGATTCACTGCCATTTCCCAGGTGCTCCCGACTGCTGGACCGGGAAAGAGACATGGATGAGCCCTGCAAATCACAGAAAGATAATTTGGGCTGAAAACAGAGCTTGCATTGTGACTCAGATGTTTTCTTTGAAGCAGCTCACTTAAAAAGCAGCTCTTAATGCTCACAAACATTCTTTTGGCAGCTGATAAATAGTCAAACAATTGCAAACCGGACACGAAAACAGCAGGTGTGCTTAAAACATATGCAGTTCACAGTTTTTAAGCAGGAGTTATTTAAAGATCATGATTCAAAACAAATTGCTCGGTATTTTCAAGTTTCCAAAACATTCCATGGTATCAAATTCCCACACAAATTCTAGACAAAGCAGTCTATTGACTACTTCCCTTCACAGGGAAGAGAACAGAACATTTATCTGAAGATAAGTGGATCAAGTACACTCTGCTTGACAACACAAGTCTTGCACACAATACTACAACAACAATTCTGCAATGCCTTGTGAATTTGTAGTTGCTTTGTCTGGAGTCTTTTTAAATAGATTTTCATATACCTTTAAAATACTTATTATCAATTTTCATCACTGTGGGTCAGAATGTAGCAATACAAGGCAGCAGTATTCCATGGGAAGGTACCCAAAATAAATCTACATTATAGATATCACATACTTACATGAGCTAAAAATTGTGGAAATTAACAATTTAATTCTATAAACTTATACCAAATTGCAGTTGAAAAGCATCACTTAGGAGGTAATCTTTTATGCTATTTAGTAAAACTGACACCCCTGAAGAAACACTGTTCTTGGTTAGAATCACAGACCTATTTAGAGATTTTAGACATCAAGGCCTGGGGGAAAACTCCACCCCAAATCAACCAACATAGAAAAGCATGCCAAAAAAATTGCAGATTTTGACTGCAAGTTTTTCTTTCCCCTAGTTACTACTGCATCACATGTAGCCAAGCCTACTACATATAGCTGAATGGCTCAGAAAGTTGATATGCCAAGTGGAGAACACCAAGGCACATTTTTATTCTGAGTATTTCTTTTGTATTAACAGACAGGTATATCCTAGAGCACTGTGAAGTCCCCTTCAAGAAACATACCATTTACATTTTATATAGTCAGAACAGAAAATGGTGTCTCCATGGAAGCTGGGAAGGATTACAGCAAGGAAGAACACTAAAAAGCAACTTCAGCATGCCTTTGAGAAGAAAGGAACAAATTTCCTGCAAGATTTCCATGCTGGGACTCTGAAGAGAATTGCTGGACTCAGTCTGCCTTCTGCCTGGGAAAATTCTGAGCCCAGTGAATAGTGCAAGTAGAGACAGCTGTTACAGTTTTGTCCACAGAAGGAAAGGAGAGCTTCTTGTTCTGCTGTTCTCCTCCACCATGCACTTATACACATTATATAGATTATCTGTCATATATACACTTATAAGGTGTATTTAATAGGCTCTTATTAGGTTAAAAATTCCCTGTTGGTTGTTTGCAGCTACTGAGATGTTTGATCCTGTAAGTTATTCAAAGCTGCTTTAAAAAAACATTTTAAGAAGCAGATGTCTATGCTCTAAGACTTATCTATGAAACAGATATAGATCCATTTGTACGTTGGGCTGAATGTATACCATATGCCTTAATATTACTTTAAGAAACATTTTTCACTATAAAAATATGTAGAAGTTATCTGCAAGACTTAGTTTTTACAGAAGTTAGACATTTCTCAAGAGAAACAACTGTATCATTCACTAAAAGTAAACTTCCATTACAATATACTTTTATATACCTCATATGTAGTTGTCATGGAAGGTTTGTACGATACATGATTCGCTCTTCTTAGTTCCTTGATAGTCTCTGCAGGCATTGACTTAGAGAACCCCAAACCACTCCATGTGTTTGTTGGAGTTCTCACTTCTGTTACAACTGGCTTCTTTAACATAGCTGGAAATACAGAGACAAACAGCAAATCTCAGCCCTAGTAAAGGTACTGAGAGGATAATACTGAAGTGATGTTCGCTAACAGCCTGAGCCCAGCAAACAGGGAACCCTAAACACCCCTGCTTGTTACACAGCTTGAAACCTACCCTTCCTGAAAGCAATCTACTCTGCTATAAGACAGTCAAATCCCACAGGGCTCTATGGAAGCCAAAAGAATCTGTTTCAAAGAGAAGAACTTCAGTTTTTCTTTTGACAAACGGGTAATTTGGTTTATTTTATAACAGGGTCAAAGATATGGGTAAGCTCCTTACCAATTCTACAGCTTAAGTTATCCCTAAAATAAGAGGTGATTTAGCTGATATAATAAACACCTTTAAGTTTAATTTGCATCCAAATAAAGCAAAGTGTTATAACAATGAGCTCTCTGAAAACCATATTGATCATTTGCACATGGATGTACTCGCACATCCCAACTGCAAGCTGCTTCTACAGTATTTTTTACCATGTTGGTATTAAGAAATTTTTTGCAACATAAAGCTAGTATGTTTCACTACCATTTTCAGATTTTCTTAAAAATCAGATTACAAAACTGAAACTTGAGGAAATAATTTCACCCATGTGCCAACAAACTTTTCAGAAGTCACTGCTCATCAACATACCTTTGGTCGCTAGTAGTTTCTTCTGTTCATAGTCAAATGCCTAAAAATTAAACATGCAGAAGATAATTTAATTGCCATTCTAACTAAACGTCACTCTAGTGCTCATTTCTGTGAAAACAAAGGTTTTCAAAATGGCCAGTGAATATATCTAGGAGAAACCTGAAATACTGCACAATGATTTCATGGTAGCCTTAGTTACTGTCTTGGGTTGCAATTAAAGTGTTCATTCAAACATTGATAAAGACTTTAAATAACTGTCTGATTTTCATATGAGTGAGGCTGCAGCAGTATTTACAAACAGCTTAGGAAGAATTTTTTCTTCAATTTGCTTTTTAGTAAGATATCTTTCAAGCATAGTTTCTCTTCTTTAACTATCTCTTTTTGGCATTTAAAACATTCCTCAACAGAACAAAAAAGGTAATGCATCTTTGCAAATCTAGGCACCACAGTTATTTACAATCATCTTCCAGATTTGGTTCTCCTCCATACACTCATCTTGTGAAAAGAAAAGAAGTTTTGAGTTTCGGTTGTATTCTGCCTATGTCAATGGAAGATGGGAAGTTTAAATATCCCTGATTAAACAAGCTACCCTTTGCAGAATTACAAATTAGGAAATCTAAAACTACAAACTACAGAAATGCTGTATTAGCCTGAAGTACTGCATTCTCTACTGAAAATAACTAGAGGAATAACTGAGGAAAAGGGCTGCAAAACACTAGCCTTCCTCTCGTTCCAATACTCCATACAGTCTGGTTATGCCCACACTTCAGCAGATCTATACTGAAAATAACCCTGTTACTGCTTCCTGACAAACAGCCAAAGGGGTCTCTTCCCTGCCTGGGGAGATTTGCAGTAACATGGCAGTAGCTTATATTTGTAGGCTGTAATTAACCAAGCTGTCACTGCACACGAAAAGCTGTAACATGTATTTTGTAGCTATAATTCTCTCCACATGACAATGTAAGATTTCTAACAGGCACATGATGCTTGTGGAGAAAAACACAGCCACACAATTTTCTGTACTTAAATTGTTTTATTTAACAGAAGAATAAGAGCTTTTCTCTTTTCAAGACCTTGTACTGAAAACCCACTACTCAGTCAAAACAGCTGATGTCTTGGCTGCAAATGCTTTTACTGAACTGGTAATGACAATTCAGCCTCCAATCCCCAGTCCCCTCTGCATTCTATGGTAACTTCACTCTGCAATCAGCAAGATTTACGCCACTGGGCTTCATCCAGGGAGACCTTACCTGCATGTTTACAAAGGAGGGCTGCGGAGCCAGACGTGCTCTCTCCGAGTTCTGCTGGGCAGCTGCCGCTCGCTCGGCCGCCCGCTCACTGCCTGGAGCCTTCTTATCGGCCACGGGGCTCTCTGGGGCAGCCAGCTCGGCCTCTGAGAGCAGCCTGTCCGCAGTGCTGGGGGGACAAAGGCACCGTTAGCTCAGCCTTAGCTTGGGCCGCCTCTTCACCGGCACGGAACGTTCACTGCAGCTCTGCTAACAGCTTCACCCTGAGAAGCTTGGCAGCCAAGTTCAAGACATGCCTGCACACAAAGATCTCAGTGCTTTTAGCAGTATTTCCAAATGTTTCAGCTTTCCTGTACATTTTTCTGTGTCAGTGAAGGAAAGCAAGTGTTTCTCCTTTCTGTATTACCAAATAAGAGGTATAGCCTATGGATTCAGTTTTGAGCTGTCTGGTATCTGGAATTATTGCATGCGACCCTACACAGTGTAATTTCCTGTTTCACCTTGCTCGGGCCAGCAGTTGTAACAGGTTCATAGTTGTAAGATGAAAAGAGATTGCATAATAGGGACTAAAAGTTGACATAGGTCCTACTTGCTTTCAATAACTGCAGTCCTGCGTGTCTGCATTACCTCTTGGTGCAATTTTTGTTTTTTTCTAAACTCAACAATATTTTAGGCCTACTTTAGAACAGTATGAACTCTTGAAAAAGTGATCATGTTTTAGAAGCTGCAAACTACTACCCTCAAGGAAACTGTGAGCAGTATGTCCTCAATAAAAAGAACAAGACACACAAACAACTGAATTTGGTTAGCAGGATTCCTTGGATTTTTAAACTGTGAAACCAGAATTAATGAAATGCATATCATAGCCTTAATAGTGTAAATAAATGAAGCAAAATAAAATATGTCTCAAAAGAGTGGTGATAAACAGTGCCCAGTGAGAACATGAGTACGTTGGACAAAAACACTGCATTAAGAACAAAACCTGTGTTGCCAAGATGTATTATGATTCAAACAAGCCTTTCCTACTGTTGGGTCATTAAAGAGACAATCCAACCAAAATCATCACTGAGACAAGTGTTTGAGAACATGCTGCTATGCTCTGAACACAGCTTTCCTAAGGAAAAAAACAGCCTCAGGTACACACAAGAGGAAAAAGCTGTCAGAAATTATTCTCTAAGCAATCAATAAAGAAGGAAAGTGCAAAAGTGTATACTTTAAGAACAGGTAATGAAAGTTCCACTGAAAAAGATCTCCACTCTTTTCTGGAAGAGGAAAGACATTTTTTAAACCCAAAGAGAAATAGGATGAACAAAAAGCATTCAAAGTCTGCAGTTACCAGAAAAACAGAGGGCTATATTAACACCAAATGTGATGGAAAATCAAGGCCAAATTAAATCAGTTCCTTGAGTATCTTATAACTGAATCGACCCTCCTGTGCACAAAAACACGTGAAATAATTTTATGTTGTGAAAGTTCCACTAATCTCTGTTTATACACTCAGCTTACTGTAAGTGGGAGTTTTTAGTGCCATGCAGTAATTCCACTGTTTGTCTCTTGGAACAGGCCTGCTTGGAAGAGCTTATCATCTGCTTCAGGTCACTGGTGTTTGCTGAGTGGGACGGACTCCGAGGCATGCCCACTTCTACAAAAGCATCATTGCAACCTACAAGGCCAAGAAAAGGAGAGTTCAACAACAACACTGCTGTGTTCTAGGGAGCTTTCTGAGGGAATAACACCTGTGGGAGAAAACCTCCACTTCCTCCCTACAGGACTGTATTCAGGGGTAGCTATTTGGTCAAGGTTAAGCAGTCTAGATGTGCAAGTTCAAATGCAGAAAAAAGGTGTCACTATTCACATATATAGTAGTCACACTAAGTATATTCATTCTTCAAATATTTATTTTAAGTAATAATAATTAATAACAAATGAGTAGACTGGCAATTCAAAGGGACTAAATATTCTGAAGAAATTTGATTTTATACCCAGTTTTAATAGACTGTGCCAGGTGCTCAGTAACTTCTGCTGGAATAAGAACTACTCCCACTTCATGTTCAAATATCTTTAGAACATGATTTTAGAAATATTTATCACCTTAAATTGCCAATGTACCTTTAATTCAAATCAGCATTTCAAATGACCACAACCCTAAATAAGAGATTATCTCCTTGATCAGTTTTGAAAAGGGAAACAAGGCCTTTACACATATTTGCTCATGCTGGAGCTGGCTTTCCCCCTCTCCAAGAATGAAGGGGACAGTTAAATACTTTAGCTTCTAAATGGTAGCATAACTGAAATGCTGTTGATAAGCACACAAAATTGTTTCCCAGTGTCATCCAGGTTAGATCTATATAATTTTCTGTAAAAAATTTCTCAGTGATATTATTTCCTTTTGTTAAAAAGCAAAAATAAAACATTATTTAAACCATCAGAGTTTAGTTAAGATGCTGTAAAAAATACTAAAATCCTCATATCTTCCCTTTGGTCCTAGGGCATAAGTAAAATGTTGCAAGTACATTTATGTAGATTTAAGGTGTTTCTATCAACAGTACAGCTCAGTTACTACAGGCTCTATTTACTTTCCTTGACAATGAATCTGGGACATCCAGCAATATTTTCTTTAAACGTGGTTGCAAAACCAATTCAGAGAGAATATTGGTACATTTTTGTATCATGAACTGTACACAGACTGTACAAACACTACCAGACAAAGGAACACAATGTCAAAATCTCACCTTCTTCACTATTTGCCTTGGCAGCTACTTGTTCTGAGGCTCCATGAGCACCTTTTTGCCTTACTCCATCACTGTGGTTTGTGCTCAACACGTTTTCTCCCAGAGATGTGGCAGACAGTGCAGCATACTTGATATTTGAGGCCTGAAAATATTGTCACAAATCACTGAAGTGATTTTTATGCTTCAAGAAATAATGAAACAATTTCCCCTTTCTATCTGTGCAGGAGAATGAGAAATTCATTCCTGGTACAGCAGAACAGTATGAATGTTCTATTTCTCAATCTTTAACTCATATTCAAGAACACCATAGTGTATTTTTAAACTTAGAAGCTTTATAAATCTACTAATATCGTTAGTTTTCTCTTTCAGCTTTTCTTAGTAGAGATCTAGTATAAAGAAATCAGACTCTCCTGCATAGTATCACTTACCTTTACGTGACCATTTAAAGAAGGTGAACCTTTTTTACTTTCTGATTGCATGCCATTGACATGGACTTCAACAGGAGTCAAGCCTGGTGGTGGAGATGGAGTGTTTTGACCATAACTAGGCACTCCAGACAGCAGAATACTAGTTAAGGTTGCTTGGGCAGTAGATGGTATCATTAGGTGTGGAATAGCAGAAAAACCTGTAACAAAATTTGGTTATGTTCTGCTTTAATGTCTCATTTAGCTTCCTCGGGCATTACATTAATTTATCTAAATCTTTATGGAGCTATGATACATTGCTAAAAACATTACTAAAAAGTTTCCAATAGAATGGCATGCCAAAACCATAATGCTTTATCTGGGTAGGTTAACTTTGTTTTCTACACAAAACAGATGAAAACATTGCCTGTGACAGCACATCATATATTAAGCTATAACCTTAAATTTGCATATTTATTCATCTGTGCTAAGGTAATCGTAGGAATTAAGGTTCAAAAGAACTAATTAATCTCAACTTGGCAACTGCAATTCTAATGACTTGGTGTTGCACAGTTCATTTAAGTCACATTAAGCTTCTACCAACCTGGGGTGTTTGTGTTAGCAAGAGATGTTGTCCACAACGTGGGACTGGGCGTCCCTGAACTTGGACTCTGCAAAGGGCTCACAGAGCTATTAAGGGCGTTCAACAGAGAGTTTGGAGCAGTTGAGGTGTTGACTGACAGGGCTGTTGGACCTAAAAGGCCTGCAAAAAATTATGCAAGTGAATATTTAGACTTGCAGGAAAACATTTTTCACAGAAGTATCAATTGAAAAGAAACAAATACCCTGCTAATTTGCACTTGCCTGTATTTCACAAATCAATTTTAACATCAAACCTGCTGTTCATCTGGTGCACATCAAAAGCACATTAAGAATTATTGTTCTTAAACTGGCCATCATATATCCAAAAAAAATTGGGGCATCTTTTATGTCCTTCTACTGGACCCTTCCTCTTGTCATAACAGAGTGCACTGGCTGCTTCTCAGCCCCGGCACCCCTCTGTATCCCCTCAGTTGTTTCGGAGGGTTTGTTTCAAAGCAGCATCACAGAGACAAGAAAGCAACTCCTCTGCACCACCTCACTTTCATTTCACACAGTAACCTTTTTCTGAGAACTCCTGTGAATCAACTTGCACACTAACAACTACTCAATTTCTTTTTGCACCTTCAATACTGCTGCAGAAAGGCTGTAAATCACCCCCCAAATGCATTGATCACTCCCAAAACATTCCCCCAAACCAGCTCTTTGTATAAAAGCATTCACAAAGCAGTTCAGCACTACACACTGAAAAGGTAAAAACCCCAAACCCCCAAAGTGCAGCATGACACAGGAAGCAGCATTAAAAATCACAATGAAATGGCACAAACACTTTCCCCTGTGTGACCCCAGGGAAGCATGTGAGATGGAACAACACAGCACTCCTGCATGGCAGGTCACAAGGGACAACGCTGGTTACATGAGAACTCAAGAGTTTCTAGGACCTCTGTCAAGATTTTTCACTAGATTCTTCTGGGACTACTTGGTTTTTCCATCTATACATTACTGATACAAAGGTATTTGCAGAGCTAGAAAATAAAATGGTAATTTCAGTCTGGACTATGAGCTGCTTCAATAAAATTAAGATAAGGGGTTTATTCATTTTTATCCTAAATTTCCTACTGCTAAACTAGAAGCACATGGATCCCTCAATTACAGTGAGATACTGACCTGAAATGTGGTGTTTGCCATGTTGCCTTTCCCAATAAGCCTGTTGCCAGGCTTAAGTACCCATCCAAATTCAGGACAGCCTGAGACATCACACAGCCAAAGAAGCTGTAAAACCCATGTCCTGCTTCACCTGTATTTCCCTCCCTTTCAGCCGAGTGGTTTGCACAATTTCAGAGATTCTTCTACAGGGATGAGTTCCACACCTGATTATAAAAGCCTTGGAGAAGTTTTTTAACAACAAGCCTTTGAGAGGCCAGAGGCCTCTGTGCAATACAATTCCTTACATAAAACACACATCTGGTTCTTCTTTCTAGTAAAGTGAATTATGTTTAAAACAAATCTATATAAAAGAAAATATAAAAATAATGGATGCATACCAAGCCCAGTGAGTCCTAGTCCTGCTGAGGACAAAATATCCAAACCAGGACAAGACAGACCAACAGGGCATGAGACAGTAGAGGGATTTGATACTACGGTGACTCCGCTACTTTCAAGTCCCAAGAGACATTTCCGTGCCTCATACATATTTAAGGCATTTCGTTCAACACTTTTTACAATCACAGACTGCAGGGAAAGAAAACAACAACAAAAAAAGGAAAACCAGTGAGTAAACTTCTCCATAACACATATCAGCAACACAGATAATTCTTCTTCATACTCCTGCCCGGTTACCACAACCACAGCAGTGTGAGACAGCATGAGCTAACATCCATTAGCAGCTATTAAAATTCAGGGGTCTGATGTTCAGAAGAGTAAGACTAGGGATTTCGTAAGGATTTGCAATGAGAATGATGGAAGACCTCTCTAAGAAAATTACTTACTAGAGTACCTTGGTGCTACTTGGGTAGACCAAATATTAAGCACCTCAAGAGCTATATAACTGAATCAATAATTAATATATTATCTTCTCTTTTACCTGAGCTTTATACCTTGAAGTAGACAAAACCCCAGTTGTTCATATTAAATTAACCTATTGAATTCATAGCTGTCTGAGAAGAAGGTAGCAAGTTTAAGTTACTTTAAACTTTAAACTTAAACTATATGGAAAAATAAATTACAAAACTCCATTGCTTTTTGTAGATCTTCTACAGGATGTTTCTTTGTATTGATTTTATGTATCCCTACACAGGGAAGTTCACATACTGACACAATGGAATGATCATTAAAAATTTTAAAACTTTTGTCTGCTTTGGCATTTTATACAACACAGGTAACTGCAAGAGTCCTCTATCCATACTGGCCTAAATATTTTACAATAAACAACTCCCACTACCTTTATCAATATATTCTATACAAAAGCTAATTTCTTTATTATTAAGCATTTAATGAAATTCAAATCACCCTAAACTAGAGCTGCTGTATCATTTAAACTGATATTTCAAGAAGAAAATAGATATGGTTTTCACAAGTTTATGATCCATTAAACTGGGAGGGAAGAGCACACATCAACTCATCAGCTCTAAAACTTTGTCATCAAAGTCTAAAAGAAAAATATTAGCTTTGCACAAACCTTGCTTGGTTGTTTTGGCTTAGGCTTAATGCTTATGAAGACATCTAACTGCTCCATTAGCTGTGTTATAAACTGTGGTTCTACTTCAATTTCTTCCTTCATATCAAACATGAGCACAAGGGGAAGGCAACCCTGAAAAGAAAGGCACAAAAAATTCCTAGGATTTGTAACCGACCATTTTCCCATTAAAATGGTAGCAATAAACTGAACAATGTAACATTTACACATCATGATGTAAGGAAATGTCTAAGTTCAGGATAAAATAGCACCGATAAAATTTTAGGGAAAGCCATTTCCTTGTATACAAGAATACAGGTGTATCTTCCAGTCCTGGGACTGTGAACAAAGAGTTTGGTAGCACAAGGGTGAAATGATATACTGAATATTTCACATTTCAATCAGCACAGTCTTGTCAGGAAATGATGGAAGAACTAGAAGTCTCCCATTACCCTGTTTGAAATAAGGAAACACACATGTAAAAAATCTCTAATTCACCATTGCCTAAGTCTTAAATTTTACTCTTCTCTTGCCCATTCCAGATCAGCTACATAAATATTTTCTAGTGATATGGATAACATCTGTAATGCTCTTGAAATACTAAAGCTTTAGAGTAAAACTGAATGGTGTAGTCCTTGCATATTTTGTCCCTCAGTATTCACATATATAAAAAACATGTACATACATTAGTACTAAAATAATGGCTAAAGGCTCCTGAGAAGTTTAAAGACCAATAATCTCTAATGATATTAACCACCAGAGCTATTTTTATAAAAGGCCTTACAGAACTGTGGCTGTGGTACTATAAAGAATATAAGACATCAAAATAATTATTTCTTATGGTTTCCCAATTTCATTGGAAACTTGCCTACATGGGAGCTAAGGATTTCCTGACATTTTCCCTCAAAAGAAATCTATTTATGTGACAAATATAGAAAAGGCAGGTTGGCAAAACAAAACACAACCCGTCACCCAACACCCACAGTGTAGTTCAGAAATCTGCCTCTATTCAGAGGCATATTGTTATTGTAAGTTTAAATGACTTACATTTATTGCATTTATTGCATTTAAATGACTTACATTTATTGCATTTATTTTACCACAGTTATTTTTCAAGTCATGCTACCAGAGATGACAAATATTTTCAATAACTACAAACACCGATAAAACCCCGGCCAAAACTGAGCTGTTTGCAGTGTGAACAGCAATCCTTCCTCTCTAAGGCTAATTTACATGTGATTTGTAAATAGATACAGAGCAAGCATATTTTCTATGATCTGGCAATTTTGTTACACAAAATTCACTGAAAGTATTTACCATGAGATATTGCCTGGCAAGACAGACAGACTCAATTGTGCCCTGGAGGTAGACAGTGGATTTCTTCTGCGGGTTACTAGGGTCAGGGAAGTGGATCTGAGCACCAGTCCGTTGCATGATATGTTTGATGTTGTTTCCATTTCGACCCATCATGAAGAGATGATGCTGCGCTGCAATGTCGAGCTGCGTGCTCACAGGGATTGCAGAGGCCAGGCTCCCAGCCAGGTGTTCCAACAGCATGGCTGTTCCCTCCTGGGGGGAAATGGGAGAAACCAGTGAAACAGTGCTCACAGGCACACAAAAGGAGGTCTCAGACCAATTCCTTTCTTGTCATGCACTCCACAGGCAAGATAAGAAAACACTGTTGGGTTTAAAACCACGATTGATTTGTTAAAGGTAAGAATTACACTAAACTCTACCTCCTAGTCCCATTTTATGACTGAATACAGCATTTAATTGCCACTCTGTAATGGACAACGCTGCATGGTTTGGTCCCAGCAGACCTTTTGTGGCCACAAAGGCAGTCAGAAAGTCAGACAAGATTTATCTGGGTAGGTACACTTGCAAAACTTGCCTCTTGGTGTTGGGCTCAGTTGGCTTGAGATACACCCAGCTGGGACATCAATCTCTCATTCTTCCAGTTGCTAACAAGAACACTTTTTTACTTTATTAAGATGAACGGGCTCCTGGCAGTTCCTTGCCTTGACTGTCAAATTTACATCTCCAAGTGCTGGATTTGCAAGACCAGTTTTATTGACTGACTGGGCAACTTTCAAGGTTATATAATTGTGTGCATATTGAGAAGAGCTCAGCATGAACAAGTTGGTTTTTGTTTGAGTTGTTTTTGAATTGAAAGATGGGTAAGACCAGTACATGTTCCAGAATTCCCAAAAACCTGAACAAATGTGCAGGAGGCGAACTTACCACCAACGATGCTAAATCCTAAACTTATTTTAAACTTAAAATTTAAAACTATTTTCTATGCACTTTTAAACATTGCCTGTATAAGTTAAGTAAAGGAAAAAATTCAAATTCTCAGGGTTTGCAAGTGATTATACAATAACATGTGCAAATGAGGAAAGACATACCATCTTAGACATAAATTATAAATATATGACATTCAAAAACCTTTTCAAGAGCAGAGATTACCTTCACAGCACTAGTGTTGTTTTGTGACCCTCTGACAATGACTGTAGCACCATACATTCGAGAGCGTTGTTTGAAGGAAACTGAAACGTTATACGTCTGACATACATGCTGAATGGTTGGAGAATTCGGATCTGGGATGGGTTGGAGAATTCCAGCAATAGGCAATTCAAACATGAGTACCAATGGAAGCAGCTCCTACAACAGTCATGAAGGGCAGATATTGAAAACCACATCCATACTCAAACTACAACAATTTTAGTCCTCAATCATAATGTACTGGTCATTGATGACTTAACTGACCAAACACATCCTCTGCCCAGAGTTCATGGATAAAACTATATTGTCACTTGGAAAAAGGCACCTTTTTTACCTGAAGGATACTAAAGTGAAGTTTTTTTGCAGAGGCTTTTTTGAGTTTGGTTTGGTTGATTTTTTTTCCAATGCTCCAAAATAGTGGGAACATTTGGAATAAGGTCGTGTGACAAGTCTGGCTAAAAAAATTGCAGTAAGCTTTTTTAATTTATTTGATTTTTAATTATCTATGCCAAAATGCACGTAAGAGTTGAAGCTAAACGGAAAAGATAGAAAATAGCTACAAGTAGAGAATGACACTGAATTTTTTAAACAAATTATACATGAAAGCAGTTAAAATGTGAGAAGCAGAAATTGCCTTCCCCAATTCATAGATTCACATAAGATGCCTGATCTTCCACAGGCCATCTGTGGTGGGTAAGTTAAGATATAATTTTCTACACAGTATGGAATTAATTTACATCTTGCTTAGAATGTAGACCTCACGTTCATGATCCACTTTGGGCCAGTTAAATATTTGGCCAGAATGTGAATCACTGGTATAATACCCTTGGCAAATTCCTCATATGTATACTCACATTTGTTCCTACATTTCGGCTGTCACCAGACAGAGGCAGACAACCCTAGGGTTCTCAAAACCATGCATTTTTTTCCCTGACAGGTGTTTTCAAAGGGACCCTACACTGAGCTAGAGCATTACCCGAATTCTGACTCTTGCAGACTCCACTCCAGCTGGCTGTCCTGCAATAGACACCTGGAAGAGCAAGAATATGAAAAACATTGGATCATATTTTCAAGTGAGGCATGGAAAAGTTATTCAGATAGCTGTGTTCTCCCAAAAGAAAAAAAAAATCTAAAAAATATCAACACATTTCACATCTGCTGACATCCTAATTGTTCTCTAAACACTAGCTGAGAACTTTAGCCAATAGTAAAATAAATGTTACAGCATCTTAGATTATATGCATTTAAGCAACTAGAAAAAAAGGATATATCAAATACAGTGGTTTAGGTCAAATAATGGAATTATTAATGTATACACGTGCTCAATGCTAATATTTGGCAACAGTAGGTTTTCTTGAATGTTTTGAAATTACTGCATTTTGCTCAGCAGCCATTAGGATGCACAAGAGGGAATTCTAAGTACAAGGACGAGAGACTTGAAACTAAACATTGCACTAATATTAGCACTAGAAAAGATGTACAATTCAGGCTCAATGAGTCATTCTAATGAAGTTGAACTCTTACAATAGGACATTCAATTCTGCTGGCTATTTGCTAAGTTTAGTCTTCAACTAAGTTATACCATAAGAAAAAGTACCAAAAAATTAATCACTATGCTGGGTAAGTCACTGTGTTGAACAGGAAAACAATTACAAAAGCAGATTTTTCATACCACTTCTCTACCATTCACACTAAGTTGCTGACTTCTGCATGTGCAAAGTAATTTTAGCTTAAAAAAATTAAAATGATTCATGAGCCATCACAAATTGTTTCCATCTGTAAGATTTGCTCACTTAGGAAGCCCTGCACTTTCCATACAGTGTAAATACCGAAAATCTATTTCCCTGAACATGAACACACCATCCCCAAAAAACTCATACTGATGAGAGAAGTTTAGAAATGTTTTATACTCTAGGGAATTACAATACAAATGAGCTCAGTATTAATACTTACTTGGTTGCTTTTCTCCGCTTGATTGTTTCTATTTGAGTCTGGAAAATGGATATGGCATCCCGTTTCTTCCATCACTTTTTTAATATTATTGCCACCTTTACCTATCACATGAGAATGCTCTGTATGTGAAACATCCATCTTTAAGGTTACCCGATTGCTCTGGAAATCAAGCACCCACAGTTAGACATGGTCACAGCAGAACCTGAGTATTTAAGTTTTTAAGGCTAACATAACTTCAAGAATGACATGAAAATTGTATTTCCAAGGTATTTTTGCTATTACTTAACTTCCACTCAAGGATGATGTTTTTAATGGGAATCAGTTGGATGTCAATTTGGTCTTGTTTTTTTCTAGTGAGGAAATAATGTGGAGATAAATAGTCCAAAAGATGCATCTTCAAAAAAAAATTACTAAGGCTTTTAAAATTACTAAGGACAAATGTCCTTTTGCAATTAATTCTAATTTCTTTTAATTCTATGTTCTTTCAGTTGAAGTCACACAGCCCTGCTGGATCTGAAAGGATCACATTATGAAGACTTTGCAAATCAAAGCCATGGGACCAAGTAACAGCGTTGTTTCTTCCTTAAACAATTTTTTTTGGTACAGGAATTTTTAAAATACACAAACACTGCCTACAGCTATTCTTAAAAGCTCTGTTGTTCACAGTAATGTTGTTAATAGTTGTGCAAAAAGCGGTGCTTATCACTGGAGTGTTCGGGAGCCACACACACTGCCCCAGAAGAGCTGCGGCTGAATGAAAACAGTATCTGATCAACAGAAGAGACCGCCCCCCACCCCCACCAAAATCTAGATCCCGTCCTGATGTTTCAGAGTGTAAGAACAGAGTAACTATTAAACATACAACAGCATAAACACTCCTAAAATCAAATTTCAAATAAACAAAATGTTAGGTTCTCTGCAGTGGTTGCATAATCTATTGCTTGCAATGAAGGTGTATTTCAGATTTTGAAGTAAAACCTCAATTCACTGAACAAATCACCTATGCTTTTAGTCAGATGGCTGGAAATACTATTTCTATATAATTCAGATCTGGAAAAGCTGCTTTAAGCAAGTATTCTTCTTGCAAAATGCTTAAATATGTGGGTATACACCAATATAAACATCTGCAAGGCATTTATCGGAGACTTTGCTCCATAAAGTCCATAAATACCTTCTCTTGAAATATGCCCGTTAAAGAGATCAATATCACCACAAAATTAGGGGCTAAGGTATCATTCTAAGCAAGTTTTCTTACTTTTGTGTCCAAGACAGACATGATTTTCTCTTTTGCTTCTTTAACGTTTTCTTTTTTTCCAGAAACTTTAATATGGGGATCTATAAAAGAAATAAACTTGTAAGAAACACAGTAAAATATCTATAAAAAAATTTCCTCACTGCTCAAATAAATTTGAGGCCATTATTTATAATCTACTGATAAACTGTACCACCAGCCATTGGGATTCAGCTAAAGACGAAAATGTCTTATTCCATCCCTTCAGCCCCACAATTAGGATTATCAGATGAATTTATTAAACATGAGAACCAACTTAAAATAAATAGAAGTCAAATTTTGAATGTATATCACAGTATCATAAACACTGTCTGCAATGCAATTACATAGCTCATAGCACATCTTCTCAAACCAAAAGTAATAGCAGACAACTCAAAGGTTTTTTGGCAGCCCACCAAACTCTAACCCTCCCTCATCACCACTTCATTATATTGAATTAGTCTCTACAAATATCCTTTGGCATTTTAACCTGGCACTAAAGGTGTCTCCACCCAAAGATTTCTGATTGCACTTTTCAAATGAAATGTAAATGACAGTTTATTAAAACAAATTGCTCAAGTTCAAGTACATAAATTAGCAGGAACAGCAGCTGATGGTGGGTTTTGCCCAGTGAGATCTAAAATATTGATTCTACAGCCCACTTGCTTTACATCATCATTTTGAGATCACTGCCCTTAAACAACACAAAGTGTTGGGCTGAGCTAGCAGGTGGAGTTCTGCATAATATACACCTGGTCAGACAGTACAGACCCAAGTTTGGAACTAAATCAAGTAACAATTACTCCAAGTGTGAAGATTACTCATCAGCCAGTTTAGCAGCACCATCTGGTGTCCAGGAGCACAAAGTGCCACAGTGCAAAACATCAAATCAAAACATTAAATGTAATTTCAGTCACAACATACAAAGAAATGCCCAAATACCACCCACATTTCTAACTGTTATAAACAAGGGTATGATATTGCAGGTGATGCCTCTTTCCTCTGTTCTTGAGTCCTCTTCCCTTTTTCAGTGCCTTTTTCTCCTGTGATGTAATGGACTGTTCTTTAAAAAAAAAATAATTAAAAATTCCCAATGCTCTTCTGAATTCAGAATTCTTGAATTTTGAATTCAAGACTCTTCTTTAATTAATGTAATTCATTATGCTAGACAAACACATACATCTTAGGGAATATAAAAGTAAATATATTCTCAATGGCAGGAGAAAATAGCTGTAACACAACCTATCTGCATCTTCCATCATCTCAGTAATTGAAATCACCTCCCTACTAAAAAAATGTGAAATAATACAACTGTAAGCTGTAAACCTGTTCTATTCAATTGAAAATTGAAACTCTAAGTCATGCCTGGATACTCTTCATTCCAACAGTAAAAATAAGCCTTTAGTCTTTACCACTGAGAAGTCCTGAGTACATTCAGCTGAGGATACTGAAATACCGAAGGAACACAGGATCCACTGCAAAGTTTCATGAAGGTCATGAAAAATGCAGCATTTTGAGTTCTGAGAAGCAGATATATTTTATTTTTGAAAATGGAAAAACCATAGTCACTAAAACATGCTATGCACACAGAAGCTACAGAAGCTTCAAAAATCTGCTGCTTCAGCCTTTCACAATGGAGCAAAGTCAAACAAAAACCCAACAAAATAGTCTTGAGGGCAATTTTTCTTTTCTTTTTTAAGTTGACAGGAAGCCATGTGGTTCTAATGCATTTAAGCTGTAAATGATACTTCAAGTGGATGTTGCAGTCAGAAATTCCCAGAAGCAGATTCTAGCACACTGTGTGTGCTCCAAGTGCTCTTTAGATGCAACCAGGAAAAACACAAGCCCAGACCATCATCACCACTGTGGAGCTGATTTTCACACATTTCAAATATTATATTTAAATACACATTAGATTGTGTGTAGGAAAATTACCTGAAATCAATCCTGGCATCCTATTAGTACCAAAGGAGATTACCATCATTCCATAATATTATTTGCTTACTCATGAGTGAAAATACAGTTTAGAATACCTATTTTTTCCATTTCTCATCTCAGTTGGACATCTCTTTTCTGTTGATACTGACAGCATCAGCTAAGCCTCCTGTATTTCTACACTTGTTTGTTCTTTTAAGATGAAAAAAGCTCAATCGCTCAATTGAAAAAAAAACCTGAAGAACCCACAAAGCAAAAAAGAATCCACTGATGCCAGGTACAACTCTAAAATATGCTACCAAAATCTTTCAAAATTGGTCTTAAGTACCCTCTCCTTACCTGACTTCTCAAGGACACAGTGGTTGGAAATGGATACAAAGGAGGTCAGTTTAAGTCAAAGAAATTCATCCTTTGAGAGTTGTTTGTTTTTCCTTCAGTGAAATACTATTTAAATACAACATCCTCATCAAATTTTGCCTGAAAAGAGTTACTTGTAACTAAAAGATTTTGAAGTGTTTGAATTGGCCTTGCATGAGTTGAAAGCACGTTGAAACTATGTATGACCTGCAGGAAAACTCACAGGCACCCAAATAATAATCAACGAACAGATAATTTCAGGAATCAATTAAGAATTTAGAGAGACAATTGGATCATAATAACCTGATTTTCTGTGTATTTCAGAAACAAAATTTCTTAATATAGCTGTGGAATCACAGCTTGTTTGCTCTGCAGATGATTCCACAGATTAACAGTCACATTTAATTTAGAAAAAAAATCCTACCTTGTCTTAGGCACTAAGCCAAAAATCTTGGTTGGATAAAGCTCTACATTTAATATTTGAAATACCTACAGGTGTGATGTCAGCAATGCACTGTCAAAGCCCCCAAAATTATCCATGGCACCCTCCCAAGTGTGAAGAGAATTGTCAGGTACAAAACTGTAACAAGTGGGACACGTGTCTGGTAGTGACAGTGCAGATAAGCACAAACCAGCACTCCAGTCATGCTGCCACTGATCCATGTGGCCATGGCACCAGCACACAGCCCTGGCTGGCAGGAAACCTCCCACTGAACAAGGCCAACCAACTCCCCACTTTGTCCAGGTGATGCTACATCATTCCTCATCCCTAAGGAACATGAGGTTTGATAACTGTTTTCACTGGGGGGGGGGGGGGGAATCACCTCTTTTTCTAAGCACCCCAATATAACTGGGATATGCTCCATATAAAACTAGAGAAAGCAAAGAACAGGTGCCTACTATAAATAAAGACATGAGACACCAAAGCTTTGCAAACAGAACAAAGGCTTCAGAAGAGGTCTGTGTGCTAAAAGCATATAAGACTTTAACACTTCATTTAAAGTGCAGTATCAGACCCTGAAAAAGGTTTTAACCCATAAGAAGTGACATGATTAGCGTCTTGCAAACTATTAAAAATGCCCTTCTATAGTAATCAGTTTTTTCCATCAATTTTGAAGGGCAGTATATTTTTCCTAAGGAATGGAAAAGGAAAAAAAAAAAATAACAGGTCTTCCCCCCCTGCCCCCTCCAAGAATGGATGAATATTTACATAGAATAGGAAGCTAAAGTTACACAACAGACACTGCTGGAAATTTTTCTCAAGAGTCTTAATTTTGCCAGACTCCAGCCTTCAAGTGGTCTTTTATTGCTCCTATCCTCAGATTCCTCACTCCAGAGTTTGGCATAGTTTCACCTCCCCAGTCTTTGTTCACAGCTATACCAGCAAGCCTCCAGCTTTTTTACTATTATTGTGTGTGACACTTCAGTAAACAAAATAAAATTCTTCCATGCAAAAGTATGTTTGTGCCAGTGCAAATGCATCTACACCAACTTCTGCCACACAATAACTATTTCAGATATTGAAGCCATTTAACTGTGTAGGCCTCTCCTGAAATTTAAGTGTTACATTTAATGTCTGGGGCAGCTCTTCAGACCACAGCTATGCATCCAGCTTGTTTACAGGATGAACAGCCTTAAGTTAAGTAACACAAATACCAAAATACCATTACTCTAAAAATAGCCAGACAACTGGGCAACACCACGGCAGATGACAGTCATTCTTAAGAGTGGCTGATTAAGATTTGAATAGCCTGAGAGTATTACAGAACTTGAGCCATTCAAACAAAGACTCAAGAGACCCAGCATTTTTAAGGGACAAGTTATGAGTGTCTGTCCCAAGCACACCAACAAAAACACACTAAGCTATGTGAGAAATTAAAAGGGAAAAAAAAAACCCAACAAATTAACACATAGAAGGTGGTAAGTCCTCATCTGAAAGGGCTGAATTGATCACTCTACAAGATGAGGAAACATAGACCTAGAAAACAAGTGAATTAAGCAAAAAGGTAAAAAAAAAATCTTCCTATTAATATAGGAAAAAGGATAATTAAACTGGAACAATTTATTTAATGCTGATAAATATATTAGGAAATACTGTGTGTACAGTTTTAGGAGTGGATATTCCCTCACCAAAGTAGATGATTGTTAATAGCCAAGAGAGACTTGAAATAGGCTCAAACTATTGCCATGGAAAAGCAACATTAAGGCTAAAAGCATAGAGCAAATGCTCAGGAGTAAGGGCACATGCAAAAGAGCTTGATTAAATAATAAAGCAAATTCATCACTTGTGCACTTGGTGCTGTTGGCTTGCCAGTTTAAAAGAATATTTATCCTCTCTCCAATACAACTCAGGGCACTCACTCTTCCTTCCCAGGGCCTAAACCACTGAAGGAAAAAGCTACTCGTGTATTAAGGCAGAAAGCCATGAGCCATTTCCTACTGAAGACTCCTGAGTTTTCTCAGAGGTATCACTCAACAACACATCTTTTTTCCTCATTTTAGCTGAAATTAGACTGCAGCATCATTTTCAATTTCACCCAGCTAACTTGGACATGATCAAAAGCCTACCCAGAACTTCATAAAACTCAACATGGGCTGCAAGCAATTAACAGTGTCCTCAGAGAGACATATCCCGAGGCTCTGGGTGTTCTGGGGCATCTGTTTGTTGTGGACAAACAACTGTTTATGAAATGTCTCTGGGAGGAGCTAGAGCCACTGCCTATATGAGCACACACATTTGAAAGACTCTTTGTCTCCTCAGCACTTTTTCACTCTTAACTTTCCCCATTACTGCCACCTAACTCCAAACCATCTTTAGAAGAACTTCTGTTCAACTCAGGACATGAGAAAAGCTGAGGAAAAGCAAGCACTTGTTGCACTGTTCCTGCACTCTGCTCCCCCCAGGAAAGGCAGCAGGCACACAGCCCTTCACTCTTGTTACGGTTTGGTTGCTGCCGTGCTGTCACCTGAGGAGCATCAACCAGCAGAGCACTGCTTCTCAACCCTGCCCTGTAACCAGTGCCTGATGTGCAGCCAGCAATCCCCTCCTCACTTCTCACCACCATTTACAGTAATACACTTATATACAGACACATACACAGATATTCACAGATATTCACACGGTACAGACTCAGTAACACACCCACCTTACAGACACAAAAACCTTAAGAAATGCAGCACAGCATCCGGTAGAGCAGAGAAAAGAATCTTGTTTCTCAAAGATTTCAGTGTAGCTCAAAAGAAAATGTCAGTATCTGCAAGAGGCTACTTAAAATGGCCCTTAGAGTGAAATATCTGTTTGATGTAGCCTCACAAATTAAAAGAAATGAGATGCACTTGTACATGAATCATAGCTGAATCCCACATTTGGATCTCCTAGCAGCTTTGAAATATCCCAGCAGAACACTGAAAATTCAAAATGCCCAGAATTAAGTGAAAATTAGCCAGAAACATCAGATAAGCTTTAAAAAATAGATTACCTGTACAATATTATGTTTGGAGAAATAAACTATTGATGACTGGATTTCAGACCACTGACAGAGGAAATGAAGTTGAAAAGACTTCTCTTAAAGCATAAGCAAAGAGGGAAGACAAGGAAGAGGTAACAGATCATATGGCAATTTAAACAGAAAAGTGACCAGATTTCAAGGGAGAAGGGGAAGGCCAAGATGGAGAAGAAAACCTGAAAAGAAAAACGAGAATAAATTAATTGTAATCACCAAGACACTCCATTTCAGTTACACAACTTCAGTTACCACCATGATTAGCTTAAATTCCTTTTTACTTCTAAAAAGAGCCATTAGGGACATTTTGCAAATACAGTCAGCCACAAAAAGGCACACGCCATGCAGCCCTTCTGCTGTCTCTTCAGCAGCTGCTCTTCAGCCTTCAGCCCAAGAAGCCACCCTAAGCAAGGCAATCTCTCAGCAGGACACAAAGTCTGCTATGGCTTATTTTTTTCAGCACAGACCAAACAAATTCACAGTTCACGACTTAAATATCTGTTGCCATTGTATCTCAAAGCACAGACACAATCACAATGCCTGGGGAAGAAAATAAGAAATACAGAGAAGAAAAAAGCTGTAGTACCGTAAAATCAGCTTAACAGAGGACCTAGAGAACAGCCACAACATTCCTACCAGAAATAACACCACTCTATCTTCACTGGACATAGACTCATACTCAGGGTTGCAATTCTGATGCATAAGCCATGAGATAATTTTAGTTTCTCACACACATTCTCAAAAAGTTCTTGTGACTATGTTTTTCAAAACAAAAAACATCATCTGACTCGTGATCTTAAATTAACGCCTCAGGCTCAGCCCTCCTTGCAGTGCTCCCACATCCAATCCCTGGCTACTGCTGCACCTTTTAATGTCTGATTCTCTGACTGCATCCTGCTGTGTGAGCTGGTTTGGGCACAGCCACCAAAAGGATGAATTCTGTGGCTGGACCAGGAGGATGCAGTTAGTCTGCAGCAAAGATTAAGACACTATACAGGCCTGAATGAGCAGGACAAACAGATCTGTCCTCTTGGGAATCAGGACGGAATGAAATGTTTTCAGAAAGATAAAAACAGCTGCCTCCCAACAGGACATCAGACAAAGATGAGCCAAAGAGAGTTCATAGAATATTTTTGATCACCATTACAAACACTTTACTTTCCCTGCTTTAGTATCACACTCTGTGAAATGAATTTTCCCCAGGAAAGTTTTCCTTGCCCAAATTATTATATATTTACACGGTATTTCAACTGTATTCCTGATGAACATGGTGAACAGGTAGCACTTGTTGTTTGCTTGTTTTTTCTAAACAAAGAAAAAAATGCCAAGTCCAGTAAAGAATCATCTAAACTGTATTCTTGAGAGCTATTCAAGTAGCAACAGCTACATGAATTAGATGAAAATGATGACAACCCAGTAAAACTTCAGTCTGAGAGTCCACAGGAATATTGATTCAAGGGCTTAGTAGGCTCTTAAAAAAAGAACTCCAGTACAAGCAGACAACTTTTGCTGCCTAGTTTTTCTTCCCATGTACCAGACATTAATTACATTGCTTACAACAGACAGATACTAAATAAGAAAAAGTTCCTGAACTCTTTTTTGAGGCTGTAAAGTCATTTTCTGAGACAGTGTTAGATCATTAACACATACCCCTCTCTACATCTTGGGCTTGAAATATGAAGAATCAATACATATTTTAAAGTTATGATGACCTTAAGTGTATGAAATTTGACTCAAAAATTGCTACATTATCAACAAATTTCTGCCACTGACTATGACTATTTGTTTGATTATTTTTTAGAAGCACAAGGCACACATTTTTTTTCCAGCCAGCATGGCAATGTATTGGCTTTTTCCATGCACCACCACTGTGCAGGCTGTAGTCTCCAGGAAGACAAAGGCAAATAGAGAGATAAGGAAAGCAGTGTTTCCATCTTCCTTCTAAACCCACTTGGGATGCACCTGATCAACAAAAATATTATCCATCTGGTGACAATTGGTTTTGAATACTAAAACCTTCTAGATGCTTTTACACCAACAGTTTGTTATGCGAATACCAAATCACATTTTAATCATGTAATGATTGATCATTTCTTAGCTTTTAGCTTGGCAATATGTATATGGCACTCTGAGAGCTGTATACCTTACATCAAAAGGTTCTTATCCACAGATATTAAATTAATTTCACCAGTATTACAGGCAGTTTACAGCTGGTTTGGGAAGCAAACCTTCATCTCCTGAAGAACAGTGACTTAAAAACATCTGCTTTTCTTTTCAGGGAGGGGCTCAGAGCAAGCAAACACTGCCCACACTGTGGGTAAACACTCCTCTGCGAGGGTAACTTCCTTGTGATATACTGAGAAATAAAAACACCAAACACCTGAAAGATGTCCAGCATTGCCTTTCAAATCAAGAAATCATTCCTGAGCTCTTCTCAGATGAATTTTCTCTGCATCACTTCTGTCATCTGTCTCTCCCCATTATGAGACTAAGAGCAAAACTCACCTCTGGGAAATTAATCAGCTATTGAGCATCTCTGCAATGTCAATTTCAGCAGTCACTCTGAGAAACTGCATTTTGTGTCCCAAAAATTGAGTTTAAATAGAAAGATGGGCACCAGAGTGGAACACAGTCAGTTTACATGCAAACGCAGTGCAGAGTACATTACAAGCTTGCTAGAAGCTCCTAAAAACCCAAAACCAATACATCAACTAATTCCAATTTTCACTGAAAGATCATGACAAATTTGTACTCTCAAGTAATTTAATTACAGCAATAAGTTTATATTACTACATTCCAGGGCTTGAAATTTCAGTTTTACTGCAGTTACTGCCAAGCACACTCACTGGATGCTAAGCCCCTTGATAATTCCCTTCATATTACAACTGTGTTTGTGTTTTACCCTCCCTTGTCTGGCCAAGTGTAAACAAATCTCTGCTCTTCGCAGAAAACACAGCAAGCCCCGATCAAAAACGCGAAAGTCCAAAATCTTCCTACTCCTACAGGAATGACGAAAATTCGAATCATCCTTGTGTAAGTGTAGTTAAAGTACAATGGCCACCTGCTGGCTCCTTCACTACCTAGATTTTCCTTAAAACATTCACCAATGTGACCATAAATACATTTCATCTTCCTCTGAGCCAGTACAAACTCATGCCTTTAAGCTCTCGTGGCTGCAGGCACACACCCCCAGCACAGCAACACTGGCAAGCTGAGCACTAACGAGATAAAAGGCTCAAGCAAACGTGACTTTCTTTCAAAGCCTCCTCGCCTGTCACCCACCCTGGGGCTGGGTGCTGCTTGCTGAAGTGGCAGCAGTCTGCAGGCTTGGAAAAGTGACCCCAGTAAAGGAGGGATTTGCTGCCAGCTGCTGGCACAAGGGCTGCTGTGGGTTTGTGCGTGTCTGACTGCTCAGATCAGAGAGAACCAACACGAACTCCTGTGGCAGAGTTTCAAATGGCCTGGGATGGTCTTTCTGTCCATTTATTTATTGCAAAACAAGGAGGAGTCATCTATGCTTGAGTCAGCTGCTCCAGAAACAAAAGAAATAAACAAACTTGTGATCTAAACACAACGGTTCTTTAATTTTTAAAGTACACAATTGTGGGGTTTGGGGAAATTTTTCTTCAGAATATAAGAAACAGTACGCACTGACAGCTTCTCATTTACAGAGAAAGTTAATAAAAAGCAGATGGAGGTCATAATACAGCAACTACAATACATGCTGTAATTAATCTGGCACTCCAAACAATAAACACAATGTCAGCAAGAGACTCACTTTAAATCTCTAAGTCAATTACAGACCGATTGTCTCAGCAACACATTACAGAAATTACTGACCATTTACAAAGCTGCACTGAGGTAAGAAATCCTTCAGCTGCAACAGGTACTCTGTAGGTTAATTAGGAAGCTTAGCACTGAGTACCTAGACTGAATACATGGAGAAATATTTAAACTAAAAAGACTTTTTCCCTCAAAATATTCACAAGCCAAACAAACAATTTTTCCACCTTTACATCTCTCCCTGAGGAGACCAGCCACTGGCAAAGAAAAACTGGATAATTCATGTGCATGCATGCATTTTAAATGGCAAACACGCAAATCTTGCCACTCTTGGCAAGTTATTAAAAAAACTAGACTAGAAGATAGTGAGGCATAGGAAATTTGGGCCTCCAGACAGAGACTGTGTCTACTCAGAAAAACGATGGCAGTGCTGTTACATTTGAAATGCTGAGAAAAATCAAAGAAAATCATTGTCGTTTCAAGTTCTACATCCACAGTTGGAAGAAAAAAATTGAAAATCCCTGTGTTAGTTTTCCAGTAACTGATTGTCTAAAGAAAAAATAATTACAGCCCCTTTCCAGCTCTCTTCTACAAATATTTCATGTCCCACCAATTTGAATCAGGAAAATGTAGAACAACAGCTGTGGACAAACAACAAAAGTCAGCTGAAAATTTTCCCCACAGTTTAGCTGTCTAAATACTTGTGGGAGAAGACGAGTTTTCCATTAATGGCAGCAAAATCAAATTCTACCTCACAAGCGTTGCAAAAAAAAACTCCTAAAAATTGATAACTCGATCAATAATAATTTTATGTCCTATTCAAAGAGTTGTCTTCAACTGATTTTACCTGGGTAAATTTCAACCAGCATTAAAACGTTGTATATCATACCAGGCATGAGTTACTTCAAGAATTACCAGCAAACACTAGATTTAAAAACCAGAGAATTGCTTGAAAGAAACCACAAAATACAACCCAGCACTCCCCATATTGCACCTAACTCCTGAATGCCAATGCTGGACATAGGTTTATGTCAATAATTTAGTCAGCACATACCTCACTCTTTCTGGATCATCTTTAGCCTGCTATACAAAACAAAAATAAAAAGGGAGGGAGGGAGGGAGGGAGGGAGGGAGGGAGGGAGGGAGGGAGGGAGGGAGGGAGGGAGGGAGGGAGGGAGGGAGGGAGGGAGGGAGGGAGGGAGGGAGGGAGGGAGGGAGGGAGGGAGGGAGGGAGGGAGGGAGGGAGGGAGGGAGGGAGGGAGGGAGGGAGGGAGGGAGGGAGGGAGGGAGGGAGGGAGGGAGGGAGGGAGCTGTGTCATTAGGGCTATTAAGGGACTGGCAACTGAAAGAGGTTGGGAAAACAAAAATCCATCTTAATATCAGGAAGTAAACAGCACCACCTCTCTCCACAGCTCTTGCCCATATCTTTTCCCTGCCAGCAGATGAGAGCAGAACAGCAAAGGGCACCACTTGCAGACACAGATTTAGAAATTTCAGTTTAAACATTCTAAGTTACCAGATGTTCATTCTCAGTTGCTGCTGATGCTGGCAAAGACTGGGGTTAAAGTCTTATCTGCAAAAATAACAGAAGATGAAGAAGCAGAAAATATGAAAAAAATATCTGTGTCTGTCATTGTACATTAGGAAGACAAGAGTAAATGGCCAAGAGTCTCTTATTTCTTGACAATTTCTTCTTTTGGGCTTATATGCTGCTTACACTGCTAAGAAGCAATTTTCAATATAATGAGTCAGCTGATTAAAAGCATAACCCATTTTGTCATAGCTTTCTTATCTTTATCTGGCATTCTACCAATAATTTATGCTATAAATGACCTTCTCTATAGTAGTTTATTTTGGTTTCTTTTTCTTCCAACCCCAACACTCTGGAACTAACTCCATCTTTACTTACGGAATCCAAAATTTGCTCCCCTCCCAAATGCACTGTATACGCTGTCATGGCATTCCTACAGGGATTCCTTCCTGCAGCATCCTTTAGTAAGCAAATCCACAAGAAGCAAATAAAATTATGCACACGAATAGCCACTTTCAGTATTTCTTCCCCTCACAGAAAGTACACATTCAATCTGCCAATTCAGATTTCTTTGATGTGACCAAATGTGCATCTAAGAGCAAGTCAATTCACCTTTGCAATCCTTCACATGACAGTCCCCAAAGGCAGGAGAGCTGAACATGAGCTTTGCTGCTCACTGCACTCAGAGCAGCAGGAACAGCAGAGGGGAACTATACACAGGAGTGAGTTTTGCACATGGTATGGCTACAGATTTACTGCTGGAAATCTCAGTGGGAGCTGTTTGGCATTAGAGGACTTTAAGCCAACAGAGCAAAACAGCTTGCACTTTCCTGAAGCCCAGCATTTTCACAGTTTGGCTACTAGTCTCAGCACTGTGAAACCAAGTTTACATTATTTGACACTGCATTGGACACAAACCAAATCAGCTGGATGAAAGCTGCACTAAAAATTAATCCTTCTTATTGCCATCTTGGTTTACTTGCACACATTCTAATTCTGTTTCATGATTTTTTAGTAGAAATTGCCAATATCCTCAGCTCCCATGAACTAGAAATCATATTTAGGATTCCTGGTATTTTAAGTCATACATACGTTTTGATGCAAGACAAGACACCTGGTAAATGTTTAATAAATTTAAATTGCAGCCATCAAAACTGCATCTTCATGGAAGCTGCACAAAAACATCGGATGGGCATAGTGACATGTTAGACATTGAATCTAGACACTGACACTGGTCTAGGACAGTAATGAAAGTACACATCAATACAGTAGCATTTCCTAGATTTTCCTTAGGATATTCATTAAATAAGAACCTCAGAATTGTATCTGATCTAATTTCCAAGACAAGGATATGTATTGGAAATTCATGCCAAACACCGATCAACACAAGGCTGTAATCCTCCCCTCCACTTTTTGGAATATGCATTTTCACCATCTTCCTCCTTTGCACCTCCCATCTATTTTCCCATTATCTTTACACCATCTTTGTCACTAACTTTATTATTCTATTCTTTCAAAACCCTCATTTAGGACTCCCATTCTAACCTCACGTTTCCTGCCATCCCACCTACCTCTTTCCAACTGGCTTCAGTCTCCTCATCAGCCTCTCATTTCCTCTCAGTGTCTCTCTGGAAGTCTCTGCTCCATTCCCAACTTTGTCCTTTCCCACAGCTTTGTTCCCACTAACAAGAGCTCATTTGCCTTTCCCTTTCACAGGAGTTAACACAGGGAGAACATGTTGCCAGCAGCCCTCTGAGACTGGCCATGGCTGGTGAGCGCTGCCAGATGGATTTGGTCTCCCCAGCTAAACGAAATCGATTCCAAAGCCAAAACTACCAGAGTGCTCAACAAGCATTTCCCGTAAAAACACAAAATTTTTTAAACATTAAAAATCTGGACCAAAAAAATCACCAGAGTACTAGCTATGCCTGGGATTCTCTTTAGATTTGACTTATTTACAGAAAATGTTAGCCTTCCCAAATAATAAAGGAATTAAATGACCAGTACAGTACAAACAAACAAGGTTAAGTTTGTGCAGATGTAAAGTTTAAAATTCTGAAAACTGTATTACAGCTATTTTTCAGATATTCCCTCCTACTGCTACTTCAGAAAAATCACGATTCAAATTACCGTTTCCAGAGGAAGTCATGAAAGAGACTGGAATTGCTATCAATGGTGGTTTTGTAAGTTTGCACTTGGTCTTTAACATGGACTCTGTCTATATTTAGAATGCACAGTATAAAGAATGCTTGAAATCAAAGCACACAAAAATATCAGAATTTTACTAGTAACACATCAAATTTACAGGGAGATGATGACACTCATGTAATTTCAGAAGGTTTCTAGAACTTGATCAGGATTGGAGTGAAGAATGCAGTAGCCAGCCCTACCTGCAAGTGCTCCCATCCCCAGGAAAGTCTCCTTGGGGAAGGCTCTTACAAACACTGTATCAAAAAACTGGAAATACTATAATTTTTTGGTCAACTACAGAGTATCACACACTATCACACAAAATTGCTTCAAAGTATAAAATGTAGTGTTCTCACCAGCAATATTCAAGGGCATATGATTTTTTTTTTTTTTTTCCCTCCAAACTGTAACAAGATTCTTAAGAAGATTTCCATCATGTATCTTTGTTTCTCCATGCTTTTGAGAGCTGGAGGGTTCTGGCCCCTTCCACTCAAGACACTTTTTGTTCCAAATCAAAACAAGAATTCAAATCTGGTTTATTAACCTGACATATCATTGCCACTCACTGAACAATGCTTAATGCATAATTGGTGTGTTGAAATTAGCATCCCTCAGTTATTCATATTAGTGTCAGATATTTGCATAAAATAATGCATTATTTTGGCAGCAAGAATTTCTCAACATCCCTTTATGCCTTCTCAACCACTAGGATTGAAACACTGAAACATTGATACTTAAAAAAAGATGAAACATGACACTTGCCCTTCTTTAACACTTCCCCAACCAAATCCAGGGAAAAGTACATGGTGATAAAAGAACAAAAATGTACTATGGACACTTAACACCAAGAGTTCATCTTCTCTCATGAAAAATACTCAAGAGGATGAACAACCCCTTCTCTAAAGGAAAAAGTACCAGAGTAATACAAACAGCATTAGTTTTGCTGCAACAAGGTCAAGCACAAAAATAAGCTTAATGCCATTCTAAGGAACAGAAAAAACTTGTAATTTCTCAGACCACGTACCAGATCTGACTGAAATTTTATTTTATGAAGCAACTGCATAGATAAGAAACCATCTTGCTCCCCCCTCCCAAATACTGCCAGCATTCCCAAGAAACATTGCAGAGCACCCTTTATCTCCTGGCATGAGCAGCTTTCAATTCCATTGCAAAATTATATGTGCAATTCATCTACTTTTAAGATATGAGTTGTTTGTTTTTTTTAAGAAATCTACTTGTATACACAATTCTTAGCTGGACAATTGCATAACAGGGTGAATCTTTTTTCCTGTTTTTAGTGAGGTCAAATAAGAGCTGCAAAGGAATTTTGCTGCACACAGAGAGCTGACACAGAATACCCAAACCAACGGTTCTGTTGTCATGGGCACCAACAAGGAAAAGGCATTTAAATGCCCAGATTTTTGAGAAAACCTTTGCTAAACTGGTATTTAAGTCAGACCCACAACTTTATACCTTGGGAACCAAAACTAAACAGCTTTAGGAAAAATTCTACTGACAAAAGAGTGCTGGCCCACATAAGCCAGCAGCCCTGAATGCCCCCTGCGTCAGTGGGACTGGCACCAGGGCATGCCAGGCTGCAGGGCTGAGCTGCCTAGCAGGGAGTTATGGAGGCAGGGGACAAGCTGGAAGCATGCAGCAAGGCAGGAGAGAGAGGGAAGACCACAATTGTGCTGTTTTCCAGCTGTGAAAACAATTGTGTCTCCCCCAATTCTGTTTCTAGCAGAAGTAGTTACCACTCTTGCCTTTCCAAGTGCTTGCAAAAGGCCCAAGCGAGTGCACCTTTATCATTATTCACAACAAATGGAATAAGGCTCTCCTGGGCTCTGGTGATCAAAAATCATCGTGCCTACTGTTACTACATGAAGGTGTCTCAAACTGCTGCAGTGGGGTTCCCTTTCCATTTACAGACTCTGGAAAAGACTGATGAAGTGAAAAAGCCCATCTTGCAGCACCTCTCTGTCGCCTGCTGTGTAACCAGGTGAAAAGCTCCTCTCCTGAGAGAACCCCCCAGCACCATCAAACCAGCACCTCCCTCACCTCACTGCATCACTTATGGACAGGGGACTATTTCCTCGTCTTTAAGGGTGGGGCTGCACACGAGCAAGGGAAGACACCCAAAGGTTCTGTCAGGACCTAAACCTTGGAGCAGCAGCAGCCTTTGAGTGGCTGGCAGAGTTCCAGCTGGGATAAAGTACATTGCTTTCTCTGTATGAACGACTCTGTGGGATGACTTTGGGTAAGTTGAGCCAACACTTTCATTGATGTGCACACTGAAATCAATGCTGAGACTAAATAAATTAAACCTTGATCATGATCTAATATAAACGTTACCTCTGTAAGTGCTTAAGCATCTAGGCACTTCAGGGGTTGAGGTGCTCTCTTCTCTGCATCACTACATCCCTAGCTGAAGACCATGGAACAGGAAGAGTCATTCCACACATTTGGCTCCTACTAAGAATTGGGGTATAGCCTTTCAGGACAGTTGGCACAATTTTCAAAAGCATCTGAGTGGGTGAGAAACTCAAGTTTGTCAGAAAAACACATATCACTGCAGATCTCCAAGGGCCTGATTAATTCCCCCACCCTTTTTTTTTTTTAATTGGAGCTTAAAGCTCTAAACCAACTAAATGGCTATTCATAGCACTGAATTTAGGGTAGGAAAATTAGTTGACTGCATCCCACATTCACTTGATCTGTTTTGGCTTTGGGGTTTTTTTGGTGAGAACAGCAGAAGCTACAATTATTGTAACCAGAAACAGCACACAAAGATATGAAAGCAGGTCAAGAGCAGGAGTTGATCCAAGCTATGAAAAGCCATTGTTAGAGTCCTTGGTTCATTAACAGGTCTGAAGCACTTGGTAGTCCTGGGATGCTTTGACCTTCCCAGGTGGGGCTGATTCAGCATTTAAGATGAAATAAAGGTGCAAAATAAAACTCAGTGCCTTGCTGCATTTACAGGAACACAAAATATCAATTCCTTCTGCAGTAATTTGCAGTAAAGAGTGTTTTCCTTTAAGATTGATAAATCAGCAACAGAGATAAGTAGTGGAAAGCACACAAGCAATTCCAGCACGTGAAGTTCTGTTTCCTATTATTCACAACATTTTAATGCACTTTTAGAGGTTATATGTGGCTACAAATGAAATTGCAATTCTAGAAGTGAATGAAATTATAGGAGAACTTGTAATCATATTAACATGAGTACTTTTTATATGGGCATAGTCTTTAGAAAAGTAGCAGGATTCACTTCTATACTGAAAGAATTAAAAAAATTAAAACTGTAACTAAGAAAAGTAGCCTCTGTTAGAAAATGTTTTCATGCAACTTAAAGCATCTCTGAAATATGCAATCTTCAATTTCTTCTGATTTTCCACAATATAGCTAGCTCCAAATCACTTTTTCACAAAATTAAGACCAGGCATAATATATATACAGTGGGAAAAAAAAACCCAAAAAAATTACTAATGTTTCTTTAGCCCAGAAGAAGGAAGTCATTTAAGGAAACCACTAAGAACCTCTGTTATGGCTGCAACTACATTAAGAAGGAGTAACATATATGCAAAGCCTTAAAGAAAACACCAACAACCTAAAAAATAAGGTGATCCTAACATTATTTTGTATAGAATCACAAGATCTTTAAGGCTGGAAAAGACCTCCAAGATCATGAAGTCCAGCCTTTGACTGAATACCACCTCTTCAATTAAGCTGTGCCATGACTGCTTGTTTTTTTTGAACACTTCCAAGGATGGCAGCTCCACCTGTTGGAACTCCCTGTTACAATTTTCCAATTCTTCACCACTCCTTCAGTAAAGATACGCACACACCCACATAGAGCAGAGCATTATCTGCTTAGGAATTAGGTAAGACAAAGAAGCAAATTGCCTAAACTGTTAGGCATTTTCTAGTTGTTTTTATGCTTATTTGACTGAACTAGGACTTGGCCAATTTCTTGGGGAAATTTCAGGTTATATAACTGCAGTTTGCAGGCATGCCAGCATATGAGGAACACCAAGCCACCTGGTATTTAGAAAAAGATTAAGTATGTAATGTAAATTTAGTGTCATAGACCAAAATCCTTTCAGTATTTCAGCAATCCCAGTGGTAACCAAAAGCAGAGAAATCTAATTCCACTAAACTTCCCATTTACTACAAAATACTCTCTATGTAATGAGAATCTCCTGAAGCAAGGGTCCAAACCCACTTGATAGCACACAAGTACTTTTCCCTCTACCCAAAGGTTCTCAACATCTGCCTCATTGAGCCCTTTGCTTTGCTTAGGGCTGTTTTGCTTTGGTGGAGTTTTTGGGGTTGTGGTTTTTGGTTGGCTGGGCATTTCCTGGGGGGAAGGAAACTCTAGAGACTTCCAGACATGCTCCAAGAGGTTACAGCAATGATTAAAGTTCACAAGACTCCTAGATAATGATGCTGTGCAAGGTTATTAACTCTTCCATCATCAGTGATATTTAATAATAAAATACTGTGTTTGGACAAGAGCACTGACAAAATTCTTCTCTCATCCATTAGTCTGAGGTGGGAGTTCTGCAGTGTGGAATTCCTGCGTGACAGTCTCACTTTTGTACAAATGTGGGATTCAGCTCAGTTGCAGTACCAAGAGCAATATTGCATGACTTACGATGCACTGGTGTTTAAGCAGTGATGTAATTCCTCCATGGAACACGTGTGTAGATGATGAAGTGCTCGCACATAGGACACTGAACTAGCAGGCACAACTCTGAACTACTCATATATTAACAGCTCCTGGGGTATTTTACTGCTAGAGGTTTAACTTTAAAAGCAGATCACACTCCTTTCAAAAAAGATTTTATTGACAAACCGAATTGAGAAAATTAGGTACTTTGAAAAGAAAAATAAATTATCTAAAAAGCTTAAAATCAGATTTAAGATTTATCAGAAAGCCCATGGCAAAAGAAGAAATAACCTGGCAACTTATTTGCACACTTTCCTAAAGCCACACAGCCTGAGACCACCGTTCTCCCTCCCTGTTTCGTCTGAAAAGATAAACTTAAGCTTCTATCACAGTACTGGGAAACAACTGGAAGTTGATTTAAAGGTCTGAAATGACAAACATTTTAGCTTACTCTAGAGATCTAAGGCAGTAACTCCCATACAAGTTTAGTCTTGAGTTCACTATGCAGTGACATTTGTTTTAACAAAAGAAGAGGTTCCAGCTTTTATCACAACGCCTCCTGAAACAGGCAAAGTGCTTCCCTTGTTTATTGGAATGTTGTTTAGGTACAAGAATGAGGTTTTAATAATTTGGCTGAAGTCTCTCTTCACTTCTCAAGTGTGATATTACAGTTATTAACTTCATTGTGCATATTACTTTCACGGCTTAGGATGCAAAGAGGGCAACAAAAATTCAAACAGCCAAGTTGCACTTGGCTTGCAAGATTATTTGCAAAAGGCAAAGTTTAATGAAAAGTAAGAAATCAGATTGCCAGGCAATTAATTCCAGCAGTGCCCAATGCTAGTTATTGCTGCCTTCCTTCCAGTACCTTTAGTACCACCATATTTCTTGCTAGTCTCCTTGGATATGAATTTGACTTGCTCTGTACTTGTGTTTAAGATATGCTAATGAAAAACAGCATGTAGGAAATGCTTTGATAACAGAAACTAGTTCACATTTTTTGAAGTTATTAAAAAAGATGAAAGAATTAGTAAAACGTAGAATCAAATGAAAGAAGTATAAACAGACACGGACTAGATTTTTATTGACCAACTTAAAATGCATCAGTTATAACAGAGGAAAACCAGAAAAAAACAAAAGCAAAACAAAAAGCCACAAAGCCAGAAACAGCAAATAAGAGAAGAGGCAAAATAAAATAATAGCAGCTCAAGAGAGAAAGAAAATAAATTAACAACTTCAAGATATGATACAGATAAAAAAAATTAGCTGGAGACTAAAGTAGACAGAAGAGGAATAAAAATATGGGAGGAAGAAAAAAAGAGCGAGAGAAGTCCTTTATAAAAGTGAATGGTGGATGAGACCCCAGAGTTCTACCTGCTCCCTAAGTTAAATTTATCTTGCATTTCCCCTTTTATACCTTCCCAAAACATTCCCTGCTCCAACTCTCTGACCATCTTCCTGCTTAGAGCCACTAAGTTTCCAAGAGCTGAAGGGATTCTTATAGTGGCTGTTACCCAAAAGCTATTTCAACAGCATTCTGAGCACACACATATCCCATAAACTCTTTATGGCTGCTGGAATACAAAGGGACCCAGGGTACGGGGGAGAGAAAATTTAGAAATAAAAAGGAATGAGGAATATAGGTGGAATCTGGACTCCTATATACCCATCTCCTAAAGAACACCCTCAATACTCATCCACAAAGCACTGCTCATGAGTAACGTGACACTGACCTGCTTCCAAGGCATTAAGCATTCCAGATGCATACAAACAGATGAGGAAACATAAGAGCACATACAGTTAGGGTTCAGACACCAAGCAAGTGAAGAATAATACCCCCTCTCCAAAAGTAAAAATTATCCATGGCTAGTTTTAAGCCACCCTGGTCCCCCATGCAAATACCAATGACAGCACAGCAGAAAAGGCTGGACAACAAGAACAAGACAGCTCAGTGTTTCGGAAGGGGAGAGGGAAAATCCCTTTTTGGAAAGTGTTTGTGGAACTACAGCACCTGACCATTTAGAATTTGGCAATCTACTCATGCTTCCAAACTACTGAATAAATCTTTAAAAGACAATTAACAGCATTCCGAAGGAACAGTAACTACAACAGGGTGAAAAAGCATGTTGAGAGCAAAAGTTACTGTCTCTCAATTTGGTCTTTAATTCACCAGAAGAGAAGATCTCAGACCTCCAGAACATGAGGCTTTGGTACACCCTGAGCTCTAAGCACCAGTGCAAAGCAGAGCAAACTGTGACAGTGCCAACTCTTCCATTACTGATGGAATCAGTCATGAAGTGCTTTATATTGTTCACTTCCCTCCCTAAATCCTTAATGTTATGGGATGTCTTTGGCAACCTGAAAAAATGGATTGTTTAAGATGCTGTGGAAGATTTGTATCTGTTTGTGTGTTTTCTAAACTTTTATTTCAAAATACTTTAACCCTCCTCATCACTAGAGTAAGGCTACAGCATCTGGTGTTCATGAAAACTAGGAAATTCTTGTTTTGCCCTTATGAAACTGTTGAGAGTTGATAATAGTTTTTGTTGGTTTTTTTTTTTTTTAAATTTAGCTTTGTGATGAGGTGTTTTAGAAAACGCTAATAAATTTGAATTATCAAATTTTTAAAATCTACTTATGCTAAATTCGACATTAGTCTTTTGCAATTAAAAAAAACCCATCAGAAAATATTTATCTAGTATAAGTTAATGAATTACCATTATGATACTTAAAGAATTTTGGACTCATCAATTTAAGAGTTATAATCCATACAATAGAAAAGAAACAATACAGAAGTTCACAAGTCATCTACTCTTAGTGCTTCAGCTTCATTATAGTACATCATTTTCTAAAAGATCATTAAAAGATTCTGGATCTTGTACAGAATTTAATCTTCATATCTTTGTTGAATCTTACTATGCATACCTTGGCTGTAATTTTCAGTACTTTTGTTTCAATTCAAAACAAAACATGGTCTGTCCTTATTAATTTATTATGAGTAGTGCCAAATTAAAACTGTCAACAGCAGTGAGAAGAACGATACCACTAAGCCCGAAGTGCTTCATGACAGATTGACCAATATCTCAAAGAAAAGCAATGTTTTCCTACTAACTGTTTTTCCCCTATACTGGGAGGAAAGCTGTGAATGACCTAAGGCCACAACACACAGGATGTGAAGCTGCTGAAACTGCAGGCAAATTATATTGCAAAACTATACAAAAAGTGTGGCATGTCTCAATGATGGTTGGGTCCAGCACAGGGCTGGGGTAAAGCACTGTCCATCCATAGCTGCTTATCCCTCACTGAATGACTCAGGCACCCAGTTCCCAGCCAAGGAGACCGGCAGAGATAGCATGTTCTGAGTTCAACCCCTGGAGAACCAGCCAGTTATTTGTTGCAGACTCTCCACTCAATCACAAAATGTCATTAAGAGAATCTAAGAGTATGTTAAACACTTGGAATATTTACCCCTATATAAACAGCTGCTGTAGCTGCAAATGGAAAGTTACAGAATTGCAAACAATTGGTATTAAGTGTAAACAGAACATATAAACCACATTTTATTTCACAAGACATAGGAACCTCGGGGTTAAGGGGTTCTTTGCTCCTATGCTGTAATTTACTATCTTAGGTGTATATACACAAAACTTAGCACACCAGAACTAGCCAGAGAGTACGAGTCTTAACTCTAGAGCCACCCTGAAATCCACAGGCATTTGAAGCACTTTTTTTTAATAGTATAGCATATTGCTAAAATGTCTTATTTACATCACTATCTCACTATCTAGTTTCTTTCATCATGAAGACTTTCCAGGAAAATCATTCCCACTGCAGACACACTCAGTATGCCCCAGCTGTAGTGTGCTCCCTTTCCTCAGTTTTTAGTCTTCTCAGCTCATAACTCTTAGCTGTTTTATTTCTCATGGTATTCAAATTCATTCCATGTACTGATAGAGCTTCTACTTCATGTCACTAATAAAGTATGGATGCTAACTGTGAAGCAGGGAGCACAGTGCCTGTGGAATAGCAGGCCACAGAACTCTCAGTCTCCCCTGAGAAAGTGGCCTGGAAAATCCTAAGGAGGAATTAAAACAATGCTCAGAGATAGAAGACAGCCTTGCAGGTGCTGTTTGTCAGTTTCTTGTTTTCTTGCAAGAGAAGGTTGAGGGGTGGTGAACCCCACTGACCAATGATGGTGATGTGTTAGTTTACTAACCAAAAAGAGTTTTACCTTTCTGTACTTTCACTTATCTATAAAAGAAGATCTGAGGTAATAAACCTTGCTCTCCTGATCAACTCACAAGAGAGTCTGTGTCATACTGCCTCACCATTCCCAACAGTGCCACAAATGCCTACATACATAACACCTGCATTTTTCCCTGCCTTAATTCTTTCCCCAATTTTCCCCATTTAAGCAAGATTCTTTTTCCATACAAGTGGGGAGAAGAAAAAATTAAATCAATTTGGACTTTAATACCATGTGGGAAAGTACCTCAGAGACAATCTCACTTTACACCATAGAAGTTTTTTTAATCCTGCACCTTTCTAAAAACATAATTTTTCTCCTCAAGAAATCTTACCCATTCACTACAGTTAGCCCACACTTCCACCTATATATTTTATATATAATATAGAGAGAAATTATCTCAAGTTCATTTTCTTGGTTTTTAAATAGGTATTGGCCTGGACAGATATGCATGCAATGTTAAAAATCATACCAAATTTAGTTTTTTTATGCATAAGAGAAATTAAGTGTTGCTTTCAATCAGTCACAGCTATGACTTCTTAAGAATACAAGAAGGTTTATTTCAAAGAGAGATACTCCAGACTGTATACTTAGCTCACGCTAATAGGCTGGACTTCCAAAAGAAGCATAATTTAAACATAATATTGGTCAATCCTAAGAAACAGCTTCACTTAGGTTTCTGAGAGAGCCCAAAAAAGCATGCAGGCTGTCCCTGTCAGGGACACAGTGAGTATTTACTGTTCCTGCTGGGCTTGACCAACCCCTTTGTACTCTACAGAAACAAACAAAAAACCCCAGAAAACACCCACTCATCTGAAATGTTACCAGAAACACTGACTTTGGCTGCTGTAAAATAAAGAAACTGTTCTGATTAGATACCAGAATCATACAGCAGAAGGCACACATGCTTAATATAAAAGTACAACAGTATTGATTAAATGAAGTACTCATAGAATTCCAAGCTCCTTCAAATGTGTTTGTGTATCAAATACCTACATAAAGCCAAGATAATTTCAACAAGAAATTTCTGTAAAAAACAGCAGACTGAAATGAAAACACTGCAGGTGACCAGTATTGTTGATTGACTCTAAAAATCCAATTCTTTATTCTGTGGTTTTACTACGAATCCCACCCCATAATAAGATTAAAATAAAATACCTTTTTTTGATTTTGCTCCAATCTTCAGCTTTGATGGCCAAGCAATCTGTGTATTCGTTTCTTCCATAATCTATTAAAAAAGAGCATTTTCAAACAATTAAGTTTTTATTTTTCTCATGCAAAGGCATACGTTCATTTTCTGAAAATACGATGTTTACCATTCTTAAACATGTTGATTATTATTACTTTTAAATAGCACAAGCCATTAAGCTATTATTATTACACTAAATAGCACAAGCATCTCTGGTTTTCTTGAGAACTTTTGTCTCTTAATAAATGTGTCTGAGTTCTGACCATTCAAAAGAATTCCACAGAGCAAACCCAAGACACTCAATAGCTTCCACAAAGTTCAAATGACCACTAATAGCTACAGCAGGCTCTACATCCTTCTCAGGGGGAATTTCAAACCTTTACAATTCAACACAAACATTTCTTCAGTTACCTTAAAATGGTTTTTAAGTAAAGTTTATCAAATTTAAATTGAGTCTTTTTGAGTATCCATAAGTCAAGATATATTGTTTTGCCTCACCTTTACCCAAAACCAGCTTTTTATTAAACTTATCCAGACTGTAGAATTTTTACTTTTTGGTTTAGCAGGTCAGAGAGGACATTTGACAACATTTATTTATTATGACACAGTGTGTAACCTATCTGTACATCTCCAACCAGCCAACAGGGGAAAAAACTGTTCCCACACTCTTATACTGTGAAAACCATGCAGTCATTTAGCTCAGTGTCAGCTCTCATTCCACTGCTACCTTTGGCTCAGTGAAAATTCCATCAGCTCTGTTACAGGCATATTATACTGAAATTTCATCCTGGCACAGAGCTACTCTGCTTCACCAACCCATTTATTTGTAACACATGAGAAGCAACTACTTGACACCAAAGACTTTAGATATATGAACAGAAACCCAGCTCCTAGAAATTCTGGGCATGTCTACTGAGATAAAAGGACATCTCTTATACTGAGATCTCATCAACAAGCATGGGGAGCTCATACCCCTCATCACACTTAAGATGGAATGAAAAATAAAATGTCAAAATAATTAGCAAAGCCACTTTCAAGAAGAAAACTAATGCAATAAGAAATCAGCTATAATACCAATAAGTTTTCTGCAACAGTATAATTCACAATTAAGGCAGATTTCTCTAATAGTTCCTACTTCTTATCTTCTACATCCAATCCCAAGGACACCACGACAACTTTCAGATTAGTATGCCATGTGGAAAAATTAAAAGCATCAGCCAGACCTCATTATACTATATTTTTGGTTTCAGCACTATTGAATAATAAGTTACAGCTGAAATAAAACATTTCCAGGAGGGTGAAATTCTACCAGCAACATACATATACTTTTTACCATTTTTCAATCCAGATGTGAAAAAAACCTTTTTCAAAGAATCCACTTGTCTCTGATAAAAGGCTTTGGGCCAGGATTTTTTAAAAACTGTGCAACAGGCAATGAAATATAGAAAAAATAGGAAGGCACTAGCTAAAAGGAAACGGGAGATGCTTAAACAAAGAATGGTACGGGACTGAGTTATAGAAGATCCAACATAAAAGGAACCACAAGAGAGGAGACAGAAGAAGAATGCATGTCATTCAAGGCAAGTGTTACATCCCATCAGTCCTTTACCCTTTCAATAAAGGTTGGAGACTTCTGTATTAAAGAAATTAAATCCTCCCCATTTCCGACATTAAAATAAAATAAAAGGAAAACCCACAACTTCACAGCTGCACATTCTGGGGACATATGAGAAATATGCATATGAGATCTTCAAAGGAAAAGCAGTCTGACTGCCAGCCACTGAGAGCTGGCCATCTACTATCTTTAAGCTTTTTATAATCCTAAAATTGCCACATTAGAACAAAAAAGACAACTCAGTTTGGTCACTATAAAGACAAGTTTATCAACTATCCTAGGCAGGTAAGAAAAAAAGGTCAGGATGCATTTAAATGAAGTACATTTACTGAAGTATCAAAATGCTCAGTCTGTGCTGGCTTTCAGCTCCTGGCAGTAATGTTACAATAAATCAGGACCTTCACAAGAACGCTTAAAAAGAAATTAAACTACACTGCTTCTTAAATTATTATTATATTTAAGTTATTGTTTATGTATTGTACTTATTTTAACACCAGAATGTCACAAAGCTCTGGAGTACTTTAACTGCTCTAATAAAAACTCAGTTTGAACTTGAAAGTAAAGATGATACTGAAGACTGTGCAGATCACTGTTGCATCAACTTTTTTTTTTTTTTCAGATTTACCATTCAAACCCAGGCAGTTTTAAGTAAACCAGGATTTTATTTTTTTTTCTTTTAAAATCTGGAACCATTCCATGACAACCTCAAGTGCATGTTGCAAGGGAAGAGCTTTATTAGAGAAAACTCAGTGTATTATGCCACATATCCTGAGAACAGGGGTTCTGCTCTCATGAACAAAAAGAGAGAAATCAAGTACTCCAGCTATAATACATTTGTTCCAATTTTATAAATACTTGGGTTACATAACATTTAGAGGAAATTCAGCCTAGGGATGACTCAGAGTTCATGTTCTCTGCAGAACAGCACCTCTGCATAGCTTCCCTTATTTCCATATATAATAAGTGATAGAGTGAGTACTAATCAGTGCTCTTCTCACCTTGAGGGGTCAACTGACCAAAGGGATCAGGGCATATCTAGCATCAAGGTTTAATCCACTAGTAAATAACCTCATACTTCTCAAAAAGAAGGAAAACCTATGAAATTATCTTTCTACAGCTTTCCTTCCTCCCCTTTTTCCCAAGTGCAATTGTGGTGTTTACAAGCCAAAATATGTAAGCTATTCTCAGTGGAGAAAAAACAGAAGAGGACAAGACACTGGAAGACACCAACAAAACAAATCAGACTGTACTCTGACCCTGAAAAAATTGGCTCTAGTTATAAATCATTGGGCCTCCAGGAAGAAAAAAAAGGTCTAACCGTAAGGCAGCTGGAAGACAAGCTTTTGGCTTCCTTGTATTCCAGCTTGAAAAGTTTATAGTTTAAGCACTTCAGGGATTTTTTACATTAAGACAGTAAGAAATTATTATTTCTTTTGCTGTATTTTTTGTTTAGCTGATTTTGGATGGAAATTGGAATGTCCTGAATGCAACAAAACCAACCAAACAAAACTCCCCCAAAGCCCACAAGTATTTCAGAATTCAAAGGAACTATTTTACACAGAGTAGATGAACACAAACAACATATACAACAGACCTTTCTTCATTTAAAGCAAGCACATTAAATCAAAGTATTATTCTTTATAGTTAGTGTTGGTAAGATACCTATTTCTGACCTTCCCACCTTTGGGATTTGGGCATCCTGGCCTTTTCTGCCTTGGGTATTAATCACAGTGGGTTAATCTACTAGTGGGCCTCTGCAGTTTCCCAGTCTGAATTCCTTCCCCACTTTAGCGAGACTCTTTTTCCATGCAAGTGGGAAAAGAAAAAAAGAATAAATCAGTTTGGACTTCAATACCATGTGGGAAAGTAACTCAGAGACCATCTCACTTTACACCATAAAGATGCCTAGTCTGAATACTTGGTTTCACAGACTTAAAATATTCATCTTGCACCTTCAGCTTCCAGAAAAGTTGCCTTAGTCCCCTCATTTTGTATATATCTACAGCTGTATAAACAAGTTTATTCTTATGGTTTATTTGAATCATGGAGTATAACCTAGATAAGCATTAAAGAAAAATAAATTTCCATAGGACAAGACCTGAAGTGAAGAGACACAGCAGACAAGTGAAATTCTACATGGGGTAATCCTTAGTTCTTCCTCTTACAATGCATAAGGGGTGATGCAGCACAATCTGAGAGGATGACTAATCCCTGAACATGACTTTTGGCAGTGAGAACAGAGCAATGGGTGTAGTGGAACCAGAATTATTATATTTAATGGTTTGTTGTTTTTTTGGTTTGGGGAGAAGAGAAAGCAAGGCAAGAACAAGGATGGGAAGGAAGAACAAGACACAAAAGAGGGTTGTGTAAAGTTACCCATTGTGAATTCAAACTCCAAAACTGGTGAAGCCAGAGAAAGCACTTGCATTGCCAGAACACATCAGTGGGGCCACATCAAGGACTACTGGTTTGGTGAGGAAATTTGAGGAATATAAAGAGTTAAATAAGATTACAAAACTTAGCCCCAAAGCCTGGTGCGAATACGCAGCTCTTGTGGAAGTCCAGCCAACATTTTGGGCTCAGCAATGGATTTGCATCCCAAGCCATGTTGTGGTTTCTTTCCCCCTGAGGTGATCAACATATAAAATTCTAATCAAGAATTCACTGTTTGTCACAGCTACTACTCAAAGTTAGACAGTACAGCCTAACCCCACTGTGTTAGCACTAATTCTGCAGTAAGGAGGAGAGGCTGCTTCTGAGAAGCAGCAATGGCACATGGCCCCTCCACATTCCACACTACACTGTCCAGAGTTTCCAGTTTGTGCTCCTGCATGGCAAAAAAAAACCCATCTATGCAGAGAACAAGAATTAAAGCCAAAAAATACAAAAAAAATGCTCTAGTAAGTTTGTTCTGACTTCAGACTGTCAGTATTGACAGCACACATGTAAGTGCAATCAGTTTAGAATACACAGCCAAACTATCAGCAGGGAGGACAAGGATCAAGCTCCACTTGTGTATCTGTACAGAAAGGAGCAGTGAGACACAGCAGGGCCTTCCCACACACAAGGACATGAGTGCCTCTGTGTCTTCATGGGCAGGGCTCCTCATTTTCCCATTTTATAGCCCAATTGTCAGAAACCCAGACATTTTTCAGAGAAGGTGACTGCTTGGCTAGTCCTTCTTCCCTAGTTTTACTTGTCTTGGAAAAAGATAATATGTAAATTATTTTAGACATTACTCTCTGGAATAAGCAGTATGGATAAGGATCAATACTCTCCTATGTTTTTGTTCATGCTTCCACTGCAAGTCATTTGCTTCAATACTGCAGGAAATTGATCTTCACCTACGGACTTGTCCATTTCTGTTAAACTGATTTTTATTTCAAGTTTTTATTCAATGTTAAAATAAGTATCAAAAAACTGTGTTTGACTGACATATAAAAAGGGAACAGAAGGAAAACTTGCCTGCTTCCCACCTTCATACTGCTACACAGTGTCATGGCAAGCTAAGCAAAACACCAGCAATGCTTCCCCAGAGCAGCAAAAAGGCTGTTTTGTTGCCAAGGACTAATCCTAGCCCATACTGACTCAAACAAATTTAGTATCTTCACAAGGTATTCACAGCTTTTCCTAAATACTCTATCAATAATTAAGGCAAGCATGTGCAGGATGAAGAGTTCTTAAAGCTAAAATTATAGGTCAAGATTAATATCATAGGCAATATATTTATTCATAGTTTTGATCAATGCATATCAAAACTTACGTACTAAATAAGGCAGCAGAGTAAGAGACATCAGTTTCACAAATCAAAGTTTCAGACTGTACATAAAAGCTCTAAATCACTAAAGATGGAATTGGGAAAGCTGTCTATATGGACATGGCTTAGGAATTTTCATTGCTCCCACTTCCAGTAAGGGATTTTTAGCCTAGAAAGGGTGAGAACTCATGCATGCATGCACACACACTCTGCATCTTTTTTTAACCTTCATTTCACCTAAAAAGAACTATGATTCTTAAAACTAGGGTCTTGTTTAAGCAAATACTACAGTATTGTTGCTGCATCCAAAAACCGCATTAAGTGAACCTTCTGTAACAACAACATTTACAGAACTTTGTACTTAATTTACCAATACAGCAAATAAAGTTAAGTTAGAATAAAAATCAATCAATCAAATGCCCTTACCTATGGAGAAACACTGAAGTCCTTCGCTTGATTTAAATGTTTTGTTTACCCTCAATATAAATATTAGTCAAGGGTCACAGGTTACACTTTTGTCTTAAATACTTGTCAAAGCATAGCCAAAAACAAAGAAAATATTGAAGCATGCAAAAGATTTATCTATAGAAGTATCTGCCTGTACAGCATTAATGAATTACACATGTAAAAAAATTCTAAGTACCACTGAAAAATGAAGCCCCACAGAATACTGCTAAAACACCACTATGCATCCAATGCTCCTCTCTGAAAGCGAAATCAGTAATTTTCCTTAGAAGCCAGAAACCCAGTGTATATTCTTGAGTTGCATCATTCTCATACTTGTCTCCTTTCTATTAATTTTTTTCCCCAAGGTAAAAGTACTAAAATTTCTGAGAAGGAAATCCCTCCTCTTTTTTAAGGGAGGGTTTAACTCCCAGAATAAAAAGCACTGAGCACCTCAATTGAGATGGTGGTGACAAACCACTCCTCCTCTAATGCTTTACAATACAAGAGATCTTGCACCAGTGTTAAGTACAGCAATCAAGTGTCAAAATTGAACTTTGTTAAGATTCATATTACAGGTAAAATCTCAAGATAATGCCTGTTGTATCAGAAGCAGCACAGGGAAAACTGGAGATGAAATAAAAAAACCCCAAAAACCCTTGGAATTACTCCACTGCCTTAGCAGAATGGTCACTATACTACAGATGGGATGAATGCCACTTTCCACAAAAATGAAGCCTTCCCACCACTGAGCTCTGCCTGAACTAAGCAAAAAGTTAAGTAAGCATTCTTGATTTACCTTTTTAGAGAAATTGATCCAACCTAAATAGTCCTCTTTCCACTGGGTGGGGTTTTGCCAAAAGGGAGACAAATGTCTCAATCCCAAGATTTCCTGCAAATGTTAACTTCCACTGACATTCCTTCAGCCTCCTAAGCCACGCTGCCCTCTCCAAGCAGTTGCTTCCTCTTCCCAGGAAGCCAAATGAGAGGAAGCTCAATGTAAATTGCATGCCAGCATTCCCATCCCAGCCAGGCACTCTGGAAACATATGGCCTTAATATATCCTTGTCACATGCTATGAGCCAAGTTCTACATCAAGAGATCTTTTAATGTTCAAGAGTTTTTAGTGCTAGTGCAGATCCTGATTTCTACCCAGAGAAAGTGGAATGTGTGGAACCAGTCCCTGCAGCTCCAAACTGCTCCTGTGGTTGAAACAGAGACAAGACCCATGATCACATCTGATCACCACCAACTCACAAGGTCTCACCACCAAGATAAATAACAGGGCAAGAAACCAAGAGCTGAGTGGTTGCCATCAGAAATGGAAATACAGCCCCAGGGGAACTACAGTTATAAATAGGCAGCCCAGGAATAGTCATGGCTGAAGACACACAGAAAGCCCTTCAGAAATTATTCCTGAAGGTGGATAATAATTACCTTGAGACATCTTAGGCTCAGGTCAATGATTAATATTTTTAATGCCTGAAAATGCCCTAAGCCACTTGCATTTGAAGCTCTAGATATGCCTCACATTCAGAGATTACAATGTAAGACTGATCCACTTCCAGCCTGACCTACTGCAAACAGAAAATTAAATTTATTTGTATCAGAATGTACTACCTATACTTACAAAATGCATTCATCAACACTGCATTAATATATTCATATGTAAGAATATTGCAACAGTTAGAAGGTTTGTCCCAGACCAAAGTAAAAGATATTTTTCAAAGATACAGGAGAAAACACAGGATGTTGCAAACCAAGCTCTTTTACTGTCTTAAGTAAGCAAACAGGGCTTGAGGAAGCTTCTTTGCTGCCAGAACCTCCTAAATAAATAAAAATGCAAAATTGTTAATAACTACTGCTTACAGGACTTGAACAGAAGTATGATTAAAGATGCAGTTAGATATACCTAATTTTCACATCTTCAAATAATCGCTGGGGCTTTATTTTTTGGCTTTGGTTAGGCATTTGTTTGTTTTCTTTTTTAGTTTCTTGCTACTACTGTTTCCAAATACCTGGACTGAAAGATCAACTGTGCTTAAAGGACAGTTTCACCACATTGTGCTTCCAAAATGGCCTCAGTAATTTCTACAGTGCTAATTTTTTAATAAAATTAGAAGCTACATTTTAAACATGCTACATGAAAGCCCAGGAAAGAAAATTAAAAGAAACCACTTTACGTTTTACTTTACATACTTCCTTTACGCTCCTAAGCTCCTAATAATTAACAGAAGAGATTTTTGTACACATGTGAAACATTTGCCCAGTTGCAACTTCACAACTCCAAGAACACTTATGTCTCCCTCAGGGAATAACAGGGCCTGCAGTCAAGAGAAATGTAAGCATTTAAGTACGCTTTTTGCCTAAATCCAGGGATATCTTAAAACCCCTCAAGTATCTGTAACTGGGCAAATGCATACAAACCCCACACTTCTGTTTGCTTAAAAAAGGTACAAAAGAAACCCAAAACACAACACATAAAAGAACGCCAAACACTCAGGACCAGTAAAACACACAAGTTACAGCTGACTGGTAGTACTTTGTGCTTCCCACAAAACCAAGCTCTGCAAAGGAACTCTAGAAGCCAGAAAAGCCAGAGCTGAGGAGCCCCTCCAGGCACACTCCCAAAGGCCACGACTAACACATACACACTGAATACTGAAATGAAGAGCTTGGAGGTGACCTGCAGTCGAGCACCTGCACAGAGCACCACGAGCACACGCTTCCCCAGCCACTGCCTTCTGCACGTGCAGTCCCACTCAGCCCAAGAGCTCCACCCAAATTCCACCCAAGCCAGAGTCTTCATCTTTCACCCACCCAACTGCTCACAGGCCCTCGAGAAGGCTACTGATACACTCCTGTCCTGAGAAGTTTCAGAATGAAATACTGTCATCAGCACTAAGATTCCCAAGTGTTTAAAAAGAAGAAACCAACTTGATGATGACAGAGCTAAAAGCAAAACAAAACGATGCGTGAAATTCTTCTCTGTCCATATGGCTGACCCTCACCTGCTTTAGATTATGAAAGTTTCAGGACAGAGAATCACCACCTTCTTACATTTTATATAAGAGTGTCACGTGTCTCTACAGGGCTATAAATTTTCTGTTCCCTGGAACAATGTCCTGGCTTTGCTGGGGAAAGGGCCTTGCTTCTCATGAGGTGTGAACTAGATGTTGTGGAAGTTGGTGGGAAAAAATCCACTATCAACTGAAAATGGGCTTTGGATCATGGACATGTAATAATAGTATAATAACATATAATATTCTATATATTATAATATATATAAAATAAATATATATTATAATAATAAGTATAATATTATGTATTCCTCTCACAGAATAAATTAGAACAATTCAGAGTACAAGGTCCACAAGGATCTTTTACATAAATAGTATGTAAGACAACAGGAGAGCAATCCATGTTTACTATTACCTGTCACTTAACTGCAGACCCAAGAGCTCTACAGAGAAAACTATACCATAATTTACCTATTTCTTGCTAAACTATTAGTAGCTCCCAGTGATTTTGAAAAATCCTCATTAGATGATGTTAGGCTTTCCCTCATCTGAAGCAGTACTACAACTTAGAAATATTGGAAGAAAGTGTGACAAAATCTTCAGACTTCTAAAAATTACACTACCAAAAGACATTTATCTACTTTTCACTTGAATTCAGGACCAGAGAAAGGGGCACTTCCTCATGTGATCTTCACTGCCACGACAGTGCAGAAATACTACCTGAATTTCACCAATAATTGGGGCTTATTCTGTAACTCCACAAGCAACTGCATGACATTTGGTTGTTTCTGCTAAAGTGCTCAGTGAAATAATGAATTTTGACATTTAAATTATTAAACTCTGCAAGATCAAAGTTCGCAGGAACAGTTCACATCCACTGAGATTGTGCTTGATTATGAAAATCCAAGTAATAATGCTTTCTCACATATTTAAAGACCAGCAAAAGACTGCTTAGCACCAAACCCTTGTAATAACTTTGTTTAAAAGCCTCTCTGCCACTTAACAATGCAGGCTGAGTCTCTGCCAACCCCCCAGTCACAGCCTTCTCTCTCCTCCCTCTTGGTTTGCATGCCTTGACATAAGGAATCACGTCCCTGAATTTTTACCTTGTCATTTCAACATTGCTATGAAAACTTCTTCCATCTCGCACACCACTTCCAGCCAACACTAACCTCAGCACACTGAGGGCAGTTCATCAGAATACACCAAACATGGCACTATTTATGCAAATATTGCCCTCAGGTTCTAGATCTGGCCTATTCAAGGATGCACTTCCCCCTCCCTGTTCCACTCAAATTCCTGCCAATAATGTCCTGAAGTCTCAGTATCTGAACTGCTTAAAAAAATGCCTTTGTGGCAGCTTTGCATTGATACTGAGTTTCTGGAAGCATCCTGCTGTCTTAGTTTGCAATGTGTTTCTAATGCCACAAATCACTTTCTTCCTCACTGCACCAACCTGAAACACATGAAATGAGTCTTCATTTTACCTCCACATACTCTGTCTTATTCATTTCACATGAGACAGGAAAAGTTTAACTCTGATTAAAGGAAATTGCACAGACAGAGACAGTGAGTAAGCTATGAGCAAGCGTCCAAAGATTTCTTCCAACAAAAGATAACTTAAAGGAGATAGTTTCCATCTGGTTTTATTAGCTATAGTATTATGTGTATGTGCTTAGAAACTTCAGAAATCTACACTGCTGAGTTGATGATACTATAAGAAAAATGCCAGTTAAAATGAAGCAGCTTTAACCTATTGCAGCACCCACACTGTGCCTAGGTAATAATCATACACAAATATGACAAGATCTAAAAGCCAAGATAGCCACTGTATCATCAGTGTGGATAAGTAGTGCACTCATTCAAATACTTGAAATTTAGAATATTTTGCTTCCCTATTAAATTTGACACAGTATTTTCTGCTATTACACTAGCGACTGCATAATTGTAAGTAATCAAGAAATTGTAAATAATCAAGTAATCAAGTACAAATGGTCAAATAGATAAGCCACTCAAGAAGAAATATTTTATCCACATCTTTAAGAATTATCCACGAAAGAGAAAAAACACCGTGCTAAAATGAATAATGTGTGGAACACAGCGTAGGCTACTAAGGCTTAGCTTTGCTTCAGCAAGTAAAAAACTCAAAGTATTTTTATAAAATCCTAAGGAGGAACTAATGACACATTCTCTGTGCACACTAATATCAAACAGTTAAGCACCAGCACCACATTTGGAAATATAACTCTCACTGTCAGTCAAGAGCAACATAATACTGAAAATCCAAACATTTTGGCAGCATGTATACTCCTCCTCACCAGCCTTTATCAAGGCATCCCACAGTCACATGCAGGGCAAAGCAACCTTTCATATCTTCCTTTCTGGAACAACCACTTAGACTTACAGCAAAATACAGCAAATTACTTCAATGGACAAGTCAAAAAGTAGTGTCAAGGCATTTCAGCATACAGCAAAGTTTACACTGTCTTCTCTGTACTAAAGACAAAAAACATCTCATCGTTTTTATTAGCCTGCAGCATGCAGATTTTCATTAACATAACTCATAAATAATGTTCTTCACTCTATTCTTGAAAAGAACCAAAAAGCAAAAAGAACAAAAAAACCCCAATACCATGCTGCTTTGTAAAAATTATTTCCAATTCATTACTCTTGACCATGTTTCTCTTTGTAGTTTAGTTGCTGCAGGACTCCTTTTTCCAGTCCTTCCATGCCTCTGTCCAACCACAAACTTTGTTGAATCGTTTTGTGGATTGTGCATTTCTTTCTTAAAAGGCCATTGCATTTCTCAACAAAATATTTATGCTTTCAACAATACCACAGTAAGTTGCAAGTCAGTTTTTTAATAACAGGATCCAGCATTTATCCACAGAAAAAATTCCTAAGGCCACCTCACAACATCTTCTGGGTTAACACCCACAATTTAGCATAACAAATGTTCATCATGCACATTTTAACATTTTTTAAAGAATTAAAGAATTGGTAAAATTTAAATTGTTTTTGGGCATAGATGACAGGAGCATACACAAAAGAACCTGTTTTTTTCCTCATTCCATGCATAGCTGGTACCAAGGAGACACTTTAAATGACAAAATAATTTAAAAAAATTTGATCAATATGGTGGAAACTGCACATGAAGTTTAATTAGTTGATCACATGAGTGAGTAATTGCTATTTTTTTTTATCTCTCGTCAGGTGCAACTATGGAACTGAAATATCTTTCTTACCTTCTGAAAAAAGTCTTCCCCACTTTTCCCTTTGCCCTCTGCAGCAGCTGTAAAACAAAAGTGGGATCTGGTTACTAAATACACAGGAGAAAATTTGCAGGCTTACATATAGAAATTCTCAGTGACTACAAGCTACTGTAAAATAACAAGTCTGGGTATTTTTTCTCTTGCAATAAACATTTGTCACTAAGTCATACCCAGATCAACCTTTTACAAGTCACTTGCCAAGAACAGAGTCCAAACCCTTCGTATTTTCATACTCAAGCTCTAATACGCTGATACTTACTTCAGTTATAAAATACACATGGGCTAAGTGTAACAATTTAGTCACACTGCATATTTTGCCCTGCAATTCTACCAACAGCAGGATCAAATGAAAGCTAGTAGAGCACAAGACTTGCTCTATCAAATATCACATTATTCAGTGATCTCAAGACCAGGACCTGGATAATCTCCCACTTGTATTTAAAGCCATAACTGCAAGTTTAGCTTAGTTAATGCAAATTATTGCACTTAAAATGTACAACTGTTTGCATTTATCTTATATCATAGTTTATCTGTGTTGATCTAGTACAGTAGCTCGAACTGATTATGAAGGGGATCATTTCCTCTTCCCCTGGAGAAAGAGATGCCTTCAAAAAGAACTCCAAGGGTGGGAAAAGAGTTTCCTGAATGGTACAGGATTATTGAAGCAACTTACACCATCATGGTTTTTTGTATTTCTCATGTACAAAACTGATCCCTCAAGCTCATCCCATCACCTTGGCTTCAAAGCAATGTTTCAACTACTTAGTTCTGCCCCCTCCTCCAACTACATAACCAATTCCAAGCGGTTAAGGAACTGTTACCTCAGCTAATGCAATGTGATACCAAATGCAAGTGAGCAGATACAGGCTGGAGGCATGAGATGACTTCTACCCCAGAGGAAGAAATACCACTACATTTGAAATAAGCTTCTCAAAATCTCAATAACAACACTTAAATACCACAGAGAAGAGCAGACTAGCAAGTTTTATCTAATACAGTTCAGCAGATCATGATTCAAACCCAGTGCAGCTAGAGCAGAGGCAGCAAACGAAACCTGTCAAGCACTCACTTTGCTGCAGAACAATTCCAGACTCCCCAGTTCCAACAAGACTGAGAAAAAAAAAAGCCCTCCCCACCTTCAAAACCCATAAATGTCTGTATGAGAAGAACAAACTGGTCTGTATTTCACCAGAACAAGGTTTTCTGGAAGCAGAGGAAACAACCGGGGAAGGGTTTTTTTCCCCAGATTTACAAGCTACTGATCTGAGCAGAAAAACACAACTTCCTTGAAGCAGCTCCTTGATAGGCGCACATTGCTTGACATGTTTTCCATTAACTCAGGGATAGGAAATGCTTTTGGGAAGTGAGAAGCACCACCACTCTATTTCAAATGGAACATGGGAACAACATGCTTTTAATGAGAGAGTACACGAGATAAACTGGAAATGAGAACGTCACAGATGTGCAGCTGAAGACGCCGTTTTGAGAATAGACAGATTTTGTTCCAGCTGTAAATGCATAATTTCCAAACTGAATACAAACAAGAGATGGCTTAAGATAATAGCAGTGATGCTCTGCAGGGCATTAAGTAGAATGCTGACAAAGTGGATTCCAAGCTTTTTATTGTAGGTTTATTTTTAATATGAATCATTCTGGTGATCTGATTTACAGCTCAGCCCCACCAACAACTGATGGCACAACAGATAGACTCCAACAAGCATGGACAAAGTGGGAAAGAAGAGGGAATGAAAACATCCCAAAATGGGTTCACAGGAAAAATCCCACAACAGTAGAGACAATAGAAAGTTGGAGCAAATAGCACTTCAGAAAAATCTTTAGCTAGTAACTAGTGGGTTTACTTGTTACAACATACTATAAAGATGTGGTCTTTATTTGGAGCTTTTCAGTACATAAGACGCTTTATGATGACCCATTTGTCAGGTGTCCTGATATCTGTGAAAACGTAGTGCAGACTTTAAGGTGAGACTTTTTGGAAAGATACTGAAGTTACAGGTCTGTACCTTAAAACACCTCTTCACATGTTAAGAGATACTGCAATCTGTTGGAATTTTGTCACTTCATGTCCAACAGATTGCAGCACTATTTAATCCAGGAAGAAGTATGCCTCTGATCATACCTCATCTTTCTATATTAAGGTGATCTAGTCATTACCATCTCCATTATGCATTGAATTAATAAAAAAAAGTTGCTCAGAATTGTGGCTTAAAGTATTTTGTTACACTTAGAATGATATATTTCATTATAAAAGAAAAAAATGCCTAAAATCTTGAATAAAACAACATGAATCAATGCATTATGCTTCTTTTGAGGTTAGCCATTTTTCACCTATTTTCTCCCTTTTCCCTCCTTCCTCTTATGATATAACTTTGTACCAATTATCTACCTATTAATTTTACTTCCTAAATTGCCTCTGGTTTTTATGAGGAGCAATTACAATTAAAGAAATTTAAATTCTATCAGCAGTTTATGAATTTTGTGATGCTACCCACAACGACCTACATTTGCATATGTTTACTCCCAAACTAAGTACCTATGTTTAAAAAAGCTTCTAACATGTGTTTGAAATGTTTATGATTTCTGTGAAATTATCTTGAAGCCTTTCTATTCTCCAAAGCAGATAAAGGCAGTCCTAGCACTTCTGAAAACAGTAGGAATAGCCAAAAGGGAAAGGGCAAATTTATCCATTTCTTTTGTAATAGGAAAGTGAAACAAATTTTGTTATATCAAGAAAAACCCAGCATCTTTCGCAGGGAAATGAGCAAGAGAAGCATTCCAGAGTTATGAAATTTATGCAGAAGCCATTAAAATGCAAATCATTTGCAGTGTTCTCTACAAGCAGATGCAATCTAGTAAGGCATTGAGGTTTACCTCAAATCATATAAACTGAGATAAAAGCAAACTTGAATTTATGTTTAGGAAAAAATAATCTCCTAGGTCATCACATCCAAAGATCTAAACAAATCTTGAGAGTATTAACCCCAACTCTCAAAATAAACTTCAGCTTTGAAATATCATATTAAGAAGCTCATGATATTTACATCAATTACACAATATTTACATATTTACAATGCACTCTGGCAAATTCTTTTTGTAATAATAATAATATTTTCAAACCAAACTTTATTCAAAAAGGCAGGAAGTTTTCAAGTTATCAAACACCAAAGACAACAAGCCTTTTGTGGGAGGCTGAGGGGACCAGCAGTGCTGTACCTGTGCTGCATGGAAGGCAGCACAACAGAGGCCATCTCGACCAAATTTGAAATAAGCTTTCAGATTTTAATCAAAGTTTCACATTTTCTGAAATTAATGAATTCCAAATACTACACCAGTAACAAACAACTTAAAGAAGTGACATTATTGCCTGGCATGTGCCTTAGGAGACCACTCCACCCTTCTGCCTGTGGTCCCTGTCCCCAAGTAGGTTTGAGAGAAATCCAAATGCTAAGTAATCCACTTGTACCTGACTTCTGACAAATTGTTTCATTTCTGCCAACTCAGGAAATACTGTTTGCTTAGAAAACAGTATTTACTTTTTGGTATTGAATAATCACTTAACCAATCCTCACAAAAACTAAAATTAATTTTACACAAGGTGGCTACATTGGTTTCAGAAATACAGATGAAACCTATGAAAATGTGCATAACAAGCATTTTATATTTTAAGCTATACTCTGTTTATTGTAATTTCTTCCATACCATGAAATATTTTATATTAGATTTTCGCTTTTCAAGACATATTGGATTGCTGAGGTTCCATCCAATACAAATAGGAAACAGTTGAAACAGGTGTTAACTGTTATGGTACCCATGAAGTGCACCATTTGTCTACTTAATCACCAAATCATAAAAAGGCCCAATTGTAATTTCTAGGTTCACATGGAAAAAATGAATCTGAGCTTTCACTTCAAATGTTATTTTAGTTATTAAAAAAGTTATTACAATACAGGTCATATTTTACAGGAAGGGAACCCAAGATACACTGATTAAGTCAAGTCTTTAAATGAATTACCATAACTCTGCTGACCTCACACATCAGTTTTCTGTCTTATTTTCCAAGCTCTTGAAGTTATCAAAAACTCAGGGTAACTAAGTGTGACTGAGTTGGTGACTTTGCCTTTACATTGATTAGTGTCAAAACTTCTTCCTCTGTCTACACTGAAAGACAACATTTTTAAGAGGACAAAAAAGTATGTTCTGCTCTTCAGGTCTCAACTATGATGAAACAAAATCATTCCTTGCATCAAAATACTCTTTAAAATGACAGATAACTAGATTGTTTTCATTTTATCAACACAAATCAACAGGATTTCAAGAAGCTGTAGAATAATATACTCGAAGGTAAGTACTCAATTATCCTTCACCTTTCCTATCTGCTGAATGAGAAAGATTTCATAATGCTTATGTCAAGAGTGTCTTCATGTTATTTAGGTTTGAGTTTTTTCTGAAATTGCCATAGAAACATGACAGCTATGCAACAGTGTTGATTTTTATTTAGTCCTAACTTTTTAAATGGAATGAACAGTTATTTATTGAGTCCCTAAGCTATTTCTCTAAAGTTACCAAAAGCTGCTGTCATACACAAAGAAACCCAACCAAAAACTTCTTTCATTGAACCAGAAACCACCTGACAAAGAGATTGTGTTTTCCTGTGCACTAAGTCAGACACTAACCCACACATGCTCTGAAAGCTTGCTTATATCAAGCCAAGATAAAGAATTCCACCCCCATGACCACAGAGTTAAGCCAAATTGCTGAAAATATGCCTTTAGGAATAAAAAGATAGAGCGTACATTGTTAAAGAAAAAAAATCTGACCTTAAATCGAATTTGCTGAAATCCAAACAAAACAACTTTCCATTTTTCTTGTAATTGCAAAACCAGTCTTACTTCCAGTTCTCAGCTTAGGAACTAAGAAGTCACAGAGACAATTCAACTAAAATATACAGTCTGGCAAGAGAAGTAACAAGGCTTAAACAAGAAAGAAATCTGCATGACAAATCCAGATATTTGAGAATGTTAACTGGCTTTTTAATAGGGTTGTATATTCTTTTTACTTTTGTAATTATAATAAGCTTCATAAACTAACCTGTTACACATGGCAGTCTCACTATTTCAGAGTCTTATGTGGCTTCATGGAGTTTCCCAGAGTTGATGAATGAAAATCAGACATTCAAATTTTCTTAAACTTATATACAGAGCAATCTTCAGGTTTAGAGGATGCTCACTATAGACAGGTCAGAGTCAACTGACAATACCAGCAAAGGAGATCAAACAAAGGGAGAAAAGCTCCAAAATTCTTGAGAAATTAATGGAACATTCAACAAATGAGAAAAAAAAGCAAAATATACCTGTCCATACAGCATACTGACACAAAGTAATGACAAAGGACCTGCATGGTATCTGGAATATTAGAGAAATTATCCAATATCTATGTATTTTGTGACAAAAAGACTCTTGGACTGAGGGTGAAAATGCCACATTTTTTTTAAGTCAGATAAAAATTTTTAAAAGTCCAAACAAAATCATCCATGATACAAACTTAAAATGTTTATAAGGGAGCATTCTTTGTCTGTTAGAGCAGCCAAAGAAGAACTGGAAGAATTTCAGCATGCTCAGTAAATGACAGTAAGTAGCCTATCAAATATCTGGACAGTTTTGGGTGGGTTCCACTGTATCTCCTCCTTTTAGCAGGAACTCAATACGCAATGGCTGAGCTATCCACAGAGAGGCCAGCTGCGCTCCAGCATCTGACAGACCAAAGCAGTGCTGGAACAAAGCAGGCTGAGGCAGGGTGCCTTTATCTTGGTGCTGAAATACAGCATCAGTGAGTCCCCTTGGCCATGCAGGGTCCATTGCCTCTTTCTGGAGCCTCTGCCACCTGAAGGATCCTCCCTGGATCAAGGCCTGCATCATCAGAATGTGATTGTAAGCACAGACAGGTAACACACCCATTATCTTCATTCTTCCAGTAATATTAGTCATGTTCACATATGAGAATATTGACTTTTCAACTCCCCTGAATACTATATTATAATTAATCATTGATGCCAAAATTAAGATTGTTGGCAAATAACTAAAACCAGCTCTACAACCAAAACTCACAAAGCTTCACCCATCCATCATTTGTGATGAATAAAGGGAACAGCAAGAGAAACAGAAACACAGAGAAAAAGGGAAAGCTTGAAATAAACTACACTTGTTTCCACTAGCTCTGCATGCACTGCCAAGAAAGAATGCAAGAAAATAAAACAACATGCATACTCTGAGGACAAAATACATTGATTTTCAACAAATACTCCTGGAGATTTCCTCGTAGTATTTGTAGGGACCTGACAGATTTGGTGACAGAAAGCTAAGGGGAAAAACAAATAGAAATGGAAAAAAAGGGGAAAAAAAATTAGGTTATACAGAGAGCAACTTGCCTTGTCCATTCCACCATCAATATTTGTAGAGTTGTGTAACTACAAAACTCTATCTAAAAGCAATAATTTAATACATAACAACTGTAAATTTTAGATATCTAACAGATTTTTCTAATTTTGCAAAACAAATTTATCCCTAGGGAAAAAGATGTCTGCCAAGACTCTGCATAGAAATAAGTCTGCTTGTTTATTTATTTTTAGAGACAAGTCACAGCTTGAAGGCAGGCTGTGAAGCTGGGGCTGCTTTGGGAGGCCCTTTTTTCTTGGTGGAAATCTCTCATTTCAAAGGCACACACGGGTGCAGCTCACCCCCAGAAGCACAGAACTCTGCCTGGTGTGACACAGCGAGTGCGTGGCACAGGACTGAGGAGTTTAATGAAGATAATGAAGCCACTGCTTTGCTTCCTAGCAGCCATTCCAGAACAAAGCCAGGGAAACTGAGTAGCTGTCAGCACTGTATTACCTGGTTAGAACCACTCTGCTAGCTGCCACTTGTTCACTGTTAGAGCCACAAATGCTCTATCATCTCTATCAGGGTAAAACATTCCTGGAAGTCTCCTATACTGTCCTTCAGATGCACTCCAGGACTTTTGCTGTTTCCTATAAAAGATATACCAGCTTACACTTCCAAACAAATTTTCCAAGCCCTACTGAAGTATTCATTCCCATGACTGACAGAGACAAAATCACTGGCCCAGCTTCTAGGATCAGCAGAGGGCTTCTTGGAAATCGCTTAACTAATAAAATTGAACTGAAGTTGACAAGAAAAACAAAACCAAACAAAGCATAACTTCATTTAGGATTTCCTGAAAGTGTAAGGAGTCTCAAACCAACACGAGTTTCCCATTTCAAGTTTGTAACCACTTTGACGGTACTGTGAAAGGAGAATATCCATGCAAACATATACCCAGCTGCCAGGTTGTGGGAAAGACAATGAGAATTCCAAGAAAAAGACTTGATTATTTTTCATCAAGTAATTCCACTATTATCCCCAAATTTTTAATTCCAAGCTACATTTTTCTTCCATTTTCATCAATGGATGCAGACACCTTTTTGACACCTTAATAACTGCCAAGGTGAATACCCTATTTCTAGGTCCTCTTAAGACAGAAAATTTCCATCTGTGCTACTGATAATCACTTTTTTACAAGTGAGCCTATCAAAAAGTCAATTATGAGACAACTTTGTTAAGATCCATTGCTATCAGCATGAGTGAAATTTGATTAAAACCTTACATTAAGCACATTCAAGCACTGTAGCTCCCCCAGTATCTACCCCAGTTTTGAGAATAACATCTTTGAAATGATACTGGAGACAGTAATAAAAAGGGAAGAAAACAATTCTATGACTTTCATATTTATAAAGCCTTTTTTGCTGCCTATGTATATAAAAATGAAGTATCTGTGACCTCAGTCCTCCTTCAATCTTTGCCAGGCAGTTCCCTGAGAGATGCAAAATTGTATCAGTCACATCCAAAAAGCATCACATATACCAAGATGTGTAAAGGAAAGGTGATGTGCCTTGGCTTCTATTATTTTAAACAAGGAGTTAGTTAATTGCCTCCTTACCTTCAAACAGGCCTTTCAGCATTTCAGTATCCCAGGAAATTTGGAACTTTGTAGCCACAATGATAGGCTGGCCAGAAAAAAATTTCACATTGTATTAGTTTGATCCAAATCCTTTGTAGTCAAAACCTGAGAGCATCAGTCAGCAGGCAGCCGTGAAGGCTGCGAGAGCACTCTCCCTCTTCAAACACAGCTTGGATGCTCCCTTGCCCTGTCATCCAAAGAGAGGCAGTTTTGGAGGAGACAGCTGGAGATGGGCAGCTCTAGCAGCTGCAGGAAAATCTCATCAACATACCATACTGCTGTTAGAAAATACTTCTCTGCACAGCAATAAATATTATGAATATTTATGCCAGCAGCTCATTTGCTCACTACTCTAGGCTTCCCCCCTGACACAAGGGAAGAGACCAAAACACTGTGACTGGATGAAGCCACTCCAGCCCTTCTTTCACCTTGCCTGCCTCAGTTGACTCCCCCATTGTTATTAGTGCATGAGCTGCCATGCACATAACCTGCACTAAATATGGGTACTGTGGCTCCCTAGGAAAATATTTTAAATAAAAACCTGGAAGACAAGGACTCAGGGTGGAGCATTTTGCTCCTTCCCTTCAGTGTGGCCACTGTAAACACTCCAGAAGGGACAGGACAGCTGAGTGAACTGCCCCTGTGCTGTCATACATCTGAAAATGGGCCAAAGCATTCAAGGAAGGGCAGGAGAAATAAGAGATGTAAAGCCTGGCATTTTTCCAAAAACCTCTGCAGTGGGACTGCCTTGAGTCACTGGATGTGACAGCTAAAAAAAAAAAAAAAGTCTTTGAGTGCCTCAGGAGGCAGAACCTCCCTTGCTGCCAGTGCCTGACAGATCCAACTCTGCCCCCAAGCCAGAGTATCCATTTAACAGGACTTGCTGTTTACAGGAGGAAAGAAAATCATAATATCAGAAGTGCCCTGGGGGCTGACAGAGGATACCTGCCAAATATAAAAGCTCTGCTCTCAGCAGACTGATGGCTGGGGATATTCTTTCTATTTGTTTAGCGTTCAACTTTCCCTCAAGGCCCAACCATTTTTCTTATCAGGTATGAATATAGATACTGCATAATTCATTGCATGGGAGGGGAGAAAGTAGCAAGGATGTAAAAAAAACTAGAAACAAAACCCCTACAGATTTGGATAAAAATGTACACAATATTTTTCTGATGGTCCTGCTTGTTATGAGTCATTCACAGATGTGGAGCTAAAGGATAGAAGCCAAGATTAAGTCAAAGACAAAGCTTTATACAGGAAACCAGTTTAAGTCTGTTGCAATGCAGGTTAAACACTGAGCTCAAAGGCCTTTTCCAACAGTAAGGAGACACCGCCTGTATCTGGACCTATTATGCTGAACAAGATTCTGGAATACATTTGACAGGGACAAAAAACCCCCCAACATTATTTGGAATTACAAAGTCTCCTGCTTTTCTAAAATTCAACTAGCCCTACACTCTCCAGCTTCCTGGAGAGAACTTTGGAAACATTTGGAGAACAAAACAAGAGCTTCCTCTTTCTGTTCAAAACCCACTCACTCTTAATTTCTGTCTGTATCGGAAGAGAAAACTCAACAGCCTCAGTTTTTAAATGACACGTTGTGAACCCTTTTCTAGGCATCTATTCTCCTGCTCCTGCAGGTCCATACAGCTGGTAACACTTGCAAATCCACTCACCCAGGCTGCCTGGCATCTCCTTTTCCCTTAACCTGAGAATTTTGAATGTCTGCCATCTTCTATTCTGCATTCATCAGTTTCAAAATACACTGATCGCCTTAGATGTAAATTCTTCCCCAGATAGAAATCCAATGCAGGCTTCTTGCTATATTTTAATTCCAGGTTCTAAGTCATATGACAATAGAGGAATTCTAGCAGAGGGCTGTTCAGTTTAGAACAGTCAGGGTAAAATTGAGTCACTCTTGTATACGAAATTTGTACTATGTTAGACTACTGATAGCACTACTGAAGCAGTGCCCACTTGACATCAGCTACTGCCTTGAGTATTTGCAAAAAGTAAATTGGATCTTTTTTGTATCTTTTACCCCCCCAAACAAAAAGCACCAGTTTAAATTTACATGCAGAAGAATGTAAACCCACTCAAACAGCTCATGAGAAGGATAACTGAGCTATAAACCAGCATTAAGTAGCAAAGGACAAAAAGTTTAAAAAGCCAAGAAGAAAAGCATAAGTTAAACAAATTCAAGTAAGTACAGGCATAAGCACTGGGGCAAGGCACAGATACATTCTGTAAAAATGAATTTTTACATACGTAGAAAAAAAAAGGAGACAAAGGTAAAAATCACACTTAACCCCATTTTCAGGAATACACTGTATGTCTCAATTAATAGCTTTAAAGACAGGAAAAAATGGTGCCATCTTTGGTGCCAAATAGTGCCAGGAAAAAATTGGTGTCCATTCTTGGACACCATCATAATCTACATGACATTTGAAGAAGGCAAGTTCATCAGTTTGACCCCAAGAACCAAAATAATTTGTTCAAGTGATACCACTGAGAAAATTACAAACCAGATTTGTAAAGAGAGAGTGGAATGGATCCCCCTAAAGGGTGGAAGCAGAGGAAGTAAATTCACCCAGTTTAAAGCTGTGTGTCACCACAACAAAATGCGCACCAACTTGTCACCCATTTTTCCATGCACTTGCTAGGCAAGAAATCCAAATTGTGTATCAGCACAAAAATATGTGACAGATATAAGCTACTTTGCCAAACTCAAGTTTACTCACAACACCAAGATCTTTCTGCTATTAAGAAACTAAGGAAATGAAGTAATTGTTTAGGTAAGAAGATCAAAGCACAACAGAAGTCTAGACCCTTCTGGTAAAGGTGAACAAGTTTTATTTTCACAGCTGGTTGTATGTCCACATTTTCATCATCTACATGAATTTTTCTTATGAACAGTTCTCATATTAAAAAAACACAACTGCTATATACAGCTGCCAGAGCATTAAATTATTCCATTTATGTGCATGCATGTAAACAAAAACATACACATTCACAGCAAATCAAGAATGTCAGGCTGTATAATTTAATATTATATATGTAATACATAGTTTACAGTAAGATAAAAGCCTGCATGGGTTTAGAGTGGTAAAATTTGTCCAGAAGCTTGGCATCCATACCAGCTCCAATCATGCCACATTAGGAGATGAGGACTGCATAAGGAGTTAGGAATACTTTATTACCTTATAATTTAGAATTGTGGACTGTTTTGCAAAAAAAGAGGACAGCTACCTTAAGACAAGCAAAAACATTCTGATTTTAGGGTGTTAAACAAAAAAAAATTAAACCAGATACATTCATTTTAATCTCCACCTGGGAAATCCTACCTGCTTTTTCACTGAGGCAGCACTACAGATATAAAGAGTTCTGAACTGAGACATAGCAGATGCATATATCCACAAAAACACCACTCTGAGCTGGCATCAGGAGAAGGTCTCTTCTGAGCAAAAAGATACAACTCCATGAGAAATTCTGCACTTCTTCTTGTAGCATTTCTTTTTATTGTAAGTTTTTCCAAGTAAATCATCATCTATGAAAAGTTCATTGAGTGACAATAAATCCATGTGAAATTCAGGTAAACAAGAATTACATTCTTCTACCATCTATTTCTTGTTAATTTTCATCAACAACTACAATAAAAAATTTCAATAACTCATTAAAAAATTCTCATTAATAAACATCAATAACTACAATAACAATTATTTGTAAATAATTAAAATAACAATTTTCTCTATGGTGGAACAGGAGCTGAACAACAGGAGGATAAATAATGCTGATGGCTGTATTTAGTTTGCTATATAGTCTTTCAGAAAACCTGAGTATTCTCACCCAAACAAGGTATATTCAAGTGGAATTTCAAGTTACACAAGCAAGCACCAAAGTCACAGATTCATTACTGTTTCATTGTGAAGTGCTTTACACTCCAATGATGTGAGCATGATGGCTGAAGTACCGTGAAACTGAGCTCAGGCTGTGTATGACAAAGGAAAGAGACCACAAGTTAGTCACCTAAAGGTTAAAATAAATCCAAACCAAAATCTTATCTGGCAGAACATACCGTGATACTTATTCAAATACCTCAATGCCTTTGAGATTTGTCTCTCAAAGATCCCAAAGCTCTTTCTGAAATTGAACACAGACATGCTGGAAGCACACATCACTAAAGGCTACTCATGGATGAGAAGTTTTAACTGCCCCTTCACCTTAAAGCACAGATCTAGGCTGTTAGCCCACTTCACATGGGGACTACTCCCAAAACAAAATTAGTCCAGGATGCAAATTCTGCAGTACTTCAATAAAAATAAATACCTTATAGGAATAACCATTATCAACAGCTTTATAGCTCAGCCATCAAACCCTGTATGCATTTTTGGGCCATGCTTTCATATACATTAACATGCTGAAGTTAATTTTTCTTGGTTTCCAAGCTGTCTTCTGGCTAACAGGGGAGATGTATAGAAATGCAAAGCTCCCTCCACCCCAAATCTCTAAACAGATGAGTCTTTAGAAATCCAGCTGCTTTAACCACTGGATTCCCTGTGATTTCCACCTCCTACAGGCAAGGTCCTGCCACAGGCTAGCTGAAACATTCCCAAGGGACTGCAAAGTCCTGGCAACACCTTTGAACTGCTACACTTGCAAGGTGAGAGGAATCTTCATCTGCACTTTTCAGTACTCAGGAAGCAACCCTGCAGAGGGGTAAAACCCCCAGTGCACGCCTGGACTGCTCAAACCTATCCCAACACTGCTGTGGGCATAAGAATAACTCTAAATAAACACTTTGGAGTGTGTGCACCAAGACTTGAAAGCCAGCCTTTGTGGGCTGCTGAAACTTTTATTCAAACCTTATGAAACCGAGCGAGGCATTTAAGGACCGGGCAGGAAGTGGAGTTGAAGTTATGTTGCCTACACAAACAGGCCCAAAATATGTTACTCAAATCCTAAGATTCCTTTCAAGCACAAGCAAATCACTGACTACAGTGTACGATCTCAAAGACTTGCATCTGGCCCCCTGCTATCTAATTTGTATTTTTATGGACTCAAAGCTATTTCTACAACTGCTGTTTATAAGAAATATATAAGTCAGGAAAATTCTACAAAGCTGCATTTACACAACCTTGTATATACAATGCAGGAAATGCTTAAGCTAAATTAATGACCACAAGTAAACAAGAAAGCATTGTTTTGTGGTTAGACAACTGTAATTCTGAATTACACAACTCATTTATCTAGAAACTTTGACTATTTTTGAAATTAAATTCCCCTTTTTATGTTCAAGACTCAGGAGAGTCCTGCTTAGAAGAGCTGATACAATACAAAACCCTTTAAGCTCATGCAAAATAAACTGGAAAGAAACTTGTAAACTTAAAGGATATAAAACGTCAAGTGTGGGGAAGTGAAAAATTAAAACAAAGAATGTGCAATTTCTGCCAAAGTCTAGAAAAACAAACAATAACAAGTAAGGAACTAATATTTGGCCCACTTCTGCCTCCAGTTCCTGCATGGGGGCATTAGCTCAAGATATATCATATTTTTGCAAACAAAAAGAGGCTTAAATAGCAAGATGTTAGTGCAGCTGATTTAATGCAATGCTGTTTTCAGGACTGTTTTACCATTTTTGCTCAGTGTTACTCAATTTGGATCTTTTCTGCAAGAGCTTATGTAAATTTTTTTTTCTGTATTATGTCAAGTATCAACACCTTTTCCAGTACCAAATACAAAAACAGTTCTTTATCACCAAAAACAGAATTACATTACCACCTATTCATAACAAACACTATGGGTTGAGCATTGTGTAACATCTCTCAATATGTTGCACTTGCAAAATAACCCAGTTTTTATAAATATTGCCCATGTGTTTCATGCTTTCATAAAGCTTTTGCCAAAACACTCGCTTTTTAAGTGACATGGAAAGCTTAGTAATCTGGAAGGAATGTCAGTGAACCAAAGAGAAAAATCAAGTCTACTTTCAAACCTTGCTATTTACCCTGTTACCTGGCAATTGGTGTTCTTTGGAGCAATCATAAATAACAGACATAACTAATGCACACATCCAGATCTGCTGAGGCTGAGCCAACATGGCACACTTAGCAATTTTATGGTATCTTTGATAATCAAGAAGCATAATGTCACTCTCAGGATTCAACAGTGAATAAAACCAAAACTGCAGCCAGTTTTTGGACCAAAAAAATATTAAAGTGCCATCTGATAATGAAGTAATGATTAGATTGCTATGGAAGCAAATAAGTTAGGCTGGAAACCACAGGAAAGCAAGATTGTTTTACTAAACAGGTAGAGAAGTATTGATGAGGTTCTTTTAAAAAAGACCAATAAATAACTAGCATAAAACATCAAATTAAGTATTAAGGAAGTCTGGCAAAAGGAAAAATATTATCCAAAAGTCTTTAAAATAAGCACAGCCAAGAGCCATACACAGGGAATACTAGAAGAGATTGCTCTTGAGAATAATTCTAGCTAGGAATGATAAAGACAGCCAATATAGAAAAAAGGGCTCTTTTATTTATTTATGGAGCCAGGTTTGCTCCTGAGAAATCCCTGTGTGTGACTCATATGATGTAAAGCACAAGTAGACACATACATGAGGTACTTCAATTCATTTATACAAACAGGGTATCTTTTAATTTACAATAACCACATCTGTATGCTGGCATGTGGGAAAACAAGAATGCCGTGCAAATGCATCATTTCTAACTCAAACAACAGTTTTGTTTCAAGCAGGCAAAGGGGCTTTGAACTACAAACCTTCTTAAGGAAATACAGTCCACTTGAGAGCAGGGGGAAGTGGCTCAAAGTCAGCATTCCCAGACATAAATAAGCATGTACTGGGGTCAGCTTTCTGCAAAAGAAACGAGTTGCCCAGCGATGATAAAATGTCTATATATGTGTTTGCAACAGCCATCAGTAGTTTCTTCAACCAAAACCAAGCCATGTGAGTGTTTCATGTTCAACAGAATTAACAATAAACCAAGCCTCAAGCACTCAGTTTTGCTGCAGAGTAAAAATATAATGGAACTGTTGCTACTTGACAGCCAAGGGGATCTTAGCTTTGTATTTCAGTGAAAAACAATCTCCAGCCTGAAGCACAGATTGGTCAATACCCCTTATGTGCCCACTTTTGGCTACTGTTTCCAGTAAACACTAGCTAGTAGTTCATTTTAAAAACAAAAATAAAGCGTGCAACAAAGCCTTGTTCTAGTCCTAAGCAGATCCAGTTAAGAAATACTGAAAAAAATTGCTTTATGTTTTCATTCTCTCTCAAAGTGTGTAATAGGAGTAGATGATGAACAATGAATAGCAGGAACAAAACTACCCCAATAAAAACCACACAGTTTATGTAAGAGGTGAACACACTCTAACTCAGTCTCACTTTCTCTCTGATGACTATTTCAAGCCAAGTAATTTTTCAACACCAAATTGCAGTGCATGCAGGCAAGCATCACTATCACAGAAAAACCTGTCATTTTCCAAGTCCTCCATTACTTCCTCAAAGCTTTACCAAGCCCTCAGAAAAGAAGTCTTTCACGTATTGGGTGAGATTTAGGGGAAGTTCTGAAAGTTAACTTGCAAGTTAAAAAAAAAAAAAGTAAACATACATATATATAACAAACACAAAATAACATCTAATGCTCCTTCCCCTTATAATTTAACAAAAAAACCCTCCACAGAACAACCTCTTAAACTGTTGTTCTCGATATAGTGAGACTCTGACCTTTATTTCAGCTTTTTTAATCACACAGAGCAACTCAGGATTGAAAAAGCCAGGTCAGTATTCCCACAGGTTTGCAAGAACTATGCAAAGCCTGGAATAATGCTGAATAAGCCACAAGCCATCCAGGAGAAAAATAAAAACAAAGCTGTACCACCAGCTGAAAACTGAAAATTTAAGGCTAAGTACTTTACTCAAAATTGCCAACCCAACAATAATTTCCCTGAGAAAAAAAGGCGAGGCTAGATCATGCAGTCCTTGTATTTGAAAATGCCTGCTACTGAGGAAAAGTTAAAAAAGCCATCACAGCCTTTGCTCTTCACCATCCAGAAAGCTCTGCTTTAAAAAAAAAAAAAATTGTCCACAAAAAATTCCAAACATTCTTCTTCCATTACAATAATATAGATTTCAAGATGTTCCACAATGTGAACCAAAGCTTTGTGCAATGCAAAGCAGCCAACAGAAAAAATACATTCTTTCTGCACTTTAAAATGGATTAGCTTTAAAACCAAGGAGAAAGGGAAAAAAATTGAGGACTTGCTGCTCTAGTTCTTCTGCTGAATGTTTGGAAAGTTCATGTTACAGGAGTCTTTAAGCAGAGTAAACAGCAGGAGACTGCACTGGAAGAGGAAGAAGGTTAAACAGTAAGTTACACTGGCAGAGTCAGGGATCTTGAATCACAAATGAATTGAGAAAGGGTAAGGATGAGAGAGAACTGGAGCCAAGCTCAGCCCTGTTGTCACACAGCACACACAGCCACACCAGGGAAAATGGGCATTTCCAGTTCAGAAAAATCCTCCCTACAGTGCAAGCATCCCCTCAGAATAAACTGCATTATGCCTCCTGCAGAAAAATGGCAAACACAGACGTACCCACACATGATAAGTATTAGGCAAAGCCTCCTACTATTGACTTTATTTAACTGGGTCTTCCTAGAGTTGCAATTAATCCCTAGGAATTTTCCAAGTTCCTAAGTTTGCAGAGATTGGGTGATTTTTATACCAAGTCTGTTTTTCCAGCTTAAAAAAAAAGTCCATATACTCAGAGGAATGCAAACCCAAAATTCAAACACCGCCTCCTGGTACTGAAATACAGGTATTCTAAAAAAACATAAAGCTATAAAGACTCTTATTTACTCTAAAGACAATGCATACCATCAATAGCACTTAATCTTGAGCTCAAAAATAATACAGAAGTATCAAGTGCATATAGTTTATTGCATAGATGCAGTAGTACAAGTATGACCCATCAAATGTGGCTCCAGTCTTCACAATTCACGCTGCTCTTGTGATAAACATGACAGTATTGTGCTTCCTACTGTGCCAGAAATTACTTTATCACTTAATTTATGCTTCTTTCTTCACGCTGGCTTTTTACCACTGCTATTTCAACTATTTGAGATGTTCCTTTAAAACAGAATTTGGCAATAGTTTGCTTTTTTTGGCACACTACTAAAAACAATGAGGCATTGCATACAATTAGCACTAATTAAGTGGCATGGAGACCAGTAGATTGTTCCGTAAGGACAAGCAAGTTAGTTTATAAATTACTCTTGTGAAGGAAAGGATATTGTAAACAGCCAGAAGTTACAGTCAAAGAAGCTCACTAGACTCTGAAAGTCTCAGCCTATCTCAACCATAAAATTATAGAAAAAAACCAACCCAAACCATCTAGAATTAAACATCTAGAATTCATTAGAGGTGAAAGTCTGGAGGGTGTGCTCCATTTCTGGAGTTCATAAGCCATTATTATTAAGACTGCCAAAAAAAGCAACATTTCCTGTTTGCATTTTTTTCTTCTGTTTTGATTTTGGTTGAATTTGGGTATTCTGTTACAGCTCAACTGTATTTCACCATAAAATACTTTCCGGCTTTTTAAGTTGCTACCCTGAAATCATGAGACTGCTTGGCTACCACAAATCCACAACCTTGGCAAAACTGATTTGCAGAAATTGATACAAATCTTTTCTGTAACTTAATGAAAAATAATCACCAAATTTAAGGTGTCAGAAGAAAAACTTTGTTTTAGAAAAGAAAAGCAAATAAAATCTGTTGCCTAAGCTGTCACAGTGAAATGTTAACCAGCTCTCACTGCGTCTACACTGAGCCCACTTGACCACAGAGGTTTCTCCAGAAAAGGAAACTATTACTACTCCATTGATGAAGAAATAGCACCAGGGAACTGAGACAGCTCGAGCACCAGTCCCCAAGGTGTTCAGTCTACTTCAATCTCTATACTGCAGTAATTAACCAGCTCCTGCCAGAAACATCCCAAACCAGTCTGTATTTGAGCAAAAGGAGCCAACCTAGGATCCACCTGCAGCAGTAACCACAACTTACAGAAGAACAAACAAGTCTCAGTAGAGCACATGAAAAAAATTTTAATTAAAAGTTATTTAACTTACCAGAAAAGGTGCTTTTCTCCTAAACAGCCTCTTCATCTCTGCCTCTGTCCTTAAAAATGTTGAGATACCCTCCCTTTAAATTCAATAAGGTTTAACTCATGGACTACCTCAAAAGAGAAATTGACTTTGTATTTCTGAACTAAAAGAAACATAGCCCAAGAGCAGAATGTTTGAGAAGATTACATCACTTGGGAATCACAAGTGATGACAAAGATAATTATATTTTATAATTAGAGAACCATGTTTTCCCTTGTGCTGATGTTAAACCCTTTTACAGGATATAAAATTACTCAGACATTGTTAAGAGCACATTCTTACTCCTTTGATTATTAAAATGGTAGAAGAAAGTTTAAATTACAACAAAATGCTAAATACTGAGAACTTTCAAGTGTTTCAGAATGAAAAGCTCCGTCTAAGTTTACCATTACCTTCACGCTACCAGGTAAAATTGATCTACTTTACAAATACAGGTATTCCCCCAATTATTTTTTAATCATTTGCAAGTAATTAAGATGAGTAAAACAGAACAACACCAATCCCTTACAAAGTGACAACTCAGCTGTATGCAAAACTACACTCCTAAAGTCTTTAATGTTATTCAGAAGACTGCAAAAATTCTTTTATGGTTGTGGCTCTTCTCTTTAGAAAAAGTGTAAATCCATTCTGACACCTGACTAGCAGCTCCACACCATGGTCCTCCAGCTCACATCTCTAATACTGAAGTCAACATGCACTGCAGCATCTGACTTTGCTTTATTGCAGCAAACAAAACGCACCCAAATGTCCCAACCATCTTGGAACTGCCTCCATTCCAGTGAAGCAGGCCTGATGACCCTCAATAGCTGTTTTCAGACACACGTGACACAGAAAGAACCCATCCTAGGTAGGTACATAGCAAAGCACCTACACCAAAGCTTACATGTGTAATGTCTGCCAAAGATCTATAGTCAATCTGAAAGGGTATCTAGGAGAGAATGGAAAAAGGCTGTGCTCATCCAGCCCCTGCAGGCTCCCAGCTCTCCCTGTCTGCCTCTCACTCACGTGAAGCACAGCAGCCCAGAGCCTGGGTACCAGGTGCAGAAATGCCAAACACACTCCAAGGGATCTCAATCCATCACGTTGCTGAGAGGGGGCAGAACAGAGCTGGTGAATGGTTCCTCCTCCTCTCCTCCCATAAGACACTACAAATAGAAGGAGAGCACAAGAAAGGCTGAACAGAAACTGAGCAGCTCTTCTCCTGACAGCGTGCCTGGCTGCTGTGCAACGTATGGGGAGATCCTTCCTGTGCACATCCAAAGCTACTGGACTTTAATAATCTTCTTAGTCACGTCTCCCTTCGCCTCTTGGGTCCTGAGATTTCCTACTTTGAAATTTCCTATCCGTCTGAAAAACTTGGCTTTGACACCCTCCACTAACCCTCTGGTCTGGCTAACCTGCAGGGGCAGTTGTGTAACTCTTTCCTTTAACTCAGCCACTCGCTGCACCCACGCCTCGCTCGGTCCTGGAGCGGCCAGACCCAAGCCACTGCTCCACTTGGAGGATGAACATTCCTTTAACTCGTGCAACGCAGAAAGCAGGAGCAGGGAAGGGAGAGACACTAAAAGCAGCCTCAGGCAGCACAGAGCTGGAGCACAAAGCTGACAGCACTTAATTTTTTAACACGTTATTAAAACCAGTCTCAAACTCTCTGCTGGCTATTCAAGCCTGGAGGGAAAGCAGTGCCAACAGAAGCTCTGCAGCGATACAGGAAAGTCACCCAATGAAAAGATTCCTCCAAAGATGCAACTGATCTCCTCTAAGGAAAAAAGTATATTACCATTTTACATTTTAGTTGATTAGTATTATATTCTCAAGTCAAAACAGCACTAACCCTTGGCGCTCTGCACAAGCACAAGAAACATACTTCCACCTATAAACCAATTTAAAAAACTTCAGTCAGATAAAATTTATCAGTCGTCTAAGTTTCCATCTTTCAGGTGATAAATACCTAAAACAATACTTAAAATCCAGCAGAATAATCTTCTAGCACTCACTTCCCCCACTTTAACAAGAACACAGAATATAAAGTTTTGTAAATGTTTAAATATATACAGAACTTTGCAATACCCCACTCTTTTTTTTTTTTTTTCCATAGCTTGAATGATTCCGCATGTCTCAAGCACTGGAATGATATTTTTATTTCTGCCAAGTCTCTGAACAATCTAAAGATGTCACTGAAGACCACTTAAAGTAAAAAACCTGAGTGCTGCTAAGCAACCCAGAAAACATCATTACATGTTCAATTGTTTAGTGCATTGAAAAATTTCACACATATTGAGAATTCATGTATTCTGCATTCTAATGATGGTAATGTCTTCCACACAGAGGAAGAAAAGAAAATTCTGCAGAATATGTTTGCATTTAAAAAAGGAATTGCTTATAAAGAACTAAAGATTTGATCAATTTTTTTCACTGGTTCTGCACGTGGAACAGGTTAGAAACAGATTCTCTCTTATCCACTGTTTTATACATACTCCGAAAGCAAGTTTACTAAGGAAAAACATCACTTGTGTTTGTTTAATTAAACAACTGAAGACATACCAGGATTCTTTTCCACTATATAAAACAGTATTTTAAAAATGTATTCCACCTCCAGACTCTTTAAATCAATGCTAATTTAACTGCTCTAGCTGCATATGAACAAAGGCCATCTAATGTACTTTATTATTTCACCACTCTAGCACTTCTCACCCATGGATGTGCTTACACATCCAGAAAAAGGGAGACCAAGTCTCATATTCCTTCGATGAACCAAAGGATTTCCATATCCCAGCAAGGGTGACATGCAAATGTATCCTTCATTTCAATTACACATAAATACATACGTGTGTTTTCCTATTCAAATGTAAGTACTACACACACAGAGAAATGGTTTTAAACACAGGTAATTTTAACCCCTTTCTGTTCAGCACATGGCTCATCTTTCACTCATCATGGCTCTCTACCACAGTGTAATGTTCTGCACAAGAACTCCTTTACAACAATGCTCCTGGTTTAATTACATTGCACCCCAGTTTACACACCCTCAAGGAACACAATCTCACCACCTCTCTCAATCTCATGGGGAATATCTTCAGACATCAATGTAACTAAACATAAAAAGTGTTTTACAGCATCTCTTATAACGGACTTAATATTTATTTTGGAATTATGGATTTCATTTTTTCCATCTCTCAAGATGCTTGGTCTTAAGTTACCAATTTTGTATATTCCACTGCCATAAATTTATTGCAGGCACAGACTGAACAGAACAGAGCCAATCAAAATAGACATAATCAAAGCCCTCCATTCACACAAAGTGACTGGCAATAATGTAAAAGGCACACTTAAAGGTTAAGCCACTAATTCAGAGTGGTAACACAGATTCCCCAAACCAAAGTTTGATCAAAATGTGTAAAAGATATCATCACCTGTATGTTGAATTTAAAAATGTTTTATACACAAAAAAAAAGGAAGAGGTGAAAATCTATTTAAGACTTTGGAATACGTGGTAACCTCACCATGGAACCTTAGACTAGCAAAATAATCAAAAAATTTAAAGCTTTATATAGCAAGGTAGAACAAAAGACAACAGCAGAAGCTGATACCCAGGAAGTTCCATCTGAACATGAGGAAGAGATTCCTTACTGTGCAGTGACTGAGCACTGGGACAGACTGCCCAGAGAGGGTGTGGAGTCTCCCTCACTGGAGATATTCCAGACCCAGCTGGACACAGTTCTGTGCTCCAGGATTAACAGGGAGGCAGGACCAGATGAGACCCCCTGTGGTCCTTTCCTGACCCACTCTGTGACTGTGTGAGGTAAGAACAGCACAGATACATGTAAGTGTTCCAGAAAACAAAAGCAGCGCTGCAAAACAACAGGATAAATCATTGTTACCAATTTCTCCCTCCAGTTATCTTTTAGCATTGCTTCTTTCAGACCAGATTTACTTGGCTTAATACCAATTTTCAAATATGTTGTACTAGAGACCATTTAGCTCAGCTTGATTATAAAAATGTTGCAAGTTCTCCTCACAAGAAAATCTAGCATAATTCCTTTCCAAGAACCAAGTTTAAACAGATGAAGCTCATGATCTGAGCTGTTCCACAAGGAGCAGAATGGTATTTTGGGTTTGTTCTGCTTGTCATCTCATCACTAGGATGGACAATCATTCAAGCTTTTACACATACTTTGTGCCAAATAAGTGAGAAAACACATTATCTCAATCTTTTTAAGTACATAATTTGAACACACAGATATATTTCACTTGAATAATCTGGAAAGAGGCTTCGTTTTTTTCTTTCCTTGGCACTCTTACTTATAGTCTATTGCTTTCAATATTTTATATTTTAGCAGCCAGAGCAAAATCCTGTGCCATTGTAACTCCTACAAATGGAAGTTATTTTTGCAACTTAAAAAGCTGTAGAGAAGGACTGAAAGATGTAAAAAAACTATCAACCCAAAGCTTCTTAACATGTTGGGCAGGCACACAGGAAAACAAACCAACCAGAAAAACTTTTCTGTGAGATGGGGGAAAAGAAGTAGCTATAAAATCCCGGTACAATAAACATTCCATAGCATCTACATACTACAAGCCTGACAATAACCACATAAGCACAATGATTGCTGCTTATTTTTCCTTGAAAGCCATTCTTACAGACCTCATATTACATAGTTTTAGGGGAAAATGGAATGAAGATTTTGCAAAGCCTCCCAGGCCTGGCCTGCAGAGGAGTTTAGTAAATGAAAATGGATGGCTCATGCCTCACTTGCATCGACACATGTTCCCAACAGGGAAAAAGCCAGAAGAGGAATGGGGACTCACTATTTTCATACATTAATATTCAAGAAAAATCTTCTCCACACAAATTTATCAAGTTTTGGAGTATTTTTCACAAATTTTATTGCAACCTTTACATGCCAGGCAAGCCCTGGAATTGCATCAGAATGGGGAATGCAGCTGCCTTGTGGCTGGCACCAGCTACACTGACCAGCTTCCTACCTTTTGGAAGAGGCTCAGCAGTCAAATCAGACAGGGAAAGCCATCTTCACAGCCCTTAAAGGAATGGGCCAAAATTTAATCCTTAAAGTTCTAGGTCATATCAACTGGGCAATTAAAAAAAAAAAACAACAAAAAACAAAACTAAGCAATAAAAAAGGAGCTTTACTCCACAGTATTTATAAACTGTTGATCTGAAGATGCCAAATTCAAGACACAGCTGCTGGCAGCTGGCCATTTGGGAGGTAGTCAGAATGACTGGAAATCTCATGCCTTTTAAATGTATCATCTATTATTGTCTTTTTCTCACCACAAGTGATACACTTATAAAGATATTTTTTTAAAACCTTCCACCCTTGAAGGGAAAGAAACCTAAAGAACAAGTTACCTCCTGTTTGTTCTCACTCATGTGAGCAAGGAAGACACTTCCAGGAAGGATAAATTGAGCAACGTGTCCTTCTGTGGTTTACACAACAGAATCCAAGCAATAGAGATAACAGGACTGCGCTCCAATCCCAGCTGCACTCCCAAATCCTGTTTTCACAGCTTGCTCACATACCATCAGCAAGAACACAAAGCTTAGGAGGATGTAGTGTAATCCAGAGCACAGAGTCCCTGAACCACACCACTGGAACCAGCAAGGCCACTGCAGCCCACGGCCAGCTCCCACTGCTCGGCCACTGAGCATCCACTTAGTTTATCCCACCCCTGGGACCAAACCCTGATAAAGCCCCAGCAAAACCTCCAGCAGGTGGGAGGCACAGAGCTAACCACAGCTGCATCCTTGTAGGACTATCATTTCAAAAGCTATCTATGGATGCTAACTATGAGCAAAGGCAGAGAGCACAGTGCTTGTGGAAAAGCAGGCGGCATAACTTTCTCAGGCTCCCCTGAGAAAGTGGCTTGGGAAATCCTAAGGAGGAATTAAAACAATGCTCAGAGACAGAAGACAGCCTTGCAGGTGCTGTTTGTCAGTTTCTTGTTTTCTTGCAAGAGAAGGTCGAGGGGTGGTGTACCCCACTGACCAATGATGGTGATGTGTTAGTTTACTAACCAAAAAGAGTTTTTCCTTTCTGTACTTTCACTTATCGGTCTATAAAAGAAGATCTGAGGTAATAAACCTTAAAGCAAGAACTCTCCTGTTCAACTCACAAGAGAGTCTGTACCATTCTTCTCACCATTCCCAACAGAGGGACAGCTATCTGAAGGCAGCAAAGCAGCAGCACTCACACTGCCACATGCTCTAGTTGTGCTCCTGTAGGCCAGAGCACCCCAACACCACCACCTGCAGCCAAACACAGCCCCCTGCAGCCAAACACAGCCCCCTGCAGCCAAACACAGCCCCCTGCAGCCAAACACAGCCCCCTGCACCCCTCGTGTGCATGACAATGAAGACCTGCTCTGGCAGCAGCTGCCTGACCCAGCCATCACCTTGCCTTCCTGGGGATTGCAGGGATCTTCCTGGGGGCCACAGCACAACCAAATCCTACCAGGACTGCTAAAGATGGGGTATACAGACCAGTTTTCCCAGCAGATGTTTCTCAGTGCCCTGAGGAAGGCAAATTGACCCCTTAATCAATCACAATTTTATCAACTCTAAAGAACGCTTCAGGCTGCAAAGTGCTATTTTTGATTCTGGTATCTGATCAAGAATTTACCTAAAAATGTATTTTCAGTTATCTCACTAATAAACATTAATCAACACTGTGCTTTTAATATTACAGTCCAATCTCAGATTTAGTATTTTAACTCAACAGTTGAAATTGTAGTTAAGAATCCTTTGATTCCTTTGCTGTCCAAAAGAGACAGCAGTGACCTCACTTCAGCACTATACAGTGCAAAACCTGGAAAGTCTCCAGATTTTATGGATTATTTCCTTTTCAGAAAAAAAGGAAAAGTCATCAAATGACATTTTTTCTGATTGTCCTATCATAAGGCACCACTGAGAAGACTTTGGGTCCATCTGCTTATATCCTCTGACACACACAATTCATACGGTGTTCCCTGTGCCTTCTCAAGATTAAAGCTAAACAATCCCAGATGTCTCAGCCTCTCCTCCTATCTCAGTTTTCCAGTCCCTCAGTAGTGTTGTGGCCTTTTGCTGGATTTGTTCCAGAATGCTCATGTCTCTCTGCCACTGGGGAAACCAGGGCTGGACCCAGCTCTCCTGATGTGTCTCACCAGGGCTGCCCAGCATTTTGGGCCCAAGCCTGTGAGAGTTTTCTCCCATGGTACATCACTTCATGTTCCCCTTTCCTGAACTTCATTAAATTCCTTTGGTCCATTTCTTCAGCTTGCCAGGATCCCTCCGTATGGCTGCCCTCCGTCTTCACATTCATGATTAATTTTTCCTTGCGAGCAAGGCAAAAGCCCAGCAAACCAGTTCCTGCTGTCACTTCCCTGTCTGGAAGCTGTCAGGAAAGCATTCCAGAAATCTCCTACATGTCCTGCCAGGCTGTTGCCCTAGCAGAGAACAGAGGGGTTGAACTCCTTCATGGGGATGGACAGCAAACAGGAGCCTCCCTGCAGTTGCTTGAAGGCCTCATCTGCTGCTTCTTCCCGATCAGATGGTCTGTAAAGCCACCCAGCACTCCTGACCCTGCATTCTCAAGTGGCTGGTGGTGTACTCCAAGACAGAGCTCCTGCAATCCTGCCACTCCCCCACATAAAAGGCAACACCTCCTCCTCAGCATCCCTCTCTGTGCACCCTAAAGACCCTGTCACTGAAAGAGTCCAGTCCCCAGAGCTGGCCCATCACACCTCTCCAGCCTCAGGGAGATGGCAACCCTGCAGTTCCACCTGTTTGCTACCCATGCATTACCATCAGGCACTTCAGGGATGTACTCACGCACACGGGTTTCCCTGGAACAGTTCTGCAGGCACCTGCCTATGCTGTGCCTTCCCAATTTCTATGTCCTGGTGCCTATTACTTCAGGAGAGCAGCACAGCAGAACAGCTAGGACAGAACAGTGCTGCTACATGCCCAGCAACTGCTCCACGAAATCTGGCTTGCAGCAGAAAATTAAATGAAGTTATGCCACCAGGAAAGTGACTTACTCAGACACTCAGTGTTCAGTTAGGTATTTGTTTTCAATCCCCTATCCATCACACCCATCTTTTTCTGCAGAGACATCAAGAGTTTTTCCATGCAATATTCAAAACCCACTTTCACACATGAGAGAACTCGTTGATTACTGAGATTCCTTAGACTGTATTATCTAGTGAGATAACACTCTCACTCAGGAGTGTTCCTTCAAAACATCAATAAAACTTTAACATGAAACTATTTATTCCAGAAAAGAGGATATCACTGCAGACATCTTTACATAAATCAGCTATTAAAGTCACCAAAACATGAAGAGTTCCTTTGCTTCATGCAATACACTCACACTGGTCTGAGCCAGAGACAAGAAACAAAAACAAATAGCGAACAAAAGCTGAAGCTATGTTCAAAGAATGGTTTGAATTGCTTAAGTCAAAATTATTTTAGAAACTATCACCAATTAACAGGTAGTTTCTTAAAGAAGAAACCCTTAAATCAAGTGCTTGTTCCTTCAGATAGCTTATTAGGTGTGTGTATTTTCTGTAGTTGAACTCCAACTCATGTCATACTAGTTTTTAAGCTCAAAGTTCATGAAAGTCACCAGTCTTCACAGCAAAGGTCACTACTGTAAAAATGTTTTTTAAAAAGCTATTAGAACTTCCACACAGAGGTTTGAAATTAAAGAAAACTAGCATGTTTCATTGTTTGAGAGGCATAAAGCCAAGAGCCTGAAATGAGTACTCAAAATAGGACATATTTTCCAGTGGAGGTAAAGATTACAATATAACCAACAGGAATGTGCAAGCCAGCAATACTTAACTCAGCAGCTCATGCCAAACCATGATAGTCCGTTGTACTTCTTGAACACTGAAACTTGAGAAAGTGGTATTATTACAATTGTTAATAGAGGAATGCAAGAACTACAAGTCACACAAATTCATTTCATTTATTTATTTTTTTGTAGAAATAGACTATTCAGCACTTTGGGGATTTGAAAACCTGACAAAGAACTTTTTTCCTACTACATATAAGTTAAAAACCAAATGTAAATGCTATTAGGAAGGTTCCAATTTCCCCACAACTATGTCCTCATATATGTTATGCTGACCCATTACAAGGAAAAAAATACAATAAAAACCACCAAAAGAAATCTCACAATTTAGAAGAAAAGCCCCATATTTTCTTCCTCTAGGAAAAGCAACTGTGGTTAGGACCTACTAAAATAAAGACTAAAATATTTCAGTATGAATCTGGTCATAGACAAGACATAGTTCACAACCCTTGGAGCTCCAAAAGGGACATGGGAACTGTAAACAGGGGTATAAATCAACAGCACTCTGAGTATTTTTAACTTCAGCTGCAAGCAAGGTACACTAATTATTTGAAGGAAGACAGTATTATTATACAGATTTCTGCCACCATCACAAACACACAAAAAAAATCCAGAGGAATATCAATGATTCCTGCATAGCCATTTAAACATAAAACCCCAAAATAAATTTAACACAGAACTTGTCCTCCCTGCATAGACTCCATCACAGAAGCATTACAATTGCCTGTTAAGCAGCCAACTTGCTCAAAATTTGTACCTTCAGGGTCCATCCTCTAATAAAACCATTGTTTGTAGCACTCATCAGAAGCCCGGGTTTCTTAGAATATCTGTCTTCTTTAGCACATTCCAATTAAAGCACTTTTCTTCCCCCTCCCACTCCATTTCCCACAAACTTTGCCTGTCACATGTATTGATTTATCATCTGCTGTAGGTGAAACAAACTAGTGCAGAGATAGGAAAAGTACTGAAGTACAGTTATGCATTAAGTAGGGAAAATATACTTGCTTAAACACAGGTTTCACCTGATGGATCAGCAAACAAAAGCTGGTTATCATCCAGGCATCAGAGAGAGGCATTGCATAAGTACATCAAGATCTGACAATAGTGGTGACCTTTAGGCAAAGGAATTAACAATTGATTTACAGTAAGTTTCGCCTGGATTAAACAGCGTAAAAAAAGTTATCTAAGTCACCTCCCCCTAAGAAAAACAGGGCTTGTTTTGGCAGAACATCACTAGCTGAGCATTTTTCTAGCTCCTGGTGACAGGCTAAGAGCACCAAAACAGAGGGAGTAGGATGTGGGAGAGCGCACCCAATGCTGCAATGGCAGGACAGAGCTACACAAAGGCACCTCAGTGAGCTGCCTGCACTGACTGCTCATACTCAATTTGTTACAGCACTCGTGTCCTTACTGCCTGCAAAGCAAGCAGTGATCCACTATTATTTTCAGAAATCAAGTCTACTCTACATAAACTCATATTGACATGATTCTTATAATTCTGGCCTACTCCAGCTGACCTGTGACATAACCAAGCCCACTGCTATTTTCCAAGGTGCCCACCTGGTTGCAACACAACCTGTTCTGTAAGACGAGCTCGAGAGCAAATTGGATGCTTGTGCTGCTGAATGCTCTTCAGAGTTTCCTGGGCATGTAGGTATGTGCTTTTCTTCATGTAAACACATGTTTATTGTTTATCAATAAATAGTCAGGCAAATGCTGAATTACCTCATAAGGGAAAAAAATCCCAATAAAACAAATAAAAACACAGAACAAAAAAACACCAGCCATAAAGTTTTAGATCCCTAATTAAAATTACCTTGGGGAGTCCTCAAAATGAAAGATGATGCATAAAAGAATACAAAACAGAAGAAGAAGAACAGAATTTTAACAAGCATAGTTTTGTTCTTTAATGAAAGAGCCATATATAATATGGACCCACACACCATTGGTAGATTTAGACTCTTATTAAAAACAGCATGGATTTGTTTTTTTAGCAAACTCCTATCATGTGATAGTGCATTATAAAGTCAAACTATTTAACTGTGAGTGCTTAAACCACATATCACATAAAAAAAACCCCTACATCTGCTAAAGAACATGACAAAGAAAAAGGGTTATTTGAAATGCAAGATTGGCATAACATTTTGTAACCAAGAATGAGACACACCACACAAGCAAAAAAGGTGTTCCTTTCTTTGGTTTGGGTTTTTTTTAATGTTGATGGCCAACTTGTCTAAGCCTACTGATTGCTGCAACATCAGCTGATAGATTATACTTTTTGGACAGCTTTCCTAAGTTTACTGTCCTGCATCTTTACAATAATACTCAGCTCCTATGGTAACAGGCATGAAAACACACACTAAGTAAATAATCCCACAATATGAAGTCACCTAAGCATTTACCAGAATTTGTGTAGAGCAGCTGCAATTAATTGAGCTACTAGGAAATACCACCTTCTGTCACTGCCGAAAAGAACAGCTGATCTGTTTTACTCATGTTAGCCTCCTAGAAAAAAAAATTAATTCTAGAAGTATCTGTTCACCAACAAATTGATGAAAACATGAGGCATAAGAGAGCTTACACCCCACTGTAAAGACTATGATTTGTTTATTGGGCCATGATTCCAATCATCTATGTGCAACTAATAAAACAGTCATACAAAGAAGATGGACACAAGAGAGGAACAGTTATTATTTGCAAGGGGTTTACCACAGCGATTGCAATTTCTCATATTCCAAACAGAACCATTCAAGAAGTATCAATACAATTATTTTAAAGCTGGGGGAGATAAAAAAAGGTAGCAGAAGCATCATCAAATCAATTAAAATTTTCTGACACCTCAAATGTCAGATTTGATTTCTGCTTCAGATATAACTGAAGTTAGCAAACCACCTGCAACTCCTCTTTTTTGAAAGAGAGCTACTGAGTTCTTGCTACAGCACTTACTGCAGTTACTCTGTATCTCACAGGAAGGTGTCCCAGTCCCCTGATGAGCCCCAGAGTTTGCTATTCCCAGGTGAGCCTTGCTGGGAGCATCCCCGGCCCTCAGGAAACTGCCCACAAACTATCAACTGTGGGAAAGATTAAAATAACCACAGCAGCTATGCAAAAAGTAACAGAAGCACTGAGCTGAACATGGAGCTGCTGCATATTCTGTCTCCCAAACAGTTTTTCTTACATTTCACAATTAGTGCAGTAAACAGCAGATGTTGATGAGCAAAAAAACAAAACAACCCACCAAGGCACCCCCAAGCAAGAATGTGAACATCTCATATAAGTTCCTTCAACAGATGCTCTTTCAAACTTGGCTTTAAAGGTAACTGAACTAAAGATGATACAGTCTCACTCTTCCATAATATAAAAAAGGTGTGGTGATCACTAGAAGATAGTCTAACTATTTTAATAATTTAAACACTAACTTTACCAAATGTAAACAAGCTATCTAGTAGCTGGTAAAAGCAGAAGAGGAGCCTTTAAGCATCTAATATGAACAAAAAAACTGTATTTACACCACCCTAAATTAAAAAAAAAAACAACAAAAAACCAAAAAAAACCATAAAAAATTGGTTAACTTTTGGAAATAAGAAATCCACTCATCATCATTTGGATTGAAGAGATGCTTCTCTTCCATGATGCAATTTCTGCATATTTTAAGAACTTCCAGTGAAGGATCTGGTATTAGAAACCATAGGGAACATAACCTTACAAATTATCTGACTAATGTTTGTTCCTGAAGATGGTTCACACTGCTTCCTTTCCATTGTCCCTTTCCTACTAGGGCAAGTCAAAGCTTCTATTCCCAAAAGACAGGGACAATCAAAAGGTGGGGAGTGCAGAGGAAGCTAAAACATAAAATCAAGTTTGGCTTGTAATCAGCAGCATAACTGACTATGAATTTCTGGGTACCAGTTACAGATTTGGCTCACAATGCTTTCCCTGACAGAGGTGCTTGAGGTTCTTGTAAGACAAGAGATGAGACAAATACTTGTAAAGCACAGAGAGGAAACTGAAAGGACACTGACAGAAAGTGACAATGTTTAACAAACAGATCGTTTTTCTCACAGAAAGAACTAATACGTTTCTTTCTTGTCTCCTAATAAGCAGTTTTTCATTAACAGTAAGCCAGACAGTTCAGATTTTCACATAAAGCCACTTATTTCCACATCCAATATAAACTTTCCACCACAACGAGGACAATTATCCCATACAAACCCTCCTCAAACCATCATCTGAAGAACATGTATTCTAGACAGGGCAGACAGCAACCTCACAAAAAGCAGACAGTACTCTGCTTGCATTTACTCACTATGTTCTATCATTCACATACTTTTTACTACTTTATTCTTCTTATAAAAATAAGAAATAAAATTTTAAAAAGGAGCTAAGAAAAATCTTACACTTTGACACTGGCCACTGCTGGGTCACACAACCTATACGGTATTTGTTTTCTTCTTGGGAGCTTTGTTTACCCCTTCATGCTCGCTACCTCAGGCAGTAGAAGAAAGGACTATGTGAGGGATGAGATAATGGAAATTTGTTTGGCTATTAGAGGAAAAAGTTAAGGCAACCTTCATGTTCTTACAGAACTCTAACTTTTGACCCTTCTCTACATTTTCTTACACAGAAATACCCATGTGGTTTTGGTTTTCAGACACTTTCAATGAGCACATCTTTATAAATAGTTGTTGCTGGTCTGTTTCTCCAAATTCCTTTCTCTTTACTGCATTACATAATTAGATTTCTCTACTAGCACTAAAGCATTAACTGATTAAAGATTAACTCACCCCCAGGAGAGAGCATCTCAATTAAAAAAATTCCAATCATTGTAGTCACCAAGTCAAAGCGCAGCTCTTCGGTGACCAGCCCAACTCACCAGCTCCTGTTCCCCTGCTTGCTCCCACGGGCTCCCTTCCACCTGCAAGGAGGAAGGCAGGTGCCCTGACAGGGGATGCTCACGAGGGAGCACCTAAAGTTTCCAGTAAGTGACTGAAATGCCTTCCTCGTGACACGCCAGGTGAAACATTTGTCAAGGGTTTGTTTGTTCTGAAAATGTACACAAATATGTGAGTTACCACGTTAGTGTAACATTAAATGTTTACAAAACAGTAGTTCCAAAGGAAAAAGCGCCCTCTTGAAACCGCCACCATCTTTTATTGTTGACCGAGACACACCTCGAGATTTGACACTGTAAGGCCTAAAACTCACCTCGGTTCTCACGGGCTCCTCAGACCAGACAGCCGGGAACACCCCGGGGGAATTACCCCGCTCAGCAGCATCCTCAACTGGTTCAAACTTACTCATGTGCTCTTTAGCAACAAAACCAGCAATTACTACTCCTGTTTTGTCAAGAGCTGCCTACGTAACTCCCACTGAGAGCAGATAATTCAAAACATACTAGGATAAAATATGTAGCCTCAAGGAAAGAAAAGAACTTCAAAATCCTCGAGAAAGCGGAGCCAAGGGCCGAGCCGGTCCCACGGCAGCGGCGGCCGCTGTCAGCTCTGCGGAGCCGTCCCCGCTCCTGCGGCCGGGACGCCCGGCTCCAGCGGCTCCCTTCCCGCTATTCCTCGAAAGCCGGGAGCCCGCACCGCCCCGCCCGAGCGAGATGGCATGTTTCCGCAGATGGAATTCGGAGGGACGGGGACCTCCGAGCCGCAGCCCCGCGGCGCCGGACGAGCCTCGGCGGGGCCGGGCACCGGCACCACCCGCGACGCCGGGGCCGGCCCCGAGCGGCGTCTGGCCACCCGGGCTACGGGGCCGGGGCGCTCGGCTCCGCTCCGGGGCACAGGGAGCCGCTTCCCCCGGCAGGGCGAGAGCAGCCCCGGCCCGAGAGGCCACGACAGCGTCCGGAGCCGGGACCGGCCCACGGGGCTCCCGCCGACCCAGGCCCGCGTCCAGCGCTCGGGGAAGGGGCTGACAGGACGGGGCTCCCGTTCCGGCGAGGAAAGGGGAGCCGGGACAAGGCACGGCGGGGGCCGGGGCCCCCTCTCGCCCCTCCCGGCCGCCGCCACCGCCCCGCGCCCCCCGGGCACCGCCGCCGCTCCCGCCCTCACCTTGGAGCATGGCCTCCAGTTTCTTCCTGTCCACCCGGAATCGCTCCTCGCCCCACTCGGGGCTGTGCAGGGGCCGCGGCGGCGCGGCCGAGTCCTCCTCGGAGCCGGGCGCGGGCGAGTCGGCGCTGCGCTCGCTGTTGGAGCCCGGGTCGGAGAGCGGCTGGGGCAGGTACCCGCTCAGCGGGTCGCACTGCGCCGCCATGGCGCTGCCCGGCGGCCGCCGCCTCGGGCCCCACTCGGCCGCCTCCCCGCGGGACGCTATCTGCCCCCACAGCCGCCCGGCCGGCGCATCCCAGCCGCCGCCGCACCGAGCCCCGGCGCCGCCCGCCTCTGCCCGCGGCTCCCCGCCGAGTGAGCGCGGCCCCGGCCCGGCGGCGTCCGCGGCTCGGCGGCGCCCCCAGCCCGCCCGCAGCCCGCACAGCATCCCCACCTCCATTGGGCCGCCGCCCGCCGGGGAGGGGCCGGGGATATCCCCGGCGGGAGGGGGCAGCGCCGCGGCCCCGGAGGAGGGCGGGGAGGCACGGAGGGAGGGCAGGGGAGGAGAGGGGAGATGCCGCCGCCCCCAGCGGCACCGCCCCCGCCTCGGGGCGCTGGGCCGGGGTCTCTGCTGGCTGAGGTCCCCTGCCAGCCGGGGTCACCCTGTCAGCCGGGATCCCGACACCCCGACCCCGTGAGCGCGTCCGCAGCGACCGTGCGGTGCCGGGCGACACACGGGACGGGCGGGCGAGGCACCGTGCCCAGGGCCGATCCCGAGTCACGCCGGTGTGGGAGGCAGGGACCAGCCTTCGCCGCATGTCCTGAGCCGTGCCGGGGCTGGCACATCCCCTCCCGCCGGGGCGGGCCCTGCCTCCCCGCTCGGACGTCTCGCTGCACGAAGCTTCGCGATGGAGAAGTGCCTTGTGCTGCACCGCAAGAGACTGGGTTACTCATTCCTCACCTGCTGGTGTTTATCCAGCACCCTCAGCTGGGTGTTCATCCACGCACAGAATCCCAGCTGGATGTACAGTGGCACATTTCATACCACTTTGCAAGCAGTTTGAGCCCAGAAGCACGCGGTGGTGTAGAGGAAACATCAGCATGAGCTGCCTGGCGGCAGTGGTGGCATTTTGCTGTTCCTGCAGCCAGATGCTGCCCGGGAGACCCATCGCTGCCCAAGCGGGACTGTCCAAATCACCAAACATTGTGCATGGAGTGAGGCATTTTCAGCCTCTGTGGATGGTAGGCAGCAGCTTGCAGGCAACACGCTGCTCACGAGGTCCTTTGATACTTTCCCTGGCCCCAGGAAATAAAGTGTCTAAAGTCAAAAACAATAGAACAAAATATGAATGTAGGTCTTGAAAACAGTGAAATCTCCCTTTCTCTTAATATTTTCTTGTAGTGTGATCTCACTATAGGTGTGAAGGGCAAAGACTGAAAGTCTTGTCCTTCTCAGTTGAGAAGTTTACAGTCATCAAGCACCTTTTTTTTTTTTTCTTTTTTTTTTTTTTTTTTTTTTTTTTGGCAGATGGGAAAGTGGGAAAGTGAACATTGTCCTTCTCAAACCAACTTGAAATTCAGCGAAGTGTGCTGCCTCGCCCCAGACCAACAGCAGCTGGAGTTGTGTGTCCTCTAGATGCCAGGACCTGGGAGTTGCACAATCCAAATATTCACAAGTTATGAGTGTTGACAGCACCAGTTACAATCCACAACACCTACAGGTGCTTAGCTCCTCAGAGCAAAACTATTATTTGGGTATTTTCCACTCATAAATTAGTGAGATTTACAGTCAGAGATTCTCAGTGCAGGACATCCAGAAGGTCCCTTTCTTTGAGTTTTATCCATTCCTGCAATACAGCCACAGAAACCTTCTTTCTCAACAGTTAGTTGAACCCAGAAGTAATCTTTTTTTCAGCAGCCATAAAAATAATATAATCAATCAAAGACCTCTTAAAAAATAATTTTGTCCACAGTTTAGTTCACTGAAAAGAACTCTTTCTTAATGTGCTTTTAGATTAAAAAATGAGAAGTAAACTCTCTGATTTCCTATTTAAATCTATATAAATGCTTTTAAAAGGATACAGTGAATAGGCGTTATTATTGGTAGTTAAATTCAGTACTCTACCACTTCAATTGAATAAATTACATTTTATTTTCCTAGTATATTGCAGGGGAAGAATAAAATGCCTGTTACACAGAAAACTAGAACTAAGTAGAAGAACACATTTTTAATGGCTGCATAATTTTACATGTGGATAAAATTGGGGAAATGGGCGGAATTTGTCAGATACAAGATCAAATGGCTAGAAAGAACATCAGCTGAAGTTGACTTTGGCATATACAATTTACGTTGGCCATTTTTTCTGGGGCCAATAGCTTGATCAAAGGAAAGAATAACAGGATCTTTCTCATTCTGGTGTACCATGTCTATTTTCCTACATTCTCTGCCTCCGTTTTTCATCCTGGTCTCTTTCCCTCACCTCACACACACACACACGACATCTACAAACCCCAGAAGAAGCATAACTGAACAGGAGAATGTTTTATTGTCACACTCAGCCTCTGTGCAGTGTCCATATTCCTTGGGGTGAAATGGATCCTGGAATTTAAAGCAACTTCATAACCTGGGTGATCTCCTGTACTAAATCCCACCTGTTTGGGACTGCACCAAGTCCCCAGACCAAGAGTGGTGCAGGATCTCTCCTGGGAGGGGTGTGGGTCTGCACTTGGCCCTGGGGATGAGAAGTGAGAGTCACCATGCAGAGGGCAGCTCCCAGTGCAAGGAGGTGATGGCTGGGTGTGTCTGCACTCCACGGGCCCAGGAGATAGAAGTTAAATATAAACGGAAGAGTAAGACAGTGTAACTTACTGTTAATACAGAGCACAGTCTGTATTGCAGAGCTTGCATTTATTTATTGTTCTTGAGCTCAAGTTTCTCTACTTCACAGCACCACGATGAAGCAAAGTGCTCTTTTCTGTAGTTCCCTGTGGTGGGTGCAAAAAGGGCGTTTGGAAAGCTGCAAAGTGAGGGTGGGGAAAGAGAAGGTAGCACACAGATTCTTTCATCATCTGTAGTATCTAGAAATGCTTTTCTGGAAAGAGTGCTAAATTTGGGCTGTGTTATTTGAGAGAGGTTTATTGCTGGTGAAAATTAAAGCTGGTGATGTTTTGAAAGGCTTTATTGCATTCACTATTTTGCAGAAGTAAGAGCCTATGGATGCTAACTATGAAGCAGGGAGCACAGTGCCTGTGGAATAGCAGGCCACATAACTTTCTCAGTCTCCCCTGAGAAAGTGGCCTGGGAAATCCTAAGGAGGAATTAAAACAATCCTCAGAGACAGAAGACAGCCTTGCAGGTGCTGTTTGTCAGTTTCTTGTTTTCTTGCAAGAGAAGGTTGAGGGATGGTGTACCCCACTGACCAATGGTGGTGATGTGTTAGTTTACTAACCAAAAAGAGTTTTACCTTTCTGTACTTTCACATATCGGTATATAAAAGAAGATCTGAGGTAATAAACCTTAAGAGTAGGAACTCTCCTGTTCAACTCACAAGAAGTCTGTGCCATTCTTCTCACCGTTCCCAACAGAGCGATAAGAGCCTACAATGTTTTGTCTTTCACTATGTTGTATGGATGCTGAATGTGAGAAATCAGGCAGGTAGCACAGCGTCTGTGTGAAACTAAGCCACATAACTTTCTCACACTGGCTTGAGAAAGCATGGCCTGAGAAATCATAAGGAAGAATCCAAACAGTCCTTAGAGAAGGAAAACAAACTTGCAGGTGTTGTTTGTCTCCCTGTTGTTTACTTGTAAGAAACAGTCGAGTGGTGTTGGTACTAACTATCCAATGATAGTGATGTGTTGGTTTGATGACCAATGAAAGCTTTACCTTTTCAGACCTTCTTGGAACTGTCTAGAAAAAGAAGATCTGGAAGAATAAAAAATGCTCTCTTTTGCAACTAAAGCTGAAGTCTGTGCCATCACTTTACCATTCCTAATATATTGCAAAAATGTTATGCCATATTCCCCAAATGAGCCTCATTAACTTAAATTTTTCAGAATAATATAATGTGGCCTACTGTTTTATAAAGTACTGTGTACCCACCAGGAAATAAATAAAACGTCTTCCACAGCTGTTACACAAACTTTTCCATCCCTAGAAATTCCCCAGATAAATTGTTTTTCTAACCAAGTTTGAAAGATATCACTAAGAGGTTATCTTGTTCATCTCCTAACTATGCTGAGTTCATTCCTGATAGATATTTCTTTATTCACTCCTTTACAATTTCTAATGATGAGGTCTTCATGACCTATCCAGGAAATTACTGTACTTCACTTACCATCCAGAAGTATTTTCTCCCTTTAATAAATAACTTGAATTATTCTTTCTGCAACCTAAAGCTATTAGTTTTTGTCCACTCCACCATGGACACATTGAATGAATTATTTCTTTCTATCAGATTTTGGTGCTGAATACTTTTATTGATTAATCTTTAAGAGTTACCTTCATTAAGGGAGATATTCCTAAGTCTTTCAGCTCATTCTCAGAGGTTGCATTTCTTGTTGGTCTGCAACAAACTGTTTCCATAGTAAGCTACATTCTTCTTGAAATACAAGCACAAAACTGGGGAGAGTACCCCAGCTGAGGCCTCACTAGTGCTGGACAGAACTGCATGATGCTACCGGCTGCCTCACAACCTGTACTCCTGATTATTCATTTTTATGCAGGGCTTATCCTGTCTGCATGGCATTGCTGGTTTGTGTTGATGTACTGTAACCCCCAGGTCTTTTTCTGAAAATATCATTTGTCCAGCTAATTGTTCTTTGGTGTTGAATACTGTTGCTCAGCATAGTCTCCTGGTCTTGTCCCAAATGAATTTAATCCTGGTATTTTTTTTCTCAAATATTGTGTTCCTGTTTTTTTGACATCTATTTGCACTAATGCTGTACTTCTGCAGCTTCAGTTTTTACACCCCTCAGAAGCATACTTTCAGTTTTCTCATAGAATCATCAATGAAACACAGAACAGATATGGCCCAGGACAGAATATCTGTCTGTTTTGGTACATCCTTCCATCCTAATGGTCACAACAGTCCTGTGTGAGGATGCTTATTACGTATTTTTATGTCATTAACAACTTTTGCTATATTTATGGGAATGTTACAGGAAATAGTATTTAAACTCTGCTGAAGTCTTGAGTTATGGCTTCTGCTGCTGCTCCCCTGTCTGCAGACATTCCTGGTTTGTTACAGTAGCACATTAGTCTAGTAGGATTTATTCTTGTCATAGTTACACTTGTTGTGGATAACTCTTGTTATTAGGTTACCTGTTCCAATTACCTGTTCCAACTACTTTCTTTACTCCTGAATATTTCTGGGAGAAGAAGTTAAACTGATTAGTCTAGAATTTATTGGTTCCTTTCCTGCCTTTTACACAGACAGTCATCATATTTGACCTTTTTTGATTTTCCGGTACCTCAGCCATCACCAAAGGATTTTACAGAGAGCCATTAATGGTTGTGAGAATGAGCAGGGAAATAAATACATCCTTGGTGAACTTGACAGAAAACCATTGGATCTCAGCTCAAAAATCTGACTGATCACACACGAGGTGTTAACATTTGGTAACATTCAATGTGCTGTATAACCTTATATATACACTGTTATTTATTAGAGCCACTCAGTTTTAAACATCTTAATCTCTGGAAGATTTTTCAACAGATGGATTATGTGAACCTTGTCTTTTCTGAAATGTTAGGAGAATTAGAAACAAATGTACAAGGCTCAGAAGTCCAGGAATTTTCACTCTTGGAAATGGCACGGGTGCTTTCTGGCAGGAGAGAAACCTGTCTGTTTTGGTTCTCAGAAGCAAAGTCATCATTCACATTCTAAATCTAATCATAAAATACTATAAAGAGAGATTTAAGTATTACCAATTAGAAAAAGAAAATTGAAATTGCCTAATTTGTAAGGAGAATAATTAATGAATAAAAGCATTAATTAGAATAGAATATGGCACTCTAAGGAACCAAAAAGAATGAGAGCAATAATCCTGCACTGGCAATCTCCTTGTCATGTTAGGCAACATCCCACATTGCTGTCAAAGGACCTGCATTACAAATCTATAAATAAGGAAAAGTTGGTTTCTAACTTAAATCCTGAACTTGATAACCATGTTCTTTCCTTAATTAAGAACACAAAATGTTCTCTCTCTTCCTTAAAAGCCACTGGAAAAAAGCTCTCCTGGATTAAGAAAAAATATTACTGTTTTGAAACTTGCATCTTTACACTGTAATCATCACAGGTGATTTTTAGGTGTTTTTTGTTCTTTCTATTGCACTCATAAAGTGTCAAACAGGAAAAAGTGGTTTTATTGAAGGAGAGGGTATCTGAACTAAACTGTGATATAAGTTTACAAGTGAGAGGAGTTAATGCTTCAATTTAAACTAAATATATACTGAAGCCATTTTTCTCTGTCTCCCTAAACTAATGTAAATAAAATTACAGATAAGTAAAAGTGTTTGCTGGTTCAGGTTCCAAATGGATCAACCTTCTTTATTAGTAGTATTTTGGTTTTTTTTTTTTGCTATTATGTAGTGTAGATTTTTCTTAGCATCCTGCATAGCTAAAATGCTGCATTTAACAATGATGTATTTCAAAAAATCTGTTCTTCTGTTTGTCTCAGCAGATAAGATTTACTCAATTATTTAAGTAGTTCCTCAACTAAGAAAACATCTCCTTTACACTGCAGAGGTTCCTTCAGTCACTCAAGGCTTTACTATTGTATATAATTAATTATATACAAGTAATTAATGCCCTTCCCCTTCAGTAGTAAAGCTGCTGAGATTAGCCTTGGGGTATCCATCAGAAACTGAACAAAAAATAGGATTTGAAGATTTGTTTTGTTTTGTTTCTTTCAGACAAGTTTAATAAGTGACTTCATTACTATAAAATTGCTTACACTTGGTGTGTCACTATTCTGTAAAAAGCACCTGGATATATTTAGCACTTAGAAGATGGTTTGTTTTTATTTCTCACCACTACTCATCCTTGAACCCTGGGAAGCCTCTCTCCTACAGTGCCAGGGCTCTAACAGGATTTAACTGCCCTGATCAGCCCCAGCTGGACTGGGGCCCCACCCACACCCTCTCCCCATGGGTGCAGGAGCTCCATTTAGGCTTGGCCCAGCGCACCTACTCCTGGTTTTAGCTTCCCTGGGTCTCAGCCTGGTGTTCTGTCTCTGCCTTGGTTGGATGTTGGTCCTGTGTTGTAGATAGATGGCTCCCTGTCTTGTCTCTTGTTGCTATGGGGGCTCCCTGGATGGGTCTTTAACATACATTTTTGTGTATGTGCTTTCCTCTGCCCAAGGCTGAAGAATACCCACAGGAGTATTCAATTGTAATTCAAGCATTAGAATGCATCATTAGACTTTATACAATCAGGTGTATTCTATTTATTCTGTTGAAATGGAGGTATGAAAGAATAGAGTGGTATGACTGTGTTTCTAAAGACTTGGAAAGCAACTGCTCATCTGCAGGGGTTTTATCAGAATAGTCAAAAAACACTGGGCTCAGATCCTCTACAACTGGAGCCTTGTATGGCTTTGAAGAAGTTGTGATGTAGAGGCTTATGTCAATAACTGAACTTGAATGATTTGCATTAGATAAAAATGTAATTATTTCAACTAAACAGATAAATCTATTCTAATAAAGAAATGGCTCTTGCACACAGCACAATTAAAACCAGGAGCAGAAGAGGAGCATTGGCAGTTCCTACTATCCTGAAGACTGTAGCCAAACCAGCAAAGATTTAAGGAAATGACTCACAGTACTCACAAGAAAGAAAAATATCATAGTAATGGCAAGGAAAGCTAGGTTAATATAACCAAACTGTTCAAGTCAAGTTTACTAGCCCACAGAGGCAGAGACAGGAAGCACTGAAATGACTGAATAGCATTCCTAAAACAAGTCTGTAATAGTGTTTTGTCAGGTTAGTGACTATAGATGTCCAAGAACTCCAGTGGACATGTAGGAATACATTTTGCTCTTGGATGTTTTCACACAGACACATTGGAGTAAATGACTTTGCAGACCAAGCAAGTACAGATTTGATCCAGGGATCTCAGTGTAATGCATGCTCTTTGATAATGCCATGAAGCACGTGTTTCTGTTTAATTAATAAATACCTGAGTCTCAAAATTCTAGTATGCTAATTTTTAAGGAGCTGCTGTCAAAAAAAATCCTGTGCTTTGTTAGTTTTTGGGCAAATGTTTATACACCCTTTTTTAAAAAAAGGTACCTCTAAATGCATTTATTAGTAAGACTAATTATGTAGGAATGCACTCTGTCTTACTGCATGGATAGGCTACAAAAAGTAAAGAAAGGCCAGAAATTTCAGAAGGTTCTATGATATTTTAGAATCATCTGAAGAACTTATGCTGTGATATAGTATTTATTTCCAAGGTTAAGCACTTATTTTAATGGTGTTTTCTGGAATAATTTGCGTTGCCTTCAGCACACTCTCCAGCAGGCCAAGATAGCAGGGCTGTCTGACTCTGAGCCTTTCTTTTTCCTTTTTCTAAAAGAGTGGTCAGCTGATGACAGGAGAGAGGTAGTGGGCACAGGATAGTCCCCAGTCCTGAATGGATTTTATTCAGAACATGATCACCTTTAGGGTGGTCAGTTACTGTAGCAGTTATGTGGACAGGGTGTTACCTTCTCCTACGGCTTGGTCTTTTGACAAAGCTAGGAACATTGGGGTTAAAGTAAATTTGCTTTTTTTTAAGCATTGTTTGGACAAATAGCTGTGACTACCAGTCACAAGTCCATATAGGTAGAAGGTATACAGGAGGTATGAAGTGCAAGTAACTTTGTAAATGCACTGTTGTATGTACAGCTTGCCTTCATTCTGTGTGAATGCCATACTGTTGAAGCTGGGGCAGTCACCAGAGCAGTGGCAGGTATACACATATGGCCTCTAGAGCAACCTGAGGGGCCTGGGTGTCTTTAAGGTATGTGGCTTGCTGCACTCTGTCACCAGTGCCAAAGTCTGGAGCAATATTGTACTTCTCTGGAAGCATGTATCACACTTCTGTATGTGGTTATAATACACAACCCTGCATGGATGAAATGCAAAATCATCCAACGATCTTCCTTTTTGGTCCTAGTATGTGCACCTTAAATAAGATGAATAACTAACTTGACTTGCTTAACCCTAGGGGAAGGCCTTTTAATTATTAACTTAAATAGTTGTGGGAGTTTTGCACATTTTGCTCCAAGAATGTTTTGCATTTTATGCTGAAATGGGCCGAGTGTATCAGAGTATCTGACTCTGTCAGGATATTTTAAATGCATCTTTTGAATCCAGTACAAAACCATTGGCTGAGACCATTGAGCTAAATCAATCCAAACAGGTGCAGCAGGGATTTCAGCTGACAAGAGCAGTGCACTTCCACACAGCCATCATGCCTGAGAAGAAGCTGCTGGAGTTAGGGAAGAGCATTGTCGTTTTTGCAGAGTGATGTAAGAGCAGGGAGGTGAAGATTCTCAGTTTTGAGGTGTAACTGAGAATATTGCAGTCCAAGGGATGCTGTACAGGTGCTGTATTCCAAATGATACTCCCTTAATGAATCTGTAGCTTTCCTGAACCCATTTTCTGTAACAAACTGCACAGTGCTGGGGTGGCAAAGGGCATACAGGACTTGAGGTGAAAGAAGATGAAAGGTACACAATCATTGTATATTGACAAAAAAGACAAAAATACTGTACAACAGACAATCCTTCCCCAGTGGATGAACAACTACTGCAGTGATGCTGACCACTGACATAGAGAGCAGACTTCTTGAGTCCCGTTGCAGAATGTAGTGGTCAAGAGACACACCTGCAGTGTCCTGTCCCTCAGGAGGGGAGGGAAAGCAGGATTCAGATACCTAGGGATAGATAGGCGCCCTGTGGTACCACAGCATCAATGTTTGGCTAATACCACAAAACCATGGACACAACTGTTCTGAAGTAGCTCAGGCTGCTTTGAATTTGATTGTTTATGCACACCTTGATATGAAGATAGCTGGATGGTTGTGGACAGTGCATGAGATGATAAAGAAAGGCATTGTTCACTGTGGTGCTTAAACCTGGATTCATGTGCACAAACAAAATCACCAAAATCAATAGGCTTAATTGACTGTATTCATGTGTCTGCTTAATTCTTGCTGGAAGGATTGCTGGAATGGTACTTCCAACTATGGTGGGTAAAACAATGCACTTCAGGGGAAAGCATGATCCCCAACAATATGGCATGAGGAGATAAAAATTTATATTTGACTGTTATAGACAAGCCTGAAAGAGACAAAGCTTGACAAGTGGAACATACATGCAATGGGGAAGTGTTTTGGAAAGTAGATTTTTGCCTACTTAAAAGTAGGTGCTTTAATTGGGGGCACAAGGTTTTGAATACTTTTCTCACAGTTTAGTAGGAAAAAGTTGTAGAAGGACACTTAAGAAAACCCTGTTGCCTACTAATATTTATTCTGGCTTTGAGGCAGCATAGCCAGTTAGATGCCATTACCATTCTGGTGAAAACTCCCCTTTTTCTGTCATGGAGCTGATAAAACAATAGCTAATCATTGAAAAGCTTCCATGTACTCACACCAGGTTAAGTTTCACAGGCAGCATTCCTGGGTCTCGGCAATGAGCTGCCGTGGCACTGTGATTCCTGAGCTATGAGAAAATGTTTTCTTTGGTTTACAGGTGAGTTAATATTGGAAATCCCTATGAACAGTCCCAGGTATTATTTGCTATGATAAGGAACAACAGTTTAGTTCTAATCTTGTGTTTGGGAGACATGCATCAGTCATGTACACTCAGATAGGATGAACAGAACAAGTTTCAGAACGACTTTTTGGGTTTTTGGGGGATCTTTCTACTATAGTTGCAGAAATTTAGGCACGTATAAATGTGGTTTTTCACCTTTTGGTTTTTTTTCTTAAGATGCATTAATTAGATCAGGGTTCTGTTTTGGTTTTTTTTAAAGTCCATTTTTACGCTTATATCTCAGGTACTACTCTTAAAGGCAGTATAATAAAGGAAGGATTAGTTAAATTGGTGATTTTTTTTCAGTTTCATGTAAGTGAAACATGAGCCATTTGGAAAAGATTGCATTTCTAGACTATTAAACATCTTTTACCCATGCAGTTATTTTAATGTTTAGTCTGTTCTAAGTATTTGGGGATCATTTTCCATAGATTTTGCTTTCTTTTGTTGGAATGCACCAGTCTCTCTCAAGATCAACTTGTCTGGCTGGAGATCCCAAGGAAGAGGAGGTGGTTCTCAGGCTTTGCAGGGCTTTTTACTCTCCCTTCACCAGTGTCATGATTTCTTTCAGGTTTTTTTGCTCAGCCAGTGGCCAGTTAGGGATTCTCCAGCGGCCTCTCCTGAGGCTTTACTTCCCCTAGAGGAAGCCAGAGGTCTGTAGTGTAGTGAATGAAATCTGCTCTGGATTGAGCAACTCAGCCCAAGGGGACCTAGGTGTGAGAAGTGCCTGCAGGGTTGTGGCTGACCAAGAGGAAAGCATCCCAGTCATTGGCTTCTCCATGGATAACTGGCATTTTGTATGTTTATTACCACCCACGTCATAAACCTTGAACAGTCACAGCTGCTGGAAGCTAAATAATAAAGGACCTAAGCAGTGACTGTCAGCATGCTGAATTCAAAAAAATGCAGCATGAAATGACCTGTGAACCTCTGTCTTCCTGGCAAGATGTGTGATTAAAAAGAATTAACTCAGAAACATTCTTAACTTAGTGAAGGATATGTGGTTGTTGACCTGGATTGACACACTGACCCAGTACAGTGGGAATAATCCCTGACAGTTTATACGGCTCTCAAGATGATGTAATAAGTTTTAGTATAAATATGAAATACTGTTTAGTGTACAAATGGGATCCTTATGTCTTTCGCTTAGAGGTTTTATGATTTGTGGTCCATTGTTATGAACATATAATTTCTTTTCCATCTTTCTGTCAAGTAGAATGGTTGGAGATTCTATGGCTCAGGCATGGTATGAAAACACATTGTGTCCTGGAGTTTGGGGCTAAGGATTCCTGTGAGTAAGAACATGGCACTGGACTCAGTTGCTTAGTCAGATATATCAGAAATATGCATAATGTACAAGTGTCCTGGTGTTTATCCAGCTGGATGAGGATGTTGTCTTAAAAAGCAATCTACAATTAATAATTTTAAAATAAATTGTCAACTATTTGGTAGACTTTTTGTTTTGTTATGTAAGAAAGATGTATTTCTTTTCCTCTCTAACAAATGAAATAAGCTGTTGCTGGAGTTTTCTGTAGTGCTGGAAAGTAAATGTACCTCTAATAGTTTATGGTGGCTTGAAATCAGTGTTGGTAGGTTGCCTAAAAATTCCTGCTTCCTGTTGAAAGTACATTCAGCACACTGGGACACATTTGTCTGGATGTGATCTGTGGGTCTACTTTTTTTATTTACACTAAATTTGCAGTGATTCCTGTTATTTCAAACCACATACACCCACACAGCTATGGTTACTTGGAATTTGTCTTTGACTGGAATATATCAGGAGTAATTGGGTTGGTATGCCATCTTTTGTTGATAATTGGAAACTCTTGGATCTGACACAAGAAGTTAACAAATTCCCTGTACTTAGCCATATGCTTTAGAAGTTCTTGCAACAGCAATTTTCAGGTCATTTGTCTGGCTAGAACTTGAGAAGAAACATATGGCTACTGCTTATGTCCTGCTTTATTATTCTTAAGAGTATTATTTCATAAACAGAAAAGAGCTCATTAGCTGGTAAATTATTCATAGACCTGGCTGGAACTGTACCAGATACACAGAGAGACTCTTGAAAGGGTCTTTTTTAACAGCTCACATTTGGAATTGTCTGGGCAGAAATATAGTTTTCTTTTCAGTAAGACAAATAAAACCCTACAAAGCCACTCATCTCAGTTAAATCCAACTGTATGGCAATTTCATCTTAAATACTTCTCATGTGTGATTAAAAACCATTTGCTAATAAATCATGTTTGTAGCTGCAGCTTGCATTCTGATGAACTGTGTATCCCTTGTAGCAAGTAATTAAAGAGCTCATATGCATAGCAAAGAGGACTATATTTAATTACGTGGTTACATCTGCTTTAGACTGTCCCAGATCCCAGTTCCAATGGTCCTTCCATTGGAACGTTCAAATATTCTCTGGTGCCACCTAATGGTAAAACTGTCCACTTACTCTGAGTGAGAATAAACAATGGGTGCCCACCAGGTTTATTGCTGCACTTAGACCCATCGGGATCAGTGCTGTGGCCCGAAGATGCACGGAATAAAAAAAAGGCTCTTGATCCTAATTGCTTCCAGTCAAAGTATTTCACTGCTAAAGGAAAAAATACAGTAAACCCTGTAGTACTTCCTTTAACTATTCTAACTGAACTGTTTTTTAAAAGGTTTGGACACAAGCCTGAACCAAACCAACTAGAACTTAAATCAAAGCTGTGTTCTGACAGTAACCCATAATTTCCTAAAAGTCAAATGCTGTTCACCCTTATTCTACTGGGAATACAACATTCAGATTTGTGATATAAGTATGTGTTTATTTTTTTTTTTTCTGTATTCTTGCCACAATGCTGCAATTTCCAGGAAATGGAGAGATGCCTCTCTGACTGTGGGAAATGCAGTAAGGATAGATGTGAACAGTGCCCCTCATTTTTTCATCCTTCATAGCCCCTGAGTGTTACGGATGACTGCAGTGAGCACACCCCACAGGGCAGGCAGGGTGCAGAAAGCCAGTCTCTTTACCTGCCCAAAGTAACCTTTAAGACACATGGATCTGGCTCCTTCCTGACTGTAGGCTGCTTTCTAGTTTCCATTTTAAGATTTGGTCTTTCCATTATCTTTTTATTTCCAACCTTTAAATATGCTCTAGCAGCAGGATGGGAAGTGAGCACACAGTTTTACCTTTGGATGCCACTGGGGCCTTGCTATGACAGTTTACATTCTTTTCTTGGAGTGGGTGGGGAACTGTTTGTTCTGTTAGGGGAGAAGTAGCTTCCTGCTCTAAATAAAGTAAAAATGCATGTGAATGCTTAGCTCAGTTGGTTTGAGCCCGGTGCTAATGATGCCAAGGCTGTGTATTCAATCTCTGTATGATCCATTCACTTAAGGGCTGGGCTTTGATGATCCTTGTGGGACTTTTCCAACTCAGAATACTCTGTGATAATTTGTCTCAAGTCAGTAGGGAAAGAAACTGTAGTGGGGCAATAATAGATGTAATTCTATGATTCTTATAAGAAGCTGGTGGGAGGGACAGTGTAGCCAAAGAATGTTGCAAAAGAACTACTTAAATGAACTATTTCGCAATCTGCTGGAAAGGAATGTTCGGTATGTTTTGACTGATCAATTCTGCTATCACACATTTTCTGAATACCTGGTTTAGATGGAATTAATAGAGATGAGGCAAATAAACAGCAATACCCAAGAGACAAGGAACAGTTTTAGCCAAATAGCTGAAATATTAGGTTTGCTGCCAATTTCTGAGAACCAAAAGGCTATTGAATAACGTAATTGTCAGTTATTCTAGTTAGAACTGTCTGTGCCCAACACAATGTGAGCTGCAGATTTCTAATCCAATATCCTTTCTAGCACCACACTTGCAGTTCTGAACCACCTTTCAATTCCATTGTTGGGTCCTTTCTTCAAGAACAACCACCCTTGCAAACAAAAAACATTTGCATGAGTAAGAGTTCTGATACTGCTTTTTGGAGAAGTTTCATTTCAAAGTGAATTGTTCTGCTGCTTAGGTATAGAATAGTTGTATTTAGAATAGTTGGAGTTAGAGTTGACTGCTTCTTTGTGGAAGTTCTCTTTTTTAGGAAGAATAAACTAGAACACCTTTCTGCTTTCTCCTGGGGGCTCTGGAAAAGAATGCTATTGCTATTGGGCATTAGTACATGTGAATAACGTGGATGAAGTAGTCACTATAAAAGCGGCATTTTTTCCCTTTGCATAAGCATGACTAGGGAGGAAAATATTGTGGGCCAAATTGTTTGCAGATGTAACTGTTGTGGTTTCATTGAGTTACAGGCAGATTTGAAAAGATTTTGTCGCAATAGGAGATAATATGTGCAAAGCACTGCTGATGGTCTGGCCAATTTGTGGGTTCTCAGTCTGAGTTGAGAAACTGGCACTCTGTTTTTGAAAATCTGGCTTTGAGGACTGTACCATGTTACAAAACCAGAGGGTTTGGCCTACATATGAAACTAACTGCTTGAATAGAAGTTTGTTGTTTTGGTTTTTTTAGGAGAACCCAGTAATAAAATTGTTTCCTTCCTTGAGTTGTAGATAAAGAAAAGAATCCTTTTCTGTGGGTGGATGGCTCTTGTCCTCAAAGGCACTTGTCAATGACTGTAGTGCTTAATATTGGCTCCCTCTTTGGCTAGGATTCTTCTAGATGAAAGAAGGCCAAATAATTCAATTAAAAACTTTCCAGCACAGTACAGAAAGCATCTTGATCCTTCCTGCTTGTCACTGTAAGCAAGCTGTTCTTGCTTTCATGATCCCTCATGATCTGCAGCACATAAGCCCCAGTCATAAGTAACTGTCAACTCCAAATGCTTGAAAATCATGAACCTGGCCCCAAGTCATGACACTGAGATACTGTTAAGCCAAGGAGCTCATGTTTAGGATCACTTTCTGTATATCAGGAATGGAGAAAGGAAAAAAGGAATTAACTCTCTAATTATGGGGGTTCAGTGGGTGAAGCCTTAGGAGATGAGCACTTGTCAGCACTGCAATCAATAGCAACAGTTCTGCTCTAACTCTCTGGTTGTGTTTGCAGCCTTGGGTAAGACAGATAATTCCCTAAACTCAGAATGGAGCTGCATTTAATCTCTTTAAAACCATCACCTGCCTCCACAAAAAGTGTGGGATCCAGCACTGGTATTTCTTGTCTTTAAAACTGAAGATTTTCTTAACACCAGTACCACCTCAACTGTGCTGGGTAGTACCACTTTGGGTGTTTCTGAGCTGATTTTGAGCTATATGTCCCAGAGGAAAATTAAAAGCAGGGCAGCTGGATTTTGGCTATTTGCTTTGAGGCCCTGTTTTGGTTTTGTGGTATTTTTCATGTAGCAGATATATTAGATGTGAGATCCAGGTCTAACAGAACATTACCTTGACAGTGGACTGTGTGTGGTTATTTGCAGAGGCCTCTAAGGGAGACTCAGATTGAGTACTTCCTTAGGATCATAGTCTTGGGGCAGAAAATGCCCTGCATGCTGAGTTCTCCTATGAGTCACAGGCTAAAGGAATACTGGGGGCTTAGTGGGTTTATATGCTGGCAGAGAACCCTGGAGACAGAAATTAATCAGTAGTGAAGCTAAATCAAATATAATCTTCTTGCTGCTGGAAGGAGAATGAAAAAATTGTTGGTATCAGTTACCACCATGGTGCTGGTGCCTGAAAAATGCTTTGGGAAGGGCCAGGACTGATGTATCCCACTGACAGTCCTTATCAAGGCTCCTGCAGAACCCTTCTGAAAATGAATGTCATTCCAGAGAAATCAGTCCAGGCAAATAGGCTTCCTGTCTTGTCTTATAAAAATGGGAGCTGGATGGAAAATGGGTTTCCAGGTTTGGCTCTTCATTTCTTCAGAAGCTTCTAAGAAATTAAAATTTTGCCTCATTACTTTCAGATTCTTCATGGTTTTCTTCTGCTTTTACCCTGGCCCCTGGAGGTCATCTACTGAGTTTTGCTTTCAGAGCAAATTACCATGGGAGTCTGAAAGTTTGAATCTGAGCTTCTGGACCACCTTCTCAAAGCTCCTCTTGTGTCACTGATACCAACACCTGCAAAAAAAAACCAGCATTGCTGGCTCTTACTTCCTTGGTCCCCTCCTGCTGTCAGCCCTGTCCTTGTCCACCTGCTTTTGTAAATGTACAGTGGAGAGGCAGAATTTCAGAGAACTTGTCAAAGCAGTTTAGGTCCGGGGCTGCAGTTTTTTCTGGGATGGCTCCTGTAAGCAAATCCTTAGTCTCTCATAGAGGCTACAAGGTCAGTGACCAAATTCCCCAAAAAACAAGACCCTGACAAACTGCAGTCTGTTTCCTGTATCCCAGAGTATAGGTGGGACATTCAGCACCAGTGAGAGGTAAGCCTCTAAACGTTGGTGAGTCAGGGAAGTAATACTCCAGAGAATCTCCCTCAGTGCAAGGGCACTACAGGAGAAGAGATGGGGTGCTTGGGATAGGAACTTGCTGAGCAAATCGTGCCTGAAATAAGACTCCCCACCTGAACATCATAAAATCTCTGTCTGTCCTCAGTACCACATTATTTCTGTTTTATACAAGCTTTAGCCCCATTAGTGATCGATTGAACGTCTCAGAGGCAGAGGGAGCACTGGTATTTTGGTCCTTTCAACAAGTCCCTATTTCTTACTATCCCTTGTCTGTCAGGTTTTACACACTTTAACAAAAATCCCTCAAACTTGGAAGACTTAAAAGACTAAAAGAAAACAAAATGTGAGCTCTTTGGATTTTTCTTCTAACTGTTCCTTCTAATAATCTTATCAGAAAGATGCCTGACTTGTTGAATTTGCTGAAATACTTGTTCCTGATAAGCCTTATCAAGCACCCGTTATGCTCCTCCTGCAGACTGCGAGTGCCCTCTGGTGTTGTCAGTTCTGGTGGCAGCAGGATGCTCCGGGTACCAGCAGCGGGATGCTCCGGGTACCAGCAGCAGGGTGCTCCGGGTACCAGCAGCAGGGTGCTCCGGGTACCAGCAGCAGGATGCTCCGGGTACCAGCAGCAGGATGCTCCGGGTACCAGCAGCAGGGTGCTCCGGGTACCAGCAGCAGGGTGCTCCGGGTACCAGCAGCAGGGTGCTCCGGGTACCAGCAGCAGGATGCTCCGGGTACCAGCAGCAGGGTGCTCCGGGTATGAGCAGCAGGGTGCTCCGGGTACCAGCAGCAGGATGCTCCGGGTACCAGCAGCAGGGTGCTCCGGGTACCGCCTGGCAGGGGCTGCCGGAGCCACAGCCCGCCCTGCTGGGCAGCTTTCAGCTGGAGCGCGTTCCTGCCCAGAGGAATGCATTGCAGCAGTGAGACACACTCGTTGTTTGCCTCTTCTGCTAAACTGATCTGCTTTTTTCACAATGCTGTTGTTTAACATTCCTTGGCAGACTTGTCCAGGAAATCCCTGTTGTTGTGCAAGAGAAGCGTACTGACCTGTCATTGATTTCTCAGTCCTGCACATGCAGAAGAGGTGACACTGATGAGCAGCCACACATCGCTTGTTCACCTTCTTCCCCCAAAGCCACCATCTATTTTGTTTTGCCTGGGTTGGTTATTTTGCTGAATGACTAATCAGCTGCCTAGTCATCCATTTTTCTCTAAATGCCAGAGAGCTTCAGCTGCTCTAACACACCCTGAAAGCCTTTGGCATTTTGGGGTCACTGGTCTGTACTTGCTGTCAGTGCCAATACTGTTTGATTTTCAATATGCGACTTTATGCCTTGTGCAAAGCTGCATGTGGCCAGGATGTTTAACTGCAGTGTCCATGGTTCATAAATTTTTAACCCACAAAACCCAACAGGGAATAGTAAGGAAGCCCAAAACAGGGGTGATGTGTGTGCATGCAAACCAACACTTCAGCTCTGTGTCTTTCAAAGCAAATAACAAGCAGGATTTCACCTCAGCACCACAGGCCAAACTAGGAAGAATATTTTAACATGTTGTTTAAGCTAGAAGGATGATTCTCTCTTCCAAGTGAGAAAGCATCAGTCAGAAAAAGAAATTGCAAGATACAAAGAAGAAATTGAGCTATTTATTTTTTTAAAAGCTGAGAATGCATCCCTGAATGTGGGCAGATAAGGAACAATTTATTAAACTACCAGGTCCACTTAGAAGGATATTTAAATTTATTAGCAAACTCAAAGTAACAGGGAATGAATAAATGAGCTGTTATATATGGGAAAGAAGAAATAAATGGTAATATAGATTATTTTTGCTGTCAGTTAATATTTAACTCATAAATGCCGTTAGTCCATGAACCCAGTGTCTGAAACCTCTACACTGGTTTTAGACAGCAATATCTTTCAATGTGTATAAATTAAACAAGCAGTTGTTACTGACTTGGGTCACGTTTCAAAGTTTCTATTGGTAGCAGTTGTAGGAAGCACTGAAAGGCTTCACACATGTGGACGCTGAAGATGCTTCATACATACAAAGATGCTGAAGAGTCCCTCATTGTTCTGGTTTGTGGCAAACAGCAACACACAATGGTAAACTTAGGCCCATGCTCTATTATTTCACTGTTTCACATACCAGCACTTCATTTTGCCAGTTCAAGTTTCAATTTGTGAGGCTGAGCCCACTGGGAAATAGGATGTGGAGTTGAATCTGTTTTCTCTTATTTGCCTTCTCTGTTTTTGGTACTCTGACCCTCACTTCCCATGTGCAGGGGGTGTCATAGCAGTGACAGCAATTCTGTAAAATTACTGGGAAGAGATGTATGGCCTTTGATTTCAGCTGTGACAGGACTTGAGATACTTTAGCTAGAACTACACAGAAAACCTGGGACCCACTACTGAACTCCAGGGAAAATACTTCGGCCTGATAATAATGTTGATGACTTATTTTAAATGATCCACAAGACCAAAACATTTCTCTAAAATGTTCTCCATGAAAAGATTTGTTTGTGCTTCTGAAGTGACTCAGATTCAGCAGGAACGGGAAGCACATGGGAAGAGCTGATGACAGCTTAGGATGGGCTGAACTGAAGGCATTGAGCCTCTCTAAAGAATTGAGCAGGAAGGACTGCAGAAAGTGTAAAAACAAGAAAAGAGGTGGCTTGGGAAATGCTTATGGTCAGAAATAGCTTAGTAGGCCAGGACTAGTCAACTAGGAAGGAGGGGAAGAGGAAAGATGCCAAAGAGCTTTGAAAGAAAAGGACTTGTTAGTGCTGAAGATGGGGAGCTGTGCTCATAAGCAGCTGCCTACGTAGGAGTGGGAAGAGCACCAAGGGTGTAATGCAGCACCTTCTGTTTTGTTGTGGATAAACCTTTGAAACTTCCAGGACAGCAGTCAGCACTGAGACCCAGCTTAAACCAGTGCTCTTGGAGGCCACCTCAGGAGCAGGGTCTGGGTGTGAGTGAACTGAATACAGGTTTGCAGCCTGGTGCACACAGGCACAATCACAGTGGAAAGATCAGTGGAGAGGAATTTTCCCTGCTGCTCCTGGGCTCTATTGCAGAGCATGTCTGGCTGTGCACATGAGCAAAGTGGGCTGCTACCTGGAGGGCAGGTACTGCTCTGCTTGTGTCAGAGGTGATAGGTTTTGACAGAACAGCATGTTCCTCTGTACAGCTGAGTTCTCTCCTGAGCGCAGGGGCCTTGGCTGATGGAAGGTCCAGTGTGTGTGGGAGAAAGCTCCTCCTGTGAATGAGGGACTGGCATCAGCCCTCCCAGCAGCACCAGTGGTCACTGTCCTGCTTGGCTCCCAGCCTGGGCTGCAGGACCAGTAAGCTGTGTTCTTCAGAGCTTCCCACTGGGCTCTGCCTCAGCCGGTCCTCTTCATGGAGCAATGGCCAGGGAGAGGAGGAGTAAAGTGGAGCTGGTGAATATGGGGAGAATTTCCTGACTCTTTTCCAAGTCCCTCTGAAATAGCTGCTGTCCTCCAAACCTGAACTCCTTCCTTACAGGTTCTTAACTGTCAGTCACCTTGGTGCAACACCAAGCCTTTGCTTCTGTGCCACCTTTGACTGCTCAGCTCTCTGCTCTCTTTCAGGCTCTCCTTCTATCCCTTCCTCATGCCTCTTGACTACAGCCCTAAACCAAGATATTACTGAGAAGCCCAAGGCCAGTTCTGTTGCAAAAACCTGCTTTAGTAGGAACACTGGTAGTGGTCAAAGTGCCAATGTGTCTTCTTCCAAGGGACTTTTTTGTGGCATTTCTGTATAGAGGGCAAAAGCAAGGGTTAATGTTCTGATGGTCTGAGGTCAGGGGATTAAGAATATATTGTATCTGCAGTTAGACAGATCTTCCTGTTCTTCCTCTATTATAATTATGGTTGTAATTATAGTCAGTTGTAGGGCATCTAAGTGAAATTCATCCACAATATAAATGCCTGAAACTGAGCAGGAAGGCAGAAAACATTGAGATTTCCAAGTGAAGATGACCTCTGTTGCTCTCTGAGCTCAGACTATTTTTGGCAGGAGGCAAATGAAGCGAGGGCCTGCCTTGGAAAGGCAGAGCAGCTGCCAGCCCCTGTAATTAGCCAAAAGGCCTGTGGAGTGTGGACAGGAGGCTGCAGAGCACGTGGCTCCTGCCGTGGCACTGCTCAGTCCAGAACAGCGCCTGCAGGAATGTGAAGCCCAGCCAAGCCCAGATATTGCAGCTGATCCCTGGGGAGGCCTGAGCCCCTCATCTGGGGCTGAGCAGTCTCAGTGTGCCCTGGACAGGGTGCTCAGGGCTGAGAGCCTTTGGAGCAGGAAACAAAACCCTTGGCCTGCACATGGGACTGATTCGCTCCTTACCAAGGGCCTCCAAACACGCCTGGATGTAATAATTGCTCAGAGTAAACTGGGACTTCGATGACCCTGAATTGCAAGAGAATGACTCAAGTACAAAATAATGGATTTAATCATTTATGTATGTGTTTAGTGTAATTGTAGGGGAAAAAGAATTACTACAGGCAAGATTTCTCTGGCAACCTCTGAGTTATTGAAGCTATTGTATCTCTTTATATGTAAATTCCAGGCCTGCCAAGAGCCTGCAAAATGCAAAATACCTTCTACTGATAATTGAAGATGAACCTGAGGGAGTTTATGAAGGCTTAATTTTCTTTTTCTTTTTACACTGTCTCATGTCATATATGGAAGGCAATTAAGGAAACAAGACAACCAAGAGGTTTGTCAGAATTTTTACTACAAATATTTTCATTCCATGATATTTAGTAGGAAAACCACACTTAATTTTTCTCAAAGCAATATAGTCATTGATATAGGCTGGCTTAAGGATGCAAAGAATGAATATACTACAGTCAGGGGTCAGAGTCATAGACACGGGCTTGACATCAGAGGCTAGAGGTGATGAATATTTCCATGGCAAGATTTTTCAGTTGCTGCTTTCCTCCATGGGCAGTAGCACAGCAGTGTATTTGTACACTCCCCAGAAAAGCCAGATCCAGAGCCAGTTACTGGCTGGAATTTTGTCTGTTTCTAACCAAACACAGTTTGTCTGTAGGCATGAAACCAAGCAAGCACGCAGGTAATAGGGGAAGATGTAGTGCAGCCTGCTTTACTCAGTGTGTGGAGCTATACATCAGTTCCACTGCTTTTTCAATTTCTTTTTGTCTCCTTTCTTCTTCAAGCAGTGAGGAATCTGTTTCTCAAGAGCAGTCTGATTTGTGGGGTCTCTCAGTTCCTCATTAGCTGCATGAGTTAGGGAAAGCGGAAAACTCTCTGGGACTTGAAAATTACTTGTGTGAAGTATTTCCCCACCACTTCTACGCTGTATTTCAGAAGCATTTTAGGTAACCAATCTATTTCTCATTAGTGCTCTTGGCCTATTTTATTTCCATGTGGATGAGTTTGTTTCACAGCTCTGTTTTTAATGTTTGAATGAGATAGGGAAAGAAAAAAAAGCACCCCACCTTACACGAGAGAGAAGTGTAATCATCCAAGGTGTGCTTTGCTGTAGCATTTTATGGCTTTAAATTTTTGTTTTTGTTGAATTTGTTAGCTCAAACTGCAGGGATTTTGACTTGGATTGGTGTAGATTTTGATAATAATCTTCATTCACTCACTTCAAAACTTCCCCTAAAAACCTTCAACATTTTTTCCTAGTCTTCACAACTTTGCTGTGATACCTGACAGGGATGCCAGATGGCCCAAAGAGATAAACATCAAACAAGTAGAGTGTCCCTGCCTCCAGCCCTTTGATGGTCTCTGTGGTGACGGCTCGCTGGAGGTTTAGATCATAGAAGTACTTGCACAGCACTTTCTCTGATTTGTGCCGAGATTCAGGCCCAGAGCACCTGTCTGCACTCTGCAGTTCCCTCCAGATCTGATCCTCTTCAATCCTTTTTCTATACACACAGTACTTGCTCTCCTCTTGTGTTCCCAGCCAGGCGATGGTCACAGACCTGCACGTTCTCAGTTTACTGAAGGATTTGATTTTTAAGCTCTCTGGAAGAAGTGGGAATAAGGGCTTGTGGAAATGGGGGGATGCCTGTACCTTCACAGAAGAGTTAGATTCCTCTGTGGACCTCAGCTGCACCAAATAGATGTCTAGTGGCTTTCCCTTCAGGGAGAAATACCTCAGCCCAGAGAGATTTTCTGATGCCACTGTTCTGCCATTTCTTGCTATGTGAACCCGTATTTGGCCCTGACACAACTGAAAGGTGAAATGGATTTTCTTGTGCCTCGCCTGGTACTGCAGACTGTACAATTTCTGCTTTTTCCCATCCAGGACCACATGAATCACTTTGCCATCTTTCAGCTCTGTCACCTTGGGTTCAGGTTCTTCTAGGGTTCTGGCGAATGTCCCGGTGTATGCAGCGCTGGCATTCGTAAGGAGATTGACAATAAAAACATCAAAGTAATACTGAGTGCTGGGGCTGAGATTGGGCACTGTGTAAGTGTTCTTGGTGCCCATGCACACCTGCCTGACTTCCCCACTGCTCACTTTGTTGATGATGCTCAGTTCGCTGTTGGACAATATCATCACCTGCTGCGGCTCAAGAAGGTATGGAGAGAGGGACAGAGCTAGTGTGGGGGGCAGCTTCATTCCAGAGGATCTGATGGCTGTCTCAGCAGCACACAAGCTCTTATAGTTGTGCTTTTCATTAACTAGGAGACAGTACTGGATGCTTTCCCTGTGCTGCAAGACAGAAGGGCTGTGTTTCCAGGCCAGAGTCACTGTTGTATGGCCGATGGCAATGACATCTATGCGTGGATCCATCGGAAGCTCTGGGTAGAGGTGCCCAGACGTGGTGTCAGTTGTTAAGTACACGGTAATGTGTGTGTCTCGTTCAGTGGATAAGAACTCGAGCAGGTAAAGGGCAGAATGGGAAGACATTCCCATGTAAGTCTCTACAGAATTTCCCTTGTAGTTGAAGATAGTGGACACCATGCTTGAAGCCTTCTGAGATTTGGAGATCTCTTGTGTATCATGGTCACCTGCAGGCAAAAAGCGGACTTGTAACTTCTGTTTCAAAAGATGTGAAATAAAGCACTTCATACAAGTTTTACTGTTAGGGAACATTATATGTTCTTCTTGAAAGCAGCAATTATAAGTAAAAATATGTTTTACTAAAACTATGTTGCTACTGGCAATTTATTAAAATAAAATTTGAGAAGCTTTTATTTTAGCAGTGCAGCTGTAGAATTATGTTTTCAAAAATACTATAATTATGAAACCACAACTTGCAAAAGCTTGGCTTATATCATGACTGATGCCCCTACAATTTTTTTCTTCTATTTGGTGTCTCTTAGGGTACTTTACTTTAAGGAGACTTACTATTTCTATGGTAGGATTTTTTTCCTTTGGATTAGTTTTAGGCCATTGTCTCATGAAGAGGGAAAACTTATCAATTCAAAGGAGTGTAATTTGAACTCCTCTGTCAGGTGTACCTGCTTGACAGGTAATAACTTGTTAATGGCAGCTTTTAGATTTTTAGTTTGAAAAATTAATTCAAAAAATCATGCAAGAGAAAGGAATTTCCTTTTAGGGTAAAGGCAGTTTAGTACCCACTGCCATGGTAGAAGTGGCAAGAATAAATGGTTAGATCTTCTCTGCTTCGTGTGGGGAGCAAACTGTTGTCTCAAGTAACATAAGCCACAGAAAAATAACTGAGGCAACATAGGGAAATTCAATCCAGTACCAAGAGTTTATGCAGTTGGTCTCTTTGTGCGGCCTGGACAATCTGTACAAACATTAACCTTAGATTTAAACATTTTCATATCTAATCCTTAATTTATTTGTGTTGAAGGCAAGATCTGATGGGTTTCCATGTTTTATCCATGGAGACTGGATCAATCCCTGGCAACTTAAAGGAGAGACCACAAAATGTTTAGGTTTGTGGGAAATTTCCTATAACACAGTTATTTATGAGTAACTTTTATTTCCTTTGCCTCTGCTTAGGCAGACTGAAGGCCTTACCTGGTGTTGCTTTTCCTGGTGGAGACTTGTACACAAGTATGCTCCATTCAATGGGAACATCACAGGGCGTCACTGTTATTGAGAAAGGGGCAAGGACCCTGCCCTCTTCCAAAACAAAGTAGTACCTGTAAATGTGAATAGAAATAGAGGGAATGTATCTGGGAATTCAAATTTTCCCAAAACTCTTTGTAATCAGCCGTTCTGATGTGTGTCACTTTGCTCTGGGTAGAAATAACTGTTCTCTGAGGTGCATCCACACAAAGGGATGATGAGTGTCTGCAGCCTTCTGCAGTCTTCAGCTGTAGGAAGAAAACACACTTTGGGGTCATTTTTTTTAATCCACATGTATTTTCTAAAATATTAAGGCAATATTTTCCCCTCTGAGTTTTTTTCCACACTTCAGCTGAACATGGTTACTGGTTGAACATCCTTAGCTGGTTATTTTGGATGAAGTATATGATTTAGCTGACAGCCTTCTCCATAACCACCTGTTGCCAGTCCTACCTTGATTGCCTTTGTGTCAGAGGCTTCTATGTACCACAAAGGGACATCAGTCTCTTTGGTCAGGTTTTGATTCCTGCCTTGAAAAAGCCCAACCTCCTGTCTTGCTCTGTTTATTTCTGTTGTTTTTATACAGACTGTATAATGTTTGGGCTTGGCCATAGAAAAGTTTGGATTTGGGTGCTCACTCTGCACTTAAGCCAAGGCAATTGGCAATCCAAGGGTTTTTTGTTGTTCACCAGTGAGAGAAGCCTAGTCATTATGGATAGATCCTGTCAGCCTAGAGGTCTGGATTACTTTCAGGGTATGGCTACTAGGCCAGAGTGAAGCTTCACTGGAACCAGTTCCACATTCTTGAGTCTTTTACTCTCAGCCAAAACTTGTCATCACTTGTCTTCCTGCTGGGATGGCTGGGGTTCAAAAGAACCTTCCTGATCACACTAAACTGCTTCCTAACTGCAATCTTAGTGTTATGCTGCAAGAGCATAGAAGAATTCCCTTTTCTTTGAGATTTCAATACCCCTTGTCCTTTAACTAGGAGAGCCCCTAGTTATGTTTTTGTGAGCATGGTCACATTATATAACATGTGCCATGTTCCAGTTTTTCTGTGCAATGCACATGAAGACTGAGCAGTCTGGCTCACCCTCTGCTCCATGACCATTTGGCTATATGTCAAAATCTGTATTTGCTGGTCTCTGTCCAAAGTGCATCTCTTCCCAAACAAGCAGATTGATCTTTGGTACCCAGATGCAGTACCAGTTGATAGCTAATCACCTAGATATCAAGGTATGGCAGAAGACTTTGTAGATATTTTGGAAAGGTGAAGAATGTGGAATTTCCACATGCAAAGCACTTTTGATCTTAGCAACTTGTAGTGCCATTCAGCAAAAATACTTTTAGTGTGCAGCACAGTGGCAGAAGTTTTATTGATAAGATATCTGTGCAGATTTTTTATTGATTTTTGGGATAGTTAATCTGCTGGGTAAAATGTTTGTGTTTCACCATAGATGTAGGATGGCTGCTGTCTCTGCAGACCTGAAGCTGGGCTGTTAGTGACACAGCTGTTTGCTGCTGGAGCCCACCCATCCTGTATCAATTCTGCTGCTGCTCTGACAAACACAGCAGAGAGCTGCTGAAATGTGTGTAGGAATCTAAACTCCATCTCAGAGGTCCATTCCAGATTCTGGGCAGTGTAATGACGTGTGAGGAGTGGTGCATTCTTCTGGCATTTCAGTGTGCACTGATAGAGCCCTGCAGGCACACAGGGATTCTTGGCTTAGCCTGGTAGTGCGCAGTGTCCAGTGACACGGGGAAGTACCCGAGAACAGGAGTGGCTTACAAGCTCTTACCTTTTGGGTATATCCTTCAGCAGGTGAATTGTAGTTTCCTTACCATCTGCAAGTATCAGGGAGTGGTAGAAACTGAAGAGATTGGTCTTGAAGCTCTGTTGGGAACTGGTGGTGGGTGCTTTTATAGAATGGCACAGAGAAGTTGCTGTGAGAAGATGGAGAGGAAGGTAAATCCAGAACCAGGACATCTTCAGTACTGCAAAATGAGATGACATAAGTGAACAGAAATGGCTGTCATGGGAGAGAAAGTCATGTGACCCTTTTTCTGTGTCTTTTCTGGTATTTGTTATAGTCCCAGCAAGCCAAGAATTCAAATAGTGCAAGTCTTCATTTTGCTGAATTGTTTAAAGTCCATGGAAATACTCCTCAGAGAATCTCTCTACAAAGATTTAATTGCAGCAACTACTATGAAATCTTTGATTAGAGAAAAAAAATGTAGTCAATGCAACACAAGTGCAACATGAGAGTGATTCAGAATATTCTTTTTACTGCTGTCAGAATGAGTGGAAAATTACATTTAAAATATTTTTTTCTAGTTTTTGATGTTCCCTTACTAAATTTCAAGATGTAGTGGAACTGTGCCTTTAAAAGTCACAGGAGGTCACTATGTCCCAAACCCTGCTTCTGCTGTTCTATCAGGGGTCATTGAATTTTTATTTTGTCTGCAGGTGTGTGGTAGATAAGAGGATCATTGTACCTTATCCAGAGCTGTGTAAGATACTGTTTGGTCAAAGGTGGAGAATCCTGGATAAGAATCCCTGAACTGGTACTTAGATTTTGAGCTCTGTGTATCTCATTTGGAAGAAGACTTTATCACTGAAGGGCAGCAATCTTACTCTTAGACTTTTGTATTGCTTATCATTCTCATACCTGCATCACTTCCAGCCTGTCTCAGCATTTGCTGCTCACTGGAGCTGTAACCACTGTATTATATTCACTCTGGCAAGATATTTTTAAAAAATCAGTAATGTCTCTTTTTGTAACAGGCCTTATTATCAGCTTGGAATCTATGAAAGAAAAGTAGAAAACCAGTCCCCAGCAAATACTGGCATTATTTAAGCTGCTGTATGCATTGCCCAGAGCCACACTAAGGAAGAGACTCCAGTTAGGACAGGAAATTTTGATGGTACACTATGTGCAGTTATCAATTATAACTTACAATTCCTTTGTCTGCCACATCTGGTTTCAGAAAGTATGAAAGTGGAAAGGGCATAGACCTTTAATAAATGTGCCAGCTGTAGCTCAGGGATTTGGAAAGCAGAGGGAGCTCTGTGTGCAAGATCCCTTTTTTGAGGAAAAAGTAGCCTATTGCATCTTACAAGCAGCTAGGAGTAAAGATCCTGGTTAAATCTGATTACTGCCTGGTGATAGGAGAAAACATACAAGACAAAGGCTCAATTCTTTGCAATTTTTTTTTTCTTTCTGAGATCAGCTCTTTCCCCACAGTGCCTGTAAAAGTGTGGAATATTTCAGGTGGTCAAATTTTCAGTTCAGCACACCCACTGTCCAGTGCAGTTAAGGTGACTTTATAAAAGGACCCCTTCCTTTTTAAATCCATTTCAAACACACATTTAAATATAGCATTAAAATACATCTGAGGGGTTTTATGTACAAAATCTTGGATTCCCATAGTCAAGCACATCTTTAGTATCAATGAGATGATCATGGAAATTATTGTTTCCATAAAATTCAGATGTCATCTGAATGTCCCTCTCAACATCTAGATAAAGCTGGTTTATTCTCTGTTTATACTATTTTAGCACCTGGTTGAATGCAGCTTAAACAACCATCTGAACAAGTTGAAAGAATATTAAGATTTCTATATAAATTCAATTTTAATGATCTTATAACAGCTTTTCCTTATGACTCTGAGTCGCTTTGCCACTTTGTTATTCCTGATGTCTAATTATAGCTTAGAGATTTAAAATAGAACCCCAAATATTTTGCTTTACCTTTGACAGTGGAATCTGAGTTGCTCTGTGCTTTGGAGTGGATTTAAAAAAATCTTCCTGGTGCTTAAATGACAGGATCTTGCAAACCACATTGATACCACAGCAGCTCAGCTTTTCTTCTCCAGGAAAACAAACAAACCAAGCGATCAACAAACCTATAATCAGCTTATCCCAAAGAGACCATTATCCCAAAGGCTATTTTCACTCAACTACACAAAACAACATATTCTCAGACTGTTGGAAATATGTTACACAAAAATATACTGTGCTTACCTATTGTGTTCCTGGCTAGATGATCCTCAGAGCACTTGCTTTCTTTGCCAAAAAAGCATAAAAGAACACAGACTTTTCAGATCTCTGTAGGCAGATGAAAATCAAAACTCTGCAACCAGTTTAACAGGACAGAACTGATTTTTCCATATGGCTCCTGAGCAGATATAGCAACTTAAATGCTCGCGGTCCTTCAAGAAAAGTAAAAAAATAAAATAAAATTAAGAAATGCAACAGGATTTTGGTATTTTCTTCAGCTGGGTGTTTCCAAAGGTTGTTTTAAAGTTGCCCAGTTCTGCAGCCTCCTGAGCCCTGATGGTTGTTCCTCCAGTCCTTGCGCTGCTGGAGCTGTGCAGCAGTCGGGCTGTGCTGCCTGCGGAGCCCGGGACGCTGCTCCTGCACCGAGTGTCAGCCAGACTGCTCCTGCAGCCTAATCCCAGCACTGCCTGCCCGGGGTCTGGGACTGAAATGCACAGTGAGGAGGAGGGGGTGAGATGGAGAGAGGAGCAAACACTGTTAACCCTTATCAGCCCTTAATCCAAGCCAGCCAGGGGTGCACCACTCTCCTCCAGAAAACTACTTTTGTGTTAGCAGCTTGATGGCCCTCCCAAGGAGTGTGTGATCTCCCTGCCCTCAGCACTGCAGAAGCTCCAGATAATTTCAGGTGTACTGAGCTTCTGCTGCGGTGCTTTATGGGCCTAACAAGTGCTGACCTAAAGCAGGGAAGGCAAAAAAAGCTGCTTTTTGGGAGAGAGTACTCTGCGTTTTTAAAGCCGACTGGAATTAGCAATCCTTTGAAGGCTGTCAGGAATCTACTGAATAGAGCTGAGCAGTTTTCTTGGCTTAGAGAGGCTGTGTAAGAAAGAAACTCCAGAAGTGTCTGGGCTGGGGGAGCATTTCTGATGTGAAAGCAGTGTGGCCGAGGGAGGAGGCAGCAAAAGGGTGCATGTGAAATGGCTCACAGCAAGCCAAGCACTTGCTTGTTGGGGCTACAAAGCAGTTATAGCAAAGCCATGGTTCTTTTCATGCCTCTCCTGCTGAGTGAGAGCAGTGGATGGCCAGGATTCACATGCTGTGTGTACTTCTTGCCTGGGATGTCGGGAGAGATGCCCTGGGGTTGCTCCTGTGGGGATGTCTGCTCAGAAAGGCAAGCCCCAGGAAGCAGCAGCAGGCAGGCAATGTGCAGGGGGCAAAGAATCAATATTGCAGGGAGGCTCTATTTTTAAATAAAGTATCTTGTCCAGTGTTTGAAGAGTGACTTGCACTAACCCTTTATTATTGTATCCCTGGATTCAGAGTTAGATTGTTTAAACCTTCCCAAGACTAAGTGTTTGCTAAGAGGGGGAGGTAAGGGAGAAGCAGAAAGATGTTTCAACATATTTTGCATAGCAGATCCTTCTGAAAATATAGATTTGCTCATCAACTGATGTAAGAATAATATTTACAGTGTAGAAGATAGCAGGAATAATTAAGGTGTTCATGAATTGTTTGCTGAAAAATTTTGCTGAGCAACTGGCCTTTTAAAAAGGGACAGCAAGTGGGAACCTTGGTACAGGCACTGTATGATCAGGGTACTGGCACTGTGAAGCTATGAGGACATTGCTGGACATATGCTAGAAAACAGGCAAAAGCAGGGTCAATGGTAAATGGGGTCTGTCAGACAAACCATCATTCTGGTGTGAAATCCAGTCCAGGTCAAGTCTGTGTAACAGATCTGGGAACTAATGCAAATGTAAGCACCTAGCCAGAACAAAACTGTTTCCTTAATGGAAGAGAAACAGGAGAAAAAGATGTTGGTGCAAAGTCCAGTAAGGTCCCAGAGCAGGCCTGAAAGAGGGAAATGTAGGTCAGAGGAGGTGCATCAAAAATGTGCCCTGAAAACAGGACATGAAATTTATTTTCACAGAAAAAATATTGGTCACAATATAAGTGCAGAGACTACAGTCTGGTTTTTGCTGGGAATTTGGAGGGACTCATGGGTGGAAGACAGCAGGGAGAATTGTAGGCCAGTAACCTGTGCTAAGTAGGGATCCCTGTGGGAAAATCTCAGAAGCAGATGTTACTCATGTCTGGTAAAATCCCTAAATCTGGACAGAATGGACATCTTTGTTGTAGAAGGGATAGACTCTTGGTCTTGTCCTCTCCAAACCTCCCCCCTGCCATCAAAACAAACCATTACCCTCAGCAAAATTCACCTTCCAGGGGAGGCGATGGGAGTCTTTCCTTTGACCATCATACCAGAGTTGGGAGTGAAATTCTTGAAGGAACCCTCTGTCTCCCACTGAATAAAACACGAGCAAGGATATCAGGTAAAAAAGGCTGGTGATGGTTTAAGCATGGAAATAATCCAGTTCCTCTCTGGACAGTTTCTCACGTACTTCCCATGTGTGTCTGCTTACATGCTTTGCTGGAGCAGAATCTGTGCTCACCAATTTTCAGAGAGAGTCACTGAAGCACTATCAAAGGGGAAAAAGGTATTCTCTATGGAGAAAGTTAAGAGCTAAATTCATGGCTTGTATAGCTTGACTGAACTCAGTGAAGTTACAACAGGGATAAATCAGTCCTTGATTTTGCAAAAAATTGGTACAATGGCCTTTTCAGTAGAAAAAGTCTGTAATGAGCAGGCTCTGCTCCCCTCAGAGCCGAGTCGGTGACTTCAAGAGGGCTGTTCAGAGATCCTACTTCTGTTCCAACCCTGCTGCCCATCCACACCGTTCATAAATGTGAGAGACAGAGCACCTTTGACACCAGAGACTTGATTTATACTCAGTTATGTAGTAGCTCTGCTAAAAGATTGGTAATCCTAAAACAAAGGAGGTGCTTTGAAAAGGGAGCAAAAAGCCAGACTCGGGGGCTTAGCTTGAAGCTCTCAAAGACGCTTCAGATGTTCATTTCCTGGAAGTGCAGTCCAAAGTTCTGTACTCAGGTGAGGGATTCTGCAGGCCAGGGCAGTGTCCTGCAGTCCTGGCAGCTGTGTCCCATAGCAGGCCCTGCCTGCAGCATTCTCTTGCTCTTTCATGGCATGCCTTGCACAGGGGTGTTTGGAGGCTCATCCCGCAGCTCTGAGAATTGGATCATGTTGCTTTGGACTGGGCAGGGAAATGCAAAAACATGGACCATGGGTATTTCTGATGAAGAATTTCCCTGCCCTGGCAACCCTTCTTTGAGCTGGTTTGGTCACTTTCCATCAGGAAACTGTGGGAAAAGGCAGGGAGAGCTCCAGTCCTCCCTGTCAGAGTGATACAGGGGAGAGTGGGACCAGGGATGCAGTGTCTTCTCATCCACCACCCAGCTGTATCAGCCCCTGGCTGTTAATTCTGGCAATTCCCAAGCACAGGGAACTTCCCTGTGCCCCCAGCCCAGCCTAGGGAGTTCTGTCTCATGAAACTCTGTAAGCAAATTAAAAATGCATGGGGAAAGAAATCTAATCTTTCAGGTATTAGGTGAACAGTATTCTCCCTTTCTGTCTTTTACACATGCACATATGTACTCTAACAACTGAGGTAGTCTTTGGCTCCCAGCTACCTGTCTGCCTGCAAAATGCCTTTTGAACTAATCTTCCTGCATAAACTACCTTCATAACCCTGAGCAGAAGTTGCTGTGGCTGTCTAGTGGGGGGAATTATAGCATCCAAACACATTCTGCATTTTCTGTGGCTATAAGTTGCAATCTATTCCCCTTAGCAGAAGAATCTGACTTTCCTTATGGCTATGGAAAGGGGGATGCAAATTTCTGTAAAAATCCCCTTCCGAGTAGAAAGTTTGTTTAAATCATTGCTCGATAGTTACTGGAGCCAGCACGTCTTTGATGATTTAATGTACTTGTGGTTAGTATTACTGCTCAAAAAATATCATCCTAGACACACATCTGGGCTCTAGAAAGAATCACACTTTCCTTTGAAGCTGTGGAAGTCAATCCTAAGCAAAAGTCTGGCCCTTAAAACCTACTGTGAGGGTATTTTAGTGGGGCAGCTGCTTTTATTTCTTCCGGGTTTTGTCAAATCCTGGCAATGCAAAGGATTGTCAAATGAGAAAAGCCCTAACTCTGATCCTATTCAGAGGCATTAAGAAGCAGGAGAAACAGGGAATTGCTTCTAAGTCAAAGGCAGACTTGAACTTTTGCTGCAGCCTGTACCCAGGTGAGAATGTAGGAATAGGTTGTTTAGGGGGCTGGTGGGTTACCCCAACAGTATATAGTGGCTTTGTAGGATAAAAAGTCAGTGATCTACCCTTTGGACTTGTAGCTCCTATTGTGGCATCTCTGTGTTGAAAACTTCTCAGGGAATGATACAGTGATAATTGATATCCACTAACATTACTTGAATTTTTCCTCAGCAGTCTCTCGCCAGGATAAGATGCTGGCACTTGAAAATAATCTTTTTTGTTGCTGTTCAAACCAAATGGGGTCTTGAAGGGTCTTTTAGTGACCAGCAAAATAAATACTATGAATGCCTGATTGCTCCTCACTGTTCTCATATTCCATACTTTCAAGAATGGTTGTAATTGCTCACACAAGTCTCTCAAGAAATGATGAAGTAGGGAGTATCTCCTGTGTAAAGCTGATTTTTGCAGGATGTGAGAAATTGCTTTTGAGATTAGTATATTCAACTTTATGGGAAAACTCCTGATTTTTAGGGTAAATTTGTTCTTCCACAAGTGTAAATTCAGTGCAATAGAAAGGTCTTAAAGTATTTAGCTAGGAGTCAGTATTACACTGACACACTGACAGCCTCTCTATGAGTTAAAGAAGAAAACATTTTGAAAATCCTGAGTTGCTACTTTCATCTCCTTTTCCTTTTACCATAGCCCCCAGGCTTCCAGGATTTTGGGTTAGGTCCTGTTAAATAATTCCTTAGAAAACACCTACAGAATTTCCTAGAAGTCATCAAAGCAGCATAAAGTTTGGGCAGGTATGGAAAAATAAGGTGATGTTTCCAGCTTAGTGAAAACTGCTGGTTATCTCAGTTAAGAAAGTCACAGGCAGAATGAAGTGTTGTTGTCTGTAATCAGTACACTGTTCTAGTAGGGTAATTCTGTATTTGGTTTTTAGGTACAGTGTTGTTTGTTTTATATGACAAAGGATTAAACTTGTGCAAACAGAACTAATCCAGCTTGGTGGACAAGGAGCACCCAAGTGTTTCCTGTGATGTAGGTTCTGAAGTGTTGAGTCACTCCTTTCAGCATCAGGTTAGAGAGGGGCAGGGAATGCTGAGCAGACAGACTGTCCTTCTAACAAGCAGGGGCCTGCTGACTTTTGTGCATCTTTCAATGCTCTCGGGTCCTGTGCAACTCCATGAGATTTTTAAAAACCTCTTCAGTCTGACCAAGAGGCTTTTCATCTCCTAGGTTTCATTTACAGCATTTCACTTTCCTCTTGGGTTGCTGGGAACTCTCCTTCCATTGCATAGCCAGGGGAGTTTGCAAACAACCCCAGTTTCCACCCACAACACTGAACAGTTTTTCAGAATGTGATTATTGGTCCTTGCTCTGTTTGTCCCCATGGGCTATGCCACTTTGCTCCTGAGAGCTTTAAAACAAAACCTGCCTTTAGCAGCATTGGAAAGCAGCATGCATTAATCTCCCTGTCCAGACCTCCTCTCTGGTGGCTGGCAGAGGAGGAGTTAACCACTGTCCTCTTTTCTGCCTTTGCTGGCTGGAATCACTGGCATCCCATCTGGTCCAGGCTGTCCGGAGCTCTTCCCAGCGTTCTCTGGGGAAGGCACTACAATATCCAGGAATTTTAACAATCCTAAACAGATTGGGGGCCGCATATGGATGAAAATGATTAGATTATAAGAAATCCAATCACATTTGCTGCCCTAGCCGTATATTTTTAAGTATTTGAGAAAAGGCTTTTTGGTCAATTACAAATATTTTACATGCAGCATAGATAAATTCATTATGCTTGTCCCTCCATCTTGATCCCAGAGGAATGGTATTGATTTTAATGTTTGATTGTAGGAATCTGATGAATAAAATCTGCCACTTTTGTCATAAATCATCACAGTAACTTTCTGTTCATGATAATCAGACTGGCGAGAAGGAACACTGAACATGATCATACTTGGGCCTATAGGAGCAGAAAGTTTTTTTCCATGCTTTTTTTCTGCCTTGTTTACTTCAGTGTGTGGCATTCTTTCTGTTCAATTAAAAAGAGATAGTTATTTTATGACAGACCTTAGCAATAAGAGTTTATTTCTGTGAAACATTTTTTTTATTTAGCCATGTCCTCAGCTGCATGGAAAGTACCTTCACAGCCACGTGGGCTCCTCCAGGCCCACCCCAGTCTGTTTCCTGTTCTGTGCACTCATTCCTTGTGGTTCTCCAAGACCTTGGAATGCTGTGCTTACCCCATCTGTTCCTCAGCTTACCTGTCTCCTTCTCCTCCCTGATTGTCACCTGCTCCTTTCCAATCTTTGCATGGAATTGGTAAATGCACACACCAAGGGACAGGAATACAGGTCCTCCCAAAATTGTAGAGGGCCTTGCAAAATGACCAATGCAGCTTTTTGTACAAAGGGAAGCTTTAAAGGTCACCAAATAGCAGAAGACCCCCTTAGGGAATCCTCGTAGTGGAAACAGGGAGCTAGCTGGTCTGGTTCTGCTTACTTCCCTTCCCATAGACCAAAAGTTTTGCCCGGGGTGAATTTTCCACTTAGAAAGTCTTATTTTAAGAATTGTCTGCTAATTCTTATTCTGATGTCTTGGATATGATGTTAAGTCCTCAAGCACCCCCTGAAGGAAGCAGCCTGCCAGGCTGTGGAAAGTGGGGAATGCTCTACAAGGACAGCCTAAAAACCTCAGAGTTTTATCTGCTCCCTGACAGTGGTCTGCATCGGAAATCTTAGCAGGAGGTTTTCCTGTGGCATAGTAGCACACCTAAGAACAGTGATTAACAGCAGTGGCTGCAGCCAGCTAATGCTTCAGGGCCTCAGTGAAAATCACACTGTTGATTTAAAAAAAAAATAAAAATACTGCTTTAAATTTACAAGCTACTTTATAGACTCATTAATTTTTCACGGGGGAAGGATAAATGAGTGGCTGGGGAGGAGGTCAGAATATGCTATTTACACTTAATTTATAAATTATGAATTTGAAAGCTGACACTTTATGGTGCTTGTATCATTTCATTATGAAATGGAATGAATCTCTCTTCCTCTGTGCCGGATCTGGCATAACATTAACATTTATGCTTTCAGGCAGTTGCTAGCAGCAGTGACTGAGCACAGCTCAGCTCTTTGGTGCAAGAGGGATTTCTTTTGCATTTTCCTTGTGCTCCCTTTCCTATGGCAGATGTTTGACCCTCACATTCTGCAGATTGCAGGTTATCTGTTAGAGCTCCAGCATGGCCTGGACAGCAAATGTGACTCTGTCCTGACTCCAGAGCCACATGGCTTCATCTCCATCCCCATGAAAAGACTCCAATAAATCGCCCCGTGAAGCCTCTAGAGCTCAAAGGGAAAACTAAGATGGCTTCAGTGGCACATACTGAGCTATCCAGGGCAGGGATAAGAGAGATTGCCTTTTCCCTGCCTCTGCTGTATGCAAATGACACCCAGTCCCCATGGCCAATTCCCTGCACTCATGGATGGGCATCTGGAAGGTACTTTGACAGGAGGTGATGGCACTGCAAAGGCAGGACTACAGAGGATTTGGGGAGCCCCCACCCTTCAGATGATGCTTACTGGGACTGAATTTACACTGACACAGAGATGTGTGTGCAGAGAAAGTGCAGCCACAAGCTCAGGGGGAAACTAATTCAGTGCTCTCCCTTTGCTGACACAGCTACTTGTGTGTCAGACTCAGTTAAAATACTGTGACTGTCATTGGGTTAGCTCTGGTGGTGTCCAGCTTTTCAGATTTATTCCTAACAGTGGCCTCATTTGTCTTACCACCTGACCAGTGGCCATTTCTTGCTGAGTCCTGTCTTTAGATTTCAGTGGGAAATTAAATTTTTACCACCTTGTTAGTGCTCCCTGTGAGTGTACAGCTTTCCAGGGAGCTGCTTGGAGTAGGACTCAGGAGTTGGATTTGGTGATCCTTGTGGGTACCTTCCAATTCAGGATATCCTGTGGTTCTAGGACTGCCTCTGCACAGAGTGGTTTGAGAAGCCTGTCCCATAAGTGATGTCCTGCACTGGCAGCTCCTCGACTTTTTGCTCCCATGCCCAGTTTCCTTTTGGGGGTTCGGGCAATGTAATGCCAAACCATTTCAGGAAGAAGTTTCCTCAAAGGTTTGGACAGGAGCTTGTCAAAGAGGAGTGATCATCAGAAATCCTTGAGCTTTCCTTCTCTATCTGGGAATTTAATTTAGTGCCTTGTTCCTTGCCTGCATGGAACTGTTCTTGGCTTGGGTCAGACTTGATTCTAATTTATGTCTGTCTAATATTATAATGGATACTAAGAATAAGGTACTTAATATTGTGACATTGCCAGAATGCTGGCATCTGTAAGCACATCTGAAATATGTGTTAATTTACATTAATTTGTATTTTCTTTGAGCAGTGATTAGAGATTTCTTGTTGCTGGATTTCACCAGCCATAAAATAAATACATTCATTAAGCATGGCTCACCTGGTGCCATAGGAAGCAAACCCATTCCCTGTTTTGTTCCTTGCATCTTTCATGTGGAGGGCTGCTGGTGTCTGGGTGTTGTTTCTCCTCCAGGCTGTTGGGATCTTTTTATATTACAGCTCAGAGTGAGAGGGAAGCTGGGGGCTTTCCACATGGGGAAAAAGCAGATTTCATTGCTCTGAGTGCACAGGATTGAGACCAGGCTAATGGTGGGATGTTCCTGTCACAGAAGGGGCTCCTCTGTGGAAGTTAACGTGGAAGTCAGCTGAAGGAAAAAGACATCATTCCGTGATGTGCTGGTCCACAGGGTAAATAGGAGGCAATCCCTGACCTTGTGGAGGGGGAAAAGGAACAGATCTGCAGGAGGGGTTTAATCTTCCAAGCAGACATTGCACTGGGAGGAGTCAGGGTCATAAGGCAGGGTAAGGAAATGTCTCTCCTCAGGACCAGCTCCCTGCTTCTCTTCAAATTCATTTAGGCTTGGAACAACAAAAATGCTGCTCCAGATGGCAGGGGTGTAGCACTCCCTGTGACATGGAGAGGAGCTGGTCTCTGAGGGCCAAAGGGATGAATACGGAGCCAGGAGGTCAGGCAGAGGAGGGAGTGGGAGCAGCCACACCATTTTAGTGCCAGGTCACTGCCTCCAAAGGCTGGGGCTGGCAGGTGGGGGAGCATTTTGACAATCAGACTCTCTTGTCTGGAACAACATGCTGTGTGATCTGTTCTGTTGTTTCCACAACCTGGCATTACAAAGGCCAAAGAATGAAAATGTGTCCCCTCTCACCTGGCTTCTGGGGTGAGCTTGTCAGACATATGGTATCCCAGATTTATAGTTCTGATTTATGGTAATAAATCCCCTTTTCACGGGGGAATAGAGGAAGAATTTAAAAAGTAGAACTAGGAGCTGCTGGGAAACCAGTAGTCAATGTCCACTTTGGGAGAAAACATTTCTGACCAAAACTGTTCCCAGCAGTATTGTCAGGGAAGCCACATCCAATTCCTAGAGGGATTAATTTCTTCATTATTGTCTTTGATGAGCATCTTTATCATGCTAGCTGAGTGATTGCACTGCTGTCAGCAGGGAACTTCTACTAATTGCTTAAAAATATTTTTTCACTTCTGTATGCACCTGACTTACCTGATGAGGGGAAAAATCTTAAAATGTATCTTGGCTCAGAGAAAAATGCTAAAGAAAGTTGAAGGAGAGAGGTGGAGAAATAAAAATGGATTTTCTCAAAGGATCTACTTGGAAATACAAAGTAGGTTGTCAGTGAAATGTATTTAAGGGATAATGTCTCCCTGCCATCATATTTCAAGTACAAGACCACAAGGAAATGAAATTCACCTTCACATTCCAACATGCCAGTCTGATCCAGCCATAGATGGAAGCAAAGCCAGGGAATGCATGCTGCAGTCATATGAAGATATGAAAACTAACAGGCAGCTAAGGAAGTCAGCAGTCTAAATGGTCAAGACAAATGAGGTATTGTTTGGGCCAAGTTGGCTTTGTTCCTGGCTTTCAGAAGCCCACACATGAGCTCTCTGAACCTTGGAGCAGATGATCAGGTTATCTCCATTGTGCTCTTATGAAACAATTCAATAAAGTATTTTCAAAGTGCTCTTGTTTTTTTTTTTTAATATAAATGTCACACCTTTACAGAGTCCTTTCCTTCCAAGGAACAACAGTAAAAGTGCTCGAGGACCTCAATCTGTAAGTGCTGCTCATGAATTATTAACAAGGCTTCTCCTGCCAGGGAAGTTATGCACAGGGTGAGTGGTTATGGAGCTGAGCCTTTGGCCCAGGGAGCCCATTCTGCCTTGGAATGTGCCGCTAATTGTACATTTTAAAAAGCCAATTAAAAAATTATTAGTGCCACAAACAGCACAGCCTAACCAGAAGTGGGCCCCTCATCTTTGAGACAGAGCCCCCCAACGCACATTTTCATCATCTCTGTCGCTGGTTAACTCACAAAAGGGGCTGAGAAATCTGGCAGACTGACCACATATTTTCCACTTATGAAAATGAAACGTGTGTGACCATTTCTCCAAGCTGCCTTGAGAGTATCTTACCTCAACTTTCCACATAAGAGATTTCCCTGAGATTTTCCACTTCTCTAGAAACCCTTTCCCATGTTGGCAGTTCCCACAGGAGGATCCAAGGCTGTAGCTACCTTCATTATTTGGAAAGCCTGAGGGACAGGTAAGTCAGTACTGCTATGCAGAGAGAGCACAGGTGCAGATTATATTAATGCTCAGGGAAAGAGATTGCTTTGATACCTCAGTGAAAAACCCACCCCCTCTCAGCTCTCTCACTGTAAGACTGCAAAGACCTTTTGGGGGATAAAGAGTGGCTCAGTAGTTTTGACTTCTCTCCCTGACTGTTCCTGCTAGCACATAGCCTGTTTGACATGTCCATGCTCCTTCCAGCTTAACAGCAAGGAAAAAGACTGGAAGCTGCTCTTTCCTTATAGGACAAGCTGAATGTCAAAAATGGCTTGCAAGACATAAGAGCCCACTTTGAAAGCTCTCCTTCCTCCTGGAGGTGCTCTGTAAAGTCATCAACTCCCTCCGAGCTGCTGCGGGTTCGGAGCTCAGTTTCTGTCAGGATCTTCAGCTGCTGTAGTCCAAGGACTTGTGAGGGATGTGCACTCATTTTATTACACAAGCATCAGTGTATTCCAGTATTTAAATATACAGATTGAAGGGCTTCAAACTGCATGGTTTTGAAGTCCTGTTACAGTGGTCTTCTGTCTAATTAAAAACTATTCTGACCTCTTTTGCTGGTCATGTTTTATTTGATAAAAAAAGAGAGAGCCTACTTTCTCCTAGATGCCTTCCTTTGGCTTCTCCTTCTATGGGCAGCAGGGTATGAAAACTGGGATGGTATTATATTAGCTAGCCAAAACAGAGGAAGACAGGTACTTTGGTTACATTTCCTTTGAGCCTTGCCTCTTACTTTTCCATTTTCCTATTTTTTCTACATGTCCCCACCTCAGTTAATCTCCTTTTATTTTCCTTCTATTACTAATTTTGTCTCCACTATTCAGGCAATTTATAATTCTGGGCTGGTGTTTGTCTTTGGTCTGCCCCTTCTGTTTAGTGAGAAATACAATACTTTTACCTTCCTACTAAACCCCATGTCAGGAAGAATTAAGAAATATTTACAAATCCTGGAAAAACCACAAACTGTTTTAGGTGCCAAAAATTAATCTGGAAATAATAGCAATAGTTTCACAGTTAACTTATAGTAGTCATGGCTGAAGCTGCTTATATTTTACCTATACTAAAATACCAATTTCTGAACCATATATAGAGATGTTAGACTGCAGTTTGACAGTTTGTGCTGCCCTTGAAATTTTTCCCATCAACCGTATTTTAAAAAGCCACTTGATGACGCCCTGTGTGACAATACCTCTATTTCTGTCTGTCAGTAATGGCCAGCATGTGAGGGGTGGTATATCAGCCTCTTAATTGCATTGTAATGTATATCGTTTCTTCAGCCTGGATTAGGTCTCTGCCTTTGACCTTGAGAGCCCTGAGCCAGCAGGTTTCCCTGCTGCTTCTGGCAGAAGGTGACACAATCACACTTGGCTTTAACACTGTGCATCATCCCGATGGGGTTTGAAGACAGACAGGCGATGATGAGGGTTTGACTGACTGACAGACAAGCCCTGGGTGTGACACTGCCCTGAAGCAGCTCAAGGGGTTTTGGGACAAGGCCCAGGCTTTGGGCCCTCTGTTAGGTGAGCCCACAAAAAGGACCCTCAATATTTTCTGGGGAGCCTGCCTTTGTATTTAACATGTATTTAGAGAGCTGCAACATCAAATAAAGACTGTGATCAGATCTGCTCACTATGTCAGCTTGAATGACTTCTTCTTACTCCGTGCCACACACATTTCTGCATGCACAACCATTCCCCCTCTCCCCTGGACAGAGCCATTCCCAGTGTGAACACTTCCAGTGGGATCATTTGCAGCTGGATCATTCCCTTAGCTCACAGCACAGCCTTACAAGCACTGTCTGACTGTAACAGTGGGACATGCAGTGTGCTGGGGGCAATCTCAGATGTGAGACTTCTCAGAGGTGCACCACACATGGAGATACTCCTCATGAGAAGTCCCTGTGAGAGGGGTGACCCTTGCTGTGTGGGAAATCTTTGCAAACTCTGAACTAAAGCAGCTTTTTAAGCTAAAATAGAAGAGCACTTAGGCTCTTTGAACACTGGTAGTACTAGTTGGTGACAAATTTGTTACTTTCCTCGCTAGCCTGTCATTCAAAAGATGTTAGCCTGCATTCTTGCCTCACCTGCTGTGTCTCTGTATTTTAGAGAAGAGATTCCTTCCTTGCAGAGCTACTGTTATCCAAATGACAAAATACCAGCCAGCATGACTCTTGTCTACTCTGTCACAGGTATGAGGAAAAAGGGAACCTTAATTAATGGAAATTTAATTTGTCATATGTGATTTTTGCAGATTGATGAGCAGGCTTATTTTGAATGCCATAAAGGAGGTATACTAGGTTTGGTGGTACAAGAATAAATTTAGTAGAATGAAATAGTACTTCCAGTTTAGAGAGGGATCTCAGCCCAATCCAGTCAGCCCTAAGAAAAAGTAGCACATGTAACATCTAAGTCTGTACCAAGGAGTTCGGGGAGGAAGTCCTCATACTTGTGTGTCCAATGAACGAGCCTTTGGGAAGCATTCTCTTTACTACCCTGAGGGGAAAAAATTTAACTCTTTAGGCAGGGATGAGAACTTGCAGAGTTAGTGATGCCACTTGTGTCACAGAGTTGATGTAAATGAGAGCTCGGGTTGCCTGTGTCCCTCATGAACTGGTCTTGAGACTTTGTGACTGCAGCTCCTCCATGGAGTCAAGGCTGCTTGCAGACCATGGCCCTCTCTCCTTTCTCATCTGGAGCAGAGCAGGGTGGGGATCCAGCTGGTCCCAGACACTGAACTGAGCTCTTCCCTGGGGAGGCACAGCTGGGAAAAGCTGAGTCACTGATCTGCTCTTCAGAAGAGAGATTAAGTAGGAAGCAAGACTGCTTCCTTAAGACTTTCATTTAGAGGGAGATGGATGCATTCTGAAATGACTGATAATCACTTAATCTGCTGCTGCCTATGGTCTGTCTCACGACATTTATCAGTGTTATCTGAGATGCAGTGTTATCTGAGATGGACTGGTGGGCAGATTTGTACAGCACAGCTTGATGTTGAGAGTCCATTAGATTTTCATCATTTATTCTCTTTATTGATTCAATGTTACACCACACTGCTGCTTCTCAGAAGTCAGGTAGTGCCCTAAAAAACAAAAGTTCCTCAATTTCCTGACCTCCACTGAAGTCCTAAATTTCTGTGCTGTGTTTCCAAACAGGTCCTCAGCTCTTTGATCTTTTTACTGACATCAGGTAAGCAACTTGATCACAAATCAGATCTCTATTTTGGACATGCCTGAGTGCGTATTGCACTGCAAGCCTTAAATTTAGGCCCTGGGTCCCAATACTTCATTCTTCTTTCTCATTGACTTTCTTTTTCACTTTTCTGGGTGAGAAGTCTCTGTATTTCTGTTCTCCTCCCAATACACCTCTCATTCCAGTCAGGTTTTGGTACTTTTGATAAGGATAGCAACAAATGCCTCATCAGCACAGTCAGAGGCTGTGCAGAAGCTGCTGCCACATAGGAAAAGGGCACAAGGAGGTTATTGCAAACTGGATGGAGGTACCCTGTGGAATCTTAAAGGATATATACCTTATATAAACAGTTTAAATAATTTGGAAAATAATTTTTACAGTGAGGCTATGCAGCCTCACTGCATTGAATAAAACCTAAGCAAGCACACACTGCTTACACTCCGTGTGGAGGTGAAGCCACTCTCAAGAGCAGTTTGCTCCTGGCAGCCCAGGAGAAGGATGGTCATGGTCTTGCTGCATCTGATGCCATTGTATTTGTCATGTGTCTGCTCTGGGGATAGACATAGGATATCTATCTTCAGAGCTGCCAGTAAATAACTTTCAATGATATTCACTTAACTTTTAGGCTAGAGAACAATCACACTGCACCAGGAGATAAGGACAAGTCAGTGACTTAGCCTGGTGTGTTTTGCTGTTATCTCTCTATCCATGCTGTTCAGGGACAGACACAAAGTCTCTGGAGAGGTCACCTGTCGTTCAGCTGACTACCTAACTGCTAAATTTTGTAGAGAAAGCAGTCCTTGCCAGTCAGCCTTGCTAATAAGCATTAATGGCCCTGACGAGCCTCAGCAGCCCCTGCCATGCCCAGGTGCTCTATTTAGGCTCAGACTTGGGTTGGTACTTCTGGCCTGAGTCCTGGTGCAGAAATGCTGGTCTCTGGTTCATTTGTGCTTGTGCCTGGATGTTTGGGTTCCTGCACTCCACAAAGTGAATTTTGCTCTGCTTTGTCTCAGTGCTGTCAGGAATGTTTGTGGAACAGAACTAGGTTTGCAAAAGCAGCATCCTTTATGTCTGCAGTCAGCCAGGCATTGTCCAGGAGCATTGCTTGCTACTTTGGAGAGCTGTTGACATGGAGCCTGGAAAGATGAGGCTCTGTAATCTACTCATTGTACCCACATCTCAGCAGTCGTAGTTCACTTTTGGTCTGACTCCATAAAGATGAAGAAAATGGATTGCTTCTTCTTGCTGCCTGCAAGTTATGCTGGGTCCCAATTTGACAGCTGAGGAAAAATATAGGAATTTAACCATTATTTAAATGAAGCAAGAAAACAAAAATCAAGTTTCATATCAACCCTTACAACTACAACTGTGCTGGACTCCCTTTCAGCTCAGATGTGGAAAATGTGTCTAGAAGTAGCTGGAGACACCTATTGTGAATCTGTCTTTACAGCTAATTCCTTCAAGTCCTGTTCATCAGCATCCCTGCATATGCCTTGTGACCCAGCCCAGCAGGTGAGTGAATGCTGCTTATTTCCTCTGTCACCAAAACTCAACACACACAGAGTGGGCAGTGAGAGCTATCTGGAGTCTGCTGCTCACCCTCTGTGTGTCAGGGTTTCCTGTCAGGCTGTCACAGGACACATGCAGCAGGCAGAAGGGATGCAGACAGGGGCAGTGACCCTGGCAGGCTGTTTCCCCTAAAGGCCTGGGGCCAGCCTCTGCTCTTAGACACTCACCATTTCCAGTGGGATCAACAGGGCCAACTACCAGTGAGGAGGAGTTCTATGAGCAGATGCACTGCTATGGTCAGAGGAAAGTAGCAGTTAAATTTGATATTCAACTTGTCAAATTACCTCAGCTGAAAGTAATTTTGCAGTAACTGTGCACAAACACAGCAGGCAGTGGTCCTGGAGGTGAATTTGAATTACTTGATAAGTGCTCAGCAAGTCTCTGTCTGCCTTTTATGTTTAGGGAATCTTATTCCAAAGTTGCCTTACTCTGTTGGTTCTATGCTTTGTATTTTGGGTACCATAATTATGGTATTTTGTAATTGGAGTGAAGGGCCAGCGTTTTGGCTCTTAACTGGAGACAGATTTTGCTTTTTGACTTTGAAATTTTCTCAGAGTGGGATAGTATTCCTTCATGGAGTTATTAATATTGTTTGGAAGGGAGGAAAATACTGCCCCATATCAGCTGTGAATGTAATAACCCCTCTGAATAGGGACCAGGTTCTTAAGTTAATTCCTCCTTCCTTTTAGGCTTGTTCAGACTGGTCCAGGATTTCTTCTATAAGTTTGTAGTTGCCCCTTCTAGAAAAATGTTTTTTAACCAGAAAATGTCAGTCACACTTGAATATCTGCAGTTTTAATGCCACAGGGATGGATATATTCATGTTAAAACTCTTTGTGTATTCATCCTTCACGAGATCTAATGTCATGTGGGCTATTTGAATCATCCCAAACAACCAAATTGGCTTAATCAGTAAAAAATTGCATAATTATTCAGTGTGGTTTATAGTTAAGGCTAAATGCTTGAAAGAAGCTCCTGTGAAGCCTGTGGTGAGGAATGCTGCATAGGAAGGGTAGAAGAGGATGGGTGTGCTGGGTGGAGAGCATGGACTCCTGAGCCACTGTATGGAGGTGGGAGCAGGCTGCTAAAATGGGGAATGTTTTATTTATTGTGCCATGCTGTGCATCACACTTAGCATTTTGCATCCTTTTAACTGACTTCTGCAGCAAGTCAGATGTGATGTAAATGATTAATTAGCTTCAAGTATTATCACTTGGGTTTGTCCTGGATGTCCTAGGCTGGATCTGTACATGCAGCTATGCCATGGTACCTCCTCAGGGACCCTTTATTTCCAGAGAAAGTTCAGGCAGGATGCATAAAGTATAACTCAGGATGGGCCAAGAAAAATAATCAAGAGAGATTAGGTATTTATGCTAAAAAACAGCCTTCAAGATAGACTTGAAAGTGAATCTGGAGTGAGGCTGCCTTGCCCGGCCCTTCCCCTACAGCCTTCCTCAATGTGCAAAAGTGGAACGTGCTGGGGAGCTTAGGAACTGGAGTTGAAAGTCTCTCTGCCTTTTTTTAAAGCAGTGAGTCCTATTCTCAGCTAAAGGTGAGCAGAGGGCTGCCAAGGCAGTTCAGACTGTGCAGTACAATCCACACACCTGGTTCAGTGTCTGTTTTGATGCCTCTGGTGCATCCTGTCTGACAGGCTTCCCCCCACTCAGTGTCACTGCACTGCACACTTATTTTCCTAGACCCAGCTTGTTGAAAGGGCAAAGGGGATTAAAAGGAAGGCCTTGTAGTTTTGTTCCTTCAGAGCCTGGCAGCCAGCTGGCCCTGCACTCCTGAGAGCCATGAAATGGTGCACTAAGTCTGCCCTTAGCCTCGAGCACTAATTCCCTTTCCCCAGCATTATGCCCATTTCCTAAAAGCTTCTTAGGGCCAAGAGGTAGAGGAGGGCTCAGGCAGGTACCTGCTCTCTCCCAGCTTTTGCACTGGCACTTGGGCAGCCAGGGCTGGTGCCAGGGGTTTGCACAGGGAACAGGGGCTGGGCTTGCTTTTGCTGCTGAGCTTGGATGGGCAGGGAATGCTGGAGAACATTTGGGTATGGGAAGGCTGCACTCAGATGTGGAGATGGGAGATTTTGGGAAGGGGCAAGGAGAGATCCATTTTGCTGGGTCAGTCCTGTGTTACCCCTTCCTGTGGAATGGATGGACAGCAAAGCATTTTGAAGTGTTGTCCTCTGTGCTCTCCTGGCTGGGTGGCAGTGCAGTTCCTTCAGGGGATGGAATACCCAAAGGCTGCCCCACAAAGCACAGAAATGAGTTATTGGCAGGTCCAGCTTCACTGCAATCCTGGGTCTCACTTCTGTGAAGCTTTCACTTAACTCCAGCTGGACATGGAGGATTGAGACATTTCATGCACAGGCACTGGACAGGGCAGCAGTCACAGGAGAATTTAGAAAAGAGATTTTTTTTAGATGTTCCATTGGTATCATCCTGCTTCTTTACCAAACACAAAGCTCTCCTAAGCCCTGCTGTTCTAATTATATTTTAATTCACTTTATCAGCTTGGTTGGAGGCAGAGTGAAGAGAACAGTTTGGGTCTTCTTGAATTCCTCAGATTTTCTAGTCAGAGATTCACAGAGGAAACTCCCACCTGAGCCACTGGCATTGCCTGTTACCTTCTGTATTCCACTCTTCCTTCCCTGGCAGCTCATCCACACAGATTATTCCTGTGGGGCCCTCTTCCTCCCTCTTTGGGCTTCATGCTGTCCCTGTCTCTCTGCTGTGAGCAGGCCTACCTGGAGCATGTCTCCATGGGGGTTTCAGCTCCAGCAATCTATTTATGAATAAAAAAGCCAAAGTATAAGTGAGAGATGGGGCTCATTCTCCACCATATGATGTAAGGGATCTGCTGAAGTTGTGTCATTGGGGCCAGGCAGGGACCTGTGTCCCCAGATCCATGTGCTAAACAGCCATGCATGTCACCTGCCAGCCCTGTGCTCCGTGCTCACAGATGAGCTGGAGAGAAATGTGCCGTCTTCATGGCCAATCTGGGAGCTCCAAGGGATGTGCTGCACCAGAAGATCCCTCATGAATCCCTTGCCTGGCACTAATGGGAGTGCAGCAGCTGTGAATGAATAAATATGCCCTCTCCAGTAAAAACTGGGTTCCTTAATGGAGATGCAAGGGAAGTCCTCCAACCTTCTCAATGTTTAAAGCAAAACCTGCCTGCTTGTTAGCCGTGACTTATTGTTTTTGCTTGGATCCTACAAATGGAATGGATTCAGAAGGTCAAGCCCAGATGAGCTCATGCTGTTCAGCTGGATGATATTAGGAGTTAATCCCTTTGCGTGGTTCCGTGTTCTGTAATACCTCTCAAGCCTGATGATTGCAGCTGTATTTTAAAAGCTTTGCTTTTCAAAGATAATCTGGTGGAAGCATGAAGCTGGTAGAAATAAATATTCTCTTCTTTCCATAGACAAGACACAGTATTTGTTCCCATGTTTAAACTTTTCTTTGAACTTGCTTGCAAAATAAATTCAAGATTGAGTAGGGCCTTCCAGTGATGGCTTGTAAAATTGAAATCTGTGATAGAGATGCAACTGGTAGTGTTTCCCACAACTGCTACAAGTAATTAAAGGTCTCCTTCACATGTTTAATGACCACTTTGTTTCTTGGCTACTCAATAACTCTCGTTCCCAGTGGTTCGTCTTTGTGCTGCTGGCAGTTAGGCTGGTTTCTGGGAGCCCAAGAACTGCTAGCTGTTTTAAATAGCTCATCAACCAGGTAATTTTGTTGCCTTCTGGCTGTGAGATAATTAAATGCATGTTTAACTAATCTGCCCTGTAGGCTGAAACTCCAAGCATGTGCTTGGTTGATCCAGGGGTCCCAGCAAGGGTTATTTATTCAATTCCCCTGATAACAGAACGTTTTGGGGATTTGCTGCTGATGTGAAATCCTCATACCAGGCTTCTGAGCCATCTACCAAACAGCTGATCCACTCATCCAGGTTAACCTCCTTGTTTCCATCTGGGTCATAGGACTCAGAGGGTGGAAAGTAACAGGAAAATAACAGACTTGCTGTCTTTGAAGAATTGTGGGAACACTGCAATGCCCCAAGTGTTTGCAACATGCCTCTGAGCTACATATCAATTAAAGTAAGTTTACTTTTGAAAGAAAGTCAGATGATTGTTAACTCTAGCTTTCTTTGGAATTCTCACAAGTTTTATTTACAGTTTGTGTGTTAAAAAAAATAAAAAGGAGAGAGACAATTCCATATGGTTGCAGAGAAGCATGATCTGAGCAAATCCTAATAACTGCAAAGTCAGAAAGTCAGAAAGCAGAAGACAATTCCATATGGTTGCAGAGAAGCATGATCTGAGCAAATCCTAATAACTGCAAAGTCAGAAAGCAGAGAAAAGGGTTAAGTATAGGTAAGCAGGTGTCTTTTAAGGTCTGAGCTAAAATGCAGAAGTCTCTAGAACACTGTGGTTTGGATAGCTGGCCTTGTCAGGTCTGTCAGGACCTGTGAGGGTACTCAGGAGCTGTCTCTCCTCCCTAGCAGTATTTAGTGTATCAGCTGTTTCTCCTTGTGGGCACATGCCCTGTGTGAAGAGTTGAACTCTGCAGGCACAAGGCAGTGGGGCTGTTTTCAGGTTCTCTATGAACCGTAAATCAGTGAAGCAGTTCTGAGGGCCTGGCTTTCAATTTAGGAATCCTCAGAGTTACCAGTGCCGGGAATGAAGCAGAAAGTAACAGAAATGGTGTTTGGAAGGGAAGTAAGTGACAGAGAAACAGATGGGAGGGGGGAAAAAATCACCTTATTCTTATGTCTTTCATATGTTTCAATTGGTATTTTTTTCATGTGTTTCCTTGACTCTTTTTCCACTCCTTCCTCTGCTCTCCTTTTCTGCTTCTCACCTGCTTAGGTTTAAATATTTGATAGAAAACATTTGTTCCTACTTTTTATCTGCAGAAATGCATAGAAGATATTAGAGTTTAAGGCACCCCTGTTCTAGGCTGGAATTTGTGTAACTAAAATAGATTAACAGCATGGAAATTTGGCCAGGAATATATTGGCTCTTCTGCTGCTAGAGAATAGTTGGTCTTAGAGTACATGAATTTGACTTGACAAGGCCAAATGAGAGGTAATTGGTGCTAAACACGAGTTTTTTGACTTTTTTTTGTACTGGAATATCTGTAACCAGAATCCAGTCCTCCAGCACTGTGCACCTCCCTGGGTGGCTGTGTAAAAGCCTTTTGGGAGTAAATGTGTTGCTGAAAGGTCCCTGCTGTTATACTTTGTCAAACCTGGAGCTCCAGGAGGTGCTGCTGCCTGCTGAGTGCTCAGAACAGCAGCTTTTTGTGTCAGACTTGAGCTCTTCTGAAGGGGGAAGTCTCCAGAGATTTCACCTACAGGAGGTGACTTTCCATCCCTAGGCCTCAGGTAATGCACCTGGAAATGAAAGGCACTGCAGTTAAGAGGAGAGTAGCACATCTGGAAAAGGAAACAGAACTCTCTCCCAGCCAAATTTATAGAAATTATGGGTTTGTTATTAAACAGGAAGGGATTTTCACTGTAAGGTTTAGTGGAAAAGTGCTTCAGCATGCTGTGCCAGGGGAAGGTGTCAATAATGAAGCTTTTTGAGCTCTTGTTGGTCACGTGTGTGGTTTCTTTTCTGCTCTGAGGTGTGGACTCTCCACTGTAATATTTCCAAAAGGGAAGAAAGGAATAAATTTAGGCAATCAGAGCAATAATAGTGGCAGTTCAGGTATACTCTGTGTATTTTTGAGAATATTAGAAGGCAAGAGTGATATAAAGGTTCTGAGCTGTAAGTTTGACTTCAATCCATTTTGTTTTGCCCGAAGGAGTAGTTGAATAGTTATTTAACCATATGCTGGGGTGCATCAGGCACAGCATCTCCAGCTGGTCAAAGGAGAGGACTGTCCTGCTCTGCTCTGCACTGGGGCAGCCTCACCCCGAGTGCTGGGGGCTGTTTTGGGCACAACAACATAAGAAAGATGCAAAGCTGTTAGAGAGTGTCCAGAGGAGGCCATGAGGATGGTGAAGGGCCCTGAGGGGAAGCCGTGTGAGGAGCAGCTGAGGGCACTTGGTCTGTTCAGCCTGGGGAAGAGGAGGCTGAGGGGACACCTCACTGCAGGTACAGCTTTCTCCTGAGGGGAAGAGGAGGGACAGGCACTGATCTCTGCTCTGGGGTGACACTGACAGGAGCCGAGGGAATGGCCTGAAGCTGTGCCAGGGCAGGTTGAGGTTGGATATCAGGAAAAGGTTCTTCCCCCAGAGGTGGCTGGGCAGTGGAACAGGCTCCCAGGGCAGTGGTCACAGCAACAAGGCTGGCTGAGTTCAAGAAGCGTTTGGACAATGTCCTTGGGCACATGGTGTGACTCTTGGGGTGGTCCTGTGTGAGCTCAGGAGTTGGACTTGGTGATCCTTGAAGGTCTTTTCCAGCTCAGCATATTCAGTGATCCTACAACCTTGGCTGAATAATGGCAACTTCAAAGAAATTTATGATCCTCTAATTTGCTGAATTTCAAGTACACCATCAAAACAGTAGAGAAAGGCATACTTTGCTTGTGATCTCAAAAAAAAAAAAAAAAAAATTGCCAAAACCACTTTTAAGAGCTTATCAAAGTATTAAGCTACTATGGATTAAAACAATGTCCTGGTTTACAGACAAGTTAAAAGATGCATGATGAAAAGCTTTTTAGTTAAATTTCATCACAAAGCTGCATTAACTATAACATACCTCAAGATCTTAAGACCCATATTAAATTGCACAATATGCTAGGAACTGGTTTTATTGAGGTTAAGAGAGATGGACATGACAGGAAGTCCAAGGAGCTTTCAGATCTCAGTGCTTTCCAATGGCAAATTAAGCACAGAATCAATAAATGCTATATAATACTAAAGGAAAGAATGAATTAATTTAAACCATGAGCACTGAAGAGCTGTTAACTGATTAATGAAAAGCTTGGGAGAAGGCTTGGATGTTGCTGTGTATTGCTCAGCAAGCTGTGTGACAGGTCAAAACAGACAGGTAACTAACACATGCAGAACAGAAAAGAGGGCTGGATATGTGCCATAGCATGGGAGAACTCTTACCCGATGCTGCATTTGGGCCTCAACAGCCTAGAAGGTGCATTAAAAAATGAAAATAACTTGCATATCATAGAGCACACAGAGCTTTTTGGAATCACTGCAGTTTGCCCGGAGTGTTTGGACTGTGTGTCATACACTGGCCTGGGGCAAGCTTGGGAATGCACACATTCACTTCAGTCTTGTGCTTGTCTATCATTATTTGACATGACTGTCCAACAGCTTTGCTGCTTTTTGTGAGCCTGCACAGCTTCTCCCTGAAATGGGAGAGAGAATGCAGGAGGAGGGGTCTGCTTTTACCTTCACCCACTCGTGATGGTAATTTCAAGGGCAAGCAGACACTTCTGCATCATCAGCTGCCAGGGCCAGCAGGGAGATTGCACTGGAGCCCTGAGTCAGGAGCTGGGCCTGATAAATATTTTGCTCTGCTTGGCTGATGAGTCTCTCACAAGTCAGGCCAGCTGTCCTGGCAGTTTGAAGGGTGAAGTTTAGGATAGAGGGCAATAGCTTGGACTTTACCTTGATCATGCATTTGTGATATATTAAAGGCTACTGGATTAGGGCTAATCCTTGGGTCTGCCCACAGTCAGTGTGGATAGGGCTGAGTGTCCCTGCCACCTGATCCAAACCCTGGAGAACCTGCAGGGCCAGGGAGGTGCTCCCTGCCTGCTCTCTCATCTTCTGGGCTCCTGCTCTAGGAGTACAACTCATGGCAAGAAATCTTCACACACAATAGCTACTGAAAATGTTCTCACTTAAAAGGTTTTGCTGTAGAAAGGGGGAAGAAGGGAAGCTGAGGTTATGATGTGATTCACGTACATTTCTCCTTGGGAAGGAGGAGGAAGGAGCAGACAAACACCTCAGGCTTTCACCATTCTTTCCAGGTGACTAAGCAGCAATTTTATTTTTAACAAAAGCTAATGCTAGGCAGGTGAACAGAGCTAATGGTACATCTGAGAGCTCCTGTGTCACTTCCTGCATGGTGAAAATCTGCTTAGGCTGTGGGAGATGCATTGCATTGCGTTGTATTGATTTTTCTCCTTTGGGACGAGTGTGCCCGTGAGCTTTCTCCCTTGTGACAGATTAGGTCATCCCTGCTGAAGGTCACCGGTGGTTTTCCAGCATTTTTTCCTTGCTGGAAGTTGGGCTTTTGGCTTCCCTGTCTGTGCTTGTTTTGGCCAGCAGAGGGTACTAAATGAAAGGTTAATAAAGGAAAAGTTTTCTCATGCTGTCAGGCTGGGCTCTAAGTTCGGCATAAAAGCTCTGCTTCTGATAATTGAGAGGCTTCTAACAGACAAAACCCAATTAGAAATGCTGATATCCTCCAATTGCCTTTCTATGCAAATTTGCTTTGGTTTATGATGAAAACATTGGAATTTAAAAATTGCCAGTTATGTAAATGACTGCTGGTTTTATTCAGTATTCCATTACCAGTGTATGTTGTTTCATGTCCTTGATAACGTCTTTTGTAGAAATTAATAAATGATAATAAGAAGGTTTTTTGTAAAAATGAAGCTAGGAAAGCAGTCATGAAGTGATTTCATTAGGGGAGAAAAAATGGAATTTACTTTAAAAAATGCATATTTCAAGCTCGTGCTTGAAAGCATCAATCTGAAGTGTTTATCCCATAAGATTAACATGGAATTTTCACTTGCTATTTTTATCCTCTTGCCACTTCACTTCCTCTTATGTCAGAGCTGGTGTAATCCATCTCTCATGGCCAGATGTTGCCTGTCCTGCACTGGGAGGGGCGTTAGACCCCCCCTGCTCTGCCTCTTTCCAGCCAGGCTTTTTGCACAAGCTTGGATCAAGATCAGACTCTGTCTGCCTTTCCCTGCTTGTTGCTGCCCATTTTTGGGAGGCCCAGGCACATCCTCATGGTGTCAGTCCCTGTTCCAACATGCAGCTTCCTCCTGGCTGGGAGGACAGGCAGGCTGGAGCTGCTGAGCCCCTGGGAGGATGCTCCATGCCAGCAGCACCGTGTCCCCTCTGTGTCCCCACCCCAGCCGGCCTGGGTGACACTGGGGCTGGACACAGGGTGCAGGCATCAAGGCTCCCTGCTTTCACTCATTCTGTGACATCTCCATGGGTTTTAGTCCTCCCTGCCCCACCACCTCTGCAAAACAAAGGTTAATGATGAAATATTTAATGCAAAGTTGTGATCTGCATTAATATATTTTTTTTAAAAATGTGTCATTGCCATTTTGATAACTTCTTCAGTCTAACCTTGCATTCCCACTGAGAATAACTACATGTGGAAGAGTGAAATCTAACATTTGCCAGGATAAAACAGGGCTTTCAGGGTACATTCTTAGAAAAACAGGCTAGAAAGAAATAATGGTGGTATTTTTCAGCTTGAATTCTAATACAAATTTGTATTACAACTGGGAAATTCTTTCATCTAGCATTAGAGTGGTATTTTTTAGGTATATTTCATATATAAATGTCTTTATCCTTTTGTATTCTGGTTTTGTATGTATAGTAATATGAATAGTAAAAGTGACAACCAAGTATTTATCAGGAAATGTAATTTAAGATTGAAATCAAATGGGATTGAAATGGAGAACTGAGGTTCAAATTCCAGGTGAGGTTTAAATCCTACTTCTCATCTGACTTGTGAACCACCTCCCTGTTGGATGTCAATTGTCAAACAAATACTGCCAGCAGCATATGGAGTGTGGTAAATGGTGGCTGTGTGAGGCACCCTCAGAAATGCAGCACAGTGGGGTGGAACAGCCACAGTCCTTTGCTGAGTCTCTGCACCCTGCACCTTTCACCCCCCTGAGCTGCAACAAAATGTGGAAAGCCACAACCTTTAAGGATTTTGTTTCAGAAAGTGAGAGGGTGTGAAAGAGGTGTTAGAATGGAAACTGGAGCTCGACCTGGACGATGTGAAGCATGTGTCTGCTAGCTGGTAAAATAAAATGGGGAAGAATGCTCACAAACCTTCCCGTGATCTCTTCCTGCTTCTCCAATTTTTGCCTGCTCTCCTCTTTAGTGCTGCAACGTGGTTGCTGTGTGTCCCTGCTGTCTGGAGTCCCTTTCCTCCCAGCCTGGTCCTGGGCCTTGGTTTTTTCTCAAGTGATTCTCCCCATGCCACCAAAGCCTCTTGAACACCACAGAGCTCATATCAAGCACAGCCTCTTCATTCTTCTGGACCAGTCAGCTGCCTTCAACATCCCTCCCTGTGCTCTTCCTCCCTCGGTCTGTCCTTTGCCCTCTGTGACCCTGTCACTGTCTGACCCTTTGTCTGCCCTTCAGCAAAGTCTGCTGGAAGGTTCTTCTGGAATGATCTGAGGCTGCTGGCAAGATCACAGGAGTTTTGATTTCCTCCTCTGCAATTTGTCTGCAGGAAATCTTGCCTGCAAGGCTGGGGCAAAAGCTGGTAACCATTGCCTTATATGTATGCTTCATCACCCTCCTCCCTCTGTGATGCCTGCCCTTGGCCAGTCCTGCTGGCACCATCTCAGTGTCTGCCTTAGCACAGAGTTGGAGCATTTTCTTTCTCACTGCTGTGGGCATCACCATGTCCTGGTGGGACTCAGGACAGTATCTGCTGTGTGTAGACCTCTGTGAATGTCCTTATGTACAAAAGGGGTCCTTATTTCACAAGCTGATCTTGATTGAAAGCTGTAAAGGATCCAGTCCTTCCTTTCCACATGCACTAAACCTCCTGCTCAGACTGTAACCCTGTCACATCTCTGTTAGTGTACCATGCTCCTCTTCATCTTTAGCAAATCTTCCTGCATGTTCATGGCAGACTGAGACAAGGACTTGGTCTTGATTTAAGTCTGGTTTGTTTCCTGCCTTCCCTCCTGCTCTGTTCTAGCACATGGGATGTTAATGACCTCTCCTTCGGCTGTTTTTACAGTCTGGTGCCCTTGACCCCTGGGCAGTGAGATGTCAGATCTTGCTTCTGACTGGCCCATAACAAATTTCACCAGCCCTTTGGCTGTGGCAGAGTTCTTGTTATGTTTAATTTCAGTAACACAAATTTGTTAAATTCTTCTGGGCTTCCCATAACAAATACTAGCAAAAGTTCTACTGAAAAAAAACTGTGTGAATTTTCATCTGAATCTTTTCCAAACTGTCATGTGTTTCAACTACAAATGGAGAGGTTTTAAGAGTCAGACAGTGCTGGTGGTGTGCTGGGATTGCTGCCTATCACTATGACCAGTGCTGTTTTAATGGGTCTGCACTCCTGTGCTTTCCCCTGCCACGCCTGTCTTGTTCTATACTAGATACAGGCCTCTGGCAGACAGAAAGGCTTCAGGTTTTCTCTCTGTGGTATATCTCCTTCTAACTGATAGAAAACACAAGATCAGTGGACAAAATAAGCCCCACTACTAATTTTAAAATGAGCACCTAAACAAAGACTAGAGGAGTTTACCTTATAAATCTAGGTTGCTATAACTGCCTTGGTTTGTCTGCGGCATAATCTCCCATCAAGAGAGACTCCATCAAGGTGTGAGCTGGGAAGATTATCTCCACTGCCAGGGATAGAACAAGCCCTACTGTGTTTGAAAGGTGATTAGCAACGTGAAAAGTAAAAGTGGAGTGCTTGATTTAGAAAACAGCACCACGATGCCACACTGTGACTCTGAGATCAGATGCTCAGCTGGTGCACAAACCTGCTACCAGAGGTGGGGCTTTGAGTCACTGGGAGTGTTTGGGTATCACCTAATAGTACTGCTGTATTATATATTAAGCTGTGACATAATACTTACTGATATTACCTCCTTGTACTGCTAGACTAATTCTTGAATTTCCTAGTTTTATTTGCCTCTTTCAGAGGTTTGTCTGAACATCTCTATACAACTCAAATCTTTAAGTGAAGTTTAGAAATTTCAGTTTTTTAATCCTGTTTTCCCTCAGTTATTTGTACTAAGTGTTTGCTTCTGCTCTGGGATGCTCAGTATGTCGAGCAAGTCAGATGGATTTTTCTAATTCCTAGATTCTTTCAATGCCAATAGCATTTAAGCCACACAATTCTCTCTAAAATCAGTAAAAGCTGTGTGTCTTCAATTCTGTGTAATTGCCCTGAAAGAGTAACTGTAGCTATTATTTAATACTTCAACAGTATTTTTCTGCCTTTGATTCTTGGAAACAGCTGTAGGTTAATTAAACTGTAAACTAAGCTTTCAGTGAGTGATTATCATCATTATTTATTCAGGATTAATAAGGCTGGTGAAAACAGCTCCTTCTTATGCTGTGACAGAAATTGCTTGTGTATGTGTGCATTCAGGACACGGCACCACGAAGCCGTGCATGCAGTCTGCCATAAATCCTGACAGCTGCGCCGTTTATTCTGGTGTGCAGCGGAACACAGCTACACACAAAATAAAGATTCATTGTAACCCCCTCCCAGGGCCCTGGTGTGTGCCTGGTAGGTCAGCAAAGTTCAGTTCCCAACACTGGAAGCTTTCATGTGCCAGGAGCACAGGAGGAGAAGGGAATCGTGTTGTACAGTGCCACATAATCACAGAGAGCCCTGTAACTGAGACTGCTGCCCCAGGCTTGTTTTTCAGTTTGGGCTAGACTTTACAGCTAGTCTGCTGTCTGAGGAGGAGCTGAAACATGAAGCAGCCTTGTCCTGCTCACATTAAAATCAAACAGAATGGTGGCCAAGACAGCAATTAGTGAATTTGCCTCTGTTGTGATTTCACATCCTGAGCTCGTGTGAAGTACAAGGAGCTGCTTACTTTGGTGAGGTTCATAGAGCATCTATGCCATGCACTGCAAAACATTTTTCAGTCTCTTAAAAGGCTTTGCCCTGGTAATTAGAGTAACTAATACCTCAAAACTGCAGTGCACCCAGGAGGAACTCCTGCTCTGAGCAGATGCCCATGCCTGCAGTAGTGTCTGGAGGAGAGGCTTCATCCATTAACACTGGTCTGAGAACACAAACCCATTTAGCCAGCTGTCAGGGCCTCTGGTTACTTTCAGTTCCCATCTGGACAGATTTGAACCACTGACATAAAGGTAAAAATCTTGCTATCCTGTTACAAATCCCCTGAAGCTCCTGTTTCACCAGCTCTCTGTACTGGGAAAGCTTTTTCTATCACGGCTACCTTCACATTTTGGCTGAATGGGCTGTTCTCCCCATCCCTGGCCTTAAAATCCATGCAGCCTCACAACTAAATTACAGTTCCACACCATCAGTAATGTTTCTAAAAATGCCTGGCTGTCTTGAGCATCCAGGAAGGGATTAGCCCAGAGGCATCTCTTAGTCTAATTAGATAATCGTCCTGTGCTCTAAAGGCAGATAAGAATGTGTCCCCCTCACCATTTTTCATATTATTTGCATGCATTTGGGTGACATAAATACTAAAATGCTCAGAGTAGCTGTGGATGCTAATTACGAGGCTGCATCTGGAAATACTTCTAACCTCTATTTTTGCTATGATTTTCCAGTTTGAAAAGCACTATCAGATTTTAAAGCAATAGATTGCAGCACAGAGAAGAGACTGTGTGAAAAGTCCTTTGGGATTTGGCTATTAAAAGAAGCTTTCACAGTTTATGCATCAACTTCTGATTGCCAGGCATTATTCAATACTCTGGAAGTATCATTAATTCAGCAGATAGGAGAAAGAAAGCTCCTCCAGCTGGATTTTCATTTTTCTCACGTAAAATTCCACATCTTACAAAGTATTTTTGGTTTTATTAGGGTAACCTTATTCTTGTGTCGAGGATGTAGTGTCAGGTGCACTGCAGATTCTGCCCTCTTAAAGTGGAACTTAACATCCCTGTTCACATAGGCCATAAAACCCCATCCCAGTGCATGCTGTTAAACAGCTTACTTCATTAGGCAGAAATTGCAATGACTCCACAATAGTCACTTTTACATTCTATTTCTTTTCTGTACACCTCCCTAGGAAATTCTCAGAAACCATTCAAGATTTGGGTATCCAATAAACTATCTCATTTTACAAAAATTGGAAAGCAATTTATGTGAGACACAGGAGATGACTGTAAATTATATTTAGAAAATATTTTTATTATGTCTAAAAAGATGTTATTTAGCATAAAGGAATGTAAACTGTACTGGACACTTTGTTTTGCAGCTGGAATATTTTATTCATTCCTTCTAATAGGTGATTGTTAGAAGTAACATTTTGCATTTTATTTTGTTGGTACAATGCTTAAGACTCTAAAATAACTTCTGCTAGAGTTTTAATTGCTCTTGCAGTATCAAGCCATTGTCCTTTTCCATCAGACCCCAAATGTGGTGCTGTTGATGTGAGGCTTCTGTGGAGAAAGCTCTGCTCTGTCTTGCAGCCGTTCTTTGATTCCTCATCCTGTGTAGCAGAGCTGCTGCCGAGGGATCACACACTGGGGTAAGCTGGCAGGTCAGGCTCCCTTCTTCCAGCCCCAGCAGAGACCCTGGGGACTCTCAGTGTGTACAGAAGAGGAAGCTATGCACCTTCTGGTGATTTGGGGTCTTGTTTACTGTGGCTAGAGGCATTTCAGGGAGGAAACAATCACTTTCCCCTGAAGGGACAGTACAGCATTTTTACGGGGTTAAACCCCATAGGTCTGGATTTAGCTGGGAGAGAAGAAGGAGCAGCTCTTGTTTATGCCATGCAGCTGCTGAAGTGAGCACATTGCTGGCTGGAGGCAGCAGCACAGCTGCTTTAAGTAGCTTATTGAATTTGAAGCTTTGGTGTTTACTGCTGCCCTTTTATTCCTTCTCAAAACATAGACAAAAAAATTATGTTTGTTCTTACAGAATAAATACCTGTTCCACTCTTTCTCCAGGGGAAAATAAAAAAAAATTGCTTGCTTCTGAAAAGCAACACAGGAAGTTAAATAGTAAGCACAAAGGTTTATCCCAGTTTTCCAGAGACTGGACAGAGCAACCACCATTTATTAGTGTAGGGAGAGGTCAAGCCCTATTCTTTGCCTTCCTGGCAGGGAGTCCATACTCAGACACTGTCACTTCACATAGCTCCCCACACCACACTTACTGCATCCCCAACACCATCCAGAACCCCAACAACTCATCCAGCCCTGGGCTCTGAGGGTGCTTGGGCAGAGAGGTGAGCACCACCCATTGGGAGTGGGCCCTTTTTCCTCTGCTCCATACCTTGGGGTAGAGTTATTGCTTTCTTTTTTATTTGCTTTCTTTTATTTTATGTTTTTTAATGACTGCCTCTCATTGATCTCACAGGAGGAGTAGAGGATTTGGGGAGAACAGAGAAAGCCTGGAGCTGCAATTAAGGCACTGAGTGAGCATCTCTGAGCCCAACCCTGAGCAGGCAGGGTGGAAGATGCAGGAGGGAGGGTGGAAGTCGGTGCATTGAACTGCTGCTGTTCCTCACCCCCTCAGAGCACGTCAGGAGCAGAGTAGATGCTGAGAGGCCCCAGGCTGGTTCCAGTTCATAGTGGCTGTGCAGAATCTGGATTAAGACCGGGTTTGTTAAAACAACTTCAAAGCACAAAGGTTTTGCAGGGCAACCTCTTTTCCCTGCCCCTTTCCCCATGTGGAGCCTGGAGAATCGGGATCTCACATGCTGGTTTTTCAGTCATTGGTACATGTGCACAAAATGCTGTAGTGCTGGTCAGTGCCTCATAGGCAGCATGTAAGAAAAAGGGAAAAAAATATTTCAATTATCTATAAAAAGTCAACAGAATAATTAAATCCCATGCTGCTGAGGCAATACAGAAATAAAAAATATTGGAAGACACCCTTACTTTGTTTCAAAATGTAAAATTATTAAGTAGCTTGCTAAATTATTTTGTTATATATATATCTGTGTGCAATGTGAATTCAAATCAGAACAACTGACTACTATGGAGCCAGCAATGAAACAGTTCCTGTATGAATTTGTGAAAGGAGCCAGCCTTCATTTTAATTTTAGAGATGGGCCTGGGTATCCAGCAAATACATCATAAAACTTAAATCGAATAGCATAGAGTGAGTAATTGCAATCACACTGTAACTTTATCTAAAATTGAGGAACTATTTAAATATCTTTCCAGAGAACACCCCATTCTTTTGCAGAAATAAGGTTTCAATAATAGAAATACTTTAATGCAAGCCCTTATTAAGAATTGAAATTAATTACTGAAATTAATTACTGAACTGCATAAAAGGACTTAAATGATTGAATTAACACAGCAGAAAATTTGTAATGTTAATTCAAATATAAACTGACTATAGGAAAAACACCCTTCAAAGTCACTGCTTCAATGGGAATGTTCCCTTGACTTCAGGAGGTCTGGCTAGGGCTTGGATTGTAGCAGAGCTGGAAGGCCTGACAGAAGGCAAGCCGTGAAGGAGCACATCAGTGAGCAGGTGTCAGTGAGCAGCTTTCCTGGAGGTGATGTGGGAATGGCCCCAGCTGCTCTGTCCCCGTGCAGGGCTGCAGCAGCCTCTCTGGCAGCCTCTCTGGCAGCCTCTCTGGCAGCCCCCTGCACAAGGGCTGCAGGAGGCAGCTGAGCTGGGCTGGGCTGGGCTCTGCGCCCCACAGCAGCTCCAGCCCAGGCCTCTGGGGTCAATCACCAGGGCTGGAAGGGGACTGACGGGAAGCCTGTGCAGCAGCAGGTGTGAATTGCAGACAGGCCTTAGCAGTGTCTGGGTAGGGTTGGATTGAGCAGGGGCTTGGCAGGCACTGAGCTGTTCTGGGGCCGACTGGCCTGGTGCCAGGGCTTCCCCAGCTCCTGTGGGGCAAAACCACCCTCACTGTGGAGTGTCCAGCAAGCAGAGCCCAGGCTGTGTCCCCACTGCTGCAGTGCAGTCCCTGTCTCAGGATCTGCAGATTACAGGAGCTCTTTGGTGCTCTAGTGTCTCTGAGTGCCAAGGATTTATACATCCTAGCATCCCTCTGTACGTAAACCCCACCACAGCACCACGTATTGATGCAGCTTACCCATCAGCTGAGGAAAAAAAATCTCTGTCCTTGAGGTGCTTGTGACTGGAATAAAAAGAAATGACTCATCCAGAAATCTCCAAAACCTGCACATCCTCCCAGTACCCCATGTTTGTAGGGCAGTCCATAAAAATGCCCTGCACTGATTCCTGCTGTTTGTGATCAGGACATTAAAGACTGCCTGTATACAAGCAAAAAGGGCTTGGATACAGTGGGAAGTATCAATCTCCCATCCCCAGGTACTGCCATGAGCAGGCCTATGAGCTGAGTTAGGTAGATGGACATTCCAACAGGAGCATGTGGAAGGGTACTTTAATTTTAATTTTTTTTTACTCACCTAATTAAAAATGGCTATGCTGTTCATTTAGAATTTCTGGGCTAGAACTTACATGATCTACTTCAGGCTATTGTACCGCTTGAGACAGTTATAAAAGAAAGAAAATGGCTATTCTGAATAGAAAAAGTTCCTAAACTATAATTACTGCATCACCATTTAGATCTGGTAATTTAGCTACAAATGTCATTGCAGTAACTCAAGAGCAGATGCACAGTGTGCTCTGTTCATGTGCTAACTACTGAAACTTTTTTCCCTTTTCTCCTTGAATTTTCTCTCCCCTTTTGTCTCTGGATTTGGTGTTTGGGTATTTTCAAACAGCTCCCATGAGCTCTTGGAAGAGTTAACCCTGCAATGTGTTATTCATACTGCGTGTGGCCAGGCTTAAACTAATAAAGGGTGCTTTGGAGAAATAGAGGGAGCTTTAATCTGCTTTGTAGCCCAGGGTGAAGCAGCACTAATGCTCTGCTCTCCTCCAGAGCTGCACAGTGCCCTTGGGAAGTGACCTTTGGGAGGCTCAGTACCTCCACAGGGTTACAGTATACTCAATATGCACACAGCTCCCCAGGCTGCTGGGCAGAAACTGCCCTGCTCGCTCTTTGGATGGTCAGGAGGGAACTTCAGCCTCCACTGTGTTCTTCCTGAGCATAGTGTCTCAGAAAGGACAGCCCCCATAGTCAGATGAAGAAAGTAACCCATGGACTATTCTGGAGTGGCTAGGATCAGGCTTCTAGCACAAGCAGCCTGTTTCTCTGCAGGCTTGGAAGCTCCCAGCCTGATAACAAATGACTAAGACAAAAAAAGAAATGACCCTCATGCAGCTGGCCAGGTCCCTGGAAGATGGCTGTGTCCTTGCCTTTCTGCAGCTGGCCTTGTGAGTGCTCCCATTTGAGACCACAGAGATTTCAGGATGCCACAGGGTAAAGGCTTTGCAGAAATGACTGTTATTACTGTTCTGATTGTTGTTGTTGCTGCCATAATTATGATGATGGTAAGAGCCAAAAGCCCAAGAGATTAGCCCATTGATCCAATTTGAGGCAGCTTCTCGAATTTTCAAGCCATTTACATACAATGGACAAAAGAGAAAAAAAGGAGAAGCTGGCTTATGAAATTGGATCAGGCAGTGTTTGAGCTGAATGCGTTCCAGCCTGCAGCCAGGAGAGCTGTTACAGACTGGGGGAAAACTTTGATTAATTTTCTATCTTCCTGTAGCTGTTGTTTCTTGTATTAAATATAAGGAAAATTCTGTAGCATTTACAAGTTAAACTTCTGTGTGGCAAACATTTTATTGATGCAAAATTTGCTGGATACCCTTACACAGGTCCATTTCAGTCTCCTAAGCACATTAAAATCTATTTTGGATAGCTGTATAGAGTGCTGTGATACAAGAAAAATTCTTCCTGGATCCCTTGGGGCACAGCTCCCTCATTCTGCAGTGTCATCCTGTGGTGTGTAATTCTGCTGTATCACTGCAGACAAATCAATTCCCTGGCCCACTCCATTAACCCATGTGCCTCTGGTACCTGGTGCTTCCTTAGCACATGGAGAAGCTTTTCGTGTTTTCTTGCTGGTACAAGAGGAGCTCCCTGCTAAGCACAGAATGTACCAATGGTGAACAACACACAGGCAGCACAGCAGAGCTTGGCTTTGTGTACAGAAACTCTGTTTTCACATTCATAAGCAAAATACTACTGTAAATAATAGTTTAGACCTTCTGTAAACATTCATTACCGTGGCTTAGAAAGAGAAGTTTGTGTTCTGCACTTTAATATGCTATTATGGTAATTGAAAAGTGTGAAAACAAAGAGTCTTACTGGAATTGACATTGTGGGAAACATCAGGGGTATTCCTGGAGCTGAGGGGGGGTAAAAGCTTTTGCAGTATAAGTGTGCTCTTGGGTTGTCCATGCTCCTACCGGAAGTAACTGCTAACACTTGTTGCTCCACACTATTCTAACAGTGTTTTCTTTCTGAGGTGATATATCAAAATGTCTGGAAATCAGTGGGGGAGGAACTGGAATAGGGTTTCTTGCTTTTGCAGCAAGGTTTTCCTGATTTTATTTGTTATCTAAAGCTTTGGTTTTGCAAGGGCTTTCAGCAAGTGTCCATAGGTATTTTCCACTACACTTTGTTTTCATAGGCTCCTTTGAAAGCTGTAGCTCAGTGGCTTTAGATAAAACATTAGAGTAACTCCTGTTACTGCCATTCTAACATCAGGAAGACAGATCCTGAAAACTATTCCAGTTCTGCTTGGGCAGCTTGAGACAGTATACTGTGCAAATCTCTATGTCCAGACCGCACCTAATTTGTCATGTTTCATCACTGGGGCAAGAATATTTGCCAGGAGCCACCTGAAACTTTTTCTCTACTGTGACTGGCTGAATTGGATTTACAATGGAATAACTCCATGCTATCTGGCATTGCTGACAAGCACCCCATTGACTGAAAAGTGTTTAGTGATTACAAGCTCCACATTAATAAGGTAATGCAAAAATATTAAGTTAGTATTTATGTATCTGTCAAGTTGAAGCAGAAATACCATAAGCATAGGTGAGTTATCTTTGATAAACAAGGGAGACTAATACATGTAATAACAGCAATTACAGTTATGGTGAAATAACTCAATATTTTTCAAATAAGGGCTTTTGGTGGGCACCTCATCTCCAGCCTTGGTCAACCCACCAGAAAAACCCAGATCTTGGTTTCTTTTGGTTAGTTTTTTTTAGGTTTGTTTGCTTGTTTTAGAATGTACAGTGTTGTAATTCTCTGTCTGAATTTGACCCAGTTATAGTATCAAATAGTCAATATGTAAAATAGTTCAGCCCTACGTAAAATGTTGATTTTATGTATATGTTGAGAAGTATAAATACATGATGTACAAGTACAATGAGTTTTTCATTATATGATTAACTAAGTAAAGGTCAAGTTTATTTTAATTCCTATGCTAATTAGTCTGTGAACATGAATGTATTTCCTTAAAGTACAGTAAATAGAACTAGATTCCATTATATGTAATAGTTAAACGTTCCTTTTGAATTTTAAAATCTCATAGAAGCCAAGAAATGAAAAAGTGTAACACAGTATTCAAGTTCCAGGCAAAGCTTGCTGTTGAGTTCAGAGAAGCACAGAATATCCTGAGCTGAAAGGGAACCACGAGGACCATGTACAGAGCAGCCCCAAGAGTCACACCCTGTGCCTTAGGTCATTGTAGAAATGCTTTCTGAGCCCTGGCTGCTTGGTGCAGTTGTGTAAGAAGCCAACAGACATCACCAAATCCTGTCCTGAGGTTGTATTGGAGCTGGCAGTTGCCATCTATTCCTTTGCTAGGTGCAGATTAGAAAGAAAATAGTATATCAAGCTGTTAGAAAGCAACTTGTTCTTTTTATAATTAATACTAATGGCACATTGGTTTTCCTGCTGCCATTGGGTTTGTGGGACCCAGGAGAGCCTCAGGACAGCTGGCCAGCACTTATCTAATATCCCTTCCTGCAAAAATGCATCCCTGGTGTATCCCTTCTGGAGAACTTGGTATGGAATCTGTCACTACAGAATTGCAGTTGTTCATCAGTCTGATCCTGACAAAATATATGGGGGTTGTTGTTGCATCTGTGTTTTATTGGCAGATCACCGACTGCCAGTGGAGAAATCCAGAAACAAGCCTTTTGTTCTTCATGCTCCAGAACCAAATATCTGGACCTGGAAACCAAAGCTGAGTTTCTTGCTAAGATCTAGCAGTACAGCATTGGTCAGGAAACGTGTCACCTGTCAAGCTGAATGTTCTTAAGTCTTTCCCTTGGGAAATGATAGAGGTGATTCATTTAGGGTGAATGACAATGAACTTGAAAAGCTAGAAGCATCTCTTTTCACTCTTGAGCTGCACATAAAGTCAGCCCAACTGTGTTTTAGCCAAAAGAATGTAACAATTTAATCAACCCTCCCTCTCAGCCACCAGGCCAATTGCAGGCCAGCACAGAGCAGCCAGTCTTGAGACTTCACATCTTCTTGCCAGCATAACTAGGCTGTGTGTCACAGAACATCCTCATGAGGAAAGAGAATATTCCCATAAAGGTCTTGTGAGGCTGATCAAAGCAGATTTTTTCTGCCACTGCTGATACGCACAAGTAAGCAACTTCTGTAAGGCTCTGCTGCGCTGTTGTAACTCATTCAGACACCTGGGATCTTCTCTGAGTTAATGGATAAGGATTTTTTTTTCTGAATTAGTGGATAATGTCAAGAATAAGGATTAGTTTTAAATTCTCCCAATCTATCAATCATTTTCCCAGTTCACACTGCCTCCCTGCTCCACTACAGCTGCTGTACAGTTTTAAATTTAAAAGCATCATTTAGAAAGGTGCATGTGCTTTCTTTACCATCCTTTCAGGAGGCAAATGCATGGCCAGTGGTTTGGGTTCAAGAAACATGGCCATGGTCTCCAGATTCCCTGAAACTCTCTTGTTGCAGCTGCTGATAATGTTCCATTGCAAAACAATGGGGATGTGCAGACCTCTTCCAGAAAAACACAGCCTCCTGCACTGCAGTCAGTGCAGGTATCAAATACATAATGGTTTCTAGAAATTTTGAATCCATTTGATTAATGAATGAGCCTTTTTCAACACAGAAGGAAACAGCAAGTTGTGCATGAAAGCAAGAAGAAAAGTATGAAGGGAAGAAATGTAAGGCAATAAAGTGAGTTGATATGCACAATTAAAGGAGGGAAAAAATGCAGCAAATATCTTCTGCCCCAAAATGTAAACCTGTGAAAACTGTTTTAAAACCAGATGCAATGTTAGTAATCTAACTGCTGTTGCCCTCTTTATCCTGCAAAATGCTCCTGTCCATGGCAGAATGAGCTGGAATCAGTAGTTAAATGCTCTTTAAATAAGCAGCAGTTTCCAAATTGTTTTTGAGCTTAACACATGGCATGTGGGCCTTCCACAGCTTTCCTGCCTGGAAGGCATCTTTGGTAGGATAAAATGAACTATTCCAGCAGCATTCCAGGACATAATTGCCCTGTGAGGGCTCTGAACATCAGTGTGTAAGAGCTGCCAGGATCACATCTTTTACCTGTTGGGGTGATGCTCAGATGCCTCTGATCTAAATCAGGTGTCAAAGCTGGGAGAATTCAGCTGTAATGTATGAACTGGTTGGAGTTGAAAGTTTGGGTTTAGATGGACTGTAGCTCTCTTCTTCACACAAAGCCATCAATTCTCAACTTAAGAACAGCACCTTATAGGTGACTGGGAGACGGGGACATCTGAGCCTAGATCAGAAGCCAGTTTTATTAAGTATACGAGGCATTTGAATAGGTTTTTGCTTGTATGGCACTTACATAGCGTTCTATTTTTGGTAACAATTCCCCATTGGTCACACATTCTGCGTAACATCAGTTACCTGGTAATCATTACAAAGTTTCACAATGTATCTCTTCATTACTTCTGCCCCAGGGAGCAGTGATCTGTGTCTGTCTCTCCCATGGTTTCTGTTTGATTAGGCCTAAGATACTAGGCACCTTCATCAGTTCCACTGTGCTCTGTGTTATATTCCTCATTCCACCTGTGCTTTTGTATTTCATGTTTAGCTTTGCAGACTGTCAAAGATTCTCATGGGAATGACCTTACAAACCCTCCAGTAATAAAATCCTGCCGAAAATCACAGCTCAACCCGGGATAACTGCTTCATTTACATCCCCATACAAGGAGCAGAACTTGTGATTGCTGGCTTTAGGGCCACAGTGAATTCTCTTGGTTATGAGCAACAAAATGCCCTGGCTGAGGATATGCACAGCAAGGCAGATGGGATTGATTCATTAGAGTTCAGTAGGTTATCATTACTGAATGAATAGGTAATGACAGATATTCTAATTAGAAAAAAGGACTCAGTGGTTAGGGTAAATTACAGGCAAGAGCTGATTTGACCCCAATCAGTACAAATGAGGGTATAGTGCTCCATCATGCCGACAGCACCAATAGCATCAGGGTTCAAAAGCCATCTGTTCCTTCCAGCCTTTTAAAAAATGTGTGCTCAAGGGTGTTTCTAGGACTGTGGTGTTTCAAACTTCAGTCTATCACACAAATGGGAGCGAGCTGGGCTTCCACAGGGCAATCATTTTAATTCTCATTTAGGTCATCGTAGTGTTTGGGTGAATTGCAATTCAGAATTATCATAAATATAGTAGCTGGAAACTTTAGCTACTAATTATTTCATATTCAATCACTTGCAAGTAATAGACAGAACTAACATTTCATTCAGATGAAAATTCCAGTCTACATTGCTCAAACTCACGGGTTGGTTTGGGTGGTCTTGAGCTTGAACAGGTGTTGGCATAGCATCATCTCCTCTGATCCCATATTTCTGGTCATTTTTGCAAGTGAAAGGACTGAAAAGAGTGTTTAAACCATTTCAAAGGAGATGATAACTTTGGGGCACAACTGCAAGGGAGCGGAAAAGTGAAGATGCTTTTCACATCAACTACAGCAGATGCTGAAGGGGGTAGGAGTGTTTAAACCAGCTGGGTAAATAAGGGCAAGGGTTCGCAACAAACCTTCAAGTTTTACCCACCTCTGTATTCAGCCCCTTCCAGCTTTCAGGGGACAGTGTCCTATTACACTCTGAGCTCTTAGCAAGGACTAAAGCAGCCTGGCTTCCTTCGTGCCTGGCTGTGGGGGACATGGAATCAGGGATGGGATGAAGAACTGTCACCAGGGACTCCCAGCTGGAGTCCCATGGGGCCCTGAAAAAATGAAAGGAAGAGTTGCAGTTTTGCAGTGGCTTTTGCAAGTCAACCTTGGAATGTTTCGCTTTAATGAAAATGTGTGATTAGCAGTCAAGGTCTTGGTGATAATCAGAGACTTTGTGTTTAAGTATTCCACTTATGGATGAAGTCTTTAATTGCTAATGAAGGTTATTTAAGGAAGAACATATGTTGAAAAGTCTGACTTGAACTCACTGTAGATTATTTGATAATGAAAATCTACTGCCATATAAGCTGAAATATGGGGTTTTGGGGATCTATATGCTATTTTGGAGCTATTTCAGGAATTTTAGATGATGCATTTATTATTATCATCCATATCTCACTTCTGTTTCTGAAATGGAAAAAACAAATCTGTTATGGAAGACTTTCATACAGTCCAAATGTGGAAGAAAATTTCTTGGATAATGTATCATATGACTTAGCAGAATGTTAAATAATACTAATAGGATATTGCTAATTAGACCTTGTATGTTAGAATATGATATCTGAGAATAAGAATAAATGTTTAGTTTAAGAATAAGAAATACTATCCTTTTTTTTTTCTTTTTTTTTTCTTTTTTTTTTTTTTTTAAATATAAGATTGTAATTTTTGGCTAAGAAACCTAATAGAAATATAAATAAGTAAAAATACTATCAATACTTCATTTAAGAAGGGACAAGGTCCAAAATATAAACTGAGCAATATTTGCTTATTCTGTGCAAGAGAAACCTCACACTGGTACAGCACTTGTGTGGTCTCGCTTCCAAAAATAGGGAAATAACCTTGGAGTAAACTTTTTATATCAAAGCAGCTTTTTTCAGTTGGTAAATATTGGCAAAATGTCTTATGGAAAACATGGCTTTTAAATTAAATAATATATAGCAATGCATAATGTAGCCAGCTTTAAAGTACATTGTAAAAACAATTCAGGAAGACAGAGACTAATCTTTTTTTTTTTTTTTCCCTTTATTTTTTATTCTATGTAATTCTACACTGTTCATCATTTTTTTCCTAAGAGGATTAGCTAAAGTGGAGTTTAGATTCTCTACCCCACTTAGTTCAGTTGTTTAAATTTATGGATTGCTGATGCTTACCTCTTTAGCAGAGAGGTCTCTCTTCCTCAGTCAGTTATTTTTCATGTCCTTGGACCCTGCTCTGCCTAGGCAGCTGTACAGGAATTCTTAAGCATCTCCAAATGGTGCTAAAGTTTGACCTGGATCCCTTCCAGGTGAGGAAAAAACATTAAGTTCAACTAGTTCTGTTTACTACAGCTGTATCCAAGGTCAAAATGCTCAAGAGAAAGGATGTTTCAGTCACAGCCACAGTTTAAAAATGATCAGAAATAAATACAATCCTATGTTTAGTAACTATTTAAACCCCACTAGCTTACAGTGATGTGCAGGACTGAAAGTCTGGTGGGGCACTGACAGGTTTCCCCTTGGCTGCTTGATTTCACTCCTTCAAGTGTCACTTCTAACCTGTGGAATGTTTTGATGAAATAAAATTAAAAAGTCCCTTTCTGCTTTGGGCTGTAGTAGTTCAGATTTTACATCACATTTTACCTTTTATTATTGACAGCTCAGTACCAACAAACCCGCAATTGTAACACCAACAAACAGGGCCCAAACAGGGGGGGAATTCCTGTGTGAAATGGGACAGGAGATTTGTATTGCCAAGGGGCACTTTAGTGCTGAGCACCCCCATTTCTGGGTGAGCAGCTTGGCAGAGCTGGGTCTAAAGGGCTAAAGTGCAAACCACTGCCATGTTCCTGTCACTTCTGCTGCTGCTCTGGGGACATTTCTGCAAGACAAATCTGCTGTCTGATGTGAACATCCAGAAGTGTTGCATGGTTCTGAAGGTTTCACTTTGTGCCTTACTCAAGTTCATGCAGCAAATTTTACAGCAGAAGCAGGATGCAAAATTATGGTATCCAACTCTGTGGCCTTAACACCAGTGCATCACAGGCCATCAACTTAAATGTGACAAAGGGCTCTTCTTCAGAATGGCAAGAAAAAGATGCAGCTAAACAGCAGCATCCTGTCTACTGCTAGGCCATGTTTTGTTCTTGGAGTATTATGTTGACACAACATCTTTTATCCAGGATAGAAATCACCATATCACAATAACTGGAGGTGTGACCTGCAGTGCAGGGAGTTTAATTCTGAATAATTCTGTCTCTGCCCTGAGGTGAAGAATCAGACTTTTAGCCTTACTTTAAGCATTTCTTGAACTGCTTGGACTAAAGGCTTTCTGTTCTGCTCTTGGAAGCATTAAAGTCACACATGAAAGGGAGCCACAGATTAATTCTTTTCTACTCTTTAAAGGTTACTATGAGAGCACAGAAGCATTAGTTTACAAAGCTTTAGGATCATGTTTCCTCTTGTCATGGCTGCTTTTTGATCATAAACTCCATCTTGGTATTCCACCAAGGGATTTGAGCACATTGGGAACAGCTTTATTGACAGTTAAACACATTTAATGCAATCTCCATGCATTAAAATTGGGAGGGAGGGCAGGAACAAGGCAGGGAGAAAAATTTTGTTGCTTTAAAAAGGCAAGAGTGATTTAACACCTTGTGGGATGAATAGGACAACAATAGAGCTCAGTTTCAGAGGTTTTTTTGATCAGATTAAAAAGTTGTGGTAAGAATCTTTGCAAATATAATTGAATAGTAGAAACTCTACGGAAGAAGAATTCACTTAGAAGGAATATCTGTTAAATTACAACTAATTAATTAAATAGGTCTTCAACAGCAGATGTCACTGAAGCCTTAAGGTTTAAAAGAGGATTTCAGAAGGCAGAGGAACTGAAACCAATGAGACTTGGTGTCACTTTAACCTTGATCATACTCGGCACATACTTTACTTTTATTACTTTGTAACTCTCATCTCTAGAAGATGCAACAAATTGGCATTTTTTTATTGCACGTATTAGTGTTACATTTGTCTCCAGTTTCACTAACCTACCGCTGTATTTTAAGTTTTTCTCCTTAAAATTGCCTTTCATATTTATAGCTCAATTTTATCAGCAAAAATGCTGATCGGAGTCTGCTGTGTAGGAGACATTGGGATAAAGATTATTCATATTTGCCTTCAATCTTCAGCCCCCGATTAGACTTGCCCTGCTCCATACAGCCCTCCGCGAGGAACGTGTTGCTGTTGTCTATTTAATGCAGCCACTTAACCACGGGTAGAGATCTCAGCGACAAATGGTGTTAAAAAGCCGCCTGCTCTCACGGAGCTGAGATCAGTGAGGAACTCTGCGGCCCCGGGCAGCCCTGGGGACACGGGGCTGAGCCGGGAGCAGCGCGGGTGTCCCGGTGTCCTGGGGCCGTGCCCCGGGGCTGGGTCCTGGGGCTGGCTCAGGGGTGTCCCGGTGTCCTGGGGCTGGCTCAGGGGTGTCCCGGTGTCCTGGGGCTGGCTCAGGGGTGTCCCGGTGCCCCGGGGCTGTGCTCTGGGGCTGTGCTCTGGGGCTGGGTCAGGGGTGTCCCGGTGCCCTGGGGCTGGCTCAGGGGTGTCCCGGTGTCCTGGGGCTGGCTCAGGGGTGTCCCGGTGTCCCGGTGTCCCGGGGCTGGCTCAGGGGTGTCCCGGTGTCCTGGGGCTGTGCTCTGGGGCTGGCTCAGGGGCGTCCCGGTGTCCTGGGGCTGGCTCAGGGGCGTCCCGGTGTCCTGGGGCTCGGTCAGGGGTGTCCCGGTGTCCTGGGGCTGTGCTCTGGGGCTGGCTCAGGGGTGTCCCAGTGTCCTGGGGCTGGCTCAGGGGTGTCCCGGTGCTCTGGGGCTGTGCTCTGGGGCTGCCTCAGGGGTGTCCCGGTGTCCCGGGGCTGGCTCAGGGGTGTCCCGGTGTCCCGGGGCTGGCTCAGGGGTGTCCCGGTGTCCTGGGGCTGTGCTCTGGGGCTGGCTCAGGGGTGTCCCGGTGTCCCGGGGCTGGGTCAGGGGTGTCCCGGTGTCCTGGGGCCGTGCCCTGGGGCTGGGTCAGGGGTGTCCCGGTGTCCTGGGGCTGGCTCAGGGGTGTCCCGGTGTCCCGGGGCTGGGTCAGGGGTGTCCCGGTGTCCTGGGGCTGTGCTCTGGGGCTGGCTCAGGGGTGTCCCGGTGTCCCGGGGCTGGCTCAGGGGTGTCCCGGTGCCCTGGGGCTGTGCCCTGGGGCTGGGTCAGGGGTGTCCCGGTGTCCTGGGGCTGGCTCAGGGGTGTCCCGGTGTCCTGGGGCTGGCTCAGGGGTGTCCCGGTGCTCTGGGGCTGTGCTCTGGGGCTGGCTCAGGGGTGTCCCGGTGCCCTGGGGCTGTGCTCTGGGGCTGGCTCAGGGGTGTCCCAGTGACCTCAATCACTGCGGGACACACAGGGCTGAGGCAGGGCTATCGGCAGACATCCCGGGCGGGAGCATTCTAAATAAACAGAGGGGAGATTAACTCCACGTTGTGAGAGTGATGATAAGCTGCTCAGTTGTCCCACTTTTTCAGGTCTTCTTAATAATGCTGCTTAAAGTGGAAGGAAGCTTAGTGTCTGTGTTTGTAGTAGTCCTGAGTGAAGTTGTGTGTCATCAGGGTCAGACAGATTTTTCTGTACCTGATTTTAACCTTTCCTTATATCCAGCCTGTTTCATCACCCTGTGTTAACATAATGCAAATGTAATTCAACTTTCTAGCAAGAAATTGACCCAGCCTGTCTGACTGCTCTAAAATAAAGTGAGTGGACAGTCACAGTCAATTAGGGCCAGTGTAGATAAGCCCAAAAAATCCCTATGGATTTATAGATATAAAATATCTATATCTGATTATGTATGTTAGACACTTGCATTTTTAAACCCCTTTTGATTAAGATGGGAGACACTGGGTTATCCAAGCTGAAACTTTCACGGAGGAAGCTTAGGAGAATGAAACTACGACTTTCATTTCGCACCCTGTTGAGATGATTTGCATAAGAAAATTTAGATAATGGTACAAACATCACATGCTTTCCTGTTAAAATGTATAATGTGAAAAAGGATATTTTTTCCTGTTTTTGTCTGCTTCTATTAAGCCACTGAAAAGAACTCAGCTTCCCAAGGTCTTCTGAATAGCTTCCTAACCCAAAATATCTGAAAGCACTATTATTTATAACAGTAATTCATTCCTGGTGTGTAAAAATAATCTGGAGCAAGGTCAGAAAAACACCTCACATTAAAATCCTAACCTTAAAGTCTAGGAATTGTAATGAGATGGTCTGAACCCACAGGTAAATGTGCTGGATTTAGGTGGGGTGAAGAGGAAAAAAAAAATCCCGGGGGAGGTCTACAACTCCTGCTCTCCCATGTGAGCACAGTGGGATGTGGCACAAGAACTCCCACGTCCTGGGATGTGTTTGGCATCACGTTGTTGAGCAGAGCTGCCCTTCCCTCTCCCTGTTCTCAGCACCTCACATGGCAGTGCTGGCTCTGGCTTTCTGCATAATCACACACTGCTTTCTTGCCCGGTGCAGCATGGGGAAAGCTGAGCTCTGCTCGACTTACACGGATGAATAATGCATACCGTGCTAGAGATGTTCAGGCTCAGTTCCTGCACACCTTGTAAATCATTGAAAGTGTTAGTAATGCTCCTGCTTTATTATAAAAATCCACCAAAGGACACTTCTGATGATTCACCTTAGAAATTTCTGAGCTGTTCTGCATTGTGGAGAAAAATCTCGCTGCACTGAACTGACAAGATTTCCTGGCACACACACAGGCTGTATTTCATACCTTTGGTTTTGGCTAAATGATTGCAAATAAGGAAATCTGTAGATATATTTGCCTGTTGCTTGTGAACAGCCACAGGTCAAGACTTCCACCTCTTAGCTGTGCTCTCCAGGGATCACTGGGAGTACTCCTAGACAGACTCTATATAAACAAACAGCAAAAAAAGATTTTGATTTATACAGTAATATTGTCACAGGTCCTATAAGACATTATTGAAGAGTCTCATCATCTCAATTTTAGCTGTTTTCTTAATTGTTCAGGTCCAACTTGCTCCAAAGAAAAGCACATTTCTCTAGCACAGAAATAAATGGGATGGCATAGAGATACTGACAAGCTGTTTAAACATGTCTGCAGAGTAAAACAAAACTTCTGCAAAGAAATCAGAGTCAAAGAAGAGGCAGTAGGTCACAGTGACAGAATAATTACTGAGGGGAATAAAGACACATCACAGGCTATACTGTAGTCATTGTATAGGAGAGCAATAAAGAAATCACAACTCTATTAACAGCACATGATGATAAGTAAGCAAAGACTGGAGCACAATGTATGCACCCAGAGGAAGGGATGTGCACTCATGCTTGGAGTTCCTGAATAATGAATGCTGAACCATTTCACTAGAGAATGTCTCCAAATAACATTTTTTTTATGCAATGTTTGTTAACTGGTGATAACACTGACAGACACTGAAGAAGAATCAGAATACATTCTTTTCTCTTGCTGCTGTTATTCTACATCTGTTTCAGTCAAAAGGTAATTTCAAGAAACTGTTGGATGTTTTTTCCAAATAAATAAACAATAGCTAAAGCAGAGTATTAAGTGAAGCACATACTTCAAAATAAGTATCGATTTCTGAGAATGTACATTTCAGAACTGATCTGAGTGCTGCTATGTCCAGCTGCGACAGCTGTGCTATAAAGAGAGATTGTACCAAGTTACCAGTTGCCAAGCAGAGAAGCTGAGGTGGCCAGGAAAGCAACAGGGGCTTCTATGTTTGTTTGGAGGCTTGCCTCAGTTCCCAGCACTGCAGAACACTTCTCCAAAGCAAGGATGCTTTGCCTGTCCTAAATTTAATCTAGTGGAAGAAATCTTTTAGATTATAGCTGTGTCCTTTACTGACCCTCAGCTCTTACCAGTAGGTTGTGGTGCCAATATCTTAATTTTTCATTTTATGCTGCTTGCTTTAACAATGTGTTCTTTGGCAGGCAGCCATGTCTACAGCACTCTGCTATTAAAATGTCTGCTCTCTGCTGCAGCTGTCCATTTACTTTATGAACTGATCAGCCAGTCGAATGTAATTTAAGAGAATAGGGATAAGTCATAGCTGAGGGCACAAAGTATCAACTGATGTGCTCTCTGCAGGTCTGTCCTTCAGAGATTTCTGAACCTAACTTGTCATACTACATGTTTATTTTTTAATTAGTGCAAAATGTGAAAAGAATGACTTGGCATGCTGTACATAGTGAGCAAGTAAAACCAATCCTGCCCTTGTGGAAATAATCTTGGTATCAGGAGTAATCAAGAGCTGACAGAGGGAACACAGAGTGTAATACTTTTCCTACTTAAATGTTATTACAGGTCTAGAGGACAGACTAATTTGACTTTGTAATGGCATTAGCTTTAACAATTAAATAAAGATGGCCAGTTCATAGGAGACACTCTCATACTAGAACCAGACTGTAAACTGGATTTTTACGTGAGAGACATTTCATAGAATGTCCTATTTGCCTGTAACAATGGTCTGTGAGAGAGGGTGGACAGGGTGCCTGCTGAAGGCCAGGAAACAAAAACAGCTACTGGTACAACCCAAGCACCAGGTTGACATCATGTCTGGTAAACAAGGGAGGAATGGAAGCAGAAATTAATGCATCGTAATTGATGTGCTGGTAATTAAAATTAACTGGCAGGCAGGGCAATGGAGGAGGGGGGGATGATTAAAAAGTGTGGGAAGTGGCTGTTGAGAAAGGCTGGGAGGATGGAAGGAATTTTGCTGTCATCTCTGCCATCTTTAGTATTCCTGGGATCTGGAGAAGCACACCTGCTTCCCCCACACCCTCCTCAAAACTGCATCGTTTTTGGGCCTGACCCAGGGGTGTGCATCAATTAGATAAGGGAGAGGTAAGGAATGTTGAGATTGCAGTCTCATCTCCTCCAGCAAACAAAATCTGGGATGACCTCTTCTTTCTTCTCTGCCTTGTTTTATGTCTCCTAGCTCTTCTTTTAAAAACTAGGCATCAGCAAGCCATGAGAGACTCTGTCTCTGTATTTCCATGAGCTGCTGGCCTGAGAAGCATCTGAGAGCAATGCCTGAAATGGCTCAGCAATGGTGTCTCTTTGCCAAGTCTCCTGGCAGCCAATGGACTGAGTGCTTGAGTTCATTCCTCCAAGAACAAGCTGCAAAGGCTATCATATAGATACATATATATGATGTATATTCTTACAGATATAAATAGATGTACAAAATGGGGACAGGAAAATGAATGATAAAAATAAATATAAACTACGCATCTAGTTTTTATTCTTAAGTACAAACAAGGAAGCACCAGATGTGTCATAATGATAATTTTTACCCCTTCAGTAAGAAACACCTTTGTAGATGGAAAGTCTCCAGTATATTTCTTCCTTCTTATCCTTCCCCCAGTTTATCTGTGAGCTAAACAATACAGAATTTACTATGCTATTTAAAACACAGTCTCCTGCTGTTGTCTGCATTTTGACACAGAAATGTATTCTCACTTGTATATATTATTTTACAGGACTCAGTATTGTTGAGCAGATATAGACCCCATTCTCACTAATCTGGTTTTACTCTTTCTGTTTACTGTCCACATGGATAAACTTTCAATGCCGGCTTCATTCCCTCTCAGCAGTGACCAAAGACCATCTTATACAGAGCTTTAAACATATTATTAGCCTTTAAATGGGAAATTTCATATGAAATTACATGCTCTACAAAGACAGAGGTAATGGATAATAAGATCTTTATCTCAAAGGAGCTGTAAAGGGAACATAGTGAGATTTAATTCGCTGTCACCAACTGGGTCACATCTCAGTGCAGGCAGTGTATTATTTCTGACAGACAATATGGTCTGATGGCTATTAAAAGAGCAACAGAGTAAGTTTTAGTCCTAGGCTAGTCCTCAGAGATCAAAGTACCATTGAAGGATGGTTATGTCAGTGGTTATCAGCATTTCAGTCTTGTGACCATATACTCATGGTTCTCTGAAGTTGAATGTTATGCATTTTGGCAAAAAGTCCACAGACTAATTAGATATGGGTCCCAAACTGTCTTTTCCTCTGAAGTGGATTTCCTAGCTTCGAAGAGAGATATGCTGGCAGTGGAACATATATTACCTAAAGCTGTTTCAAAGTCATGTAGAAATAGAAGATTATGGTTTTCCAGTTCCTTAATCTGGTACATTTATAATCTCAGCTTTCTAAATTTTTAAGAAGCTCAAATCATCCTCTGTTGAATTATTAATCATGGAAATATCTGAAAAGATCCATCAACACATCTGTGGGTTGCTTTTCTTCCAAATTAACTTTTACTGTAAGAGCTGACATTTATCATCAGCTGTGGACCCCTGTAGTAAGTCTTGGTGATAGTATACTGGAATAAACATAATTTTGGGGAACATCTTGGAGATGAAAGCAGATAGCTCAGTGATTTTCATGATCTCTAACAGCAGTGAGAGATTAGGTATATATATATTTTTTTTTAAATAAAGATCTGTTGAGATGCAGGAAAAATGGTTGTGTCTTCCAATATACCCTTAATTAAAATCCTAATGTTTAAAATTTATTTTATGTCATTTAAAGCAATAATTTTCTATGTTGATCATGCCTAAGCCAAAAGCTTATGAGGAAATGCTTACATATCCATCATGCACCAACAGGAAACACGTGTTTGGAATAAATCAATTTAAAAAATATTTGAAATAAAATACTATCCAAGCTGATATTGGTTCTACAGTTTGTACCTGGAGGAGCAAGACAGAACTAGAAGTGTCAGGAACAGCAGAACTGCAGATTCCTCCTTAAGCTTTTCTAAAAAGCCAATAACCTTGGTTACTGACATACCAACATTGCCAGGTAAGCATTTCTGCATTTAGAACTACAGTGGCCTTCCAGGACTCATGGAATGGCATCTATTAATTCAGTGACAAAGGGACAGTCACAAAAGCACTGATTTAGAAAGCAGATCTAAGGATGACCGTGTTTCTATCCCATGCTGACATTTTAATTCACTCACTGAATATGCAAAATGTATATTTAGCTAAGTACTTGAAATTGGCCTCAGATGTAAAATTTGTAACAGACTGTACTTGTGTCTTCCCAGTGATACCCTTGTGTATCTCCCTCATTGGGGGATGCCCCTGTAGGAGCATCAGGAATTAAAAGCAAATGGAGCAAGTGCAAAGTAGGGGCTTCCAGCACTCCAGGGGAAAATGACAGGACTATTTTTTTCACTTCTCTACAATATTTCATAAAACCTGATCTCTGATCTTCTCTTACTAACAAGGTCATCTTCTTCTCATTTGAAAAACTGTTTTGTGACTAATTTTGTAATTTTCTGATTCCCTTTCTTCCTAATCTCTTATTTCCCTCTGTCCTCTCCCATCTTTGGACCACTCTGGGCCATCTGTATCTAGGGAAATGATCCTTCATATTCCTAGCTGCAGCTGCTTCAATGCTTTCCAAAGCAAAATTCTTTCACTGGGCCTATGGGAGAAACACAGCTCCAGGGAAAACTAAGGCTCATTTTTCTTAGCTAGAGCCTGCAATACTGCTCATGATTTAGGTGCATCATCAGCACAGGTTATTATTTCCTTAACATTGAAATAAGTCACTTTAAATGCACACTTTCACACTCACTCAGGCAGGATGAAGGGTACGGTTACTTGTTTAGGAGATTATACCTGTAAAGAATTCATTCCTAAGGAAAATTATCATAAAACCTTTTTTTTCCCCCATCTGATTTCTCTCTCATGATGTATTTTGGAATCAGTAGGAGAACTTTAGTTGCGGAATTTTCACATCAATGAGGGTTGTCATCTTGGCAGATTTTCACAGGACTAATAAGGTATCTCTTTTATAATGATAATGGCTCCAAACCCCTTTTCCCTCTGGACACCACAGTACATCTTGAGCTAATTATGGTTAGAAATTCTGGCTCCAAAAAGAGGTTTTTTTTCACTAAACTGTTTTCTGATGAGCACAAGAAGATTATGCTCTATGCAAAGGTGTGTGACACTGAGTGTTACTCACACAGCAGCAAAATCATGAGTCTTAGCAGAAATTAAATACTCCAAACATGCAGTGATGTGTGTCAACATGTGCACTGGGAAAGCCTTAATTCAGGTAGTTCCATTCTCACTGCAGTAAGTGAATCATGCAGAACATTCCCCTTTCACCAAGATCCTTCTTTCCCCATAGATGCTGTCACTAAAACCAAGTGGCTGTCATTGTATTACTGATTCCATTCTCTAAAATATTTGTCCTCACTTTTTCCTTCAACTTAAGAGTCAGGTTGCCAGACTACCATCCTGATGGTGATGGATTATAAAAATGTAGCATAAAAAAACCCCTAGCAGACATATAAAACATGTTTTCAATCAAATAAACCTCTTAGCATGATATTAAATGGAAGAAAGCCAGGCATTCCCTAGAAGTTTATCCACTTCTCTGGATATTCTATGTAGGTTTTTAATTTTCTATGGGCTTATCTACTAATACTTTCAATATGCCCATCATTTCAGTCTGAGTTAGTCCTGTACTTCAACTGCCCTCTCAGTAAGGAGATAACCCCCAGCTTTGAATTGGCCTTTCCTTCTGGGAGCACTCCTGGGACTTCTGGAACCTTGGATTTAACCATCATATCCACAAATACTACTTCTGTTTACTCACAGCTGTTCCTGTCAAACCTTTCTCACACTTAGTGTATCAGGTTTGATTTTCTTTCTCTGCAACAGTTTGGTATGGGATAGTTCCATATAGGGTCTGCATGGGTCAGTCCTAAATGTATGGATCTGACAGGGAGGAATGGTAGATTCTGGCTCTGGCTCTGCCACGAGCTTGCCAGCTTGATCCTGGCATCTTTCTACACCTCACTTTATTTACAGTTAACTAGAAGTAGCCCCTAACTCTGTCAAAGCAAATTCTGAGGGTACATTCAAGTTTGTAGTACACAGTTCGTAGTACACTACAAGTTTGTAGTACAAGGAATTCCTTGATTTTAAAACATCTTGACTGCAAAATATTTCTCAGAACTGTCTTGATAGTGAGACTGAAAGAGCAGCAGCTCTTCTGATGATTTTGCATGTAACTTTTTGTCTGCCAGCGTTTTCCATTTCCCAGCGTAGAATGACAGTCATGCTGCTAGGAATTTGTCCTTGAGCCTCTTGATAACCATGGAAACCATTATTATTTATTGCATACATTTGTAAATTGTTCAGTCTTTTGCCAACTTGCCACTATCTGCAGTTAAAAATTATCAACTCAGAGAAAAACACCTTCCACACCTCCTGATTTAAAAGCACAGCAGAACCTTGCTATGTGCCTTCCTAGACAGAGTAGTAATTGATTCTCTGGTGCCAGTATTTCAGGAAGCTGTCAGAATCTCTTGGGATAAATGCCTTCAGAAGTCCATGTATCAGAGGCAGGTATAATAATAAAATTTCTGTTTTGTCTTTGTGAGAATCTAGCTTTCTTGCCAGGAAAGCAAGCACTTATCACTCACTGCAAGGGAACTATGTCAGACTTTGAAAACAGTGTCCAGAAAGCATTAGGAAGGACCCTGGAGACAGATTGAGGGCTCATCCTCTGGTCCATGCTGAGCTGGGCTTCTCAACCCCACGTGGAGGAACAGCCACTAATGATCCAGTAAATTTTATCTCCAGATGCCCAGCGTCCATATTATCAATCATCTAAACATCCACTACCATTCTCCAGATGATTCCCAATATCTAATATGATTTTTATATTTTTATATCTCTATATATGTACACACACAGATGTACGTATATACATACATATACACATACATGTAAATGAAGGTATATGTAAAAGTTATATTTTATAGAAATATGGTTTTTTATTTTTATACATGTCCATATATAAGCACTGTTTTCCTGAGTAACCAGGGTTAATAAAAAAGGATGGATGGAGTAAACATCAAAGAAGAAGAAAATTTTTAGAAAACATTTTGTGAGATAGTATCTCATGATTTTCCAAGCTACTGTGATTTTGGGCATATAGTGCTACTGTTCTTGATGTTCCCCTAGAGCTCTGAAACACTGTTATTCAGTTAATTACTGCTTGGTCACACATGATTTGGGATAAGGTCAGCTCACTTCTCAGTGCACATGTTACTGCCACGTGCCCAGAGGAAAAGCAATTGCATCTTTTAATCTGATCTTTGGTTTTCGTTGCCGTTTAATACTGCAAATGTAATAGAATTTCAGCTTTCATTTTTTATCTTCTGATGCTTTGACATGTTCAGACAAGAAAGATTAGGATCAAATATATACATGGAATAAAACTATTTTTAAAGTCCTGACCTGTATTCTGAAACCTTTGTGTGCTACTGGAGCAGCCTGCTTGTATTTTTCCTAAAGTTAATTGAAATGAATTAGTTACATATTAAAAAAATAACATGATTGAAGTAGTATTCATGGAAACAACATCATTTAGAGTCATTCCTTTCCTGCAGTCTGATTCAGCTATGAATCAAGACTTGAAAAATATATGAATCCTCTTGAAATGTCTTCATGTTTCATCTGAGCAGGCAGGAAGTATTCCCTGTGCCAGCTTCTGGTAAGCTGGAATGCTGCACAGAGTGTGACTGCTCATAAACCAACTGCTCAGCCAAGGACTGGCCTGTGGTGCACAGGCAGCAGGGGCTCCTCGGTGGGATAAGAGAGGAGCCAAGCTCAGGGAGGTGGAACATGATCTGCATCTATCAGGCCAGAGACTGAGCTGTGACTGTGCTCTCCAGGAGGATTTGTAGCTTCATCATTTCAGGTTGCTTGTGGCCAGAATCCCTGTGAAGTAGAGCAACAGTACAGGATCTGTTTTCTTTCCTGTGATCTCTCTTATCTATCTGCAATAAGAAGTAGACAATTAAACTGATCAGATAGTATAATGATATTTTAATCATTAGTGCCTCCTTATAATATGCAAAAGGACTTCATGTAATACTTTTCTCATATAGTGCCCTAATCAGTGAGTGGGAATTTTCCCTAAGAAAGGAAGTTGGGATTAATCTATAAATCTGTCTGGCCTAGGATTCTTAAACTGAAGAGGGCAGGTTTAGATTAGGCATAAGGAAGAAGTTCTTTACTGTGAGAGAGGTCAGGCACTGGAACAGGATGCCCAGAGAATGCTCCGATCCTGGGAGCGTTCTTGTCCAGGCTGGATGGCACTTGGAGCAACCTGGTCAGGTGGAAAGTGTTCCTACCCATGGCAGGGGGGCTGGAACAAGATGATCTTTAAGGTCTCTTCCCATCCAAATCATTCTGTGATATCACTCTATCATTCTTATGCAGTCTCTCACCAATTAGAGAATATCTGTCACTCACTCACAAAATTATAGCTCATAAATGTAATTCTGGGCACTCCTTAAACCTCTGTAGCAAAATAGCAAATGTTACAGTGAAACAGATGAGGGGATAATGAAAGTATCTTATTATAAAAAAAGATTTGAGAGAATATCATATAATCACACTATTTTTAGGGCTGGTGAGATGATTTGCAGTCCTGGAAGAGACAGTGGCACTGAGTTTGCCAGGAATTGAACTGCCCTGTGTATATCACATTTAACTGTGCACTGACGGCATGTAGGAACCTTTGGTCACCACACCACCCAGCTGCCTTGTCCTTTCTAAATACTTTTGGAACAAGACCCAGAAGGATCACATTTAGTTCACTTCCAGCTGTGAGTCTTCCCTGTGGATGCATGTTAACAGGAATGCTGTTCTTTGAGCAGTCAAATGAAAACACATAAATATGATGCTCTTGCTGTGTTCTTCTCCTAGAGGTTTTCTTTCCTCTTACATTTCTTAATATGTACAGCTCTGTTGGTCCATTATTCACTTCGTTGTGTGCTGATTGTAAGTAGATTATTACTTCTGCAAATCTCAGGATTAAAAACTGTAATGATATCATAAAATGGAGGACACTGCCTATTAAAAAAAAAAAAAAGCCATCATTTAATCTTCATTAAGCATTTTAAGGATTGTAGAATTTAAAATGTTATTAAATAAAAAAATTAGCAAACCCACATTATTATCCACATCAATCAGTTCAGGATTAGCATTAATTTAAAGCAGGCTCCTTTGTAACAGTGTTTACATAAAGATAAGCCATACAACTACAAATAAATTTTCATCTTTATTACTGTTTTCTACTGAGACTTCATTGAGTTCCAGTTAACTTTTCTCATTCTGTTAAATTTGAAGGCCGTTATTAGAAACAAGACTGTTGTCTTTTCTGTTGTGTAACTAAATGACTTCACAGATAAAGAAAGAATCCCAAACACACCAGATAAAGTCCCTTAACAATGTCACTAGTAAAAGGCTATTTTTTGAGCTCTGAGATTGTCAGTCAACCTTTCAGTTATAAAATACAACAAAACCATTAATCTGTCCTGATTTAGAAATAATTTTAATTACACAAAAGAAAATATTTTCCATAGCTGTAAATCAAGCTGAAATAAGGAGTTTTATTTATGTTCCAGAATCCTCCAAAATCCCACTGAATAATGGAAACATTAGGCAATTGGAATCCTTTGGCCTTTCAGCCTACATGAATACAAATTAAGTTGCAATGAAAAATAAGGAAGAAATGGTATCAGACTTAAATGAAATACATTATACATTAATGTGTTTTAAGTCAGGCACTGAGAAGCAGTATCTTCTGTAAGAAGAAATGAAAGACAGCACACTTGGATTTTAGAAATATGCTTCACCATTTTAATGACTGCCTAGAAATGCTTCCCTGTGTTTGTAAAAGTGGTGTGGATGTGTGGATGGTTGGAATGTGACTGCCAAAGACAGCACAGAAAACAAAGACTGTATTTTAGAAGCAGCTCTAACTAGGCTTCTTAAATTGTTTAACTAGTCTGCTTAAATAATTTAGATCTAAGTAAGTATAAATTATTTAGACTGATGTAGTGTTTTGAAACATCATGCATTGTCAGCCCTTAGAAGAAAGAGCAAGGTGTAAAAATTCCTGAGGCAGGGTTTGATGGCAGATTTTACTGAACTGGTCCAGGCTACTTCTACTCCAGCATCACTGAAAAATAAGAGCAGTTTAAGCCCAGTTAAGTTCACTGTTTTTCCTAGCAAGGACAGTGTAATGCATCCTGAGCTGAGCATCTCTGAACATCAGCAGGGCTGGCCACAGAATAACACATCACAGAGTTTTAAAAGCACATCCTGGACCAATATTTGAGTATTCTTTCAGCAGTGTTCAGAAGAAGAGTTTGACAAAAAAACCCCCACTTTTCTGAAAGAAGAGTATGAAACCTCAGCAAGCCCATAAAAACAGCAACACTGTCTTTGCAAGGTAGATATCTGAGACAATTATTTCAATAACAAAGCAGCTGAAACTGCAATGAACAGGTTTTCATTTAAATATTTCCCTATTAACTAAATATTATTTATTTAATATTATAAAGCAGTAGATATCACTAAGGCCTGAAAAGATATCAAATCTGCAATTACTTAATTTGGATTCCTTTTCAAAGCTAAGAAAAACAAAGGACTTAGTCTTAAATGTAAGAAGGTAAATGTGTACTTCAGCAGAATGAGTTTGAGCTCACCTCTATGTTTTCCCTTAAGTAAAAAGGGAAGATGCATTGATGGGGAACCATTATAAAGACCTCAATTTGCACCAAACTGAATTCTTTTATTCTTATACAATTATTTATTGCAGAGTGCTACAAAATTTCATTACTTGTGGACACTATAGATGGAAATAATACATATACACACATATGACCAGACTCATGTTAACTTTATGTGACATTTTACTTTATGTGACATTAGCCCATTGCTTTCCCTACTATCTCAGCAAACAAGTTCATAGACTTGAAATATCCATTTTAGTGCATATTTTTAAGGTAGTACAAATACGAGATTACCTGAATAGTTTAGAAAGTTCAAGAAGTTGAAAAGTAAATAAGTCATTTCAGAGACAGTGACTCCTCAGTGTCAAAAGAAAATGTGAAAAATATAAGGGATGTATTCCTTAATGAAAAAAAAATATATATTTGTAGAGACACAGATTATGAAGACAGCTGAAAGTTCATTTTTTATGCCTGTTGATGAATACATTTTACAGAATCACGAGAAATTAATGAATTTTCATTTCATTTTGAAATGAAAAATTTCAACCCCTAACCATCCAACTGCATGCACTGTCATATATTTAATCAAAAGTCCACCTAGACCCCAAGAACCATATGGCCTCTAATTTTATCATCTGTTTTCTTTTTCTTGAATGTTGGTGAGTTCTTGCAGTTGCTGCTGCAGTATTTTGTAAAAGTAAAATGCCCACAATGAATACATTATTACTTATATGTGGGGGAAAAAATCAGTGGCACTGGGTGCTTAGCCCTTTTGAACTTGAAAGAATGCAAACCAAGAAAATATAGCTCATCTATCAGACAACATAAAATCTGAGTACAAGTAGAATAGAATATGTTTGAATGCAGTAACAGAAAGTGGATGCATGAAGTAAAAGTGAAATTATTATGATCAGATTAGTTTGCAGCAGTCACAGCATTTGAGCTACAGAGCAAGGATTTTTTTTATGGACATCATGGCAAAGATGATTTTATAAAGTGATGCAGGAAGCAGACTGTCCTTGCTTTGAGGATAATTTTAACTCAAGCAGACTTACTTAGCTTCATTGTCATGCAGAGAATTAGGAATATCTAGCTCAGATTTTCTAGAGTGTAGGGCTCTGCTACATGGTCAAAACTGAGAAATCCTTCTTTCCTTTCCCACTAGAGTGGAATCCCTGGCCTGTGAACTCTTGGGGCTGGGAGAATGTTTGTGTGAATATCACTAACTGCACATCCAGCTTTTCTTGGGATGGTTGGTGTCACCCACTGCTGTGTCTCTGCTTTTGGGGGCAGCACACTGCCAGGTCAGTGAGCAAAGGGGATAGTAACAAGCTTTTAGTCCATCTCCCAGTGTAATATAATGTCCATTTAAATCAACTTAATAGAAAATCAATTCAGGGTGAAGACCTCAAGATGAAAACATCTGATAATAAACTGTTAGGATAAAATACTGCAGCTGATCATAGCTGGACCTCAGCCTGCAGTCTGTCTGTAGGAGGGTTAACACCATTTTTTGAGGCAAGCAACCAGAAGCTGGAGCTTTGTATGTAATGCTTCCTTTTTCAAAAACTCTGAATTCTGCTTCAAGACTGTATCTTAATCTTTAGCCTATATAAGCATATGGAAATCTGTTAAATGCCTAAACAGATAGTGAAGGTTCTCAAAACTAAAGCCCTTAAAATATCTCTAGGTTGCTTTCTTCCTTCACATATGTAGTTTTCTTCCAGAGCTCTGTTTCATAATTGTTTCCAGATTATAAAAGCATGAGCTGGAGTTAAAAAATGTGGTTATTCCACCGCTTCCAGGTCAGCACACACAGCGTGTATATCTCCTTTGTGCTGCTTACAAGTGTTCCTGGTTCTCTGATCTCCATTCCTTGATCTCGCCCACTGTGCCTCAGAGATGCACCAGGGGAGCTCCACAATCACTTTGTCAGAGAGGACTTCAAGTATTGGCATTGAAGAAACATCTGCCAGTGCCTGCAGAAAGGCAGTGGGAAACATAACTCTCCCAGTGAGTCTTTAATATAATTTCTTTAAGTTTTGGGAAGGAATTGGAGAAGAAAGTTATTAGGAAGGCATTTCAGTGGGAATGGGGAAGTTGTTCTGATGAACAAACAAGGGAAAAATCAAATCTATGGTAATGCAGTTGATGCTTCAGAAGCTGAGAATGACTAGCAAGAAAGGATGATTGTGTGGTTAAAGCACCAATGTCTGACTGAGGAAATCTGAGTTCATTTCCTGGCTTTGCTATCTCTTCAGCTCTGAGCAAGAGATTTAATCTCTCTGCTTGCCTTTTTTTTCCTCTTCCTGTAGCAGAGGAGAGTCATTATACTTCAGATTGTTGTAAGAACAAATGCATTAATGTGGCCGGTACATTTAAGTTTAAGCAAAACAAACAAACAAACAAACAAAACCACCACAAAAACATAAAAGCTACAGTTCTCGTTCCCTCTTATTTTAAAAAGTCCTTTCTGCTGCCTATGGGGCAAATGTACCAAAGTCTTCACACCCTGTGTCTAGAAAGATGAGGAGGCACTTCTAGTGCCTGGGCTGACATCTGGGCACACCCAGCTTCTAGTCAAGAGGTGATCAAGGCTTATCAGCTACAGGGTGTCGGTTTTATTCCTACACAAACAGAGCCTGAGGCGCAGCTTCCTCCCTCTGGGAGGCTTGATGAAGCAGGCAGGCAAAAGCTTAGAAAAATTTGCTATCAAAACTTTCTAGAGAAAATAAACTTTTAACACCTGATGTTGAAGCATGGCAGTATGAGATGGTGAAATGCTATGACAACAAAAAGGTGAAGGCCCCAAACCAGGATCGATGCAGAAACACAAGCCCCAAGGCAGAGCATTTGAGGTGTGAGTAATGACTCAGTGATCCACCTCACTGGCAAGGAACTTCCTGAACCTTCTGCCAGTGCCTTCTAATTCCTAGCACAGGCAGAAAATTTGAGGAAATTAAACTCAATTAATTCTGTGAGCACTGGAATGGAGAATGCCTGGTCTTCTGTGGTGGTTCAGTGCAAGAGTCCTTCAGGATTTTTGTATAGCTGTGTCACCAGCTTTCTCCTTTGAGTGTGCTCTGTTGTCGTGTGGGCAGCTGGACCAAGGCTGGGATCATCCTAATCCCTGTGCTGGGCACTGCTTGGGCTGCACCTCCAGTGCTGTCTTCAGTTCTGGGTCCCCACTTTACAAAGGACATTGAGGGGCTGAAGTGTGACCAGAGACGGGCAACAAGGCTTGTGAAAGGTTTGAAAATATTTCTTGTGAGGAACAGCTGAGGGAGCTGGGGTTGTTTAGTCTTGAAGAGGCTTGGGGTTGGGGACATCATCGCATCATTGCCCTCTGCAACTCACTGACAGCAGGTTGTAGTGAGGTGGGGCTGGTCTCTTTGCCATGTCTGCAGAGAGAACAGGAGGAAATTACCTTAAACAGGAGGGATTCAGATTAAATACCAAAAGACAATTTTTTCACTGTTTGGGTGGTAGCACTGGAGTAGGTTGCACCGAGAGGTGATATGGCCACCGTCCCTGGAGGCGTTTGTCATCGGGTTCTGGCGCTGGGCGATGCTTTAAGGGTTACAGTGGCAGTGCTGGGCGGATGGCTGCACGGGGTGATCTTAAAGGTCTCTTCCACCTCTGACTATGCTATGATTCTACCCTTCCACGCCTCAGGGCCGGGACACCTGCAGGCGCATTCCTGCAAAGCTTTCAATTCCCATTTGCCCTTGGTTCTGCCAGCGAGCTCGGCATTGCTGAGGCAGGCTGGCAGAGGCGGCCCGCGGGCCTTGCCCTCCCGGTAGCAGCGTCACACGGCCGGGCTGCGGCGGCCGCGCTGGGCCAGGCGCCCGGTGGCTCCCGGGGCACGGCGGAGGGGGCGATGGGTGCGGTGAAGGAGATGCGGCAATGGGGGACACGTGTGCGGGGGAACACGGGTGTAATGGGGGAGCTGCGGCAGTGGAGGAGATGGCGGACACGGGTGCAGGAGGATATGGGTGCGACGGGTGCGAAGATGAAGATGCGGCGACACGTCCCGGCCGCGGCGTCGCCATGGGCAGGGCGGGGCGGGGCGGCCGCGCTGACGTCAGGGCGGGCCGAGGGGCGCGGGGCGGCTGCGTGTTCCCGCCCTCCGCCCCTCCCTGCGCGGGCCGGCCGGCGGGACCCGAGGGCGCGGAGCCGCCCTGCCCCGGCAGGCGACAGCGGCCCGCACCGTCCGGCGGTGAGTGCGGGGCGGCCGCGCCGCCACCCCCGCGCCGCCCCTCGCCCCTCATCGGGGGCTCTTTGCCGGCGGGGAGCGGCCGCTGCCCTCCTCCCAGCGCCGCCGCCCTGCGCCGGGGCGGGGGTCGCCGCTCGGCCGGGGATGCTGCGGCAGCGGGGGCCGCGCGGGCCGCGGGAGGCCGGGGACGGACGGACGGGCGGGCGGGGCGGCCTCCTGCGCGGCCCCGGCGGGCGCAGCGCTCACCTCCGGGCCCGCTGAATGTCACGGGCGAGCCGCCCGCGGGGCTGCGCGCTCGGGGGCAGCCTGGCACGGCGGGCCCGGCGCGGGGAGTGCCCCGGTGCCGGCTCTGCGGTGGTATATGAGCCCTGTAATTCGGTGTTCGGGGAGACTCAGGTGCCTTAGGAGCAGCTGCTGCGAGCCCCGGTCACAGAGGTCTTGTAGCGTGAGGTTTCGTATCTCGAGGGTTTTAATCTCCGAAAAGGGGAAGAAGCAAAAGCACCCAGTGTGTGTTCAAAGACAACAGTTAAAAAAAAAAAATAGTAACGGTGGAAGAGAATGATAATGGTGCCATATCTACTTTAGCAGTGATCTGTTGAGATTTTTAGCAAGGGGATGTTCTGTACGTTGTGGTGATTTCGCTTTAATGACACTGAGACTTTGCTTTCGTCACCCAGAGCCTGATGTTCACTTCGCGTTCTGTCAAATGTACTTTGGCACACAATGAAACGTAGGCAACCTCAGCCTTTAACTTTGAGCTGGAGGAGGTCGAGCTGTTTATCTTCAGCTTAAGAAAGCAAAACTGCATGGGAACTTTATGCTGTGGCAGAGCGTTAGTGTCCAGGCCAAACATCAAATTAAGGTAAGTATTGCCGATCTGGTACTCAGTCTGGTACGTTGTGTAAAGATGTAAAGCACTTTTCAGGGGAATTGGTGCACCTTGCAGGGTTAGAAGTTCATGTCTGTGGCAGGTTTGTTCTTGGTGTCTGTGGGCTTTGAGCCTTGATTTGGTGCAGAATAGAATTTTTTGTTAAGAAGGTGTCAAAAGTGAAATGAAGTTGCATCTTAAGTTCTCATTTTGTTACATTTTTATAATTGAGAGCCATTTCACATATTTACCTAGACTTTTCTGGATTTTTCTTTTATGGAGACACAAAACTCTTGGGTTAGTCTGAGGCAGTAAATATTTACATTGTTTGCTAATAATGAATGGAATTGGCAAGATTTTTTCTCATGTATGTAATGATCACATACCTCTAAATTCTATGGGTCTATTTTGAATTACATGCCTCCAAACTGAAGAGGTGATGGCCTAACTAAATAAGACTAAACTAAATGAGTAACAACCAGCTACCTAAATGTCAGCCAAGGGTCTATGTTGATATACAACTTAGAGTAGGAAAGTTGCTTTTGAAGTTGAGATTTAATTTCTGCTCATGGATAGTGTTTTTTGTTATAAAAATATCAATATTTGGGTTCCAAAAACTGCCCAGTATTGTCTTTTAACTGTAAAGCTGTTGAAACTGTAGAAATAGTTTCAATTAACATAATGATCACATTTAATGTATTGTTATACTAATGAGTAATCCTGTTTAGTGGAACTGTTCGTGTAAAAGCTCATTGGAGTAAAATCCATTACTTTTGGACCTGATCATCCTTTAAGAGGGATTGGTTATTTGGAATAAACCAGTTAGTAGGAAATGTTGGCATGGGCTCTTTAGGTAAAAAGCTGTCATGCCATCAATATTGAGAGGAACATTGTTTGCCTGGAATCTTTAGAAAGTGTGGATCTCTAAAAATGGAGAAGAGGTGAAGGAACTAAGATTACAGAAAGTAATATGATAAAATATATCAACAGTGGTTGTGGTGTTCTCTTTTAGCCAGTATTCACTGTAAACAGCAGCACCATCTTCTTAATTAGAAGCTTTCAGGCAGGGTTAAGTCCCATGCCAACAGGGATGCTAAGAAGATCAAAATACTAATGGTGCTTTTGATAATTAGGTTGAAAATCCTGTATTGTGTTTCAGTTGGAGCAATAAAAACAGATTATGTAAATCTCTGGATACCTGCACACATGTATGTTACAGTAAAATCCCAACAGCGTTAAATTGTTGTTCCAAAGTTTAAATTTGGCTCATCAGTAAAGGTCTTTGCAGTTCTTCCTAGCTTTTGGAAACACTCTCCAGCTCACTCTTAAACTGCTACCAAGTAGGTGCATATTGGAAGATATTCTGAGAATGTCGTTTTCTCCTTAATCAAAAGTAGCTGGATTTGCAGAGATCTGGACTTTGCTCAGTAGTCATTCTCTGTTCTAAAAGGAGGATTCAGCTGCAGCAGTTCTGCTGACAGTATCCTATAGGAATTGAAGAAAGTCTTCTCAGGGTGGGGGTTTTTGCTTATCCCTGGTCACATGGGGAACTGGTGTCGCAAGTTCTTGCTAAAATGCCTGTTTCACTGCAGATTGTTGGGTTTTTCATGAGCACTTAGTCTGGGCTTAGTTGAGGTCCTGCTCTGCAGAGTGCATTTTAATGGCCTTTATTGAAGAAGTACTGGCAATGTCCTCACTGCAAGGAGGTTTGGCTTCTTAGCTAGAGGAAATGGGTGATAAGGATTTACTTTGATGAGGTGGCTGAACAATTTATGGATCAGGAATAACCCTTAAATTGTAAATAATTTCTGCAATTATTCCCTGAAGCCTAAGAAGTTCTGTGCTTTTAGGCTAATCAGCCCAGATGGCTTGTGACACACACAGCACAAGGGAAGCATCCAGGGAGAACTGAATGTCCCAGCTTCTCTTGACTCAATAATGTATCTGCTTTAGGCTGAGACTGAAAAATCTCCTCTTTTGGATGGATGCAGAGTTTATCACTACAATGTGGATTTGGATGATAATTCAGTTCACACTCTTTTTGTAAATTGTTTTTATTACTGTCTTTACCTAAATGCTATTTTTTTCTGACCTTACATGTTAAAATTACTACATAACCATGTTAATACATATTTTTGATGAGTTCAGGGATGCTGTGGCTTTTGAGTAACCTTCATCTCAGGCAAACTTGCATAGGCAGAAACTTGGCAAGGCCCAGGCTGCTGCTGTCAGTAGCAGGAGACTTGAGGAGAGGAGCACAATCTGTCAACCTGCGTAGCCTTGTCCATCAGTAAACAGAGTTAAAAACAGAGAAAAATAATTTTCTGTGTAAGTCTTTTAATCATAAAAGCTTTCTAAAATGGCAATTTGGATAACTATAGCTTTACTATGATTACATTGAGATCCTGATTAAACGAAACAAACAATATGTATCGCCTTCCTGTAAATTTGAATAAAATACAGCATAGATGAGTAACTCTGAAACCGATCCTGTGACAAATTGTCACTTGTAACTGAAGTTACAGCTCAGTTTCTCTGAGAATCTTTTTTTTTTTTTTTTTTTGCCTTCCGTTGCAAACCTCTGAGGACATAACAAATATCTGAGTCTTCCACATTGTAGGAAACTGACCTTGAGAAGTACATTCCAGTATAGCTGTTGGTGTATCACAAAGCTGGTAGAAAAACACAAAACACACATTAAAATACTGGAGGCTGTCAGTCTGTTGTCAAAAATATATCGGTATTTGTTATGCTGTGGCAAACTTGCAAAGTTGTTTGGTATGCAACGTTTTCAGGGAGTCTGGTGTTGAACTGGGAACTGATTTATATCAGTGGAATTGTAGACAGAAGCTGTATTGAGTCCAGGACTAATGAAATGAAACTCAATAGCAAGAAAATTATACTTTGAAGATGATGTTTACAAATGAGCAAGTTTCAGCTGAATGCTGAAAGTGTGTGGCTGCAGTGTTTTTGATCAAGGGTGGACGTTAAAGAGAAGTAAAACTTTAAATAATACATACAATTACATACAATACAGTATCTTCGTGAAAGCACATAGATGTGAAACAAACTGGTGTGTTTGGTGGCAAGGAGAGCAGGTAGCGGTGGCCTCTTCTGGCAACGTAGGGAGTTTAGAAGTAGTTTTAGTCGTTTTCCTTGGGAATCTGTGCAAGACAATGAAATAACCTTAACAGAATCGTTATTGGGGTTCTGGAGCTCCTTGCTTAAGGCAATCAAGGATGCAAGAAGTTTGGGGGCTCAAGGACAGGTTACAAAAAATAGTGGACAAGAGATCTGTGGAGGGCTCCTAAACAAACTGCATCAAATTTAAGAAATTCTATGACTTGAGAGTAGTTGAAGGTTGAGGAAGTCACATTCTGTGTTTGCCCTGATCATCCCTTCCCTGATGCGTTTTTATTTTAAGGCAACCACAGGAACTAATGGGATTTTTGTATTCCTCACCTCTAAAATAAAATTGACTGGCGGAACTGTACGGAGAATTGAACTGGGCATGGAGATGCCATGATCCATGCACAGTGAAATACCATGATTTATATAATATTTTCAGCTTATCCAGGATTCACTGTCTGTCTTTCATGATAGCAGTGTTAAAGAATTTCTTTGTCAGTGCTTTTTCTAGTATGGTTTTAACCCAGCAGTGGCTGATTTAACAATATGTTTTTTAGATACATAGCAATGCGCTGACATGTTCTTGTTCTCGAGATCACAATTGGCTGTGAAAAACTGAACTATGCTGAAGTAGCATTGGCAATATATAGAAAAGAAAATCTCAGAACTATTGTTTTCTATCTTCTTTCTGCTTCATCTTGTCTAATCTTGCTCAGTTATAACATATGAACCTCTTCAGGCTTTTTGAAGATAGCCCAGTACTGGTGAGTCTATGAATTACATGCAGTCTCTTCCAATTATCTCTGCTTGCCATTCAGCTTAACCTATAACGAGAATTCTTACTCAGGCAGCAGGAGAAAGAAAGAAAGAATGAGTGTATGTGGCTGGAGGGGGGAAAAAAAAAGCAACTTAGATATTGGTTGAAAGCATGGCCTCATTGAAGATTTAAACCCATGGAAATTCTTAATCTTAAGATGCCCACATAGATAAATTGTTCAGCAGCAGTTCAGACAGGAAGTATTGTTTCTGTTATTAGTCATTATTTAATCATTACAAAATACATATTGAAAAATATGTTAGTACCAGTGTAAGAGGCTTCTAGCTCAAGACAGTCAGTGTTTTTACATGGAGAACATGCATCAGTTGAATAAACAAACCAGAGGAGTAGGATGGACAACATGGCAGTCTAAAAAAGGGATATTTCCAGTTATAATTAGTTGTATACCAAGTTTCACTTGGCTTTCAGCCTGCCTGTTCTTATCAGCAAGAAAATCCTGTTCCAGCTAGCATGTATTACTATGTGAGAAGTAGAAAACAGTAACTGGTAATCAACTGTTTCAGTTGGTTACTCAGTCAGTGGTGAAGTAAATCTTTCCTAGAAGAGTTAGAGATAGAAATAGTGTGTTTGAATCACTTGGTGACAGTGGATAGTGCTGAGGAAAAAAGGGTCATTCCTCTGTTTTTAAGTGAAATGTTTGCTGGAGAACAGGCAATTCCTACTGATTTGCAGTAGGACATTGCTTTTGAGACAGATGCAATTTTTATGGATTTGTTCTTACAAGACAGATTTAATTACCCATGTGAAATGCTGTTGCTGAAGGACTAATACCATCAGCAGAAGCAGGGGCCTGTTCCTGCTATCAGTTGCTTTGATGCTGACACAATCACTAAATGTGTTAAGGGGAGATCAAGATCTGACATTTCACTGGTAGAAAGCTTTAATTCTAGACTGCAACATATCTTTGTGATTTTTCAGTCAATCTTAGCCACCACATAAAATATAAACTGCCTTTATGATGTTAGCAGTGATGCCACCTTTTAAACTCTTCTGAAAGGCGGGTTTCTGATTACCTGCTGCCTTACTCATCATGTAAGAATGCCAAAAATTTACCTGTCTGAGAAACCTTGGAAAAAAAGACTGATGTGAGGGAGGAGTCTTTCCATAATCTATGTACTTGCACACAAACATATACACAATTATGGCTTATCTTCCAGGACAGAAATCTTGCTAAAGGCAAGGAAATACTAATACAGCATAGGAACCTAGATATAAATGTGCCTTGTAGTCACAGTATGTTTGTTTGGGGTTGTTTTTGGAAGGGCTTGGGAGGTGGTGATGGTGAATGATTAACAGGTTTTGGCTTCTTTGTAGCTGTGTGACTTTGTCTTTAGGTTGCAGGGCATTGGCTCTGTAAGGCAGGCAGTGTCTGTCTTTTCTTACTTCAGTTTTTCCCCTTTATTTTTGTTATCCCTGCAAATTTGGTAACAATTTAAAGTATCAACAAAGAGAGAAACAAGTAAAGGCTCTTTGTTTCTCTTACAAGTATGTTGAAAACATCTGCATCTTTTGCTTCTTAGGAGCAATTAAGCAACCCTAGTGAAGAAGCTTGATTTGCTCACTCAGGTTGAATCTCTCTGGATTGGTTCAGTTCACAGGAGGATGTTCCTTGCATAACACAATGAGTGAAGTAATCCACATAATTTAATTCCTTCTAGCAGGGGTGTTTCTGCACTGGAGCCAGATATATTGGTCATGATTATGTTAATTGTTTCTGGTATATGGCAATACATCCCTCTCACCTCTTGCAGTGTTCTTGCAGGGGTCAGCACACCTAATGTAGTGCTTTTATCATCTGGGCCTTGTGTGCCAGTGAAAACCACTGTGCTCTGGGTCCTGTGTTTTGGAGCTGGTTATGCAAGGGCTGTCTGGTGTTCATATCTGCAGGTATAGGCTTGACATTGCTCGTCCAGATTGAACAAGATCTGCTGAAGAAAGGAATTGATGACTTCCTGCAAGAGGATGCATCAGATGAATAGCAGGTTCAGAGAGGAGTCATGCATCTCCAGTGCCTTATTCCAATTTCTCTCTGACCTCTGTCCCTTACAGCAGTTAGGCTGTCAGCACTAAAGCAGGAAAGAGTAACTGTCATTGCACTTCACGTCTCATTTATGAACAAACCATAATAACCTGCATTAACACTTAAGAGGAACCTGAAATTGCATTGTCAAGTTCTTCTTCTTCTTCACAGACCCTGATATTCTCTTTTAGTGGGAGTAATTTATCTGTACCCTCAGTTATACTCTTCCACCTTCTTTTCTTTGTGCTGAAGCTGCTCCTTGCTGCAGCTGGCTAAACATCTGGACCTTGACTGCCTTCCACCTTGTTAGTTGTATAAGAATTATGAAAATCAGTGCAACTTTACTTGTTCGAGACAGAGGATTTTAGCAAAAGTTTTTCTTTTAGTTAAAATTTGCCTGACTTTTTTTTCAATAAAATCTAAAGGGGCTTATGATAACTCATACCCTGTTTTATTTCAATGTTTTGATTAGGTTTGATGTAAAAATTTGGAGTTTAAAATCCATAGTTTTTGTTTTACTAATATGAAAAGCACAAGTGGGCAACAATTGCACAGTATTCTTGTCTGGGCAGATACCAATTAGCCCTTTTTTGCTTCGTTGAGGTGCCTGATACTCTGTGTAAACAGCATTCATGGCATAGTGAATTGACAATGTGGCCCTGAGGGATGCAAAGGGAGGTTTTGATTCTGGAAACATTGTGGTGGATTTCTTCTACAAAATAGAGCTGCACTTACCTATTTATTTTTCTCCAGTAAGTGCCTATGTCCTCCTGCCTTATCAAACATTAAGAATTCTGATGAATAGCAAGAATGCTTTTAGAGATGGCAGGGGATGTCACATTTTCTACTGTATTGACTAAAGATACTGCTCAATGTTAGAAACACTAAAACTCCAATCTCTTTATGATGTATGACTTGCTCCTTCTGCTTTTATTCATTATCATGTTCTGCTCATGTTCTTTGACCTAATATATTTTGACAGTAAATTGAGCACAAGAGCAGCTTGGATAACTGTTTTTTTGGTATTTGATAGATCAACCCTTCAAAGCAGGTAGAACCTCGTTAGTGCGAGGGAGGAAAAACAGATCTAAGATACCTTGAGATCTGAAAACAGAATCTCACAACTTGGGACAAAAAAATGCAAGGTAATTTCAGAGAAATAGAACAATAAGCCCTCACCATCTTGGATTTTCTTGCTATATTGCTCACTATGGTACTTTCAGACCGCAGTGTCAGGGAGGCTGGTGTTTGGATAGGACAAGGGAGAGTGGCTAAAATTCATAGATGCCTTGGTAAAGCATTGGGAATTGATTCAAGAACAGGTGTTTTGGAGAGATGGAAGACAGGAGAAAGAAGGCAGGCTTGGAGGATTTTACTGCAGAGCTGATAAATTTTACTGGATCTTGGACTGAAGGTGATATTTTTGACTGAACTGAACTCTGTGCAGAGTAAACAACACAAAAAATTGTAAATACTCAAAGTTCAATCTTGAAGCTATCAGCATTTCTAGTTGCATTCTGATTTATTTTAATTCATACAGCATGCACAGCTTCCTCAGGATTCATGATCTTGAATTCCCCAGGGCTCCTCATGCTCAGAGCAGGTGTTTTCCAGCTGGATCTCTTGCCAGTTTCTTCCATTCTTTTTAAGCTCCCATGGTCCTCTTAAAGCTGAAAATTGACTTGCAGTCATGCTGCCCATCTTGCAGTGTTCTTAAGCAAGTGCTAAGGAAGCCTTTTGCTGCTTCTGCAAACCTCACAGATTTTTCCCTGATGGCTTTCAATACCTCCCTACCTTGATGGAAATAAGATATTTTCACATAACTGATCTAATGTATTTTTAATAACCCAGAAGTGTAAGAGATGATTTTATAAGCTGTGTACAGGACAGAGTTGAAATACACATGCCCTTAAATTTCTGTGAATGAAACACAGATCTGAAACTGCTGGCATGGCAGAAGATCTGCAGAGGGGAATTGCTCTGGCCTGTCACCTGTCTGTCAGATGTGTTTCATCCATCAGCTGGGTATTCCACACTGCTGTGAAAATAGGAGGGGAATTTGGTCCTATTCAGGAATCTGGAACTGGAAAATGCTGTTATCTTCCTGGTGGCAGGGATCATAGTATTTGAAGTATTTTAAGCTTCATAGCTTGAAGTATTTTAAGGTGCTTAAGCTTTCAAATGTATCACTCTTTAAGCTGTCTTCTGTCGGGCAGAATCTCATTTGCAAAGCTGGACTTTGCAGAGTAGTTCATGTATAGGAAACTGCCTTCCTGGTGGTGCTGAAATAAACTGTGAATGAAGTTAGAGTGAATGTTGTGCTTGCCAGCTGAAACTAACAGTGCAGGATTTGATTGAGGTGTAAATAATCCTGTAGAGGAAGTACCAAGGAGGGTGAGAATGAATATCCTTTTGCTTATCACCAGGATCCTGAATATCCTTGAAGGTAAGGATGTAGCAGCTTTTCATTTAATTCAGATTATACTTCAGAGGGGGTCTGTGGATTTTAACTCCTTTTCCCTGGATCATTACGTAAGGCAAGGCTCTTTATAATTAGCTTAATTCCTGATTAGGCTTGTGTGCACTGGATAATGTATTTCCCAAGGCAAAGAATATAAAACTTGTTTGCCCAAATGTCAGTTTTTTAAAAAATCCATAGATTATTTAAGTCTAAAAGTGCTTTTAATTTCTTCATAGTACAACAGGCCACAATTTAAATGCTATTGAATTTGAGTCTTCTGGGGTGCAGAAATCATACTCTAACTGGTATGCACACTGCTGCTTGATAAGGGAGTTTCATTGTTAGGCTAGCATAATCTTTCCTACTAAACACATGTAAAGATTGTGGACATTTTAGAGACTGTAATAAGAAATTTCCCCATTTTCTGGGAAACATCTGCAAGACATGATGCTGTTAAGTTTTAGTGTTTATTTCTATGACATTGTGTTTCAATAAAACAAATGAAACCTGGACTTGGGAAGGTGGTACAGTAGTTACAGTTATGTAGCTGATAAAATACAGAGAAGTATTGTTTGTCTTTCAGTTTAATTAACTGAAGTGTTCTAGGCTATCAGTATGGTTTTCATGAAGATACTGTGTTGTCTTTCCCTAATCAAGGATAAATGAGCAAGAGCCCTTCCTAGAGAAATCAAAGGTATCCTTTTCAAATTTAGTTTGCAGTACTTGGTGGAAGATTAAAGCAGTCTAATTAAATGGCCTCATTTAAATTTTGCAGTCACCTAAGAGATGGTAGATAGATGTGAAAAGGGAATTAGCCATAAAGCATGCAAGTTAAATTAGCAGTTTTCTATTTTAACTTTTTCAATTTGGAAGATTACTTCACAAGACTTGCTAGTTCTTTAGAGTCAGTTTATCTTCTGAGGGATCTGCAGTATGGTTCTTGCTGGGAATTAATTCATCAGCATGTTAAAGGCTATTTTTTATTCATGGAGGTATTAAAAAAAAAGGGTGTACTTTATTGTATGTAGTTGACATAAAGTAAAGATCTTTGATGTTGCTATTAAAGTCTGATGATATTTTCCTGTGCAAGGTATGCAGGTGCAATGTAGGCACGAGGTATGACATTAGACACTTCCATCCGTGTGCATGCAGGCGGTGTATGAAATGTTCTGCTGGTCCCAGGGGGAAATACTTCTGTATTTCTTTGCACACCTGGGTGAGGGCAATGTCTCTGGTGTGCAAGAATTTGCTGAGTGTTTGAAAAGTCAGGATTTGTGTTGTATTTCAAAATGGAAATGCACACGCCAGTTGCAGAATGTGGATTCTGATGTTTTTACAAGTTAGGAGCCCCTAAATGCCCTGTCTGCAGTACCTTTCTCTTTCTGTCTTTGTAATGTAGATCAGCTTCCAGAAGTAGTGCTCTGGGGCATCCTGTTCACTGACAAATCCTAAGGGTATTTCAGTTTGCATGAATTTAGTGCCACTTGGACTTTATCTTTGGTTATATCTTAGATTGTATCACTAAGAAACTGAGTGTTTCTTAGTGAGTCTTGCAGCTCAGGGAGTGTCTCACTTTAGAGTAATGCTTGCTGTGGTTACTCAAGTTATTTTCTAAGTACTTTGAGTAAGCAGAACTTTTAAATTCATTTACTAATGCTGACCTTATTCAACTGTTGTACTGTACTTCAGGTTTTGTATGTGAATGATTTCCAAAATAGACTACAGTCTCCATACAAAGAGGAAAGAATGATTAGGAATGTGAATCTTGATTTGGGTATATCCATAAGGTCTGGGAACAAAACATGTTGTTGTGAGATGTGTGATGAGTAATTATTTCCTATATTTTAGGCATTGGGGAAATTGAAAGCAATCTCAAAAAATTAGCTTTTAGTCAGATTTTACATTATAGTTTTTGCAGGTTTATGGTGCTGACCACATGGTTTTGCTATGTCATAATTTATTTTAATAAATGTTAAATAAAATTTTAAAAAATTAAGTAAAATAAATAAATTTTTATTTTAAAAATACTAAATCTTAAGTTTATAACTTAATAATTGTAACACAGTTGAAAAGTTCTGTTTGTTGCTGAAAATGGGTAAATGAAAAAAAAAAAACAACTAAAAAATGATCCAACCTCTTCTCAAGTTATTTTATAGATTACAAAAGGAAAACAAAAAAAAAAGATGGTTTATGTAGAGGATGAAATCTGGGGGAGTGAGCTGTGATCTGAAGAACATACTGCTGCCAAGTAACTGCTGGAACTTGACTTCACAAAATGTGTCTGGGTTACTTTTAATCAACACGGTGGAGTTAGGCATAAGAATCTAGGAAGCATATAGCTGCAAATATATAGAAAACTGTGTTTAATGTGGGGTTGATTCAGGTTTAATGTTGTTTTATTTTTCTTTCTTAGATTAAAGCACCCTTTAAGGACCAATGTACCCAATAGCTCATGGAAGAAAAAAATCAAAACAGGACATCCTTGGTTTCCAGGCTACCGAAATATGGAACGAAAACTTTAGGGAGTGTTTTGCAACCTATGCCAAACGGGACGGCTGTGAATTTAGCAGGGAGTAATGGTGGCAAAAATTTTGGCAAGCACAATGGCACTGTTGGAATGTCTTCCCTTGCTTTCAACTGGAAAAAATCAAACAAATATCAGCTTAATGATCAGAATGGGAGAGATCCCAACACCAAACGCAACTGTAATGAAAAATTAATTGATTCTGAGAAGTATCCTCAATCTCAAGGAGCATTGGGCAATGATGAGCTCAGGGTGGGTTTGAACAGTACTGCTTCGGTTGTGTCAAAAGCAGCAAAGCAAACCAATATGTTTGTGTCTTCTACTGAGGAATTAAACCCAAAGTCTATACCTGGACTCTCTAGTTCAGCTAAATTCACCAAAGGTACCCTGTCAGGAAGGACATACTCTGGACTCAATGCTCCAAGATCAAATTTAAATGGATTCTATGGAAATCGGCCAGTGGTAGGTTTGCAGAGACCTAGAGCTAATTCCAGTACCACGAGGACAAATTCAGGAGAAAGCCTGGCACAATCTACAGACAATAGCAAGGCTTTTTCCTGTGACAAAATGGTAAGATCACAAAGTTTTTCACATTCCATTCAGAATTCTTTCCTTCCTGCTGCATCTCTAACCAGGTCACATTCCTTTAATAAAGCTGTGGATCTTACAAGGCCTTACCATAGTCAAAATCTTGCTGCCAGGATGTCTCAGAGGTCTACTCTGCTGTCAAGAAATGCGTGTCAATTGGATGTACCCAATGGAAATGAGCCGATGAGGTATGGATTTACCAGACCGTACTCAGCTATGTCAGCTCCTTGTTCTAAGAAACCCCCGCTGTCAAATGGATCTGGGTCAGCACCTTCCTATGGATACAGATTAGGTCGGCCTTCTCTGCTGAAGCCTACCAGGCAGCGCTTTGCTGGGAACACCGTTGTGGATGGCAGCAAAAGTGCGGCTCCGGACACGCGCATTGTGGAGAATGTGGAGATTTCAGCAGATATCAATAGAGCCGTAGATAAAAACAGTATTCTAGAGAGCAGGGCTCAAAGAACAGAACCTGGTGAGGGCCTGCATGAAAGTCTGGGAAAACATGGGTCAAAAGTGATGTGTATGAGCGATGATGGAGACGAAATATCTATATCTTCTTTGTCATCCTCTGAGAAAAACGATTTGAGTGAAGACTTCAGTGATGATTTCATAGATATAGAAGAGGCAAACAGAACTGTACAAATCCGGCAGAAGGAAAGCTGCCTTCAGAAATTAGAGCATGGGAGCAGAACGTCCATTGAGCCATTCACGTCTCTCAAGGAAGGTGGAGGATCTTGCTGTAATGCTGATGACTGGCTTGATATAAATGTGTCTGGTAAATATCTTTTTATGTTCTGTTTGAAATTTTAGGTGCTAAATCAAAATTCTGTAATGGTAATTAAGTTATTTAATGTAATTGCCCATTGCTTGTGATTTGTTTCAGAATAGAACTGCTCTATGCTGGCATGTTTGTTTGCTTGTGCCTTTTCTCCATTGTAGTTTTTTCCCAAGCATTACTTTGAGGAGCTCTTTGTGATAAAAATGAGGGTGACCTCATTTAAACATGTTCATGGTGTGGTTGTGGGATTCCACATATCCTTGCTTTGCCATTCATTTTCTGGGTTGGTGATATTTTAAGAAAATTTCACCTCATGCTCCCTCCACCTCTGTAGGCAGAGAACAGCTGTAACTGCTTCTAAGTAGTAGAAATAAGTGTAGGATGTGTAATTGAATTAGTTCAGTTATAAACAGGATTGTTACTGGGTATTTTTTTTTTTCTGATGCATATCAATTCTTTAAAAATTAGTTGAAGACACAAGAAGATGCTTTTGAAAGCCACATTTTCAAATCTTTGGTGGGCTTCTCATGGTAAAAACTGGTTTGAGAGATGGTGCAATTGAGAGACTAGATCCAAAGGATATATTTTTGGACCCACCTTCTAATATGTTAAAGAGATGCAGATTTCTAGAAAGTAGCTTCCAGGGTGGGTGAATTAGGGCAATGTAAAAGGTTAGCAAAGATGTGGGTTGGAAGATTCCTTGGTTGTAGCTGCCAAACCAGCTTGAGCTTTTCCCCCTTCTGGGATGAGGGAACAATACTGTACAAAGCTTTCAGATATTTCTGTTACAGTACAGCTCCAGCAAAGGTAGCACACGAGTAACAGGCATTTTAATGTTTATTTTTTGAATACTGGGTTGTTTTTGTAATCTTAACTGATGCTTTTTTCTTTAAGCAGTGGATGACAACAGTGAAAGCACAAAACACACTACTGAGAATGTCATCTCTTCAGAGATGAACTACAGAGCTGGCTCCTCCTTTGAGCTTTCTCCATCTGACAGCTCTGACGGCACATATATGTGGGATGAAGAAGGGCTGGAACCTATAGGAAGTGTCCATCCGTGTGGAAGTTACGACTCTTCAGAAATGAACAGCATAGTACGTATCTATATTCTTAACTTGCATTTTTAGGATCTTAAAAATGTTATGTTTATTGCTTATGAAATATATTTTTTAAATATTAGTGCTTTTAAAAAAAATTTATAATTGTTTCCGCTTTCCTCTGTAGTTGATAGCTTTGTGAAACTTCTTGTTTAGGAGCTCCTGTTTCTGGACAGGTGGCCTTGATCAGGCTGTTTGCACACATTGTTTTCTTCCCTTAATCTAAAGTCAGGACAAAACAGGTCCTTATGCAGTCTCATAGCAGTGCTCACAAAGAATGAAGGAATTTGATTTTTGCAAAGGATAGGTTCAATAGCTCCCACTAATCTCTAAACATAGGAGTGAAAAAGCCAGAGAATAGCTATTGCCTTTGTGGCTTCTTGCATTTGTTGTTTCTGTACTGTGTGCTCATAGGGCCCTTGTGAGCTGAAGCAGATACTTGCTTTCTCTCTTCATTCAATCATAGCATCTTTGAGGTAGAGACATGGCTGTAGCTCACTGTAGCAGGGCTCTGTACATCTCCAGTGGGATACACAAGTACAGCATGACCTTTTTCTTGCCACTAAACTCAAACTAATCTGCAAGAAGTGTCATTAAATATGAGTGCATTAAGAGTTGCTGCAGTGATCCTTCATCTGAGGTCAGGGAGCCAACCTTGGAATTTTAGTGGGCCAGAAGAGAATTCTGTTTGTCTGTCCTGTTCATATCCCTTTATCTGCACAGACTTCTGAATTAAGCAATTTGGATTTTGTTAACATGATGTTAACAGTCAGAACATTTGACAAAACCAATTAGGTTTAATCGATGTGTCATTCTTCCTGTGTTTAAGGCATATTAGGTACTCTGTCACCTCTGCAGTTTAGTAATGTAGATACACTGTAAGACTTGGGCACAGATATGCAATTATATTCTTCATGTGTAACTAAATATGAATTGCTGATATATTTTCAGCTGCTTGTGGTATGGTTTGCTCTCTGTCTTAAATTATGATGTTGGGATCTAGTGCTTAAAAGAGTTTAGCAGTGGTTATTAACTTTTTGTGGCAATTGTGGCCAGCTTGGAAAAGCTGTTAGATTTGTAGTATGAGTTTTTTAGTATGAGTTTTGTAGCTTTATTGGTGTTTATAGGGAAAACCCAAGTTTCACGGAGGCCACTGCTAAAACAAACACCCCTGTCTCCAGGCACATGCATGCACGTGCCAAAAAAAAAGGGAAATTTTTAAACTTTGTCCTTGGTAAATTTTAAATATAGGCGTTTTATACATACTCTGAAATGTAACAAACAAATGGAAGACACTTGTTTTACTGTGCTTTTGGAGTATATATCTAGGTTTTGATACAGGTAGCCCCTGTGAATTAATTTGTGCATGGGTATGAGTTGTTGTTGAATTAATGTGTTGATTGACAGAAGCTATTGTAAGCCATGTGGAGCAGAAGTACATTAGAAACCTTTGATATTCTTGTTCACTATTTTGGATTATTTCTTTGTTTATTGAAAGTAAAAAGCTCTTGGAGAGAGCTTAAAAATGGAAGAATATATTTAGTTGTTTTTGAGGAGGTGGAGAAAGGAAGAGATTTTAAGACTTGATGTTAAATCTAGAAGATCATGTATTGTTTCTACCCATTTTGATTTTTTATCCTGTTAGTGCTTCTCCAGAATTTCAGTGCTTACTGTACTGTAACTTCTATCTGAATGAGAAATGCATCAAGAGCATGTTGTATTTTTGCAAGACAGAAGTGTATTTTCAGTAGCTGGAGTTTTGAGGGGGAAAATGTAGCTCTAAAGTGTTGAATTACCACTTACTAGTGGGATTTTTTTTTTTCCCTGTACGTTTTGGTTTTGGTAGGAATTATGGTATATTTGATTTCTTTAGCCTAAAGATTAAAAAATGATCTTTTCTAATCTGAAGATGCAGAAGAATTTCTGATCCAGCTTTTCATTATTTCTGAAAAATTGTGCTCTTGAGTAGGTTGCTGTAAGCTTTTGTTCCAAGGTTTTCCTTTTCTTTGCAAGTAAGGTGTATAAAGACAAAAAAGTGAAGGCATTGAGAATAATTATTGTGATTAGTCAAACGTCAGATGTTTTGGTTGCTGGGAGATATGTGATCAAATTATGCAGTTTCTATCCTCTACTGTGGTGAGTTAAAAGCAGTTCATATCTGTGTGTCAAAATCCAATTGATGAGAATCAGATTTAAGAATTCAGAGTGCTTGGGCTAATGCCAGCCTGCCTGCCCCTTGGATTTAGTATTTCCAGGGCAGTTACCAAAGCAGTAGTTCTGGAGTTCCTGTGGCACCAGGCTGGGGTGAGTAGAAGCACTGTGGCTGAGTGACAATGCAGGGAACTATGTGCTGAGTAATTGGTCATGTTTAGTGCACAATTCACCTTTTTCTTCCTCATTTCCATCCTGCTGTTGTTTTGTTAGTCTTTTAAGCTGTATCCTTCTTAGTATTAACAAATGCTAAATGCTTTTCCTAAGCTTTTCCATAGGTGGCAGTGCAGCTCCCATTGGGTGATCTTAGATTGGGAGTGTTTGGACCATCTTTGGAAGGGCAGTTTTTGTAAAAGGGGTTTTAACTGGGCTTCTGAAATGAGAACCAGCATAGGAGGGCAACAGCAGGAATTTTCTGGCCTCTGAAGCTCTTTGTTCCTTTCTGGGGGAACAGAAAAGCCAATATCTTTGCTGTTCTCAGTACATCTTGGTTTTAAAGACATGGGGATGAGGAATAAAATGAATTTGGCCTCTTTTTGTACAGTCCTTCTGTTCTTTACTGAGTGAACAGCTATGGAGAAAATGTGTAATCCAGTATTGGAAGTTTAAGAATCATACAGATCTAAATAATATCATAGGGGGAACTTAGAGCTTGATAGGAAATGTGTGGGGTTTTTGTAAGGATGAAAATATTTCTATTGTCTAATTGCATAACAGAAAATAACTGAGTCCACTGTTGTTCCATTTCCACTTTCAAAGTCAACAAATCACTTGGATAACTTTTTAAGTGCTGAACTCCTTTCAAATTTCTAAGCACTGATTTTGTTGGTGCTCTTTATAGTCTTTCCAACAGCTGGTTTTTGCTGCTGAGCACCAAGTTCAGTTCTGTGTGAACAGACTGATGCTTAGCAGAGCAGTTGATGGCTGTGTAAATTAGCAGGAATGGAAGTGTTTATCTATAGATGCTCTCATTTGATGTTAGCTGTGCTCTTTGCTCCTGTCCTGGGATTTAGTTGCTGACTCCAGTGCCTAGTTTCTTTACTGCTTCGTGGCAGAAAGCTGCTCAGCAGTGGGAGGTGCAACTCCTGGTTGTAGTTTAGTTTTGCTAGATTTTTTGTTTCATTAATTTTTCTCTGAAAATACTGTTCACCATACGTGTAAGCAATGTAGCCTCAAACAGGCATCCTGACCAGTCTCATGGATCCTTTACTTGCCCTCTCTTGTTGTAGCAAGGTTTGAGGTGTTTTCTCATCTCCAGTGCATTAAGTAGACACATGAGAAGCAGAAGCTTTAGTATGTGTTTGTTCACAGTGAAGCTTTAAATGTTTTTGGCATATGCAAGTCCTTATTTACATTGAGAAGGATAGGTAGTACAGCTGTTACTGTTCTGAGGTATCTGCTTGTTTTTAAAGATGCTGCAATATTCTGGTGCTCAAAGTCTGCAAGAAGTAAAACTTGAAACTGAAGACATTGCAATAATTCTGGCTTCTTTCTGTAATATTCACAAGAGAGGAAGTTCTTGTGATGTGATTTGGGGTTTTTTTTGTTTCTGTTAAAGTGATTTCATATGGGCCAATAGGTTTGGACAGGAAGCTTTCAGAGTGCTCCCTGTACTGTCAGATTGAGTTCTCTGCCCTCTTTTTCTGGTAGTCTCCAGTAGCAGTGCGAATCTGTGCTGTGTTCATTTTTCCTGAAGTAAATAAAACCAGTGTTTTGGGGTATATGCAGAGTGAACATCAATGTAATTATAAGGGCATAGGATTATGGAATAATAATTGAAATCTGCCTTGAAGAGACAGATGGGTTTTAACTGCTTTGCTGAGAATTTAATTGCTCTTGGGATGAAATCTGGATCTCACTGGAATGAATCAGTTTGACACATGGCCAGAATTTTAGCTGGAGTGTAAAATAGTTACGTTTTTTTCTTCTTCCAGGCAATTTTTGTTGTTGTTCTTGTTATATTTTTTTCCCTTTTGTGACTATAACTTGGGCAAGGGAAGCTCTGAATTAGTTTTTGAGTCTGGGCAAAGTGCTTTCTGGTTCCTGAAGCACTGGTAGTCAGTGAAAGATGTTCTACTTCTTAGAGAAAACAAACTTGCTAAAACAGAATTTTGTAGTTGTTATTAATTTCTCTCTGTAGTTATTTACAAGTAGCTTAGTGTTAATTACCTTACTTTTTTTAATAATTCACTTCTCAAAATGACTCTGTAGTAAGTTTTAAATTGCCAGTCTAATTTCTCAAATGAGTAATTTATTAACGTGACTTCAGACTTGTAATGTGTGTGATTCTAATACATTTATTTCCTTAGAGCAAAGTGTTCTCGGTATTGCCTTCTACACATCTTCCTTGCTTTGGCTGAACTTTCATTTCAGGAGGTTAATGCTAAAATACTAGTTCTTGTTCTTTGAGAAGCTGGGCTTTTTAAATTTTGAGATGTTTGGTTACAGCTGTAATGAAAATAAAAGTGCTAGTAAGCTAAAAATAATATAAAAAGTATGTAATCTTTCCTCAACATAAATTTTCTTTTTTTGCATAACTTTCTAAGAGAGTAGTCATGAAATGGGTCCTTCAGGTGCAAGCTAGTTACAAGAAGTACGCATTAAAAGCCTTTCATTTAATGAGCCAGTTGAAATTCAGGTTTTTTTTCCTCTTTTCATCTTGCAAAGTACAATGAAGATCTTACTCAAAGCAGAGAAGAGCATTAAAAAGACACATATTTCTTGACAGGCTGTACTCAAATGAACAGTGTTGACTTACTGCATTTCCTCCTTTTTTAGAATACAAAAGGTGAGGTTAATAAAGAGAATTAATTGCATTCTGTGCTCCCATGATCTTCCTTAATTTGTGTACTTCAGTTGAGCACTTCTTAAAGAAGTGTCTGAGTTTGTTCTGTGCCTGAAAGCAAAGGATGATTTCACCTCAGTCTGTGTCTCTGACTAAAATTCATTATGGCATTAAGAAATACACATTTCCAATTTTGTATGTGGTTAGAGATTTTTTAATTTATATTTCTTCTGCTTGTGAATGTGATACAGTGAGAACTGATGACACTGTTAGATGCCCAATACCCTAGTGAGGGGGCAAGGCTGGAAAGAGAAAGAGGACATTATTCTTGTGGTGTAATTATTTTATGAAGTATAATTGTTCTAGTTTTAGAAATCTTGTTATTTACCTGTGTTGGGGTGATTGGGATTTTGAAGTAGCTGTTGCCTTTTTGCTGCCTGCCAAGCCTTGAAACATCAGAGATTTTAGTCTTTCTTGCAGCTGCCAAGTTTTATCTGGCAACTGTTGTGACAGAACAGGACCATGGAGCAGTAAGCTGGGCGACCTTTCCCTTTAGGTGTGTGAGGGGATACCAGGATTCATTCATCAGAGGAATGAAACTGTCAGAACGTACATGTGACTGTAGTGCCAGTGGAGGGGGAGGTTATTTTGTCTGCCCAGGAGGTATTCTGGGTAAGCCAGGGTAAACCCACTTGAGACACACCTCATGCAGGTGTGGAGGTGTGTATGGGCAATGATAGAAACCCTCAGTGGCAGATACTCCTCTCTGGGTGTGGGTACACTGCAGTGTACAGTATTGAGAGACCGCCAGCTTATTCACCAGTCTTACAGAAGTAATTGTGAACGCCGTTTATTTCTATTATTAACACACCTTTTGTAGGGTTCTACAGGGTCTGCAGGCAGAGCAAGCTACTATTGGCTAACACACACAGGTTTACATTCTTATCCTTGTACACAAGAATATTGTTTTGCTTTACTCTCTCTTCTGCAGGCAAGTTTCAAGGATTTTAGCCCTTAATATTACGACTTATCCCAGAGGCTGGTTTGTGCAGACAGGCCTTTACTAATATATCGTGCCTCCCATCTGCTAAAAAACTCTCTATAGTACAGAGTGTCTGTGAACCTCCTGGGAGTGACTGAGAGCAAACCCAGAGAGAGTCAGATACTCTGCAATTCATATTGTCCATCCTTCAACATTTCCCATCCATGCCCATCATAGTGGAGAGCACCCTTGATGGGATAGAGAGCACATAGCATCACTAACATGAAATGTAGCATGGAGTTCTACTTTCTGCTTCTGCTCAGAGAATTTTCATTATTTACCTTCATCACCAAAGAAATTCTGTCCTGTAGGACAAATTGAGTAACTCATTGGTCCTTCACACTCCTTTACCTGAAAGCCTGACTTTTGGGTTAGGCCAGTATATCTCTTGGCAAGAGATACCACAGTAGCACAGGAAGCCTTCAGTGAGGTTTTACCTTTTACTGATGCATTCTAGAAAATGGCAAATAATGTGTGAATTTTTACTTGGAGTACAGAAAGATTTCTTGGAAATGCATTATCTGGGAAGCTGCCATTTCTGTGGTCAAACTTCATGCTCAGGTGTACACATAGTGATTCTGGGATTGGAATCTAATTTACATGACAGCCTTGAAGGCTGTTTTTCATTGGAAGCCACTTCTTGGAAGTTGCTGTAGTTGGTAACCTCTGTTTAAGCCTCTAAATTAATGTCTAAGTTCCAGGCTCTTTTGTCCCAATATCTTCATATCATGTTCCAGAATCTGATGAAAATTATTCTGATTTACTTAAATTGTACTGTTCTAATTCCATAGTTTTCATTTTTCCAATAATACAAGTATAGAATTTTGTGGTATTTGTTTTTAATCTTAATTTCTTAGAAGCCCATGCCTAAAAATCTGTTTGGAAAACCACTGGACAGCTTGGTTCTGCTTTCAAAGCCTCAAAAGTGTCATCTTTTTGATGACGTCTTTAATCTTCATTATGAACATGTAATACTTGTGAACATACTGAAATAATGGGAGAACATCCTTGAGTAATACATCCACCATTAAGATTTTAGTAGTAAACAGCAACTGCTATGAAAAATTCAGTCTGTATTGTTGCTTGTCAATACAGAACTAAGAACACAAACTCATTTCAGGGTATTCTGTCAACTCTTCAGCCGTTCCTGTGGTGGAGTTTGCTGGCAGGCAGTTTTCTACTGAGAAAGGCAGAGAAAGGCAATGTCATTAGATTAGAAACTACTTTTAGAGTGAAAATAGCCACCATCTACTGTCCCACCTCTGCTCCAGTCTTCAACTTCAGAGTTTAACTACAAGGGGAGGTGGTGAGAAACTGAATTATTTAATGAGATAGCACTTCTGTCTGTCCTGTGTTATGTAGGTGTCCCTACTGTCAAACATTATTAGGAGGTTACAGGGCACTATTTAACTTCACAAACCCCTTGTGGTACTGGTCTGAGAGGCATGACATTTTGTGAACAACCTTTTATGGCAAATTACCTTTTTTCCTTTGCAATTGGAAAGCTTATATGCCTTTGAGAGCTGCTTCCTTCAGAACTGACAGTAAATCTTCTCATGCTGTTTTGGCTGGAAAAACTAAGGAAGGCAATTTCACTTGTACTTATGTGTTCTGTTCATGGCATCCCTTAATTAGACTTTTGGATTTGTGTTGTGGAGAGAGGGAGAGTGCATGGCAGCTACTGTGATGGTATGTGAAATATGAGAGCAAACACTGGTAGAAGTCAGCACTTGGTTCATTTCCTAGGCTTGTAAGGGATGTTTTCTGTATGAGTTGGTAACTGCATATCCACGTGTGAGCTCGTTCTGGGCTTTTGTGCTCTTGGCTCACGCTGTGGAAATGTATTGGGATAATGTGGCATAAATACACTTTCCCAGTAGTGCAGTGAGGGAATGCTTCCCATGTTCTTAGCAGCTCATGGAGAGATTGGTCAAAATAGAATCACCCCAAAGTAGTTTGGAGGTACTTGAGGGTTGTTTTGGTTTTAATTAGAAACAAGTATATTAAGCTGGCTGTGTAAGAATAGAACACATTGATGCTGTGTAATGTGTCATATTCAGGTTACTCCAAAAGTCTCTCTAGGGTGGAATTAAAACTCTTGCACAGAGGAAACAACTGAGCTCCTGGTACAACCATGCCCATGCTGTTCCTCTGAGGTTATTGTTTGGTTACTCTCTCAGCTGGGAACTATTTGAAGCATCTATATTTTCCTGTATCGAACATTGTACATTTAATACAAGTGCAAGTCAGTGGAGTATCATTCACAATCATTTCTACCTGTTAAGAGTATCTGTAGGAATTACACACTGCTTAATAGGGTAGAACGCTCCATTGTTGGTTAGATAAACTGTAAAAGCAATGCTGAACCTCTGGTATTGGTAGCCTTTTTGTGCAAACAGACTGGAAGCAGTGAGTAGGAAGAACTGTTTTTCTTCCTCCTCTGCTCTTCCTCTGTCACTGTTTATTCTCACTGCTGACTGCTTTCTGTGATTGTGCTTAAAAGTGAAGAGGAAACTATTTTAAAGCACCAGCCTATTAAAAAAGAAAACAACAGCAACAAAAAAAATAGAACATCTTTTTACCTTTTGCTAGAATTCTGTAGAAAGCTGGTTACAATGCTTCCCCCTTTCACCTTTCGTCATTGCTGAAGGCTAGATGGCAGTCAAGGAACGCTGCTTGTGGCAGTGGGTGTAGCTTGAACTGTGTGTTTCAAAGTGCTGTTGCTTATGAATTGGTGAAGTCTCAACAGAATGGCTAATATTTCAGGTTTTCCTCTTACTGTTCTTTTGTTGTGTTATTGAATTTCAGATTTTTTACACAGTCTGACATCTGATTTTATATTTTAAAAAAGATTAAAGAACTAAACTTAAGTATAGATACTTTAGATACAGCATGTAATAACTTGAGCTAATAATGAATTCCTCTATGTCTTCAGTAAACTTGGGTAGAACATACAGTGCCTCTATAAATATCTTTTCAAGAATGGTAGGTCTTTAAGACTCTTCTACTTAACAGTTAAACCAAAAGTGTTTGGGATTTTCCAGACCAAGTTCTTGTTAGATGTGTTGTCACAGCAACCTTCAGTTACGGAGAATGGGCAAAATTACAAAATACTTGTTTGTCTGTTTGGCCTAATTATCTTTAATGTGAATTCTTTCCTATCCTGTCTTTGGTAACCTGCAGAGTTCTATCCCACCTCTTCCCTGGGTGGTTTTTGCTGTTTTAAGGACTTAAATTACAGTAGGTTTTTCTCTTCATCCCTATAGTATGTGCTTTTCCTCTGTCTGTGTTTTCTGCCTTCACTTAAGAGTTCTGTTCAGTTCCTATATGATGTTGCTATTTTGGAGACTTCCTATTTCTTTATTTATCTCTATCTCGGATGTTGTCAAATGCTGAAAATAGCATTGAAAAAGACCCTGGAGGTTTCCCTCTTTTCTTCTGTCAGCCTTGACTTGTGTTTGACTTTGGCTGTTATCCTTTAGCTGCCTTTCAGATGACTGATTTACCCAGTCTGTTTTGTGTTAGTTTTTAAAAACTACTTCCTTTTTTTCATTTCTCAAGCACCTGAATTGATGGCTTGTTAGTTTCTGTGCTATCCTAGAATGCTTCACTTGAGTTTTTTTGGATAGATTGTCCTATAGATCTCTCCCTTTACTCACACTTACCTTCGACTGTGGTCTTTTTTCATCCTCATCAAAAGCAAGATGTAGGTCACTATATCAGTAATAAAAACAATTAGTTATTTTCCTTTAACTGTCTGCTTCCTAAAGGTGGAACAAACTAATGAGGTCTGAGATTGTGATTAATGGAAACAGGTAAAATGGTGTTCCTAATATTCAACACCAGTTCATGACTCCCTCAAAGCAATTGCTTTTCCTCCAAAATATCCTAACCCGGCATTGGTGCTTTGAGCTCCGACTCCGCTCAGTTCTGGTAATGCTCTCTGAAATTACTGATTTGAGGGCTTTGCATATCTGCACTGACCTCAATGCTTGACTTTTTTTTTTTTTTTTTTTTTTTATTCCACTGTAATATACATTGTGTTATAAACTTTCACTGGTCAACATTTTTGTGTTTAGTAGGGAGAAAATGCAAATAACTATCTGTCTTCTATTTTGGGCACTTTACTTTTTACTTGGGTTGCATTATGACTTTACAAAACTTAGTGCAAGGAATGGGAAAGCTGAGAATCAGGCCTCTTGCCTAGGTACAGTTGTTAAGCTAAATTGGACTCAGATTGGTTGGTGGACTGAAAAATAGCTCTTTTCAGTTTAAGAAAGAGCTTATGATGCATGTTGCATGAGGAATTTTTGGAAACTGAAGTTTTTGGAAATAATATTTTGCACTCCAGTTCATTATGGTGAACATTATTTTACAATGAAATTTGGAGTTTCGCTTCAGCAAAAGCAGCTCTTCTGCATAGAGTTTCCCAGTCTTCAAGCCAGTGGTCTTGATGTTATTATGCCTCTCCATAAAAAGGTGCTGGGCTCCATGCTTTCAACAAATTGGGTTAAATCCCAAGCTGTTGTGGGTGAGCTGTTGGTGTGTGCTGGCTGAACCTGTGGTAAAACACAGCATCTGAGGACAGTCATCCAGAAAGGATTTGCAGGACTTTGAAGTGAACTTGCTGAAAGTGATACAACACACATGTGGCCCTTTTAACCTTTTCCCCTCTCCCTATGCAGTATGGGGGTTTCTTGCTTTTGGGGTGCTGGAGTTACTCAGTTCTTAAAACAGGACTCACAGATCATCTGTCTCACCTCATGCTTTCCCTGTTCAAATGCAGGAAGGCAGCAAAGCACCACTGCCTATGCCCAGTGGAAAAGCTTTGTGGAGAGAAAGCTTGGGTACAGCACTGTAGTTGGACCTGGGATTTCACAGTCCCAAGCTCAATATCTTCCTAGGTTGTACCAGCTTCAATATCTAGTGCTGAATCAGCCTTGTGAAAATCATAGCCCTTTTAATATGCATTACTCTTTTCACCTATATAAATAGAATAGGATTCTTCTTTTTCTGTAACTTGTAATAATTGCTGAAACATGTAATAATCTGTAGGGTTGGAGCTGATGCACTTTGAAAGAATTTTATTTCCTATTCTGTTTGAGGTAGTTGCCCTGAATCACTTCATGATGCTAATTGCTGTTAAGCACACATTAATAACTATGCTATTTCCATGCAATTACCTGCAGTTCCTTATGCAGTAGAAAGAATAACAATGGAAGTATCTAAATTTTGGGTTTTTTTTGACACAGTAATGCGCTGATGAAACTTGTACTTTATCTTATGGCTGTTTCAGGATGACATTGCTGACATCTATTTGTGTATTGTTTCCCAAGTAGCTCGCAGGGGGAAATGCTCAAAGTGCATTCACACATGGTCTGGTGATTACAAAGTCTTGGTATTTGCAGTTGTGGGGGTTTTTTTTGTAGTGTGGAGTTTCCTTTCCTCAGTGTGGTGAAGAATGTGTAATTAGGGAAGCATAATGAAATGTACTGTTGACAGGAAAGTATGTCTGGAATCTCAAATACTGACCTTCTATGACACCATTAGACTTCCAAAGCTCTTCAAAGATAGTAAGGTGGCTTATCTAGGTTTATTAGTAAACATTCTGGTATATTGTGTTTTTGTATTGTGCATTTTTAAATGCATTTGCACAGCAATGGCAAAGCTTTTCCACTTTCTTTTGTGTTTGTGGCCGTTGTTTCCATTTTGTCATGCTCATTAAATTCTTGCAGTAGAAAAACATAATGCTTTTTCACACTAATTTGGAAGATGAAAGCATGGCATAGAAATAATTTATCAACTAGCAAACTGAAACTGCCTCTCAAGCATGCCTGTGTTTTGCAGAATTGTTTGAAAAAATACATTAATTCAAAAACTCCTGTTTCCTGGAAAAATGTAAATAAATGGAAGCAAAAGTAGTAAAAGTATACAGGCATTTTGTTGTCCCAAATATTAAATCCATGTTTCCTTTAAATGGCTTCCATTTTTTTGTGAAGCTTTCCTATAGTTGGATTTTTTAGTATTCCCCATGCCTTGTTGTGTAGGTTTACCTGTTTTTTCCTGTAAATGCATAGAATGTTATTTGTAGACAAAGCAATTTGGAAAAACGGGTGGTTTTGTCTCAAGTATTCCATCTTTCCTTTATATTGCTCATGTTTTACAAAGTGCATACTAATTATTTTCATCTCACACTCTTGCCCTGCAGAAATGCAAAATGTTAAATGTTCTGTGTCACAACCCAACCCCCCACCTAATCTTAAAATATTCTTAGCTTTTGTCACCATTTATAATGAAATAAGTAGTGCTTTGTGAGTGCTGTAGGAAGGTTGCTGAAGAACAGCTGGAGCAACACTTCAGAAAAATGCCTGTTAATGTTCTTTCTTTTCACCTGTGCATTTATGACAAAGCAAATCTAACAAATGGTAGCCAGCAAAGGGGTGGCTTTGCTAGAGAATATTATTGTGCAGTGAGTTCATATCCAGTATTTACTTAAGTATTTAATGATCATGTTACTATGAGAAAAAATTATAAAACACTTATTTGACCTAATATTTGGTAAATTATTCAATATTGGTGCCAGGCATCACCTTTAGAGGTAGCCAATAAACCTAAGAAAAAATCTGTGTTTCTGCTATTAGGAAAGAGTCCAGTGTGAGGTGCCTGAGTCTGGTCTCAGGCCTTAAAGGCATGACTTTTACTGGGAACTCAGGAGCTGGAGCTGGATATCCATAGGAGTTTCTTCAGGCCTGCTTTGTGTGGTAGTCACTTGGTGCTATTAAGTTTTGTTTTCTTGGAGTAATGGAGTGAAAGGGTGTCTGGGTTCTCTGCCCAGGCTGCTGTGGCTGTCTAGCAGCACTGGCAGTGTCTGACTGCACTGTGAGCTGGGTGTTCCACAGCCCTGACCTGCTCAGTTTCTCCTCCTCTTGCTATTCTTAAAGCAAAAGGGGTCAGTCTCTGTTACACTGACTGGGCTTGCCCTCATTGCAGTCCTTTAATATAGCTGACTATATTTAACATGTGTAATTCGTTTAGCACTAACACTTCATAGCATTTTCCTTGTGCCATTAGCATACCTGTGCAATGTCATGCTTTATTAGTCCCTTTAGGAACAGCTTTATATGAACCACAATCTGAAAGGCAAAGAGAAGAGTTTGGTGCTCATAATAGCATATTTGAAGCTTTGTTATCGCAAAAAGTCAACATAACATAGGTTTCCCTTACTTCCTTTCAATGATTTCATGATAATATGAGAGGTGAAATAAGGGTTTAGCATCATCTCTTCACAAAGTTGCTTTTAAATTCCAAGTAAACAAAGTAGTTGAGTTTCAAAATGCTTCTGACTGTGGAGAAAGCAGGATATTAATGAATAAAAAAAGTCTTCAGAGTATTCCATAGGCATCAGGCAGAAAAATGTTTTAATCCATCTTTGTTTCATCTGGCACTGTTCCTGTGTCATATTAGCAGAGGTGTAATGGTTGTTGTTTGTATAGACGGTCTCAAATAAAGCTGATTGTCACTGCTGAGGAGAGGAGGCTGCTGGTGACATTGGATGTGTGCACAATAAAAATGGAACAAAGCTTTTTGTTATGGTGGGATAAATGAAGTATCATGGAACCAGCTGTATCTCACTTTTCCTTTTTTGCAGGATATCTTAAATAATCTTGATTCATGTGATCTTGAAGATGATGATCTCATGCTTGATGTGGACCTGCCTGAGGACCCACCTCGTGACAAAGGTAAGCAAGGCAGCCAAGCAATCTCACTATGAAACTGCTTCATGGACGTAAGAGACTTTTGAGTTGCTTTCTTCTGACTCTTAAGTCAATGCACTCTTCAAAATGGGGTGTTTTTTTTTTTTTTAAGGAACAGCTCTTTCTTTTGTGAAATACAGGGAGATATTTCTGTTTTCCCAAGTACAACTCTTATGTTTGAGAAATTCTGAATATAGAAATGTACTGCCTTGAATAAAAGTGCAACCCTGTTTCACACTGTTTTTTTCTTAAAATTATTTCTATAGAATTCATTTCAAAGTTTTGAGTTAATCTTTCAGTTTCATGTTTCAGCTATATTTGAAAATGCTGGGACTGTATTTTTTTTTTTTTTTAGCTTTGGTGAATGACAGTGTAATTCTTTGAGATAATTGTTTTCTTCTACAAAATGACAGTATCTCCTAATACATGTACATACACTTCAGGGTAGCAGAAGATGTAAAATTTAAGATATGTGTTTTCAAATTGTGTTTTATGTGTTCTTGCTTTCAGTGAAGGTACTAGCAGACTTTTCACAGAGAAGACAGAGGTACCTAGATGCCCCTGAAATAGAACAAACCCAGAATAGAATAAACCTTGTAAACGAAATTACAGCTGCACTTTCTTAAATCTCAGACTGGAAAAGTTTGAGGCATTTGCTTTTGTCCTGAGCTACTCATAGGATGATGAGTATTATTATGATTATTATGAGCTGTTGTTATGTGAATATGGGTATTAGTTATACCTCAAAGTTCAGTGGAGGCTGGTCTATCTTCAAATGAACAGAAACACTGAATGTGGAGCACTGTCAGGACCTGCCCAGTGCAAACAGGCACTGAAAGGAAGAGGGCTTTACTTATTTTGTGTAGTGTTCAGCTGCTTGCTAAATTTGGGGGAAATTCAGGGATTTTTGAGAGCACCTCTGAGTTATTTGGGTGAAGACTCCTGTGTGTATGTTAGATATGAAGCCAAATTTACAGTAAATAAAGCAGAGTTTTCCATCTACCACAATGGTGGTGCATCATGTTTTAACGTTGCGTCGTATGATGTGCACTACTTAATCTTTTAAACCTTAGAATGAGTTTTTCAAAGTGCTTGTGTGAAATGATTGAGAACATGGCAAGTATGCAGCTTTTCAATCCTGACAGGTATGAATTTTTTACTTTTTTACTCAGTTAATTTTCCAGAATGGGTAACAATGCTAGCCTAAGGCATATTCTTTCAATAGGAGTAATTTAATTTTGTTGGGGAAAAAGTAAGGAACAGTTTTAAAGGGTAGATCAATTTCTCCTAAGTTTCCTTGTTAATATGAAACATGCACTGCATTTGCATCAGTAATTCCATTACAAATTACTAATTTAAAAACTGCTAGAAGGGCATGTTTCTAAAGGTGAACGTTTGCAACAAAAACATTAAAAGCTAGTTACTGTTATTTCTGACTTTTTTTTAGAGGTTGGATTTCCTTATAAAACTAATCTTGCATAAACTGGGTATCTCTGCTATTTATCTTGAAAATTCTGTATTTTCAGCAAAGAGGACCTGAAAAGAAGAATTCAAAAGCCACCTCCAGGTTTCCCTGATTGTAAATATGACCACTTGAAAAAGCAGAACTTCTTGGTTAATCTCCGCCTGTCTTTACTCAGCCTCACAATGTTTACTTTTCCAAAGCTGAAAATCATAATTGCTTGTAAACTTACTGAGAGTTTATTTTGTTGCTAATTTTCATGTGCTATGAGTTGTAGAAAGGTGCTGCTAAAGGAAAATAAATCTGTTAAGGTGAATAAGTTTATTTTATTATGCAATTTTTTGGTTATTTGCTAAGTGAATTGTAGGTATGAGTACTTGTTCTAGTAATGTTTAAGAGCACTTTTTGCCAACACTTTTTCCATAATTATGTGTGACTTCACTGACGTCAGTCTCCTAAGACTTTCCAGGTCCTCGAAAACTCTCCTGGTTTCACTTTGGAGCCTGGGATGCCGCTTGGCCACTATTTATAGAAACAGTTCTAACTCCACAAGTATGCAGGGAGTGAGGAGGGCAGTGTAAATCACGGGGTGACGCTGGGCTGGCTCCCAGCCCCGTGCAGGCTGGGAACCCAGCAGGAAGGAGGGCCTGGTTGGGAGCCTGGTGCGCAGCAGGGCTGAGGGGGCAGCAGGCAAACACCGCTCCCCTGTGTGGAGCTGCTCCGTGAAAGGACTCACAATGTGAGAGGAAACTCCTTGGGTAAGTGAAGGACAAAGTCTGGGGGCAGAATAGCGGCTCAGGACTGGTTTTGCTGGGTCTGACTGCTCGGGTAGAAGTTGTTTTGGATTTCTCTCGGTCGTTTCCGGGCTGTTGCCAAATTTAGCGTTTGTTCCCGTAAGACATTTGTGGAATTCCTGTGGCTTTGCAGAAGTTGGTGTTTTAAAGAGATTATTTGGTTTCCTTGTTTTAAATCGTGCTGGTTATCCAGGTAAATACAGATTAAATGTCTCTGAATCTGAAAACAAAACAAGGTGAATAGGACGAAGTATATCTGTATTTTAAGTAATGAAACTGTTTTCTTTTGCAATGCACTACTGGTCTTTTTTTACAATGTTGTCTTTCTGTGTTTGTGTGTTGTTAGAACTTGTTAAATGCCTGAAGATACCATCAGTAAGAAAGACAGGAAATGGTTACTTTTAAATTTCTTTTCTACCATTATGTCTACCTCCTCCAAATGATTTTCTGTTTAAGCTGGAAATACTGTAAACCTGGATTCTTTAGTTGCTGCTACAGGTTGCTTTTAGTCTTGTGACAAGTTTATATTTTAATAAAAATGTGACATTGTTGCAGAAGTCTGCTTGACACTTCTAAAATGCATACTGTTTTGCATCAGTGAAAAAAACCAAAACAAACCCCACAGACTTTACACTGCATCTGTTACCAGCACATAGTTAATATTTTATTTGCAAGGTCCTGGGAACAAGTCTTACAATTTTTTTTAACATTATGCTCTCTGTAGAGGAATGTGAGAATATGAGCCGCTATGACAGACAAGACAGAAATGTGAGACAGCATCAAGAGGGATTCTGGAAAAGAGCACCACAGCAGCGATGGAATACACAAGAGCACTATCATCTTGGCCATACTGACCATTATATCCATGGTAAAAATGATTTGAACAGGTAAAGCACTTTTCTATATCCTCACAAACATTTAAAGTACCAGTGAGCAATTCCTTTTTGGCACTACGGGTCTCAGGTAATACTGAGTACAACGTTTTTGGAATAGTTTTATGTCCGAGTGGAATCACCACTGAGGGTTATAACAATTTCTTTTCAAAACTTAAGCTTCTGTTTTCTTTCCAAGTACTTGTTGCTCATGTTGATACAATATTATACATATTGATTAAAATACCATATGCGTTCAATGGAAAACCATGGCAGTGTTTTACTACTTGCATTTTGTGAGTTTGGACAGCTTTTTGCAGTTTAATTTGTTGGTAAAATAAATGTAACCTTATAGTCCTTAAAGGGCTGAATGACAGTTTATAGAAACTGTCTGAACTAACTGGCTTTAGGGTGCTGTAGTTTATAGTGTGAGAGAGGTCTCTGGGAATGGAAAGGAAAACTCTGTATTTAAGTGAAATAGCATTGACTTTTTCTGATTTATTAATTTACTTTCTGCTGTGTGCCACAGTATGTAAGTATAGGCCATGTTGCATAACACTTTCATTTTCACCAAATGCTGCCTAGCTCCAGTTTGTCATCTCTCTGTTTTTCTGTTTTGGATTTTCTTTAGGGGTTCAAACTACCTGGAGCCTGCTGTGGGTCCCCTGGAGAGCTACGGAGCGGGCAGCGGTTACCAGGCGCCGCGGGCGCTGGCAGAGAACACAGTGATGCTGGACGAGATGACCCTGCGGCACATGGTGCAGGACTGCACCGCTGTCAAAACCCAGCTCCTCAAACTCAAGAGGCTGCTGCACCAGGTGAGCTGTCTGCAGGGACTAAAGCAGTAAAATAAACTGGGGACTGGGCCTAGATGGGCTTACACTCTGCTTGGCCGTGTTACGATATTGGTATTTCATTTGTACATTGAATTACAATGTTCCAGAAAGTGACTATACTTTTTATTGCTGTTTCCAATGGTACCTTTGTGCCTTGTCAGCATTTTGCTGACTACAAAACATGCTAAATACTAATTTTTTTTAGTATTTATTCAGTATTAAATTTTACTTCTCTGAGGAAATGTCAAATTAAAAAAGATGATCAGTGGATGTGAAAACTAGCTTTTATCCAGTAAGATTCAGAAAAGCTGGGAATTTAAAAAAAAATTTAAAAAATATTGATCCCATTGATCAAACTTGCATTCAGCAAGTCAGTGCTAATAGCTTTTTCTTAAGGCGTTGTTTTCCTCATTCGTTTCATCTCTTCTGTGTTTTTTGACAAGAAGCTTAGCAAATCCTACTGGGTCACCTCTATTGGAAGTGTTCAAATATAACCTTTCTATGTTATGAAATTGTCATCAGCTTTCAAGGAGCTTTTTCAATGCACCTCAAAACTTGGCAAGCTGTGGGAGTTGGTAAACTGCTAAATGACTCAGCAGAAGTATGGCATTTCAGCTACAGAAATTCCTTTGTTACCATCATAAAGAACAGTCTGTGAGACTTTCTTTGGGGGCATATACAGATTAGCATTGAAAAGAGTTTGTGTGATGTTGTCTTCTAATACCAGATTCATTGCTGTTCTTTTCTAATAGGATAATGTAATGAAAATAACTTTGTGTCTTAAAACAAAAAGCAAATCAACCTTGAGGCTAAGTCAAGAGCACAACTGTGCCTTTTAGAAATGTGAGCATTTGCTTCCTGTGCTGAGATGTATTTTTGATTTTGTCAGGGGAAAAACAATTGCAACAAAAATAATGCAGTGTCAGAAGGGGAAGGTGTGTTCTTAGAACATAATGTCTGAGTGGTGGGCTGCATAAACTGTTCTCCCCTACAGCCCAGACATTAATACACATGTAGCAGGGAACCTTATCTAGGGCTTTTAATGCCTTTAACACAAGGACAATTTGGCAACTTGATGGATGATCTGTGCATGTTGTTCATGTTGTAAAGGCTTGCACATTACCGCCAAATGGTGTGTGGCCCTGCAGAGTAAGGTGTATTGTGTAAAATCTTGATCTAGTTTATAGCAGCCAGCTTGCAGAATAAAAAACTCTTTAGAAAGGTTTTTTAGGTTAGAATAACTTATTTAAATAACTTAAATGCGCAGAATGAAGCAGTTAATATGTTAATTTTTCAAAATTTGCTTCTTGTCTTGACAAATGCCTGATCTTTTTCTTCCTGTGAGTTTAGTAATAACAAGTATTATTCTTCCCTTCAAACTTTGTCAGGCATATTTGGCTGTATTTTCATGACCTAAACCAATCCTGTTTTGATTTCACCACTTCCAAAACTCATTACTGGACTTCTGAATACTTATTCTACTCTCCTGTGTATTATACTGTCTTGTAATCGAAGAACATGAATAGTAATGTAAAAGTAAATTAGCCCACTACAGAGGGGGAAACTTCAGACCTTTACTAGCTTAATTTGCTAAACAATTAGGGCAAAACTTGTATGAAATATTTTTTCATTATATTAAAGTGTTAAGCCTTTACTGTAAACATCGAGCTTCTTACTAACAGGAATAAGTAAAAATACCACAATTCTTTTTTACTTCTTGAACAGAAATTTAGTTTTGAAAACAAGTAGAACTTTAGCATTTTGAACTCTGAACTAGGACTAGGTCACAGGCAGCTTCTTTCAAAATATGAAAAATTAAGGTACAAAGTCAATTGCTTTCAAACTCCAGTTTATTATGGAAGCAGTTCTTCTACTAGCTCCACCAATACTACACATTTAAGTGTATATGTTGCCTTTCTTGGGTTGTGACATTCAGCAATAATATTTAATTTGGATAGGCAGAAACAGAGCTGTAGTCAGGACTTAGGCATGAGGACTCAGAGGAGCAGTTACAGTAAAATAGGAAGAGTTAGTTATTAAATTCTGTTTTATACAATTATGTAATCAGCTGTAGCATGACTTAGTGTAGAGCACAGCATGTAATGAATGTATACCTAGCAGATTCCTGGGGAGACTCAATGTGCTGTACTGGATTCATTGCTGTGACTGGAACTCACATAACTGGATATAAATTAGCTGGAGTATTGCTAGCAACATAGCTGCGGCAGTGTTGGTGCTGCATTCCCAGTTCAGCTTGGAAAAATAAATAGCTATTTGAGTAACAGAGTCTTGGCTGAGCTCTGTGTGACCAGGATAACAGTGGCAGCAGTACACATGCTGGCTGTGTACTTCTCACACGCTGCCATCTTCCTGTGCCTTCAAACTCTGAAATCAGCAATAGGAGTCTCTCTCATACAGAATTTAGAAAATTTTAACAGTAGCGAGTATAACCTTCTCTGACTTAGTAATGTTACACTAACCTGTATGGAGTGACAAATGTAGCTAGTTCTTGTACTAAATGCAGCCATATTTACAGAGAGGTGTACTGCTGGGGAGTGTTCTCTCTTTAGTGCTTAACTGGAGTGCTAACTTTGTATTGTAAGAAGAAAGTGTTTTGAAAGTCTAATTCTAGTAATAATTGACATTTAAATGTTAATGCCTCTTAAACATTGACTAAGGTACTTCATTTGCATGCTCATTAAGAAATAAGTTTTCTTCTGATCTTAACAATTTCTTTCTCCACCTCAATTAATATCATAAACTTGCTGCTCTGGGGGGAAGCTAATGTGTTAATGCAATTTTAAATAAGGTTGTTCTGTTTCTGTTGCCCTGGATCCTTTGATCTTGGCAAGGATTGACCATCCTCTGTTGTAACCCAGCAATGACTTGAAACCACCTCAGATCAGCACTTGCTGCTATTGTAGGCAAGAATGAAACATGAAGTATTTCACAGAACTGTGAGATCTGCAAAGTTCCTTTTTCTGTTGGAGGCAGGTTTTATAAAAAATGTTTCATTTCAGCTTATCTTTTGTGAATGGAAATGAAGTTCTATTTTTCAAGCACAGATCTTCACGGTAACTTATCAGATATGGCCTATTTGTATGAAGAGGTACGAATGAAAACGTGATCCATGTAGTGCAAAGTTGTTAAATGCATCGGTACATTTTGCTGAGGCTTTAGATCAGTTAGGCCCTTGTGTACCTTTGAAATACATATTCATTGTGTTCTTTTCTGTTGGCATCTGGTGAGATCCACAAGAGAGATTCATCTTTGTTTATGAGAAGCCTGAAGCTGAGAAAGAAACAGACTTAGGAAATAAAAAGATGTTTTTGTGTCATGCATTATGTTGTATAAATTGCCCCTACAATTATTATTTTTTACTAGCCACAAAATAGTTCACCTCAGTGCCTTAATTGTGCTCGAAAGAAACAGAACCAAAAGAGATGAACAAACAATAGCAAATCTGTTGCTAGAGGACATGAAGTAGAAAGTGAGGGTTCAATATCGTAGCAGCCGAGATTTCATTTCCAGGAGGCAGAAGCCTTTATTTTGGGGTTTTCAACCCTTTTAAGGGCTCCCTTATTAGGTGTTCCAATACAGGTTAACCTGATTCGTACAAGGAGCAACACCTCTCTCATCCCATTGGTGGGACAAGAGAAAAAACATCTCAGAACATCTGTGTCAGTGTTTTGAGAACTCAAATCTTATTTACACAACAGTCCTTGACAGAGAAAAGTTTCCCAAAAGACTTTCCTTTGGGAAACAGATCAGCCACTGAGAGCCTGAAACCCTCTCAGGTTCAGAAAATCATGTCCACGCAAGTCAAATCGGCAAATTTTAGGTTTAAGCCGTTGTTGAACTGTCAGTTTGTTGCTGTGACAGTGTTTGGCAGTGGGCAGTGAGATTGACATGGCCTGGGTAAAACTGCACTCAGAATGCCAAGCAGGCAGCAGGTGGATAGCACCCTCTGCTTGATGGCCACTTCACACTGCTCCTGTTTGCATCATTATAGAAATGCTGTTAGCAAAGGAGCCTGTTCAGGTGAGTGATTTGTACTGAATAAAATTTGGAATTGAGAATCCAAACTTAGACCGGGGTAAAAATTCAGTAGACCCTGATAAACTTGGCACTGCTCTGGATAAGTGATTATACCCAAATAAGTAATGTATTCTGCTACTGTGAAAATGTTAGAGGTAGCAGTTTTTTATATTGCCTGTGTGATGTGCAGTGTGGTGATACCTTTATGAAGTTTATTGTATCTTAACCAAAAGACTTAAAGCATATGTTCTCTCCAAGTTTACAAATTTGATGATATTTTGGCATACTTAGTATTATTTCTAGCCTACCAAAAATAGCATATGCATATAATGAGGTAATTTATTTTGTAATTCTATCATCTCTTTGGTAATTCTGCTATCTTCTTTTTTGTACAAGTATGGCTCCAGGATTTCCCATTTCATTTTAGCAATATAATGAATAAGAAACAAAAAAGCACATCAAGACAGATTTCATAAATTAATCAAATGGGGGCTTGAGTTCCTACCGATAGTGTTAGAACTGTTTATTTTCCCGTTGTGCTGTGTTCTCTATGTGTGTACTGAGGTAATTACGACAGCGGTGAAGGAATTGCTGTGGGTGACCTTTGTCCCTGCTTTGTTGGTGAAAGAGTCAGGTGTAACACAGGCCTGGAGTACTGATTTAAATCTCTGGGGAGTGTGTGACATACTAACCTTCCTTGCAATTAGGTCTTCATTTGTTGTTGTGGAATATCTTACTGCTCCACTTCCTTGCATTTTAATAGCAGGAAAAGGTATATTGGAGGTGCACAGCTTTGAAAAGCCATGCAAGATACTTTTGCTTGAAATAGTTTGTCTTGTTTTGTACTTTTTCCCATTCCCATGATGACTCTTTCACAATTGTAACTGTGACCAACTGTAGGTTCACTGTGTGCGTATTTGTTTGAATCATTGCTTAAAATAAAATGTTGGTGAAATTTGCTAACTGGGGATACAATATAAATATGTAAAAAAAATCGTTAAACTGTAATTCTAGGATTCTAATTGCACTTTTCAAAGATTATTTCAAAGCACTCTGTTAGAACTTGTCCATAACATGGAGTATAAACTCCTGCTTCATCAGTCTTTCACTTGCTGGCCATGGGCCTGGAAAGGACAAACAGCAACTTGAGCATTGAATACAGCTGAGTGTTGGACAATACAAACTTGACTGTTCTCAAAATTAACAGTCTATTTATACAAAAGCCCAAGAAAGAGACAAAAAACACACAAGCAAAACCCAAAACAAAAACAAATACCTCCACAATAACCAAACCAAAACAGCACCAAAAAACCATGAGATGTAACATTCTATCAAATTATGGAAATTAAATATAAGTGTCTGTAGCATGGCCCTTACTTGGGCATTGTACACAGGCTGCAGCAAGGGAGGCTTTCCTATGGGGAGGAAAAAGGAAACTTGCTGTTTCAACAAGTAATTCAAACTTGTATTCTTGTTTTTGTCCCCTGGTAGAATGATGAAAATGTGTCACTCCAGGACATCACATTCTCAGTTCCATCAAGTCCAGAACCACAAGAACCTGAGTCAACTTTTAAGGTAAATTACATTGATTAACTCTAAGGAATAAGAGATGCCAACCTGTTTATGTTTAGAAAGCATACCCAAAGTCTGTATGTTACTGAAGTACTGCTTCTTTCTTTGTTTAAATGCTAACCTAGGTGAACCCCACAAAGTCAGTGGCAAGTTTATTGTTTTAGAATGGGTTATTAAAGGCAGAAGAAATCACAATTGGTATTGCAAAAGGGATCATCTTTCATAGTTGCAGACTGGTAGTGTTGTATTTTCTGTGGTGGTAAGGTTCTGTAGCATTGCTTGGCTCTTATTGTAAAATCACTATACAGAGATCACTAATTCTGTACTTATGGGAGGGAAACAGTGCTTGCTAGAAATATAATAGGGCTATAAATACTTCATGAGGTTGAAGAACACTTAAAATCTAATGCTTGTTCTGAGTTCAGTAATTTCTGTTTTTGATAAAGAGGACGTCAGGTAGTGTTTGCTAACTAGGCATGTTCATCTACATAATGTCACTTGTTTGCACAGCAGATGAATTCCTGCTGCAAAAATGCAGCTGATTTACTTACCCTGGAAATTTAGTGGGTCAGCTGACTGGCGTCTTAAAAAGACTTCTAGTCAAATTTCTTCACTCTTTAGCCTGTGTGCCTGCAGCCCCTCTCTCTGTGTGACTGGGAGGAGGAAAGCATGTTCTGTGTCACTGCCATACCTGCAGGCATGTCCTGTAGGGGTGTTGCTTTAGATCATGCAGTCCTTATAGGAAACCACTGTTCTGTTGCAGATGGATGATCTGCTGAACGAGATCAGGCAGCTTAAAGATGAACTGAGGAAAAAGGATGAAACAATCAACCAATTAGAGCAACAGCTTGTAAGTATAATCCAAAATGTTTAGCAAAATCCCAGATATGCACTGCAGAGTGCAACTTCAATAGGCAGTACTGGTGAAGGCTTTAAGAGAGCTTAGCTATTATTTTCCTGCATTTTCACTGTAACAAAGGTAGGTTTCAGTTCCCAGTTGTGCTCTTGGGATCTTTAATTCCATAATCTGGTCATTATTTTGTGTGGCACTAAGCAAGGATGTTTATAATGCTGTTGAAAGTATTTAATTTCCAGAACAGTTTTGAACATAAAATTCCAGAAGCTGCTCAAAAGTAACAGTGAAGAAAAGATAAGGCTACACTTAAAGTATTTTAAAAATGGACAAGGATTGGGCCATTCTGCTTACATTTTTTTAAAGTTACTGTTTTTTTGGGTTTTTTATCCCTCTCCTTTCCTCTACTGTCCATTATCTTAATGAAGAATTACACCATAGAATTCAAAGTTGAGCAAAGTAGTATTCTAAGTTGATTCTAAGTAGGTTTACAATACAGAACAAGTTTACCAGTCAGATTAAATCTGCCAACTAAGAACAAGTTGTGGGGGCACTTCATCATAAATCAGGTTCAGGGAGACACAAGGCCTCAAGCAAAAGTCACATGTGTCTTTTACCTTTTTGCTCTTGTTTTGAGTTTGGATTTTGCCATGTATATCTTTGCATTTGGTTCTGGTAAATTCTGCTGTGACAATTCTTGTAAAATAGCCCCACATTTTCAGGCCATTTCAAGCTGCAGCAAGGTGCTACAGGCAGGGTAGATGAGATGTCACGAGGTGCACACCATACATATTTATTATAGCTGTGAACAATACTTGTGTCACCATAATCTCTAATGAAATGTTAGACATGTGCTTTTGTCGGTGTGTGCAGTAAAACTGAGTTGTGGCCTTCATCCTCTCCCTCTCTGGCTTGGGAACATTCCCTCTAAAACAAAACTGAAAGATGAAGATTTGGCATTTGCTCTGCTGTTTAAACAGCAGAATCCCAGATCACACAATACCAAACCAAATTACCTTGTTAGCATTTTGCAGTAAGTGTTGGGTTTTGCATACACTTAGTCCTGCTCTTGACAATCAGCCAAAAGTCCTTGAAGGAAGTTTCTCCTTCCCTGCTCAGTCATGGACCTGATTTCTGGAGTAACCTGGAATTGGTGCAGCAGACTAACTGCTGTAGAGATAGGCAAAACTTCACATTTGTAATGACTGAAAGATGACTTGAAGAACTCAGAGCTTTGGAAGTTTAAGTAAAAAAACTCTGTCCAAAAGTCAATATTTATTTTGGGTTACTTCTCAATATCCTTTGGGAAAAGCAGCAGTTGTGCAGCACTGGAAACAGTGGTTTCTACAGTTTAATCATATTGTGCTCTACAGTCAAGTCATACATGATGTTTGAACACTGGGCCTTGTGGGCTCAGTTGGTTAATTTCTAACTAATTCTTGTTTCTTCTTCTCTTTTTGGGGATGATTAAGGCCACTAGATGTAACTGCCAGAAGGACAGTCAAAAACCTCCAGGGGCAGTGCGTGCCTGTGCCGATAAATTCACGCAAACCTCCTGGAGGAGGAGTTCTGTGAGTAAAGTGGGCCCTTCATGCTCGGGTACCTCTTTCCGCCTTTCATTTTCCACTTCTGTAACCTTGGCTCCCACACCAAGTCAGCCTTGTTTAAGAGATTCTGTGCTGTGTGTGAGTAGTGTCCTTCCTGCTGGGCAGCACTTGCGTTCTTTTGCAGCCCTATTATGTAAACAAATATTACAAACATTTATTTTAAATAATTCAACTTTAGAAATTTTCTCTTTAAATAATCACCATTTGCAGTATTTAAGTTACAGTCAATCCAAGCTGTATATCTAGTCACACTTAAGAGATTTTCTTATATCCTGACTTCAAAGTCATAGGTATCTCTTTGGGATTTTTCCTGGTCAGATTTTCCTTGTTGATGTTTTCATATTTTTTGAGGAAAAGAAAAAGTGTATTCTAAGTTTTGATGCAAAAGTTAATATTGTTTAATATTTCTTCTTATTATTTTTTATAAATAATTAGAATAATTAAAAAAATAATTGTGTTAAAATCACTTTGACAAAAGACATTTTCACTCCCATTTGTTGTTGCATGGATCACATTTGTTTCCACTGTGTACAATTTACATTCTTCATGAAACACCAATAGAATATTTAAGATGGGCGAGGGACAACATATTTGAAATTATATAATAAGAAGAAATTACTTTTGCTAAACAAAGCTTTTGTTAATTACCACCAAATAGCATGTGGATCTTGAAGCTACTGCTCTAGCTAGAAAACATAGGACATTTTATTAAAAGGTTGGATTTTTTTCTTTCTTTGTTTTTATCCTACACCGAGTTGCTTGATGTAAGCTTGTAATAAAGATGAATCACCCCTGCTACCCTTCTAAAATTGCTCTTTTAAATATATAGCACTAGGGCAGAGGCACCACTATGCTGTATGTTCACCAGTTACTGGCAAGCAGCCTTACCCATGTCTTCCAACCTCCTTCTTTCTGTCTTATAAGAACCACTGTCATAAGATTATAACCTTAAGTAGCTTCTGGGTTGCTTTGACACCTCTTCTCTCCCACGTACATGTAACATCCTGGTTCATCCCATTTGTTTCTTCTCCTTTTACTTTGGGGCTTCTGAGCCCTTGCATTGTTTCTTTTTCCCAATTTAATTTCATGTGTTTGCTGTTCATCGGATGTCTTTGTGCATTCATACTGTTACAAGGTTAGTGTCTGTTGTTTCCATCTTCTTTTTTTTTCTAGCCCATTTATCATATGGCTTCAGAGACAAGATTAATAGTCTTGGAAAGTTAGTTGCTAACTACACAAGTTTTAGTTTGTGCAACTTGTGGCATTAATTGATATGACAAAGTTATTGGAGAAGATGGGGAATTTGAGTTGCTGTCTCAAGCACAAGGAGTCACTCAGCACAATTGTCTGGTTTGGGTCAGGTTAGCCAGTATATTTTTTTTAAGTTACATTGTAATTTTGTTCAAAAAGACGTTTTTTTTTTTGTCAGGAGGAAGTTTGTGTTAAGGGACAGTATCTTGAAGAAGTGCTGAAGGAAGCTGTGCTGTATTGTGGTTGGGTGTGTGGATATGTGTATATGATACACATACACATTTCTAGGCATATGATCATTATACCTGCACAATCCAAACAATTTGGTACTTTTATCCATGTGCAAAGTTTCTCATTAATTTGATAAAGGACTTAGGAAAATACATGAATTGTTAACAAATTCTGAAACTATGCTGCTTTCCAGGACCTTTTGATAGCTGGGAAATTTTGGGCAGAATGCTTTGGGCATGTTTTTTGGATTGTTTCAGCATCTTCACATGCATATTTGTAAGTTACAGGCTTTCTGTCAGCTAGCAGAAACAGGAACTCTGTAATGTGGGTTTTCTTCAAGGAGCAAATGGTCTGCCTGGTGCAATTAGAATTTCAATTCTAATGGTCAGACCTCAACTTTCTGATTTAATGCTTCCTTTGCTAACATGCATTTGGATGCTTCCTCACATGTCTTAATAGACATGTAAATGTATAAAATAATTTTTGATTTGTAACCTAATAACAAAAAACATCTGTTGCAATAGAAAGGAGACATTCAGCTCTTATTTTCTTGAGGTAAGAGTATAATAAATAGAAGGTGACACCTAAGGAAGACATATTCTCATTACTCAAATCCCAATAGCCTCTTAAAGAAATGGTTTTGCTTTATTAACATTCCTGTTCAGTTTAATGGTCATTTAATATAGAAAACTGATCTAAGAATAAAGACTAAGAAAAATCATGGGTTTTGGTCCTATATGTGGTATAAATAATGAAATAATGTTTATTAAATTATCAGGTTTTTATGTAGACTAGGGTTTTTTATATATATATTGACTAGCTTTTTTATTTTTAAACCAAATTTCAATTGAAATCTTGGCAATGACAGAATGGCTCCTTTGAGGCATCTTAGGTTTTTGCTCTTTTAAGCTTGTTAATAATTTTCAATTTTGATTAATATTTATCTATTTCAGTTTTTTCTATTAGTGTTGATGCCAGTCATTTTAAATTATGGAGGATATTAGGTACTTCAGGTATCAAAATTTTCAAAATTAGTGTGACTGTTTATAAATTCTATATATTCTATAAAAATCAGAACTGATTCAATGTGTTTATTCTTTAGGAGCCAGTACCAGTCTGGGAACACAGTGATTTAGTGTTCCAAGGAATACTATAAATGCTTACTGAAACATGCTTAACAAACATTGTTAATGTAGTGTGTCATAAAGAATAGATGCTAGAATGCACTAGGAAGCAGTGTCAGTAGAAAGGAGCTATTTCAGTTAGGAATTTAAGACCATATGAATTGCAGCAATTCAGCTGGCCATTTGAAATGGCTGGTATTTCTGATCAATTCATTGTTCTGCCATTAAATAAATAAGTGGATATCATTACAAGTATTAGTTTTTAAAAGTCATGTTCACATATTTTCTTTGTTATTAAATATTTGTAGAAAATGGCCCATTCTAATGTGGTTATAAACTTGTCTGGTGTTCTCTTCAGGGACCACAGTTTTTCAAAGTGATTTTAGATTTTTTCATATTTAAATGTAAATATGTACATAAGTGGAAGTTGTGTAACTTTAACTTAATCCTTGGAACTTAGTGCTCACATAATAAAATCCAGGGTCTGGAAAGAAATATTTGGGAAATTTGACTAATTAAAAATTAATAGGTAGTTACTTACTGCCTGTCTGCTGTGTCTGTGACCTGGTATTTTTTCTAAGTGTCCTGGCAGGATGCTTAAAATTTAGGTAGCTTCTTATTGTTTGTGTTTTATTCTTGGTTAGCCATCCTTGGGATAAAGGCTTGTACAAATATTTGCTGGCAAGGTAGACCATGACATTCTCTTGCACAGAATTCATTCCATTTAGTGTGTCTCATGATTTTACTGTCATGGAAGAAAATAACCAAACCCTGGAAGAAGATAAAAATTACTTGAAGAAATTAATGTTAATGGACAGCTTACAAGAAGGAAAAACTTTATTATCCATTGCCACACTTGACTTGCAGGCTTTGCAGGATATTTGGCTAATAGTAAATACTGATATTTTCAAGACTTTGAGGGTAAAGGGGTTAGAAGTCAAGTTTTTGTCAATAAATCATTTGGTTTCTTGGGCTGGAAAGGATGTTCGCAGATACTGAGGAGTAAGTGACATTCAAGCAAACTGCAAAGTCCTGAATTTGGTCCAAGATACCTGCAGAAGATTCTGGCCTGTGAGGACCAGTTCCTCGTAGTTGCTGGTTGCTCTTCCACTCCCTGGAAGAGCAAATAGTGTGTACAGTAAAAGCTGGGTGTTTCCCCTTGGTAACAGCTCACAGTGATGAGAATGAGCTTTGCTGCCTAAATGTGTGTACAAGTTAATTCTTGTCTCTGCTAAAATGACAACAGAACCTGTCAATTTGTGTGGGAGCGTGCATGATCTTGTTCTTTGTTCCATCTTTTCTCTACTTTTGCACTGAGATATTCTTTGCCTCTCTTCTGAATTTTGTTTCAGTTTGTCATTCCTTTCACGTCAGTTGTTTTGATGAACCTTTGTAGTCCTTTGTCTTTGTGTATTGTTGTCCTTCTGGTTTTAGTCCAGAAGGTTTTTAATCCAGAAGGTTTGATGTCCTTCCACCTAAGCCTTAAACATCCTGTATGTGTCATCTTCACAACCATTAATTTAAACTTGCAGCTTTTGAAGTTCAGTCACTGTATGTGTTCATCTTCACATCCATCCTTGGTTTCTTTCACTCTCCAATGCTCTGCTGTTTGCTTCATGTTCTTATGCATGTACTTGGTGAAACAAAACCTTAGCTGGACTAGGTGGTCATACTGTGAACATGTCTCTTGTGCTGTGACTGTGCATGACATGTAGGGACTACACAGTAAAGAGATCCTTGAACCCTTCTTGTTGGTTTAGTGTAAAGCAGCACATAACACTAGGTTGGTGATGCTTTTCATCTGAATACTTCCAGAAAGAGTATTGCATGTCAGAACTGCTCATTTGTGCTCTCTTTCTGGGTACTAGGTCAGTAAGAGAAGATTGCTGCAGAAACATTTTGCCTCGGTATTGAAGCCTGTCATTCTAGGTTTGTTCATGATGTGAAGCTCTGAGTGTGTATGAGACAACTAGCAGTGCTTGGTGAGAGGCAGCAAAAATAATCTCCTCATTGAAGTGCTCAGAGGCTCCAGTTGTATGAATTTAAAAAAGGATCTTTGCTGTATTTGTAATTGTTTCTGCAGCAGAAAAGGCTTTTTAAAGCGGTAGCAGTTTTGCATGTTGGTGTATCCTTGGGAAAAGAACTGGAATATCTGGCTGTTGGGCTAAAATTACTGTGCAGCAATACCTTGGAAATACTTTGCTTCTCCTTTTCTGGCAGAAGCAATTGCTTATGTTCATGTGATTTCTTATTCTAAGGCTGAAGTCTGCTCATAACTAACAATGAAAAACTCTGGCCTTAGTCTTAATAGTAGCATTTAAAAAAAAAAGAGAAACAGCCACCAGGCTTTCCCAGTGCATTTATAGTCAGAACTTCATAAAGCATTTGGTACAACATAAAGCAATAGTACAATTCATCAGGATCTCAGAAGAACATTTGTTCTTCTGGTTTGTAGGCTGCTTTATCTCAGCTGCTCTTATTTTTCCACTCCTGAATCTCATGTTGTTTTAAATTTCTCTTTGGGGATTCCTTTGCTATTTCACAAATCCATTATCTGGAAAATAAGAGGAATGGGATTTAAGGGTAGAGGCTGGATGCACATAATAGCTGTGGGGAGGGACTGTTCAAACTGCTGTCTAACATTAAAGTCTTAGTGGACAAAGTTGCTTCAGAGCCCAGAATAATTCCATCAGATTTTTTTTGTTTGAGTTTGGTTTTTTTTAATAGAAGTTGAGGTAAGTCATGTTCTCATCTTTCAATTCTAGAATTCCTTGCTTGTGAGCTTTATAGACATTGTAATAATGTGATTAAATAAAGTGGTGATTCAGGTTTTTCTTCTTTCTTACTTTTGGAAGAAAATTGCCACATTATCTGAGTATTTTGAATATGTACCATCATCTGAGGAGATGTGTTTATTAGTGTGTTTCTTTTTTCCTCCCCTTTGGATTTCTTGGGAACCTCAGTGCACATTGGAGTAATAGGAGATAAATCTGAGTTGATGTTTAAAGGAGAAAGCTTGGTAAATTTGTTAGAGTTTTAAACAATAATTACTATTAAAATGAAATTAATCTTTTTGTAAAACAGGCATATTTGCAGATACTAAATCTTAATGTGCTATATCAATGGGATTGGTACATTCTTTATAATTTTTATAATCTGTTTAAGTCAACTCTCAACACGTTCCCAGTGCTGTATCTGCTGATCCTTACTTTTTAAATTGATGTTGATTTTAATTACTTTCTTCATTGTACAATTAAACAACTGTTGTTTTGGGGTATTTTTAGAAAAAAAATATTTATTCATCTTTTAAAAAAAAATCTGGCATTTATTTGAAATTTACCTACATGAAGCAATGTCAACTGCAGCATTTGGGTGAAGGGGATTAAAATATGCCTGGAGACCAGTTCAGTTCAGCAGGCAAAAGATTCAAGGAAGTCACTTGCATTTTCTTAATTTATCTCTCCAGTCAGAGCAATGATAAAATACTGTGAAGAATTTTTGAGAAGACTGTACTTAGTGCTGTGCTTTGAAGTGCTAATATGGATGCTTAAATATTTCTGGAATGTATCAAGACGTGTAAATATTTCTTTGCCTTTACAATAGTGTCCTAACTGTTATGTAGCTCAGATGGCTTGTGCTTCTCTTAATCTCTCTTTTCAGAGAGTAAAAGGGAGAGGATATAAAATGGTCACCTCCATTCTTAACATGTTAAAAATTTCAAAGAAGTCTGGAAAAAGCCCACTGCCAACTCAGATGAGTCTGTGCAAAATCAGACTTGTGCTTGGTGATAAGGTGCTTTCTCCTGTGTGGAGATTCAGTTATGTTTAGAGAATGGAAAGAGTTTTTCTTGGTTTTCCAGCACCCTGACACAATTTTGGATGAAATGTGAGCAAACATGAAAAATGTAGTGTTCTTTTGTATCGCACTATGAAAATCCAAAGCGTTTGATAATTTTCTTATCAGTCATTGATGCATAAATTGTGTTCTCAGGATTATTTATGTATTTAATGTATGTACCTATTCTATGTGCTGATGCAGCACATTATATTATTTTGTCACATTGCTTGAATGAAGCTAGTAGTGTTCCAGCACTTACATGCAGCAGTCTAAAAATTGTGATCTTAATGTTCCACTGATGGAGGACTATAAGAACACATTAGGTAATCAATACCTCCATCTAGAGATAATCAGACTGAAGAACTTATTTCATTCTTCCCCTTAGATTTTGCTGCAATAATTGTTTTATCTCAGCTTCTGAAGAACAATAAAGGAGTCTTGTCAGGCTTTTTTCTTTATTTCCTATTCTAGATGAAAAGTGTTCTGACTAGCAGATTCTAAGACTTGGTTAAATGTAATTGTTAAGTTTCATCTTAGCAGCACTGAAACCTGAAATAATGCTGGCTAAAATCTGATTAGGTAAGGATAACTGGAAGATCAGGGAAATGTTTAAAACTCTCCTAAGACAAATAAAAGCAAAATATTTATAGAAATAATGTGATGTTTAACATTGTTTTAAAAGCAGCATGGAAGTCAAATACTTCATTATTTACAGCCATGGCAGTGTGATCTGCAGCAGAGACTGGAGAGGAGGGGCAAACTGGGTTCGTGTTTTCTGTCATGTGGGTGCTGTTCAGATACCTTCAGCCTGCTGGCTCACAGAGTAGTCACAGTTTGTTGCTGTTGGTCAGGAGGCAGTGGGGCAGTCATTACTGTAGTACCAGTGTTACTCAGAAAAGCAGTTTTCAGCCACTTAAATGGTAAAAGAATTGTAAATACTTAAACCTGTCCTGGTGAAATAGGAAATTAAGATTGTGTTGTTTTAAGAGGGAAGTTGCAGCTTGGATTTGCAAAGGTAAGGATGTGGGGAAAAGGAAAAGTAGTAAGAAAATTACTTTTTCTTGTTTTGAGACTGTAGCAACCACAGTGTGTCACACTTCTGGTTATTTGAGAGCTCTGACAGGCAAACCCTGCACTGCATGGATCTGCATAGTTCCCTGATCCTCTGACAGAAGAGTCAAGCTCCAAGAGCAAAGTGCAAGCAAAACAGTTCGATGTCACCTCTTCTCTTCCACAATAATAATACTGATGAAATTGGAGTAAGGTGGCCTCTAAAGCACCAGGACTTGCTGGAAAATTTGTTTCTATGGATTAGAAATTTTTGTAAGCTAAAGTTGACCGGTTTTCCACTAGATTAGAACTAAGCAAGCTACTACTTGGTAGCATTTCTAATTGGAGGCATTTCTGAAATACTTTTGAAAGCTGTAAAAATACAATTTTATCATGTGTTTTTAATCATTAAAGGCTCAGCTTTTGTACTCTTCCCCTAAAACTATCTTAGAAATGTATGCTTATATATTGAACAAAAATTGGAGGTATTTTGTAAGATTTCTGACTAGTTTAGGACATCTGGGCTTTGGTAGCGTGTAACACTTGCTTTTACAAAGTGGAACAACTGAAAATATAATGATACCTTTCTGGGGCATAAAGAAAAAGAACAGTGTGGCTTTTTGGTGTCTTGTTTTTCCCTGTTCTCTTTTTTTATTATACTTTTCCCCCTCTCTCTTTCTGCACAGGGTGGGTATTCTGCTCCCTCCTTCTCTCCCTGGCAGGGCTCATTCCAGGGCATCCCTCGGAGTGTTCCACCGCACCGCAGACAGAGTGAGTCTGTACCTCTCACTCATCTCCCTCACCGTGTTCCAGTAGAAGCTTCCCCTTTGCACGCACTGTTCATCTCGTAGTCTCCTCCTCTCTCAGGCAGATCTCCAGTCATACACGATAGTCTGTGGCTAACAAACTGCTTCCTTTGGCCAGCGTACGAGCAGCTACAACTTATAGTTTTATAACAGTTATTAAATGCCAATAGACATTCAGCAGTTCTTCAGGCAAACCCGAGTAGGCCCTTGTTTCCAGTCTTGTCTTAACATCAGTCTTGCTTGCTGCATTTCCCTGTTTCCCATGGCTGTGATGCTCTCTGCTGTCCGTGTGTGTTCTGTTCGCTCACGCGTCCGCACGCGCGTCTCTGGGTGTGTTCATGTGAATGCATTGTGGTTGTACAGAAAAGTGTTGGTGGGAAAGTGTCACTTGCATTGTCTCTCACAAAAAGTTTTAACTTTTCAGAATGGCTTCCCTCAAACTAATTTCTTCCCCCCACCCTCCGGTATTTGTTGTAAAAAGGCTTCTCTTACATTGAAGTGGCTGTTGCCCAACTTGCATGATTTATTAACGTTCCTTATGTGCTAGCTACAATGTGGGCTGATGTAAGATGCATTTGTTCACTTGGCTTGGATCTGCAAAACAAAAGACAATTGCTGATTTTAAAACTGTATGCTTACGTAGACATAGAGAAATGGTAAGTCTTGTTTTGTGCTTTGGTATTGCATTTTGAACAGATAAGTGTTTGAAGAAATATAACTACTTCATAACGCTAAAGTTATATTTTTTAAATGTACTGTAATTTGCAAATTACAGTGCCTTGCAAAGCTCAAGAGTGTATTTGTACAAGAAATAAAGGAAAATTATAGAAACAAAGTAAGATTTCCAGGGCCAATGGAGATCTGAAGAGTAAGCTATGCCTTGGAAAACTAAGCTTACATATATTTCACACTACAATGATCCTTATATCAATAACCAGAAAAAAAAAAATCTAATATTTGAAAACTGTGCTTCAAATACTCTCTTGATATTTCTGTGACAATATTAATGTAAAAAACTCATCAGGAATGCACAGCCTGTTTCATGGGCTTTTCTCTGTGCAACAAGGGATGTGCTTCATTTTTCTGTGGTGTTTGATGTGGGACTCTGTGTGTGTAATGAACGTAGAACCCCAAAATCCGATGAGTGTGCCTTCTGTTGCTGCGTGGAGGGGCCAGCAGTAGCACAGCCTGGGTGATTCACTGTCCTATCAACAGACTAACTTCAAGGCGATCAGTTCTAGACCTGAGGATCATATAAATGTTATGGTTTTGAGGTTTGGTGACTGGAGAGTTGGAATGGGAGGATGGTGTCCCAGCTACCACATGAGCCTCTGGTGTCACATCATTCACAGTGGCTGCTTAGCTGAAGAAGAAAACTTTGCTTGCCAATCTTGATAGTTTTCTGAGCCTCCACCTCATCCCTCAAATAACAAGGGTGGCCTCGTATTCGGGATTCCATAGTAAACTTTTATTACTAATGCAGGTTGGAATTTTTAGTATGCATCTCATATATTTTTATATTAAATTTTATTCTTTTATGATTAATTTTTATTTTTTTTTTAATTTTTAGTATACATTCAATGAACTGCTAGTAAAGGAAGTAAAGTAAATGAAAATGGGTCCTTGACTAGTTAACCTAAATTGTAACTAATGTATTGTCTAGGAAAGTAAGTTTCCACTAGTGGAGTGTTCCTAGCTTTTTTCTTTAAGCCTTAGGTCTACTCTATAGAGCAACACTGGGAATTAAAATATGGTATAAATTAGAAGGCTCCTTAGACATTTTTGATGAAACTCTTGAAAAAATCAATGATTTATCACTGTGTAAACAGTTCTGTAAAGTAGAACATTACTGGAATGGTCACTAGTATCCTTCTTTCCCACTTGGCTCAGTGGTTTCAGTGTTCTGGTTTTTGAGCTTATATGAAATGCCAAATATGGGGTTTTGAGGCAACTGGTGAGCTGGGCATCACCACTGTGTGTAGGACAGCCTGAAACACTAATGTCAGTGTTCTTTTGCAATAATGCAGAGAAGGTGATGGAAACATGAAGTAGTCTCAGATTTTGTCTGATTATGTTTTCTGTATAGACAAGTCAAGCACTTCTTTCCTAACTTCTGAATTCTGAACCTAAAATATCATCTCTGCCTGTGAATTCTGCAGGTTTCTTCACTGTGCTATTGATAGCTGATTGATACATAGATCACTTACAGGCACTGTAGATTATAAGGGTGTAAATCTGTAAACTGTTCATATTACAGTGTATAAACAACTAAAAATAATTTCCCTCCTTCTGTACAAGACAGGAAATATATCTCTGCTGGGTAATATTACACTAGTGCAGGTTTATGGTTCTCTCTAAGCACCAATGTCACAATGTCAGCACGCCTGCTGCTGAACTTGCCTCACTGCGCTGCAGTACACTTCAGCGCTGGATGTATGTTTTTCACATTTAATGACAATTAATTTTTAATACTTCCACATTTATTAATTTCACGTTTTTTCACCAGCCTTGGAAACAATTCAGTGCTTTGTGCTTCATAAACACTTTGATAACATACATTGCTTTTCTCATTTTAGGAATAAAAACCATATAATTTTGTTCCTGTAATTCTGATGTGTCTAGAACTAAACTCCTGTGTAATGGTCATTTATTTTTCTTTTGGTTATAGGATATAAGCAAATTTTGATGACATCTCAAACTTTGTTCAATACAGTTAAAACCTTTCCAGTTGTGTTCTGGAGCTTTAATGATGTCTAGAAATGTATAGAAATAAACATTTTGAATACTCATTGGTAAGGAAGCAATCATGAGTTTGTGTTGTAATACAAGAATATTTCACCACCTTCTCTAGGCCCCTTAGCCCAAGTGCTTCTCCACACAGAAATGGTGATCAAAACTGCTTTGTTATTCAAGCATTGCAGTTGTTACATCTCCACTGACTGTGCATGTCCTGGAAGAAGCATTTAGACTTTTTGTATGTCAGTATTGCATTGTAAGGAAAACTACTCTATGCCAGTGACTGTAAATCAGATCCAGGCTGTGCTTTTTCATGCATTTGCTTTTAAACAAAGACACATTGCTCTGAAATGCGCTGAAATGTTTCCAAAGCTTTATTGACTGATACAGCTTTGTAGGGTGTACAAAGTGTTTGTGTTAGAACCACTTTGCTCTAGAGCATTAGCTGGGAAGTTCTATGACAAATTATTAAAATCCTGGAATCATTACATTGCCTTTTTTATGTAATTATTTTTGCTCCAAGAGTGTTCAGCTATATGAAGAAGAGTCTTTTAGGGAAAACTCCTTTCCTTCCAACTTCAGGACTTTCAGGGTCAACTATAAGAGAAATGTCTCTTGTACCTAACTAAATTTATGTTTGCAAAAAACACCTTGATTTTGTGTATGGTCATATTTATTTGCTTCCTGCATATAAATCTATATTTGTGGATGAAATAGCTGGCTTGATGGAGTTACATATTACTTGAAGAAATTTTTCTTTGAAAAAAAAAATTTTCTACGTTGGAATTTCTGTACAGACTGTGCAGGAAAAAAAATAATGCTTTGCCACATTACCAATTATTTTACTAGCCTCATGGCTGTGGTGAATGATGCTTTAAAAAAAATACAGTTGTTTTGTTTCATTACTTGAACTCATTCTCCATACTGCAGAATCCTATATTTTAATGCTGAAATAAGGATATAATATAGCTAGATCAAAGGGGAAAAAAAAAAAAAAAGTTCAAAAAGAAGGTATTAGCAAATGCTACAGGTTTAAGGTGTGAAATGTTGATGTTTTCCAGAGGTGGAAAATGAGAGCTGAGTGATGCAGCCTTTCAGCAGGGCTGTGTCTGAACAGGCTGTTGTTTGAAATGATAGCTTATCCTCTGCCAAGGCAGTGACAGGAAAGATGCCAGAGCTGATGAGGAAACGAAAGAATTGCGTAGTAGAGTTTGTGGCCCTTCCCTTCCACCCCTTTCCAAAAAGAACCTGTAGTAGTCATCTCTTCCAGCTCGTGGGTGAGTTGCTAGGAAGATGAGTTATTGAAATATGGGCAATATGATCCAAGGATGGAATGCTGTGCCTTTAATGACCTTGCTATTCAAGGTTAGATATTGAACTTACATATGCATGGATGCAAAGGTTTTTCTTCTATATAGCTGTAATAATACACACAAATCCTAGTTGCAGTTTTTGTAATGTGAGAGATTAACTGCTAAGAGCCTTGAAGTCATAAGAGCAAAGGTATTCCATGCAGGTCTTGCTATAAATGTTTTTGTACTGCATTACTTAAATACTGTTGCTACCTTTGTTTCTTGAAGGAGGATTAAAAACCACTGGGGCACATGGTAATTGCAATTGAAATGTTGAAAAGTTGCAGTTCTGTCATGGCAATTGCTCATTGTTTTGTCTTGGTCCTCTGACATCATTGTCCTTGTCTTTTTCTTGTCTCTGCTTTCCATTATGCCATTGGCAAGGAGTTGAGAAGTTAGTCCATTACTTCTGTGATAAAGCGTGGTACAGTACAACTTCAGATTTATTCCCATCTCCCCCTCACACATTTTCACTGTTGGGTTTTTTCTTTGCCCTATGCATGATGCATGTCTGTGGGAGATGTGCATGCAGTTCTTGGATTTTCCATTGCATTGCTTCCCTCCTTCCTCAAGATACTGCAGGGAGAAAATGCCTTTATTTCATTATACAGAGGTATTATAAAGGGAATCGAGATGGGGATCAAGACAAACAAAGCAAAACTGAATGCAGTTTTCAGCTAATGAATGAATATCACTGTCACAACCACATTTTTGACTTTAACAGTCCATTTAACTTCTTTAACAGTACAACATAATATTTCAGTTTTCCAGCACACAGCTAATACAACCTCAGTAGCTTGATAACCACTGATAATAGTGGTAATCCTCGTCGTGGATGTCATCTTTCTCTGGATGATGTAACAGCCAGTTTTGCTTGAGAGAAATAATAGAAAAATCTCTTAGGCTAATGAGGTAGGGACTGAATTGAGTAATTTTGAATAGTGCATCAATATTTGGAAGGCTTTTTCTGTACTCTTGCCAGTACAAAAAAATCTGTTTCTTTGTGCAGGAAAAAGAGCATGTGCATAAGGCACTTTGTCTAGTGTATTTCCAGTTTGAGCAGAACTAAGTGTCTTCAGTTGCATTGTACTTGAAATGTTTGAGTCCAACTTTGCATTTTAGGAGCATCCCAAAGGAGTGCAGGTGTTTGTCTACCTGCGTGTTTTCTTTATGGGACATAAATAGAAGTCTGGGTAGTATGGCAATCTGTTCCAAATCATGGTCTGTCCCACCCCAGAAATATTACCAGAAGTTCATTCAAAACAATGCAGATGATACCCTTTTTTTAGGACTTGCGTGAAATAAAATATTATGCCTGGAAGGCAGAATGCTTCTTTATCTTTTTCCTCTTTTATGTGATGGAATTCATCAAGTACTTCAGTCCTTCAGCTGGCTTATTGTTTTTACTAGTAGCATGGTCAGAATTTCAAAGACTTTCTTTGTAAAAGGAGAACTTGTATTTAATACAAAGATAGGCGCTGTGGGTGACAATAATGCAGTTGTCAGTGTTGGATACCTTGTGAACTGTTAGTGCATATTTTTCACGTGGCATATTGCTGCTTTTAGTGTCATTTTGAGTGTTAATGCATGTAGAAATTTGATGATATGAAAATCTCATTGTGATAATTGGACAGATCTTGAGTAGAAATAGACAATTAGAACACGGTACAGTATTTAAAACAACTGGGCAAAGATGATACCAGAGCTTTAGTGTCCTCATAATTCTGAGCACATAGCCATTTTCTACTTTAGTATCACTAACTTTCTAGGTAATAAGCTGCTTAGGCCTTTTAAGGTTATAAAAGATAACGAGGAAAACATGTATTTCACTATTTTTATATGTAAAATGCAAAATTGCCCAAAGGGAAGAGCTCAAATACTACCTAGCATTTGTCAGAAGAATTCAAATAGCATTATTGAAACCTTGATGGCTTTGTTGTACTTCAGATGTGTTTGTGTTTAACTCAACTTACCATACAAATTTGGTTTCTTCTGTAACTTATCAATTTTTTAATTTTGTTGATTAGTATTGCTAGAATTATTTGATATTAAGTTAGAACTTTTATTATTAGGTTAGGTATTTATCCGTGTTTTTGAAGACTGGCATCTAAAAACTCTTCCTAGTTGGGGGAGAAAAATTTTCTGACAATTATTTTTCCACATTTGACACAATACTGTGGGTTATAAATGTGTTAATTTTTTTTACTTCAAATGGGATTAAAAAATGATTTATTTGTTGTAGTATTTGCATGGGAATCAGGTACATATTGCTTTGTTTTCTGCATTCGTTATTAGCAGTTTTGGTTTTGCAGGTGAGATCTCAAATCAGTAAATCATTTTGGCTAACATTGGCCTGTCAGCTCCTAGACTGGAAGGATAATAACTTCTGTAACCCAAACATAAACACTGGAAAATGGAAAAACATCTGGAGGATTAATTTTATTTAAGCTCTCAGTGTATGGAACTATTCCTGGTGTTTAACATTTCCTTCCTGTAGGATTGTATGGTTAAGAAGGAGTCACAAAGTGAAGCTAGTTTTTGGTCACATAAGGAATAATATTTTGGTACTCATTTGACACCATTTTGGAGGCTTCTTTGCCTTTTTTTTAATCTTTTCCCTCTTTCCAAAATAATTATTGTCTGACTGCTCAGGATATTTGCCTTGCATATTTATCTGATAGCTGATGTCACTGGTCCAGATTTTGCCTTTCCTTAGAAGACAACTGTTACATTCTAAAGGGAAAAATTGCTCATAAATAAAAAATAGACTGAGAAACCTCGATTTTCCTCTCATTAACCATTTATTTATTTATTTATTTTCCTTGATGAGGAATTTTGAGGATTCAGTTTTCAGTAGTAATCCTGCCAGGGAAAAGATGAAAAACCTCTAGTCCTGAGATTTGCTATGACCATAAATGTGTAACAGGAATCTTGCATGCACAGCTATCACTGGATTCCTCTTGCTGACTAAAGAGCTAAAAAGACCAGACAAATAATGGGTTTTCTCTTTAGAACTTGTGACTAATTCAGGAGAGTGACTAAAATGACACTTGTAGTCAAATCTCCCAAACGAACATTGCTTCTTTTTTATTTACTCTATTTCACTAGTAAACAGAATAAGCCTGTTTACTGTGTGCATGCAACCTGACAGCTGGTAAGAATCCAGGTAGTTGAGTAATGACTAGTTGGTAGGACTTCGGTTCTCCTCCTTTGTAAAGAAAATGAGAAAAATAATCAAAATCTGCTAAAACTGTAGTTTAGGTTTTAATAGATTTTAAGTCTTTCCATGAATTACAGAATTTTTAGTATTGCTTCCAAAATGCTTCCAAAATCTGTATCCAAGTTGCAGGTCTAGGATGTCTTGTGAAGCTAGTACACCATTAATCTTTTAAGTCTCTTTACAGGGCAGAGCAAAGAGAAATTATTCAGAAGAGGTACTGGCAATTCTCTTGTCTGATGTGTGTCTGATTAGATTGTATCTTCTGATAAAATGTAAAATCTTCTACAGTTCTCTTTATCCCACGGTTATCAGTGGTAGAGTGTGGTCTCTACATTCACATGAACTCTGTTTATCAGCTCATTTAAAATCAGTTCAAGATAAAACAGTTGCCTAAGCTTAGTCAGTAGCCTGATTTAGCACATACTTCCACCAGATTTTCTGGCCTCAGTAAGTCAAGGAAATGGCCTCTGAAATGTTCATGTGGTCCATCCAACTCCCTGCCTGCCTGCACAGGAAAAGGGTTGGGGTGGTTGTGGTCAGTATGCAGTGAGTAGAAATAAAAGCTGGACACAGCTGTTGCTTTGGGTTAAGCACTTATTAGAATTGATCTGCACTGGCATTAATTCTTGAGCTGTCCTGCAGATTTGGGTGAAACCATCAACCATGCCTTCTTCATGTTTCCTTTTTAAGCCGATCTGTTTCTTTTTCCGTCTTTATGTTGTTGTTTATTTCAGTGCTGGTATATTTTTTCCACTTCAGTTACAAGTTCCGTTTGTGCGCATCCCACGACCCATCTTGTTTTGCCAAAGTCAAAGTTTTGATTTAAAAACCCAGATATTCAGCCCTTATCAAGCATCCAGTCAGCTCACGTTGGATTTTGAGTGTATCTGGTGTCTTCTCTGCATAATATATTCTTGTGTTATTTTCTCTTCAACAGCCTCAAGTACTACAGCCTTCCAGCAGCCTTCCCAATTCCACAGACCTCGCCCAGGGAAAACTAATAAAAACTCCACATATCGAGGCCCACAGTGAATATCATAAACCAGATCTGCATGACAGTAGAAATCATCAGAGTCCAAATGCTGCAAATGTCTCTCTCCCAAATAGCCTGAATGACATAAACTCTTTAACGAGCGTACAGTTAAACACAAAAGATGAAAATGCATCATATTTGGACAATTTGAAAAACAAAAACACTGAAGACCCTGGAGAGGTGGCTAATAATAAGAAAGGTACATTACCACTTCGTTCCCACTTTCATACCTCTACACGAGCTGATGCTCCAGAGGTGCAGACTGGATTATCTGTGAAAGGTCCACCCTCATTCACAAACCAGGCTTCTCAGCCAAAGACTTCGAGAATCGTGAAACCCCCAACTGCTTTAGTGCCTCCTACCATGGCCGTTCCCATACGATCTGCAGATCATTCCACTGCTTCCAAGGAATGTGAACGTCTACCACCGAGTAGTTCGACTCAGCCACAGCAAACATCTGGGCAGGATAATCTAAAGGTTAAACAGAGTCAGAAAGTGTCTAAACTTCGCCCGCCAACTACGTCCTTTGTTAAATCCAAGCAAGTGAGCAGTCAGAAATCCACACCAGTACCTCCAGAGCCTCAGAACACCTCCCTAAAGTCTAACATCCCAAGGCCACCAGTCCAGAGAAAGGAAAACATGCAGACACACTCGTCTGGTTTGCATTCCGGAGACAGCATGCCCCCTGGTCGGCACTCCCGCCTCCCGAAACCAAAGACACACTGAGGCCGCTCGCACATCTCACCGCACGATGCCACGCCCTTAGCCACTTCCCGTGTTGTGACTGCCTTGGAGCCTGCTCTACCTGCAGCCTGCAAATCCTGAGTCACTGTTCCAAATTGCATCTTCTTTGGGGTTTGCATTCTCCATCCTGCCGTGTTCTGAGGCTGATGTTATGAGCTGTTTCTCTTGAGAGTGCTTTATTTTTTCACTGGTCTGTAATAAAGATGGTATTGCAATCTTAGTAATTAAGCAAATGCTGAAGTCTGTGGTGACCACAAATGCCAGAATGCTGCACTATTTATTTCAGGATAGCAGAAATTATTTCATACCTCTCTGAGTTATTAGACAATGAAATTGCTGTTCTGTTTAACTTCTTGGTTCTGAGTACTCATTAGGTCAGAGTGGTAGAAAATTAGACTGACTAGCAGATGTTTTATTGGCCATAATTCTGACTCTGTATTCCAGAGGCCTATGCAAAAATCCTTGTATTTATCATTCTCTCAAGACTGTCATATTTAATGTTATTTAATCTGATGGGTTGGGTGGGTTGTGTTGTTTTGTTTTGCTGTAATCTGAAGTTGCTCTGTTCTTTATTTATCCCGTTTTCACTGTTCACAGACATTAGGCTGATTTCACAGGGTGAAACGAATCTTCTCACTTAAACATCCTCATTTGTTAAATGATTGTGGTATGTTTTTATTGTGTTGAATAGACACATTACCGGGTAGATTATTGAAATGCAGTGCTAAGGATGTTTATCCAAACCTTCCAATGCAGGCTCTTAGGAATTGGTAAGTAGGGAGCCTCTGGGAATAAGGGGTCCAGAACACCCATGTTGAGGTTGCACAACATGCATTTTAATTAATATTTTAAACTTTTATTGTTCTGCTTGTATTTATTCATTTCTGTTTAATATTGAAAGGCTCTGAAGTACCTGACTTGAAATTTTGCACAAACTTTGCCATATGTGTAAGAATTTGAAACTATTTTACAGAATAAAACTTATATTAAAAATGTAACTATTTTTTAAAAAGGAAAAAAAATAACCCCACTTATATGCTTTGAGTAATTCTATTATGTCCTAATCCAGAGCTGGTACTCTTAAGAGTTTTTCAAATATGTGTTATTTTGGGTTTTTTTAATTTGGTTTTGTTTTGTTTTGGTGTTTGTTTGGGTTTTTTTCCTTGTAATTTCTGAAGAAGTGCATGATACCTGGTAAGGAGCTTTTTGGGGAAATTAAGCATAAAAAAAAAAAATCTACATTTTTGTGCTCTCTAGGAGAAGTATTTTTTCTGAAAGTAGTCTTGGTGCACTCTGGGACCATGACACAAATGATGTGAGTTACATATGCGCATATCCAGTGAAGAGGCTTTCCAGAAATTTGATGTTATATCCCATCTCCAGTTCTTCCTGTCTTTCCCATGACTTCGGATGTTACTGGTTGAGTTCTTTTTTCTTCTGTTCTGAACGTGGTTTTAAGGACAGCAGCAGAAGGCTGTTGCAACAACTTGGCTCAGAATCTGTTCCTGAAGAGCACATAATCTCCATAAAATGCAACAAAGTGTTAGTTTGTTCTAGGCTCTGGCTGTAGGACATTGATACATTACAGTATTTTCTTTGAGAGAATTAAAGTGAGTAGGTGTAGACATTTCATAAATCAGTATTCAGATTCGATAATATAAGCCCTTTAACTGGGCATATCCTAATGGATACCTCAGTTGGGTGAAGGAAAAAAGAGTTGTCACACCTGAGTTTTCAATACATAGTTGATATTTAATAATTATTTTGGATTTCTCACACTGTAATTTTATTTAACTGACAATGAAGTGGAAAAATTAAAAGCTTGGGGGGGGAAAAATAGGTAGGGGGAGATTCTTTTTCAGAACTATTTACATCAGTCTGAAATAAGGGACCTGCAAGACTTGCTATGAACTGAGGTGATGACAATGTAAGCAAGACATAACAAGACAAATAATGTTAATTGTTCTAGTTGGTATAGGGTCAGAAACCACAACTTGAGATTGCAGTAACAGTTATGCTCTGCTAATAATTTAACTCCATGAAAAGCATTGAATTAGTGGTATTTAGTGTACGTATTTACTGAAATAAAAATAAAAAATAAATAAAACTCACTTTTTATATTCCCCAAAACTAGCTCCTGGCAGCTAACTGTGTTTCTCAGGAGTTTAAAGACTGCTGAGGGAATGAGCAGATTCCTGGTTCATTTTCTGGTCCATATAGATTTCTATGGAAGGTGTGTTTTTTAAGTTTACTTTCCTTGAAGAGAAGCTGATTTTATTGTTAGTTGTATATGATTTTCTGTAAAAATACAATTTCATCTAATGTTATTGCCAGAAATTCATCATATTCTGCTTCTTATTCTGGAGGTATTGCCAGCCTGATTTAGTGATGTTTCAATTTTTATGTTTACATTTAAAAGTACAAGTATCTATGTCTTTATTCATATCTGCACCTTTACTGAAAATTAAGGAGATGATCAAAGCAAATTAAGCCAATAATATCGAGAAGATCAAGGTTTTCATTAAAAAAACCAGTTCCTAATTTTTTCCAGAAGAAAATGTTATATTTATATGGGTGTGTATATAGGTATTAAAGGAACTTAAGTAGATTATAGTCCTTTTTTATAGCATTTCCCTGTTTTGTTCTGACAGATTAGTGAGACACTGAGCTGGAGCCAGCAGGATTTGATCATGGATGAGACAGATGCTAGCCTGGCTTGTGTTTGTGTTCAGCTGCTAACCTCGCATCCCTCTAAGACAACTGCATGATTGGGCTCTTCAGACTTTACCAGGGAAGGCTCTGTTGCATGTATAGTAAGTCCAGAGTATGGCAAAGCCTGTCAGGAGATGGGCAGCTGGGAGAGAAGTGGTGAAGAAGTGAGGTTTGAAGCATAACCTTGGTGAAAGATGAGGTTTGGGGAGTGCTGGATGAAAGGGCACTGAGAGTGCTTGTCAAATGGGATTAAGTGAGTATTTTCAGGTACCATATCTACCTTATGGATAGTGCAGATATATCATCAGTACTGGTGCAGATTATCCAAAATGTGTATATTTAAATATTTGATATCTTCAGGGGGTTTTTTAGGTTTATAAAACTGATTTTTTGCCATTTTTTTTTAATTTCTCATTCTTTTGTGCAATATTCACAAAAGTATTAAACTACTGTTCAGTATGTGTGTACAGAGGCAATTACGTGTTTTAACAGGTGAATAAACACAAAAGAAAAGAACAGAATTGCACTTTAAATGAGCGTTATTGCTTGGAGTTGTGCCTAAAATAATCTAGATGCCTCCTGCTGTGTGTGGCTTTTGTTTGAAACAAATTTCCCCGGTAGTGTTGCTGTTTCCAAGGTATTTTCACATCACTTTCACAGGATCGATATGCACTCTAGCATGTTTAAAAGTATTCATATAGTGTACTGAGTTTTTGTTGTGCAATGACCTTAATTTAACTGTGGAATTCTAACACTGATGTTACAGCCAGATCATTATTACCTTCTCCTTCCCTGAAGCTAGCACTTCCTACTGCCAATCAAAGCCAATGGCAAAATTTCCCTAGGACTAGCATAGCTCTTAAAGAATAATGGTCCCAGAATATGCTTTTGAGAAAAGAAGTGCAATATTATCTCTCCAACTTTCTCAAAATAATGACAAAGGCCCTGAAAATCCAAAAAATGACACAATTTTCATACAGTTCCGAAAAAAAAGGGTTCCTCAACTTTCCATCTTGTAGCAGTGAGAGTAGGCATAGCGACTAGACTGCATCATAGGTCAGTACAGTTCATTTAATCCTTGATCTAAATGCTGATTTGTTGTAACGATGCCTGAAAACTGAATACCATTTGCGTGATTTCCTTTGTTTGCATGTCACAGCCATATGCACATTCTAAAGTATCATACTGGGGTAGGTTGCATGTTGGGGGGGAAGTATTTCTGGTTTTGCACAGCACATAATCCTCTTAATACAGACATTTTCTTGCCGTACAAATGGAAATCAGTTCTTGAATTGGGCTTCCGTAGCTGTTCCTTATCTCGTTACAGAGGCTTTTTCTGAGCAGAGTGGATTTAATGTGACCCTGGTGGTAAGGCTCAGTAGTCATCTTACAACTGTGCTATCAAGGAAATTCAGTCACTGTTATGGTAAAGCTGCTCACTGCCTACTTAATTGTAAAAGCACCACCAGAAAACCAACATAACTCCTGTGTAGCAAAATCTTCAATTCAATAGTAGCTAAAACAAGAGGTATCCTTACTATCTGCTTTGTTGTTTTTGGTTTTTTTAACCCAGGCCAGAGTAAATACTGTATATTGGAATTTGCTTGTAAAGTTGATTAAAAAACCTGTATGTAAAAATTCTTTCCTCAATGTTGCTCTAGTGAATAAAAATTAAAGTCATAATTCTAATAAGTATCTCTTTCTCTTGACTATTCACTTCTATGTTTTTTCGAGTCATTGTGCAAAATGTAGACAGAACTGTAGACAGAAAATCTAGGGTGACAGGGAGATTAGGCTTACACTTAGAGAGTGGATTTTTTCCTTGGAATTGTCTCTCTCCAACAGAAATGGCAGGCTTTTAGCATGAGACTGTTGTTAAAGGAAAAAGAAAAGGAGGGGGGGAAAAAAACATAGAAAAGCTGAACATTTTAATGTATTGATTGCAGATGAATATGGACTGACATAGCTCGTTCTTAAAGGTATGTTATGGCACCTGTAGTGCAGTTAGGAAGAGTTAAAATCATTATTGTAAGAGTCTTTCAGAGAGTTATTTCACCACAGAAGTCCAAATGAATACAACATGTGCAAATATGCAAGTCCTAATTGTATGTCAGTATTTTGCCCATGGTTTGAATGGTTTGCTGTTCTTGAGATGAAAGGAAATCTGCTCCATTAATTAATCTGACCTATTTCAGTCGATGGAAGTTCAAGTTAGAAATTATGATCAAAAAGGGAGGAAAATCCTGTAGTTTGAAGAAAGAGCATTTTAAAAATACTGCAGGCAGGCACTTGTAATCTTTAACCTTATGTCAGCTTCAAGATCGCCTTTGAAAATTTGCAGGGGTTTTGGGGGTGGAAAGATGCACAGGGTTTCCAGGTTCAAACCAAGAAGGTTTGAACTTTCTTCCCAAGAAGGAAGATAGTGTGAATGAATCCTCCTGTGCTGTAATCCTCCTGGGTAAGTGTGCTCTTTGTTACTTGGTGGAGCAGACTGTGTTACCATGATGTCTAATCCTTATCAACGTGATCATCGAGTGTTAACAGCTGATGCAATGACTATGGAAACAGTGTCCCTAAAAGCTGTGATTGACCCCTTCCCTGTCTTCCTCATCCAGAGGCAAAATCTTCCTGGCAGTGGTGAGCAACCTGCTGCTGTCCAAACTAAAAGCAGTGGTCTTCTGACTGGAGCAGAGCTGCTTTACTGCTGTTGGGCAGAATGCTACACGTGGGGAAAAGATGAGAGGGGGTGAGACTTTTCAGACATTTCACTTCCTTTGCAACCCAGAATGAACACCCCTGGCACCTTCCCTTTGACAGAAATGTCTGGAGGTTTTACGAGCACAATTCAATACAGCTGAACCACAAGACAAGTTAATATTAAACTATTTGTAGCATCAACCAGATATGTGCAGTTGCTGCTTGCCCTGTGTTTGGGTATTTCCTGCTGTTTCAAACAAGAATTGACTTGTAGTACAAGGCATTAAACATAAATGATCCAGCTCTAAAAACTAGTTACTGAGATATTTAGTGCTGATCAGTCAATCTGAAAGCTAAAAGGGTGGGTTTCTGTTAGGATTTCTAATAATTTTCTCTGAAGCCACAGGCAGTAAGAGCCCTCAGCTCTTATACAATATATGGGGTGCCCTGCAGGCTTGCTCCAAGTCCTCACTGGAAACACAGTATGAGTTCTTAGTAAGATGCTGAAGGTAGAAGTAATTGACCAGAAACCTTAACAAGGATTTTGAATTTGATTACTCCAAAACAGCATAATCTGAAAACTTCTGAGCTGTTTAAAATGCTTTCTGCTATCACAGGCTCTGAGAATTGCTTCAGTTGTTGAAAGCATTTCATGACAGAGGTTGGCTTTTAAAGCCTATTACAGGGCAAGCTGCTGAAACAGTCCAAAATGAGGGGCATTTAAAACCAGTTGCTGACACTGGACATTCCAACAGTTACTTCACTTTGGTTTGGTTTTTTTTCAGAAAATTCCATAGAAATGCAGCAATTTGGGAGAAGCATTTAAATTTCAGTGGAGCTTCACCTTCTGACAACACGTGGTTCTCAGCACCTCTCCAGTCAAAACAATTATTTAGATTTTATTTTGAAGAGACCTGATAGCATCATTATCTTGGGTGCTACAGTTAGAGGCACCCTTAAAAAGCAGCCTGTTTCATGAGCCTCATTTCCTCATGATCATCAGAGCACCCTTTGTATACACAGTGGTGAGTCTAGGGGTGGTAAATATACTAATTTAGCTATATCAGAAGCATATGCATATAAAACCTATGAGCCTTTAAAGATTTGGATCATTTGGTGTGATAAATTTTAATGCTTAGTAACACAAAAGTCCAGCTATTCCCACAATTCCATTTTAATTGCTACTCAGTTTGACAAACTGTACTAATTATCCCATGCTACCTTTAATCTCTCTGACTTAGTCTCCTCATAAATAAAATAGGAATAGTACTGGTGTTAGCAAAGTCAAGGCTTGCAAGATTGTATGCTGACAGCATAAAAAAAATTCCCTGAGGAAATGAATCCACCCTTATTTTCTTGAACACAGTAATAATCTTCCTGCATTCACCTGCTTGGGAGTCTTCTAAAGAAATTTAGGTAATTCCTTGCATGAAAGTTTTGTGGACCTTGTTGAGACTCTTTTATAGATCCAGTGAATTTCCATCTTAAAAGAGTTCTGTGGCAGTTATTTGCAGGAATTCATGAAATGTAAATGAGAGGGAATGGTTTCTCTGTGTGAGTTACATGTGGCACAGCAAAGTTCTCAGAAGCTCTGTAAGGAAGTCCTCATGGAAACCTTTATCCCAAACAGCACACTGGCAATCTCATGGGGTGGTACGAGCAGGTGGCCCCATCTTCCAAGAGGATCCCTAAGATCTTCATCACATTTATACAAACAGTTGGGAGTTTGTGGATCTTTCCTTTTTAATTCCACTCACTGTTGGCTAAGTGGTTGTGTGTCACTGAGACTGCCACAGGCAGCTCTGAGCACAGCCCTGGTTTGTAACTCTGCTGTGTAGTTTCTGTGGGTTGTTGCTGTGTTTTCCTGTCCCCAATGATGAGGCTGTGGCCCCCAGTCACAAGGGACAGCCCCTTGTGAGAGCTCCTGGATCAGGCAGGAGTAGGGAAGCAGTTATTGCCACAGGACACAGCAGAAGGTTGTCAGGCTGAGCTGATCTGCCAACATTCTTACGTTTCTGGAAAGTTTGACGTTCAAACCATATGCTTATAAACTGTTGCAGATTTGGTATTCCCATGCAGGAAGCCTAATGATGCACAGGCTCTCTGCCAATCATGCTCCTGTGCTTTTCATCCCAGCATTCAAAGGAATTAGTTAAGATCTGTGTGTGAGCATTATATTAACAGCTGTTAAAAGCTCTGTGTGTGGCATTTCTGGGACATGCAGGGCACTGAAAAAGTACTGTATGTTTGGAGTTTGTATTTAGGCATAAAAATACTTATTTCCTTTAAAATGTGCTTCTTAAGACACTTTTTGGAGCTGCCTTGAGTGTGTTCATTCTCTCAAGGGATTATCTTTGTGAGTTATTATTCTGCCAAGTGATATTGTCTGATTTCATAGAAATTTATTTATTTTGAAGGATAAAAAGGGTCTATCACACAGAGCTGTATTACACTTGTTATGTTGCTGAGACAGAAAAACACAGCATCATTTTTTTATATGTTTCTTGTGTCCCATCCTGCAATGTGCTAGTGCAGGAAGAAACTAGCAAATTTTAGGAGGGGTGTTAGAAATACACTTATGGCTACATGATAAATGTTATAGAAGGGCTTTTCAGCTGCTACTCTAAGTAGGAGCATGGGTCTCTGGGTTGTGCTAAGAGATCTAAGCTCAGTACCAATTGCCCAGGCCCTAGCAAATATATTTTAGGCAGTGTCTGAAGGATAAACCCTGAAATCTGATAGTATATGTTTTCTCAGTAAAGCATTGGAACTCTACTAACAGAAAAAGACAAGAATTAGGATTATTACTTGAATTGTACATTCATAGCAGGCAGGTGGATAACAGTGAGCAAGACGAAATGCTTTGTGTGGGAAAAATCCCTTGAAGAAATAAACAGTCGCGTCCATTGCGTTTGTGTTTGTGCGGGCTGGAGGCGAGGCGGTGTGTGCCCAGCTCGGCTCCTGTGACAGCAGAGGGCAGTGCAATGCAAGCAGCCGGCCTGTCCCCGGCTCTCACACACCTTCCAGTGAGCTGAGCACACAGCAGGGTCTGCTCATCCTCTCCTCCTTGCTCTGATGGGCCAGCCCCAAAATGAGCGCTGCTGCTTTCTTCTTTTCAGCGAGCAGGAGCAACGGTGCGCAGTGGAGAGGAGCAATCGGCTGCTAGGAGGTGGAGGAGGCAAAACAGCCATTGGAAACCTCTGCTGAAGAATCTGTGTAATTCGAACTGGAATAAATTCGTTGTTTCCCCAGCCTGGTCTCTGTGACAGTCTGTGACTGCTCAGGTGGGAAGTCCACAGGAGAGGTGGGAGATAAAGACTAAATGCTAAACATGTTGGCAACTCCAAGCACCTACAGAAATCTTTGACTGCTCTTTCAGTGCACCTGCAGAGCAAAGGTTTTCTGCTGAGAAGAAATGGTCATTTCACTACACCAACACAATTTGTGTCGCTGGTGGTCACTGTTAGAAAACTACTCAAGGGAGAACCCCTGTGTATTTACTTTCCTGTTTAATCTTGTGTAAACTTTCCTGTACAAAACACAGATGAAATAAGTAGAAATCAGTCTCACTACTGGGACCTGTTTTCATTGTGTTTTAAATGAACCTGATTTCTTGAGCATACTTCTGTTACAAATTTAAAAACAAATAGTTACTTGCTCATATGGTTTCTTGAATTTCATATCCAGTAGGTAACACTTCCTCCTCTGACCTTCAGCAATGGAAGTCATCACTTGTGCTTGGCATCAAAACTTTATTCAGATTTTATTCATATGGAAGATGAAACCTGTTGTGATGAGATTTAATTTAAAGAAAAGATTTCTTTAAGTAGAGCAACTATTAACTAAGGTTAGAAGAACTTACCAACTGCACATTACTGACCTGAGTTGAGATAGATATAAGCAAGCAATTTTTCAGGAAATTAAATCAGAGATGTATTAGACCTGGGTCTTTTCATTGGGAATTTCTTGTTTGTTTGAACTGTAGCTCTGTGAAACCTTAGACTCAAGCTTTTTTATTTTTCTAGCAGTTCTGTTCCATTACACAAGGAAAAGATTCTTAATAACTCCTGAAGTGCAACTGATAAAGAATGTCCCTCTGACCCTTCAGGTAAACTGAGTCCACATAAGCCTGTACCCATGTTCACAGGTGATTTTTCCTTTATAGTGTTTATCCAGAAAACTTCTCCTCATTACTCTTCTCAGACGGAATCTTTATTTTAACCGATAGCAAGCAAATCACACTTAAATGATGATTTATGTTAATTTTAGCAGTAAATAACCAGGGTTTTATTTATGTTAGCTCTGTAGAAATACATGGTACTTAGCAAACACGCTGCTGCTGGATGTGTGTCACCTTTCAAGACAGTTGTGCTTTGTGCCATTATTTTTTCAGGCTGAAGCCAGCAGAGGGAGTTTTTGTGTTTTGGCTGGAATTTTTTAAGTAGTGATGGCTTTTTCTCCTATGTTCCACTGATATTATAGTATGAGTTATTATTGATATCTACCACTAGTCTGGAGAGCAGGAAAGTGATGCTGCCTTATGTGTAGAAGGTTTGGCAGTGGCTGTTGAGGGGCAGGAGGATGCTGCATTAGTGGAGGTGTGTGAGAAAGCTGGAACATCAAATCTTGTAAAATCTCTTGGAGGAAGGACAGGGCAGCAGGATCCAGTGCAGACTCACCTCAGTTGCAGTAACTTTCAGACCAGTAGCAGAACCAAGTATGTTAAATACTATCCTTGTCCCAGTTCAATGACAGTGCACAGTAGCTGAACCCAAACACACCTTTTTCTTTTTATTTCCCTGGGATGTTTTCATACATGTCCACACTCTCACCTGTCAGGCATCTGCACAGTGTTCTAGCTGTTTACATGTGTGGATTCCTTTTATTTGTAATTATAAATGTATCAGCCCAGTAACTTAAATAATTCTGAATCTTTGCCCTTCCTCTCTGTTTTAAAGCTATTTGCAGCTAATTTACTCAGGCCAGCTTTTGATCTCCATGTCACCTTGCCTGCTTTTCCTGTCAGTCATAGATTACACTTGGTCTTTGTACTTTGTGATTTGATTATTGGTAGCTACTTCTTTGTTCCTCTCTTCCATAGGGAACCGTGGGCATTACTGAGTTTGTCTTTTCATTGCCTAACTACAGAGGACACAAACCTTTCAACAGCAGAGTGCAGACTGACAGGGAATTAACCTCTTACTTGTGGAACCAAGGAAATGTCCTGAGTCTGCTCCTCAGAGATGTTTCCTTGCTGTCCAAAGCCCTATTGTCAGCCTCTGTGCTATCAAAGGTGGGGGAATAATTAATTGTCAGCTTTGGGGTTTGGGTGGTTTTGTGGAAGAAAGAAGCACACACTGTCTGAATTCATTTTAAGTAAGCTATTTATAAGTCTTTTTGAAGCTGCAGCTTTGATAAGGATTCCACCTCTATTTTCTTCCTTTAATTTGCTCCATTAAAACATGCCTGACCTCTCAGCACACCTTTGGTACTTGCCTATGTTCTGACTGGCTGCAGCTGAGCCTGCTGCCATGGCAGGGTACCTGAGTGAGATCTGATGGAAATGCCCTTACTCCCAGAGCAGCTGGCCCAGCTGCTGACAGCACTGTACAGAGCTGTGCCTTGTTTTTTTCTTTTGTTTTGGAAGTTAATGGCCATGGCTCAAACAAGACCATTTCTCAGAATGGACCATTTATTCTGACATGATCTCTGTGGTTGATTATTTTTGAGTTCCTTGGGTTCTTTTGGTTTTTTGGGATTTTTAGCTGCAAAATGCTAAGGTGCCTTCCTGCCATGCTGGGAAATCTCTGGCCACTTGCCCAGTGTTGGATATCCTGTAGACTTTGTTACTTGCCTGTTCAGCAGTTGTAGAGTTTGGGTTGGATGTCCGCTGGTGCCTTGGCTCTCTGGTGACCACAGTGACCACTTGTCATGACTGACCTGATGAATCTCGATGCTCAACGTGGCCAGCAGTACCAGTGACAGGGATTAAGGAAACTCACTCCCTCAGCACAGGAGCTCTCTTAGTTTTGTACCTCTCTGGCATGTTTTGTGGTCTGGGGGCTGGTGCTTTGCAGAGACTCTGGCTTTGCTGAAGGCAGCCCTGAGATTTCTGTAAACCCTGGGAGTGTGTTAGACCAGGAGGGAAGTGCACATTGAAGCCAGGTCAAGGCAGCATTGTTCCAGTGCAAAGATCCACATCTCTGGAGGCTTCTGGAAGAGGAATTGCCAGTGGTAGTCATCATACTGGTGGGTGACAGGCCCCAACTCCCTCTGTGGCCATTTCACATGTGTGACACAGGGCACTCCCAGGGGCAGGAGCCAGATTCTTGAAGTGCGTGGGAGAGTGGGGGAACTCCCTGCACTGCACTGCCGACAAGGCTGTGAATAACCAGCTGCTGGGGAACTTTCTGGAAGACATACTGTAGCCCTGTGGTCTGGAGGTGTATGGTGCTCTGTGCAGAGGTTTTTAGCTAAAAGGTTGCAACTGGAGCACCTGATGTTGGACCAGATTCATGGAAAGGATTAGCAATGTGTGGTACTGTATGTGGGTGTAATTCATGAGGGGTTTGTTGGCACTTTGAAATGGCTGTTACTTTTTCCCTCTAAATAGGAGGATTGAAGAAAATCAATCAAAATGGTTGCTCAGTTTTAGAAAATAAATGGTTTACATTTCTTTTTGTCTTGGTGCCTCAGATGCTCCATGGAAGCCAGTTCAGTCTCTGTTAATTTGCACAGCATCGGTCATTCAGGTGACATTTCCATTTGTTTCACTGCCAGCTGAACAGCACCTTATGGGCTCTTAAGGAGCTCACTGACATGAGTGCCTTGACTACACGATGCTCCTTTTCCCTCTTTGGGTGCCAGCACGTGGAGCCAAGTGATCTGCTCAATGCAAATAGCTGATGCTGGGTGTCCTAAACCAAAGTGGAATGATTCCTGCCTAATGTGAGCATTCAGCAGACTTGCTGTCTGAATTTGTGTCTAAATGATTTTGCATCATGAGTCATGAATGGCCACTTTTTTTTCTTTTTTCGAGAAGGTTCTGCCACAGAAAAACAAATACATTTTATTTCTCAGGTACAATGAGCTTGTTCACTGGTCTCTGATAGCTTATTAACGACTTGTAGCTGTGAAAATTAGGGATGCAGCCACTTTGGGGTAGGTTCATGAGCTGTGGTGCTTTGCTAAAGCCCAAAAAGATGTTATTTTTGGCAGTGCTAGAGACATTATGAAAGAACATCAAAGATCATTAATGCATCTTTTGTAAACACTGTCTCTTACTAATCTCTGTGCTTCTGCTTCTGGCTGGATAAAAGCTTCCCACTGAGATTCCTGCTTCAGCTGGTGCCCCTTTGGGGTCCGATAAGTGTGAGGCTTCTGAGCTGGTGCTTATTACTATTAATTAAGGAGAAGCTCTGTTCTTGGCAACCTGAGGCACAGTTTCATGAATCAAATGCAAACTGTTCTGAGCTGATCAATAAGGGTCTGTTGCTTTCTAAAATTGGAACCACTGGTTTATAACATAGTGATTTTGCATTACTTTATTTGTAAGTTAATTGCTATATCATCAGCCATAAAAGGTGGTCCAAGAAGATCCACTTTCTCTTGACAATCATTGCCCTATAATTGTCCTTCACTTTCTGTTTGACTGATTTGGAGCCAGATGTGTAGTTTTTAATTGGTTTTTAATTCTCCTCAGCTCTGGGAGGTGGTGACTGAACAGATCTATTTATTTATTGATTTGAGTTCACAACTCTAAATTATCAGCCTTTATTGCTGATTCTTCTTGCTTATGCAGGAAGCTAACACTTCTTTTCTTTCTTTCTTTTTTTTTTTTTTAAGGAAAGAATTAATAGAAAACAGTTAAGTAAAGCAGCAAGTGAAACTTTTGAGCTCAGCCGAGTTCCTGTCTGTCTTTTCCAGAAGCCATACTCAGGAATAAGCTCAGCTTATATGAAGGAGCCAAGGGCGAATCACTTCTGGAGCAAAGAATTGAAGGATCAGATCATAAATTCAGGCTGACTGAGTGTTTGCTGAAGTTCTTTACCAGAAGGTCTTAATATCCTTCCTGATAGACTGTGGTGGTTTCTGTACATGCTGTTTATCACACTGCAGATTGGGACCCATAAAGCTGCTGCCCAAAGCTCACTTGGAACTCTTGCAGAGTTGAGTTTTCAACACAGCTGCAGCTGGACTGGAGGCACTGTTCAGAGAGGCTCTGAGCAGTGTTAGGTCCCTGTTTCAATCCATACTATTCCCTACCTTTTGTTTGGGGGTTGTTACTGCTGACTGGTCTTGCAGGATTGTGCAAATAAAAGTGAAAATAAAATTGTTTGCATTATTTCTGTTTTCTGCATGTAGCTATGTTTGATGAGGACTTAGATGGTCCCTTTCCTTCACTGTTTATCACTTATAAGTTGTTTTGAGTCAGGGCAGCTGGACCCACCAGAGCTATTCATTCTTCAGGGCTCTGGGCATGGTCTCCTATAGTGAAAATAGCTGAGGCCTGGGGATGTGTGGGTTCCTGCCTCCTCCCCCCTCCTCCCCAGGTATAACTGCTTCCATGGTGCTGAGCTCACAACAGGGTCTCTGGTCTTGCCCAAGTCCACCTTAGACATCAGCCATGGGTGTGTTTCAGGAGGGGAAAAGCGCACTCCTGGAACATTTGAGCTTTCTACCCTACCTTTTGCAGAGTTAGGAGAAGAGCCTGAGAAGTGGGGGGAGAGAATCAACATGGACATTGCCCATCCAGAAAGTAGCAGGAGTTTTCCTTGCCATCAGCAGCATTCCAGCTGCGGGGCCAGCAGCTGTGCCAAGCCCTGCTTGAACAGGAAGAGGAGCAGGCAGAAAGGAGATGTCTCTGCTTCCACCAGCCGCTGCATTTCTGGGTTGAGTGCCAGAGGATGATGCTGCCATGCTGGAGACCTGCTGTGTTATTGAACAGCATTTTGTGAGAGCTCCTGCTGCAGTGGCCAAGCTGGGTCACTCTTGGTGGGAGCTTGGTAATTAAATCTTCTTGTTTCCACCCCTCGCATGCATGTAGTAATTAAAAGAGCTTGTAATTAATGGGGCCAGGGGAGGGAAATCAACTGGAACCTGTCAATTTGAGCTCTGTTCTGATGGTGAAGATTTACTCAGCCAAGTAGCTGGTTTTCTTTTACAGCTTTCATGGGTCACAGCTGTACCTGGCCCTGTGAATAGCCAGTGGGGCTTGGCATACTCCCCCTCTCTGATCAGGAGAAAAAATCCTGAACACATTAAGGATTTTAACTATCCCAGACATTTCATTTTACCTGTAAGTATCTGAGATGCCACTCTAGTGATATAAGAACAAATAGTTTGTGTGAGGGAATCCTTGATTTATACACATGTATGTTTCCCTTAGCAATGAGAAAAGCTACTAAAAGAATAATTACATTAAAATCCATTTGTGTTCTCAAAGGGGTGTATATATGTGACCTCCTGAATAGAGCCAAGGGGTCTTTAGAAATCACTGTAAAAAAAACCCAAAAGAATTTTTCTGCTGTAAAATAACTGTGAAAATTCTGCCTAATTTTTCATATTTTTGTTGTTTTCTTCACATTTTTTGCAACAGACACAAACAAATTCTCCATATTTGTAGAAGCCTTAGCTTTTCATAGCAGTTTCCAGTGGCTCCTGTGGTGGGAATCATTCCTGGCCTTCTCGGTAGTCCTTGAACAAAGTAAACAACCCTCTCAGCAGGAGTGGCCACGGCAGGGTCTCCACTGTCATCTTTCCAGGAACCTGCTGCTGCAGCAACCACCTGAATTTATACTTCAACACAAACTTTACAATGTCGTTCCCAGCATCCAGAGGTCTGCATCAATCAGGAGCAGTGATTTACAAATAGATTAAGAAAATAATTGAGCTGTATTGAGCAGAGACAATTCGGGTTCCAAGGCAGTGGGAAGAGGAATGTAGCTACTGCATGGGAGTGGATAGACTTGTCTATAACTGAGATAATGTCACTGAAATGACATGCCACCTCTCTGGGGTTTAAAAAGTGTTACATTGGAAGGCATCCTCCTTGTTCTAAGTGGCCCTGACACCCAGCTGGCAGGATGGCCTTAGCCATGACATGCATTGCACACCTTCCAGCTGCTGATTTCCTGCCAGAGATGCTTGGAGGATCCACCCTGCCCTGGAAGCTGCTGAGGCAGTTTTACAGGCTCACTGTCAAATTGCAGGGTGCAGTGGGCAAAAAGCCCAAGCCAAACTGCAAAAAGCCCAAATCAAACTGCTTTGCAAGAGCAGAATAAACTGCTGCTTCGGAAGCCTCAGAAACTTTTCCCACATCTGGGAAGCCCTGCAGAAGTGTAGTGCCCTGTGTAATGAGGCACGAAGGGGGAGCTGCCAGACTCTTCCTCAATGTCTTTTTAGAGCTGCCGGTTTTACAACAGCCAAACTTAGCTCATGTATTCCTCCTGTCCCCTTTCCTACAGTAACTGCTCCCTCATTCCTCAGCCTGCCCTCCCTCCTGCCAGCTGCTGAATCGCAGAGACACCTGAACATTTAGCAGGCAGCTTTCAAAGCCTTTTTAGGGGTTTTAACTGCTCACCTCCTGCTGTTCCTAATGGAGCCAAGCAGTTAAATCCTGAACTTGAAAACCTGAAAAGGTCAAAGGCAGTTAAATAGCAGGTATGTGGTGCTCCGAGGCTGTCCCTGTGCGCGGCAGGAGCAGCGGTGACAGTGTGAGCACACAAGCTGCCCGTGTGCTGAGCCCTTCCTAAAGCCTCTGAGACACTGATATATTAACAGGGCCATCAGTCATCGTGCTGCACAAAGTACCAACCTTGCCCTGATGGCTGCGGGAAGAGAATGCACAACACACATTTATCCAGGTAGGCGTGGTCCTAGCAAGTACAACCTTTTGAAAACAACCGAATATGGACTGGCTTTCAGTTAGTTTTCTAATTGAAAAATGTCTCATGACATGGATGAGACATGACATGGAGAGATCTCAGCTGCAGAATGAATGGCAGAGAGGCTGCTCTGTGGTAAAAGCTGGAAAACAACTTTTCTAGGGGAAGAATATTACCAGGTTTAAATCTGTACCTTATTAGCATGGAGTGACTTGATTGCAGAAGAAATTGAATAAATCCCTCAGGAATTTATGTGAAAGGATCAAGTAAGACAGACCACTTTAGTGAAGAATTTATGTCTTAGTTTTTTAATTTGCTATGTGTTTTTTTAAAAGAATTGCTTTTAAATTCATTCAATTCCCATGGAATTTCTCTCCAAGGTTTTTACGGGTAGTAATGTTATCTCAATTTCAGCCAGCTACTGCTTTTAACTGGCTGCAGTGTGTATTGCCTTGTGATGTATTCTTTGTTTTGCAGTCCTAATTAGACTGTTGAAAGAGTTAATAGATGCCCATTTCAGAGGCTGCTTTCCACATCTTAATTGCAGTATAACTAATTCAAGCCTGTGTGAGTCACTTATCAATGTAAGGTAATAAAAGCAGGCTGAGAAGTGCTAGTAAATTTTTTAAGGATTCTCTATCTGATTGATAATATGAATCTTTTCAGTTTGTGTAGGAGTCATCAGTGGTTAGATCTGTATTGGCAAGTCAAACTTTGTGATTGACATGGAGTGACTTTCCTATCTCCAAAAGCTACTCGATTTCCTTTTGAACACTTGGGTACTTCCAGTGAAATCTTGGTTTGATTTTGTTATTATTCTCGGTTCTGGAATGAAAAAAAAGTGCTAGAATTTAATTCCATCTTATTTTGTATTATTTTATGTGTATACAGTTTGTTCTGTTCATGGACTTCACAGAATTCAGTGGGAGTAAGATGATATATCCCCTCATAGATGGGGATATTTAGAGGAGGATGCTGAAGCACTTTAGTTACTACCAGTATTTCAGACATTTTCAGATATTTTATCACTGGATTTCATAGCATATTTCTTGCCATTTTGAAATCATAAAGAGAACTTTATAAAGAACGATAAGACAGGAGATAGCAGCTTTCTTTAGCCTTTCAATCATGCACATTTCTTAAAAGAAAAAATGTATTGCTTCTGGTTTTAGCTTTCACAAGCTTGACGGTGGGTACAAATAAGACAGAGATTTAATACTATGTCAAAGTAATATGACTGAACAAGGTTAAAGGGTCAAAAGGAGAAATGTTAATTTTCAGTATTTAATTAATCACCCCTTAACACCAAGCTGATGAAATGCTCTTTCATTCACAAGAAGAAATTACTATTCACTTTGAGGGACTCAGAGCTGATCATCCAACCAAACAAAAGGACAGAGCTTTACAACTCTGCCACTCTCACTGTATCACCCTGTGCAACAGCAGCGTGCACCTTACTCAGTGTGAGCTGCTACATATGCTTCCCATTTGCCTCTGCTTATAAGTCCTGGATTTGAATCAAGGTACTGACTAGGGCATGAATCGGTTGTTCTCTGGTCTGGGAAGTACCTGTTTCTGTGCTTTTAGCTGCTGCCACCGTCAGCATGGCTGAACTCTGTCTCTGGGCTGACAGCACTGTCAGACCCATGTCTGAAATGGCTTCAGATACATGGGTCTACTTTCCTTTTTCCAGATGTCTTTCACCAGCCCTCAGCCACTGCTCCCTATTTTCTCTGAGTTTTGTTTCTTCAAACTAAATTGAGCAAATTACGCTCAGGGACCCAGGCTTGCTGATTAGCTTTAGATTGTGTAAAGCTGCCAACTGAATAAAAGCCTTAACAGCATTTTGAGCCATTCCCCTGAATTTAAGTCTTAACTGTGGATTAGCTGCCTTAGAGGATTAGGAGCGTGATACACCAAACTTGCCACCTTTAGACTCCTACCTTACGTGGTTATGAACTGAGCCTGGGTCACTAATGAATGTGTTTTGCTGCATGAGGCCCGGGTCCATATGCTGATCTCTCTCCTGTGCCAATCCTTTCATGGATAGCTGTTTGCAGTTCAAACCTGTCTTTCTGATCAGTGAAATTGCTGCCTAATGCACAGCATCTCTCAGTCTGTAGCATTTATGCTGCTGTGATGAACAACGTCCTTAATTCCAGGTTAATGAATCGATGTTAATGAGCACTCATTGTCCACAGATGCCCACACGCCTTCAGAGGATGGAGAGAACAGTCACTTAACATCCCAGCAGCCACAGGAGGCACGAGGGAGTTCTGCTTGTCTACAGCTTTTTGTTGAAAGCTTCTCCAAGTATTCTTTTTCCTTGCCTTGGGCTGACTCTCCAGCATTTCTTTGTTGTGCCTCCCTTGAAGCACTTTCAGCTGGCACTGGCACATGGGCATCTAACACACATCCAGCGATGGCCTCCGTGCTTTGTGAGGTATTTTGTGAGGCTGTGAAGCTGCTCTGTGCCTGAGGTTGGCTTTCTGACTCCTGCTGTAGTCTGATGGTGAGGAGCTCTGCAGGGCAGTTCCAGGTTTGCAGGAGTTTTGTGCAGGAGCTTAAAGCTGCTTTCATAGCTTTGGTAATGGGACTCTGGGGGAGGCACTGCCAGAAAAGATGAGGAATCTGTGCCCAGATCTACATCTGGAGGATTGGAGGGAGTGCCCTGAAAGACCTGGGCTTGTGGATCTGAAGGGTCAGGTGCAATGTGGCACAGTATGGGAGGGAGCAACCCTCAGCATGTTGGAAACTATCTCCTACAGCCTAATATGTTATACAGGAAAGCACCTTGGAGAAGTTAGAAATGCAGTATATAAAACCAGAGAGCACTCTGTTTCTGGGTAGTATGAAAAACACAGCTTTCACAAGCCTTGTCTCGTGCTTTGCATGAAGGTTTAGTGCACATCTTAACCTGTGCTAGGACTGACAGTGTTGACAGTGTTTTAGACACTTGCTTCTTCTTGTTTTGGCAGTGAGCACTTCCTGGAGTAAGGGGTCATTTTTTTTCTCCACAGAAACAACACTTTCTCCAACAAAAGAGTTCTGGATGCATGTTTTTAAAGGGTAAATCGTTTTGGATCGATGCATGTTTATAAAAGGTAAATAATTTTGGATGGATGCGTGTTTATAAAAGATAAATCTCCCTGGGTTTTATTCTGGTGTTTTGGGTTTGTGCTTTTCTGCCCTAATGTCCTGAACTGGGTTTGAAGAATGAAAGTTCATGATCCAGTTGCATTGACTTGCAAAGAAAGTACTCGTCCCCACACCAATTTACTGGATGTAAAAAAAAAAAAATAAAAAATAAAAAAAATTTCAAAACAGACCTGTGAAACATTTTTTCTCCCTACTGAGCCTATTAGCAAGTCTCGGAGTAATTCTACAGGTTTTGTGCCATTTTCTGTACCCCTGGATCTTTGCAAATCAGCTTCGAGGCAAGGATAAGACTTGCCTGCTAAGTGAAAGTGTGTAGTCAAAGGCTGCCTCAGTCTGTTCACCTTTTATTCTCTTCTGGGAAATGAGAATGGAGCTGAGCTCCAGCAGCAATGGAAACGAACACTTAAGTAAGGGACCATTATGAACATCAGTGCTTAAAGGAAGACAGACAGTGAGACTTGACTACCTCTTATAGACCACAATTTTGTAGGTTATTCAGAATGTATTGATTGCCAAGAAGTAGTCTCTGAGCCAAGTGGATTTCTTTTTCTTTCTTATTTTCAGTTCCGTATTTATCATTGCAGTAAAGCAAATTGTGAGAACAGCTAATAATTTTGTTGCTGCACCAGACTGAAGCCAGAAGGGCTCTTTATTACTCTGTTTTTGTACTTGTTAAAGTGGCAGGGAGGCTGTTTCCAGCAGGGCATACCCCTATCTGTCTATTTTCTCACTTAATGTTTAGTGCAGTTATTAATAGTGAAGATGCAATGATTTTGCAATGTAAGGCAGGTCATGTATTGCTGTAGCTGTACTGGTTAGACTTGAGGTTGTCTGAGCCATCAAAGAGCCAGGCCTTGCCTATCTGTGCAGAGGAAAAGAGATACACTAGAGATGAGATGATGGTGGCAGGATGGCAGTCACACCACAAAGATGGAAGTGACACTGAGGGTTCTTTTAGTCTGCCTTGCTGTGGGCTCAACTATGAAAAGACCATTCTGCAACATAATGGCAGGGAGAGTGTACAAAGGACAGCCAACATCTTCGTGGAGGTGTTTACAGAAAGGATGAAAGGCATAGAGACAAATTACAGCAAAGGAAATTCTCAAAAGTTATTAGGAAAGAGAAATTGATCACGAGGGTGATGAAATATTGAAATAGGTTACCCTGAGAGGAAATAGGTTATCCTCAGCTGACTAACCTGACCTCAGAGCACCTTGCACTGAGGGGGAGATTGCACTTAAAGAAGCTCAAGATTCATCCTGTACTTACTTTTTCTATATTTTTTGCTTCTAAATTTGAGAGTTCCTGTGCCTTTTGGAGAAATAATGTGAAAGCCCAGTTGAAAAATATCACGTATCTTTAATGAAGCCTGCTTGTGCCTACTGAGCAATCCTGAGGGAGCAGCCAGTGTGGAGAGTGAGGCCTGACGCTGAGTCTGGTGCGAGCAGGCTCCAGCTGTTCATTCCATAAGTATTTCAGCAATATTACAAATTTGGCTGATATAAATCACAGTGCTCCTTGAAATCCAGCAAATAGCAAATCCCACCATATTTTCAGCCCCTACCAGCAAGAGACAATCACTTCCCATAGTTAAACACAACCCTGAGGCAACTTCCCCAGCATTAAACACAGCCCTGTGCTGCCTGTGCCGCACTCCCTGCATGCTGTAAATCCAGGAGAGAGGAGGTTTCTGTTATTTGCAGATATGCAGTAAAATATGTCAGGACCATTGTGGAAACCCTGCATAAAGAAAATCATGGCACAGAAACCATCACATACTTTCTGGATCTGCTAAAACTAGCCTGGGCTGGGTATGTCAGCCAGAGTGGGGATGGCATGGGTGAGTTGACATGGCTGTCCCACAGTACTGCCTTGAGCATTCCTATTGGGAAATTAGTTTTATATGACTGTTTTCTTTGCTCCCACAGTGAAGGTAACATGGAAGTTGTCCCTCTGAACAAAGTTCCTCAGTAGCAGGTGAGAGTCTCACTCTTGGGGCTGGGAGGATGTGTGCTGCCTCTGTGTCAGAAAGCAGCGGGACTTGAGGTAATGCTACCAAATCTAACAGAAAGACGTGGAAACAAAACAAGCTGGGGGGGGAAGTGAAAATTGATAATTCCAAACCAGAGCCTAAATCAAAGGGGGGAAAAAAGGGTATATTTGTTGTGGACAAGTTCTGGTCTGGAATTTCATTTTTGGACATGTGGGTATGGGTGGGGCAATGGATCATAAAGCAGAAACCATAACTTTAATACAGTTTCTATGTTGCTGATTCTGAATTTAAATCACAGACCACTTAATCAATGTCAGCTATAGAGGACTGTTGACTTCTAGGCCATTAACAAAATTATAGAATGTCCCAGACCGGAAATAAAACATCCTTTGGAACTCGTCAGGTTGGGTTAAACAGTTGAGGCTGTGTCTCCTGGAGGATTCCTGCAGCTGTGAGGTAGCTGGCACTGGGTTCAGTGTCCTCAGCTTCTCACTCAGCCATGGAGCAAGGCAGCTGGAGCAGTGGCCCTGTCACTGTGTGCCTGGTGGGGGCTGCATGGCCCTGCACGTCTCTGGTGGCATAGAGTGCTGACAGCAGGAGCAAAGCAGCCAAAACCAGCATTACCTGGGCTGTCAGGCTTGTCTGCAAACCAGCACAGACTGCCTGGAACAGCCATTTCCTCAACCCTGCACTTCCAGTGTTTTCAACATCTTCCTTTACTTGTTTTGGCCTACAAAGCATAAAAACCGGTGTCATCTTCCAGAAAGAAATGCTTCTGTCCTGTTTTCAGCTGGAATAGACTTTATCAACCTGTGGTATTTTACTTGCTTGTGGGAGTTGGAATGTGAACCAAACATAAATTTTTTCTTGATACATTTTAACCACAGCTGCAGTTTATCATCAGGCAATGGTAAATAAATAGTATGGGGCAGCAGGGATGGGTGTATAGTGTGGTGATTTTCACCCATTTTTCAGTTTCTCAGAGTTTGGAAAGTTGCCCAGTATTGTTATTGGGTTTTTCCCCATCTTTTTAAAAATAACACCTTATCTTCAAGCATCCTGTCTTTGTCGTGTCATTGTGCTGATAGTTTCAAACCATGTGCTAATATTAATGGCAGGTTTCAGTTCTGTGGAATTGCTCTGCATTGCTCTGCCTGTTGGAAGAAATGAGGGTGGAAAAGTGCAAAACTGATTGTCCCAGCTACATTTTGCTGCGATGTGTTCAAATTTCTTCTGGGGCACTTGGAATCAGGACTCAGTTGCAAAGAAAAGGAGCAGAAAAGTGTGTGCACACATGTGGATTATAAGGGTGGGCCAAAATTTGAGGACACCAGGAGTTAAACATTATATTTACAGAACATGGTCAGGTTTTGCTTGAGATGTATTTGTTTTGCTGCTTTTTTTTTGCCTTTTCCTCAGGGAACAATGGAAGACAGAATCCTTGCTACTTGAGAGAATGAATTTCTTTCTCTTAATGTTGTCATTTAACATAATAACATGCAACTAGACAGACTAGATATGATACAGCTTTCTGGGAATGAATAAATAATTAGCAGAAATATGTGGGCCGTGCTTCTACAAAGCTTATTTGTATTTCAGACCAGGAGAGGAGCAAGTTCACAATTGTTCTTGCACCACAGCTCTCTTGTATCCTTGTCAACAAAATTCCCATGTCTCTTCTTGGCCCTTCCTCTACTGTGTCTCTACAACAGTTCCTCTACTGGGGAAAAGAGAAACCTTGGACTTGTGTTTGCATTAAAGATTTTGTTTTACATTTGGACCAGCTTTTCTGTACAGAATTCTTTACTCCCTCCGGTCTAAAATGCCAGCATTTCCCTTTCCTTGGACTTGTTTCTTTTGAAGAGCATTTTGCAATGTTACATAGAAGAATGCCACTCAAAATTAAGCAGTGTGTAATTGCCTCAGTATATTGCTCATCTTGCAGCTCAGACCAGGTTATATTCTGGCCAGGAACAAGGCAATGACATGAGAACCTAGAGCTGACTGTACAGTGTCATTTTTTATTATAGACGGAATAATAGGCTCAACCTTCTGCCAAATGCCCTTTCTTTGCCACACCCTTCTTACCTTCTTCTGTTTGTATAAGATTAGTGAAGTATAGAGAATGTTTAATTAAGTTTAATTGCATGACAGCTTAAAAGTGCGAAGGCAATTACTCATTTAATTATTGTGCTGCTTCGTGCTTAAAATGTGTGTATAATTACTCTTTTTATAAGGACAGTCAACTTAGCAAGCTTGCATGAAATTTTAACAGCCCCATACCTTTTTAAATGAAACTAAGCAAAGAGAGAGTTGCATTCTGTTATCCCAGGCATTCTCCCTTCTCCTGTCAGTTTTGAACGGTGTTAGCCTCCCTCCATGACATTTTTGCACTGGGAAGGACTGTAACATTAATCACATAGCCCATTCTCATTCACCTATTTTTCATTAACAGTTGTAGAACATGCTGAGAATTTGGGATTGCAGACATACCATTGTAAATTATTATTTGCAGCACTGTCTTCCTTAATTATTTCTACAGTGGCAATCCAATATATCATGGAATTTGACTGTGTTATACAGTCGAAGGTTAAGTGACTCCTAGTTATGAGTGCTAATAGGAAGAGACTTTTCCAGTGTGCATAAGGATTCTCAAAGGTGTCAAAACAACTACTCTTCTTTGTAACAGTTCAATTCTCTTCTGCCCTGACTAGTGCTAGCAATGAGGCTGAGATACTGAGGATTGGGCAGCCCAGGAATGCCTGGAGCATCTACCTGTGATGTCCAAAGGATGATTTCCCTGTAGAAGTCACCAGAGTGAAGTGGAGCAGTGAAGGAGAAAGCCAGCTATTCAAACACAATCACTTTTGTAATTGCAAGGGGACTCAGTCCAAGGTAGTTGCAGGCTCTAAAAGATTATTTTCTGTTTAAATAGCAAACAGTTAGATTATATGAAATCCCAGTGCAGAAAGTCCCTCTGTAGCTATTAGGCAAGCCACAGAATTCCCCAAAGTCTCTCAAGGTTACTGTCAAATTAATTTCTGTGTTGATGAGTTCTTTTCCCTTTCCCAAGTGAGAGGTGATGGGAGGTTGCGTGTGGCAGGGGGTCTTTACGGTGAGTTAGTGCTTTTCTGTGGTGGCTGATGTTGACACAGCTGTCACCAGGCCAGCACTGTGTGAAAGCCCCTGCCAGAGAACCAAAAGAACCTGCCAGACACCCAAAGGACTGTGCATGCCTGGACTGGTGCCCTCTCCAGCCTGCAGCTACCCTGGTCTGTGCCTCCAGGCACTTTTCCTGCTTTTGAGGGTGGGGTGATCTAGAGAACTCAGGCCTGTGCCCTTGGTGCAGTCCAGAGCCCCTGTAGGACCTGTCCTGAGCAAAGGAGATTGTTCCTTGTCACTGGCAGCAGCTTTCAGCCTTTCCAGCCTCTCAGTCTTATCCCTTACACATCTCCCATCTTTTGATGGCCCAGAGCTTCTCCACTGTTTCAGCATTCCTCCTGCAGCTCAGGTTTTGTTTCTGAGTCAGTACATGAAGGAGGTGATTTGGCCTTTCAGTAGCTCTTCAGGAGCTGCTGGCATTCATATATCTGTACTTCCCACTGTGAATCCTATGGCTGTTATGGAAACTTTTGTCAGCAAGATAAAATTTAGTGATAAGGCAGTAAGTACATTTATAGCATAAGCACTAGGGTAAGAAAATTTTAGTGAAAATATATGACATGCTTTCTTGCTTCATCTTTTTACTGCTGTCCGAGGGGAAAAATACGTGTTTCCTCGCAAGAAAACAAGAGAGCACCAAACTTGATATTTGGATATTTCATCTTTTGTCAGATACTTGAAAGATCTGTAGGTACATATTGCACAGTGATAACTAATTCCTACTAGTCTGTCTGCTGGGGGAGTGGAGAGGCAGGATTTAGAGGGTAGTGACCTGAGACAGCAAGTTTCTTTGTGTGGTCTGGAAAAGAGAGTGCGTAGCTGGCATTAAAAATGGGGTAGGGGAAGAGGAGGAATCAGTCCAGAATCAGTAGGACTCCTGATATGTTCATAGAGACAAGGAAATTGCTGCTTTGCACAGGACTGTGCAAGCCTCTGGTGAGGCTCAGAGCTGCTGGGGAAGGATTCTTGGTAAGACAGGTCCATTCAGGCTCTGACTCCTGGCACCACAGGTTATAGCCAGTTCTCTGCTGCCTGCAAGCCAGCATCTCCCAGTTCCTGATGGTTGTGGTGTGTTTTTGTCCCTAATAGTCTGTTTTGTTTCCCCTCTTTGTTGGTTTAGTCTGTTATACCCTTCCCTCTAGCTGTCCGTCTTCCCTAAGACCTACCCCTTGTTATAGAATGTGTTCTGTTCCTCCTCCTTCTGAGTTGTCAATCCCACATGGTACCTGCCTCCTGCTCTAGAAATCCCCTTGCAAATCCCCTAATATTCGAAACCCCATTGGTTTGTTTGATCTGTTCCCCTCCCCCTGTGCTCCCCATTGGTTTGTATATTGGGAATCCCACTCTTTTATCCTCCCCTGTGTTTTCCCTATTGGTTAAAGATTTTACCCTCCCCCTGAGACCTCCGCCATATATAAGCTCCTACACATGCAGTTGCAGTGTTTTTTGTGCCCGACCCTTCTGCAGGATAAGCCCTTTTGGAAACCACACAGAAGACCTCTGGCCATCCTTGCTCCTGCCCTCGACACTTGACAGCCTGTGCCATAGAGCTTAAGCCCTACAGCTGTATCCCGGACTGCACTGCTTTAAGGGAACAGCCCGCTCCTGGCCGGGTGCTGGGAGCTGGCTGGGGAAAATCCAGCACTGATGGGGCTGGAGAGAGCTGTTTTGGGAAATGTCCTCTCTAAGGCAGTAGGCTTCTGAGCCAGCAGAGCCAGAGCAGAAATGTAATGCCTGGCACAGCATAATGTTTACAGCCTAATAATACTGTTAAATCCATGTTAAAGTTTGTACTAGGAGAAACTGTGGGGACAACTAGACTCTGCAGTGGAAAAACGAATTTTTAAATTTTATTTTTAATTACCTGGAATAGAAGTGTCACCATGGGGTTTACAGAGGTGTGGGAGTGAGAGGAGTTGTGCTTAGCGCATGACGAGGTAACTTTGGCAGAACTGACCAATATGAGTGAAATGTGAATGTCATTAATGTTGAATTAACATCAACAAGACTGTTTGGGTCATCAGCTGCTTCATTTGATGAGCATCAGGTGATCTGGATTTTCTTCCACCTTCCACCTGAACCTCATTTGCTGATTGGGAACACCAGGTAATAAAGTGCTAATTTCATCAGCTGTGTGACATGGGCGTTTATAGTCTGGAAAGTTCTGTGGCCCACTCAAGAGCTGTGGTTCTCCAGGTCTGGGTATTTCATTTGTACTTAAGTGCTCTCTTCTGTGTTTAAAAGGACTGTCTGTCTCTAGGTGCAGTCATTTTTCTAAAAGGTGTCTATGGGAAACGGCCATTGCCTGGTGTGGGTGGGTACAGCCTTACTGCATAAACAATTACGGGTGAAGGAGATGGAAATGTGCTTGAGTGCTTTGCCTGGATCCTCAATTTGACTTGTTTGAACAAATGAGACTTAGTTTTTTTCCAGAGGAAAAATAATTAAAATCTTTCTTAATGGGTGTTTTGCAGATAATAATAGTGTCACAGAGTCAATAAAGTTAATATGATTTTCAGATAAACTGTGCTAATCATATAGGCTTTTTCTTCCCATAAATTGTTTTTTTTTTTTTTTTTTAATTTGGTACAAAGAAGAAATCCTCACCTCAATTGGGCAGCAAAATGGCAACTAAGTTGTTTTTTTTTTTTCCTCCAGGAAAGGAAATTTTTCTCTTGTACTTCATATTGAAAGTACAAAAAGAAGTTGATAAATTCAATGCCAGTAATTTGCTTTCTTGGAAATGTCATACAGACTTACTAAAAAAATCTATAGAAAGAAGTCTTAATAGATGTTTTTATCATTATTATATATGGTTTCTTCAAAAATGTAGAAATAACATGTTGGAAAAGGAAAGGTCAAGCAAAAGCAGTTCCATGTAATTTTGCTCTTGGAAACCACAAACTGTAACTGGAATTTCTAGTACTCCTCTGGGGGTGGGTCCAGTTATTTAGAGGTCTGAAAGAGTATAAGAGATGAGATGTGTGATAAGGCTTACTTCCGGGAGAAAATAGATTAATCTTGTACAATGATTTCTGAGAAGTGAATTCACTTTATAACTTCTGTTCTTATTTTACTTTTTATTCTGAAAGATTTCAGGAACGCCTGAAATTTTCTGCTGAAAGACTCTTCTATATGGAGAAAGACACAAACACAGGAAGCTGAAAACTAATCAATTTACACTACAATTTATTGGATACAGCAGCTTGGCAAAATGAGGTGTTTGGTTTCTCAGGTGCTGCTGGCCTGAGGGGTAAACATTGCAGTGTGGTCATCGGTGCTTGCCACCCGATGAAGTGTAGGTTTGTTGGCTGAGGTGGTACAAATATTGCCTCCATCTAGGGACAAAGCAGCTCTGATCTCCTGAAGTAGTTTTTGTGCTTCTAGGCTGGCCCAGGTGTTGTTTTGATCTCAGCAGCTCTTTAGGTGCTCTGTCTTCAATGACAGCCATGCACTTCTGCTGGGCCAGTTCTGGTTGCTTTTCCAGAAACACTGCCCATCCCCAGGAATGTGCCCAGGAGAACCCTGGGCTCCTGGGGTTTTAACTTGAAAGCTGATATTCCCCTCCCAGGAAGGAGAAACTTCAGAGCAGAGAGAGAGGCTTGGAAGGAAAGCTCCCCAGGCAGGGAATAGCCAGGAGAAGCTGGCAGGAGCTGCTGTGCACCAGGAGCACAGGAGGTGATTTGCTGAGGGAAAGATGAGGGAAGGGGTGGTTTTCAAAGGGCAAGTACTTACAAAGATTGAATGTTAAAGAGCTTGATATGCAGCTGGTAAACAGGAAAATGCCAGGGTGATATTTCTGATTTGGATGTCTCTGCAGATTAACAGTAATTAAAGCTGGTCTGAGTCTGCTTGGGGCTTTCCTTTCCCTCAGTGTCCACATGCTTGGCCATCAACAAAGAATTGAGTAAATTAAGAATCGAGTATATAAATACAATTTTAAAATGTCTATTTATATATATTTTTATATTTCTAATATATGTTTTTTCCCATATGAAAACTTCAGTAGATTATGGATCAAGTCTGTACTGCTCCAGTGTTGCTTCATTTGTTACCATACTTCTTTCTAACTTCATCTCTCATTTCTAATCCCATATTTTTATGACATACTGTGCTTAAACTTCCCCATACAAACCACTCAAAAATCAGTAATATTAGCTAGACTGGTAACACAAGCTGCAGGCAATTAGGGTTTCTTCACCAAATTCTCCTTTGCTGTAAACATGCTTAGGAACTTTTTTTTTTTTTTCTGTTTCGTTGGTTGCCTTTTTTTCCTTCTTTTTTCTTCTTTTGTCTCTTTTTTTTCCTTTTTCCAAGAGTATTTGCATTGAGAAAGAACACAGTGTACTCTGGAAGAAGCTCTTTTTATGCAGGATGGCTTGTTCTTGGAATATAGAATCCATAGAGCCGCGTGCTTGTTAAAGGTGTGCAGGGCTGTGCCCTGAACTTTGTCATGGGACAGGGGATGAGTCAATCTCCTTGGCTTGGACCCTGATGTGAGTCCAGCTGAGTGTTTCTCTACGTTCACCCCTGCAAAGCATGAGAAAATAAGATTCTGCCATCCTTCATCCTGGATACAGCTCTCTGTTTATATGCAACAAGCAGTCACAAGGCAATTACATCAAGGGTTAATTCCAGAGAGCAAGATTGCAGCTTAAACCCCTGTATTAGCGTTGTATTGCATATGTATATATTCTAGCACCATCTAGCAGTTTTCCAAGGTAATGTCTGAAATAATAAAACATAAAATAATAAAACAATGCTTAATCAAAGTTCATATGTAGTCTGGAAAGCAAACCCCACTGAGTGGCCAGCCTTATGTACAGATTCAGTATCTTATGGCTAGGCGGGGACTATTGGATCCCGTTTGTTTCCTGTTCAGGTGGCATTTGGAATCAAGCAGTTACAATCTGCCTAAGCAGTTCTACTGATACGCAAGGTCATACCACCAAAGAATTTGTACTTCTCAGAGTATCTGTCTGGTCACTTTGCTGTCTTCCACCTGAGGGCTATGAACACATCAAATGGAAGACAAAGTGCTGTTCTGAGCCACAGCAGGGGAAGCTGGAGTTTGAGTCCTTCCAGGAGATGCAGTGGAGTCGTCCTGAAGCCCCGTGTCTCTAATAAAGCTGTTGTGAGAGATGCAGATTGATGACACGCCTGGTCTAATGCCCAGCTTTCCCTCCTTCCCTCAGTCCTGTCCTACATGTGCAGTGGGGCTCACTTCCAGGAGCTAAACTGGCAGGATTTAACCTCATAGAAACAGTTTTAGCCTGTGAAGAATGTCAGTGTGCTCAGCAGCCATGCTGTGTATCAGACCCATTACACCATAATTACCTGGTGGTGGGTAATGGGTGGGTTGGGGGGGAAAGCCAGTGGAATATTCACTTTAGGCATTTTTGAATCAAAAAATAAGAAATGCACAAATCATTGCATGTGATGTGAAATGAGACTTATGGCAGATTAAAAGCTGTGATTTTTATGGGTTTTTTTTTCTGAGCATATAATACCTCTGGGATCCACCCTGTTCTCGCTGCATATAATAAAGTCAAGTAAAGGGCGGAGAGATAACTCAACAGTTGCTGGTATAAAAGGTTAGGATACAAATGCTATAAATACTAGGATGCAAGATAAGGCTGTGTAAAGCATAAAGTATGGTTTTTTTTGGAGGGGAGAGATAAACCCAGTCAAAGAAACAGACAAAAAAAATCCTGCAGCCACGTGTATCAGACTTTTTTTTAAAAGCCCAAAATATTATTTTTAAATAACTAATAAAACTAAATTCCTGCTGGCTTGAAACAAACAACACAAAGCCAAAAAAAAACAAACAAAAAAAATGGGCAATCACCAGAACAATAAAACAAAGCCCAACCAGGCAAGTTTTGGGATCTTTGTAAGCCATAGCTTCCTCGAGTTATTTCTAGCAGGCAATTCAAAACCTCAGCAGTTGTCCTTCTGATGAGCCTTCAAATCACTAAGCCTTTATCAGTGCCGAGTAGAACAACTTTTCTTCCAGCAGGTTTTTCCTGCCATTTCATTTGAATGCAGCAAGGCACAGCACAGTGTCACTCCCCTCAGAGTTAGTGTAGCTGTTTTATATTTGTGTCTCTCTGTGGGGTAGGGCAGGCTTTACTCTGCTTCTCACCATTTTGTTTGTAATGTTGCCCTCATCCCTCTGGGTTTATCCAAGAAAGCACATTACAGGTGCTGTGATCTGAGTTGTCTGTTGGCCAGCATGGCTGAGTGTCAACAGGATTTCTGGTTTCAAAGGAAGTTGTTTGGGTGTTTTTCTACATTCTCCCAGTCAGAGTCTTGGGTGAGGGTGCAGGGTTACATAAAATATGGCAATGTGTGTTTTGACAAAAGATGGGGGTTATGTAGAGAGCATTAAATTTCACTTATCCAGAAGTGGTAGCGGCAGACAGGGGAACTTTGTTCAGTTTTGTCCTTTGGGCCAGGGTAGGAGCATCTGAGTGATCTCTGAACCTTTTCTCAGGCTGAATTGTGGTTATGAGTCAAGGTATGGACCCTTAGGGCTTTAGAACCTTGAGCCTATCCCAAAATAAGGGTTGTGATCCCATTCACCACTCCAGAGGGGAGGGAGCTTCTCACACTTAACCTTTTTATGCTGTTTTGTGTCCCTGTAGTCCCTACAGGTATCTGAGAGTTGGCTTTCCTAACACATGGTCTGCCCTAAAGTGGTACCTCCTCAGCAGTGAGAAGTGAAAGTCAAAACCTTCCACTTCAAAACCAGGACCTTTGCTTGTGCTTCCAGACTCTTATCTGATAAAAGATCTCCTTACCTTCTACTGCATCTTCCAAAATTGCTCAAGCCCAGTAGACTTTATCTTGTTGTTACCTCTCTTAGTGCAAATGAAAATGTGGCAAGCTTCCAGTTCCTAAATTCAAATAGTGTGGGAGACAGATATCTTTTTTTTTTTTCCTGTGGCATCTTACATAAAAGAATGAAAAGTGTGTGAACAGGAATTGGAAACAGATTGTCACCTAAAGGTGTTCTGCCTTCGAGACCAAGCTGGTTTTGTCACACATGTGGTTAAATTCTGACATCAAGTTTACATGCTTGTTGGGACTTTACAGGATTTCAAGAGGAGAAAAATACATTTATTTCCATGAATTGTGAAATGACAGAATGATGCCTTTCTAGATATTCTTCACTGGAACGGGCATAGACTCAAAGATCCTGTGGTAACCAGGAGAACCTGAGTGCTGGCCAATAAACCTGCACAGAGGTATCAATTTTACCTAGAGTCTACAAACAGCTCTGAGTATTTCTCTTGTGCCTCAGTCTGAGGAAAATAAATGACATTTCTCTAGCACATTCTGAGTGTGTGCACACACTTGCTATGCTCTTCTGTTTTACCTCCTGTCCTTTTGAGCTTTTGTATGCAGGAAAGCCCTTTATCTATTCTCTGTACAAATTAAGGAATTGCTCAATTGTTTTGACAGAAGGCATTGGGATTCATCTACAGAGGGAATTCCTTGGAATCCTTTGAAAGAAAGACTCTTGAGGCTACCTGTGCTCAGTCTGAGCTCTTACCTCATCTGCCTTTCAGACTGTGCACTGGCCTATGGTTGTTCCTCTCCACCCTGAAAACTGCCTTCATTGTTGGAGCTGTCACAGTGGCTGTTCCTGAGTGCCATGAGCTGTTGGTGAACATCATGTAAATGAGGTAAATGCTCACTGGAGGTTTTTCACTTGCCACTGAGCTCTACAAACTTGCTGTTCCTCATACTCCTCTAGCCCAGTTTTCTTGGTTTTATTGCCAGCTCCTCTGAATCACTCCTCTGGAGCCTCTGCTGCCTTCCTAGAAAAAGAAGAAAGTCTGAAACTAGACATAACATTCTTTTGCTGTTGCTTCAATACTGTTAGATAGCCTATTTATCTCTATTTGCACAGCCAATGTACTACTTTCTCACCTTCTACTCTGCAATTAAAAGGAAAACCAAAGAGACAGAGCTCTAAGGTTTTAAGTAGGAGCAGTGACTAGAGTGAACACGAAGGAATGAAATATTTCATGACACAGAGCCTCACTGTGTAACCAATCACCTCTTTGTGTTGCTGTAAAATCACTTTGTCACCCTTCCCAGCTGTTTCTGCTCTCTATAGGTCCTGTTTTGGGTGCTGCCTGGTTTTACCTTTGCTCTCATCTAGTTTAACAGGGTGAGTCTCTAACAATCTGCTCAGTGAAGAGGTGAGTCACTGACCTGTGTCACTGGAGTAACTTTGAAAGGCTGGCAGTTGGCATTATGACATTTCCATTAACCACCTAGACACATGATTGCATGCAACAGGAAGATAAGTATACAAATGAAAAGAAATCGTTCAGGCAATACCAGGAGAGGACAGAGATTCCTGTTAGTGAAGCAGTGAGTCCCTGTGAGCATTTTCTGTTTCGGATAGCAGATTAAAGTCAGCTTTGGAAGCTTGGAGGGACAGAGAGAAAGAGGGAAGAGGAAATGGCAGGGATCAGTACAGGCATTTTCCTATGCAGACAGAACATTCACTCTTAAAATGAGCAAAGTAACCCCTGACCCAAAGATCTTTTGAAGGTTTGTGAATGACCCCATGGTAGCTTAGTGTGAGGTGCCCCAGGGAGGCAAAGATTTAGTTTCAGGTAAGTGGCTGTAAAGCCCGGCTAGTGTGAATTCTAAGACCTCTGCCTTGGGGGATGGGCCCGGTGAGCCCTGGAAGAGTTGCCCCACCCCGGACCCTCATGTGGTGGCAGTCCAGGGTGTTCTGATCGGGTTTGAGCTCCTGGGGTTCCTATTAGTCCCCGACCTTAAACTCCACCCTGGTTCTGTCCCTCAAACCATCACCCTGCCTCTGTTTGGGGCTCTCTGTCTCTGGATTTGAGTTTGTTCCTGTGCTGAATAAATCATTTCATGAGCAGAAGTCCATCTCATTGGTGTCCCATGCCTGTTCCTGGTAACTGTAGCTTCTCTGGACGTGATCCTGTGGCTGTGGAACACAAAACAGCTTAGTGTTGAGAAGTGACTGGAAGGAGCCACAGAGAAAATCCCACGGCAGATGAGTGAGCTGATCCATTGCAAATAGCAGTGTTTATTAATTTTTGTTCTAAAATGAAAACAAAACAGAAGTAATGCATTTAGTGTCCAATACATCTGGGCCACAGCTTGGGGTAAAATGCTGTCTTATCACCTACTGAGCAGAAGTGAAAAGACTCATCAGTGCAGCATTCTGAAGACATTTAGATGAGCAGTTGCTGCGAGACTGCACAGATGGTTGCACAGTATCCGAGTGCTCCAGCTGCACTTCAGCCCTGCCTTCAGACACTTGGGCTCCAGGGGAACCAGAGGCTGCCAGTGTAGGACAAGCACCAGCCTGCCCAGAGAGGAAGGATGCTTAAAAGCTTAGGAATTCAGGCTGACTGGACACATGGGCACCAGGAGATCCATTAGAGTTCTACCATGTGCCACAGTAACTTCTGGTAGGATTGGGACAAATTTATTCCTCTTCATTAAAGAATAGATCTTGGCATTTGGAGTTTTTTTCCTGGGTTCATGCTTCTCATTGGGTAAATACATTTTAAAGGTATGGATATTTGACAAACTTTTCTCTCCAACTCTGCAAAAACAAAAGGAGCTGAAGACATTTTGGTACTTCTAATTTAATCTTGCACAAGATACAGATTTTCTTCCTCTTGTTTCCAACAGATTTTATTAATGGAAGAATTTTAAGAAAGGCTTTATACTTACCCTAGTACAGCAGCTGCCATAAGTTTGGCTGGTTATTGAAAGCTGTAATTAAAACAATAACTGCTTTCCAGTGATTTCCTGGAGATGTGAGGCTGGAAGGGAAGGCTGCAAGGGTGTGATCAGACCTGCCTCACAGCAAGGACCAAAGGATATCTCCTCATAATCTCTGCAGGAAACCAAAATTTATGTTTTGAGTATGGCATTTCTCTTAAAAAAATGGGTTTGAGTGTACTGGTAATAATACAAGATACGAGTTGTGTTCCCTAGAGTGGAGCATTCAGATACAGAGCTTTGGTTTCTCTGAATACTAATGTAGAAGTTCCTGTACAAAGGGGACAGAAAAGTAATATAGTAATAAGAAAAGTTTTTACAGAAAAGTAATATAAATAAACATAAGGCCTAATTTAGTTCAGTTAGAGGTAATCACCTTTAAGCACAGAGGTGGGGTTGTTGGAATTGATGGAATTATTGTGTTTCTAAATCATATATTCTTCCAGGACCAGCTGAGTGGGGTTTGGGTGGTTGATTTAGAAATAGCTTCTTCATGTGGAGAGGACACAAGCAAAAGAGAATAATCTGAATTATTGTTTGAAGTGGAATAGTTACTTCACACGAATCCTTCTGCTCATGCTCTCAAACTTAATTAACTGAAATTTAATTTGGTTGGTGTCGATTCACTTGCAAAGCCAGTTAAACTGAGCCAGAGACACACTTTTATTAATGGCTGTAGCTCAGACAAGTTTGTTTAGCAAGTGTCTGTGTTGTGCTGCTGTCAAAGGTGTTCCTGTCCAGCAGAGAGGAGACAAGGGCCCAGCAGCTCAAAGATGGGGTCACCACCGGACGGGGTGATTTGCCCAGCCTGGTAAGATCTGCTGAAACCCCAGCCTCAACTAAAAGCCATCAAGATAAGACCCTTGTCAGTGGCCCAATTGCTCTCCAGCATCTATTTCACAAAGGCTCTTCTGCAATAGCTTATATGGATCTTTCAGTTGATGGTATTAAAATGATGACTCATTCATTTTAAACATTGCGTTCAGAATTGGAAATAAAAGGGAGACAGCATTTAAAGGAAATTGGAAAACTTTACTGGTACTTCAGATGTTCTCTCTCAGATTTTGGGAAAAGAACAATAATCAATTTTTCAAAGCTGTCCTTCTCTGACTGCTGTTGCACCCCAGAAAAACCAAACCACATATCTCTTGTCTGGGACTGTCTAGTTCTCTGAATTTTGATATGCTAACATGAATATTCTGAGTTAGGCATTGATTTTAAAAGCTTGGCAATAATTAAATGGGGACACAGACAATCTGTTTGTGCTTTTTCTGTTGCGTCTTGAACTGGATACTTCTCATTTTATTTAATCTTTAACTGGAGTTGTACTGCTTGGGAGAGGTAACGTGCATCATTCTTAAACTAATGCAGAATAAATAAAATTAACAAATCACCCAATTCCACTTCCATTCTACTACAGTAGTTAGGAGAAAAATAGTGTCTTTCAACATTCTTTAAAAGGTGTTTCATCAAAGACTGATAAGCAAGTACTAGCAAAGTGAGGCTGCTTAATCACATCATAAAAATACAGAGAAAGTTTCTAGATGTGTACTATAAACACACATTTCTAGATAAATATGTAATTTTAACATTAAAGTACCAGTCTAGAGGGAGTAAATTTTTTCAATCTCATGTTCCCGTGAAATTGTCCAGAATGACATTCATTGCCAGATATTTTTGCAGATAGAACCCACACTGTATTTGGGTGTGATGCTGCTTGCAAGTACTATTGTTGTTGTCTCAGTTTCTGTGGAAACGGAGGGACAAATCTCACAGCTCTACTACAGGGAAGGCAACCGGATCCTTTAAAATTCTGCTGCTCTGCCTTGGTCTGTTACTAAAGAGCAAAGATTTGTCATGGCTAATGAATGTCTAGTACACAAAAGTGGAGCTGGGTTAAAGCTATAGAGTAAAAGAAAGCATTAATGATTTACTTTTTATTTTCTTTATATGGCACATGGAAGACTCTCTAATCCCTGTTTTTTTCCCTTTAAGTGCTTGTGGTATTTTCTGTTTCCTGGTTTTGTGGCTCTTGAGCTGAGGTCTCAGGTGCAAACTGAACCTCAACCATGGACTCTGTGACCAGAACCCCTGATGAGCCTCCAAAGGAGATCACTGTGCAGAAATGGGCTCAATAGGAGGCAGAAATAGCATACTTTCTGATAAGGGCAGTTAAGCCTCACAGATTTGTCAATTTTAATTTTTTTTTAGTAGCTAGAAAAGAAATGCATTCCAAATAATGCAGGTTACCTTAATATGGAAGCTTTGTCTTCATTAAAGCAGCTTCAAGAATGAAGATGCCCACTGTTTTGCCTTAAATTGCATGTTCTTGCCATTGCATGGATAAAAAATTGGAAAGAACATTGAAATGGATGATCAGTTTTTAAGTGGACAATGTTGTTACTAGAGAGAGACTTGTATTTGAGTCAGTGCTGATTAACATATGATCTTCAAGATAATCGTGGTCAAAATAATTCTGAAAGTGAAATGAGGAAGTGAAAGTGAAAACAGGAGATGGTTTGTTGACAGTCTTGGATTGTCAGTATATTAATGAGAAAGGGCAACCTGAAAGAAATGCAGAGAAAGTATGAGATGAAGTCTTTGAGTGAAAGAAATGGTGGATGTAACTTTGTGCAGCTAAATGCAAAGTGATGAACATAAGAGGAAAATAATCCTGTCTGTACATATAAAATTATGGATTCTGAGCTGTTTCTTTCAATTAGGAATCAGATTTTAGCACCCTGATGGATGGTTTGGTGAAAATATTAGCTCAATTGTCATTACTCTCCTAAAAATATATATAATGTGTTAGATATATTGTGGAAACAGTAGAGCAAATCAAACCCATCCAGAATCCTGTGCATACTCCTGGTTCCCTCTGCTCACTAGGCTTCTGGGTATAGCTGGAAAAGTTACATAGGGAGGTGTAAAGGAGGTCCTGAAACCTCAGCACAATCATACAATACAGAGGAATAGCCTTTAGGGTAGAAAAGAGGTTGCTGAGAGGGAATATAATGGAGAGGCAGAAAGAGGGAAGAGTTTGTTCATTTTTTTTCCTCCAATAGTAAAATTAAGGGATATCAGGTGAAATCAGCAGGTGGTCAGTTCAGCACTGATAAATAGCAATAGTAGATTACACAGCTTGCAGAATGTTCCACATACTAAAAGTTTACATGAGTTCAGAAAAAAAATGGGAAAATTCCTCTGAAGACTTGGAAATATCAAGACATTGTTTCTGGCTCCAGAAATCCCCAAACTGCAGTTTTCTGGAGAATGAAGGGGTGCTTGGTGGAAATAACAGTGCATTTGTCCTGAAGATGTAGTGTGCTGTATTCCACTATCAGACAGGCTGGGCTGGCTGCTGGACATGAGGGGTGTTTGATCTGCTCAATGGTTATATCTGCATGTATATGAAAAAAAACCCCAAAAAAACCCAAAGATCCCTGTCTTCTGCTTTGTCCCTTCCCTTTGTAAAAAGTCCCTATATATCAAAGATGAAAAAAAAAGGCAAAATCTTTGCCTTGTTTAAGGAGAACAGATTGTACAGCTTTTTATGCCAATTCCTTTTTGAAGTGTTGCCAGAGAACTGTGGGAACAATGGAAAAGGCTGAGTCCAATGATTCTTCCCCTTTAAAATACACACTTCTGAAAGGCTGTAAGCATTCCTGCTTTGCTGGCTATACTGGCAAATGCTATCTTTAATGGATCGTGGATTAGTGTTTCATAAATTTAAGCTTAAAATTAAAACCTGGAAAGGTAATTTCTCCCATCTAACCCACAAGGGAGTGGTGTTTTGTTCAGCCTGCTGGAGCAGTCTTTTTGTGAAAGCACAGCTAATCTGAAATACAATAAACTATATTATTTCCCATTACCTCTGCTAACTATTTTGTTAGGCTGTCCATCTTTTTACATTTCTTAGCAGGCTAAGAAAAAAGAGTTTAATTGTACAGAGGAGATCATTTGCACACAATTGCTTCTCCTAAGAAAATAAATTATTTCTGTTCTTCCTGATCATTTCTTCAAGCCTTTCCCTTTTGTGCAGCAGGCCTTGTGTACATGTTGGGTCTGAACTCCAGAGGTACCAGCCCTCTTGGCCAGTGACCTTGAGTACAAGCAAGGTGTGTTTGCCTCTCAGTGCCACCTGCTCCTCTGGGGACCAAGCAGCAATTTCTTGTGTCAGTATTAAGCAGGGAATTTTTACTAATGTGTCAGGATGGTTCCTCTTCATCCTCAGCCAAGAAGGTATTCTGGGTCAGTAGGGGAAAATTCTCCTCAGACAGAGGCACTGGCAAAACAGAAGTTTTGCAGTGGTAGGAAAAGGCTGGTTTTCCATTAGATTTCAGTGGTACTTCCCAAATTCCCTGTGCTTGTTGGCTTTTCTGTGAGAAAACTCTTCTCTAGCTCCTCAGTTTATATTTTGTGATTTGGCTGGAGGAATCACTGCAAATGAAATAATGAAGAGCTAAACATTTGTCTTCAGTATTTCTAAGTTTGCAGAGCAAAGGAATAAGCTGAAGAAAGGCTAGGAATGGCTATAATTTATTGCTATTGTTATTATCTTTGCTTTCCAGACTCTGCAAACATTTGTCCTACCACAGGGACAGCCAGTCCCTGCCTTCTCTGAGCTGCTCTGTGGGATTTATGAATTTCATTAGGATTGATCCCACTTTCAGGGGGATTTCTTGTTTCTGTGAACAAGCAAGAATGCTTTCCAAGCTACCCAGAAATGAACAGTTTTATGTATGAAGGGGCTTTTTCTAAAGGTCTTAATCTTTCAGTTTCCCTCCATTTTCTCTGTTTTTCTGGCTTCCTTTTGTTTTCCTTTACCTGCCTCTGACTCCCAGAACACACAAGAGAGGCAGTTTTTAAAATGCCTGTATGTACTTAAAAGGCCTTACTTGTACAAAGAATTTTTAGCTGTATTTCAGCAGTGAATTAATAGAATGAAAGGAGTGAGAGAAAAGGTTTTCAAGTTTTGTTGCTAAAGCTGGTTATACCTTAGGTTTGGGTAATTTGTTGCAGCCTAAGAAGGCTGAAATGGACATTTATTTCCTAGTTGGTTTTTTTTTTCATCATGTGCATATAGTTGAATTCAATGGCTGCAAGGGTAATTATTTCTTTGTTTGTCAGGAACATCCAAATTGCCATGGTTTCCACAGAAAATGTGCTCAGACTCCCTGAAAGTAAGTACACAATAGGCTGTTACAGCTGCCTTTTCTACTGGAATTATTTTAAGTAAAAGTGATGCACAGCAATTAACCCTTTGTGCTTGATGCACATCATCACCTCAATCAATGGGCACTTCACAGAATAAAGGGACAGGATGAGAAATTTCAAGATTCACTTCTGAAAAGTGTCTAGTTGAACTGCTGGGAACTTCAATAATAGTAATCTTTCAATAGCATATTGGATTTCTCAAAGGGTTATCTCATGGATTACATCAATAAAATACTTTTTTACTCACTTTGGAAAATGTGGAGGTGAAGTTATAACTCGGAAGATTGAGATGCCACATGTGCTGCTGGAAACAATTCTCTTGTAAGTGTGGCCTTTCCTGTCTAGCCTGAAACCTGGCCAAATCACAGGCCTCCACATAACTCTGCTAAAATCAACCCCATCCTCTTCATTTGCCACACAGATAATTTCTGTTCCCTGAGAAGAGGGAGCCACTTGAACAAATACCTTTCAATTGTTATTTTTTGAAAAAATAAGATTGAGATGTTTCAATCCAAAGCTGAAAATAGTTTTGAAATTTTCCAAGTGAGTTTATTATGTAACTTCAGCAGTCCTGAATTGGAGAGGATGAGAAGCTGATGCTGAAATGCTCTTCTTCAGGGCAGGCAGGCAGGGAATCTACCTGTGCTCTACAGAAATACATCTGTCACTGGTTAAATTTTAAGCCCAGGTTAACTTGAGATGAAGGAGAGATTTCCATGGTTGGGGTCATGGGGATGGATGCAATATTTCCCTGCTTCTGGTCCTGGTAAATAAGCAAGTACCTGAAAGGCAGCAGAGCTTCCTGGAAAATTCATCTATCTCCAGTGTAGAAATATCCTAATTTAATGGATCCTAATTGAAAAATAATAAAGTATTTAAAAAATATGCTTTCCATTACATTTCAATCAAACTCCTAAACCTGCAGTATTTTCTGGTTGGTTTGTTTGTTTTTTAACCATTTCATGATCCAAGAACCTGTAAAGAAACCTCCCTGTGATTGCACCTGCACTATTTAGGATCACGACAGATTTCTTCTTATTTGGTTAATTCACTGAATGCAAAGAGAGAACCTCTCATTTTCCCTATTCATTGTAAATCACTCATGGTGTTGGTAGTTCACGTTCTTATTTACACTTCAATTTTCTAGAGCATGTTTTTTACAGAAAAAGACTGGGTAAAGAAACACAAAGCCTGATGTCTGGGCTGGAGTTTCTGCATTGTATACACACATGTTTAATATCTTGACATTTTCACATCTGGTAACTGTAGAGTTTAGGACAATGTTTGCCATGACATTATTTCTATTTTGATAAAAGAAGAGCAATAAGTTTAATGAATAGAGGAGGAAACAATGGGCAGGAAATGCAGTTGCTTTTGACAAGCATTTATCTTTTTAAGCTGAGCATATTTTCCTCTGTGCACCTCAGTGCCTCAGAAAGCTCTGCAGTGAAATTTGGCACTGCTTTGACTGGTGAGGGAGAGAATGGGAACTGTACATTCATGGGCCCTGTCAAAATTAAACTATTGAATTACTTGATTGAACGTCGTGCAGTGAAAAAAAATCTTTGAAAACCCTCTGTGCTATTGAAGGGCAGGGAAATAGTTATGGTTCTCTGCATCTAGTATTCCTGCCTCTGTGAATTTAACTAATTGTTGGCAAAATGTTTACTTGATATCTGAGATTGTTCTGTGTTAAGACTTAACTTGTGAGGCTGCTCCTGCTGATGCTGTTTTCTTAAAGACTTGAAATTCTGCTTGATAAACAAATCCCTTTTACAGATCAGATGCCTCTTGCACTTGACTGCATCAGTGATTCAGATAATGACTTTGATAGGGGATTTATTGTGTTTTAATGTAACTTCCAGTTGGGGATTCTTTTCCCTTCACTAGGTAATTCATACAGTGTAGTTATGGTAACTAATGTTGATTAGCTGTCAGACAGGATCTTTGGTGATGCTGGTGAGAGTGGGTTAGGAGAGAGCTTCTGTAAGACTGGCTTGGGTTTGATGATCCTTTGAGGGAGTTTGTGGTCTTTGATTCAGTTTGTAGCAGTGTGTGCTTGTGTTGGGAGAAGAGATCAGGCAGAACAATCAGAACGCCTGTGATTAGCTTTCACCTGGACTGTAAGAGATACAAAAGGTCAAAAGCCTGTGGTAAGGACTGGAGAGACTTGCAACTGGATCCTAAATAATGCTACCTGTTCTTATCAGCTCTACTAGAATGTATATGGTCTCCAATTATGCAATTCAAGAAAAGGGCTTGGACTTACAAGGAAAATCCAGTTTGTGCAGAAAAGCATTGAAAATATTAAATCTTTTTCATCAGATCTAACACTCAGCACTCAGAAAATTGACTTGAATTGTAATCAATAATAACTCCAGGCAAATCCTGGGAAGAGATGGCTCAGGGGAGCCTCATAAAGGTGTGCAGGTAGGACATCAAGAAGATGGTGCCAGGCCATGGAAAGATGGAGGCTGGGAGCATGTGAAAAAGAAAGGCATGCAAGAAACCACAGGTCCTGCTTGTCAGTGTAAGCACTGCTGCTCTGGGGTCAGAGCTTGGCAGTCACTGTGGGGAGCAGCAGTGGAGGCACATCCATTGTGGAGACAGGAAGAGAGCAGGCAGGTGCTGAAGTGCAGCTCCTGTAACTGTGTACCATGTGTGTCTTGGTGAAGGAGATAAAACCCACCAGGATCTCACCAAGGTAACTTACTGCAGCAAGAATTTCGATAAATGTTCCTGATATAGCCTTTGTTTTTGTTGGGTTTCTACCTGGGACAGAATCAAAATGTGGTGTGTTGGTGCAGCACAGAGATAGGGTAGTTCATGGTTTGATGAGCCAGAGTTAGATTTCTCTTGGCATGTGTTTGTTACCTGGCATGTGTTTTGCCAGACAGTGTTTTGCATGTGCATTTAATTTCTACAGTTTAGCTCACCTCCATTTTATTATCAGGAACTGATAATAAAAGTTAAGCCTTTCTGAATATTTTACTAACCCTGAATTGCCCACCTCCTTGCCAGTTTTCCTTTGCTATATTCATTTTTGCCATTCTCTTTAGATTATTTTCTAAGAGTTTAGGTATTATCTTGCTACTTTATCTTCTAATTTCTATTTTTAGATCTCATTAGATTCTGTCTGGTTTTCTGTTATTACTTTCTCTCTTCTGAAATATCCTTTTCCCTTTTAGACCCCTTCCTTTCTTTCAAAAGCAGCCTTAAAACCAATTCTATGTAATTGGGAGCATCCCAAAATGCATCACTATCCACTCAGTGCTCTCAAAGTTGTGGCTGCTCTTCTCAAAGAATTTCTCAAAAATTCTTTGAGAATTTTTTTTCTCATTGAGAAAGGCTGCTCTAAGCAGCACTGGTGCTTAGAGATGTTGGTAAGGATTCTTTTGTTTTTTCCTTCTTGCAATTCTCATTGGGGGTTTGGATCTTGCTGGCCATTACTGTTAGATGGGAGAAAGACAACTATAGCAGTGCAGCTGAGCATGGCCCTTTGCAGGAAAGTTAATATCCTGAGAATTAGTCATCCAGCAGTAACATAACAGCTAAAATATGCTCATGAGACCTGAATATTCTGAAACAGCTCTGCAAGCACCATGTTGTGAGTCATACATGCTATAAAGCCCTAGGACAAGATAAAGGATTAAGCTACTGATTCATTCTGTCTGGGGCTGACACTTGCCACTCCGAGAATCTGAATAATCTCTGTCATTAGGCTTTGCAAAATGTAGTTGATGGCTGTTGTAGCCTTGATAGTCTAAAAATATAAAGGAGAAGCAGCACAGAGTGAGTGTCCTTTGTCAAGCAAATGGGCAGAGTGGCAGAGGCTGTGCTAGCTGTGTCTGAGGCTCTTGTTTGGTTCACTTCAGTAGGAGTTTAGAGTGTGTTACACAGTGTTTGGATAGGGGTTTGGGCCTTGTATTTTGTGTATTTTATAGCAAAAGGTAAAACAGGAATTCTGAGCTTTTCTGAAGTTCTGCTGAAACATTGTGCAGTGTCCTTCATGAGGCACTTTGCTTTAATTACTTCTGCTGTGCCTGTGTGTGTGCACTAACTAATCTCTAACCCTTGCTGGTTAATGAAGAACAGGCACCAAACCTCCCAGCCCAGTGGATTTGCTTATACAGGAGCAGTTGTACCCCTTAAACCTTCCTAATATTTTGTGTCTGTCTTGCAGGGATTTACTGCAGGAACAAAAAGCTCTGTGGAGCAATAGCACTAAACAAATCTTGATCTTAATTGCTTAATTTTATGTATTATAAATATTTATATATATAAAAAAATAGGTATGTATGTGTATATATATATATACACATTTTTATATATATATATATATGTATATTTATAAAGATATATAACGTGCTTTGATCCCCTGAATCAGCACTATCATGCAAGTGCAGCCTTGCAGACAGTGACAGAACAGTGAACGAGCAAAACCAGCAGAAACAGGCAAGTCATTCTTGGCTGAATTTAACATTTGATTCTACAGATATGACTCCAGTTATTGCCAATGGAAACTGTTTATAAATGCAAACCCCAGATTGCATATCTGATTAGATACTGAAACTCTTACCAAAGAAAGTGAGAACATTTACTAGAAAGACATCTAGAAAAGACAAATTAAATTTTGTGATTTGTTTAGGGCTGTATAAAACAACTTAAACAAGATTTTAAACCAAACAAGCAAAAACACAGCCCAAAAAACCCCAATCAAAACCCAAATCAAACATCACATCAAAATCCCAGCAAAATAAGGAGGCAAATAACCTCCCCAGGCCTAAAATGGCCAGAATTGACCATGAGTTGTTGCTGAACATTGGAAGAGTTCAGGTTTTCCTTCATGATTTATGTGGCTGCGTGCCCAGACTGGAATGGAAGCGATGGAACAGACTGACCCTCTGGAGGAAAGCAAAGACTTGTGCTTGAGAGATGGAAACCAAGGGACTTTTCTGACAAATAAGTTCAGCAAAGTACCTGAAGATATTGAAAGGCCAAGAGAGATGCCCCAAAAACGCCATCCCAAGGCAGCTGCTCATCGGGCTCGTATCTTGTCTCTGCCTCCATGTCTTCTGCTGGGAGTGTCATTGCATTTGGACACCTTTCTTTCCATGCATGGCTTTTTGCACAGCAGCCACTTAACCATGCCAGCTAGATAAGAAAAGTCACTTTAAATGAACTGCTCCGTCACTGAGGTATGAAAATAACTCACAGTGTCTCACATGTAGATGCATTCAGTTTGTAGGTAGTATAAAACTCATTATGGGCTGGCAGGGAGGCTGTCTTCCATTTCCCCTCTCCATGGATTAATCTCTGTGTGAAGACTCACCACTCCTACACATTATTTTTTGGGGGGATCTGGAACTTCCAATGCAAAATGCTGTAATTGTATTTTATGAAATAATAAGTATTCACCTTGAAACCAACAAATGCAGAAAAAAGCAGCCCAAGTGTACATTTTGAGTTGATAGCTGATTGTTTAATCTCCCAAGAGTCCATGTACTTGTGTTTTGCTGTTCCTCTTTCAATTACAGAAATAATTCTCTCTTCCAGGCACAGAGTTTGAATCTTTTCCGGAGGTTTTAATGTCTTGAAGACTGACAGAAATTATTTAACATTTTGAGGTCTCTTTCCAAAGCCAAGAGGGTATTTTAAGAGCCTGTAATAATTTTTATGGTCATGCTATATTGCCTCTTGTTTGAAAAATACTCTGGAAATGGAAGAAGTAGGGAAAGAAGATGTAGGTAGCGAAGGAGACATAATTTTTTAATTTTCCTTGATTATTCCTTGGTTTATATACTTCGGTACCTGGATAATTGAAAGATAGTGGAACTGTGGGGAGGAGGAAGATCAGGACAAAACCTGCTGCAGCAGCCTGTGAATGTCAGTTAATAGAAAATGTTCTTTCCTTTCTATGTTTATATTGACAGTAAGCTGGAACTTTGCCCTTACAAGATGTATTGTGATATATGTAGCTGCCCATTCTTTTTTGCAAGGACTTTTGGGCTTTTTTGGCACCTGTGTGCAAAGGTTTTAGCATGAGAAAGAGTTCATATGCTTAAGTTCTGATCATTGTGAAAGAGCAAGGAAATAAGACATGAAGTACTGATGTAAGGTGGTGTGCCTGCCCTGTTCCAGAGGAAGTCCAGGCTGTAATAACTAAAGGAGGCCTTTTCTCTGGAGATTTTATGGTGTTTGTGTGCTTTCTTGGGTATCTCAAGCTAATGGGTTTGTCTGCACTCAACATCAGTCTCAGCTGGTTGAAATATTTGGATATCACCACATTCCATAACTTTTCCTACTGTCTTTCTTCCAGAGGTCCCAGTTTGTTCCTATAGCCAGATTGTCTAGGATGGGAGCTGAGCTTGAACTGGTGTTGAGGAAGTGTCCTCTACCAACCTGGGTTACATTTTTATACTTCCAAAACTCTCTGCAGAAGAGAGTGGGTTTTTGCATGTCTTGTATAAATATTTCCGTGTCTTGTATGAATATTTTATAATCTCACTGAAATGGGGAGAAATAACTTCTGGTGGAAATCTCTGCTGAATGGCATTTAAATACATAGATACTTTGTTGATACAGAGATTTATTCCATAAAACATTGTTCTGTGTGTCTTTTTTGTTGATGATATGAGTGGATGCTTAATCTGTTTTTATTACTAGCATTTAAGTTGTATTCTGATATTTCAAAGAGTTTTGTCCCTGAAGTGTAAAATGCTGGATATGGTTCTTGCAATAATGGAGATCTTTTTCAGGATTGATTCTTTGTGTGCTCAAGAAAATGCTGGCAACAAAAAAATCTTGCTTTGAGACAGAACCATCAGAGGCTGTATGTATGCTTATAGATTTTTTTTTTCCTGTTTGCTTTGCCTGCTTACTTTAAGAGATGAGAAACTTTTTTTTTCAGTTTTGATATTGGGGAATTATATCAACCTTTTAGACAGCTGCCAAAAGAAAAAAGAAAGCCTGAGCTGTAAAATTTAAAAAGTGTTGCTAGAGGAATGGCTTTTTTGTGTTACCTCAGTATCATAGTGTTTTGCTTTTCCCTTATTGTCTCCGTGATGGTTAGAATAATAAATAATAATGCTATTTTGATCTTACACAGTGCTTTTGTCCATACATCTCAGAGAAGGTTATAAAAAAGAGGTTGGTGTTATTGCCCTGTTTCAAGATGGAGAAACATAGAGGTGAATTGCGTTTCTGAAGGTTATCCAATGTGAGAGAGCTGGCAGAGAAATTTCTGTCAGTGTCATTTTTCATTCGGAAAAGCTGATTCACTGAAACTGAAGCCTTTCATGGAAATTCATTAGTGTCCAGGAAACTCTGCATCTCCAGAAGCTGAGGAAAATGTCACATGCTGTAGCAAGGAGCAGATAGAAGCCTGGTGGCAGGGGCATCTGCTATGGACAGGCAGGACCTGTGAGGTTTCACTTTTAGAACTGTGGTGTAAAGAGATTTGAATCTGTCTCCCTCAAGGGAATATCCCTGTCTGTAGATGTGGAATGGTGCATAGTCATCCCCCCTGTTGGACACAGCAGAGCCTTTCTCAGACAGCTCTGCCAGCAGTGGGTCTGCTCAAGGGTTTCACTCTTCCCAAACCAGCTTCGATCCCCCCTTGCTGGGGACTGGATTTGCGTTAAGGAGTGAGTGTATTTTATAGCTCTCATATCTTCAGTATGTAGGGAAGACCAAAAAAAAAAAAAAAATCAGCTAAAAATTTTTCAGCCACAAAAATTCTCTTCTATGGGGCTGCCTTTTTTGAATGTGTTTATATTTCTAATTTGGTAACAGAAAGTTTTGGAGGAAGGGGAGGCGTGAGAACAGAAGGATAGATGGGCACAAACAGACTGTAAGGTCATGTATGATATTTTCCTCAAGAACCCCAAGCAGAGTCATCAAAGGGTATTGATTTTACCCTGACTCTTCTAGAAAACTTTGGAAACAGCAACCAACCAAATGTTCCACTTTTCAGTCCACTAACTCTGCTGATGATCTTGGGGAAGGGATCATGTTTACAAGCAGAGAGGGTGGTGGCTTGTTGCCAAGGAAAAGCTGAAAATAAAAATCCAGACTGAACCTCTCAGGTTGAGTGTTTCCCATGGCAAATTCAGTCAGACTAGAAAATACAAAGTTCAGACTGATTGTAAAGTCACTGTTGCATTTCATATATGTAAGCCTGAAGACAAGAGAATATGTTTTGCTCAAAAATGCTGGAGCAGCCTTTGAGCTTTGGGATAGCCAGCTGGGGGCAGCTTGACTCGACAAAGGAAAACAAGATAAACAAAACGTAGCTACTTATTTTCAATAATTTAGATTGAAATACTGAGGAAGAGATTTATTTTTGTGCAAGTCTTTTGCAAAAGTGTTGGCAGTCTCACACAAGAGAATTCTTCTCAAGAATTTTTAGCAACAGGTGCCCATCACAGGAAAGTGCTGCTGACCCCACTTTTCCTTTTAAAAGATCCTTGCTATCAGTAATGAACTGCCCAAGATTTGGTCTAACAGCCTCCCTGACTAGGAACCTCATTATAACTTTTTTCCCCATTTTCAAAGTCCACCTCTGCTTCATCTTTGTCTTATATTTAAATCAATTGATGTCATGGGAGAGTATTACACAAATTTTTTAAAGAAATAATTGTGAAGCTGCTTTAATCAAAGCAGTAGTGTGCTGAAGGAAATGTCAGGCCTATTAGCTTGTCAGCAATCAGTGGCAGAAAAGCTGCTTTCAGCTAGTTTGCATTGTTTCTTTGACACTAATTAACAGATTTGCTACATTTTAAAATATGATAAAAGGGAGAGGAGGGAAGGCCCCGTGTGTTGCTGTAGTGGGAGTGGAACAACAGGTCTGGCCCATGTGAGGATCTTTAAGATGGTTGTCCTGTGTCTTTTGTTGTTTGCAGTATGGGTGGTTCTTAGAAACTCAAAATCTTAAACAAGTTGTCGGACAGGTGCCCCTTTTTGTTCAGGGAGGAGTTTTGGGTTGCCTGGAGAGATGGGGACAGCAGCAAGGGTTCAGAGCATGCAGTGATTTAGCCATGGGCTAGCATCTGACTGTGCTGTCCGAGTGGGCACTGTGCCACTGGCCTGGCCTCAGCTGTGCCCAGGCAGCAGACAGGAGAATGCTCTTGGTTTGATTCATGTTCTCTCCCAGCCTCAGCCCTGTGGGAATGGCCTGGGCAGCATGCAAAGAGCTGCCTGTAATCCCCTGGCAGAAGGAGACTAGAAACCTGTCTGTGATCCTGGGTGTTCCCTACACTTCCTAGTATCAGAAAACACCTGAGAGAAAGGTAAGCTTTCCACCCTTTGTCTACCCTCACAGTGGTTAATTCTCTAAGCAACTGAAAGACAGAATCCTGCATGGTTTTCTGAGCCCTATGAGGAAGAAGAAATTCATGAGCTGTTTGGGTTTAGTGAGTTATTAGGGAAGCTAGTCCACTGAGCACCTCATCCATCATGGGGCTCTTCCCTCAGCCACTATTTAAATAAGATATCCACACACCGTCTCCCCAGTTCTTCACCCACTAATTCTCTCCCAGCAAAGCAAAAGAGATGTTTGGTGTTTGGTGCTTTACTTGGCTGTGGGAAAAGGCAGTGGCTACAGCTGAACGGGATCTTGTGCTGACAAACAGAACAGCTGCTTCCCAGAAGAGCTGAGAGATGAGAAAAAGCCAAGGGTGTCAGTGAGTGGATTCTAAGGTGACTTAGAATCAGAATTAGGAATGTACTTGAGAAAGATAATGGCAAAATACTTTCACCACTTGTTTTTCGGGCCATTCAGAGGTCTCCTGCAATCCTAACTTCCTTTTCCACAAACTCTGGTGTATACAATATGTGAGCAAATGGGTTCCAAAATGAAGACAAGGTATTTTTTGTTCACCTTCATGGAAACACATACACACACATTGAAAACTGATAGTTCAGAGTTGAAGCAAATAATTTTGACAGTGAGAAAGTCACAATGAAATTCTTCCTTTGCCTCAGTTAGGACATCGTTATATAAATATTCCTTCAGAGTGAGGAGTAACAATTTTATTCATCATTACTGCTTACTTTTTAGATGTTGTGGATTCCTGTGGGATTACTTAAAGCTAAGCATATATTTAATTGCTTTTGCTGGATAAGGATATTCTCAGCTCAGAAGCGGCACCTGAGCTATGACATGTACACAATGGCTGTTATATTTTCCCATTAAGTTAGTGCATTTATTCTTCACTCTGACAACTCATAAACCTACCATGATTCAGAAGAAGTTTCTGCTATTAAGTTCCCCATTTTTCTGATACATTTCAGGGTGGAAATAGAAGTTGCATTATATATTACATATCTTGTAGTCTCTGTAAAGCTAATTACCAGTTGAAAATCGATGGGAGATTAATCAAAATAATTTTAAAGAGTTTGTAATAAAGAACTATACAAGTTGATACACATTTAAAGCTATTTAGCATTTTTAGTAAAGACTGTACGATACCAAAGAGTGTTGAAATGAATCCTTCCCACCTTTTGGTGGTCTTTCTGTGCCAGGCATTGTGAAGGGTACTGAAAGTGTATCCTTCTACTCATTGCCTCTGCTCATGAGAACTCCACACTGCTCATAAAAAAATGCTTCTCCTCCTGGGCTGGCAATTTGGCACTTCTAGCTAGTTATTTTCAAATGGGCTTTTTATGCAAATAGACTGGGTTTGATTGAATTCAAGTATAAAAAATCAGAAAAAGCTTTGAACCCTGAAATGTTCAAGATGAATGTATAAGATACTGAAATAACTTTAAGGGACGTAATTTTCTCCTTTCTCCTCTCCGTGGTTCCTCAGTGGAGATAAAGAGCTTTATCAGAAGTGCTACTCAGGGCCTGGTTACAGGTCCTGCTCTGAACTACTCTCCAGGAGAACTCCTTTCTTTCCTTTATCTGCAGGGATGTTAGTCTCTTCACAGAAGTTACCCTCTGGCATTGTAAATCCAAGGCAGCAGGAATACCTCCCGAGGGTGGTGAATAAAGTTGGGCAGATAGGCCTGCTTGCCTGAAAATAAAGAGAAAATGAATGTCCACATCTGCTTCTGCCTTGCACCTGGGCTTAAAGGGATGTGAAAGTAAGCAGTAGTGTTACATTTACTTCATATTGGTTGCCTTCTTTACAATTGTTCAGATTGTGAGTAACATTAAAACAAACAACAAGGTTTGTGTGAACTTTGTTCTGGATACCAAAATGAGAAAATAGAGCTGGCATATCTTATTTTGCTCCATATGGTACATTCCATGTGACCTTTCATTTTGCACATTCTCAAAAAACAAGAGTAGACTCGTTGGAAGTTTTTCCACCTATGCAGCAAAGGGAAATGTAGGGTGTGTTCCCTCTTGAGAAGGCTGGGCTAAAGAGGACCAGTCTTCAAATTCACCTTAGGCCCCTGATGCAAGCACCAGTTTGGGATCAGGCAGGGGTTGTACTTGAAGGTTTGTGTGTGAACAAGAAACCCTGTCAGGAGTATCTAAATGAATCCTGTGTAGAAGGCAGCAGAATAAGCATTGCCATATTTATCTCCTGGAATGAACATCTTTTTCCCATCTTAATGGCTACTACAGTTTTAATTTCCTCTCAGCAGCAGACTTTTCTAGTGTCTCTCTAAACTGCGAAGGGAAGCTTGTGTCCTGCTGCAAGGAGCAGCAGGGGCCTAAAGTGGTGTAATGGGAAAGACAGTCCTGTGACTCTTGATCTGCAGACAGAAAATGGCTGTAATTTGGGTGTGTTTTATTCTGGACAGTGGCTGCTACCATTGTTCAGTAAGTGCTGAGTCAAGTGCTGCAGGTTGTCCAGCAAGTGCTGCTCGTGATTGCTGACAGGCTTTGGGAGTGCAATCCAATCAATGCTGCACTTCCAGCTTGGCAGTTTCAGACAAGTTCTCTTAGGGTCAGTTTTGTGATGGCCAAAGCACGGAGCCTGAGTGGTAGAAAAGCAGGTTTGACAACTTCCTCTGTCTCAGTAGGGATTAACTGCTGACCCAGTGCCCTGTTCCTGTAGCTCTGGCTTCTCAGGTGATTCATTGACTCCTGGTAATCCTTGGTGAGCCTGCTGGGAGGGGAATTTCAGATATTCCTCAAGTACAGGGAGTTAAATCCATTGGCCATGACTGAAGGCAACTGTTTGGGATAATGTATTAAAATAAAACCAATCAGCTCCCCATCCCAAGGAGTTCTTGAGTTGCTGCCCTTGCTAACATCCTATAATGGGTGTTGTTTCAGCAAAAAGGCAGAGAAAACCTTTGGCTAACTGCTGTATGAAATTAAGGGGCAGATAAGGCACTTTCTTGCAGAGCAGCTATGAAGGATTACTCTGTTGTAAATTATGACTTAACATTTTGGTAAAAAAATAAACATTTATTGCTTTTTTATTTGTCAGCCTTGCAGATTCAGCCCAGCTGTGGATGAGTGACCTGGAGTCTGCTTGCAGGTAGCTACCAGGATTGTTAACTATTTGTGCTCTTTATTGAGAATCATTAACTATTTTCTTGTCTTTACTGTTACTGAGACTTCACAGAGTCTCAGGGCTGGCAATTAGGTAAAACATCTTTTCTTTACTTCTAAATTGAGCAAGGTTGATTTGGAAGGCAGAGAAAGTAAACACACACCTGCTTTTTCACAAGGTCACCCTAGAGAGTCTAATCATGTTTTAATTTGGAGCAGTGCCTTTGGACGGTGGCAGGCAGCCCTTTATGGTATAGTAAAGGGCAATCCCCTGTCATCAATGGCTTTGACTTTAAAAAAAAATCAGTGAATGAATGCTTCCGTAAAGTCAAGAAATGAAAGCAAAGTAAATATTGAATTTCTCCATACCATAACAATCATCTGTATTCCTCTCTCTTTCAGGGTAAGGAAGAATGCCTGTAGAAGTAGCATTTGCTCTCACTCATAGGTGCTGTGTTGCTGAGTGGAGTGACAGCAGCTTTCAGAAAGTCTGTGTTTTGTTTCAGAGTGCTAAACTGTTTGGCAAAGGGTAAATCAATGACAAGTTCTTCTATACAACTTGCATAAACGTATCCAGCACTTAAGCAGTTTTTCTATAATTCTAAAGGATCACATTACTGGTGAATTAAAGCTTGGCCTCTGCCAAGAATTCAGTGGTGACTTTGGCTCTCTGAGTACCAAGGAGACCAGTGGAAGCAGGAAATCTAATTCAGATATAGCCTGTCACTGAAAACACTGCAGAGCAGAAGAGGAACAAGGAGCAGGTGCACACTAGCATTCCTATTATAGAAGGTATATTCTAGAGATCTCCTGCTAGTTAAACATATCAGAATATTAATAAGTCTCATGAAAAGTCATGTCTCCTTTAAAGCTGGGGGGATAAGCAGATAATTTTTAAAATCTTGAAAAGCTGAAGAGGAGTTGTAAGGAAGATAAGAGATTTACTGATACACTTCAGCTTTGTCCTGCAGACAGAGAGGTATTTTAATTTTTTTAGGGTAAAGTGTAGCAGTTTTTGTTTTCAGAGCTGTCTAATAGTTTGGGTTTCCTTTAGCTCAGAATGCCAGTTCTGAGGTAACGATGGAGCCTGTCCTCAAAGTATTCTAAACATGATTTCCTGTTAAGGCATACACCTTTCCAACTTGCCTTATTTCTGCTAATAAGGAAAATAAGCTCTGTCCTCATCACCAAGTTCTCAGCAGATCCGTGAGCCAGGTGGTGATTTGGTGTCATCTCTTTGCCTACAGTGGGAAACTGCTTCCATTAAGCTTTCTTGAAATCTTTATCCAAGAGAAGCAGCAGAAACTCAATTGCTCCGGTTCTTTTTAATGAAAGGAGATGTTTTACCTGGGATAGTTGCTCAGATGATCTCCAGGTGCAGTGGGCACCAGATGTGTTTATCTTAGTGAGCCTGAACCATCCATCAGAGCAAACAACTCTCAATTCTGAGCCAGCACTGGCTGATGGAGCAGGGAAGGCTCTTCTCAGTTACCATGTGTGTGCACACACTGGAGCACTCAGCTCAGCTGCACAGCATTAACCTGCAAGTTGCCATTAATAAAATCCCTGCTGGGTTGCTGTCACACATGGACATAACTCTGAAACAAGGCTTTTTTCCTTCTCTATGTTGCCATCCTTGTGCTCTTATCAGTCAGTCTCTTCTGAGAGTGAAAAGATTTCAAACAAGTTTTCATCTCCAACTTCTCACAGAATAGAGAACTGTATGTGTGAAAATCCATATGAACAACTGGGGCCACTGGAGGAAACATACTTGTGAAAATAGGAGTCTTTGAGAAAGGGAACAATTGGCTTATGGCATGTTATTGCAAAGAAATGTGTTTTTCAATAAATATAAGGACTTCTATGATGTTGCAGAGCATTTCTGTCTGTCTTGAATAGTGTCAGTGGTGTTCTGTTTCCCTCTGCTTGTCATTTGAACACAACACTGAACCCATTCTGATATTTTGCTTATAATCAGGATGTGCTTAGAGTTTTGTTTCAAAAGTGGATGGGAGTTGCAGGTCTTTACACCAAAGCATTTTGACTAGAGGAAGTAATGCCTCTAGATTAATGCCTCTCTAAAGAGAGAGATTTAAGTTTTCCCTTTTTTTTTTTTTTGTTTTTTAATTTCAGTTGTGATTTTCATGGGGTTTGTCTCAATTTTATTACACCACACCTTTGATTTGGTAATAGAGACAATTAGCATTAAAATCTGTTAAAGCATTAATGTATTTGCATTCTTTGCCAAATTTGTTTCTCAGTCAAACAGAGGAGCCATCTGTGTAAAGGAGAGAAATGGCTAGGGGTAAACCTTGGGATCACAATTTTGGACAAGTTTAGACTGATTTTCAAAGTCAATTAAGTCCTTTTATGTCTTTGCAGGCATTTTCTGTGGTGGACATTTTCAGTGAGTGTATTCTTTTTGAAGCTATCGAGCATTCTAGTTGTCAGATGTCTCTCCTGAAATGCCTAGTAAGTATTTATGTAGATCTGTGGGTTTTTTAACAGTGTCCTAGACCTTGGATGCCTTTCCTTATGTAAAGTAACCTGAAGCACTCATCCTGAAGGAACAATCTATATAGATTAATGGATTTCCTGAGTACCTACACGGTGTTCAATTATAGATTAGCATTAGCTGATGGACACATTGAAGTGTTACGTTGTGATTTGTGCAGTTTTGTGTGGTTCTGTATTTCTCCCTGTCAATAGGAATGCCAGTAACAGTAATTTAAGAGAAGAAAGTGAATTTTTTTTTCTAGAGAGCACATAAACATTTCTGTAGGTAATGAGTTCCCCCAACATAAAAAAAAAATAAATTAAACTATCACCCTGTCACTTATATGAGTGCAGACTTTGATGTCATAATTTATTAATTTCTTGGCTCACAGTTCAAGTCACTTAAAGTATCATTGATGGACTTTCTGCTAGAGCCTCTGCCTTTTGCCCTTCCTCCTGTTAGCTCTGAGCTCCTGTCTGGGATGATACCAGCAGAGATGTTCCCTTGGCACAGGTGCAAAGGTTTTTCAAGAATGCTCTTGATTGCCAAGTTTTTATCTTGTTCCTTTACTGCAGTACCTTTATTTTCACTGGAGGATAACAGGCTGCCCAGCCCACTGGTAGGTGCAGCTGGTGCTGTGTGATGCTTTCTCTGCCCACATTCAGAACAGGGCCTGTGAACTGTAGAGTGTTCAGGTCCCTCAGACACACTGGAGAATCTCAGTGACATGAAAGCACTTTCCCTCTGATCTCTATTTGGAGTAATATCTGGAAGTATTTGAATTTTCTTTGAATGATCTTCTCATCAACCCTCATTTTCTTTCCATTACATTGGTCAAGAGGATTGATCTTCATTCAAGAAATGTCTCCATGATATTGTTCCTGTGTATGAATATGCAGCAGTGCATGTTCATTGAGTGCTATACAATTTCTGCATTGTGTATATGGATTATAAATAATTGTACTGTTGTTCTGTGCACTGACAGAGATTTAAATGGGCACTGTTATGAGCTGCATATTTTAAAAATTTATATATAAAAATACTTAGTGAAGGAAACTTGGATGTGTAACTGTATGAAAACCTACCTTTTGCCCATAATTTGTGGAAAGACAGCAGTGATCATATTATAATGCACATATAACACCCAATGACTTTGTCTGGAGCTCAGCACTTTGCAGTAATCAGCCCCATGTTTCATGATGATTATGCCCTTGCAGCTTTCTTATCTCAATTTTTCTGTAACTAATATAACCCAAACTATATTATCCTATTAGGAGGCTCATTTTTTTCCTCCAACAAGCAGCATGCACCTGTCTGCTTACCATGAGGGAAGCAGTGGAAGTGTTCTCACTCTATTGTTTCAGTGTTAAAGGAGGTAATTTAGGCTGTAAACAGGGAAGATTGAGCTTGTTGAGTTAAAATGAGCACATTAATTCTTGAACAGAACCCTGCTTTATGTTTTTCCCCTTCATTACTCATTTTACTTATCTTGGCTATGTCTGTAGTGGGTGGGGAAAGAGGCAGCCTCAGAGTGTGATTTGGAGCATCTCTCTGAGCCCCTGTTTGGAACAAGCAGGCTGTTCCTTTGCACCAGCTGGGGAGCACAGCCCCAGAGCCCAGTGATGGCATCTCCAGTTAGGCACATCAGCTCCCTGGCATGCTCAGGGGAGAGGGGAGAGAGAACAGTAAAGAGGAGCTTCTATGATGTAAAAAGTGCTCCTAAATTACAGTAAGTAATGAATTGCCAGTCAGGCATAATGCCAGGTTTGAGCTGATGGGAACTCTCATCACAAGCAGATATAAATGCAGCTGTGTTGTCAAAACTTGGAGGTGTCACCCAGCCTTTTGAACAAGGAGTAGTGTGTTACAACAAAGCAGTTCTTTATCTCTCTTTTCCCACCTCCAAGATTACATCTTTTCTGTTCCTTCAGAGCCAGGCAGCTGGAAACATTCTGCACTATTTCCATCTACATCATAGCAAGTTAAACTTGCAAAGAGAAATGATGCTTGGGAAGTCAGAATTTAGACAATTGAAAAAATTGAAAGACAAAAAGGTTAATTTTAGCTAACATGATGTGCATCCTAGAGCAAATGTTGCTCAGGTTTTCACAGGAGGAGTCTGAAAACAGGTCTTTTTCAGGTGTCTGAGTAGCCAGAGAAGCCATTGGAAGCCTAGTGTCAGGTTGACAGATGACTTGCCAATTAATAGCGTCATATAATGAATTCCTGTAGTGTCTGCATTTCTTCTTCATATTTTTATGTGAATGGTTAAGCAATCCTGATCTTTGGGCTTCAGGATGTTTCTGTTAACAGGCACAGGCTGCTCAGATAAACCTATGACTGAGAGACTGAAACATCCCTGTTGAAAACTGCTTGCAGTGGCCATCTGCTCTCTAGCTCTGTGTATGAAAACTTAATGTAGAGATAGAGCTGGTGCCTGAGGCAAAGAACTTTTGAAACAGGTTTGGATGTTTTCACTTGGCAAATTGTTCACAGAAATCGTTAAATACCTTCTTGAACATCCTTTGGAGCATGGATGGCTTCTGAATTTGTTCTATGTATAATTTAAGCACATATTTCAGCTGCAGCTTATAGCCAGCATTACGTGGTCTATTTGTTTTGTCAATAATGACCAAGTTTTTTAAAGATTTCATCATTCACAAGCAGGACTAAAAGGAGTGATACTGTTTTCCCTGCTTCCTGAGGTGGGAAAGTTACAACCGGGCTGTTACCTTGTGAATTTGGCACCTGGTGCTGAGGATTAAGACCTGAGAATCTGTTTCTCTGCACAACCTTAAGAAGTGGTCTTGAACTCTTTTCCCCCCTCTCCTTTCCCACAGGTCAGTGTCCCAGTGCTGTAGAGAAAGCTACCCTGGATTATGCCTGTTGACCAAATTTATTGCTTTGACCAAATTTATTTTACAAACCTGAGTTGTATGTCTACAGCATCCTTCACATGACGTTCCAGGTGAGTGTTCCTTGGGGCTTGAGAATAGTTGTGAGTCATCTAAGGAGAGTTCAGATAAAAAACTTCTGAGTGAAATTGTTGGTCCTGAAGTTTGTAGTTTTTTAATAGATTTCATTTTCCTCAAATTTACCTCTACACAGTGTCTAGCAAAAGTCTGTATGCCACTGAAAGTTTCAAGGTAAGGTTAATGAGAGCCTCATAAAAACTTATGCATCATCTCCTGAACAGAAAATTTCACCTTCAGAGTCCAGGATCAAAAGCACCATAGAAATCATTGCTCTGATGTCTCTATTGAAAAGACAGTATCATCAGTGCATTTTTCTAAGTGCTATTTCTCTCTAGTGTGCATTACCATTAAAACTTCCAGTAGTAAAATCTATATTACTTTCCTTTTGAAATGAGGTTTCCCTCGGCAGCATCCCTGGTTGCTTGAACTGTGAATGATTGGCTCTGCATGGAGCATTTTGTAACTCTGCTCACGGAGGGAGCCACATAAAAATAAGCATTACCATCAAGTCTGTTTTGCATACTGTAGCTGTGTGTAATTCCTGAGCCTGGGATTCACCATTTTGGTGACCCTGACTGCCCCAGTGTGCTCTGGGCAGGTTTTGTGACAGTTTAAACAAATGTAGTGTCAAAGGATTGCAAAGGTTGCAGTTGTTATTTCTGTTATGCGAGACAGAAGAACAGGAAATGTCTATATAATATATACACTATTATTAAAGTGCATCCTTCTTTGAAGGGCAATCACTTAAGGGCCTGTCCTTATGAAGTTATTAACTCATCACTTTCAGATTATTCTCTATGGATCCCTGTTGGTCTATTAGCTGCTGCTAAGAGATCTGAGAAAGGTAATTAAGAAAGGCAAGAATATTATTATTATGCTGACATTGGGGGATCCAAAGGGAAATGCTTAAGGGTCTGCAAATCAGCAGAGCAGGAAAAAAACCCCAAAACCCACTGAATCAGAATTTTGAGGGAATGGGCACACCCTGTATTTTTCAGGTCATTCTAATAGGAAATGTTCCATCTGCCTCAGCAGATTTCAAATTTTGTGATCCCGTCATAGCTTGGAGGCATCTTAAGGGTAGATGTTGTAAAAGGTCACATTAACTTGTATATTCCTGGCAGAAAATAACCCTGAATGACTGAAATACTGGCCTGGTAACTTATAGAGGCTTTTGTGAATGATGCTCTTTGTAACTGTTCTGCAAAGCACAAGCTTCTCAAGCAGGTGCTTGGTATGTCTGTGGTAAGGATGCATAAAGGGAAGAGAGAAACAGTGTCACATTGCTTGTTTGACACAAATCTACTCTGCTTTAGTGGGGCTTTTTAGTGAAGTGTACAGATATGCTCTGGCAGGATTTAACCAGGACTTAAACAGCAACAGGACATTTTTGATTTCTGTTTGTGTCTTGATAAAGTCTGGAAAGAGCAGGTCATATAGAAACTTTGGTTACTTCACGTACTGAAGTTGGAAATGGGAAAGCATCTAACATTGCTGACCTTGGTTATGATCTGTGGTGTTGTCTGGCCTCAAAGCAGATTAGGTGTGAAGGTCTGTAGCTCTGGCAGTGGGATTCCCAGTGATTCCTGAGAACAGCCTGGTTATTTCTGCAGACAGTCCATAAGGATCTGCATTTGGTGTGTGCTGTGGGCATTCCAGCGTGCAGGTGGAAACAGCATGGCTGTGCTTGCTCCCTGTTCAGCACTGCTCCTGTTAACAAGTGGCAGAAATGGTCTGGACTTCTCCAAATCAGCAGCAGTCTCAGCTCCTCTGTGGCCTTGGGAAAAATGTAGATGAAAGTACAGTACACACAGGAACCATCTGTTTCCAGATTTATAAAAGACTCCCTCCCCCCGAATTGAAATGTCCTTTTGTTCTAGGGGAGTTTGTGTAGCCCCAGAGTGTGCTTTACTGGTGCAGCTGAACCCTCCTCCGCTTTGTCCTCTCTGTGTTTGCTGTTCTGCACAGGGCAAATTTACCAGGAAGCTCAGCTGGGGCTGGGAGTAGCTCCTCTGACTTGGAAAATGCCTCTGAATAAATTACCTACTGTGAAAGAACAATGCATATTCTATCCAAGAGCCAGAAAATGAAACAATAAAGGGTGTTCTTAGAATATTTCTTAAGAACCTGGGTACCTTGAAGGAAAACGAGACTTCTGGAGGGTGATACAGAGAATCCATGTTAGGAACCTGCCTTCTTTTCAGTACCTGTACATGGAAGTATTAAGCTGAGAATGTCTAAAGTTAAATGGTGTGAACACCTATCAGTGAGAAGCTTTCATCGTGTTGAGCAGCACAGGAACATTTTTTTAATAATTTTTGGATTATTATAAACTCTTCTTGTTCTCTTCTGAGAGCAAGAGCATTCTCATGAGCTCTTTGCCTGCATGGACAATGTGGAAGGGCTGTAACATTTCATTTATTTCCCTCTGTTGTTCTTACAACATTTGTGTAGCTGGATTCAAGCTTGTTTCCGTGCTGAATGTGTATGTGTGTTTCTATTCAAAAAAACAAGAAATGTTCTGAGGAATGCAAGCACTTGTGGTGAAATTCATATCATTTTTATACAACAAACAAGATTAGATGTTCATAGGAGCATCTGTAGGCCCTGCAGCCAACAGATACATAGGATTATCAACATGTCCCTGCAAATAAATAGTTCATATTTTGTGACAAAGCAATACTCACTGATACTGAAAACTCTAAATTAAGATGCTGAAAGCAAGATCTTTATTTTTGGCTGTTTAGAAGCCTGCCTCACAGAAAGCTGACTATTGCCAAATGTCATGGGAATGAGGGACTTAAACATGTCACTGAAGTGTGTACTGCAAGTTCCTTCATGATGAAGTCTCAGATAAATTGGAAACATCTCAAACTTACATCTTGGGAAAGACAAACGAATTCCAGATGGAAATGAATGGAAATTAATTCAGGGTGTAGACTTAAACCCAGCCTCTAGGGGCACAGTAATTGTGCCTTTTAGGAAAAGGCCTCCTGCTCTTTGCATTTTAACTGTCTGTAATTACTTTTGTGGTTTGTTGGTTGTGGAGGAGCTCGACAAGCTGGAAATTGGCAGATTCAGTGTTGCCTTTATTTACAGTGCTTTTGCCAAGTTATTAAGTCAGCTATAGGAGGTTTTGTCCTGACAGAACTAATCCCTTGGTATGGCCAGACACTGCATTCATTTCCTTTCAACCTCATACTACGATTTAAAACTGTTTTGGCTAAGATTTGGATTGGCACGAATTGTCAGAAAACCACCAAAATCAGTATGGATAAGCCAGGTTTTGTCTCCTCCATCTGTGTCATATTTCATCTTCTCTCACAATGGGCTGTGCAAAGCGGATTATGTCCAGGGCGTTGTGCAGCGCTGCCTGGCTGGAATTGCTCCAGTGTGGGCATTTGGGTGCTGCCAGAGGGACAGGGGCAGGAAGTCAGTCCTGCAGGAGGCTTGGAGAAAGCCAGGCAGCCCCAGGAGCCTTCAAAGCCTCTTGCATTTGCTTGCCCCATGAATGCTGCAGTATTGCACCCCGAGAGCTCTGTGAGATCTGCCTGGCTCTGCCAGTGCTGCCGGGAGGGAGGAGGAGGAAGGGCAGGTGCAGAACACAGTGGTGCTGCTCCAGCGCTGCTGAACAACCACTGTGGGGCAGAGATGTGCTTTGGAAAGTGCCCAGGGGTGCTCTGACACTAAGTGTGATGCAAATGCTAATTGTTGCTATCATTCTTTCTTAAGAAATGGGGGCATGTTCTTACCATTATTCTGTAGGTCCTGGCGTCCTTGTACAATAAGGCCCTGACCTCATCAGGATAACATTTGAATTGGAGACAGGCAAATATCTAACATCCTTACACTGGGATTTCCTCAATTCTATTAACCCTGAATATATTAAAAACTGGCATTAATGGTGATTCTCTGGCACCAGCAGAATCTAAAAGTACTTTATGATTTCTGAAAAGTGACTTATAAACTTTGGGATAAAACCCGTACCAGCTGCTGCAACTGGGCCTCTTGTACTTTCTGCCATAGATAGTAGAATCAGTTCAGCTTCAGATCGAGTCCAAGCTGAGTTAGGGAGAGGAGGAGCTTGCTGAAGAACTTTCCTGTCTTCAGGAGTTTCACACAGACCCAGTTCTCAAGCCTATCCAGGTCCCTCTGGATAGCATCTCTCCCCTCCAGTGTTTCCACCACACAGCTTTGGTCATCAGCAAACCTGCTGAGGGTGGACTGATCCCACTGTCAGTGTCACCAACAAAGTATCAGTGCCAGTCCCAGAGGAATGGATTTACCACTACTCTCCTCTTGGACTTTGGGTTATTGACCACAGCTCTTTGAATGTGACAATCCATCCAATTCCTTATCCACACATCAAATCCGTGTGTGTGTGAATCAACACATAGAGGAAAGCAGGGCAAGCAGCAAGCCCTGGCTGCAATACAAAGAACACATTTATTTCATTACCTCGCCAGCAACACCAGGAGGCAGAGGGACACGGGGACACAGGCACATGGGACACAGGATCTCTCAGGCTTAGTCCATCCTGGCAAATAGTAGTTTTTCCCACACTGAAAGAAGAATGACCAGCATTCCCAGTTGCAAGGTCACTTAAAGTGAAGCTATTCCCGGCTCACCAGATCTTCCAGGTTTAATCCTTTTCTCTCAGCAATGTCTTTCTGGTTTAGACACAAAGACATCAAACAAGACAGTGTCAAATGCTTTGCACAAGCCCAAGTAGATGCCATCAGTTGCTCTTCACTTATCCACTAACACTATAACTGTCACAGTTTGCCATCAGATTTGTCAGGTACCACTTGCCCTTACTGAAGCCATGGTGTGGCTGTCACCAGTTACCTCCCTACGTGCTGTAGTGTGATCTTGTTGGGCACCAAGCTGAGACTGACCAACCTGTAGCTCTCCACGTCTTCCTTTTTTCCCTTTTTAAAAATGGGGGTTATATTTCCCCTTTTCCAGTCAGTGGGAACTTCACTGAACTGCCATGATTTCTCAAATATGATGGGTTGTAGCTTAAGCCATGTCCCCTATCAATTCCCTCAGGACCTGCAGATGAATCTCACCAGGTTCCAGAAAAGATTTCTGTGATGCAGCTCCCATTAGCTTGGCTTGTATGTTGTAAACGAGTGTTTAAGAGCAAATTAATTTTGATTGATATTTAAATAACCCACAACTTCCTCCCTGACTGGAGGATCTTGCACTCTAGGGTAGGTTACTTCTGTGAATATTTGATCCTCATTTTCTCGGTGAAATAAATTGTTCATGCAGCTATGAAGCATTATTAGGTGGTAATGGCACACAGAGTGGTCTTCATTAGAGAGCACTGTTAATTACAAATGCCAGGCTATTTGCAGGCCATCTATTCTGACTGTAATGATGATGTCGCTTGCACACCTGTGTTTGAGAGTATTTTCCTCTAACTAGAGCTCGTTCTTTTGACTCAGCAAGGAGCCTCTCTTGATTGTGGAAATAGCTCTTTTGTTGTCTCCATGGGCAGAGAATAAGACAGAAGGGAGGGAAAACTTGGGAAACAGCCAGCGGTTGAAGCAGACACTGAGCCCTAAGTGACTGTGTGGGCCTACACAACAGAGAGAGCATGTCTTGAATGCAATGTGATTTAAAAATAGGCTTAAAACAGGCTTATTTGCTGGTGTGCTTTTTGCTCAGCACAACATGTGTTAATTAGAGCTTTAGCAGAGCTTCTCAGTAAACAGCATTTTCCCTCAAAGAAAGACAAACAAGGAGAGGGAGAATTTTGATGCTGGGAATCAGGTACTCTGAATAAGAATCAGCAGCAATGGGTTTAGTTTAAGCTAGGCTGGAATTTATTGCAGCTTTATGTTTTTATAAAAGAAACCCATGTGTCAGCTTCTAGGGGTGACAGGGATGCTGAGAATTGGCATGTGAGGATAATGTGATAATATAGACACACCAGGGAGCATGTGTACACAAAAATGCATCTCAGTCAGCCAGAAGGCCATGCTGTGATTTCAGTAAAAAGCTGTGACAGAAAATCAATGGCTTTGAGAAAGGCCCATGGTAAGGCAACAGCATTATCTGTGCTTTCTGCATTCTGCTTCCTCCTTCCTTCCCTTCACAGAGACAGAGCTGCATGAACTCACGCCTGGGTTTTGTTAACTCTGCGCCTGAGTAGCTCAAGCAGGGAGGCAATTCAGGGAATACAAAGTACCTGCAAACCAGGCCGTGGGGATGGGGAATAGGGAGGGATGAGTCAGGGTATTGGTTTATTGACAGGCTCTGATTGCCTGGCAGGCAGGCTGTGTGACTGCAGACTCCTGCTCGGTGCTTCCATCTCAGCTGTGTTCTGATCTTTAGAAAAACTTCCCACTGTACCTCAGAGCAGCTTGGCTCTGCTCTGTACTTTGATGTGTGGTTCAATGGCAAGTGCTTTTTCCAGGTTTCTACACAGGGCAGGACATTCTGGCAGGATGATCTGGCCAAGTAGTTCCAGATTATGGAGTTTATATTAGGCACCAGCTTCGAGTGAGGTTTTCTAAGATTTTTTTTTTCTTTTTTTTTTTTGTGTTTGTTTGTTTTTATTCTTCTCCAACTCCTTTTCTTTTTTTGTCTAAAATGTCAGAGTACAAATTGTTAATGAGAAGTAGAGAAAAGGGTGGACTGCTCAGTATTAGCTGACACATGGTTTGTAATAATGTTATTTTATTTCAGTTTGTGATACTACTTCTGTATTTTGTCCACAGGCATGCAGTACACTCAGAGGGGATGCTGACCTTTGGGCAGAAAAGTTCACCAATAACATTCAAAGGGAGTAGACTTTTATTTAAATACCTGTAAGACTGAAGATGTTGTAAAGAAAATCTGCAGGAGAGGATGAGAGAAAAAGATGAATCTATCACCTGACTGGTGAATCGGGCATTACTAGGACTGATTCTTCTTTTTATTAAAGATGATACAATATCTCACTGGTAGATGATGTTCTTAAAGTCAGGAAATCTCTAAGGTTTCATTATTTTTAAATATTTTCATGTGCTTGGATATATAAACATTTTGGAATTGGGAGAGCTTTCCCATGTTGGCACAGAGAAGCAGTGTTAGCAATCCCATAGCATTAACTGATAATCTACTTGGTTTCTTTTGCTAACTGATAATACTGAGAAATGTATGACTTTCTAGCACAGAATTAGACTGAAGTGGTAGCTAGGAGAAAGAATGTTCTTTTTGCTGACACTTCTGGTTGCTTCTCACCTCACCCAAGAGCTCAGTTCTTTCTCTATGGAAAACTCTGAGAAACAGCCATAGACTTGGCTCATTAAAAAGAGGTGGTTCTAATTTTTTTTTTTTTTTCCATGAAACCTTCTTTTTGTTAGAGCTTAATATTTCAATACCCCCAGTGCATAAAAGATTGTTCAAAGACTTACACACTGAAAAATTCAGAGAAAGGAGACATTCTCTGACACCTAGAAAAATCTCCCCAGAATAAATACAGTGTAATGACTGCTTTGTTCTAGGCTGCGTACACTGAAGTTCAGGCAGGTGTTTGTTAGCTGGAAAACAGAAGCCAAAGTTTGTTAGGGTTTTGTCCTTCGTGCAGCTCAGCTGCACAGAGCATGTGAAGTACAAGAAAGTAAGAACATACTATATATTTAATCATTAAGCTTTCAGGGGTGCTGGGGTTAGCTGGTATCTTGCTTGCCTTCCAGTCACAGTTATACCATCGTGTGGGTCACAAATGCTTGGAGAAGTGTTTGAGAAACACCTTTGCAGTACCAATAGGGTAGGGCTCAGCCTGGGTGACTGTAAATTACTGATCAATGCCCCATTCAGGTTTGTGTGGGCATGAACCTTGCAACTTTTCCTATCTCCTAAATACTCTGATACATCCTGCATGCCAGGTGGGAGACTGGAGCCTGCTGGATTGATCATTTCCTTCCTCAGTCTCCAAACTTCATAACTCACTGCTCTTGAGCAGCCGTGGCATGAGGAAAGTTAGAACTTGGGAATTATTGTAGCAGGGGAGAGCCGCTGTGTGAAAAGTCTTCTTCAGAGATCCCATCATAGCCCAGATCAATTCCAGCTATGGCAGCTGTGAGACCTTCCTATGGGAAATGGTGAGCTGAGGATGAAATGCTCAGAGAAGCAGCACACAAAACTCTGACTTAATTGGCATGAAAGCCTGAGGGCATTGGAGCATGGCATGCCAGCAGGATTTAGAGGTCAGGAGGTGTTGTAATGGGGCAGTGCTCCCTAAGGATACCCACAGTACCCTTGAAGGTCCCTTGGATTTGTTTCCCTGGTCAATGCTTGTTTATTCATGGTAATGACTAAAAGCAGGGACAACTTCTGCTGCATGAAATCAAACACATCTTCCGTGAGCTGTCCTAAAACTCAATATTTTATTTCTTATTTCTCCTCTTTCTGGATTCCAAAAAATCCTGCAATTCTTATCATTGTCCCTTGTATATTGCTGCTTCAGAGTTTTAAAATATCTTGAGGTAAATATATACTGTACGTATATACTTGTGTTGTGTTACATTGTTATTCACTTACATTACACACTTTTGTGCATTTCAAGGCAAATGATTTCTAAACAAGGAATGTCAAGCTGAAATCTGAGGCTGGTTCTTTAATAACAGTCCAACACATTAAGAATCAGTGGCAGTTCTGAAACATTTGTTATGTTTTTCAAAATAGAAAATGTATCAAAGTGGATTGTGCCCTTGGGGGAAAATTATTTTTGGCAATTTGGTTTCTGCCAGCTCACCAGAAAGCTCTCAGTCAGTGAGCACTTTCTAGAACAGCACTAAATAGCATTGGTAGGTGTTGCAAAAATCTTGCACTAATTGGTTTGTCAAGGCCTCAGCTCACTCAGTAGAGAAAACTTGGTTTCATTAGGGGAGCAGAGCACTCATTAATACTTAAAAAAGGTAAGTTAGTCTGTTCAGAGATGGCAGGCTGGAAGGGAAAAGCTGTCATTTGTGTACGTGCAGAACTCCTGAAACCATCTGTGGGGTGTGAGGTAATGTACCTGCTGGCTGGATACCAGCACTGAGCTGCCAGTGTCCTTCCTTTGTGGTTACACAGAAGGATCTGTTCAAAATCCCCATCATCTGTGGGTTTTCAGCTGTATTGTGAGGGTGGATGCAAACCCCCAGCACTACCATCCTTGCTGATTACTGAAGTTTAAAAATAGAGGTCAAAAGGTGCATGGGCATTTGCAACACCTTCTTTTGATGTGCCATCCCGTTTGACTCCACATCCAGAGCACATCCAGGTGGATCTGCCCCAGCAGGGCCCCGTGCCAGTGATGTACACACAGGGAGAGTCAGGCACGTTAATCACTCTGGTTTTATTACACATTTGAGGGTTTCTAGGGAGGTGGAATTTTCAGGTCACTTATGCCAAGTTCATCACTTGCATAAGTTAACTGCTGAGCTGCAGTTTTCTGGAACTGTGCTGTCTTTGCTAATTTGATACTTTGCCTCTTAGAGAAAACATAGATTTCCTGTCAAAATTGGCATTATATATTCAGCAGAACTCACCTTTCTTCTTGATGATGCACAAATTCTTCTGTGCAAAACAATACCTTCAAGGATGTTGTCATCTTATGCTGTACGTGGCCTGTTTGGGGTGAAACGTGTTTTAGGGAAACAAAAAAATAGTCTACCCCATGCTTTATCAGTTCCAGGAAGATCCCAACCAGAAATGTACAGCCAATGGAAAATGGGGCTGTGCTGTTGGCCAGCTTGCCTAGAGATCATTGGTTGTGCATGCAGGCACTGTTGGATCTCAGAGATCCTGATGTGCTGCTCAAGTGGAGGACCTGCAGCCACAGCCAAATGATCAAATAAGAGTCCCAAAACTGAGTCCACCCTGGGACACTTGGCTTGACAATGAATTTGCATCATGACAGTGAAAAATGTTGCTTAGAAATCTATACTGCAATGGTAAATATTTTACCTGCATTCTATTTACTAAGTGTCATGCAGGGTCTGTTTGCAGGAAGTATCAGCCAGTTCCTCACAAACAAGAATGGACTCATTGTAGCATATTAATTCACTGGTATAAGGCAAATCTCTCTCCCTCAGTGTTCAGTGGTGTAGGTCTTTATCCATGCTTTCCAAAAGCTATTAGATCTAATTGCAATATGATCTGCTTAAAATGAGTTTTACTTGAAGTCAAGCAGTCAAAAAATAATAAACAGAGTAGTTTTTTATTAGAAAAATCCCATTGTGTTAAAAAACCTCCAACCGTCAGGAGCTGGCTGGTTTCAAAGAATTTTTCAAACCAATTATTTGGGATTTTAAGTGACCTAACTACAGCTTTTTCATTTCTATGGTTTCTTCCTTTATTGTTCTGAAATATTTCATTTTGGTTCATTATGTTGTACCATAAAATGAAATTTGGGATGACAGATTTTTCATATAAAGTGTGTTTTAAATTATGAAAGGAAGGAATAAGCAGAGGTAAATACTTCAAGAAGTTTATGATAATATTTTTGACTCATGGAGTTTTTATTCTCAGGCATTTTTGAGACCTGGAAGTTGAAGACAATGGCATTCTCTCTGTACCTCTATATCCTTCCTTGTCCCAGCATTTTTGTACCATAATTTCACTTCTTCTGTCTTTAGCTGTGTTCTAATCGACACACTGTTCTGGTCCCTGTTTCCTTCTGCTTTTCTCTAAATAACAAAGATCATCTTATTTGTTAATATATTTAAAAATTAATAACAGAGCCTGAGGCCTTTAGATGAAAATACCATGTTTCTGATAGGAGCTCCCTAAATACATTTTAGTTCCTGTCCATGCTGCCATAAAGCAGTGCACAAGTGCCTAGAATTGCTCACTGGGAATATTAAGAACTTGGATGTGGTTTGTGTCTCCTGTACATGTGATGGGTAGTGACTTTTTGACTTCCCTGCACTGCAATTGCACTGAGCTACATTCCTTTGAAAAGGAGGTGACCAGACAGCAGAGAAAATATTTGCCTGTTTTCCTTCTTCAGCTTCTGCACTTGTGGCTCACTGTGGTCTCAGAAAGGAGGAGATTGCTCTTCCACAACGAGCAGCTTTTGGTGGCTGGGGGAGAAGCCTGGGGAGTACAGGGCAGGTCAGGAACACTCACCCAGCAGCCTGACAGAGACTGAGGTCACGGTGAGAGAAGAGCAAAGCCAGCTTGGGAAGAAATGGAAAAAGGATGAGTTCTCCACAGGAACTCACAAGTAAGTGTTAGTCATCACCCAGCTAAAGGCTGAGCTAGATGAAGCCTGACTGCAAGGACATAAATGACAAGGGAGTGATTGTTGCTGCATCCCTTTCTTTCTTAATGTGAGTCATTCTGGGTTCTGCCTCTTAAAATGCCTTTTGGTATTCCAAACTCCTCTGGAATTTTATAAACTCTTCTGGAATCTCAGGGAGTACGTGTTATAAAAGAAGAGCTGTGTGGATAGTTTCACTTAATTCTTTCCTCTTCATGCCACAGCTGTGTTTTAGTGGCTGCTTGCACAGTGTCTGATGGGAAAGGGCCCCAAGCATGGGTAAAAGCACCCACCCATGGTGTGTGTTGAGGGTCCTGCATGGTGTGAGCTATCTCACACCCTCTCCCAGCCCCACATATTTGTCAGAGCTGTTCCATTTGGCTAACCCAGCCATTTCTTCTGATTGAAACAAGAAGGGCTCTTCCAAACAGCTCTGCCAGGAAAAGTTAGATTCCCCCAGTTCAGCAACAGCTGTCAGAGAGATGGTGGCAAGAAGCTGGGTGCTGAGAGCAGTAGGTGAACCTCCTTTTTTGTTGTAGCTGATGTTAGATCTGCAAACAGAACAATGGTGTAAACCAAAAGCATGGCTGGATTACAGAGCTGTCACGTATTCCAGCTGTTCCTGTGTGGGAGATGCCCAGGACCAGTGTGTGTTCCAACCAGCTGTAGGAGAAACAGGTTCAGACGAAGAGACAGCCTGCCACAATCCTGCAGTTTGGTGTGAAGCAAAAGGCTTTTGCCCTATAAATTACCCCTTTGTTTATTGTCAGACCCTGTACTTCCACATGCAATCAACTCCCTAAAACTTAAATCAAATATTAAAATGAGTGGTTCATAAGTCATTCAAGTGTTAACTTATCAGAATCTTTTAGCTTGCCCATTTTAACAAACTGTCATCCTGATGCTCCTGGCTTTGACACCTCAATGACAAGTAATTCCATAAGATAGAAGTGTGAGTCCAGGGACCTTGGAGCACTTAAGTTGCCACTGTTATGTTATAAATATAGCAATTCCCTGTACTAAATAGCTCTAATGTGATTCACCCCAACACACACAGCTCTGGTCCACTGACATCAGAGGATCTGCATGAGGGTGGTTTCAGGGCAGGTTTTAGATACAGCAAAGCCTGGAATTGCCCAGGGCACTGGGCTGCATTCCTGCCTCAGCTGGGGCAGTGAGAAGAGCTGGGAGAGCAGGATGAGCGACCCATCCCTGCCCACCCCTGCTCAGGAAAGGCTCCACACCTGGGCTGGGGCATTCCTGCAGTTCCCCTTCCTCCTGCCCTTGCACACAGCTGGAAATGGCAGAGTCAACTTTTCCCCTCTGTGCGGTGGGAAAAGGAGTCTACATAAACTGGGGAAAGGCAAAAGGAGTCCATAGGAGAAGCTGGGCTGTAGGAAACCAAAAAGATCCTTTTGTCATGCTTCCCACAGATCTTTTGAAATCTTTATCCTTTTGGGAGAGTTTACAGAGTGCCGTCTGTTCAGAGTAGCAAGGAGACAATAACAAGGCATCTTTCATCAAGTGCATATGCAGTGTGGAGGGGAAACTGAAGAAAATTAGAGGGCTTCTGTATTTATTGCAGAAAAATCTCTCTGCACCACAGAATGAAGGTGTGATGGCAGCGTGTGTTGGGACTCCTGGACTAGAGCACCCTAGCCAGGGCAGGTGGTGGTTGTGATTGAAGAGGTGTTGGCACAAGTTGTGACACGTGGTAGCTGCAGCACAAAAACCTTTCAGGCACCAGCCACTAGCAGGAACTGGAGTAGAAGCAGTGTTTGTGCCTGTTTTTTTATGGTGTAGAAGCATCAGGCAGTGCACCAGAAAGGTGCCTCCAGTTTCTATCCATTTTTGTAGAGGAAAATGACTGCCAGACCTTACAAAATTTGCCTGGATGTAACGCAAGATAAAACAAAGTCTGCTCTCTACATGTTGGATGCCAAAGAAAACTGAACATAAGGGACACATTTTAATTAACTGCTACAGTAATTTATTGAGGAAAGTGATTTGCTGATCACTACTCACAGCCTTTAAATAAGAATTTGCTTTCTAAGAGAAGTGCTTTTAGTTCAGCCAGATTTTATTCCTTTTGGTACAAGAATTGCTGGGGAGAATTCCACATACTTTCAAGCAGATCTGATGAGGTTGTTGCCACAGTTCTTGCTGCCCTTAAAATTAAAAATTTTTAACATCTCCTGCTCATAAATTTTGGGCTAAAATTAAAAGATAAAGCATGCTATGTGTAATGAGGTATTTTATTTTATTCTAAATTTGTTTGTTCATTTTTTGTTGGAGAAGTGGGTAAGGCATCTCCAAGCTTAACTAATGAGTTGAACTTCTCAGTTAAAATCAGAACTTTCTGATCTTTCTGCAAGAGAAATAAAACTTGGTGGGACCAATTTTTAGATCTCTGACTGTGGATGGTGAATGCAAAAGCAAGCAGGGAACAGAGCCTGTGTGAAACTAAGCCACACAGGCTTCTCATTCTGGCCTGAGAAAGCATGAGGAAGAATCCAAACAGTCCTTGGTAAAGGACAACAATCTTTGCAGGTGGTGTTTAGGAAACAGTCAAGGGATAGATAGTGTTCCACTTAACCAATGATGGTGGATGTGTTGCTTTAATGACCAATGAGAGTTTTACCTCTTGGGCCTTCTCGAACATGTGTATAAAAGATTAAAAATAATGAACTTTGCTCTCTTGGACAATGAAGTTAAGGGAGTCAGTGTCGTGCTTATCACCGTTCCTAACATAGTGTGACATCTGGGTCCCCAACACTGAACTTATATTTCCAAAATCTCTTTCTAATGCAACTAGGGTGGTGGAAATGTGGATGTCTAGAAAAAGGAAACTCATAACTGGTGATGTCATTTAGACTTACTCAGAAGAATCACTGCTGTTCATGTCATTAAAATAGTTGGGATGATTTTGCCAGTGTTTTTGTCTTGTTCTCCTTGCTGCAGAATGATGCCAGTTGTAGGTTAAGTGCTTGTATAAATGATGTATTAATAGGTTATTGAACAGGGATTGATGTTGATCAGACCATTTATTTCATATGCACTGCTTCAATTATGTTATCACTGTAAGCTCTCCTGTTAATTAGTTTAGAAGGAACAATTTCCCAACAGATTATAGGAGCCAGCATGTAATGAATGTTTCTGACATTAGAAAACCTCATTGATGGAAATTATCTACATTGGAAATCATCTGGAATAAGATACATATATTACAGATCTACCTTTTGATCAGCTTGTGATAAATAATGAAAAAATATTTATCATATCCTGTCACTTTTATTTGATAAGTTTGATTAAAATTTATGAAAGTTGGTCTCCATGTGCTTGAACAAACTATTCAAATAGGTGAACTATTTTTTGTTGAGCCAAGAGGAAAAATAAAGGAAATGTTTCTTTAATTTATTCTTAGGAGAAATTATTTTTATATTATTCTGTGAAAAATATCTGGACTTGGATGGATTTGAGAAAAGAGAAGCCTGCTGTTTATTAGTTACTCTATGCAAGCTGGTAGTTCTATTACATATGGATTTTGCTAATAGGTGGGTATGATTTTTTTGGGTCACATGGATTGCTTTTTCATAAATTCTGGGGTTTTTGCATTGATTGAGCCTGCAGAGGTTTTCAAATGTGTGACTGGAAACTTTTCCCAAACAGTTTTCTTCTCAGCTGGAGAAAATTGTGTGTTGTTATTTCAAAGTCTTACTGGCAAGGCACTTTGGTCAGTACAGCATGATTCTCCTCTTTTTTGAAAGAGAATTTTTCACCAGATGGGAGCATACTTGTCATTTGAATCTTTCGAGCTCCCTTTGAAATTCTGAGGCAGCTAATTTGCAAACACAAGGATGCGCAGCTCCCTTGCATTCAGTGAGCTGTCAGAGACTCATTTTGGCTGTCTCCCTCCTGTCTGTGTCACCAGGTTACCTCTGGACTTGACTGGGGGCTACTGCTATCTTAATCATGTGAGGAAACTCTTTTAGCTGGTTTATATATCAAAAATATCTCCACGGATTTTCTTATAATTGTTACCTTTTTGAAGAGACAAGAATTAGAAAGGATGATCTGTGAAACTCTGCCTTTCCTCGGAATGGTTTTGAATAATCCAATAGTAGCACTCACTTTGTAGTTACAGTCTCACAAATAAAAATCATAATTATAATCTAGTAGTTCATGGTGTAGACTTGCTTAAGTTTGCATTATCTGTGTAAAGGACTAGGGTGTGCAAAAACAAGCGTGGACTTATGGAATTGTGTAAATTTTTATCTCTGCATAAATAAGCCACAAATAAATACAGTGATGATCTTCCTAGATACTGACCTGTGAACTTAGGGTACCTGAGAATGTGTTACTGATCTTGGTCATCCTAAAGGACTTTTGTGCATATGTTGCACACTGAGCCGTAGGTGTGTGTATAAGTAAGTAGCCTTTTGATTATGAAAAGGAGGAGCTAGAATAATGGAAAATTATGTTCTCACATCCTAAAAGTCAGTGAGACTGGATCCTCCATTTCCTTCTGACAATGAAGAGGATGTCTTCACTCCCACTGTCTTTATATTGAGATTCTCTTTCCCTGTGGTGCTCTGGACAATGAAGGAACTTTACCTAAAACTCCAGACATTCATAGAGCTGGTCTTTCAGGAAACCCAAACTGTTGAAATGCAGAGGGAAAGGTGTGAAAGTAAACTATCCCTCTGCATCAACCCATCCAGATGGATTCTGGACAAGAGCAGAGGTGTTTGATGGGCTCTGAGATTCTGTAGCCCCCTGATATAAATCTCTCAGTCCACCTATATCAAAAGAGAGGATCAGAGCACAGCCCTGGCAATCCCCTCTAAAGGTTTCTCTCCCTTTCTTTTTAGCAAGTTTGAGCTTTTGTCTTCATCTTTTTCTCAATCAGTTCTGGAGAAATGTTTTTTCTCTCCCATGATGGGGTGGTTTTGGTGAAGCAGTACTGTTGTGTTAATGGAAACTGGGAAGGTGCTATTTTTCCTTAATTTCATCTGATGAAATCTGTGATTTATCTGTCTGGACACATCACTGGTTCCTTCCAACAATGGCAGGTGAAATGTGCAATAAAAACTGGGTCTTATGTCCTTTTACAAAGATCCAGGGGTTTGTAAACTCCCCATTGTGCCAGGCATGTGGTGAAGACAGGACTTGTTGCTGTGCTTTGTAAACACTGGCCTCATAACCTTCACACCTAGTTGATAGGAGCTACATTCTCCCCACATTAGAAAGGTGGTAGAGTTTTTAGGAGCTGTAGATTGATTACAAAAAGTCCCTTAATACAATAAATCTAACATGAGCCAAGAAATAAATAATGTCTTTGGGCTGCCTGTTCAGTGCTCTTGTGCTACTTCAAGCATACTTGTAGCAGTTATTAATAATAATCATCATAGCACAGCTGTCAGTGGGTACAGAAATGTCTGCAACCTGGAACTTCTCATCCTTGTGACAAGATGCTGAAATTAATTAGAGAAGCTTTTGTTTTGTTTGTATTTATCTATTGTGAAAAAAGGTAAAGGAATGAAAAGAAGTATGAATCCATATGGGATGGCAAACAGGAACTCTTCTCCTCTGAACGTTGCAGTTGCTTTATTTTGAATGTGTGAAACAGGTAGGGTCTGATAACCTTGTGCTCTGTGTTGGTCCAAATCCAGTTTGGGGTTCAAGCTGGTTGTTGTAAGCAGCAGAAAGACCAAAGTTCCCCAAAATCACCTTTTAACAATCCCAGACTTGGGTGTAAAACAGGAGGGGGACGAGGGCAGGTGTTTGCTCACACCCGGGTTGCTGCTGGTTCTGCACACTGAGCACAGCTGAGGCTTGACCAGAGAAATCTGTATGCAGTCCCAGAGACAGCACTGGCAGAGTTCTTCAGGCCAGTCTGTGAATACCCATCCAGCCAGCATCACTTTCCTGATGATGTTCAAACGTGTGGGGCCTTCAGCTGGGAGAAAAACAATAAAGTAGGTTAAAAAATGTTTGTTCAGTTTCAGCTGGGAAAAAGGTAGAAAAGATGAGAGGGGCTGAAATATTATGGGTTATCAGTAACTCAGCAGGAACCTCGGAAGGAAGAGAAGGGGATGTGGATTGAAGAAACTGGAGCCCTGAGGGCAATCCTCTAAAAATATATTAGAACAGCACTGTCAGTATTCTCAGGACACGTAAGTCCTGCACTCTTAATTGAAAAGTGCCAGGGGTAAGGTGCTCACCTTGAAACTCATTATCTATTAAAATAATTTCTTTCATTTTCTACTGCTAAGGACTTGTTTTAAACTGAAGTAAGAGCTGGAGCCTGAAATGCCATTTTATTGTTTTTCTAAGGGGCAGTTCTCTCAAATGGAATGGTAGAGTACAGCTTATAGAGCCTGGTTTATTTAGGGTATATATTTATGATTTACCAATTGTTTAGTGCCTTTGAGTTTAATAATATTTCTCTTCTCTTCCCAAAATATGAGAGATTTCACCATAACTCTAGTTTGAAGTACCTGTCTGTATAGGTGTGTGTGTGTATATATGTATAGATCATTACAAGTACCTTTGGGCACTCTGGTTTGGGGGCTGCTTTAGGGACCTTGTGCTGAAGGGGCTGAGGTCTAAACAAAAAAAGCAGAAAAACAGAGAACTATAATTTCTCAGAACAGGTTGAGAACAGAAGCAGAAAATGTTGAGTGACATACAAAATCAAATGCAGAACCTTATACACACAAAAGGCTTATTGAATATGATTATTGATTGCTACATTTCCCCCTGATTGTTATTAAATGAGAGAAGATTTTATACTAGGATTAGGAGTCTGATATTCTCTTCTTAAAGTTCAGAGCAAATAGTTGAAAAACTGGAAAAAGGACAACCCAGGAGAATTTACTCCCGGGACAGAGATAAGGTCTTCTCTGTCATTTGAAGGCTGAAGCCCAGGGGATGTGGTGATTATTGAGTAATTCTTATCAATCTGTTTCAGAGCAGAAGAGAAAGAGGAATTGAAGACTGGGAGGAGCAGTAGGGTGTTACAGCTTTAACGCCTACTTTACTTATCTCTGGGCTCACATTTAATCTAGAGTTCAGTTCAGCAGTTTGCAAAATCAATCTCTCTGTTCCCAATTCACCTTGAGATCCTTTGGCATCTCTTCATTAACCCTGTGGTTTGAGGATAAGGCAGCCATGTGTTCTGAAGACAGCAGCCCATAGCAGTGTTGCTCTGATTTCTCCTGGGCTCTATTTGCACAGTTATCTCAGTCCCACAAAGCAGGAGCTGGGTGAACATGGAGCTGAGTGTCCCTTCTGCAGCTCCTGCACGGCAGGGAGTGGCAGCACTCATCTGACCAGCTGCTATTGGGACTGGCAAAGCAATTGGCTTGCTCAGATTGATAAATGCTTCATGCTTGCTGAGCCATACAGCAGCAACAGGAATTAGTCTGGCCATTTTTTGGTTTGCCTTCAGCCTTGCCAGAAGCCTTGCCCCCACAAAAGCCATGGATGCTGAGGCAGGATGCTCCCTCCTTGGCGTGGCCCAAAACCTGACAGCATCAAGCCATGATCTCAGCAAGGATGAGGCTGGGGAGAAGCACTGAGCATCTTTGATGGTTTGGTAACACCCCTTATGCTGGGAGACAAACAGCAATACTTGACACTTGAAGCTCGCTCTTCCCTCTTTTCCCATGTTTCCCTTCAGTATTTAAGTTGCAAATCCAAAATTTGTTTTGTTGTTGCTTATTTCTCTTTTTCTTCTTGGTGGTATAGAGCAGTGTTGCAGTGTTGGTGTGAAACAAATGAACAAAAAAGAATCCTGACTCATTCTGGGAGGAAGGGAGATGGCAGCTGCTTGATTTCATCAGTGGGAGCTCCTCTCCAGACTTCATTAATCCTTAATCCTGTCAGCCTGGGACAGAAGGAATCACACAGCTCATTTAGGAGTGCAAAATTCATGTAATCCATCATCTGAATACCAGGTGTTGGGCTGAGGAAAAGGGCTCATTGCTGGTCCAGAACATACTAAATTCCACAACAGGTTCTTTCACCTAAGCAGTCCCTGTGTCGTGTCCTCACTGTGTCAGCACTCTCAGGAGCAAAGCCTGTCCCTGGCACTGAACTACAGGTCTAGCACCAAGAAATTTCTAGAATTCTAAGGTTCATTTCTCTCCAGCTCACTGGGAGCTGTCTTCACTATCTTTTTGACCTGTTCATGACAGAAGGAAGTTACTCTCAAGGCCACTTTCATGAGCAACTTCAAGCTATGCTCACTAGGAGCTACCATTCAAGTCTGTGTTCTATGACTGCTTTATACTTCCAAATCAGTCCTTAGTGTGTCATTTAAAATTTGTTTTTATGCAAAAATTTCCAAGATCCTTGAAAGCCTTGGAATGACCTGATTTTGTGGGATGTAGCATTGCTTAAGGTAAGTACTTGTCATAGTTTCAGGCACCTTCATTGTGTCTCTTTAGCTTCTTTTCACACCAAAATACTCTGTGTATTTTATTTAGTTTTTTTCTGAGAAACAAGACAATCTGATTTACTTAAATATTTAGATAAGCTTCTCCATATTTACTTCCAAGGGTTGAAGGTAAATAACTCTTAGCACTTTCTAGAGCAGTGCCTGTTTGGCAAAGAGTGGCTGCATGTGTAAGGGATGGGCCAGTGGTCAGATGTATAACAGGATTAAACACTGGATAATGGATATATCTGTGTGGCTGGGAGCAGACATACACATTTTTTACCCATGCTCAAAGCTGACAGTCCTGCTGGGGAGTCTTGGTGCTGCTCTTCAGCAGAAGGAAATGCAATTCCACCCTCTTGACAAAAACACCTCAAGACCCTTGGCTTGATATGGTAAGTCATTGATGTGGAGGTATATAAAGTCACTCAAATGAAATATACCCTCATTTATCATTTTTTTCCTTTTATTTTTTGGTTTGTTTGTTGAGTTTTGTGGTTATTTTTTCACTCTACATTAAAAATCTCAATCATGGCCTCGTCAGTATACATTTCAAATTAAAACCATGATTTTCTTCTTTTGTTAAAGAGAAATGTTAAAAAGTTTGACCAGAGGTATCTATAGAAAACCTCACATGTTTGTAGTGGAATAATATGAATGTGACTCTCTCATAATTTTCAAATTATGAAGTTCACCTTGGGGCAAGCAGTGTGAGAAAGAAAGCAGCAAGGAACTGGCATAGTGAAAACTTATCAATACTTGTGTTCTGTGATGAAGAGCAAACATTCATTTAGCCCCACACATTTCTAATTGCTCATCCCAGGTTCTGGGAGTTGGTGGTCTGGGGGGCATCCTATTTGCAGCCTCGTGATAAGCAGCTGTTTCCTTGGTGAATTCATTTCTGAAAGTGAGATAATCCGATTTGAATGGAGCTGCAGACACACACTCATTCAGCTAAGAGAGGAGAAAAGGGGGAAAAGAAAGATTTTCCTCTGTGTCTTCCTTTGCGTTCTGCCATGATTCAAGGACAGATAAAAATCTTGGCCTTGTTTCTCTTCCTCTTGTTTGTGGCCCTTGATAGCTTTGTAAGTCTGTTATGTTGCTGGAAATTACAGACTCATTTCATTCTCCTTGGTATAATTCTTGCATCTGTAAAACTGAGACTGTGCCAACACACAGGATTTTCATTCTGATTCAGCAAGGAATATAGGCAAATGTTTAAATTAAAGCATATTTTAAGCCCACCTGTATTCAGCAGAGTTCTCAAGCTATTTGTATGGAGGACTTGCAGTGCCCAAGAGTTGGCAAAACTCCTCACAGTATTGGGAATGTGTGTGCATGTGAGTGCTGTACACATCCAGGAGCCCATCTCTGATGTATCAGATGCCACAGCTGTTCAGCGATTTCACAATTAATATTTTCATGTTTTTCACCTTTGTTTTAGGAGGAAAAAAAGCTTTTGTATTTCACTATATCTTTCCTCCTACCCCTGCTCTATTTTTACGTTTTCTCAAGTTGTCGCAGCATGCGAGAACTTGGGTGCCCCTTCCTCTGGGTGCAGATTTCTTGTACAAGCTGCCTGAGCAGTTTGGTGTGCAAGCCTGACTGCTCTTTTGTCAGCTTCTCCGAGGCTCTGATCCATCAGCAGTCCCTGGGTGGTCGTGGTTTCACCTCTCTGCACTCCCCACGGAGCTGTGCAGGGACATAAACCAAGGTCTGAGTGAGTCTGAGCCTTGCTCAGCATGAACTTGGAAATATCCAGTGAGGAACAGACATGGACATGGTACTAAGCTATTGGCCAGAGGCAGCAAGGCTATAAGGAAGGTAGACAGAAGTAATCCTTTTTTTTTTTTTAATGACAAATGGCTCAGAATATTGTTGGCATACAAGAGAGTGGGAAGATGGGATGGCAGCTGGCCAGGCTCAGCTGCTTTACACCAGGAACAGAAGGAGCACAGGATCGAGAAGTATTCACAAAATATTGAAGCCCCCTCTTGGGAGCATGCATCCTGGTAAAGAAAAGTGTTCAAAAACATTTATGACTAAGACCTGATTTACTGTAATGTAAATTTAGGTTGTATGTTAGGAAAAGGTTCTTCCCCCAGAAGGTGGAGCACTGGAACAGCTCCCCAGGGAATTGATCACAACACCAAGGCTGACAGAGCTCAGGGAGTGTTTGGACAAATCTCAGGCACAGGGTGTGATCCTTGGGGTGTCCTGTGCAGGGCTGGGAGTTGGACTTAGGGGAACCTTGTGGGGCCCTCCCAGCTCAGGGTATTTCCTGAGTCTATGATTCTTGCTGAAAGGAACAGTAACCAAACGTGACCCATCTGAGACAGGTTTCTGCCACATGACCTTCAGAGATTTGCTCCTCCAGAGACCCATTTTTGGTGGGGAATAGTCTTGGTCATTGTGAAGGCACTGTGCTTGTATTTGCCTGACTGTGCTGGGAGTGTTTTCAGAGCCTTTGTGCCTGTGATTCCTGTAAGTCTTATCTCTCTAATTTTAGTGTTATAAGCTCTCTTCTGTCATAGACATGTTTTTTAGATTAAGGAAAATAACATTTCACCCTTCTGTAGTATGTGCAGTATATTTACCATTAGATAACACCACCCCTAAGGCAGGATTCACCCAAGCCTATGTCTGTAAAATGATATCCCAGCCTTTCTGGAACATGTCTCTGCTGTGAAAAAGAAGCTACTTCAGTAATATGAACAAATGCCAGGAGCAGTGAGTGTCTCTTCTGTAGAAAAATACATTTGTACTGCCTGCTCAGATGAGGAACTGTCTGCCTGAGAAAGAGTAACATTTCCAGATTTAGAAATATGCTAAGTTTTTGTATTGGTGATTTATTAGCTGTAATTGATAAATCCTCTGACTGGGGGCTGAGTGGGTCAGACTTGATGGGAGTAAGAGAGGTCTCGGCCATCTCTAGCTTCGACCACTTAAAGGTTTCACATGGATGCTTTTGTAGCTGTGTAGCAGTGGCAGTCCAAAGGTTAAATGGCTGCCTTTCAGCTTCTGCACAGCAGTTATAGGGGATTAGGTTTTCTCAGTGGGTTTCTAGGTACTCATGTTTCACAGAGTCCCTTGCTATGATTTCTTCCTTTTTCTGTAATCTTTCCATGGAAGCAAGTGACCTCTTCTCAGTGCGATTGTGCAGATGATAACATTTTCCCTGTAGCAAGTCACAAAACTTTTCTGTTCTGTTCTTAGAAGGTTATTGTTGGGGGGTTAAAAATATCCAGATGCCGTCCCATGAGAGAGAAAGGTGATAACTCACTGATTTATGACAGAGTCTCTGTTGCTCTCCACATTCTCCTGGCCCACACGTCCCTTGGATGCATTTGGCTGAACCCTTCTTCCCAGCACTATTTCTTTTGTTTACTGCCTGAATTCCCTTCTGGAAATACCAGAGTTACTTTTTGCATAATAAAAAGGATTGGGCAGTTTATATGTGCATGAGAAGGAGCATGGCAAAGGGCAGTGAATAAAACATGTGCCTTTAGCCAGCAGCTGGTGTGACTCTGCTGGGTGGTCTGGCTGTACTTCATTTGTTATTCTCCTGTGTAAGTATCAGCAGATTTAACGCTTATTAGTTCCTAGTTATGCTTCTTGCAGGACACTTCCCAGCACCTGTCAGGGATGGTATTAAAGTGAAATACACTGGATCAAATCCAGCTGGTTTACAGTATATTTTTATTATGTTCAGCCCATCCCTTCCTCTCAGAGCATTATTAATGTGGTAATGGTGCTGTCTGTGATGTTAAAGGAGATTCTGCAAGAGAATAGTGCTTCCTGGACAGATATGTGTGGAAATCAGAACAGAGGGCAGAACTGGACTGGAATTAAGTTTATGGACTTAGGCTTCAGCCTGAGAAAACTCTTTAAGGCTCTAGGCTGGATGGTTCCTAAGGGGATTGAAGAACTAGGGTTTAAAATTCAGAGGCTGAGGGGAAGATGATTGCAGCATGGGAGTTTACCTTGGAGGTGGCTGGGAATGCAGTGGTTCCATGGCTGGGATGTGCAGATTGACAGCTTCTGTTTGACAGTTAAGGCTTGCCTTAATTTGTCTGGCATTGCCTGGGATTGCCCCAGATTCTGAAAGCTGAAAGTTCTTTGAGAAAATATATATATTTCTTGGGAAAAAGCATATTTGTCAAGTCTAGCATATATCACAGAAATTCGTTGGCTTGGAGGAGCTTCTGACAAAATGCATACAGGAATTGCTGGAAATGGACCTGGTTTGCTGCCATTAAAACTGGAGCATGGCTTTGGAGCAGGGAATTCTGGAGCCTCTGAGCACCAGCTGGTGTGCAGGTGGCTCCTGCTATGACCTGGTGAGCAGGCTGTTTGTCACAGGGCTGTGGTTTGGCATCCAGGGACTGAGAGGTGACATTTGGGTGCTGTTCCTGTTGGTTTGGGTGCAGGAAGCAGAGTGTAAACCAAAGGGAACCTGTGATACCAAGCTGCAGGAGGGGTGATGGGAAAACAGATCCCTACCCAAAAATCAGGTGGGTGTGACCAACCCAGAAGTGCCCGAGGCTGGATGGTGACTTAGGGGCACAAATGGGTGTTTGGTGCTTGCTGGAGGAATTGCAGGGCACCTTGGCATATATATCAAAGATGAGGTCTGGGAGTACTTTCTCCTTTAAAAGGAGAGGAATTAGTGAGTATGATGTCTTTCCTGATTTGAGGCAGCACTAAATCAGTTAACTGGAATTATTGTTAAATATCAAAAATAGTATATGACAAGTAATGATTGAAGAATTAACAGTATATGCTGAAAAATTAATGGAGGAAAGAACAAAATAACATCCTTCTGGGAAATAAAGATTATTTTTCAAGGGATAATAATTTGCATGAACGGATCATTTTTTTTTGTAACAGCAACTTTAAAAAGAGGTCATAGACCTCACTCTTTAGAATTTAGTAGCTCTCAGGCTGAAAGCTCCCATAATCAAGAGAATAAGAGAAAGCAGATCAGCTTTCTCAAGCTTTAATACACAAAACTGCTGCCAGGCAAGTAAATTGATGTCAGAAAGGAAGGAACAACAGAATTTAAAAGTGCAATAAAAAATGTGATCATAAAACACAACATAAAAACATATGTTTAAAGCATTTTTATTCTTTATTTTCCATTTAGCGCTGCGATTATGCCGTAGCTAACATCAGCCATTACACGAATCAGTGGCAGACAGGCTGAAATACTGTTCCAATTACCCTGCTCACAGCAGCTCACCCTAGCCCAGTTATAAATAACCACCAGATCCTCCATGGTTTCCTGGATTAAGATTAAAGATAGTCAGATAATTTAAACCATCAACATGGATTCCTCCTCTGCAGAATGTATTTTGGAGCCAGTTGCTTGTGTCCCCCAAAAGAGAGTACACTGCTGTGAGGCTTCCATGGAATGAAGCATTAGGCTAAAAGTGTTTTATGACAAGGTAATGATAGACTAAGCAAAGCAATTCATCTCTCTCTCTCTCTCTCTGTTGCATTGCGTTAGATAGGTAGGAAATGTGTTTTCCCTTCTTTTAACCCGTCCAGGCTCCTGGGGAAACGAGGCAGTCTGTGCCTGTGTCATGCTGTCTCCACAGAAGGGAGCTGTATCCCACCAGCCAGGCTGGAGGGAAGCTTGTTCCTCGAAATTCTAGTGTGTTTAATCTGTTTCAGTTAAGATGATAACTAATACAAACACAAACATAACTCCTCCAATCCCTCTCTGTTTCTGGAGAATTGGTGTGGTACCTGTAGGACATCCAAATGACAAGAGAGGCTAAATTATGCATGGAACAGCATCCCCCAAAAGTTTTTGTATTGTTTGAATGCCTCTGGGCTTAAAATAAGCTGGATTGTGAGCTGTGGAAGGGGAAGGAAAGACAAGGCGTTCTGGGAGTTGAGTCAGATGTGAAGCCAGGCTGCCAAGCTGTGAGTGCTTTGCCTCAGCGACAGAGGGAGTGGAATTGTCTCGGAGCTGCTTGCAGAGGCCTGGGTAATTCAGTGCAGGATACTGCAGTGTCTGCTCTGAGCTGACCAAGTCCTCCTCAGGTTCTTGTCCTTGGCTCTAAATTATCCTGGGATATATTGATGAAGAATTTGCTATGAACAGCTCCTTGAAACAGCTCCTTCTTACTATACAGGTGAAAGAAGAGCAAAGCTATTTTCTTCCTACTCTTCAGATTTTACTGAATACATGAGTGTTAAGAGCTCATATCCAGGATGTGAGAGACATGATTTTGTTTCCCTTAGCTTGACAGGACCACTGCCTGCATGTTGTATGGGCTGGTGGAGTGCCCCAGCCATCAGTCTGCTGAGATTTTTGATTTTCAGTGAATAGCAAAATATTGATTGAAGCCAAGTAAGTAAGAGTGAGAAGTAATGTGGTAGTTAACTCCTTAATTTAGCTGCAAGTTCTTGGATTTCAGGCTTATTTATCTCACAGTAAACATCCTCAGATTTAGCTTCTTCCTCTCCCAGATGGAACTCGCAGTCAGCATGCAATACAGTAATTAATTTTCTTTTTTTTTTTTTTTTCTTTTTGTTTTCTGTGACTTAGGAAGTACTTTTCAACTTTAATGGGGAGATTAGATAAAACATTTTGGTTTGAATTTTAGGGAATTTAACTGGGATCTTGTTTATAGTCCCTGCAAAAGGAGAACATTGAATCTAAATCTGCCATGTTTTAGATAAATTTGCCAGTCACTGTGCTAAGAGAAGATTGGAAGACAGCCATGCTGGGGTGTAAAAAGCAGTGCATTAGTGAAATTGTGAGCTTTGGTGTACACATGACCTTCTCAGGGTGTTGTGGATACTCAGAGAGGCAGCATTTATCACACCTGAAGAATTTAGATAACTGGGAAAATCCAGTTCCTAGATTAGATGGGCTAACTCCAACCCTTGGTAGGTGTCCATTTTGTTCATTCCCATCCTGCTCTGTATTACTTGGCTATAATTTGTTGCTGACAGTTCTAAATGCTTTATAAATTCTAAAGGAGTTTGAAATGTCTATACCATTTATTAATGCACTCATTAATTAATCCTATGTATTAACGAAGGTAATTTGCTCAAACACACATATGCTGTGTCTGTGAATACCTTTGTTCCCAGGGAGTAAGTTTAGATTGGATATCAGGAAGGAATTCTTTGCTGTGAGTGAGGGTGGTGAGGCCCTGGCACAGATTTCCCAGAGGAGCTGTGGATGCCCCATCCCTGGGAGTGTTCAAGGCCAGGCTGGATGGGGCTCTGAATAACCTGGGATAGTGGAAGATGTCCCTGCAGGGGCTTGGAACTGGATAATATTTACGGTCCTTTCCAAGACAACCCATTCTTTCTCATTTTGCAGTGAAGTTGTGGTTATTCATATGCTGTGAGGATGTGACCAGGTGAGGGTGTGTGTGTGCACAGCAGGGAAGTACAGAGAGTAAAGGAAGAAGAGAAAAACATCCTCATGGGAATGGTTTTGACTCTGATTCTTTTCAGTGAGTCAAGGAACCCCCTCAGATACAGCCTCATAGGGGTGCAAATTTGTCAATTAGACATAATCTGCTAGAGAATGCCTGTGACATTTCACTTCTTTCTTGTCAGCATGCTTGTCAGAATATGATGGATGAGATATTTGTAGGAAGAAAGTCCATTGTCTTGTGTTGTTTTTTGTCGTGTTTTTGCACGACAAAACCCTTCCCCTGTTTTGGGTTGCTATGTTGAGACATCAGATTAGAGACAGCAGCACTTGGTGGGAAAACAAAAGTACAGCCTGTGGTAAATAGCTGAGGAGTGAGAGGGGGTATTGGTAACCATGACAAGGAGTACATCTCTGAAGAAAAGAACCAGCACCCTCAGACAGACCTGAGAGGTTTAGGGACCTCATGGAGTTCCTGGCAGTTATGGACAGCACCACATTGCACGGTGTGTTGGTGTGTGTTTAGACACACAGATTTACTCTATTATCAGCTGTGGAAGGGTCATACACATAGATCATTAAACCAAGGCTCCAATACATTGCCATGTGATTAAATAATGTGCTCTAAAGAGTAACTGTGACTCCTGTACTTAGGACATAAGCGTAACAGCCCTCTGAATGAGGTCACAAAGTCCTTTCCTGGGCTGCAGCTGATTTTGTAGTAAAAATAATGCTGTGAAACAGTTATTTACTTTTGTTCCAAATGCAGCTTTAAAATGAAGGGGAATTTGCTTAAAAAATAATGACAAGAGGGCTTTTTTTTTTTTTTTTTTTTTCATAAATGCAGCCCTGAACGTTTTGTTGTGGTAGGATGCAGCAGAGTCCAATCTAAAAATAATGCAGATCACCTGAAAGTCCCAGCAATCACTGAAAAGTCTGAGCCAAAAAGGAAACTCAGTACTCTTGTACTCTTGGCAAGCTGAGAATTAACTCTGGTTCTGTGGAGAGATAAGACCACAGCTGCTTCCTTCAAGGAGTGAAACTTTTCCCCAGCTGAAATGAATCCTTGCAGCTCCCAGGTAAAGCAGAAAGAGAGAGGCACCTGAGCTGCTCTGCTCTCTGCAGGGACAGCTGGGAAGGGGTCACAGCAGCCACAGAATGAGGAGCAGTCAGGTCTTGCTGAGAGCTCTCTAAACAGCTTGAAATATTGGCTGCTTCTAGGAAAGGCTTGGTACCACCTCTGAGTAAATATAATTGGGGAATAATTCCTATGGTGGGAAAGCTCAGGTGCCAGAGGGCTCTTTGAAGGGAGTGGTTGAATGACCTTGAACAAAGACAGGCGAGCTAAATTCCCTCTCTTACAGCTCCCACCTTGCATTAATCTCCCCTGACAGTTCAGTTAAGTGAGGGAATTCTCTCTAGTCCCTGAAAACAGTAGCAAAGACAGTTACCACGGTGGAAAGTGCAGAGACTTAAGCCAAAGGGAGGCTGAGAGAATTTTGCAAAGCACTTTTTTTTATCCTCCAAATTTTGTAGGGTTGAGAAAGTGTTGAAAGTTATGAAATCTCTCAGTTTCTTTTCTGCCAGGGTTTTAAAATCACATAAAGCAGACCCAACTGATGAAGTTTTTAATTACAAAAATGAAGACATGCCATGTACGAAGAATCTGGCTTCCTTTTAGAACAGCAGCAAGCTAAAGAGGCTGGATACAAAGTGCTTTTTGCTTGTCTGTACGATGGACTTCTTAGCAGCTCCATCCTAAGCACTGTCACCCCCTCCCAAAGGCCATGAATGCTGTTTGCTGATGGCTCTGAACCAGATGTAGAAACCATTTAAAAACAAGTCATCTTTCTGACAGATGTCTCTTCTCATCATTTCCTTGAATCAGCTCAGACTGTTGCATTTTTTAATATCAGGGAACAAAGTAAGATGATGTCTGTATCCATGTGAGGGAATGGTTTGAAAGTCAAAAAGCAGACAGAGAAGCCACAGTCTGTGCCTGTCTCTGCTTGGGTGAGCAGAGCCTGCTGTCACCAGCATTTCTGACCTGAATGCAAATTCAAGATTCAGTTCCTGTGAATAGTCTCTACTTGAGCTTATTATTCACTGCTCATTTGCCTGATTCCTGCCAACAGTCACATTCTCTGGTGTGTTTAGCTGGAGAGAACACGCAATGGGTGTAAATACTGCTGATGTGAATTCACTAAGGGAAGGGATTCAAGTGACTGTTTCTGTTAGTTTTGTGGCATTCCCTCAGTTCTGTTTGTTACCATGCAGTCAGTTCTCAGCCATTGTTCCCCAGAGATATACACCAAGGATAAAAACATTGTAATTTAATGCAAAGGAAGAATAGGAAAAAGTTCCTATCACAAGTCAAAGCACTCATTGCTCCGTTGGTGACCGATAAGTTTTTAAGTCCTGGCTTTCCCAGCTCCTTGTTTTATCTGAGCTGGAAGATCCTTGTTTATTCTGCACACCTGCCATGAAAGCTTTTGCTTCTTTCACCTTCTTTATACACATTGTCTGCTCAGAACTCTGATGCTCTGATGCCCTTCAGTTTGTGTTTTTCCTCCCTCAAAGTAAACCAGTAAGGGAAGTGGGGTTCTTCCAATGCCTGCCCCACTGCCTAGTGCCAATATCAGACAAGCTGTTTGCTTCCAGTTGTACCTGGCAGGATGTGTGCAGCGACCATGAGCTTGTAAAACGGGGACCTAAGTGCCTTTTTAAGTAGCTAGTACCATTACCTTATTACTTTTATTTCTTATACACTTGGTTTTGGATTTGGGAGCCTGTTCTCTTCCGCTGTTTTCCATACAAGAAACCAGTTGTTCTCATCCATCTGCCCCGACACTGTGAGTAGAGAAGTCTGTATTTTTGTTTTATGGTTGAGTTGTTTGGCAGGTTCCCTAGTGCTGTAATGAATTAGAGTCATTGCAAGGTTGTTTCTCTTTGGTATTTCTGGACCTTCAGGAATAAAGGCACCTGGTCTAGATGCTTTTTTAGCCTGTTTCTCAGTTGACACTTTTCTCTCCATTGCAGGAAACTGACAGTTTTGCCATTGCCTGAACTATCTGTCTTTCACTTCTAACAGTGGCAGCATGCTGGGTCAGTTCTCCTGGGATACCATATTTCCACAGCACTGATTTCCTGCTGGTCACTGGGAGTTCTTTAACCAGAACAGGACTGGGAACTTTTTTTTTTTGTTTTTTTAGTCTGATCACATCCATTGAAGTCGTCCCTGATCAGAAGATTGTCTAGCAACAGAGGGGTTTGATGATGATTATCATCTCAGGCACTTGAGGGTGGGATTGCATCAGGCAATAGCACTGCAATGGGAATTCTGATGAGAATGTGGTGCCACTGGAAAATGCCAGCCCAGTCAGTAAAATGTGGAATGGGCAATGTTTTATTTTATGAATACACTTCCCCATTCAGAACGAGTGTTTTTCATTCTGGAGTTACTCCTCTGCACAGTTACTAATGTGTTGTCATTATCTGCAACTTTTTCAAATGAATTGAAGGAAATTCAGGCTGACACCAAGTTGTAAGAAGCCAGCTGTAAGTAGGTCTGGGGCCTGTGCTGGTTGTATTGCTGCTTTCCCTGTGCATGTGTCATCATTCACAGCACACAGCAAAGACAGAGATCCCTAAACTGTTCTTTTCCAGCTTACATGCTGAGATGGGATCAAGTGCTTCTTCCCTTCCAGAAGCACAGACATGCCATGGATAAGTCCAGAAAATTAGATCAAAGTCTGACTGCATTCTTGATAGTTATTCTGAAACAAACCCATTCATGCTTTTGCCATTTAATCTACAACTAGAAAAAGAATTTGAAGAATAAGTGCCTGTAATCATGCTTTTAATTGTGGATAATGCATTCTGCATTACAGCACAGTTAGGAAGCCTGGCTCTTCTCTGGGAGCTCCTTTGTCAAACAGGCTCAGGATGAACAAGAAACAACATACTGAATTCTCCTCCAAGGGCTGCAGCAGCTGTGGCCATCTGCAGAGGAGTCACTGGACTACAGCAATGGGCTACTTCTGGAGCAGCTTCAGTGAGCTGCAGGAGCTTCATTTCCACAGAATCCATTCCCAGGAGGTTTCTCTGGGTCCCAGGTGGCTGTGGTGTTGCTCCAAAGCAATGAACATTGTGAAGAGGCTGAGCAGGAGCTGCTGCTGCCTGGAGAGAGCAGGTGTGGGGCAGAGGAGCTGCGGTGCTCCCCACATCAGAGCATGCCCAGCACCCGGCAGCGTGTGCGTCCTGGCTGGGGCTCATGTGAGCAGACAGGGGAGAGAAACCCAAAGGCTCCTTGTCTGCCATCACAGGTACCTGGTTCTTGAAACCTCTTACAGCTCTGGGGCTCGATTCCACTGTTGATGTAAGCAGAGTTTGAGTTGGGTTCCTGTCTGTGTTTAGATCTCAGCATGCCTGACCCTCCTGCCCCGCTGAATTCTTTGTGAGCACTGCTTCCTCGGACCACACTCCTACCAGCTGACTTTGGGTACCTTTCAGATTTTTCACAGCATAAAGATCCATTCCTTTCTGGGAAGAGACCTGTGGATGTATTCTGTTCCAGCAGGAAGCTCAGACTTCAGGATTTTCTCATTTGCAAGCAGTATCAAGATCACCATTGCATACACAGGCTGTTGCAAGCCTTTCCAGTAATTTTTTTAAGATGGAAATGCAAGGGCAAAGCAGGAATCTGGAAGAGACTCCACAGTTTGCTGGGGCCAGAGATGCAAACACACCTCAGAGTCAGGAGTGTTGTCTCTGCAGCAGCAGGCAGCGCACAGCAACACATTCCTGCCAAAATCAGCACAGGGGAGTCTGACAACAACGGGAAGAGTGGCAATGAAAAGGTGCCTTCTGCCTTGTGCTCAGTAAACTGAACAAAGCCCGAGCAACTGTGCTTTTGGGAGAGAAGAATGAATCAATAACTCGATGAGGACTGTCAAGTAATGCTGTTGTCTGCAGTGTCTTTAATGGTTTTGGTCAATAAACTGAAATTATTTTACAAATATGTGTTGTGTTCTCTTCTAAATCTATCTCAACTTCCTATAATGAATTTTTAAAAATGAGAAATATCCTAAGTGCTTGCATTGTATAAAACCTGTACTTAAAATCAATCAATGTATAATAAAAGGCCTGGTCTCGCTTATCCAAAACACACACATATAAAGTGCCATGACTTCCCTAGTACATTTTCTCCTGTTTTTAAAAGCAAATTTCATAATATATCACAATTTATAAATTTTCAGACAGTTCAGAAATATATATTCTTTCTGTCTGTTTTCTTTAGAGCTTGGATTTGTCTATGTATCACAATATATTTTGCTTCACAAAATTTTAAAGAAGAAAGTAGTCTCCAAACACCTCTACTGTATGAATTTCTCTGTCTAAATGATTTTTTTTCCCTGTGCTGCAAACTCTAATCTATACCTCCCTTCATTTTAGACTCATAACAATATATTCTTTTTACTGTCCCTAGTATTTAGTTGCTTATGGGGAATTTGCTTTCCCTCTAAATATTAAAAAGAAGCAATGGGGAGGTAGAAGAAAAGGACACAGTTTATTAAAAATAGAAACCAAGCTCAGCATAGAAGGTGGGGTTTTGCTGTCTATTCTTCAAAGCATATCAAGGTGATATGCTTTCAAATATTTAAAGATGTGCTACTAACTCAAATGTGCAAGTGTCTGTAAAAAAAAACCCAAACAAAAACCAGCAAGGATGATCTTATCCTTAGATAGCAGTGTTCACCCTCAGTCCTACCAGAGGATCAGGAAGAGCAAAGGAAAGCAAAAGATTATTAACAACAATAATTGACAATTACTATTTGATAATAAGAACATTTTCAAAGATGCAGAAAGGTGCTAGGGGTTGTTTCAAACTTCCTGGGCTTCTCTGTAGATTGGAGTATTTCTCCTGTTTTTTACTATTACTTAAGTAAATAGTGAACACAAGCCCTGGCCTTACTGAAAGAAAATATCCTGATAACAGTCATTGAAACATGTGTGTGAACAAGATCTTCTCAAATATTTTTGACATTTTATCTTTGAAAAACTACTAAAATCTGGTCTCATTTGCCTAATGGGCTAATCAGGTTAAAATGTGGGGGGGGGGAGGAGAAAATAGAGAACCACTGCAATAAGCAGCAGCATTGAAATTCTATTGGAAAAGGAGGAGTGTTTGCCCCCTGGGGCATCCAGCCTCTCCCAGCCAGCTCCTTTAAGTAAGAATTGGCATCTCTGTGTCCAGCCAGGCCTCCTTGGGGCTCGGAATTTGTGGTTAATCTCACCGAGGAGAAGGTGCTGACAACAATGCAGGGACTCAGGAGCTCACCTGAGAGAAGGAGGGTGTTGTCACTTCCGAACACAATGTCTCTCCCCAGCAGCCTCTGCTTCAGCAAACATCTCCCAGCACACACTTGTCTCCATCACCTGGTGTGTCTAAGCTGCAGCACACTTACCCTTCTGCTTCAATAGCCTCTTAATGCCATTCTGAATTAACAGTGTGCATTCCAAGTAACCTCTGTGTTTCACACGCTGCTCAGACTGTCGCAGGAGCAGGAAATGTAAAGATCTGCTGAGGTAAATAGTAAATTTGACATTAGCTACTGTGTGTTTTGTATCTATTGTATGTTTTTACATAATATGGAAAAGTAACTTCATACCACTTGATATATCAGGCTTTATTCTGTTTGCAAAAGCAGTTTCAAAAATGCTGTGTGGAATATTTTTAACATGGACCTTTTGCTTCTTTGATGGAAAAAAAAAAAAAAAGATCTACCTGCTTTACAACTCAAAGGGTATGAAATTTGAGAAATGATGATAGAGTTCAGAGTGCATGCCTGCCTCTCATGTGCTCACTCGCAGACTTTCTCTATTCTCTATTCAGCTTCTCTCCCAACATCTGCCAATAGTGCTGTCAGTTCTGTAGTTTTTTGATGTTACTATAGATACCCTTTCCCAAAAGCTGAGGGTTCTGTGGCAGGAGGGGTGGGAGCACCTCGAGACACCATTTCTCTTGGCTGTGGAATGGTAATATATTTCTGGGACTGCATTTCTGGAATTAGGAAACATGGGGCATACAGAAAGGCGTTTGCAGGTCTTCTCTTGTAGTATATTAGTGTGTGCAAGCTGAACACACAGCATCAAATTGCATCTTGAGATAGGTAAAGGTGGGAGACTGGCTGTCCAGAGTCACAAGGACAAAAAGGACCCCAGATCAAATCATCCCCATTTCCAGAATGCATTATGAGTGTATGAATCAGTAGAATACAGGCACTGCTGTTTTAAAACAGCAGCTTAAAAGGTTTTTTCCTTATAACCTGTTAATCATGTGTTTAAGCTTTGTATTAGCCACCTGAGAGACAGAATTAAAGAAGCTCTTTTAAATGGAAAGGAATTTTCATCATGTTTAGCACTTGTTTAATAGCCTCTTCATGGGTTTCCTCTGAGATAATTTGAAGTATGGTTCCCTGGGTCTTAGAGGTGAACTAGGACTGTGCTCCAACGAAAGGAAGGGCTGGATATTGCTATTCTCTTTGTGGTCATTGGGAATTTTCTTAAAGCTGAGGCTTTTCTGGAACAAATCAAGACTATGGAATTTTTGCTGCAGCTTTTAGAACATTTGGTAAGGTTTCGTAGTTGCTTCAGGGTGTTCCAAGGCTTCAATGACTGCAGTGCTGGACTTGCAAGCTTTGGAAGGTAGCAAATTGATTCACAGCAGAGGGTGGGAGAACACAGGGCCCAGTGACTGCACTTCCTAGAGCCCAGGCTGTACTTCAGTATTTAGGAATTTTCATGATTCATTCATTCACCTAGTCTCTCTAAAATACAGTGGGATAATATCCTTCCTTTTCCAAATGCTGGATAGAGAGGCAATGATGCTTTCATAAGTGCCAGCACTGACAGTGAATGGAGAAGGCTTGAAAATGGTAAGAAGAGGCACATCAGAATAGGCTGAACCGTTTTCAGAAGCCTTTTGAAAACAACAATCCTATTTGACCATTTTCAAAACCAGAGGAAACTTTCTCATGTTTTTTTGGCAAGATTCACATATGCCCTCAGTACTCACTGGGTATAACTAAAAGATTGAAGGGGGACTTAGGGCTCCCTGATTTGAGCCTGACTTTGTTCTGGCCTTGGCAGGACTAGAAGAGCTTGAGTGCAGCCCATTAGTGTGGGCCACCAGAGGCCAGCTGGCCATGGCTGTGGCCATGCCTGAATCTGCTCAATGGCTCAATGTGCAACCTCTTTCATAAAGCAAAAAATTTTTCAACATGGAAAGGAATAATGCTGTCTGTTTACCAGTAAGTATTTTATGTGTGTATATATACACCCAGGGGAGTGTTTACCTTCCATGTATTTGAGATATCTTTTCTGTGTGATGCACAGGCCAGTGGCACGGGTCACTCTCTGGGCCCTCTTTATTCCCCTCAGTAACTCCCCTGGCATCTTGGTGTGTGTTCCCCCACAGATGATCCTGGGGCACAGAAAAGGAGCCAATGCAAATGCCATGGCTTTTTCATCATAACAGAAAGGTGGAGAGGAAAACCAAAAATCAATGTTGTCAAGTGAGCAGAATCGATAGGGAGAGCAGAGTTAGCATCAGGCAGCTTGGAGAACATTCCAGAGTGTGGAGCTGCTCCTGTCCCACAGAACAGCCACAATAAGGTGGCTCAAAAACTTGCTAATGAGTCTGGGAGCCCGTGAGGCGGAGGCAGTGTGTTGAATTCACATTTGTGTCGGTTTCATCATGCATTACAAGCACTGGGAGGCTTTTTATAGGGAAGATAATGTTTTGGTTCTGTGCACTGTTTGCAGCTGAGGAATGGTCAGAACAGGGAAGAGTGACTCGCCTTAGTGTCTGTGCCTTGCAAAGGTGCAGGCAGACACTGCAAACCCTCATCTTCTCAGTAACTGTGTCTATATGCTATCTCTCGTGTTGTGCAAAGGACAGAGTTTTAAGAGCTGTCCTTTTGAGCAGAATAGGAAAGCAATAGCCCCTCTGGCTTGTGAGCAGAGGCCTGCAGCCAGGGGAGAGAGGTGGCCACTGAGAGCAGCACTCCAGTGCAAGCATTGTGATGCTGCTTTCACGAATTTCTGCTGGGAATTCTTTGGTGGAACTGCAAAAGTTTTGTCATAGAAAAATAGGCTATATGCTGACTTATTGTCTACCTGCATGGATAAAAAAATGACAGCCTTAACAGCAAGAAAAAGGAGGCGATGTAATATTCTAGAAAACATGGCTGGTGTTATTCAGAGGAGAGAAAGTGAGTGAAATTAAGCAAAAGCTTTCTGGCTCACCAGTTTTCTTCTTTTAAGTAAAAATTTATAGACTGCTGACAATTGTTATGCAAAACCAGAATCAATAGCTTTAGGGCTGAAATTTCTAAAGACTGCCAGCTTGATTCATTTTTAAGTAATGTATCTGAACTGCTTGTGATGACTCAAGGTCAAAATTTGTAGATTGCACACAGTGCATGGTGAGAACCTTTGAATTGTTCCTTAAGTGTCCTGTCCAAGCACACTGACAGGACACAATTCACTACTAGTGGTACTCTTTCTTTTTAGTTTCCATCTGCTCATTTAGGTGACATGTGTAGCATCAAAGCAGCTGCTGAGGCAAACTTTGTAGCATAATGATGTTTAAGTCCATAAATCTGTGTTCAAGAAGACTGTGGGCTTAAATACTTTTTTTTCCAAGGATACCTCGTGACTGGCGAATGGTCAGTTGAAAGGAAAGAAATGTTTTCCCAGAAAGATGACCCTGGGAAGGTCTTTCCTTTGGACTTGTACATTCATAGCTTAAAATCCAAACATTGACATTATGCTTTTCTGCCACTTTCTGGATGGCATCTCTTCTTTTCTAGATGAATAGACCCTTGTAGATGTTGTTGCAATGGGCAGCCTGAAATGTGAGAGAGAAACATGCAGAATAGCTGTGCATCATATTTATCCTGCCCTGCCTTCAAGTTTGAGCCTTACAATGTGGATATCTGGTTCCAGTGTGTGAACATATGTGCTGACCATTTAGCTCCATAAGCAGTGTTACTGAAAAATATTAATTTGCTGTTGAATATCATAATATCACAGCCACTTCTTACTGCAGACACCGTTGATATATCATCAAATTTAATGAAATAAGACAAAAATCAGAAATTGCTCTTCTTATCAAATTGTGAATTAGTTTGAATGGTATTAGGTCAAGCCAGATCCAAAAATGTCAATAGCTCCTGTTCCCCAAAAATCTGGAGAGAGTGCTGCATCTGGAGATCAAAGCATTTGGTTTATTTTGGATTAACATGAGAAGCAAATTTCAAATTCACAACTTTGGAAATGGAAATTTTTCTCTAGGCTCTTGATGTCTGCCCACATTGCAAGGGCATGGGTTTGTCTGCCCACAGGAGCAGAGACTTTGGTTCATGGCATGGAAATTAGAGTCATCTGAAGGATTTAACCTTATAGGTTAATATACCTTAATATAACCTTAATAGGGTTATAAATAATTCAATTCTATTCTATTCTATTCTATTCTATTCTATTCTATTCTATTCTATTCTATTCTTAGAAAATTATAAATATGTAAGAACATATAAATTTTATTATATGTAATGTAAATATATAATATTAATATATTATAATAAAATAAATCTGCAGAGGCTGCTGACTGCAGAAGAGAGAGGCTGCTTGCCATCTTGTACCCCACAGTATATTGGACTTCCATGCTCTTGCCAGCTTTATTTTGATTGTGTTCTGCTCAACAGCAGCACTTAGGAGGAAAAATCCCATTACAGAGCTGTGTTTGAATTTCTACCACAGTGATACATCAAAATTTCTTATGAAATGAGCAAGAAGGGGAACTCCTATGTTAGCCTGCCTTACTGGAGGGCACTGTCCATCATTCCTGCATAGTCCTGAACCTGCTTATTCCAGTCCTGGGAAGTTTCTATGGCTTTTCTCTGGATCTGTCCATGCCCATTTGCATCTCCTGAGTCCACATGTGTCTTGCACATGTGTTCCAGCAGCTATTATTCTATGTGGGACTCCAGTCAGGGGTTCCTGTCATCTCTGTGTGTTATTAGGTGTGGGGGACAGATATCCCAGGGAAACTCTCAGCTGTTCATTTGCCAGTAACTGAGCAGGCCCTCTGCCAAAGTCTTTGATGGTTCTAATTCAAGCATGTATTCCCAAGTTTCCCTGGAATTAAATGGCCTTTGAGAAGGGGAAATGCAAACTTTGCTTTAGGCACAATGCATGCTTGAAAGTTTTGAAAATAACTTTTCTCTGCCTTTGTGTCTTCACTGTTATATTCCTTTCTGTGGAAAGCTCTGCCTTTCTTAACCAACCCGTAGCTGTAAATTGATACACTTCTCTTTTAGAAAATTTGCTCTGTAGGGATCAGAATATATTAGCTCCGAAAGTTGTTTGAAATGTTTTCCATTATTATGGGAGCTTGTCAAATGCACAGTCCATGTGGAATGCAGATGCAGCAGAAACATCCACTCTGGTGTTGATGGCAGCGCATTCCAATTATCCTGGTGCTAGTGCAGGGGAAGGTATTTTTGGTCCTTGGGAAGCACAGTGGCATGATGCCACATGTTAGGAGATCAAGTCTCTTCCCTGATTTCATATATAAGTGTGGGGGTAAGTGATACATGAAATCTCAGCCTGAAGGAGTCCAGGAGTGAGTGGTGAAAGGAGACTGATGGAATTACAATAGCATATGGAGACAGAATTACAAGACTGAATTTAAATTTCAGCTACGCCTTTTCAGCCACTCAGGAGTCAATCAGCCATTTTTCATAAGCTAGGGCTCTGTATAGATTGATTTGTTATTGTTGTAAAGCCTTTTGTGCTGGGCTCAAAACCTTTTAACCCCTGCTATGGGGTTTGGAACAGACCATCTCCCATCCCAAAAGCTGGGGATGTTCCTGCAGCAGAGCTGCAGTGGAGATGATGACTCTCCACTGGTCTTGTCATCCCTCAAAGGCAGGACCAGGACACTCTCCCTGGCAATTACATCCCCACATAGGAGAAGGTGTGCTCCTGAGAATGAATTCAGCTCCTAAAATGCACTTTTGGAACACTGTGGAATAATGTTCAGTTTTTGGAATTCACCAGGGTTCATAAAGAATTCGCTGGATATTTTGCTTCCAGTCATTCCAACGCTTCTCCATTTTTTTCCTTTTTTTTTTTTTTCCCCACAGAGGCAATGCAATTTACAATCTGTAAGGGAGACTTTTGGGACTGCATTGCACCTGCCTGTCAATCATAGATCAGATCTCACTGAAATACATTTGGGTGCCAAAAGCCAGAGATTTCCAAAATCATTACTTCATTCTGACAACTGAGTGCCCCAGATTTGCAGTGAGCAGGGAGGCAATTCAATATTTTTACTATAGTATTTGAAATTTTTTATTAATTTAAAATGATAGTGGCAAATAAGTTTTGTGAAATGTCTGTTCTGACAGGCCTGCAAAGGAAAGATGTCAGGAATACGTGTAATGAGAGGATAACTTTCCTAAACTCAGATTTGTCAACAGCAAACCAGAAGGCAGAAACAATGTGAAAATGTCATTTCCCAGTGGAACTAGTTCCTAATTGACACTTGTAGTCTGCAATGCCTGTTTCTCATTTAACAGCTTTCACAGCAGAGGTACTTAAACTTTACCCCACGTTTTCTTGTTTAGTCTCAATTTCTTACTTTGACACACAGCAGAATCCTAAGGGGAAATGAAACAACAGCCCTGCTGCTTGTAAACTGATGAAACCTTTCTGGGAGAATCAATCTAGAAGAAAACTTGATATGATAGACTGCAGTTGGCTCTATGCAAGGTTTACAAAACAATGTCTTAAAACATGTTGAATTTTTTTTTCCACTGGAAGAATCTCCAAGTAGAGCATGCAGTTCATTTTCAGACTGTAATTTTAAAATCTGGTGAATCAGATCCTTGCATGCTTTCAAAAGACATTACTGTTTCTTTCCCTCTCCATTAAAAAAACTGCAGATGTTGGGTGAGCTGATGACAGTAAATGACATTATATTTTTTGTGATTATTTTAAGCCTTCAGATAAAGGGAGGGAGGGGAGGAAGGAAGGAAAGGAAGGAAAAAGGAAAGGAAAGAGAGGAAAGGAAAGGAAAGGAAAGGAAAGGAAAGGAAAGGAAAGGAAAGGAAAGGAAAGGAAAGGAAAGGAAAGGAAAGGAAAGGAAAGGAAAGGAAAGGAAAGGAAAGGAAAGGAAAGGAAAGGAAAGGAAAGGAAAGGAAAGGAAAGGAAAGGAAAGGAAAGGAAAGGAAAGGAAAGGAAAGGAAAGGAAAGGAAAGGAAAGGAAAGAAGAGGAGGAGGGAGGGAGGGAGGGAGGGAGGGAGGGAGGGAGGGAGGGAGGGAGGGAGGGAGGGAGGGAGGGAGGGAGGGAGGGAGGGAGGATTTTAAAGAAGGTGGTTAAAGGAAGTGGTTTTGTGGAGGGGAAAGGCTCCTCAAAGCAGGTATATTCCTCTACCTTTTATTGTGGGGAAAGGTGAGATTTTTGGTTTGTCCTCAGGAAATCCCTGCTGGCTCAGAGAGATGCCTCTCTGCTTGGCTGCCTGTTGGCTCCCAGTGTGTTACCTGGCTTCTGTGGTTCAATTCTGGGATTATGGCAGTCAGGGGAAGAGCCTGAAGGCAATTGTTCAGGGACAATTACATTCAACACCTGTCCTGAAAGGAAGGAACCTCACCTCAGACCTGGAATGACACTGCTCAGGTCAGAGCAGATTCCTTATTCAAGGGACTCATCAAATAATCACGATTTTTCCTAGGCTCCTCAGGGTTTTCCTGGGCTATTGTACCTTTAGTTCTCCTTGTAGGGTGTTGGTGCTTCAATGGGGATTCAAGGGGTTTTCCAGGTCTCAAGGTAACATGAGCAGTTGTTGATTGCTAGAAAGATATTTATTGTATAAAAGCATCAGTCTCAAAGTAGAGTTCAGAGGGTTAAAGTCCTTGCTAAAAGCTTTTGGCATAAAGTCCCGATTTCTGAGCAGCAGCTCTCTGGAATTATGTCCCGATATTTGGAGCAGCAGCTTCTTGGAGTGGAGTTCTGTTGTCCCAGGCTGCAGAAGCAGTTGGTGATGATGATGGTGCTGCTGTTCTTCTTCTTCGGGTGGGTGTGTGGGGGGGTGTGTGGGAGTGTGTGAGTGAGATGCCCAATACAGGGGATTAAATTTGTAAATCATCCAATCAGCTAAAAACATGATTCTAAAACAAAACTTTCTACACCAATCCAAGCTTCATTCTGACATGTGAAAGCAATGTTCTTTTTACCTAAATCTTATGTATAGGTTATTATCTGTGTACGTGAATAATCCTATCTGTTCTAAGAATGCAAGCTTTATTTTCATTATAGCTCTAGACATTATCATTAGCTCTAGACATAGAGCTAAGTTAAATCTGTGAAGGGTATTACCACTGAACTTTAAACTGGGTAATAAGGCTTTTCACTAGCTAACACAGACTCTTAAGGCATTTAAGCTATTTCTACCTACTTAAAAGTAAAACTTACACTTTTACTTCATATTTATGGGTTAACATATTTTAATTATTTCTCTCTCTGAGGAATTCAGAGAGGCTTTTATTTTGGATTCTAACAGTAGAGAGCACACACAGCCCAGGTATCTGACTGGAGCTCCCTTGGACTACTTGGTTGGCAAAAGGTTGTGCTCAATACTGTGACACTCAAAGGTGTTTACAAGTCTGCACCTTTGATTTCTAGGCCTTAATTCAGAAAACAATTGCATGAATGATTTAACATGAATCAGCTCCTCAGGAACCTGTTCTTGATGACGAATGAATTATTTTCCTTTCTCCTGCTCTTCACCTGGCCACTGTAGGGTTTCAAATTATTAATATTTTATGACCATTTTTCCTTCTTTTTCCTGCTTCTTTCTTTCATCATACATACTGCTTTTTGCTTTGGTTGAAGATGCTATAGAGGCTTGTCTGGTTTTTATACTGCTGTGCAGCACTCTGATGCCTCATATGTTTGTTTGTTTGTCATTAAACTATTCATGTGTTTCATGTGGGCTATTTCTCTGTGCCTTTCAACTCCTGATTTTTAGATAAACAAGACAGCAAAGTCAGTGCTAGCTTTTACCTGCTTATGGATTCAAAGAGTGAGGATTCAATTGGCCACCTAAAATGCAAAGTTACATGCAGGTCTTTTTGTATAAATATGCAGGTCTTAAATCCACATGTCATAGAAGAACTTAAAGAGGTTTTTTTCCTAACAATATAGAATATAGGTAGTGCCATTAGTTTGTTTAGATGAATACCAGATCAAACTAGGAAAACATCTCCAAACTCATCTTCCACTCTGAAGTAATTTTGTATGTGACAGCTTTGTTTTTTCTGTTTACAAAAATATCTTTCATCTTTTTATTCCTTTCACTGAAGGACATTTCACTTGTTTGAAGGTCCTTGATCACCACATTCAAACTGGATGGCAGTGACAGCTCCTGTGCACAGGATCCTTGTCATGTCCTCGTCTGCTTTCTTTGAGACTCACCTAATTTAAGTTGAAAAAGAGTTTTGGGCTGCTTCCTGCATCACATTTGTGTCTAAACTTCCAGACCTTGTGCTGTGTGCATTCTTGGAAGCTGGAAGGTAGCAGTGGATAGGATACATGTAGGATGAGGGTGTTCTGGCACTAAACTAAATCCACTCAGCTACCAAGGGAGAAGTTTCACCTTTTTTTGTTGGCTTTTAGCCCATGTTTCAAATTCTCCCAGCTGTCAGTGCCTTCCCTCACACATCAGGCTGAAAAAATAATCTGTTTCTTTGAAGTTTAGCAGTTTAATCCAGTTTTTAGATTACATTATCTGACCTAAGTTTCCATGCTGATTTGGATGCTCCCTTTCAAGGACTGACCTCAAATGATGAAGTGGCATGTGCCACAGGGCTGGCCTGTGTTTCAGTAAGGCCCCAGCCCTAGAAAGGCTCTGGTGTGTGTTCAACCCCCCTTGACTTGGGCAGGACTCCGAAGATTCAGGCAGAAGGGCAGAGTGTGTAGAATCAGTGGCTAAAATTTCAGGTGGGGTTTGTCAGAGAGTTTAGCTCAGCTGCCTCATATTACACAAATTTTAAAAAACCCAGTGCTTCCTTCTGCTTCAGTAAGAGGAAGAGGCTCCTGGTGTTTCAGGGTGTCCCAGCAACAGGCAGGCCTTTTAGCAAATTTATTTTCTGTTGGTTGAAAGAAGCATACCAGTAATTCTTCACTTTTATCAGCTCTTTTGGTTTGTTTTGTTTCCCTTATAAAGTTTGACACATTTTCATCCCCACATCTTACACTTTGGTATTTCTCTTACCAGGTCCTTTATTTCACCTTTCAGATAGGGACTCTTGATTCTGCATGAAATCTGGTTTGTAGGTGGCCACAATTGGAGCTGCTAAGAATTTTATCCTCAAAACAAGAAGCTCCCTCCTGCTGTGAAGACAATTTGTTAAAATAATATACACAATTGAACATGAATCCTGCCTAAAAAAGGCAGTCATAGTTTCTGAACAGAAGAGAAACTGGCCTCTCTTATCCTGAAACAAAGGGATTTTCCAAGGTTATCTTCTCTGTAGTGTGAAATGTCTTGACTTTTACTGAAACACAGTCAATTTCAGGTGGAATTCCTTTATACTTTATTTTGACAACCATTGAGGGAAAAGGCTCGAGGCTAAATCTGAGATCTGTATCTCATGCATTTTAGAACTAAAAGCTCAGTGAATACTCTTCAGGGAACTTATCCATGTGTGAGTAACATGTGAGCAATTAAAAAAATGAAATGATTGGCTTACTTTGGCCTGAGAGTAAAACAGGAATAGCCTTAGCAAGGAAACGTGACTTCTTAAATTGCCACATAGCTCTTACAAATATTTCTGTCAGTGTTTCCCTATCCTTGCAAAAAATATACAAGATGGCTGTTGCAGAAGTAATTGGAAGTGTAAAGAAGTAATACTGAAATTTGAAATACTCCTTCTCTCAGTCTTCAATACAGATGTAGCTCAAAACAAGACTTTGATTTGTTGATGTAAATAGAGTGGTTCATTTAATTGTTGAAATAACTGACTAACCAAGCAACTCCCTGCCCCAGCTATGCTGTGAAGGGAGGTTTTACACTCTGTATTCTTTCAGTTTTCCAGAGTTAAATAACTGCTGGAGAAATGGAGCCAAGAGCATTCACATTGTGTATATAAATCAGTGATTTGCATCTGATTTGCCAGGTTCTAATTTGCTAATTAGCAAATGCTATTTAAATGTGTCTAAACCACAATTTCAAATTAGTATGCGTGGTAAAAGAAACAAGCTAATTGAAAACAGGCAAATTAAAGTTCACATGAAACCATATCTATTACTAAAAAATCTGTTCTCTCAATCACAGGATCCCTTACCATTTGCCTGAGTGCAGAGTCATTTCTTGAAGGGGGGGGTGACAGTGGTGCTGGTCACAGCTCCTGCCTGCACTGGGGATTTCTGGTCCATGGTATTGGTACGAAATGCATCAGTGCAGATGTGTAATTCACTCAGAATCTGGGCTACAACAAACTGGCCTTTGCCTTTGAAGTATCTTTGGAAACACTTTTAGTCATTTTCATGTATTGAATTCTCAGAGAATATTAATACCATGCTTAACGTTTTACTTACTCATATCATAAAATGAAGTGCTCAAGTTAATTAGCAAAATGTCATGAATTTTCTGCTTTCTATCACTGGGGAATAGCATCAAGTATCAAAGAATGTATCAACCTTTATTATCACGCCCAAACGTGATTATGGAGCTACTGAGATGCACCTTAGAATTTTAATTTCTTTTTCATTCTAAGTTTTCAACAATAACTGTAGACATGCCATTCTGGCTAGTGCATTACATTTACAAATTATCTGTTACAAGAGTACTACAAATATAAGACCATAATTTAAAGAGTCATTTTGGTCAGATGTCAAAGACCCAGCCCAAAACTGTCTTACAAAAATAATGAACGAATTAGTACAGGTCAGTTTAGTATGAAATCTCAATTAATATTCAATCAAATCTTGTTAGGCAAGATGCAGCAGAAATGTGTATGTATTCAGGCTGAGGCCCTGTAATCACCAAGTTCAGGGGAAATTAGAGCCCCTCAGTATATTTAATAATAAGTTCTTTCCCTCGTGAACTGATAATGCTGGCAAAAATAACCAAAGGAGGTGATGGGTCCTTGAAAATAGAGTGGGGAGGACACTGGGTCTTAGCCAAAGCCAGGAAAAGATGCGCTTGCATAATTAAGAAAAAAACCAAAACAAACTGATTGAAGAAACCACCTTCCCTACTTGCTTTGTAAGTTCACAGCTTGTGTTATTCACCCTTGTGAAGGAACAAAGAATGAAAACATCCAGCAGCACCAAGAAGAAACGGGTATTTAAGGTTTTCTTTCCTTGGAGCTTTGACCAAGAAGATGATGGCAAGAACATCAGCAGGCTAAGAGCTGCTCACTGTTTTTCTCTACAGTGCTGAGAAGGGAATTTCTATTGCAGTCTGAACACTTCCCAGGTTAAACATGGGATGCTGTATTTCTGGGAAGGGAGCACCAAGCCATTGCTAAACAGTGGCATAAGTTTGAGTGATAGATTTAGCACTCATAATGTCCCTGTTTGTCTCGTGACACCTTACACTGCACTTTTTGGGGATGTGGTGAGGCTTTCTTGGAGTCTGGAGGGTCTTGATCTTACTTCTATTTCCCCCTCTCAGGCGTCTTGCACAGTTCTGCTGCAAAGAGAGCTTTCCTCTTTTGTCTTTTTTTCTTTCAAGGAACAGGTTAAGAACTTTTGGCTAGAAATTCTTCCTGTTTCAAACTTCAGCACCATTTGTATTTGCCACAATTTTGTTGTTCCCTGTAGAAGCAGAAGATCTTGAAAGCAAGGATCTCAAGCAATCTCTGTTGAGCACTAGACCCATTTCCTCTTTCAAAGCCCTGAGTTCGATAACTGCAGAATTGAGAAGTTTTGAAAGTTGATGTATGGGGAAACTATGTGTCTGCCTTTTTTTTTTCTTTTTTTAAATCAAATATTTTCATTTTAAGGAAAGTAGGTAAACTTTGTTATTTTCATAGCAAAACTAGTGCTTTTTTCCTACCCATGGAAACAGCATAGTTTGGAGAAAGTATGAAACAAGACTTCAAATATTTGGTTAATGCTGGAAGTTAACTGTGGATGTTGGACCCCTGTATTTGATTATAGTTGACTGGAATATGTGGCTCCCCACTAGCCTGGTTTACAAATTTTGTTTCACAGGCTTGGACCTTCTGTGCCAATTTGTGATCTTTTTTTCTAGTGTGGGCTTCACATGATTTTTTCAGTTCTTTCCACCTCCACAGTGAACTGAAAATCCAAGGACTGATATAGGCCAAGAAATGTGAGGTTTTCACATCAGATGCACACGTTTTATTGATTTTTGCTTTGCCTCAAGCAAAAAGTAATTGTATTAAGAACTTTTACAAAGCCTGGGTGTTATTTCCATCCACTGTGGTGTGTCCTGGGGACAAGTCAGAGTAGCTCAATTCCCCTTCTGCGAAAATGAACTACCATGGAGAGAAGCACATAGAGTGAATTTCAATGAAAGAATGACAGGGTCTTTGCCCCTGGGACTGCACCAGAACAATCAATGAAAAACATGTTCACAGGGCCTACAAATACTGCTAAGTTAAAATTAAAAGCCCCAAAGACCTGGTATTGTGGGACACCAAGAGAAGAACCAACTTGTCTTTATAGCTTTGGTTTGATTTTTGTAGCTTGCCCTCCAGCTTTGTACTTACTTTCTTTTTTCTTAGTTTTGCCTGTTCAGTTACTGCTGACTATGGCCCTGGTTAAAAGAGCAGGTGTTCTCATGCCTCTTGCAGGAGCTCTCAAGATGCTGTGATCCAGGCTGTAGGGCTTCTTGTGGTCCCCAAGGGAAGCCTGCTTAGAACTGACACTGAATGAAAGGTAGTGTTGAGACACCAGTTTGGGAAATTACCCAGAAGCAAGTCATGAGGTCTGCTGCAAATGGTGTCAGGGCTTAGAAAAAAATACCTGCTGCCTGCAAAATCCCAGAAAATGGGTCTTGGAACTCTCCAACTGCCATTGGGATTTCCACTGATGCACAGAGGCACCTGGAGATATATATATATATATATATATATATATATGTATATACATACACAGACACCACATACACACAAGTTACATGAATAATTTTCTGTTATGCCAGTGTCAGCAATGACAAACTCACCTTTAACACTTCTATCAGGGTTTGAGGCCATCAGTGCTTGATTCACAGAACTATTTCTGATTCAAGCCTCTGTTGAACAAAGTTTTCAACATGATTTTCTCTCTTGGGCTTTGTGGTCCTTAGAAGGACCACAGCTTAGGAAGTTAAACTTCCAGATGTTTTCCAGTCACAGCCTTTGCCTGTCAACAAGATTCATCTCCCTGCAAATGAATTTAGATGTCCTTAGAAGGTGGGAAGGCCTTTGGCACAACCTTGAACTGCCTGGCAGTGCAAGGTTGATTTGCATGGAGGACGGTAAGTCAATAATCTGTCCAGTGTTCAGTCTCAAATCCTGTCAGACCTGTGACTGTTCTGAAGTGTAACTAAAGTCAGCAGTGACTTGCAGATCTCTTAGCAGCAAAGCAGTTTAGATTTGAAGGGAAGAAAGACTTGAGGACCACAGTCTGGACTGCTGTGGCACCCATATTTCTGCTTTGGGCAGTGGATTTTGGACACCTGGTCCACAGATACTCTCCAGCAGCTTGGGTATGCTTCATCTCTCCTATCTCCCTAGTAGTCATGCCCACCTTCACTTTCATTAATCCTGTTCTTTTAACTGAAAATTCAGTCTCTGTGATCTTGAGATGCCTCCTTGAAGTACTCTGGAGCTCCAAGAATCCATGTTACTCATTAAAGGACACGATTCAGTTTCTCTGTATTGCTGCTAAAGTGACAATGGATTGATCTACCTGCACAGTGGTAGTTTTGGGGAGAATACATAATTTATTTTTTTTGTCCTTCATGTAGGTGATACAAAGAGAAATGGTAACTTGCTGAATATTTTCAACCCTATAGGAATGGCACTGATTGTCTGGGAGGAGTTTCTTACCAGGTGTCATTCAGAAAATGTGTTGTAATGGCCCTTCACTATGAAGAGTATTTCTTGTGTGATGCTTCCAGCACCAAACCAATCACCAGCTGGCATGAACTCTCATAGTGATAAAGAATTGAGCACTAAAATATCAAAAAACACACATGTTATAAAGGCAAACTAACAGCCTTGATTCATATATATATATATGAATATAATGCATATATATTATATTGCAGGGCCAATATAATTCTTTACATTTCTTATTCCCCCTTATTTACCTCCCTCACCAGAACAAGTGCATCAGGGATTTTATTAATTCAAAAGAAGTAGAAAGAAATGTTTTCAAAGCTTTCTGTCCATAGAGTGACATAAATTTCTCCTCATTGATCCAGGCTTGATTTTGTCCTGCTCATGGGAAGAAGCCCAGGTGTAAGTGTCACCCTGTCCACTAAGATTGACAAATGTGGGAAAGTAGCACAAACATAAGGAGCCCCAAATAATTTGATTGACCCAGAAGCATATTTACTTGTCTTTGTATATTGAATACAAACTTCTTGTAATACTCATATTTCAGAGTTGGATAACTTTTTAAAACTTTCACTGTTGTGCAAGAAGAAAGATGTGTTTTCCACCCAGATTTAACTTTTTGGTGTGCAATTTTACCTACTCCCCGAGGAGGGTGGGACCTTTCCTTACACTGTTCAGAGGCACTGAGAGAATCTGAGCATTCCCTGATAGAGAAATGTTCCTCAGGGACTTGTCTAAACACCAGGTCATCTGTGCATGGAGGGAGCAGAATATGATGCAGCAGGAAACACCGAGATGCTGCTTATGAGAACTCAATTTCAGAAGGTGAAAGTGAAATTGTGAACTTTGTGTTGAAATAAAGAGGGTCCCAGAATCTTTTCCCAAAATTGGAGCTTATTTTTTGTTGTGCCAAGTTGAACTTTTAATAATTGGTTTATTTTAATTGCAAACTGTGGTACAATGTTCAATAAAACCCTGAGGTTAGCTCTGCTGGTCAGAGCATGGTGCTGATAACACCAAGGTCATAAGTTTGATCCCTGTACACACCATTCACTTAAAAGTTGGACTTGATCCTCATGGGCCCCTTCCAACTCAGAATATTCTGTGAAATCTTGCAGCAGAGAAATAAGGAATAATGAATGAGCCACATGGAACAAATTAGATGTCAGAGGAGCTGCTCTGCTATCAGCGGGTTTCTGTAACATTATCACATCCTTATTCATCAGGTTACGCTCCTCACAGGTGTAAGCACTACAGATAGAATGATAAAGAACCTTCAGCTGTGCTTCAGGCTTGGAAAACAGTGGTGCTGTTGCAATGATGCTTTTTCTCTGCATGTTTACTGGACAAAATGTACTGTATTTCATGTTATTTTTTTGCAGGATAGTACACGTTTTTTTTCAAATATCAGGAAAGTTATCAAAAGGAAGTGGTGCTCGCTGAGATGTAAGCGGCATAATGAAACCTAGGAGTTCTTTTAATGGCATGCCTATTTTCAAGATGTTTCTTGCTGTTCCTGTGATCTTAGTTGAATAACCTCACAAGGTATTGGAGGGAAAGGTTTCTTCATTCTTCCATCTCCACTACCTTTTCTGACACACACAAACTATGAACTGTGGTATTGAAGTGTTGGGAACTTTCTAGGTTATATAGAGGATAGAAGAGAGTCCACATTTCCTCTGTAAATAGAGGTCCTGGAAAGTAAGAATAAATGTAAGCTTACAATCCAAATGAATTCCTTGTCTGTCTTTTTAGTGAGGAAGAGACACCTGATCCAGCAGTCTCTCTGCTCTCCAGGACAGTTCTGTTACCACTTGCATGGTTAAACCTGCCTTACCAGAGAGACAACAACAATTCTCTTTCAGAAGCAATGTCCATTATGTGCAGCTGGAGGTGAAGTGTAGTTCACTGCTCTGGTCATTCTGGCTGGTTGTAAAAGGTGCTCTGGCTGATGGCCACAACCACCTGTGCAGTTTCTTTTCCTCCTTTCAAGAGTTGTTTTAGTTTTAACTGTTTTTATATTTGAGCTATAAACTCCAAGTCACATTTTTCCTTTTTTTCTAGCCTAGGACTCATGGAAGGTGTTTTACCCTGCCTGTGTTAGTACCCCTGACATTACCAAGAATATTCTGGAAGTGGTACAGACAGAATAGTGCTGAGCAGCACATAAACAGATCCATGGGAAGAGTGTCAAGATACAAAGGGATGTGTTCTTCACTGGAGGTAATTTCTTTCTCATTTTCACATTTCTTAACTTGCCATTTCCAATTGTGTCACAACATGTTTGGGAAGACTTTTCACAAAATGTGGCCCTAGCCCTGAAGTCAGAAATATGTGTGCCAGCTTTCTGTCCATGTGAAGATCTTTTTTGTTCCAGGGACTCTCTGCAGTGGTACTGGGGTCCTTTCTCGCATGTCAGACTGCCACAGGTGAAATATGGAACTTGTGAAGATGGCACATTTAGTCTTCTGCTTCCTAGATTATTTTGGGGAGGTTCCCAAACAAAATTCATAAAAAGGAGTTAAGAAAAGTAGGTTGTTCCATCCTGAAAATAACTAGGGATTGTCAGCTTATTGAGACTACAAAACAGGCACAAATGAAATTCACTGTTCTTGTGCCTCTTTTTCCTTTGTGCAAGGGTCATGTGAAGCAGGGAAAATATGTTCTCCCTCCCTGTCGGGGAATTCTTTAGAGGAGGGGAAGGAAAGTTTGCTGCAAAAAGAAAATTACTCAGAAGAACAGTTTGGTTACTTTGACAGTAGAACATTGGTGGTGGAGACACAGCCTAGGGGTGATCTAGGCAGGAATTTGATTTCATTTGCCTGAAAAACTACCAGTGGAAAGAGCAGTTCCCTAGCTGAAATTTAAAGAAACTGTGGAAATGACTTCTGGAGGGAAATATAACATATTTAGAATGAAGAATAAACCCATGTGAAAGAACGAATGCTCTCTCTTCTCCCCTTCCCTGCTGTTCCTACAAGGGACATGTCTGTTCTTTGTTCAGCTTTTCTTCTTTCCTCCATCGTATTGTCTCTTCCCCCTTCACATCTGTTCTCTCCAAAGGGTTTGTTGCTGCAGGATTACAAAGAGTTCCTATAAATCTCACACCTGCCATTCATCTGGGCTCTGCTGGTCTCACAAATTGCTGTGATTTAGATACCTTGTCAGAAGATGTCCTGTGTGGCTGGGTCAGCGTTCTGCCAGATTCTCCTGCCTTCCCCTGCTGAGCCCTGTAATTCCTGTGCTGTGCAGGGACAGTGCTCAGCACTGCTCTGCACAGGACAGCGACTCCAGGGAAAATTCCCTTCTTCTACACATGGGAAATTAAATAGCACCTCACCCCACCCAACCAAATGCGCTCTGTTTCCTGAAATGAAATTCACAAGTGTTAAGCAGACTGCATTAGAAAGTTAGCTGGTCTACATCAGCCCAGACTTGTTGATCAGACTGCAAAGACTTCTGATAGTATGACTGGTACATAAAATAGGGCTGTTCCCTGGAATCGAGTCTTGTTTTGTCTTCCAATCAGATCAGAAAGCCAAACCTGATCTGTCACATCAAAAACCTACCTGTGAAACGTTAGTTTGTTGGAAAGTTTCACCAAGCAGCTTATCTTACAATATAGAGTATTTCTTACTACCTACACACCTTTACTGGATGTTTGAACATTATAAAACTTCTGTTGGAGCCTGAGGAAGGAGTAGACTTGGAAATAATGCTAATAAATGTTTTCTTGTAGCAGCACGAGATAAGGTCACGCCAGGGAATAGGCAATACAAAGATAATGGGCAGGCTGTTCTTTATCTCATTCAGAAGATATAAGAGGAGTTAGATTTTCTAGGGATTTTCTCATAAACCCCAGAAAATGCCACTAATCTCATAATAACTCACATAATGCAGAAAGAAGTTTCCTGGAAAAAAAAAAAAATAAACTCAGAGCAACACACTGGAACTTATATTTGGATTAAAACTGGAGTAATTCAACACTGAAGGCCAAACTTTCTTCTGGAAAAATTCAATCTAAAATGCAGTGCAAAGTCCATCAGGCTCACTTGGGAACTGTAAATTAATTTCAGATTTTCATACTTAGCTTGTGGAGGGAAAAACTTTTCAGAACATGAGCAATGTTGCTGCAGGTATGTAAAACTCACTTGCTGTGTATAACACACCTTTGGATAAAGATTTACAGCAATGAAAACAAGGCCACAAGCAGCAGGATCAAATTCATTACAAGAAGAGACAGTGTGCAAATTCCTTTTGAAAGGTAGTACTGTCATCATTAGGGTCACACGTGAGAAGATTATTTAGAGTTTTTGGCTTTCACTGAGACCTGGTGCTTGTAGCTGGCCAATGAGCAGAAACTCTGAATTAGACAGAGGAAAATGCTGATCTGCTCTGTGCTATTGAATGGGCTTGGAAAGGTTTTACCTTCTGAGTAAAACAAATACCTTGAGACTCTTCAGATTCAAGCAAACATCAGTCAGTCAATCAGACAATTAAATTTGACAACCAAGAGTGCAAAATTCACCTCCAAAATACCTTTAATACTTGAGTGAATATGTAGTCAGCTACTTTTGCTGTTTGTATGTTATCTTTCTTCCATTTCTTTTATTTCATTGGTCCTTGAAATTCCTTTTTTCTCATTATGAAGGCTGGCAGTACTAAATAGCTTTATTAATCCTTTCCCCCTGGCTTTCCCAGTAGTTTAATCAGATATTTACTACAAAACAAGCACAGATTGAAAGCTTCCTAAACCATATGATACAGCTATCCCTATCAGAAACACAAAACCTAGCAAAATCTACTATTCTCTATGGAATCAACCCTGTTGAAATTCAAGGTCCTACTTTTGACAACTTTTATATAAAATCCTGGCAGGCTGCTCATGCAGCAAAGGATTTCAAGTGCTCATTTGAGGCCAAATGAGTGGCAGCCCTCCCTTCTTTGCCCTGGCTCTTGCCAACCTCTTGGGTGGCCATCAAGTGCCCTAGCTGTTCCATACCACAAGCGGTGCAAACTGGCAGGAGAAAAATTGTTTCTAATAAATCACCTGATTTCTGCAACTGGAACCTAAGGGTAAAATTTGGAAGGCTCCAGAGGGCAGAACAGCAAGAGACATTTACAAAGAGACGTGAAAAGAACTATAACAACCCTTAACATGCACATTTACACAAATATTGTTTTGCATGCAGACACAGGTAGAGTCATATTTCCAGGAATTCACATATAGTGAACTACAGCAATGACATACGATGTGAACTTTGAATAAATATGTTGTTCCAATCTCATCTTTCATAAAGGCAAAATTCTTTTGAACATCTCAGATTATCTTCATTCTTGGGTCTGATGCTTAGTAAGTGACATTTATGACATTTTGACTTGTGCTTGCTATACAAATGACAGACTTCAGTGGTGCAAGGTACAAAGATGCAGAAATGCTTTTAATAGTGAATAGACAAGTCATGTCTGGGGTATACACTGTTTTTCATGTGGCTTTGAGAATCTTCAAATTGCCATTCATATGATGGCCAGGGAAGTCTGCAGGCTCTCTGGGGCTGCCAGTCACCATTTTACTGGCTGGTTGGTTGTTCCCAGTTCTCTGCAAAAGTTGTGTGACAGAGCCAAACATAAGAGCAGAGAGAGAAAAAAAAGGTGGTAGAGACTGATAGTGAAAGCAGCAATTAAAAAAAAAAAAAATTAAGAGATTTCGTGCTCATCTCCACACAGATTATACAAAATTTATGACAAAAAATGAAAGAAAATACAGCAAAACCAACCAACTTCCAAAATCTTATTTGCTTGGTGTTGCATGTTTGATCATATTTTTCATCATCCTCATTTGTCATGACTAGGAAGAGATGAGCTTGTGTGGCAAGAGTGTGATGGGGTATGGACTCAAATATAATATATTGTGTATAGGGGATGAGTCAGGTATTTTGCACTGTTGTTATGTCAAGAAGATCATATAAACCTCAGAGGGTCTTAGCACAGAGATGAGTGCAGCAGCAAAAGTTGGGAAAAAATCTTTAGTTATTTCAAAGCTTTTCTTGCAGTTACCATTAGGAACTGAAGGGCCTTTGGGTTTGATTTTTCATTTAGCAGCCATGGTTTGAGCAGGAGCTTTCTTTGTCTAGCTTTCCTGTTTCTATAAAAAAATATTATCATTTCTAATGATGCAGAGTTATGTGAGCACAAACACTTGACCAGCACATCAAGTTCCTTGCCAAACACTGAGCCTGCACACAATTCTTCAAAGACAGCTCCATTGCACAGTGGAGGCAAAGGATTTCTATGTTGAACTGACAGTCTTGGACTTGTGGCCATGAGATCTTTACCAAAAGTCATTTACAGTTTGAGTAAGTCACAGAAAGGGAAAACAAAGTGTAATTTTATTGTAGATTTTCTATATGGCAGGTTAGATTTAAACTCTATAAAAAAATATCCTTGTGATTTCTCTTGCTTTGTTTGTTTGTTTGCTCTAGAAGATGCACAGGACAAATTGGAATGCTGAAGGTCTGGTATTGATCTGGAAGTCCTCATTCAGAAAAAAATGTTCAGACAATCCATTCAGACACAACCTTTATGGTCTGCTAACAATGCAGCTCCTCCGAGGGCAGGAATGAGCAGTGCAGAAGCAGAGCATGAAAATGTCATCTGCCATTTCTCCAACATCCTGCAGCCCTGGCTTCAGGCTCCACCTAGGAATCAAGCATCCACCACCCAGATGTTCAGCCTCAGTTGGCTGCTAGGGATATTGCCTTTAAGCAATTACTTGCAAAGTTTGGAGAAGCAAGGTTTAATGTGTTCCCAGAAGCTTGCACACTGTCCTGCAGAATATTTGTGCAATATTGCTATGCAGAGGGAACCTGTTAACAAATACCTCAGGGTTTTTGTGTGTGGTTTTTTGGGGTTTTTTTTTAGATAATTTCTTCCTGCTGGATTTCTTGATACCTGTCTGTTCTTTCCCTTTTGGAGGATAAGTGAATTCCGTGCATGTTTGCAGGTGTCTGCCACCAAGAGAACCTTTTGAAAGTGGGTGAACAGGAGTTGCACAAATATTGAAATATACAGCATCATTTTTCTGCTCTCCATCAAAGTTAAGAACTTGTATCTAAACTTGGCCAGGTTTGTTAATCACTGCTACTCACCCCTGAACAAATTTCCTTTGACAGGCACTTTCAGGTGTCCTGAAAGTTTAAAAATTACCATAACTGTCCTCTGTTTCATGCATGTGTCCTGTTGTATCTGCTTATATCTGCAGGTACGTATGTTTTGGCACAGCTTGGTAGTGTAATTGATAAAAAGAGATGCTTCTAATCACAGCAGCAGAAAAAAACCCCTCAGACTATTCTAATTCTGTGTTTGCCTGTCTGACCTCAGCAGTGCAGGCCCTGGTTGTTTTTCTTGAACTATTTCTTAGCATTCATTTCCCTCCCCATTCCAGTCCCATTAATGTTTCAATCCTCCTTTCTGTGTTTATTCTGTTCTTTGCTTCTCCTCCCTCTTTCATACTTTTCCTCAGATGATTGAATACTAAATTCTGTTATGCACTAAACTAATTTTTAATGTTTTTTACAGGCTTATCTTTCTTTTTAGTGCAATTATTACCATTTTCTCTGCTTCCTTTGTTCTCACGTTTCCACTCATCTCTCTCCTGTACCACCTCTCTTGTTCCCTTCTCAAATATCTCTTGAAATAAACAGACTTTTGACTTCTTGGTGTAGCGAACCAACACCTCTCCCTTTTCTGATCTGAGACCTGCACCCCAAAAGATTCCCTAGATTGTCCTGCTGAGTCTGGAAAGTCTGTTCAGAGATAAGCAGGTGAAGAGAGATAATGGTGCCATTTCTTTTCTTGTCTGTAATGGATTTACACGGGAACCTGGGACAATTTTGGTTTGCACGTACCTTAGCAGCAAGGGAACAACTCCAGCCATAGAGGGGTGAGCTCCTTTATCCCTCAGTCTGGATTAAGGCAATTGAAATCACACCTCATCCAGAACTGTCACACCTTTCTTTGCTTTCATTTTTCCTTCCAGCAGCATGCAGTAATCAATATCCTTTCAGTGCATATGGTGTTCCTCAGAAATCTAAATGCTATCGGTGCCATTTGGCAGGGTGAGCTGCATCACCTATATACAATATAAGCATAAATTGGAAATTGTTTAAGCTTTCACATTTGTTTTATGCCATAAGATTTTCTCATGATTCATTTGTCATTCTAATTGGATTCTAACATGTACTTTACATTTCAAAACTTGAAATGATGAAGACTGCATAACAAAGAATGCTTAAGAACAGGCAGCTCCCCAAGCTGTGTTTAATTTACACCAGATAAGTAAATGAAGAAGGTGAAGAGTCACAAAAATACTGAGTAACAAAGTGATGCTGCCTTAGAAATCCAGCAATTAATTGCAATGATAATAAGAAGGATGATTAAGTTGATTCATTTAAATCCTCCTGCAGCATTGTAATAGCTCAGCTGAGCAGGATGCTAAGCATGATTTTTTCCCTTGTTCTTCCAACTTTTTTCTAGATCTTTCACCTACTCTTGACTTACCTTACTTTGCACAGAATTACCTGAAGAGTAAAGAGAAAACTTTTTCTGCTACAAATGGAGCAGAGCAATAGCTAGTTGATTCTCCTGGAAAACAGAAGAGCTGTTGGTCCAGGTGAGAAGCATCTTCTCATCCCTTCTCAAGAGCACACAGGTGTTTCTGGCTGCAGGAGTCTGGCTGACCACGTTAACTTACAGCAAACTTCTGTAGTGGGACCTGAGGTCTCCATGGGCCTGAGCCCGTTCCCAACCAAGGGCAGCAGCTTTGTGTACCTTGGCAGGCTTCATAGACTTTGTCTCCTTTTTAATGCAATCATTGCAATAATAATAACCATGAAAACACAAAGTGTATTTTATTCTAGTGCTTTGAGACCTTCAAACACAAATCATATGGATCACAGTGGAATTCCTTGCTGTATTTTCAAAAGAGATAATTGAATCATAAGCTGTTTTTTCAGCCAGCTAGGAAATGGGCAGGTTTGCATTGGTGCCTGCTAATAGCAGACTTTAGGGTGTGGATGAAGTTTCTTTCTACAGCCCAGGATATGCAGGTGACCTCAACACCATCTGTTCATTCTTTCCCATTCTTTTATTCTGAATTGTAGTAGTCAAATCTTAGGGAGCAATGTTCTGCTGCACTTCTCTGACAGTTAAAAGTACAACACCAAAAAACCCCAAGGGACATAGCCTTTACCTGGGATAGAAAAATACACATATGTAGCATCATCACTAACTGGGATTTGTTTGTGTATGTCTGAGGTGTAGATTACTTCAGCAGTATTTAATTTCTTTCTTTTCTCTGTGACTTAGTTACTTTTTAGAAAGATTGTGAATATTGTTCTTCTACATCAGAAAAGAGCTAGAGGAGCTCAGCTTAGACAGTTGTAAAGAAAGTTATTGCTGAGATACGAAAAGTGGGATAATAAGTCTTTTGTCTATTTTTTATCTGCTTTCTCTCCTCTGCCCAGCAAACCCATCTTTCTATGAAAACCCTTTCATTGAAGAATCCAGCAAATGTGGGTACACTAAAGTCAGGGATACATCAATATGAAAGTGTATTAAAAAAAATCCCTTTATTATCCATTACTTATTTTTACAACAAGGAATATTTAACACTTCAAGCAAGAATACATAACAATTTACACAGGTGCTGCATGTTTTTAGACCAGATGGGCCTTTTAGACAAGAGACAAGAACATATTGGATACAGCAAAACAAATTTGCATTTTTTAAGGTTCTTTTTTTTTTTGTTTTGTTTTTCCCAGTGTGTTATTTTTCATGAATACATCAACAGTTGTTCCTCTCTTTCTAAACCAAGTGTAATCCAGGCAGCAGATGTGCTGCTATCCCCACGTTGCTCTGCCAAACCAGTGCTCACCGAGCCATTGGTATTTCCAAGGTACCAGCTCCAGAGCTATCCAGGCCTTTCCCTATCAGCTGTAACACGACAGAGGAGCAACCATTTATGGTGGTGATTTGAGTAACTCCACTATTCATTCCCAGGAATGTGACTCTTGAGCAGTTCTTAGAGAGCAGCAGCTCCTTTCCTGGGCTCATCTCAAATCACTGACTCCACAGTGAAGTGCTCCCTACAGTGGGTGATCAGGAGCTGAGTTATTTAAAACCAACAGTTCTGGTAATATTAGTCACAGTTTGTATTACAGTGATTTCCAGATGAAGGTTCATCATTGTGCAGAGACAGTCTGGGAAATCACAATATTCTTCCACTTCAGAAGATGGGTTTCTGAGAGGATCACTAATTTCCAGGAATTTGCGATTTCTCAGGAATCCTGAAATATTTCCCTACATTTACAATGTTTTTCCCTTGCCCCTTATTCTCAGCTGCAAAAATCTTTATTATAGGAAGAAGCAATTTAGTTTTGTTCTTTTCCAGAAGGACATCATGTCTGCTTTCCCTGGTGCTGTGGTTCCCTGATCAGGCAGCCAGTTTTTTACAGGGCTGTGTGATGAGGGATTTTTTCCGAGGAAAATGTAAACAAAAACCAGGCCAGAACCTTTTTAATCTTAGTTTGCTTTACAAATAATCAGCTCCTCATCAGAGAATGTGAAGAGCTTAATCTAAAAAGAATATAATTGAACAGATTTTTAGGAACATTTAATACATACCACAAGAAGGACAAATTTCATGAAACGTTTTGTTTTGTCAGAAACTCATTTTTCCCTGACAAATGGATTTCAGGGGAAATTTTCCAGAAGGCCTTGTTCATTGCTCTGTGTGACTGGAAATAAAATGAGAAGCCTGAACCAGGAGAAACAGAGACACAAAAAATTTTGTCAGTGAAGTTAATGTCTGATGGCAGCTGGCAAGGAACATAGTTGGAATTCCTTGATCTCTTATTTGCTAAGGAAAGCTTACACAGATACTGTTCTACAATGGTCATGTCTGTTTTTAGGCATTGCTGGAGTCCAGCACATCTCTACAGCCTGTTTTAACGTCTCACTCATAATTTTAACTGGAAAAACAACACCTGTGATCTTAACTTTGGTTTCTGGACATAAGAAGCATAAACCACAGTCAGGAGTTTAGCTGGGTAATTCTTGACCTGTTGAGGTAATTCATTTCACCTGTTTAAAAAACCAAAAAACCCAAACAAAACCAACTTTTTACAAATTCTTTTGACCAGTCTTTGGCTCCTAAGTGAAGAAAGGCATACCTTAACATTTTAAAGTGCTTTTTTAAAAGCATCTATGTTTTGATCCTTTCATCCTGCATATCTGCTTAGCACTTACTTTATTTTTCAAGAGGACACCTGCTATTTGTTTTCATCATGGGAGAGTCCTGAAGCACTGCTGTGCTGTTGGGAACCAGACTCCTGTCTGTTTGATGAAATGAATCTAAAAAGAATGAGAGGCCCTCTTGATGTAGTAGGCATGTGATCATAGATTTGGAGAATGCTCTTGATATTTGTTTGATCACATATGGGTTCTTTACACACTCTTAAAAAGTAAAAGCAGCAGCAGAGCTAACTCAAAGGAGAACCCCATCATGGCTCAGACTTAATGAGATCTTATTTTCCTTATATAATGAAATCATCCTCCCTCCTTTTATTTCCCCAGGAAGGCTTGGGGAGGTTGTAACAGAGGTGGATGCTGCCTGTTGCCATGAAACACAGCTGTTTGCAAGGCAGATAACTCTCTGATGAAGGGATTTAATTTTCTTCTGTATGGATGGGATGAAGCACCCTCCTGCACATCTCAGAAAGGGCTCTGTGTGTCTGTGTGTGTGTAGGAGGCTGCCTCAGTCATGTTAAATTCATGTTAGGTAGCACTTCCAGAAATGACTGGAAACTAGAGCTGTTGTTGATGCAAAAGGTCACAGACATTAATAGCCTGCAGAACAATTCCAGGGTGCAGAATTATTCACAGCTGCCAAAAGACAAAGGAAAAGAAAGAAAAGAACGAGGGGAAGAAAAGGTTTGAAACTATGGCATCTCTCTGTTATTACTGCTCTTATACTTTGGATTTTTTAAAAACACTCATCTTGGAGGGGAACTGGGGTGCTAATTCTGAGCTGTTTTCTGCTTTCATCTTTTAAACAGCAACAGGAAATATGTCTTTTTTTGCACTGCTTTTATTGCATTTAGAAGCTTTTGTGGAAATATGAACAGCAGTGAGTCTTGATGAAATACATGTTCTTCTGACTGAGAATAGCCTTTAAAGGGAGTCCAGTCTTTTTTTTTTTCAGAGGCTCCAGACATAGACAGAAGAGGTGGAGGGTCAGAAAAGGGAAGGGGTGGAAGGGAAGAGGAGGAAAGCAGTGAAAAGGAAGGGAGGTTGTTGAAGATTCAGACAAGAATATAGGCTGTTCTTTAGGACTGAAAATATTTTGTTGCTCAAAGAAATTCAAATTCCTCTATATTTAAGGCTGGTTGTGTACTTGTGGCAGAGGCAGCGAAGGGAAAGGCATAGCTCTTGAAAGCTTTGTCAGAAAAAAAGGAATGAAAAGCACCAAGAATATCAAATGGTAGACTTTTGTCTGTGCTGTTCTTCTGCTCACCAAGACTCACAGCCCCCTCTTATTTTCCTCACAACCCCTTGCAGACACTCAGGGGTTCCAAGAAGGAGACAGAAAATAACAAAACATCTGTGTTTATAGCTAGATATATAGCTGGTATGATTTGATAGCCTGAGCTGGTAGCCAGTGTTAGGCATGATCCTCTTCTATGTACACTGGCATTTATTATGCCAACAAAGTCACAGATCAATCATTTTCGCCCCTGCTACTGACAGATCAGGTGTAGGCTTACAGCAAGTGAGGAATTGAGCAGATTAGGAGCTGGCTCTATTGTTCTGATTACAAATCACGAAGTCTTTGACTTGCTGAGTAAAATAGGAAGGCATTTTCTCTTTTTCCTTTCTGACTGAAAAATGGAATTACTGTTGTATTTTTAGCCACCCTTTCCCTTCCCACCATGTGGGAAGCATGTCCTTCCCTTTAATACAGATCAATAGTTCTGTCCTTTCCAGCACATATTTTCAGAACTCCACCAGCCTGCACTCACCCTGTAAAAGGAGAAAGCCCTGGTCCTTATCTGCATCCTCTTCATCTGACAAGTGCAGCCCCTGACTGGTTTTATCTGTGTTTCCTCCACTGTTCCTCCTACAAAGAAATTTTTGTAAGGATGGCTCAGGAGACAGCCAATGGTCTGTAACACCTTTCCCTCCTACATTTGCTTCCAGCAGTGATTACTGTCTTGTGCTCTTTGGGGGAAGTGAGTTCTCTTCATGGACCTGGCAGATAAGTATCTAAAGGATAGGATTCATGGATGGTAATTAATGGGCACAGCTGTAGTGTAATGTGTAGAACTGGAGCTGACTTTAGCTGTCTAATGCTCTGAGAAATGTATGGACTAAGTGCCCCTTCCTGGAGGTATTTTGGGCTGCATAAAAACTCAGTAGGTAATGGAAAATGATTGTATTATTTTTTTTTATTTTTTTTTTCTGTCCTTACACCGTTCCTGCCATGTTTGAATTGTCTGCAGAGTGCAGTGTATTGTTAATTATCCCAGCACATAAGGAAGCACGAGTTGGCCTCTGATGAGTGTAATGAGGTCTTTCCATGTTTGTGCAGCAACTGAATCATCTGATGTATGGAACTTAATCAAGAACTTTTCCTAGGGACTTGCAATCAGATGCTGACACAAAAAAAAAACCCCAAGCAACTTCTCCAAGCTAAAATAGGTGTTACTATTGATAAGAAAATGCTATGGTTTGTAGTAGTTTAGCCAATGTTCCTACTCTAAATATCGCCCAAGGGGTGTACATTAATTTGTCCAAACTATTGTCATGACACACAGGATCAAATAACTGTCACTCTGAATAAAAAGGGGAAGGAGATGAAAATCTAGCCCAGCAAATCCTTTTTCTTCAAAGGGAGAGAAAGTAAGAGTGTGTATTCCTGTTATGTGTCTGCTACTCTCCTATCCTGCCCTTTTCTTCCCTCTGGTCACTGGTAATCAAAACAGCCAGGGAATCTGAGACAGGCTTGATGGGGAATTGGAACCCATGTAAATATTGTCAGCATGCCTGCCTGACTCTGAATATCAGTTCATGCCTTGTAAGGTGGTGAAGAATGCTGGAGAATTTATATTTAGCTCCTATTCAAGTGGCTGCTGTTTGGTGGAGTGTTGATTGTAGTTGTGGGTGTGTGTGGTGGTCTCAGATGAAGAAGGTTATCATCTAAGAACCTAAGGAATGTTCAGGGATAGCAGTCAACCCTAACATTTAGCTTATGTAAATCATGACAAAGTTCAAAAAATTCTGTTATCTGCATCATGCTTCCACTAAACTTGATGTGGAGTATGTGGATAAACATATCAAGGTTCAAGCAGTAGTCATCACTAGAGCAGTGGGGATTTCACCACTGCTTTATGCAAAAAGGTATAGAAATGTTTCTATAATTATATCAGTATTATAATCTATATTGTAATATAGATTATTAGAATATAATAATTTATATTAATAGTAATTCAGCTGCCTCTGTAAGAGTTCCAAAAAATCTTGTAAAATGGTTTTGTTTGTTTTTGTTTGGTTTTCTGTTGTTGTTTTTTGTGGGGCTTGTTTTGTTTTTGTTTTGTTGGGTTTTTTGTAGTAACTGAGGGCTAATTCCAGGGGACAGATCCTGTAGCAAACAGGCTGAGGTATCCCTGCTCAAATGTCAGCAACCCAAGTGCTGCATTTGGTGTTATATGAAGTGAATATAAGCCCAGGCTCAAAGTGCACCAGAGGCTCCTTGGGATGGCAGGAACCTCATGAATTTGAAATGGTTCTACTTTAGCTATTACCCAAGCTGTTTTTAACTTTTTACTTCATATTTATCTGTCATTATGTCAGAAATCATCTCATAACAGTCCTGTGTCACCACTCCAAGCTCCAGACTCAGCAGTACCAAATTTCTGATGTGCTGTTCACCTGATCCCAGGAAGAGTGGATAAAGAAGCCCTGAGGATGTGGAGGCACCACTCACCAGGAGCAATGGGGATCGCAGAGGCTTTTTCTGCAGCAGGGGGCCAGGAAACTGGTGAGATTCAAATGTACACTTCAGCTGGCTGCAAGCTTTCCTGGCAATGCTTATACTTGACTTGCCCAGTCCTTGAAGAAAAGTCAGATTTTTTAAACAAAAAATCTTTAGGAAAAATCTGGTCCTCAGATTTTCATGCTAGAGTCCCATGGAGTTCACAGAAAGGGCTTGCATGTGACAGGAAAGGCTTTTGCATGTGTTATTGCATCCTGCCTTTCCTTGTTTCACAGAAACCACGAGTGTTAACAGAAGTTGCATAAGGCAGAGAGTCTGACTGATTACATCCACTGTTTCTTTCCTGCTTTAGGTTCTCATGCAAGTATTTTGTGACAGTTCTTCTGAAAGACATAAGGAGGGACAAGTCTTAGGTAATGTTTTTTTATGTTTAAGTTTTATTTAAGTTTCAGCTCACTTGAGTTTGAAATTCACACTAAAGACAACCTGAGAAGAGAAAAAGGCATCTGTTGCTTACTCTCAGTGTTTCATTCTCATTCAAATCATTGCAGGACAGGTTTGAAATGCAGCTGACATCTTCCTGAGGTGTTGACATGGCTTTATAGTTCCTCTTCACTGTAAGATTAATAGAAGGGAAACACTATGGTTTTTCTTCCACTGGAAGATGTGGTGCAAGTATTTTGGGAGCACCAGCTCTCCATGAGACTGGCTTTGAGAAACAGCATGGTTTTGAAATTGATGTATAACACATTGATGTATAACACACCATCTGAGGCATGGGAGGGTTTGCACAGCATGACAGGTATTTTGGTTCCCATGACAAACAGACTCATTTTGCAGCCACCATGCTCTGGCTCATTTTCAGGAGCCAAAGGGCTCTAGGAGATCACCCTGCAAGGCTGACCCAGCCTGGGGCTCTCCTGTTCATGTTCCTTCCCTCACACCAAGCCTGCATGGCCTCACTCCTGCCTTATCCTGGCAGAGACAGGAGCCAGTGCCCAGGAGTTCCAAGCACCCCTCCCTGCCATGCAGAACAGGGGGTTGGCAGATGAGAAATATCTTTTTGAGGCTTGTGTGCCTTTGTGTGCCTCAAAAGGAGGTGCTCTTCAAGATGGACAACCCTGGGGAGACTCCAGAGACAGTAAAAGGCAGAAAATCTTTCAGCTGGTGCCATTTAATAATGAAAACACATTTCAGCTCCTCGTTTGCAGCCACATGGATGGGCTGCCTTTTTCACTTGAAAAAGAAATCTTCCAGAGAGGGAGAATAACTGCTGGTTTTGAAAGAGTTTTGCTACATGAGCTGTAACAAACTGACAGCACTATAAAGCTATTTATAGATCCGTAGTTTCAGACCAGGATGCTCAATAAAGGCTGATGGAGTAGATTTATTATGTGAATTTAAGTTAACTTATGTAAAGGCATTGTTTCTCTGGGAAATCTGCTTCTTTTTTCCCCTTTTCTTAGGCAAATTTTCCAAGCAATACTTTGACACCTGAACTACTTCTCCACTGCAACGGGAATGAGGAAGGAAGTGTCCTTGATGCTCCCATTGGCACTAAATGGGAAGTCACACACTGATAAACTAAGGGTGAAGAAAATGTCTTTGGAGAGTTCTGATCTTCAGTGGTGTTTATACATCCTCTTTGGCTCTACTGCTTTCACATAGTGCCTACTGACACACTCTAGTTACCTTCCCTGAGGTCAATAAACATTTCACTGGTTCATTTTGGGAATAGAAGCAGTGAGAATTTTCACGGTTTTCCTCCTCCTTTTTCTTTGTCAGGGATGACACTTGGCTCCTCTTCCTACTTGCAGTGCTTTAGTTTGATCACTCGACAGTGTCCATCTCATTCAGCTGCCAAAATATGCCTCGTTTTCAAGATATTGAAAACCTGCATCCCTTCTCTTCTGGAAACGAGACACAGTGGACTTGCTTTGCTGCTTTCCTGGGCACAACATGGGAAAGTTGTGCTGCTGGCAGCAGTACACATCTGCTGGCATGGACTGGGACTGTGTAGGCACCCCTGCTCCTCAGGACAATGCATGCCAGTGAGGGGATGAGCTGCTTCTGCTGGAGCTGCCTGCCAGTGTGCACTGAGTGCCTCCTGTGTTTGACACAGAGTGTGTGTTAAAGGCTGCACCATTTGCAGGCTGGGCATTTTGCACTGAAGATTTCGGCCACAGGTACAAATACAATGTCAATTCTCTCAGGGAGAGACTTCTATGGCTGGGAAAGTGGTAAAAAAAATATCTTAAATGTCTAAACACTGGGCAATTTACTAATAATGAGATATATTTGGTGTGTTAGCCCACAGCTTTTTCATACCCAAGGCTTGCTGTGAGTATTTCAGTTCTTCCAATGTAGAGTGCAGAATAAGACATTATTTCTTCTAAATGTGTAGATTTAAAAAATAAAGGTCTTTTGGCAAAGGAATGCCATGCTATTCAGCAAAGAGCTACAGCAAACCACTTACTGCACCACTGAAACAGCAAATGTGTTCCCCAGCAGAGGAGTGTGTCTTGGTAAACTAAATCTTTTGCCTGGCACAGATGCAACACTGATTAAGAAAATAGAAAGCTTTACAGCTGTGTCTGTTTACACAGGTCAGAGGGTCTTTGTTCAGTGTGGCTAATTATGTTGATTCTCAGAAATTTAGAGGACGCGTGAAAAGTATGCTGGGAGGAGCTCTAATGACAATTGATATTAAGGGAAAAATTCCCTTTTGAACGGCCTGTAAAGTATTGGAACAGACTGCTCAGGGAAGCAGTCGACTCACCATCTCTGGAGGTGTTTAAAGATGTGTAGATGTGGCACTTAGGGACATGATTTAGAGGTAGATTTGGCAGTGCCAGGTTAGTGGTTGGACTTGATGGCTTTAAGGGTCTTTTCTAAGCTAAACTGTTCCAAGATCCTGTGACAAGAGTAACAGCAATTGGGAAATTGTGCTGCACATCACATCTTTCTTTTGGTTACCAAGTAATTGGTTTTGCATAAAATGTTCACAGTGCTTGCCTGAAGTCTGTGTACAAACACAGGAAAAGTCCTTTGAAGGCTCACCGGGAGGGCAATTTGGCTATTTTGTTGTTACTAAAAACCTCCTGAGTTCATGCTGATATGTACAAGTCATTCAAAAAAGATACCTTCTAATGGGAAAAACCTTTGCAGAAGTGAAAAATCAGTGTAAAACATGCTAAAACCTGAACTGTAGTAGGGGGAAAAAATCACAGAAAGATTTGTTTTGTCCATTCAAATCAAACATTTGTATCTGGCTTTGTATAGTTTCAGGCATCCCAAATTTTCCTTTTTAAAAATACTACCAATTGATACAAAGGAGGTTCAGCTCCTTGCAACAGGATAACTGTGTGAAGAGTTATGTGAGGCTCCCCCCGTCCATCCTGCCAGAGAGATGATAGGGCAGCCTCCTGGGTGAGTGTGTGCAGTGCTCTTTGATAAATGGCCTGAATTTGTGGGTAGCCGGCAATAAAACTGGCAGATTTACATTCTTGTGAGCACTCAAGCTGTCATCAGGGAATATGTCCAGCTTAAAGCATCTCAAAATTAATGAGCCAGAATTCCAAAATCATTGAGAAGCTTGTGTAAATAATGATTAGGAAAAAAGATGATCCTTTGCTTTCTGATGCTTTAAACGATATATGACTGCAGTTTGTTTGTTTGTTTGTTTGTTTTCCACTGACCACCTGAAGTTTGTTGTGAGGCTCACATCTCTCATATGAACACCCCATTCCACCAGAATAAGACTGGAAAATGTGAATACTCATGATGAAACTCATACTGCTGTTCCTCCCCAACACTTTGGGGAAAAGATTGTATGCTGTTTTGGATACCTAAACTCTAGAGTCAACCCCCAGTTTTTGCAGTGTGGCTTATTCCAATCAATAAGACATTCATGTTTTCCACCTTTGCCTCAAGTTTGCTCTACATTCTCCAGCTCCCTTGTGACAGCCAGCCAGGGGTTGGAGATGTCACTGTTGCATCTGACCAAGACAGGTGCAGATATTTCTGCACTACTCTTGCCACTGGCTTTTCAGCCAAAATCTACCAGAAGTCTGTAGCCATCCAGACTGGGGAAAGTGAGACGGGGTTTTTTTGTGCCCAGGTTTGTGCCACATGAGCTGAGTTTCTACAAACATGTCCTTGCCCAGCTGAGCTCAGCATCGCCCGCATTACCGCCAGCCCTCACTTGAGGGCCACAGATCTTCAGTTTAGCAGCTCCTGCCTTCCTCAGATTTATTCCTTGGAAAGGGAGCGGGATTGCTCTCTGTCTCGTGGTAGCATTAATTTTCGAGCAGAAGGCAGGGTGATCAATAACCTATTCTTCTGGCAGTTTTACTTAGTTTATTCCTGTGTCAGGTATTAGTTTCCTCAGCAATTTTACCACCTGCAGGGTTGATGTCATGCATTCAGCCTGGCACGACCATTGGCTTGCCCCTAACTCTAGCGTGTCACACCAGTCTCCATGTGGCCCTGAGCCACAGCAGAGCTTGGCATGGTAGGTAAGATTAAATAATTCAGAGCTGCATGTAATTGGCCATCCCTGAACTAAGCAATCATTTGTGATTTATCCCAAAGCATTCAGCAAATACAGCTGTTTCCATCCACCTGTACAGCTCTGTTGAGTTTGGGAGCTGCAGAAGCTGAACCCAGCAGTTCTGCACGTTCCAAGCTGTGTTGTGGCATGTTCCTCTTTTGCTGAAAGAGCTGAAAGGTCAGATTTTGAGGTCCTTATTCAGAAAGGTTAAACAAAAAAGGCCTCTCTAGTAAGAACATATGTTTAATTTTTGTTTTATTACACAAAGTGATAGTGTCAAAGTAAAAGCACCTGAACTTAATGAGATGAGCGGCTTAAAGTCACAATTCTATTTTCCTCATTTAGAACAAAATTAGCAAAAGTTGCCAAACAGACCAAGAAGGATCCCTTTGCAACCACCTAAAGTGTGGGCTGTGCCTGGCAGAGGAACTGCATGTACATCTGCCTTTCCAGCTGTGACCAAGGAAGCTGTCTGTCCCTCATGCCAGCTCTGTCATTTAATACTGTTTAAAACCATAGAACATAATGTAATTTTGTACTCTTAAGTGGCAGCAGACAGACAAGGAAAGAAAAAAATGGACAGTCTCTAATCTCATAGAACAATCACATTTTCTGTGACAGCTATTGTCTGTATTTCTCTTTTGTTTTTCAGAGTATTTATGTACATGGAAGAGGACCTCTGTTTCCTGAGAGATCATCTGTCCCTGCTGCTTATACCATATTTGATGTCATGATCTTGGTTGCTGTGGAAATGATTAAGCTGTCATCAACAGATTCAGATGGGGAATAAGCTCAGGGAGAAGATGACACAACATTCCTTCTTTTATGCAAATGTGTGCAGTTAAGAATGGCAAACAAACAACCAAAATATAGAGACAAACACCCTTTTGCCTCCCCATTCACTATTCAGACTGAGCAGACTGTTTTTTAAAAAGCACATTTTTTCCAGGGGGTGTTGGGTGGTGCCTAGGAAATGTCACCCACTGCTGGAAGTGGCAGAAGGGAGCTAGAGGCTTGTGAATGTCTTCTCATCTCTTTGGCTTGAAAGGGTACAAATTCCAAAATAGATGCTAAAATAGATGCCTTTTTGTCCTGAACTTTAAGGAGGTCAGGACAGGTGCAATAAGTTGCACAGGTAAGTAGAAGTAGCACATATTTTGAGAGTGCAAACAAACATGCAGTAGGCAGAGCACCAGAACTGTGTCCTCTGCCCTTAAGTAGCTGCCCAGGATTGTGTTAAGCACAGCAAATCACAGTGGGAAAAGTGATGCTCCCAGACATTAGATGAGGTTATGTTGACTCAGGAAAATGAAATGCATCCCAGAAGTATCTTTGGATTTAATTAATATGTGCTCAGAGTAGATGGCTATTCTCCAAAGAGGATTGGTGTTAACCACCACCTGATTGCATCTGAAATTGCACAGGGGATTTTTCAGTGTTTGGCACATATAAATGGGGAGCAGGTCACCTAGGTTGTGTATTTGTAGTTGTAATTAGAAAGACAAACTGTGTGGGAAGAGAGAGTCAACAATGATTCTGATAATTAGTTTAATACTGCTAAGCATGTCTGCTGTGTTCTTTGAGGTAAGTCAGCAATGCCCCTGTCGCAGCGGTGGGTGTAAATACTTTGCAGTGAGTCAAACCCAGCTACTATGACTTTCCAGTCTTGGCAGCACTAATGTCTCAAATATAGTCTATATTCAGAAAAGGGTCAGAAAATGCTCAAGATGTAACAAATTAGGGTTGTTTTCTCATTGGAGAACTCTCCTAAAATTTTGGGGCTTTTTTTCCAGGATCTCCTGGATATAAAGTTCAAAGCCTTTAGCTGATCTTTACCTGCAGCTAAAATTATTCACAGCATAAGGAAAAGTTGATATGTGACTAAGATACTCTTATTCAGACATCAATAGGACATTATAAGACATCAGGTTTATATAGATTAAGGCTGATACCAGGAAAACCTTTCTTGAACTTTTAAAATTATTCCTGATGCTTCCAGAAATATGTTGAGAGATTTTCCATTGATGAAGTATGTGCTGCTTCTTTGTTCTTTCTGATGACAGCTTCTCAGAGAGGGCACAGCCTGACACATATTTTGAATCAGGGACTTCACTCTTTTTGGGTGATGCTGTGAAACAGCACAGAGAATTCATTTTGGATGCCATTTTTGTTTCCTGATGCTATTTAGGGGCATTATGGGGATATTTGAGTCCCAGATTTTAAAAACCCATCTACGTCTTTGAACACTTTTTTGAAACATTTCCACAGTAACTTTTTTAAGTGGCAAAATGTTGTATTGCAGGGTGAAAATAAGCACATGCATAAAGGGGAGGGGTTATTCCTAATTCCCAGGTTACTCCTTGCACTTCTAATCCATAGCACACAGTATTGTAATGGCTAAACTTCTCATTAAATAGCAAGGCAGAGCAAACTTTCCTTTTCTTTGTTTTTGATGTGGGCTAAAAATAGATTTAATCTTGGATGTAGTCAAAAGTGCAAGACTCTATCTGCCTTCTTGTTTTATGTTATACTGTCTTTTCTCTTGCAAGTTTTACAGCTGTGTAAGTCCACTGACTTCAGGGGAATTCTTATTTACAGCAAGTGCAAGAGAGGCAGCAAATTCATTCACAGTGATATGCGAGAAACCAAAGAGTACAAGGTGGGCTTCTCCTCAGGACCTGATGCTATTCCATTAAATATATCACAGGGTTTGAACCTGGCCTCCTTGTTCCCACTGCCTTTTAAATAGCACACTGCAGTTCTTGGTTTGGCAATGGGACACACAGCACTTCCTGAGACATCCTGGAGAGCAAAGAGTTATCACAGGCAGGCCAGTGATGGGGAACAAGGAGAGGTTTGGTCCCTTGGCAAGGCTATGAAGTGCCTTATGTTTTAATGACAGATGCTGTCAAACACTGCACAGATATGCCTCAGAATTAATACATTAGCAGTTAGCACAAAAGGTCCTTATCGGTGACTAGGAAATGTCGTTACAGAAATAATGCAAATATTGATAGCAATTAGTCATGGGACTCTCAATGTAGTTTCCTCTTACCCTTATGTCCTTTCTTCTTCTTTTACTTTCTTTTTTTTTTTTTTTGATATTTTTTTTTTCAAAATGTCATTTCTTCAAAGAGTCAGTGGCTTCCATGATAAGTCTTTGCACTTGGAAATTTTATCTTCATCATTCTTTAGTGCAGTGGTTTACCTCTTGAGGGTATCAAGACTGCCCTATGTAATGCTTCATGTGTTTTAGAAACTTTTTAGTCGATGAGTCCAGATGCAGAAGTTCACAAATCGTCAGGGAGGACAGTCACAGCAATGGTCCCGTCCAAGGGGCTGAGGGCATGTTGGTCAGTTCTGACGGAGTGGCTTAAGCAAAGTGGGGTTCTTTGGGGGGTTGCAGACCTCTCATATTCCTTTTCTGGCTAATGTAGGAGCAAGTTTGCTACAAAAAATAAGAGAAAGTGCAACTGACACCTAATTCTATGGAGAGTTCATGGCCATTGGTCACTTAATCACATGTCAATACCTTGCTTGCCAAATGGCAGGGGGAAGTATTGTTTTATACCTGTGGGAGAGCTCAGCAAATGCTCATTTACTCTCAGAGGCTCCCAAAGAGAAAATATTCACAGTATCAAATCCTCTGCACCAACTACTAAGTCCCCAGGCCTGTGCATGTGGTTTTGGGTGGTTGGCAGTTTTTCAGTGCCTCAGCACCCCTGTTCAGAGCAGTGAACATGGTTCACATGGCAGGCTGTCCACAGTCCATGAGTCTAGTGCATCTTCCTCCTGCTTTTTCCAGCACAGGAGAAGTTTGATGGATTGCCTTTGGTTCACACAGTAAACAAATCCCATTAAAATCAGTCTTCTGAATCTAATGTTTGCCTAATAGATTGCTTTCCTCGCATCTCAACATATTTAACTCCTAGTAAAGAGTTCAGGCCTCTTGGGAGGACTCCCTGACATTTGGCATATTCTGAGCATGATTAGAAGCACAGATCTTACAGGAACAACTTCCTCTGTACTGGAGCTGTTTGGTCAGATGCTATTCATGCCCTGAAATAGGAGGTTTAATCAGGTTTCCTCATTCTGAGAATCAGATTGAAGGGATAAAAAGCTTATCCCTTTTCCCTTGCTGCAGCCTTGCATTCCTGTGCCCTGTGTTCCATATGGGTTCCCGTTCCCCTGCACCAGAGGCAAAGCCTTGCAGCAAATGCACACGGGAGGGTCACATCCCAGCTCTGCTGGAGCCCTGCAGGCAAGCAGCTGGCACAGAGCCACCGCTCCTCTTCCTCTCCTCCTCCCCTGCTGGAAAAATACCCATTGAAATCCATGTCTGGCGGAGAGCTGGTGCTACCCCCGGACTACTAAAACATAGGGCAGGGGAGGTGGATTGCTGTAGATTGCTAAAATACAGCCTGGAGGCAGATAGGGGCTTTGACAAGATGTAGAATTGTTTGACATCTTGGTTGGGGCTGAGGGACCTTTAGCAGCACAGTGCTGGGAACTGGCAGAGCTCAGCAAATGCTGCTGTGTGTCTGCCTGGTTCTACCATTCTCTCCAGGTAAGGAAAGGAATGTCCCAGGTCAGGGACTGGGAACTCAGTGGTGAGTCCAAGAGGCAGAGAGACATCTAAGGGCACTGTTCTCTCTGCTTCACTCAGAGCTCAGTGATCATCCTGGGCAGGTCCTGCTACTCCAGGCTTTGAAAGTGTTGTTTGTTTGTTTGTTTTATTTGAAAAGAAACCTAAAAGCTGTAATCACCATACTGTCTCTATCTCAGTTTTGAGCAACAGCAGAGATGAGTTGATTACACCAATCCCCCTCAAAGTATGGTGCTTACAAGACAGGTAAACAATTATCCAAGGATTTTTGTATCAGAACGAAGTAAATTCCCTCCCTTCAATTTCTTCATTAAAGCAACATTTTTCTTTCCTGGTTTACTCAGGTTTACTCTGTGCTGATCTACTGCTTACCTAGATTTCATAGGGCTACCTTGCTGTTCTGTAAAGACAAGTATATCTAGCAAAGGGAAAATTCGTCCTGAAATTTAATGTTTTAACAAGTGAATCATCAAACCACAACAAAGTGTAGCATCCTAGCCCTATCAGTGTTGTGTATGCTTCATTCCAGGCAGCAGCTCAAACAGAAAATAAATTATTCAAACTGAAAGTCAGAGGACAGTAAATTTCCAGAGTTGCCAGAGTTTGATTACCCAATGATGCCTTTGCAGAGGCAGAATTCTGAGGGACAGCTTTCATGTAAAGACTGCCTCCTTCAGTCCTTGGAGCTTTAATAGCTCACCTTCTTCCAGGTGAAAAACAATACACTTGGTTTCTGTTCTTCTGGTTTCTATGTGTAATAAGGAAAGTAGAAAGAATAATATTAAAGACAAATAAGATAAAACCACAGAGGATCTCAGCACAAAAAACAACAACAACAAAAAAACCAACATGAAACTCCAGATGTGTGTTTGTCAATTAAGCAGCAAATATCTCAAGGAGTTCATTATTTATGTGCAGATACAGAAATGCTGAGATGAAAATCAAGAGATTGCTTAGCAAACACCTTGTACCAGGTTAAGCTCCAGTCAGTGGATTTGGTATTCTTATGATCTGTTTTATCGTCAACATTTGAATCTGATGCTGAATGTTTTGGCTGTTATTCCACAGAAATCTGCTGCGTGAGCAGTGTGAAGGGGGCCATATGGGCGTGCAGGCTGGTGAGTGTACACTGATTAAAGAGAGATTTGTGTGGCTGCAGTGACACAATTCTAACCAGCTCCCAGCTGATTCCACACTCCTGTTCCCTGCGTGCCTGAAGGATGCAGTGGGATTCTGGAGTCCCACAGAACAATTGTGGTGTTTCCTCTCCTTTCTCCTCATTGATGCTGCAACTTTGACAGTTTCGTCAAGCACCAGAGATCTCTGATGAGCAGGGGAAAGCAGAGGAACTCTGGAGGTCCTTACAGAAATAATTCAGATCTGTGTGCTATGCCTGAGTTCATCCTGGAGCTGGTTTCCCATGTCTGAATGATGCATGGATAAGTAAAAATTATCTCTCTAGAACACAGTTTATGCATGCAAAATCTGAGATAATGCTGTTCTCCTCCAGAAGGCAACTTGAGAAAAAGAAAACAACCAACCAAACCACAGCCTTATAAAAAGTTGATTTTTTTTTAATACCTTGATTTGCCATTCCTTCTTTCCCAGATTTTTGTTGAACACTTTATCAAATACACATGTATTCATTTAAAGTTATCCATTTGACTGCTAATTTCTTTGTAAAAATCTTTGCAAGAATAAGAATCATATCATTATAGGTGCTGATTGGACTGGCATAATATCTCAAACTCAATAGTTGTCCTTTTGACTGAACGTATCTTCTGACTCAAAGCTATGTATAACTGCAGTTGAAAGAGCAAAAAGGAAACTAGATTCCACTGATTGTTTTAATGTAACTGCTAGAAATCAAGGGAAAAGCTTTAATTTTCTTCAGAGATACAGAAATCAGATACAAAGAATGAAAAGATACTTTTCAGCTTTAAATGTGCTTTTTCTGTTCTGATGTGTCACTTGACATGTGTCAAAATAATGTAACTGCAGTGGAATTTAAAATCAGGGAGCCACTGAGTAGTTTGGTACAGCGGTAATTGTTTCCTTTTCAAGTTCTTATGAATAATTATCATGAGTGACAGCAATAACTTTTAGCTGAGCTACCAATTGCCAGAAGGGCTATATCATGACCCTCATTAGTGATGAGGTTGGGCTGGCAAGGTTCTGCTCAAAATAATACAGTGTAATTGCTGTTTACTCCAGTGGCTGTGCAGGAGAGCAAATCTGGAATAAAATGCTGAAGTGAAAAAAGGGGATTTTTTGAGCTCACATTCTGTTTAACAGAAAGATTGCTTAGAACAAGAATCTACAGCTCCTGGATCAAGCCCAGTACTGAGAAGAATAAAATCTCTATTGAAAGCTATATTGCGGTATTGAAAACTGAATTGCGGTTCTCAATCATATGCTGCTCATTGTGTTTTAAAACCAGTTCCACCCCAAAAACTCTTTAGATTGAGCTGTTCCTGCGAGAGACTGAGCACTGGTTCCATCTGAAGGCTGCAGAGCTCTGAGGTCAGCACTGGACCTACCCACTTCTCACTGCTGAGCTTTGCAGTCTAGAAAAGCCTTGCTGAAAGAGGTGGCACCAAACCAATTTCTCAAGAGGCTTAAAGTCAGCGCCTGTGAGATACAGGGAAAGAGAAATTTGAAGTGATGTGTTTAAGGCCATTAGCAGCCCGTAACAGAGACACAGATAAAATAACAAGAACTAACAATGCTGAAAGCAGGATTAACCTTAAATACAGGGTTAAAAGTGGTAATAAAGATACAGTTTCCCAGACTGACTGAATAATTAGATGAAGTGATCAAGTGAAGAGGGGGAAAACTTTCTACACTTCAACGTTCTTCCAGATCTGTGGAGATTCATTACAGCTGGCTCCAAATTACACTGAATTGAGACAGGTTATTCTGTTGCCGAGGAGAGCTGCAATTAGGTCTAAGGCAATACATTGGGATTATTAGTATATTTTTAAGAAATATGCCTTCTGCCACACATCATGCCTGGCTCCATGCACAAATATTAAGTTTGCATTGAGGCAAGTGCAGCACTAATGTAACAGGTGCAATCAATTCTCCTGGTTCTGTAAGTTATTAGGAACCTGCAGGTTCTTTTGGGTGAAAGGTCAGGGTGGAGGGGAAACAGCTGCAACTCCGAGGATAGGGGGTGGCAGGTGACATGGAAAGCGTGAGTGCTTTTTTTGGGAGGCTTCTTGGAGTTTTTCTGGCTTTTTTTGTTTGTTTACTTTTTAAATAATTTCCAAATAAAAGGCTGGAGATATTTACTAATTGTAAAGTATCAGTGTGAGGGGGCTGAGAGTCTAGGGCCTGTTTTTCTTCCCTCTGAGGAGAATGCTGTCTCCTCCCATAACGGAAGGATCTAAATGCTAATGCTAAATGCTGCTGGGTTGCTTTGCTGGAGTCCGTAGGAAGGGAGTCTGCCTGCTTTCAGGAAGGTCGGGGAGCCTCTGTTTTGCTTTTTTACTGTGAAAGAATGCCGATTACTTTTCTGTCTGTGGCCTCTTTGTCCTAAGAAATTGTGGTGCCTCCCTCCTCTTCCATGGTAGCTGTTCTTTTCTCCCTGGAGTTATCCCTTTCAGCAGTGACTGTGTCGGGTCTCAGTCCCAAACCACTGCCGTTTCCAGGGCTACTGGGATGAGAGAAAAGAGGTACAGTGCTAGCTGTGATCCCATGAGCCATTCTTTGTTTGGTTTCTTAGAAGACTTTAAGCTTCTGTTTGTGTTTGAAAACAAACTTTGTCAGACTCTTGTGGGGAGCAGGGCCTGCCTCAGTAGATGGAAAATACTGCCCATCTGGAACTCTGCATCACAGCATTCCCAAGCATCCTGGACTGCTAACACATTAACAGGATTCCATATGAGTGTAGCTTTTCTGCATGGAGATTTAGGAAGCATATCATGGGAGATAATTAGAAGAGGCTAAGTAGCAAGATACAAGGAAATTGGCATTTCTATCTAATAGAAATACAATTGTTCAGATTAAACTGAAGAACTATGGGTTGTCACTAATTTATTACTCTGAGAGGAAAATAAGCTCCCAAATTGCATATAGTGCAGTACTTGGCTTGCTGAGCACTTTCCATAATGACTCATTTGTAATATTCTCTAAGTGCAAGGAGGGGAAGATGATGTTCCTAACTAGACATGGTCTATCGTTTCCTGTATTGGCAATTGTATTGTAACTCATAAGTTGCAGATGAAGGACTTGAAGCACTCTGCAGCTTTGTGATAAAAGGGGGAAATGTAATGCTTTTATGAAAATAACCTTGAAGGCAAAAGAAAACCTACATCCATCCAGGTGCAGGTCCATTAAATGTTCCCTTAGAAGAATATCATCACAATAGAAACATTTAAGCAGGCGATGTAACAAAAATGGAAAGAAATATTAAGTGTCTGAAGTTACTGTATCACCTCACTTATTGCACAACTATTTTTGTGTCAAGTAGGTAGATGTTCATGGTTTTAGTTGCTCTCTTGGTAGTGAAGTAGTAGTCTTGTCATGTCCTGTGGTCAGGGGGAGAAAATACAACTTCAGAGATATAGGGCTTATTCTATGTAAGAATATCTAATTTCTTTTCAACTTTATGTGTGCCATTACTTAACTACGAGCATTTTTTTTCCTATACTGCTTCAGTTGCATTACCTAGTGTCATTTTGGAAAGGCAGATCTGACCTTCCGGGCATTTTCTTTAGTGGTGATTTATTTGCTGCTGGCTATTAATTGAACAGGAGGAGATTTTGAGAAAGTAGGAGAGAGGCAGGGGCTTAAGGCAATGGGAGAAGAAGGAACAAGGAGCCAATAATGTGAAACTCAGTTGGAGGTGGAGTTTTGGATGTGGGCTCTTTCTATGACTCTTAGAGAGGTGAGAGGTATATATGTATACATCTCTATGTTTGTGCATAATGCCTTAACATCCCTTAGGCAACTACAGTGTGAAACAGTCTAACTCAGGCAGGTAACAACTGAGTTTAATGGTGCTAGAATAGGAAACATGAAGCCTGAAGGTAGGGATGGAGAAGTCAATTCAGGTTTCTGTCTCAGTCCTGAGAAGGTGTCCTGTCCCTAATGCAGAGGACAGGGGAGTAATTTGTACAGTAATTCTCCTGCCATGAGAACTATGGAGAAAACCTGGAGGGGTGCTTGGACTAGAACAAGCACACTACATTTAAGGACAGAGCCCTGTGAACTGGACAGTCTATCCATGGCTCAGGGTCTGGGAAACTCTGTTAAGCAGCCTGAGGTCTCCCAGAAATGTGTGGGCAGCCCCAGGGCCTTCAAGGACAGAGGTAGGGGGAAGGCACAGGTCCTTTTCTGCTCTCTGAACACTGAGGAGCATCACTGCCAGATCAACATTGGTTGTGGCTTTGTGGAGAGAAAAGGGATGATAACTTACCAGATTGATGCACCATCCTGGTATTAGCTCCTTCTCTTAGGTGATGCAGATGTGAATGAAGGAAGGAAAGGATCACTCCAAAAGGAGGTGCAATCTTTTACCTTTCATCCTACAGTAATCTCTCTCTAGAAGGGACATTTTTTCTCTATGTGTGTTGTCTCCACTAAGCTAAACTTTCAAAAGCCCATGGATAGTTGTTTAGACACAAGCATTTTATAGGATCGTAGAGTGCTTTGGGTTCTCACAGAGTGAGAAGGGACCTTAAAAGTCATCTGGTTACAGCCCTGCTGCCATGGGGGAAAGGTGAAAGCATTCTAAAAAACTGCCTGAGACAGCGTGCTCTTGGCAGTGGGAATACCCTTCCTGACTGCTGTTTCTGTCCTCATTAAAAAAACCACAACTCTCCAAAACTTGATTAAAAATTGCTACTACCCAACAGAAGCTGAAGGCAGATCTGCCTTTCCAAAATGACACTAGGTAATGCAATTGAAGCAGTACAGGGAAACATTTTAAATGCTGGTATTTAAGTAATGGCATGCATAGCTGTAAAGTTGAAAAGAAGTAAAAATTATGACTGTCACACAGAGATATCACTATAAGGTTGAATAATAATGAAGTGAATGACTTTTGCGTGAGTGGTGGTAACAATACAATATTACTCATGATTCCATGGCAGAGTCAAGAGACATTTCCATATATTTTTACTAGGAATATCATGGCAACTTGTATGAAGCTGAAATGAATAGAGGAAATTACAAAACAAAACTGATAACATATAAATTAAAAGATTTGAGGTGCTGTCAAGTCAGTGTCTCCTCCTACAAACTAGTACTGCACAGAAATAATATATATGAAAATGATGGGGTTTCCTTATCTTTTTTTTTTCTTCTGCTAAGTTCTTGGGGAATGAAAAGTGAAAATAGTCTTCACTGATACATTTGGAGGTTTTGAAGCAGCCATAAGGGCTCAAGATGGCTTGTTCAGAGTTTAAGTGTTGCTGTGTGACCATATATTTCTGTAAATGGACATGGCCTTAACACTGGAAGATGTGATTCCAGTAGAGAGATAAATGTTAGCAGTAAAAGTTAATTTTGTCAGCATTCAATTCTTATGTCTCATTGATAATATTTTACTGATAGTAAATTCCCTAATAGGAACAATGATGAGATTTAGTACCTACCAGCAGCCAATGCTCTGTGGCCATCATTGAAATTACCATGTTAGTAATAATATTAGGAAATATTTAGAAGAAAGAAATCCACTGCAGGGTGAGATTTTTGGGTAGATATAGTCTGGGAATCATGCAAATGTTTTGGACTGCTCTTAGTTCCTTGGTATCAGAATATTTGGACTAAAGTGATTTCTAGCAGTTTCTGATAACTTCTGGGTCATCATGCTGTCAGGATGTCTGTTATTGTCTTGGCAGATTCTCACAGAACTGGGAACGCTTCTAATTTCAGTGTCCTTGGATGTGTGTGTATGGGGGGTGGGGAAGTGCATTCAGTCTAAGTGAAGCATTGAACTATGTTCCTAGTTAAAAGTCTGAGATGCTGAAGCCTAGTTGCAGTACTTGGGAATAGTTTTCATGAAGACCTTATTTTAAAATAAATCAGACATTATTTTTGCTTAGAAAGAGAGAGATAGCATTTATTGCCTTTTCTCTGTTTCTTTTCCTCAAGTGCTTGTTAAATTCCATGAAATTTAAGTGGAAGCACTTATATTACTTTCTTTCCAGTACTATTCTCAGAAAAAAACCTAAGTTCTATGACTTAAGCTCAGGCTTAAATGGTGGTTCTTAACAAGAATAAAATATGAGCTTGGGGGCAGCCAAGACCAGGTATTTGCTTCCCAGAAAGTCCACCATATAAAAGCATAAGGATACGTAACAGTAGCAGATACCCAGAATCTGCATTTAAACAGACTTGTGATGGGGCAGAATATATCTGTTTTCAGCTAGGTAAAGGTTGATGTTAGTTCGTTTTTTTCATAGCTTAAATCTGAAGTTTTGTGATGGAGGGTTAGTGGGTACCTGCAGGAATTGGGATGATTTGCTTAGTTATGTACTGGATGTTGCATTGATGAGGGAGAGTGGCAGGACCAAGAAAGGGTACTGTCCTAAAGCCTTGAAATTAAATCAAATACAATTCTCAAGTTCTTTTGTCAAGAAGATCCTAAGCAAAGGGGGTTGACAGTTTTAATCAAACCACATACATATAAAGTTCTGAATTAGATGATGTTTTGAGGTACTATTTTTAGAGCTGCTTGTGTATATTTGATTTATGTAATTAGGATTGAAGTGGGTGTGCTTTCTGACAGTACACTCTCCAAGCAGCAGCACTGTTCTGGAGCCCTGATAAAAATGAACCAAGACTAAGGAATGTTTTTTAAGCTCTGTGTTTATAATCAGGAGAGAGAAGGGAGGCAGGAGGAAAGTCAGCACCTTGTGGGCCCTAAAAGCAGACAAAATAAAACCATGGGGTTTTTTCCCCTTTTTTTTTTAATGAGTCTTGCTTGGGAACAGAACCTGCTGCTCTGCTCAGCTGATGTTTGTGGCCAGGGCCACCTCCTGAGCCGTGTCCATCCCTGTGTGGCTGTGGGGGCACACACAAGTGTCACCATCCTGCTCCTCAGCGGCTGCGGGCGGGCAGCAGCTCCCGCCAGCGGCACCTCCCCGAGGCCTCGGAGCGCTGCTGGCAACCTGCACACGAGGGCAGCTGGCCAAGAGGGGACTGTGTGTGTGTGTGGGGTTTGGCTTTGCTGTGCAGAGGGTGCCAGGGCTCCCTGCTGTCCCCGGGGCTCTGGGAGAAGCTGGCGCTGTGCCATTGGTGGAACCGTGGGCCAGGGCTCTGTGGGGGCACCTGGAGCAGTGGGGAGCAGGGCATGGGCTCTGGGCCAGGAGACAGAGCTGTCCCCACCTGTGGGACCAGGAGTGCTGGGCTGAGGAGCAGGGCATGGGCTCTGGGCCAGGAGACAGAGCTGTCCCCACCTGTGGGATCCAGGAGTGCTGGGCTGAGGAGCAGGGCATGGGCTCTGGGCCAGGAGACAGAGCTGTCCCCACCTGTGGGATCCAGGAGTGCTGGGCTGAGGAGCAGGGCATGGGCTCTGGGCCAGGAGACAGAGCTGTCCCCACCTGTGGGATCCAGGAGTGCTGGGCTGTGAGTCCTGGGGCTGGCTCTGGGGCACTATTCCACAATTTTCTTCACTGAAAGGGTGGTCAAGCAGTGGGACAGGCTGCCCAGAGAAGTGCTGGAATCATCATCCCTGGAAGTGTTCAAAGTGTAGTGTGGTGCTTGGGGAAATGGTTCACTGGTGGACCTGGCAGTCTTTGGTTAATGGTTGAACTTGATCTCAGAGGGGTTTTCCAAGCTTAATGAATTTGTGAGGGGAGAGAGTGGGACAGCAGGGCCAGGGCATGTGGTCTATGAGTCCTGCCACGGAGTGCAGCTGCTTTTGAATTTGAACTGGTTCAGGCAGTTTCCTTTATTATTTCACTCAGTTAACATTTACTTACAGGCTTCCTCAGAAGCTGCAGAGGAAGTCAGTCATGATGAACTGCTATAAGGCACAGGAACAGTACAAAATATCAGGAAATAAGAGTTTCTGTGACAGGATTGGAACATGAAGCTCTGAAAATATAAAAGGGTGGCATCAAGCGTCAGAAATAATACTGCTTTGAACTTTACAGAAAGAAATTCCTCTTCTGTAATTCAAGCTGTTTAGGATCATAAACAGTTATTCTCAGTACTGCTGAAACCACTGTGACACTCCTATCATCATTTTGATGTTTGATGTCTGTCATGCATCAGAAGGCAAACACAATTACATATCAGGAATATCTCAGAGCTGTTCAAGAAGTCAAGGTTAGTCACAGGATGCTTTTGATGCTCTTCTTCTCCCTCGTGACTGTAGAGTTTTAAGTGTTGTGAGGATGTTATAGCTAAGGTTTGAAAGATGGTTGTTGGAGAAACAGGGCAGACCCTTCAACTTACATTTCTAACAAATGACAGAGTCAGTGACCTCTTGTCAAACTATGGGGAGATGATCAGTAGTACTGTGGGCTTGGGGAATCTGAGGTGAAAAGGTAACATTTCATTTTGGAAGAAGTGGAGATTTTAAAATGAGGCTTGTGTTGTTAGTTCATGTTTTTCAGTTACCATTCATCAAAACACCTTGGTTTGGATTCTGTGTCAGTGATGCAGCCCATTTCAAGAGTTGCTGCTTTGCCTCAGTAATTTTGTTTTGTGGTTTGAAAGAAAATGGCTCCCACGCTGTTAAAGCTTCTTCCATACATGCTCACCTACCTGTGCTGATGTAAGATAGAACCAAAACTGCCCTTTAATCTTGGCTAACAGTGTGTGTGCAACAGGTGCACCATGCTGTACTCAGTCTATTATTTTAAAATTTGGTGGCAGAAAAGGCAAGGACAACATTAAGTCTGTTTTGATTATCAAGCTACAGTTGTTTCTAAGGGCTTTTTGAGAACCTGAATGTGTTGAAAATCCCTGAGAAGTCTACAGCAGTCCTTGGCAGATTTCCATCTGCCACTCTTCCCCACACCCTTCAAAAACAAGTCCTGCATCTCCGTGTTGCGATCATCAGTGATGATCAGATGCTGCTATAATTGCTGCTGTGTTATACTCTGGGATTGTTTAATCAGTGTGTAAAGTCAGGCCACTATCTTTCAAATGTTTTCTGCTCCTTCTTTTTGTGCACAAGAGTCCCTTCAAAGACAATAGAATGGCTTGGCAAGTGCAGTGCAGCACATCTGCACTTACAATAATACACATAAGCACTTACAGAATGAGCACTTCAGACTTATTAATGTGCAAGATGGAAAAGCAGACTGTGAAAGTGAAAGCTTATTGTGGAAAGAGCAATGCAAGAAGAAATACATTTAAATGAAGAAATATTTTGTACATAGGAAGAAATGTTGCATATAAACAGGCAATGCTCCAGTAGTGGGGCTTCAGAAGAGAAATTGCCAGATATTTGGAGAAACTACTAATCCTTAGCAGTTCTACAAACACAAGAAAATTTCATTAGCAGTGTTGTGTTTTCTAATTGTGTGATGCATCATTTAAGGTTTGGCAAACTCCTTTTATTTGTGAGCAAGCTGGAGTTGTAAGGACTGATCTGGATCTTTGTTGTTCTCTTGGGCTTAGAGCTGTGTGCAGAGGAGAGAAAGAATAACAAAACTGGGTGCTAAAAAAAGATCAGACACTGAGGGTGACTTGTGGGAGGAGTTGGAAGCAGGAAGTCAAAAGGTTTACTGAGTTAAAAGTAAAGTATCAAATAATATGAGAAAGCTGTGTGGTCAGTTTGCCAGATAAATTTCCAGAGTAGGAAAAGGAGGGTGGATTGTGGTTGGAATACTAGGTTTTGACCACTGGATATAATCAAATCTTCTGGATTTAGCTTTGATAGGCTACTTTTCACACCTTTAGTTGTCTCCTTCCTTCTTCTTACCACTTTTATTTTCACTTGTTTTTTGATGTGGAAGCCTTTTATTCTTTAAACAGCAGTGGTCCAAGAACTGAACCATGTCTTTGTCATGGAAGTGTGGAATTCACTTTGGTCTTTAATACTTTCCTCTAAAAAGGTTGTAACAGCTCCAGTATTTTGAAAATAGAATTAATAATGAAGAGTCAGTATATCATGATGCATTCCTGAGAAGGAATTAATAATAATGGTTTCTGCTGGAAACATGGAAAGGCCATTATATTCCAGTGTGCTGACATGGTACATACTCTGTGGCTATTATATTACTCATGTATATAGCAATTAATGAAGCTTTTCTCCCTGCTGTAAATTCTGTATTCACAAGCTCAATACAATAATGCAGGTGACTAATGGTTTGGACACAGCTTTTGTTGGCTGTTGCTAAAAAAACCAACAACAAACTAAAACCACCAAAGAAACAAAAGTGAGCTCAGTCTGATTCAGGTGCTTCCTCTCATGGCACGGGCTATGAACTCTTTATGCCACCATTTAGAAAGTTTTCTGGCCAACCATAGAGAGAGATAATTCAGCTCCATCCAGATTCCCTCAAGACTGATAAAATCAGAGGTCTTTTCACCCAGCAGCAGGTTATAAAATGGGCAGATGCAAGCTTGGCTGTTCCATCAAACACAGGTATTGGAAAATGGGGTAAGGAAGCTTCCTTCTTTTCCCTATTTGGTCCCCCCAGTTGTTAGTGACTGTTTAGAAATAAAGGCTTACTACAAACCAAATCCTGTTAAATTTGGAAATTTTACCTTACAAATGCTGCACTTTTGTTGAAGGAGGGAAAAAAAGATACAGAAAATTATTGTGTTTCAAGGCAGTATTTTTATCTGGAATGATATATGAAATATAGGAGATAAAGATGGAAAGGTTAATCAGTGTGCTGCAGACACATCTGATAAAGCAGCTCTACTATCAGCAGAACTAAAGTCAGATTTCCATAGTGAATATATATTGTGGTTTTAATTTTCTAGTAACAACTAAAACATTTTTTGTTTGGAGTTTCAGTAATGGCTCTCTTTTGCATGGACTCCAAGATCTGCCTATCATGAATTGACCTCATATTACAGCCTTTCAGGAAGTAATTATTAGGAATTACCTCCTTTGCTGGCTGTAGTTCCATTAAAATGTTTAAGTATTTAACCTTGTCAGACCTTGTTGTCAGATTTAACTGAAATTAGTCATTGGATTCAGGGGATATCCTGTCCCTTAGTCTTGCTATGGAGTGGCTGAAAACGCCTGATAGATCTTTTCGTTTCTGTGACTAGCTAAATGGCTCTAATATTCACAGCTATATCCTGCAACAGGTAACTTAAGACACCAAAAATAACAGACTCCATTTTAAACAATTTTTTCAGTGACCTCTACTAAGCCCTGCATATGGAGGGAAATATATAGTAAGATGTAGGTTATTGTTCTCAACACAATCTCTACATGCTGTATTATTCTGGTACAATTTAACAGTTTTCAGTTTTGTCTGCTGGGAGAGCTTATTGAGGTACTTTTGGCTTTTGTGAAGATCTCAGGATATGGCAGCTATATAATGTCACTTGTCATACTTAGGCATAATGAAATGCTGTCTGGAGTGCTGCAGTGGCAAGGATAGAGCAGCCTGCTGCATTATTTGTTCCTGTCTGGAAAGGCCATTCCAGTCTGTGTCCTGCTTCTCCTTCCATAGAAGTGGAAGCTACTATTGTAAAAGCAGCCAGGTTCTTTCAAAGTGCAGCCTGCTTCTCCTTGGGTGGGGTGCTCATCTTCTGTCCTGCAGAGATAGCTGCTGCTGGCATGTTCTGGGGGGTAGGGGGAAAGAAAAAGATGGATTTGTCTTTTTGTTTTTGTTTTTAAAACACTTAGAATGAAGCAAACCCAAACAAAACCCCCAAATCAAACTTCAGACACCAAAACCTCAACCCCCCTCTCCCCCCAACACCAAGCCCAAAACCTTCAGCTGTTTCCAGGACCATTCTGTTCTGGCAGTTCCACACAGCATTGTGAGAAGTGGGCAGATACATTGGATGGAAATAATGAGCTGGAGGAAATGCAGGCATGCTGCTCAGCTGAATGGGGACACAAACCTGTTTTACACTGCAGAGGGCAGTGGTGTTGAGCCATGGCAATTTGTCCAATCCTGGGTCTGAAAGCTGCAGACACTCCTGCCTTTTGTGTGCCATGCCCCATGGGATTGTCTGCTTTATGCCACCAGATGGTGGATTTCTGTTGTGAATGAGTGTGGTGAAAGGACAATTCAGTTTTACACATGCACCTTCACAACTCTAACTGATAAACACGTGCCAAGAAAGGGTGAGGGACTGGAAGGTAAAGCCTTTAAAGGCAGGAGTGATTGGAGATTGCAGTCCAACCTGAGACATAGGTCTCACTTTGGTAAACAAAAGTTTCCTAATGTTGATTTCCTCTTGGGACTTCTGTTCTGGTTAAAGATATTCTGAAGTGGTTTGATGGACCATGGAACTGATTAAGAAGTGATGTACTCGAAGTCTAACTTGGTGTTTGTGTTCTTTCTTCCACACATGATGGACCTCAAGAGTTGTCAGTGTGGCTTTAGAAGAAAGGGAAGAAAAGCCCTAAATATTTTTAAAAGTAGAGTAAGGATCTTTTGTGTTTGTGAAACATTTAATACTAGATCTAGCATTTCGTAGCCATCTTTAAGCCACCCCCAGGGCCTCATGAAGCAGATCAATGGTATGTTTGGGAAACAAAGGGAATGACAAGAACTGAATTGTCCTGATTATAGAAATGGTTGATAAGACTTGAATCTATGGTGGCTACTTGCTTTTGAAAAGAAGACTGTGCTTTCATAACCTAGATATTTCCTACCCTGTGAAGTTTACAGGAACAAAACCCACTTGTTATAAAACTTATCTTTTATTTCAATCTAGTGTACAAAAAATTTTAATTGCTTTTATTGTTTCAGATAAATCACACAGATTTAACTAGAAGTGTCAGAAATTAATTAGCATAATTAACAGGAAGATACGCATAGACTGTTTTAAAGAACTTAGGTTTTGGCCTCCAGCAAAATCTTGCAGTCTTTTCATTTGTGAAGTCTTCTCCCTTTGGGTCTGAATAACTGAGTGACAGGAAAATTCATTAGATTTTCACCTTAAGCCACTGATTCAAGTATGGTTCAGGTTAGTAGTAAGTGAAAATCATACTCCTAATGCATGCTCATTGATTTGAAACATGGTTCTAAGCACCAGAGGCAGCTGAGATATCCAGAAATATGGCTTGCTGGTCTGGACTTCAAGCACTCTGAGAGGTTCTTTAAGGACTTCAAGGTTCTGAGAGGAGAGGTGAGCTCCTGTGCTCTCTGTGTCCCCTAGGACAGGGCCTAGGGAGGCTTGAGTGCCTTAACACTTGGCTCTGTGGCCCTTGCGGAGAAGTGAGCGTGCACAAACTTGCTGAGAAGTTTGTACATTCTACACAGGTAGAATGTGCTGGTGAGGAGGATGTTACTGAAATTTTGTCCCGTTCTAGGGGTCTGCTGCCTGACTTCACTGTCAACTATTGTTGATAATAACAAAAATGGGGCGCTTTCTTTCACAGCTGGAATTAACGCAAGCCTGCTGTGAGCCGTGAGTTTGCAGCAGGCAGGGTAGAGGGCTGAACCAGGGTTTGCTATTTCCAAATGGAGTTCTCCAGCAACTATGAGGAATGTTATATAGATAGAGGGGGCATAGTTCGTGCTTGCTCTCTTGCCCTCTGCCTGGGCAGTTAATGTAAATGTCAAATATAAAATGTTAATGCTGCATTTAGATTTTTTGAGTTAGTCAGGAATTTCTATAGCAGTGTTGAGCCATTAAGGAGCCATCACATCATTCTGGCTTGAATTTCCAGCTTCCAAGAAACAGCTTGGACATGAGAACATTCCTTGGATCTTAGTTTCACATTTGCTTTCCACCAGATTTTGTACAAAAGGGACTTCAGTGTGCATATTCGTTACAAGTGAGCACATGTTCACTAATCACATTGGTAGCAACCATATGCCAAAATGCATTCAGTCAAAAATGTCGTTGAATGACTTCTCAGGCAAAATCTCTTCACGACTATGAGAGATGTTTCAGTCCCCTTTTAATGGTTGGTAATAAGCTCTATGTCATGTCTGGAAACCAAAGCAGTTGGCTTTGTTGCACTTAGTCCGTCTGTGTGGTCCTGGGTACTATTTGCTTTGTCATTCCTAAAAACACCTTTTGGGCCTTTAGGTGCTTTGGGTCAGTTGTGATTGGTGAGGGAACTGGTCTCTCTTCAGCTGTTTCAGGTGACTTGTGGAGTCATTTATCAAAGAGCCTGTGGTGCTCACTGCTTTCCTCTGAGTCTCCCAATAGCGCTGAGAGTCCCCTTCTCAATTAAAATTCCAGCCTCTAGAAGAAATAGTGGCTGCTGCCTTCATGGCTATAGTAATTTCATGATTGCTTGAGGAAATAGGTGGCCAGCTGGGATGAGGATAAATCAACCATTTGTCCTCCTGTCTTTCAAGTAAATGGTCCATTGATTACCTCCTAATAGTCTTGTTGGACTAAGTCAAGGGTCTGAACTGTAGCACTCTACTAAAATGGCAATTCATCCTGCAGCTATTCAGGTGCTATTAATGACACCAAATGGGAAAGGATATGAACAAACAGAATTTTGAATTTTTTTTTTATAATGCAGAGAGGGAATGCATCCTCGAGAAAGCAGTTTGGCCACTGTTTTTTTCCTCCATAGGAAAAACCTCTGCCACGGAGTTACTCAGCCCTGCAAGGAAGTTAAAAAAATGCATTCTGTAAAAATGCATGTCCCACTGTTTTCTAGTCAAAATAGTGAGTTTTTTAATTTAAAGGTGTTATGATTTTGCTTCCCCTTCCCTTTCAGTCTAAGCACTTTTCTTGATTGTATATTTTTCATTTCATTTCAGTTGTGAAGCAGGAGGGGTTACTCTGGATTGCTATTTGGACACTTGAGACTTGAAGGTGCAGGAAGACTCCTTTAAAACTGAGAACTGTTAAACCTTTCTCCTCCTAAAAAACTCCATCTATTAATCTGAACAAGCCCTTTCAAAAGATGCAGGATGCACTTCAAAGCAGACTCTCTTATCTGGAGGAGAGAGTCTTACACAAAGGTTGCATTTCAGACTTAAATGTAGGACAAGGAACAACAGTTGCACCTGAGGCCTTCTCAGAGCAGATATTCAGAGCTGTCCCTTCACTTTGTATTTGGAATTTCCATTAAATTAGATCAATACTTGGCTTCTATCCTGATGTCCTATCACACTCTGCTGAAGATATTTTCTGTGATCCATAATGAGCCTTGCTGCTATTCCAATACTAATCACTGCTGCCAGGTAACAGAAAAAGCAAAGAGCCAGACTGAGTTGAGAGAAATCTGGGCCTGAAGAGTTTGTCCCAAGTTCTTATGACTTTATATCTTACATTCAAGACTGTAGATGTGTTGTGGGGAAGGCGTTACTAGTGTTTGTTAAAAAAAACCCAAAACATCATATTCAGTAGCTTCATTTTACTTTCATTTCATTTTGATGCAAAATGGTACATGCTAAGAAGTTAGTGGGGAGGAGGGAGACATTGTGAAAGAATAGTAAATAGCTCTGGGTGAGGTATTTCATCCAGGGTAGGGAAGAGACATCTCTCCCTCAGAGGGCTTGTGTACCTTGTTCCTCTTGATACAATGACATCGTTGGGAAGTTTTCCTTTTTTCATTCCTTTATTACAAAATTTCTTTCCATTATTTTTTCATATTTACATTGAAAGCAGGTGCTGTAGACTTGCACATCTTTTGGCTTTTTTGTTTACACCCTTCTCTTATTTGGGAAGGAAATTGTCAGCCAAAGACAACCATTGTATATATTTAATATAAGTTCTATTTCCTAAAGTGTAAATTAGAAGATTTTAAAGCAAACCTCATCTTGTTTGATATTTATAACAATCATTTCATAAGTGGCTTGCTTAGATGTATTAAAGAATTTATTAGTAATTAAATATTGATGTCTAACAGCTACTGAGCTTCTACAAGGATAAAGGAGGCAGATATGGTCGGCATGTTGTTATCTCAAAGATTGCTGAAATGTTGAGCACACAATTACCATCTTATTAGGGTAATAATGTTGAAAGAATTGTTCAGATATTTAATTGATATCAAACAACATGTGATTGTTGATTAGATATCAATTGCAACAAGGCACAGGCTGACATTTGATAAGCAGCAGTGAGTGATAGCTTGCTTTCGTTACGCCAATTAAATGTCTAAATAGAATCACAAATCATAGAAAATCCCTGACGTGTTTGGCAGCTTGTCAAGGGATCTTTAAACATGGGGGGTTCTGCCTGTGTGTAGGAACTTAGACATTTTCTCACAGATTGGGACTGTTTAGGATAGATATTTTGGATAACCAAATACCCAGTTCCATAAAGTTATGCTATTCCTCACTACAAATTAATTTGTTGAAATGGAGGTATAAATATTTACTGAATTGGGTTAACACAGTTAAACCAGATCATTCAAAAGATCTTCTTACCCAATTTTGCCAGCAGACATCCTAGCTGAAAATTGTTCCTTGTCATGGTTTAATCTATGCATATCTATATACATATCTGCCTACACCTTGATTTACATTTCTCCATGTAAATTAAGATTTCTTCCTTTGTTAAATTGACTAGAGCTTTAAGACAGAGTACAACTGAAAGTCTTGGAGGAGAGAATGTAATTTTCTTTTGCCATGCAAGCAGGAAGTAATTTTTCCACATGCTCTGAAGAACATGGATTTTGTTTCAACCTTGAAACCAAGTACTTGTGTGTACTCACTGTATGTTATAACTGTGACGAGTTTAATATAAAAAGTAAATTAATGAACATATAGGAAAGGGAACTTCTGAGGGAAGGAGAGAAATCTATGGGCATAATGCTCCTCATTAACTTGTATAAATGAAAATATTTCAGGAGTTATATTTCAGCCCAGGGTTTACTTGGTTCAGTCGGACTCTCAAGCCACAGCACAGAAAGGTGAGGGATGCACATTCCTGGAAATCTTGTCAGAAGCTACAATGTCTTGCTCCTCTGTAGTTACGTTTACAAACACACCCAGCAGACCTTTCCTATTCTGAAAGAGACTCCAAAGGAAAAAGGGGAGAAAAGGAATACTTCCAGTCAAGTTCTAATATAGATTTCTTCTGGCTGCCCTATACTGTTACACTGAATACAAAGGCAGAAGCTCTCAGTCCTGTGACTGACACTTGGCAGCCTTTCTTCAGAGCTGAGCCAGGTGATGGTGGACAGGACAAGAGGAGGGGCCAGTGATCCAGAGGGATCAGTTTCCCTTTTCCCCTTGTCTGTCCAGAGCTCATTCGTACTTCCTGGGGTTTCCTGAGACAGCTGATTGATGATTTAGGTGCCTCTCCTTTCTTATTTGCTACCCTGCAGTGGCTCTGGCTTTCTGGGCTTTGCCTCTGCACGTGTCACAGTGGGGTTCTGAGACCTCTCTTTCCCAGTTTGGCTGGGTTGAGCATGGTAAAATAAATTGGGACAGGTACCATGGAGTGCCCAAAGATAGATTTTAATGTTCACAGAGACCATGTGGTCCAAGGGGCTGCTTCCAAAGACCTGGGGGTGTGGTTAACCTAGAATTACATATGGGTACCTGAGGGCAGGGTTCCAATCACTAACGCAGACCAGGGAGATGACCTATTATGGAATGACTCCACTAGCATCCTCCCAGCACTCCACCTCCCAAGGCTTTAGGTTTATTCCCTCCGTGTTAGGAACCTGGTACAAGGTATTATCTATCCCAGCTAATTCAGTTCCCATATGCATGAAAGAATATACATGGCTTATAATTTCTTTTTCCTGAGTTAGCTCAGAAGGAACAAAGGAAGCATTTCTGTCAAATAACAGATGATGGTGGTGTTTGTCTGAATTCAGTTTCCCTGCATGTGCAGCTGTGTAGAGCTATATTTCAAAATGCCACCTTATTAACTTCTCAGGCTCCTGAAGGTTGTGTCCTATGGCATATTTGCTCAGACAACCAATGCATCTTGCATAGAGCACTGAGAATAGCTGTGTGGATAGTGTTTTGGGGCTTTTTTTCCTGTATGAAATGAAATTATATTTATTGCCTATGAAAAAAATTAATTTGTCACAGTGCAAGAAGACTTGTCACTGAAATGCTGTAAATGTCAACAAGTGTTTTTATCATGATGTAACGTCAAAATTAACTTAAAATAGCTCTATTGCATGCAAATGAAATGTTTCTTTGGGAAATTATCTATTCTGTGTCAACTTCATTACCTAAACTGTCTTTGATTACTTTGATGTATAACATCTTGCTGTAATTCAAATACCTTAAATGAGTGCTCTGTAATCATTGCAGTGCTTTCAGCAGAGAGAAGATGGATAATTATATGCTGCAACCTGTACAGCAGAGAGGTAGCTCTTGGCTATTGTTTGCTCAGCTGGGTTATTGCAGTTGGTTTCAAACAATCTTGCTGTCCCATGGCTGGGAGGATGGGTAGAAGTGTACTTTTGAATAAGTTGGGAGTTTTTTGAAAAGTTGTCACTAAAAGAGTTGCTGATAACTTTGAAATATTCCAAGTGTTACTGAAGCCAAGAGCAATCCAGCTTTTTGTTATAGTATTGAACAGAAAGGTTATTCCTTTCCTGTTTCAGATGCTAAACATGCAATCTTCCAGCTCTTCTTTGCAAAATGTTGCTTCTGGGAAGAGAAATGTACCAGATGGAGCATTACAACGTTGTTCTGTTTGATGGTTTGTTTTGTGTAGTTTATTGAATTTTCTTGGTGGTGTGGTGGTTTTGTTTGGTTGGTTTTTGTTGTTGTTTTTGTGGTTTTCTTTTTTGGTTGGGTTTTGTGGGTTTTTGTTGTCATTTGTTTTTTGTTGGCTTTTTTTTTTTTCCCTGTGCTTTAAGAAAAGAAAGAAGTCCAAACAGACAGGAAATCTGTGACTTGTTTTTTTTGTTAGAGAAACTTGCAAGGAATCTGGGCTCAGTCTGTGCAGACCTGTCTACAGCGAAATGCATTATGTGAAATTGTGGTGATTCACTGGTATATCATTATAGAAGAGAAGAAATAAAACAAATCTGATGTTGGAATATTCTATTTCAGTGTTTCCCAAATGGAGCTTTATTTTCTTTTGGCTGTGATCTGAATGTTTTGTCTTTAGATATATTGATACAGACTGGAGAAGTAAAAATCAAAATAAGGCTTTCCAATTCCCCTGCAAGTGTTTTGATTAGTCAAAAATGAATAGAAATAATCCCTACTTGCCTTCCTACCTGCAATTTGTCTTCAAAATATTTAAACTTTAGGGTTTCTTTGCTATATTAGATAAAGCAAGATAGTTGAAACAGAACTTCTGTTGCCTTACTGCTGCTTTCTGCATGCCTCAGCTGTGTTTCTCCGGTGTGTCTTTTCAGATCGAGTACTTTGTGCTTCACAAATATACAGAAAATAAATACATAACTGCTGTTAATTTTACAGCTGAATACAGCAGGTGCTGTAAGAGAGTCACAGAAGTGTGTTGCTCTGCCAGCTCACTGCAGTACATAAGAAGTTCTTCATTTCTCCCTCTACTCCTCTTGCAGACTTGCAAGACTTGCAAGACTTGCAGATTTGCACTACCCTCCCCATCTCTCATGGTGAGTTTCCCAAGTACTTGAAAAATTGAGTCCTTTGGACCAAGGAGTCACCCAAAATGAAGTAAAGTTGTCACAGCATCTCACCGTCTCTTCACTATCCTAGGGAAAAGTCCTCCCCTCAGAAAATTTTGAAGAAGCACTCCTGCTTGCAGCAAACAATTTCTCCAGTTAATTAGCTTAATTGTAGCTTTGAGCAATCAATCTCATGCTTGCATTGTTGGGGTAACTTCTGTGCCTATTGGAGAACCTTAAGTTCTGCTTGTGGCTTGACAAGAATGGTTGGGGAGGGGAGAAATCCTGTTGTGAGCTGCTGGAAGTAATTAAAATGCTGACAACAGTGGTAATTCTCCAGCTGGAGAGGGGAGATGGTGTTAAGGGGTGCATTTCTGGGCCTGTTCAGATCACATTTGGTGTCAGTCTGAGGCTGGAAGTGAGGTGACAGAGGCGAGTGCTGTTTCCCATTGCCTGCTGCTGAGGAGATGAGCCAGCCTCACAGCGAGCACTGTGCTCACATGCTCTCCTCTGATGTGAGAGGGGATGATGAGAACAAACTGAGGGGTTTAAAGAGCCTTTCACTTTATCTTTCTTCCTAACCTGTCACATCCTGAGCCACATTAGGAAAGGAGCCCTTTTTCCATTGCATTAGCTGAGATGGACAGAGCTGGAATCTGTTGGCTTCTTGGATTTTCTGTTGTGTCCATTTGTTTCCTAAAGTGCTCGCTTTCCATGAGGAACTTTTACAGAAATGCGATTTGCCAGTGAGTGAGTTTGTGTTTTCAGTTAGCTCTTTTCCTTAAAGGACATGATACATGACAATGAAATAGCAGTGTCATTCTCAAAATCACCAAATGGAGCTGGGTGGGAAAAGAGCAGTAGCTCTTAAGTAGATCAACTGTTGATCATTTTGCTTTATCAGATGTCACTTTTTGAGAATTTACAGAGTGTTACCACCTGGATGTCTGCTCTGCCCTAGCTGCACTGTAAATTGGCTGTGTAGGACATAGTGCTTTAAAAGAAGTACATTTATTGATGTAAAGCATGGAGTGGGGATGGTGTGATGGCAGTAGGAGCCTCCAGCTTCTCAGCTTGTACTTTGAGGGAGCTGCAAAGCTCGTGTTCCTGCTCTCAGTGGGACAGATGTGACCCTCTTCCCATTACAGATGACTTATCCTCAACCTAAATGCCTTTTCTTCCTGGCAGAGGTTTCAAAGACTCCTTTTCCCTGGTCAGTTCACAAGAAGGAGGCTGCAGGTGTGTTGCACAGGGGAAACAAAGAGCTGCGAACAGTGGGAAAAGCAAACCCGCACCTTTCAAAGTGTGCGTAAGACTGTGGACTCCTATTAACTTCTGTGCCTCTTAGATCACAGGTGAAACTCTGTATTCATGTTCCTTCAGCTCAGTACTAGCAGCAATATCCCAAAAATAACATAGGAAGTAAGAAAAGATGTGGTGATGTTATGTTATGGCAGATATTAGAGTGCTGTCTTAACAAAGACTGCTCATTAGAAAACTCAAATGTAATAAGATGAGGTGCTGAAAACTACCTACCAGGAAAAATCTTTATTTTTACATGAGCTTCTTGCACTCAGAGGCTGAGAAACTGAGAGAATAGGGGAACAAGAAGGCCCGTTAATCTTCTTTGGATCATAAAAATAAAGGTGGAAATGCCATTTACTTACCAAGGATTTGTTTGAATGGTATGGACTAACACTATAAAACACATTACAGAGGGAGGGAAAATAAAGGAAAATAAAATCACTTTGGTAAGAGATGGGCAGGATACTTCTACCTGAAAACAGCATTTTTAATTTCTCTTCTCCCTCCCCTTTAAAAACTGCTGCCCAAAGAGCAAATTTCATCAAAACTGTTTAGGATAGTTCCCAATAGTGGGACACCTGTGTGTCATCTTACAGAGCAGACAAAACTTCACTTCCAGAATTGCTATGCTTCTTGTTGCTGTAATTGTAATGAAGTTGAGTAGAATTAGCTAGTTAGCATCTGTTTAACACAGCATTATATTCTGATATGTGAGAAACATCTCTTCAATACCATGAATTTTGTTCTCTTTTCCTAGAGCAAAACACCTCAGGTGCTTGTCTTGCATCCTCTGCAGCACACTTTCCAGCCCAGGAATAAATGGCTGAACAGAGCCAGAGGAAAGGATCAGAAACCTTGCCATCTGAAAAGTGTATCTGAATAATGAATGATCCTTTTTTTTACAATTGTCTCAAACCCAGTCAGTAGCAAGAAAGTCACCCAGTCTTTCTGTTCAAAGAAGCTTGCCCTTGAGCTGAGAGTAAGGATGATAAATTTCATAAAGGAGAGCTTTTCAGTTTGATGCATTTGAAGATAAACTTTCAAAAAAATTAATAAAGTGTAAATTCCTGAAAACAAACCAGCAAAAAATAGACAATCTTCTGTGCCAGTGATCAAAGCTCTAGGACAGAAGAAGAGCTCACTGTTCTCCATGCTCTCTTTTAGTTCACTGATAATAGGTAAGTGGATTCAACCTGTCATCTTGAAGAACTCTGACCCACAAGCACTTGTATCTATTGTTTGTATTCCCTCACCTTTTCCAGGGGAAGTGAAGTGCATGCAGCTGCATTATAAATATAGGCAAGGATTAGTTGAAAAAACTATAACCTTAGCTTTCAAAAAACCTGGAAATCACAATCTAGAAACAGCCAGAAAAACTGCATCCCCAGTACCTTCCAGTGAGTAGTACTACTGGACCAGATTTCTAAAGTCTTACTTTTTTTAGATGGAGTCATCTGATTTTGTTGCATTTAGTTGATTTCAATGCACATTGCAGCATGGGGACCCAGTTGAATACCCCATGACTTCCATGTGACCCCACTGCTGGATCTTCCTTTGAGATCCATTATATTGGTCTGGGTGAGGAAGGAGAAAGCTGGTGCAAATTCAGATCTTTTCTTTACATGACATATCTAAGGAAGAAGCTGTATGAAAAAAATTTAGTTACAATCCTTGAGGTAAAGCTGCTTTAAAAGTTTAACCTGAGCTTGAGTGCACATTGTCTGGGGTTTATCTTTGCTGACTGCATACTAATGTTTTCAGTTCTGTTCTGAAAACATCTATATCTTTTAGTGTAGTCCTAATAGACATCATCATTCAATGGATAAAATCTTTACCTTGTAGAAGTAAATAGCAAAACACCTACTGTTTTATTAGATCATGATCGATTGCTAGCTTATTCTGCATTTTACTGACACTAGATGGTATTTAAAACTCTCATACTACCTGGAAATGGTCCATTGTCTAGGAATTATTTCCTGTAGTAGTCCCAGTTTCCTGTGTGGTCCCTTCTCCTCCACTGCCTCTTTTACTAGTGGAAATTGCATTCCACACATCACATTGTTTGTTTGTTATTTACTGGATTTAGTGCTGCTTGCTGAAATCCAGATGCATTTTCTCAGCTTTCATTCTTCCTTATGATCCTGTATATTGTGACAATATTAACTTGCTATGTCCTTTGCATACAGACAGTTCTGCATTCTTTCAGTGGTTGTAAGACAGTTGTTATCCCTTATTACCATTACAAGTGGGGCTTTTTTGAGTCTAACATTGTGCCTGTTGTGGAAGTGGAGTGTTATACAGAAAATTCTCATCTTTATTAACAATAGAGTGAGGCTGCAGGGATTGGTGGGAAATGGAGTTTATGTGTAAATTTATTAGACCTATTTTTATTATTTCTAGGCCTTGGCTTTTCATTTGAGACACTATTTCTTCCTCTGCTGTGCTTTGGAAGGCATCCTCTGTTCAGCTGATTTGTCTTTTTCCTTGACTGTTTGCTTCGAGTCTGATTTGAGAGGTGCACTTAGACTGCAAAACTTCTGTTGAAACTTTATAGTCTTTTTTTACCAGAGAAAGTCCCTAAGGCAGGTGTTTATATTTCCCCAAATTACTCACAATGAAGTGGAAGACTAGAGAAAGATGGAGGTTCTCTGCGTTCACACCTTCTAATACTCAGTACAGCATGAGGAGTTTGCAAATGCACATCTGTGTTTCCAAGTCACAGGTACCTCCTCAGACCCAACAACAACCTGTGTTCTGACAGCCTCTCTGTCCACATTCCTGACTTCCATAGCTATTTGCATTAGCTGGTATTTTTAATCATACAAGATAAATGTAACAATGTCAAACGAGAAAGCAGGGCCAACACTTTGATTTTTCTATTCTAGTTAGTACTTTGTTTCACTGAGGTTGATATTCCCAGGGTGAAGGTACCTCGACAGAATACCCAAGGTTTCTACAATGCTGAGACCTGTTTATGGAGGCCTCCACTTTGCTTTGCAGAGCCTGAGTTAGTTTCTCACAAAGCTTTCTGTGCCTTGAACTCCAATCTTACCATTGCCCAGAGAGTATCCCTTACTCCATTTTGGGTTCTGAGGTCATGAATGAGGATTCCCTGTGTCATGTAATCACCTCCTCTTGTCACAGCCTGACGTTTGAACCACCCCTGCAGCCTTGAGTTTGATCCATAATAATGCTTCTGAGATGTGCTGGCTCCATTTAACAGAAGAAAAAAAGGTCCAAGGCCAAAGGTTCAGCCTTCTCTGAGGCCACAGTCAAGCCTGTAGTTCAGCTGAGGGCCCGTGCTGCCTGCTGACCCATGCTTTGTCTTTAATTCAAGTCAGAGTGTTTTCCACTGCTGGTGCTTATGGGGCGCTGGGAAGCCTCCTCTTTGCCCATGTACTTGATTTGCTGCTTGCTTTTGTACATTCAGGTCGTTTAAATATCTTCACAAGGGGCTCTGAAAGAATCCAAGCGCTCAGACACCTCTGAAATTGAGAACTGCACAGACACTCAAGTGTGTCAGGCATCAGTATACCACTTAATGAATTTGTAAATTTCATAAAAAGGGAGTGTGCTTCTGTGTCGCTGATAAATGCAAGAAACCAAAGATTGAATTGCAGCCTAGAACTTCAATCTTCCATCAATGTGCTTAAATATATACAAATTGCTTACATAACTGTTTACCAATACAAGGAAGGCTGCAGCAACTCTTTCTCAAGTTTGATTTGATGTTTACAGATAGAAATTTGCTTCTGACACAGCCAAGAGATTACATTGTTTGTGTGACATGGGAAGAAAAGGATTACAGTAATCTTTTCTTGTTTTACAGTTTTATGTAGGAGGAGAAAGATTATAGCATGCTTCCATAGGAACATGGAAATGACGGGGGAATTATCTGCAACACTTTGAATAGCGACCCGGCATACATTATTATATTGTCACATTACTGCTTTTGCCATGTAACCACGTCCCTTGTGAGCCACTAGGCTCAGCTCTTGAAAGGGAAGAGAATTATTACTTATTTGTTTGTGAGTGTAGGCAGTAACAGTTCAAGTAAAATCAGGCATTTCAGTGGCATGAAGGAAAAGGCCTGGCTGTTTAATAGAAATGCAGATTTTGAATGAACTGACAAAGACATCCTATTACTTGAATGTGTACATTCCTTGTTTTTCCCCCCTTAAAGAACTCAGTCAGGAAACAGGGAACATTAGCATTACAAATTGTATTGGCAAGGGAGGCAAAAGGCTAGAATGATTTATTTTTAACTTTATATTCAGTGAAAAGGTGTAGATACTTTTTTCTCTTATTTTCTTTATATTTTGTGTTGTTTTACTAGGGGTTTCAAGTGAAAAGTGTGAGGCCTTTGATCAAAGGCTCAGAAAAGGGTGTTTGGCTTCAGAGAAGGAAGTAATCTTTTTTTCTCTTTTCCCTTCATGGAAAGCTCCTTTGTGAGCTCCGATAGCAGCACTTGTCAGGGGATCTCCCCGACTTTGCTGCAATTACATTAACAAAACCAGTACTAAGCTGAGAGTTTCCTTCAGCCCTGCAGGATTGTTTCCTTATGAGTGTCTGAGGTTTCTTCTCCAAGCAAAAGCTCCTCTCCTTCCTTTGCTCCCACCCAAAGGCAGGGAAGGAATACCTGGGTCACAGGGTGACAGCCCTGCTGTCTTGCATACCTAGGTCACTTTGAACACGATTGTTTACTAGAGCCAGAATATGAATTTTCTAGTGGGTTTGGGTGTGTTTTCTTTCTTCTTCCCTATAGGAAGAGATCCTTTGAAAGTAATGCAAAATACAACCAAGTGGCAGGAGTCTGAGTGGATCCCCATGGAGGTTTTGCTGATAGCTTGGTCTGGAGCTAACTCTCCTTGCCTGGTGCTGTTTCAGCAGATCTTTGACTGGGTAGGGAGGGCCTGTGTTGGGCTGCAGTTACATGTGAGGCCTGTTTTTCAGGAGATTTGAGTTATCACGACATTGGGGTCTGGTTTCTTCAGCCATCAAGCAGTGTGGGCATTGCTACCTCTGCCTTTGAAGCTGGGTAGAGAATCCCTTATGAAAAAACACCCTTAGCTACACTTCTGGGATTCTTGTATTAACACTATAAATCATCAGAGACTTTTCCTGGGTGGATGATATAATTTTTCTTGGGTTTTTTTCTGTTTGATATTTATATATAAAAAAAAAATCCTACAGGAGAGAAGATGGAAATAGGACTGTTAGTGAGAAAGCCAAGAGACTGACAGCAGGAACGAAAAGCAGACTGAAACAACTGGTGGAAGAAAACTGTGAATATTAAAGAATCTTGTTACCTTGGTAATTTAGCAACAGTGGGCCGCAGTGCAGAGATGGGAATAAAAGGAGCTTGTAAATATGAGCAGGTCAAGTCAAATCTGAAGCTAGAGAAACTTGTCCATAAATGTGGTGTACCCCAGGAGAGTATTAAAATCTCTGTTAGGAAAACAGTTAATAAAACGTGTGGGCAGCTCAGCTCCAGGACTGACATGATACATAAGTTTCCTGCCTGTAGCTACAGTGCTGTGTCTGCTGCACAAGGGCTTGTTAAACATGTGAAGTGCCTGGTGCTGCCGAATTTGCAGCCGAATGTTTGCCCACAGAGGTTTCCCTTTTATGTCAAGGACCTTCGACTCTTCAGATGTCACAGGTTTCAGGTTGGCTATTGGATTCCTTTCATTGATAGTTATTAGGTCTTCGCTTTTTCAGTGTACAGATAGAATTCTTCCTGGTTTTCTTTCCTTCATTTTCCACATTATTTCTTTACTTCTGATCCCTTCTCAGTATCTTGCAGCAGAGGTAAATTAGCATTGTGCATTCTAGTGAAGATCCAGTTCAGACACTCAGGGGTGTGAGAACCTTAATATCTTCTTGCAGCTGAAGTCTTCCATGGAAAAATCATTTATTGCAGGCCAATTGCATTTCAGTAAATGGGACTGTTTTATGCTGATTCTTACCTGGCAAAGATACCACTAGCAGGGAATCTAATCAGAAGTGTTTTTCTTTCTCTGCTCTGTTTTTGCTGTCGTGTTGTGTTTTGCTTCTATCAGCAATAAACTAATCCGTGACTGAGCCATTTTAGTAGCAGAAGTAATAGATTTTCACTAGAATTAGGGATATTTTGTGATAGTTTCATTAAGGGACATAAATGTGATTTCTTTTTCTTTGATAGATGTTTTCCTGCAGGTTTTTAATAGTTTGAGACTGCCTCTTTCTTCTTGTTGTTACAACCTGTTTTAGAACAAAACCCAGACACCTCCAAACTGCAGAAGATTCTAGGCTGACAAAATGTTCCTGTCACTGCAATGTCACAGGTTCCATCAGAACAGGCAGCAGTAAGAGAGCTGCTGCTTCTCTTGTGTCTTACTCAGCTTACACATCTCAGAAACTTTCCTTGTGGTGTAGTGGAAAGAAGTGCTTTTTTTTTTTTTTTTCCATGTATTTGTAAGAGGAGGCTATTTTTACAAAAGATCCTAAAAATATGCTCTGAAATATTTCTTCAACTTCACAGAACCTTCTGTGATTGAAATGTGTTTTAATCAAGTCCCTGTGGATAGGTTATTTCCTCTACTGAAGAGGATAGGAAGATCAATGTCCCACTTCCATTCTTACAGCCAAAAGACACAGAGTTGATTAAAGCTGCCTTGTACACCGTGCTAAAGCTGAAGAAAAGCAGTGTCTCCTTTTAATTCAGAGACACCAGCGGCTCCATCATATGGGATGGACAAAGAATGGTCTGGGAAGCTCTGATTGCAAAATCTATGATTTACATAAATGCATTCATATTTACTTTTGCCCTTCAAAATCCTAAGAACAATAAGAAAAAGGTGCCCCAAAGACACCAGTTAAGAGTTGCAAAACATAATCTATAATTGAAGTCATTAATGGGCATCTCCATTAATGCTGTAATTTTTATTGATTTTTACATAGTATAACCATTTTATTCACAGCACTCACTGAATGCAGTAGTCAGCAAATTTTAAATTCCACTTATCTGACCCATTTGTATCAGCTTAAGCCAGTTGTATAACAATGAGATTCTAAATTGTCATAAATGAAAACAAAAGTAAGAGGAGGAGTGGGAAGAAATAATTGGTAGAACGTGTTGTTGTTTTTCCCTCACATTCTGAAAAAGCATTTGTGAGCCAAGCCCTACCAAAAAGCTTTCACAGTATTTCTATTTCTTTACAATTGCTTCATTTTTTTCCAACAGCCCGTATAATCTGGCATTCTATCCCACAGAATGGCCATTACCAGATGCATCTGAGGATAATTCAAAATCAGTGATGGAGATAATCAGCTAACACTGAGAAGCAGAATTTTTTTAGTCTTACCAGCTGAATGTGAAATGCAGCCTGGAAAAGGAAAGAGCTGTTTCACCTAGTAGTTTGTGGGGTCACCACTGGCTGAATGCCTTGTATTCATCTGTAGGGTTTCACCCCAAGATTTACACCCATTCTTGCTTCATATCATAAAAAAAACCAAACAAACAAAATAAACAACAGAAAAAGCTTTGGGAAATATTTGAAGAAGCTGGCATTTTCTGCCTATTTTTTATTATTTATTTTTAATTTGAAGGTGTTAGTGCAACTATTTTTTCTCCACTGGGCAGGATAGTTTACAGTATTTCATGTATGTCTGCATGCACAAAAATGCATGGAATAATTTTATGGATTTTTGGCTCAAAGTAAGCTTCTGTTCACTTTTGAAAAGCTTGAAAAGGATAATAAGAAAATGTGGGCTTGATAGCTAAAATAATACTGGGCAAGCTATGAAATAGGATTTAATATTTATGAAAAATAAAACCTGTTAATAAAATTGACAAATTCCCATCACAACAACTTGTGGTGGGGCAATTATCCTTTGTGAAGTTTCAACAGCCTTTGCTTTATTGCTCCCACAAACCTCTTGACAGACCATGGGGTTTTATAGAAATAAAGCTCCCTCTGCCTTGCCTCTGTCCTTCAGTGCTCTTTAATCAAATGGATGAATGGACTGGAGGAGCTTGCAGCTCTTAGATTTGCTTTGCTTTCTCTTTGGTGTGTGGGGCTGTGACTGAGGCTGCCCTGTTGCCCTCTGAGGAGCCTGCACAGTAAGTGCAGTCCAAGACTGTCAGCTGTGTGACTTCTCATGTAACTGTCATACATGCTGACTTTTGATGCATATCTCTTTTAAAATTTGCAGACAGGTCCTCTGGGGAGCAAAGAAACCTCAAAATAGAAACAGAGAAGCAAAGTGCTGTCAGGGCAGGGGTCAAAACCCCTCCTCTTTTCTTCTTCCATGTATATAGGGCAAGTGCACGTTCTTTTGCATTCTTTGAAAACCCAAATTCTCTCCTAGGCAGACACTGCAGCACTATCCTTGTGGGGTTTTACCTCCAGAAGCTGTCACTGAAGACAAATCTGCAGGCTATGAGGGAGAGAGCACAGGATCAGCCATTCGGTGTCCTTGGGGAATGACAAATAATTTTTGCTGAGGAGGAGGCGGAGGACAGAGATTGCCAGAAAGCCCTTTTTTATGGTAACTGAAGTAATGAACTCAAATGAAAGGAATAAAATAGAGGTTTAGAGTGGAAGTGCCATTTCTGTTTTAACTACAGTGTGGCTACTGCAAAGCTATAAATTAGAGCAGGGTAGTTAGGTAGGATGAAATAAAGGAAGAAAGGCAGGATTCTTGGTAATAGGAAATTCAGAGGAGCCCAACCTCTAGTAATTGCTGTACATCCCCCACTGGCATGGTCTGCTCTCAGCTGGTAATTAGCAGAGTTGGCAGAAAGATGCAAAGAACAACTTGCACAGGAGGGCGTGTGCTTTCCTAGCTGGGCAGGAAACTTGTTTTAGCTGATGATTAAGTGCCTGGTTTTCCAGTCTTGGACGAGAGATTTGTTGCTGACTACTACAGCGTGTTTTTATGACAGTGATACTTAGAGAAATCTATAGGCCACCATACAGTGTCGTCTTCAACTTTCCCCATATTTTTTACCTTCAGCTATTTCAGGCCTCCATACCCATCTTCATGGCCCAAAGTTGTTGAGAGCCTGAAATTCTACCATCTTTCTCTGCCCAGGCAGGGAGAAGTCTGTGGAACTCACTGGTCAAATCAATCTCAATATAATCTATTTTTGCCCCTTCTGCTTTATTTTCTTGTAAGTAGAGACTCCTTTCTAAGAGTTCCTGGAAATCTGGGGGTGGTGCTGGATTAAGTGAATGAGAAAAACCAGAAACTCTTCTTAAAGACCAAAAAAGACTCAGAAAATACTAATGTGGGCCAATTGGTAGTTAATAATGCCTTACAGACAAAGAATAAACAATTGGCATATCCCAAATCCCACAGAACGCAAAGAGAATCTATTTATTTTGATTTAGTGTTGTTTTAGCAGATGGAGCTGCAAGAGATTGAAATGCAATCTCCCTGACTTTTTGCTGCTCTGTAGTTTACCACTGCTTCATTGCTAGTGCCCACTCTGGCTGAGAGGGTGCCTATAAACATTAAAAAGGAGAAGAGTTAAGGAGCTGCTAAATCCCAGGGAATAAAGGACATCATTACTTTGGAGCTTGATTTGCTCTAGTATGCAAGAAAATGCTGAAATGTGGTCTCTAGAAACCACCTTTCATTTCCAAGAGCCCTCCTGTGTTTCATTGCTTTGGAGGCTCTAGGCCAGGTTTCCAGCTCGCCTGCATTCGTAGGAGCTCTCAAATGAGACTGCTCTGCCAATTTACACTTGTGAGAACGTGTCCCTGTATGTAAAGTACCAGCTGTATTACAGATGTCTTACAGCTGCCTTGTGTCTGATAAGTGATGAAGGGAAGAATGGAGGTGGAACAAACAGTGATAGACAGTCATATCTGAATACCTGTATAATTATATAATTATAAATACAAATTATAAATAATATCTGAATAATTTTACCTGTGGGTAAAATTCCATGAGCTGAGCTTGGTCAGCTTCTGGATGCTTTGTCAGGTAGCTGAAAGGCTCATACATTTATAGATGAATGTCTGTCAGACCTGCTTCCTTCTTGTGGCAACCAGAAATGCTTCTATAGCTCTAATGTCACAAACGCAATGTGTGCTGCTCAAGGTTAAGTTGTTCTTGTCACAGAAAGCTGCTAGGTGTCTTGTAAGGGGGTGTTCCTGGAGAATTGATTTCAGGTAACTTCCTACAACCTCTTTCATTCTGAAGAATGCTGGATGACTTAGCAGACAGAGGTCTAAACTGTTTGAAGGAGTGATGAGGTGACTTCAGTGAATTTCTGGCTAAATGTGTCAGCTGCTGCTGCTTGATTCAAGCAGGATGTCTCTGAATGACTTTTAGTTGCCACATAATACAATACTTATTTTCCTTGCAGGGGAAGGATTACAGCACTGTTCTGAGTTAGGAAACTGAGCATCAGTTCTCAACACAGCTTGATCTCTACCTATTTTTCAAGTTACAAAATGGAGTGTGCCAAAAAAACTATTTGTAGTTTAACTTGGACTTCTTTTCCCTATTCCTCACCCCAATCTGCTGTAGTGCCCATGACTAGTTATTCTGTGTAATTATGGCCTGAGATTTATTCCCCTGGGTCATAGTAACTGTTCAACTTTATCCTGAAACACAGTAAGCAGGAAACTTTACTTGTATTGAAATGGATATTTTTCATAGGCAGAACTTCTCTTCTGGAAATTGAGTAGAACAGAGTTGTTTTTTTTTTCCAAAATGCTTAGGGACTATAGGTACCAATGACTTCCACCTCTCTTTGTAAATCTGCTCCATGACAACATCTTGCACTTATTTGCTCAGCATAGGGCTCAAGACATCTCCATTTGCTGTGTCATCCCCATGCTCTTGCCTGCAGTGGAGAGAGCTGGTTTAAAGCCCCATGTGCAGTCGGCAGCAGGGCCTCACTCCTGCCTTTCTGAGAGCTAATGGGATCACAGCCCTGGATCAAAAGGTTACAGTAAATCAATAGTCACAGATCTGCACTCATAAATCTCTGTGCACAGAAGAGCTACCTAGGGGCCTCTGTGCAGGGCCTTACAGATAGATCTCATTCATAAAAGACTTTGCCTTGTTACTGTGGTACAGATACCTGTTTTGACAGAATATCAATGCTATGGTGAGCAGCCTTTATCAAGCTGTTTGTGCTGAGCTTGCTGGAGATGCCAGGCACCTGAGTGTCATTGCCGCACCTTATCCTCTCACCAGCTCTCTTCAATTAGTCTTTATGTTAGTAAAGTATGCAGTAAAACAGGGGGGAGTGGGAGGGAACACCCCATCAATCATTGCAGTGGAAGGAATTTCTGGGAAAAGTGAGGTAATAAGTTTTTTTTGACCAGTCTCCTTGAAGAATTTGGATAATCACATGTGAATTATTTCAAGGGACAAAGATCTAACCTGTGGATATTTTCTGTAGAACCTCATCTTTTATGGCAAGAGAGCAATTTTACAGTGACCAGTCACACGTGGATTAGGTTCACTCTTAGAAGTAAGCAAATATCTTGTATTCAGATGTTAGGTGTGTCTTCACATCTCATCTTGTTCTCTTAACTTTTATAGATTTCAATATAATTCAGAGACTACTTTCAAATTTTTGGGTAAGGTTAAGGCCTGATATATTCTCTGCTGCTGGAAAGCAAGCAATGTTTCTCCCAGACTTGCTGTGTCTTGTGTCAAAAGCGTTCCTTGTACTGCAATGCCAGCTTTATTTCACTGGGTTTAGCTGGTCCAGCTGTCTGCCCTGCAGATGGGCAGGAATAGCAGGTGTACTTCCTATCCCTACTGTGTCAGAGGGCCTCCTGTATCCCAGGAATGCTTTTTATGGAGATGTAGCTGATTGCTGAGGGCAGGGATAACAAACCTGGTGTGACCAAGTACAGGTCAGTGCTGCTCAGGGCACTGCTGTAACAGCTTGCAGGAGCACACTGCAATAGATCATCCTTTCCTGTCTGCTCCATTTTTCTTGAGGAAATAAATCATTTGGTTGTAGGTGAGAAGCCATGTGGCTTTGACATATATTCACTTTTCTTCTGAAAGGAAAAAGGACTGTGCTTATGAAGAGATGGGACAATGCTGTGCCCTTGATTTGCTATTGAATGTGGAAGTGATTTAAAACTGGATAAAAGATACACAGGGAAGTGTGCAAACTGCAAGGCATAACTCGATGTACTTTAAAATTGCAACATACAGAGGGCATGGACTTCAGTACAGGTTTCTGTTTGATTTTGAGCCCTGGATTTGGGTCCCTTTGCAATGCACTTGCCAGAGAACATGTATGAAAAGTAATATTTTTTTTTTACTTAACTTTTTGTTAAGGAGAAAAAAAATCCAGTGAGTCACAGAAAATGGAATTTTAGTTTTCTTTCTAATTTGGTTTTTAATTTTTGTATGAGTGCAACCTTCGGACTTGCAGAAGTTTATCTCCCACTGTGATTTCATTGTTTAGTTCCTGGCCTGGGTTTCTGCAAGGACTCAAGGTGAGACCATTTAGGAACCTCAGATCCAGCAGCTGGTGAGCACTTGATGACTAGAGGCCAGAGCCTCAGAAAGATTTGGCACTGTCAGAGCTGTAGAGATAAATTAACAACAGAAAAAGGAGAGGGAAAGAGAAAATAGATGATTATCACTGGCGTTACTGATGTTCCTGATAAATGCAGAGTGTTTTATAATCTGAAATGCAATCTCTATAGTCCCAAATTGGGGGTTGTTTTTTATTTCCCCTCTATTGCAAGGACTTTTTCAACATGGTGGGAGTACCTGTTTACTGCTAATTATCTGAGTCTGAGCAGATTCTCTTGGCCAGCCTTTTACTACTTCAGATTTTCTTGCCTTTCCAGCATACGTAACTCAGAGCTGGGTTTCCTTTCTGAATCAAGCATTGCACTCACAGCTTCTGTAATATACTACAGTGGTTTCTATGATTAATTTTTTTATTTTGTTTTTGTTTTTTCCCCACCAAACTCTTACAGAAGTTGTGCTTTCATGCCCCAATAACTCAAGTGACCCTCATCTGAACAGGGATTCATTGCCTGAAAACTGCTTACAGATAGTTTTGTTTCTTGAATTAGTGTTGCTTCTCTTTAATATTTTTGTTTTGTCTGTTTAAATCATGTCATTTACAACTATAGAAATCCCTTCTTGTGCTCTTTTCTTTGGCATAAAATACTGTTTGAAACAGAACTCTGTATTTTACCTCTTAAGATATTAACTTTTTCCCACATGTGGCTTTAGGCACATAAAGAGTTTGCCTGCAGTGGCTCTAGAGCAGCAGGAGGTCTTGTCCTATGGAACTTATTACTCTTCCTTGATTAAGCATGAGCTCATGGCAAATAACTAAAACAGTGAGGGGGAATTAAGGGTGAGAATTTGAGAGGCTGGGCACTGCAGGAACTGATGCTGAATGATCCCCAGCTAAACCAACAACCTTGATCTCAGTTGGCGTTCCCTGGTGGTGAATTGGAGCATGTCTCTGTAGTCAGGTGCAGAGCCACGTTTCAGAAGGAAGGGCAATTGGCTGGGTATAAATAGTGCTTTGTTTCGATATATAAAGATGAATCCATGTGATATGGCTTTTTCTTTTTTTAGATGGACTATTCTCTGAAAAGCTATGTGACCTCTGTGTTGCTTTAACTGCAAAAGCTGACTCATTTCAGATTTGCTTTCCTATTTGACTAAGTTTTATTTGTGAGATTTTACTAAGCCACTGCTTAGGCTGTGGAGTTAAATGACTTTGCCTCTGTTTTTATCACCATGTCATTGTGTCAATGAGTTAGAGTGTGCACCAACTTGCAATATTCCTGTTTCAGACTTCATTCACCTTTTCAGTCGTGTTTATAATAGGTGAATAAAAAAGCAGGAGGTGTGAAATTGTTAAAATTGATCTTCAACAACTACAGCAGGCATGGGGAGAGAAAAAGCTGCTTATATTCAGATTCTTGAAGCAGTGCAGGTTTTATGTTGGTGCCTCTGCATATATGCAGTGCTTGAAACTGCTCTGTGTTTATCTTACATCCTTCTTAGGTTATTTATAACTCTTGTATGTCTATTTCTGTCTCAGCATTTAGGAATAAATTAGGTTTTACTCTTCCTTGTTACTTTAGAGTGCTAATGGGACTTATGTGAATTTTAAAGGACCAAAGAGCTAAGATGTCTCACTAGGAAGACAAATATTTTTTTATTAAAGAGATAGGAGTCAATAAGTAAATGAATGCCTTCGCAAGAATTCATTTATTAATGGACAGAGGTATGAAATCAATCAATCAAAGTGCTAATGGCAGACATCCTGTCTTAAACATTCACTCTGTATTGGCTGATTCATACTTCATTGTTGCATGAATCAGCCAAATGTTGCAGCTTCATTTGGGACAGTATTTTTAGTCAAGAATATCAAACAGTGAAATAGATTTTTTTTTTTTTCTTTTAATTTCACCATGCTTTAATTTGTTGTTTTATGATGTTTTGGTACTGGGAGTCCCTTAACACAGCCAAAAGCTCGTTTTGAGTTTTCCTGTAGCTGTCGTAAATGTGTCCAGCTTCTTTTAATCCAGCAAGCTGCTGTGGGGTTTTTTTATAATTTTCACTGTTTTCCTCTGAACTCATAATCGTAGCTCTCTTTCTAGTCATAGTCCTAAACATTAGCTCACTAATAACCATTATAGCTTCATATAGCAGTAGCTTCACTGCTCGAGCCTGGAAATTTAGCTGAGTTCAGACACGAACTGGCATATGTGGCATAAACTCAGGGATGAAGTTTAGCCTGTATTACAAAACTGATTGCACAATATTACTTTCCTTTGATATTAAAGGCAAACCAAATATTAAATAAAGTTTTTGTTGAGGAACAAAATCAGTTTTGAAAAATTTCAGAATGCTTTTTTGAAAATGGTCATGTTTTCCTATCAGGAAACAGAAGTTTTCTGATAGTTCTATGAGGTTCATTGTAGTCAGAGAATTTCTGCCTGTATCTGGTCCACATATGCATATATACATTATGTCTCTCTATATAGGCATACATACATATATGAACACATACTGTTTTATTACGTTTTCAAGTTCCAGCTTTCCTTACTACACAAGATGTGTAGACCAGCTTTTTGGATAATTTTGTTCCAGATGTCTGAGTTTATGACTTTGCAAATTGCATTTTGCTGGTAATTTCTGATCACGTTTCTAATCCCTCTAATCTGGAGTTTTCATTACCATGCTGTTTACTATCTTCCTGATCATTATTTTAATTATTAAATAGGACTAACAACAATGCCTCCAAACCTCAATCATTTGTAATTTAATATAATCTTTTGTTTGCACAACTTAAGCTATCTTGTATTTTGTAGGGTAGTTCTCACCTCCAACATGATAAGAATTAATTGAGAGGAAATTTATGCAATGTAGTTTTGAATCTCTAAAAGCCAAATCTTTTAAATCTGCTAATGGCCTCCATCTACTAATCTTGTTTTGTCAACAAAAATAGTAATGCAATCAGTTCAGCACAAAGAATCTGCCTGTTGCAAGCTCATTCTCTTTTCTTCTAGAATTTGAGTTGAGGCTGCTGTTGGTTCAAAGATGTCTGAATCTGTTTGCTCAAATTAAAAAAATGAAGTTGTGTCTCTAGTTCATAAGAACAGAATTCTGGTGTCAAAAAAAAATGTTCTAAAGCTACCCTGCAATTATTAGCTGTGCCAGAATATAGCATAGTGCATTGGCAGGTCTCTGGACTTGTCAGAAAAGTTATGTGAAGAGGATAGAAATCACCACAAGCAACACAGTAATTTTAAAGTCTTCACTTCTGGTCAAAAAAAAAGAAGCTTGGTTTCAGAGTATCCTTTCCAAAGCAGCAAATTAATTTCAACAATAGTTGCAGGTGGGCAAGAACAATGTGAGATACTTGAACACTTTTACAAAAAGGTCATAGTGAAAATTTTACTCCTGCTTGTGAGGACTGATCCCCTTCTCCCAGCTGTTTGCCAGAAGCTGTTCTGTATTACTGGCTGTTACTGGTTTGTGAAGGTCTCACTTACAGAAGGCTGGTTTTTATTTTTGGATCTTCTTTCTGATGGTCCAGGCAATTATTTATTCTCTGTTCATGCAGTGAATATCTTGTGTCCTTTGGCTCTTTTAGTAGGTCTGAATTTCAGAACTGGTCTATGTGAACATACTGATTGGCAATTCAGTTTTTCCTGTCTGCTTGCTGAAGACATCGCTGTGATAGAGCTGTCTGCTCCTCAGAAAAATGCTGCAGAGAGGTATGATCTTTTTTTTTTTTTTTTCCACTGTAGTGGACAGGTTTTTGAATTCTGGATAAACTGAAAAATCAATTCTGCCTGGCTTTCACTGAAAAGTATTAGCATTGCTGGAAGGCCACATTTCTCAGGGCAAGGACTTAGCAGCAGCACCCACCATAAAGCAGAGGATAATGGTGTTTTCTGGTCTTTGTTTTCTAACCAGATTATACTGAGTTTGTGGGAGGTTTTGTCTCCTTTTCCAAAACTGAATGTCTCCAGTTATGTTGGGTCAGTCAGAGGCCTATAAGCAGCCAGTCAGGAAAAGCACAATTACTATTTTCTTTGTTATGGTTGCTCTATTTTGGTTGCTCACTTCTCAGACCCATTCAACTTCTCCCAATCACAGCATCTATTACTCAGCTGGAGGGGAAATCTGGATATTCTGTAGTAGCAATGTTCCCCATTGAACAGCCATGGCAGGAGTAAGACACCTGTAATTAGTTCATAAAACCAAGGAGAGCACAATGCAGATGTAACCTTCTGAAGGATTTGACTAAAATAGATATCAAATAGTCTTCCAGAGCTTTCTGAACTGCAGTTTTAGGCCTTTTCCTTTAGATTATCTGGTACTTAAGAAGGACTAGAGGACAAAGAGAGAAAGGAAGGAAAGAACTGATCCAGTCTATTGCTTCTCTCTGCAAACTAAAATCTCATCAGGAGCACAATCTGTCTTCAACATTTTCTGTTCTTTCCTTGTTTTTCACTGACTGACTGTGTTTAAACATCTCATGTTATTTAGAAAGTCTGGCTTCAGTTATTTTCTTTTGTAAGTTTGGAGAAGAAGTGAGCATTTGGAATAATTGATGTGTTGCCCCATTGCAAAGTTGAGGTGCGTTCTGTTCCTTTCTCTGTAGATTGATCCAATTACTGCTTATTGGTGCTAGTTAGAGAAAATCTGCTTTTGTTAAAGTTAGTAGTGACAATAATATGCAGTTAGTTACTGACTTTTTGGGACAGCAACTATTTCAGATGAGGATACATTAATTTTTAAAGAGCTTCTGGTACCCTATAGTACAAAAATTTGTTTCAGGCTATACATCTGCCTGGTTTTACTCCTGATTTTGTTAACACAATTAAAATGCTGTGCTCAAATAAAGACATCTGCAGCTGGTATTGTAGCATATCCCTAAATCCTTCTGGACAGGAAAGGAATGGCAATGTGTGCTCACATTATTTTAGAAGCATTGTGTGCAAGGCTTTCTAAACTTTCCCTTTCCTGAGACTGTTCACCAGGAAACTTTTTTCCAGGTTTCTTTCACTTTTGCTCTATTTGTGACTTTTAAAATATAGATATTGGTGTTCCCAGCAATGCAAAAACTATGGGGGAAAAAGAAAATTAGTGTGGTTCCTAAAATTAGCTAAGCATATTTCTGACATTCCTTGGGGGAAATGCTTTTAAAGGTTAGTTGGGGTTTTGGTGGTTTTTTTTTTTGATAGGTGGGAAGAAAGCAGTGTATGACGAGCCACCCAGAGTCTGACTTCAGCTCAAACAACATACTGCTTTGGGACTTACATCAGCTAGATTCATAGAAGAAGTCAGTTTTTGAAGATAAAACACTTTGTTACAGTTTTTGACATTAAGCTGGATTTTGAGTGTTTGGAAATGTTTGTATTTTTTCCTTGCCTGTTCACTGTGCCAAGTGAATTCAGTGAGACTTCTGTTTATTGTTAAATCTTTGTATTAGGAAGATGCCTGACTGAAAGGTAAATGTTCCACTAATGAACACAAGAAGGAAGATTGCAAGTATTTGGAAAAGCACAGGATGCAAACTGTTCCTGCAGGTATCAAGGTTCTACCGTGTGTGGGATAATAGATAAAATACTATTTTGTCAGGGTACAGTAGTAACATCAAAATGCCCCAAAATTTCTTCAAGGCAAAGAAACTTGAGTCACAAACAGACTGTCTCATACAGAGAATTATATCAGTATTACATTTAATTTAAGTTTATTCATACTTGGAAGTGTGTCTATATAAATGCTTATATAGGACCAGGATAATTTGTTACAATGTGGGCTTTTGAGTCCTGCTTTAGCTTGATAAATTGAAAGTACCAGTAGAAGGATGCAGAATGCCATGGGGGTGGCAGAATCAACCAGAATGCTGATGGCTTGCTAAAGCCACAAGGTAGCCTTTGAAATATGTGTTCAGGTTCCCTCTTCCTGGCTTGTCTGTATTCATCCTCAGGACTTTCCCTGGCTCAGTAGGTTTCAAGCATGGTTTAGGTTCTGAGGTCCAAACTAGTGACTTAATTCAGCCTTTTCAAACTTTAAATTACATCTTCAATTCTTATGAACCTGAAAATGACTAAATATGTCTGCACCTTTTGTCATTTTGGGTTTTTTCACCTGATTTTGGACAGTACAGGCTTGAAGCGGATCTTAGTCTACACTGACCTTGTCTGCATGTAGACAAAAGAAAAGGCTGCAATTCAGTGTGAGTGGGTATGAGGGAAGGCTTAATTTAACCCACTCTGTGGTGTTCAGAACAAGTACAGTGTTGGTAGTTGAAAAAGAAAATACAAAAATAATGGTTGATATTTCTTTTATAATCTATTCCAAAAGTGAAGTGCAAATCTGTAGGCACAGTCCAGAGTAACAATCAGTGGATGTATTTCCTTATTCCATTATTCATCTCTTTCACAAGATTCTTTTGTTTCTGAATGCCAAAGACTTCCTAAGTCTTCACTACAAAATAAGATGTTAAGATGAACTTTTATATGCCTCAAAAAATTATGGAAAGCTATGTCTCTCAGTTATTTTGGCCAGGTTTTTTTGCTTTTCAGGCTAATGGAAAATGGCCTTTACAAAACATTGTTATGTCCCTGTTTTAATTTTACCTTGTTTTCTTTTGACTTGATATATGTTCCTTTCTTATAGGTATAACTTCTGTTCTATGATGTTAATTAGAATGAGCACATACAGTAGGCAGGGTAATTTATCTTGTATGTACAGTTAGAAATCAGTTTTTTGGGCAAATGACTGCATTTTTGGCATGGAAAGCATAGGGACATATGGACATGTGATTGAATGTAAAAGAGCTAATTTAGTTTGTGACTCTTCTGACCGTGTCTCAGAATGGAAGTGAGAAATAAGTCACAGATTTGTATAAATTAAGGCTGTAAATGACTACTGTGATTATTTCGTGAGCATTGACCTCGCCTGCATGCTGGTTTTCAATCCAACACCTTTGTTTGAATTAGACCAGGTACTGTCTTTAAACCTATTCAATTGTGATTTCAAGGTGTGCAGAGAATTCTGGGTAAGCTATTAATGAACCTTACCATAACAAATTTCTTATCTGAATATTCCTGTCTTCAGGTTCAGTTATTGCAGCCTTGTTCTCTCTTTAATTATGACACTGAAGAGGTTTCCCTGCCATCAAATTCTGCTCTCCCTGCAGATCCCTATTACACCACAATGAAATCCTCCCCTAGCCACATCTCTAGAATAACCAACTTTTAGATTTTTTTTAGTTCAAAATATTAAGTAATCATTTTGTGGTTGTTGCATTATAAATATTTTTAATTTTTCCATATTTCTATTAAAAGCTGGGCATCAGAACTGTATGTGTCATTCCTGCAGGTCTTTTTCTGTAGACAAGTACAAGATTAAAATACTTATTTACATCTCAGTGTTTCTTTGCTTTAGAGGGTTTAGCTCTTTCAAGCTGTTGCAGTCTGTGCTCAGTTTTCCATTTTTGAATGTCTGATAGATGTAAATTGGCTATGGAAATTCTGCCCATAGCTGCACCTTCACTGCTAAAGAAGGATAGGCACAAATCATTGCTGTTACCAAAAACTTCAAGACATTGGAAACCTGTATCACCATCTGAAGGTATTTAAAGATTTGCTGTGTCTGTGGTTTTGGTCACAGGTCTACAACAGAATTTCAAAAGATACAATCTTGGGTAGAGCCTTTTGAAAACCAGCAAAGAGGGAACTCAGGGGAGGAAGATGTGAAAAAAGTTGGTGGCAGGGATGTGAGTTTCATACGGTGATTAAAGTTTGGCAAAACATGATGGGGATTGTGATGCCATCTGTTCTGTCTCCATTTGATTACATCCTCTTGGGATCAGTGACAGCTTGATATTCCAGTGGACCTGGAGACAGCACTAGATAGCAGATCAGTAGATTTGATGGTAAATTTTGCACCTTTCAGTCCTGATCTTTTCCTCTTTAGTGTCAGATTAAGGATGGCACAGCCAGGGATAAAGCAAGAAAAACCCCACTTTGTCCATGTTTCATGTTAAACTTCATCCCTGCCCTCCCTGTGTTTCTGTGTTGGGTTTTGCCCTGTCCCCTGTCACTCGTGGGTCAGAGGCTGATTGACTGCAGTCTGTCTGTGACAATTCATTATTTACCACTCCACTTTTTAGTCACCTGTAGTCTTCATGGTAACAATTTTATGGATGGCATTTTATCAAGTTATTGACAACATTTTAAAATAGATATTTAGTAAGCAATCACTTTGGCATTCACACTTGAAACAGTCCCTTAACAATATTAATTTAACAGTTAAAATTTTATTTTGAAAGCTTTATAATTGGATGGATTTAAATTGATTTATGGCCAGTCACATACTCTCTGATATAATCCTGGTTTCTAGCTATATTCAGCTACTCTTACACACTAGAGCAAAGTTTAGATTAGGTGTAGCAGAAGGAAAGTAGGCTTATGTCAAGGGCTTCTGAAAACCCTCCCTCATAAAGAGAGTGTAAGTGGCTAGAACTGTTGTTTCATTTAAATGGCAAACACAAGAAACTAATAAATACAGATTACCTAAGTAAATCAAAATTAGGGTGCTTCTGTCGAAGTACAAATCTGCTGTCACAAAAATTTCTATAAAGTTATCTAATTTCCATATGTAGGCTTTCTATTGGATAATGATTTATTCATCTAATGTTTCTCCGGAGATCTTAGCTAGCTGCAAGAGAAGATATCTTGAATAAAAATAAATCCTCATTGTTTTTTGAATTTCTGTATAAAAGGTTGACACTGCTTTGCAAAGATTTCAGAATAAATGTTTTGTTTCTATTATACTTCTGTTTCAGAAAAAAGAGGTTACTCAGTCTATTATTCAGCTCTGTGGTCCGTGGATTGTTACCTGCCATATATATATTTTTGCAAGTGTTTAATCTCTCCAAGGTGTGAGAGGAGGACCTTTCAGATGTAAAACATCTAGTTAAAATTGTATTTGAGGCTACCAGTCTGAACAAGAACTGCTCTTTTGTTTCAATCCTGCAAATTGTATAAAACGAGAGGCCTGTAAATGTTTGGGTTTGCTACTTGAGACTGGTTTTTGTTCTGCAAGTACTCATCATTCTTCCTGAGTGACAGTGGGAATGACAGCGAGACGTATGCTGAAATAAAATCACTGAAATAGTTGGGGGAAAAACTGTGGTTGCAGGCTCAAGCTTTCTTTGCTATTGTCTTCAATAAATGAAATTCTTAATTCTGGTCACTCTTTTTTTTTTTTTTTTTTTTTTTTCTTTTTTTTTTTCCTTTTTACTCTATTATTCTACTGGTGTTGGCTGTGTACACTGTGATCCTTGTAGCAGACTTCTGACTAAATGCTTAAGTAAAGCTTTTATTGTCCAGAAGTGGAGATGAGAATGAGTTCATCAGGATATTTCATATCTTGGTAAAAGCAGTAGGAGTGGTTGGGAAGGAATAGGAGGAATATTGGTAACACTAAGCTTTTGTGCTTGTGAAAAGAGGGAAGGAATCCTGAAGACTGGTGAAAGCACCAATGCTCTGCCAGGTCTCACCGTGATATTTTATCCAATAAGCAGCAAGCTACAGCTGAAAGGCAGAGGGTGGCTGGAATATTAGTCAGACCTGTTTGCAGGCAAAATAGCCTTCTAATATTTCCATGTGGCTGGAAACAAAAGCAGAAGCATATCCACAGGCCCACCTTTTCAGGATGAGATAATGCCCTTGCTCTTAAAGCCACAAGCTGCCTTCCCAGAGAACTGTTCTTGGGAGAGTTTGAGATAAATAATGGATCTACAGAGCTGCCTTTGCTGTTAAAGCAAGAGCAATACGTGAGGATGATGAGAGTATCTGTGCTCTCTGAGCTGTGCAGTGTAACCTGCACTTCAGCTGAGGTACCCTGTCAGTGAGCACTAAAACTGCTTGTAAAAAAATTCCCCACTGCTGCAGATAATTTTATGACACTGCCTTGAATATGACAGAACATCAATAGCCCTTGCTGAAACAGGACTTCAGATAAGGTGAGCCTCGGGCTATATGTACTCATTGTTATGGTTCTCTTTCCAATCTGGCATTTCAAAAAGTTATAGCAAATATTTTCTGAGTGAGGCCCTTGGCTGGCTGGCATTTGCCAGTGCAGCACTCCTTCAAGGCAGTCCAGCTCCTCCATTATCACAGGAATGCTTTAGACTGCGTCCTCAATAAGTGACTAACCTCTCTTCTGGACTGTCTCGTCCAGAAAATGTTCCAGGATGAAACTCTTCATTTCCATAGAATGTTTGGAAAATCTTGTCAGTGCAGTGGTCTTGCAGTGAAGTGAGTAATGAAGCTCACTTGAAGTGACTCATTTTCAGAGGCAGCTTTTTGTCCCAGGTGAGGGCAGAGAGACCTTCTGACAAGTTGTGCCAGGCATTTGAACACTTGCTTGTGGCTCTCTGAAATCCAGGCATGGTGAGAAACTTGCTCTGTTTTCTTAGGGATAAAAGTTCTGGGGTTTTAGTTCTTTCTTAAATGTTGTGGCTTCAAAATTATAATTACAGATATTTAGACACCTTTTAAAACAATTACGGGATATTTAATGTAATTTTTTATTCTTTCAAAGGTAATATACTGGTCTATGTGGAAATGTTTATTAACTACTTGCTCTCTAGTTATGTAATAGAAATGGAGTTTAGGTGATGCACATTCAATTGCTTGAGAACTGACATGTATTAAAAATATGTCAGATTATTTTCTTCTTAATGTTAGGTCCAGAGGCACTTGGATCTTCACAGTAGGTAGACATTAAGTTGGATAGTGTGCTGCAATGGAGCATAAATGGGTTTTTTTTGTTATTATTTCTTAAGGAAAGAAACAATGGTACTTTGTAGAAATCATTTAAAAGAGATGGAGTATGATCAGTCTTCATGGTTTGAATACTACAAAAAAGATTCCAAGTGATATTTACAGAGTCACACTCAGGATGTGAGGCTTTTGTGTGTATTTGCTGCTCAATGGGGACAGTAGGAAGTGCTTGACATTATGTAGACAATATTGAAGTGAAGGAAAAAGTTGTTTCTGCACAATATCTTTCCATGAATTGAACAGCACTGTTGTGATGTGGCACTGTATAAATGGCAAATATTTAAATGATGTGCTTGTAAGAATAAAACAGTGATGCTACCTGATACTGCTTCTAATCATTTTTAGAGATAGAGTTGTTGCAATTTCTCAGTATCTTTCATGGTATCACTAAAGAATTTATATGAAATGTCTATTTTTCTGGGGTTTTGTTAGATCCTGTATACTTATATTTATTGTATCTGGCTCAGTAATATTGTTTGTCTTTTATAATCTATATCACCTTCCCAGCCCATCAGTGCATTAGCTGACTGCAGGGCTGGTGATTTCGCTGTGCCTAATGGAAGGCAAATGCTTTTTATGTTCATTTTTAGCCAAATGATGTTGGCTGAGTTGTGAGCTAAGCAATTCATATGAGAGGAGATGTGTGGATTTACACTGAGAGTGAGGCCTAACAGAAAACTCCAGGAATGAGCTTAAAAAAGGTGCAAGTATTGTGGACACCTGAAAACTTCTTGAAATTGTATTGACCTCAAACTGGGTCCATTTTCTGTGGCAGAATAGTGTTCTGCTGCCTGTAGTCACCACACTTATGCTAAAGCTTCAGTTCCTTTCTGTGAAGAGATTCTTCAGTGATCCAAATTTGCCAGCAAGTTTTCCCTGGGCACAGGAAGGGAACCCTTACTGAAGTGGTTGTCTTTATTCAGCCATATGCCAACATTCTTTTCACTTATTTTAAGAAGGAAAGAAGCTGGGACAGGTTCTGATTTCTAAAAGTCTGAGAATAACAAAGTTGGATTACCTGTGTTAAGTTGGTGCCAGAAGGAAGAGGTTTGGTTCTAGTTCTTGCTGCCTAAAAAGAAGTAAATAAGACTACTTAGCTTGCTCTCTTTTTAATTTTTTTTAATTTAAAAAAAAATTATTAAAGCCACTAAACTGTAGATGTAATAGAATTTAGCAGAATTACCCTCTGTAGAGCCAGATAGCCAAGATATAATGAAATATAAGTCTATTATCTTTACACCAAATGGGACAATCAAATGCAGAACTAATCCTCTGTGTGCAATAGTAAATAGAATGAGCAGTATATATTAGCTGCTGAGGAGGAAAAAACATGTGGCAAAGGAAATTTTCGCATTAGATTTTAATCCTGTGGTGTATTTTACATCTCTCAAGAGTATTGGGCATCTCCATTACTGGATCTATAGCATTTTAAAGAGAGGAGCTACCCAGGTAACAGGTTTAACTATTCACTGTCAACTTTCAGGCCTAAGATTGTTTCTCTCAATTTAAAAAAAGCCTTTATATTGTTTAAAAAAAATACATAGGACTTTGTTTAATTGACTGTAGTGCTTAAGCAGTTTACATCTTCTCCTAAATTGATTTTACTGTTCTAATTAAGCCTACTTTTGACATCTCCTGTATTAGTACAGGCCACATAAAAATTAGACCCTCAAATTACACCGCTTTTCCATCTTGTACCTCTTGTTTTTGGTAAATGAAGGCTCAGCACAGGGTGTGACTGTATGGCTGAGAGCCAGGTAATGTGACAGTGGATCAGTCACCTCTCTGCTTTGTTTTGTCTGTGTTCAGGGCAGTGGGGAACAAACCCACAGCGATCTCCCTGCTGGCTTGGGGAGAATTGGTGTATTCCTGTCACTGTGTCACACATGAGCTGCCATAACACATGGATTGTGTGTGTGGATAGTGAACTTCTTTCCTGTCAAATTATTCCAGTCTAAGAGGAATGTCGTGGGTTTGGTTCCAAATCATTATCTCATTGTGTGTCTTTTAAAACTAAAGTGTGAACAGTATGAAAGGTACTATTTAGCATGACACATTGAACATGAAGTCTGGATGCTTAGCAAGCAAGAGAGCATCTGGAACTAGATAATTCTCAGAAAAGTGGAAAACCATCTGTGCTAGGCAGCCATAATCAAGCCCAAGACAAAAAGCTCCTCAGAATCCCAACAGGAAATATTGAAGCTCAGCTGCTTTCTTTTCCTGTGATCACTGCTTGCTCTTCAATGCTTCAGTACTTGTGGCTCAGATCAGTCAGACCAAGCACTACTACAATCTTTGCTGTATTCTAATTGTCAGCAAAAGTTTGCAGTAATAAGTTACTCAAAGTTTGCAGTAATGAGTTGCTTAACTGTGAATGGTATGTGAGAGGTATAGAAAGCAAAACAGCAGGAGAGGAGAGGTGTTTGCTTCTGCTCCACTGAAAGTATTGATGAGGACTTTGTTTATGTTGGTACAAGAGCAGCGTTGGTCAGGAGGGGAAAACATTAGAGATACACCTACTAAAATCTCTTTGAAACTGATGAGGTAGCTGGTAGCTAAATGAATTATTAAATACCATTTTCAATAAACAGGTTTTGGGGCTAGCTTTACTACTGCAAAGATGGCTTGTATATTGCAAATGGTCCTTCACTATAACCTAGAATTAATCATCTGTTCCTTGGAGCTATTGCCCCAAGTAAAAAAAATAAATACACCAAAACAGAAAAATTAATGTTGGCATTCATAAGTAATGTATTGTGCGGTTCTTATAAGGCACCCATGGCAAAGTTCCAGCAACAAAAGCTTTGGTGGCTCTGAGCTGCCTGTTATCTCTGAGGGAAGCAATTGTGGTTATTTAGTGCAGGAGAGTTAGATTTAGAGACTGCAATAACCATGAGGACAGTGTGAAGTATGTGGGAGTGGGAAGCATGTATCTGCTAACTGTATAGATTATTACTCACAGAATGCATGCAAAGAGATCTTTAGATTATCAGGCTCATGTTTTCTATTAAATGTTTTGATTGTTCATTGGCCATGTGTCAGTAGAAAAGTGATTCACATCCTCTAATTCATGCTTCCCATCCAAAGTGCAGATTGATGGTGCTCTACAGGAGCCTGCATCTTTATCTCCCTGCAGAAATCACACTGTCACACTCCAGGTGTCCCTTCTATCCTCAGGTTTGTGCTGTTTACTCAGAGCTGTGGTTCTCTTTGCCTGTTGTTTCAAGGCAGTACACTGTACTGGCTGTCTGTACTGCCAAATTGCCCCACGCATGTTTGGAAAGGTGCACCCCTCTTTTCTTCCTGGCTCCGTCCCTCTCAAAAAAAAGAAAAAAGAAGACAAAAGGTGACTCCAGAACTGACAGCTTTTTTCATCCCCTTATGTATGAACTAGGCAGCTAAGCAGGAGTTGGGGGGGTCAGGAGAGGTAGGCTGGTCTCCTCTGTGTGTGTGTGTGTGTGCAGAACAAAATACTGACTGGCCGTGAGTCCTGGTGGTGCCACAAGAACTTGAAGTGATAATGACTGCATTTCTCTTTTATTTTAGAATAGGTCTCTCTCTGATAGCAGTAAGACAAGTTTGCTCAATACACTTCTGCTCTGAGAAGTTTTAACTGTGGTGGAGGACCCAGATGGATTGATGATATGTTGGGGGTTTTTTACTCTATTTTTGTGAGGTGAGTTGTTTTTCCCTCTTACTGGGCTGACTCAGCTTTATTGAAAGAGCAGAAAAAAATTCTGTCAAAAGCAAACTGTAGAGAGAACAAGAGATGATTTTTTTATTTTTCTCGCCTTCTTGTCTCTGGTAATGAAATAAAACTAGGACAACTCTGATGGCTCCTTACACCCTATTTTATCATCTATCTCTGTTTTGCTTTTCTAAGAGCCTTGGAGGGCCCCTGCTCTTCAGAGAGAGATTTGGTGAAGTAAGGCCATGCATGTGCTGGGGATGCAGCTCACTGAACAGCCTTTGCCTTGCCTCCATGCTCATTGCCTGGAGCCCTCTGGAGAACTCGGGTCCCCTGTCCCTGTTTTCCAATGGGAGGCAGATGTTCTGGGCAGCAGGCAACCATCTTTTGACAGTAAATGAGGACCCCAAAGCTGGGAAGTATTCCTGGGTTCCTTGCTTTTTTTATCTTCAAAAAATGTTCTCTTCTGCAATATAGATTATTAATTTTGGAGACTGGAAAAAATAAAAATCTACTTAGTAAGCATGGAATTAGAGATCAAATTACTTGGGCAGTTTGCCAGAATGGGGAGTTAAATAGATTACAGATAAAGCCTTATTAATTAGTATCAAATCTGCTTTGGTGCCATATGGATCACAGTACTTTTTCCCTTTGCCTCTTCTTCTTGTCATTATCTCTCCATTTCCTTTTCTCTTTCTGATGTGTGCAAGTGATTGTGTTACTCTGAAAAGATTAAAAAATGGCTTAATCATATTGAAAGAAAATGCTATGAATCCTCTTGACTTTAATGGCAGTGAAATTTAAATACAGAAAAGTGCTCTAATTGGCAGGTAAAAATTGTTTGGGTCAAATAATTTTTATCTGATGGAGGAAAGATTAGTAAAGTGGTCCCAATTAATTCTGTGGTTCATTTCATCAGATCAGCAAAGTAGTGCTCTAGTTGTACCATAATTAGAGTTTTATATTTTACAGAAACATGCAAAAGAGTGTTTGAATACCTAGTTTTTAGTTTTATTTTTTTTAAGAATGTCCTACAAAAAAAACATTTAAATGTAGTACAGGGATTCAGAAGAAGGCAAAACTGAATTTTTAAAAACAACAGAACTTGTATTTTGGTATATTTGGTTTTGGAGAAACTTGCTTAATTCATCTGTGTCCCTATTTTTTAGCCAGTTTAATTATGTGCCATGATGGCAATTCAGCTCAATGCTTGAAAATTCTGTCTATTAAAAAACAAAATAATACCCCAAGAAACCTCTTCTTTTTTCTAGATTAAAGGAGCAAAATTTTGATGAAATTGCCAAAACTTTGATTTTGAAGAATATGTACAGGGAGAGGAATCCATTACTTGCCAATATGAGTTTTCCTTTTGGAACTTGACAGCTTCTGTGAGTTTTACTGTTTGGTGGATAATCCTCTCACAGTTGCTTTTCCATGGAAGACTAGAAATTAAGTTCTCCTCTTTACCTCTTCCACCATCACTTTTAACGTCCATAACAGACAGGAGATTTTCAATTCCAGGAAGATAAATATGGAACCATATAAATTGACCAACAGTGGAGTTATCGCAGAGCTGGTAGACTTACAGCTGCTCTTGTTGCAAAATATGCTTTTATCATTTCTGTAAAACAAATATACAGATGTAATTTGGTGGAACAGAAGGGAAGATGGAAAAAGTTATGGGTTATTTATATGCACACAGATGTCTTTATTCACATTATATTAAAATATTATACACTGAAATGTACACCACCAGTAACTTTGTGCACAATCCATGCACTCACGATAAAAAGTAGCAGATTTGATTTTTATGAACACTTCCCTCAATACGTGAAAGATCAGAAATTATGTGAACAAAAGTACATGCTGAAATACAAAAAAAAAACCTCTTTATTTATTCCAAGTGAAAAGCCACACCTTTCCAAATCATGCTATGCTCAGGGAAGCAGCTTCTGCGAGGTGAGATGCAGGGTAAGTAGCAAGGTTGTTAAAGAGTTAGAGAGAACAGGGAATATTTTTGAAAGGATGAGAGCACCGCATGGAAATAGATATCCATGATAGAAAGTTATGACATTTGGCAATACTGTGAAGCACAAATTGGGGTTTGTAATGATTCCAGAGAGCCTTCCCAAATCTTTATAGAGCTTGAATTAATCATGTGCCAGAGAAGCACATCAGAGCTACAGGAAACCAGAGGATGTGATGGCTCTGTTCACCTCATATATTGTTCTGCTGTGGTATTTGAGGGCTGGAATTCAGGAACTGGACTTATGCAGGAGTGTTGTATACTTGTAAGCTTTCTATGTGAATATAGCATAAATTTTAAATCAAAAGCAATAGGTTGGTGATGGGAAGTGCAGCCTGGAGTGCTCAGGTGGGCTTTTGGAATTTGTCATAGTGGTAAATATATATATATATAAACAGCATTCAGGACTTATAAACCGCCTTCTCTTATGTTACTTTTGAGCATGGTTTAGATATATCTATCTCCATATGTAAAATAGCATTTTATTTGGCACTGAAGCATTATCTTTTTGTGTTAATTTAATAGACTTTAAAACTGGATTTGTGGTCATAAATAGACCAGCACATCAATAGTATTAGAAGGACTTGTTGATCTGGAAAGATCAGACAGTCTGGAGACTGATCATTATCTATGCTTCAACAGTCTTGTTCTGCCCATCGCTTCATTCGTTGGAAATTCATAAAATTATCAGCTCAAATAAATGTCTAAATCCCTGTTCCACCTTGGAAATTTTTTCTTTTCTTCCTCCCACAAATTTTCAGAGAACATGTTAGAACAACATGAAGGTTTCTTGCACTTTGTCTGGTTTAGCTTAATCAAAAGCTTTTGGCACTGCTATGTGTACTGGCACTTGGTTGCTCTTCAACATCACATCCTGATCACATGAAAGCCTGAATCATTCTTCATGCTTCCAGGGCTTGCCCTAAAAATACACAAGAAATATATATTATGTAATGGCTGTCTTCTGTCTCAAGCTAAATAAGTGTTAATTAAAAGCAGGAAAGAGCACCTTAAGTTAAAAGAAAGAAAAAAGCTTTTAAGGCTTCTGTATTTTGGTTTAGTTAAAAAAACAAACAAACTCAAAAAAACCAAAAAAACAAAAAAAAACCCCAGAAACCACCCCCCAAAACAATCCAGACAGGAAACAGCATAATTTCGTGTCCCATGTAAAGGTAAGGAAAATAATTATATAATGTTTCTGCTTCAGTACCCTTCAGTCCGTCAGAAATGCTTTTAGTGCAAGTGAAAGTTTGTAATTACTGCTCAGCTGCTCTGATCACTCATTACACGACAGACTCTTACAAGGAGAAGAGATCATTTGCCTGTCAAGATTTAGTCACAGTCATTAGCACTCACCTTTATCTTGACAGAGAATAAAATGTTTTACTATAAGCTGCTAGTGATACATTCTGTGCACTGCTGCATTTCCTAAACAGGGAACCAATTAGAACTGCTATTACCCTGTACCCTTTCCTGGTGTATGTGGACACTTATTTTATTTCACTGAGCAATATTTTTTTATTGTTCACCCTTTCTGTCACATTTAGATATGCACAAGCACAACATAATGAGAAGGTCACAAGTACTAGGTCAGAGTAAGGATTGGGACACAAGATAAAGCACAGGTGTTCACTTCTGATGCATTTTGGTTACATAATTTTATACTGACTGCTGGGTGTCAGAACTATAGCACAAAGAATTCAGGCTCTATGTCATGAAACTATATGAAAAAAGGGTTAAATATATTTTAATCATCTTTGGTGATATGTGAATGTGTCTGGGCCTTTCCAGGTATTTTGCTCCTGCTTCGAGTTCCTCTGTAGTGTGAAGGTCCCAGAGAGGCAGGGAGAGGCAGAGTAACACCACTCACAGTCCTGTGATTTCCTTTGGGTGGAAATAACTGCACTGCACTTGAGTGCTCCTCCACAGCTCATGGATACCAGCTGGTGATACTGACAGTGCTCAAACACCTTTGGATCTGTAATTTCAGAAAGGATTTTTGTTGGTATAAACTAATACAGCTCTGCTGGCTCAAAATTTTGATTGAGTCTGAAGCCTTCAATTATTAAACAATTGTATTTTTACACATTGGGAAATTCAATTCTCAAGTATCCTTAAAAATTTAAAAGGAGTGAAGTCCACTGTGTTAATTTTAGATGAGCCCAGTGAACTGGGATTGTGTGATCTCTTGCAGTCTTAATTTCAGGGAACTAAAATTATTGCATCAGGAACATGTTCCTTCCTCCTCATACTTGTTCTTTTATTCCTTTTTCTTTTGTCATTAGTACCAAAAGTGCAAGCAATAGTGCTTTATTTAGTCAGGATTATTGTTTGGGGTTTTTTTAAAGTATAGCCTTGGCCCATAGAGACAGTCAGTCATGAAAGAACCAGCTTAGTGGGAGAAAGAGCTTAGTCTGAGAGAACTGGTTTGTGCTTTTGGAAAACAGGATAGAAAAATGTAAAAATATTTGGAAATCAGAGTTTAGTGCTGTGCTACACTGAACTAAAACCTGCTGTAGAATCCTTGTCCCCAGAAAGTACTATTCACTGAGCCAGCCTCTCAGGGCTGTTCAACAGAGTGTGCTGCACTGCATTAGGGTTGATTTTTTATTTGTTTTATTTTCTGATCATTGGAATGGAGAGAGGAATGAGATTATCCAACAGCATTTGACACAAGTAAAATCCTCCCCTTACTACTGAGGCTGTAGCAGTGAACAAAGACCTGTCAGGGAAGAGGTTATGGAGAACACCTGATGGTGAGACAGGAATAAACCCTCTCCCACAGTCTGCACAGCACTGGGTAGCTGTGTGGCCTAGTGATGGAAGGGAAAAGGCAGTGGGAGGGCAGGGAGTGTCGTGTTCCTGTGTTCAGGGCTTTGGAGTGATGTAGGTCCTTGTTTTACAGACATGTATGGGTCTTCTTGCAGTTTTGGAAGTACTTTAACACTTACATGGCGTGTACTTTATGACTAATGTGAATATGACCTAGATATGGCCTGTTTAATCCTCCTCATAGTTGCATCTGAGGTAGAGTTAAGGCTTCTCTTTCAATTTTTTTAGTTTGGGAGTGAGCTGAGAGAAGGCAGCCTACACAGCATACAGCCCTGGGTGCCTTCTTCAGTGAAATATTGTCAGGCATTCATTGGCATAATACCAGCAAATTCAATGTCATTTTGTTGATGTTTTCTTCTGCTGAGTAGTCAGGAACAGAAATACATAATTTCCAACTGTGGAAGCATGCTCACAGCAAAGTGAAAGTCTTTAAACTATGAGAGTAAGTGCTTGTGAGAGTGCCTGGGGAGGGAAGGCGGTGTCTGCAGTGTAGGTTGTGCTCTGTTTCTGTTTAGAGAGCTGCAGCCAGCCAGTTGGGAAGCAGAAGCAGCTCAGGTGATCAGTCTGAAGAATGGATTACAAATAGCACAAATAGATGTCTGACATATTAGTTGCAGGGGATTGTTTCTACAAATCTTTGTTTGCAGTGGTTGCTAGTGGAATAACCCTCAATATCAAATTTATTAGCAATGTTTCGTGCTCATGATGAACTTGTGGACAGAAAAACGAGCTCTGTTAGTTCTGTAAATGGTGAATACTTCTGGCAGAGGCATGTTGTCAAACTGCCTCACCTTTTTCCGGGTATTAGTCAAAGCAGGATCTGACCAGTGCCTGCAGGACTCCCTATGGCAGTAGAAGCTTCTCAATCTGTAGGCTGACAAGACACCTTGTTCCACAGAAAGGCTGTGTCCTTAGTGAACCTAACATTTTTATAGTTGCTTTGTTAATCTTTATCATAATCTTCCAGGTTTATGTTCAGTTTCATTTTGAAATAATTCTCAGGTTCAGGTTAGAGAAGGGTCATTTAGCACTTAAAATTCATAGTAGAGGTGTTTCTGATCAGCCACATTGAAACCATTCCAGGAAGTCACAGCATGCCTGCTGCAAGAAGGGTGAGCATCCTTTAGTGCTAAAACTGGAACATCTTGTTTGTCTTTTTTATCCAGTTGCAACCTGGCAGGCCCTGGGAGGGGTGGTTGTGTAGAAACAGTGCCCTGGTGAAAATTCCACGGGGCTGTCTTCTTTGGCTTGTGAACTGTACCTTTGTTCATGTATGTGCTTTGTGCTTCCCTTGCTGCTGCCATTAGCACTGCAGAATATCTGATTCTGATTTGTCACAGGAATTGTCACACTTTTGTTGCCTCCTGCCCTCATGCATGGCTGCTGAGCACAGACTGGAGAGGGGTGGGTGGGGAGAGCTGTGTGACTGAGCTCTTTGCATGATGCCTCTCCTTGAACCTGACTCACGGGCTGCCAGGGACACAGCTCCAGGTAAAACAGAACAGAACTCTGAAAATTTCAGACTTGCATACTGAACTCCTAGTGGTGAGTTTTTCCTGTGTTTAAATGAAGCAAAACTTTACCCAGAGCAAGAGCTACATCTATGCACAAGCAGAAATTAGGACTCTAAACAGCATAGCAGTAGTCTGCCAAAATACCCTGATGCTGGGAATGAACCCAAAAAGTTGCTATTTTCACCTATAACTGGTGAGCATTAAGAGTGTGGATGATTTTTTATGGATTTTTCTTCCCATTTCTCAACCACATCTAAAGCTATCAGCATAGAACAGAGCAATTATTTCCAGCTATTCACACTGGATAAGTGGACAAATCTTGTTACGCACACTTAACTTGTCGTGGTTTGTGATTAAGCCAGAAAGCACTTTTTTCCTCTCTAAAACACTTGTTATCAAATGAAATTTAAAATGCAATCCATGTAAAGCAATTCATGTAGCCTAGGAGATTATCTTGGGAAATTTCATCTGATGCTGGAACCCTTTGGGCTTCACAACAGCAGCAGTACCAACAATTTCATAGTAATAGCCATATCTACACAAAGCAACACAAAAACAGCGGTCTGAACAGAAAAAAACCCCACTAGATTCAAATAGCTGTGCTATAAAGCATTATTAATCCAGAAATGCTGCATATTTCTTGTGGTAAAATAGCATTCTTAATTTTTTTCTAAGGAACATTTTCTCAAAGCCACATTTAAGGCAAGTAACACTTGCAAACAGATACAGCTGGTCACATAATTTGCTTGTGTACAAGTTATAGTTCCCATTTCTTCTTAGAAGTTCTGTTTCTGTGTCCCAAAACACTAATGCTAATGGTTTAAAAACAGATTTTTGGACTGGAATACAAGTACTATTAGGAAAAGGGATTTGTTTTGCCCTCTGAATTCTACAGCAGATATTAATGGTATGCTGTAACAAGTTCTCCACATAGTGAGTCTCTCAAAGAAATGGACTGTGATTTTGAGTTGTGTGGTAGTATCTTCACACTCTGCTACTAATCAAAAATAACTGGCCCATTGTAAGTGTATCCTCTGGGTTTTAGTTTTATTTCCAGATCTGAGGTTGAATAAACAAGGGTCACAGTTCCTCAGAAATCTGAATTTTTGAGTCTGTTGAAAAGTTAACCCAGCATGAGGAAAAAAGCTCTGAGAGCTAAAAATTATGTCTTAGTGTGGACCTAGAACTGTGCCTTATTCCTCATTTTACTTACTGAATAACAGCCCTGAAAGTCAATAATTCTCAAGAAATATTTAAGAATTTTAGGATCTTATCCTTTATGGTAGAGCTGCAAAGTCTGAATTGCTCTGGATCCAACAGGACTTATTGCAGTGATTCTTGGAGAGCATTCTGTGATGGAGATAAAAGGTGGGACTCTGTGCTCAGCTGAGAAAGCATCGACACTGTGTCAGTATTTGAGCACAGAGATGTGACAAAAACAGTAGGTGAGACAGCAATGTGTAACTAAGATTGCTAGAGTGCAGAGTCCCAGTTCAGAGGGGAGGGAGCATTTGGAAAAAGAAAGGATCACAATCAGTTTCAACTGAGCAAGCAAAAAGAGACTTCATAAATATTGTATGAAAGAAGAAAATGAAGGGATGTGTGTAGTCTTCTTTAATAGAGGGAAGGAATAAACTGATCTCAGGGAATTCAGGAAAGTTATAGAGCTAACAAATCTTGGTCCTTCTTTCAGAGAATAGTGGGAATATAATTTGGACAGCACCAAGACTCCCCATAGGAGCAAACCCCATGTAGTGCCCCATAACATTGCTCTCTTCCCATCAGCTGAGGCTTCATTTTTCAACACACTGGTTCCCAGTCCTGACAAAGCAGGAGCTGTGTCAGTGCAGGAGTGCTAATCTGTCTGACAGCTCTCATGCAGGACAGTTGGCATCTCTGAATTTTGCATCAGCATGACCTGGAATGAAATACCAAAAATGGGCAAATGTCTGACAGAATGGAATTAATTGAGACTGAGTTTGCAATCTGTTTTCCTTGGAAAAGAAATGAGTCTTTACCAGTGAAAATACTAAACATTATTTTTAATTTATTTTAAAATACATAACTAATGAACTTGCATATGGCAACACTGTAAATTTTTTTCCAGTACAGAGATCCGTGTTCATACCAAAGCAGGCCACTCATCAGCCTCATAGAAATTGAGGAGATGCTTTCTTAGTGTCTCCATGCAATTTCAGAAACAGGTTTACCATTTTGTTCTCTTTAAAATGAGAGTTCTCAGGTCCTCACAGTAAGATTTGCAGACAACTCTTTGTAAGGATGAAATAAAGTGAAAAAGTAATGAAGCATCAGAAAAAATAGTGCAGAAAAGGATTCAGAGTTTCTTTCCTTGTCTCACTCATGTTTCTACACTCCTATTTTAAATGCAAAGCAATATATTTTCCATATTTCAGGCTGGCATTATAGTTTTTCTAACATTTAAAGTATACTGTTTTTACTGCAGGGGAAAAAAAAAAATAATTATATGAGTGAAGAATTATCCTAAGAGTCAGATCTAGAACAGGGAGTCAAGACATGCATTTGGTCCTGGAGATACTGTATTGGAATCAAGCACCAATAAAAAGAAGAATGCATAACTAAAAGTACTCAGAAGCAAAATCTAAGGGAGACAGCCAGAAAGGCCAAGACTGAAGAGAATTGAAAACCAACCAAACAAATGTAATCTACCCTACTGAGATTTTAGTAATAAAGTAAGAAGGAAAGTAAAGAAAAATACAAGCCTAAGTATGCACTGAAAAAGGGTGAAACATTCTTTCTGTTTTCATTTAAGTCATTCCTGCTTATATTGGGTATGTACTTAATGAAAATGGGATTAATGAGAAGACAGAAGTCAAAGCAGGTCAAATAAATGTAATAGTAAAGAATGGTGTAAATCCACAGGGACAGGACCAAGAAAGCCACCCTAAGGCACTTTAAAATGGACCACTTGCTAATGAATTCCTAAAGGAAACACTTATTTAAAGGGACTTGAGTAAATTTGCAGCTGGTCATCTTCACTGTAATCCCCGGACTGTTATGTACTAAGTTATTACCTAGGCAGTTGTTGTGTAGCTTCAGGATAGTGAGTCAATAAAGTTAAATCTAGCCAAGGTAAATTTATGAGTATCAGATTACATTAATTTATCCCCCACTCTCCTTTTTTCCCCCTTTAGTTCTTGGTCTTCTAGTCTTGTTTCAAAAAAAAAAAAGAATATTAAAAGACAAGAAAAAAAAAAAGGCAGTGATGAATGGTCATTTTGGCCAAGGAGTAGTTACCAGAAAGACCTCATGCAAATTTGTTGTGGGAATTGTGTCATTCCATGCGTTTGTAGCTGGGCAAAAAATGAGGTTGAGGATTAAACCAAAAATATTTACAATTGAAGAAAAAGATCAGGGTAGCTCAACAAAAGTCTGCTTAGGAAGAGCTGCAAAATGATTTTTCAGTGCTGAATGACTAGGTGAGGAATAGCAGCTGAAATCCAATGCTGATAAATGTAAAATAATGATACCAGGAAAAATAACTTCTAAGGCATATGCCATGTTAAGTTTTACCTTAGCTACTCCCATTCAGAAGGACCTTCTTTAAGGTCACTGAGCATAGCTCACTGCAAATATCATCTGTGTGCTCAGTCACACCGAAAAGGCAAATAGACTCGTAAAAATTATTAGGGGAAAAAAGGAGAACAAAATAGAAAACATCTTTATGCCATCTATAAATCTAGGCTTTCCTTGCACAGTGAGCTCAACAGGCAGCTCTGGTCACTCCTTGAAAAATGGCAGAGGGAAAGCAAATCCTGAGAAGGGCAGCAGAGATGCTGAGAGGTAGGAAATGCCTTGTTTGTGCAGATCTGGTTAGGCACACCCTGAGGACTCATAGAAGGAATACAGCTGGGACATGCAGACACAGAAGGCACAGAGGACATTTCACTAATTCTCATGGCAGTCAGTGGTGCTGAGCACTGTTGCATTCAGTTATAGCTCCTCTTTCCTTCAGCTGGATTGAATATGGATATAGCCTCTGTGAAAGTACATGCCTTGCTCCACAGAATTTTTCTCATTTAAGCATATTTTGGTAGGGTTTTAAAGAAATCTCTGTTATGATGTTACTGAATGTATTTGCAAAAAGTTCTCTCTGGCCCATGGGAAATGAGATATTTTTAATAGTGCTCCTCAGGCATGACTCACATGAGTCTCAATGTTTTGGTCAATATTATGATTCTGCAGTATAAGCACATCAATCCTTGAACGAGGACCGAGTCCAGGAAGAGGAAAGATTGGTTAATTAGTGAGGTTTATTCTGTTAAATGTCTTTGTATCTTTACCATTGAGTTCTGTGTTGTTTTGGGTTTTTTCCTAATGTAAATTTTTGATCTTTGTTTTATCTTTTTTTACAAGAAAGCTGTAATGTCATAATTTTGGTATTAGGGACTACAGTGATTAGAATAGGAGATTTATGTAGTATAGGTATAGAAGAAATTGGTTCTCATGGGGGAAATAATTAGCTGAATTAGTATAGGGGTTCTAATGATCTAATATATTTTACAAGGGTTAAGGGTAATTGTTCTGCACTTCTGTGGTTCACAGGCAATGATGCTGATAATAAAGTATTTTATGTGAGGGGCACAGCCTTGCCTGGCCAAACCTTTTGCCTTCCCCAGTGATTCTCCAGCCTTCCTCACTGAATGTAACCTGAGAGCTGCAACTCTCACAGATCTGTGCATGAGCCTGTGTCAGTGCCTATTATACCATGCTGGAAAGCTGTCAGCCTTCACCATTATTGCAGAAAAGGCACTGAATGCATCAATCTTCTCTGTCTCATGTTCCCCTGAAACAAAGTTTGTGCTAAAATTCAGTGAGCTTAATTTAGACAGAACAGCTCCATGACCCATGCTTCAGTCCTTGAATAAGGATAGGAAATTGTGTGGCTTTTTCAGGTTAAAATGCAAGACGTGAGAGTAGTTTTTACATGTCATTGCTTGACTAAAGGTTTGGTAGAATCATTTGTCACAGACTTACTTATTTTTTATCAGTAAGATCTGCATGCATACACTGAAATCTCAATAATTCTAAGATTTACTGATAATTTGAGTTTACAGCATCCAGTAGCAGAGTTAGGCAGTGAGTCTCTTGGGACTGAGCCATCTCTAAGGCAGGCAGCTGCAATATAGAGGTGCTGGAATTAATCCTGAGAGGTTGTCCTTGTGCCTCACATGTGTCACAGGGACCTCCTGACACTGGAGACTGGATGACAGTTCTTAGAACAGGCATAATCCCAGTTCACAAAAGGCTATGTCCAGTGATGAAAAATTTGTCAGAAAAAATTAGGCTTTGTCCCAGGCACTGCTTTTAGTCAGCTTAATCAGCAGTATGTGATTCTGTGGCACTTCATTTGTTTAAAACCCAAATTAACCTCGGTTACAGTGCTTCTGCTTAGTTTCTGTAAATTAACAACAGGATATGACTTCTTGGAGCTGAGGTTGTGTTAAAAAAGCACACATGTGCAGAAAATAATAGCCAGCTAAATGGGAAACTTGTTAATGCTTCTCTTGCAGTTATATTCCTAATTACTTATTTTAAAGACAAAGTGAAGCTACATGTTTTCTGTTACCTTTGGTTGAAGCAGCTGTATAATGCTGCCCATTTTAATATATTTTTCTTTCTCCTTTCCCTGCTGCTTCTTCACCTCCAAGATGACCTACCCCAACCAAGCCCTGAAGACATGGTGCAGCAGGACAGCATTGTCCCCTCTCTGCAGTGACTGGGTGAAGCCAGTATCTTGCAGAGCTGTGAGTATTTCTTTAGTAGTTATTTGTCAGGGCTGGTGTGCTGTTTGCTCTAAGCCATCTGGCAAAGGAAGTTCTGCAGCTCACAGGGAGTTCCTAAACCTGTAGCTGTGACCTGCACAGGAGTGGGGTTAGGCTGTGGCTCAGCTGAGATGCTGTGGAGAATAGTGTTATGCTCTTCTGTCACCTGTCTCTGAGACTGTGGTGGCTCCCTGCTGTAAGAGTTATTCCAAGTGCTGATGGCAAATTTGAGATGAGTCTTCCTGTTATGACCAATTCTTGTCATCCTTCTGCACACAAAGCTGTTGCTGCTCCTCCCAGCAGTAAGTTCAGTACACAGGCTGCTCTTAGAATTGATCCATCTGTTATTTGTCCCTTGGATGTCAAAAGAAAGAGGCCAGGTATAGAAATGGGCAAGTCTTGTACAGCAGCTGTTTGGAGTAAACTGAGGTAGATTCTGACAGTACATCTTAAAGAGTTTTGCCTCTGACCTTGTGAAGTAAGTAGGGGAAAATGCATTTGAAAGTTAGAAACAGCCTAGGAGAGAACAGAATATAAATAGATTTATGGCAGTATCAGTGAGTGAAGATGGTAGACAAAGTGCTGTTACAATTGCTGCTCTCAAAATGAAAGCTATAAGGCAGAGCAAATCCTGTGCTGGCCATCTCAGCATGGTAAAGCTGCCAGGACACAGTTCCTGGCAGCACCAGCTTGTAATCTGAAACCCAGAAGCATTGGGAAAGATAATTTACCCATCCTTGTATGTACTTCAGTGCCAGTTAAGCACGCAGGTGCGTAAATTAATCCATATGTTGATATTAAGGCTTAATGAATCCAACTGTTTCTATTTAATCTGTTATATTGGAGGTTTCTTAATATGCTTGTATTGCAGCTGGTTTCCAGCTTTGTCTCATGAATCTGTGGCTGCACAGTGAAACACAAACTAGTTTACAGCACAGCAGTCACTCCTGAGCTATGCCTTGAAGTCACATTGTGAGCGGGCAGAACTCCATCAGCTGTAATTCCAAGGAAGGGTTGTAGTGATATTACAGGATCATTGTCAGTGAGTAACAATCTTCAATGCAAAAGGCCCCAAACCTTTGGTTTCAATTCATTATGAAATCTTTAAAGACTGAGCTCATTACCTGTTTAAACTGCCTTCTGTGATCAGTTCAGTGAGTGGAAGAAATCCTGAGTCTGCTGTGGACCACTGGAATTTACCAGCATATGCATTTTAGGTAAATATTTGAGGAACAGCTCTTCAGCTTGTGTGAAATGTCAGAGTATTAAAAGCAGCTTCCCTTATATGTGTGCCTCTCAAGACTCTCTTCAATCTCTAACTGTGAGAAAAAAAGAAAAAAATTTGGGAGGAAGAGAAATGTGCTTAGGCCGTGATTGCTTCCCACCCTTGTGAGGTGCCACCAGTGATGAGGTAGCAAATGCATTTAGATTTCACTGTGTACCATGCTCCCTTTGCACTGAAGTAAGTATCAGGGGTGTTAGAGAGCCAAGAACCTGTATGCTGCTACTGTTCATGCAACATTTTTTGAACTCTGCTCAGCTTGAGCCGCAGGACATTCTTATTTCCCACCTGATGAGCCTGGCCAGTGAGATTATGCAGAAGCTCATAGGCCTAGCTCTGGAAATTCTGGAGAGGGGTGCTCAGGAGCAGGAAAGGTGCAGGGTACAGTGGAAATCTTTTTCTAGGAAGTGGATTTTAGCCAGAGCGCTCAAGGGAAGGGAAGCAATGAGTGAATGTTTGTCTATTTATTTGAAGGAGAAATGACAGGAAGGATGGAGACAAGGCAGTTTTGCAATTGCCCTTTTGTCTGAGGTTTCTTCAATGATTCAAGTCTCATCTCTGCTGTACTGACAGAATGGGATTAAAAGGAAGGTGGGTGGAGAGGGAGGATGAAGGCATACTGAGTAGATTTTAAGCAGGGCAGCTTCAAAGTTTGGAACAGCAAGCACCTGTAAGTACACATGTGAAAGCATTGAGCATTTAATTTATAATATTGATAGGTTGTATTTTTTCTGATGAGTTTTGCTACTGGAGTAAGAAGTTACACTTGAGTCATTTCACAGCATGTCAGTAATAGCAATTAATGCAATATGGGTCATGATGTCATGTGTGTTATTGAAGGCTTCAGAGCAGTGGTGAAAAATGAAACACAAAAACACATCCAGAGCTCATTCAGTCACACCAAAGCTCCCCTGTAGTAAACAAGTGGTACAGCTGGTGAAGAGATGGTGCGAGGCTGTGCCAGTTTGTACCCTTCTGTGAACACTGGGGCTGTGCAAGATAAGCAGGAGCTGCTGTGAACCTCCATTCAGCAGCACCTGCCCTGAGCCCTGGAGGGAAATGGAATAGTAACAACTCACTCTGAGCAGAAACTGAGGGAATAAGGCTGTAGTTGGCTCCCTGCCAGCAGCTGCTGAGTGTGATTAGGACCATTTTATGAGCTTTTCATGATGTTGGTACAACTGAAGCAGCGGGTGCTGAAATTTTTAGGATTTGTTACCTATTATTCACTAAAGGAGAATTGTAATCAAAACAAGTCAGGGTGGTCCTGAAGAAATGTGTGACTCCACTCATAGAGCTGAAGTAAGATAAAAACCACAAGAGCTCAACACTCTTCAGTGGGATGCCAAATCTGAAAGTGTAAGATTAGATCATTAGATTCAGACAGTGGTTTATGATCTAATAAAAAACTAATGTGCTTTGGTGCAGCAGAAGCAAAAGGCGTGGGACAGACCCTATGTCTTGTGTGAAGCAGCACATAAAAGGGTGAATTGTATGCTGTAGCAGATGAGAAGTTCATACAGGCAGTCAGGAGCTGTGGACTTTCCAAAGTGTAGCTGGAAGGGCCAAGTAGATTTCCCTTTATGGAGGAGAGGAGATACAGTGTACTTGGCTAGTTAGCGACTGAATATTCAGTGTATTTTTGTTCCTAATCATTCATTTGCTTCATGTCAATGTCAGCTCTGTCAGCTGCTGTAAAAATATTTTTAACTGGAGAGCTGATCACCAATGAGGTGGTGGCTGTGCTTCTGATATTATAAACTGCTAGTATTAATAATCTTTGGCTGTTTTAACATCCTTTATATCATAACATAGGAAGGGGAGGGGCATCAATCTGTATCAGAATAATTCCAGTAAAAAGTCTGAAGTACTTTAAAAGTGTTCATTTAATTACTTTATTTGATAGAGATTGAGATATCATTAAATGAAGATAATTAAATGGTTGTTTCCAAGCCCAAATTCAGGTCTGTTTGGCAGTGAATTGAAATGAATGTGGTTGTCTTGATTTAGTTTTCTTTTGTAACTATCTAAGGACCATCTCTTCCTGGCTATATATTCCAATGGAAATATATAGAGGCTGTTCAGAGTAGAAGATGCATTGTAAGGGCACTTGAACAATGTTTCCCTCTCTCCTCACACTGACTAATCGTGTGAAGAGCTGAGAGACTGCTGAGGTTGAACCAGAGTCAAAGGATGTATGCTTGGACAGTTAACATGCTTACTTTGTTCATTAATGAAAGATAAGCCAGTCAAGAATGAAAAATCCTTCTCTGGAGTCTTTCCCTCTAGGAAAGAAAATGGAAATAAAGTGCTAAGTTTATATGGAGAAGTTATAAGTAGAAACTGGGGAAAATTATTTACAAACAATTTTATTTTACTCTAAACTTTCTCCTAAATGTCTTTTCTATTTAGGCTCTAAAAATTCTATGAATACAAAGTTTTTTTTTAACCTACAAAATGTTTTGACAACATTTTTCATTCTTACTTGCTATACAGTTTACAAACACTTTAAAGCTTTCTTTTTTATCATCAGTATGAAGGCTGAATTTATTTTTTTTTTCCTGGAAGGTAAGAAGAGAACGTCTTCCATCAAAGGCACAGTCTGTTTGCTATAAGGCAGAGAAATAAAATATCTGCAAGCTATCTCACTTCTTAATAATCATTCTGAAAGACAAGACTGATATTTTAAGGCCAAGGGTGAACAGTTGGAGAAATTTCAGTGGAGTAAAACTATAAACACCTGATTGGAATTACTGCATGAACAATTTAGTAGCAGAATTTTCCATCACATTCTCTGGGCAGAGGCAATGCCTTAATTTTTGTAATGTGCCTAAAACCCTGTGTGTTGTGTGTTTGTGGGCTGGATCTTTAGTCTCCTATGAACATTGTTGTATTTACCTCCTGACAGGGAGATTCCTAAAATTTTATTAACTAGGCTACATAAACTTTTTCTTTCACTGCAGATCAATCCCATACAAGGGAAGATGACCAAGTCTTCTGTCCAGTGTGCTCTGTGATTGAATAGATGAGAAGTGGTTGAAGGAATCATGAGCTTTAACTTGATTTTACTTCTGTGATATGACAAGCAACTTGGCAAGTCTGTTCATCTGGGGTTTTTTATCTCACTAGAAAAATAAGACTGATGCTCCTGTTGTTATCTGCACCCTAGAGAAATATCTCAGTTTGTAGATGGGCATCTGTGGCAGGTTTGGACCACAGGCATATATTTTTTAGGGCTCATCCCTGAGGTTAGCTTGGTATATTTGGGCCAGTTATATGCAAGCAGAATTTCCTTTGAGGACTGTTTTCTATATAAATTTTCTCTTTGCATAATGCTAGTTTAATTTATGGTGATTGCCTCTACCCTTGCCCACTTTGCTAGTATTTTTCCAGTGGACAAGTACTAGAACAGGACCCTGAAACCATGGCCTTGCTTTAAGAGCTGGTGTTTGGCTCTACTTACTGTTCAAAACAGCATGTCAAGTCAAAGTCAAAGGGAGAGTCTTCTGGATTAACTCACGGGGGGAGCTCTACAGTCTGCCAGGGAGAATGTCTGATGAGTACAGTGTGATCCTGATGCCTTTCCAATGGTGTGATGTTATCCTGCCTGACATTATCCCATTAGGTACATGATGTGAAATGGCATCGTGTTGCATGTGATAAAACCATGTTGCATTAAAAGCTGGAACAGTAATGACAAAGCCAAACAGGCTAACAATAACTTCCTTGAAAACCAACAAATAAAATAACAGTTTTCTAATCTAACTATGGATCTTCCCATTCAGCTGAAGTTAATATAATTTCATGCAGGCTTAGCTTTTTACCGTTACATGTACCTTCACGCCCACACACAGTTTATTTCTGGTTCTGCCTATGAATTCTTAATGTCTAAGGTTTAATAGGAAATGCACTGGCTGAGTCAATTAGTGCTGTAGCTACTACTACTTGTTTTAGCCCAACTATAGCTGTTATAAAAGAAAATGTCATAACCTTCACAGCTGTCTCCTATATCCCTCATGAATAAAACAGGATTGCAAGTTCATCTGGTTTGCCAACCTTCCTGTGTCTTAGCAAAACACGCTTGAGTATGATATTGCTCCTTAAAAAAAAAAAAAAAAAAAAAAAAAAAAAAAAAAAAAATTATTTTGCCACCCAGCCATTCTCCAGGCTATTGCAGCCATCAGCATGTCCAGACCCTGCCTTGGGCCATCACAAATGGAGAGGTTCTATGAGCTGGAATTGTATGAAATTATCACTGGCGTTAGGGGAAGATGAAGGTTGGTCAGTGCTTTTGGACTACAGGTGCAGTCCCAAGGATTTTCCTGTATGTAATCTGCCACATTCTACCTATTTGCAGCTTTCAGGATGAACTCCTTAAGAACTGATCCTTTACCCATTAATGGCACAAGCAGAGCACGTTTTTTTTTACAATGTGTGTGTCTTACAGAGTTGTTTCTCAGTTTATCATTTGCAGATGCCATGTAATTAAAGTTTAGTCTGGCCTACGGATTTTTTAATGCTGCTTTTCCCATTCAGACTATCTCAGGGTACTTTGTTGGATTGGAGAATGATTATATAGGCAATTAACTTGGTCATTATGCTCTCAGCAATAGTTCACACACAGCTTTTTATATTACGACCTGAATTTTATAGATGAAACTAATGTTAGTCTAGACACCAGGGTCATTCACTCCTCTTTTCAAAGAAGCCCTGTGGGACATTTCAACTTCTACTTAGAGGCCAACAGAGGGTCTGGCTTTATGATTGCTATTAACAGAGAGCAGCAGCTGGACTTGCCTAGACATGAAATGCTGCAGTGTCAACAGCTGGTTATAAAAATATGTCCTGATCCTCTCTAAAGCCCATGACCTGCAGCCACAAAAGGGAGAAAGTCAATCAGTGAGCAGGACTGCGATGATTGTGTCTTAGTTTGTAATTGCTTGGAATTGTGCTGTTGGCTCTCTTGGATAGCCTTATAGCTCCAGATATCCTGAAAGTCCTTTGCTGTTCTTTGATGATGAGTATTCATCTGTGATACTGTGATTTTTAGGCCCAGCATTTTTGGCCAATAAATTATGCCCATCAGTCACACATGGTAGATTACAAAGCATTCCCATAAAAATCCTTCTACAAGAGGCTCTCTTGGTGAAAGACAGTCTTGAATTATATGTGAGGAGCTTGTTTGTGTGATTGACTTTCTGTTTCAAGAATGGAATAACCACGAAAGGTACTTTTCAGTCTCAGAGTCCAGAGTAAGGACTCCAATGTGCCAGATCCTACTTGCTCTGAGAGTAGGATGTTGATGTCCTGATTGACAGATCACGCAATTTATTGAAAGAACAGAACTGCTCTTTGGCCATGTGGGCTTAAGGCACTTTATTTGGGATAAGGTAGAGGCTAATGAGGTCTGTACACTTGGATGACCCTCACTGGGGGTAGGGAACACCATCAGTAGGACATCAGTCCCAGTCAAAATTAATAAAACTGTTCTACATGTTAGAAATGTCCTTTGCTCATCCTCATGACAGTGAAAGAAGCACCAGCAGAGGGACAAAATAAGCATTTTCTGAAGAGAAGGACACACCTGGAAGGAATGTAGGTTCCTGCTCATTTTGCTCTCATTCAAAAAAGAATGGATGTCTGTCCAAGAAAGGCTCCAGTTTCGTGAAAGCAAGTAGAGATGGAGAGAGAACAAACTGAGCGTCTTCTTAACAGTGGACAATTTCCTTCATTTTTTAGGGAAGGGATATAAAAGTCACTGTAGCTGTGCAAGTTAGAAAGGAATTTACAGCTGTTGTAAACACCCACTGGGCCTAGCTAAGATGATTTTCTACTGCATGTCTATAAACAGTTTGAAGAGTTGGTAGTATTTCTGGCTGTGGCTTTGCAGCAGCAGGAGCCGCAGGACAAAATATCAGCTGTGATTTGTGACTTGTCAAAAAACCATTGATTTCCCTGCAGTTCATATACAATTTCATGTCATTCATTCATACTTTGTGCTTTGTGGCACCTCCTGTTTTTTGTGCCTTGTCTCAGATGTACTGGGAATTTTTGTTTTTGAATTCCCATGTAAATGAACCAGTTCTTCAAAATGTAGGTCATTGACACAGTCCCTTCCAAACAGAGTCCAAACTGGGTTTGTCAGTTGGAAAGTGATTTCTTTGGTGGTCTCTGTGATCTGGCTATAAATTGGAAGTGCCTGATGAAAATCAGTATAGTTTAGAAGAGCTGGCATGTAAGAAGTGCTTTCATAAGACAGGATTTTTTGACAGGAGCATTAGGCAGTGAGATTTCTCTGAATGTGTGGATCTGGTACTTGTCTGAGAATTACCACTGTGGCAGCCTTTGGTAAAGCTGTGTGTGTCACCAGGGGCACTAACACATGAATGGAATATTATTTTAACCTAAACAAGCCCTCAAAAGGGGAAAAAACAGCCCACATCCCTCTGGCTTGCAGCTGATATTCTCACAGATGAAAGTGGATTTGTTTTCAAATACTGTCTGAAGTCAGGGTGTCCAGCTTGTACCAGCTCATTTTAGTGTCTGGAATTTTTTTGATAATTTTTTTCAGACATTTTCTTATGTTACAATATTCTTTCAGGGACTTCTCTTGCCTCATGATTTTTGAAGAGATTCTATCCCCATGCTTGTTTTTAATAGCCATTTGGCATCTGACAGCACATGTTTTCTTATATATTATCTTCCATTCTGTATGCACTATGGTTTGTTTATTTTGTTGCTATTTATAGGAGGGTCTCCCACAAGGCTGTGGGCACTGGTAATGAATTTTAGAGAACAGAAATATCCTTGGAGAAATTTCATAAATGGAAAATAACACAGATGATAAACAGATGCAATGAGAGAGCATATATTATAAACTGGTTTTTCAAGCCTGCAACACTCAGAGGAACCTGTTAGACCACAGCTGAACTGTTATGGATCTGTCTCAAGGAATATATGCTTTATCCTCCAAGAATGATTATTTCCCCTGACAAAAGAAAATACCAGTAGATCTACATTTCTTACAAAATCTAAGTACTTTTAATATGGAAAACATGGAAATTTGTCATTTACATGCAACCATCATTGTTTTAAGTGCTTTCCATAAAGGACCTCATAATCTATAATGCTTTAAAGGATAATAGAGGAGGAATTAGTAAGTTTGCTGGGCAGGGATGAAGGCAGTCACAGACTCCTTTTTAAAATGTTGTAGATATTGTGTATGAGGAATAGTTATAATCATTGATGAAAAATATTACCCTGAAATGCTGTTGTACAATAATACACAGCACAATAATAACACTTCCATGTGTAGCCTGCTCTAAAACACAGGCAGTGTTTGAATTCAAGACCAATTGCTCACCTGGCCCCAGAAGACAGAAGTCAGCCCTCTTCAGTTATGCTGGCAGTGTGCTGGAAGGTTTAGCAAAGCAAATGCCTCTTTCATTTAGGCTCAGCTTTCAAGACTTTTGTCATGTACCTCTCCATAAAGAGAGCAAGCAGGCAAAGAGCTTCAAGGAGCTCTTGCTCCTTCCTGACTTCCTCCCGTGGCTGGTTCATAGGGACCCCATAGCCAGAAGTGCTGGGGCATGCTTTTATACTCAGAACAGGGATTTTATTTTTTTTTGTGCTTCCTTCTCAGAGCACAGGCATCCCCTCTGTGGCTCTTAAATTCTTAATCTGCAGGGCCTGTATTTGTGTGAGCAGACAATGTGTTTGCAGTGCAAATGAAGGAGGGCTGAACAGACATCTGCTTGACTTTTAATAATTGCTTACATTTCCAAATGTGTTAGTTCTAAAGTATCCAATCTGTACCCTAATCTCAAACAAGGCATTCAGAAACCTAATTATAGAGTAAAGCAAAACATTTAGATTAGGAACAGATGCCTCATGCTAGGCACCTAATTTTCAGTGTGTTTTTCTTGCTTTAGGAGGGCAACTGAGCTGTGTGAGTCATTGTAGTCATCAGTTCAGGTGTTGGGGCATTATCTCCAGGCCCAGCCTTCTTTCTTTCCCAGCCAAACAAAATGCTAATGGACACTAACTGGTAACAATAGGCCAATCTATGCTTAAGGTAGGTCTTTTCCAACATAAAGCTCTTCTATGGTAAAGATAGCTCAAGAACACAGGATGAAATCTTTCACCTGGAATAAATGGAACTTTGTCCAAATGAATTCACAAGTGTGATATACAGCAGCTTCCTCAGCTCTTCAGCACTTTTCTGTCCTATCCTGTCAGTATTCAGATAGAGAGACAAGACTATTTTAGCTGCAGGTTGCATCTCCATTCAGCTGCATGCATATTAGACAGTTGTTTTTTCAAGTTATCACTGTGAATTTGCCCAGGCTATTATGTAGACATGAAAACGTGGACTGGTGCTTCTAAACAGTTTCAATACTTTAGGTACCTTGTGTTTATGCTGGGGTAAAGCATGAGCAATAAACTGTCTCTTCCCAACATAAGGAAGTGGGTTTTTCAAATTCCAAACATGGGAGTCAGCATAAAGCAAACCACAGCTTTTGCACATTAGATCAATTTTTTCTGTTTCATTGGTGCTGACCGAGATCAAATGTCATGGTATTGATAGGAACTCTTCTCGTATAAGATACACACGATTTTCATTGCCAATATCTGTGAGATATTGGTAAAACTCCTGGTCATAGCTTAGTAGGAATTGTGCTTTGGCATGTATCTATGGATATAGATATAAATATTGAAAAGACTACCAAATGCAGTTAAGAATCACCTCCATCAAGTTCCTCATACGAGGCAACACCTAACAAGGGGCAAACGACCAACAGTCCCCCACTCCCTAACAGATTTATGCTGTTTCTGATTTTTATCATGTGCATTCCAATAATAAATAGTTTGGGTTTTTTTTATATATTTTTTCCACCTGACACACAATTTTAACTTCAAAAGAAACAGGATTTCCCTGACCATGGCTCAGTGGTCAATCCAGAAGGCACCTTACAATATTGCATTTACCCACATTTGACTAAACAAACTAATTACAGTCTAAAATCTGCTGCTTTTCTAGAACTGGGAATGGGATTAAATCCTGTTAATTAAAAGAGAAATCTGAGATAACTGACAATTTAGAAGTTATTTATATGTTTTGTTATGCTGTTTACATACTCAATGTATACTCTCACTAATAACAGTTAAAAGAGAGGACTGAAATGTCGTGCTGATAAAAACAGGTGAACCTCTCTTGAAGTCAGTCCAAGTCTGTCCATTTGCAAGTGTTTTATTGCTTTGGACTCACTAAAGGAGATTTTTCCCTTTTGTATGTATAATCATTGAGTTAAAAAAAACCCTGAAAAAGATGAAAAACAGATTTTATTCAAAACAGTAAGGAATGAGGTATGATTTCTTAAAAATAAATATTTTCTCTGGTCTGTAAAGCAAGGAGGATTCCAAATATTTTTGGATTTTCTGCTTCTCCCAATCTTGTTAGAAAATTCTAGTGCATTTTTATGGCAACAGAGCTCTGATGTTGCCAGTGCTGCAGTCTAGTGATGAATGGTCCCTGTCATTTTACCTAGCACTTTTTTCAGCAATATTTAGCTAAGTCTTGTAGAAATAACTTTAAAGGATTATTTGGGGTTCAAGGTGACATTCTGCTTTGACGGTGTCTTTTTCCTGCTTGTAGCTAGTTTAACTGGTTGGGAGTGTTAGGGGCAAGGTGTAAAATCTAATTCATCCTGCTCTCTGCCTCTCATTCATTAGAGGGAGCATTGGCTTCCTGCAGCTCTTTCCCCTTTTTTCCTGGATTCACGACTTTGAGTGAACTTTAAACATTTGATTTTGCATGTCTCCATCACAGCAGAGCTTGGGAACTTTGCCTAGCTTCATACTTGAGTATCATGTGGGAAGTGGTAACATCCATGCAGGTTTGTGGTGTTTGTTCTGCAAACAAGCCACGTCCTCTGGAGAACCATGGCTAGATGTGGTTGTTTCTAAGGAGCTTTTCCACATTACTCCTCATTTTCTTCCTCTTCTGTCTCCCTTTTCTAGAGGCTCCCTTTGAAGCATGTGCAGAGAGCCTCAACAGCAGCACTGGCTTATTAGATCCTGCTTATTCTGCAACAGAGGCTTCAAATTTGGCTATGGGCTCTTGCCAGATTGGCAGAGAGTGCATGTTCTCTTTCAAAATCTGCTGTGTGTCTTGGTGGAAACACAATTTTGTCAGCAGTAAAACATATTCTGTCAGCATCCAGGGCTTGTTCTCTGTATTGATCCACATTCCCCCCCTCTCCCCGCCCCCCAAATTTGGAAGTGTTCTAATCAGAAGAAGAAGATTCCACTTTTGTGCTTATTGTTTCTACTGTCCTTCTGGTGCCACATATAATATCCTTCCCCATAATATAATTCACTTAAATAGTGCAGTTCAATTTATAAAGATACTTTCCAGCAAGCTATATCTTTTATCTTTGTGTCTATTGTCACACACTACAATAAAAACAAAGAAAACCCTCTCCAGTTCAACTGGGATTTATGTATCAGCCACATTATTTGTCTATTGGTGGATATTTAACTAATTGAAATCTCTGTCACATTGAAGAGCTTTCCTTAGCTGGGCTATGCTAGAGAGCCCAGGAAGCCTGAGGCAGGGTCAAATGTGAACACCATAGATGGAAAGTTTTGAAGGCTAACAGAAACCCTTGCTTCTTTATCCAAAATGCTCAGACAATTTTTATTCTCCTCTTAATAAGCATTGTGGTTATTTTTATGGAATCAAAATTGTTCCTTGAATGTCTTGGAGCATCTCAGCTTTGTTTTGTTGATCCACACTGCCTTGGCAAAATACCAGATTTGGCTTCACATTTATTTTGCTCCTTTGGGGTTCATTCATCACTGACAGCTACAACTACTGAAAGGCTGTGTAGGGAGATAAAAGGGTAGGTGGGGAAAATCATCTTCCCTTGCAAATTCTATATAGTGGTTGTGTGGCAAACCCCTCTTCCTAATGCCTTCTAGGAAATTCCTGGTATTCTCTAAGTAATTTTTCATGCTCTTGCTTTGAGTTCCTCCGCACTGAGAGAACCTGGTACCCTAGAGAAAAGCATTTTCTCCTTCCTGCTGCTCTTATTTGGGATCCAATTTAGGTTCCTTGTGTTAATGGTGGACCTAAACCTAATCTCAGCATCTCTTGGAGCCCTAAAAGCCTTTCATACTTCTGCAATTTTCTTATATTCAGTGACTGATAGCTGAAAACTGATTAATTCTTATGAAACTCTTGTTTACATGGAAGTTTTCACTAGCACAATTTTTATGAAGGACTTACCAAATGAATAAAAGGCTCTTTAAGAAGTGATTAGTCAAATGTCATAGGTTTTCCAATGCATCAATACCATGATTCTCATCAGGAGTCTTACTTTTAATGTTCTGTGTTGCTCCTGGAGGAATCAGCCTCTCCTGCTGGGTGTAGCACCATGCTCAGAGGAGCTCAGGTGGATAAGGCAGATACCAAGAGCTTTGTAGCTGACTCGGGCTTCTCCATGCCTGGCCTGTTTTGAAGCAAAACCTTTCTGTCATCCTAACTGAAAAATCAGGGATTTTTCTCTTATACTGTAATGTAAGCTGAATTCCTGGCTCGATATTTTCATGGTATTGAAGCTGGACAGCTTAATACATTGTCGTGGTTTTAAACCAGTAATTAACAAAAAGGGGAAAAAAGGAATTATTTATTTCTTGCTGTGAGATATGGATTAAAATAAGAGCAAACCAGGCATAAAACTTAAAAGGAATAAAGAAGAGTTTATTGACAAACTACAAGAATAAGAACACCAGAATAAACTTTTAGAAAAACCTTTTCATTTCTCACTGCTCACTATTCTTTTGTTTACATGACAACAGAGACAAAAACTGTATAATTTTGATGGTTTAAACAGTTCTAATTCTTTCCATAGTCCTTTCCTCAGTTTCTGTAGAGAAACAGAAGTTCCTTTCTGTTAATTTATGGAGTTTGTCACAAGAAAACGATTTTTGTTATAGTTTCTCGTTTCTCTGATATCAGCTGCTCAGAGTTACTGTTATTAAAGCCCACCCCTCCCATTCTACATCACTGAAAATGTGTTATGGGTCATGAGTTTGAAGATAGCATTTTTAAGGATAAGTTAGTCAAAGGCAAAAAAAGTATTCTTCATCTGCTTCTGTGAGCTTCACTAAGAAACAGTTTTTCTCATTGCCTCTCAAGGCTTCAAATTTCTCAGCACTTCACTATACCACAATTACTTCACTTATTACTTAAATTTACACTTTGAACACCTTATTCCTCTCCATACTCTATTATGAATTAAAGGGGTTTTTCTCAAGACTTCATTGTCCATTTCCATAGTTTTAACAGAAAGATATTTCAGCTTAATTAAAGCATCTCCTTAATTCTCTACCTTTCTTGAAGTCTCTTTTCTTTCTTGCCACTAGTAGTTTATAAAGTCTCTTTTCATGTTGATCACTCTCCTTTTCTCTCTCTGGATGAAAAGATTAATCCGCAAGTCTCATCTGGATAAGAAAGAGTTAAAATCTTGCCCAAGCTTTTGTAGATGGTTCGGTGATCTCTGCTGAACAGGAGCTAGAGCCGTCTGCGCTGGAAAGTTCTTCATAGCTGCTTTTAGAGAGCGTGGTCTCTGTCTTTGCTTGCTGCAGGCTCAGAGTTCCTTTCCTCTTTCACTCAGCAGTTTTCTAGTGAATGTAGTTACAGCAAAACTTCCAGCTGAACCAGAGATCGGGCCGAGCCCGGCCCAGCCCGACCTAGCTCGGGGCAAGCCTCATCTCCCGGCCGGGAGACGAGAGACGCGGCGGGCCCGGCTCGGCCCCGGCCCGGCCCCTGCCCGGCCACATGGCTTGGGCAGGGAACCGGAGGCCAGCCGGAGCTCCGCCACGCTTCACAGTCAGGAAAACAAAAGAGCACCACAGACTTCTGGGTGTACAATTTAAGGTGGGGTTCACGAGTTGATTCTACTTTTCAATGGCTAAAACTGCTGTCAATTCTCAGCAATGACCGATAATTAGTCAAGAGAAAAGACTCCCAGGAGACCCCAGCAACTTTAACTTTCTTAAAGGTAAAAGAACTTTATGACATACATCCAAACAGAATAATTTGGAAATTGTATGTAATAGTTTGCTAGTGTATTTTCACTGTGTTGAAACCCAAACACATTTAAAATGCTAGAATTTTCTGGGAAGGTGAAGGTCTGAATTTTGATTAGTTCTGATGCAGAGAGCATCTGTGGCTTGGTGTGTTGTGTGGGTGCTGCAGGATTATCCCTGTAACTCTGTACCAACAATGTAGTTGTGACATTGATAGCTCTGCTCAGTGCTCAGGCAGCTTCTGTCTTGCAAATGCAGCCAGCATTTACTTCAGGTTTCAGCTGAAGTAATCACATACAGAAGTTCATCATCATTTTTAATAAAGAGAATGGAAGTTTGACAAGCAAAAAAATTATTCCTTTAAAGTTTCCATTAAAGCTTCCCAGTATCAACAAAGAAGATAGGAAATAAAAGACTTTACTAATTTTAATGGGATTAGAGATTCTCCTGAGCATCTGGGGTTAAACTTGCAAAAAGAAATTTAAATTGTGAATTTTTCTTTTATTACTTTTGCCAGGGAAAAAGCATCTTACAATAGTCTGTGCTCTATGCTATACTCTATGAAAAATCAGCAAATGAGCAGTAATGAAAAAGTGTTGATCTCTGGACTGATATTTTGGCCCTCATTCTGTAGTGTGCCTTTTGTTCCCTGAGATGGGCAGGCTCACTGACACAGGTACTGTGTTCCAGGGACATGAAGAGGTGTGGTAACAGTCTGTTCAAATGGAAAACAAACACCTTGGAAGTGGATGTGTCCTTTATCCCTGTCCTGACATGCTGGGTTGCACACTGTAGCATTTCTCATGCATGCTCCAGTGTTGCACTGAAGCTGTAATCTGCTGCTTTTCTCAGAATCACCTCTGTTTAGCTGGAGAACTGCAGCTGCTCACATGGAGCCTGCTGGTCTGCTGCACTCCATCCTTTCCTCTCTGCTGTGTTAGCCATTGGCCAGAGAGCTTGGGGTTTGGTGCACAAGGCAGGGGTCCCCACCGTGGCCTCTCGAGGGCTCTGCCTGTGTTTGCAATGCTAAATGTTGCCAGACCAAAGACATCAGACACTCACCTTGCTGCTTGTTTCTTTGTGCTGGACGGAGGAGAGGTCAGTCCAGTCAGACCTGTTCAATGCACAGCGGGAACAGCCCCTGCTGGAAGGGTCATGAGCTGACCAGGAAACCTTTCTTATTCCTCAGGATCCCAGAAAAAAGTGACACACTCCTCTTGAGAGGGGAGGAGAGCCACAAGATTGCATCCATTAAAAAAACAAAACAAAACTATGGTTTTGGTAACTAAGGTTACAAAATTTTAGTTTGGTTTGTTTTAGCTTGGTTTGGTAACTATGTGTCACCACTCTGGGCCTGAGATGTAATCAGTAAGCAGCCCCCGATAGCAGAGACCTGCAAGATTGAATAAACCAGCTCATTTAAAAGCTCTGCAGTGTGCTGTGAATCAAAAGCATGCTCAGCTGCCTGTTTGCTCTGGATCCTGACTGGCTTGCTTATAATACCAGAATTATAAGCCTGTTTTGTTTTGATTCTGCAGAGGGTGGAAAAAGAGAGACAATAGAAGAAGGCAGGAACTATTTGTTATTTATGAACATATGTCATTGTACCAACTATGCAGAAACCAGAACAGTGACTTTAGAAGGAAACTCACTGAAAAGATTTGAAAAGGTTTTAATTAATTCCTCCCTCCCTCTATTTTATCTCTGTCTGGAAAGAGCTGGCCTGTGGCTTTTATATGGCTCTGTGCAGGATCAGGTGCCAAACTGTGGTAATTAAAATTGGGAGTGAGGAGGATGTGGTAAGACAAAAAGCCATTTTTCTTGGCACGCACCTCTGTTACAGTATTATAAAAATAATTTGCTCACAATTTTTTCCAATTTTTCAAAGCTTCAAAATCCCCTTCAAACCACCTCCTCACAAGGGGAGAAAAAAAAAAAAAAGGCAAAATTTCACACATTAATTATCTTCTTCAAACTTGCATATCATTTCAGAGCCTGTTCTCATTATAGCCAGTTTTAAGATGATGTGGCTTTAACAATGTGTAAATGTAGAGATTCTGAAGGGGGAGTGTTGCTACTATGAGTTGTTCATATCTGTAACTGCCACACCCCTGCTGTGCAGGGTGTTCCAAAGAAAACTGTCACTGAAAAGGTGGTAAACCCAATTAGTGGTGTTCCATAATCCACATGAAATAAGTGAGGAGAATTTGTGCCACTGTATGCCAAGAATTTGAAAGAAATTATTCCCAACGAGAAATTCAGGCTGAAATGATACAGGATAAATCAAACAATTGCAGAAGCACTTACCTGCACTCCACAATTTCTCTTAAAATGGTTGCAATATGTTTTATTTTTGGTACTATTTGTGGAGAGTCTAAACAGTAGTCACCATCATTGATCTTGAAGGGAGAAGGAGAAAGAGCCTATATATATAAAAAGCATTAATAGTATACAAATATATCCTTTATGCTATATCCCAGCATAGCCAGCTTTGCTATGTTTAATCTGTGGGAACCACTCCAGCTCTGAGTGTCAGTCTGACTAAAAGCCCTTTGCTACACACTATAGCTAAAGAAAGCCAGATCAAGCTATTCTATGAAGAATTTCTTATTCTAGTATGTAAAAGTCTGCTGGGTATGTGAAAGGGTAGAAAGAGCAGTTTGGTCTCCCAGCCACAAATTTCCAGTCCACCATATGGGGATTTGAATGTAATAGCATTATTTAGTAGGCAGGGGATTTGTCCTCCAGACAAATGGGTGGCTGCTCTTTGCAGTTTATGGAAAACTCCACATTTATTTAAAGGAAGAAGGATATCCTGGTTACATAGAGAGAGTAAATCTAGACATTGCTGAGGTGAAAACATCAGCAAAAGTAGTGTAATTACCCCCAAATATTTTTGTCACAGTTCTGCACCCTTTCATAAAAAATGGTTTCCAAGAAAGGTTCTTTAGATGCTAAATAGATCGTAATATTTAAATTCACATTCATATGAAATTTGTCACAGCTTCAACACCATAATGAGCAATTCAGAGAGCACAATCAAGTCATGTTTACAGTGCTATTATTGGCATTCTCCTGTGAGTTACAAGGTGCTTGACAGCTTTTCTCTCCTCCAAGTTGTCCTTTCCCTGTTTAATAAACACCGATTTGTGTCTCCAGCCAGCAGAGCTTAGTGTACTGTCACAGCTACTGTGACAGCATCGTTTTGCTTTATCTTGATAAGTGTCCTTTGCAAGCAATGCTGGGAATGCTCAGGAAGACAGATGGACACCATGGGTGCAGAGGTGGAGGGCAGAACTCCTGAGTGCTCAGCCCGTTGCTGGTGCTGGTTGCCTCCAGTGCTTTGCTGCTTGTGAAGGACAAGTGCTATAATTCAATGTATTAAGTATGTAAGTGGCTTTGAAGGATTAAAGTACTTAAGCATGCAGCAGGAGAGCCAAAATGTCACCCTGTCTTCCTTCTGGAGATGAATGTGTATCTGTAGAAGTTGTTGTTGGAAAAATGTTGAGATGGTATGGGTGAAGTTTTTCTAGTTGGACTCTAGAGAAACAGAAAACATGTCTGGAGGCTACTGTAAATGGACCTTCTTGGTCTCTGACATGAAATGAAAGCTCCAAGGAAATTTAGATGGGAATAGAGTTGTGACAGAGGTATTAAAATTTCCTCAGAGGCAAATTCCCACTCACATATTTAGTGGTTTTTGTCAACTGATCCCGCTGTGTGTGTGCCAGCAGCTTCCCACCACCTCATCTTAACAGGTATCTCAGGACTTTGACCCATTCTGATCACAAACTCAAAGGTAAAGGTAAAAAGTAGCAAATGGCCTGAAAAATGTGTGTTTTCAGAAGATACTTGCAATGAAGTTGTGCCTATTTTTCCTTATTTATAGCACTCACTGATTTCTTTAAATGGAAGGTTTAGCTTTGTAGCCAGGGATGCATGCGTACCTTTCTTCTGGTGTCTCACCCTGTGTGATTGTCCTCAAGGTGTGGACTGCCTTGGGCTGGTGTCTGAAATGAATCAAACAGGAAGAGTGGACCAACACAGGTGTGTTGGTCACAAGCAGGGGTTGCTCCTGGGAACACACACATCCTCTCCATAATGTGCATTATTGCTGGCATAAGCACAAGGCTGCCCCCAGTTTCTGTTTTTCTCTGCCCAGGCAGACAGTGGGAGTGCTGGAGCACCAAAGAGTTTGGTCAGCCAAAGAGCCTAGATTTGCAGTGATGTAAGAAGAGTTTCTCTAATCAAGATCTAAAAAGAGTTAAAACAAAAACACACCAAAACCCTACAGGCCATTAAGCATAGAGGGAGAGCAATTTATTGAGGAACAGTTCATCCAGCAAACAGATGCACTGCATGCATTTGCCAGTAAATGAGTGTTGTGGTTTCAAGAGAAATTGCCTCCCTTCATGCTACACCCCTCTCCCCTCTGCCTCGCTTTTTGAAGCACAGGACCTGTGAAGAATGCCATCAGTTTAGCAAGAAATAGTTCTGTTCCACGGCAAATAAAATACAGCAGCATATTCCCCATCATGTGTGGTAGAGATGGATGGAATACATGGGGTGATGCACTCTTGCTTTCTCTGCCTCCTAAATCTACCAATCTGAGCATTCATTTTGAGATAAGCCGGTGATTTGTACAGAAACCTAAACACATGGGAACATGCTGTCCTGTGGAGTGACAGGCAGGCGATGAAATCCCCAGAACATGCCTTTGCAGAGAATGGTTCCTTGGTGCAATCTGACAACTTCATCAAACAGCAATTTGAAATATCACCAGAGGAAATGTTGTCCTTTGCTTCCTCTACATGGGCAAAAAACAAACAAACAAAAAGCTTTATTTGCTTTCTACAGTGACACCTTGCTAGTTGTAAATGGGAAATTTCCAAAGTCTGTAATTCACAGCCTTAAAAGCATCCTCCCTGCGTTGTGTTGTCAGCTCTAGATAGGGAGGTGTGACATGCCAGGGATTGTCAAATGGTGGTCAAAAGACTTGTGAGTGAGAAATAGCTTTAAGTGACCCAGACAAGGCCAGGGGTCAGTCAGTTTCAGTCTTGAGTTGTCATTACTTGATGTACTCTACACAATTACTGTGTCTATCACCTGCAGTGACAGTCTGCTATTTACTGAGAATTATTTTCAAAGAAGTTTCTGAATATGCAGCATTAGTTTCAGATTCTCTTTTTTTCCAAAGAAACCTTCTGCTATCCCGACCTTTCTGGATTCTCTTCTAAGCCTAGATGTAAAGGAAGATACTGCTTTCTTGAAGAACTGTTGAAGATACCAGCATGTATTGGACTATCAAGCAACTGAAACAGCTTCTGCTCTGAGCTGTGCCTCTGCTGGATGTTCCTGGTGCTGCAGAAAGCGCTGCTGCATGGGGCACATCCCTGCACTGTCACACTGCAGGTCACTGTCCAGCACATTAACAGCACCACCTTTGGGGTCTAAACGGACCTAATATCTTCTATTATGTTCTGTTCAGCTGAGAGGAACAACTGCTGCTGCCACTTAGTCAAACATTCTGGAAGGCATGAAACAAGGAGGTTTCCATCTTGCCCAGCAGCTCAGTTCTCCATTGTCCAGCCCACGCAGTCAGAAATGCTGCAAGACTTCCTTTAGTGCCATACCATGCAGTGCAGTGATCAGTACATGAGGAATGTTCTGTATTATTTGAATCTACAGCCCACAGTTCAGGTTGCTTTGTGCTCACTCAACACTGAAAGCAGGTTACAGGAGATAAGAGACACCAAGGCCTCACACAGTTTGTGAAATCCTGCCATAATTCAAAGTTACAGCATGGCTGAGTCCCATTTGTCCAGGTCCAAAGGTTTCTTTTCTTTTAATCTTGTTGTTCACAGGGGTGTGGAACTGTACATTTGAGAAACAATTTGACAAGACTTCCAGAAAAAGACTTAAGCATTTATTCTGTACTGCTACCTTTCTGGATTCTTGTAGCCTTATTTTCTTTGGCAGTAGTTTTTTTGGGGCAGAAATGACTCACCTAGCTGTGTCTTCAAGGTACACATATATGTTTATAATATTTGGCCAGGAAGAAACAGTCTAAACATAGTAAGTGACAGGTGCCCTTTGTGTGGTACTTCCAACCCAAACCACTCTAGGATGCTACTAATGGCTTATGCAGTTATAAAAAGCATTTTGCTTGATTAATAATCACGATTTGTGGATATCACTAATCATTTTACTGTTTGGTGGGAGAGGAAATGTTTTTCAGAGAACCAGCAGGTATTTTTGAAAGCAGAATGTACACATTGATAAAGCTTTGCCTTCTTTTCAGAAGTAACTGAAGTGCTTTGGCTAATACTGAGAGCAGCAACAGTATTAAATTAAAACAACAAAGAAAGCCAAGAGAGATGCCAGGAACATCATTCCAGACAGTAAATTTCTAGCTAAGCCCTAATGCAGAGACCATCACGATGCTCTGGTACTAGAAAGCATCAGAAAAGGCCTACTTGTGTCATGATTTTGCCAGCCTCCTTTCCTCTCTCCTACACTCTGCTTCTGCTCTTGTCAGATGTATCTGAGTTGCAGATTCACAAACCAGTGAGTTTCAGGGGTCAGGAGATTTTTTTTATACTCTTTGGGATTACATAGTATTAATAATCCACTTTGTTGTTTCAGTCTGATGAACCGGTGACCTTGTGAAGGAAAGGAGTGCTTAAAAAAAAATAAAGCAACCCCCTAGAAAGCCCAACCAAAACAAAAACCCCCAAGGCACTGGGCTCTTTAGTACATTTGTAATATTTTATAACATCTAAACCAATAAGAATACAGTTTGGGAGTTTAAACAAGCATACAAAGGTGGAATATTTACTAGTAAATTGCTTGGCTTTTCACCCTTACAATTCAGATTGTTATGGATAAAAATAAATTTAAAGCAGGATCTTGGTTTAAAGGAACCTGTCAAGATACTTTCCCATCATCTGTAAAACATCTCCCCTCAGGCTATTCATTATATAACAAAACCCTAAGGATCTTCAAATTCAAATCTGTTGTGACTTTGTTTTTGTTATTTTTTAAATGGTTACTTCTTTCTGTTAAATGTAGTCAATTTGTTTATTGTAGGGTAGTACAGAAAACATCACTCTTGTTTTAGTGTGATATATGATAAAGGAATTCCGAAGAATAATTTGAAAGGAAACCTGGAGAAATAAAGAATGTGAAATCCTGTTTAGGAATGATGGAAAATTGGAAAAATTACGTATTTTACATATATAATATCTATGTTATATTATATGAATTCTGATTTTTTTGAGTATGCAAACATGTGAGTGAATTCATCAAAATATTTCTTTGTGGTAATGCTGGAACTGATCCAACACATGCTGTCAGTATGCTTTGTGTGCACTTGTGCAGTTAGTGTGGCTGTGCTCACATAAAGTATCCACCTAATAGAACCTGAGAAAGCTGGAACAAAATGTCCTCTTTAGTCTTTGAAATTTCTGTTAGCTTCACTGAAATTGGCAGGCTCCCTCCCAAACTCCTTCGCTGCAGTCAGAACATATTACCTGTTGGGGGCAAAAAGAATCAAGCTGACTAATTCTGAATGCAGTTTTAAGGATGCCATATGAAAAAGCTATTTAATTTAGACATTATCAACAATACAGAGAAGGGTGTGGTGTCATTTTCAGAATAACTATTTCTCTTTGTTTTTGTGCATGCCTAGTTATCCTAAGTTCAGAAACACACAAGTTATTTTGAAATCTTGCCCATGCATGCAGATATTTATATCTGAAATGGTAGAAGAGCTTTAATTTGATTGGTGGCAAAGAAGGAAGGAAGCTCAGCCTGGATCAGGCTTGCATGTCTGTCAGACAAAGGGTGTAGGAGATTTAAGGGCAAGTGCATTGACTTGTTTGACTGAAAAACAGAAAACAGAAGGAGCATTAGTTTTAAAATGTTGTTAGGAGTGCTTATAAGGTGCTATTCCCATCTTACAGTGAATCCTGAAATGAATAGGGACAACTACGCTTCAGTACATAAACATTCTGCCTTTCATGTGTACAGTGATTTATTCATTTTCTTAACTCCCTTTATCACTTCACTTTATAAAATATTGAACCCCAATCAGATGTGGTGGACTCTTCCCTGTGACACCAATGTTTAGCTTAAGCACCAGCCAAAGCAGTCAGCTTTGCTGGTCCCTGTCAGACTTTGCAAAGGTGATTCTATGAGAACAGAGACAGGAAGAGCCACAACCTGTGTGAGAAGCTCAGGGGTGGTGGCAGCTCTGGCTTGCCCTGCTTTGTCACAGACAAATTCCTGGGCAGGAATTCAGTCTTGCATCTGCACAGGTCCAGCAGCTTGTTGCACAATGTCACTCTCAGACACTGACTTAACCTTTTAATAAATCTCCTCCAAATAGTCGCTGAGCAGTAGCAGTCTTTGGATGGGCATTTTTTTATGTACAAGGTAGAAATTATGGTAGGCGCACTTTTTAACACCCATGGAAAGGAACCATGTCCTTCATTAGCTTACATTAGAACTATCTTGCTAGCTCAAATATTTTATTTTAGCAACAAGGTGGGGGGTTGAGTTATTTTTGCATTTTTATTGGTTCCCATAATTCTTTTTCCCTGGTTTTGCTCATTTTTTTCACCACTGGCCACAGCATGCTCGTGGTTGCCTGCAGGTCAGTTTGCAAATGAGACAGCTGTTCCGATTTGGACACAGAGTGGACAGCATCTCCCTGGCAACTGGAGCTGCACAAAGGCTGCGTGCATGGCTCTGCCCAATACTTTGTTTCTTCCCTCATTTTAGGAGCCATCACTCACACGGGAACAAACACTGCAGTGTTAGGTAGGACATAGTGAAGAGATATGTAAGGAATGGAACCTAAGCAATGGCATCTTTTCACTTCCTGCACAACGGGGCTCTGATATCCTTTCAAAACTTGTTTTAGTTAAAAATGTATTCTTTTGTGCTCAAACACATATGCATGTGGATGGGTTTCGCTGTGTGTGTGAAAACATTCTCCAGGCACGTGCCATCAGAGTAGGCTTTGCTTTAGTTACCTACAGCTCTGAAGCCAGCACAGAGAACAGGAGAACATGAGCTGCCTTGTTGAATAAGAAGAGATCCTTATGCACGTGGATTATAATTTTGCTTTTGTAATTCTCTGTTAGAGAAAATTAGCAGTGTTTTTTGTTGGCCTAAACCACTTCTGAATTATAGGAGACATCTCTCTTTCCGGACATCAGCATCCCCCTGATGCCAGCTCCTCCACTCACCAGTGAATCAGTGGCAAGTTAACACTTTTAAACATTCCACACTTTCCAGACTGTAGGAGAGAGAAAATCTGAGGTCACTTGTGAGCTTGGAGTATAGTCTAGGTATAGAAACGAGCTAGTTGTACCTGGAAAAATGTCTTACACGACTGGCTCTCCATTTGCTGTCAGTGAAGCTATCAGTGAATCTTCTCCACTCCGCCCCTATGCTTCCTTCTGGGAACTCCCAGATGCAAAACTGGAGGGCAAATATGTAGAAATAAGTTACCTACGGTGGCTGTTCCCACAATTAATACCTTTCATCCTGTCAGTTCAATTCTCTCCTCTCACGCAGATTTGCCTTTTAGACACCCTTGAAAGCTTTTTAGTTACTTTTTTTCATTAGTCTGTATACACTAGATGGGTTGCCTGGCTTTGGCTGTAATTGCTGGCAGATGTCTCGTTAGTTTAGGAGTGAAACGTATACCACAGGAAAAATGCCCCTGCCAAGAATCCTTACCTAATGACCCAGCCTCTGCTAATTGCTTGCTACTGCAAACAAGAGTTTCACATGCCAGATACAGTGCTGAGTAGTGCAAAACCTGAAACAAACTCATGCAAAAGATATTTTTGGGGGACGCGGATAACAGCAAATGGCGTGTCCGAGAGGAGTGCCAAGACCCTTCACCCTCCTTGCCTCAGGGTGCGATTACTCCTTTCTAGAGTAATCACACTTTCTAGCAAGTGGGTGCTAATTACAGCTCTGTGGCCTCTCGGGTGGCTGAGGAAAGCAGGGTCTTGTAGCTCTGCTGCCTGAGAGGGGATCTCTGCTCAGGACACAGGGCTTTTCTGTCAGGAAGAAGTAAGGAAATAGATTTCCCTACAGTCATGAGGTCTCTGGCATGCCAGAAGGCATTGTACGGCTTTATTAGAGAAAGGGAATAGAAAAGCAGCAAGAGATGGATATGACTAATAACAACTGGAGCCCTCAGGCCTGGGTTTTTGGTTCATTCTCTTTTTTTTTTTTTTTTTTTTTGGTAGTCTGACTCTCCCTGTGAAGGTTAACGAGGGAAAAAGCCTCTTCTGCACCAGCAAGCTTTCCAGACTGAAGTATTGCAGCCATGTCTCCTTGTTCTCTGAAGGCTGCAAAGCCAATTGTTTGGTTGAACACCTTTGTGGGAAACAGAGGCAACTCTCCTTCTCTTCTTAGAATTTAGGATTTAAATAGCTTTAGAGTTGCTTCCATATAGGAAAATAGCACATGTGGTGCTGAGTGCAATACAAAGCTACTTTGTTGGAAACCTTAAATGAAAATGCAGAGAAGAAGAGAACAATCTAGTATAGGAATTCGAAAAAGAACAGTTAATACAATGAAAATGTTTGGGAGAGAAATTTTGGTGGGAGACTCAGAAAATCTAGCTGGAAACACACAACTACCATTCATTTATGGAAGCTTTGGAAAGTGTCAGCAGAGGAGAAGTGAAGTAAAGTGGTGTCTCTGGCAGCTGGGCTACCTCTACTCACGTATCTAAGCATGGAACAGGCTGGCTGGTGTAATTAGGACTTTTTGGGGGAGGTGGATCAAGTTCTGTGGGTGCTGATGACTTCCCAGGTGTCCAAGAGAATGGGCCAGGGGGTTGCTGGCTAGTATTCATCTATAAAAAGGTTCCTTATTTCCAAGGGCAGGAAAGGAAATGGGAAGGAAGGAGAAAATGGGAGCTCCCTCAAATTGATTGGCTCATAGGCTCCTTTCTGCTTCCTGTGTGCTGAAAATGAATGACTAATTCTCTCTGAATGCCTACTTAGTGTCTCCTCTCTCTTGCAGAAGTTTTAGGGACCTTTCTATGAGCTGGTGTCAATATTTTTGTTGCAGCAGCTGTTGAGAGCTCGAGCTCCTGTGAGCAGGGCTTGTTAAAGTGCAGTCCTGGCTTTTGCAGCTAGGCTGCTTGATAGAGTGCTATCTCTTGGTGATTTCTCATTCCTCTGGGGTAGCTAAGCAAACAATGGAAATAATTTATGCTTGACTCTGATCCACATCTTCTGTCAGCCCTTGGCATACATCCATTAGGAAACAAGTTGTCCTGGCTGAATTCCCCAGTGAAAAGGAGGTGAGTACATCATTACATTTCCTACCAGTGTATATCACAAAACCAGTCTGGCATTAATTGCACAGCAATGGTTGCAACAAAGCATCTCCTAGTGATGGAGGATAGGGGGATGGAGATGTGCAGTGATGGGAGGAGAGGGGGATGTCACAAAGCAAGCCTGAAATGCCTAGAGTTTCCTCCTAAAACTAATTACACTTAGAGAACCTTTCTATTTGGAACAGGCTTTGGATCTGTTCCAAAAAGAGCAGGCTGAGGCAAGCATGATCAGTAGAGATAGATTCAGGGAGCTGGAGGAAAACAGTCCAGATCTTGCCTGTGCTACTCAATGTTAGAAGACCCAGCTTGCACAAACATTAAAGACTTCCTCAAACACTACACTGAGTTTAATTTATAATCTCTGGTGAAATCTTTTTTCCACTGCTATGTTTAGGAGGAGAAACAATCAAGAAAAAGTTCTTCATGGGAATGCATGAATGCTATAATATCCCATAGGAAAAATTCTCTGTTTCTACCTGCCTCCTTAATTTTTAAGAAACCTTTCCCACCACTCCCTTATGGATAGGAGAAGCAGGGAGAAGGACTTTAAAAGAGGATCAGAGTTCTCAAACTTTAATAGTGCTCAAAGCAGAAGTCTCAAAAGACCCCCAAGAAGATTATTTTAATAGGAAAAATTTGGTTATGTATCTTCAAAATTGTTTATTAAGATCCTAGCAATTCCCCTACTCCATGCCAGAGGAAATCTCTGTCAGTGTCCAAAAATCTGATTCAAAGGCAGCACCATCATTTTCACATTTTCCCTTGATTTACTTCCTGGTGCCTGCCAGATCTTGGTTATGTGTTTCATCTTCTGTTTCCCAGGGCTCTCGGTACTTTTCCTGAGTTCTTCTTCTTCCTTTTAAACCTTGTGTACATGTTCTGGTCAGTGAAACCAAAATTCATCTACTTTTCTTCTGGCTTCTCTGTTTCAGACATCAGGATCCTTGTCTTCTATGTTCTTCCTCCTCTCAGAAGTCCAGAGGGACATAAGTTTTGCTTTACAATGTGCATGCTTTCCCCTGCTTATTTCCTTTATTTCTGAAATCTCTGTGATTTCTTTTGCTAAGGAGTTAAAACATCCACAAAGAAAGCAGCAATCCGAAAACTTTATCATTTGAAAATTAGAAAAAAATAAGAATGTAAAACATCAGCTGCATGCTTTTGGTTTCTTTAATAGTCTCTTTTCTTTTGCTTTTTTGGTAAACTGTATGAATGTATACCCATCTGTGACAAGTCCTGACTAAGTCATGGGAGGAAATCTGATCAGGTCAAATGGTGTAACATGACATTCAGTCTCAATTCCAAAGAGTAACAGCTTTACAATCCCTGGATGTGAAACTCCAAATTCTGGAGGTTTTTTTAATGATCAGAGTAAATAGCTACTTTAGTTTTTAGAGAATTCACTATTTAAGTATGGAATCATACTAATATGTTATCTGTGAATGGAAGACACCGGATTGTCTCTAGATCAGTAATATGTGACGGGATAAACAAAGACAAAAGTGTTAAACCCTAAATCATTAAGATTAATCAGGTACCTGCAACAAGTATAAATTACCTCAAAATGTTGCTACATCTGCATGGTTGTAGGAAGACATACTTGCTCAAAGAGGAAACGAACAAAAATGATTGGAGATTTTGGAAGAAAAATCAACAAACATTAGTCATAGGGAAATATGATATTTTAAGCAATTTTCTGGAATATTTTTTACCAGAAATACGAGCTTACATAAAAGTGGTGTTTCTCCATTGAATTTTAGAAGGGTATTTCCGTCCCTAAATCTAGCTGAACTGTGGTTTTCTCCTGTTTTCTCTCAGAATCGTTCTGTACATCTCACACCGTTATCTTTAGGCAAATGAATAGCCGGGGAAGTTTCTCTAAGAGGTGTTCACGGTCCTCTTTTAAAAATGCAAGGAGACTGCAGTCTTTAAGGAGATGCAAACAACACCTCAAATTCTCCAGGGATGTTTTGACTCAAGGAGCAAACCTATTTTCCCCTCAATTGATTCAGTAATGAAAGGATGGAATCCTGGAAACATTTATTAGCTGCTAGGTGAACTGGAGAGAGACAAGCACTTTGGTTTGGTCTCAAATCTTTATCAATTAGTAAACGCAGGTGTCAGAGAGACAGGGAACAATACAAATCCTGTAGCTGCAGTGGTGCAGTTCACATTATCTGCCTGGCACTCTGCAACCTAAACAAATTCCCTGCCCCTTAGTTTGGAAAGAGGTGATATTTTAAAAAGCCATTACTGTTAAATCGATGCTATTGACAGAAGATCGGTCTTCTCAAAAGAAGCCATAACTCATCAAAGCACATTACCAGCTGGCTGGTTTAAAAGCTATCTGAATGTGAAATTAAAGTTTGATTCCACTGGTGTAATAGGATGTTTGTGTTTGTCAGAGATGAATTGCAAATGTTTCATTTGCTCACAGGGTTGCTTACAGCAGTTTTGAGTTGGCACGCTCAGACAGGCAGGGAGAATGAGAAGATAAACTTGCAAATTTTGCAGCTTGGTCAAGTGTGGGTCTGCCTTTTGCCCTTTTCCTGTTTGTGATGGGTCAGCATAACAGTTGCCACAGTCTCAATCTTTTTAGGGTGCTGGGCCAGCCCAGAAGCTGAGTGCTGGCACCAGCATAAATAATTGCAGTGCTGACAGCATCTGTCTGGAAAAAAAAATACATGAATAATGGTAAAAGACAGCATGTCTCAAGATTCAAGCTGAAATAATGAGTCGAACCTTGTCATGATTTTGTTAAATATTTACGTCCCACTGAATTTGAGCTACCCACTGCCCTTCTGTGACCTTCCGAGATATATATCTCTTGGAAGATTTCTGGCAAAATTTTCACAGCTGAATGTTGTTCTTTCAGCTGTGGAGTCTGACTTTTCAAATAAAGAACTACTCTTTAGCCTACTGTTTCCCACACCCATCTCTCATTTCCAGGTTTGCTCCCCTGTGTGCCTCCGCACGGGCTGGTTCCATGGCAGCTGGGGCAGGGCCTGCAGGGCTCCCCTGGCACCCACAGCCGCCTCACAGCAATCCCCTGCTGGCCTGAGCAGCTTTTTGGCCACCACACACCCTTTTTTTTTTTTAGTTTTCCTTTGTTTATCCATCCCTCTGCCGGGGTAATCCTGAGATTAGGGTACATGAGAACATATGTTTAGTGCTGCTGTATAGAAATTGGAGGTACTGATGGGAGGCTGTTACCTCAGAGAAATACCAGTCCTTTCATTTAGGATCCAAACCCTGGATCTAGGCATTCTGTTCTTTTGCCTGGAAGAGAGAAATGCAAAGCATTGATGCCAGAGATTGGTGCACACTATGTCCTACGTTTCTATTCTTCCCCTTGCCGTTCCCAGCTCTGGTGCTCTCTGCAGAGTGAATGAAGGTAGAGTTAAAGGCACTATCATTCTCAGTTTATTGAACAGCACATCTATAGTTCATTAGCATCCAAATACCTTTAAGCTGATTTTCTCCTTGGTCACACTGCTCCAGAGTTTACAGGATGAAAGTACCAACAGTTCAGAAATAATGGGTTGCATTGTTGCTGAAGGGAATATCTGATTAGTGGAGGCTTGCCCATGTACTGTATAGTGAAAATACAAAAATGCAAAGGAATTTTCTCTTTATTATTCACATGTAATCACATTTTAAAAACATTAATTATTAGGCAAACGTTTCTGGAAAACATGAGGCAGTTTATTCATAGTCAGTGTTTTGCAGAGCTTTGATTTTTATTAAGATAATTAAGAAAGAGGTTATGAACTCTAATAATTGCTAGGCTGGTCTCTTTTAAGGAAATAGTTTGAATAGGAGTAAGGTAAGAAAAAGGATTGTTGCTAACTTTTCTTTCTCAGACCTGTGCCAGGCTGGAGTTGAAATGAGTATGGGCTCACTAAGAGGAAACCGGACAGCATGGCTGTGTTTTTGTTAGCAGATGTATTAATCTGTGGTGGCTGAAACACAACTGAAGTGTAACATTTTTATTTTTTTTTATCAGGAGAGGTGCCCTACTCATTCAGTAATGGATTGAAAGGAGACACTGCAGTGTGAGAGTGAAGTGCTTAATGTGAGTGCCTGAGCCTGGGATAGCTGGGGTGCTGTGCCTCAGCAAGGAAGTGTTTTACAGATCCATATGAAAGAATTTCTTATGCCTGCTCTCCCTGGGTAGCAGCATCAGAGCTTCACTCAGTGATATAAAAATATGATAACCAAATGGTGCAAAGAGATAAAAGCTGCTATCTGTTCAAAATAAAAAGGTCACTAGGGTCATGAAAAAAGCCTTTGCTAGAGCCATTTGCATTGTCAGCTCTTTCTGTGGAAATCCCTGACAGCAAAATTTGGAAGTGGCCCAGCCCAGCAGCTCTGGGATTTACCTTCATAAGGAAGAATAAGAAAAATCAATCTATTAAAGTGTCTGGATATCTTGCCCCATGGAAAATACCATATTCTGTCTCTTGCAGCAGGAGAGCAGGGGATATACCTGAGGTGGTGGTTGAAAAGCAGCACCCAGCAGCATCTGATGCAGGGGCCACAGCCTGCCAGGTTCCCTGTGCTCCCAGGGCTGGTTGGAGGCTGTGTCTCACCTGACTCAGGCACTGGCAGCTCATGCAGCCAGGTTAATCTGCCACAGGAATATACCCAGGACCTGCCAGCTCAGCCTGGCTGAGGAGCACAGCGTGGCCTCTCCTCTTGCTCAGCTGAACGCTTTATGCTTTGCCTGGTTGCACTGCTGGGGCACTCTGTCATTTTTCAGCTTGCTGAACACAGATATAAGTAAGTAATGTATACATTTCAGGCCTGCCACTGCCTAGGGTTATTTATGAATTAATATTTTCCTTATCATTAGTTAGAAGTAGTTTAAGCAAATACATACTGAATGCATAAATCTGCCAGCTCCACTCAAGTAGGGGACAGCAGCTGGAAAAGAGCATGCCAATTTAGGCAAATTTTAGAGAAAGTATTTTTCTATTTTCATGGCCCAGGGTGGACCTGATTTGAAGGCTAATTTTTGATGCATTGGTATGGAGGTATAGTCTTTTCCTTAAGCAAAATAAATCTTTGGATAGCAAAGCCTGCTGAGGGTGCCAGAGACTCACTAGTGCAGGAGATCTGCTGTCTCAAGATGCTCTGCACCAACCAAAATCATATCCAACTGAGGCACTGATTTCTGCTTCTGGATAAAGGGTCTGGAGTCCAGTTGGCCATTGATGATAAAAACCTATTTTGATGAGACATTTTTTTTTTTCTAAAGCACTACAAGTTTTGTAGAGAAGAAAGAGAAAGGCAAAGATAATGTTTTCATTTTTCTTAATTTTACATACAGTGAACAGAAACCTAGATTGTATTTATTCCATCATTTGCAGAGCAGACAGACCTACTGCAAGCTGCAAATTGAGAGTTACTGTCTGTCTAGACAGCTGGAAATGAGTCTCCTGTGCTGACTAAAGGCTTCTCTCCAGTGAATGCAATATATGTACCCACGAGTGCCTGGCAGCCTGGCTCTGTATGGCAGCAGCACACAACCAATATACGATTTGCAGAGCTTTGGATGTAGCCAGTTTTCTGCAAGGTGAATTTCCATCATGTCCTGGGTGCCTCCATCGTATTTTTAGGAAGAGAAGGTGGCTGGATCTAATGTCACACTATCCACAAGCTGCTCTGTGGCATAAACCTTGTCACAGAGATTACATGGTTTGTTCCTCTGTCCTCTGATAGCAAATTCATTGCCTTAACAAAAGGCTTTTATTTCTTGTCCATACCTCAGCTGTGTCCCTCTAGCAGCTGCCTTTCACTAAGGTGTAGTTTAACACCTCGGCAGAGCAGGCATTCCGATGCTGTTAAGGCAGGCAGGTAAATTGAGTGTGTCTCCTTCATGGCACAGTTCCTCCCCAGCGTGCGGCAGTGAGCTATGCTGCTACTCTGAGCTGTAATGCTCTAAAGACTTTGAGACCATCTGTTTGAGAAAATGCCTCTTTTACCTTGCTGGGCATGTCTGATGGAAGCCATCACAGCAGAACAAGGCACTCTAAAGCTGTTTATCTCATCTAATGCTGCCACTGTTCTCCCTTTCTCTTTTTATCTTCTCTCTCTTTCCTTTGTGAAATATCAACAATATCAACACATTGCACTAATCAAGGAAGCATCTGTAGCACCTGCTTTAGCTTTTGCATCTCATGTGAATAACTGCAAGATGTGACAGGCTTGACAGATGGAACTGTCATGGAAAGGAAAGCAGGACTCGCACTCTGGGGCAAGCACAGGAAGAAAAGTGTGAAGAAAAGAGTGAAAAGGTCATCCTTTGTGTCACACTGGCAATTTATATCCAGTGCTTTCCCCATTAGCATGCAGCAGGGGAGGGTTTCACTCTGGAATGACTTGGGGAAAGCTGGGGAGCCACCAGAAGGACGCACTACGGCTCTTCCCCCCACGGTACTGGAGGAGCTGGACCTGTGGTGAGCTCTCCAAACCCAGCCCTTGTTCTGAGGCACTGGCCTGGAGGTCTTATGGACAGTGTTTGACACAAGTGGTGGGGGCCCAGCCCAGAGCCCCGCACCGACCTGACGTGACCTCCCCTCCCCTCCCCTCCCCTCCCCTCCCCTCCCCTCCCCTCCCCTCCCCTCCCCTCCCCTCCCCTCCCCTCCCCTCCCCTCCCCTCCCCTCCCCTCCCCTCCCCTCCCCTCCCCTCCCCTCCCCTCCCCTCCCCTCCCCTCCCCTCCCCTCCCCTCCCCTCATATGTGTGTTTTATTTTGGTTTTGTGGGTTTTTAGGTGTGTTTTGTTTTGATTTTGTCTGTGTGTGGTTTTTTGTTTGTTTGGTTTTCTTTTCTTTCTAAATTCTAACCTTGAATCAATCAGATATATTGGGTAGTTACCAGGGGTGGCCAGTGAAAAGACAGAAGTTTGTAAGGAGATGCATTACCCTGGTAGGAGCAGACTGTCACCCCATGTGAAAGCAATCAAAGGAGATACTCTGACATGTTCATAGCCCAGAATAATGGGCTGTACTGACCCAAATTATCTATAACCCTGTGAAAAAAATACCTTCATTTTGTAAAGATTTAAATACTTCTATGAGGATTATATTTGGGCCCAGTTAGAAACTTTAACTTCTCCCAAGCATCTGAATAGAAATCTGTATGCACAGACTGGGTTATATTTCTGTTTAAAGGCAAAAAACAAACAAAATACTGCTATAACCAAGTGGTAAGAAACTGCATGTTAACAGGACTTATTATTCTCAAAAGTACTTTATTTGATAAAAATCAGGGTTTTTTTCCTCTAAAGTTTACACCTTTCTTGCCTCAACTTCAATTCATTTTGTTGAAACAGGAAAAATCAAAGTACTAAGGTGTTTTGGACCCAGTTCAGTCAGAAAATGTAAAAATATTTTTACCTTTATGCACTAAGGAAATCAATAGATGTGTTAAATCTCAGTCTACAAAGCACGTTGGAACCAGGAGGACAAAGTGACTGGGAAAAATGAATTAGAGAAATGACAATTCTGGCTGCCATCAATTTTCTGCAGAAGTGACATGTTTATCATGGAAGTCACTCCAGCAAGCAGCTGCATTTCCAGTGAGTGTCATATATCTGAGATGATGCAATCTCTCTCTCCCTCATGTCAGATATATACACCAGCTGTGAAATGGCCTTCAGAGACAAGCAGGTTTGGGCTTTTTTTTGAGCTGACGACACATTATTCATGCATTAGACACTGTCGAGATGGCTGTGATTGCTGTCAGACTCGGGAATCTTTTTCCAATTTTTTTATAAGCAAACATGAGCAATAGCCCAAGGGTCAAGCTTTTTCTTCCCCTCTCCTTTCTGTTTCCCCTATTCTCCAGTCTGTAACTTTCTGAGCATGACATTTTGATGAGTAAAATGCAGAATGCGATACGTGAGGAATCCCAAAAGGCAGGCAGAGCATGGTACTTGACTTTCAAGTCCTGTTCACCTTCAGCAATAATTTGGTATCCTAAATGGTTTCCATTTTGAAAATCTGATGATGCGTGGTGTGGGAAGGGAAGACAGTGTGAGGGGGGAAGCAAAAAGGAAGAATGAGTAATACAGAGGCTCAAAAATTAGGTAACTACTGGAAAGTCCCCCTGAGGGTGGTTCTGATTTTTGAAGGAAATTGTTTCCAAGAAGCAAAAAGAATTTTCAGACTCAGAAAAAGAAAAAAAAAATCCCTCTTTTAGGTTTTATACTTGTCAGGACTTGCAGGCAGTTGTAGTAGTTGGTGCAGCATTTATGGTAGGTGCGAGTAGTGCTGCAGGGTCCTGGCCACAAAGTGGAAAGAAGGTTTTGGCACCAGCACAGTCTTCACCACTTTGTTAGTTTTTCTTCTTTAAACTAGGGATATACTTTAGTGATTAAAAACAAAATCTGTTATGGACCATTAGTTGCAATCCCTGCTTGTCATACAATCTCTTTAGATAACAGATAGTGCTATCTTTGATTTGAGCTAAGTGTATAAAAAAGTATGTTTGTTGCAGGGCATAGTGCCTGATGAACAAAGTGATGAAGGAAAGCAGTAACTTTGTCAAGAGGAAGTGTTTTATAAATAAGTAACACATTTAAAGTCCATTAATGTTTATAACTCATTTGCATACAGACTTATGTATCTGAACATCTGAATTGCTTTTCAAATATTTGCCTTGAAAATAGTTTGGCATTTATGTAGTTAGGGTTTTGTTATTTGTTTTTATTCCCTCAGGACTGTGGAGCTGTTGGGAGACTATGGAAAAAACCCAAACAAATTAATGCTGCTGTAATATAAATTAAATAATGTAATAAAATGCCTGTTGTAGAGGGATAGCCCACGCAGCCCTTGCCAGAGCCAGGACTGTGAGAGCTGCAGGCAGTGATGTCTGACTGTATCAGTCACTGCCAGTGTGACTCTTCCACAGAAATCTTCATTTCACTCCTTTTCATGATCCAGTGGTGCTACTGGTCACCCATTTTGCTGAGCAGGGTGTTGTGCAAGGCTCAGTTCTTGGAAAACACATCCTGTCAAAGCCAAGAAGAAACAAACAGGTACTGTAAGAGGCATGTCCTGCTGTAAAGGAACTGTTAAGGCAAATTTTCATCATTTGATTTCAAAAGATTTACATAAATGTAACCATGTTTACCCAAAGAAGCTTATTCAGACAGAGGGTTGAGTTATAAGTAGGAAATCTCAGAGCTAGTTAATTTGTCCTGGAAGCTCCTTGGAATGGTTAATTAATTGTTTTTTCATGTCTCCTTTTAGTACTGCTCTGTGGAAAGAAGAAAATTTACTTCAGGGAAATGTTTAAAGTAGTTTAAAATTTATCCAGGCCATGTAAATCCTTTTAGTTCAATTTTTATGCCACCAATGATTTCCATGAGCTGCCTTCAGTTTGAAATGCACTTAGGCAGTGTTTGTAGAAATAAACAAATTAAGTCCCTCTTTTTGCACATCATCAATTGTTCCTTTTCCCCGTTAGAGGTGCAGAAGAAACATCACATTTGAGAGACATGGGCAGATGAACCTGAAAGGGACCAGAATTTGCTGTGAGTGTTTGCTAGGCCTAGGAGACATTATTGAAAATGTATCTTTATTTCTCATCTTCATTAATGTTTGCCTTTATGAAATTGCTGATAAAGTGATATACAGCCCCTCTAATAAAACAGAAGTCCATCCTCATTGCTAGACCTGTAGAGGCTAAGTTCTGCATAGGAAGAAATATCAATTGCATGGCAAACTTTCAGGGCAGCTCAGTCACAGCAGGACTTAAGAGACTGTCAGTTCAAATGGCTGAGAGTGGGGTGGGGAGCATACAAACATTGTTGTTGAGGATCTTAAAAAAATTCCATCCATGATACTTTTTTTTTTTGTTATGGAACTGGCAGAAAGTAGAAGAGGATGCCTTGAAAATAAAAAGGCTTGGAAAACATGAAATGGCTAAACCATAATCATCAGTGGCAGAATATTCAGGCTGTTTGGGAAGTCTGGCAGCTCGTAGTTGTATTTCTGTTTCTGACCTTGTATCCTGAGCCACTTCTCCCCTAGGGAACTGTATTGACAGTAGAGGTGGGAATGTGCCAGTGGTGCTTGGCAGGAGGTTGAAAGGGTTGGTTTATTTAAATATTCAGGCATGGCCACTGAGGTGTCTCAAAGTATGGCTGGTTTATGCCATTTACTCACCTACTGCACAGTGAGGTCTCATCATCTGGAGTTACAGCAGGACCAAAAAACTAGAAACCAAAACCAGGAAATAGAGGATTCCTAAAAACCTAGAGAGGATGCTCCAGCATGGCTGAGATGTTTTCCATTTTCATACTTTATTCTTCAACTAAGAAATTGAAGTAGCCTAATGAAAATACAAGAGTTAAATTGCATGAATGGAAATTATCTTTAGTTGAATTTGGATAAAACGTAGATAAAGAGGCAGGAAAAGTACAAACTCTGATTTGTCTTTTGCTCAGCATGTCATTATAAGAAAATCCTTTTTTCTTTTCCTCTCCTGACCTCATTTGAAATGTTTCTGAACTGCCACCTGTAAGAACAGGGAACCAAGTGGCAGTAGGTGAGACTGCCTGAGTGACTGATTGTTGTCTATGTTCATTAGAACTAGTTGAATTCTTCTAACTTTGGAAATGAGATGCTCTTTTGAACCTGAAAAACATTATTTTCTGCTTCCAAACTTTTGAAAAGAAACAGAGAATTTGGAATTAAAAAACATTATTTCTACTTAAAATATATTTTGGCTAAATGTTTCATTAGTTTGACATTTTAAAATAAAAATACTATGTAAATATTAATAATACTGGATGAAATGTAAATTCTTTTGGCAGCTGCCTTATATATCAGGTTTTCTTATTTAAAAAAAAAACCAACAAAACAACCAAGAAAACCCTTTCTTCACTGAGATTTCTGCTTGTCCAACTCTAAGCCTTGTCAGATGCTGTCAGCTAAGGATAATTGCAGAGGAACAGGTCAGACACCCACATTGCAGGCTTGTCTCTTTTCCAGATTTGCTCCATGATACCTGGAGTGTCACCACAATGAGTAAATCTTACTTTGGAATTACAATACAGCATTTTTCATTCTGACCAGAGAACTGCTGCAATAGGGACTTAGGCAAAACCAGAATAAAACAAAATCAATTCCCCTACCCGCCAAGGGAAAAATCCCTTCACACACAACAAAATAAAGAGCTTGTTTATTGAGAAAAACAGGAATTTGTGTTGGGATATTTTCAATTATGGTGACTGGTTTAAGTTTCCATAAGGCAAATAAATGCTTTAGCTAAAAATTCTTGGAAAGGCAGAATTCACTTCTTCTCACACCTGTGCCACCTGCTTTATCTATATTTATACACGTGCCATATTTATATATTTTTCTGGACAGTTCTCATTATTACCACCAACCAGGGTTGGAGAAGGAAAGTGCAGATGATGAAATAAATTGGAGTGTAGGATGAAAATTCTGCTTTTTCATAGGAAAGCTGTCAGATGGATTAATGGCTGGGCTGAGCCAAATAGCTCCATTATCAGATCAGATAAAGACCTCTCCCCTCCCTGGCTAAAATAATTGAGCAAGGGGGCTCTGATATGGATTTTGTGAGAGATGAACTCCTTGAGAGTAAATTAAAGACAGGATAATAGAGTTCCTCACTACGCATGTGTAACCACTACTCTGATAAATTGGGATGAATGTAATCTTATATAGGCCAGCAACATCCAGGTCTGTCAAAAACCCAGATATATCTGTATCTATCAATACAGATGTGTTTTATTTTCTTGCAGGACTAGGAAGGAAGCTACAGAGCATATGAATGAAATGGAAAATCACTGCAGTGGGTATGCCATAGGCACACAGACAGAAAACTCCATTATCTTCCACTCAACCATAAATAATACCTTTGTTAAGGAAAAAAGCATGTGTGGGGACGTGCAATAACCTCTCCTAACACAGCACAAGGAACACAGGAAGCCAAGCCATGAAGGGAATGTCCCATCCTGGGCCAGTGTCCACAGCCCAGGGGAGCAGCTGGGACCGTGCTGTGGCTTCTGTGACCCCAGAGGGAGAAGTGCTTTGGGAGGAATTGTAACCTTCCATGGCCACACTCAGGCTCTGAAGTGGCATGACTCACATCACCTGGATGTGAGCACAGCTGAAGGGCTGCCCAGTGCTGCAGTGCTCCATCGAATTCCCTTGGAAGGAGGTGCCTTGCACGGGCAGGAGCTGCACCAAGTGTGGCACCAAGGGAATCAGCTCCTCCCTGGTCCCACAGTGATTGCAGTGTGGGGAGGGATGGAGGGAGGCTGCTAACTTGTGCTTCCCTCACAGGGGTGTGCTGAAAAATTACTAAAACAAAGGGAGAGGTCAGAGAAACTAACTGATAAGATGAGCAAGACAAATGATAAAGGAGGCTGGAAGAACTGGCTGGCTGTGTGCAGAAGGGCTGCAGATGAGATAGGAATGCTTGAAGCAGTGATTGCAAGGTGACTTGGCAATGTTCTGCAAATATTTGAGGGAATAAACATCATTGGGGAAGAGAAATTAGTACAACAAGTTTTATCATAGAGAGCAGGAAGATGATCTGCCCGAAAAACTTTTTGAAAGACATTAATAAATGGTGAAATAAGCCTTTCAGGGGCAAGTGGAGATGTAACACTGGGTGAGATTTTTTTTTTTTTAAATTAAATTGGAAATCAGCCACAGAAAGCAGTCCTGCTTTAGGTGAAAGAATGAAGGTGTGGTGTGCTAATGTAGGCAGCTTTGGGGTTTTGGTTCTCTAGTACACCACTGCTTCATATGGGTTTGTCCCTCAGGGATGTGGTGTTCTAGGGAAATGGTAATAACTAAGAAAAGCAAGCTGGACAAAATGCATCAACCCTTTGACAGCATGAGAATTGAGTGTATAATCATGCTCAGCCTTGTTCAGAAGCCCAGAATAACAACTTGCACTTGTCTGTGTAGGGGCTTTGTCCCTTATTTGCAGCAGGAATGCTCAGTGTTGAGAACTTTTTTCAAATTGTAGATGTATAAAATCACTGAAATTTCTTGATGCATGCTGACTCTTTAAAAGCAAAGAGCAGCACATCTTTGTAAGACTGCTTGTCTTTAGGAAAGCTGTTAATTCCTCATCACTAAATTTATTTGTATCTCCCGATTTTGTTATTTATTACAGCTTCTAGCAATTTATACTATGACATGCTATAGTTGTCTCTGGCTCCTTATGCCAGTGGACCCGTGGAGGATTGCTCTCAGCAGAGTTGGGTTTAAATCAGACTCTTTGTCAGATTAATAGGTTATGAGCAAGCACAGAGGCAGGAGTTTGCTCTCTGGGGCCCTGTGATTTCTACCTTCTCTGCCTGGCAGTGCTCCTGGCTGCTGGGGGAGCTGGCTCCCTGTTTCTGCTCACCAGGTGGAACAGCAGATGAACATTTGTCTGGGAATTTCTCCTGGCTGGATCTAAACTGATTCTTTTTCAGAAGTACTTGTCACAGGAATATTATCTGTATTAAGATCTGAACACTGATACCTTTTTTCTTTCCTCCTGTGTTTTTCTGCTGTTTATCTTCTCTGGGTTTGCTGTATGTCATCCCTTTCAAAATGCTGCATCTTCCCTTTTCTCTGTTTAGGGATTTGATTTGCCTCCTGAAACATGGTGGTGCAAAAATGATATTTTGGGGAAAGCTCTTAAAGGGGATCTGATTACCTTCAAGTCCAACACTCATCATCAATGGTTTTGTTTGCCACCTTATCCATCATTCCTGAGTCACAGTAACAATTCAGGGATCTCACTGAAGGCAGAAGAACCTCATGCTTGTCTTTTCCATATCATCTGTTTCCAAGTAAATGCTCCATACTATGAAATGTCTTCTCTCTGTTTCCTTCATCTATTTTTTAACTTTGCATAAAATAGTGATGTGGCCTTGGTTAAGAAATGCTTGGAAGAAATCTCTCCTCAAATACAGAAGGATTTTCTCATCATCTACCCTGCCTTTATTCTATTCTCCTTTGAAGATAAGAAGGGATAGATGGATGTGAGTGAGTCTTAGCATGTTATATTCTGCCACCACAATGCTCTTCCAAGCATTTGCATCTCTCAAGCATTTCCTATATCAGGGGTATTCCCACTTCAGCCTATCTGACCTCTGTTAATTGCAGTGGTGCTTTCCTCGTGCTTATTTGCAGACAAACGCTTGAAACAAGGTGCAGTGTTATAATCTGTTCTGAAAAACCTCTCCAAGAGGACAGGAACTGTGGCTGCTGATTCGCTTTCCCATGTTGAGAAACCAAGCGGAACAGATTAACACACTTAGTGGTAACACACTTTTGAGTCTCAGTGGGTTTGACTTGTTCTTCCTTCTTCAAAGCAATTAACTGTATATAAATTTGATTCTGTATGGTATATGCCTTTGACTGTTTTAAGATCTTTTCCTGGTGATGGTGAGGTTTTCAATAAAACATGAAATAATTTACGTGACTGGATTACCCAAGGTCCTTTTTCATACAGCCCAGTGTGAGTAATAAAAATGTGAGACCTGAAATATGTCTGTGATCTCCAAAGCCATAATATCCATGCTACTTAAAAACTATTTAAATTAAAAAAAAAAAAAAAAAAAGAAAAGTGAGCTGGTTTTGCTCCATCCTTCTATCTGAGAAAATGACCTGCATAACAATCAGATGCATTTTACTACTTAATTCTTTATTACAGGGTTTTGGAGAACCAAATTATTTTCTATCTCCTATGCAGAGGTTTTGCTCTGAATATTCAAACCTGTCAGTCTTTAGTTATCTTGCTTTCCAAGTTCTCACTTTCAGAATACTAAAAAAGAAAAAAAAAAAGAAAAAAAAAGAAAAAAAAAGAAAAAAAAGAAATAAAAAAATTGGATCTTCTGTATTATATAGAAAGAAATGGAAGGAAGGAAGGCAAAGTGACAGGAAAAGCTTTTGGGAAAGCAAAGCAGTGATCTTAAATCCCTTGCTTGATCTTCTATTTCTCTACTGTGACTACATAACCATTTTGTTTCCCAAACATCTTTCAGCTGGGTTCCCTCTAGGCCATCTCAGATCCACACATCCCTCGTGTGTGCCTCCTGCAAGAGCAGCACCGTCTCTTCCCCACGGATCGTGTGCCAGTGTCACAAAGCATGTCCCCTTTGTTTGTTAGCAAGATGACCAGCACTAGCAGGCTGCTCAGAAATGCCAGCTTTAATTACAAATTTTGCTTTCAAGGGGAGCACACAGATTATGCCTGGGTATCTTAAAAGTGCCTCTTGCCTTTCTAACTCTGACTGTTGTGTTTTGAAAAATAATAAGGCTTCTGTTCTCATGATTACTAGTCCTTACTGTCACCCTGTCCTGGGAGGAACCCAAACAGAAGCAAATGACAACCGACAATCTTGTGCATCTTGAGCTGGCTGATGGTATGAAATAATGCAATTTCCCATTAAAAAGAAATAAATAGCACTGCTTGCATTGTTTTCTCCACAGAAAATCGACCCTTTGGTTCTTGACTTTGTAGAGGGTGTCTCAGGAGCACTCGGTGTGAAACAGTGAGCACCACGTTCCTCAGCCTGCCTTGAGTTAGCTTGCATGACCCACAGCTGTAGACTCATCACTATGCACAGTCATGTGAAAACAACTGGCTACTAATTTCTTCCTGGATGATGAACTACCTTGTGTGTTATCTTGCTTAATAAATGAGTCCATAATATTTATATTGGTCACCATTTTGGCAGAGTAAAGTGGATGAAAGCATAATGATGTTTACTCTGTAGGCCATAACACTTTCATGGAAGTATAAAGAAAATCTGAGAACTAGGTCACAGAAAAACATATTGCCTGAGGTATGCATCTATTTTACTATCTTTAAAAAAATAAAGAAAAAAAAAATATATAATCATGTATACTTAGTACAATTCAGGTCCAGGCATTAGACGATGACATACTTCAGATTCAACAAACTTAACATCAAAATTGACTTCAAACTCTTACTGTTTTGGGCCAGTTTTGCTGCTGTGTATAATTCAGATTGTTGAATCTTTCTATGCAATTCTTGAGAAAGATGGCTGGAAATTGATCTGCTTACTCAGAGTTTATTCTTCAGGGACTTACACAAAGAGGCATTGTACGTGGTGAGCTGGCCAAAGAGTTCAAGGTCAGTGCAGAAGCTTGGCAGGACTGTGTTCCTTCACCCATGACATTCAATTATCTTGCTGACTGGATGTGGAGATGAGCCCTTGGGGATTACAAAGGAGAAAGCAAGGTTTGGGGATTTTATTAGTATGTTGACAGCTTTTTTAGACTTTGCTGCTGACCTTGGGTATAATCAAACACACAGAATTTTTACAGTAATCACTGCTTTGAAGAGGAAACAAAAGTTAGTCTGAAACATGGGGCTAAAGGTTTTATGGTCAATGACCAGGAGAACTTTTTTCATGTCTTTAAAATTGTAGAGGTAAGAAAGGCTGGAGGAAAAAGTCATTCAAGTGGCTTTCTTTCAAAGTAATGATACTTAATCCTTTGTAATTTTCTTGAATTTTTATCTGCTCTCTGCTGGTATAATTCCACTAATTTTCTGTACCATCTCAAAGGAATGAATTGTCCTTCACTCAGGAGATATTAAATAAAACCTAAGAAGGTGATTTGCCTCATTCTGAGCTGCCTACTGGCACTATTTTTAGCTGTGGAAAGTGATGGGTGCACTCTATCTCTGAGAAAAACAGACATGAGTGCATTGATTCATTCAAACATTTATGCACATTCTTAATATTTTTCCTGGCTCACAAACCGGTCATTCAAAAGCAAATTGTTGGTGGTCTTGTTTGTTTGGTTTGATTGTTTTTTTGATTTATTTTTCAGTTTTGCTTTGCTAAGACAGCATAGCATGATGTGCCTCGGGCTGCATAGGTTCTAGAAAACAAAGTGTGGGTCATATGCTCAAGGGGTGGAAAACCCCTGCCCTAAATTTGCTGCTTTATGGGCTCAAAGGTGCAAGAATAAGAGACAGAAGTTAAGAGAGTAAGTTCATTGCATATTTAATTGGTAGGGATACGGTCAGCTGAGGTACAATTCTAATTTGAACCATTTATTTTTTGTATCATAACTGGCATTAAATTAATGACTTGAGAAGGAAAAGATTAAATTAATTGTTATGGGTTGATTTTCTTTATGGATCTTTTAGGAACAGGTCTAAGTTAAAATCTATATCGTTTTTTAAATGACCTTATGCAACTTTTAAAAGAAGGTTTCTTTGTCCCTTCTGCTTTTTAAAACAATTTAGTTCTCTAGTTAAGACTTTCTGGTTAAAGCAGATACTTCTAGAAGAGTCAAGCTGCCCTCATACATATTCCATTGCAGAATATTGACATCATGTGAAAACAGTGGTGATTAATCCTAAAATACTCTAGAGTAAGTCACTGAATATCTAGTGCCAGGGAAATTAATTTTAGCTTAGAAAATCTATACTTACTCTGGGTTGAAAACCCAGGGAAAAGTACTACATGAGATTCAGGAAATAGAAAAGTTTTCTTTTGGAGGTAATTATTATTTTCTCATCCACTGTAGTAATTTGGAACTAGGAGTAGTCTTTTAGTTTTAAGTGCCCCTCTTGCCCTCCCTGAGTTCTCTTCCTCCACCGCAGTCCGTGGTTTTGGTTAGTGCCATAGGGGCTGGATTTAGGTCACCAAACAGATTCATGGAAATCTCAAGAGCCACCAGAAAGAAATATGCACTTCCAGGGCCTGTGTCCTATCTCCTGAAGTATTTTCGTGAGAGTCAATTCTGTTTTAAAACATCTCATTCCTCCTGCTGACTCCCAGGGAGTTTGTGGTCATTAGCACAGATTTAGGTGTTTGTAAAACAGCCACCTGAACCTCCTGAGCTGCTCGTCACTGTGTTTGAGACAACATCGAGAGTAATCATTAGGAGAAATGAGTGGAAAAATTTTAAAGAGTAAAATGGAAACATTTGTCCTTTAATGAAAAAAATTGTAAAGTTTTCTACTTTGGTTAGAATTTCCTCGATAAACAAAGTGCTTTGTGGTTTTGTCTGGTTGTAAGGCTAAGGATTTTTATGCTAAATCCGATCTTTGAAATGTGCGATTCAGGGCAGTGGTCATCCTTTTTCAAAAAAACAAAATTAACTGTCCATGCTATAGGTTTAAGAATATCCTCACCAAAAAAAAAATAAAGTGAGTGAGCCATGTAGGGTGCTCAGTGTATCTCCTAGCTTATTTTCTGATTAAAAAATGACTGTGTTAGAAATCAATATTGCTTGATCTAATAAATCCTTCACTACCTCTGTGATGACATATATCCTCTACCCAAATTTATCCTGGTTAAACTTTTCCTAGAACAAACATTAAGCACTAACTCCACCAGGAACCAGGTGAGTGATGGACTGAGTGAAAACTTGTGTTGTCTTATTTTAGCTAGCCCTGGATTATTCAGGAGTGCCAGAAGCTGCCAGCTACAGGGGTAGCAGTTGAATACCCATGGAGAGACAGCAGGCACAGTGGTAGAGCCTGACTCACTTATGCCACCCTGCCCAGAGGCAGATCCAGCTGCAGTAGAAAGAGAAGTATTTTCTCTTCCATCTCAGATAGTCTTTGATCTTTTGGGGAGCTGGGGAACAATTAGAACCAATATAGTAGCAAATCAAAATAGTAGGAATATTAATAGGAAAAACAAATTAATCTGTATTAAAAGAAGATAAAAGTATGTTTTATGGCTTTGTGACAACGAGTGCACCCAGCATGTGCCCATTTTTACCTCAAGAGAATAAAAGAGTAGCAGCCAAAAGGCATGGAGATAGCCTTGCTCCAGAATGTATTATAAATAAATGAAAGAAAAAGATCATGATCATCCTGCTGAGGTACTGAGAGGTTCCTCTGTGCTGCTTAGCAGGACAGGGGAGGATGCTGGTGTGCAGTGATGTGTCTGACACAAGTGGAGTGGGCTGCTCCAAGCTGCTCTGTGGCTGGAGCAGAGCATTTCAGAAGAAACCTCTCAAAGCTTTCTCCATGTAAAATAAAATGCCTACGAGTCTTTTTCTCTGAAGAAACACAGCTGTGGTGTTTTAAGCTCCATTCAGCCTGCTGCTACACAGTGTATTTCCTAGAGCACAGTGCACGTTGTAGCACTGGCTGGGAGCTGCCTGGGACACGGTGCTGGCAGGCAGCATTCATCTTCATTACATCATCTTATAACTGCAGGGAGGCCACTGCACCAGCCTCAATATCCCTTGAAGTTTTTGAAAGTTAGAAATACTACTAGTCTCCTGCATCAGCTTTCCAATATCCTAAGATAAGGAAAAAGACTGATATTCCCTTTCACTCTGAGGCTTTATCTGAGTTGAGATTTCTTATATTTAAAATTACTATTTTGCTATAATAGTATAAATAAGGTTAGGCTAGAAAATGTTTCATGTTCTGTAAGGATACAGTTTGGCATCACTAAGCGATATGCAGTAAGAATAACATGGATGCATTACCAAAAATGTTCAAGGAAGTTTGCTTCCATTAAGCTAAAAAAGTATTGCAAATATAAGAAAATCTTCACAGGAGAAAAATTGATAAGGAAAAATTCAAAAGAAAATGTTTTTAAAGTAGATAATGGAAAAAAGATATTTTAGGTATCACTTGTATTGTTAAGACATAGCATAAGAGTTCATACGCCCGATCCAGGGACTGTGCCCCAAAACATCACACTGAGTAGGGTAAAAGAGTCACAGCTCTATCTTTTATTTCCCTGGGAAATGCTAAGGCTCTTTTCTTGAGGGGTGAAGCCATGCAGATGGCTTCTCCAAAGCATCCTACTTCAGTCACAAGAGCTATTTGCGGTAATTTGTTTCTCCCTGCACTGAACTGGTTTTGAACAGGCACAGTGCTCATCAAAATATTTTTAATTCCCTCCAAAAGAATAGAGAGATGCGTTTAAACATATGTGACAAATGAGTTCATTCGGTGATGTTTCTGTTCATTATTCATAACAGGCCACTGAGGATCAGTGTGCAAGCAGTAGCACTTCAGATAATGCTGACATCCCTGTGACTCAAAATATTCTCATGCTGTGGCTCTTCTTCTAGACTGCTTTTTTTTGACAGTCACAAAGCTGAAAAGCATTGAAGTCCCAGAATCCGACTTCTCTTTTTCTGCTTCTGGCTGTGGCCCATGCTGAGTCTGTCCCTCCTAAAGAAGTGCTTGTCTTCATCTGTGCTGTTCTAATGGCTGTAGTCCCACCATGTTTTTCCTTGGGAGTCTGGAGTTCACTATTTGGCCTTTTTGTGCGTGTCTTTCTTTTTACATCTTCCTTCCACACAATGGGATGATGTTTTCTCTTTGCAAGTATCTGGGCCCAGGGAGAAGAATTTAGGTTTTGAGGTGCGCTGCCAGCACCATGGATGTGTCAGAGGGAGGCAGAGCTGTCTGCTTTCTGCATTGCTCACCTCCCTGGGTCAGGCCATGCTGGAAGGGCAAGGGGGACTAACTGGAGTGGGCTTTGCCTCTGATTATGCTGTGTTGACTTGATGGGTGTCAGATAACAGCATCTCAAAATCTGTCGGTCCAGCAGCTTTTTAAAGAGTGGAATTCCTGTTAAATCCCTACTGCAGGTAACATTAGACTAGAAGATCAAGCCAAATTATTTTCTTTCCATAACTTCTGCCAGCAGTCCTTTTGTCACCTGCTATAACCTGTTTAATTACTGTAGTACAGGGGCCATTTTTATGCACACTGCCAGTTTTATTGGTCTGTTTTTTCCTGGAGTGCAGAAGAGAAGTGGATGTTTCTAACAGAGTGAGATTTGCTTCTCAGATTCTGTTTTCTTTACAGCTCCTACCTAACAAGAGGAGAGCTTGTTCTAACTCACATCTGCTGATGGCAGATTTCAAGGGTTTCCAGCCTGGGATAAGGAGTGAGTTTACACCCTTCCAGTGCATTCCCTGTGGCTGAGTGTCATTGGAGAGGGCAGCTCCAGCTGCCATGAACCTGCTGGAAACTTCTGTGTTAAGATTATATCCAACAGAGTAGTTTGCCAGAGTTTGCTGAGCAGTACAAAAGGAGCAGAGTGTGACAGCATGACAGTGAATTTTTTGGTGTATCTGAAGTCTTGTTCTAGTTGCCAACTTTATCCCATGCTCAGTTGCTCAGTAAATTCATTTCATTTTAGCTCTACAAAAGTCTGCTGGCCTCATGGAACAAGTGAAGGAAAATAAGTCATCCTTCCAGTTCTGGAAGTGTTGAAGAGGTTCCAATTCTACCCTAAAAAATACTCCAATCTACTGACATTTTATTATCTTTCCCTTATTTCTGTGTATCATAGACATGATAAGTAAAAGAAGCTCTACTAGATAAAATTCTGATTTCATGTCTGCCAGTGAAAGTTTTCTCCCAGAAAATACCTTTTCAGTTAAAAGTAATCTTCAACTTAGTTGTTTTTAAAACAAATTCAAATGAAGATTCTGCCATTTCTGCTACAAAACTAAAACACAATGATGAGTAACTTTGTGTGGGAAGTCCTTGACACATTTTCTTTTAATATGATGTGTGGCAATTTATCACTACCCATACTTCTGATTGCTTAAGCAGCTTTCAATCCAGAAGATAGTATTAGTACAGCCTATTTTTCTGTTTGATACAGAGCTTTGGGATATGGGATATTTGACTCAAACCCAAACACACCCAGCATGTTCCCACTGATCTTGTCACTGCAATATCCCAATCACTAGGATGCCATGCTTGCGTTGCCTGAGTTGCTTTTGCTGGTGGTAGCACTGCTCATCAGGAAGAAGTCGTGCCTTAGGTGTGCAGTGTCTCGGGAACAGGAAGCCTCTCCTGGCTGCCGTGGGGAGACAGGTTTGCACTGCTCCTGTGACAAAGGGAGATCTGATGTGACAGGCTGCTGTACCTGCAAGAGGAAAAGGTCTGCCCAGGACAAGTGGCAAACATGCTGGAGAAAAAAAAAAATTATTTAGAAGGCACTTTTTCATGCAGAGTTATCTTGAGGTCTGGAATAAAGGGTTCAAAATGACACAGAGAGTGAAAACAAGCAGCTTAAAGAAAAGGAGGCCCCCTGGGCTTTCCCATCCTGTACAACCCTTAACGAAGGTGAGTGATGCCTTAGCCTGAGTGGGCTAAGTGTTGCCACCACTGAAGAGACGAACTGGGATCCTGGCTGCAATTCTTATCATCCACAGTGCAAACCAGAGGACTCTGAAGCACCACAGGCACAGTCTGCTGCATTGACAGCCCTCATAAGAGAAGATTAGAAGGGTTTTGTCTGTGCACTTGAGCCTAATGAAGGGTGAGAGACTATGGAAACAGCCTATAAATACATCAGGAGAGATGAGAGCTGTGTGGGTGAAAGGAGTGTACTGGCACAAAAGTGAAGAGCAGGTATGGTGCCTATGAATAAACACAGGCTGTACCAGAGAAGCACTTTCTGATCCATAAGGGATCAAAGTCTGACATGGTAGAGACAGAACATAGCTTTTGGGGAGAAATGTGACTGCTTTATGGGACAGTTTATTTCATAGGTTGTCTAGAATAGCAAGTGGACCAGGTGCAATAATCTAATCTAATCTAATCTAATCTAATCTAATCTAATCTAATCTAATCTAATCTAATCCAATCTAATCTAATCTAATCTAATCTAATCTAATCCAGTATAATATTTTGTCATTGTTCTGGGTTTGTTTTGACTTGGAGCCCACCAATCAAGTCAGTGTGTCGCTAAAGGACATGAAATGATTCACATGAATTGTCCCTCAGTGTTAGAACAGGAAAAGAAGACACTTTATTCCTGACTCCAGTATTTATAGGTTCTCAACAATGACCAGGGATTGGATAATTAAGTTACCACCTTCCCAAGCACACTGGTCATGCAAATGTCCATCAAAAGACATTTAGAAGGAAAGTGATAAATAACTTATGTTTACAGAACTTTCATGGGAAAGTAACTAAAACTATGAAAACTTTATCAGAAGGCTTTAGGTTTCAGGGTGATGTCAGTCCTCTCTCTCTTTACCTTCTTCCTCTGCTCCCATTCTCAGGAGTCTCCTATGCAGGGATCTGTACCCTCCTACCGCCAGCGACATCTGCAAGAGGGAAAGATGTCCCTTTGCAATGTCCCCTTTTGCCAGTGATTACACCAGACCCTATGATGAATGTGCAAAATATTTTGTTTTCTTTTAGTATTTTTCTAAGAAAAGAAGTTGAATCCCTTAGGCTAGGTTCTTCACTGAGATCTTCCTTTATGTTCTATATAGGGAAGCCCTTTTAACAGTTATGACTCTTTGTGTGTCTCCCACATTGCTTCTGTGATGATCTAATTGTCTAATGTTATACACTGATAATTTACTAGATAAAAGAAGGATCTTTACCTGGCTTAGTAATAGGAATATGAAATTAACTTGATTGACTTGGATTTAGCTATTTCACTATGCATGTAAAGATCTTCTCCCGTACCCTAAACTCAGTATCCCATTTATTTCAGCTGTGATATTGTAGCCCATTTATTTTAGCTGCAGTACTTTGCTTATAAATAAGGCATGGGACCTTAGTGCTATATACTTCTCTGAAACACTTCAGCTTGTAGCTTTTAATCTAGCTAGTTAGATACCACAGTAATTACTGACGGGAAAGATCAATGCCTCTAAAGCTCAGTGCATCCAAGGAGAACCTTCACTCATCCTACAGAAGAATATGTTTCTGCATTGACCTCCCCAGCAGCATCAGAGATCCTGTTTTAGCTGAGGTGGATGAGTGCTTAGAGGAGTGAATCTGGATTGAAGTGTGGTCTCTCATGTTTTCCGGTACAAAAATCCCTTTTACTTGCTGCATCATCCGTACTGCATTTCAGCTCCAGGCTTTTTCAAATTTTATTTGTAGATGTATAAAAACCTATTTAGGGTAAAGGAGTTATGCCCAACTCTACAGTGTCTGGTTTTATTCCTGCACTCCCCATAAGGATAAAGTCAAAGAAAGGGAAAGTCTCCATTTGTGTATATTATGACAGTATGACAGCCCTGTCTTTAACTTAACAGGCATATGAGTTAATTTCAGGTACCTTTAATATGTGGATACAGCTACTGGCATTGTTTCCAAGTAAGTTTTCTTGCTTTTATTCTTACTGTTGATCATTAAATATGGTGGCTAGATGGTACCATATCACCCCTATGGTTTTGTTCCTGGAAATTTTCTTGAATAACAGCTGAAGTAATGTGTAGATAGTTACAGCAATTTAAAAATTCAAATTTATAAAACTAAGGACAGGGCCTGCTAACACAATATAACACAATAGGTGTCTGCAGGCTCTGTTTTCTCCTCAGACTGAGAAATTGCTTCCATCTGCACAAAGGGCTCACCTGCTGCAATCCTGGTTTAGCTTTATAGGCTGTTACTACTTTTGACTTGATTATTGTTTAATTGGAGATACTCAACATAAGTTTGTTACCAAACTTGGGACACACAAAGATTGGAACACGAATTCAAACACATAGGAAGCAAGAGGGAAATCAGTGCTGCTTTCCCAAACTTGATGTTACTGCATCCTTGCTGAAACATTTGGAAATCTGCTGGCCTTGTTTACAGCCTCTCCAGGGTTAAGGGCCACAAGATGTCAGTGTAGCACCAAACATGAAGGAATGGCAGGCGGGTTTGTGCAGCCCCTCAAATTGCCCAGCTGCTAAAAGCCTGTTGACTCTAGCTGCGAGGAGAGGCACGGTGGTCAGGAAATGGCCCATGCGATGAGGAGCCGCCTCTGGGCCTGGAGCACGGGGGAGCAGCCGGGGGAGCAGCCGCGGGAGCAGCCGGGGGAGCAGCCGGGGGAGCAGCCGGGGGAGCAGCCGGGGGAGCAGCCGGGGGAGCAGGCAGGAGCAGGCAGGGGAGGCAGGCAGGGGAGCAGCCGGGGGAGCAGGCAGGGGAGACAGGCAGGGGAGGCAGGCAGGGGAGGCAGGCAGGGGAGGCAGGCAGGAGCAGGCAGGAGCAGGCAGGGGAGGCAGGGGAGCAGGCAGGGGAGGCAGGCAGGAGCAGGCAGGGGAGGCAGGCAGGAGCAGGCAGGGGAGGCAGGCAGGAGCAGGCAGGGGAGGCAGGCAGGGGAGCAGGCAGGGGAGGCAGGGGAGGCAGGCAGGGGAGGCAGGCAGGGGAGGCAGGCAGGGGAGGCAGGCAGGGGAGGCAGGGGAGGCAGGCAGGGGAGGCAGGCAGGAGCAGGCAGGGGAGCAGGCAGGGGAGCAGCTGGGGGAGCACGGGAGGCAGGCAGGGAAGCAGCCGGGGGAGCAGCCGGGGGAGCAGGCAGGGGAGCACGGGAGGCAGGGGAGCAGGCACTTTGTGAGCAGGGCTGTCTGTGGAGGTGCCTGCAGGCACTGGGCTCTGCAGCTCCCATTCTCCTGGACAGCACAGTCCCCTGGGCCTGCCCAGCCCCCGTAGCCACATTCAGCCTGCTGGTTGCTGTGAACTGGCAGTCCGGAGAAGTGTGCTGTATTTCACAGGTCCTACTCGGTTACTATGTGTAAAGTAGTAACTCTTGATACTGTGGGAGGAACATTATTGAATAGGGGTGAGAAAAAGCAAGTGAAAGAACAGTTCCTTGCACTGTCCTCTGGGGGACTGCTAGAGAAAATCTGGTTCTGGAGTTCTGAGACTAATAATAGCGAAAGAGACATGTCCAAAAGCTTGGTTTTGTTGTTAATTTATTTTCTGTTTTCTGTTTCTAGGAGGTATAGTATGAGTCCAATACTGAACAACAAAGCTGTTTGTTAAAGTCATCTCCGCACCCTGGAATTGTGCTTTTGCAGGAGTGACTGTGGCTGGGTGCAGAAGGAACACTTGCTGTTTGCCTGTATGTATCTGTGCCCCCAAGTGGGACAACAAAGGAACCCAGAAACAATGGCACTGGAACGGTGCTGAGATGTCTGGGCCTGATTCCTTAAGTCCATTCCCTCACTCACTTATTTGTTCTCTTCCCTTTGCTCTTGCCTCAGAGGTGGTATCTTTTTGGATTTGCTTAGTTTTCCTTACACGGTTTTCTCGTTCAGATTTGTTCAGTCACAGTATGGGTGATTACAGAACTGAGAGAGAAATTGCAAATCATGGACTCATTGTCAGCTATGAGATTTTAAAAAATAATTAAAAGAAACCAGATATTTTATGATGTGCCAGATGAATAATTCCAAAACATATTTTATTAAAGAAGATGAAGTGTGGTGCTAATCTTTGGGAAAGTTTCCCTTCATTAGTACAGAGCTGTTAGCACAGTTGTGGCCTGGAGCTAAAGTTATGACTGAGTGCCACTCTGACACTCAGACATCTGTGTTTGGGATCTGTTTGGCACAGGTGCTTCCAAAATACTCCCTGTCTCTCTTAGGGACTGAAGCTAAAGCCAGTGCCACATATATGGAGAACTGAGAACTTAAAATACCACCATTTTCAGTTTGTGCCTCTTTAAATTTGTGGTTTTTGAATTACCATTTTCCAGGCTGTTTGTCCATGAATACAGGTTATAGATATCATTGAGAACTGGGAAATGGGAGCCATAGCTGGAAGAAGACCTCAGCAGGGACTGCTAAGCCATCTCTGTCCCTCCAGGGCAGAGACAGAGCTCATCTGTAATGACCAGACATAATGACATGCATTTCTCTAACTCATATTTTCTCTGTGTTTTGTGTTCTTTTTAAACAGGTCTCTCATTATTGTGGTTTTTGAAACTGCTTGGGAAATCTGAACTGAGGGTAACAGAACCTACAGCGTTTCTCTTAAGCAAAGTTTGAAGCAGTATTTCATGCAGAGCTACCAGTCTTATCCAGAGCAAAGTAAACCCAAAAAATCTAAATGACAGAAATGATTTCTAAACATCACTGAAATGTGATTTTGGTTTATTTCACATAAGTAGAGTTTCATTTCATTGATGAAAATTGAAAAAAAGGTCAACACAAATAATAGTGACACTAAGACCAGACTTGCTCAAGCTCTTTTTAGCTCTGTGACCATGCAAGCCAGCTGAATGTTGCAGGGTGAGTGCCAAGTTCTTGGCTTTGATGTTTTTGTAAAAACTATTGGTTCAGTGACAAAATGATGACCTGATAAAACTTGTTTTATTGCTATATTACTCATTCTTTTTTTATTAGATCCATGCTATGGTGGGTTATAACCATTAGGATACCCAGGCAATTTTGTTTTGCACACTAAAACCTAATCAGGCATTACCTAAACAATTTCTAACCATTGTAAGTGACAGCAAAGTTTGATCCTATTTCTGCCAGAATCGATACGTGAAAACTCACTAAGATAATACTTTAGATGAACTATGGCACTCATCAATTCTCCTCTTATCTTTCTCAGATTTTATGAACATAAAATGTTCCTCTTTACACTGTGGGTTTTTAGAACACACATATATTTGGACTTTTTTGTGGTGAGAATATAAAGTGCTAGGTCTTCATTAATGTAGGGGCTCATATAGCAGATGCATATGGATAGATACTCTGATTTTTATTACAGCTTGTTAAATTATTACCAGTCTGCTCAGCCAAAGTATTATGCCTTAGGTAGAGGAATTAAGTATAATTAGCCTGTTTTGTTATGTTCATTGTGGTAGTGAAGATGGATGAGTAGATTTTGAGCCACCAAATATTCTTGACAACGTTTTATGGTTGTTTCTCTTTATGTACTGGTTAAAGACAATCTGGTGTTGGTGAAGCATCTTGTAGCAAAGTGAGCTAGGAGAAAGAAAAATCAAACCGCTTGGCTTGAGGTAACATTCTTTTCACTTTTGTCAGATGTGTACTATACACTGACTTTAAAAGCTGCACTTTGATTTCACTAAAGTGCAGTAATTACATATTGCTATCACCCCAAAGAAAAATGCTAAGAATCTTCTAATCATGTGATAGATAAGAAAAAATATTAGTTACTTTTAAGGCCTAATTTGAGACTGCTAAACTGAAGTATGTGTCTTGTGCTTAGTGATTAGTATCTATTGGTAAGTCCAAGATGAAAAACCTGGAGTGCTGATGCACCTACAAGAACACATCCAAATGCTACAGAGATGGCTTTATGCAGTTCATTTATCTGGAACAGACATGAATGGATCTCTGTTTTTCCTCCTTTTGTATTAAGGTACTTTGATTCACCACAATATCCAGTCACCTTTTGGTGTGAATGGAGTTAATTACTTCATCGATGTCCTAATTAACATCAGGTTGTATTGTTGTTCAGTGACAGATGATCACTATATATTTGACCATAGACTTAAAACCTCCTTTGTCCTTCATGTTGTTCTCATATACATCACAGCACAAAATCTGCTGTCATTCTTTGTGCTTTTGGGAAGGTGTCCTTTGCAGGAAGGCTGGGATTCAGAGAAAATCTTTGTCATGCAGGCTTGCATTGCTGCTCTTTCCTTTCAGTTTGCTGTTCCTCTTCAAACCCATTTTCCCAGCCCCTCTGGAAACAGGAAAATAACCCCAAATCTTCTTTGGCCAAACACCCACCCACCCACCCCACCTCTCCCAAGCTGTAAATCCAGGAGCTGAAAGCTCTAAAAAAATTTTTGCTCCTGAATTTGAGCAATCTCCTTTTGCTCAGTTGAACCCAGTTATTAAAAATACACACATGCTCCTTTCAGGACTAACTTTGGACTGTACATGATGTCAGCTGCTGCTTGTCCTTCCATGTCTCAGTCTGGTTCTAAAGAAATGTCGCTGTGGGCCCTGCCTGCCTGGCACTGTTGGTCCTGCCAGGTGATGCAGTGGCTCTGAGATCAGTATTAATGAGTGTGGGAACAGAGCCAGAGCTATATGGTGCTATCAGCAGGTGGTGCTTCCATTGACACGGGATGACAAATTGTCCACGTTGTGTATCCTCGCCCATTTGCGCGCGTGCGTCGTGTTTGTTTCCAGTACAGATGTATTTCAGATTTGCAGTATTCTAACGTGGCAAACAATGCAGGCTGAATGTCATGCAGATGAGGAGAATGTCCACTTCTTTGGCAGCAGAATTTTGCAGTATTGGTGTAGTTGTAAATATGCTGTTTGAAATGGGACACTGAAAACTAATTGCTGTAAAAAAATATAAAGGTTAATAATGCCCAAAGGGAGATTATGGAAAAATGGAAGTGCTATGTTGAAGAGCTCTCCAGTGTAATTTATTTCCCAGATAACCCAGGGCCAGATGATATCAGCAATATCAACACTGTTCCTGCCAGTGAACTCCTATCTCATTGCGTTTTCCCACTGCAAGCAACGCCACTGCTGTGCTCAGCCTAAGGCTGTGAGCACTGCTGCCCTACAGAGATCCTAGGAAACTCTTAAATGTTACTAAAGCTCTGGTGATCTCATAGTCACCTCACCAGCAATGCCTATGGGACATCTGACTAAATACAATCATTGTAAATCTGACTTCAGGTACAGTTTATAGGTAAAATTGGATGTATAAAAGTATTTATGCCATGGGAATTACTGATGACCATGTATTGGCAATTTTTATTTCTTATTCTTCTAATGCTGGGCTAAAACCATACTGACTTGTCAGGGTCTGTTGCAGATTTCAAAACATGCAGATTTGCCCAAGGATAAAGACTTTCTTGTGTAAATCAGTTTAGGTCAATATTCAGGTCAATAGCTTGAAGAAATGACTACATTGGCTGAGCTACATTTCAGCGAGGATTCAGGTTTGGGTGGATCTGAAACTTGTTAAAACCTGGAGAAATAACTGTAATTCTTGTGTAGAATTGCACTGGCCTGTATGAATATGAATACCTGTTGTCTTGAATGCTGCTTCTAACTGGTGTTCTAAGCAGAAGTGTGTTCAAGTATAGCTGCAGTTTAACGTAGGAGAAAGGCTGAGTAGTAAACTTAAAGTAAGCTGATGTGAGGGTTGTTCCTCCTAGAAGTGTGCAGGAAATTGACAGCGTGCTTTTTAATAACCCACATAGTCACTGATTTGCACTTAGCCTCAAACAGGACTTCTTTATTTCCTTTATCATTACATGAAATGCTTTCCTCCTCCTTTTAAAGGAAAATTTCAAAGTTGTCAACCCAAAGTGACAATAATGCTGTTTGGAAAAATTCTCTGTGGCATGTAGTTTCACACCAAATGCTATGAAGTGAATAAAATCATCCTGAAAAATAGCACTTGAGCATGAAAGGCCATCTCAGCATGTTTGAGCGATTCATGCAAGATACAGTCAAGGTTTGTGTGAGCTGAGTTTTCCCTAGGAGCATTAAGATTCCTAATAGCTAGAACAACAATTACTCCAGTAACATCTTTGGGACACCGTCTACTTATGAAGCTTTCTGGAGATTAGGTTTCATTCCACCACTAGCAACATGGTACATCATTCCTCATCTTTCTTGGGAATTGGGAGGAAGGCAGTGTGCCTTGTGATTTACCCCAGAAGACAAGCTGTGCACAAAGCAGAACAATGCTCTGATGTGCACATAGGTACTCATGAATCACAGCCAGATGTATCTTTAATTTCAAACTCAGCAGCCACAGCCATCCCTTTCAGTGAATTTCAGTGAATCCTGAGTATTTCAGAAATAATCTAGTAAACTTCAGGCTGAATTTTTACCATGGAGAGCTTTCTGGCCCTTTCTTGGAGATTCACTTTATTCTCAACAGATTGGCAATACCAAAAAAGTCTGTTCCCTGCGTTTTCGCTTTCTTCTCTTCATATGTTCTTGAATAAAGCCAATTAAGTCTCTGAATTAGGAGTTTTTTGGGTTTGGGACTTTGTTTAAATAACAGGAAGAGGTTCGAACATCTGTAGTCTCTTGATGGAGTGTCACAATTTAGCTTTCCTAAGTCATGATATTCTTTCCCTTTTCTCTCTCCTCTTTTGGTGTCAGGTTAATATTTGTACCTTTTGATAAGCAGGCTTCCACTGGGACTTCTGAGCCTTAACCCCAGCATTCTCAGGCTGTGTTACTTTTGATAAAACCAGATGGTTTTGTGATCACTAAGCTTCGGAAAAAAATTCCAGGAAAAGTCCTTGTTTTTCTTTCTCCTTTTTCCCTTTTTGGGGGATTTCAGGCCCCTTAACACTCCTCCAGAAAAAGGAGTAAATTTTTTAAAAAAGGAAAAAATAAAGGGAACACAATGCTGTTCCCTTGGAGCCCTGAAAGAAGTGGAGCAGGGAGCACAGAATACTTATGTGCCTGATAAATGGCTGTGTTGCAGAAAACTAAAACTCTGAAATGGTAAGACAAGGCATGGAGGTCTTATCTTGTATAAAGGATGATGATGTACACTTGTTTTAGGGAAATCAGATTGTTAGGCTGATTTAGGGCTTTGGCTTTCCTGGGACTTGATTAATACAGCAGATTACATATAAAATAGTTCACATGATGAAAACCAGGAATAGTTCTTTGTGGAAAAACAAAAGCATTTGATAATCCGCTAACCAGCCTATGTGATGATTCTCTTCCATATGAATCCAGTGATGTGGGACTACTCAGAGAAACCCTCTTAGCACCCTGTAAAGAGGCCAGGACCTCACTGGACATGCAGCTTCCCTGAGAATTTTAATTCTAGGGATTTTTTTTTTTTTTGCCAGCTCCTCTTCAAATTATATTTGGATAATACTTCCTAGACAAAAACACTGGTTGATGGGACTGGTGATACAAGGTTTTACAAGTCCTGCACTTGGATTTATGCCATGTGGAACCCCTGCCTTGTCTGTCTACAGAGTAATGCATACTGTTTTCCCCTTTGTAAGTTTAAAAGTATTGTTATAATTTGGAGGAATGAAGAGTAGGGGTGCAGTGGAGCATGCATGAGACTGGAAATGTGAGCTGTGAAGGGTGGGGGTGAGGCTACAGATTGAATCAAATAATGGAAATATGATTACACTAGAACAGAGCAACACTGGGGCAGAAACTGGGAGATGTACAAATCCTGGTTATCAGCGTGGACCCAGAAAACTTCAGGAAACGATCCCTCAGAAGCAGAAGGAACATAAAAAATGAGAAACCAACAAGAAAATAAAAACTTGGAAAAGGAGAGGTTAGGTTTACATCGTGTGTCCTCCACTGGATGGGGTTTACGGGTAATGAGGCTGAAAAAGCATGGAATGAGCAGCTCATGTTGAAGTGGATCAAAGCCACTGATTTTGGATAGAGTAGGATTTGTCAGGATTGTGACAAGGTTACAATGTGGGCCCTGAACTACTTTAAAGCATGCTCAAAGCTCTGCAACTTTGAGAAACTAACCTACTGCTACAGCTCACCCAAGGAAAACTGCTGTGTGACAACTTCAGGAATTTAGGCCAAATTGAGCAGGGAAAAGCAAAGACATCTTTAAAATTTACTTTGCTTTTTTCAAAGTTGCATTGTATTCCAGAAATGCAGGAACTTCTCATTTCCACATTTTTGCACAGGACTTATTGTTTCCCAATTACAATAAGGCATTGCAATTTCACTTAAAAAATGGTCTAATAGGAAAGAACTCAAAACCTTTCAGAAAATTGAATACCACCAAAATTATAGTATAGTGAGAGACTTCTGTCTTTCTTAATTAAAACTTCCAACAGTTAAAATAAGTAAAGTGATTTGCATTTGATCTAACCTTTTTTTAAATTTATGTTCATCCACCAAAGTAAAAAAAAACAATAAAAAAATCCATTATTCCCCCAGATCTAATTAGTTCTGGATACAGGTACAGATTTTCTGCCCCTTTTTCTTTTGGTTTCAGCATTCATCCAGCACAGTATCTCTTGATCTGTCAATTTTTCTGAGCCTTAACTTAAGGAAGATAGAGTTACTGTTGAAAAGTCTATTGTAAAGAAAAAGATTGATCTAATGCTAACAGAGCTATTAAACCCCAAGGAATTGAAAGACACCTGTGGGTTTAAAAGAAAGGAAACACTTTCTCTGTGGATAAACTGTGGAAAGAAGAGTTCTATTTATTGCATCTGGCCAGCAGTTGCTCAATATCAAGGTGTGTACTTCAATGCTGCATCCAGGCAGGAGGCAATGCTTCTGAAAAAAGCTTGGAGTTTTAGCCCCCAGCCAAGCAATCATTAAGTCATTTAAGCAGCATTTCTGATCCTTGAGACAGCTGTACAGGTTACATAAATTTCCTTCTAGAAAAGCCAGTAAAACTACCCAGGGCAGCACCTAAGTTTTCCCTGGCCAATGTCAGGCTGGCTTTGTGCCTTACAGAGCACCCCAGCTTTCCCTCCTGCTGTGCTGTCCCAGCTGAGCCCCCACAGGCTGCAGAGATGCTCTCATTTGCCTTCTGCCTCGGGGAATGCCTGAGCACAACCTGCTCCAGCAGGGAGAGCAGGGACAGTGCCAGGGTGGAATTTGCCATTTTTAGTGAACACTGAGGGTTTGTCCACTCAGCCTTCAAACGTACTTTCTTTGTCCTGTCAGTGCAATAAACCACAGCAAGGACAATGTTTGGAGTGAAGGAGCTCAGAGACTCCAGTCGTACTCTAGGATTCTCTCTCTTCCCAGCAAATAACAATCAGTGGTCAGTGCGCTTCAGAAAGGTAAATGATTGCCAAGCTCAGCACATCTGTGAAAAGGCAAAAGGCAATTTCATTCTGCAAAATTTCCCACTCCTCCTCCAGATGCAACCTGTGTCTTTTCTCTTGGTGTTGTAATCTGTCATGCACGTGTGGTTCAGACAGGAGCAGGGACCTGAGTGCTGGATCTGGCTGAAGCAGCTCAGTCTGCTCCCAAGCCCTGTGTTCTCCCTGCCCCGTGGCAAGAAGTTGCCAGGTGGGCATCAGGGTCAGCAGAGAGGAGCATATGCAGCACCTCAGCAATGACTGCAGCAGCTCCTGCATAATTGCAAGCATGTTGTCATTGACTCTTCGGGCTAATTAGGCCAGAGAGGTGAGATCACACTGGTAAAAGAGCCTGTGAGTGGGAATGGCTGAGATGTTTGCACACATTCACTTCTGCTGCTTTTCTTCAGGCGTGCAGGAGGTCAGCCAAGGAGCAGGGAGGTCAGCAGGGTATGGGAACAGCTTTAAACACTTCAGCTAGTTTCACCAGGGCTCAAGAGTCAAGCCCTAGGCTTTATCCTTGTGGGCTTGATCAAATTGCCTATGGTTTCAAGGTCTCTCTTGAAGATATTTTTTCCTGAGATGCTACTTTTTAAAGAAAAGTTGGAACATTAGAAGTCAGAATTAAAAAATAGTCACACAACAGGAAATTTGCAGGTCAGTTTAAATCCTTCTCTACCTCACCTTCATATAGAGCAAAAACCTATTTTTTTTGTCTCCCCCAGAATACATTACTTTTCAGTGATTTTTTTTCTTTTTTCTTTTCTTCCTTTAGCAGAATATGTCCTCTTCATTCATCCTCCTTTGGTTAAGAAAATAACATTACTTAAGAACACCAGTGCTAAATTTTCAGCTCCTTGCAACACTCCTCTATAGCAAACATCATCCTGGGGAATGTTCCATGTCCTTGTGCCTGCTCCATTTGATGACCTGATAACGTTTGGACAGCAGGAATATGTGACCAGGGATTTATGGCTTGGACTACAGCAAGGGATAGGCGTCTGTGTCCAGACTTTCAGACTTGGTTCTCTCCTTCCAAGTGAAAAAAGAATGCCAATGCTTTCTCTCTAGTTTTCTCCCTGAGAATTCCTGATTAGAGTTCACGTGTCACTGCCACCAAAGCTGCATCATACCAGGCAGAATTATGAAGAAATAAAAAGAGCTGGTTTATTCCTTTTTCGTATTTACCGGGCTGTGGAGAAGGGACATCATGCTAGAGCATCCCCTGGTAACCTCAGTGTCGCTTGACCCAGAGCAGATGTGATTTTTCTGAGAGGCTGAGCTGTGTGACAGGGAACAAGCTGCTGGGATAGTGTGGACATCTGGTATGGGCTGTGCTTCAGAAGATGTACTGAAAAGTGGCTGCAGTTTCTGTGTGCCTGGGGCTGCCCGAAGCAGCGCAGTGGGGAACTCTTACCCCTAGGATGAACTGTGGATGGCAAGAACAGCTCCTCTGCTGTCTTGGCCAAGAGCAGCAAAAGCGGGATATGAGCTGGCAGAGGCACAGGCTCAAATGTCTGTGCAATTAAGATATTTCACAGAGATTTCTGTGCTTGTATAATAAAACCACAACTTTTGGAAATGAAGACATAACTCTTCCCCACTACATTCATCGTGGAATGATGAGACAACTTTTGATTTTTCCTTCCTGATGCCATTTCTCTCATCCAACAAAAAAGAAAAGGAATCAGTAGGGAAAATCTCTTGGGAGCACAGTATTTAACACTCATTTGGCAGGTGATATTTACCCTGTTTTAAGAGGATTAGACGCAGTCATAGTCCAGAATAGCAGTCAAGGTATCTCCAACATCAGCGATTGCTTTGCACAGTCTTTGCCCTTTTAACCACCTGTTTTGTAACACTGGGGGCCACTCCTGGTTCATCCTCTGTGCAGGGCCCAAGGCTTTTCAAAACATGAGAGCGTGAGAGAGAGAAGCTCTGCAAACAAGACACATCAGTGTAGTTGTATTGAAGTTGCTATCAAGGCATTTATTGGTATGCCAATTGCACTTCAGCTTTCCAACTGTACAACTTCCTTGTTTTTCAAAGCCACTCTTGCTTGTAACATTTGAAAACACACCATGGAGAAAACATTTAAAAGCAATAGTGCAAAATGCCAGCAGAAAAATAAACGGGGAAGTAGGAGAAATGAAGGGGCTTGTCAGTTCTGGGTTGTTTCATATTTATTTATTTATTACTTAATTTGGATTTGGAGTGGAAGGTATGTGTAATCATGTGGAAAGTAAATTAAGACTGTTCACTTGTGGGTGTTAAAGGAACACTTAATTTTTCTGAAAGAGGTGTCTGTTGAGAGATGATAAGGTAAAGCACATTTCCAAGCTCCACTCCAGAACCTTTCGTAGGGGTTTGAGGGTCCTTCCAGCCCCAGTGGTAGTGTCGGGGCCAGAAGGTGATCCTGACTCTGTGTTGGCAAGGTGTGCTGTGAGGCATAGAGAGGAAGGGGGACTCTTCTCTTTATTTTCTTTCTTTGCTTCTTTCTAAATCTTCTGCACTTTCAGCTCCTTTCCTCTTCAGCTGGGCTGCCCCCGTGCTTACCTGGCTGTCCAAGCACTGCTCAGCTGGCAGCTGTGCCATGCAAAAGCCTGTGGAGAGGGAGTGTCTGAGACCATGCCTGTGGCTTTTATCAGCTTTATGAAAGGGAAACTGGTGTTCTGCCATCAGTTGCCTGGACTCATCAATGGGTAATGAGAGTAACACTGCAGCTCTTGGTTAATGTTCATTGCAGAAATCAGACCTGCTCCCATAACTGCACCAAAGGGCAGTGAATCTAACCCTTGGGTAGCAACTTCTCTTAAAGCCTTGCAGAAGAGAAAAGTGAAACCTTTTATCACTATGTCATTTTCTCAAAAGCATGAAAAATGGAGCAGGTTGAAACAGACGACTCGAAGGCTGCTACATCTGTAGCAGACAAACAGATGGGGAAAACAAACAGAGAAGGGATCAAGCCCAGGGCAAGAAGAAAGAATTTCCACTGAATGCATTTCTTGGGCTGGGTCAACCCTTTTAAGCAAACGTGTTGGGTGTTTGAGGCAGTGCACACCTCTTACATCATACATGGAAATGGGGATGTGAGGCCAGCTTTGGCTTGAGAGGCTTGTGCAGTATTCCGTGCTCAGGACTGCGCTAGTGTGAAATGACAGCTACAACAAATGGCAAATACTGCCTTTTATGCATGTGCTTGCCATTCCAGCTGCTTGAATAAACATTCCATCAAACCTCAGCCTGGGGATTGAACCTGAGCTCAGATGATATTTTGTTTTGCCTGCCTTATCCCTTAGCTTCCCTGGCACCTTGAGGCCAGGCCCTCTGGGTTATTCATCGTGGCACACATCTGACCTAGCAACCTCTGGCCTGGGCAAGGAATCTCGGTGTGATGTATGGAGCATGAGGAGTCAGGTGTCCTGGAATGGGAAAAAAGACAAAGGATACACTGAGTGGGGAATTTCAGTCAGAATTCATCAGGCGTCAGCCAGAGCCATAAAGATCCTAGAAAGGTTTTACTGCCCATCAGGGGAGTTCTGCACATTTCCTCAAATAATGTGGGAAAGACTAGGGGCTTAATGGCTCATTTTCTGGCTTTCATTAGGTCATTTCATCCGTTCTTGGGAATATTTTTCACCTATTCTTAAATCCACTTTTCATTTACATTTCATGTGCTGAGTTCTGCAAGCACACCTGCATTAATTATTTTCTTGAATTGTCCAGATATAAAACAATGGACTGAAAATGTTTCATCAGCTAAGACATGCATTTTCTATTAAATATTTGCAGTTTTTCTTAGTATAATAAATTAGCCTGTGTTGAAAAATCACTCTAAAGAAAATGCTTAATTAAAAAAATATATTAAATTAATTACTTTATCTGGCTTTTATAATAAAATGCTAAGAAAACAAACATTTTGAAATGCTGTAGTTATAACAGATTTTTTTCTTTTTCTCAATGCAGCTGCTTTGATAAATATTTCTAGCTAGTCATAATATCATTATGAATTTGTACTAATATGGTTTTATCATAATTGTTAACATTGCATTAAATATTTCTAGGAGAAGTTATAGAAACAATAATCGTGATTTTGTAAGCAAACACAGTATCTGAAAAGTACTCAGAGGGTATTTTTATTGCTTGTTGCATTGTGGGTCCTTTTTTGGTGGGAAATGCTGGCAGGGAGTGTGTGTGTGTGATATGAATACAGGGTTGTGTCCACAGCCAAGGCTGTGGTTGAGTGGGTGGGATTTGAAGTGTGCTAAGAATGTTGTAGGTTTCCAAAGGGAGTTTTTAAATCTGATAGTAGCCAGGCTCTTAGGATGAATTAACAACAGGGGTGTTGGGAGGCAGTGGGGGTGTCGGGGAGGCTGTTTAGGGGGATGGAAACCTTTATCTCACTTGCCAAATACAAAATGAATTGATGGAGAATTTTGGCACACTGAGTCAGTGAAAATGCCGCATGTGTTCATTTCTTAAAATGTACTTTTCTGCCTGAACTTGCAATGCTGCTGAGTTCAGTGGGAGAAGTAATGTAAATAAACATATATTTCACGTCCCCCCAGTGACTCCAGAGCAGGGCTCCTGTGCAGAGCCACACGTGTGCTCAGGCTGTTGTATGCCACATGTGTCCATGTGAGCATGGGGACAGGGAGAGGAACACCAGTGTGGTGGTCTTGCCTCTCACAGTGACTTGTTCCACAGCCTGTCTCGCTATTTCTGTGAATTTTATGTCCTTGGGTTCTAAAAATGAGGATAATAGTGACGACTTACCCTGAAATGTGAGCCATGCAGATGAATGAGGTAATTGTGAGGTTTTCAGCTACTAAAACTCACAATAGCCACTGAAAGGAGAATTTGAAGGGCCAAATTAGTGACACAAAGGACAGGATGCATAACCTTTGTAACACTGGGTAACCATCTAGAGATGCTGCAAAAGAAAAAAAGAAAAATATTACATCTTACATCATCATTAACTGTAGATTGGGTCTTCTATCTTCTAAACCAGGGGTGCAGACACACTCTGCCCTTGAGGGAATGAGATGTTCCCCCATGGTTACCTGGGCCTGAGCTGGCTCTCCCCTGGTGCCCAGCTCTTCTGAGCAAAGTTACTCCTGTGCTTTAAATGAGAGCTTTCTAAGGATTCTGCTGGATGTAAGCTTTTATCCCTGGCCCATTGGTGGTCCAGAGCAAGTGATGCTGGAGCGTGGCTGGCAGCATCCTTTCTGTGCCAAAATGCTTGAAGGAGCACCAGCAGGGCACTGGCTCAGACTTCTGTGTTCCCTTTCTGGCCAATGCCAGTGTCACCATAACATGAAGCAGAGCACAGAAGTGAAGTGAACCCTGGAAATTATAGTGGTATACAAAAGTTTCTTTGCTCATATGAATTTTTTTCTCAATTTAGGTAGAATTTTCAATGTAAAAGCTTTGTAGGCCAAAATAATTTAGCCAGCTGTTCTATTGTGCCAGGCAGTTGTCTCACATTCAGGATGTGTTTCTTGCTGTTCTGAAGTCAAATAGAAAAGCCAATATTCCTTGTCATGTTTAATGTGTCTGTTTTGGGAAAGCAAAAAATCTCCTCTACCAACATTGCCTCTACAGCAGGGCCATCTGGGTGTACTCTTTTGTGAGTTTTAATATGCCAGTGCTGTGTTCACTGCTTTCATCCTTTACCAACTTTTTACCTGCTCTGTCAGGAGGAAGGTTTTGTTTAGTTTTGGTTTGGTTTGGTTTGGTTTTTTCTCCTCTTTTGTGCAGTGCTGAGCTGATAGATGTTTTGAATAAGGCAGCTTTGGTTCAAACTGGGTGTACTGCTAGGGCAGGGTAAATGGATGAATTGTAAATGTTGGTTTTGGAAAGGTGTGTGCAAGGCACTGCAGGTTGTTTGAACTCTAGGACCACTGCAGATTCTCTCAAAAAGAGGAGAAGGAGGAGGGCAGGGAGGAGGCATCTGTAGCAAAAAATATACAACAGTGTTGCAGGGGGTGATAGCCATTGCAAGAATGAGGGATCTGAAGTTAAGTTGGAGGCTGAGGCAGGAATCACCTCACCTGGTGCTAGAAAACTGCTTATCTGCTCCCATACAGTTAGCCCAAATTCCCCTGAGAGACAGCTCATCTGGGCTACTTCAATGTCAGCCATCAAATGAGGTTAATTAGGATCTAGGAACAGCTGTTGTCTTGCTGGACTTAACTAAGGAGAGCCTGGCTGCGTCTCGGTCGTATCAGGTAATTTCCAGCTGGGTCCTGCGCTGGGGTCACAAAGAGGCAGGGGATTTTTGCACCGGTTTAGAAACCCCTCAGCTACTACAGGGAGTGCTGGTCCTCTGGTCCAGGGCAGGACTTGCTCAGAGCCCCCCAGGTCAGCAGGGTGACAGCCACGTGGGGAGCTCTGGGACCCTGTGAGCAGCACAAGCTGTAAAGGATGCTGTCCCCCTGTGCAGGAGAGCTGCTGCTTTTGGGGAGTGTTGGCACTGCCCACGGGCTGGCTGTGTGACAGACACCCTGTCCTGGCACTGGCAGAAGCTGCATAACCCACCTTAGTGAAGAAGGAGAAGCCAGCTGATTTCAACAGTCCTGTACCACTTTTTTTTTGTACCCTGAGACAGTTTTCCTCCATTTCACAGTGCACAACACTGCTTTTCCCAGTTTAAGACCCTGATCTGAAGCCAGCTCAAATAAATAGGAGCATTTTAGATAAAACCATAACTGAATGAAATCTTTACTGCATTTGCTTTTCAAGTTACTCCAAAATTCCCTTCACAATAAATTCTTAAAGATGGAGGATGATTCCATAGTTTAAAAAAAAAAAAAAAAGAGGTGTGTGTGTTTCCTAATTGAAAGTCAAGAAATACATAATTTCTTTCTAGTTAGGAACCATGTTCAGCTTTTCCCTTCATGAATTAAAATACTACCACCGTAATCAGCCTTTTTGTTTTTATTGTGCATTTAGAAGGTCCATTCATTCACAGGATAAATTTATCTAATTGGATATAAAGGCAACATCTCTTTCATTATACAAATAACTGTGGAGGCTTTTCCTGCAAGTAAGTACATAAATATTATCTCAAGTTTCTGTTGTCATTCCTGACTAGGAAATACAGCTACAGGCAAAAGCTAACAAAATGGCCAGCTTCAAAGAAGCTGAGTCTTTCTGCTTTAGTTTTTTTTCTTTCCTTATCAAAACACAGTAAAGAATTAATGGCCTTCCTATGTGTGTGCCACAAGCTTTCTTATTTTTCCCTTGTAACCATTACAGTCTAACAGAATTTTTTCATGTTTTTGTATGTTGGATATCCAGGATGTGTTACTAAGCACTAAGCAGGGAGCATTTTCAACTTGAGCAGCAGAGTGCCAAATTTTGGTACAGCATCTGGCAGGGGATGGACACACTTATATCCCTCCTCCTCTTGTGGAATCCCCTTTTGCATTCCCTCAGTTCCCTTTTCATCTTTTACCAGAGCATCAGTTCTGGTTAGGAACTGGAATGTGTTTCCCAAATGGAGACAAAACTAACTGTAAGATTTTTTTTTCCCCTTTTCCTTTGCTGCTGATGAATAGAACACGGGCTTGAAAATGGGATTGTCTTCCTGCTGATAGACTGCAGGGCTTATCTGTAAACAAAAAAGTATTTATGGAAGTGGGTGTTAGTTGTGGCTTTTCATAGCTGCCTTGAGGTATCGAGGAACTGTGAGATTCTCTCTTTTAGGGTTTTTTTTTGCCACTCATCCCTCCAGTATCTGTACATCTACTGTATAAAACAGACTAGGAGAACAAAGACCATTGTGGATCTCATGGGTGTTTGACTCATCAGCTCTCTTTCTACTTACAGAAAGTTTGGCCTGGTTGAAAAATATTGTTTATAAGTGCCAGAAAAGCTTTCATTTTCTCTGGTCTAGTTTGAGATTTTAAAACTTTTAGAGAGTAAGGAATTGAAAAGCATCTTTTCAAGATACCCCTTTAGACATCCAGCTATTAGATTATTTAGGAAGGTGTCAGGGAAGAAACCTTTATGAGGTAGCAACTGGATTTCAAACAAAAGTCCAAACCACAAGGAATATCAACAGGGAGAAATACATTGTTTTTTTCACATAATTTCTTTTGGTGAAATCTTTGTATTGTGATTTATGGTCTAGTTCTGTGCTCAGAAAATGGTTTGTCTCTCACTATTTTTCATATCAGATGTCCATAATGTATGACTATTGGATTTTATTTATTTCCTAATTTCCAGTGTAGAATCTTTAAAACAAGCTTAGGGACTTAGGGCTTTTTCATTTGCTTGGTTACCACCAGCAGTAAAGATTATTCAGGGCAAACTAGAAAGACAAGCATCAAATTTAAAAAAGAAGGAGAACAAAACAAACAAAAAATTAGACATTAGAGATTCTCTCATATTTTCTGCTTTAAATGTGCCTACTAGTTTCAATTCCAGTACAATCCAGTGCACTCTGGCACTTAATGAAAACACTGCAAGTAAATAGGAGGGGAGACCTGGAATGAAGAGAATGCTTTAACCAAGTCAGGCTGTGAACTGGTAGGCTCAGCTTAGCTCCAGTCCTACTGCTGAAGGACAAAGGGGAGGATCAGGGAGAGTGGGTTTTGGATCACAGGTCCTCTCCGAGCTGTGAGCTGCCCAGTATTGCATCCCAAAGGAGGACTAGCTCTGCCAGCTGACTTGCTCTGGTTGGGTAAGTCAAGTTTGCTGAAACAGTAGGGTTTTGCAAACATGGCTCATTTCAAATGAGATTGCTGAGGGGATGGTTATGCTGGGCTCAACAGCCAGATACGAGGGACAGCGACTTTTAGAAGACATTATTTCAAGCTCTTTTGGGCACAAAGCTATTTAACTGGGTGATATTTTTTTGTTCCTAAATTACACCCTAAATGGGATGTAGCCATTTTGTGTGGGTTTTCTGCTCTTTCTGTGCATTAAAGAGGGCAGTCATTTTCACTGGAGGCCTAGCTGGAAAAGAGAAAATGCCCATGTGGTCTAAACATCCCATTGGGGAAGACAGCAATGATGCTCTCAGGGCTCTGAGAAAAGAAGCTACAAACATGAGACTGAAGCAGGAAAGGAGAACAATGCAAATGTGGGTATCTTGTCCAACTTATGAAAAAAATAATGTTTAGGAGTATCAAAATCTGTGCTGTGATTAGTCAGCATGTGAAGAGAGGACAACGGACCTGCACAAGATGATTATATTGAGAGCAAAGATTTTGAGGGAGAAAATGGGAAAGAAAGTTTACCTGAGAATAATGGCAAGATACTGACACACAATTTTTATTTTTTTTTTTTTTAATTCCACTATTCTTTAATATTGAAAATTTTGCTCATCTTGCCAGTTAATCAAAGTAGCTGCCCATCATGACTACAATTAAGAAAATTGTATGAAGCTGTTTTTTCCAGTGGAAGGTGTTCTGCTGAAGCTGGCCTGTCCTTGCTCATTATTACTAAAAATAATAAGTACACAAGCAAATCCATGTGAGATGTTCCAAACCCCAAGGCTGGCTGTGTGCAGCACATGGCTCACCTGCTGGCAGGGTCTGTTCTGGGCTGTGTTACTTTCCCTCCGGTAGCAGTCTACACTGATGTCTTTTTCCAAAGCAGAAGTCAGATCCTCCACCAGAGATGTGCAGTGCATTGGAATTGCTGTTTTCTGGCCAGCCATCCTTGCTGTACCTCCGTGTTAGGAAATACTCACAAATACACTAGCAGGAGAATTATTCTTTTAGGCAACCCACGAATCAGTAACATCTGTATTCCAGCTTCATCTCTCTGTATTGTTTGCTGCCTATGCAATTATATTTTGTCTTCTGATGAGGTCACTGTCATTGCAATTGTTTTAATTGTAGCTGATGAGTCGTGGGCTTCTGAAGTCATTAGTGGTTTCTATGAGCTCTAGCAACAGAATAACATCATTTCTTCCTTGCTGTTCTTAGTCTTCCATGAAAGTGAAATCTATACAGAACTTAATTACATTTTATATCTTATTTGTTGTTTTAACTGAACTAATATTTACAAATGGATTTGATAAATATCATTGCATTTAAAGGAAGGACCCCCTCTGTGTTGTCTTTTCAAGTTGCTGAAAAGAAATCAGAAAGAATGAGTTCTTTAGAAAACTTTAATTACTAGCTGGTTTCATTGACCTGCTAGGCTGGTGGCATCTGCCTTCCAGTCTTTTTCAAATCATTTATCTTTCATTGGATGTTTAGGAATACATTAGCATGTGGCCGTAATAATTACAAATTATAATGATTAAAAATTAGGGGGTTTCTGCTATCAAGAGTTTTTCTCATTCCAGCCAAAGGCAAAATACAAGCACAGATTTCTGTTCTTTTCTTTGTACTAAGGGGATGAGATTTGCAGATGAGTGTAGGAGGAAGGAAGCAGCTGATGACAAGTTTAAGGAAGAAAGGAAGCATTTTGTGGGGACTTTTTGACTCATCCTTCTGTTAGAGGGCACTCTGGTTTCTTGTTTCTGGCCACAACCTGAAGCAGCTCTTGAGCAGTAAAGGTTGAAGTCTTGATTGCAGTTGTACTTTATGATTTCAGTTCTCTCACTTAGCCTTCTCCATCAGTTTTATGTTTTGCCTTTGTGTTTCTAAACTTTTAAAAGTGGTAAATGAAGTGACTGCAGGCATTAAATTAACAAATACTAACAAGTTCATCTGTATTCAGCTCTTTTTAAGTACCTGTTTACAGCGAGAACTGTGTGTTTGTTAAAGCAAATTGTGCATTTTCATAACCGAATGCATCTGTCAATTAAAGCAAACCTTGAGGCACTCCCAGAACCCTCTCTGACCATTCTTTTGACCCCCTCATCTGCTGTCTAGCTCCTAGTTAGAGAAATTGATTTTTTGCACTCTTTTCCAATCTAAATGTTCAGAATCTGCAAAGGTATGACCCATTTTACAGCCGCTTTACATTTGAGATGTGAACCTTCTGCAATTAGACAAATTACATGGAGACCAACTATCCCATTCCTCTCCTAAATGGGATGGGAGGAATTCAATTATACTAGGCAGTTGGGAGATGGAAAAAATCACCCCATTCTTCCTCCAGTCCTGGATTTTCCATACACAAGCCCAAGAGAGGGATTGGGCTAGAAGCTTTGAATTCTTTTTCGTCCTTTGGCTGTCAAAAGTGGAGAGAGAGGTTGGTTTAGTCCAGACAGCCAGCACTGCTGGAGCTTCACGCTTTGCAATGAACATGCAATGCATGCTTTGCTTTGCTTTGTTGCAGCCCATCTGTAATGAATTCTTCAGTAAACAGAGAAGCCTGTGACACCTCAAGCATCCCTTGCTTGCCCTGGCGTTCCTGACTCCAGAGCCCTGTGCTCACACGCTGCAGAAATGGAGACTTGGTGTGTGCAATGCTCAGAAGTCTCTGTTGGTAAATATTGGACTGTAAATTGCCCTTTTAGCTCTTGCACTTGCTTGTCATTCTCAGTTTAATATAACAGCTAACTAATACTTATTTTCTGAATTTTTTAGGAAATGTAATGATCAAATTAATTTTTAACTTGGCTGCTTTCTCTGTCCCAGTTTTAGCTTCATATCTTTGTTTCTTTTTTCTTTTCTCTGTCACCTTTGTAGGCAGCTGAAATGTTCATTTTCCTTTAATGATCCAGTCCTTACATCTTACATTAGGCTAAATCAGGAAGGGAAAAATTACTAAACCAACCTGAAGACAATTCTTGCTTGTTAAGTGAATTAGTATCTTTCCAAGGAGAAGAGAGAGGAAACCAAACCACAATTAATTTAACAAATTTCCCATCTTAATGTTTCATGGGAGGTTGATGTTTCTTACATAACAGGAGAATTTGTCTACCTTTGTGCAACACAGCTGCTCTTAGCCAGATGTGACCAAGAGTTGCCCTAAATGCATTTTTTTGTTTAATTGGGCAAGATATCTCTTTTGGGGCATGTAAAGTGTGACTGACAAACATCTGCCATGAACATGACTGCCTCTGCACTAGAAACATGTAAATAGATTTGCCCTGCTCCAACAGTCACTGGCATCTTCTGGAAAGTTTTCAAACATATTAGTGAATATTTAGAAATGTTTCTGACTTGAGTGTTCTATTTCCTCTTATTTTATTCTCTCTGTACCCTTTATTAGTGCAGTCATTTACAGGAAAGCTGAGATGCTCTGGGGTTTTTCTCTTGGTTTTGCCTTTGCTGATGCTCTTATTGGTGTAGTTTGTTTTTTTTTAATATTACTCACCTTTATTACTTAACTAAAATTTACTGTACCCTGGCTGTGGCATCTGCTTCATCATGTATGAATTTTTCCAAGAGTTTACTTTTCTTCCCTTTAAACAGAACTGTACTGATGTATGTGATAGCTAGAGCTAACGTAAGCTATGAGTTCCCATTATAAAGGTGATTTTATAATTATTTTTTTTAGGTACAGTGGGGTGCTGTAGTGACATTGCTGTCTTTCCCTGGGAGTAGGACACAGGTGTAGCTCTTTGAGGAGGAAGGAGTAGGGCTGGAGGGAGGTGGATTTCTGTGTGGTATTAAGCAAATAGTTCCACCTGAGCAGGTTTTTTGATTTTTGTCACAGTTTATTTGTAGTATTTGTTTCCTGCTTTTAAGAGAAACGAGGAAAGGAAGCTCTTGCAAAACATCACCAGTCACAAACCTAAACCATGGCAGTCAGAAAGTCAACACTTTCCCAGTTTTTCCACTTGTTTTTGTATCTCTTGGTTTAAGGGGCCGTGCTATCCTCAGCAAGGCAGCACAGATGTTTCTAATGGAGGTGTTTTTATGAGTGACAGTGTCCTGTTCAGTCTGGGGGTGGTGACTGCAGGGACACTCCTTGCCCCAGCCTGTGTCAGTGTGAGCCACAGGAATCACATGGCAGGAGTCTGCAGGAGGGAGGAGCTGAGGACAGCCAAAAAATGATGCTGTAAGTCTACTGAACAGCTCATTCCTCCATTGGAGGCTGCTAGATCTGTTCTGGAGTCCCATGGAAGTCCCAAAAATCGATTATTGGGACTAATTAAAGGCCAAATTATTGTGGACCTCCCCAGAGGGCAGTGTTAATTTTGAGCAAACTAAACTCTGATGTTTCTCAGTTCTGGGAGCTCCATTTGAGTCTAACTGGACATTCATTTGTCAGAGTTCTAAACTTCACAGATTTTGATCCTCAAGTTGCTGTCTCAGTGGGAAAAAGAGATGAGCATTTCTCTGGGGCTTGACAAATCTCCCCACAACTCACAATTTTCCCTGCAGCTTCTGAAGCCACGGGGCAGGCTTGGTATCAGTACCCATTCCGCTGCAAGTTTGTGACATTAAACTGACGAGTGAATTTGTAAAACAGAGTTGAATGAATTAAAAATTCCCATCTGAATTAAAAATTCCCATTGTCCACACCAAATTTATTTTTTGTTCTGTTTTATGGGATGATTCAGAATGGTTACTAATGATGAGGCCAACATGATACAGAGCAGCTTGAGAAACTTTCCTAGAGCATTTGAGAGAAGCTGCTGTAGTATTGTGCTTTCATTTTTTCATTTGATAATGTGATTTTAAATCAAACAAATTCTGCATTCAGAGTATAGCTTTCTGTGTGTTGGGTTCACTGTGTTTTCTACATCCACTTAAATCCCAAACTTGTAGCATTACAGTTTACAGCAGGATGGAGTTTTCTGAATTAAGTGTTTGGGATTGCAGACAGAGTGAGGCAAATTCAGCAGTCACTACTGCATCAACACGATGGCCATGAAAATAAGTTTTATTGATCCACACCTAAATAGGTACATAAAATATTTTTGTTTTATAACTAATCCCTGTAGAAAAGGCTAAGATATATTTCTAAATAAAAATGTTTCCTGAAAGAGATGAGCATAATTCAATTCTAAAATATTTTCCTTTTGCAGTACTTATAAAACAGCACTAATAAAAACCCCAGAGTAATTGCTCACAAAGCAACAAGCTGGTTTATGGAACACACGCTCTTGTGCAAATAAAAAGCCATAGATCCTGAATGAAATCCTTTCCTAATCAAGGATCCATGTTCGCTTGCATTTCCTTCCAGATATCTCCTCTTGCTGGTAGAAAGCAGCCTGTGTGTGGCTCCCACACTCTCTCAGCGCTGTGCCAGTGAAAGCTGCTTCACTCTTGTTCTGTTGGCACTTGCAGGACATTTGGTGGTATAAATCACACACTCCTGCTTCGCATGTAAAACACGGATGGGATTGAACCAAGTCTGTCTTTCCTGGGGAAGTGTCAGATGCAGAGTGTTCACTGTGCAGAGATTTCACAGGTAACAAAGCAGCTGTGGTGGGCTGGGGTTTGTGTGTGTTGTGGCAGGGAATCTGTCCTTGCCAGGCATTCACATGTTCCACCGAGGCCGTGCTAAGGAGTTTATCTCTCCAATTTGTGCTCACAGATATGAGGTCTTCAGGGAGGAAAATGCTGCATTGTGGCTGAAGCGGCCCTGGCACAGAAGCCTTCCTGCAGTGTGAACTCACACTGTCAGAGCTGAACTACGATTCTGTTCCTGGAGAAGCTGCATAATGCATTAAAATAAGAGCTGGGAAAGGCTGAGCAAAATTTTGACTATTTCTGACACAAGGGCAAAAAGACAATTGCATGAATACTTGTTTGAGTCTCTGCAAAGGGCTGATACGGTAAAATGTTGTTATATGCAGACAGTCACTAATGCTTTTACTGCTATTTTTTAATGGGATATAGACTCTTGGCAATACCCACATCATCTTTAAAAAAAAAAATGAATAAAATCAGTTGATATACCAAATGTATTCCTTTTTATATTAAAATGTCTGTTGGGATACCATCCTAGGACAAAAACAGTTTCTCTCCTATGTAAATTAATTTTGTTCAGCTCGCTTGGATATATAAAAAAATGAAGATGAAATATCTCTAACCTTTCACAGGTTTTTCCAGTTCTTAGAATGAAAAAAGAAAATCCTTTTTTCTTCAACCCTGCACACAGTGTTTCTTTAATAAACCAGAAAGTCCTTCCATATTTTTACCAAGTAATTAAACCACTGATGAATTTCAAACTGGTATCAAACATTTCTGTAGTTCTGCCCATCGAGTTCAGTCAAAACTCAGTTTACCTTTGAAAAATAATTTAGATGAAAAATTTTTAATCTGGCCTAGGTGTTTTCCAAGTAATGGATCTCACACCTTTGGAACATTTCTTTTAAGTCCTTGTCAAAAAACCCTCTAACTTGCTTTTCCATTGATCTCTACATTGCTGCAAACAACTTGGATTAACAACAAAACCTGCGAGAAATTAATGATTTGTTTAGCTTCAGAAAGTAAAACACTCGGTGCTCATGCAAAATGGGTCCCTACTCCATCTTCTTGACTTGGTGATTTTATCAACTGGCAGTTTCCAGTACATGAAGAACGAGGGGTGTCAGCAGGTCACCTGCATCAGCTAAAAGGAAACACACCTGGAAAAGTGGGAGAACTTAAAAAGCAGAACTGGTTTGAGAAAGTTGACTGTTTTCTCTTCATCTTTTGTTAGCTCTGACTGTGGCCATCAAAGGAAGGAAATGTTACCACAACAAACGTTTCCAGAAATCTCAAAATCAGCAAAAGGTAAGGTTTATGGGCCTATTTTTGTATCCATTGCTTATATCTAAATGCAGTAGTAATAGGAACAGACAAACCTTTTTCAGCTGGAAGAGTCTCTGAAGACCTTTCAGAACAAATATTTAATGTTCCAGTTTTTCTTACAATGTTCATGTGAGCATAGAAATCTCACCAAGAACTTCAAAAATCATGGGGAATTTCCTCATCAGTTTTGCACTATATAGTTTATGAAATTGTGTTTTACAGCACTGCTCAGTCTACAGATACCAATTTCCTATGATTTGATCATGATTTGAGCAGCAAACCATCTCTCCACTGCACTCTAGTGTCTCTCCACTAGACTGTCTCCTGCCTACATGGCCTCTTGGATCTTGGCCTCTGGGTCTATCTCACGTTGCTGCAGATGTGTGACAGCTTCTGGTTTTGAGACACGGTAGAAAAGAGATACACTTGCATGTATTTTGTGGTGAAAATAATAGCAGGAAGGAAAGGAAATTTAATCACTTCTTTCATAAAGCATGAGAGAAGAAAGTCCCACACACCTCATTGTCTCTTTTAGGTGACCTTATTACATTTTTTTGAAGCTAGAAGACAAGTTAAAAAGAAAATCTAGCCTACTTATACACTTGCACTTCTTCAAGAAGAGTTCAAGATATAGTGCAAGGCACAATTAACATTGGCCCTGGCAGTGGCTGTAAAGTGTATGCTTAAAATGAGTCATGGAAAAAAATATAGCAAGTAGTTTTACTATTACTGTCAAAAATACACTTTATTATTAAAAAAAAATAAGAAGACTTAATTTATTCTAATTAGGACACCTGCTTTAGAGAGGAGCATGTAAAATAGCAGCAAAGCACTGATGAATTTTTGAACCATGAATTACTTTTATTACCACCTGAAGCCCATATTTAACCTCCTGAGTACTGCAATCAGGATAGATGATGTAAGAGGGGACTTGTATATTAGTTGTGCCTGAAACATTAATGCCTTCTAGGTTTCTTTCTTCAATACACAAGCAAATGGAAAAAAAAAAAAGCAGAAATAAAGGATACTGTGGTAGACAATAAGAAATGAGGTGACAAAACTAGTGAGAACTGCAATAAGATAAGGGATGCAGCTGATGAAAGTGTGGTCACAAAGACTGTAAAGAGAATGGGTGTGATTAATGAGCCAGCCTGCAATGCCAATTGCATTAGTGACAGGAACATGGGGAAAAGTGGAGAAATGGGAGCTTCTGGGGCAGAACCTGAGGGTGGATATCTGGGATGGCAAAAACCACAGTGGAATAAAGGATTTAATTGCAATTTCAAAACTGAAGGACCTGTGCAAATCAGGAGAAACAGAAAATGCATGTAGTGGGATAGAAGCAAGATGGCAAAGTGTGGCTGAAATAGAAACTTCTGGACTCAAACTGCTTAGGGTGAGAATGGTAAGGTAGTTTTAAGCTATAAATGGTACTGAATTGTTATCAACTACAAGTTAAGGAGAATTTAAAGAGAAGGATAGAAATAGGCCTGTAAATAAGTATGATTGAATTGGAAACCCTGCACTAGAGAGTGGAGAAAAGCACCTTGAAATGGGGCTGCCCTGCTCTCTACCGAGGCAACATGGAAACAGGGATGGCTGGGAGCAGCGTCAGCCTCTGTGGGACACGGGGATTTGGTGAGCTGGCAGCTCAAAGATAGGAGCAAAGTATTTTAGAACAAGAGGAAAATATTTTAGAGGCCATTGTAAGAGCTGACTGAGGAAAAAATGGGCTGGCTGACAGTAGCAGAGCTGGGAGGGCAGTGTGGAAATGGCAGAGAAACTTTCAAGGAGCTGAGGAGGGAATTTTTGTTGCAGAAATGCCTCAGCTTGTGCAGTGGTGGATGTGCCTGGACACAGTCAAGTGCCTCCCTTAGTCATGGGTTAAGAACAACAAATTAAGAGGATTAAGAAGGATGTTTGAGGATTCTCTGGGATTGCTCTGTTATTGTAGGGCTGAGTAGCTGAGGCTCTGTGGCATTACTATTGGGGAAGGGAAGAATGATTAGTAAAGCTAGGGCAGTGTCCATTGTATTAAGGCTCTTGAGTCCAAAATAGCTTTGAAAAGATGTCAGTTACTCCAAAGCATTTAAATACTAGCAGTGTCCTCAAGTTGCAGGTAGAAATCTCATCTGGAGTTTATTTTAGGAACAACAGAAAAGGCCTTCAAGGCAAAGGGCTGTGTGTTCAAGTGGGTTATGAAATCACTGAAATGAAATTGGGAGTTATGAGTTAAAGTAACACAGAAGAATCTAACCAGAAAATTAAGCTATAGCACAAAAAGTCAGTACAAAGTGATAATTACTTCATCATATTGATCTGGATACCAGTGTGGCTAAAGAAGAGCAAAAAACCTTGTCAGTGACTTATGGAAAATAAGAGAGGGCTGCAGACATTACTCATGGCCCTAAAATAAATTTGCCTGTTTTCAGCAAGGGAGAGATTATTGACCCGAGAACAAAACCGGGTAGCTGATGAGATGGAAACACATTCAAGGTAGAAAAAAATCTGGAACAAATCACAACAAAGAAAGCAGGGAATTTCTTCAATGACTTGGTCATGTGTTAGAAACAAGCTCTGAAGGAGGGCATTGAGCTCAGACCTGCAGGTGAGTCCCAGGATGTCAGCTGGGGTACCCTGGGAGGCTGGGTGTGGACCTGCTGCCTGCTCTAGTTTGAAATAAAAGCTGTTGTCTCAAAGCACAGTGAGCACTCAACCCTCAGAGCAAAAGGGCAATGTGCTGGAGCAGTGGGCACTAGACCAAAAACAATAAGCTTGCTGCTGGATAGTTCAGTCACCCTAAAAGGCAGGTATGATACCATAGCCTGATCCAATTGCCTAATACAGCAGGGAACTCAGCTCTGCCAGCTCTTTGATGACTATTTTTCTTTTGTAGCCAATCATGATGTTCACTGCAGGTGCAAGACGCTACTGCTCTGACTTCTTTATTTGGTGGCTTAAATGCTTTGACCTAAGTTTCTTGATCCTTGATTCTGTCCTGTCTAAAATGAAATCTCTACCCAGAAAACACCCTGAAGCAGCACTTCAGAGCTCTGTGACAACCAATGAGCCTTATCAGGTCAATGAATTAAAGCTGCAGCAGAACTTATTACCCAGAGCCTTGCAATCAGTGATACAATGTAAAGTCAATTTTAGAAAACTTTTGGTGCTTCCAAAAGACACCTGGAGGATACAAAGTTATTCTAGCTTCTCCTAATTTTTGTACACAAGGTAGTGGAAGACAACTGGAAGGGTTTCTCATATGTTTCTCTCACCATCAATGCATTTGCAGCCATTTGCTGCAACTACACAGTTGTTGAAAATATTTATTGAATAGGAAAAAACTACACAGGTTGTTGAAAATATTTATTGAATATGATAAAACCATATAATTTTCCTTGGAGCCTAATCACTGGAACAGTGGGTTAAATTAAAGGCAGGTCTCTGCTAACGTGTTTCTCTGAATCTGTCACATTTCTCTCTGCCACTTGTGGTCGGAGGAGGTCCTCAAAGAAAGGATATTTGGACAAAACCACTGATTTTGAATAGGTCAGTCAAAACCAGCACACTTGCTGTAGGGCAGCCACTATGTGAGACTTAGGGTGGGATTTTTTCTTTTTTTTTTTTTTTTTTTACAGCATCTGCATCTTTTTTTTGCCTCTGGAAGGTGTTTGTTCTTGGGTAATCTTTGTTCTTCATGTATTCATGCACTTGTTTTTGGAATTGACTATTTTTATGTACTCATGTACTAAAGTTGCTGCCCCTCAGCTCTGGACCACACTGTACTGGCATTCAGTACTTTTGCCTAAAGTCACACACTCAGAAGTGAGAGCACAGTGGGATTGTGTAGGTGGCTGTGCCTTTTCCAAGGAACCAGAGGTGCTGGCTGCACTCTTGTTGCTGCACAGCTCACTCAGCCCTTGCTTCTAAGCAGAAATTTGCCCAGCATTCATGGATTCCACACTAAGAATTCTCTGCCCTGTCCTTTTAGGCAGATATGAATCTCCCAGCTGGATCTCCAGAGCTGGTTCAGAACTGAGTCTCCAAGAACAGTAAATGCTCTAATACTTTTTGTTCTGAAAACTGTGAGAAAACAGCTTCATCAGAAATAAAAACTAATCACAAAGTGCTGTAAACGACCGAGTATTCCTATCCAAGTGTTCATTTGATTGTGTAACACTGTTGATCTCCCAGAAAAGCCACACCTTTGGATGAGGGGAAATGCTCAAGGTGGAATCAGTAATTTGTGAGCATCTGAGGAGCATCAAGGAGCAGAACCGTTCCATGGTGGTATCAGAGGCCCTGGCAGCGAGTGTCACAGGAATGCAAATCTGTCCACGTCTCAGACCAGAGAGAACATGAAGTATTAAACATAGACTTTTTAATTATCCATCTGTGAAATCTCACAAGCTGCTGTTGATTATTAACTCTCAACACTTGTGGGTGTCCATGGGGCTGCTAAATATATGTTGCACTGCTTTATTTGTTTCAGAAAAAGGAAGGCAAAATGGATGGACTAGAAAAAGAATAAAGATCTTTTAGGCAATTCTTTTTCTACATCCCAGGAGAGAGCTGAGAGCTCATGGGTTCTGATCCAGATCAGCAGGGTGTTATAACACAAAAATAATACATTGTGTTTTGAATGAAAAAAGGTGTTGTATAAGTCAAATTAGGATTCTATACTGGATCACAACATTTTAAACCTTTTGATTTACATTCATAAGGTGATCCAGCTCAAGACACATTTGACAACAAAAGAAAAAATAACCTTTTTGAACACATACTTCCTGTTAGCTCCTTAATAGACTTTTTCTCTTTTCAAAGCTGAAATAAATAAAAGATGGGAAAAAATCAATATGTAAACAGGTGAAGAAATTTATTGGCTGAGAGTGTGGGCAGAACTAATTTAGATAAGGCTATGCTTCTGCAGTAATCCAAGGTTTCAAAATAACCTCCTTTGCAAATGTTTGACCTTAATAAACCACAGTGGATGAAGATGTACCAGAAAAGTTTGCTTCACTTCTGGTACTTATTGATTAACTAAAAACATAGGTATTATTTGCTTTAATCAAAATTTCTTTTTTTTTTTTTTTTTTTTTTCCTTTTGTTTTGGGGTTTTTTGTTTGTTTGGTTGGGGGGTTTTTTGGTGTTTTTTTTTTTTTTTTTTTTAAATTTCACATTGAAATATTGTAATTGCCTAGGAGATTGGAGAATATACCTTCTACACCTGACTTCAGAGAGAGCTTTGAGAAGAGTGGAATCTGTTTTCCCATATGTTCACAAGAAAAATACCATGAAACCATTCATTCTGCTCTCTTCTAGACTCCTGAAAAGCCTGAGACAACAGAATAAACTACTTCCCTGTGCCACTTGTTAGCCTAAATGTTCTTCCTGGAACAAGATACCAGTTCTTTGACCAGTATCTCATTTAGAGGTTTTATTTGGAATTTTGTAGGAGAAAGCATTTTTATCCCATTGGTTTCAGCTCTATGAAAGTTCAATAGTGAGGATCTTTTTTTTTGAGACAAGCAGTCCATTAAAAGAACTTGAAGTGTGATTCTTTATAAACAATTTTCTCATTTGAAGATAGAACTTTAGGCAGGGTTCTATTACAGCCAAAGACAGGATTGAGAAAGCCTTCATAGTGGGACCTAAAGAAGATATGTGCTAAAACCTGTGCTAGAACCATGTGCTGTTGGACTCTGGCCTCAGTGAGCTGTTTGGGCTCATAATCTCCAATTCTTTATGTCAGTCCAGCCTGCAGGGTTCCCAGCTGAAGCCTGGGAAGATCTGACTGTCCCAACAGATCAGTCTGCAATACAATAAACAGCATTTCCCACTGGTCTTTCGGGGGAAACAACAGTGGAGGTAAATACAGGAATTCTGGGATGGCTCTGAAAAGCACTGTAGCTGATGGGAACAGCTGGACTCTTGGTCTGGCTTGGTTATTCAACAAGTTTGGAACTGCAAAGCCTGTCTCTGATCCTGCAGTTGTGCTGTTTATGCCTTGCTTGCACCTCCCAGACAGCCAGGAGGCAGCTGCTACTTTTTGCACCTTTGTCAGCTGCATTTCTCATCAGCCTTGACAAGTGGCCAGTATTCTGCAGGTGGCTGCTTTCCACGTGGTGTCCTTGCAGCTGAATGAGAGGGAAAAATGGTCAGGAGATCCATCTCTACACACCCATGCACAGTGTTTGGGGGGCACTTCTTACATTCTGGGTGATCTATGGCTGTTCAGTCCTGAGACAGGTAGCAGGGTGTTTTCACTGTATGTTGCACCAAGCTGGAGACACCAGGAAGGTGACTGAATGAATAATACAGAATTAGATAGGCTGGGAAAGGCCTTTGAGATCATCAAGTCCAGCCTTTTCATGTCTTGGCAAGAAAGATGTGCAGATTTCCTTATTCCAAGCAGTATACAGACTCTGAATTGCCTTTGTAAACATTCACAATGTATTCTAGCCATGCTCCTAAGCCTTCCAACTCACGTGGAATAAAGGAATTGTTCTTGTGGAGCTGATGAAGGAATTTGTATGAATGCAAGCTGGTGGACTGGAAGCTTTCAACAGCTCAACAGGGCCACTCCTTTTGCTTCTGCTTCCAGGAGAGGTCAGGGAGTTAACCTGTACAGAAGACATCCTAATTGCTGCTCGTTCTCATGAAACAATTATATCTGACAATACACCTGTTAAAATATTGTCAGATTGGGGTAACAACAACAACAACAACAACAAAAATCAATGATTCCACAGAAATTGTTGCACCTTTCAAGACTTATTACAGACCCAGGGTATCAGACTTTCAGCCTACCACCCACAAAGATACTTGGTTGTTCAAGAAGTATAAAGACAAAAAAGGCAAGAATGTTACTTTAGTAGCGCTTGCTCCGTAGAGCAGCATCATCTAAGATTTTATTACTTTTTTGTCTGAGTGGCTGTGCAAACTTTATGAAACTTTAGCATTTAAAACTCAAGTAAAAATGAGTAATATTCAATTGGTATTTTTTTCTATACCATACTGGGCCTGTCATCACTGATTTTAAACAAATGACTAGACTAGCAAAAATCTTAAATTTTCTCACATCCTCTGCTGCCTCATTATAAAGACATTTCAGACAAGAATACCATAATTTTTTTTCACGTCCTTTTATTTCCTCAGACAGTAACAAACATGGGGGGAGAGGCTCTGAACCTGTCAGCCATACATGGGAGAACATGAATCTTGACTTATCAACAGAGTCATCAGATCTCTCAAAACTTAAGTTCTAGCTTGGGTAATATACACATATTATTTCAGACCACTGACTAGCAGTATATCATCAGAAGAGAAGAGGAGCTTGAGATCTGTTTCCTTCACACATTGGCAATAAAAAAATCACTGCTTTTTTATGTTCTTTCACACTTCTTGAAACAAAATTCTCTCACAGATGTTTTGTTCGGAGCTTGGCTTGATGAGCAAAGACATATGTGAGGAACACATGAATCAGCATCTTCACATTCAGACTTGTTTACTGCCACGTGTGGAAAGTCTTGGCCAGGAGGTAAGGGGCTTTTCCACCAGTGACAAAAGTGTGACTCTCTGTGATCGAGTATTTTCCTCTGGTTCTAGTACCAGGAATTTCTGCAGTTTTCTTTTCAGTCCTGTACATCTGTGTGTTGAGACAGCAGGAGTGAAAGCAACACTGGATGGCAAGGGTTCAATGAATTCAGCTCTCAGGTTTCCCTGGTGGACACTGGGCACTGGGAGGGAGGCTGGCTGCTGACAGGGAGGGTGAGGAGCACACCAGTCCGCTGCTTCCTTTAGAGATGGTCCCATAGCTGTAATCACAAAATGAATAATTTCATAGAGCTATGATGTCAGTGTCAGTAATGGGAATGAAATTATTTCCTGCAGGAATGGTGAGGGCTCAGTTCACCGTGGCAAACCCCATCTCAGAGATCCCTCAGCAGCACAGCGTTGCTACAGGCATCACTGGATGAGGGAGCTCAGCAAAGTTCCCACAAATCCTTTAAGGATTATCAGTCTTGGAAAGGTCATAAATCCCAGCCTGGGATAGCTGTGGGAATGCCAGTCCCAGTTATTGCCTGAATACTTCAACTCTGTTTAGAAAGGGGAAGGCTGCTGCTGGTTTGAGGGCCTTTCTGTGACTGGCCCCATGAAGATGGTGAAGTGTTTCTGCAGAGAGGGCACTCAGCCACACCACACGATTCACCACTGGCCATTGACCTGAGGGGCTCTTGGTCGCTGGAAGTTTTTGTCATCCTGTACCAAAGCTGTAAAATCTCAGTCTGGGAAAGCATCACAGCCTGTTACCCTGCTGATGTCACATATTGTTTGTGCTACTCCAGAAAGTCTCTGTAATGGGTGCAGAGCAGGGCTGTGCAGCTTGGGCACTCCTGTTCTCCTGCCTTTTGGACAGCAATGGGCTACCTCTGCCTCGGGCTCTAGAGCATCCAAATATCAGCAGTTCTGGAAAGGTCCGCTCTGGGATTTGGTTCCTTTCATTAAATCCCACTATTAACATTTGTATCCATCATGGGGAGCTGGAAAAAGGAATTCTAACATTAAAGAACTTGAATATCTGAATTTGCATAGACAGAGCTATTAATTTCATTCTCTGTCCTCTCCTAACTACAATACTGAGTCAGGGTCTTTCTGAACTGATTGCATTCCATACATTATTTCAAAGTGTTTCTTTGTCTTTCCATCTCATTTTGGTTTCCCCTTTAAGAAAATACTCAATTTCTCATTTCTTATTTTGTTCAGGTTCCAGTGAAATGTTTTCAGACTAAAAAAGCAGAAATTTTACCGTGACACTAGAACTGGAAGCATTTATTTGAATCTATATTATCTAAATATTTTACATTTGAGTTCCAAGACACGAGGAAATTGTTTCTTTTCCTTGAAATCATAATTACTACACTGATAATCCCTCATTTTCAATTTCACCAATTTCCTGTTGGTAGATTCATTTTTATCATCAGTGTCTGGCCAGTTCAATCAACTCTTCCTGTAGGATATTTTTCTGTGTTTCTATCTATTTTGTTAGTGAGGAAAACAAAAATAAATACCCAAAACTGCACATTAAATAATCTATCAGAAATCTCAGGAGGTTGAAAAGCCCCATATTTCTCTCACTCTTTTGTCAGTTTAGAAATAAAATACCAGAATAGAGTTTCTTCTCCCCTCAAACTCAATACAATTTATTTAACAGGATGTCCTACTGCAAATAATTTAAGTACATTGAAAATAAATATTAGATTTATATAAACAAGCAGATTGAGTAACCTGAAGGGAGATTTAACTGAAATAATCTTATCACAGGCACAATTTAGACTTTGTTTTGGTTTACTTTAGAAGATATATATTTTTAAGTAATGCTATATTAGGGATTTCTTTGCACATCATTTAACATTAAAATATAAAATAAACAAGCAAGGTAATGTCTTATTGAAATATTCATAAGTGGCTGGCTCTGTGTGTGTGTGTACTTTCAGAGCTATTCTGTATCTCTAAGGAGATGAAAAATAATTTATTATTAGTGCATATTCTTATAATATAAATATCACCCCAGAACAGGAAGTTTTGGCAACACAGCCTGTCTTGCACACTCTGCCAGGAAAAGAATTGTCAGATGTTTGCTTGTTTTCTATTGGGTGTTCTTAACCTGATGAAAGGCAAGGTGACCATTTTCTCATAACTAGAATTTTGTGGTTTCAAGAAGTCACCAAGAGTCTTAAATATATCTCCAGGTAGTCACCGTGTTTTCTAAAGGAAGTATATAAACTAAATCAGGAGAAACTGGTCTGTCTCTTTACCCCATTCCTGCAATGAAAATGGCAGCCCATATGCTGCTTCATGATCAGCAGAAAGTAATGATCATAGTGTATCATATTTTGTATTTCTGAAAAGAGAAAATAACTGCACTTGGGTTTTTTTGGGGGAGGATGTATTTTTTTTAACCCAGTAGCAAAACAACTCTTCTCTCAAGGAGAATTTCATCTTTTTGAAGATGAAAAACTAAGGGCTGAGAAATATCTTATTTCTTCACTTCAGAGTCAAAAAACGTACCAGAAGAACTTGGAAAATTACAACATATTCAATGTTTGATCCATTCTGTTCCCAGCCTTAAAAAGAAATGATTAAATATTCATTTTGAAGTTAGCTTTGCATGTATGCTGTAGATACAAGCCTGGTTGACAGAGTGGGTTCAGACTTGTAGACATCTTTGTACATGTAAGAATAAATAAACAAGAGGGCTAAGAATAGATGAGAAAGTGCAAACCTGTTTGTTGGGTTTTGCTGACAAACTCTCAGGAGTGACATGTAATACATTGCACCTGATGCAAATTTATCATGGGGAGGTGGCTTTAAATATTTAATGTGATGGTACGGGGCAGCTTTTCTCATTAGGGATTAACACAGGAAACATAGTTTACTTTGCCTGTGTAGCTTCTTTAGATAAGTCACTTCTGAATTTACTGCTTCAAATACCATAAGATGAAACCTAGAATAAGCCACAACCTCTGGTAGATGGCTAATGATCCACTCTTATTTTACCTTTACACGCTACTTGCAGTGCTCTTGTGGAAATTGAAATGCCCCTTTTTTAGCAGAAAATGGGTGGCAGAGATTTGATCACTCCTGAAAACATTTTGTCAGGGAAGGAATTCACAGTCAGACACAGAAATCCTGGCCTTTGCCAGTGTGTTCACTGCAAAGTGAGAACACTCTGACAGGGCTGCACTTCTGAGGAGCTCCTGCCGTTCAGAGAATGGACTCAACGTTGGCTTTGAGGACTTTACATTCTCAGTTAATGGAACAATGCCATAATTAGCAGACTCAGCAGGAGAAAAGCAATATTAACTTGAGAACACTTTCAAGTAGCCCATTTATTTATTGTTCTTAAAAAATGTCATTAAACTCCTTCATAAAGTATGAGAATGTGCCCCACCAGAAGCTTAATATTATTCTATTACAAAACAAATTTTGACCACAGTATTTTCACCTTCGTCTCTTTTTCCTGTGAGCTTTCTTCTGTGTAATGATGAGGATTAGTTGGGAGGGCAGAGGCTCCTCGTTCAGATCAATGTGATGTAAAGTCAATGTTGCTCCAAACCCAATGAAAAATGACTCAGGGTTGATGGAGAATTGCCAGTCCCATCTGGTGGTGACACTTATTCCCTAAGTAGAGTCTTAGCTGGCTGTACGTGATTTTATCTGGGATGTACCTTCTGTAATTGAGACAGAAATGACAGCATAGATGTGAGAGCATCTTCATACACTCCTTGCTGCTCTCTACATCTCAGCCACTTTTCTTCAGCACATTTTTCTTTTCTCCTTATTCCTAAATTCAGATTTCAGTGTAGCTAAGAACTGCAGGATGTATTCCTCCTGTGTTAGGATGAGAGCAGAATCATTGAAACAGCCCAGAATGCAGGAGTGAAACTGAATTATGGCAATTCACCTGGCAATTCACCTAATATTTCACCCTTTAACTTCTAGGACCTTTCTGACACAGTAGCCTCATATTCTTTAATTTCCCTTCTTTTGCGGGCTGATGGGCTTGACTGCTTCAGGCAGCAGAAATTAGGATGCAAGAATGGCCTGTGGCCTCACAGAGCAAATGCTGGTGTGCTTCTTGTGGTGCTGTGCTTGGGAGCTGGAGGGTGTTTTTACTGGAGTATCAGCTAAGCAATATTTGTTTGAAAATCAGAAAAGATTACTCAGGTCTAAAGGCCCTATCCCTGGGCAACAGTACTGGAAGGGAAAGCGAGACAAACAAAAAGGCAATGAATGTTAATTGGCAAGTACTTGATACATGAGATTCTGGTTTTGTTGTCAAAATAGCTTGATAGCTACAATTGCCAATGTTTCTCCATGTTTTAGTTTCAGCTCTCTGAAGGAAAAGTTTTTGGGAGTAAATGCCAAGGTGGTAGAAGTTTCAACATATGAAGGATAAACTAATTGGGAGGTGGGGCAGGAATGGGGGACACAGGGTTATTTAACATGTGCTGACAGAACTAACATGGCATGTGAAATCCACATTTCAGTACCTGTCCTGAAGCCTCTAGCTGCCATCAAGAATGTACCTAAGACCTAATTTTTGTCTAGACAAGCAGTGAAGACCAGCAGCTGTGATTTCTCTAACAGTTCATGCTACCATAGCACTCCACTGCATTATTCATGTTTTCCTGATGCATGAAACATTTGGTGTCAGAACATCTTTCAATTAAAAAAAAAAAAAAAAAAAAAAAAAAAAAGTTTCAAACAAGAGGGAGAGAGAGAGAAAGGACAAGATCTTCTGTCCAAGAAAAGGACATTAGATCTTACACAGAACTGTCATTGGTATAACAGTTGGTATAACTGGCAGTATGACCAGGGATCTTGAATTCCTCACAGAAATAAAACCAGAGCAGTTAACTTTCTGCTTCTTTGTTCTTCTTCTTCCTCTATGTTTTTTGGCTTCTTAAAGTGTTTCAGAAGAGCTAAGGATGTCCTTGAATTTCCATTCTTGGCTATTAGGTTAAAATTCCTCCAGATAGGGATGTTTTTCAGAGTGACACTGGGCCTTCGGCTCCCAGCATTATCCTGACAGCGCTATTTGTGCCACATTGCTGATGTTCCCCAACCTACTGCCTTTACACAACACTTTGGCACATTCTTTATTTTCCTTTTTTCCTGAAAAACCTTCCAACTCCCCTTTCTCTGTAGGCTGCATGTTGTAACCTATATGATACCTCTGCATGCCTACCCTAACAACTGGGCTCTTGAATGATATTTATTAATTTGGCCATTTGGTTCTTCCCTGCTGATCAGCTGTCAAATAAAAATTCTCACTTTACTGTGCATGTCTTTGAGTTGATGCAGATATTTGAGCATTTTCAGGAAATGCTTTAGTGCATTGATTTTATTGTCCATGACTTTTTCTTTTTCTTTTTCTTTTTCTTTTTCATTTTCTTTTTCTTTTTCTTTTTCTTTTTCTTTTTCTTTTTCTTTTTCTTTTTCTTTTTCTTTTTCTTTTTCTTTTTCTTTTTCTTTTTCTTTTTCTTTTTCTTTTTCTTTTTCTTTTTCTTTTTCTGTGGTGAAAAATGCCATTCTGGGAGTAAGAGATCAAAACCTCCCAAATCTCCCCAGAACACCACATAAACATTGAGCAGTGCTAGTGGAAATGTCCTGACATGAGTTCAGCCTTTCTGCTCATTCTAAATCTGAAGAGATCACTTTGACATGGGGCATTAAGCAGTTTCCTGTGGTGGTTTCTCAGTCCTTGGTCTCTGGTGAGATTGCAAATAGAGGTGAGAATTTCTGTCAGCTGTGATTGTGTTTTGGAAGCTGCAGACGCTCCTTTTTTTAGGAAATTGTGTAATTTCTCTACAGCTTTCTTTTAGGAGCAGCCCACTTTCTCCACTCCATCCTAGTGACTTGCATGAAAACTAATTAATGATACAGTCTAATTAAGTCTATTTTTTTTTTTTCTGGCAGAAAATTAGATTTTTTTCAGTAAGAAAAAGATCTTAAAAAAAAAAAACAAAGATAAATATTAGCTTTCTGAACAGATCTGGTAAGTTCTGAATTGCCCCCAAAGAAAGTAAAAGGAAGGTGTCCATGTTTTAGTAATGAAATATTTGTTATTTTTTTGGTATTAAAACTGGACTGTGAGGTTGGGGGGTTTTTGGTAATTCAACCCTTCCTCACTTACTTCAGTATCTTTTGTCAATTTATTGTCAAAGTACATGGTACTCCACCAGAATATGGTGTCTACTTGTTGCTAAGTAGAAAAAAAAAAATAGAAAAACTTTGGGCCACTCCTTCCTCTTCTTTTCCTTTGTCTTGTTCTTTTCTACTGCATCTGCTTTGAATTTTATTTTTTTATCTTCATTTTATTCCTGGGATTAATTTTCCCAGAAATTTAGAGTAAGGCTCAATCTATGAGCAGTATTCTGAAGAGACACCTATGTCGCAGTAAGAGTGGGGACTGTATTCTCTGCTCATGTTAACCCAGTTTGTGCTAGTGCAGTGCTTTGAAATTTGCAGGAAAGACAGCAGAGTTTGTGATTTAGAGTAGTGATGTTAGAGATTAGCCCTTGTTGGATTCAAGTTGTTAAATCAGGTGAAACTCACAGATCAGCTGTTTTATCTCCTATTTCATTTGCCTAATCTAACCCAGGCTGTCAACCTGTTCTGTGCATATATGGACAAGGAAAGAGGAGAAATGAAACAAGATGCAAAGGATCTGTGTATCTCTTCTGTTGGGATTATGGTTGAAAACTTCCTCCTAACATTCTTGCAAGAACATTTTGTCTCCAAAGCTGAGGTTGCCTGGCATGCTGTACAAGCTATACTATACTTCACTGTACTATACTGTAAAGAAGAAAGACTCCATAATTTAAGATTCAAAATGGACAATTTATTAAGTGAACTATTTAATTTGACATGAAATTTTGAAGAAATATAGAATTGAGATAGTGAAGGTACTTCTCTGCAATTCATCACATGATGTGGGTATGACAAATTGAGGGACTGGTCTCTTACCTTTTCTTCTATTGCAGCTTCTCTTCTGGACTTTTTTGTTTTTCTGGTTTTTTGGGTTTTTTTTAGAGGTCTGCATAGACAGCTCATGAATTGAAGAGCTCAACACCCTAAAACCAGGTCCTCCAACATCTGCAGCTGTAGCTGAAGGACAAATCAGCTCTGATCGGAGACTGGAGGGAGCAGGGAACCACCATGTTGGGCACAGACTTGAAATGTAGGAATATCTTCAAAAAAGCAATTGAATGGCTTCCTGAATTCCCATTTCTGCTCTTTACGTTAGCTGTGTCACATTAAGAGCCTTTCTCCTTCATCAGTTCATTGCCATGAGAATAAATGAGCTGTCACACACGGAGTACTCTGGGCTAAATCCTGCCTTTAGATGGCTGAAATTTCATTTGTGTCAATAGAAGTTTCATCCACGTGCACATTCCAGGCATTTTTGTGCCTGTGGGGTGACATTTGCTTAACATTATGGATTCAGTAGATGAAAAATGGGAGGAGCTTTAATTTTTAAGGGGAAGTCATGAGTTAGTCACCTGCAAATGAGATATAGTTTCCACTTGTTACTTTTAAATCACCATATGAATTAAATAAAAAAAACAAACCTACAATCAAATCTGTGAATCTCTGTATGGAAATGGATGGTTTTTCTGGCAGCAAATTAATTTTTAAAATAATTTAAAGTCGTAGTAAAGTAATTTTTTGCGTCAGATTTAGTGTTGCGCATGCTTTTTAAAAACCCATGATGCTGCAGCTTTTTTGTATACACAACAGGCATCTGTCACAGTAAAATGTATTAAATGCAGTATTGAACATCAGAGGTGGCCAGGCGATTGGAGTTGGACCTTATTGAAACCAATAAAATGTTTTTGTTCACTTCATTAGAGATTTTTTTTTTTTAATTATAGACATAGAAATAAACAGTTGCAATTTCATTATGATATTTGATGCTTCACTGTTAAGAATGGAAATAAAAGGATCTGTACCTACTTCCTAGAGTAAGCCTTTGAGAGAAAGGTGAATTCTTCACAAGTATTAACTGTAAAAATATATTGTCTTTGCAACAAAGTAAGATCCCACTATCTAGACTACATAAAATAAAACCCACTGTTACAGCACTGTAAAAAAAATAAAACTCAACTTTTCTAAAGGCTAATGGAGTTCCTGATATGAAAGTGTTGTGTTTGAGGAATAATAGATATCATGAAGAAGTAAATCAGTTTTAGCAGAAGTAGCACTCAGTGAAAGATCAAGGGGGCAGGGGGAGATGTTGGTGACAAATTTGTTGTGACAATGCTGTAATAAGATGTTTTCATTGTTACTGTGTTCCCTCCTTCCCCTGGCTACCAGTGCATGGTATTTTTGTGTCTGGAAATCAAAACCAACTTTAACATGATGGATCAAAACTTGGAGAGAATATTTCTATTTACTTTTGGTGTTTTTTTGGTTTGTTTGGCTGAAAATGTCACCTACTCCAGTCTGAGAAAGTAAACACCCCTGCACCAGAGCCTGGCAGCAGACGTGTGACAAGGACACTGAATGTGCTCAACCAACACCAAGATGATCTATAATACAAAGGTCAAAATAAACTTTACAGGGTAAATAGGAAGGATGACAAGTGCAGCTATTTCAGAAAATTTTAGAGTGACTCAAAGCCTGCTGACTAAAATCAGTGGGAGCCAAGATTGGGGCATCAAAGAAATGTGGAGGAAAAGTTTGTTTCTAGAGGTTCTCTTGCTCATCATGCTATTACTTTTATTTTTCTCCCTCCTTTGTAGGTAGGGTAAGACTTGATTTGTTTGTTTTTTCAAGTTCTTTTGTTCTTATTCCTTAGTCCTCCTCTTAAAAAGCAACAATTTGAGAACTGAATTGCTTCCATCCCATTGGATTGAAAGAAAAGATTATCTGGTTACCCTATACTTTGAGATAAAATAGGTTTAGTACTGTTTCCATTTTAAACATAAAAGCTTATTAAAGCTGTATGAAGAAAATTGCAAACAGAAAATATTAGCAAATTCTCCTGAATAACAAGTATATCCTCCAACATTATTTTTTTTTTGAGAAAAAGAAATCTAAACAAATCTTATAAATTAATTGATAGCTTTAGTTACATCAATATATGCTAGGGATAAACTGCCAAGAAAAAAATTAATCGAGAAACAAACATTGCAATATTTATGCAACTATCCTCAGTATTAAAAACAAAAGGACAAACCCTAGAAAATGTGTGATGAATAATGCAGTTATTTCTAAATGGAATTAGTTGTTATTTTAAGTTCTCTGTGTCACATCACAATAGTTTTTTAGGATGTGAAGTGACAGGGAAGACTGGGAGGCCAGTCTCTCCCAGTGAGTGCCTGTCTGCTCCTCATGCACTTTGTAAAGGTAGCAGGAGTTTCATCTGGGAAGTCCTTGCATAAACAGCCCTGGAGTTTTTTAGAGCTGAATTGGCTTGAATCTATGATTTTAAAATTTTGGAGAAAATAGAGGTCAGAGGGGGTAAGGCATCTCAAATCAGAAGCTGAAAATAAAAGTAACATGTCTGAAATTCAGGAAAGGAAGCATTTTCTACCCATCTTGGCCAGTATTCCAAGTATGTACCTGAAGGACTTGGCAGTGTTTTAAGTATCCATTAACACATTTCCCTTTTGGAATTACTACCACTAAAAGGGTTCAGACTCAGGGGATATATTCAGTGTACAGCTGCAGAAGCTGGCACCGGGGCCACCACCTGAGCTCTTCTCTCTGTGGCAGTGGAGGTCAGCCTGTCACCTGACCTTGGTGGCCTTGGTGGCCTTCTAAAACACTCACCTCCATTCTTTAAAAAGGACATTGTAGCTGAGCTGTGGCAAACAGCACAGGATGGCTAAAGCCACCTGTGTCTCCCTACAGTGACACAAGCAGCTCTTTCCCTGTCATCTTGGTCACTATCTGCTCTCTTTCACTGCACAAGGGAGGAAAGAGGAGAGAGAGGAGCTCTGAACTACACATTGCTGGCCTGGAGACCGTCAAATCTGCACACTGAACCCAATATCTTTGGTATGGTGGCCATTGAATATCCTTTATGTTTTCTGTTCCTCTGACCATACTTTCTAATAACTAGGTCCCTGTTAAATATCTTATGATTTCTTTGAGTGGTATCAAAAGATATGGTCATTTCCAAAACTCTTGGAAAAGTGTCAGGTGATTTCCATTATACAACCGACCCTGCTTTGTATGAGGAGAAGAAGCATTCAGGAGCAGTTTGTGGAAGTTAAAAGCTCTCAAACTGCCAAAACTGCCTTCAGAGTTCAGAGTCTGCCTCCTTTCTTGGAATTTTCTGACATCCACAGGTATTCCTTTGGAGTCTGCAATATTTCAAGAGCTGGAACACTTTTCGAATCCATTTTCTGTCTCTGAAGTGATGGTGGCTGTGTCTCATTGATTCCATGCCCCGAGAGGAGGGTATGTTATCCAGAACTGCACACACGTATGGGATGTACACCCCACGCAGGGCATAGCCAAAGGTTTTTAACTAAAGCTCTAGATTTTCATCCCAGGGTGAAAGGCTAAGTTAAGTTTCCTGAAGAACTTGCAACACATTTGAATGATGTCACTGCTATTTTTCTTCCATGCATTCAGGGACTCAGAAATGCCATAACTTGTTCTAACATTAGCAACCCTTCAAATTTTTCTCCTCTGTGTAAGTTCCAACACATTAATCACCCTTCCCTTAGATATTCCAGGGTAAAAGAACATGTTTTCATTTTATTTGCTTTTTCTTACATGTCAAAACTGTGCTTGTGTTTATTTATTTATTTATTTTTCCTGGAAGGAAAGAAACCTTTTAGCTTTCATTCTTTTCTCTTATAGAAATCAGCAATGTCAAGTAAGGTCTTCCCTTTTTATGCTGATGTAGGTCCCTCATGATAAAAGTGAGATATGACTCATGCATATGTTACGGCAGAAACATTTCTACACAAACAGGCTGAGGTAAAAGCACTCCCTGAAAACTTCTTTTGTAGGATGTGGGATGCAATGTGTGTCCTGACTGAAAAACTGGCCAAGGTGTGAGTGAGTCTCGTACAGGGCTTTAGCTGAGTTTGATTTCTCATGAAGCTCTGGCACTGGTTGCACTGCAGGCCTCTCCAGGACCCACACCACAGACAAGACAAGAGATCCCACCCTAAGCAGCTGCATCTGGCACGTAGGGTCTTACAGTGAAACAGGCAGCAAAGATGTGGCATAAATGTGCCCAACTGGAGGAGCTGGAGAGCTGGAAAAGGCAGGGTTCAATACTGCTGCAGTACTGAGAGCACTGCAGTAGTTAGGAAACTCTATGCAACCCCTTCAGACTGCTGATGAGGGAATGACAAGCTCAGAAAAAAGTTGAGTAACACCAGTTTGACAGAATTTGTTTTTGACAGACCATTTTGTAGTTTTAATTCCTCCTGAGACTCTTCCAATAGCCTAAAATAGCTCAGTTATGATTTTACTTATACTTGTAGCAAGCAAGCAATCAGGATATCAATGCTGACTTCCAGAGCAGTAATTGAACATCAGGGTCATCCCTGAAAAATTCCATCCACAGGTAGATGGTTAGGTGCAACTCTAGATTTGTTCTGTATCATTTTGTCATGGTACAGTGATTAGAAATGTATCATAAAATATAAGCCTCCAGGCTACTCATGCTAAAAGTGACTAAATAGTAATCATATCATTTTTCTCTCAGTGCATACCTAATGGGAACAGAGTACAAGTAATTATTGTACAAGGGAAAGAAACATCTGTTGTGAATACGATGTAGGAAAGATAAGTAGTTGAACTGTGTATCTGAGAGTTTTTCCAAGAACAATAAATGTACTATATGTATTCAAGCTTGAAATGTGTTGCTATGGTAGATACATTAATTACTAAAATAGCAGCACATGAGTGAAAAAAAGGCTTGAAAGTCCTTCTGATATTGGGGGGGGAAGCAGTGTGGAGCTGAGGAGGATCTGTCCTTTTAAAGCAAATACGTACCTGAACACTTTTTGCTGGCACAAAAGCATTTTGAGATTACCTGATCTGTTACAGCTCCCTCCTCTGTATCTGCCTGATGCATGAGGGACTGAGAGTCAGGAGAATGGGGATAACATCTTCATACCTGTCCATACCTCAATCAGTCCAGTCCTGTTGTTTCCCTGCCTCCTTGTCAATGGGCTGGCTCCCACCCAGCACTGAGCAGAGCATTGTTCCCAAGGAAGTGCCCACTCTCCCATTTGACAGCAAGCAAAGCTATTTTCTGTCACTGAACTCTGCTGTATTTGCATATTGAAGAAATTCTTGAGCTGCCTTTTTTTTTTTTTTTTTGAGCCTCACAGTGACCACAGTCTTTGAATAAGAATTCTGTCACCTGAGTGTGTACACAGACAATTTTCCTGACTCCAAAGGCATTACAAACTATTAATAGAGGAAAAAAGTAATCTGTCAGTATCTAATTCCCTCAAAACCTCATGGTCAGTTCAGGTGTTTAGAGAAAACAGCTGTAATGGAAAATTGTTGGCCACATAAATGGTTGTTAGAAATAACTCAGATGCCCCTGCAGAGCTCCTAGGCCTTTGCACAGATGTTCTGAGCTGAGAATTTAGTGCCAGAGGTACCATTTTCTCCCAAATTAAAATCGGTGTCAGACCTCATCTTGAATGGCAATATGAGAAGAAAATGTCAGTAAGATCAGCCATTCCTTCAGCTAAGAGGCAGCTGGAGCAGCAGTGCAGGAACCTCTGTGGGGCAGCAGCAGAGCAGTTTCTCAGTTGTTCACCTTTCCATCACATGCAGTTTAAATTTCTTCTTTTGAATGATGCTAAGACATAAAAAAGTCCAGATGCCACACAAAGTGTTGGTTTTATGTAATTCTGATATCATTGGAAGAAAAAAAAGCCAAGACAGAATCCATGAGGAAAATCTATTTCGTAGTCACAGAATTAAAACACAGATCTAGAACAATATTCCAGATTAAAAATACTTTTATACCTTACATAAAAACATGTATACACACACAGAGTGTCTCTGATGCCAAGTATGGTAGTGGTGCCCAGATTTTGTGGACGCAGAGGTGGTGTCCAAAATGAAAAATGGCATTCAATGAAATAGGTTTTGGAAAGGCAGAAAGAATGGCCTCACTTCATCTCTGGCTCTGAAACATAACGATGCCTGTGTAATTGTCAATGAATAATTTGCATTTTTATAGTTTTTTGTTGCTGGATGCATATGCAGAAACAAGGTGGCCTACAGCATGGGTTGCTTTTACTGTTCCATTCCCTTTCTCCCCACAGAAGTTCACTCCATAGCAATACTGTTATCCATAGCAGGATGCTTCTTGGAATCCTGGACACTCACCTCTTTATCAATAACCACAAAAAAAAAATCAAAATTCTTATAATAATCAGTGTTAACTTCTGTAACAATTGTAAAATGGAAATGCATGCATAAAATAAATTGGGGAGGGGGAAAAAATCAAAGTTTTTATGGAAACAGGTACTACAGATAATCAAAGTTTAAAAAAGGAGAGAAAAGGAGAAAGAGAAAAGAATATATTTCTTGCAGTTTTTCTTAAAGCTTTGTCATTTTAGCATATGACAGTCCATTCCTCCCTAGCCATATATCTCAGGTATTTTCATATAAAGTTGAGTTCTAGAGGGGCTCAGTATTTGTTCAATAATTATTCCCCTTTAAACACTGTTGTGGTTTCTGTTAACCTTCCATCCAGGTGGTTTATGAATACAATACAGCACTTTTATTAAAGGAAAGAGCTGCAAACAGAACTCTGAAGAGACCTTATTCATGCCCAGTGCAAGAGAATGAACAGAAAGTCAATTAGCTAGCTGTAAAATTCTCAAGGAAAGCAATTTTGGAGGATAAATCCAGAATTGAAAGACTGGAAAGGAAGCATGCTGGGATTGGGTGATTAAAATTTATCAGGGAGGGTAGAGACCAGCAGTGCTGTTCCAGAACATACACCATCACCTCCCTAATCCACTCAACTCTAATAACCACAGCTTTAAAAGGACAATTAATGGGGGGCTGGTTAAACTAGATTGAAGGAACTTGGCCAGACCCCAAAGAGACTTGGTGGAGCACCCTTTCCATCAAGATTTCTGATAGGGAAGCAGGAGTGTAGCTGAATATTGTAGCAGTGGTTGGTTCTGGTGACTGTGTTGCCCTTAATGCTTCATTAGAAGTGCAGCTTCAGTGGCAGAAAACCAGCAGTGGTGAATGTTTAGCTGGTGAGAGAGTTGATATTTCAAACTCTAGAGAAAGAATGAATAGCTGGTGTTATTTAATTTTTTCCCTCCGAAAGATAATGCTGGATCATTCCTACCACTGAAGGAGGTGAGGATATTAGATACTTTGTTCTCCTTCTTCCAGTTTTCTCTGGGGAAAGGAATGTGAAGCTTGCATTTTCACTTACTCTGCTGGTGGCCTCAGTTGTATTTACGCAGTGCTTGGTTGTTTTGTTTCTTTTAAGATACATTTCTCTTTGCCTGTCTCTGGTGTCTTGACGCATTTTTCCAAAGAAGTGGCTGTCGGAATGAGCTAATAGTGAGAGTCACAGATGGACAGGCTGCACTTTTGAGTTGGCAGATGGGGACTTGAGACAGGAAGATAAATCTCTTTCAGACTGCTGGGTTACAGGGGAGAGTTGATTAGGGGGTCTCTGAAGTAAACACACACTGCTACGTATCTGAGGAGCAGAGGGATGAAGTGATACTTTTGGCTGAGTTGAGAGGTGTACTCAGCTGCCTGAGCCACCTCTGTGGCCAGTGGGCTGTGTGGGATGGCACAGAGCAGGCTGGCCCCCGGGAGCAAAGCTGCTGTAGCCACAGCCCTGCAAATGCAATCCATGGAATCTGAAAGCACCAGGGAACAGAGTCAGGGACTTGAGGACTTTGGAGACAGAGACGTCCTGCTTTCAAACACACTCTGTCAATTCCTGCCTACTCGCATTTATGTTTTCCTTCCTTCTTGTGTGCAAGGAAAATATCCTATAAACAGGCAGAATGGCATTTAAATGTCACCACTGGCTGTCCTTTTGACTTGAAAGGAAAATGAGAAGAAGGATTAATTATACCAGGGCTAGAGGTGGGAGTCCTTTGCCTTTCCCTTCCTCCTCAGTGTCAGCAGTAGAGCCCAGAGAGAGAGCTGTGGCTCAGGCTGACGTGTGTCTGTTCCACAAACACTCTGACACACCTGCAGACATGGGCCTTGGTGACACTGGTGTCCCAGGAAAACCTGAGGATAAGCAGGAGACCAATTTACTGGTCTGGTTCTTTTAATTCTGCTTCCCACCAATGCCTAGTGGCAGGGCTCAGGAAATGTTATTTTTACCAAAGCTGAGGATTTTGTGCGTATTATTGAACAGGCAAGAGTCGACATCCAAAAAAGAAATTAAATAATTTACCCTCGAGCTTTGCAGAAGTCAGCCAACATGCAAAACCTCATATTTTCAGAGCACAGGAGGATCTGTCTCCATTCTTTAACAGTGTTTTATATGTCCCTTACAAACTGCCACCTTCAGAAACATCATATATGTTCCTTGGTAGTGGTTTTAATCAAGCAGTTTTATGGCCTTCTTTTAGGAAGATAGAAGACTGGGAATCACTTGTACAGATATTTAGTTTTTCTTTTCCATAAATAAGTCATGGCATTACAAGGGGATACAGTAAGAATGCTTTTAACAGAGCTGTATCTCTTCTACAGCATTGTTATAAAATGAGGGAAGTCAGAAAATACCTACTTAGTATATGCATCATTGTGCTAATCCTTCCTTGTTTCCCACATGATGGTCTCTTGTGATGTTTCAATTTTTGAAAAAAATGCAAAGCAGCAAGATTTTTCTTCTGAAGTTTTAAAATATAATTTGTATAGTCTCAGGTCTTCCACTGTGAACATGTTTTGTGGACTGAACTGCATTTCACTCCCTTCCTGTTCAGCTCCAATTTCCTTGCTTTAGAGTTTTCCATTTCCCCCAATAGCAGCGTGATCCACGGCCATACACAAAGGTTGGATTTTTCTATATTTTCCTTGCCTGCATCAGTATTGACAGGCAGGTGCCTATAAAAAAAAGGGCACCTAGTATTTCTTAAGCTGTGTCAAATCCTGAGGCAGTTCTTAGTGCCTTTCTTGGGGCACAGAAAATCAAAGGGAAAAGTTTAACTCAGTGAAGTGACCGCTCCTGTTTCCGAGTCTCACGGTGAGTGTTGGTGCTTTGTTCGTCTTCCACAATAAGAAGTGAAGGATTGGATTTATTTGATATTTTTCCCTGCCACAAAATGAAACCCTTAAATTGATAAAAAGGAGAAGTAAGTAGAAATTGAACTGACAGAAAGAGATATATATTTAAGGCTAAAATAAATTCTTCATCTTGTTTCTGCTTTGGAGTTTGGTCAGACTTTGGCCTGTGTAGAAGAAATGCCCGGGAGGTTTGGACATGGAAAGACACCTGGGACAGACACTATGAGGTCTCCTGGCAGTCTCTTGAGGCATGCGCCCCTCTGTGCAGGCTGAGATCCATATAAATGTATTTAATAAGTATCATTTGTTGTTTATAAAACACAGAACACAGTGAGTCCTGCCAGGGATCTGTAGCCCATGATCTGTAGCCATGATGTTGGCCCATGTAGCCAAGAGAGGAATTTCTTTATTATTATTAGTTAAGCATAACTTCAGTATCAGCTGAATATGCACAGCTTGTTAAAAAAAAAATCATGTTCTAAAAGTAGATTAATTTTAAAGGGTTATCCCTTCAAAATCCCATTGCTACCCTTTGGAGTTTGGGTTATCATTCTAAGGATAAAAGGATAGCAAAGGTTCATGCCTGTCAAACATCCAAAAGAGAAATTAGTACATGTGTATTTATTGACTTCATTTCACTGATAAAACCTGTTTTTGTGAGCAGCAGTTGTTTCAGCCTCTTGCTAGTGATTGGTATGTCACGCCCTGCTGAAAATTCCAATGCTGTCCCTGTGGCCAGTGTGCAGCTGTGGAGCCCTGGGACTCCTGAAGACCTTGCCATATCTTTGGTTTTGGCACAAGAAATTAATCTATTATTTCTATACAACTTCCAGGGAAATGATGAAAATTCAAACTCGCTTTGGTCCCTATGTGTAGACTTAAATTTATCATTTTAACATAGGTCAATTTTGAAGTTGCTGGAGTCTTCAATTATAACATATTTAGTTTCTGGTTTTCAAAGGTTCACAGCAGTAAGTTTTATTATTTATTCTTGGAAGACTGCATTGGCAAAAATAGAGGGTGAGCTGAGATTTGAAGAAAAATCCGGAAGATGAGCCCAATTTTGAGAGACAAAGCGTGAAAGAGTCTATGAGTGTATTTTTGTGTCTCTTCACACATCTTACAGAAGTTAATAGAAAGGTCACTTTCTATTAGAACTTTCTAATAGAAAGGTGTCATTGTCACCCACTTAAAACAAATGGTTTCCAAAGATAAGGGAAGACTCTGGTAGTCTAAGGAAGTTTTTTCAAGCTAATGCAAACTTCCTCCAAGTGTGCATTGGTGCATGGGCCTGGCTATAGAGTAAGGACAGTCACCTAGAAATGTCAGGTTGCTGTAAACAAGAAGTTTAAGTTTATTTTCAGTGTGTATTTATGCCATACTTCTTTAAAAACCCCAATAACTTTATATTTTATTAATACGTTTTCATTCTCAATAATTCAAACATTTAATGTCCTATCAAATTTTAGTTTCCTTTTTAATAGCATAAACTATATAGCGTGCCTAGTATAAGGGAAAATATTTTTTACTCACATATTTTCAGAGACACACTTTAAAATGTTTTCAAGTATACTTTTCAGGAAATATGAATTGCACAGAATATAAATTTCCCTGATTACAACTCGGAACTCATCCCTTAAAGGGAGGGGAAGGTAGATAGAGAAAACATTGTACTCTGTACTGAACCTTAAATCAGACTAAGTGTTTGCAAGTGTTTGTGTTTGTATCAGCTTTCATGAATCTGAGGCCACATTTATCATTCCAGCTTTTTTTTTAGGATGGTCCTAATAATGCTAGATTGCACCATACTTAAAACAAGGAAATAAATTTCTAATAAGCAGCCTCTGAATAAGGACTGAGAGTAAAACAGTTGCCTTCCCACTTAAATGAGGGCTAGGTCCCAGCTCAGAGCTGGAGGGCAGGGCTGGTGTTTTCTGAGGATAGGAAATGGTTTCAGCACAGATGCACTGGGGGCTTGGCATTGGTTTTCATAAGCTTTCTGAAGCAGTGACGTGTGCCGTGTTCATCATCAGGAGGCAGCCATAAGTCACACAAGTGCTTTGCTTTTGTTGTTATTTTGGAGTTTATTTATAGGATTTGTTGTCTGCTGTCCAGACAAGCTGTATCATTTGAGCTCCCTGTGGAGGAAATGCTGACAACTCAAAGGTGCACTCCTAACTCCAGGTGCTGTTTGCTACAAGCAGTGACCATTAAAGCTGCACGTGCCCTTCAGTGTTGACAACATACAATTAAAGAGTTGCATATGGAAACCTAACTGAAGATCTTTTCCTTTTGGTATCTGTTCAGAATTTCCACCGGTGCCAAGCAAAACTGTATCTATCCCATATCTAAAACAAAGCAGGCTGCACAGGCTAACAAATAACTATACTTTTTTTAAAGGAAGGCAAATTTCTGAAGCATCTGGGGGGCTTCCCCCATTATTTCCTTCTATATCTTTTGGCAAAATCACTTGACTCTTCATGAAACAAATTTTCCTTTCTGCATTAGTGCTCATGCTTGTCTAGAAAAGCCACCACTGCCAGGTGTGTGAGCCTGGGTTGTGTGATGATTAGCAGGAGGGTAATGAATTAACTTGGGCTTTACATCTGTGGGATAAACCATGGGCTCCAGCTGGATGTAACCATTGTGGCATTGTTCTGTTTTATAGTGATGCCTGCAGAAGGCTGACCTAGAACAGAGTTAAGAATAAAGTAGGTATTTATTGAAAGGCTTTAAAGGACACACCTTGGGCAGTACAAGAGCCTGGCCAGGGCTACACCCAAGACAGACCCCAAATGGTCACAAAATGGACGACTGGTCATGAGGTCTCACATTTTTATAAGTTTTGGTCAATCTGCATATTGAGGTTAATTGTCCAATTACTGCTTCAGATTATGAAGTCCCACCCTTCCTCTTTTCTCTCTTCAGTCCATCATTGTTTATGCTTTTGGGCCTGAAACTTGTAACAATTGTTCTTGGTATTGAGCTGGAAAAAGAATTTATTTGTCTACTTGCTCTGTGAAGAGAGCTCAGAAACACTTAATATGAACTTTAAAACTACACACCTAGGCAGGACAGAATATGAAAAATATAAAAGCTAAAATTTAAGGCATCCTTAAGGCATCATTCTACCAAAATTCTGTGCTTAAGAAAGAAAGAGATTTTAGTAATTTCCAGAAAGTAGGGACGTGAAAACTTAATGTTGCTTTGTTTTCAACAAAGTCTGAAAACTATTTTCACCAGATAAGTTTTGCAAAACCCTTTCTTAGTTCATGATCTTTTTCGCTTCTAAATATGAATCCTATGTAAAGATTTTTTAATATGGTGAGAAAGTATTTACTTTTTCTCCTAGACTTCATAAGGGAATAGTGTAAAAACAAACTGAAACCAAACCTTTATATTTTCATAAAAGCCAGATTAAATTAAATCTTCAAAAGTTTCAAGTTCTGCTCAGAAATTCTGACTTTTTATTTACATTGCCTCTTTGTCACCTTGGAAACACTACTCTAGGCAGAATAGCACAGTGGAAATGTAGGTCCCAATTGCAGTTCTTAAATTTCTCCTTTGCAAAACGTCTCCCAGAACTTGCAGATGTAGAGAGAAACTTTGCCTATGAGTATTTCAGTATTTTTCTCCATCTTTGGTGTTTACATTTGTTAACATTTCTTGTTAACAAAAGGGAAAAAATGACCTTGTACATGTACATCTTGCTCCACAGTCACCTTCCTGTAATATAGCAAAAACCTTTCCCTTTAAGGCAACAAACTGCACTACATGAGCAATACAGGCTCTTGTTGCTGAGGCTGAACTATTAGGTCTTTCCTGAGACACTGATGTAAGAGAATAGAGACAGGACGACACATACTTCTGCAAAGCAATAATTCAGCCTAGAATTATATTATAAAGAACACCAAGGCAGTATCCTGTTATCTGAATTTTAATGACTGTATCTTTTTTATCCTGTCAGTTGTAGCAAGGATATGAGAGTTTCATGAAACATTAATGGCTCTAACTGCAGTCCTCTCCATTTCCTTTTTTTCTCTTTTTTTGTTCTCCTGATGTGATGTAAAATATGAATTTGTGCAGTGGAACTGCTTTCTGCACAGAGCTGTATTGTTCTCTTGATCTTGCAGCAGTGACTGTGGTTCCTGTTTGGGCTGGGAGCTTCCACACAGGCTGCCTAGGGAGAGGGAAAGGGCTGGAGGTGTGTGGAGAGGAAGATCTTGCTGGTGACAGGTCATAAACAATTTTAAATGCAGTCCATATTTTAGGGACTTTCAAACGAAGGGCCAACTGAATGTTCTGCAGTAGCCTCAGTCTCATCTCTAGACTGCTGGCTGCTGGATGGATGAACTGTTCAAAAGGCAAAAAGCCACAGGGAATGTCAGACCCTCTCCCCCCCTCAACCTCCAAGAAACAGGACTGAGAATGGGGTAGAGAGGGGCTAAACCCAAACACTTTTCAGGGCTCATTGGGTGTGAGGGTACACCAAAGGATGTGCAGAGTACTGTACATGCCAGGCACTGCAGTGGGGCTGCTGAGCAAAGTCCTGAAGGATAATGAATTCCTCCAGCAGCCAGTCTCTCAAACCTAAAACCCATGCAAGGAATTGCTGCTGTTTGACTGAGTGCTCTCAAATTGTGACTTCCAGGGGAGCGCTGTGGAATAGTTCCCAAGCCAAATGAAGAAACCTAGAGGCAAACAAGCTTAACACAGGCACAGAGGCCAAGTATGCTTGGAATCCAGTATGTGAGGTGCTGCAAAAAGCAAATTCAGCACTCGGATCCACAAGATGCATAATAAGAAATGTTTTTATTTATTCAGAGGAAGCCTGTTACAAACATAAATATGCATTGTGTGATGCCGTAATATAGTGACTACAACGTGGCAACAGTAGATGTAAGCCATGATGTGTTTATTTTCATCCTAAGACAGCATGACACCGACATGTTCAGTGAGAAGGTGTCACCACACCATGGTGACACGTGTGCGTACTGCTGTCTGCCATTCCCTGGGACCGGGGTATTTGCTGTGTTTTGCAAATGTTCTGCCCTCCATGAACATCATCCTGACAAACAAACCCACAAGGCTTTGGGGAGCAACAGTGGCTGTCAGACTCTGTGCCTTTGTGCTCTCCTTGCCTCCCCATTCCCTAGGCAGCTCCATGGCCTCCAACGTTTTCCCTCTTATTGTCTCTGGAAAATAGATAGCAAAAATATGGCTTACACTTCCAGAATCTGAAGAGCAGTTTTCTTCACTCTGTTGGAGCTTGTGTCTGTCTGGAGGACCTGGATGAATTTGGGATATCAGGGATATGCTGGATGAGGCTGAGGCCTTCTACCATAAGTGCATTTAAGTTCAAGCAGAGGTTTATGTGGAAAGGTGAACAGACAAAGCATTAGCTGCTTTGTTTTGTTTTTCAATAAGCATTCTTTCAGTTTTCTGTGATTTTTTGCTCTGGGAGCTGTGAAGAAGGTTGGAAAGGTGCACTGGGTGTGTCATGGCCTGTGTGCATCAGGTGTGTGATGGCCTGTGAGAAGGAGCTTGAGATCTTGTACAGTAAATAAAGCAATGTTTAGTAACAACAAGTCTTTCAGCACTGAGTTTGGTTAGCATGGGCACTCTGAACAGCTGGAGAAACAAATGGTGTGGCAATGTAATGTGCTGTTTAGTCATGGACCAGTGGAGTCTGCTGCTGTCCACAAAGCCAAACTGATAAATGTAGGTGTTAACAGGTCTGATGCATATTTAGATTTCATTCATTAGAATGAGCTATTTTGGAATAATCTTACAAATGAAGAATCAAGTTACAATCTCCATGGAATAGACTTGACTGCTAGTATACTGCACAGCTTTAACTAAAAGAAGTACAGAAAAAGGCCCAAAGAAAGTATATGTGAAATAAAATTCAGTTCACTCTGACTATGCTAATTAAGGGAGCTTCCACATTTCACCATGATTAACTGAGACACAGTGGAAGAACTCAATATATGTGGAAGTTCATTTAGTTGTCAGTAGTTCTACCTTTTTATTTAACAAATGCTTCTTGATTAAATGGAAATCTCTAATTGCAAAATGATTCCTGATGCAGCATGTCACAACAAATACATTCTGTTACAAAAAGAAAATCTCATCTGTTTATATTATTTTCACTATTGTCCCAGGCTTTCTTAATTCTTCCACTTTGCTTCATTCAGCATAAAGTTCACAGTATGTCTGTCTGAAACAACAACAACAACAACAAAATGGCATGCCTATTATCAGTGAATCAGTGGCATTGACAAGTGGGATTCAAACAAATAATAATGCTGCTGTAATAATGGTAGATGGTTTTTTTTTAAATCTGAGTTTCTTCCTGATAGAACAAGGAAAGGTTTTGATGGAAAACGAAAAAGGTGACATTTTGTGCTAGTTGACATCAATGCATTTCCATAGACTCTAGAGAGATTCTCTTTGTTGCAGAATCAGGGCCAACATTAGGAGATTAAGGGTTTATATGACAGGCAGTTAATAGAACGATGTTTGTGGGAGGAATGTCTGGTTTTTCTAGGGTAAGAAATAGAGGCAGAATATGAGGTGAAGAAAAGGAAGGGTAAAACAGAAAAAGCCAGAATAAAAGGAAGGGGGAAATCTTCAGAAATGGAGTAGGCCAGTCTGAGGACTCCCATGCACTGCTGTTTTGAGGAGGAAACTGGATTTGCATGCAGTGTAATGAACAGCAGAGGCACCCCATGCCTGGCTTGGTCTGTCCCCTAAGTGCAGCAGCAGAAATCCCTGCCTTCAGCATTAATCTGGATTCACTGAAAGCAGTACACACAGGGGAAATGCTTCTGTTGCTGTAATATTCTTTGGGAAAACAGGAAGCACTTGTAATGGAAAATGTGCAATATGAGTGATAAAGAGGGTCACTGAGGTCCAGGCCTGCAGAAAAATGACCTTCATTTGTTTTCTAAGTATGAAGCAGGAGGGAGATAATACTTCTCCTGTGTCAAAGCTGATTGTTCTAGAACTAATGTGAAAACCCCAAAGTTGGGGAAACACATTAAAAGGAAGGATACAACAGCCAAAGAACAGAACACAGACCAAGACAATACTTCCCATCCCATTTATTAAATGCTATTTATAGTTTCAGCTATGACTTTACATGCAAAGTCTGATCATATATAGTAAATACTATAAAAGTGGTTTTCTTATTCTATTTAGGACTTTATTAATAACTGGCAGTTTTATCACAATATACATTAATCACATGTAGAGCTACATTTGCATAACACCACAGCCGCCATTTAAAGCAAAAACAAACTCAGATATTTGGTAGATCTAAGCATTTTGTTTGGATTTCAGAAAATGTGCCTGTTAGAAGGTTTAAGCAGACCATGAAATAAGACAATTTCCCTGCTGTTTTTGCCTCTGTAATTCATTCAGCACAGGTGCTGAGGATATACCAGGTACCAAAGGAGTTACATTCTTATTGCCTGGTGGTCGCTGGGCAGTCTGTTCTCTGCACTTGGCATTAAATTCACTGCAAAGGTACTACTCAATGTGGTATGTTCAGAATGTTCAACCCACACAGGGAATTTTGGGGGTTTCTGCTTCATTGTTTTTTTTTTTTTCGTTTTTTTTTCCTTCTGCCAAATATCAAGTCCTCAAACAGAAAAATAATGACATACATAGGTATATATAATTCATCTTCCATAGCAATGAAAGTTTCTTTGTCTTTACTGCATAAACCTGTGAATTAATGTCCTGCCAGATGTGTAATATTTTAAATAGTAGTTGGCTGTGGAGGCAGGAGGTGTCATTTGCCTCAGGATAGACAGACAGAGCAGAGCTCCAGGTCTGCCCGCTATGAACCATTCCCAAGCTCATTTCAGATGCTGTGGGGTGCCACATCCTGCATGTCACACTGCTTTGCAGCACTGCCAGTGAAGCCTGGGCATGAGACAGGGCTTGCTTCCCGCATCACTGCCATCACTTTATGTCTGTGTGGTGGAGCTCCTACTTCTTCCTGAGTTAGTGTGCTGAAATGTTGACTTTTCAGAAATTCCTGGCACGTGAATAAGTGCAAGGGTAGCAAGAAAAACAGCAAGTGTTGAATACATTGGTTGCTTCCAACTCAGCTGCTGAGTATGCAATGCTGCTGTTTCTGACATACTGCTGTCTTGCATGATACTTTCATAATTTTCTTTTTTTCTGCACCGAGAACAAGTTATTGTGCTTATGGGCCTGTGTGTAACTGGAGCCTCATTCACCATTGCACAGAGCACTGTCCCCAGAGTGGTTTTGTGCATGTTTGGGGATCTATCATCTTCACGCAGCTACTGCTCTCCGTAACGAATTTGTGTTAAGTACTTGCCCTTAAGTGTTTCCATCACTGGAGGTCCAATTTCCAGAAAGTCAGCTGTCCATTAAATACTAGTTGCACAGTTTTTTGGTCTCATATCCCTTGTTTGATTTCCATTGAGAAAACTGACTTCAGCTGAGTGGCTCCAGGTATAAATCAGAGTGATAGAGGGCAGAATTTGTCCCTTTCCTTTTCAGCCAAATTGAGTGCTTTCAGTGTCTGGAGAAGTATAATCTTCCCTCTTTCTGACTTTTTTGATGCTTACCAGAATCCCCTGAAATCTATGACAGAGATTAAATAATCCACTTTACTTGCTGCCTGAGTGATGTGCCTAATACCACATTTTTAAATACTTGCACTGCTGTCCAGCTTGCTATTTCAACAATTTGCTGTTTACACACTCCTTCTGCAGGTGACATACCTGTAAAACTGATGCTAAAAAAACACATGTGGGGATAGGTGCTCTCCTCAAAGACTGATACCTTTGCTCCTGTTTGTCTCTTGCCTTTCATTTCTGCTTTCTAAGCAATATGCTTTTCTCTCCAACCCTTGCACATTATTCATCTTTCTCACCTCATTTTCAAGGCCTTCTCCTGAGCTTGGAATTCTCCCTTGGACCAGAACATTCTGCCACCACTTATTCCTCTGAGACCATCAGTATTTATTGCTAACTCACTACCGTGTTTCCACTGCTGATCAAATGTTCAACGTTTTTTGTCCAACTTGTCTATCTCATATTAACCTGAAAATCTAGCTATCAAATGTCAGCTTCCTTTTGAGTCAGCTGGTAGAAAATGATCTAACAGGCTGGAACTGGGAAAGTGCCTGGTGGCCTGGGCTTGTGCACTGTATTCCTTTGCACTATGGGATGAATACAGAGCTCCTGAAAGTGAGATGTGATTTGGGTCCCCAGTAAAACTTGCTCCCGGTAAGTTACACATCAGAATGTGGAATATTCCATGCTGCACTCCCTGGGGCTGTCTGGCACTGTAAACAGGCAGCAGTTGTATGTCTGAATGAATGCCAGAAGTAGGTTCACTGCAAGGAGAGACGAGATCAGTCCCAGTTAATCCCTGGTCCTGAAGCAGCAGCTCTTACTTTCTTAAAGGGAAAATTGGCTGTGCATAAGACGTAATCTGTGTTAAAGATGATACTTATGTTGAATATGCCTTATGTTGATAAGCCTTGTGAACATATGGCAGAGTGCCAGGGTGACACCAGCCTGTTCCTGCTCTAGGAATCAGGAGGGTTGGCAGGACACAGTGCAGGGCAGCTATTTGCTGTATTTGCTCTTGTTGTGTACAAAAGGGCCACCCAATATTGTTCCACATAATCTCATTTACTAATGCCTAACCTACAGTGGATGGAAATGACTCTGCCTTTCTCACCAAGTAACCAGATACGCAAACATGTCCCTGGACAAACCAAGCAAACAAAAATTAAAATCCTGATTGAATCTTTGTCATGATGCAACACAGTCAGTTAATGAAACCACATGAATTCCTGAGTTTGCCTAATATTTACCCAACTTTCAGAGATGTTTACAGCAGGAAAGTTTCCTTGATTTGGGCTCACATTAGGATTTAGGTTCCCCCACCCTATGAATTTTCTCATTTCAAATAAAGATACTGGAGAAGATCATATATTTTTAAATTTCATTTTTACTAAAGGTTTTTGGGGTGCAGAAAAATAACCTATTGCCACTTCTGCCTACTTCTTTATTATTTTTTAGTCATTTAAGCAGGTATTCTTAGGTTTAAGCGATTAAAGCTTTCCTGTTTTCAATAGTTGCATAATTAATCTGTAAGAACTTTGACATTTCATAGAATGTGCTGTTCCTAGCCTTTGTTGGTATCTGCATATTTCTCTCTAGATTTCTGACCTGATATTTACATTTAATGAATGAACATGAAGTCAGACTCTTGAGGTCTGATCAGGTTTTCTGTGATTGACTAAGCCACAGAGAATAAACTTTTAGGTATTGTTTCCTTTATTAATATCTAGTCTGCTCCAAATGGTAGAAGTGAAGAATATCTGGATCCCTTCAAAGGTGTGGACAGTTCAGGATTTGGGCCTCTTATCTGAAATAGTGAGCAGGAAAATTTTCCATTCTGATATTGCCTGCCATGCTTCAAACTGGTGTAAATTTTGTTACAGTGCAAAACTTTGTAGCCTTGTGAGGAGGATGGGTGAAAGCACAATGAGACAAAGCTGGGTGTTTCTGGCCCATACAATGAATGACATCACAGTCAGGCCATTGGTTGTACATCTCACAACGTGTGCTTTTATTGGCAGATGACTGAGAAATTGAGAAATTTACTTCTGATGACCTGTCTTGTTTTTTCATGGTAGTGTGAAGAGTGGTACTGCAACCTCAAGGCATGTGCTACAAAAGTAATCACATTCCCTCAGTCTGTTGAAAGTGCAAAGGAGAAATCAGTGTAATATATCTCCTTCCTTCCTTCCTTCCTTCCTTCCTTCCTTCCTTCCTTCCTTCCTTCCTTCCTTCCTTCCTTCCTTCCTTCCTTCCTTCCTTCCTTCCTTCCTTCCTTCCTTCCTTCCTTCCTTCCTTCCTTCCTTCCTTCCTTCCTTCCTTCCTTCCTTCCTTCCTTCCTTCCTTCCTTCCTTCCTTCCTTCCTTCCTTCCTTCCTTCCTTCCTTCCTTCCTTCCTTCCTTCCTTCCTTCCTTCCTTCCTTCCTTCCTTCCTTCCTTCCTTCCTTCCTCCCTTCCTCCCTTCCTCCCTTCCTCCCTTCCTCCCTTCCTCCCTTCCTCCCTTCCTCCCTTCCTCCCTTCCTCCCTTCCTCCCTTCCTCCCTTCCTCCCTTCCTCCCTTCCTCCCTTCCTCCCTTCCTCCCTTCCTCCCTTCCTCCCTTCCTCCCTTCCTCCCTTCCTCCCTTCCTCCCTTCCTCCCTTCCTTCCTCCTTCCCTCCCCCCCTCCCCTCCCCCCCTCCCCTCGAGTCTCCTCTCCTTTCTTTTTTCCTTCCTTTTCTTTAATACTCTCGTATGCTAAAAGGAATGGTGTACACGTCTCACTCAAAAGAACACTGTTTGCTACCAGAAGACCACTAGAAAATTGCAAAGAGCTGCCCTTTGCACCATGAAATTCAATCCCCAGGTACCCTCCAGGAGAAAAGATACTGTGTCAGTCAGGATCCAATGAGATATCACCCAGACTGCAAAACCCTGGGTAGCAATTATATTAAATCCTGGGTATTAATTGTATAATATAAGATATTGCACTTCCTGGTTAAAGTTGGGTTCAACATGTGTATCTAAAGAAGGTAAATTACCTCAGCATTTATTGATCTATTTATTTAGGCAGTTCTACTTCCCTGACGGATTACCTCCTGGATCTCTGATATGGCTCTGTTCCACTCAGAATAAAAACAACAGCCTCCTTGAGGTTGTTCCTGCAGCTGTGGGTCTGCAAGGAACAGAGCTGACTGACATTAATTTCAGTGATATTTGGACCTAGCACAGGAAGAGCTGCAGGAAATCCCTGGAAATCCGTGGAATGCCAGGCTTTAAAATGCTGGGTAGTACCAGCTGGTGATCAGCTAATGATGAGGTGTGACTGTACTTGTTAGAGGAAACATTTTCTTCATGGCACAAAAATTCCCTTGGGAGGCCTTAGCAAATCATCCCCTCAGAGACTTCATTGCAGCTACAATTACCATCTCCTCCCATCTGGACACCTGTGGGCTCTGCTCTGTCCTGCTGCATTCCAGACAGCTTTCTGTGGCACCACACCAGCTCAGCTGTTGGCATGAGCAGAAGGGAGCTGCTCAGCAGCAGCTGGCAAGGGCATCCCAGCAGCCCAGACCTAACCTGCTACCAGACACTGAGCCCACTGATCCAGAAAGTGCTGGCATTTCAAGGTTAAGTGCACAATCTGGAGATGCTATGTGGGAGAGCCATTCCTGTGTTCACAGAGTGCGTGCCTAATATGTATTTAGTTTTACTAAATACCTACAACTTTTCTTCAGTAAGTAACGCTGCATGGATGGAGTGCTGAAAATGTTATTTTTGGATAAGAAACAATGGATAAGTGTTTGACAATAAGCCTCTGTGTGTGTGTGTGTGTAGATGCTGGTGTTGAAACATCAGTAAAAACAGTCCTTTAATAAATATGTGAGGGTATTTCATTGAGATCACATGTGATTTCATACCCTGGTAGTTCCACAAAAGGCAATAAAGTGGTCTGTGCTACTAGAATAAAACCAAAACATTAAACTTAATCTACTCATAAAAGCAGGGGGAAAAACGATAACTAGTTCTCTTTGGTCTCTGTATGTGAAAACCTTCTGTCTGTCCTATGAAGACACACACACACAGACTCTTCCAGGGCAGAAAAACTGGAACTAAAAATGGGAAGAAACTATTGTTGAACAGAAAACTGCCCATGTTGCATTTCTGAATATATCTTAATCTTTGACTATGGGGGCAACTCTCAAGAGTGGCTCAGTCTTGGGTTTGTCAGTCTTCTGGGGAGAAAGTGTCACCATCTGCAAAGGCAGAAAAAAGTCATAGAATATTTATGAGTATTTTTTTTTTACTGTATAACTCTGATAAAATCATGTTCTTAATAGTGTACATCAGTTTTTGTAGATGGGAGGTAACATCATAAAACCTTTTCATGAGAATCAGGTGAAGGTATTTGATAGAATCAGTAATTTATTCTTAAATACAGTAGAGAATAATTCACTTTTGATTATTCAACCAAAAATCTGGTTTTTAGTGGTTTTTTTGAGTAAAATAGATGAAATCTTACATCTGGATATTTTCCGAACTTCATTAGATCTGCTTTTATTTTTTCCTCATGTCATCTTAGAATATGCTCTAGGACTAACAGCACAGGCCAATCATGAACAAGATGCACACACAGAGATAAATTCAGTCAAAAAGGGTTATCAGCTGGTCACTGCTAAATTTGGATTGCACTAAAATGGAAATTCTTCAAGTATATCACAGTTTTGTTGTTCATAAAGCAGTGAAGTAGCAGAGTGTCCAGTGCAAAAGCTTTGCTTTACCCCTGTGTAACTGAGCTAAGAATTCTGAATGTAGGAAAAACTGTGCAGTGACACTAACAAGTTTTTTACATGCTGAGACAGAGCTCTAATACAATTATCATTAAACATGTCATAATATTTGCAACACAGACGTTCGTATTTGTAGTCTTTTAGAGAGGCTATAAGAAGTAAACTTAGAAACCTCATTATTCTTTACTTTCTTTCTGAATCTATTGCAGGTAATAATTTTTCTCCCAACAATAGACTGTAATTTTGTTATGGCTGCAGAAATTTCTTTATGAATGTGCTAACACACATAATTCTCTAATAGCATGATAGATCCATAATAGATTTAGTTAATCTTCTGTTACATTGTCTCTGAGCTGTGCTCATTAATTATAGTGGAACAGCACAGGATTATATGTTTTGCCGTTGCTGGGTTCTGGCCACGGGTTGGGGCTGCCCCAGCGTCAGGTGAAGTCAAATCACAGCTCCTGTTAATGTCACTACACAAAACCTGTGCCAAACAGCTGCTGCTGGCATGGAGGCTTCGAAAGGCTGGGCAGGTTTGTGCTCTGGATTAGTGGGATAGAGCAGAGTGACCCCTCAGGTTCCGGCCCCAAAGAACACACAACACTAAGAGCACAAGAAAATGGGCAGAAGCAGGATGGGAGGATCAGCGTTGTGAGGGAAATCAGATTTCCTGCCAAAAATGTCAGTATTTCAGATCGTCCTTCAAATTTTAAAGGATTAAATTTGACTTAAAAGAAATTACTAACAATTTTTAAGAAATACGGAAATACTTAATTTCTCAGCATTTTAAACACAAATAAACAATACAAAAATCTCAGTATCATAAATTGGGTTAGGCTGGTTAGATTTATGGAAATATTTCCAGTTCACTTTGTTCAAAATCCCCCTGAGGTCAGCTCATTCTCAAGTATCAGCATTGCTGTGTTTTAATACCCAATCTGCCTTTCTTGCTAAGATTTTTCAGACAACTTGCACGTATAAATTTCAATCAGCATTCTCTACAGGATTTTTTAAAAATACTACTGAGATCAATTTAAAATAACATTTCCAATGAAATTTTAAGCTTCCTACAATTATTTTCAAAAAGTACTGTTCATATAAAATTATGTTATTAAATTGTTGTCCATATCATAAAAGGGAAGACAACAAAATTACTGTTAAATGAAAATACAGAACAATTTTGTACTCATTAAAGAACAGGATTGGAGAAATGGGATTGTGATATGACACATCACTTTAAATTTCTACAAAAATGTACCTACTGTATATTTTGGTTTGTGTGCTTCCTAAGCTTTGATATTCTTCAGGCTGGCTTTGTCTCCAGAAATGCAGGAGTTAGGATCACTGAAGTGGAAATGGGGAGAAGCGTGTGGGAAGCAGGTGGATGTAAGGAAGGGATACACCCTAACACCCCCCAGCATTAATAGATCATTGGAAAGAATAAATTACTTTGCTCTCCCTTGTTAGTTCCCTCTCCCTTATTTTGCTGCCATCCTCCATCCATCCCCCCAACCCCCAACTGCAGCTGCCAGTTCCACCCTACTCTTAAAGAAAGGCTTTGACATCTCTCCTCTGGCCTTCCCAAGCAGAGTCACAACCACCTTGTACAAGTGGCTCTGATGCAAAGCTGGTGACACATGCCAGAATAACGTGCCAGGGTTTAACTCAACACTTTGGCTAAGTGATGCTGCCAAGGTGATACTGCCGTGGAAGAGTTGAGGCTGGGGGTTTCTGAGCAGCTGATAGAAGCTTCCCAAAGGCAGAATAAGATGCTAATGGGATTCTGGGGTTAATTAACCCCAGATAATGAGGTTAATTAACAGGGTAGAAGTTAGAAATAGAATATGACAGGTTACTGATGGCTTACCACGATCCTGTATCAAGACAACTCTGCATGTCAGGAGATGGGATTCCAGACCAGTAATTTAGGGTTCCCTCTCATCAGCAGGAAAGAACTGATTAGTTTCAGAGGTGAGGAATCATTTGGGTGACAGTGATTACAAGATGAGTAGGACAGGAAGGAGTGAGAACAGCAGGACTAGATGTAAAAGTCCTCACAAAGAAAATTTCAGGATATGGTTAATAAGTTGGGTTTCTGAGGTCCTTTTGGAGATTGAAATGTACAAAATGCTAAACCAAAACAAACAAAAAAATCCCAGAAGTTGTTTTGAGGGGATGGGGCTGGAAGAAAATCAGTAACTTCTCCGATGAAAGGGAAAGAGAAACTGAACAATAATAAGAAGTTCTATGGCTCCATCAGGAGTTTAGAAAAAACTGGACAATGGTGCAAAAGAATAAACAAAAATGAACCAAATTTAAATAAGACACAAGGTTAAGGATGATTGGCATGGACATGTTGAAAGAAAGCTTGAAAAGCTGAGGCCCAAAATTAATTACCAGAACATAAAAATTGAGTAGAGGGCTGGCATCCTCACAGAGGAGATCTCAGTGCAGGAACAGCAGCCAGCTCAGAGCAGGGAAGGCCTAAGATGAGGAACCTGTAGGATTGAAGTGACAGGACATGAGGATTTCCATCAGACTGAGGAAGGATTCCTTCTTGCCCTTGATGTAGTCAAACATCCTCACTGGAAATAGCAAGCCTGTGCCCTTGCTGGCCTGGAGATTCAGTCTGGTTCACCAGGTACCACTGAGCTGTGTGTGTGCAGCATCCAAGTTCTCCCTGCCTTGGGCCCTCTCCTCCAGCCAAACACCATTTTTCACAACAATGGTGAAATGTCTGAGAGTTCTGTTTTTCTTTCAAACTCGATATAAATTGTTTTCAAGTTTGGGGGCTGAGTGTCTGCCAGCTGTTTTGCATAAGCATTGTCTCTTTAGGATAAAAAAAAAAAAAATTGGGAAAATTATAAATCTTGCTTGTAAAAAAATACAAGAAAAAATAATTTAGTAAATTTCTCCACACCAGAGGAACGACTTGGTGAGAAGCCTGCAATAGTCTTTTATTTAATCAAAACAGTATCTAAATCAGCTATGATGTGTTTTCCAGATATTTTTAATTGAACTGTGGGAAAATCTTCAATAAACCCCTGCTTCTGGTTTGTTTTGGTTTTGACAGCCTAGAGACTTGTCCAGCTAAAAGTGGTTTAAGTAAAAATGCTAGTATACAAACCAGCCCTCAGGCTGAATAGGCTGCAGCACTGCCAGTAAAATCAGCATGATTTCTAAAACCTGTAGGCAAATTGCAATTCCTTGTTTGTGCCAAAAACATGGCTTTATACAGTGTTCTGTGAGGTCTGAGGAAGTCTCAAGTAGGGTTGTCCTGCATGGCTGAGAGTGTGAGGCCAGCACACATCCTCCTGGAGAGTTTTCACTTGGGGCTCCTATTTTGTAAGGAGACAATTGCCACTTCTCAACTGCTGCTAATAGATGTGTGTGATCTGAAAGAGACCCAGAGCTGCTAGCACCCAGTAGTATCAGCCTTTTTTTCTCTGCTAGTGAAAACAGTTATTCTCACAATAAGATGCAGTGCTTGACAAAGGAATAAAAAATGGCAGTTTTTACCTTAATGGGAGCAATTTGAGAAACTGGAGTCGTTTTAGGAACACACTCCAACACGGCTGGAAATGCATTAAAGGTGTTGGTGTCTGACTTTGTTGAAAATGAGAAGGGCTTGCAATAGCAGTAGCCAAGTTGAAAATGAGTGCTGCACTAAAGGAGCTCGAGCACACCAGCACCAGCAAAACTGCAGCAGGGTCTGAACAGTTGCTGCAGTCTTAGCAAGGAGACTTTAGGGTAGTGTCGCATTTGTCCTTTCTAAACATTAATTTTTAATAAATATGACTTCAAAGAGTCATTCATGTCAACTCATATGTGTATCTTTGCCATTTCCATCCAGCTCTGTCATTCCATGTTTAAGTGAACATTGCAGTGGTGCTTGTGTGACAGCCCTGGTGAATCAATGGCAGCAAAAGGGCTGGGACTGGGTTGATGTTTATCTGTGAATTATTGGAGTCGTATCTGGCAGAAAATCACATTTCAGTGGTCACAGAGAAGATGAGTCTTGGAGATATTGTTGAGTCTGTTGGGAGTGCATTGTGGAGTATTAGTACACTTTCCCTACACAGAGAGTCTCTGGTACTACACGAATCTCAGCAACAGCACAAGGAGTGAATGACAGCTCTGGAAACGGTGATTTCTTTGTCTCCAGCACAGGCACTTCCTAAGAAGGAGCTTTGAGTACCTTTTCACTGTCCTTGTTGTGAAATGGAAACTGCCTTTTTCTGCCTTTGCTCATTTTGTTACCATGGCAGACGACACTCCAGATGCCCCTCCCTGGGCCAGGATCAGCAGCACAACCATGGCTAGGGGGTGATCATTACTGTACAGAGATGCTGAGCTGTATTCTGCTCTTACGGTGTTATTGTGAATAGTTAAAACAACACATCATCTCTAAAGTACAGAACTGGTACATTTTAGAATCCGTTAGCCCTTTAAAAATAATTGGATATCTTCTCATCTTTGTTAATTCGCAGCCTTTGGTAATTCACACTGGGTGATCTTGTCATTAGTGCAAATTATATTTAAGAAGTAGAACTTAAATATATTCCATTCTACAAAACATTCCAAGTATGGTAAGAAAACAATTGTGCAGCCAGTTACTTGATTTGTGTGGTATTATATTAAAGAAACCCTGGTAGAATTTAATTTGGCACTCTGGGTTTATGGTGTATCACAGTTTATGTTATCCTCAAAGAAGTAAAATTTAATTATAATTGAAACACTAAAACAATTATTTTTTAAAAATATTGGCAAAAAATAAAAAAGATATTTACTTATTTCCTTTTCTCTTCCAATATCTTGTTGGAAAGAATAAACCATTTCTCACTGATTTTTTCAGAGTGGAATAATAAACACATAGACAGTCTTGCAACACTATTGTTAAAAACCATAAAATTATTGTCTCAAAGAGCTCCACAATTGCTACAGTAAAAAAAAAATTCCTGCAGCCCTGGTGCCAGTGTAATTTCTTTTTGCCATACAAATAAACAGGTTTTTAGCTACAGAGTACATGTAATAAAGGTGTTGTCAGATCAGAAAAGAGGGTTCTCATTAACTGATTCTGAAAATATAAGTTAATGTTTTTCAAATGGATACAATCAGAAGAATGCTTCTGCAGCTTTACAAGCAAAGAGTGCTAATGGAGAGAAAGGAAACTGAAGTTATAAAATGAGTTGAAAGAAAATAAGATATGGGAGAGTGTTCTTGTAGATATAGGGCTGACACAAGGACAAAAATGCATCTACATATCTATACTTTTGTGTGTGAACCATTTAATGCAGGATCTCAAGCAAGGATAGTGATAATAAAGTGTAAATTCATAACATAATTTCTTCAAAGTAGCAGACAGAAAATGACAGGTAAAAAAAAGCAGCATTGCTTTTTCCAAATTTTTTTGTTTGTCAGAGGTTTGGTAGCTCTAGGTCAATCAGGGCAGGAAGGGAGGCTTCAAATTCAACCTGGAGCATTTAGGATGCAAATCTCTATTCTGTGTTCCAAAGAGTAAAAGGACAATTTTCCTAAGTAATGAAACTGGCACAGCAGTGCAAATTCTTCTCTGTTCCTTGCCCTTCTGTTATTTATCAGGGAAATTAACAGCTGTATTTACAGCCTCTGATGTACTCGGCTGAGGAGGAGTCCTTGGAGACTGCAGAAAGACTCCTGAAGGATGGCGTCTCATACACCACTCAACTGTTAAGTCAAAGGAAATAAGACATGAAATGAGAGCAGATTATGGGCACAACATCAGCATGGCAGCATCTGCAACAGTATCTGCCACTGCTGTTGGAATGCGAGACCCAGCACGATCAAACAGCTCTGTCACGGTGGGTGGGTGCACCAACTCCCACATGCTGCTGCCAGCTTCCCAAATTGTCACATTCCTCTGTTCTTTATGTTTCAAGACTAAAGGCTTTTTTCACAGCCTCCTAAAAATGTGGTATGTAGAATCTAAGGCAGTTAAGTGTTTGTTACTTTTGTATCATGCATAAATAATTGTTGATATTGCTGGGTTTAAGCCAAAGCAGTCACTGTAGGTCACAGGGTTGGCAAGGGAAGGAGGGCATTGGTGACAGCAAATATCAGCTTTTTTCCACATAGAAGAAATGAGATAATTCACAAGGAGACCCACTACAAATTACCCAGTGAGTAGATGTATTATGACCTCTCTTTCCAGTCCTGAGTTTCTGTCCCTCTCAGAGAGCAATCTTTCCTCTTACTTCAGTTGCTGCAGTGTAGAGTCTGAGGCTGCCCCTTACCACTGCCCCAAGAATTTACACAGCAAGTGCTTGCTTTTCCTCTTGAACTCAGTAGGAAACAGGCATCAGGCCTTCCCAGCTTGTATCCGTAAGGTGAAATGTCTTCTAGGATACTTCAGGGAGTTTCACCAGGTCACAGAATCACAGAATATCACGAGTTGGAAGGAACCCACAAGAATCCATAAAATAAGAGGAAGGTAACCCTGCTTTTTTGTAGCAATAGTCAATTGGCAGATTTAATCTACAGTAGCTGTGAGAAGCTGGCCCTTACAGGGAGCATTTAAAGCCCCTACAACCTGTTCTAGAGGAAGCTTTGTGCTGGCACAAGAGTGGTTGTTCTAAAGGTGTTACAAGCAAGTGTCTCTATAAAGCAAGCAGGGCAGTCAGTAAACGAGTAGGAAATATTGCAGTGACCAGATCAATTTTGTGCAGGCCTCCCCTAAAGAGTCACCTTCAGAGAAGATTCCATTTTGTCATATAGCCCAGCACAAAAAAAAAAAAAAAAAACCAAGATGATTTTGCCAAGTCAGAGTCTGTCAGAGACAGGGAAACTCTGGTATAGTGGACAAAATAATACAGATTTATTCACACAGACATGGGGAGCAAATGCCATCAGTTTATTAATCCACAGCCAGTATTTGACTATGTCTCTTAGAATAGTTGTATTAGAAGATTGTATAGTTCAGCAGCTGATAGTTTGTACTAAATCTGCTTTTGCTAGCCATGGTAAGTCTGACATAATTGTGTCAGACAACAAGATGCCATTTTATGAGCATATGCTTAAAGCCATTGCAATGAATTATGGCACAGCATATCCCTATCATCTTCAGTCTAACTCATTGATTGAAAACAAAATAATAAAGTATCTTCTAAAATGGCAATGGAGGTCAAACTCTGACCCATATTTAATGTTGTTAAACTACCAAATGACATCAGTGGAGCATGGGTTGTCATCTGCTGACATCTTGTTCAATAGAAAACTGAAAACAGGGTTGTCTAGGCGGTTAGGAGTGTCTGTCAGAGGCAGTGGGTACTTGTAGACATGCAGAGCAATAGATAAGACAAAACAAAAATACCCAGTGTGATTTAAGGGCCCAGAAGCTGCAGCTGCCTCACAAAAATGAAGCTGTGCATGTCTGTGCTGGGAAGTTGTGGCTGCAAACAGCACAGTTGTCAAAACATGTAGACTTGTCTAACTGTGTGTGTCATCACTCAGGTGTGTGCTGGGGAGAACTAGGTGAGCCTCTTCCAATCCCAGCAGGCAGGAGATACAATGAACTGGTGCCACAGAGTCAAAAACTCTGAGGGACTGCAACAAACAGAGTCGAGAAAAGAACAAAACCAGAACAGCTGAAATCAAAAGACAAAAAGGAAGTTGTGCTTTTTTCTCAGGGAGCCAATGCAACCCCAGTCTGAAACAGATGTCGGTGTGGTCCTGTGTCTGCACTCCTCTGGAAACCGCTCCATGTCATTCCAGGAGAGTCAGGCCCAGCTCCCAGCAGGTGCATCCTCCCTCTGCCACTGGAAATTATCTTGTCATTACTGGGTGATGCTCTTCCTTACCTTCAGAGGAGTTCTTCATTGTAATGGCTGTTTCAGATCGTAGAAAATGGCATTTTCTTCTCTTTCTGTGAAGTCTGCTTTGTGCAATGGGGAATTAAACAATGAATTTAATCATAATATGTATTCTCTTGGATATAGGGTCTAGTCTGGTATATTTAACTATGGCACTTTTTCTGCTCCTCCATTCTCTCCCAGAAAGGAAAGGAGATTCTCAGGCCTATCATAGAGGTTGTGTGCTGGTTTCACATTAATTGATATTTAGTAAGGAGGGAAAAACCACCCACGGAAATTATTTTCCTGATAGACACTGCTAGGAACTTCCTCTGTGCCTGAAGGGAACCAATGGCTGGCTGGCTCCGAGGGCTGACATCCTGTTGAGCCATTTGGAAGCCGTGTCCACCTCTGTGAGATTGACATTTTAAAAGCAGACAAGGCCGAGAAAGCTCTCCTTTGGTTTCTGTCTTTGAGCAGGTAACTGGAGGCCGGCCCCTGCTTGGCCCGTACGGCCTGGCGGGGCCGGGCCGGGGCTCTGCTGCGGCGCTGGCCCCTCTCAAGAAGCCCTCTGGCTCCCGTTCCGGTGGGGTGGCCAGGGCCCTTCCCAGCGGGGCTGAGCCTTGCCTGGGGAGTCCAGCGAGCCCCTTCCAGCTCGGGCCAGCTCGGCCCAGGGCTCGCCTGAAACTCTGCTGCTGCTGGGTTTCATCAGAAACTGCCGGGCAGGGGAGGGGAGGCCATCGGCCCTCAGCGTGCTGCCTCTGAGGGCTGGCCTGGCTGCTGAGATCCTGGACATCCTCCCCCAGCACAGCCACCAAAAATCATCCATCGTAAACAGCTCTGGCTGCTGCCCCAGCAGAGATCACATCACCATCCACAGGCCTGGGCAAGATGTAACCCTTTTACGGCACAGATGAGACCTGCAGACCGTGATCCTCAAGGGAGAGAAAAAGACAGAGTGACAACACATGGAAAGACAACATGAAGACACCAAGGTCAGTGAAGAAGAACTTTCAGATGGAAGGAGAATGAGGACATGCTCTAGTATTGAGGCTGAAAGTTCCTTTAGTAAGGCCACAGTGATGGACTGATACACTAAAATATCCCCTTTAATTAATGAGAAAGTTTGGGGGGGATGAAGTGTTCAAACTGTAGATGTGAGCAGAAGTATCCATGATGAAGCAAAATAGATGTTAGAGTAGCTGTGATCCCATGAGAAGCTTGAACAGAGAGTGATGAAGACCCTTTGCCCCCAGGGAGAGAATAAGAAGACATCTGTTCCCAGAGATAAAGATGATCCAAGAGATAGATGAAGAGAACCTTTGCCTTTCAACAGCTTGTCCTTAAAATAATACTCCATTATTTGACATAGCCTATAAACACAGCTGTAGGGGGACTGTGAAAATGGGAGGAGTTTGACGATTGTAGATCTTTTCCTGGGCAGCTGCTATTCGTGGAAATGAAAAGCCACGAGAGAACTGTTTCTTGTGGAGAAGTGTCTGTGGCATGGCAAGAGAAAGCTCCTCTCCCTGCAAGGACTGATGAAAGACTATTGCAGAGTTGGTAACTGGTTTAAAATCCCAGGTTTTGTCTCTACATTTTCAGATGGGAAAGAAAAGATGTCAGGCAGGGGGAAGAAAAGGGTTTGGAAGGTTTTATTCTGATGCTTCTTATTCTTCTAGTCCTGTTAATAAAGTTTTCTTCATACCTTTTAAGTTTTGAGTCTGTTTTGCCCTTCTCTTATTCCATATCTCACAGCAAGAAGTGGGTAAGTGGACTGGTGATTTTTAAACCCGTTATTTGGTGCATTGGCCAAGAAACTCAAATCAGCAAACATAAACCACTACAGGATGAATTGTCAGCTTGTGAACTCCTTAAGGTTAGATTATTCTTTGGGTTAAATTTTTCTCCATAGCCTCATACTTTGGAATAATATGCGATATAAAATTTAGGGACAAAATTGAATCTTTAGGATGCAATGATCATTCAGTAGATATTTCACTCCTTTCTCAAAAGCAAAGCCTTCAGGTTATTCCTTGGGGCTTTTTTTTTTTTTTTTTTCTGACTATATGTTTTTTTTGAGTACCTGGAGATACACAAAAACAAAAAAGAGAAGGAAGGAAATGGATGAGACAGATCTTAAGGCACAAGCATGCAGCCCATGAGGCTAATGGATGCACCAATATCCTGCCTAGCTGTGCTAGATCACGAGCACTGTCTTGATGGTGCCATTTGAGAGTTGTTCTAGGGCATCAGCTTCCTTTAAGGAATACCCCACCTCACCACTGACCTTATTTTTTGAACATAATGTTAGAGGATAACCTGGAGGATAGAAGGTAATGGATAGGAACCAATTTAATCTGAGCAGTTATGAGTGTTGGATGAAGCTGTTCTGACTGCATGTTGACTTTCCAGGTAGTGTCAAGGTACAAAGTTTTGTTCAGATTTCAAAACTGCCATCAGTTCAAATTGCTGTGACAACACATCGAGCCAAGTAAGGATGTTCCAAGCCTCTCCCTTAGCCATCCTGACAAAGCTGCTATTTAGCATCCCCAAATGCTGGTGTTCATTTCTTGGTCAAATCAATCAGATGTGACAGAAATGCCATGCAGGAACTGAGATTACTAATATTTTTTTTGCAGTTGGTTTTCCTATTTCCCCTTCAAATTATGACTTCAGAGAAAATCTCTTTAAAAATGCAGCTGCATTCTACTTCACGCCATGCTGGTGTAGCTTCATTAACTTAATCCTGTTCCTCCTTATTTTTGGGTTAGTAATGAAAGAATGCAGCTAATTATTTTTGGAACATAGAAACAATTCTGAACAGCCACACTTGCCTCTAGCATATACTCTCAACTCAAACTAAATATGTTTTGATATCTAAAAGAGTAATTAAGAAAAAATTCCTTTGTTGTATGTCTTCATTTTATTGGTATTTGAAAATGCTAATGATGAAATATATCATAAAAGAATAACTTAATTGTGCTTAGAGTCCAACAGAACATAATTAATACAGGTTCTCTCTACAAAATTAAGTAGTTTGTTAAAATATCAATGTATTAACCAGAGATCACTGAGTTGTTTAGTAACTATTGTGGGAGAAAGCTGAGGGTTTATTGCTTAAATAATCAACTTTTTACTAAAGATGACCACTGCTCTTAGGAGGGAGAAATAGCATTAGAGAAAAATATCTTTTTTTGTCTTTTATGTGTAATTTTCCAAAGTGTATAAACTGCTTTATAACTCATAAGTACTAGTGATTAAAAATATTGGCCTAGAAAGTCAGATAAAAAGTAATCACTTTCTGGGGTAGAAGGATACGTAAGTATATTTCACAATATCTGAAAAAGGGTGAAAATTTATGAAAATACAGATCTTAATTACTTGAATAATGTATTTTCATGAGCCTGTGATCTCTAGTGCCAACTGCCTGACAAACCTCATGTCATATAGATGATTCCATCTGTAATTGGTTTCAGCTACAAACTGCCCACACAGGGAATTAAACGTGCTCGGTGCTCTTTTGGAAGAGGTCCCACGTTGCAGAGATGATGGTTTTGGTCCAACAATGCAGTTTTTTGTTCATGCCTTCAGCCCACAAGCAAATCCCTACTCACAAATGTAACTCATGTCAAATACTTGGTTTAGGTTGCTTGTTTTAGGGACTATTCCAAAAATATCTTCCAGTTACAACTAATTTGGGTCTCTCTCTTCAATCCAGTCCCCAGTTAATAAATCTCTAAGTAATTTTGGTTGTTTGCTTTCTTTGAGACATGTCAAGATACTGTCAGGGAGAAAAGTTCCACACTGATGGGTTTTGTGGTCCTGTGAGCGTCATTTCCCCTGAGCACTCCTGAGAGGTCTAATGTGTGCCCAGGAGTGGCACACACATAGGTGACCACAGTGTTTCTCAGCCTCCCCTTCTCCTCAAAGATATTAAACTCTGCATTCCTCTCTCCAGACTTTCAGTCCAAATGTCTCTGGGCTCCTCAGGAACACTCTAAGGAACTGAATTGGCCAGGGACCTAGTGTTTTCCAAGCTGCCTTTCATCTGTTTCTTGATGGCACCCCATTGCTCACTTTCACTAGGAAGTGACATTAGATTTCACTTCCTTGCTTATTACATGGTGACTAGGATGTGGAAATCACCCTCCCAGAGCATACGGGGGAGTGAGAATCACAGAGAGCTGCATAGTCCTGATGTGGCATCCTGTAGAGATAACACAAAAGAAAACAAAATATTTAACCTGGGGGAACTTATGTAGTGTGGCTTAGGGAATGGGAGAAAGCTCCAGGGCACAGAGGGGAAAACTGTCAGGCTGGAAATAATGGGGCTACAAGAATAAAAAAAGATGAGCCTGATGTGACAGAGAAGGTTTGGATATGCATTTCAGCTTTGAGTGCTTGGATAAGCAGAAATTTCTAGTACCTTTTGGCTTTTCCATTAGCAAGTTTTCAGTGCAGAACTCTGAAAACAAGTGGTTAACCCAGCAGTGCAATAAATACTTTTCAAACTTCAGATGAGAATCTTCATCTTTCCAGGACAGAGAGCCTCCTGCACGAAGTGGAACCGTGGGATCTAAAAATAACAAATGCTTTGTTCCCTGCTGTTCTTGGAGGGAGCCAACAAGGAAAAGCTCTTCTACTTTGCCTAAAAACTGGTAGCAGGTCTCACAGTTGTCTAGGGAAAGGAGAAGGGAGAGAAAAGATAGCATTTGCATTTTAACTGCAGACAGGGGAAACAGATGTTGGCAGAGTTGAGTACTCAGAAGTACTGTTCAAGCAAATTTGCTGTGGTTTTCATTTTTTTTTTTTTTTTTTTTCCAGAGAGGAAAGAAGGGCTCTTTGTTTTGTTTTTGTGTTTGCTCAGAAGGGACAGCTTTGGGGGTGGAGAGGGTGGGTGGGAAGGGAGGAGAGGGGGCTTTGAGATAGTACATGGAAAGGAACATGAAATGTGCTCTACATCCTCACCTACAAAAATTCATGCCTGACTCAGGTTCTCCAGACTTTGTGTCTGAATACTTTCAGCAAGTTGAAAACAGCCTTGAGGGGTGTCAAGTGGGGTGGAGAGACTGTCACACAGAAACCACCATTTAATTATTTTGGATGCACAAGTGCTTTGAAACCTACTGATTGTGAGCAAAGACACTAAAGTAAATTAAGGTTTCTTCCCTGTTTAACTCTTGAAGCTCCTTTCCACCCTTTAATTGGGAATAAACCAGCACACTGTTCTTTGAAATATCACTGTAATCAGCCCTCCTTTGTCCTCTGCCCCTATTTCTGGCTGGAATACAACCAGTGAAACTCAGTGGTACACCAAACCAGCTGCCAGCTACATAGCAAATTACTTTCTTACAGACTTAGGAAAAACAGAAACACATTTTTAATAAAAATGAATAGAGGAAAAGACAGAAGTAATGTAATGAAATGTATTGTATAAATTCCATGGATTAAAGAAGTGCTTTTACAGCTAGGAAAGAGCAAAAAACTATCAGTGATAAAATTAGAAGAATATTCATAATACTACTATTAATTAATGTGTGAAATAATCTGAAAAAACGGTTTTTGAATTATGTATGATAGCTCATTGCTTAACTGGAGACAAAGAAACTTGGCTTTTAATTCTGACAAAGCCATTATTAGGCAAGCTTTTGGTAAATCACTCCCTTTCAATTTACCCTTTAGTGTCAATGGGGAGCAGAAAAGACAGAATTCAGATGGAGCCCCAGCTATTGACAGGAAGACTGGAACGAGCTGATCTTTCAGTTGCCTTCTAGCCCAGACTACTCAGTGATGAGATGAGGCAACACCCCGACACACATTTCTCTCCCAGGCAGCAAAGTCACCTCCAAGTACCAGAGAGGTGCTCGGGCCTGGCCCCTCATACACAGCTTTTGCTGGCAGCAGAAGCTCTCAAGAATTCAACAGAAAGGAGCGGCTGAAAGAATTCTTATGGAGTAAGGCTGGGGCAGCACTTCATCCATTCTGCAAACCTTGTGCTCCCTTCCCTGGCAGAACATGCCTAGTGCAGATCAGGGCATTCCTTGCTTGACTTTGCAGCTGATCTGTTCAGTCCTGCAGGCCTGCCTCTGTCTCTTATCACATCTGTGCCACAAACCAGACATGGCTGGATCTACAACTTTTTATAAGAATACCCTGGAAGGGAGGAATCAGTCACTAGCTACTCCAAAGTGTATTCATTTGTGTGACAGGGGCAGCGATAAATCTGTTCTGTTCTTCCCATCTAAACATAAAAAAATATACTTTGCTGGTTTTGTCTGGTATTTTTAACTGGTGAAGGGTCACAAGATCTGAGAGATTCCCAAATGCAGGCATTAATGAATAACATATTCCACAAAGCTGCATCTAAAACCCAAACAAAGTTTTCCCAGCACTTTGGTTTTCTTTTCAGTACTATTTTTGTTTATATCATTTCTTAACTCCAGCGCTTCTGGGCTCCTGTTGGAACAGAAGCTGTGTTCATCACACTGGCGTTGGTCACCATAGTTACTGGCTGCTGCAGGGAGGAATGCTGCTTTTATCACTGCAACTTTGGGGAAGTGAAATTAGACATATTATAACCCGAAAGAAATATACGAAAGCGGGACAATCGAGGTTATGTTGTGCTGGTTTGCAGCAGTGTGTCTTGAATTACAACCGTCTTGCAGGTGATTCATGCTGCGGACCATTACTTGAAAACAAGGTGTTGGTGATTAACATTCATGGGCAGTAAGAAAAGGCAGGAGTGAGCGTGTGCTTGCTGGAACAGGATGAGCTCGATGTGCAGTCGGGCTCCACAGCCCACACGGCGCAGCCCCCGCAGCCAGCACAGGGCTGATGTGCTCAGCACAGGGCTGATGTGCTCGGTGCAGGGGTGATGTGCTCAGCACAGGGCTGATGTGCTCGGTGCAGGGCTGATGTGCTCAGCACAGGGATGATGTGCCCAGCACAGGGATGATGTGCTGTGCTCAGGGCTGATGTGCTCGGTGCAGGGCTGGTGTGCTATGCCCAGGAACGATATGCTCAGCACAGGGCTGATGTGCTCAGCACAGGGCTGATGTGCTCAGTGCAGGGGTGATGTGTCCAGCGCAGGGCTGATGTGCTCGGCGTAGGGCTGATGTGCTCAGCACAGGGCTGATGTGCTCAGCACAGGGGTGATGTGCTCAGCACAGGGGTGATGTGCTCAGCACAGGGCTGATGTGCTCAACACAGGGGTGATGTGCCCAGTGCAGGGCTGATGTGCCCAGTGCAGGGCTGATGTGCCCAGTGCAGGGCTGATGTGCTCAGTGCAGGGCTGATGTGCTCAGCGCAGGGGTGATGTGCCCAGCACAGGGGTGATGTGCTCAGTGCAGGGCTGATGTGCTCAGCACAGGGGTGATGTGCTCAGTGCAGGGCTGATGTGCTCAGCACAGGGGTGATGTGCTCAGTGCAGGGCTGATGTGCTCAGCACAGGGGTGATGTGCTCAGTGCAGGGCTGATGTGCTCAGCGCAGGGGTGATGTGCCCAGTGCAGGGATGATGTGCTCAGTGCAGGGCTGATGTGCTCAGCACAGGGGTGATGTGCTCAGCGCAGGGATGATGTGCTCAGCGCAGGGCTGATGTGCTCAGCACAGGGGTGATGTGCTCAGCACAGGGATGATGTGCTCGGTGCAGGGCTGATGTGCTCAACACAGGGGTGATGTGCCCAGTGCAGGGCTGATGTGCCCAGTGCAGGGCTGATGTGCCCAGTGCAGGGCTGATGTGCTCAGTGCAGGGCTGATGTGCTCAGTGCAGGGCTGATGTGCTATGCCCAGGAACGATGTGCTCAGCACAAGGGTGATGTGCTCAGTGTAGGGGTGATGTGATGTGCTCAGGTGTGATGTGCTCGGCACAGGTGTGATGTGCTCAGCACAGGTGTGATGTGCTCAGCACAGGTGTGATGTGCTCAGCACAGGGATGATGTGCCCAGCACAGGGGCGATGTGCTCAGCGCAGGGCTGATGTGCCCAGTGCAGGGCTGATGTGCTCAGTGCAGGGCTGATGTGCTATGCCCAGGAACGATGTGCTCAGCACAAGGGTGATGTGCTCAGTGTAGGGGTGATGTGATGTGCTCAGTGTAGGGGTGATGTGATGTGCTCAGGGATGATGTGCTCAGTGCAGGGATGATGTGCTCGGCACAGGTGTGGCACAGGGGTGATGTGCTCAGCGCAGCCCACTTAACCAGCCCATCTTTAAAGGATTCTCGTTCCAATTAACCCCAGCTGCTGCTTTAGGGAGTGCTTTCCATGCCACAGCAGGACAGGCAGGCAGAGCAGTGGGGCAGGCTGTCCAGAGGTGTGCCAAATGCAGGCAGTGCTGCTACCTCACTTGGCGAAAATGGAAATACTCACAAAGCCTGTTATTTGGGCTGTTTTTTTCTCAGCATCGTCCTCTTCCTCCTCTGGAGCTGTGTCCTCTGAGCGAGGCGGGTGCCCAGTCTCAGGGAACTACACAGTGCTTTCATGTGCAAGTCAAACACAGCATCAGCTAGGCCCTTCCCACTGCCTGCTGCTCTAATAACCCCTCCTTGCTGCTCTGTGCTTCCCAGCCTAAACTCTGGCTGCTGCCTGCAGGGTTAATCATTGCCTAAGCTGTTCTACAGACAGGCAGCTGGGTGGTCAGAGATTCCCCAGCAGCCAGGCCACCACGAGGGGAATGGCTTGGCCTTTGTGCAGCCGGTCGATGGCCACTGGCCAGGCACTGCTTCATATTCATTCAGTTTTCCATGGGCAAGTCTCCTTGCTGATGTTAGTGCTGAAGCAGAAGCGTATCTGCAGCTCCTTCTCTTCCCTAGTGACATTTTGATCTAACAATGCTATCTTTCACGATTTTAGGAGGGAAAATCCTTTAATTTCTGCTCCTCTTACTCTGTCACTACTGTTTTACCAGCCTTGTAGCCAGCTCAAGAGACATCTGAGCAGCCAGAGCCCTCTGCAAGCTACGGAAAGGCAAGAGAAAGCCAACACGGCTTTCTGAAGCGGGACTTCTTTTATTCATTTGAACTTCATGTTTGAGTGGCAGAAAAAAAAAAAATTCTAATCAGAATTAAAACAAAGTCAGGATTTCCCATCTCATGTGGATTTGGGAACACAGTGACTATTTTTTTCCCTGGTGGGGAAAATAGTGACCATTTGCTTTAATTAACTTCAGCTCAAAGATTCTTTTATATAGAATTTCTGTCTTTTGAAAGTAACAGTTAAATTAATACCTTGAAGTCTTATCTGGTAAAATCTAGCAAAACTAGTTCATTCTTGTTGCCTCTTTAGGGATAAAGGAATATTTTATATGGTACAAATACTAAAGCTTGTATAAGACCACAATAACAAGCTGCTCCAGGTTATCAGACTCCTCTTTTGGTATTCCCCGAAGCACCTCACTGAGTCTGGGTCTGTTTCACTCCTATTGACAAACTACCTCCAGAGAGCAACCAATTTCTGTCAGTACCTTGAGCAGAAATTTGAGAGGCTTTGCTGTACTGTACAACTGAAATACTCAGTGTGTATCACCAGAGCTTTTTTGGAATTAATTTCAGCTGAAATTACACACAAAATGATGAGCTCTTTTCTTCCCAAATTCAAACACGTTGAAAGCTAAGGTAAATATTTCTGGATTAAGAGAAGAATGATGAAACCTCCAGGGATGCTGACACCAAGATTTATGGCTGAAAAAAAAAAAAAAAAAAAAAAGAAACTGCCTCGCTCCTGATGATGCAGAACATTGGGTTTTGCTCCAGTTGTCTTCATTACTGTGCTAACAGGAGGGGAAGTAACCAAAATATCTTTTCACTCACTTGTGTAATTTTTTTCCCCAATAAAAAAGTCTTTCTGAGAAAACAAAAATACATTTAGCAATATAATAATTATCTATAATTTTAAAGGGATGATGTATTAAGAAATTCCCAAACTTGAAATCACATTTTGTCCTCTTTTCATTTTCTAGCCTCTCCATAGAAGTTTTGACTTTAGTCAAGTTCAAATACACAATAACAAAAAAGAAAGACTAAGCAGAACTTGAAACTTGAAAAGGTGAAATTATGTTAAAAAGCTAAGTACAAAAACCTCATTGAGATGTTTTTGGAGAGCAGACTATAGTCCCAGTGGGATCTCAAGGCAGTGATGCACTGAGATGGGGGTGATGGAGGAGCTGGTTCTAGTGGTGCTGCTGAGGGCACGGGCAGCTGCTGTGCTCACAGAGAAGCCCAGAGCAGATGTGAGCATACAGAGAGGTCACCCTTGGCATCTGGTGTGAGACAAGGAAGGAAGCCTTAAATGCACTCCTTGCTGAAGCTGCAGCTCTGTAACTTCAAGAAAAGCTGTTGTAGGATTGGCAGTGTAGATTATTTTCTGTACATGTTTCTTTCTATTATTTTTGGTTTTGGCACAAGCAAGAAAAGAATACTTGTTTGTTTGCTGCTAAGTTATTGTAATTTGTCTCTAAGAGTTGGAAAGTTACCAGAAACTTGTGTGTAAAACAGATTCTTGTTTCCCCCAAGACCTAAACAATTAAAGGCTCTTCATTTTATTGCCAGTTGTTCTAGAATCATTCCTGTGCACAGTTTTAAGACAGCTCTGAAACGATTTAACAGTCATAATGTCCCCACTGCAGAAAGCCACAGCACTGTGGCAGCTCCACCTTCAGCCTCAATGATTGGGAGTTCTTCTGCTGCTCCTACAGATCTGTCAAACATATCTGATCTATTTTTATAACTTAATGATATCAACTTGATAGTTGATAGGCTATTTAATGTTGTCTAATGATTTTTCAGTAATATTTTCTCCAAAGTGTCTAGATCAATGATCAAAATACACTCTTAAAAAGAATTTTGTTGTCAACTGACATTTTGTAGTTCATCTGTAAGACCTGGTGGTCTTTTAAGGTACTTTTAAAAGTACCTGTCTGTGCTCTATGCTACAGCATAGAATGAAACTGCAGGAAAACTCCGAACCCTTTAGTTTCAGGAATGAAATTTCTAACCTAGAGCTGGGAATTTTTTTCATTCACATCTCTAATGTGTAGTAGTGGACAGGAAAACTATACATATGGCAGAAGAGAGGGCAATGCAGACATGCCTTTTGTCAGCATCTAGTTTCAGTGTAGAATTGATAGCCATCATTTTAATCAGTGTATGACATTGCTACAATAACAATATATGGAATATGAAATTTGTTCTTTTGCAGTTTTTGTAAATATTTTGGCAAGTGTCTTCATACCTGTTTCTATCCCCAGTCCATACTGCAAGTGCTACCTTGCAGGACCTTGTGTGGTTCAGCACCCTCTGCTGCTCCTGCTTTCTCCTCCTTCCTCTCTTCATTGTCTTGTAACTTTGGTTTTCCACTTTGCTCATTCTTTCCCACCAGTAATTTGTGGCTTCCCCCAACCCAAATCAGTCTTGACAATAAGAAAATGATGAAGGTGTTCCTATGACCCTGAGAAGATATTCTCCAGGACAGCTGTTCCCAGCCCTACAGTGTGCTTGGTGTCTGCAGTGGCTTTTGTCTTGTCTGTTTGGCTGTGAGCTCTTCAGAACTTACACCAGCTCTTACTCTGTGCTGCACAGTGATTTTTGCATAACAGGGCTCTAGACACATCGTGTCCCTGGACATAATTCTAATGGATAAAATAAACAAAATAACTTATCCACTTTCTTCCACTTGGCTGAGCTTTATTTTTCACTGTCATTTTTCCACTTGTAATACATGAAGATAGGTTTGAGTGAAGAATGTGTTCTTTACTACCTTTAAATCCTTCTCTGTGAAAAAAAAGAGCCAGATGGGATATTCCAAATGTGCACAACAACCTATGTTCAAAGGAGGCTTCACTGGGACTGTTTCTAGTAGTGTAACTCTCAGTTCAGGGCTCTTCTCAGCACAAGTGACTGGAAGGATAATTCTTTTTACCATGTCTCCTGGTCTTAAACTTCTTACCCTTAATATGGCATCATTACAGCTCTCATGGATAAACGTGTATTTTTTCACTTTCTTAGTATGGGGAACACTGGGAATGCGGCCCTGCTGTAGGGTAAGAATACCCTACAGTAAAAACAAGAGTTGTGTCATAGAGGGATTGATCCTACAGTAGTGGGTCTAGTACAGCCTAGGGTCTAACTACATGCGATAAGAAAGTAACAGCCTTTGAAATTTATTTTCAGAGGTCCTGAAAAATGTCCCAGAGGCACTTTTCCTTTTTGGTTTGTATCTCTTCCCTCCCTATCAGCTGTGTTGGCTGCAGTTATTTACACATCTTTAGGGAGAAACAGATGTCAGCAATAAAGGCAGTAATAGAGCTGATTCAATTTTTAGGTATTAGCCAAGATCTGCAAGCACATCTCTTGATGATACTCTGCATTTACCATGATAAATGTGACAAAATTTAACCTGGAAAACCTTCAAGACAATGCAGCTATTTCCAGAGGAATTTAATGTTGCTGGACCATAATCATCTTCAAAATCATCTTCTTTTGCCTTTGGCAAAGGTCCATCTTCACCTTTTGAACAGTAAGTTGTATTGCCTAAGGACAACCACATCCAGGAATCCTTCCTTGGAAATGGTGTCAGTGTGACTTCTGAGATTTTTTTCTCTCTTTCTTAGTATTTTAACAAGGAGTGGAATTTCAGGGAGAATTGGTTGTACATACTTTGAGTAATTAATTCTCATGCCAAATACATACCAGTGCTGCATTGCATGGGTTAAACACCACAGAAGTGGTGATCAGCACATGGAAATATATTACTGGAGAGAAATTCTGCTTCAATACTCTGTTTATTCTCCTCTTGGGGCTCAAGTGCTCTGTGAAATAAGGTCTCTGAGCCAGCACCAGCAGCCACCCAAAGCATTTACTGCTTGGGTTACACAGTGAGTTAGGACAAGTGTGAGGCAGAGATGAGATGCAGAGCCAGGCTGGGCACCAACTCTGCCAGCTGCCTGGAAAGGAGCTGAGGAGGCTCAGGCCAAGCAGAAAAAGCAGGAAAAGTCCAACTTTTCACCACTTCCCATTGTTTTGGATATTAGGGGTGCTGCTGCTGATCCTTGCAAGGCAGTAATCACATGCACTCCCAAAACGAAGCAAGGTAATCAACTGACAAAGTGAAATAATCTGAGAAACCATTAGCTTTCTAATGACTCTTGGAAGTCTCATTAAAATTGGTCACTTACTGATTGTTCACATTACTGGAAATTTGAGCAAAACATTGTGGGCTTTTTCCATGGCTGAAAAGTTAGGACAATTTTCTCGATTCTACAAACAAAATTAAAAGTAAAGAATAATGGATTTTTCTCAAGAGGCTTTAAGGGCTCCATTTGCAACCACTCCCTTTATTATTATTATAGTAATCCAGTACCAATATTAACTTTTCTCTCTCAGTTCCTCCATTCCAAAACATTTTCCCTTCAAACCCCATCATGTTTAAGTGTAAAGTTTATTATCCATGCTTCTCTTGACCAAGGAACTTGACAGTTCCCGGAGTTTTCAGTTCATGCTCCCTGATCAGACTGTCTCCTGCTAATTACTTTTTGTGCCTAATCATCACTAGCCAGTTTTGCTGCCTGATATAAACTCCCTTCATGGATGGCAAATAATATGAGAAAGTGAATAAGAGAGGGCTCATTGTCTCCAACAGGGCTCCATCAAGGAGAGAGAAAACCATTAGTGCAATTCAGAGTTTACAAGTTCTGTGTTTTCCTCAGAATGTAGGGAATCTCAACTCTTCTCTAGTTTAGACTTAATTCCTCAATGACAAAATTAGGATAAACCTTTTTTGTAAATATTTTTGTCTCTCTGTTCTCATGACTGCACCTCCATAACTGCACAAAACCTCTTTTTCCAGAGTGGAGGAGGAAGGTCCATGATATTACAAACTAGGGCAGTTCTAGCCCCACATGGGAGCAGAATGGTCCCAGGGGGACTGGGGAGGACTTCCAGAAGAGTCTACTTTGAAATTTGGTAGCCAGATAAACAAATTGACATATGTATTCCTGGGTAGCCAAAAAGACCTCTCAGTTTAATGCTTCAGTGCATTAGCTGTCAGTGCATCAATAATCAACTTAATGGGTGTATTTCTAATATTCTTAAAAATAGTAGAGACATGCTTCTCAATTTTCACTACCATGTTTTCTTTTTGTTTCACAATGGACTGGAAAATTTTTGTGAGCCTGAAAAATACACTCTAATTTGTTGGAAATGCAGAGAATTACTTCTGTCCTTTTATACTGTGCAGCACTTAGTAAGGGCATCCAGTTGACTTCCTCAGCTGTTAGATAAAACTTCGCTTGCTCTGGCTTATCTGTGGTGTCTGGCCCCAAGCAGTTCAGTGGTTTGTTTTTGATAGTGTCCATCAAACTGAATCCATACTCCCAGGCAGCAAATGAAGCTTGATTTGTGCCAAATACATTGTACATTTACAGGTAGTGAGTGGCTGTCAATTCATGTTAATAATAGGAAATTGGTTGTTAGGGAGTAAGAATTTAATAATGCCTGGAAACTATCTGCTAGCAATAATGCTGGAAATAAATAACCACCTGAACTGCCTCTCCAGACAAGAACTGTCTGGCATGGTTTGCTAGAACTTTGCTACTGGGACTATAGAAATTGAAGTATTGTGTTTTGTGATATATCCAGCCTGTCTGTGCATGTTATACCTGGTAGGGCCAGTGAACTACAATTCCTTCGATGGCTGTGATACTGAAAATTGGTGTGTAGCTATCTGCACTCATGGACAAATACCACAGGATATGTGACACAAACCCCACCAAAGTGTGTCATCCATAGCCTGCCTCATGTGCCATTCCCATGACACACTCAGACTAAACTCTGCTTTTTCTATTCACTCCAAATAATGCCTGAGTTTGCTGAATTGTTCTTTGACAGTGCCACTACAGCCTGTGCTGAGTGGTATCTCTTTGCCCACATGCATTCATTCCAGAAGGCTTATCTGAGGAGCAAAGCAGTGTAGTAAGTTTTGTTAATGCAGCCTGAATCTTTAGACAGTCTGGAGGCTTTATATTAAAGCAGCATTTTTTTACCACAGTAATGAAATGTAGTCACTGACTATTTTATCTCTACATGTAGTGTCAAATTTAATAAAAATGCAATGATTTCAGACAGGCAGCTTCCCCAGATATCTGATTCAATATTCAGATAATCATATCCTGTCGTGTTTCATTGTCAAGTGACAACTGAAATCCTTGGTCTCACTCCTAAACCACAAAAAGATACAGACTGGATTTGGGATTCCAGATAGCCAGGGAAACACAGGTGTTGCCCTTGTTATGACATACTTGATGCTACTGTGCCTTCTTCAAAAGAGTTCCAAATAACTTATGAGGATGTGTCTTGATAAGAGCAACTGGGGAAAGCATGCACCAGGCAGGGACTTAGAGGATCCTGTTTGAGGGCTTTGTTGTATATCTGGCATAAGGATTCTTTCTAGCATTTTGTTTTTCTGTTCAGGGTACTCTGAGTATTACATGAAAAAGAAATAAAGGCTTTCAGTGGTAGACTGCAATTGAAAAATGTTTTCTTATTTGGCTTGAGCTATCTTTGTCACTAATAATACACTGTATGTAAGCATGGATACAAAAGTGACTGGATATTTGTTGATATTTTATGGTGTAGCTTCAGTTACAAGCCTGAGAAAAAACTTGCAAAAATTGTGATATAAAGGTGGCTCTTGAATCTATGCTCTTTAGGCAAGTCCAGAGCCTTGATCAATGGAGGATTTCCTTGCTGATAAGTTTAATGAAAATACAGACTAAGCTTCCTATGCTAAACCCCAGCCTTTTTAGTGAAAAAGAGAAATCCTACAATAATTTCTACTGCAAGAGTTTGAGTATGAACTTTCCTTTCAAATGCACTAGTTTAGTAGCCCACTAACACTTTTTAAAGTACTTTATCTGAATTCTATTACCTTTTCCTCAAAGAAAAGGTCTTGTTTTAGTTTTTATTTATTTATTTATTTTGCTACATTTTGTGAAATTCTGTTTGTTCACTTTTCATTGATCTGAAGCATAAAAATCTTTTTATTTCTTCCGAGAAGTTTTTTTTTCCATTCTTTTAAAAAGTCTTCAGGAGCTATGTATGCACTCAGATAACTCAGGAATAGATTCTCTTAGAACTTCTGTCTTGCCATGAGCTTGCTCCTCAGTAGAGAAGAAGTGGCTTTGACTCAGCTGAAAAAAATGTGTCTCAGATCTTGCAAAGTCAGTGCTTGAGCATTTCATACTGTGTGCAGGGAACAGATCATTTGCTGCAAAATTAGCAGCAGGCTCCTGCAGAGTCCCTGGTGTGGAGGAGTCCACCAGTGTGAGATAAAGAATTCTTGGGGCCTTCTCTCTGAAATACACATAATCAACTCTAAACCATGACTGAAACCTTTAGCCGAAATACAATACCAGAGTACTGGAGTTTGTTTTTCCTTTGGATGTGTGTTGTGAATCTCAGATTTTTAGCTTTTCCCATCGCTGAAGGCAGGACAACAGATGTCTTTCTTCTTCTGCAACTGCTTGTTTTTATGTTGTGTCCCTGCCTCATTCTAAACTGCTAATATAAAAAGACAATAATAAAATCATCTTACTGCAGAGTTTGTGGTAGATAGCACATTTGAAATACACATAATAGAAATTGGAGAAAGGAGAAAAATCAGAAAGCATTGCTAGCTGAATTCTGAATCTCACAGCCTGTTTAATTTAGTTCATGATCCGAATTGAAGGCTTTGGCTTTATTTTGGATTCTTGGAGTTGATATTTTGTCTCACTTTTGCATGCATCACAATGCCATTTTATCTTTTAAAACATTTTAGAGGTACTCAGCCATTTTTAGGTAGTAGAATATACTACAGCCAAGAAAAGTACCAGTGTACCTTCACTTTCAGAGTTCCATTTTTCCCTAGGATTTTAAGGCAGTGTGAAATCTAAAAGTTGTTTGTTTATGTGCTGTACAGACTATGGCCTTGACTTTCAAAAGCAGTTTTGAAAGCTTCTTTTCAGCAGCAGTTTTGAGGGCTGAGAGCATGCCAGTCAAACACACAAAGGCTGTAGCTTGTCCTGATTGCTTGAGTGCACCAGCCTTGCCTCTATGAGACTGCAACTTGCCCTTCATACATGAGCTTTTTATCAAAAAGATATATTTATCTGGAAGCTAATCACAGTTTTTATTTTAATATGTGTATGGTGGGGAGCTGAGGAGCTGTAGCTTGTTGATGCTGCCAGAGATTCAGAATAGAAAGTACGTGAGGCTCATTCATCTCCATCCCTAAAGACAGAGACCTTGGGGAGGGGGAGCTGTAAGTGCAGCCACAATGCCCATGAAGGCAGAGCTTTTGGCTCTGCCTGGGACTGTGTCCGCTCTGAGCTCTTGGTTCAGCCCTGGCAATTCATTTTCCTGAATTCTGATATCTTTACTTTGCACTCCACACCTGGCAGCCACTCAGCAACACTTCAAAGTGAAACTTCCCGATGGAACATATTATTAATTTAGTGTCCAGTGCCAAGGTTAGTTGCCATTCCTCCAACATAAATGTGATAGAACCATGAATCTTGCCATTGTGTTTTTACAGAATTGTTATGATTTGGCATTTCCAATCATGTCCTGGTGGTACAGTATAACAGAGATGAGATGTTTTCAAAAGCAAAGCCAGAGTTGTTAGATGATAATGCTTTCCTTTGGCTTAATGGTATTGTAAAGAATTTGAGAGCAACTGGAGATTAATAATGAATAATATCTGTCTAGCCTTGCCTTTTTTTATGGTGATGCTTCCAAATCTAAGTGCATCCTATCCAGTGGGCTCAACACAGCCATCATCTCAGTTCTGGCCTCTAGATAGATTACATTTTATACAAAAATATTTTCTTTGATGCTCTTTATGTGTGTTCAGCCAATAAAAGTAGACATAAAATTGTATTATATTTCCCAGAATGCAAAGAAAGTTAACAAGAATGAATGAATGTGGAAAATATACTAGACTGGCTTTAATATGAAATTAACTTTTGCAACAAAGAGGTGGCCCATAAAAGCTGAAAGTACCTGAGATTGCTGGGTATGATAAATTCAGGTAGAGGAACACATATAAGTTACTGGTCATCAGGTAGCAACAGCCTGGGAATATCAGGATCCAAGGAATATTAACAACTTGATAAATTCTGAAGTTTTACATGAGACCATCAAACAAATCAGTGATGACAGACAACTAAAGCTAATCAAAGATAATTTTGGAGGTGACACTCAAATCAGTCTGTGCAGTGGGATGAATTCAGGAATTCGACAGGCTGACCCCAAAATGTATTTCTGGCATATTAACAGAGAGGTGATTTTTTTTAACAGGTGAAGAACATAGAAATGTGGGGCATGGTGCATGTGAATGTTGGCACAAGGATATCCACCCAGGTCTCCTTGTGCTTCTTAGGGATCGGTTTAACAGAGGCCTGATCAAAAAGTTGTAATTAGAAACATAAAAAGACAGGGCTTGGTTGATGAACTGGAAATTTGAAGTTTATTATAGCAATTTTACCAAAAGGAATAAAAAGACAAAAAGAAAATGAACAAGTTTTCTACATTTTAAGGGACAGCAAATGCAGGTTATTTCTTTTTGGATAAAGTATCTGAAAAAGAGAAAAGAAAATAAAAAGAGATGAAGGAAATGGCAATTTCCCCCCCAAACTATTTTATAACCAGATTTGCAAAAATTTATGCTATTGATATAAGATAAAGTGTTATCAAATCACTAGATACTAGATAGAGGAAATTCAAGGTTTCTACAGTTGGTGAATAAGGCAAAATCACTTGCTTAGTATTTGCTTCTGATCTGATTACTTTGAACAACTTCAAGTTAAGAAGACAAATACTGTTAAATGAATGAAGCAATGTGGGAAATTTTGTGGAAAATGAGCCATAAACTTTGTATTAGTCAAATCCAGGAGGCAAGTAAAGGCCAGTAAGGATACTGAAGTGTGGCTAGCTGGGTCTGAGAATCTAAACATGACTTTTGGGGGTGAAAGGAAGTAATAACTAGACATTATAAGTCTATACATATATGGAGGTAGTCAAGACTGGTTTTTGTGTGAACTTAAAATTCAGGAAGGATCTCCCTCCCAAATTAAATTTGGATATACTGGACAAGTTTGCAATATTAAGGCTTAAGTAAAATATCAATAATGTTTCTAGGCCAACCTGCTTTCTCTTCTTGTATTTAAAACATGGAGAGCTGTCAAGAAATGGTCAGAATCTTCATAAATACTTTGTTTAATTTTAGTCCTGTAAGTGAATTCATTAACTGCAGTGTATATTTCTATTGCTAGAGGTGAAGCATGTATTGATTAACCTAGTAAAAATATTATCCATTGTGCCATTTCAGATGAAGATATAGATCCAGAATGTGTAAAACTATGGATCTGGGCTTGTGAAAATGAAAGTCAAGTATTTTCAAACCTTCTGACAGCTACATTAGCATCAGTCATTTGAGAAGCTTTACATGAAGAGCTAACTAAAGAAGAATAATGCCACTGGAAAAAAATATCCTAAGCAGGCAAAATGGAGAAATAATTAGTTGTATGGAAAAAACCTACACGGGCTGAATACTTTTTGAAGGATTGAGTTAGTAATAAAGGCAAATGCAGAACTATTTTTAGAAGTTGTTCTGGAAGTTTAAGTGAAGTATGCTTTCCCAGGGAATTTTTATCATGGGGCCAGAAAAAAAGAAGAAAAACTTCCTATGGTAGAAGTGAAGTTTTTCTTTACATGCAAGGGGACTCTTGTGACTCTTTTGAGGCCAAAATTAGGAGGTATGGTAACTTATGTTCTTTTGAGCCAGAAGGAAGATACTAGATAGTCTGCTATAAGCATCATAATATAGATATTAGTAATAAATATGAGTAGCCAGGTTTGACTTTTGTCAAATCTTTTATCAGCTGGCCTGGGGGGTTATTGTGAAACTTGGTGTGAAAAAATAACATTCTTTCTCAAACCCAGTCTTTCAGAAAGTGCTGAAAGGCCTCATTGCTCTGCACAACCCATGGCACTGACCAAGGTCCAGGTGCTGCCCTGCTTGGCTTCCTCTCAGAGCCAGGCACACATAGGGGTCACCAGGTACCACAGACACTGTCAGGGGCCAGCCTGAAGGGATGCCAGACAAGGCTCGACCCTATATACAGAAATTACAAATAGAGCCTTAGATCTGTAAGATATGGAAAATATACAGAATACGGAAGTATTTATATTCAATTTGTATTGAAAATGTATTTGTTTCTTTAGTTTCACTGTGCTATTTTATGATTTTCCCTTGTTATGGTTATGTTTTCTCTTGCATGATTAAAATTTTCTCTGTCTTTTCTCCCTCTATATTTTTATTTTAATCTGTGGGTCTCATAGTGATTCTCTATTGATGCACCTTTATATGAACTTAGACTATGGTGAATGAACCATGCTGGTAACTAATAGAAGGTTTTCTCCTTGAGGCAGATCTACCTGGAGCTTTTAGAAGGTACTTAGGTCAGTTCTTTCCCAGCATCTCTTGTAATCTTCTCTGTATGGCAGAAGTTGCTGCACACAAAACCAGATTCTGTCCTTTGCTGCTGTTCCAGGCTGAGGTACCTGACACTTCACGTGCTGAAGGTGGCACGTGGCTCCTGGCTCCTAAATCTGGCTTTGGTGCTCCCAGGTGCTGTGGATCTTTGAGCAGAAATGTGTGCTCCTCCTTTGCTGCTTGGCTTCCAGCCTGGCACAGAGACCAGAGGGTGATTGGCAGGTTTGGGTCTTTTTGAGAGACAGCAGCTCGCCCCTCCTGCTGCTGCTCTCTAGCCAAACTTAGCTTCTGCTTTGGAAAAGAACAGTGCAATCCAGCTCACTTCCCAGGAAGGCTTGAGAAATTCTGTGAAAATAAACAGGGTAGCAGAGGTGAGGTATTTTTTCTGAGTAGAAGCGCAGACCTGTCCTACCCTCAGAGCCTGGGACATCAGTGCACAGTTTGCTGGGACTCTGTTGGATTTCCTGGGGGTATTGAAGCACAGCCTTTAGGTAGGGCATGGATGCTGGCGCTGGAGGTTGCACCAGGTTGGTTTCTGTGGGATCACAGGCGTATTTTACAAATGAGTCACGGCAGTAAACTCGGCTGTGTGCAGAGCAGTCCCTGCACCAAAGCAGGGCAGCCGTGGGAGGGGGCACCGAGGGTGCTCAATGTGCTGCTCTGAGTCCCGAATTTATCCATGGAAGCAACACATTAATGCCATCAGCAAGGGAACGGCAAATGTTGTGCCGATGATTTGCATGCTGTGAGAGGAGGTTTCCACAGGTTGCTTTTGCTTAGTCACCCTCAGGATGCTCATTTAAAAAGGAACAAATACGGAGCCTGATGATTACTGCAGGTAAAGCCTGTTCAAAAGCTGTTAGGTGCAAAAATCAAATACACATCCACAGTAGCCTCACACAGCACAAGCAGCCATCTTTTTACATGGATATAGGAATCCTCTTTTGTTCTCCCGCACATAGAAAAATATTACATAAATATGTTTCTCCTCTGTTGGAGGAGAGGAGAACTAGGGATTTTTACTTCTTTTCAGCAAATAAAGCTAGTATGATCACTCTCTTCTTTGTACTGTATCCATTTACAGTCCTATATCCATTTACATACCAGAGATCTGTCTTTATTAAGTTCTTCAGCATTAACCCTTATATGTAAAGAGCTTGAGTGGCCAGTCTGTGAATGAAAATGTATTAGAACATTTACAGTAAAGGCATCCCCTGTATTTAGGTAAAACCTTCAAACAGTAAGGAAAACCTCAAAGCTTAACAAAACCCCAAGAAACAGCCTGAAATAGATGGAGCAGCATGAGATTTGCCTGTTGTAGGCTGAATACCATGTCTGGAGGCAGAGCAGCAGCTGGCAAATGATTGCCCTGGGCTCCAGTTAGCCAGCACATCTGTAGGAAAATGATCGGTGACGAAGAGATGTCCCTGTGAGGAAACAAGAGTCATGTATAACACACAAGTAACAAAGTCTCCAATTTAAAAGATTATTTTATCTGCAGATTGGCCTCTTACAAATGGGAAACTTTTCAGTTGCTGTGGACCAAAGGTGTGGTTCACGTTTATTTGATAGGACATACAGCAATATTTGTCTTCATATTACCCCACAATTACATGAAGGACAATAAAACCAGAGACAAGGAATGGTCTCTGGCCACAGAGAAATTCCTTTGGGAAGGGCATTGAAATTACTTAGCAAAATGGGATGCTCTCTTCATTCATTTTTACTAAATAAATGCTGCTTTCAGTCCTTAATGACATCGACTATCCAAGTTCCTACCAACCAGTGTGACTGTAGGCAGAGTTGGCAGAGTTATCGTGTCCCACCGAAGGCATGATGAGGGAATAGGGGCTGGATGTTGGAGCACTGGTGTGGAGCAGAAGGCTATCCCACACCTGCATTAGAGTAGCAAGGATGGAGTTGCTCAATGAACACAACTGCTCTGCTTTCACACAAGAGGTGCAATTAATGCTTTTTAATGGAAATTAAATTCTATAGCAGCTGGTGATCCAAAATGTTGACCAAAAAAAATGGACCCTAATGAACTGTGCAATCCTCTTAATTCAGTTAGTTTACATAATTACATTTCTACCTCCCACTCAGCTCAATAATTACACCAATACCCTATCTTGAAAACCCATCTTTGTGCCTTAATGGAAAGGTTTAAATTATGCTGACCCACTCTGCTAATAATAGTGATCAATAGCACTGATTCATCTCAATTTGATTTTAAAGAACTATCTATGTTGCTGTGTTGTTGACACAGTAATTGGGCTCTGCAGTTACAATCAGCTCTTCCAGGTGTTGCAGAGATGGGGACAATTGTTTCTGTTCTGGCTGTTTGGGACAGTTAGAAGTTGGTTTTCTTCCTTTTTCCTTTTGCTCCCTCAGTGTCTGAGAAATCAGTGAGCAATCCACTGTTGTTTTGTAAACAACTCCTTGGGAGCAGCTTAAGTTTACAAAATAGTAGTTTGATGCCAGGCAGCTGGTGAGAGCAGCTCTTCTCATGCCACATGGTGACACGTGAAGTCAGTGTCAGGTCACTGTTTATACCAGCTGAGGGTCTGGCCTTACAAACCTCCTGATGCATCTGTCTACCTGGGCTCTCTCTCCTGATGTCAGGCCTGTGACCAACATCAGTGCACAGCAACAATTCTGAGAAGTGAAAGGTCACAAAACTGTCCCTCCCATTCAAGAAAAGAAGATTTTACTCCTGACCTTGGATATTTGTTTTTGTTGGGTTTTGGGTTGGTTTTTTTTCAGGCTGTTTCAAGATGAGTGATTAAAATATGGAATCTAAAAAGCATTTATGAACCTGCAGACCTAATGTGCTCTGCAGGAAGTGTTTATAATTGCGTGTCTTCTGGAACCACTCTGCATATATAATTGCTCTTGTTGCCTTCACAAACACCACCACCCCTTCTGCTCAAGCAGCACACACTCAGCAGTGGTGAGCTCATAGGCTGCAGTAGCTTTGTCTATTTACTTAATTTAGAAATTAAAGGGAATTTATTATTTATATTTATTACTATGTATTATTTTTAGTGTTGCAAGGCTTTGAAAAACTAGACAAACAATGGTTGAGCTACAAAAAAAAAAGACTTCTGCTGTTAAATCCCAGAAGGGTTTTTTTCTTGGTGTTATTTTTCACTGTTAACCCTGGTCATCCTGCAGTTTTATTGGAGTTATCACTCTAAAGAAGGCCAGGAAAAATATCCTGCTAATGATGAATCTATATAATATAAATCCTGTCAAATACCCTTAATATTAAGGATACCTTTGTTACTGCCACTGAAGCTTTGTTTTGCTCCTGTTTGGCCACTGTCCCTCTGTCTTTCGGGGGTCATTTCAAGTCTTTTGACTTCTTCACCATGCATGGGGAGCCATGCAAATGTATCTGCCAAAAATTCTGTCAGCCCTCTTCTCAGATGTATCTGCAGTGGCCTGTGCAGACTTTGGACACGGAGGTTCAATCAGTTCACACTTACTGTCTAAGAGATGTTTCAGTAGCGCACAGAAAACTCCTCAACTTCAAACATGGCTATGTGGGATGCAGTGAATACTCTGGGAAAATACTGCCAAGGTAAAGAGGTTGATGTTTAGGTTTTGAGTTTTCCTTTCCTGGTGCAAATCTCGTGGCCACTACTGGATAGCGGTGTAGTGATGCTGCAGTTCCTTGTGCGGCCAGGAGCTTCCATCAGTGGACACCTCACATATGAGCCATGAAGCTGGGCTATCAAACCCAACTGCAAATACAGGGCTTCCAGTTTCAGATGGAAAAACCTTTTCAGCAAGCCCTGGAATGGCCCAAGGTAATTGCAGGCAGTGGCAAATCCCTTCTCTGTCTGAGGCAATGTACAATAGTATTTCTAGGCATGAGGGGCAGGCAGGGCTCCTAATTTGGAAAACAATTGTCTCAGGACATCCTCAGGAAAACCAGGAGCATTTTTAAGCATTTTAATGGATGAAGAAGACCATGAGTGAGTTTTCTCTGTCTTTATTTGGTGTGATCAGGCAGTGTGCAGGAGATGCTGACTTCATACAAATAATAATTCCTCAGCTTTGAAGTATGAACACCAGGAGGGCAGAACATCTCAGGGGCTCATCTTGTTGGTGCAAATGCCTGGAAGCAAGCCTAGGAAAGGTTCTGTGAATGTGGTGAAACAAAAAAGCTCCAATAGCAGCTCCACCTATGCCAGATCATCAGAAATATGCAAAGTATTTTGTTCTGTGGGGAAAGAATAAAAAAAATATATAATGTTCTCATTAGTAAGTGAAGCCCTGGTGGTATGAAGAGGATTGTGTTGACTTATTTTATAGGAGGATTTAGTTTTGCAGTATGTGTGCTTGGATGCTAAAAAAAGCATCAGGTTTCTTCACAGAGTGCATAATTTTGCAAGTTTTATACTTACTTCAGGCTGATGATTTCCTGATTATACTGTGTCCTTTTGCTGCAGAAGCTGTTGATCTTTGCAGAAAAAAAAAAAAAAAAAGAAAAAAAAAGACAAGACTGAAATGTAGAAACTGTAGTGCTGTTATTTTGTGGTGACAGGAAAGATGCACCAGCATGCAGGTTTATTCTTATGTGACACATAATTACTCAGAAACTATTTTTAAAACCAGGCTGAAAGAAATCACAAGGATGGCACAGATAAGCTGTCATTTGACAAACCTGCTTAGGTTGCATGCAGGGAAAGTTTTGAGGGGTGTAGGGACCATGACTGCAGCTACTAAGGAAGGAGAGGAAAACAGAGCATCCCTCTCCCAGCCTGCTCAGGTCACATCAGTGACCATATCCCCCAGCCTGTAATGTCCACTGCTTTCCTTCTGCAGCATGTAATGGGATCACCACCCCAGGGAAATTCTGGCTCAACAAAAGCTTTCTGGATGCTCTGCAGACCCATCTCATTTTTATCTAACTGCAGTTTGCTGCCGCTATAACCATTTATAAATCTCCATAAGGCCAAATATTGCCTCCACTTATAAACCTTTCGCTAATGTTCTTAGATTATTTTGACTGGTGCAACATTATCCCCACAGTATCTTTAGTTTTTGCAGTGCTTTGTGCTAACAGGAAGTTTAGAATACCCAGCTCTTAGAGAAGCCAAGCATCCTTTCTTTTATGCTTAAGAAACACTTTTCAGCTTTTCATCTGAATCAAGCACCTGCTACATTGTGCTCCCCATTTCCTGCAGAAACCTTTGATGTGCAGCTCCAGGTATGCAGGAGTCAAAGGCATTCTACTTTATTTGTCAGCCCTAACCCTGTCCCTCCTTCAGTGAGAATTGAAAATATCTGAGTAAGATTATTTCTGTGTCCTATATTCTCTGGGTATCTGGCATGACAGTCAAATGTCCTTCCTGCCAGGTCCTTTAGCCCTCAAGAGAGTGAAATATGTTCCCTCACCAAAAGAGGAATAAAGTTCAGTTGCAGCTGAACATTCAGGCTTATGTCTGCTTGGAGTGAGAGCAAACAGCTTCAACTCCAAGGGTCACTGACAGCACTGACAAGGATCTCCCCATGACAAAGCTCATTTTACTGAGTCTCTTGGTGCTGGCAAGAACAGAGGGATTTTGAATGAACTGTTGATATGATATTTTAAAATAAAAGGTTTTGGGTTGCATTATGTCCAGCCTGGTACTCAAAGCCTCTCTAAGCAATCCTAGATTGCTTTAAAGCACAAAGCACTCAGTGCACCACTGCAGCTGTGCCATTCAGAGTGTCCCTGTCCTGTCAGCCCAGTGAGGCAAAAATCCAACAAAAATCCAGCTTAGACTGAAAGCTGCAGTTCTCGAGCTGCAATCTAAGACAAGAGACCTTTGCCAGAGGTGTGACACTCCTGGGAGAAGCTCATTCCATGGGCCGCCTTGGTATCCACGCTGATTCCATAGACAGCAAAAGTAACTCGTCCTGTTTCAGAATATAAGGTACATTAAAAACTTACTAACCTTTACAAGAAGTAAAGATGCTGTCAGAAGGGTTACCTTTTAGTATATGTGCAGGTCTGCCAGGCTCAGTCAGCCATGATAAACCATCCATCTTGGAGATCATCTGGCAGCCAGCAAGCTGAACAAATATGTTTATACATAAGGCACAGAATTTCAGTGATGTAACTAAAACTGAATTATTACTTCTGTCCCTGAAGGCTGACTGTTGTTTAAAATTCCAAGTTATTGGGTTTTATACACTTTGCAATACAATTTATTCACTTATTCTCCTTGTAAATTTTCAAATACAAGTATCAGAACATGATCAAGGGTACTATGGAAACACACTGATTCAATTTAAAGAGCAGGCAACTAATCCTTATAGAGCTCTGCTTCTATAATTATGTACTTATAGTTTCAGAGAGTCACAAGTATACTTGAGGGAAAATGTTCAGTTAATGTGAATTACTCTAATTTATCATTGGTAGTAGTAGGACAATCCCTGGAAACCGTGAAGGATAGGTGGTAACACAATGTGTCCTGCAGAAAATAACAAGAGTATGCCCATGCAAAATATGTTGTCACTATAGCCGACACTCAAATAAAAATGGATGAAAATCCATTTATCTTACCTACTTTCAAATATGCTGCTGAGATGGAGAAATGGTGTGACTTGGCCAGCGACATTAAAATAATCTGAGGAAGAGCTTTCCAACGAACTAAACAAGTCTTCTGAAAAAATTTCTATTGAAACTACCTTGTGTTAGGAAATGGGGGGTGGGGGGGGGTTGTGTGCATGTTTATTTCCTCATAACAAGGGTGTCCTTTCCACAATTTTTTTTTTCTATGAATTAAAATGGAAAAATCTGGCACTAGTGTTTCAGTTAAAATCTTTCAAACACCTTTCTTGGAAAATTTACAGAAGAACTTATAAAAGCTTGTTTGTTTTATGCCATGGACATTCCAAAACTAAACACTGTTAATCTTGAGTTAGCTCTGGTACTGAGGACCCAGTATTTCAGTAATCAGCAGGGTGTCTGTATGCTCCTTGAACAGCAGCTGCAATTGCTTCAACAACAGCATCCATCCAAAAGCAAGAATGACTCAAACTTAATTCCTATGTGTGTGATCTGTGAAACAACAGGGAATATTTGTGAGTTCCTTCTGTGCAGTCTCAGAGAAATAACGTGCCTGAAGGTTATATATCTATTTATTTTTTAATCTAGTTTGAAGATCTGATTTTGGAATATGTAATCCACTAGGGGAGAAGAAAAAGAAAATCCACCTTAACCTTATAATTATTACAAATGAGTACAGTGGCCTAGGGACAAAAGCACTGTGCCAAACTCTTATGCCAGTAAAGTTTCTGGCAGAGGGACAGTTCCCCAAGAGAAGACCATGTGAAAAAACAAAAAACAATTTGTATGTCTTAGCCCAATCCTTTTCTCCTCACAACAGTTGGAGTCCCTTGCAGAGTGCAGTAAGCTGGCTTTTCCTGGCATGCAGAGGAGCTATTCCAAGTGCTGCTCCAGCAGATCCGGGCGTTCCCTGCAGCTCTGGACACCGAGGACACAGCGCTGGGCAGCTGCATCGGCTTTGTGCTGCCCAGCAATTGACCCATTGCTGGAAGGGTTCTGCAGAGGATGGCTCACAGCCTCCTTGCACAAGAGAAATGGCACAACACAGGCTGGGCTACAACTGAGAACTGGGCCAACAGTGACCTGGAGCACATTCAGACAGAAACTGTCTGGTTTTATACTTATATACAGCTGTTTCTTGTAGCTCTGGGAATTATAAAATGTGCTCTGCTTTTGCTGTCAAATACCCTAATTTGAAACCATATTCTTTAGGACCTGGAGAAGCTGTAAAAAAAAAAAGAAAAAAAAAAAAAAAAAAAAAGAAAAAAGAAAAAAGAGGCAACAAGAAAAAACCAATCACCACCAAAAAAACCCAGACTAAGAGAAAGTATTTTGTTTCCATGTGCTTCTCTCATCAAGTTAATAACTCATTTAGTTCAAAATGACATGGCATCTCAGAGATCATAGCAAATAAGGATTTAAATGGCTAGCTACAAGAGAGAGGGCTACACCTTGTAATGCAAGAGGTCACATTTAATAGGCTCTAGAAGATATTTTTTTTCAGATTTGTAGGACTTTTCTGCATTCTTGAAGAGGCATAGGCAATGCCCCCATTTAAAAATAATGGGAAAGAAGAGAGGATCTATGCTTTTTTTCAGAAATGTATTTTGCATGCACAAAATTATCATTAAGTGATTTGTTTTTTTAATCAACTTATGCCTGCTATAAAATATAGCCTGACTTTGGGCTTGTCATCTAGGAGCTGGTGACAGAATAAAATACTAACACCAAAAGAGTTGGGAGGACAAAAACTCCAGCTTGTATCAATTTCCATGCTGCTAACACACTGTAGGGTCATTTTATTGCCAGAAAAAATAAGGGTTTAAGCAGAATTTAAGTTTTTTTCCTCAAAACTGCCTAAAACCTGAGTTGCACATACATCCTGGCACTTCTGTTTCCTTTTATCTTCCTTGGTGCCGCTGCTTACGAGACCAATGCCTCCTGCAAGGTAGAACCAAGGAAGCCAATCTGTTCCCCTGTGCTTACTCTGCATCAGTCCTTGGCCTTTCTGTACTGATACCTCCTCAAAGCTCTGCACATGGTGGTTTTCAGCCACCTCACTGGATGGAGATGTGCTGCTTTTGTGCATTTTGAGGTAGCTTAGTAAAGAATTATTTGTGTTTTGTTACTTTCACCAGAACTAGGGAGTTCACCTGTGGCTCTTCTCTGAGATGCATGACACAGGATTCCAGGGATTCTTTAAAAATATGCATTATTTTATTATTTACACCTTTGGGCCCAGATGCATAAAAATTTGCCAGTACCTGATTGATTAGATAAGATTATGAGACAAATCTGGAATCTTTTTCAACAGCAAGTCCCATAAACAAAACTGAATGCTGGAGAGGAAACTTGTCTTGAGTGAGGCTGCTGATTTTGTTAATGCCTATTTGGCTTAAAATGATTAATGGCAAAACCGGTTTGGGCCAAAGAAGATGCTGATAAAGTTTCATGTACTTCATATCTCAGGCTGGGCCCTGTGTTAAACACTGCTAGGGCCGTTCTGAGTGCAGAAACTGAAGCTACACTTGGTGTCTGTTGCTATCAGCCGCAAGCTGTGACGAGCAAACAAAACCACCACTTACCTTAAACATGGAAGAACAGAACACACAATTTCAGTAGTTTAGCATGGCTTATCCAAGTCAGCTTTAAATATCTTAGGAAGTGCTGCAGCTTAGGTATTTATGTTTTCACTGCTCACCTCAATTAACACAGTGACTGGCTATAGAGAGCACCACAGCTGGCACAGCTTTGAGGAACATATGTTAAGAAAACATCAGTTTGACTGGAAGCTGGTTTTAATGGGCTAGTTTTGTGGCTGCTAGCAAAATGGGGAGAAGAGTCAGAGCTCTCCTTTTTTGGAGCTATTTTTTGAATTGCAAAACAAATTTTCTCTTCTATGCTTTATGAAAGGTAGATAGAAACCTCTGATACTGCAGAGGAAATATGCAATTTAATAAGATCACTTAACGTTTCTTGTTAAAGTAAGGAGAGCTTCTAGCAGTTTTATTCTTTGTCAAGGCTGTAAGGGAAGACTTAAGAGATGTGAGGAGAAAACCAAAAAGACCAGGCAACTCTGTAGGCAATCTATCTACCTACAAATAAAGAGAAGTGATCACTTATTCTCAATGAAAGGGAAAGGGTGACAGCTGAAGCCTTAGGGGTGATAGACTGAAGACACTCCAGCAAAATATTTGGACAAAACATTGTTATTTAGAAGTGAAAGAAACTGCAGTGCCGTTTATCAGCAATTTGTGGAACAGGCAGATCATCTTTGTCTGCTGTAAGCTAACCCTTGATGAGGTGCTTTGTCTTTCTGAGAAAGAGTGGGTTGAATCTCCAGTGTCAGAGTTAGAGGGAAGCACCAGCCCTTACTGAGAGGTGTGTTTCTGACTCAGAAATGTGGCAGAAAGTGAGTTTTTCAGGTTGGTCTTTCTACTAATTTTTTTTTCCCCTCTACCCTGCTTTTTGAACATCCTTCTCCATCACCCTAGTGTTTTGGTTTTGTTTTTTTTCACTGAAATGTTGGTCCTTAAAAGCAGACACTGGTTGAAAACCACTATCCTCAGGTGTGAGCTTTCATTTTTTAGATGGTAGGGTGTAAACTATGAGCGTGTACCCAAACTGAAACTGAAATGTGCTTGGTCCTTCTCAAGTAGCTTCACCATTGCTGCCCCAAGGTTGCTGCTGGATAGGATAGTAAGGATAGCAAGGATATCTCACTGTCTTCACTAGCCCACTCCATTCTGCAGTTAAAACCTGGCATTCTTGTTCAAAAGGACAAAATATACTTCATCAATTACTAGTTAGCACCAAGTACTTGTGCTACAATGACTTCCAGAACTGGAGAACTAGTTACAAAAATTTGTGTTCTCTACTTTTAATTCCAGAGTTTGAGTTTCGTTTTTAGCCATCCATTAAACCTTCCTTCAGCTTGGCAAATGATTCAAAAAGTACCTTCCTGAACAAAAGTGACTCAAGGATATTTAGGAGATTTGGAGATTATCATTAAGTTAGAAACCTGAGCAGAATGCATGTGAATAGCCCTGGTTTGCAGTCACTTGTGCAGTGTAGGACAGGGAATACTCTATCCCTGTGATTTATTCAGTTTCTAGAAGGATCCTAGGTTCTCAGAAGTGTTTGCTGAGCCTACGAACAGTGAAAACAGAAATAGACGGTGACAGATTTAATTAAATGATAAAAATCTATCACCACCACACCAGAAAAACGTGCTTGAGGTAAAGAGCATGCTGAGAAAGAAGCAGATGGGTAGCTGTCACTTCTGCCTTTGACAGCTGCCCTGGGGTTCACTCTGGGGCTGAGGGGAGGCAGCACCAAGGGGTAGCAACATGAAGGGGCAAGTGATTTATTCTTCTTGCTCTGCAGAATTTGTAATGTGTGAAAACTGACCCTCAGAGGGACAATGAGCTGAGTGAGCTCACCAACACAGAGCTGGAAGGACACTTCTTCCTACATGGTGTGGAGTCTGCAGGCTGCTGCTCTACTCTCGCACACTTCAGGTTATGACAGAGCTCTTGCGTTCAGACAGGAGAGAGAAAAATAATCCCCACAAACCTAGGGTAAGCCTAAGGTTGTAGGTAGGCAAAAAACACTGAAAATACCTTGGTCCAGACTTCAGACAAACAAAAAATGGGGATTCCCAAAGCTGATGAGTCTAAATGAAAAAGCCTCCACTCATCAGTGAGTGTCTCTATTGCTGGAACAATACGAGGTGGTGGAGACTGAGCTGCTCCCTCGCTGAAGTGGGAACCCTGTGCTCGGGCAGCCGGCTCCACTGACCATGGTAATCACACAGAAAAAGAAAATCATAAAAAAAGCCAGTAAAGCAGCAGAACTTTTCAATATCTCATGAAGGTAGCCAATTAAATGAACATATTTAATGACTGGAATGAAAACTGCCACTTTCTATTTTCTGGCTGCAGTCTACTATTATCCCTTTAAAATATTTTTGTGGAAGGTCAGTGTTCCAGTTAACTTTAGATGTTTATTTTAACTTTTCCTCCTGAATAAATTTGACAGTGCATACTTTTTTGCTCTTTTAGAAATAGAATACATTCCTTTTCTTCCTCTAAAGAAAAGAAAAGAAATATGATTATTGCAGTGAAATGGTATTGTTGGGAAAAGTGTGTCTTGACAAGAGACTTTAGAGTTTATCAATAGGTTTTGAACAGCCTAATCCCCTTCCATCCCACTGCTTTTAAAACTTGCTTTTTAATGTGACCTTTGATTGATTTGATATGCATATTATATATACATATGCATATACCTAGCCCAGAAACCTGGAGTACCTTTTGGAATTATTTTTCCAAAGGCAGCATTCTCAGGGTGTTCGTGGGATTTTATTTTAGCTGCAAAATGGTTAAGAAAGGTTGGGCTGTGAAGAAATTAATAAGTAGAGTAAAGAAGTGTGAATTTTACACCAGCTGAAGTGAAAGTTGACCCTTTGGGAGAATTTAGGAGAGCCAGAGAGTTATCTTTTCACTGAGGCTGTGTGTGGAGAAACAGCAGTGATGAGCTCCAGCTGTCTCCTCTCACTAGAGGCAATTACAGGTGTACTTCCCCACACTTGACATCTCATTTTCTGGATCTGTTCAGCTAGAATAGCACTTAGTTCATTAGCTCCCAGTGGTAGTGTATATATAATTTTTCAGGTTTTAATGAAAGCTAACCATAAAGCCATAATACATTCTGAGCTTCTCCAGTGCAAGGAAACAGGAATTGTTTTTGACAGATCTCATGCCTGCTATATTTTATTATACTGGGGTAAACACTGCTGTAGCCTATATGAGCACTAAGAGGGAAAAAAGTTGGTACCTATGTGGGGAAGTATAGGATAATTTGGCTTTATAAGTTTATTACAGTCATTCATGAAGGAACCTGTTGGGACTGGTGTCTTATTGTGTTAGACATGGCATGCAGAGAATATCAAGGAGGGATTTCTTGGTGAGAAGTGATCATCCTGTCTGGGTCACTGTGGCAAGAGGGAGGAGACAAAAAGATAATTCCCTTGGTACAGCTCTTCAGACTTTCTTTCCCCCCACCTTTGATTAAGTTGCCTCTTTCCTGTTACACAGTGGTTTTCCCCAAATATTAAAAAAATATGACATACTGACTCATTCTCTTCCAGGAAAAGATGCAATATTATTCACAATATACGGAAAAAAACTGAATGGTGTTATTTTCTTATTTTCTTTTATGTCTTCAACCTGGTTTTTGTTATTTTGTTTTTTGAGGGGTTGTTTGTTTGTTTTATTTGTTTTATTTGTTTCTTCTACGAATTCAAAAAAATTATTACAATCATAATTTTAGTATGCCTTTCTACAATGCTCACCTAGTCCTGGAAGAAGACCTGGGAAAAGGGACATGTAGGAAGACTAGTAGACTAAAAATTAGAATAAACAAAAGTAACCTAGATACAGCTGGGACCTTCTTAGAACTTCTCTCAAACAGAAATTTTTCACTAGATTACAAAACAGTTCAGTTTGGTAAGGATTTTAAATCTTCTTATATGGCAAGTGATTTGTGGATTCTTCCACAAAGGTTTCTTCCCAGTCAGAACAATTGCAAACATGTTAATAGCACCAATTTGATCTCACACAGTTCAAATTGCCTCCAAAATTAGCAGTTAATGCTCATATATGTTAAATAAATCCTCTGTATCATGATGAACTTTTTATCAACCAGAAATGTTAAATTGTAAAAACGGTGGGAAATTAGAATACAATAATGGAGCTGAGACTAAGGAAACACGTTCTTCAATTAGTGTGCTCATGCATGTCCTGCTTCTCTGCTAAAATGCTATAGATTGAAAAATACTCTTCTCTGGAGGTTATTCTACACCTCAGTGAAGTTGTTCATGAGTCAGAGATTAAAACCTTAAAGGATGAGGGAGCAGCACCGTTCAAACCTCTGCTGATGGATAGATCAGTCACTGGGAATGCAGTTTGGTCCTTATCAATAACACCACTGTAAGTAATGTGAAAATTGCATGTTATCCCACTAGGTACAGGTGAAACAAACAACTTCAATGAATGTATGACTGGGTTTCTTTGCAGCAAAAAATAAAACATTTTCCTAACTCCTGCAATTGCAGCAGCACTGTCTGCTGACCAGCTGGCTGTAGCTGTACTGTGTCAGGAGTGGGTTTAGTGCAGGCAGTAGATCTGCACCATTGAATATTAGGTACCAGACTTTTCCCAGTGTGCTCTCTGCTGGCATGGATGTCAGCAGCCATAGCCTAGGATGTCTGTGACTTGGTCACACAGGCCAGGTAAATCCTTGGTATGGAATTGTTCTGCACAGAGCTGTTTGGCACTGAACAGCACACAAAGCCTGGAAATGGCTCGTACATTTCTTTAGATCTTCATGTCTTCCCAGTGCTTAGCACTGAATGTCCCCTGATTTTATTCTCCAGCAGACATTTCTAGTTTTCACATGGTCTTTGCCTGGGCTCTCACCTACATCATCCCATCTCCTGCTTCTGCCACTCCTCTGCAGAACCCACTGCTCTCATCCCACATCCTCCACCCTGGCTTTGGTACTGGCCAGAGACTTTGATCTGTGTGGCGTGTGGGAGGTTTTTCTGTGTCTCCTGAAGAAATCTAGAGAAATCTTCACTAGGAGAGTCATAACCCCTTCACAAGACATTTTCTCCTCATAACTAAGAAAGGCATGAGTTATTTCTACATCCACAGAAGTGTCCCCATGTCATGATACCTGACAAAGTTCACACAGCGACAGCCGGAACATTCTTAAAATTTTTACTTTATCTATAGCTGAGAGCTCACTTGTATTGATTTTTGGGTCTCATCTTTACAACTCCTCTGAAGGTCTGGATGTACCTGTTAAATTCAGACAGCTCAGAGTGTGGTGCAGTGTGCTCGGTGGTGTGTGCCTGGCTGGCCAGCAGGTGGTAACCAGCAGCTGCTCTTCCCACAGGAGACTCCTCTGTCTCCAAGGGATGCAGTGTGAGGCACTGATATTCAGTGGCAAGAAGGAGCATGGAAATCGGTAATACTGAGAAGAAGAGCTAGAAATAACCAGCAGTAAATTAGATCTGATCTTGTTAGATGATATGTTGAGGGGGGAAAACGCCCAGCAGGATTTTATGCTTCAAATGTAGGCTTCTGAACACACAGCTGTGACATACTTACTCCTCATCTAGCTCTAGGGATGGCAGTATCTAGAATAATCCAGTGTTCCTACAATGGAATATACATACACCCCCAAAGGGAAAAACAGTCAGCCCATCAGGCATGGAGAAGTGTACTGTTTAGACAGTCTGCAAATAAAAGGCTAACAGAGTCCCATGGATTTGTATCTGAATTACATGTGGACAGAAAATAGCTAAGAGAAGAAAACATATTTTTTTTTGTCAGAATGATGTGAGCACACCTAATAAGGAAAATGAGTAGAATAAAGTTGTTAGTCAAATGGGACAAGATCTTCTCAAAGCAAGAAGGCAGCAGCTCCTAAGTGGAATTATTGGAAGTCTCCAACACATTAAAAGATTGGATAAATCTTTAATGTAGAGGAATACAGAGATGGATAAGATACCAGAAGCTCAAGCAAAGAAGAGCTAAAGGTGTGATGTCCAGTTCCTTTGTTTGCCTTTGTCTGGTAAAGCAAGAAGATGCAGTAATGCTTTGTTTTTCAAACACATTCTAGGAGTCTTGTGTCATGAAGCAGTGCATCAGCTCAGACCTCTGTGCTCAAGCTCACAAATAACTGTGCCTGACTCTTGAAATTTGCCAAGTAAGCTAATTTTCTCCTCAGGCATCAAAGTCTATAGCTGAGACTTAATAGTCCAGGAGCTACCACTAAAAGAAGAACTATAAGATATATTTAGAGTTTAATCATCCAAGTAATCATTGCAAAGATGGTATGGCCCTGTCTGTACACAGACACAGTTCTCTTCTGTGAATCTTGAAATGACCAAGTTAAGGATGATGCCTGTTAAATGTCATCAAATGGAACAATTTAATGGATGATAGAATAATTGAATAATTTAGATTGAATAGGATTTCAGAAGGGCATCTTGTCTGTTTTCTTGCTGGAGCTATGGTCAACATTACATTCAGACCTTAGCAAGTTTTTTATTTTACAAATGTTTATCCAGACTAACAAGTACAAGTACTTTTGTGAGCAATTGAGCAACAAGTGTCCCTAAAACATACTGAGAAATCTGATCTTAGTAAAAACATTCTCCTAAACTCACAATTATTTGAGTTTAAATAGAAAGAGAAAGCATTTCTGTAAACTGATAGCACTCACCTTCTTCTGCTGAAAGTGCATCTTTTCCTACACCAGCACAACACCTAGATAAGAAGTTACCTCAGCATCCCTTGAGCTCAGACATATCCTTGTTTCCTGAGGTGGGAGAATTTTGACCCCAGTTAAACATGGTGAGGCTGTCCCTCATCCCTTAGGAAGAGTGTATAAAACCACAGTTCAAGTTGTCATATGGGAGTTTGCAAACCCCAGATCCTGTAGAAACAGAATCCAGGGAGTTTGTGGCTTGCCTGGTGTCTCTGCACCAATAACCTGCACTTCAGTGTGTTCCCACTATAATGCTTTAAGACCTTTTCCTGTGTCCCCAGCTGCACTCTTTTTGTATTGTTTGCCCTTTCTCTACCAGTTTTCTTCCACTTTTCTTCTTGTCTTCTTACCCCTTTTTGTCCCTCAAGGCGCAGCGTTGCAGCCGCCAGCAGAGCCTGATTTAAGGCTACCATAGTACAGTGAACTGTTTAATTCTCCTAGACATTTCCCTATGGCAACTATCCATAAAAATTTGTTTTGCTGAGGGCATTTCATGTCATCTAATATAGAAACAAAACAGGAAATCTTATTTAAGGTAAGAAGGCTGTGCACTTCCCATATCATAAGCATGATGCTAAACTCATCTTGACTATCACAGATTTTCAGTTTTTCTCTCAGATTATTTCTCCTTCTTGGCCCTTATTTGAACAGAAATAACTTCTCATATTCTTCCACCCATGAAGTGAGGCAGTCACTTCAAAGGAACCTTTATTCCTCCTGAGTGATGCTCAACAGCGATGTTCTTCTCCTCCTTGAACTGGGTGCGTCAGGAAAACAGTTTGGACAATACCCTCTGTTGTCTCAGTAGGAGAGAACAGAGCAAAGGCTTGCATTAATATTGTGAATGGATCTCAGGAATCTTCCAGAATAAGGAAATCTACTAGTAATGTATTTTCAAGGCCAGTGAAATCAGGCTCCATTTACAACTGACGAAACCACAAGAACACCATTCCCAAATTCCTTGCACGTTAATTTTTGCTTTTATTTTTGTTTGATCTTTCCCCTCCTTTTCTCCCAGGGGTATTGTTTGCAGAAAGCAAGGGCCACTGTATTATTTACTACCATAACTCCATACACCTACCGTGTATCTCAGCTACCCACCTAGACTTTTATTTATAGCTATTGAAAGTCAATATTTCCAAGGTATAATGTAGCCCCTTCTATTCAGAGAGCTTTAGTATCTGCTCTTACTGGACACTCTTTGTTCAGGAGGTGTCATTTTATCTCAAAGCACTCATCCACTCTTACAGATGTGTCCCTGCTTTGAATCCTGCCCTGTCCAACTTAAAGCTGCTAATTTCCTTAGGGTAAGAAAAAGCAGGGTTTTGGCTTTTAAAACCTCATTTCTGTTTCACTTCTTGAGTCACATGATGAGTGCCAGCATGGTCTCATGCTGAACTATGCATTTCAGTGCCTCTCAGAGCTTTGTGAAGAACTGCTTGGTTCATGCAGCTAAAGAATCATGGCACTGGACAGGTTTCTCTTTTCAGTTTGTGTTTGGAAAAAATTGTCTTGTGAGTTGAGATACCACAGGAATAAATGCTACAGTGTTCATTGCATAACAAATTCATCTTCATTACAAGCCACTATTCCTTTACATGGACAGATTACAGATATTTTTCTTCATCTGGGCAAGAGGAGCAAAAATGTAAAACAGTTTCTTTCCTTCTTGCAAGAGAATAATCTTGAAACAAATCTGATATCATAGGAAATACAGTTGTCCCTCAAACACATTATAATAACTACATGGTCCTTTCTTAGACGTTTTTGAGAACTGGACCAGAACGCCAGGAATGAATGATTCCACCCCTTCTAGTCTATACATAAAATATATCCCAGCTGGCACAGCTCTTGCTTGCAGCCTAAGCTTTTGAAATTGGGTGGTTATCGTGAACTCTGTGTCTGTTTATGTTTATTTAAGCAACACCTTGATCCCTATACATACTCTTTTAACTTTTGCAAGTTTAAAGAAAGGCTTGGAAATATAAACCAGGCACAGTGGAAAGCAGCTGCCTGAAATGCAGCTTTGGAGCACGCAGCAGGCTTCCTGGGAAAGACAACCTGTGCAGTAGCACTTGGGAATACAAGGTGCTTCGGAGCAGTTCAGGCCTATATCTTGTAATGTATGGCCTTACTGTCTTCAGAATTTCCCTAAAATCAGCTATTTTGTTCACCATAACACACTCTGCTAGATTGTTACTGAGGCAGCAGCTACGTGACCGGTGTGAAGATGTGAGAATTATTCGAACTGAGTACATTTTTCCAATAGATAATGGATTTGATTAATGTAGCCTCTTCATCTTCGAATTGAATGTAATGTCCATCTGCAGATCTGTCTTACATTACTACCTATCATGCAGCACATATACACATCATTTTCTCGTTATTAAAATTTACTTGGTGATTTTTGTTAATATATTTTTCCATTTCCTTTGGCCTCATTATGAAGGAGTCATTGACTATACGTAGCTTGTCTAGCCATGAGGTCTATTAGAAACTACTAAAGCTTTTTCAGAGAAGATTTATAACCAAACAAAATAACAGATTCTTATAAAATGTCTTCTTTTTATTCCTATCCTCATGGATCTTGCAAAATACTGACCTGTACCAATATCACAGCTATGTTAAGTGTAACATATATATCTATATTGTCCTTGATTCATTAGGATTTTGATTGCTTGAATGACATTTTGTTCAACAATCTAACACAAAGTTTAGTAAAAACATCCTTTTAAAATTAAACTGTCATCAAACAGTGTCAAATATACCATCACTTTCACTTTTTTGCTCTGAAATAGCTGCAATCATTAAGCACTCTAACAATATGAATCTACCAGCCCTCCAAAACATCTTTATCAGAGTGGTGCTGTGTTTGCCCAAGCGGATGGGTATTTAGAAAGGCATAAAGTAACCCAAATGGTGATATTAGGTGTTATATAACTGCTCTCCCACACATCATCCTGCTCTGAAAAGCAAAGCTCTGTCTCTTTTTGTCATGCTTAATGTTTCGTTTGCAACTGACTTTCTGAAAATGCTTCCATCAACAATTTTAGAGTTTGCTCTCTACTGATAATCCTGCAGTAGATAATCATGCATGTTTCCTGCAGAGACAGTGTGGATAGAGGGCACACATAGCAGAATATAATTATGCTTCCCTGTAGAGAAGCATTCCCCAAGAACTTGTCACCTGGCCCAGGAAGCCTGGCAGTGGCTGCTCAGTTGTGTCTGCTAGAATAAAAGTCCAATTTGTTCTTGGTTAGTTACAAACATCTATTATAATCTTCTGCATCTGCTTATGTATCTGCTTATGACCCCTTACATATGTAATTTATCTATTTTAAGCAGAGAGCAGTGTGACTTCACTAACTTTTGTATGAGGCAGGTGCATATATTCTGTAAGATTTCCCACTACTCCATCTCCCCTATCATAAGGCAAGAAGGGACAACATTATTTCTATTATTGTTATTGGTATTGAAGATGTTTTGCATCTCTTTGTGTCCCCCAGTGTTGACTGGAAGGTAGAAGGCGTTATCTGTGTGCTTTTCCTTTAATCCAGAAGGTAACATTGGTAAGTACCCCTTGTGTTCTGTGACATCCTTAAAATTCTCCATTTGTGCAATATTGGGGGGCACGAATATCTTGGGTTTCCTAGACAGGTCATTGCTTTTAATTGTGTCTTCTATCTTACTAAGCTCAATAAAAGGGAAACGATGGTCAAAACCAGATTCCCTTTAAATGCTAAGACTTGTCAGATTATAATGTCTTCCACAGTGATGTATACTATTAATACCTTACTCTTAATGATATGTAGACAAATGAAAAAAAAAGGTATAAGTTTCATCAGGTTTTGGAAAACATTAAGTATCAGAGAAAGTATCCACTTCTGAAGAAATACAGTTTACATAACGAGTCCTCAAAAAGCTTTGCTGGAACTTTTCCAGAGGGGCAAAAGTACATATTTAATGACACAATAAGAAAGTGAGAGACTATTGCATTAAAAAAATTAAATTCTCCTTTTCTTCTGTACCTTTCTTGACCTACAAGTCAGCAACTTGTCTACTCAAGAAATATCTGAAAGCACTATGCAGTCAAACTGCTGAGGTACTGCATATAAAACTCAATAAATAGGTCTTGATAGTCACTGCTCTTGTTTTATAGAATATATAGCACAAATTCTTAGGAAACCTTGCATTAGTTGAACAAAGAAAAATTGTGATTTTGCAGTGCTACAGGACCATTAATGTTCCTATACTGGCTCATATTTATGATACAGTAAATCTGTTGGTGTTCCTCTTAATTCTTCTTCTTCCATCTTCCCTGCTTTTTATCTAATTTAAATCTAAATGTAACAACATGGCATTTACATATCTGTACTTCAAGCACAAGCATGTATAAACATTGTCCTTGCTCCTTTTTCAGGAAGGATTTCTCAGTCTCTGGGGTATGATTGCACTCTGTAGTGTGTGTCAGTTAAATTTGTCAAATCTCCAGAACAATGGCAACATCGCTATTCACGTCTCCTTGCAAATCCTGTGCAGAAATAAACAGTTTCTGCAGCTTAGCTCGCAGGAATCAGCGATGTGCTGTTCCAGTGAAGTGGTGAGTTATAACTTCAGGAGCTGTGAGTGCACCCATTGCAGGCACTCTTGCTGTCTCCTGGGGAGCTCTGCGTGACCACGGGGCTGGAGCAGAGCAGCCTGAGAGAGCCTCAACCCTTGCTTTGGGCACTGAGCACTGCAGGGTCCTGAGGATGACACCAGAGGAAGGAAACAGCCCCTCCCAAGAGCATCCCAGGGCCTGTGCTCTGGGCTCCAGCTCCTCTGGGTGCGTCTCCAAGCAGCTCCATCCGTGTTGGCAGCAGCAGGAGCCTCCAGTGCTGAGTGCCCCGCGCAGCGCCTCGCTCTGTAAACAAAGCAAAGCCCTCTCACCTATCATTTGCTTCTCCACTTTCCTTTTGGCCAAGGTCAAACAATAACTCAATGAGCACAGGATGTGCTGCTGGCTTTCTTCTCACATGGCTGATGTGATGGAAGCGTATATCTGAAGGTTTCTTACTTAGATCACTAGGGCAATGGCTTTATTGCTTTCTAAGTCCATCACTGACAAAGGGTTTACAAAGACCTCCATCTTTCCAACAAACTTGCTGCCCTCAGGCTGCTAAAAATGCTGTCAGTCTTATTGTCAGCCAATAAATTCAGTCCTCTGCATTTTCATTATTCTCTGCTGTTGTTTTTAAGACACTTAAAGACATTTAAAACACTCCTCCAGTGGGAGTGCTTCTTTGTATTTTTACTTTTCTGTGTTTTGTTTTAGTTAAAAGGCTTGATAGATTTAGGGCAGATATCTTCAATATTTTTCATTAAAAATGTAACCCCTGGTAGATAGCTTATGTTATTTTTCCACTACTTGACTCAGTGACTGCAAAGATTAAATACTGCACCTAAAGAAAACTGCCCAAAACATGTTACCTATTAATTAAAGGGTTATGACAATCCTGAGACTTTATTATGAAAGTGTTTCTGCTACAGATCCCAAATGGAATTTAGTTTGTCCAGGGTCCAAGCATGCCTGGTTAATGCATATACTTTTTGTGTTTTTTTTGAAAAGAGTGAATAATTTTCATGTCCTCTGTTGTCTTTAATTCAAACTGGGATTGGGAACAGAACTGCTGTGATGCACAGAATGTCATTTAAATCTTGAAGTTTCAGGGTGTACCAGGTGGTCATATTTAGCTCTCAGAGCCATCACCATGAGTGATGGTACTTTTGTACTGTGTCTCTTGGCCTGCAGAGCTCATGACCTGCTGGAACAGGTACCACACAGAGTGAGCATCCTCCCTCTGCCCTATTGAAAAAGCACCTGCAAACCAAGTCAGTGCTGCTCTCAATCCTCCTAACTGGGGACAGATGGTTAAGAAGAGCCAAATCTCTGCAGAAAATCATTTATTTGTGTTATGTGAAATAACTTCTGGAAAAGAAATAGAAGTAGAGGACAAACCCCTCAGATGTTCAGTCCGCCACTTGTCTTGTTCAGTCCACAGTCTTGTCTCTGTCGTGCTGCTTGATACAATCGTGTTTAGTCAAAGTATGTTCAGCCACACAGTGTGTGAAAACTAAATTTTCTGGTGTCTGGGAACTGGTTGATGTCAGCTCTTCAGGCCTGAGCTAAGCAGCTCAGAGGAAGTTCAGCAGCCCAATCCTTCATGTCTGAGGGTTCTGAGGTCAGAAGGAAATGGCTTGGTGAGTTTTGTTCTTAGAGAGCTGAGTAATCCTGGGGTAGACATTTTGGGGTCTCTTTTTGGGTTGTGCATTGAAAGGCCTCAGCTTTTATTTATTTGTGTGTCAATGCTCCTTTTTGAACCCCCGAGTCACATCTGGAAACCTGGGCAGAAGCAGCACTGCCTGTATTAAAATACTTGGCAGTAAGTTAGCACTGTCTATGCAAGAATATTCTAGTGCTTCACAAACATTAATTACATTTTACAGACCCTCTGAGGAAAGATGGAAAGATAACTGCTTTTGGAAGACATGCTGATCTTGTTGATTGACTGTATGCTGAAAGAAATATAAAATCAACTTTATGTTGCCCAAATATATAACCAATGTAAAGTTAAAAGAAAAAGCAGTAAGATTCCAAACCCTGCTGCTCCAGTACCAGAGAGAATGAAATGAAAATCAGTTGTGACTAGAAAGGAGTACTTTGATAACTGGGGATATCACTTTACATATGCTACCTGATGGGTCTCCTTTTTGTCCATATATATGACACTGTTTTGTCTAATTATCCCTGACATTCCTTTTGAGCTTTATTTTTGTTTTGTATATGCATAATGGAGAAGAAAGGTCTGCCAGTCCCTGGGAATCATGTATAATTCAGAAAAAACTATTAGCCCTTTGATGGATATAAAGCATATTTAAAACGTAGGTACAGAGCAGCAAGCAAAATAAGAAGGGGAAAAAAAGAAATGCAAATAACGTGCTCAGCATATCACATACAGATCCATGTTCTCATGTTCAATAACTGCCTGAAAACATTAAGTACAGCACGGGTATTGGCCAGCATGAAGGAAAAGAGGAAGCTCATAGGAATGCCTGCAGGGAAGTGTGAGATATCATAGGATCTTGTCCAAACCCATTCTCCCAGCCATGCTCCGCTCAGTTCGTGGTGTGGGGGTCAGCACTGGGCTCCTGCCACGCTTCCCTGGAAGCCTGAGCCTGGAGCAGCTCATTCCTTGCCTGTTGTCATGATCCCCGTTCCCAGCCTGCCCAGAGAGAGACACTCTGATCTTTAGTTTCCAAGCACAACGGAGGAATCGGCAGATGTTATTAAGACAGAAACAGATTTTAAATTACACGTCTGTTTAGTCATTCTTTTACTACAGTCCCCTTTGCAACACATTGCTCTCTTATTATTGCTTAGACATTTCTTCTAATGATAATAGAATCCTTTTGGGTTTTCAGCACCTGTGTGAAGGATGTGGTTACTAATTTGGAATAAGAGTCAAGCTGCTGGAAAACATCTCACTTGGGGTTAGATCCATGTTGTGTTTTAACAGAAAGAAAGAGCCCTTGGTACTTTTATGGGTTTTACTCACAGGAAAAAGATATTACAGAGCTAATGTACTATGATTTTACTCATTTAATTAGAGATGGAACAGTGCATTGGACCAACTAAAATCGATAAGCTCTGAATTAGTGAAACAGGTACTTTGGATGGTACAAGCACCAGTGTAACACAATACATGATCAGTCTAAATGGGGAGCCTGCCAAACAAAATCATATTTGAGTTGGTTGTAAAATGAGAAGGTTATAAGAGAAATGGTATTTGTGCTCAGTCTGTGACCGTATTTTTTTGGTGCAAGGAAGGATGATTGAGCTTTGTTTGGACCAATAATATATGGGTGGCATGGGGCAGCAATCTATGGAGTCATTTGCTTTGTACAGGGAAATATCACAGTGACATAACTGACAAATATATTCATGGTCTGATCCCTGATAATTCCTGCATGGCACTCGGAGAGACTTTGGCATTAATAATCTAAGCAAGCACTAGCATTACAACTTTTGAAGCAAGTAACTCTTTGTGAGATACAAGGTGTGTATAATAATATATGACAAATAAAATATGATAAATAATATATGATAAATTATTGTATCTCCTTCCTCCTTCCTCAGTTTCTAAATTACAGTGAATTCCTGTGTTGCTGTGTTTGTGAGCACAGCTTGAAGTTGGGAGTTCTTGCCCCTTCAGACTGGGCTTGTGAACTTCTTATCACCTGTCAGCACAGGCATGATCCAGGTTGAGTTCCATGCAGATTTTATTGTGCCTCGATGTAGGTCCCAAAATGAAGGGGAAACATCTTCACAAATTAATGTTAAAGTAGTGAGATGTCATTGTTTTATAAGGAGCAGGCTGAGTTCATGCAGTGTCTGAACATGACTGTGCAGCCTTGATGTTTTGCTGTGGGCTTAGCTGTCCTACCACCAGCTTTGGTGAATGCTCATCCCATGGCCTCCAATTGCCCTGCTGTTCACAGGACCTAGAGTTCTTGACACTCTCTGAAGCAAGAACTCTGATTGAATCTGGTGGTGAGTTTTGAGCATTTGTGAATCGTGGAATGGAGTGGTTGTGAGGCTGAGGGTGCAAACCATGGATTCTTCCTGCTGTAATCTCTATTATTGAAGCACACAACTCAGCCATGGTTTTCTCGAAGTCGAAGCAGGCAGGGGATAGCTGCATGTTCTACAGAACAGCAGTCTCTCAGCTTATTTTTAAAGCTTGAGATGATAATTAATGAAGAGAGTAACACTGAATTTTAATTGGGCTGTAATTATAATACAGCAATTTATAAAGTGAGACTTTCAAGACTGTTCATCCCCTACAGCATTTTGTTCCTCAGCTATATCGAACTATAAAAGTTAGAGGGAGATAAATAATTGGTTCTGAAACATACTTATCACAAGTGGGTGAAGTGTATTTGTGTGTGTGGGCACGACTTACTATGACTGATGTGGAAGAATCCCCTCTGTGTCAGATCTGATAGCCTGAGGAGCAGGCATTTGCTAATAAACAGGCAGAGCTGACACTGGAGCAGCACTGGACTTATCAGAAGTCAGGAGACTTCCAGCTGGATCCAGCCCATGCCCTGAGACTCATGGAGAATCTCAAATAGGAGCCCCAGAATTGCCAAGAATATGAGTGGGATAGATGCAGGGATTTCCTTCCCCAAAATGTTACAAGCTCCATCTAAGGGAAACTTCAGTGCACCTAAACTTGGATTGGCCAAGAGAGAAAACAATGAACTTGATGTAGTTCCATAGATAGTGGTCTTCTTAATTTGGCTTAGATGTCAAGGAATTGCAGATCAAATCTCTTTCCCTTATTTGGATTTTTGTGTTAACAGCATGAACAGTGGTGTTTTGCTGCTGCCAAAAGGTGTCAGAATTTATGAAATTTATGAAAGGGAAAATCTCAAAAATGTCCACTGCTGGGCTGGCTCAAGAGATAAGATGTTTATTTCAAATACCCAACCATTTGAAGATCTTGATCTCAGATTCTCCTGTGAGATCTCTAATTTTTCTTGCCTCCAACTGGGCTGGAAATGTTAGAAGGGTGGATTTTCCTGTGGTGTGGAAGAAAGATGCAAGAATGGTGTTATTACTTGCTTCTGTCTTTATTTGTAAAATTCCATCTGCAAATGCTGCTTTTCCTCAAGTAAAGGCAGTCTCTAGGAGAAAAAGATGGAAAGATGGCCAGCTGGTCACAGTAGGGGTCAGCATTAAGGATTCCTGCAGGAGGAAGGTAAAAACAATTACCTGTCTTCAGGTAGAAAATGCCCCAAGAAAAATAGTAATAGTGAAGTCCATAATCCAAGTTGAATTATGAAACAGGTCAGGTCTAGAAGGCTGGAGAGACCCCTGCCTTCAGCTAACTCATTAACAAGCCTCCCATCTCCCACAGGAAATTTCTCTTATTTACTGAGTTCTCAATCCTGAAATTACAAATAATGGAGAAAAGTAAATACCTAAGTATGCTGGAACAGGCTTTTAAACCTGAGCTTGTAAAAGCAAGTTGAGGAGCTGGAATCCCACCACTGCAGATCTTCGGGAGAAATTTAGCAAAATATTTGGAATGGAATAGCAGGTATCCCATGAGAGATACCTAAAGTAGTTAAATTACAAAGGACAGACCTGCTTTTCTATGATTTGTGGTAAAACAAAATTTTGCCATTCCTTGGGCTATATTTAAAGACGTAACCATAATTTTCTAGCAATTGATAATAAAGGGATTTCCAACTGAGCTTTTCTGGAAAACACTGTGGTCTAATTTTGGTAATTTCTCAAAAGGAGTGAGGAGAAAAACGAAATATCTACAAATGCCTCAAGCTGAATAAAAAAATGTCATTTTAAATTGTTGTCCTGATGGGAATACAAGACACCTTCATGAAAGACCTCCCTCTCTCTTCACTCACACACACAAAGTTCCACCACTAATTCTGCATTAGCCATTTCTGCTTCACACAAGGAAATATTCCCCTGGGAATCTTTGCATATACCAAAAGATAAAGCTCCGGATACACAGAAAGCAATATAGGTGGTTATTGCAACTGTTATTTTGTATGGTTGCATTTTTTTTTTTGCTTCTCCCATAGAAATTAATCATGTCAGTATAATGTGGAGTCAGAGGCAGCTTTTCTGTGTAGGAATTGAAAATATCTGAAGTGACTGACATTTGGTGGAAGGAAAAAAGAACAGAATATAAATCTTTCAGAGATGAAGCCTTCTACTCAATAAAGTAAACAGTTTTTAGGAAAGAAAAACATGTTTCTTTGGTGATGCTTGATTATGATTTCCTTTATTGTCAGCTGGCAGAGGGGGGTTAATGCATATTGTTTTGTCTGGGAAGGGGTTCTGCCTCTTCTGTACGTGCAACAACAAAATTGAGAATTATCTCAATTTACCATGGAGAACCTAATGAATTCAGACAGCACGAACATGTCATTTCCAGTAAGGACTGGAAATGTGTTTATTTGCTTGGTTCATGGTGTCATGAAGCTGTGTCTATTCTGGAAACTATCAAGGCTATGCAATTTGGCTGCTGATAGAAAAATTTCCTTCCATTATGTTTCCTTTCTTTCATGTAGAAGCGTTTAAAGTTATTGAAATTAGTAAAAATGCTTCAGTTTGTTTCTTCAGATGTGTCAGTTAGCAACAACTCAGTGTGCAGCTGCCACTCATGTTTAACCAGGCAAGTGAGCAAGTGAGCCAAGAAAACAAAATTGTGGTTGCGTGTGCTGACTGGTTAAAATTTGTGTTCTTGGTACAGTTTCCATTCTTTCAACTCCTACAGGAATTGGGCATGGACACTGTGATATCTAGATGGGTTTTCCACCAAGAGGAAAAGCTTAATTAGGCTGCAAGTAGCAGCAGAATGTATTCCACAGAGCTCCACCGTGGGTGACACCATGTCTTGAACAACTCTGAGCCTCTGGGTGATAATTAGGAAAAATTTGAGCTCACACTGTCTTTTATGGTAACTGTAAGCACTTAACAAATTCACACTAAACACAGCCAGGTTTATCACGTGCTCCCTTACCAAGGCTTACAGCAAGAACTGGGCTGGGGTGGATACTCTGATCTGAGGCAGCGCTGGGAGCAGCACTAGCTCACTGAAACGCCCCAGGAAAGGTCATCTGCCTAATTGCAGCCAGGTTCAGGGGTGCACTGTGGGCCTGGAGCCCCTGAAGAACAAAGCCTTGAACAGCACAATAAAACAAGATTACAGCATTGCCAGGAGATATTATTAAGAAATTCAAAAATACTGCTTGCAGGTGGCGTAAAATCAAGCTCTGGAAAATGTTGCTATGGTTAAGTCAGACTGATGAGGATAAAGACCCTTTGTACAGAGGGAAAGCTAGGACAGGAAAGACAAAAATGATTTGGAGTTGAAGAGTAGATGTCTGATGTCAGACTGCTGCCAACACAGCCTTGATCTTCCAGCTCTCCATATCTCCCTGCTTTTCATCACCTCTAGCATAAAAAGGCCAAAATGTTGCACCATTAGAGTCTGCAGTGCCTGTAAACATGGGAAAACCGTTACCTGTGAGCAATAATCGTTTTGGATATTGCAGAATAATACTGAACACCTTTCAAAATGCATATACACGTAAATCTGGTGTGCATATGCATATTTGAAACAGTTGCTAATCAGCTTTAATTGCTCAGGTCTGTGCTTTTAGAATGTTTCTTAATGTTGCTTCATATTCTTTAAAATTCTACAACAATTTGTTGAAATATTATCGTCATCTTTGACTAGTTTAATGAACATAGACCATATGGAGAATCTAATATGCTGCATGTTCATGCAGGAGATGAAAGCCAGCAGTAAAACCCAACACCATGACAACTTTTTAGCAACAGAATATCAGCAAGAATTTTCCAGGATTTTGCAGGACTCTGAAATGGTTAGTTAAGGAAAAATCTCCTCCTGGCAGTGAGAATTTTTTTGTTTGTTTGTTTCCCACAGATGTAATTTCTTTTTAATTATTGTTTTTGTCTTAAAGGATTGATTTATTTATTTTTTTGACAACAAGGCTGTGAGAAAGTGATAGTCTACCTATTCTTACTAAAACAATATGGGGTACTGGATTTATTTTAGTGTGCAAACTCGATTAAAATGAAATTAATCTCTGGAGTTTTAGTAACAATATTTGAAATATCTTTCTTTTTATTATCACTTCCCCAGAAAATATTGTAGTGTCAATTTATTGAGGGCTTTGACATCTCCAAGAAAAGTTCTTGTAAAAATGCAGGTAAGGAACGCTTTGACATAAGAATTGGTTTAGAAGAGATTATATGTTAACATACTGAAGCTACTCTTTAACTAAAAGATCATAATAACCCTGTTAATTAAGAAATTTAAAAAATTTTCTATTTTTTTTTAATATTCAGATTTCTACTGTAAGGTTTTTGTGTTCGTGTGAGTGTGGGTATTTTTTTACTATTTTTAGTTTCTGTTGGTTTTGTAATGAAGTGCGAGATTAATTTGCGGTAATTACTTGACAATAGTAATAAGTGCTGATACTGCTTTGCCACAGATGTAAAGGAGTGATTTGTATATCTAGGATTGGAAACCTTAATATGCAGATCACTTACAAGCTTGGAAATGCTTGACAACGGAAATAATCATGTAAAACTGAAGTTAGAAAGAGGAGAGACAAAGAAATGGATGAGGTAAACAAATTTTAAAGCTTTCCTCGGAGTAATGTTTTTGTCAGATTTTCTTGCTATGCCAGGTCATGCTAAAAGTAAAGAATTTGTGTCAAAACCGTGATGGAAAAGTGCTTTGATAATAGAAGATTAGCTCTGTCTTGTTCTTTTGCTGAAGAAGGGCCAAAATGATTTGTAATAATTTGAAGGTCAGGTCAGAATCAAAGTTGGTAAAAGGATCAGAGGCCATGTGATTCACAGTCTGTGAGGCTCTTACAGATTTCCCAGCTCTGGCTGTGGGGCTCTGTGTTACTGGAACCTGGGGAGCTTAAGCCTCTTGGATGCTGCTGTTTCACTGGGCTGGCTGACACAGTCTGCAAATTAATTAAGGGTATAACTGGATTGGCACTGAGTTTGCATCCTCACAGGAACACAGTCAACTTCCAAACAGATTGCTTCTGCCCCCAGAAGCTTTGTTTCCAGGTATAGCCCAGAAATCAGCATATTTGCTTAGGAAATGATTTTATTTCTGAGTAGTTGTCACAAGGAGCTTGCTATAAAATTCTGCTGTGAGTTAATATTCTTGGAATTTAGTTTAAGACGCTGGTCTCGGCAGAAACTTGTTATGCAAATAATACCCTCCAGATGTGAAGTGTATTGTGGAAAATACTAAAGAATTCATCTCTATGAGTGCAGCAAGAATGTACAAAGTAATCTGTGCAACGTCTTTTTCAACAAGAAACATAAAACAGGAATAAGAATTGAAACCCAAAAATGTACATTGTATTGGTCTCTCAAAGCTTTGAACCTGCCCAAATTTTGAACAGGGATTTTTCCTGATACTTTTCCTGGAATCAGTTCCTTATAAAACAATGTAAATTACTCAGGGATCGATTCACCTATAGAATCCATGCACTCCTATTAGATGGGCACATGAAATGAGAAAAGACAGACTGGATACTAAAGAACTCTTAATGCACCATTGGCTTGGTTTTAGCCCATAGTGAGTCAGAGAGGTGTGAAAGCCTAGAAACTAGCAATGAGATCTTATCCATTTCAAGATCATTTTTATATAATTTGGAAACTGAAAAATGAAACTCTGAGTATTTGTTTATATTGAAAGGTAAATGCCCTCCTCAGTGACAGGTTTTGTCTTGAAACAGAGCAGAAAGGACCCTGAAAATATATCCAGCATAGCAATCAGCTTTGAAATCTTCAGAGATCCTGTTGCAACATGTGAAAATTTTGATCGCTTTTTGCAGCAATTATAATATTTTAGGAAAACAAACAAAAAAAATAGCCCTACACTGTACCAGGGCTTAAGGCTCAACCATGCTTCAGAAATTGTGGTGATTTCCACCCTCTGTTGTGCCACAAACCCCCATCTCAAGTCAGGATGTAATTGTGTGGCAAGAGGGATGAACATGGTACAGGCTGCCAGGATACAGCAGAAGTGAAGTGAAGAGTTCAGTGAGGAATGTTCAGTCCCAGCTCACAACTTGTTTAACAAATACCAGCACTGCCATGCTCAGGGCTGCCCCAGCAGGATGGGGACCCTCACCACCTCTGCAGCCTCAGCTTCAAAGGCCATGACTGAGAAATCTTTCTAAGAAGGCTGATGAGATGATGTCAGCAATTGTCCAAGTCCGAAAGTGTTTATCAGCAATATTTTACAAAGTTTTGCCAGTCCTTCAATAGATCTCTGAATTGGTCCTACAGTTAGTTAACCAGAAGAACTCGTGATGCACTTCATACAAAATTCTGAACCCTGAACAAAGCTGCTCATAAGCCACTAGCTGGAATATACTCTCATCTTCTACCTTAAGAGGGTTTTGTTCTTCTTCACATCATAATTGTAAGCACCTCCATTTGTTTCAGCCTGCTTATTTTTTTTTAATTTTTTAGCACAGAAAGGAAGATAGTTGCAACTCAGTAAACACATTTTTATGTGAGGCTTTTATATCTATCCTATAAAGCTCTCATTTGTTTCTTCTGCAGGCATAAAATTTTGTTTATTAAATATAATAATAATAATAATAAAGGAGACATAAGCTCTTTCTTAGCTGGCATTACCTCAGATTCCAGTGTATTTTTCCCCAGCCACACTTCATTATAGATGTATTTCCCAGTGCATAACCGGCATGTGTCACACTGAATGAAGGCTGGCTTCAGAATAACATGGCAGTAAGATGATTGCTCTTGGAACGCACAGTGACCTTACTCTGTAATTAAATGCAAAACCTGTGTGGAAAAAATTGGTGTTAAAAGTCTTAACTTATGCCCACCAGAGACTGGTAGTGCAGAGACAAATGCTGTCATATTAACCTCAGCTGTTAATTTTGGCACCAGAGGACTCCTGCCAGAGGTGGGGAAACCATGGGCTGAGGCTGGGGGTGGATTTACTTACAGAATAAGTAAAGGATAGAGCTTTATCTGACAAAACTTTTGTAATTTAATTGTCATAAAGGATATCAAACACTGATTCCTAGAATGGCATTTTGAGATGAGGAAGGAAAGAAGTTGGGAAGAAGTTTTTCTGAGATAAGAAAGAAAAAGGAGGGGACTGTGCCAAGATTTCTGGGTACCAGTGCACCTTGAACTCTTTCATAATTCATTTCAAGCATGATGGAAGATACCTTAACAGAATCAGTCCAATTATAACCTAACTAGAGATTACATTGCAATATTCCCCAGAAGTAAAACGTGTTTCAGGAAAGTTTGGCAATTTTTTTAATTCCTTTAGATTCACTTGAAAAGGTCTGAAATTAAGAAAATAATTTAAAATAGTAGTTTCTAACCCAGCTTTTTCAGTCAGTACATCATGAACATTTAGATACATGAACTGGCTTTCTACCAAGGTGAACAGAATGAAATTATTTTTAAAACCATTAAAAATGTATCATGTTTTTCAATTTCCCTTTGCTGTCCCCTGACCTTCTTAGGAGAAGTGAACAAAGTTTGTGTTCATCCAGGAGAGCTTGTAGACTTCCAGACCTGAAGTTTCTGCCATTCTTTGCCTGTAATGATCTATTTTTTTTTCTTGTAAGGTTACTTCCATCCCTACCAGCCCTTCCATTTACTCAGTTCTCATAAGTCATAGCCACATCATCTTTCAAATCAGCCCATCATTTCAAGGCTGTGAGGTGCAAGCTCCTGAGACAGCCAACAGGATCTGTTTGTCTGATACCCTCTGTGTCCTCTCTTGAACCTGCCCCCGCTTCCACAGCCATATTTTTGTTCTGTCTCCTGAGACAATTCACTTTTGAGCTCACCTGTGTCTTCTTTCTTCATGCACAACTTTGGGTTTTCAGAAAGGCCATCTCAGCCACCACCTGTCACTTGGAGGAGCCCACCTGATCTCCTTGTTGACCTGGCTTTAGAGTTACACAGTAAAATAGCAAACAGCAAAAGGAGCCACCTCAGTCACCAACTCAGCCAAGACCAAGGCCCTCTGAGATGTTCAGTGAAAGCTGTTGAGTTTCTTCTCCCACTACCTTTTAAAATCTTTAACTTCTGATCTTTGACTGTTTTAAGTTGAGGAAGCCTAATTTTGTAGCAGGTTCAGCTTAGAATGCTGTACATTGCTGAAGCACACAGTCAGTAGGAAGTGAATGGCTTTTGTCAACAGGTATTTTTGGCTGATGAACATAATGAATAAAGAAGTGTGAGCCTTGGCTGAGCATCACTGCTATCTGAGTTCATTTCAGTTTTGACATCAAAATGCTCTAAATAACCACGAAAATTATCTGGGGGACACCAAGAAAATGTTATGAAATTTTCTGTGGCCTTTCAAGCTCCTTTCACCTCCTTCCCTCACATCTCAGCAGAAATCTGAAGTTGTATCAATGGATGAGCTCTGAGAGTCCCCAGAGGCAGGTTAGGTAAAGCTGGAGGGTACTCCATTTGGTAGTCTTTCAAAGCCCCAGCAAAGACTTTAATTTTTTATTTTTTACTGGCACTCTCAGCCAGGGGTGTCCTTGTCTCCCTGCAGGAGGCTGGCTGAACAGAGGAGGCCACCACGAGGGAGGCCACTGCTGTCACCCTGCCTTGCTCTGTGATGTTTGTTTCCTGTTTCCATGGAATCCTCAGGTACTGGAAAACCCACCTGGTGTAGAGCATATTCCAAAAGGTTTTCACTGGGTTTGCAGTGAAGGAGCTGGGTGTGCAGCACTGCCTTGAAAGTCAGCTGGCTGCTGCTGTGAGATCAAACCTGTCAGGAGTGAGTTGCTCATCTTACAGGGAGGGTTAGGCTTTGATAGGCCACATCAAGTCTTCTTGGCTTGAAACTTTGCCTCTCCCTATCCAGCCAGCAGCCAGTAGAGAGCAATATTGCACACACATGAGAAATTAGTTCACTAAACTGCATTAGTCTAAGGGGAATTAGCTACTATAATTATTGTTTTCCTTCTCAGTGCTGCTGTAATAACTAAGCTATACATAAAGGAGTTTAAGCTTTGTTAATTTTTTCATTCTTCTCAATACTTACTTTTTATCTTGTGTGTGTGTAGTCATTGGCTTGTCAAACCTGAAGCTGACTTATTTGGTATTACATATTTGAAATGATTTATTCACTAAGAACCCACTAATGGGATGTAACACATAAAAATTAGATTAAAGAAAAAAATCCTTTAATCATCTAGTTGAATAAAGCTTTCTGCTTCTATGATGAATTTATATACGCTCTCTATTTTGTATAAACCAATATTATTTTCAGAATTCAATTTGGATTAGATTACCACAAAGGAGTCACAAAACTGCAATGCATGTACATAGTACATTAGGACTTCAAGATCTCCTTCAACTCATATTTTGCTGTCTCCTTTACCAAATTCAGTCCAAATTTTTCCCTGATATAATATCTATGGTATAAAAATACATATTTATATATATATATATATATATGAGTATCTATATAAAAATGTACAAGATGACTTAATTTCTGAAGTAAAATAACTTATTTCTCAATACCTGTACATAATCACAACTTTTTATCTGGATTCATTCAAGTAAAGAATGGATGATCAAACTTTAATTATTTATCTAATGCATCCTGAAGTCTCTGAACACGGTGTAGGAAAAAAATCAACTGGATGCACACTAAATATATCTATATAGCTTTATAATAGACCCTCTGTTTGTGTGACCCTCAATAAAAAAATAAAAATCACAGACCATAAACCACCACTGGTCTTCTTTCACACATCTATTCTGGAACAGAAATGATTCTGAACCAGAAGTGCCAACAGCTCTCCCGGTTCGGGTCCAGGCTGTGAAAATGCCCTCTGTCTCCCTGGTAAGTATTTCAGGTCTGGCTTTAGGATGTGAGCATCTGCTCCCAGGAGCTGCAAGCCCATCCCTTGCCTGACAGGAATAAGCCTAATGAAATGAAAGAGCAGTAAGATCAGCTACATTACTCAAGATTATTACTTTCTGCCACATTGTGTATTCATACTGTAATTTACCACCACAGGAGAGCCTAGAAACAAACTCAGGGTTTCACAAAGGCCTTTGTGGTGTTGTGGCTGTAATCAGAGGCAGCTGCACCCTAATGAGGGCAATCAAATCCCACACTCCAGTGTGCCTGGGGCTGCAAAGGGGACTGGAGGGACTGGAGGGGCTTCCCTCCTCTTCCCCACCCACCAAGGAGACAGTGCACAACTGCTTATGAGTTACATGGATTTACGATTTCATTCATGTGTCAAGAGCCAGGGGCTCCTGAAGGCTAAGGAAAAAATGAACAGGATAAATGTCCATCAAATCCATTACAGAATTTCCTTTGCTTTGGGAATTCCTCACGAATTGTTGAAGATCTATTAATTTAACTGATAGTCTACCAGAGAGAACATAGAAGTGGCCTTTGAAGCAGAGGCAGATATTGCAAAAGAGGAAAAGAAATTAAAATGTGGAAAAGAGCTAGTATATGTCAACAGAAATAGATATTACCATGTTTTTGCTCTTCCCATGGAAATCTTTCATTGACTTCCAAGGCGTGCAGTTTTTTGTCTCCAGATTTCAGGTGCTTCCTTTCACCTTCCACATGTGGGAATACAGTGCTGCCATCAGCTTTGGGATATCAGCATAAAGCTCACATATCCAAGAACGTCTGGCTTGCTGGGAGTGGAGGAAGATGTTTGTTTTTTACAGATTCAGTCCAGCTTGCCCAAGGACTTGGAGGGTCACAGATGTGCACAACTGGCTGAAAAGGGCAGGGTGTCCTTGTTTGAGTCCTCAGAGCTGGGCAGCAAAGCTCAGCTCACAATAATGACTTCCCCTGCTGCCCCCATGCCTGTTGGCCACCCCCCCTGGGTAGCACATCTGGTTGCTCTGTCCCTTCAATGTGCCTTGTGGTCAGCAATCTGCATCATATTCTATATCCCTGAATAAAGGCAGCTCAGTCTTTCGCTCTATTTGCTCTATTATTCAGGGTTTTCTTTTTTAGGCACTGGTCTTTATTAAATTTTAATCTTCTGAGACATGATTGATACAATGACTGGAGAAAATAAAAGAAGACTGCAGAGCTTCCTCCTTAGGTCAAAAAGCTGTGACAGGATAGCTTGGTAACGTGAAGCAGAAAAGAGCTAACAAATCTCTCACCCATTCCTCCTTCTCTCTGATGAAATCCTTTCAAAAGCTCATTAGCTAAGCCCAGATTCTTACTGTCTTCATCAGCCTACCTAAGTAAAGGCTGGGAAGGACCCCAGGGGGGCATGTTTGACACCAGAATTTGAGATGCAGGGTCAGCTGGAGTGAGGCTCTGCCATCTGCTAACGTTTGTGATAGCAGCATTTCCCGGGAGGCTGGGGGAGCTGGGAGGTGTCTGTGCACTGGCTGCAAGGGGGGGAAAAAAGGAGCCTGAGGTCTCTGCAGTGCTTCTCAAAGTACACCTTTATGCAATGAGGGGTCCTGGCTTCTACCTCTTTCTCAACATTTCCGTCTGTCAAAAAGAAAGAAATATAACAGAGAAGTATTTTCAATATGTAGCAAGGGAAACGTGAATTGGAAAAGAAATAAAGGGGCATCTGGCCAACTTCTCTCCTACTCCCATTGCAGAATTCTGGCTTTTCTCTCTTTTTAAAATGGTTTCACTAAATTGTTCAGAAGGATGATGAACCACTGAAAATAATTTAGGATGGCTTTCTAATATATCACATTTCTTAAGAGATCTAGGAGTAAATTAGGATGAATTTTTCAGGGAAAATTAATTTTGAAAAAACACTATGGAAAAAATGTACCTTTCAGAATTTTTTGAGATTTTCTTCCAATGACAACCTTTTGTTTGTCCTAGGTTCCAACCAGACCATTAGTTAACTTTAAAAAGTAATAAAATAAGCATCTTAAAAAAATTCCTACCACCAAACCTGATTTAAGATATATACGTATGGAGATCCTTTTATTTGTGGAAAGGTCAGGTCCTGTGTGCTTTGAGTACTCCAAATTCAAAGTTCTTTCAGAGGAAGTGAAGGGTCCTGAGAACCAAACAAAAGCCACCAGCACTATTAGGGACCTTCCGTCCATTTAACATCATCTTTTGATGTTAGCATGGCTTCAGTTTGGATCCTGGATCCATTCATTACTCCAGCCTGTTCCCAGACAGGAGTTTGCATTCAGTCTGAATTTGTTGGGGGTTCCAGATGGACACCCTTGTGACTGAGAGTCTGATGCTCACGATGAATTCATTGATGAGGAGATGGATGTTCCCATGGCAGGGTAGCTGTGCTTTTCTGGCCTGCTTGGGATGCCTCTCGTGTCGTGGATGTCTCCCAGCAAACCTGCCCACCCACTCTGTGCTGCTCAGGCACATTGCAATGGCTGTGTGCATCCATAAATGCACAGAATTAGCTCACAATGCTCAATTTAAAATAAATTGCTGTGCAAAAAGTCAGTTGGGCTCTGCCCAGAATCCAGGACCTGTTTTGAAAAGACGGCAAAGCAAGCAGCAGAAATACACTTGTTTCATTCATGTTCTTGAGTCCTTTTTCATTTGTATGGTTTTTAAATTGTGTTTAACAGTAGAACTGTGTCATGCTGCAGCTTCTTCTTGCCTCTGAGGAAAGCTCCAGAGGCTTTGTCTAGACAAAAGCAAAAGATTTGCACTGTGAAGGGAGAGATTCAAAGGACTGAAGCTGACACTAAGCACCTACAAAGGTAAGAGAAAGAAAGCTTGAGAGGCAGAGAACATCCTCAGCATAAAAAAAAAAATATTAAAAAAAGGAGAGATATTGTCCTCAGCAGGGATGATATGGGGATCTGGTGGGTCAGGTAGGGAGGCAATTCTGAGAAAATTTCTCCTTTTAGCTCATGGTATTATAAAAGGTTATTTTGAATTCTTATTTTGGATTTACAGGAGTTAATCTAACCAAATTGGCTGAATAAATAGAACTATGCTTCTGTCTTCTACTGAACTAAAATATCTTCCCAGTTTACTGTGGTGATCACTTCCACATTGGTGTGAATAGTAATCTCTCACAATTAAAATCATAAACCCAGTACCTAATCTATGTTAGCTGGTGTTTTTCTCATGCCCCCAGGCTTGCTCTGGGACAAACTTGTGTGTCTGTGATGTCCCAGAGCACAGAGAGTGGCAGGGTTCTGGCACACAGTCTGGCAGTGCAGCCAGCTCTGTCCCTGCTCTCCCTTGCCATCAGCGTGGGGCAATGGTTTCTCTGCCTTGTGCATCATTATTCCCAGGCTGCCATGGTGATTCCACAATGTCAGCTCAGAGCCCTAATGCAATGAGAAGAGAAAGAAAAATAGATATTGCTGCTGTCAGAAAGCTCAGAACAGCCACATGATTTTAACTTACTAGCACTATGATGTCAGAAGCCACTTGGATTGCAAAACCATCTATGGACTGCCACGTGTTTCTGAGGTACTTCATGTACAGCCTTTATGTGTAGCGCTGGCACATTATAAAATGACAAAATAGTTCAACACAGTGAATAGGCAAATGTCGTAGAGGAATTTCACATCGATTCAATTCCATTTACAGCTCATAAATTCACTTAACATTTCCACACGCTTCTGACTTTGCCAGTGCACGGCACAAACGTTCTGATTCCGAGGAGACGCTTACAGATTCTCCCCTCAGCCTGTTTTGGTGGCAGTGGGAGTTGGAATATGTAAATGGTTTTTAAGTCTTCTTTTTGGTCACCAGAGCACAGAGTTCAGGCAGGGAGCATCCCAGGGACACCACAGAGGGGTCGCTGCAGGCAGCACAGTCATCCCTGTGTCGATAACAGACACAGTGCTCCTTTCCTGGGAACAGGTGGCTCCTGCTGACATTTGCATCCAGCAGGAGCTGGAGTGAAGCCTGGCCATCCCAGGAGAGCGTTGCCCTCCCGGTGAGCCGCGCGCTCTATTTCTGACAACACCCAGGGCTGCCGGTGTCTCGGCGCTCCGCTGTGCGAGCCCATCTCCTTTTTGGGGAATGCCACTATCATTATCAATGCTCTGGGCACGTGTAAGCTGCATATGTAGAAAGGCAGATAAAGCAAAGGTTAATTGGATAAAGCTGTTAGCGGTCGTCGCGCGAGGCAGGAGTGTCAGTGTTCAGCGTATGTGCGTGTTCCCCTCAGCAGATGCAAAGCTGGTCCTACCACTTCGGGCTAATAGCTCATCTCCTTCCTTGTAGGAAGCATAACCCTGTCTTCCGTTTAACAGCAAGGATGGAAATTGCTTGAGTGAGAGAAGAAAACACCATTATTTTGATGTTTTCTTTAGGAGGAAAGCATAATTATGCAAATGCACTAATTTATACAAAATTCTGTGTGTAAGGACAGTAGCAAAAATAAGATATGTTTTCCTAAAACTCTGGAGAGCAGCACATTATGGATTTAAAAGGGAAGAATAAAGAAAGAAACCCGTAGAATAATCTGTGAAATCTGTGAAAACTATTTGTATTTCTTTCATATGTCTCTTGCTTGGTATATAAAATCAAAATACATCCTATACTACAATGTGAATGTTATATATTGGTATATTTTCATTAATTACAAAGGTTTACTTTAGAAAAAAAAAGTAGTTTGATGACATAAACATATGTGATGGTTTTCCATTGCAAGTATATTTTGCTATTTTATTAGGCCTGTAAATTAATCTCAGCAGCAGCTAAAGCTAACAACAGAGAAAAGTTACACGTTTACAGCTGCCAGGGCCAGTAATTTAAAATAAGAAAATTTTAAGCTTCTTATGTGGATGTAGTGAAGGCCATGATATTTCAAGGTGATTTTGAGGGCAAACACTTTTATGAAGATTTTTAAATGCCTTGATAGGCTGATCAAGCTCATGGATATTTCATATCAAAAATAATCCCTTTTCTTGGATCTGTGTTCCTCCCACAGTTGGCATCCTTGCTACACCTTCCTGATAGGTCACTTTTGCAAAGAGTGGATGTGGAGATAAAACTTTTTCACCTTCAGAGCTGTTTCTTACAAGTCAAACCTAAAGGATCTAAATTAAATGTTAAAATGAAAATCACACTACATGCCATGTAAATTCTTAGGTGTGGATAAGCAGAGGTTATCACTGGCTCCTGCTGTGAATCTGGCACCTTTTAAAAGAATAGTTATCTTGTAAAAGAAAAAGCAAGAATTACAGTTAATTCTGTCCTACACATTGCACTGGGAGTGATATATGAGTCTTATTAGTATATACAGATTTATGAGAGACCATACAGCCCTTGAGAAGAAAAATCTCTCAAATTATTGCATTTTACCTCTCTAACCTTTGCTTTTATGCAAGGTCAGACTGCATATTTAAAATGCCTACTTGTCACATGTTTTCTTTAAAGATTAGGACTGCTGAATACTGGGCTGCATTTGCCACCCTAAGTGTCCTCAACACTGCAAGCAGCAGGAAGAGTTTGTCAGGTCATGATTCCAATTTGCCTGAGAGACGAGAAATGATTGCATTCTCTGGTACTCAGATCCCCATTCAAGGAAACAGAAACTTTTCCAGAGATGTTATTTAAAACAAGGAAACCTTTCTTAGCCATTTAGTGCTTCTCTCTTGGTGAAACCAACTAACAGTGCATAGAAGTAGCAAATAAATAGCTAAATAATTGTATATTGTATTGGTAGAAGAAGAAATTAAATGTAGAGCTGTTAAAGAAAAGGAGACAGGGGAGGCAAAAAGGAAAGGTAGAAGGTAGGAGGAATGGAACTGAATTTCTTATTTTCCTGTCAGTAATTTGTGTGTTGTAGTTGTTCATTTCAGTATAAAACTTTGAAGTATATTGAAAGACATCAGCTATGGGTGTGGGGACATTCAGTAAAACTAATTTCTTATTGGCAGATAAAGAAAAGCTTTCTGAATCTACAAGAAGGTGGTTAGGGGAGCGTGTCAAAAGACAAGGTTTACCTACAGCCTGATCATGAACAAATTTAGGCAATTGAAGGTTTTTTAAACGGACCTTTAAATATTTATTTTCATAAAGGAATGCGCAAGCATCCACCTCAGCAGTGAAATAAATATTTGCCATCCAGTGAGAGGAATGCCAGCAGTGCTGCGGGCTCTGGATCAGGCTGGTGCAGGGCTCACTGCCCACAGGAGATGTTTGGTAAGAAACCAAGCAGAGGGGAATTAGTGATCTAGCAGAGATGACTCCATGATAATTCCTAGGAAACAGCAACTCATTTCAAGGAGTAAAAATGAAGAAAGCTATTTCTTATAAGATTGGCTAGTGCTTCTGTTTAATGATCTGGGTAATCAATTCATAGTAAGGTTAGAACTAGATGGAAGGAAATTTGAGCTTAATCTCATTTTGACACAGAGTAATTAGGCACTCCCCAAGAGCAGATGGTTTTGTATTGTAATTATAGTGCCCTCAAATGATCACTAAAACAATATTCACAGTTCCTCTGTGACGTATCTTGACAGATTCATAAACTGAAGAAATGAAACTTTCCTAGGTCCCTTACTTCTGCTGTATTCTTAAGTTTCATTTAGAAAATGTGCTTGTGTGCATGTTAATGACTTTTCCTGCTTGATTTCAGTTGCTAGAAGTGCCCTGCAAGAGTACATATCTTTGGTTTGTCCTGGGCCCTGGTACCTGGGCCCCGGTTCTGCAAATGCAGTGGAGAGGATTTTGTGTCCCGGACACAGAGCCCTGGTGCCCAAGGAGACACATACATCCTGCTTGGGGTAACGGAGACCTTGGGAGAGTGAGAGTGGGTAGAACAGTCCTCTGCTTGGCACTTTCCTTACTGCTTGGGAGCTTTCTACTGCCTGTCCCCCTGGCAGGCGTGAGCTGTCAGCTGTGGCAGTGCACCCATGCTGAGCTGCTTCACATCCGAGTTGTTTCTGTGAAAGACCGACACGTGTGGGGCCTCCTTGTGCATCACAAACCATGGAGGTATTTGTCACCACTAACATGCAGTGATGAAGGGGCTGTTTGCTCTCTCTGCTGGTCCCCCCATGGCTGGCCAGCGATGGGGCTGCACTGGCAGGCACAGAGCTGCTCCTTGCTCCGGTGCCACCCACCCGCTTCCAGGCTGGAATCACCTCCAGCAGGACATGGCAGGGCTCAGATTAGTGAGGCAACACTGGGCTCTGCTATTGACAATCAGAGTAATACCCCAGCGTAGACACTGCCTTTAAAGCAGCAAAAGCTTGTGATGGAAATCCCCTGGATGAGTGCTGGAAGTGGACTTAGAATAATCTCACTGAAAATTAAATAGAAGTGCTGTCTAGACACCTTGTTCTGAAATAATCTTTTATTCTGTGGACAATTTAAGTGGATTTTCTAGTCAAATTGCATTAAGCCTGAGTTTAACTGTGTGCCTGTGAACATCTATATGAAATAAGGCACCAGGCAGGAAAAATAGGTGTTTCAAATTGTATCCAGCAGAGATACAGCATAACAACCCAATTTCTTAATGGCTTTAGTGACAAGCCATATTAAGGCTATGTGGAAGTTTTTTTATTCCTCCTCAAAAAGTGAAGTTATTTGTAGGTTACTTTGGTAGGTGTTCTGAATGGAGTGCACAAAACTGCAGTGATGTAGCTGACAGGTAAGAGGAGGCAGATATGGACTATAAAAGCAATCACACTCCCATCACAAGGTAGGTCATACAATCTGGATTTTTCCCTAAGCTGTGAATTCAAGCAGCAGCACCCTCTGGAGCAGATCAGAAAGTAGCTGTAAAATACACATTCACTATCAAGTGCTGCTTTTAATTCCTTTGATGAAAGATGTCTCTCATCTTATCCATTCTTGTCGCCCTCCAGAATCCAGCTGAAGTGCACATAATGTGGATAGTCATGATTTTTTAAAAAATTTTATTATTATATGCCAATAATAATGTATTTATTAAATGACTGACAAGAAGACAGACCTTTATAATGCATTTTTTTAGTAGAAAAGGTGAGCGTAATAACTGAGTTTCTTATATGTGTCCAGGTGACAGTGCTGTGGATTCTCTTCTCTCTCAGCTTAATTCAAAGATAATTTTCACAGCTTGATTTAGTCTTGTACTTTCTCCAGATGTGTTCATTGAGGTGATAGATGGGCAAAGAAAAACAAATCAATGCTCACATCATAGTACATGCTATATTTGGCTCAGGCTAAATTATATGTAGTGCTCTAAGTATATGTTTCTAGCCCTGAAGAAAAATAAGTGGGAAAGACAACCCTTTTGGGTTGAGGAATTGCATAGAGCATTTTCTGTAGGAGATCCTGCAACTTCTTTTAAAATTCCACAGAAGTTACTGTAAAGGAAAATCTACACATTGAGTGAAAGTGTGAAAGAGAGTGCAAGGGAATGAAAGAATCTTCTGAAACAAAACCTAATTAATCTGGGCTTATGGTTGAAGGTTGGTGTGATGTGTTCAGATGGCACTCAGTGCACCAAGTACAGCCTGCCTGCATCAGGGATGTCAGGAGGCAGTCGGGCTGATGCTGCCTGCCAAGAGCAGTCAGCCCGAGAGTAAATGCAGGGGCATTTCCAGTGTAGTGAACACCACCAAGTGTGGGTAAATGTCGTCATGGGGAGGCCAGAGGCAATGCCACGAGGAGAGGAGTATCAGCAGGGCAGGAGATGAATGTCTGTGTGGGCATGGGAGGACAGAGGGGAGCAAAGGGAACTTTCTGAATGAAGCACACCAGAGCAGGATTTTATTTCTCAGGGCTCGTGTACCTTTTGCAAACACACCGAGGCAGCTGAGCACAGTCTGAAAGCCCATACTGGTTATTATTATGTGTTTTCCAAACCTGCTGATTTGGGATGCATATGCTCATTTCCAAACCATGGCTTTGGCAGAGCACTGTGGCCACAGGAGAATGATCATTATTACATTTGCTGTTGTTACCATGCCAGTGTGGGACTGTATGAGACAGAAATCCCAATGCAAGTCTTTTATAGCCATGTTGCAACAGGTAAATAAAAGGATTATTTGAACATACTGAACATTACTGTTCCAAGGTATTTTGATGGAAAATGTCTTCTGACCACATGAAGTTTATCATGACTACAGGTTGATTTCCTCAGAATTTCATTGAGAAAAAAGGCAACATTCCTGCAAAACAAAACATTACACTTTAGCATTGCAAAACAAATCACTTCAAATATAATTTAAAATTGGATAAAAATGAAATATTCATAATGGGGAGGGGAAGAGACAACATCAGGAGGAAAAGTAAAATGGGATGTTTGGATGAGATACAAACATTCCTTCATCACTGCCCTTGCTCCCTTCATTGGGAAACATCCTCATATCTGACCCAACTTTAGAGATGTTACATCTTCTAGAAAAAAATCCTAGAAAAAAGCAGTACATCTTTTTACCTTTAACAAGATGTTGACACTGCTTTCAGTGTTTTTGAAAATGATGTCACTAGTCTAAGCTATGAAGATAGTTTTTAGAGGTCTTTAGCAGGATTAGGCTGTGTTTGTCCCAGTCTCATCCTCAGAGGGTGAAGGTGAGCAGTGTAGATCAGGTGATGGTCACGTTGCTGCAGCTGGGTGTTTACCCTTTCAAGGTAGCTGTGCATGCAGATGTGGATTTCCTCACCAGCAGGGCTCTGAACCACTGGTGTCCTGCAATGGAGCAGCTGGGGGTGCCAGGCTCTCCCTGCTCCTGGAGCACAGGGACAGTGCCCTGGATCCCCTGGGCTGCCCTGCTGAGGCCAGGACAGGGCACAGGACACAGGACACAGGGAACAGGGAACAGGGCACAGGACACAGGACACAGGGAACAGGGAACAGGGCACAGGACACAGGACACAGGACACAGGACACAGGGAACAGGGCACAGGGAACAGGGAACAGGGAACAGGGAACAGGGAACAGGACACAGGACACAGGGCACAGGGAACAGGACACAGGACACAGGGCACAGGACACAGGACACAAGACACAGGACACAGGGCACAGGGAACAGGACACAGGGAACAGGACACAGGACACAGGACACAGGACACAGGGAACAGGACACAGGACACAGGACACAGGACACAGGGAACAGGACACAGGACACAGGACACAGGACACAGGGAACAGGGCACAGGGAACAGGGCACAGGGCACAGGGCACAGGACACAGGGCACAGGGCACAGGGAACAGGGCACAGGGCACAGGGCACAGGGAACAGGGCACAGGGAACAGGGAACAGGACACAGGACACAGGGAACAGGGCACAGGGAACAGGGAACAGGACACAGGACACAGGGAACAGGGCACAGGGAACAGGGCACAGGGAACAGGGAACAGGGCACAGGGCACAGGGCACAGGGAACAGGGCACAGGGAACAGGGCACAGGGCACAGGGAACAGGGCACAGGGAACAGGGCACAGGACACAGGACACAGGGAACAGGGAACAGGACACAGGACACAGGGAACAGGGCACAGGGCACAGGGAACAGGGCACAGGGCACAGGGAACAGGGCACAGGGAACAGGACACAGGACACAGGGAACAGAGAACAGGACGCAGGGCACAGGGCACAGGGAACAGGACGCAAGGAACAGGGAACAGGGCAGGCAGAGCACAGGACACAGGGAACAGGACACAGGGCACAGGACACAGGGAACAGGACACAAGACACAGGGCACAGGGCAGGCAGAGCACAGGACACAGGACAAAGGGCACAGGGCACAGGGCACAGGGCAGGCAGGGCACAGGACACAGGGAACAGGGCAGAGGGAACAGGACACAGGACACAGGGCACAGGGCACAGGGAACAGCGCACAGGGAACAGGGCACAGGGCAGGCAGAGCACAGGGCACAGGGCACAGGGCACAGGACACAGAGAACAGGGCACAGGACACAGGGTAGGCAGGGCATAGGGCACAGGGCACAGGGTAGGCAGGGCACAGGGCACAAGGCAGTCTCTTCCAGAGGGCAGGGACTGCACTGCATCAGTGAGTTCTGAGAGACATCCCCAGTGTGCAGAGTTAATCAAGTTCTGGCCTAATTAAACCACATTGCTGCTGTTATGTCTTTCTTCCCATGGTGTCCAAGACAATAAGCTGCAATAAAGGAGGCAGTGTGATTTTATGCATCTCTTAGCAGGTCAAATAGCTGCGGTATACGAGTACTGATCATACAGAGAGACAAAAGGCTATGATTTGTTAACTTTGTCCCTCCTGCCAAGTTAAATTTGGTACCTGTTTGACAGTGCTAATTAAACCATATTTCATTCTTTTCCATTCCCTACTAGATACATACTTACAAACAGAACTATTGAACAGCTGAATCCTATTTAAAATTGCGTCTTTGTCGGATATAAAATTATGTGATATGTAAAAGACTGTAAAGGCAAAAGAAAAGTTTCTCTTTTAAAGAGACTAGAATGCATTTATGTTGTCAGTCTCTCTGAGATCTCTAATGATCACCTAAATACACTGAGCACCACCAAATTAGGCTTTATTTGTACTTCTGGCATTGTGGAGAAATTCAACAGTGTTCAACGACACATGTAAAATTTTCCCTCAATGCCTTTCACAGTATTGCAGAAATTACCATACTAAGCTGTAAACAAGAACCATAAGAACATAAAAATATTTAAGAAAGTGATGTAGTTTGGACAAAAATAGAACTGACAGACAGAAATGATTATTGAATAATACTTAATTCTTATTTTATTGCTAATGAAATAAAACTCAGAGCTTAATTTAATTTTTCTCTTTATTACGAGACAGTGTAAGGGTGTAATGATGGCATCTTTTCTTTGTAAGTTCAGAATTCATCCAGAACCCCAGTTTGATTTTCTTTTTGGTTTTTTTTTTTGGTTTTTGTTTTCTTTTTTTTTTGTTGTTGTTGGTTTGTTTGTTTGGTTTTGCTTTCTTGTTTTGGTTTTGGTGGTTTTTTTCTCCAAGCAAGTTTTCAGCTTTCTAAAGGAAAGAACTTGTAAACCAATTCTAATAATTCAACAGATAATAAACAAAAGAATTAAAAGACTTTGGACTACAATCAATTTTTAGTACTGTGATCTCATGCTTTACAGATAGTCTTGTTAATGAATTGTTGCTATTTACATTTACCAGTGTAACACATTCAATGCAAGGCTATACTTTTTTTTTTTTTTTTCCCTTGGTGGCAGACTAGCACTCTGCCTGGATTTCTTTTTCAGTTTTGCACCCAAAATCATCTTGGAAAAAAATAGGAATACTTTTAAAAATGGATCAAATTATGGTCTTGTAATAAAGCAATTCAGGTACAATTAGTCTAAAAGCAAGAGAACAAAAATTTTATTAGCTCTTATGAGCTCATAATGTGGCTCTTTTTTTAGTCTATCTGTGGTATGCATAGTAATTCCTTATTTCTCTAGTGCATTTTTTTAGTAAGCACTGTTACCTCTTAATTCATACATCAAACACCAGAATATCTGCTTCCTAAAATCATTCTGATTTTCCCCGTAAGCTACTCTCCTCTTTCTTAGGAGACCATCACAAAAAGGATCCCAAAACAGAAGTAAATGACCTATTTTTTTCATCTGAGGGTGATGAGAATTTATATTTGTGTGTAGTGGCTCAAGGAGCAGTGATCCCCTTTAAATTCTCTTACTGCTGGGACCACAAAGCAGAACCAGCTGCCATCACGGAGTGGGAGGAGATTTCTGGTTACTTCCACTTGGGGCTTCTGAGCCCAGGAGATTCCTGAGGGTTTTGTCTTTCACAGTGCAGCTGATCAGTACTGTGAGGACCTGAAAACTGCCTACAAAGAACCTGAAACCTCAACACCTGAAAATAGGGGCCTTCTGAGAAATGGGAACCCAAAACTGAAGGCTACCTAAATCAAGAGTCCCTTTTCCACAGCTCAGAATCTGTTCAGCTGCTTCAGACCTTTTGCCCTGGCAATTCCATTAGAAAGAAACACAAAGCGTATGTGAGAGTCTCTTGCAGGGTCACCATAGCTAAAAACTGATTTCATTAATGAAAACAGTGAAACCTCATCATGGGAGGATCCAGACTGACTCCCCCTGAGCAGTTTGGACACGGGGGAATGTCTAGAATCTCCTTCTTGGTTTCACAGTATCCTCCTGAATTTGTGTTGTAAAAATGCTGCTCTCCATACCTCAACATTGAACTGCTCTGGAATCCAGGACCTGAAGCTCACCAAGTACCCAGATGAGGGAGGGAGGGCAGGAAAACAGATGGAATTTTGTCAATAACCATACAGATTCACATTAAAAAAAATCCCTTTTTATGTTTGTTGGAACTACTGGAAGTGTATAGTTTTCTAATGAAAATGTTTTGGTTGATTAAACAGAGAATAACTGGAATATTTTTTGACCATCTAATTAAGCAGAAGGAGAGCCCACCAAATATTGAGGAATCAATCTGATAATTGGAAGAATTTGCATTAAAAGGTGCCTGAGTGCCATAGTGGCAGAGAAACTGCATATGAAAGTCATGGCAATTTAGCAGGTTAGCTCTAAGTATTGTGTGACATATATAATTTAGAAAGAAATATTTTATATCCATTGTTAACTGGTTTTATGATGATTTGCTAAAGAAATATGCCACCTCTAGTTATACTAAAGGTCCATTCATCTGCCTGACAACTTCTCTATGAACCTGATCAGCCTGACAGTGGGACAGATCTCAGAAAACTCTTTTACTATCAACATACACAAAAAACATGTGCCCAAATAATTTTCCAAATAATTCCACACTCTAATATAGGGAAGTACAATATCAGTTCAACCTCACTGGGAGCTTCCAGAGAATCAGTCCTTGAGACACCTGTGGAAAAGCAGCCTGTGTAAAAGCTGCTAATTGTGCTAAACCTGCCTTTTTCTTGTCCAGTTTGCTATCACTGATTAGCAGAAACCCACTCACCTCAGACTTGGGTGTTTTGCTCAGAAAGGGGGAAGGTGGCTACGTGGAAGGAAAATCTAAATCAGCTGACCCCTCTGCTATTTAGGTTATGACATCAAGAGGTTTCCAAGGCTTGGCACGTTTGCCATGCCAGCTGTAGGCACATTTTGTTCAGATTGGTGGCTATCCTGACAAGACATGCAAACCTTGCAATGACACAAGGGACTGGATATGTGTTGTCAGATACTATTTTCTGTTCTATTTTCTACCCTCTTACCCTGGTCCTTTCTCTCGCTTCCAGGATTTTACAACATCTGAAATGACAATGTCAGAAATTACACAAAACTGCATCATGCAGGATGTTGCCACCGCAGGAAAAGATGACTGAGGCAAGCTCAGGCTGTCTGAACATCAACAAGAGCACTGTCATGTCTCATTCATTCCCTGATCACAGCTGCAGGACCAATGATTTTTCCTGGCATTGTGCTTTATATCTTGAGAGGAGGCTTATTTGAATGAAAATACTAATACAAGCAAATTAGTTTTGGGCATGCTGAACTGAGATAGACCCATTTGGCTTTCTGATTTATTTTCTGTTCAGTAATTCAGGAGGTATATATGCATTCTATCTGAGTGATTTTTCTTCTGATGGGACTCACAGAACTGTGCATTTAGAGTGGGTAGGGGATTTAGAGCCTCCTGTAGCCCTGAAGCTCAGTTTGTCACAGCAGGGTGCTGATATGCTGAAACCAGACACAATGAGGCTCCTGTGCTCTCTCCTTTTCTCTGCAGTCTCTGGTATGGGCCAGAAAGCCAAGACTCACCTTTCTGACCATGCAGCCTGACTTCAAGCATCCCATAAAGCTCTTGCCTTCTCACAATGACACATCCTTTCTCTCCCGTGAGTTGTATTTGTTGTGTTGTCACTTTATTCTGTAACACATTTCCTCTCTGTCCTTTATTCACTGTGGTTGTTGTGGCCTTTCATGAGTGACAGGAAAAAGAGCATAATGGACACCAAGAGAGATGTCATGGAGCTTCCACACATGCATTCTCAGCATGCTTTTGAGCAAGAACTGGGGAAAGGGCCATGTTGTGCATAGAAAATGCATATGGCAGGGCAGTACTGAGCTGCCACATGCATTTACCCAGGGAACACTTATCATCAAGAGGATCTCACTGCATGCAAGCTATGGATGCAAGGGATACACATCTTGGGGGTAAAAGGAAAACTGCTGTTAGGGTTATTGTGCTGGTTTCCTTATCAAGAAAAGAGCTAGCAACTGTGCAGTGTTGAAGGGGACAGAGAAAGTCCAGTAAAGGTGGAATAGTAGGTGTCTTGAAGTACTACATCAAGTCAACCCACTGGACAAGTTTTATAAATGTTATATCTTATTCCTTGAGTTTACTGCTTCTGAAAATAGTTCAAGTTCTGTATCACACAAGGCAAGAGGCTGCTGTCATCTTAAATAGCCAGAGGAAATGTGAGAATTAAAACTAAAACTAAAAATTAAATTAGAAAAAGAATGACTAAATAAGACAAGCTTGCATTCAGATTGGGGGTCCTTTCTTTCCTCTTGCTCTGACTGGTGAATAGTTTCAAGTGAAGTGAAGATGTTGATAAAATTAAAGCAAGAAGGGGAGATTAAGTAATTTAATTTAATTTTCTAATTATATATGTCCTTCTTTGGAGGTAAAATATGTTAGTGGTAAAGGAATAATAGGAAAATTAACCATAAGGTTATAGAGAGGTATTGAAGGCCACGTCATGATTCCAGCAAGCCTGGACAGTGAGTGACAAGGCCAGCAGTTTGTTGTAGGAGCTGGAACATGGGAGCACTTTTCCTGCTCTTCACTTCTCCCAAAGATGCAGTCAGAGCCCAGTTCTCGTCCATCGTTTGTCTACCAGTGCTTCTCTTTCTTCCTCCATCCACCAGCCTTCGTCTGGTGAAGTTTCCATGGTTTCAGTGTTGAAGACTGAAGGCTGCTATATGGCTGGCATAAGTCATAAGAAAATGTGTTTACAGTGCTGCAGAAGTTTTAGTGGGCGCTTCTGCAGACAGGACTCCAGAAGCACAGGAAAAAAAACAAAACATAACACTTAAAAATGGTTTTAACAGAACTTATAAGACTTACATAAAAATTTTTAAACAACCATTCCTTAAACAAGATATTCTGTAACCTAGTGGCATAGGGCTTCCTGTGTGCTCATACCTGTTGCACTTCTAATCCTAATTTTTGTTCACCCCTTGCTTTTATAGCTAATGTCCCCATTGGCTACTGAAGGAATATTGTGAGACTTCCCAGCTTGTTCCCAACTTCTACAGGATAAATCTACACTGAATTGTAGCTGACTTTCCTCCAGAAAGTAATTTTTTTCTAGTTGACACAGTTGCTAACTAATGTTTTTAGGGACTGGATATATTTGAAAGTTACCTCTGTTGAATTTGAAGTTGCCAGAAGTTGTTAGTGAATGGACTGGAACAGACACACATAGGTCGACAGTGCAAGTCCTGGTTTAGCTGGAAACCAGAATGCAAATGAAGTAAAAAAGATATCACTTCAAAGAAGGGTCATCTTGGGAACTGCTGACTGTCTTTTCCCATGTGCTGCAAGTCAGGGCTTGCTTGTCCAAAAAAGAGAGACAGGTTGTTAAAGAGTTTGCTTTATCTTGCTCATCACATACCTGCTCTGGTTAGGGGTTAAGATGAAATATTTAATAAGCAGGCAAACAGGATGAGTGGCGGTTCCCCAGCAGATTTCCCCGGCCCGCTGGCGCAGCTCGGCGAGACAAAGCGGAGCAGTTGTGAAGCGCAGAGACTCGGTGCCAGAGGGCTGCAGGACAGCTGCTGCCTCCCAAAAGGCTGCAGATACCTGCTGCAAGTTCTGCTCATCATTTTGCTGTCCCTTTCCTTAAATAATAAATGTGATCACTGTTTTTTCCTGGCCTACATGGCTGGGAGTGCTGAGCTTTCTTGTGAGTTGGGGTTTTGAGCAGGCTGAGTTGGGTTCAGTTGCAATGAGAGCTTTGTGATCACATGCTGTGCTTATTCATGGGGTCTGACATCATCCAAGGCCAATATTTTAAATACAATCATGATACACATTTTATCTTCAATGAAAAAAAATACATGCTTTCAGGAATATTTTTTTTAAATCCAATTCATAATTTACTTCCTTTTTGTTGCCAATCATGTATAATTAGTTTTAAATGAATGTATATAGTTATTCTGACTATTGGTTGAGTCACTTCCATGAATAATTCTTGTCTTAGGGTTTGTTTCTTTTGTGAAATTCTGACCAAGGTAACGGTCTGTTCTCTGTCCAGCTAAACTCTACAGAGTGATCCTTCTGGCAAATCCAGGAAAAGGTTCAAACACCTCTCTTTGAGCTCATGGTGAATTTAATTCACTAAGAAAAAATACACAAGTTCACATAGGAGAACTAAACACATACAGTAGAAATAAACTAAAATCTGAGTGCCATAGGCAACTATTAGGATATAAATTATTTGTAAAATAGTCAAATCAAGAACTGGATGGTAAGGGGGAGATATTGCTGAGCTAAATATGAGGTACCAGCTTTTCTAAAAGATTAACTTGGCTAAATTAGGTCAGATCATTAGCTGATCCCGTGGTGTCTCTTTATTTAAAATCTCCAGATAGAGCTGTGGCACAGGAATGACATACACCTGTATATCTGAGCTGTGTCTTGCACTTAACTCCCCAATGGTACTTTAGCATTAAGGGGAAAAAAGCAGCTACATTTTAAAATGGTTGCTACTATGAGGAGTGGCAGCATCTGTTCAGACTTGCAGGATGTCTGTGTAGTACCTGTATCTAGTATGTATCAAAATTCCTTATGTGTTGAAGGTTGAAGAGAATAATTTCATGGCCTGCCATGATAAAGAAAAAGCTGAAATTTGAATATATTTCAAGATACGGAGCATTAGCTTTAGCCCTGAGAGAGAAGGATTGCAATAAGGCAATTAGAGATGCATACTAAATTAATTAATCCCACAGCTTTATCACACAGCTGATATTTTTGAGAAATAATTTGCAGGAAAATGTTTCCTTGTGCTCATCCACATATGGGATTTTCTGTTCAGCAGCATGGCTGGACTGGAGGGTTCTGAGTGTGCTCAATGCCATGAGAACTGTGTACCAGAGATGGAAAGCCACATGAATAACCAGTCTGGTATTCTACAATTCCATTATATGTGTTGCCTAATGTCATGGATACAGAAGATTAAATTCTGGGTTAGAAGCTTATCTATTTCTACATTTAAACTTTTATTGTATTTTATAACTCCAAATTACAAAAGGCAATTTTTTTTTTTGTTCAATGGACCTAATACTTTCTTCTGTTTGCAAATTTTACCACAGAAAATGGGCTTTAAAATTGTCAGTTCTCTCTATAAAACTAGCATGTCTATATATATTTGTGGTTCTTTTCTGTGGAGTTAAGGACTTCAACTCAAGTGATATTAGGCATCCAAACTGCAAGCACTTAATCCAGCCAGGTGTAAGATGTGTAAGTCTCAGTTAGCTGCCTAGGAGAGAGGGGAATGGCCCCTTAAGCATCCCCCGTTTTCCACAGGGGGAGATGAGCCCCTTCTGTGATATTTGTGTTCTTCACTTGGAGGAAGCCTGGAGAAACTCCCTCAGGTAGAAATCTGCCCTAGCTGAGGGAAAAGGATAGCTCACATGAAGGCTTTTTAACTTCCTTCCACCAGAGAGAAAAAGAAAACCCCAGGATCATTTATGAGTCCTGTATATGCATATTTGCAGAGAAGCACATGTGTCCCTCTGATGTTTGCCAGGCTCTGAACCAATTTACAATAATTGTACTTTACAGAGTGGAAGGGCTGGGCTGGTACTTGGGGTTATGGCATACTGGCACTTCTCCCAGCCCGTCGACATGTACAATTGAATCTTATTTTTCATTCCTGCTCCTGCTGGGAAAAATAAGCCTTAAAAACATTTATTGAAGTGCAGAGTGATGCAGCAGTGTCCGCCCACATTTGCAACCTGAGCCAGAGCCAGTGAGAGATGTGAGCTGGCCCTTCCATTTCCACACTTATTGTGGGGGTTATATGACAGCAATACAGGAGTCAGTATTAAGTGCTACTTTGCAAAAGAGCGGGGAGGAATCACATCAGGAAGATTTACACATCTATCTCTGAGTGGCCCTTCATTGCCATGCAGATGGAGCTGGGTAACAGTACATGTCCCTCTCCTTCAAGTCATAAATAGCATCCCTGCATGCAAGTGCACATCCCACTCATCTTACACTTGATTTTTAGGCTTCAAATAGATGCAAAGCCCAGGTTTCTGTTGTGTTACACTGTTAATGTTATTTCTGCATCTGCTTAATATGAACAACATTTTTTACTACCTTTTGTGTTAGATTTTCTTGTAACAAAAACTTCTCTTTGCTGTGCTCTAAATTAAACTTTCATGCCTTTTCAGCCTGAATATATTTTTTTAGTCAAGGATGATACTGGAAATATTAAGGAGTTATTAAAAATTATGATTAATCAATTTTATTACAATAGCACTTAGAAGTGCCTGCTGAGACAGGAGACCTATTGCACTGGGCACTGTAGGGACACATAAAAGACTGAGTTTCTGCTTCAAAGAGCTGAAAATTGAACCAGAAAAGACATGTTTCTCTTGGCTTCAAGGGAAACTGAATAAGGGCTTTTGCGATATTCTTGAGCAAGCTGGAAGCCCCATGTTTCATTGAAGCCTTTTCTTTTTAATTCCACTGTTTCATAAAAAAATATATAATGAATGAAGCTGTATTGAATTTTCAGTTAAAAGAATCTCAGTCTATCTCTGCTCTGTCTCCACACAGCCTGCTCTTTTTGCTCTCTTCATTCTTCCTGTGCAGGGGCTGTACAACAACCCTGTGTTCTCTGTTCAGCAAACCTTTTCAAAAAGCTACATTTGTGTCTTCTCATCACATTTCTAATATTGAATTTTCACGTTTCAAAAGCCATTTTACTTCTCATTTTTGTTAGCTCCGTAGCCATGTGAAGATAGTGAAAACTTTCAAAGTAGTGAAGAAAAGGAGCAAGACAGGAATGTCCTCCCCTGTGTCATTCTCCTCTCTATCAGCTCTGTTAGCAGAGGAGTTATCAAAATGCTGCATGAGAACTGCAATGGTTAAAGACTATGCTCTATCTTACCACTAACCTTGAGTCAGTTTTTCTTCATTGCAAAAGAAGAGGAGAAAAAAGGAAGAGAGAAGAGCTGAGGGTTATTGCCTCTGTTGATGCAAAGGCAGAGAAAAATCTACCTTGGGAGACAAAGTAGAATAGCAAGCTACCAAGTTCACAGAGTAAATCTTCCTTTGTGCTTGGGTTTAGCCTTATGCTGCTGAGGCTCCTGCTCTTCATCTGCTGAGTTGTCCCTCTAAGCTCTCTCCCACCAGTCCCACCAGTCTCAGAAGCTGGGAAGAAGCTGAAATGGGAAGGCAAGGGTAGGCTCTATGTGGGGGGCAGCCCCAGAGGGTGCCAGGCAAACTTTGAAGTGAGTGATTAGTGCAGACAGTGACAGAACAAGTTCCAGCCAAGCGAGATTGCCACTAAGAAGAAACAGCCTTGTTTTAACTTGATTGTTGTTCCCTGATAATCTGTGAAACTGGAGTGGAATTCAAAGCAGCACTGGTCTGAGCATTAATCTGAGCACAGTGGTTCCTTGTAACTTGCTCTGATCTCCAGTGCCTTTAATCTTGCAGTAAATTTTGATTTGATTTCTCGCTATGCTATACCTCCCCATGGAGACGGACAAAGGAGAGCTGAGGGAAGCTGCCCAGGCCAGTTAAGTACTGGAGGACCTGCTTGAAGCCATTGTGAAGAAAAAAAATACAGCTTCTCAGGTTCTGTAATCTATTTTCTCTTATGAATAACAGGCTGATGGTTTTAAATTGAGTAAAACAAGTGGCTAAGTCACCTTCTGAAAATGAACTACAGAATAGGAATGCAATCTCTCCCATGAATTTCCCTAGACAACAGCCAAGCTCCCTGCAGTCTCTCTCTGACACAAAAACCTGTAATTTAGTTCTCTGTGGAATCTGGTGAATTATATTAGCTGACTCAGAAGCTCCATCAGGACTCCTTCTGCCTGCTTCAAGGTACCTGGCTTTCAGGGTGTGACCGGCATCTCCCCCTCTAAGCGTGAGGTGCTGCAGTCCCAAGCCGGTTGCAGGGCTCGTGATGCTCTCTCAGGCAGCCAGGACTGGTCCAAACCCAGGCAGCAGGACTGGGAGCCAGCTCCTTCCCCACATTCCTTGCTCTCAGCATTGTCCTGCTTCTCCTGGGGGAGGAAAGCTGCAGCCTTCCACGTGCAGCTGTGCCAGGCTCTGGCAGAACTTTGCTCTAGGAGGGGGAGCCCCAACTCGCCCTCAGCTGGGTAATGCTGCCCAGTGGCAGAAATGTGGTTGTGCCCCTCTTCCCTTCGATTTAGCACATGCTGTTAACAGCCTTGTCTCTTACTCAGTCTAGTGAAAACTTGGGATCAGTTGGGTTCTGCCACTTCAGTGCTTTCTTGGGAAATACAACCAGGCAGCCTCTTGCCAGCTGCTCAACTGTGGAGCCAAATGGAGCCTCTGAAACTATTTCAGACTGTGCACATCTCTTCCCCAGCCACAAATGCTAGCAAGGTAAAAAAAAAATTAAAAAACCTTTGTAAATTGAATTATGCTGCTGTGATAATTTTGTAACCCTCTATTCTCATTCTGTACAATTTCAAAACAATGAGCAATTCTTTAATGGAAAATTAATTGAAAACTTTCAACACTTTTGAAATGCTTTCACTGTTTTTCTCCCTCCTGTACCAGGAATTTTATTATAATTGATATTTCCCACTTGTGTTGGGTGAATTTACATCTCTTTTTAAAAAAAATTAAACAAAAACAAGTGGGAATGGTTCTCACTGATAATCACGCCTGGGATGAACCTGTTACGATTATGCTGATGGATTATTTAGGAGCTAGCACAGCAGGAAAGTGGACTGCTCTTAGCCACTTAGTCACATTGGCAGCAGCTGAAGCTCGCAGAGAAGCCCTTGGTGGCAGGGTGCTGGGCAGGGGCTAGAGAGCCATTTCTGTGCCCTGAGCAGAACTGCTGCAGCTCTGCTCTCCTGTCCTGGGGCCACAGCAAACACTCCAGGCAGCTGAGCTGTCAGTAATGGTGTATGCAACAGTGAGTTTTAATAAACAGGGCAGATCAAGACCAATGTGTGGATTAAACCCAAAGCCAAGGGGAAAGCAGGAGGTGTCTTTCAGGCGCAGGTGCAGGAGATTTACAGGGGAATAAAGGACAGTAAGCATAAGAGCAGGAGTGGATTATTTTGTTCATTTCTTTGATGCCTTAGAGACTCCATGTTCTGCTGTTTGCTGGTTCTTGGTGCATGCCTCCAGTTAAATTTTCATGGTACTCCTCTCCCCACTTAGCCCTGCTGTGTTGCCTTGCCCTGTAGCACCAGGCAACAAAACTTAATAATGGAACAAACACAGCAATCACTTTAAACTAATGCTGCCCCTCTTTCATTATTCAGTGAGTTACATCCTGGGCCGCTGACAAGGGTGATCTTGGAAGTAAATTTAAATGCATATTTACATAAAACACACACTCTCTGTGTGTATGCTAGTCACTTCAGTGCTTTTCTTCTGGGCACTCAGTTCTCCTCTTCGGACAAAAAATTCCTTATTCAGTGAGGACATGAATAAAAAGAAGAACAGACACAAACATGAATTCTTGAAGAACTTTATACACATAATATACATCTTTAAGCTCAGCTTCTTGCATTTTTGGAAGTTTTGCATCAGCCTTATGCTTTATATTGCCTTAATTTACAACTGCAATTTGTAATATTATCCTACCTTCAAAAACAAAGTATCTTGAGGATGAGTTAAATTAAGATAGTGCTATTATTGTTTAGTGAAATATTTATTATATTTCATGACTTAAGAAAACAGCAAGACAATCCTAGTGTTTTTTTCTTTCTTCATACAAATGCTGGGAAAACAAGTGCAGAATGGCAGAATTGGCAAAATATTGAGCTTTCAAATGAACACAGTAATGAAATAAACAGGCAAGCTGATCACAGTATGAAGACATACTGATCATTCCCTTGGCATGTGTGGATTTACTACTAATTATTTATGATACTTCATACTGTGATAATGAATGTTCTTTGGCATGCTTTGGAAAGCTAATGAAGTTCCACTGCCAGATTCTGACACCTTTCTTTTTAATTATCTAGCAGTTGTCATGCGCGTGGCCTCCATGATTTAAGAAGGAGTACCACGTCTCTCAACACGGAAAAGAGGAACAGACTTTGGCTGTTCAAAAAATTGAACAAATACATGGCATGGGACAATCTGGTTCAAAGAAAGGGTTTGCACTGATGTTCTGTGAATGCAAGAAATATATCTATTTTGATTCAAGAGAAGTCTTGCTGGAAGAGTTAATCAAAAAGAGCTCCAGCAGAGGACACAAAAGCATTTAGAAGAGGCACAATGAATTTTGACTGCCTTTGAATCTATTTATCAAAGCCATAGCTGTTCCCATTTCAACGAAGGTGGAACAATAATAAATATCGAACAAAGCAACTCAATCTGTATTCAGAGCATTTCAATACATGGAAAGTTAACTGCAAAAAGAAAGCAAGCTTGCAAAGTCAGACCTATTGACTCCTGCTACTTCAATTCCTCATTGAAAATGAGTGGTGAATGGTGCACAAAGATCTGAAGATATTTACATTATTGCCATTAACATATAACAAGAAGCGCATTCAGTAATGTGACTTTATTATTTAACAGAATCAATAATCTTTTACATCATAGGAACCTAATTCAGCTGTAAACCTTGTCACTTTCTTTCATTTTAAGTGACTAACTTTACATGTCAAATTGCAGGCTCAGTAGGGCCATGTTATTTTCTTACCTGCCACTTATCCCTCTAGGAGGGACATTTTTGCCATTTACCCTGTATGATTAGAAACTGCTTCTTCTGTGCAGGACAGGCAGCAGGAAGACTCCAGTTTCAACTGGTGAGTTCTTGCTGAAACAGGCCCATCCCCTGTGAGGGAAGTGTGACACCAGTGACTCTTTTTGGCAGTCCTGGTTCACAACCTTTTTAAGATCACAGTGTCTGCACACCTTTCCTCGCTTGGATTTTTCTCCCAGTGTCACTACAGTAGCTACTTACAGAAAATCACTGGAGAGAATTCCACCTGCCTCAGGCAGGGCACAGCTGAGGCTGATGCCTGCCAGGCACTCAGCAGAGATTGTCCTAAAGAACTTTCCTTTAGAGACAACCTGGGGTCTGCATAATCCCTACTTCAGCCACAAACCCAATGCAGCTCCTTGATGACATAAAGGGAAAACAAATAAACAAAACCTGGATATACTGGGTCATTATAAAATGCACTTAAACGCTGAAGGGACATCATCAGATCACTGACAAAAATAACTAATGTCCAGCAGTTCTCTGGACAGTCTGGACAAAACCAAACCACAAGAGCTGTCACCCCACCCTTCCAAAAAAATCCCAAACCAAAATATACTACCTCCCCCTCAAAACAACTTAATCCAAAATTGTAGTGTATGTCTTCTGGCCAGATCTAAAGTGCTCTGAGACCGATGGCACAAACTTCATTGCCTTCAATGCCTGCTCTGGCCTTTGGGTCAAGTCAGCCAGTCCAAATGAGTCTTCTACCTCCATGATTAGTGCCTTGCAGCAGGCAATAAAAATTCAGTCTCTCTCTTTTGTCTTGAAATTTCCAAGGCATATGGGTTTCGTCTGATTTCACCTGAGTATTCAGCAAACAGCTTGGCACATCACTGTTTGCTTTTGGTGATTTGATCTGTCCTTTGGGCAGCCATTCAGGCATTTTTTCATTTCAGATGTCCTCACTGACAGTGTGCTGCTGCACTTACTCAAAGCTGGTTCAGACCCTGAGAGCAAAGCAAAGCAGTGGATTTTAATTTTGAGTTGCAGCTGCTGTTGTCAAAGTTCAGTGCATTACGCATGGATTTCATTTTTACTGCTCTCTCACAACACCAGGAACTACATTAACTACAAAACACATGTGCTTAAAGTAAGTAAAGTAATGGAGAAATATATTGTTCTCGTTATTTGAAATGTTGCACGAAATGTTGGGCTCATTTCAGTAGCACAATGAAACCAAGCTGCAGTTTCCACAAAGGCATAGTTAGGGATGCTTAGACTGAATACATGAAATGTTCTTTTGTTTTCTTTTGCTGTTGCTTCACAGCAACACAGCAAAAAACTGCCTCCATGTTGTAGTTATGAAGTTATGAAGCATTTTTCTCACTGCCTTCCATTTTGTGGGAGCTCAGGAGAGAGGATTTGATGATCCCCTACCTCGTTTGCAGCCATATCCCCTCTATTCGAATTGACCAGCTCTGTATCATGTTTTACTCATCTATTTTCTCAGTTCTAAAGCCCTTACACTGCAACTAATTACCATATTAAACTGTAACTTGGATAAAATGGGAAATGGGAAATGGGAGATGGAATGAGCTGGAGAAGAGCCCACAGTCTCTGTAAAGAATGGCTTGGACATCAAATGTACAAATGTTAAGGTGTAAATTCCCCAGCTGGCTAACTCAGAAAGAAAGGGTGGTGCTGCACACCCTTGTGAGGCTGTCATGAGTAAAGGTGTGCAGGCTGTAAGCTCAGTCTCTGCTCTCCCAAATGCTTCTGTTCCCATTGGCAACGTTTTTCATCTTTCCTATTCTACTTTTGGGGGGTTTTTCTCACCCTTTTCGTTCTCTAGCTGTGTCATTGAATAGGTGAGACAATGCCAGAGACAGCCTCAGTTCCTGGCTGGCAGAAAGGAGGAGGGATGATTGGTGTTGCTATGGAGCAATGCAAAGGTTACTTCAATCCCTTTAGTATCATTTTGGCTGCAAAAGTGTTGCAGGGGAAAGCTGCAATAATCCTATTATTTCTTCAGGGTTTTTTTTCTACCCTTGACTTTAAAAGGTTCTTTAGAAAAAAAATCAAAACATTACAGAATAATAACGTAAAGTGTTGTAAAGCTCATCCTGTATATCTGATTGCTCTATTCCACAGATGTTCTCAGTAAACCTCTTTCTGTGGCCATCTCTGCAAGTAGAGTTGTAATACAAATGAAAAGTTGTTCAGCTCCATCCATCTCTAGGCACCATATTTCAGAGATGAATATTATGGAAACCATTTGCAAGTTTAAAGTGTCATCCTGAGTATTTCAGCCCTGGGATCTCATGCAATTACTTATGTAAATCTTGTTAGTGGTGGATTCTTATGTTGCCAAAAAAACCCCTGAACACACAGCATTTGAACTGCTGGCTACAAATGATGAACTGATATCATCATATTACCAAGCAAAGATATGTAATACAATGACAGTTCTTTTTGTAGCTTGTTAAGGAGGATTTTAAGGAATCAAAATTGTTCCAAACAGCAGGTGTTCATGATACAAAAGAGAAAACATTTTTGTTCTTGTCACTTTTATTAGTCTCAGTCTAAAGGCAAGGAATGAATATAGAGGGCAGACCCATACAAGTGGAACTGTGGCACTCACTAGTTCCTCCACCACTGCTGAACTAAGTTTTCAACCTAGGCTGCCTCTGCAAGGAATTTCCTCCGTTGCCGTGGAGGCTTCACCACCGTGCCCCGTGCAGATCATGCTCAGGACTTGGGTACAGAGGGCTGTCGAGCAGGCAACACAAACTGGCTTGAAAGATCACTCACAAATCAGTTAACTCAATGATCAGTTAAATAAGATATAAAGGTTGGCCAAATATGATCAGCCCTGTGTTCCCACTTAGTGACTTATCTCCACTTATTGACCTGATTGCATGAAGTACAGAAACCATCCTTCAGATTTCAGGGAACCAAAGAGAAGAGTTCCTTCCTTGCAGAAGATTTTGAAGATCCTTGCCATGGGGTTGAGTTCTTGACATTTTCATGTACATCTCTTCCGAATATGAAGGTTTATTTTCTCCTTAAGGGTTTGAAAACTTTGTTTTATTTTGTTTTGAAAGCCTCCATTTTAATATCTTTGTTTAGCTTTTCTTTTTTTTTTTTTTTTTTTTCTTTTTTTCCCCTTTTTTTTCCTTTTTTTTCTGAAACAACTCAGAAGCCCTGTAAACCAAATAGTACTTGGAGGCCAAAACTGACTACAAACTATAACCTCTCCTCAGTAGTGTGTGGACTTCCCATAAACTGACTGCAAGAGAGCTTTCAATGAATAATCTCATCACTATTCACTAGCCTTTACATCCTTTTCCAGAGATGGAATTCTGAATGCTATTCTTTTAATCTGTTCCTGGGATTTCCTCTGATTCTGTCTGTGTGCACCTTGTGGGAGTCTGTCAGAGTGCAGAAGATTTCAGTCTCCTGCCACCTATTACAGACAATCCCAGCAGGAAAGTCATTTAGGTGACTTGAAACTGCAGAGATGTGAGTAGGAACTGAGACGTGTCCCATATTTGTTGTGAACTGGTCTGGCTGAAATGCAGATGCAAGCAGTCAGAAAAAGATATACAGGCTTAACATCCTGCTTTGCTGAGTTACAGAGCACAGACAGACACATGTGAAATATATAGGATATCTCTTTGCCAACTTCTGAATAAATTATTAGTTACTCATCAGAATGATTGGTTTGTTGTGGTTTTGGATTAGTGTCCCATGACATGTTAGATCAAAACTGAAAGTCTGATGCCCCAAAGTACTGATGTTCAGGTTTTCAATACAGCCCAAGGCAGATGTTTATAGACTTTTCAAACCTGAAATTTGGTACCTTGGGATCGGGAGGTTTGTTTTATACAAGACAGGTTTTGGAAGCCTGAATTCACAGATAATGAGATACCCAGAAAATGCCAGGGAATTGAACTATTCCAGAGTAGGTTTTCCATAGAATTAATGGCAGAAAATCACACTTGTGGTATGATGCAATTGTCTCAACTAGAATCCCTCAGAGTGAGACAAATAATGCATGGAGAGAGTTGGGAACTCCATAATGCATGAGTTGAGAAAGAATAGTTTGCTTAAATGTAAGGTTGAGAAAAACTACACAAGATTTAGGAGATAATGAAATAAGCCAAAGCTGTTTTTTAAGGCTTTACTTTTTAGATATTTCCTAACCAAATTAATACACAGACACAAGTAAAGATGGTGTAACATGAAGCCACCCACTGTGCATTATGAAGCTTGGCAAAAATGATGGCAATTCATCACTTCATATTTCATGGCATTTCCCAGCTCAGACTGACATTTCACATCACTGATAGAACTGCCACACTCTCTGCCTGAAAAATCACTGCCCTCATAGATGAGGAAGGACTTTTGCTACAGCTGCACAATTAACATGAGAACTTGTGCCTACCAAGTACACATTTATAACACATTTATATGTTATGGAAAGATAATCCAGGCCATACAATTAAGTATAAGCATTGCTTTTCTTTTGTTTTTCCCCTCACATTTAGGGTCATTGTAGTATTATTGAATCTTCCCTTTTCACTGTGATAAATAACATCACTAGTAACAAGTTGAATGTGCAGCTGTTGCCATAAATGGGTCACTATATTGCTACTAGGAAAATATGACAGACTTAAAAGCTGAGGGTGGGGAAACACAAAATAAAACATCAGATGATTCCAAAGGCTTTTGCAATGTTGGCCACTCTTTCAAACACCATATGTTCAATATCATCTGTACCCACAAAAATTTCTGATATTTCAAAAGCTGTCTGCAAGCTTTGCAGCACAGATGCTGTGCTTTCCCTTGGTATTGCCATGGAAATTGATAAGTTTGGAGGCTGAGTACCAGCTCAAAATCTCAGCAAACTTGGATAGCCTTTTCCCTTCCCGTTCTTTCTCTTTCCCAGTCAAGAACTGGAATTTGTTCTCCTGCTGCTGAACCTGTAGCAAAGGAAACCTTAGACGGAAACCAAAAGGATGTATCTCCTCGACAAGGACAAAGATAGACCTCATCATATTGCCCATAAAATCTCAAAAACCTCATGAGTTAATCATATAACTGCCATTAAATATTTAACTTGCAGTCCACAGAGCTTATTCATTATCCCAGAAATAGTCAAACAAAGAGGTTACTATTCATGAGTTTGAATTTTGGGACAGTCCTGTGCTGTTATAATTTATTTTGACCTGGTAAGTCAGTGCTGCACAATGATGGCACAAATAGGTAGTAGTAGCCCTGGTAGCACAATTTGTAAAAGCACATCTTCCAATAGTAATGGTGTGAATGCATATATGAAGAAAGAAACTTTGGGGTGAAGGGGAGATGTCAGGGAGTTAATGAACGCTTTTCCAATTCAAGTAAAAAGACAGTTATTCTAGACATGGATGATAAACAGGTTTCTACAGCAATAAGTAAAGTTATCCCTCTCTTACTCTTTCATCACCTGAACTCTGCAAAACTGCAAGTTACACAGGAGGTTTATATGGTAATATATGTGAGAAAAATCCTGACTGAGCAATCTGCCCTGAGTGGAGCCATAAATGTTCTGTTGCTGTGAAGTCTGCCATAATAATTCAACATTTTTCTTCACAGTTATGACTGTTCCTTTAGCAATGCAATAATTTTTTATTTCGTCATAAATGCAGTTTTGATAAGGCAGAATACTGAAAGTGTATTCATATTTATTCTGTATCTTACAAGTCTATTGGAATTATTTTGGGTTTAGATTTGTCTCCTGATCATGTATCCCAGAGCTTTCTTTATAGCACCAAATTTAGAGGTGACTTTTTGCTTGTTTTTTTTCTCCTTTATGCCACTCACCATAATCATCAAAATTGAACATGAATAACTATGAATCCCACCCCCCCTCCCCCCCCCCAAATCCCATATGGCTCAAAATGCCTTAAAAATGAGTAGAATCTTTATGAGTCCTTTACAACTGGGAAAACAGAAAACAAAGAGGAAATACTAAATCTGTTGTCACAGAGAAAATGACAGAGTTTGGAATAAAACTCTAATTTTTCAAACCAGCAGAAGACTTAATGAGTCTGGGGCTGTGTTGTGTAGACATAACCATTGTGCTGGAGCTGGCGTGGGCACTTGTGGCAGAGCAGGCTTTCATCAGCATTAGAACTCGTCTCTAATGCACAATCCGTGTGTCTGACCCAGTGCTGGGTAACAAACACTGTAACTCATCTCTCACGCCTTGCACACTCGTATGAATTTCTCAAAAAAATGCTTATACTGTCATTAATATTTGCAGAGCTGGTAACAGAATAGGCAAACATTAAAATATTCTGTGTAAAATAGAGGGATAAATGTGGGGGTGAAAAGGAAGGAAAATAAAATGGTTAGGAGAAGGTTTATCTTTTTGAAAGAAATTCGGATGTTTTATTTCCATTTGTTGTTGTTAGACTGTTATTTATTGTGTCACAGTTAGTCTTGGCCAGCACAGATATCTATATGTACTTCATGCCTAAAACTGAGAACACCAGTGACTCTCTCTGTGATGATTTAAGATCTGCCAATGTTTGCCTTAATGCATGAACTTAGCAAAAATGGGCTATCTGGAAGAGAATGTTTAATCTCACTTGAGTTATTACCTTTGGGAAAGAAGAAAAGAAAAAGGATGGCCCAGCTGAGTGAGATCTGATAGAGACATGGAAGAAAATAATGGAGGGTGTCTTTATTCAGGGCTTTGTCACAATGGCATATTTTAAAAACTAACAGTAATAATAACAAAAAGAGAGAGGGAGATCGGTCCAAAACAAGAGGGAGCAATGGAGGAGGAAATAGTCCAGTGCTTTGCACTTGAATCCTGCTATGGTCAGGACTCATAAGAAGAATATCTTTGGTCATTAACTTTTATGAAGTGCTGATTTCCCTTTTGGCTTCCAGCCGTCCATCAGCCCTGCAGCGAGGGCTGCCATTCTCACACAGCTGAGCCAAGCAATTGCTCAGTGTGATCCTCCAGTACAACATTTTCTCACTATCAACCTCTCCCCATCCAGCTCTGAGACAGCCGTGCTCTGTCTGACTGAATGGCCACTAATGGCCCAACTGCTCTTAGGAAGACAAAGCAGGATTTTGTGCCAAGACTTCAAATGCTGCTGTTATGTTTCACACTCCTTGGCTATACAGCGCTGTGGAAAGCCAGCACAAACCAGCTGTGTGCTCTCAAAGACACCCGTCTTTCCCTTCCTTGTGTATGTAGCTTCTCTACTTGCCATGAATCACCCGAGGCTTGTGTATACAGCACTCTGAAAAGTGCAAGCCAGGGCTGGTGGAGGTCTCTGGGGTCATTCAGAACAGTTACTGTATTGGTTTTCAGAAAACAAAACAGTTCTGAGATGAGAAAACTCTGACCATCCCATGTTAAGAGTTTTCTGGTTTTCACAGAAGAGCACAGGTGGGTCTGAAGCCTAAATTGCAGTAGTATAAATCACAATTTCCTTCATAATCTCACATTTTTTCACAATTCACACAATTCAAAGAATTGAAAAAGATAATTCAAAAAAGACAATTCAAAGACTGAAAAAGCTTCATGCTATGTGTTTGTAAAAATACAGGGAAAGAAAAGGATATCCCTGTAAACTATATTCTCTACAGAAGGAGTTTTGACACTCCTCCTAAATGACTAAAGAACAGGGAAACAAAATTACATGTTAGTAGTAGTCAAGGGATTCTATTTCAAAAAAAGCAAAAAAACAAAAAACAAACCAAAACTAAAATCCCCAGAAAATGGCAATCATCTGTTGACTGGTGGAGGGAATGTGGATCCATGTGTGGGACCTTGTCGTCACAAACTGGTCATGCAAGGGAGTACCCAAGGAAAGAACATTCCTAGGAAGGAAGGCTGGGATTGTTCAAAGTACCTGTATATCCTTAAATGACTCCTAGGCACTCACCAGATCTTTTACTGTCTCTGTTTTTGGTCACACCAGGAGGTTTAAAATCACACTTGCATGGCAACCAGAACGATAATGGGCAGGAGCAGAATGGGAGTTGAAAATAAGGCAGCCATCCTTAATGGCCAGAGTGCACAGAAGTGCTGCTAATATTCAGCAACTAAAAATGGAACTTTGAACAATTTTCTCTCAGAAAAACAGTCAGTAGTTTTGCATCAAATGTTGTAAAGAAACTGATTAAAAAATAGGTTGAGCAAATAGAGAGTTTTATAAAAAGGCATTTTTGCTTAAGTGTCTGCCATAGAACAAAGTGGGAGAAACAAGAGGAGGATATGTTTCATACTACAGAAATAAAATAAAATTCATGGAAGAGATTAGGTTTTTAAAGATTTAAATACATGTTATCTCTCATACATTTTTCTTGCAAAAAAAACCCCAAAGAAAACACTTTAATTAGGTATTCTTTTGCAGATTCTTCTTAAATAAGTAAGTCTCCCTTTTTAGACAGAACTTTTTTTGCATCTTAAGTGATAAATTCGCTTCTGTAGTCTGAATCTATATCTTTGCACTGAAAATACAGATTTGTTTTGGGGTTTATGAATTCAAGAAATAAGTAAAGAAAAAAAGTAGTGCATTAAGACTTAAATAAACTAAATACTTTTTCCAGCAATACATTATATGGAGCCACTTGCAATACTTAAGACAAAATATGACCCAATTTATATTCACTCTGCACCATTTGAGTGTGTCATTTCTGGGTCACTTCATTGCTAGATGTCACTGTATATGACCATCACATCATCCTCACTTTTCCCCTTTAACAGCGCCATGCCTCTGTGTTTGTACACAGTAGCACAGTGTATGAAATGCAGCAGTAAATGTGCCTTCCTTTCTGAGAAGATATTTCTCCAGGCTCTACCAGACTGATTCTCAGAAAGGAAATAATTAATCTTGTGCTTCTGCTGAAGACCTCAGTGGCTCCGTGTGGAAAAGTGGGTTCTTCTGTCACCCACCTCATCAGGAAACTCTGCACCTCTTTTTTTTTTCCTCTTTGCAGCACTGTTCTTACACAAAGAATAAACTTCCCAGACACTGGCTGTCAAGGAGCAGCAGCCACACAAGTCCTTCCCTGAGAAATCTGGCAACAGATTGTTGGAACAAAGAAGGAAGTCAGTGATGCTAATAATCTTCCTGCAGCAGGCAGAAGCTGATATTTTAATAAACATAGCTTTTTAATATGAACTTTTTCCCTCTCATGTTAAGAGAATTGCTTATATACAATAAGGGAAAAAATCCAATTCCCATGTCTCAAAAAAAAACCCCCGACAAATTTTCATTCTGTGGGTCATCGGAGTTGAAAATAAACCAAGCTGACTGCCTCTGGGGATTTATTGAACTTCAAGTGCTCATGACTCATTCCATGATTACAAAAAAGCAGAAAAACTTTCACATTTGCCACATGAGAGACTGAGACAAGATCCACAGTGCTGTTGTATGCTGGAGAGGAAAAATGGAAAGACCATATCAACTCTAGTACAAAATGTGGCTGTTTTACTTCCCTGGTGTGCATTGCCCACTGGAACCAGTGGAAAAAGGCTTAAAAATATTATATGTGATTTAAAAGCAGCTGTGCATGGATTTCACAAGTCTCACCATCAGAAAGCAAATGAACTCTTTGTGCATTGAGTGTAGTGTATGCAGAACAAAGATGCTAACAAAGATGTTGTTAAGAAGTGGTTTTTGGAATACATAAGGAAAGACCAAAATGTATGGCAGGACTCTTTCATCCTGATTCTGTTGAGGGTAGAAGAGAAAGATCATTGTTGCAAGGAGAGTGCGGATGGAATAATACTCTGGGAGCATTTCCAAATGTAATGGTGGAAGTTCTCCAAAACAAGGAGTGCTCTGAGCACCACACCTTTCCCTATCCTCCCTGAGACAGCCACTGAAGAGTTAATGCTGCTTCTCCCCTCCCAAGGTGGGCAATTAGAATAAAAGATTGCAGCTGTGCCCTGGGTAGGCCCTTTTTAACTATCTCCAGTCCTAGATGAAATTCAAATGGTGTCTTTGTAAGCTGGGGCTGTGTTTGGTTAGTGCTTGTCACAGGTCTTTGTCCTTAGGGGTTCCACAAATATCTTTTTTATTTGTTGCAGTCAGTAAAACCTGGATCTCTGCTCCTGACTAAGGATTTGTGACATGATAAACACATATTATAGTTTGGGCTTTCACAAATATTTAAGTGGATGCTATGTGTTGTGCATTGTAATGTTAACTTTTGCAGAAGCAGATGTAGTTGTGAAATAATAACTAATGCTTTTATTTTTCTAATTTAGCTAATTGGCAATAATTAAAATAATTCAGACGTATTTGTAAAGTATCTGATGTTGATTTAGAGTACTTGTGGTTAACTTGCAGTAACTGAAATACCTAAATTGTCTGCACAGCCAGGTAACCTTTGAGGAAGGGGTGTGATGAGGAGCCCTGCTACTGACACTATCAACAGCTGTCACCTGCTGAAACATGGAACAGGGGGAAGTTGTGGAGGCTGACACATGACCCTCAAAACCACAGTATTAATAAATAAATAGTAGCATGATGCCTATCTGTTTCTGTATTTGATGCCTGCATGTCACAGTGACAACCTCTGCAGTGGTGCCCTGCAATCCCCAGCAGTGAATTTGGGATTGCTGGCCCTGGAGAAGTGCTGATAATGTCCCTGTCCTGGTCAGGTGTGAGAGCTCCTGGGTGGCTGCAGTTCAATAACTGGCTTTGGGAGTACAGGTGAATATGGCTCCCTTTGAAACAGGTTCAAGTGACTCCTCTCCTGTGTAGTCACAGCTGTAAAGTGATTTGGCTTCCCTTTGCAGCCCTGGACTTGCTCAAAGAAAATTGACAGAGAAGGAAACAGAACATTACAGAGTAGGAAGAGATGTTAGTGGCAATGGTCTGAGTTTCTCTCCTTTTCCTTTATATTTTTTTTATTAATTATTTTTTTTTTTATTGTTTTAGATTGCTAAACTGCTGTCCTTGATGGAGGGAGGGGCAGAATTTGCTTTCTGCTCCTTCTGCAAGAAAGAATTTAGAGGAATGGGAAAGGAGTCAGCAGCAAGGAGCCAAATCTAGTGAAGGTGGTAGGGTCCATGATTGTGGATATCATGTATGAAGGACTAGCCAAGTAAGATGGGAAGGACTGAAAGAAGAAAGAAAGAGGTGTTAAAACTGAAGTATCATCTTTCTCACTTCAGTCCAGTTATTGAATCCACTGAAAATCTGACTTTTTAACTTTAACCCTTCTACTGTGTCTTTATTTTGAAAGCCTCACCTCTAATAGATGATATGATACAGTTTGCTGATGGTTGATCCAATGGGATTGCTCCTTCATGGGGTCAGATCTTCTCACACATGCCAGTCCACACTGAACACAGCAACTTTGGGAAAAACATTCCCCAGAAAGCAGTCTGACTTTCATCTGAAAACATTAGGAGTTGTCTGCTCATTCTCTGAGTAATTTCACTTCTAACCTAAATAAGATCTGTAGAATTGGCTATGTAAGATACTGTGCATCTGGTGTCAGGAAGAAATTCCAGTTTCTGTACAATTTAGTAGTAAAATGCAAAGCAGTCAGTGTAAAGAGTAGACTGAAAAAAATAATTAAATGAAATTAAGATTCAGGTCTAGCTTTTTCTACACTTATTTCAAAGTCTGTTGTCATAGCTACTGCAGCATAAGGCTGGCTTAGTTTGTTCACTTCTTCTTTAAAGACATGTTCACCTTTTTTGAAAAACTGAAGTCACTAAGCAAATACCTGGAGAGAAAAAAACAGAGTTGTCCTTTGAGCAACCATAATTTTATCATGATTTATTATTTGGATCGAGGATATTCAGCCTTTATCAGCTAGGAGCCTTTTGTTCCTCAGGCCACAAAACCAGAAAATAGTTCAGTGAATATTGAAGTACACTATAGAGCAAAATAGTTGGAAACTTCAAAAGGGTCAAAATTCAGCATGGCTATGTCCCCTCAGTGTCACTTGTTAACATAAGTTATCTAAATATATTATTATGGCCTCAAATTTTTTGCTTCTAGGAACAAAATAACATTTTGATTTCTGGACTCAGGAGGTACCCAAGGTTTAGACATATCTGAAAACATTAACCTTTTAAATGTGGCTTAAGATATGGCAGATACATGGTATTACCTAGCTCTTTATTTATACTGCTCATCTTGATATAAGATTGATAGAATCTTTTACTCTATAATTAGTTTTTGCATCCCAGTATTGGACAATTAAGATGAAGCATTTTGCTTAGGTAAAACTTGTGGTCCTTGGATTGGACTGGACTCTGGAAGTTAATGATTATTTTATTGCAGGTCAGTATAATTTATGTCCTCTGCCTGAGCCAGCTTGTGTGCCTGGCCTGTGAGCTTGCTCCTGTATCCTCTGCCTGTCCTGTGGCCCTGTCCCTGTGCATGGCACATCTCCTGAGCGAGTTTCCTCACAGCTTAGGGCACTGCGGCTCTTAGCTGAGCTGGACCCTGCTTTTCCACATTTGGGGAATTCCCTCTGGCCAAGACTTGCTTTTTATACACAGTATGTCAAATAATAGGCACTGGCAGAGATCATATCTATCATTGCTGTAATGATCTGAAAGATGAGTGTTTTATCTTTGGAAAAGATGGAGAAAGGAATGTCTTGCTGTGCAGATAGAAATATCTCTAAATCCCATGTGTCATCCACAAGTTGATACCATACCTTGTTTCTGCTTTGCCTGGTGGCAAGTAGTTTTTTTCCTTGCTCAGTGTTTTTGAACTATCATGTAAATACTTTGAATCATAATTTAGTCTGATTTTTAAATGTTCCTTAATCCATAATTTCATATATGTGGTTTCCCAAAGTCTGCAGTGCCAGTAGCTGTTTTATTCCTTTACAGGGAAGCTTTTTTGTATAAAAGTGAGTGAGAAATGAGGAATGAAATGGGGTGTTAATCAGCTTCAAGATAGTTTTCTAGAACTTTCAACTAGGCAAATCTCTGACAAGAGGCAAAGTTATGATTGTGCCAAGTGCTTGAGTTTGCAGATAATCCTTAACCTATATGAGATATCATTTGTAAGTACTGAAATCCATGCCATATTTAGCTTTCTGCTCTCTTTCAACATGGTTATTTTAACTTGTTTGCTGTCCATAGGCTCTTTTGCTGGCTTCGAGATATGTATATATACTTCACTGGATCTGGACCTAATTAAGCAAATTCCATCTGGTTTTGCCCCTGGTTTTTCTGGCTGATAGTGATGCAGTAATTCATGGGGACTATATTTTCCCAGTTTTTACTCAGTTCTAAAAAATGAGTTCGTTAACTGTGTTTTCTTGTGCACTCTTTCAAGGCATGCAGAGTGGTTCTTCACACAATATACAGAGAAATAAATTAATGTTTAATGCAGTATTTTACATATGGCAATAGTTACATGCTATATATTGCTAGCTATGAAATTACTGTCTACAAGTGAAGGTTCTTTCATTTTCTTAATTTTCAATGCTCTCCTGTTCTGGAGCTTGGCTCTCCTTAAGCACAACCCTGGAAACAAACACACTGTTGGTTAACTGGCTAGGCTGTGCTCCTGCTATTTTGGAGGCTTCATAAAGCTGAATATGGCCAATTGCTCAATATTTTATGTTTAAAAAAATGAAGATTCTTATGACATTGCAGTAAGCATGGGTGGGTTTGTGTAAGGGTTGGTTGTGAAATGTTTAATGATGAAGCTTTAAGAGAACTGGGTGCTATGGTGAGGCTGGGAGGGGCAATATGCAAATGCAAGTAAGCAAGCATGCAATTACCCATTGATGTCAAAGTGAAATTTTATAGAAAAATCAGAGTTTTTGTCCAATAGTCACTTTTTAAAGAAACTAATTGAGCTGTGTTTTGATGTAAAACTGAAAATATTGAATGTACACCTGTTCTTTCTTCCTCCTAGACACTTTTGGTGCCTAGCATAGCACGGATGGTTTGGTTTCCCTTACACCTGGCTGCTCGAGGGGTGTGCAGGGAAATGGATTTAGCACTTCCTATCCTCAGCCCTCTTCATGTTAGGCAATATCTCTTTAGTATTTAAAGAGCTGTTTCAGCTTTTGCTGAGCTCCCCTTGGCTGGCTGGAAGGCTCTCGTGGCAGACTCAGCTGTAATGTGACTAAGAGGCCACACTGTGCTCTCAGGAGGATGGGGTTAATGGCAACCCAGGCAACCCAGAGGGCAGCTTGATGTAAACCACTTGTACAGCACAAAATGCTCTCACCTCACCTGCACTTGGGGCTGTGGGAGTGTATGCTTGACTGCTGCAGATGACACTGGGAGGAAAGACAACTGTGCACCAGGGGCCCCCAAGGCACAACACGAGCAGCCTCCTCTCTTTCTGCAAACAAGCAGAGCCAGGCCATAGTCAGCAATACTGGTGTATTATAAGTGTCTTAATTCAGCATGTCATATCAACTTGCACTTCACAAAAACTGCAGTTTCACTGAAAAAAAAGCTTTGAAGTCAACTGTAATGAGAAATTTTGCTTCTCAGTTGTCTTTGGGTTGCTATGATATTAATATAGCCAGATATAAAACAATGTTGATCAGATCTGGAAAGATACATTTTGGATCTGCCTCCCTTTTCTTTCTCTAAGGAGTCAGTGTCCCCCATTGCTGCTCCAAAAAGGCTCCCAGAACGTCTTTCTCAGCATGGTCCATGAGATGAAAAAATCTCTCTTGAGAGTGAAGATCTTAATGGTGATATGATACTAAAACGGATTTATATTATCTTATCTTTTCCTCTCTGACATAATGAGATGACCAAAGAAAATTTGGGCTGCAGCATCATGGCCAATGTTTTTCTCAAGCTGTCCTTTAAGCAAAATAGAATTGTTGCAATAACTTCTGCCTCCTGACTGATTTAGTAGAACTAAAGCTGCTTGGTTTTATGAGAATAAATGAGTAATCTGGAGTAGATTTGGAAAGAGCAAGACAAAGCTCTCTTTGTTAGTAACAGAACTGGATGAAACATGCCCTTAGATGGCTCCTGGAGTCCTGGCAACAACATTTCAGGCAGTTGAACAGTATTTTTCTCATCAGTTCTGTAGATATTGAGGGTTTGATATTTCATTTGATCATTTAGCTTTAAAAAACAATCTACCTCCCAATGAACATGACTTTTCTTTGGTAGCAAACAATCTAGGTCCTTTCTCCTCACTATGAACAGTCTACCATTTATGAGGAGAATTCTTATTTGGCCTAGGTAGGAGGGGGGCTCTAAATGAATCTATAAAGTACCAAGAAGAAGGAACAAGGAGATTTCAAACTCATTTTAAATATCCAAATAAAACTAGAAAAATAATAAGTTCAGAGTCTTAAATAGAGATAATATTTCTGTTTTGGAATTTTATTAAGATGTGACTAGCTGTAACTGGTTTTTATAAGCTTCTGTGCCCTCTTGGAGGGTGGTGGGGCGTAAGATGAGAAATTTAGTTAGACATATCAGTGATAAACCTACCAGAAATTTAATAGTATTAGTCATCATGAAGGCGGTTAATGATGAACTTTTACAGGGTAAAACTCAAACTTTCTGGTTAGTTTGTGAAAAAAACTCAGCTTTTGTCTGAGGTGTTCTGAATCACCACTTGGCAAACATCCCTGAGAGCACAGAGTGTAGACTGGTAGTTTAGGTGCATAAGTTAAACAGCAACAGCTCAGCAAGTGCTCCTTGAGTTTTTCCAGCAATAAAATATTTGGATGGTTTTATGTGGAATATTTTTTAGGTAAAATGATTTGTTCTGTCACAGAAACATCCCAGTAGGTGCTCATCAATTTTAAGAGATATTTCTAACTTTATTAATATTTTGTCTGGTTGTTCCCCATAAATTCAAATTCTTTTTCTAAGTTACATGTCTCATCTTTTTCATTTTTAATCCTTTAATATTTTGTCAAGGCATTGTGTTTTGACCTTTTGCCCTCATTAAACACTGAGAGCAATTATCACATGTGGGAATTGTCATGTCCTGTGATCCCAGAGCAGTGTAAAGCAGTTGTTCAGGATCATTGATCATGACTCTGTTTCATTTGCATGTGTAAGCACACCTACTTTTTCTTTTTTAAATGGAGCCATAGAGCTCCATCTGTGACTTAGCAAAGACCATCTCTCTGCATCCCCAAGCTGATTTCTCTTCAGCAGTTCCCATCTGAAGGTGCCCACGGGTGGGGAATGCAGGCAATCCAATCAACCATCTCACTGATATAAATTCAATATCACATTACTCAGGGGTGTGTCAGCCCCTGCACAGGTATTCTGCTTCTCTAACAGATAAAGAGGTTTCACAGCTTGGGCATTCTGTAGGTGGGCAGTGAGCAGTATGGATGACACAGAATTCTTTAAGAAGGTTGTAACAAAAGTCAGCTTAGCTCATCCTACCCTCTGCTAATTTCCAGTACTGTCAGGTATCTAAATCAAAAGTGTGGTATGAGAAGGAAAAGGAGCTAAGCATGTGGCATTCACAGAAATAAGGCAAAGGGCAGGCTGTGGATATTGAACCAAAAGCACTGCAGAGAGCAGAGCTATGCAGAAAGGCCCCATCCTGAGGCAGCTGGGTAGGCTCCTGAAGAAATCTGCTCCATTTCTAATTGGAAGGAAGGAAAAGGGTAGATACAGAACACAGGTGCCTTGTGGCAGCTCATGTGAACAGGAGAAATACAGATAAGTTGTTGATTACTTAGGCTTATTTTTTCTTTCTAAAGAATAATAGCTTCACAGAAAATCAATTTTCCCAAGGAAGTTGCCAGGGGATATCCAAGACAACAAATAAGTATACAGCCATAAAAAATATGTTTTGCAGGTAGAATTAGTACACTGGGGGAAAGGATCTTAATGGGAAATTTAACATTAGAAAAAACTCATCAGAATAGCTGAAGAAAATATGTGAAGAAAACAGATATAAAGAAGATCTATAAAAAGCAGTTTGGACATTTATGGTAATCTCAAAGACCTGCAAATAGGAAACCAGCCAAACTCAGTGCACGTCACTGCTGCTGGGTGCAGGAAAAGCCAGGTGTGTTGTTCAAGCTCAAAGAGATAAAAAAATAAAAATCAATTTCTAATTGGGCTATAAAATCTTCAGCTAATGTCAAAGTAGCCAACTTTTTGCCAAGGCAAAAGTAAACTGCATGGCAGAGGTGAAGGAGAGGGGCAATTCAGCTTGTAGCACAAATATCTGTTTGAGATGTGGTAGGTGCACAGCAGAGAAGCAGCACTGAGAGAAAACACACAAGAGAAAATGTTGCCAGCTAGGTGCTGTGTGGCACATGCATCTCAGAAAAAGACAGTGGGGGAAAAAAAACCCCGTGATTTTTCTAGATTTGTGTTTACTTAGGGTAGTCTGCTTGCCCACTGCAAAAGCTTCAAGTACAAAGCTGATTCTTATTAGGAGTAATGCCAAAAGTGATGGATGATAATGAAATGAAGGAATTTTTCGTGAGGTGATGTGTGGCTATTTTAAGAAATGATAGATGTGACCAAGACATGTGAAAATTATCAGAAGGAAGATACAGAAATTACCCATTTTATCCAAACAAATGGAAATTCTTTTGTGCTGGCTTTGGTTGGGATAGAGATTTTCCTTCACTGTATCCAGTACAAAACTGTGTTTTGGATTTATGCTGGAAAAAGTGTTGATAAAACACAGATATTTTCATTAATCCTGCTTAGTAGTTACACACAGCCAGGGCCTTTTTTGCTCCTGACCCCAGCAGTGAGGGTCTGGGGGTGCCCAAGGAGCTGGGAGGGGACACAGGCAGGACAACTGACACCAGGTGACCCAAAGGATATCTCATACACCACATGGCATCATGCTCAGCACGTAAAGCTGGAGGAAGAAGAAGGAATGGGGGAGGGATATTTGGAGTGAAGGTATTTGTCTTTTTGAGTAACCATTGTGCACGATGGAGCCCTGCTTTCCTGGGGATGGCTGAACCCCTACCTACCTGTGGGAAGTGGGAATTAATTCCTTGTTTCCCTTTCCTTGCATGCATGGCTTTTTCTTGCCCTGTTAAACTGCCTTTGATGCAACCCTTGTGTTTTCTCTCTTTTACTCTTTGGATTCCCTTCCCCATCCCATCCAGGGGTGAGTGAATGAGTGGCTGGGTCATGCTTAGTTTCTGACTTGGATTAAACCATGACCTTTGTACAAAAGTATAAAAACATGTTTTTTCCAGACTTGGTTAAATAACTGTGAGTCTACTATTTCATTTGGTTCAGCTGGGCAAAAAAGGAAAGATAATTTATTGCTTTCAAAACTCCATTTGGTAGATGACATTTCAAGGGCTGTCTGTTCAGCAAAAGAGAGATTCCAGAGATGATACCATGTAGAGTTTGCATATGGCAGGATCTGAGAGAAGCACAGGATAAAACTGCTTACATGCCTACAAAGGAAGGGAACTCAAATGTTGAAAGTGATTAGAACGAGAGTTCTTTCTACCTCTTCTTTCTGACCTTTGGAAATCAGGTTAGGAGTGATTAGACACCACTGACGTCACTCTAGCTGGGTAGAAAACAAAACACTTCTGTAGCACATAAGGGAGACATTGGGTGTATCTTTAAGGAGCAACTGAGATGTAGAGAAGATTTTCTGAAGGTAACTAAGCTTAGAAAACAGATTCTAAAAATCAGGTGTTGTAGCTGGGAAAGTTATTGTTGCAAAAAACCTCTCTGGTGGGATTTGGCTCATGAGTGGAGATGTGAGCTCTGCTGTCCTTAGCTCTGGTCACTGGCTGTAACAAACATATCAGGATGCTGCAGGAGGAGTGTGCATTGTGGAGCTGTATGGCTAAAGTGTATAACAAAATAAAAAAAGATGTTCTCAGCATAGCAGCAGATTTTACATTGCTGAGGTTGCTATGTTTGATCTTGAGCCCACAAAGGTGAAACCTAAGGTGCAATATTGTTCTGGAAAGAATTTCCAGTGGCCAATCCTGCACTGTTTCAGAGAAATTGAAACAAAACAAACAAGAACAAAAGATAAAATGTGGAAGAGTCAAAGGAACAAGTGTATGAAATACAGTAACTGTTCTGTACAAAGCTGTCAGAAATAACAAAGAAAAATGGATGAGTGTTTATGTAATTGTCCTGAAAGCAGCAATGCAGTCAAGATTTCCTGTAATGAATTCAGGGCAAGGTAATAACCACCTGATGCTGTGCCATCTTCATTGTGATTAGTGGATCTGCATGTGCTCCTGAAAAAATTCAGTGGTTTTCAGTTCATCTTCTATGAGCAGGCAGAAATATAATCCCATGGCCCATTAAAACAAGCAAGCAAGACTGAAGGAGATGCTCAAAACTTTTTGTTTTTGCAGAGCATTCAAACGTCACCTTTGTGGCCAGAGTTTCACCCATGCAATTTGACATCCTGAGCATGATGCTGTAGTCAATAACACCTGCAAGCATCTCTCTTGATCCCCAGCATTACCAGTCATGGCAAAAAGAAAGATGCTTGTATAGAGGAAGGCAGTAAAGATCCTGTTATAATAAAATGCCATAGATCAGGAACCTCTGAAAAGGAACTTCACAGCAGGAACAGTAATGTAATTCCAACAGATGTATCTGGAGTTCAGTAGCAAAGCAACTGAGTCTATGTGAATTTGGGGAACAAACATCTGTCTAAGTGACAGGTCAGACACCCGAGGGTTGCTCCTATTAGTGCCGCCACATCTGATGATGAAAACACCGGCCTGAGGCGCCGAAGCAGCCGGTGAGGCGAGCCCTCGGTGGGATCCTGAGAAACCATTAACAAGCACCCACTGGGCAGAGAGGACACTGCAATTACAGCTGCCACCACACAGTCCTTAGATGCTACTGATGGCCATGTGCTTCCTGCACAGGTCTGCTCAAGGAGTGAAAGCCTCGTGATTGCTTCTACATGAGATTAACATGCAGCTTCGTTAATATCGACACCTCCTCCCTGCCTGTGTGCCTGAAGTGGATAAACTGGCCCACAGTGCCCTAATTAATGTAACCAGGTCCTTGTTTTTCTGTCCTTGCTTTAGATCAGCCTATTGCATTCAGTGCTCTGACATCAGCTCACTAACAATGCTCAAGAATCCTGTGAGTTCCCACACAGCTATTTTTTAAAAAAAAAATCAAAACTAATCGTTACCTGCAGATGGCAATGGTTGATTCCATGGAGAAAGGCAATCCATGGCTCAGGCAATGATCAAAACATCTGCACATCATTGCTAACAGGTTCTGTGCATTGAGTGTCCTTCCCAGTCACTTGCAAATTCCTGGAAAACATTTCTGCAATGCTTTCAAGTCACTAAAAATTTGCAGGACAAATTTGGTAAAATGGGAAGAAAATGAAAATAATGATGAAGAAAGCATGACAATATGAATAGTGATAGTGTTACTATTGAAAAGAATAAGAATATATTCTTTTGTTTTTTAAAGTTGAAGAAATTTAATTCAAAATGTGGTTGCATATATTAATGTTTGCCTGATATTTCACAGGATGAAATTTTTCAGTAGTGATGGCCAGGAAAGCAAACGCTGTCATTAGGGATAATTTTAAGAAGTAAGGGGTGAAGAGTAGATAAAAATATTGAATTATGAAAATTTAGAATTTTTGAAGATCCCAGGTATTAAATTAAGAGGTTCATCAATATTTGTTCATAACCTAATAGATAAAATCAACATTTAGCTGCTATGCTATGGGACATTTAATTTGAAAATTTCTCCTCCTTCTCTCCTGTAGGCGTTCATTTACGTACACTGAAATCAGCTTCCCCATCCCATAAATAAGCAAGTAAATAACAGAGCTTTCCGTGTAAACAGAGGGGGTGTTGGCAGTGTGCAAAGGGGAAAGGACACTTGAGAGACAAAAGCCACCTTCTCCAAGTCTGAGGGCAGGGAGAGAGGACTTCTGAGTGCTCCTTTCCTGGTGTTTGGACAGCTCATAGTGAGAAGTTCAAAAACAAGGTTGAAAGGAGAAGGGGATGTTGAGAAGTTAGGGGAAGTGGCTTGGAGTGGCTGAGGGGTGACAGCTGGACCCACATGAGCGAGATCAGCCCCAGCTGTTTGGCTCTTTGGGTCTCTCCACACTGTGATCAAGGGCTGGCCCTCTGTTCCTAATGAGCTGCCCTGCTGAGACATGTCGGACTCACTCCGTCCCTTTCCTTGCCTGTCTTTGCAGAGAGCCCTCATCACCCACTAAAATACCTCTGGACAGAGAAGCCCCTGTTTTCAACCTAGTGCCTACAATTTTTTCCAGACTGTGTGCTCTGTAAACAGCAAGGTGATCTGGGCATGGAAATTAAGGAATCTCTAATCCGCACAGGAGTGGATTGCAATTCTGATTTGAAGTGTTATAACTTGATTTTGTCTTTTCTCTGTACCTAATGTACTTATTTCATACTCACACTTACTTCACCCTCTCCATTTTCTGCTAGAAAATAATTTGTTGTCTCAGTTGCAGTTCTGGAATTCCTAAAAGCCAAGAAAGTTTTCTTCCTTCAGTGCCTGCTTCTATCCAGCCCATGTTGTGTATCTGAGCTATTGAATTGCACAGAATCTGAGTTAACTGCTTTGTGTCACTTTATTTAAGCTCTAATACTTTATACACAAACTGAGTATGATATTAGAGGCAATCAACCTGAAGATAATACCTGTAGTTTCAAATAAGCATCCTATTAAGAAGAGGTTTTAGATGTGTCCTGGTACTTGTGTTCTGAGATCAGGACAGGGGAGCCTTTGGGCAACAATGTTATTATTGTTAGAAAGGGATTGTTTTGGTTTCAATTCTGTCATTTCTCACGGCTCAGTTGTCTTAGTTTTGTGGTTGGATTGTTCAGTTTTTCCTTTCTCTTTTTTGTTTGTTTGGTTTTGTTTTGTTTTTCTTCCTAGCTAGTCTTTTCCAGCTCGTTACCTGCACTTGCTTCCCTTTTGAAATGTGAGGTAGCAACAGCAGAACTCTCATCTGATGTTACAAGTACTTTCAAGCATTGTTTCCCTTTAGCATCCACCATGGAATCCTTTTCCCTGAGTCTCTGGGCTGGTGGTGTTATTCCCAACACAGGCTACTGCCATTTGTGTGCTTCTTTACTTTGAGCTTTGTAGGTGACTTCCTGCAATCTCTTTGTAAAAACTTAATTGAGTACCGTGTTCATGGCTGAGAAGAAAGTTTTGTCTCATTCTAACAGTACAGACAAGTATCTTATTAGGGATTTGTGTAGGCTCCCAAATTAATAAGATGATTTTCTGAACTCTAAATCAATTGCATGTTTGAAAACCCTCAAATAAGCAAATATTTCTCCTCTCCCCCCGCCCCCCCCCAAAAAAACCCAAACCACCCCCTGCTCTTGTCTCCTTTGTATGCACAGTCAGTAGTTCCCAAATTATGGTAGTCCAGTGTGTTAGGCTCCTAAACATGCTAAGAAAGTAAAATCCTTTAATGTACATGATGTTCCTTTTTTCCAATGGTGCCTTAAGCTTTAGTTTTCATATTTTTCATATTCTGTGCTGCCTAAGTGTGTAGTTTTGAGTTTCATATTAAGTGTTTCTGAGCTCTCTTCACAGAGTAAGTAGACAAAACAATTTCTTTTCCAGCTCAATACCAAGAACAGTCAATACAAGTTTCAGGCCCAAAAGCATAAACAATGATGGACTGAAGAGAGAAAACAGGAATAATCTGAAGCAGTAATTGGACAATTAACCTCAATATGCAGATTGACCAAAACTTATAAAAATGTGAGACCTCATGACCAGTCGTCCATTTTGTGACCATTTGGGGTCTGTCTTGGGTGTAGCCCTGGCCAGGTTCTTGTACTGTCCAAGGTGTATCCTTTAAAGCCTTTCAATAAATACCTACTTGTCGCTGTAGGACATGAAATGGTTCACACAGACACAGCTCAATGTATGATAGGAAAAAGAGAGTGATTTATTCCGTGACTCCAGTATTTATAGATTCTCGACCACGACCAGGGATTGGACAGTCAGGTTACCACCTTCCCAAGCACACTGGTCATGAGAAACATCCATCAAAAGATGTTCCTTTAATAGAATGTATAAACACCTATGTTTAGAGTTATTCTCCTGTGAAAGTGGCTAGAAACTATGAAAACAAGATTGGAAGGTTTAATTCTCAGGGCAACACTTACTTTATTCTTAACTCTGTCTAGCCTCTGTTCTAGGTTAGCCTCCTCAAGGCAACATGACCAGGAAGTCATTGCAGGCCTTAGAGGGTTTTAACCTTCTCTACTCATGGTTCTTGCTGATGAAAATCTTGTCTCTTTTTGTTTTGTTTTGTTTTGTTTTTTTTTGTTGTTGTTCCTTCCCCCCATGCCCCCCCCCCCCCTTTTCCCCCCCATCTTTGGCAGAGCTGTTGACTGTTCTCAGGGGATTTTCGTGTTTGTTTCCATTTGGAATGCTTTCCCCTGTGCTAGAATGCTTTCTCCCAGTGCTAGAGCAGGATGCCTACTGTGTCTGATTAATCCAGTGCCTGCTCAGCAATGCCTGACACAAACATCCCTGCAGAAAAACACCAGCATTCCCAGCTGCCCTTTGCCAGAGCTGTTTAAAGCACAGCTCTCTACAGCTGGCATGGAGAGTTTGGTAGAGGCAAAGCCAAGCCTTAAGGGAGTTAGGGGAGCTTTTACACAGAGAAGCAGCAATCTTGCTTGGAAATCTCTGGAGCTGGTAGACTCTGTGGGAAGCCTGTGGGCCCTCCAGCAGTTAGTGGCCATACAGACTCATTTTTTGGTGACCTGAAGTCATTTATCAGCTTAGCATTTCTTTGCAGCCTTTTTCAGGCTGGCAGCGATTTAGCTCAATAGCTAAAATTAGCCAGTGTCACTGTCACAAATATCCTGACACTCACAGCCTAGCAGAATTTAAAAATACACCTTTCCTACCCTGTCAGGAAGGCCCTATTCTCCAACCAGACTCCTGAGTTTCTGAGAACCAGGATCCCAAGCCTGGCATCAAGCCAAAGCAGTCAATTATATTTCAGGTGAGCAGAACTTCTTAGGTAACTCTTAGGTAGCTCTTGTCCTTTGATCTTGAGTACAGGTCTCAGACCTAGATCCAAAGTACTGAAAACAATTTGCTTTATGATGGGGAGTAAAAACCATCAGTAGCTTTAGCCAAAGAGCCAAGGATCGAATTACCATCAATATAATTTGCCTTCCAGAGATGGGCTGAGGCGTATTGGCAAGAGAGTGTGCAGAGACCTGGCTTGCAGTCTCACAGCTTGGCTTGTGCAGTGCTTGAAGTGCATGCCCACTTCACATTTAGCATCCTCTCATCTGCCAAATTCTGCTATTAGATTTTTTTCTTTACTTTTTTTTTGTTTTAAAGCAGTTATCAATTTATATATTCCAATCTGTAGCCTGAGCATTAGCTGATCACACTACAGATTGCCTCTTGTTGATGGTATCTATTGTGCCTTTCCTAACTCACAACCCGGAAAGGATTGGAACCAGTGCCCTCAGGCCAACCCTGAGAGTGCAGCTCCTCTGCAATAGAGTTTTAACTGGACTCTTCTGACAAAAGAACACTTTTATTGCCACAAGGATCCCTTAGTTAGGGCTGAAAGTATTACTCTGTCTCTTTGCATTGTTTTGTTTCACTCTAATGGCAAAAAAGGAAATGCATGTTTTCTTTGTTAGGAAATAAGAAGTGACAAACATTAAAAAAATTATATTATTGTATAACATCTTAAAATATTTGACATTTAACAATGTTTACAAATAATATTATCAACTACATATTTTTAAAGAGCATAATTACTCGTGCATGTTTGATGAAAAATCAAACAGCAATATATAGTTATTTAACCAAATAAGCATTCAAGCATCATTGGATGCACATAGAATTAATACTAACATAGTAAATATTTCCCTTAGGGAAAGTATAGAAAGCTGCCACATTGCTCCCTCTTCCTATTTTTAGTTCCTGAAATACTAAATTCTTCCAGTTCTGCTTTACAAGAAGACACATTACACTTGGAATCTGCATGCAGTCAGAGGGAAAACCCTGATGGGAGAAAAGCACTTGCCATAAATTAGCAGCTTTATGAATATTTGAGTTGGTTGCACTCCTGGAGCATCCTAGTGGGTCAGCTCTGCTGTGGCTGCACAAATGTGCATCTCTGTGGCATGCAAGCACTGTGAGAAAGGGATCCAGGCTGACTGGAGGCAGGCTCTCTGTACACTGATTAACATCTGAGCACGATGTAGAGGAAGATTAAAATGAGGATAAAGGATATTTTCTGTTCAATTATAAAAGAAGAACACGCTGCATGAATTTCTCCCCTGTAATTTTCACTGGGTATGTGTGTAATGAGAAAATGCATGTTAAACCCCATGAATCAACAAGGAATATGTTAAAAAAGTTTAACTCATTTCTTCCCCTTCTGGGTGGCATTTGTAAAGATTCCAAATACCCTGGACATACTGACTTGAAAGGGTAATAGCTGTGAACTCAACACTGTATTTCACCTAAGAAGCTCTGAGTACTTTACAAGCAGTCTGTTCCTAAGGTGTGAACTACTGGTGGTTACTACATCACCTAGAACTCTATGAGGAACCAGCAAGTCACGCTGGCCCCTATCTAATTTTTTTGATTTGTTTTGTTTTGTTTCCTATTGTGTAGACAGAAATTTTCGGGTTTAGAGTGAGAGAGATGGCCTGAGAAAGTCAGTGTCAGAAGCCAGTGTTGAGTTCTAGGAGCACAAGGGTAATTAACAGAAGATTGATTAAGTAATGAAGGGCTAAAGTTCTGTGCAATGGGGCTTGGATGACACCATGAACTTGAAATGCAGAACAGCAGTGGCTCTTTTATTTTATTAGATGCAAGAGCCCTGAAATACATTTTCCTTTTCTCAAACATTGAATTTTTTACTATTAAAGCAATTAGACTGTGTAGGCAGCCTACTCCTGTCTCCACTGTTATGCTGTGCTGAAAATACAGCAAGTCTCAGGATTGGCATTGTCAGTGAAAGAGCTGTTGTGAGAAAATTGTGTATCTTTTGGTCACACTTTTAACAAAATAGCTGCTACCTTTATAATTCTTTTTAGTCTGGCAGATGTTTTTTACCCTTCCTCCCTAGGGTTACTTACATTGCTTCCTCTTTATTAGGTAGAGACATATATAATTCAAAAGACATAATTATAAAATTGAATTATTAAAATTATAACATTTTGTTATAACTGTATTATGAATACTGGGACTGGTATTGTAACTATATGAAGCTGCATTCAGTCAGCTTTACAAAGTTACTGGTTTCAACAAGACAAAGAAGCTGCCTAACTTTAAAAACTAGTCAGATCTGGGACTTCACATGACATCAGCTTGAGAGCAGTGTTGCAGCCTACTTCTGGGAGAACTTTCCAGGCAACTTTCTAAAGAGGGAGGAGAAAAAGCCAAAATACACAGAATTGTGGCTGTGATTCATCTTAAATGGAAGCATGTGTGTGCAAGTTTATGAAGTACACAGGTATTTATTTTTGGAAGAGGTTTTCTTGTTAGACACTCTCCCCACCCTTTAAAGCTGCCAGAGTAATCCTGATGCAAAATAAGACAACATATTAATTATCAAAAAAACCCTTCACAGGATGGAAAACTCATTTTACATAAATCCTTATTAGCCATATCTTCTCAGCGTAGCAGAACTTTACTTTTCATGTCTCTTGACAGCTCCCAGTTTGACAAAGGAAGCTTAGCTTCACTAAAAAAAGCAAATCCATTTTTTTGGGATTCCAATTAACACGTTGACATTGTGTTATAGAGCTGGAGGTGTATGAAATTATTCCCTGGGAGTTTACCACCACTGGGAAAGGTGATTGATTCTGCTACCTGGAGGAAGTAATAGATAATGTATTAAGTAACACAAGGATGGTTTGTTTTGTTCCCCCTAAGCAAAAGACAAATTCCATCTTCATTTTAATTTTTACATGAGAGGCAGCACCACACAGAGGCACAGCTGCAAAGCTCAAACTTCTGCTGCTCCATATTGGGACCCCAGTGAGGCAGAACATTAATCTGCACAGCAAACAAATGACTATCATTTACATAATTACATTTAGTCACAATTTATAACATATTCATAAGTGCATGAGTGAGAATGATGCATTTGCTGTGTAAGGGATAGAATTTGTGGATCAGCCTGGGCTTTGCCAGGACACAAGGAACAATAAAAATAAGTGATTTTCCAGTGTGTTAGAAAATTCACACTTGTGATTTTGAGTCCAGCTGTCTTTACCTGTCCTTTCTGATCTTTTTGTACTGATGGGTTTTACTTCTGTGAATGACTGTGGGCTGAGGTTCTTTTGTGTAAACCTAGGGGTTTATACAAAAATGTGCAAAAGGGCAAAAAGGACAAAAATGTGTCTTTCTCCAGGAATGTTCCCATATCCAGCAGCTCATGATTTGAAAATTGATCTTTTGTCTTTAACTATGGACCTTATGATCACCATAGTTGCACTACATGAGAGATTAAGCAGCAGAGAGTAAAGCTTGCATGAATTTTAAGTCCTCTTTCCCCAGAAGAGTATCAAATAATAATCTTAGGCATCACTTTTATCCCTACCAATGTTTGCTTTCTCCGCTCTTACATTTCTTTATTTTTTTTTCTTGGTTTTACCTCTTTATTTTCTGCTTTACTCTCCTTTTTTTCCCTCTTGATTTTTACAAGTCAAAAGGGAAGCAATCATACCATCAAATGATAGAACTGGTAGAAATCCTGTAACAGCTGCTTATATCTCAGTCTCCATATTTCACATGTTTTGCTGTAATTCTGCCACTTTTTGAGCAATTGGACAACTATTCCCAAGATTATTTTGTTTTTGACTTCAATTATTTCTCTGAGTTTTAGAGTTCTCACATAAATCCGTCACTCTGTAATTCTGAAGAACATATAACTAAAACTCAGATTTTGGAGAAAACAGAAAATTAAATTATATAAAAAGCATCTCATCTGATATAATCAACTAAAACAAAATGGCAACATTCCACTAAAACCAATCTTCTTTTTTTTTTCTCCTGGAAATTAGAGCCCTGTCAAATAATTCTGTGTCCAGAAAGAATCAACTTCCTAATCAGTATTTGTGTGTGGTGGGGTTTTTTGATTGGTTATTTGTGTTTGGTTTGGTTTTTTTTCCACCCAGCAAATTGCTGGGGGATTATCAGGGAGCAGATCAATAGCACAGCCAGGAGCAGCAGGTTGGAGATTTTGCTCCCTTCTTCTGGCTTTACCAGACCCCTTGGCTGGCAGGATGCTCAGAGGTTGCACGTTCAGCTCCGGGGATCTGAAGGGTTCAGTAGCAATGAAAAGGATGGAGATACAAAGAGGTAACCCTTTAGTGAATGGAACTACTTAGAAGGCTCAGGGATGAAGAAAAATGTCTTAGTTTAGGCTGTACATGATTTCACTTGTCCACTTTGCAAATCAGCAAAGAGCCTTACATGCTGCTCTGTCCCCTGTGAGTAGTGCTGGATTTAAACACGAGGTGAGCAAGAGGGCTGACAGTTTTCATTTTGAATCAAAACCTTAGTCTAAATTCAGCTTTGGGAAGGTTGCCTGCCAGGAGTGCTAATATTCCTACAACTCTGAGTTACTCATATCGTTTCAGACTGTTGTGTTCAGAAGAGACGCAGTCAAAGAAATCCCGAAGAGAGATTTTAAATGCAATAGCAATGTTCATTTCCAACTCCCACACATTTTATAAAAAATTAAATGTAATAGTTTCTAGAGTAATTTTCATGCAAATCTATTGCATTCTTCATAAAATCCAAATAGATGCATCCCAGTTGCACTTCACATGACCTCTCTGTTTCCAGAGATTTAAAATCCCAAAATCCCATAACTCTTCATACATTCCTAAGCACTGGCTTTGGTTGAGGTTTTTTTTTTTGGTTGTAGGGGGGTTTTTTGTGGGTTTTATTTTTTCTCTTTTTTTTTCTTTTTTTTTTTTGTAAAAAAAGGTATATACTCCTCCTCTTTTTTTTTTTTTTTTTTTTTTTACTTCCCTGGGAAACTAAACTTAATCATTTAAAAAGACACATCTTGGAAATGAATTTGCAATTGGTATACATTTCAGGCTATTGATACTGTGGGTTTCTTTTCTTTTAATCCAAGTAGTTAATCTGTGGGGGAACATGAGAAAAGTGACCTCTGGACTACTTCTGGCTTCAGCCTTTTTTGCTTAAATAAATCTTTTGCCTCTGTGCAACTCTTAGCTCTCTTGTAGAGAGATTATATCTCATGATATAATGTTGCTTCATGCAAAGCAGGACATTATTTTTCCTTTCAGTGGGATATCTTGCATTTGTTTCTCTTGTGGTTAATCTCTGGCCAAAGGCAAGGAAAGAAGCTGTTCCACACTGAGTTACTGCTGTAAATGAGGTTCCATTGAAGGATTTGGTACTTGCCTCTGGAGTTTTTATAAGAGTCCTCCTATTTATCCTTTTGTTTCCTTCTATCTTGGGAACTGCAGGCATTCCTTTTGACTGGCCACCTGGCTGTATCACTGACCAGGACAGCTGAAATTTGAACCATCAGAGAATAATGAAGATCATGAAAATTCAGACCAACCTTTGAATGAGTGTTTTCCTTCATTTAGCTCTCGATGAGAGCTCAGACAACTCCTGGCTTTCCTTTTTTGAATATTGTTTCAAAAAGCCTGAGGCAAATCTTTCTAGAAGTCCAAACTTTATTAAAGCTTATAACGAAACACATTGCAAAACACCTTTTTCTCTGGACTCAGTACTTTCAGTCATATGTGACTGATATGATACTTGACACAGAGGAAATAAACGTTACAGAGATATCAGGGACACCAATGGAAAATGTCAGGATTTAGAAAACAATATTCATACAAGAGAAGAGAATGAAAATGAGGTAGTGATGGGTAGGAATAGACAATGAAGAAGGCTGAAGGAGTGGGGAAGACAACATTACAAATATATAAAAGGCTTCTGTGTACGAAGAAAAAAAATCTGTGGAGTTATATTGTAGAAATTGTTGTCTGGAAGAAACAGTAGAAATTTTGTCACTGAAAATCCTTTTAAGGAGGGTTAGGTCAGCAACTAACAAGGTTTTGAAATAACAATCCTACAAGTCAATCTGTTATGGACCCCTTACCCCATTATAGCAATTTATTTTATTTTGTCCTTGTATCAGATGCTGCAACTCTCTCTGGGCTGTGCTTGGTCTCAGAAGTGTGGTGAAATAGGACTCATCATTATGAGAGGGGGAGGGATTACTGTGGATTCCATAAGCAATGGGAAAGGATCTAATGGGAATTATTAAAATTTGTTTGTCTAAAATACCACGAAAGTTCCCCTCAGTACTGCTCTACGATGAAATGTTTCCTTCAGAGAATCTTAGAACCATAGATTAAATAATTATACGTAATTTTTGCTGTTACTAAGTTTAAGTAAAATTTTAAAAATAGGTGAATACTTTTTCGGTGGGAGTCGTAGAAATTAGATATAATAGAGGCATATTCCAAATGATCAGTTACATTATAGCTTAATACTGGGTAGTGAGTTGTTTTACTATGTGTAGTAATGTGTTATTGGAAAATAGAGATGCCTTTCAGCATATGCTTGTGTCAATGAAATTGTATAAAGAAGATTCCTAATGCCAATCAACCTGATCATTTAGTGCCAATAAAAAGCTATCTTCCCATTTTTATTCACTCTGCAATTACTGAACTGTGTTTCAATAGGAAGCTGACAAGCCCCTTGGAAGCAATAAAATAGACAGGTTCTTGGAGATCACATTCCAACCAGCCTTCTATGTCTCTATAATCTTTATCATGTTTTAGAACCTATGGGATTTTTAACTGACTCATAAAATTGATCCACAGCTGTGAGGATTAAATAATACTCGGGGAGAAACCTGTTCTCAATCCAAAAATGACCAGGTCTGGGATGGTCGTGATATCTGTCAAAGAAATAAGAGGAAAAAATGTAGTGAAAACTTCTCTTATAGCCATTATGAAAGGGATCTCCATGCTGAAGAGACAGCATCTGCACTGCACAAGGGAAATCCAGACACATAATTTCCTTCTGTACATATGTACTGATGTATGCTCCAGCCCTGCCAAGAGCCCAGTTGTGGCGCTTTGGGAGGGTAAGAGTGAGAGGAAGAGGGAGAAAAGAGTTTAAAAAGCTGCTTAAGAGAATTTAGTCTTCATTTTCTCATGACAAGATAAATATTATCTTGGGCAATTCCTAAAACCTAAATTTTCTTAAAGTATCCAAGCACCCCGATAACCAATTCACAGCTGTAACAAATACTGTGGGATGGTTTTGGTTTTGTTTGCAGAATCTGGGACTTGGCAAAAAATAGTTAAAACCCCGAAACATGAAAATTACTAGGAAAGGCTTACAGCTTCCTGTAAAGCTTCTGTGGTAGATGTGGGGGAACAGAGAAAAAGAATGAATTTCCCACACAGTAGAGTGATTAATAATATCATGAGTCAGTCATTATTTATGTGAGTGCTGTGGCAACTCCTTGCCTCTGAGATTTGTGAACACAGTCCAAGTTCAGCAAGGGAAGTGAGCTGCTCATCAGTCAAAGCATAGTGAGTGTTAGCTTTATCAAATCCCTTGGAGTCACATGGCAATTTTAGAATCCAATCCAACGTGCTGCATGATGGCACCTGAGGCACTCTAGGAGGTTGCCTAGCCCTCCCTTCCTTGTAACTTTGAGGAAGAATAATCTGTTTTGCACATTTCTCTCAGCACTGTTGCAGTTGCACTTTTTGATGTGGTTATGGTGCCCATCTCAAACTCCAGGGTCCTTTTTCTCCAGTTTTCACGAGTGGTTCATGCTTACTTTACAGCAACACTTGCTGTTTCCTTAGCCCTATTCCACAATTATATTTTAGCAAATAGAAGGCTATTAGAAAATGAGTAGAACTTCAAAATTTACCCTGATATTCAAGTGCTGTCTATCTGTCTTACAATGACCCATGAAGGGAATAGGGCCTGATAGTTTTTCCTTTTAAAGTAACACGGATTCAGAGCGTGTCTGCTTCCCCTCAGAATGAAGTTAAAATGTGATTATCATGCTTGACAGCAGTCTAAAATTCATCTGTAAGAAATCCTGACTTGATGTGCTGTGCAGCTCCAGTTGATCCCTGGCCTGGCAGAGCTCAGGCCTTTGACCTGCTTCTATTTGTCCATCCAGTCAGTGCCCCCCTCACAGACATCACAAAACAACGTGTTCACCTCATGATCAGTTTCCTCTTTTGTCTTCTGACTTCAGACTCTGCCTATATCCTGCTCTCTATATTGAAATATTTCCATTTCAGATCCTAGTACTGAGAAGGCACATGAATTATTCAAGGAACAAGTGTATGCAGTTGGAGTAATCACAAAACTCTTCAGAACTGGAATACCTTTTGTATTTTTTTGAGTTTCAGTAAATTCTAAAAAAGATCTTTCTTAACACGTTGGCAAAAATGAATGCATCATTGAAAGAAAGCAGCATTATGATAATACAAATTAGAAGTTATCTTTCACAGTACATTACTGTAAATAATGGACTTTAAAGGTCACATGACAGACTAATGGAAGACGATATAGTATATTAACTAAATGTTTACTGCTCTAGAGGCCTGCATCTTTTCTCATATCTGAGGCTTTCTTCAGCCCCAACACACAGTAATTACCATTTTTACAAAGTCCAGCTTATTAGAGTATCTGAATTTGTCAGGGCAATGAAGGGCACATTGCAGCTGAAAGATCAGTGAAAAAACTGCTTTCCATGAAAAGTACCCTGTAATTGAAAAGAATGACTAGTTACAAATTAATAATTTTCCTTCCCTGTAAATTACTGGGTGTGATTACACTTCAGGCCTGCAGTCATTCCACTTGCTGTTGGCCAAAATTTAATGTTTGAACACCATGATCCCATTAAACCAGAAAAAAACCTGACAGCAGACTCCTGTGATGCTGCTTGCTGTGCTTTCCAGAAAGGGGATAGCCAGGCTCATATGGAAATAAGATTTGAATGTGGGAAAAAGATTGATCTTTGCATGGCTCACTATCTTTTTTTTGTATGTGGGCAATAAATTGGATCAGTAACAAACAAGTCTGAGGCAGTGTGCCTGTCCAAGAGTCAGGATAAGCTGAGCACATTATGGCTTCCCTTGAGCTCCACAGAAGGGGTAAGGTGGGCAGGTTTCCTTGTCAGTGAAAGTTTTGCCAAGTTTCCACAGCACTGGGCAGTTTGAGATGCTGTCTTTAAGGTACTCTTCGACTCCTTTACATTCTGAAACTCAATATCCATCTAGTTTTTGTTGCCAGAGGTCTGGAGACAGACGTGGTGCAGCTCACTGAGTAACTTTTCAAGCTGTTATCCCAAGCCTTCCCCTCACTTCCAAACCTGTGCCTTTTGTTAGACACCACTACAAGGTACAATAAAAATGCTTGGCTGTTCAGCAGACTTTGGGAAAACTCAGCAGTGGTGTAGTGTGTCTGTCCTTGAAGCAGATGCTGCCTTTGGTATGGAAAGTATATGGGAGCTTCCATTAGATATTTGTTTCCTTGCTTATCCCATAGGGCACCAAGCCCCCTGCCAACACAAGGGAGTTAGAAACATAGAAAGTGGATTTAAGGCTCCTATACACATACTGCAGGAGCTTCTTCGGGACTCAGTTTGCACCAGTGGAAATCCCAGAAGTCCAATGACAGTTCAGTAGGGTTGGCATACTTTATTGACATTATGAACTCTCAATATAGAGGTTTTTTTATCACCAAGAACTGTAAGTGCGTTTAAATTTACTAATGCACATTAGGCGGTAAAACCAGTCTTTTAAACTTCAGGGCCTGCAAGCTGAAACAAAATTCAAAGTAGAAGCAATTTCAAGTGAAGGGGCGTTTTTCTCAGGAGTCAATGCACAAAGGAGGAGGCAGCAATACTCTCTCTTAAAGGTTTCTGAACAAGAGAGGAAGAAATGCTTTTGCTGATTAGAGGCTATTCTGCTCACTGTGGGAGGAAAGTGTGCTGCCTCAGACTGATGTTTAGCTGCAAGGACAGTGTGACCCAGTCTAATCTCAAGTCTATAACCCTTTTATCTGTGCAAGAACACTTGCTGCTGAATCACAGAAAAACAGAATGGTTTGGGTTGGAAGGGAACTTAAAGATCATCTAATTCCAACCCTGCTGCCATGGGCAGGGAACTTTCCACAAGCTTCACTGCCAGGGAAGGAAAGGAATGCACAAAGAATTGACCAACCAGTGCTGAAGTGTGTAGGGCCAGGGAAGCCTCATTTGTCAAGTGAGTTTTCATTGACTGAGCAAAGTCCAGATTCCCCCAGGAATTTTGCCAACAGTGCTTGAAAACATAGCTCCAAATACTGCAATGTGTTTTCTCAGGAGCTGAGTGCAGAGTCTTTTCCACCTTGCCTCTTCTGTGTTGGGAGCATGGCCAACAAGACAGGGAGGAATTTAGTTTAAATATTTCTCTGCAAACTAGATTCATTAAAAATGCTTCTCAAAGCATCTTCCCCTGATTGCCTTGCTGCAGCTGAAGCCATCAAACTGCTGCATCAAACCTCTGGCACAGCCAAAGCTCTCATTCAAAGCTCAGTTGGCCTGGCACAGAGCATGGCTTTCTATTGCTACCTACCCAGTGGTGCTGCCTTACATCCCATCTGTTTCCCAGGAGGACTTTCAATGAACTCTTCACCACCTTCCTGCAGGCATCAGCATAGGAACAGCCTCTGATTTTCCTCAGATTTATATTTTTGAGGAACAAGAGGTTAATATTGCAATGTTGCTCGGGTACCTGAGAAGCCAAGAGTGCTTCTCATCTGTGTGCGGACAATCCTCTGAAGGAATATATGGATGCTGCCTGTCTGCTCATCTTCTATTGGAAAATTGGATAAAAACTCTTGGCTGTGACTTGGAGCACATCAGTAAGTCAGAGTGAGCTCTCCCTTGACAGCCTTATCCTTATGAACACTGAGCTGTACATGACATGCATAGATATTTTAGATATAGTGTAGATTTAGTGTAGATTTAGTGTAACCAGCTTCTGTCCCTACCCCACTAAAAGGCTTTTGTTTAAGGAACTTGCTGTTTCTCTTTCTTCCATTACAAGCAAAGCTCAAGTGTTACTGCTGGGATGAATAGATCACACAGACACAGCTTGAGGTGTGGTGAAAAGAAGAGAAGAGTTTATTTTTCCTCCCAGGATTTATAGGCTTCTGACCATGGCCAGGGATTGGATGGTCAGGATAACACTTTCTCACTGCACTGGCCATGAGAGATGCCCATCACAAGACGTGTAACAGAAAGAATGTACACATATCTATGTTTATAGTTACTGTCCTGGGAAAGTCTTTAGAAAACCATGTCAGCAAGCTCAGAAGCTGAGTTTTCAGGGCAACACTCAAGGATCTGGAACAAGGGGAAATCCATCTGAAGTAATAGCAGGAATCTCTATTGAAGCTGGTCCTTTCCTTCATCACCTTCTGCTGAAGTTGTGATGAATAAGACTTAACTCATACTCTATCAGAGTTCTGTATTCTATATGTACACATTGAACTGAAGCTTTGCTGAAAGTTGTTTTGGGGAAAAAGTGTTTAATATTTCTATTTCTATACCTTCCACTAGATGTGAAGGGATTCAAAAGGTTAACAAAATAGTTTATTGCTTAGATCATTCCTGTTCCTAATGGCTTCCTTTCTGTCCTCAGCATTCCAAATTCTATTGCTTTAAAACTGCTTTGGCTAGATATCCAATTGTATTATGTTTTATAGTTCATTAATTTCTCATTTTTAACCAGTAACTTGCTAATTAAGTAAATACATCTTATAAAAAGCATAGAAATGTGTCTGGTATAAAACTGATAAACAGGCATATTCTATTGAGAAGCACCCAATCCCTGTATACACAGTCCTTTCTTTTGGACCTGGGCAAACTTTAGAACTTTGGACCTGTATTGTGATACAGACTTCTAGTACCTTTTGTGTGGTTTTAAGATAATTCTTTCCTCTTGAAAGCCTTTCCCTACTTATCCATTCCTTTTTTTTTTTTTTTTCTTTTTAATATTGTATTTATTTAGTTGCCAAGCCATATTTATAATTTTGCTTCTGTTTTCATTATTTACTACATTAGCAACTGCTTGGTTAAAATCTTCCCACACATCAAAGTGCAAGTCAAAATATTCAAGTGAAAATGCAGCTCAGATTTTTTCCAATTATGTTATGAAGAATTAAGCCTTGAAGGCAGGAGGTAAATTATTTGAGTATGTTACTTAATCATTGCCTCCTAAATATAATTAACACATGGTAGTTAACTTCTATGGTCAATTTTTAGTGCTATAAGATCAGTGTTAGCAAAACTGAAGTTTTATCTTGCAAAATCTCTTCCCAGTTACTCTGTCACGACTCTGGATTGCATTGTCCCAAAGTTGTTATGCTCCAGAAACCAAGTCTGAGCCAGATCAGCAGATAAAATAATACAGACTTCCTTACTGGACACCTTAGAAAGATATAGTGAGCAATTACAAATATTTATTGTTGAAATTTCTCCTGACCTTCTGTTGATGACTCTCTACAATCATTCTAACACAGATAAAATCTCTATTGTCCATGTCCTGTTTGAGTGATAAAGCAGATCCCCTTAGCTGCAGGGTACACAGTGGACATTATTTCTGCAACTTCTTTCTAATCGCATTTTAGTTTGCTTTCACACTCTTAGCTTGCATTGTGCTAAACTCTACTGAGAAATTCTTTAAAAACAAACAAAAGTCCTCTGCCTTTCTTTTACAAATGTATTTATAGATATACTTATTTTAACAGGTGGTTTCCTCTCCCTTTTTGTGGTGTCATGGGGTGACAGTTTTGAGGGGACACTGGGGAGACTGCTCTCATAGGAGACTTCAGTACTTTTTAGTTTCTGGAAGGACTAAGGCAGAAGAGCCACTCATCTGTGTGGTTAAACATTTTTATTCTTATGGGTCTTCTGTTAATACAATTTAAAAGCTCAACTGTATGCTTTTTGAAATAAGTACTTTGGGTAAACACTTCTCACCCTTGTAAGTTTTTCCATTCCTTTGACATACCAGACACAATGAATAGGGAAGAATTTTTTCTTTGAGGGAAGGGGAAAAAATACATTCTATACAGTTTTTAAAGTCAGCAGAAGGGAATTTGTCAAAACAATAGAACAATTTATTTGGTATTTTTTTAGGAAAAAAACCCTCTATACTGTGCAGTTCTTTATTATAAATAAATCATAAATTCTGTGCTAGAAAACTATGATTTTTTCATACACTTATCCCTTCAGTTGTCATTGTGGAGTTTGCCTTATGACTGCACAAAGTGATAGCCCTCTTCCCTGTATTTGCACCGATTTATTTTCACATGTTCTGAGATAACATGTGAAACTTCTACTTTTTTACTTGGTTAGCAAATACAGTCCTCTAGAATTCAAATAAGTAACACCTCTCTTCCAACAGCTTTCCAGTTCACAGCAAGTACCCACCACTGCAAAAATGAGAGCACAGGGGGGTTGGTCTGTTTGCCTTTACGTAAATCCAAGAGTTCTATGTATATATCCTGTGTATAATCCTGTCAGAAACAACAACAACCTGTCTTTCATTTGTCATTTGTTTGCTTCTTCCAGAACGTGGATAATGCTAAAGCAGTGGCCTCTTTCCCCAGGTCAGAAGGGTGGTGACACCCTTTCTGTGCCCTATCAGGGGTAAGAAGGACATGTTTTTGTTTGCTACTTGATTGACCTCAGAGCACATGGGATCTGGGCATCAAGCTGGCATGTGTCACTTGTTCCTTTCTAGGTGTGTCTAAGAGGTGGCACCGGCTTGAATAAGGTGACACAGGAATAAAATCCTTGTAAAAACAGGCCTCAGGTACCCACTCAGGTTGGGGAGCAATGCAGTTCTCCCAAAAAAGTCAGTGTTTGTGCACTGCAGCACACAAACACTTTTTGTGTCTAGCCTCTGAGTGACTTGTAATTGAAGTTCTGTAAATGTTCAGTGGTTAGGGTTGAAAAGAAAAAAAGAGAATACATAGATGCAACACTCTTGGAATGAGGCTTTGTGTCTGTTTCCCTCGGGTTCCCTCTGGATTGCAATGGGACAGGGTGGGTGAAAACCTCACTGCCGCTGTTCAGCTGGTGCTGCAAAATACCAAAAGTGTGGGTTTAGGAGCTGCCCCCTCACTGAATTCACCTCTTTATTGGCCAGATGTGCAACACCATTGAACAAAAGATAGCTGGGAAGTTTTTTTCATTTTGTACATACAGGTATGGAGACAGAGGAAGAAAATTTTTTTTTAAAGGAAAAAAAATGCATAGGGTACTGTTTCTCAGCTTGGTGAAATTTGGACATATACACACAGACATGTACGTGCACAAGATATTCCATACTTTGCACTTCTTTGTGACACGACCCTGCATCACCTGAGCATCTATAAAATATTTTTTATTACAGTAAACTTGTTTAAGAGCTTTTTAATTCACTTGGGGAAATGAGGCTGGAAACACTGAGGTCCACAGATCCCCTATAATATTAAGACAATCCTGTTAGCCTGTTTTCATGTACTTTGATTTTAGAAGCAATTTCTTGGGCTTAAGGTGAGGTGGATGTTAACTTTTTTGTTTGCCATTTTTTTAAATCATAGAAAGGAGCTTAATTTTCAGAGTTTGAAACCGAGAGATTAAACTCCATGTACATTTGCACTTTAAAGAGCTATCTGCAGCTGTAAAACTAATTCTGCAATAAAAGGTGGGGTTTGGTGCATCTCTTATGTTACTCCTTTCTAAAATTTAATTTCTCAGTTTATGGAACCTGAAGGGAGGTGAAGGTGTGCAATGCAGTGTGAGAGGATAGCTGGTCAGGGTGGAATTCATTCTGGGTTTATATCCTTTCTCCATCTATGTAACCCCTTTGATTGCAGCAGTCATGGCAGCATGTGACTAGAGGAACATGTTTGTATAAATTGGATTATGTAAAGTAAGAATTCTGGGGCATGAATTTGTATGGATTATTGCCAGAGTGAGATCAAGAACTCCCACTCTTGTGCCTCCCTCTGTTCTTAAAGAAAGTGTAATTTTGGCAGTACTGGATATATAGGATAACAGAAAATGTATATTTTTATAAAAGTGCTGTACACTCTTGTGGGTCCAGCCTGTTGCATGGCCGTGGCAAACAGATTTGTTTCAGATTTGTTCTGGAAAGTCTTTTGCTGGAAAAGGGCTCAGCAGTGTGGTCTTGGCCCATTTGTCACAGCTCCTCAGGATAAGTGACTGTCACAGGCTCTTGTGGACACCTGCCTGCTGGCTCCTTGCCAAGGTCATTCCATATGTCATTCCAAATAAACCTTTCCTGTGATACTGTCACAAGAGAGGGGACAGCACCTTGGACAGGCACTCACGTCTGGGATAGGACCCAAAATTTTTGGTTGTAAGTGCATTGACAGGACACCTGATGTCTCTGAATTATGCTAAATTTTTATTCTATTTTGTTAACTATGCACAGCCTACATAAACCCATGGAAAAAAGATTTTTAATTTAACAAAGTGGGAGGTTTGCTTTTTCCATTCCATACAGAAGTAGATGTGGGTGGATTCCAATATGTGGGCAGTTTTCAAGAGTAATAGAGGCACAAGAAGTGGCCATGGGGAAGACAAGGACACCACCAGTCCGTGCTCATCCAAGCAATTTTAAACATGCCATGGTGGCCACAGCACCTGGATTTGAGCAGAGGGCAGTGACCTCCTTGTCTCATCACATTGCTAATCATACCTTGTATTTACTGTGTCAGCTTCAGTACCTGATGGATATCAAACATTCCACTTTACAACCATGTTAGATCACCCTGAATTATATTCTATCATAGCCCTGGGGAATATTAATCACCATTTTATTACATTTGTCTGAAGAAGCTGGGATTCATTATTGTAATTTTCAGCTAAACATTATGGAGCAACAATGAGATTGAACTAACATATACTTCCTAATTAGCACTAATGGTAATTAGGAGGGAAGAAAAAAAATTGCCAGTAATAGATTTTCCCATATGATTCTGAGCAGGGTAGTATAGAGCCATCTAAACTACCTTACTTTGAATACTTTCTAAAAATCATTGCTCAGCATTTCAGAAGTGCAAGTTCTTTCCTTGTGAAATACAGGTCAGATTGTATTAGACTGGGATCTAATTTAATGTAGCTCCTACTACTCCCTTAATTTCCCAAAGCACTTTACAAAGCAATAACAGGAACTAGTAGTGTGATACAGAAGCAGGTAAATCTATAACTTATTTGCAGTGGGCCAGTTCCAGGCTTGTTTTCAGCTTGTGTAGCTCCACTACCCGTGGTGTGAGACTGATTTACACTAGTTAGGATTTGGTCCAAAGCCAAAGGTGTGTACATAAAATGGCAAAGCATATGAAATGCTATTTTAAAGAAAAATGAAAGGTTATCCAGGAGAACCCATTTATTCCTATTACTTTTTAGAGCCTTGTGATTCAACACCCATGGAATTTAATAAGAGGTTTTGGCTTGAGTCCCATGAGAGCAATAAGATCCTAAATTTTTCTCTGAAGGACACTGGCAAAGGAGATTTCATTAAATGTCCCATCCACTACAAGCCCCTTTTATAAGTGAAGATGTGTTGGAGGTACAGAAAAGCATGTGGGAGAACATGTGTCATTATGTGTTCAGAAGAGGAAAACAGAGTATTGTTTCTAAAATGATTTATTGCTTGTCCCTGGCACTTTGCACTCTAAGTGAGCAGCAAATTTGAGGATGAGAAGTTGGTCTACCAGGGTACTGGCCTGAAGTACTTGCAGAGTTATCTGTAGTCTCACTGTCTTTGCAGACCTTCCCTTGACAGAGATCAAGAGTTGAATGAGGAGTTGCTCTTGACACCACAATTAATTTTATTTTTTTGCCTCTCTTTTTCAGACATCTTTTCCCATGGAGGGCAGCAGCTGCACATCTTTACACCAGGTGCCATTGGTGTATACAATCCCAGGGCTCCAGCTTGTTTTATTTTTTTTTAAGACTCTCTTACCTTTTTCACTGAATGAAGGGCTCACAGATCACAACTCTGCCTTCCAGTGGTAAAGCAAATCCAATGGCCACTGCAGGTAAATTGGAGTTAATGAATTACTTGTACATTCTTTTGGCCATTAGATATATCAGGTTTGCTTAGTAGCTTCTAAAAATCTTGTCCTTGACTCCTGGTGCTGTTGATATCTGAATCAAATGCCTTCCTTTTACTGTTTGCACATTTTATTTCTTGGCAGGACAGCATGACCATAAGTGTACCACAGGATGGAAATGTGAGCCTTGTTTTGGAATTATGCATGAAATTTGTTTTTTTTTTGTGGATTTCTTCACTATTATGTGTACATAACAATCTCCCTTTAGCTGTACTTGAGTTTGAACTTTCTGGTTTGAAAATAAGGTTGATATTATTTTCACTATATATTTTATATTTTGCCTTCTCATGCTTTTCCCATTTCTTGGGAAGGGGAATTGCTTTTTCTGGTGCTTTTTTCCTAATAGTGTTCATTTTCTCACTAAAGCATTGATTTAAAAACATTTTTCTTTTTTATGAGAACTAATCTTTTCACTACTTTTCCCTTTTGCATATGCAAAATCTGCTTAATAATACTTTGTCCAGCTTTCCAAGAGTGTTCTCTTAGCACCTATCTTTAGCAAATTGGAATAGCTGACTGACTCTTCCAGAATTTCAGCTGGAGGCTATGGAGGCTTTGGAAGTACTGACTATTTCAGCCTCAGCTTTATCAAAAGGTCTATATATTCAGTCAAAAAATATACATCTACAGTCAAAAAATAGCCTGATTTTGATCATTGGTTAAAAATAGGATCTACAGCACTGCTAGGTCTCCAGAGAAATTCCTGTGGGAATTCTTCACGAACAGACAACAACAGCATATCAGATATTTTAGCTACTTCTTTGCAGATGGTTTGACAATCTGTTGCACGTTATACCCCAAAATGCAGCCTTCCTTCTCTGCTTTTCTTCAAGTGATGATGTTTCCAGATATCTACCTCCAAAAAATACTCCACTTCGATCCACTTCAAATGACATTTTTTGTGTGATGAGCTTTCTGCAGATGCCCACTGATCAGCAGGATGGCTCCAAATCCTATTATAATCTGCCAGGGAGAAATAGATAAATCTATTAGCCCAGACTGGGCTTGTTTCATCATTGTGACAGCTTCCCCTGAGCCTGCATTCATCAGATTCCCTCCAAACAGCCAGCTCCCACATCATCTGACAGTTACATTTCCATGACTGGACTCTAGGTTACTATACCTTTAATCTGCATTTAATTATTCATTAATAATACAGGTACTTATCCACCCCACCTCCTCTTTTTTTTTTTTTTTTTTTTTAATTTTGAATTGATTACTGGATACCAAACAGATGGCTAAAATTGCTGCCATTAATTCTTTTACTTCCTGAAAATTTTGTCAATCAAAATAAAACAAGCAGTTGAATATCTTTCATTGCTTACCAAGAGACACTGGGCAGTCTAGTTGAGCCTAGCACAGGTTTCTGTTTAACAGAGCTGGTAGGAAGATTGCCATGCTGTTGTACACACTGCCACATCCACTCTGGAGATCACATCAAACACATGGTTAAGAACTCTCTCTGAGGACTTAATTTTTCCTCTCTTTGCCTCCTATGTTAAAAAAGGAAAAAATAAAAAGGTCAAAATACAATGAGGGGGAAAATGCTACTTAAAACTGAATAGTGAAATGTTGTTGGAAATTTACTTTGCAAAATACATAAATTAGATGTATCCCAATGTGTTGTGTATGGGACATAAAACCTTTGATTCAGTCACGTGAGAGGACAAGTGACACAAAAGAGGTTTCTGCATGGCATCCATGAGGGCTTTCCTGGCACCCAGCACTTGCAGCCTGTCCTGTGGATTTTACTGAGATGTGTGGCAGCTTTAACCCTGGTAGGCCAATTCCTTACTAATCCTTCAGAGCTTTCTGTCTCACCCAAGTCAGAGTCATGAGCTACTTCTTTTTCTAGTATTCAGGTCACTGGGCTTCATTTTCTACCTTCAAATCACTTCATTGAATAATTATAAAAACTAAAATAAAATGAGTTCCTTTAGCTCTCTACGGATGGGAAAATGAGAGGCATTGCTGACCAGAGCACTGCTGTGGGTCTTCACCAGATGTGTGTGTTTAGTAGAGTAGCTTTAATCCCACAGCCAACAACAGTCACAGGGGGTTTGGTTACAGCAAAATATCCATGGCTGTGTGTCAGCTTTGCAGCTCTCTGTGGCTGCAAATCTATTCTTAATGACATGAGATGACTGCATCAGGCTAGCTTGAAAGTATATCAAGGCAAGAAATTTTACCTCCTACAGAAGAAATCAGTAGATATCTAAGAGTCATATTTCCAAGGTATGCTCTCCAAAACTCCTCTGAGTCGCAGCTTAAATCTTGAGATGTGTAGAATGCCTGCATGGAGAAGGATCTCAGTGGGTTTTTTCCAGAATGTTACTCCCAGAACTCACATAAAGTTTTAGCATCTCCAGCATCCTGTGGTAATGAGCTCCACATTTTAATTGCATTTTGTGTGAACTTTTTTATATGCTTTCTAAAATCTGTGATCTGTTCATTTAACTCCCCTTAATCCTTTCATTAGAAGAAAAGTGAATAATTGTCTTCTGTGCACTTTTCCATTGCTCCATTGATTTTATAGATCTCTGTCATTTCTTCCTTGCTTATCTGTACTCCAAATTGAAAACTCTTAATCTTCTTAGCCCTTTCTCATGTAGGAGAACTGTTCCTTAGCCTGGTAACATCACCATCTCATCTAGTTATGGAAAAATAGGTGTTACAGTAAAGTCTAAACCATTGAAAGATTTTTAATTTTTTTCTATACTGGCTGTAAGGTTATACAGAAGGTAACAGCTCTGTGGTAAAATATTTGTCTTGAAAGATTTTTTAGTAATTAATGCCTCTTAAATTTTCTGCACTGTGAGGGGAACTAGTGCTCCTAGTCTCCAACAGTTGCATAAATATTTTTCAGCCCCAGGATCCTGAACTGATTGAAGGTATAGCTTAATGCCTATTGCTCTCCATATTAATCCACAGATCTCATCAGCTATCACAGTCCTCAGGCAGGAGACTTCCATGGAAGGCAGAGGATGTGGAAGAAGCATTGTAGCTAATTAGCTAAATGACAAGAATATCAATTACTTCATTATTAAAGCCCACTGTTTCTTCATAGCAGCAGAGGGAACTGCCTCATGAGCAACAAAATCTGATTGATGGTTTCTGGCATTCATAGTGAGCCTCTGGCCCTGGCCTGTTCCTGGTCAATGTGCCAGTTTGTCCCATCTCGGAGCTGTAGCTGCTGACAGCAGTGACCCACCCTCCCTTCCACCCTCCCAGGCCAGCAGATGCTTCAGCTGTGCTTGGTCTCCTCAGGGCAGCTTCTCAAATGAAGTTCATCCTCTCCATAGGCCTCCAGAAATAAATCCGGTCCTTTTAAGCACCACTGTCTTTAAATGAGCTCCACACAACTTTGCTTTTTCAGAGGTTTTCTTATCTGTTCCAAAGGAAGGTGTGATACCAACACAGGACAGCATTCCTCACATTCCTTCATAAATGTGGGATGACAATTGCAGGTTTTGAACCCAAACTCACAGGACTGTGTGGGAATCTGTCTGCTGGGAGCAACAGTGTTGCACCAGCTTTCTAGGCAGCCACTACAGCAAAATGTTTGTAAGTCTTCATTCAGATTCCACCTCAGGAAGGCACCGTGTGGAAACAAGCATACCAAAACCATGGCTCTGCAGGAAGGTGCAGAACAACCCTGTCCAACACGGAGCTCCTGGGCTGGGCACCCTCTCAGCAACATTGCTCCAATGGACTGGAGTTTTTCCTCAGCTGTCATATATTTCCAAATACTGGGCACACAGGAATGGAGCTGTTAAAGCACAGGACACTCTCTGATTTGTGCTTCTCGATGAAACTGCCAGGGATCCACCCTTCCTAAGGACATTCTGGAGCAGAGAGGGGATGAGCAGAGTGGCAGGGAAAGGGCACCTGCAGTAAGTCACAGACAGAGTGTAATATATGACAGCTTGCAAGTGCATAAACAGAAACTGATAAAAAACCACAGCTTTCTCTATTGTTCTCAGTCACAAAAGGAGTCTCTCCAATACCTTCACAGGACACCTTTTTTTCTCTTAGTTTGAGGGATTGCGTTTTCATTAAAATAAAAGTCAGCTAAAGAGAAAAAAAAAAGCAAACCAACCAAAAAACCAAACACAATTTAAATAAGACAAACACTAAATTGTTTGTTTAGACTTTAAAAAAAAAAAAATAAAAAAAGGGAGGAAGCATTTATATCAGCCTAGCAGTGGAGGCAGTACCATGGCTGTATCTTTGAGATATGCTGTCTATATTTGATCACCTTGCCTTGAACTTCTCCTTTGTGGCTCCCCAGATGTCCACCAGAACACTCCAGTGCTGATATGGAATGCCAAAGAGGACTGAAGTCTTGGGCCCTCCCTTCCATTGATCATACTTTTGGTGAGAAGTACATTTAGTGATTGAAGTGTCTGCACTCATTTTCACTTGTGACTCTAGTTGGAATATTCAATTTAAATCTTTAAAATCTGGCAGTTAAAAGCTGTCAGTAATTGATTCAGTACTCAGAATGGTTTCCCTTTAATTTCCAAGCAAGGGTTCAGATTGATTTTTATTTTTAAATCCACATCACCGTGTCTACCGTTATGAATTACAAAGAACATCCTTGGCTGGTTTCAATCCATTCTAATCTGTCAGTCTTTGGAAGAGACTACAACTATACACACTTGAAATTAGGTAAATTCCTACTAAGAAGAAAAGAGATTACTGTTTTATCGTTAGCATCTGTGTCAGAACTTGTCTTTCTGCACACCACTGGTATGGACTTGCCACTCTCAAACCCCTGGGCCAACACTTTCCATCAGTGCCCCAAATTTACTCCACCTCAGGGCATATCTGACTATCAGCAGGGTTAGATCGATGCACTTTGCATTGCAGTTAATGGCTGTGTCAATATTTGACCAGTGCTCATTATCTACTGACCATGGCACAGGTGCAGTGCAGCTGCCTGGCTCTGTGCATCTCGGGGTGCTGCTGCTGTGGGCAGGCACTGACTGAGCTCCCCAGCCCCTTCCCCTGAGAACACTCACTGCCAGCCATGGCTGGCTCCTCACGGGTCACCCTGTCAGGGCTGTGACCCTGAAAGCCTTTGCCTTTTGACACGCAGGGTTTGTGGTGGGATGTACGGCTCTGCTCTGGAGACCTAACTCACATGGTTTGTGTTCCTTCCTCTGCTGTCTGGTAAATCTCTCAGTTTTAAATCTATGACTGCTCAATCAAGGGAACAAAGGAGAAAATGCTGACTGCATTGTAAAACTCTCTGGGCTGTGAGGCTCATAGATCAGCTTTATTTGAGCAGTAACATTTTTTGGAAAAGCTACTGGCAGTATGTCCCTGGGTTAGATGCGTGTTGAATGTTTAATTTCCTTTCTGCCTCTTCCAAAAGGATGCAGATAGAATAGCAACCCAACAATGTTTAATAAGCCCTTTCTTCTGTAAAGACAAGTTGTTCTCTTCCTCATGCTGGAGAGTGGCTTTTTTATGTTGGCTTCCTTTTTAGTTTTAGGAGAAATTCTGGGAGTGAAAGGAACAAATAGGTAGCACAACACAAATTAGCATAGAGATGGCAAAGGTTATGTGCCTGGTCAGAAGCCAAATTAATTACCTTCATATTTCACGTTTCACCAGCTTTTTTCTGCTCACCTTCAGGTTAAGCTGGCATACTGGTAAAAAAAATATAAGAAAAATAAAAGCAGAAAATAAAACTACAGCATGAAGTTGTGTGCAAACTCAATCATTTGCCTCTGTAGGAGATTCTCACACCTGCCTGATGACAGGCAGCCATCAGGAGGAAAATCAATATATCTGAATCTATTTTTTTCATATGACTGGACCTGTGCAATACAGGAAGGAAAGCTGAGCAGAAAGGTGGCAAGCCAAACTAAATTATTTCTGGATGAAAACTAGTTTTCTGTGAACAAATGAAAATAATCCCTTTAGCACTTTCTCACTGGAAGTGATGGTCATTCAGGTTAAGGTACTGTTCTAAATTTGGGGCTCCACTGAATTTTAAGGTAGTAGGAAGATAGAGCCATTGGACCAGTATACATCACCTGGAAATAAATAGTTCTATCTACGTAATATTTTTGCTGCTATTAAACTTAATTCTTGCAATACAAAGTAGATTTCATATAGTGGGAGAAAATCTTAGGAAAATTTTAATGAGGTCTGTTTATGTTTCACTCCTATTAGACATTTCATACCATAAAAATTCAGTGTTCTTTCCATGGTCTAGGATGTGGAAGAACATTTATGGCTCACAGAGACCAGAAAAAAAAAAATCCTCCTATCCATTAGGTAGTTGTTTTTCTGCATGGCACATTTGGGAAATATGAGCTCATCATTTAGGAGCAAAAAGTGTTTACAAGTATTTTATTACTTGCTGAATTTCACTGCTGCATCCAAGTAGTCCATTTAATAAACATTTACTGAACAGTAAAGTATATTCAGGGTAAGTTCAAAATAAGGAACTGCATTGAAATCTGAAGGAGATGAACATGTTAAGAGCTGATCCAGTCCTGGATCTGTATAAGAGTTCTTTGTTTAAACACAGCAGAAGAGAATTTGCATTAGTGAAATGCAAAATAGGGAAATTAATCAGGAAACATATTTTCTGAATAGTGTTCTACCAGCTCAACTTATGATGGATTTGTTGTTGACAATAATGTAAGATTAGCATAGGCAACAATTCCACTCCCTGTAACAGATCCATTTTGAGCAGGAGCATCTGGCAGGGAAGAGTCTGTAGCAAATCAGAAGGGTACAATTACTGGAAAGCTGTTTGAGTAGAGGTGGACTTCAAACATGCACATCAATCAGGGAACTCTGGAGATGAAAACAGTGTCTTGGGAAAAGCCTGAGAGAATCTCAGTCAGCATCTTGGATAAAGATGGATTTATAATTTTAAGGCTTTACATCTCCTTGGGTTCTATTTCTGCCATACTCACAAAACACAATGAGAAGCTGAAAACATTTTTTCTTTAAATACACTGTTATCTAAAGATCCCTGGCACTCTTTTCTTACCTTGACAGCCCCATTTCTCTCTCCAGATATTTGTCCTTGTAACTTTATTCTTGTTAGACAAAAGTGCCATGGTGAAAATAAATAAGTAAACACCTCTTATTGCTACTTGCAGGTTCAATCGCTTTCTAATTATCATTCCTTTTAAGTTGGTGGCATCACTCTATATTTTGCCTGTCTTCACCTGTTGATCAATTTCTGCTCTAAAGTATTTAGGCTTAGTTTGACCAGCAATGCTGCAGCTCATGTTCTGCACTTGGCTCTCACCAACTGGCACATTTAGGGAAAAAAAAGAAAAAGAAAAAGAAAAAGAAAAAGAAAAAGAAAAAGAAAAAGAAAAAGAAAAAGAAAAAGAAAAAGAAAAAGAAAAAGAAAAAGAAAAAGAAAAAGAAAAAGAAAAAGAAAAAGAAAAAGAAAAAGAAAAAGAAAAAGAAAAAGAAAAAGAAAAAGAAAAAGAAAAAGAAAAAGAAAAAGAAAAAGAAAAAGAAAAAGAAAAATCCATGATGATGATTTCCAAAGAGTACCCAGAAAAGTGTTCTGGCCAGAGAAAGTACAATAGAAGGATCAGGTGCTTGGAGAAGGCTGACCTAGAACAGAGGCTAGACAGAGTTAAGAATAAAGTAGGTATTTATTGAAAGGCTTTAAAGATACACCTTGGGCAGTACAAGAGCCTGGACAGGGATACACCAAAGATGGACCTAAAAATGGTCACAAAATGGACAAATGATCATGAGAGCTAAAATTTTTATAAGTTTTGGTAAATCTGCATATTGAGGTTAATTGTCCAATCACAGATTTGGGTTATGAAGTCCCATCCTTCTTGTTTTATCTCTTCAGTCCACTGTTGTTTATGCTTTTGGGCCTGAAACTTGTAATTATTATCCTTGGTATCAAGCTAGAAAAGGAATTGTTTTGTCTACCTACTCTGTGAAGAGAGCTCACTAACACTTAATATGAAGCTCAAAACTACACACCTAGGCAGCACAGAATATGAAAAATATGAAAGCTAAAGCTTAAGGCATGAAGAGTATAAAACCATTGTTTGTTGCATCGGCAAGACTGAATTATTCCAAGGACATCTTGTGATCTATTTTCAATGCTGGTGTTGTGCTTTGGCCATATTTGATTTGCCATATTTTTCAGTTTTGAATATTAGTTATTTATTGTGCAGATAAGCACCAAAACCATCAATTCTGGGTATTATTGTCAGGTTATACATGTACCAGTGGTGGCCAGCAGTGAGGAGATGCATGTCCACCTTTAGCTGTATGGGAGTCTGTCCTCACCCAAAAGCAGTGTTAGTTACCCCTTTCCTCAGCTATTCCTGTGGTCAGTGGCAGAAGGGAGGTGCCCAAAAGGGAGTTTCATTCCTCCTGGGAGTGAATGTGACAGCAGGCACTTACTTTAGACAGACATTTATCTTCCCAATAGGAAAGATTAGCCCTTCTTCAGGTATGCAAGGGCTGGCACACAGCCTAAGAGCACCATTCCTGAGGATTTTCATCCGAGTGAGGGGAAATATAACATCCTCAAACCCTACAGCAGAAAGGACTCTTGTTAGAAATCAGCTGCTAACCGCTGCTGTAATCTTTTCCTAGTGAAATAAATCCCCACAAAGAGCTCCAGCAAAGCTCTATTCAGTATCTTTACTTTTCTCACATCCTCTCAACAGAATTGAGCAGACATTGAGTGGTGCTCTCTCCTGCAGTTTTGCTGGCATCCTTGGCATGTAAATAATTTAAACAGTAAATTGTGGGACCTTGTGATTTCTTTAGAATCCGTAGCACTATGAGCATGTGAAATGTGGAGAGCTGAGACTATTAATCAGAAAGAATCTGTAATGAGATAAGGAAGAAGCAGTTAGTGGTCTGCAGGGTGGCATGAAGGTCAAATAGTCAAAGTTGGTCATTGGCTTTTGGAGTATTTTCTTGGATTAGTCCTTCATCTTAATGTGGATTAGGTCCATTAAAGCCACAGAAACCTGAGAGAAAACAGCAGCAGTTCCTGACCATCCACAGATTGTCAATGTAACAATCAATGTAACAATCAATGTAACAACACAATGTAACAATGTAACACACAAGGGTTACACATAGAAATATCTGGGATTTTTTACCACAGTGAAAATTCTGGGTGAAACGACAGTGAAGTGAAATTTCCCTTCCTTCCTTCCTTCCTTCCTTCCTTCCTTCCTTCCTTCCTTCCTTCCTTCCTTCCTTCCTTCCTTCCTTCCTTCCTTCCTTCCTTCCTTCCTTCCTTCCTTCCTTCCTTCCTTCCTTCCTTCCTTCCTTCCTTCCTTCCTTCCTTCCTTCCTTCCTTCCTTCCTTCCTTCCTTCCTTCCTTCCTTCCTTCCTTCCTTCCTTCCTTCCTTCCTTCCTTCCTTCCTTCCTTCCTTCCTTCCTTCCTTCCTTCCTTCCTCCCTCCCTCCCTCCCTCCCTCCCTCCCTCCCTCCCTCCACCCCTCCCTCCCTCCCTCCCTCCACCCCTCCCTCCACCCCTCCCTCCACCCCTCCATCCCTCCATCAATCCCTCCCTTCCCTTCCTTCCCTGCTGCTACATTTTTTCAGCTACTCTGATCGTAATATCAGACCTCATACAGGAGAGGCAGTGGACATGATAGGGATAAATGAAGCCAATAATTCCAGAGAAAGGGAAAAATTCCCACACACATCAGTCATATGTTCCAAAGCAGCAAAGAATTGACTGCAGTAAGACAAAGAGACAATCTAAGATTAATAAGTCAGAAGTTATAGATAGAATACAAACACCCAGTTTAAAGATAAAAAATCTCTGGAGTCAAATCATGTGTGTTGATCAGGATGTGTATTTTTTTAGCCCTTTTGGGCAAAAAAATAAATATAATTCAGAGTTCTATAAAATATAAAGTAGCCTTTCTACTTTGTCTTACAAAACTCATTATTTTGATTCTCTGGTTCATAAACAGAGACAAAAAATTGCACTGAAGATAAAGGGAGCCTACAGCCCATGATGTGCTGTTTCATCCATGACACCAAGCTGTCCAGCTAAATATATCATCACTTCCTCTGATGCACCTGAATTTTCTTCATCTTTTCTGTGAATGCAATGGATATTTCAGATTATGAGGTATTCTTCACATTATGTAAGTTGGGGACTGAAGTAAGTTGACTTTCTAACCAAAATCATTTGACTGGAAGGTCAAAGCGTAGGCTGCAAAACATTACTTGCTCAAGTTGTTACCTAAAGGCCTAAAAAAAAAAAAGGTCAGAGACAGTTCAGCTATATATAGAGAAAGTGTATGCCCTAGGCAGCAACAGAATCTTTTATTTTTCATGCTAGAGAAAAAAATAATTACATTATACATATAATTTTTACCATGTAACCGGTTGGGTTTTTTTGGGATTTTTCTGTATCTTTTTCTTTTCTATATCTTTAAAAGTCAATTAAATAATAAAATTAATTTAAAAGTAAAAGTGACCCCCTATTAGCCAGACATTTTCTAATAAGAACCAAATTATCTCCTACTGAGTATCACACCAATACACCTGCTTTCTCTGGGAAAATTTACATTAATATAGATAATTCTATCTTGACTTGATATAAAAAATGAAATAATATTTTCAACTACTGATAACTATCTTTTTCAAATTATAATAGGTAGGAAAGAGGAAGGTATAGTTATAAACTCTTATCCCAAATGAAAAATAGATGAGGCTGCACTGAAATCAGAAACATTAAAATCTACATGAAGAAAATTGTCATAGACTATTGAAATCATAATAAAACTTGGATTTTAAGTGCAAATACCAGTAATTTCAATGCAGAAATATTAATATTTAATTCTCAACTGGTGTTAAAATTGTCTAAAATGGAATATTCAGACATTACACAAGCAGAATCTAAGGTATTTTTCCTCTCTCTAGGGATACTGAAGATTTAAGTGTAACAGAGACACATTTTACTTGCAACAAAATAATGAGGAGTGCCTAGGTTTTCAATATATAGCTCTTTCTGTAACCCAGTTATTCTTTCTATTCTTTCTCTTATAAAGCCACCCAAAATGTAATTCCAAATTCTTCAAATGACATCCATAAAGGTTGCCCAGAGGAGCTGTGGATGCCCCAACCCTGGGGGTGTTCAAGGCCAGCCTGGATGGGGCTACAAGCAACATGGGATAGTGGAAGGTGTCCCTGCCCATGGCATTAAAACCATTAAAGGTTTTTAATGTCCCTTCCAACCCAAAATTTTCTATAATTCTATGATAGCACCAGTGGCACTTCATGTTCAGATGAAGTGCAATACATCCAGTCTTAAAAAGAATGAACATTGCAAAATTAAAAAGAAGGGTACAATTTTAAAAGAGTTGGTTTGTGGTTTGTGAAATTCAGAGTACACACAGTATTATGTGCAGAGATTTCCAGGTGTGAGACACCTGTATCTCACCTCCTGTGGGGTTTCTAGGACATCACTGAAGTCCTTCCTTCACTTTTACTCTATTGCAAAAGTGTGCAGTAACAGTGACAAAACATAAAACGTGCTGCATATTTTACTCTGCCTTGTGTAGTCACTGTCCTGCTGCAGTTCAGGGAAATTCTGGGACTCTAATTACTGATGTTAGCCTTTTGTCAGAAAATTTTGTCTTCCCCTTTAGAAATTAATCTAGATACAGCATTTTAAGAACTTTAAAAAAGCATAGTTTTGAAAACAAGTGGCTATGTTTTTTTTTTTAAAAAATGTTCAATATTTTATATAGCTCTAAACCATAAAAATACCATTATTTTATGTAAAGAATTTACTAGCAATATGGCAACAGAAGTTCTAAAAGGGACTGGGCAAGAGGGAGAGAAGAAAAGCGTACTGAATGATAGGAAGCTGCATACTTTTAATGCTGCCTAACAGCTACCTTCTGTGGCTGTGCAGCTCTCAAGTTAGAAGTTCAAAGGATGATTAATCATCTACTCAGATACACCATAAAGTTTTAGAGATTTTCCCTTGGTGATGTCTGAAACATGTGGAGAAAAAAAAAAAAAAAAGTAGGCAATTTACAAACAAGGACAAGGAAACCTGAATAGCTGTTATGATTTAAAACCAGGCATTTACTGATAAAAGCTGCCTACTCACTTTCAAGTACTTTGATCACAGAGAATTGAGGGAGCTGACTGCAGTATGTCCTGCCTTACTGAAGACTTCTCTAAACTGGGGCATGCCAGTCCTGTGAGCCATTAAGTGTTTCTTAGCATGATGTGTAATTTCAGAATGTGTTGGTTTAGTAAATGATGCACTTTCATATTCAAGAGTGCTTCTGAAGGGATAAAAGAAAAAAGAAATGAAAAAAAAAAAACCACAAAAGGAAAAAATTAGATCTACGCTAATTCAGACTAAAGCAACACAGCTGAAAAGCTGCAGGAAAGTATTTTGAGGAAGATATATCCTATTGTTGTGCTGTCAATAAGGACAATTTTCAGGTGTCAGTGAGGAGCTGAAATAGATCTGTGCTCTTGATCACTATCCCGTAGGCCAACATCTGGACATTGGTCTTAGTCATCCTTCTGCATCCTCTTGTTCACTGGGACTCTAACATGGGAAATCTAATTTTAAGTGCATCCTTGACATTTTCTCCCTCAATAATAATTTGACATTTTCCACATATTATTACTTATGAAACCTGACATCATGTCAGTCTTCTAGCATGAACCTTCAGCCACTGCAGTTTTCCTCCTACTTAATTACAACCATGATTGAAGGAAAGATTTTAGCTGCTCTTGTACAGCATGCACAGTTATGGGTAAATTATGACATTTACAGATAACTCTTCTAAATTTATTAGTATATTAATGCAATAATGAAGAATATGTATATATGAATATTTGGCTATGCATACATACACATTTATCTAAGCATTTTGCAGCATCTGCATCTTTGACAGTGAAAAACTGTTCTATTTTCTTTTCACTCTTGTTAAGGTAAACAATTCCAAAGCCATCTACATCAGCACTTTGCAAAAACCTCTGGTGTTCAGTTCCCACAGGTTACCTGTGGTTTGGTTACTCCCTTGCAGGCAAGGATTTACCCAACAGAAAACTCTGCCCTAAATAGAAGTGAAAGCAGTGTGACTAATGTATAAGAGATCCTTTTAACTATTGTGCTTTGATACAGCATTATCAGAAAGACACAAAAAACCCTCTCTTGTGGTTGTGTGATATCTAGAGTTTCAGTCCTTGCACCTGCAGCTTTTGGTGTCACTTGCGGCTGTTTGGAAAGCATTAAGTAGTAATGAATTTAAAGTCATGTTTTCTGACTTGTTTTTACAGGAAGCAGAACTTATATAAATGGTCTGGTAGTAAGGTAGTGATGAGAAAAGTGTATAGAGTGAAAATTCCTACTGCTTCTCTGTGGAAAGAGCCAGGAAATCTCCAGGAGTTTCCCAGGGAAAATGTCTGTGACCAGAGACACGCTGATGGGCCATGGTGGCTGAGCCACACTCAAGGCAAGGGTGGCAAATCCTGTCCTTACCCTGCTGCTCCCGAGGCTGCTGAATCCTGGATGAGATCCCAGAGGCTTTGGGACACCTTGGCTGAGCTTACAAGCACGGCTGGAGAAGCAGCAGGTGTGTCAGTCTCACTTAGTGTCCCTTTCCCTAACTCCAGAACTCCTGCTGCTTCCTAATGACGGTGTGAGCCCTCTGGAAGATCACAGGTAGCACATAACACTGCATGTAGCTTATTCTCCTCTTTTGCTTTCCCAGAAAATCCAACCCCTGGTCAATTTACCTCCCAGAACAGATATTTTATTCTGCTGATTGAGGAATTTTAGAAGTTTACCCATGCTCCATATTCAGGCAGTGACCCCACTAGCCAGAGGTGAAACAGCACACGCTGCTCAAGCATTTTGGGATGGGGAGCTGGCAAGGGAGTCCCAAACTTCAGGGACAGGCTGGTTGGCTGGCATGGCTCTGTTCTTATCCATCTGCTGAAGTGGCAGAGTGCCTGCTTAAAAATTACTCAGTGCTGCAAAAGTGGATCGTGCACTGTGGGTGAAAATGACAACTTAAACATTCCTATTTGTCTTGTGACAAACAGGAATTTTTGGCTGAATGCCTTTATCATGTCTGTATACGTGTGTGGATACATATATTTATGTTACACACACATAGGTATGTGAGTGTACACACAGAGATATATGTCTCTTGTTTCTTCCAAGGAGAGAATATTTCCAACATTTATCTCCTTAAAATCTGATATCCCTGTTTCTCTAGCCTTCACACGTAACTCAGTGCAGAGAGTGAGAGCTGCTCCGTTCCATGGTTAGCCAGGCTCCCACCTTAACAGGGAAAGACACCTCTTCCCCTTCCCTCTTTCTCCCAGCTGGCTACTGAAATCTATACTGCACTGTTGCTGCAGTGTGAAGAACAAATTCTTTGAAGCTGTTGAGCTCCAGAATCCAAGTTTCATATGGACATAGTAACTGAGGAGTCTGATGTTTTCATGCTGGCTGTTCTGCCCTCCCTGGTGACTGAACAGAAGCAGCTGAGACTGATTTCTTCTCCTTACTACCATCACTCACTTTTCATCTAAAAATGTCAGCTGAGTTTCAGGGTGAAGTCTGGATTCATCTGGTCAAATTAACCTTCTCAATAGTCTTAAAGGGAGAGCTGACCTTTGCTGAGGTATAACTTACGTCAAACGCTTTAAGGAAATCTTTAGAACTTACAGATGGCTCTGTGAGTGAGCTGCTGTCTTGAAAGCAGGAAGACTATTTGCTATATACAGAACTTTTGTCAAAATAAAACACAAAAACCCCCTAATATTTTTCTTTGCATCCTGAAATAGAAACTTTAAATGGAGCCTCAGTTTCCACTGTAACAAAAAAATTTCAAACTGTGAACATGTTTTTTTCATCTTACATGATTCATATATTATGCAGTAGGTTTTAATTTGAAGCATATAATTCTCACCTCTGTCTGTGAAGGATTAATCTTGACTATGATCTTATTTCTTGACTCAGCATTTTGGGAGGAAAGGGAAAACTGAGAGGAATCTCTGTGTGTCCCAGGACAGGAAAAGTAGCAAATCTATAACTGACATCCATGGTTTTTGTAAGCTCGCTGTTGGATTGTATTTTATATAGCAAAAGAAAATGGGGGAAAAATTCTGGTGGAAGTGATAGAAAAGTGAAATTTTATATAACTCTGTTAGGGGTTTAGATTTGGGATGTTTTTCTAGTCATTAAAAATATTCAGGGCAGCATGCTGTGTGTCCCAAGTCACTATCTGTTCAATGGCAATTTGTTGCTTTGCCCTTTTTGATTTGGAGTCTGACTAAAGGTTGACTCTTAACTTTACCTTGATCAGTATCTTATATTATAGTGGGGTTTAAGGAAAACATACCCAGGGTCAGCTGCAATAATTCATTCAGATTAAACCTTGCACATGACACCTTTTTTTTAAAAGCACGAATTGCAGGTTCTGTGCTATTCACCAACAACTGTCCCACTTTTCCTCCCAGACTGCTTAAAAAGGTCCAGGAGCACAGAGATGCATCTGAGATCAGAAGTATTCTTGGCATTTTCCTTTCACTGCAAATCTTGAATAGATGGTTATTTCAGCGACTTAAAATCATGATGCTGAAATTTAACTGTCCCTGTGAAAACCTCAGCTGGGAGTAAAGTCACAAAGCAGAAATAGAAAATAATCTGAGAAAACTAGAAGAATGTATTTCCATGCATTAATCAAAGAAACTTTACTCCAAGTGCAAAACAGCCTTGAGAAGCAGATAGTGGCAAGAAGGAGTTATCAGTAGCAGGTTTTAGTATCAGCTTGGAATTTAGGTTCCACAGAGATGGACTGAGAATCACAAAGAAATGAGCATCTGTTCAGCTTCCAGTGATGCTAAGCAATCTTATTCCTCTGGCACAGATTTATTTCTATGAAGTGAAGCACTGAAACAAAATGTTGGCTTAGCCTCGATCTAGTTTTTATTTTTAATTTTTTTTTTTTTCAATCCAGTGTCATGAAAATCATTTTGTTTTGCTGCAATTTTAAGTTATGTTTCCATTTTCATTTTTGGTGTTGTGGAAAATTTTTCTCACCAGGTAAATATTGACAATTCAAGAAGGCTCACGTGAAAATGAAAATTGTGTGGAAATTCAGAGGCTGTCCTTAATTTATAAACTTTTCCTGACACAACCCTCTAGGAAAATAATATGGAGCCACACTTGCATTTTCAAGTACTTCTGTATGTGAATTCAAAAGCCCAAGGTGTATTTCAAAAGCATAGTTTTTGGTCAACTTTGAAATTGGAAAGCAGCTATGTTTCATATCAAATAAGTTCCCCAAGGTAAAATATTCGGTTTAAAAGTAGGTTGTTTTGGATCTGCCTATAGCCCAAGGATTTCAACAGAAAGATTCAAAGGTCTTAATGAAAATTTGATCATTGTCTCCTGAGAGAGCAGGGTTTTGTGTGAGAATTCAGCCTGTCTTCTTGGGTTGGAACAGCCCTTACAGCTGCGTTTCAGCATCTAGCCAGAGCAAAAATGAACACATAACTTACTTTTTCTGCAGCCTCATTAAAATTGAACTAATTTTTGAGAACATTATGCCGTAGTTCCATACTTCATAATAAACTGTTTATTTTTTTCCCATATAAATGACTATGAACCATTAAGCTTTCAACAACAGCACCTAAATAATGAGGAGGAACACATTTTTATAATGAGGATAATTGTAATTGCAGAACTTTCCAAGTGATGCAGTAAATTTTCTCTCTGTAAGCTGTAAGATTGGTCTTTCTGTAAAATAAATGCTTTAGTTTATCTTTAAGTTATTAAGCTCATTACAGAAGGAACTGTATAAAGTTTGCTGGCCTAAATTTTCTAGAAGAAACTGACTAAAGTTTACCCTGTGCTTAAAATCCTTGAGTCTTTGAAAGAACCATTTACCTCATCATTGAAATCCAATATATTTTTGCCATTTTTGTCACACAGATTTTTCTCTGCTACCTGACACGTTGTTGCTGATTAATATACATTAAAAATATTTATAATGATAAACAAGAATCAAAATTTTCTGCACAGCAAAAAAGCCACTGGTGTCCAGGAGATGCTAACCCACTGTGACTAGCTGCTATCCTTGTCAGGGATTCCCTGCTGCGCTCCCTATTGCCAGCCACACCAAATGTTAAAATTCAGGTTTCTCAGTGGTGTAGGACAAAAGTCACATAACTGCATTTGAGTCGTTACTTAGAATAATGTTTTCTTTCCTTTTTTTTTTTTTACATAGTAGCCACAGGGTTAGAGGGAACCAATTAAACAGGGTCTGCTCTGGTTCTCCATAAAGAGGAGAAGACAATTAGTAAGAACACCTTCCTGCCCACTCCTGCTACACAGGCTGTCACACTCACTCCTTTCTTTAGGATTTTTTGGTTATGGAGGCTTGAGAGAAGCTCCAGGTCTTCTTCAGCTTCCTGTTGTCCTCTAAGTCACGCAGCAGAGCCCCACAGAATATCTGGGTGGTTATCCTCAGAGGTGCAATGAATGTGTCTTCCTGTATTTACTTCTAAGGATACATTTGATTTCCCTTTTGAGGTCAAGGCACATAAGTGATCATACAGCATTTGGTGCTTCCAATTAGTAGCCTTTCTGACCCAAAATCCAATACCAAAACCTGGCCCTTCAGGGTTTAACTGCATTGCCAGAAAAAAAGGAACAAATCTTTTTCCCGCACTCTATGAGGATTTTTTCTGTCTCCTTCTTTTTTCCTCAGCTTTCAGGAACACGGATGCATAGGGCTTAGCTTCTCAGAGTAGCAGACAGATTGATTTGTTCATGTGTCAACTTAACAAAACAAACAGAACGGACATCTAGAGAAGAAATATCAGAGGGAGCTGAAGAGATGATGAAAAACACTAAGTGATGATACACAAAATGATGTGATTATTTATGTAGGGGCTTCCACCCCCCCCACACCCATCTACCCACTGCAGTTCAAACAGGTTTTTCCTTTGAATCTGTTCATCATATAAAATATGAATCAGGATCCAGCAAAATGTTTATTTAATTAACTGTCAGCAGGCTGAGACAAAAAGGAAAAGTCTATCCTATCAAAATATGCTAAAAATAAGGATGGCAGGACAACAAAGTGATTGTGTCAAGGTTCTGAGCTTTTGTGCAGAGCTCTCCTGAATATTGGTTTGCTTTTTCTGTTTCACTGCTTTACTGTAGTGTTGAACAGTCAAGCTGCAGCCCCAAGGCCTGAGGCGATGGATGTTCATTTTCACCAGACACCCAGCCCAGCACTGTGATTAGCACCTCCAGACTGAGGCTTTAGCAATTTGGGCTGCTAATACCCTTTGGGGCTGCCAGTTCTGATATGGGCATTAGTCTGTGCATTGTCCCCTTTAATGTCATTTTTAAATGTTTAATAATCTGATTGTGATAAATGGTCTGGATATTTATCTCCTTCCTCTCAGAGAGGGATCCCATTAGTGAATTCAATAATTTTGAGAGGGTCAGGCTCACTTGCCAGAAGTTCAGGTTGAATTTAGCACAGGTTTCATTTTTTCCATGCACTACTCTCCTACCAGAGGTATCGTAAGGGACCATTTTTTTCACCATAAAACAGAGTGCAAGCTGCCAAATGTCAATGTAAAAACCAGTCCTGCTGAAAGGATGCCCAGCAACCCTGAGGCCCTTTGGCCTAGCTAACCCTTTGCTTCCCCTGGCACTCTGGATGTTTCAACATTGATTTACTTGTTCCTGGCTAGGAGACAAATGCATCTTTTCCTTCAGAAGAACACTAACTTCTGCTTGTCTCATGGAAGAGAAACTCCATTTGAGTCAAGAGAGAGATTTCAAGTACAACAGAATACAGCTACTAGATTTTTCTTGTAAGGTACCCCTGCAAAACCTCAAAAAAAGCATTGTTAGTTATGTAAATAATGCTAAATTACTGTTGTACTACGTGACTCTTTCTTCTTGGCATTCACCCTTTCGTCCCAAAAATAAAATTTGGCACATGTTTAGATTACAATTAAATCACTCTCAACTATTTATTGCATATGCCAAGGTAGTAGCTCTAGGTTTGAAAAAATTATCTGAGGTAGGCAAGTTTTGAAAGTCCCTCCTGAGACTGCCAGCACACACTTCACTGAATCACATTGATTTAGCCTAAAGAAATTCCCATTTTCAGGTGGTTTGGGGCACAGTGGCTTTCTCCAAGTGCAGTTTTAATGAGTTACTTGGATTTGATTATGGTGACTCAGAGATCATTAACAGGGTGAGGAACTGCCAGGCCATATCCTGGACCAAAACTAAGATACCATGAGGACGCTGTGTCCCAGGCTTGTTGTGACGTCTGTCTGGTGCCATCAGTTTTCTTGTACTGCTAAATTAGTCTTGTAATACTGATCTGTCTTGTAGATTTTAGTCAGCTGATTCAAATTTAATATCACTGACTTTTAACGGGGTGTTTTTTACTCTTTAGCACACTGGTAAATTCATACAGCAAAATCCTTCTGGAGCACCGGCTCATGTCCTAGATTTCCCCCTCTGCTGATGATAAAAAGGTATGAATGGTCCCTATAATTTTTCTTCTCATGGGCAGGAATGGTATTAAAATGTAATGTACAAAATGATAGACAAAGCAGGAGGAATGGATGACAGCTTTTGTCTGCTCTGAGATTTACTGTGTAGTTATAAACTCATCAGTGTATCACAGACTAATATTTTGCCCCATGTGCACGCATGTTCACTTTTTTTTGCTGGGTGCCTGTCATGAGGAGCAGCTGTAAATTCCCAGGGAGAGAGAGAGACCCTGTGAGAGATGAAATCAAATGTTTAATGCAGTACACTGGGCTTTTTTCCTAAATAGGAAAAGCCTTGCAGAAGACACTGAACGTGGTAAAGATAAAACTCATAAAGGAAATGCCAATGGAAGAGGATAGGTTTCTTTGTGCCAATGGTACTTGTGTTTTCATGAGGCAGATGCCTCATTCACAATCATATAAACACAAGGAAAAGCCCAGCCTCTCTAGTTTGTGAGGTTAAAAACATGAACTTGGACAAAAAAGCCGGGTAGATCTTTCCAGCTGCATCTCCAAACCACTTCCCTCTGGCAACCTGCTGAGTGCCTGAAAACTGGCACTGCTGATGCCTCTCTCCAGAAAGCACATGGCTGGTGCTCTGAGTGCCAGAGGGAGGGGACACTCAGGAAAATGGGGTTTTGCTGCCTCCTTCCCCGGGCAGAGCGGGCATCACCCTCCCCTCCCTGCCGTGACCTCCTCCCGTGTGCTGGGCACAGGCCACAGGGCACGAGTGAGTCCCTGCTGCAGCAGCAGAGCTGCTCACTTGGCTCCTCAGCAGCCACAGCCACAGCCACAGCCTGCCAGTGGGACTAACACTTGAGAAATCACGATTTGAGAGCACAGACAGGCAGGCAGGGAATCAAGAGAGACAACACTGTACACAACTTGATTCCCCAAGGATATTCAGGGTACGAGTTGGATTCACAGGGGCTTTTTTTAGCTATGACCATCGTTCTATGCTGAAAGTTGCCTAGTTCTTTCCCCCTTTTTTTTTTTTTTTTTTTTGTGTTTTGGTTTGGGTTTTTTTGGGGTTTTTTTTTTGGGGTTTTTTTTTTTTGTTTTTGTTTTTTTTCTTACCCTGCAGATAGACACAGGTTCAAAGACATTTACAAAATAGATCTGAACTAATGTAATGGTTATTATTACGGACAAGTACAGGCTTACATCTGGGAAGTGTTTAGCCCGAAGGACTTACATTTTCCCTCTGCTTTTCCTGAAATTGAAACATATACAGCAATGCAAGTGATCTTTCACCAGTGTGAAAATTCTGACTCCATTTCAACTTATAGTCTGAGAGCTGCTGAAAGCACTCAGTGAACCTTGGTACTGGAATTTATCATGCCTATCTTAAGGCATCTTATTTAGTTGTCTCCATACCTTGGATTCCTTCTCTGGGTGGTGGGTATTTGCTAGAAGAAACACCTTGTTCTCTATTCCTAGCTTTTCCTTCACTCTTGTCACAGAACTGAATGCTTAAGTGACTTTTCTTAGAGAAACCTTTTTACATGTTTATTTTTAAATGGTGGACAGAGATTTGTGCCATTTTGGAGTGTTTGGTTGTTCTCCTAGTCTGTAGGCTGCCAACATCTGTCCTTCTATCGGATTTGAGTATTTTATGTGGCCGTTACCACCCTTGTTTTCTGCTTTCCAGAAAATGATGACTGAGCCTTTAAGAAGCCTGTGCTGAAGAGTCACCCCAAATGCTCTCACTGTAGTGAGTTGTTTTCTGTTAGAAAGTGTTAGCAACACCTGCAGTGGAGTTTCCTCTATTTTTTTTAAAAAAAGAAACATTTGATGTTGTACTCAGCTCCAAGTTATCATCGTCAGTGTATGAGACACTACATGTCTCACACCTACCAAAAAAGTGATGCTGGTGCCTTATATAAAGACAATATTTCTGAGGTGAAGGGATGACATTGGGGAAGCATCCTCCAGTCAAAATTTTACTTAAAATAGAAGGAGTATACTTTATAACCCATTGCTAACTGAAGCAGCTGCAGAATATCTCCGATAGTTAAACCAGCCTGTATTTTTTCATGGGAAGGCAGTATGGGGTGCAGTGTGAGTCCATGTGCCTTATCTCAGATATTGATGCTGGCATCCACTACACTCAAATTGTCTTAGTCTAGGGAAAAACCATTACACAAAAAGGGGTTAACAGAAGACTGCCCTGGTTCTTAGTGCATCCTGTGCCTCAGAGCACAGGCAGGCTCAAGGGTGGGAAGATGGGGTCCCTCAGCAGCCCCCGAAGCTCTGCTGGGGCACATCCCTTTCAAGAAGAAACACTGGCAGTGAATGGATGTAAATAACCAGTATTGGTTGTTGGTGATGGTGATAGTTTGAGTCAAAAGTACATTTCCTTCATTATACCACCATTTTTCTTTCTTAAACAAGTACAAGTGGCACTGCCATTCATCTTTTGAATGAAAACATAACCAGGTAATTCCTCAGAAATGGAAACATTAGTTACGTGTGTTCATGAATACATAGGAAGTTACTGTAAGCATAGAGAAGCCATTTCATGTCAATTTTATGTAGGTTTTATAAGTCTGTTTAACTCTCCTGTTTCCCCCAAATGATTGTTACCTTAGCAACTGCCAAGTTGCACACACTCTTGCTCCAAGAAGCAGAGCTTAACAAAGTCAGTGTTTAAGGAGTCACCAGGAACACAGTGTTTACTGTGGGCCTTTTAACTCTCATATATACCCACCTACATAGACGGTGCATTCTTTCACTTTGAGTTTTCCAAAACTTGAAATAAAAAAAAAAAAGAAAACAACAACAATGAAAAACAAAAAACTTCCCAAACCTCTTAACATCTAACCAGCCATAGCATCAATTTTGTCCTTTTGTCTTCTTTCAGCTTCCCAGCTCCTTTCAAAAACAAGTATTTCATTCATCATAAGGGTGATCAAGCCTGTAAGATCAGTGGTGTGTGTGGACTGGGTTAGGATTGAGCAGAATTGGGTAAAACAGGAGGCAAGGCTTTGTGTGCCAGATGATTCCTCTTCACTTCTTGTGTCCATCCAACACACATATTGATCCACATACAGACTGTGACATTTAGCATGGAGAAACGTGTTGGGATAAATTCAAATTAATTTTGAACTTTTTACCAACCACTTAAATCTAATTATTATTTTGCAGGATTTGAAAAAAATAAGTTAGAAAATCATCTTTTGCTCTCTTCTCACCTGTACTGCTTAATTTAAATGTGCAGGAACTTCAAACTTCTATGCAGTAAAAGTTACAGGTGCATTTCACATCTGTCCTGTTGGGTTATTCTTCCCCTTTCCCCACAGGGTACCCATTAGGCAGCTCTCCATCTAAAGAAATACATGTCAGTTAGAGCTGTCACAGGAGCACATCTCAATTTGTTCCAAGCAGCTCGTCAGAGAGGCCAGGCTTTTGTGCTGGATTTCCTGCGATGTAATCAGACAAGTGATTTATCCAAGGTTGTACATCAAGTCATTGGCTAAGCCAAAACGGTAAGATCCTGGCATGCTCCCCTTTCACAGGTTTTTTCCTTTACTTCTGCCACAGCACTCAATTGATGTGCTGAAGTCCCAAGACAGTGATCTTAAAATTGAATATTATTACAATCAATGAAGTTTTTTTTTGCTCAGAGTCATCAGGGTTGGGTTTTTTTTGTTGGTTTATTTGGGGCTGTTTTACAGCAATTGTCTTCCTAGATTTGCTTTTAGCTCAACACTTTACTGGAAAAAAATCAATTCCTTCCATTTAAATATCCTGCTGAATACACTATTTGGAAGATATTTCTTACTTCATTTTGTTCTGAATCCACTAGAGGCCACTTCTCTGGGACATTATACCTGTAATACAAAGCATGAGCCACTAAGAAGATATAGACATCAGGAAATTACACCAAGTGTAATGAGTTTAATTTGAAATCTATTTCAAATTGGTTTTCCTATACAATGACTGAAGATCATTAATTCAAGTCAGTTTCCTGGAAGAGTCACATAGCCACACCATTGGTAGTCTCAGAGAACCTGCTCTTGGCACTATTGAGGCTTTTATGTATAGAGTTACATGGGTAAATAAAGAAGCAGGCAAAGCTTTTAATTTTGTACAAGACTTTTAATTTTGTATGTGCTTGAGTCACAGTCATCCAATTCTGTGCTAGCCAAGGGAGGGGAGAAAAGCATGAAGGGAAAGAAAGAAGAGGGAGATTAAAATTCAAAGCTTCACTCCCTTATTACTTTCTCTTACAGATTGCCCCGTCATAGGCAAAAAGTCAAAATCAGCACTTTAATGAAGTGCATTAGAAAGAATTTGCTTCCCTTTCCTGCAAGTGAAACAGAATTGAGTCCTCCATTTATCACAGCACCTCAGCATTCCAACATGGTGTTCAACCAGAGTTTTATTCCATTGAAACATAAAGTTAAGGTATTTCTTTTATATTCTGTTCTCTTTCAGTCTTCTAGCTCTGGTCTTTTGCAAATATTTATATCAAAATCTTTTGTGTGGTTGAACTTTCTAATCATGTTTCTTGGCCCTGTGTGCTTTTTTACTGAGCAGGCTGTAAATGAGTGTAGGACCTCAGAGCTCAACACTGAAATGGGCTAGGTGGGAATACAGTTATTCTCTTGAAAAAGATTTTTTAACAAAAGGAAAAAAAGTGAAGAAAAAATAGATTTAAGTATGATACCACTGATGGTTTCCATTGCACGTTACTGCAATTCTTTCAGCCTGTAATAGGTCTATTTGGGGTGTCATGGGGTGAAGTACCTGTGTAAAGATGGCACAGAATTAAAGCCAGAGGAGAATAAAACAGCAAAGAATTGTGTATTTCCATTAAATGTAAGGAAAGAAGTAAAAAAGGCCTAACTTGACAGCTTGCAACCAAAAATATTATCAGACAGTGAGCAGAGAGCAATAAACTGCAGCTGGAGTTAATGCAAAAACAAGATGTCCAGCCTTGTTGTTTCAAGGAAAAATTTAATTGAAAAATGATGTTTTTTTTTCAGTTACCAAAAGCATGGAAGCATAAACCATTCTTTGGAAAAATTCTATTGTTTCTGATTTCTCTTCCCAATTACTGAAAAAAACATTAGCATTACTAAATACATGAATCAACATGGTATATTCTTTTTCTGTCTTCACCAATGGTCTCTAAAGTGTGACTTATCAAGTATGAGGTCAAAGGTGAAAGCTGTATGCTAATACAAAAAAAATGAAAAGTCCCTAGGTAACTGAGTTTGTTTTCTTGGGTGGATAACGGCAGAGGCTTGGGTACTGTACTGATGTAATGATGAATCTCACTAATGAACTAATTAGCCTGCCTACGCACACTGTGTTGCCCCTCAGTGCTGTATCTGATAAAGACATTTGAAAATAAAAGTATTGTCGTGGGACAGAAGAGCACCAATCCTCTGTTGCCTGCCAAGCTCCAGTTTAGCAGTAGTTTGCCTCACATATATTTTCCTTTTATTCTGCCACACATAAACAACGTTGGTTTGTATTTTCTACCTCCAGTTTTTCATTGCTTCTTGAAAGTCAAGAAAATATAATGGTAATCAGGAAGATAAGATAATAATAAGCTAGAAAGTATCAGATATGTCAGTGAGAAATTTATGAAGAAATTACTATATTTGGCATTTGCATTCTTCACGGGTGTGATAACATTTTCCAGACATTGTGTAAGAGTTAATGTTTGTCAAACTTTTAAAAATACTTAAATACAGGCTATACAGAAGCTGAAGAATAATATTTTTTATTGTTATTTATGTAAATAATGTATGGACTAACCACTGTGACAGTAATTCTGTGTTAGCAAAATTTGAATACATATGAGTGGAATATATATTTACTTAAAGTACATTTAAATAGTAGCTGATAGCTTTTGAAAGGAGGGGTGCTAGTCATAAATTAATAATCTCAGCACTGAAAAACTTCTTTTAGCATACTTTACTTCTGGAGGGGGTACACAGAAGCTAAGTGGTGCAATTCATAAAGAAGGGCCTGCATGAGATTGAATCCAGAGAAGTTCAATTGCCACCTCTTCATATGTGCTTCACTGCTACATCTATTAAACATTCCAGCACAAATGCAACAGCTGTCATTTGGGATGGCTCTCCATGGAAATGGACTTGAAGGAAGTCTCTATGGATCTCAAGCATCTTCTGAGATGAGAAGATGAGATCTTCTGAGAAGGTTTCATCCATATTCCTCTTCTTCTTCTTCTTCCTGAAGAAAGGAAGTAGATCTTCTGAAGTGCCATATGTGATCTTCCTGCTTTGTGTCTTTGGGGTCATTATAGTTTATGTGGAAGAAAATAGATGAAAGTGGAATAAGATTTTAGTCCAAGCCCACAGCAAAGTTCAATTCAGATCAAGTTGTCATAAACGAAGCCTTTTTCTGAGGTTGGGGTAAATCACACATTCCTTTGGTTCCACTGCCAAAACATTGAGGATTTGAGGAGTAAAAGATTTATCTTCAACCCATCTTCACTCCCATTGCCACCCCATTTTTGTGCTCTGGGACACCAGTGCCCAAGGGTGCAGATTAACAACTATCCGCCATTTAACAGAGTTGGTGATACTTTTGAACTGCAATCCTTCAGCGTAGCCAAAATGCAGCAAAACAATCATCCCAAATAGTGAAAAGGCAGAGGTGAAACTCCGCTTTGTATTTCTGAAGTGTCAGAAGAGCTGCAGGGTTCTTTGGAGAGCAAAGAATCTTTAAATTCATTGGTCCCTTTTCAGTTGATGGCTCTCAGGCTGAGCAGCAGCCACACTATCTCAGACAGGAGGAATATGACAATCAATCATTTGATAATACTGAGTTCAGCACTAGCAGAACATTTTGTCACACCATTGCTAAAGCAAGTGGGGATTAAAAAAGTTAAAAGCAATATTGGGCTTGAGGGCTTTTTCCAGAGCCCACTGTTTCAAGAGAAAGACAGGCTTAAGCTGACTTCAGGATAGTGATGATGTCATATCTCATGTCAGACATGACTTTTGTATATGATCTTTTTTGTACTTTGCTTTTAAAAGTGGGGTTTTTTCAATTTCTGTTACAATACTGAAAGAGAAAACCCAAGCTCTATATAATATAAGGAAGGGGGGAAGTAAGGAGTAGGAGTGTGATTCAAAGCAAAGAGGGCTATCATGTCAAAATGGGATTTGTTAACTGAGTCAGATGATGAAAACAACCTTTGGTGGTTTTCTCTTCCTTCCTAAAGCCTAGAGTAAAGAAATTAACTCAAATAATCTTCCCTGAGAAAGTGCAGTGTTTGAGGCATAAAGTTACAGAACAGTGTGAAACCCAAGTTACTGGGAGCAGTGAGACTTTCCCACAAAATTGGGCCAAATGACCCAAGTTCTGCCTCTCCAGAGTTCCTTTGGTTCCCAAATCCCTCCCTCTGCTCTCCAACGTATTTTCTGGGCAGCTGAGAAATGGAATAATCAGCTTCTGGAAACAGAGTAAGAACAATGCAACACTGAAATGGAGGTGATGCTGGCAAACCTGAGTGTTTCCTTCATTGCCAGGAGTTGGAATGATGGGTTTCAAAAGGAAAGGGGGACAGAGAAAGGAGCACAGTATTTATCCCCACCAGTGACTACATCAGGGATGGAAACAAGCAGAAACTAACACCTTCTAGTCTAAACTGCTACTGTGAGCTAATACTGACAAGAACACAGCATGTAAGGCTAAAACAATGCTATGTAAGATGAGGGAAATCCATATGATGAGCTCTGTGGGGAGGTCAGAAAATCCAGAAGAAATTCCTACTGTGCAAATGGCAGGAAAAACTTGTGGCAGTAGTGTGGGTGAGGATTATTGCTGCTGCTTTACTTAGAAATCTCCTTGTCTGCACCACATTTTAACAAAGGAAAGTGAACAAGATCACTTCTGAGCCAAAGGTTTCTTTTGTACATACACATCCATGCATTGCAATCTTCTAAATATTTCAGTTTTTGCTCCCTTTTCTAAATCTTCCAGGTTACGGTGTGGTTATGATATGACAGGCAAGGTATGGTTATTGTATTTTTCCTCTATAGCTTTCTTTCAGAAACCCTATGAAATGAAACATTACATAGGTAAGCTATCTGCATGCTTGATAAAGTCACTCATTTTTCTGTAAGTGGAAAAAGAAAATAAAGCAGAGGAAATTGTGATTTATGGAATGTCTTTGTTCTGCTGATCTTCTTATTCCTTGAGTAGTTTTTTCTCTCAGTTCAAGGGAAAAATCACTTCCCATTCTGTTTCTTCAGGTATGCAGTTATTTTACTGCAGGAGTCAGACACCGCTTGGAAACCAGCGACTTATCCAGCTCCCAGATCTAGTCCTGTGTACTTCTGTTAGTGCCTGAGCAACTCTCAAAAACTACACCACCTCTTTTCACCTATTTGTAATCTCAATTATTTGAGATTTCATTTTTTTTCCTTATCTGATTCTGTTTAATCATCAGGGTTGCAGTGGAGAAGAGGAGCAGATGGTGAGCTGGAGGTAGGGGTTTGGATTGGGTTGCCCAAAGAAGAATCATGGAAATGTAGTAATGATGGACCCAACCTCAAGATTTTTCTCTTTCAAAACATTTTCCATGGTAAGTTTTCAGCCAGGTATACCCAAGAATTACTACTAAGATAAGAAACACTGCAACAAATACCTTTTCTACAAAAGCTATACTGATATTTATATTCTACCTTATACTGCAAACTTCAATCAAAATTCATGTTCTTTCCCTTTAATTTGTTTTTCTGTGCTGGTAATTATTAATTTATGTAGCCATACTTATAATCAGTACTTGTGTCTCTCTGAACTATGCCTCATTTCTGTTCTGCACATCTCTAAACAGTGCTTATTCAGGTGTTTCATAAAACTATGTTTATTAAATTTAGGTAAACAATTCCCCAAGCATTTCTGTAAACAGGTAGGATGCTGATAGATATCTGGAGTACCTGACAATTTATGGATGTTTAAGGGAACTCAATTACATCATGCAGGGCAAAATGAACAGTACTCATAACCAAAATATTTATCATGAGAGCACTGAAATACTTTCCTGGTGTAGCAGATAATGGCAGGTGTTGTAATGACAAAGCATGACTGGTTCTAAACATTTCAAGTGGCAGACCAAGCAGCTGCAGTATTTCTTATTTTGGAGGATGATAAACAGAGCTGTGTTATGAACCCTTCTCCTTCTGATGGAAAAGAATCTGTTTCTACTAAAGCTGCTGCCTTCATCACCTCAGCAGGAAAAAACCAATAAGAAATGTTCTCAGTTAATCCTGAAGTCTTTCAAGATAAAAGTCAGCAAGATGAATCAACACAGAAAAACCACCATAATATGTGGGCTTACTTTTTCCATACTGAGAAATGGAAATTTATGCCTGCCCTGAGTATTGGGAGATGACCATGTAAAGGGTGAAAGAGAGGTTAGAAATGTGGGATTTTTGAAAATTTTACTTACATCTGAATTATCCAGGTAGCCAATTTCATAATAAGAGAGTTGTGGAAGAGTAACTGCAGGTCTTTGTCCAGAACATGTTTTTTTTCTCAGATACACATCATTTCCTGAAGAACAAATTCTGAACAAATTCAGCAACAAATTCTGAAATGCACAGAGGCCTTCCCCATGATGCCTCATATCTGCTTTTACTGCTAGTCCTTATATCAGCTCTGGGAGTAGATCTAGATAGTAGATTTAAAAGAAGAAAAAAGAATTACCATGAGGAAAAGATTACTATGAATAAGAGGAGCAAGGAGAGATCCAAAAGGCTGCTGCAGCCAGAACCCAGGGTGGAGGTCACTTTGCCACTGAACTTTGAGGGCTAAAGAAGAAAGTTAAAAAGAGAAAGCTAAGATCTGGAAAATACCAGAGGAAATTCTGGAAATTGCACTAATATGTATTTAAAAAGAAGTATGAACAACAATTGTCAGTATTATTGAGATTTAATTTAGTGTTGAGCAAGGGGGAAGGGAAGGGAAGGGAAGGGAAGGGAAGGGAAGGGAAGGGAAGGGAAGGGAAGGGAAGGGAAGGGAAGGGAAGGGAAGGGAAGGGAAGGGAAGGGAAGGGAAGGGAAGGGAAGGGAAGGGAAGGGAAGGGAAGGGAAGGGAAGGGAAGGGAAGGGAAGGGAAGGGAAGGGAAGGGAAGGGAAGGGAAGGGAAGGGAAGGGAAGGGAAGGGAAGGGAAGGGAAGGGAAGGGAAGGGAAGGGAAGGGAAGGGAAGGGAAGGGAAGGGAAGGGAAGGGAAGGGAAGGGAAGGGAAGGGAAGGGAAGGGAAGGGAAGGGAAGGGAAGGGAAGGGAAGGGAAGGGAAGGGAAGGGAAGGGAAGGGAAGGGAAGGGAAGGGGAGTGTCACACTATTGGGAATGGTGAGGCAGTATGACACAGACTCTCTTGTGAGTTGATCAGGAGAGCGAGGTTTATTACCTCAGATCTTCTTTTATAGACTGATACCAGAAAATCCAGAAAAGTAAAACTCTTACTGGTCAGTGAACTAACACATCACCATCATTGGTCAGTGGGGTACACCACCCCTCAACCTTCTCTTGCAAGAAAAAAAGAAACTGCCAAACAGCGCCTGCAAGGCTGTTTTCTGTCTCTGAGCATTGTTTTAATTCCTCCTTAGGATTTCCCAGGCCACTTTCTCAGGGGAGACTGAGAAAGTTCTGTGGCCTGCTATTCCACAGGCACTGTGCTCCCTGCTTGCTGCTTTCATTTAGCATCCATAGGAAGGGGATGGAAATGGGAGGTGACAAGACATCAGTCTTGGAGTACCTGGCTGTTGTTCTGGAAGTGGAAAATGAATAGTGGGAATACCATGAACTGGAAAGATGGCTCTCCTCTATCCATTTGAGATAGTCTAGAAGTATTTTAGAAGCCTAAACTTCAGAAACTTGATGTGGGTCACAAATTGGTCTCCTTAGGACAAATCACTGGTACAGATCTGCAAGGATATTACATGGGTTAGGAGGAAAATGACAAGATATAAATCTCTTGAAGACAACCATTAGAGATAATTGAGAAATGGATGCTACAAGGAATGATGAACTCACAAGCTGATACTGAATTCACATTCATCTGTCTCATCAAGATCTATAATTATACAAAATTACAAATTAAGTGTACTTTCATTAGGCTCACACGTAAAAGGAAATGGCTTTTCTAATGATAGGAGTAAATCTGCACTGGGAGCCCCTCAGTGTCAGAGCCAAATCTTTTCTGGCAGCTTAGAAGGGCCCCATTACCTTTTTAAGGTGAACACACTAAATTTGGAAGTACCTAAAGCATAACTAATTACACTGAAACCTTCCCTCAGCCTATCTCCTGTTTTGTCCCTGCTGCTGGGGCTCCTGTGTCTTATTTGAGAAGTTAATTAAGGCCATTGTTCTGAGACCACTTGTTTCACCTCTTGAGTTCAGTCTTGTGTAAAAACACAGAAGACTAAAATTTAAATAAATAAACGGGACTGTTCCGTCTCTGCATAATAATATTGTAATTCTCCGTAAGACACTTATTCTCCTTTCCCCACGGTCACATATTGCTTAGCCAAACAGTACAAAGTACATTTGGAGAAACAAAAGTATTCCTCTGAGTTACCTGCATACTTTTCTTTGTGTGAAATAGGTGCAAGACCCTTATCTGGTAGCAAACCATGGGGCCAAATGCACCAAGTAACATTTAACCCAGAACTAATTGCAGTCTCTTTGAGCTCCTCTTTGGTAGCTGCAGCCCAGTGGAAGCAGACATTCTTAGTGGGGAATCCTTTGGAAATCCCTTACGTGGGCCAGCCTGTTGTTTAAAAATGCACCAGGGCTGTGCTTGGCTGGATTGGCAGGGATGTGTTATCTTCATGTTGGAATGGGTGGAGTTAGGTAGCCTTCAAATACTCTTAAAACAGCTTTCCTTGGATTTTAGTGTAAAACAATGGCAACTTTAAGAAAACTTCCATGTTACAGAAACAAACATCTGAATCCAAAGTGACAGAGTTAATGAAGGCAACAACAACTTCAAGACCTTGTCAGGAGCTTTGACTTGTGTGTCCCCACAGACTGCAGTCATGGGGGCCTATCCAGCAGGACAAGCTCTTCATGGAGAGCTATCCACTGGGACACCACACTTCATCTTTTAGCTGTATGCAGAGCATGAGGAAAGCTGAGAAAAAATGCCTGAGTGGGTGCTGAGACTATTAAAGTATTGTTGAGAGAGATGGGAAAGTAAGAGATTGTAATTTTCCCTCTGTCTTCACCAGAATCCAGATCTCATCCAAGATATCTAAGTCAATTTAAATATAACTAGAGTCTATGATGAATTAAAATAATTATATTAAAACATAAATTATGCCAATGAGATTACTCATTGGTAAACTGGTAGATTTAAAAGAAACACAAATTCTGATAAAATACGTGAGTCTCACGTACAAGAGAAAGTTCAGCACTTCCTTAGATATTTCAACTGTTGGATGCAAAGATGAGTTAAAAAAAAAAAAAAAAAAAAAGGGGGATATTTATAAAGCCTTATGATCAGTATTTTCTGATTTCTTGACATCTTTTCACAGCTTTAAAATATCCAGCTTTCCCATGGAATTTACCCTGAAATAAAACAAATGTCATAGCTGCAGCATACTTTACAGCACAGAGTTATCATAGGCAGGCAAGGGTCTCTAAAAGGTTGCTGAAATCAAATATGTATCAGACATCTCTCTAATCCCATTAAAATAGAGCTTTAGAAAAGATGATTTTAAAATAATCCCTTCTGATCAATTTGCCAGTAAGTCCCTTTTTGCCACACCCTCCTCAGGTTGCATTACGCAGCTCATTTTCCTCCTGTAATCCTACCAGCCTCCTGTGTACTGCAGATCAAACAAAATGGAGAATTAGAAAAGCAAGGAGATAAAACTAAATAGACAATTTGCAAATGTGTACTAAATCAGGGATGGCATATTGCTTCAACTGAGGAGATAATAATTTTCCTTCCTTCTTAAATGGACAGAGACATAGCGAAGAAAAGCAAAATTCAAATAGGAAGGGATAAAAGAAGATTAAAGAATGTGTCCCCTTACTCCTCATTCAGAGCATAAGAAATAATGTCAATATTTAAACCTTCTTTTTCTCATTGCTAGGAACAGAGTGCTATCAGCAGCTGATCTGGAAAGAAAGCATTTTATTTTTCAGCAGAAACCCAAATTTCCCCTTCCTAAGTGCCAGAGAAGGTCTGTGCAAATATGCTTTGCCCTCAGCAGAGCACAGATGAGCAGCAGGCAGCTCCTTGTCTCTGTGTCCCGCGTCTCACAAAGTCATCTTTTATTAACAGCTCTGTCGATGGAGTCATCTGGAGCCTCTTATTTCCCCCGGCTGCCTTAAATCCAGATTTGTCCAATGGTGCCTACAATTAGAGAACCAAATTTGGATTCTAGCCTTTTCCTAAGGATTCATGTTTAGGGCTCACATTTTTGCAGCTTCTCCACAACAGAATTAGTTTTCTTTTTCCTCTCCAGAAAGACCTTGTGTCATTTCTGGTCTGAGGAGCGGAAAGATCAGACCATTTTATCAGCAGAGAGCACCTTCCTCTTCTCAGGGCTGGAGCAGCAGGGGGTGGACAAGGGTGCAGTGGTCACCTTTTCTTGTGAGGGGCTGCAACTCTGCCTCTGCTGAGAGATCAGAGATGCTGGGTGCCAGGAAGAAGAGAGAAAAACCCATCTTACTGCTTCTGTTGGAAAATAAGAAAGAGGTAAATTGTGGAAGGGCTTCTACAGAACTTTTAACAATTCAGGAGCGTAAATTTCATCAGATAAAGTGTATTCAAAGCTAAAACATTCAAAAAAACATTTTAAATTCATATCTAAGTTCATAACATATAGGAGGCTGATGAGTAATAGCTTTTACATAGTTAGAAAACCTAACTATAGGCTTCAACAGGCATATATGTTCTTCAACAGGCATATATGTTTTAATTGTTCACACTTCTATGAGAAAGGAATGTTTAATAAACTTTCTTTTAACTTGTCTGCCAGTGGGTTTGCCCTACCTGAATATCAAGGACAGATCAGTCTCTAAAGAATCTGACAACTTTTTCCTTTGCCTTTTTTCTGTAACTGAACCATCTACACTATAACCAGTGGTTTTAGTAATTTTTTTATAACATGAAAGAAAAATGGCAGTACAGTTTTATAACTACTCATGTTCATGTAAATGCTGGCAAACCCTCCAGGGCTCTTTTCATACCTGTATGATGTTGGGATCATCACTTGCATTACTGGTCTTTCATTACTCAGTCTGCTTTTTGTTGTCTTGATATCATCACATTTATAAACAGGAATGGTACCCCAGATAAGAAAATGTTGTAGATAAAGATGTGTACTGTAGTGTCTTCAGTGAGAAATATCCTCCTGTGTACACCTGAGGAAAGCTTCAGGTCAATTTTTGGGTGTTGGGTTTGCACACATTTAGATGCAACCAATTGCTGCAAAGTGAATGTGCAAATGTTCGTTTTAAATGAGCTTGTTTTTTTTTTCTTTGGAACCAAGCTTCCAAAAGGATTGAATTTTACTGCCAATTTATTTTCAAATAGTCTATATTGAATAACACTAAAGGCAAAAAGAAGTCCTGGAAATCCTAAGTGAATGAGAAACTGATTTTTCAGGTCTTCTCTTCTGCTGATTCATTCAGTAGCTATTGAGATTTATATAGTATTGGAGAGAGACAGGAAAGAACATTGATCCATTTGTACATGCATCAGACACCCCTGCCAACTGCAGTTAACTCCTCCACTCTATTTTTAAATCCTTAACCTCATTCATGGCAGCTCTCACCTGGTTAAATGCACCCACCTCTCTGGATTTCCCTCAAACTGAGCAGCAGGCAAAGTTCCAGTTGTATTCCTTCAGCCAACTAATACCACATTCCATTATCTCTTCTGGAACTGATGCTTTTCACTAAAGATACTCTGCTCCTTTACTCCATTCTTACTACTGTCAGGAAGCAATATCTCCTCTGTTATCCAAAATCTACCATGAACTCTGTGGTTTTAATCCAATGTATCATCAGGACTTGGGCATTGAACTTAACATGATACATCTGCAAAGCATGGTTGGGCTATCTCACATATCTGATTTCTTCTCTTTGTCTCCATCTCCCTGTCGTGCCTTTTTTAGCTCTGCATTAAAATAAATCAATAAATATCCTGTTTCACAGGAACGATCACAAAATGCAAATAAACTGCAGGGAAAGGATTCAGGAGGAGAATTAAGATGAGATAAACCCTCAGGTTATAACAACATCTTATTTTTATCACAGTCCCTTTAAAAAAAAAACAAAAACCATGACCATTCCTGCAGCTGTGGGGAAACTTGCACTTGACTTGTCTGTGAGAATTTCTCTGAGATTGTTCCTATCAGGCACATAAATTTTTACTGAGAAAGTTGTGTGGCTTCTATCCTTTGCCACCAGCTTCCCAACTGCTTCCTAATTTTCATGTGATACCTCAGTTGTTTTTAAAACCATCTTTGATGCTGGCTACATTGCCCTGCCCAAAATGAAGGACAAGGAACAATTCACATATGCTCCTCCTTTGTGTTGACCACTGCAATGAAATGCTGACTGGGCACAGAATTGTCTTGGGCAGAGTCTTTATTTCTGGTTTCCTCTGATATTGGATTTCTGCTGTAAATTGAGAAGTCTCCTCCACTCAGAAGACTATATTGCAAAGGGATTCTGGAAAACCTCTCAGGGTTTTAATTTCTGAGTAACTCAGGGGCAATGGGCCTTGCTGGGATGGGGTTCCTCAGGTGTCCCCCTGGAGGAGTGGCACACCCAGCAGTGCCACCAGCCAGGTGTTCACACATTCCACAAGTGCAGATGCCTGGGTAACTGCCTCAAGTCCTCAGTATCATGCTGATAACAGTTTTGTGAGCACAGGAAGGTGTTATACAGCTCTAATCTGCTCTCAGTGGCACCATAAAGTTTAGTGATCAATGCCTCCACCTTCCCTAGGTTTTCCTCAAGGAAAAGGAGCTGAATGAAGATATAAGAAACATGGCAGCATTTTTGCAGGTGAAGCCAAGCATGAGCCTTCTGTGATTATGGCAATTGCAACTGTCTCTGGCAATATGAAAGGCAGAAGTATTTAAATTAATATTTATGAAGAAGTCTAAATTAAGTTTGGGCTTTCTTTTTCAATGCTTTATTATTACATACAGCTAAAGTACGATACATAAAGATACATTGAGAAGAACCATCAAACCATGGATTCTTGAAAATCATTTAAAAAAATCTTTAGAGAAAATGTCAAGATACAGAAACTGAAGTATGGTGGCAGCTGGAAAACTAAAGACTTAGACTGTGGTTAAAAGGAAAGCAAAAAAATCAATCAAAATTGTTAAAAGTTGCAAGAAAGCACTGCATATGACAAAAGAAAGGGCACACTCAGAATACATCAAAGCAAAAAAAGCATGATCAAGATGTCTTAGAGAGGATGTGATGTCCTCCAATCCTTATTCTGCTGTAGAGCAGAAATAAAGAAATGACAAATGGGGAGCATTTAGTTCACCTCAAGCATGAGCAAAAAAATTCAAGAAAAGAGAAAGAGAAAATTAAAAAATTTTCTTTTCAAAGAGAAAATTAAAAAATTAAATATCACATATTTAGATCCACATCACAATTAGAGCTGAACAAATGACAAAATAAAGTTACACATCATAGTAGTAAAATGCCTTTTGCAATGACATGACCCTTAGGGATAAAATTGAAATGCTCTAGATAATTCACTGTTTTCTGACCAGCCAGTAATGATGAAGAAAATCACTCCCATGAGAAAAAAATAAAGAAAAAATAAATGGGAAAGAGAAAAGAGAAGAGAGAAATTAAATTTCACCTTTCTCATTAAAGGCTTTTTGTGTTTAGATGTATGTCTCGGCCACAGTTAAATTCTCCCCTCCATAGCTCTGACTCCTTTTCTGCCAGATGGAGCACTGTACTCCCTCAGCTGGATTTCTGCAGAGAAGAAATGACATCCAGTGACTTTCCACGAGTTTGATCCGTGTATGCAGCCCACCTGTTGCTGCTCTTCAGGAGCAGTCCCTTTTTTCACAGCTGAATTTCCTCATCCCAGACAAATGCTCATAAATACATTGATGTATCCCTTGCTTGGATACATCTGTCTCCTCTCCCGTGGACTCACTCCCTTCTGCAATGGTTTTGCTCCTTTTAATTCTTTCTGTTCAAATGGAAGCCATTGTCCACGTGCCTTTTCAGGACTTTGTGCATTAAATATTCAAGATTACTCTGGCAGTTTAGAATGACACAATTGCTGCCATGTGCTGCAGGGTGAGAGTGGCAGAGTCATCTCCCAGTCATACATATTGATTTGCTTTATGAATGCTAAGAAGAATTTTAAGGAATTCAAGGGGGATTGCACCAAGCTAAGGTGATTAGAGGAGATGATGATGCAGATGACAATTGAGAAGAATAAAAATGCAACACAAACTGTTAAGAAATGAGAAACGTGAAGGAAGCCCCGTCACAATGAGTGACTCAGCAAAGGTATCAGCTCTGTGCACTGAGGGGAATGGAGCAGAACCATCATGATTATTGACAATATATGCTTGTCTGTTCTGGTGAAGGATGCTCCTGTGAACAATACAAATTCAACTCTAATGTTCTCCCCACAGACAACCATATGGCAGCAGAGCTAGAAAGCCTTGAGGAATGATTACTGGATTAGTACAGGAACTTGTGGAAACAAATTCATTCGATGTTGTCTCTAAAGTGTGTCAGAAGAAGTTCTGTTTGCTTTAGTGAGAGCTGTGCATGTCAAGTGTTTTAGAAAACAGTTGTATAGGTTGGTAAACACAGATTTGTTACTATTGAAAGTGTGATGCATATTTGGACAGCTGGATGAGTGTTCGCATTTAAGCTTCTTTTTAATCTTACTGCATTTAATCTTACTGTCTTTATCAAGAACACTTATGGGGGGAAAACGTTACTAGAAGCTGTCTCACAGCCTACAAAACAGAGGGTATTCAGGCATTTGAACTTTAAATTAAGATTACATATATTTCTTTCAATTTCAGGGAAACAATACTGAACTAAAAAATTTCAGCTAGAAGTGTCTGCATGTAAATTGACTGTGACAGTTGTAAAGTGGAGGTACTGACTAATAATAAGAAACTGTGATTTAATATAGATGCAGGAGCACACAGCTGTATGTATGGAGGTTTTACCCTAGTGCAGTACTGATATGGACATTCAAACAAATCAACAAATTAATCTCAACCCATCTTAATGCAATGTATTCCTTGCCTGAAGACATTAATAAGGCAAGCAGTGAAGTTTTTTTTTAAAAACACTAGATATGTATTAGATATGTATCTGAATTAGAAAAAAGAGCAGCCTGGCTCTGTTGTGCTCAGATGATATTCTTTAAGTTTCTTAACTTTTAAGAAACTTACACAGCAACTTAATAATATCTCAAGGCAGTAATGAATGTCTTGATTTGAGTCAAATTGAAATCAATGATAAAGCCAATGAAATCAGTGTAACTCCAGTGGAAATTCAGTCAGGTCCAAAATTCTGGCAGGTAATTGCTCCTGTACAAACTGCTGGATTATGTCATCCTTATACTGATTTACTTCATCAGAATCAGGCCCCACCCCATGTCCTAAAATGGACCTAGAGGGCTGTAGTCTTGATTCAATCTAAACTACTTGGACTGAAAGGGGAGGAAGACTTTTCAAAGCTCATGCTTCCCTTGACCTCCTGTGTTTTACCACACTTAGTCAGCAGGATAATCATCTCTCTCACAGTGATATTAACTCACTCATTTACAAACAATCTGTCCATCTTTCAACAGGGTACACACATGTTAAAACTGCCAAGCATGGAACAAAAGACACTTTCAGAAGATTATTTATTTATACTTCATGAATTTTGAGCAAAGGTTTTGTGCTTCAGCTCATGTGAAAGATAACTCCATCAGGTAAGTAAGAATTCTTTCAGGTTGAAAGTGTTGCAGATTTACTTTTTGGAATTTTGTTCCATTTATTTAAAGTAGAACATGCCTTAGAAATTAAACAGCACAGTGTACAGTGCATACTTGAGAGTACTTCTTTGTGCAGCAGTGGGATACAAGATCTCCCTGTTTTAAATGAAGCTCCAGCAGTATCTCTGAAAGAAAAACAAAGAAACAAAGAAAAAAAAAAAAAAAAAAAAAAAAGGAAGATTAGAATCATAACACTATACTTGTACAATTTCTTGTTCCTCCAAAATTAGAAGAAACCAGAGTAAAAGATAAATTATTATGTTACAATTATATCTTTGAACTGCTACAACCCACTAGGATAATGAATGAAAGCAGCTTTGTTGGGTAGATAGTCCCACACTGGCTTTGTAGACTGAAAGTGATTTTTTTTTTGCTGTTGTTTATGACATTACCAGGGACATAATGAATTAAGTCAGAGTTTCAGTGGAGATTCTGGAGAAGCAACCTAGAAGTTCACAGGAGAGTGGTTACATCTGTGCCAGCAAGAATTCAGTTTCAGAGGAGTGGGCTGCTTGACCAAAACAACTCATGCAGAGTTGCTATCTACTGATATTTTGCATTTCTTGGGGCGTTACACCAGATGAGAAATCATCTTGTCCTGGAGCATAAATTCCTCTAGGGTTTGTGGTTTGAAGCTTTGTGCAAGAAAGAAGCATTAGGGATGTAGTGAGAGAGCCTTGGTGAGGCAGCAGGGCCTCCCAGGCTGTGTGACCTGTGGCATGGAGCTACCATGTGGGTTCCTCCTGGAAGGAACCTACCCTGGGGCATCAAGGCACCCCAAGAACTGAACCAAAGGCCTGCCAGGGCTTCACAGCTGCCCCTCAGGTTTTCATCAGACCCCATGTTTGAACGCAGCCAGGCATCCTCTATTCTGTCTTCAGACACTGTAGGGATTTGTAATTTTCCATAAATAATGGCATAATAGGGCATTTTGATGCAAATTAGTTTTGAGCATCTCTGCAGAACAATGATAAAAGGAAAAAAAAAACAAAGCAGCTGAGTGGGAAATAACAGGGAATCTGTCTAGAAATGTCACTAAGAGGTTTCACATTATTAAATAGAACTGGAGTTACCAGTGAGATAAGACAGAAAGAGCCAGCCCTAAAATTCCCTGCATGTCACACCTCAAAGCAATGCAAACAGTAATGCTCACAGTAGCTCTGTGTTCCAGTTCTTGATTTTTATCTCATTTATCCCAGTGGAGCAGCATGGGGCTGAGTTGTAGGAATCCTTATTTCCACCAGCATTAGTAAGATCAAATCCTTGTTTGCAAATGAGGGAAATCTGACATTTGGAGCTCTGTAAAGAGCAGTCAGTTGGCTTGTGCTTTCTGTCAGCTTTTATATATGCACCTAATGAACGGTGGAAAATGATTACAGTGGGGGCATGGAAGTAAGCATGGGTGCTATAGCAATAAATATGAGCTGATATAAATCAGTGGCATTTTATTGACTTCAGTTCTGCTGGTCTGATTTAAATCAAGAATGAATTTGGCCGTAGGGCCTTGCAGAGAAATCTCTGGGACTGAATCCTGCTGTCTTGGCTCAGATAATTTTTTCCTAAATTTCAGTGAGAGTCATGGTTGAACAAGGATCTTGGGATTCTGCTGTCACATAACACAAAAAACAGCTCTCATCAGCAGCTCATTTAGATTTGAAATGTATCTAAATGTTTTATGGAAATTATAAGCTTTAAAATCATTGCCATTGTGTTTTTAATGCTGAAGCATTTCTACTCTTCATATGTTCAGAAATATAAGTCTCCAGTCAAAAAAAATCAGAAGCATTTATAAAAAAAAAGCTCCAAACAAAATAAATTACTTTTTTTTTTTTTTGGTGTGTTATCTAAAATATAGAAGTTGCACATTGAAGTTGCATATTGAATAAGAAACAAATGAAATACCAGTGGATTCATACACACACTGCACTGTAGGTAGGGAAGCCAAGTAATACGAGGTTTCTTCATTTTCCTTTCTTGCTGCTTTTCTTTTGGTGTTTTCAATGCACACCCATCAACTTTACAGGAGTGTCAGACTCTGAATAGAACCACATGTTAGGATAATTACTAATTATGGAGAAAGGAAAAAAGGCATGAAAACAACGTGAATTTTTTAAGAGACCTGATGGTCTCCAGGTTTTCTACTTCCCAAAGAAAGGTAATTGCATTGTTCCATATTGCTGTAAGTGCTAAAGCAGATCTACGTTTTCATGATCTTCTGCCTCAGTTTTCAGGAGGCCACCCCTGTCTATGTGTAAGAAAAGGCTCAAAACTTGCTCTGAGAGGACAACATCCATAACCCAGCACCCAGCATGGGAGCACATGCTCCCCAGAATGGCAACAGCTGCCAGGGCTCAGGGGGCAGCCAGCACAGACCTGGGCCCTGGGAGCTTTAATCACAGCTTAATGGCAGCTTTATGCACAAGCCTTATGCAGAGCACCAACCAAGCCCAAGGAGGTAACAAGGTGTGAGGGCAGGAGGGACATAAATGCCTGAGCCGCCAGGTGCTCTGCTGGGGCTCCTTCTCTTTGTTGCAAGGAAGCTGCTGCCTTCCCTGGTGTGAGTCAGAAAAGGTATTGTCTCATTTGGTTTATGATCTCTGTGGCTGTAAATAGGCATTTGAGGGTGGTGGGATTGGGTTGTTTTTGTTAGAGTTTGCTCAGAATAGAAATACAGCTCAGGTTAAGTAGGAATGAAGTTACTCTTTGTTTTATTTTTGGGGAGGATGAAGAGAAATACAACCACTGTAAGTAACTAGCCAGTTTAATATAATGCCCAAATAAGCATTTTATTTTCTGTGGGGAGTAGGAGATTGTGTTAAAAAATAAACTTGTATGAATTCCGTAACAAAAATTCTCCCCTAAAAGAAAAGGAGAGACTTTATTTTTAAGATGTTGCCTTGATTGCTTTTGTTTCCTTGCTGTCTTGATCTGTTGAAATTGCTTGACTGATTATTGTAGAGTTACATATTGTTTCAGGTAAATGTCTGTGCAGTCTTTTTAATGCAAAGAAAGTAGTCTCCTGTAATATTTTCCTGTTTCTTCTTCAAAGCACATATGAAAAATTCTCAATTTGATCTTTGACTGGCTAAGGGGCTCTGAAGAGGTCTGAGTGTCCAGTTTCCATTGAATCCATGTTTAATATTCTGAGAGCATATAGCATTTCCTAGTGTTGTTACCAGCTCCTGCTGAATCCTTGTGTGTGTTTTAGCTGCTCCCATAACTGCATGGCTCTGGAATATCTGTCCTACTCAAAAGTGTGCTGCTTCCATGTGTGTGAGCAAGTTGTCTGGTTTTATATTGCAATATCTGTAGGCAATGCTATTTTTTTCTAGTAGATAGCTTTGTAGTTGGGGTTAAGTTTGAGTAGCTCAAGGAAAATGATGAGAATAATTAAGCTTTATTTTCTTTAAGATGTTGTGAAGGGTTATCTCAGTCAGATACCTTGCCTTGTGTGAGTGATTATGTGCTGTCCTCACAAAAGATTTTCCTGGGAAAATTTGTCTATCTTTTGAGGTGTGATTATTCAGACTCTGCTAGAAAGAGAAAACTCCTGTTTAATTTAAATGTGATGGAAAACCATAAAGACTCTCATGTAATTCTCCCTAGGGCTGAGAACCAGCTCAGCCATCCCCGTGTCCCTCAGACTCCTTGTTTTCTGAGCCCTTGTTTTCAGCCCTTTCTTGCTCCTTCCCCACAGCACAGATTACTCTCTCCCCTCCCCTGTTGGGCTGTTTTTTATATTCCCTGGCCTGGCTCAGCACTAAGGCTGCAGCCAGAAAAGCCAGGTTTACTCAGGGAAAGTGCAGTATTAAGCCTAAAGCAGCTCAATTTAAAGCAGTGGTTTGCATCTCCTGGTCCCAAATCCAGACTGTTGCTGTGCCTTTCCTGCACAGGCACTGCAGGTGTGCAAAGTGCAGAGGGGTCAGGGCAGTGTGGCGTGTCGGAGCTGCCCGTGAGCGCTGTGAGGAAAGGCAGCGATGCTGAGGACACAGGCAGCACCTGCCTGTCAGGCTATGCTCTCCAGCGTGTTCCAAAACCTGTGCTTTGTGTCACGTTCACTGCCTGCACCTGCCAGTTCTGGAAAGCACAAACTTTGCCCAGGGAGTGTTTCAGATGGTTTGTTGCCGTGTTTTAGAAATACATGTTGCATTATTTTTCTTTACGAGGTTGTAAAAATAATTAATGGAGGATGGGAAGTAGCTATTGAAGTCAGGAATAAATGTATGGTAATTGGTTTGTTTCCTTCAATTCTATTGGAACTTTTGTGTAGTATCTTTGGAGTTCCAGAGTGCCCCTTGTCTGCCAGATCAAGCTATCCTTGGCTATTACCATTTGCTTAGCCCTCGAGTATAAGCATGTTGAAGAGATGAGCAAAAGTCAATGACATTTATCAGAGTGGACTGATTAATCCTGAGTTATGTGGCTTAGGCTTGGATATGCATGATTAATGTTTCATTAATGAAGTGAGAGGAGAAAATTCATTCATTAATGAGTGAGAGGAGAAAGGCTAAGGTAGTCTAAACTGGCCAGGAGAAGCACTGGGTTGTACAGAGAGGGGATGTTTTGGCCAAGTGGGGTGAAGCAGCTTTGGGAACAAACATGAGAGCAGAAGAGGATTCTGCAAAACCAACCGGTAAAACAAAGAGCTTACATGTGTAAGAAAGAAATACCATGTGATGGTGTTCTTCCCTGTTTCTTTCAACTTTGAAACAAATATATTTAGTTCCTGCAGTGTCTGCAGGAAGGTGGGATGTCGTGCATATGATCTCAGCCCAGTTTTTGCAGATGAGGTAGGTGCACGTTTCCATGTATATGGATGATTGAACTGTAGCAAACTTTAGACTCTGCTGAGGCTGATACATGTGGTAAGCCTGGGAGGCCCTGAGATGTTAATTTCTGTGACATTTCACTTCAGTAACAGGAATCTTTGCATTAGGCATTGCTCCTGGTTTATAGCCACATACCTCCATTATGAGATTATATAATATTCATCAATAATAAAGAGCTAGAACACTTACCTCTAAAACCCCCACTGTGAGCTGGGAGGAAGCTTCTAATGTCAGTGTGGGTAGTCAGGAAAATGCTGGGGATTTTTGGTATTTTAAGCCTTAGTACCCAACTGCACTTTAGTGTTCTTTGAACCACTCTTTGTGTTCTCCAATGGAAAACATACAGTGATTTGTGGACAACATATCACTCTCTTGAATATTTAAATATTTTTAGTGACATGAATACTGAGGGACTGTTCTTGCTGAAGTATTTGTCCATGTTTTGGGGATAGAACCCTCCTGGCACCCTCCAGGCCCCTGGGATGGAAAGGTGGGGTAATGCCTTGGGGCACAGCAGGCTCATGAGAAATGTGTGACAGTCCCACACAAGGCAGAAGGATGTTCTGGATTGCAATGGGATGGGAAATACCGAGACGCAGGCAAGCACAGAGGATACAGAGAAAATGTGAAGTTCAGCATGAGACACCAGATCAATGTCCCTTAGCTGGGTGGATTAAATATCTTAAAGACAGGGTCTAACATTAAAGTGACAGTGAGGAAGAAGGTATCCTTCCCTTGGTAAGCAGAATTTAATCCAAAGTCACAGCCATGTTCAGAGCATGCTGCAAGCACAGGATCGTGTCACTTCTGATGACAGCAGCCACCTGGCTGCAGCAAGGTGATACAGGAACACCAGCTTGCCAGTGCTTTTGATTTGTATTGTCTTGATTCTTTTTGATAGGTCGGGTCTGCTTTTTGTGAGGGCCAGAATCTTCTGTTAAGGTGGAAACATTTATTTATTAATTATTTCCTGCAGTGGGACTGTTGCCAGATGTGTGTGGCGCTTTACATTTAGAGCTGTAAAGTTCTAATGTCACTGCCTTGGGTTTGTTAGTCTGTGTGCACATGAGATAACCCCATCTGATCTTAGGCAAATTTCATTCAGCAACTGAGCTGTATTATATTGGCATCAGTGTTCTGAAGAGCTCACTGATGGGTTTTGAATGATTTTGTATTTACCAATCTCAGACATGATTTATTGTACAAACTTTCCTGTTAATGTCTGTTTTCTGGGAAGTGTGAGTTCTGAAAAATTAGTTTAAAAAGCTGCATTTTCCTAGTCACCCTAGGACAGTCACTTAGCATTTTTGACAGTTCATAAAGCTCTGAAATATCTAAAACTTGTCCTCAGTTTCAAGCAGCCCTAGAAGACCTCAGACAAGAGCTTTTAATGAAAACACTCAAATTTAGTATTCCCTCTGTTTTATGCTAAAACCATAAACACATAAAATATTTTAAATATTCTTACTCTAGTTTTAGCTACCAATATGAGGAAGGAGATGAAGAAATGTCCCTGAAAAAGCAGTCTGAGTATTTCACCTTTTAGCAAGCCATGATTTGAGTGTTTACCACGCTTCCTCCTGCTGAAGTGTGCCACTGCTGTTTACAGGGAATGAAATACAGAAAAAAAGGGGTAAAAAAACAACCAACAACAATAAATCCTCTGACTTGCAACATTTACATATGCAGGGTTTTCATTGTCTCTTCAGCATAGTTGGCTTGTTAGTGTGCAAATTGATGGCAGATTGCAAATTGTTAGTTTTGTCCTGTTGGGCTAATGCTCCCTGTATTTTCTTTTTTAATTTCAGCTAAAGTGAAAATCTCAAAGCAAGTTAAGTCTTAAAGAAAATAATACTTCAAAATTGTATTTAGTGATTAATATTAAGAAAGAAAATTGTGAAAATAACAAGGAGATACTGATGCTAATGTTTGAGCTGTGGTTCAACATGACTCAAGAGACTTAATTGTCTGCTTAAATTAATATCAGAAGAGATACAGTAATTAAATAATAGTATTTAGAAATCAAGCTGGAGATATTTTATGGATTTAGTTGGTTTAGAGTTAATTCTATTTGAATATGGTTTTTATTAATTAAATATAATTTCTACTACTAAGCTAGAAACTCTGAATGCAACCTTTTGTATCACAGCTGTATGTTTCAAACCCCCTCCCTTATCATTGCTAATATTTAAGCAGTGAGAGTTTGATCTTTGTTTCTGCTTTTGCACCACCTGAAAGGCACAGATTGGTGTTACACAGCTCATGGAAAATCCCATCAGTGCTCCCTATAGACACTGTATTCTCTGCAGAGCCTCATGGTGTGAGGAGAGGCAAGGAATAATCATATCTAGCAGCTGGTGGGAGCTTCCCCTGAGCTGGGCAGGGACAGGTTCTCAAAAGGTGATTGTTTTCACAGCAGTGTGCTGGGCTGCTCCCATATTTACCAGGTTAAGTGATGTCTGGGGTGGGTGTTGGCATCTGTGTTATCCCTGGTGTCCAACTGGTGCTCCAGGAGCCAGAGAGCAGCTGGGAGGTCCTTTATCCGCTGCACAGTGAGCACCTGCCAAGGCATTGCAGCTTCCTGTGGGACAGCCCAGGGGCCTTCAGCCATCCCTGCTCCTTTCAGCAGCCCACCATCCCCCCCCCCATCTGCCTCTGTGCAGCAGATTAATTCCCTGACTTGTTCTTCTCAGAGATTTTCACCCAGATGTGAGCAATCCCAAATGCCAGATGTGAGACCCTTAATGTTACATCTTCCCTGTCGTTCAACACATCCTTCTTTGGATGTGTTGTTAAAATACTAGCCTATTTTGGGGACTTGTGAGAAATAAAAGGTAAAGGTAATTTTGGTAATTCATATTTTCACTGCCTCATGAGTTGGTTATGGTGAGAATGGAAGCAGATAAGGTTGGTAGCACAGAGAGTGCCTTCAGCTATTCCAGAGCTAAGTCAGCTCTTTCATGTAGCCAGTGGGAGGTTACATTTAAAACTCATGAAGATAACCCTGACAAGACTAGATTAGTTCTGATGTGTTATTCCAGCCTTTACCCATTATACAAGCAGCAGATGGTTCATCATGTTATATTTTATTGACCTACAGGAAGTGAGAGAAGAGGTGTTTTTGTCACTCCTACTTCCTACAAAGCCTACAGAAGTTGCTTTTAGCTGTTAACCAGTGACTTCAAATTGGGTATATGCCTTGTTTAATGAGGATAGGAAAAGAGTGAAAAAAAAAAATCAATGAAAGTAGGGTTTGTAAATATATTATCTGTATCCCCTGGGCTTATTAGGTAGGATATTCTTGTAGACAGCAAGATCCATATGGAAATCCTTGAGGTAATTTCATGCAGTGTTGTTCCATACTTGTAATTCTTTGGCTGTGCAGATGATTTCCTATCTGACCAGACTAAGTAAATCGGGTGAGTCACCCATTAAGAGGATTAAATGCTTCTGGCTAGAAGAAAGCAGAGACCAAGCTTTCATGTGTGGCATGGAATCGAGTTGGTGTGATAAAAGGAATGCAAAAAACAATCTAATTTTCATTTCTGACATGCTTAGATAACAGAAGAATTTGTAGCTGCTCTATTTTAAATGAGAAACATAAATGGCTTACAAAGGACCATTCAGGGGTAAATCAAGTTCAGAATATAAACTAGATGCCTAAAAGCAACCTTTGTAACTTTTCTGCGAGTTATTCTCCTGAAACAAATGACAGTCTGGAGCTGTCAGTCTCTTGAATGTTTTATAGCCTTAAAAAGTTATGTCAAAAATCTGTGCTGTGACAAAATTCTGACCTTAGGGCATAGGAACTCCACTTCTTAAACTTGTACAGAAAAGTTGTTCTGCCCAAGCCAAATTTGGATAAGTGGAGACTGGGAAATGTGGCTGCAGTTCCTGGAAGTGTAGATAAAACCCATCAGATGTGCAAGTGGCATAGTTCAGAAAAGCCTATAGATCAGCCGTAAAGCTGGAAGGAACATGGACATATTCATTTCAATCAGCAGGGCACAGGTGGCATTTACATGTCAAGGATTGAAGCCACAGGGATGAACACATAGAAAAGTAGACTCTAACAACTGGTAACAGTCCTGATTCATATCCAGGTTTGATCTGTTTGGATGCCCTGAACCTTCAGTGGGAAGTTGCATATATTTAATGTAAATAATTTCTGAATGATGAAGACTCATGGGGATGGCTCTAGTCTGCAAGTTGCTGGACAGTTTATATTCCCTAGGAAAATTTTGGAAGCAAAGAGCTCTGGGGTATTTAATTTCCTTGGGGTGGGTTTTGAGAGCTTGTCTTGCAGCCAGTGTCTGTCCAACTTTACTGTTCCTCAAAATACAGCTTGAATGGGTCACCTTTGTGTGCCTCCTGCTTCAACTCTCACAGTTTACAGGAGGATTGCTGATGATGATTTGTGCTTTTTTCCTGTAGTAAACAAGCCAGGTGTTCTCATTTCACACAGAAAAAAACTTCCACAACCCAGAAAAGCAGATTGTTTGAAGATCCTCTTGAATTACTGTTGGTACTTAGGGCAAGATGCCTTAAAAGCAGGCAAACGTAGTTTGAGGCCAAGGCAAATGTGGGCCTGCTGGAGACGTCGTGCCTCAATATATCTTCTCTACTGTGAAGAGGCACAGTGGCTTCCCGATGAAATGAACTTGCTCAGTGAGTTTTGACTGGCACTCAGTGTGTTTTTAAACTGGGAAATTTCCCAGTCAGCTCTGTAACAGCTTTCATTGAATGCACAGAGAAGTCCAACCCAATCTAAGACAATGAAGCAAAAAATAATTGTCTTAGAGTAATGCCCATGTCTTGTGAAAGCCTGCTGCAGTGAAGAGTAGAGCAAATCTTAAACAATTTTCCTACTGAAGTGCATTTTGAGTTGCTCAAGAATTGTAAACAAACAGCAATAAATCAGGGACTGAATGAAATGTGCATTTGAGCCAATTTTCCTTTGCATCCCAGCAGCTTTACAAAACAGTTTGGTGTCTGTCTTTTTCATCCAACAAAGCTTAGCCTTCTACATTTTGGTGTTTGGTTTTTTTTTTTTTTTCAAATTTAATTAAATCACTGAACTTCAAGATTTTTTCCTAGCAAATCTAGTTAGTCTATTAAAAAAAGCAGCTTATTACACATCCATGCAGCTTGATGCAGGCTTAGATAGGGAACAGAATGAAGTCCTCTGCTGTTGTGACACCTTTGTGCTAGTCTTTTCCCAGAGAAATTGTGGATGCCCATCCCTGGAAATGTTCAGGTTGGATGGGGCTTTGAGCAACCTGATCAAGTGAGTGGCAAATGACTGAACAAAGTGACAAAAATTTGGTGGTCAGAGACCAAATTGTAGTTTCTTGGAGAAGGTACTTGTTTGTGTTAGGAAATCCCACCTGCTTGGGTTGTATTTCTTCTCATACACTGCAGCCACATCCCAGAGTCCTTGAAGTGGATGCCCTTGCACCTAAGCCCCTGCTCCATCTGCTTTGCCTGTAGGAATGGGGTTGATACCCAGTCCATTGGGGTCTGAGCTCTAATGTCTTGTGCTGTGAGCTATTCACAGCCCCACTGAACTCAATACAGGAATGGAGAGATTCCAGCTCAGAAAGTCTCCATAAATGTGTTAGCTCTGTAGCATGCTTGGACTTGAAATGCAATAGTGGGGAGAAAAATAACTCCAATTTACTCACTGAAGGTCAGCAAGGGGGAGCAAATAGTAAAAAATAGCTGAGTGATGGCTATAGGAGGTACTTGATCTGATAGTTTTAGAGAAAAGCCCTGCAGAGCTGTGGGTATGTTGAGTTCAAGCCAGTAATTTTTTTATTTTTTTTAACTGTGAGGTTAACTGCAAAGCTGTGTGAAGTCATCCTGCACTCATGAGCAGTGGCTTGAGGCCTGAGAGCTCACGGCCTGGCTGGCTGGTGCCAGGCTCCCTCCAAACTGTCCTGCTTCATTTTCCCTTCTCAGCAGTCAGGTCTTGGCCACCTTATTCACAGAATGACAGCCTGGGACAAACCATGGTAATCCTCTAGATGAGTTTTGCTTTGAGCAACCTGTGCACACCACAAAAAAATATCTTCATTGCCCAAGGATTTTTCCTAAATTGTAAGCATGGAATCCTATTGAGAGCATATTTCCTATTTGATCTGGATATGCACCCAAGTGGTTTGAAACACCCAGTATATGTTGGCCACACACAGAGCACAGGTACAGTATGTGAGCCACGTTATCTTTCACAGAATTTTCAACCAGATCTAATATACTTTCCTTATCTTGAGGAGAGACCAGGGAATATGTTCTATGGTGTATTTCTGTTTGATTTCTTCTCTCACTGAGTGGGGTTTACATTTGAAAATTATCTGCTGCAGATAAACTTTGTGAAAATGGCCCATTCCCTTATGTCAACCTGCCATTATTTTTCTGCCTCCTTATGGTATCCCAGGGTTTTTTTTTCTGAACCTTCAGAGAGTAGAATAGTATTTCCAGCTTCCCAAGCTGTAACACATTACCCTAGGAGCATCTTACAGCCAAAGCTCTGCAAGGTGAGGCATGGAGGGGAATTCCCACTGCTGTTGGAGCACAAAAGATAGAAAAGCTGCTGTGCTGTTATTTTAAACAGCTGTGTCTTCCCTTTGGTAAAATTAATAGACCTGTGCAGGATCACTTCAGTGAAAAGGTGGTGTCTTCACTTTACTATTGCTGGAAAATGTTGTTCTAGTCTCTTTTTTAATTAATGGCTTTAAATCCTTTCCTTCCAGAGCAGTGAGAGCTGGGGAAATAGAGACTAGTGCACCTTGAAGGTTGCCAGAATTAGGATTTGCTCACCTCAGTGCTGAGCACTTGATGGCAGTGAGCTGTGTCTCCAGCCAGCTGTTGGCAGAGCCCTCAGAGCCCATGCAGGGCACAGTCCAGAACTCAGATAATTCAGTATCATTTGCTCTTTCTGGTAGCTCTGTACTCAGCAGCAAGAGCTAAACCTTAAAATGAGCCACTGTCATAAAGGTTGGCTGTGTGGGCAGTTTCTTGTTCTGTGCTTGTTTCTTTTGGGCATCTTTAGGGTGTCTCCTCCTCCTCTGCTGCCAAGCCAGGATCTGTGGAATATTTAGCACTGCCTGTGTTGTGGCTGCTTCCCTGTGCTCCCCATGGGTTCAGCAGGGGCTGGATCTGCCTGGCACAAGCTGTGACTGCTGTGTGTGCTGTGGTCTGACAGCCTGAGCCCTCACCTGGAACCTGCCTTGGGGCTGCCAGGCCCCTCTGCAGAGCTGTGCTTGCCCAGCCCTTGCTCGTGGGACTGATGTGGGGTGATGTGCAGGTGATGTGTGGGGGCTGGAATGGACTGATGGACTGTGCCCATTGCCTGCCCTGCCTCGGGAAGAGAAGGCAAACCAGCCACCTTGGCTTGGCAGCTGGAAACAACAGACCCACCCCAAGCTCCTTCCAGAAGTGATAACACTTCTCTGCCCCACTCACCCTCTCCCAGGTGCTTGAGGCTGTTACCATTTTGAGGTACTTGAATTGGGCAACTCTTGGTTTATTCTTTCAGGTGCTTTCTCCCCTGCTTTTTTTTGGTGTGGCTTTTTCAACATATTTGAAATTATATCTTGAGGTGCTTCAATATTGAATGCTTTCCTTGCAGCAAACCTTGGCAAGGCATAGGCACAAATATACACATTTCCTATTTTGATGTTGTGTGCAGTAAGTGATATCTATGCTTCCTCATTGCTTATTTTTATCCACTACCCATTTTCATCCTCTGTTGCTACATTGCAGCTTTCCTAACCCTTCTCCCTTTCTGTAGCAAAAAAGGACATTCAGATGTAAAGATCGTTTTCAGCTTTTGGAAAGTTTTCATTTACTGGTTATCCTTTTTAAAAGTGAGATTACTAAATGTAAAAAAAAAAAGAAAAAAAAGCATGAATGATTCTATTACATGCAGTGAAAACTTTAAAGTGTAGGTTTTTAAGCTCTCTGCTGTGGGATTTTTTTGTGGGGGGAGTGGGAGGGGAGTGAATTAAAAAAACTATTGAAGAAATGAGCATTTGCTGTTGAAAACATAACTGAGAATTCAGTGATCCCCAGCACCAGCATTTGGATGGTTAGCAAGGAGTTTGTGTATTCTTGTGATCAGGCAGAATTTGGCTTCTGGAAGTTATTAAACTCTATTCCTATTCCACAGATTGCACGAGTGTAGCTTGAGGTCAAAGGTTACCAAGAATCAGGAACAGTCAGCAGGCTGGGATTCTCGCTTTCCAGAGGAGGCTTTTTACCTTGGGCAGGCATTAATTTCTCATGTTGTAGGATAGGAGGCACTTTATTGAGTCATTCAGTCGCTGAAGATCTGAGCCAAATATGTCCACAACACATTACCTATTGAGGAAAAGAGGATTCTGGCTCTCCCCAGAACCCTGTGACTCTCTGTGACAAGGAAGGCTTAAGTTCCTGGTGAAACTGATGTTTGGCTTTGGAGGAACTAGTGAGATTGTTAAGGAATGGTTTTCTCCTCCAAAGGCAGTGGGATGAAGTGAAGCTCATAACACTGTAGGATTTTTACATCCCAGCATACAGATGTATGTACAGGTTTGTACCTGTCTCCATCTGCTCCCCTCTACAAACTGAGCCAGCTAGGTGAAACAATGCAGCATTTTCATTTCTTGCTGTAGGGCTTGAGAAATTCATGACCAGTTACTGATGCTTATTTATATTTGGATGTAAACACTATATCAAATGTGCTTTTATTGCCATTTGTTCCAATAAAAAGGTAAAAATACATAATCTAAATGTAAATTAGTCAGTGAATAAAAGCAGGCCACAAAAAATAGCTAGAAAGTTATCAATCTTGCTGAACATGAAATAGTATGAAAAAATATAGTAAATGCACACAGAAGGAGAAATGGAAGAAAACACATTTATTTGGAAAAAAAATTGCAAAGGAGACAATTGTACTCCATTCTGTCAGAACATATAATAAGCTCTCTTGATTCTTCAGGGAAGCCTTTCAAGGTAATTTTCTGTAGCTTTTAAAACAGCAAACAATAAAAATCTAAGAATGAAACATGGATTACTCCTCTTAGGAGCATCTGCAACTTTAGGCTTTCTCAAAACCCTTGTCAGTAGAACTTCTTGGCCCTTATGTTAGGAACAAGAAATGTGTATTTGCCATTAAGATCATCTTCAGAAGAGCAAAGCAAGGCACTAAGAAGATACTTGAAACTACAGGTAGCTTTTCAGCAGCATAGAATGTTCTAGCAGGCTGCTTCTAAAATCCTGCATGGCTGGTGTGCAGACCAGAACCTACCTAAATGTAACTTCATTCAGAACTTTAAAAATGAGCCCACAAAATGTTAGTGTTAAAGCTGTGTCCTTTGCTGTGCATATACAGTGTAATATATGTTGGTATCATTTGCATTTTATTGTACATGTATAAAATCAGGTATAAAGCATTTTTCATGTATCAAACACAAACAACTTGAGATTGCAAAAGCTGCTGCTGAGAACCCAGAAACAGGGTAGTTTGCAAGAGAACAAGGATGGCACTGGGAGAGGATGAGTCCACCCAGGCATGATGGGCCTATCAAGAACCCAGTGATTAATGCCTGATACCGATCTAGTCTAATTCCTCAGGACCACAGATCTTAATGTTCAGTTCCCTAAAATCTACTCAAACTCTCTTCCCTTCTCAGAAATCTCATCAACAGACCAGCAGCAGAAATATGCATATGTAACAACACAAGAAGGACAAAAAAACTGAAGCTGCATAGCCTCAGGATGGAAAAACTGTATAAAACTTGGCTCTCTGAAGGACAGTTTGTGAGGTTTGGGGGAACCAGTGTGATAGAGGCTGGTTTGGAGTTCATCCAGTGCTGACCCCGGGCTCGATGCTGACTTTGATTGTGGCTGTTCTGAAATTTGATTTTGCAAATTTTTTCAATAAAATCCTTATTGATAAAATTTGGCTGATTTCATTTATAACAATCTGGTGACCCCGACATGATTTGAATTGGGATCCCTGATCCCCCATTCCTCTGATTGTGGGGTGCCCCTGCTGAATTTAGCAGCCTGACAGAATTGGGAGATCTGGCAGGCCAATCAAAAAACAAACTAAGTTTACATAAATAGCCACAATCCAAAGAGGTAAAGAGCTATTTCAGGAGCGCTCCACGATCTCTGGAAGGCCAGGGGACGTCTTCCAAACCACAGTGAAATTTTCGCTCATAAAATTCTAGTGCACGAAGAACCATGCAAGAGAAAGGATCCGTGAATGCTGTGTAGTTGAGCAGGGCAATTGTGTGTCAATGAGATGTGATTTTTATCACGAGGTGAGTGTGGACCCCACAACCACAGTTCCGTCCTCCCGTGAGGGAAACGGTCAGCCAAAGGGGAAGTGAGTGGTGAAATATGCAGTTCACATCAAGCCTGAGGCCAGGCGGGGTTTTGGGGGGTCAGTCGCAGGCAACTAAAAGGGAAAGATACATTCCAGAGTTCAGGAACTGGTGAACCTTTTAGTCGAGTCCCAAGGTATACCTGGAGAAATCTGGAAGAAATTATAAACAGGTGTACCTGGAGAAATCCAGAAGAAATTACAGGGGAGAGCTCATTACCAGACAAAACCCCACGGGTCGGTCCCCCACTGGGTCATTAGTCTGGTAACACCAGGTAAGAATTGGATAAAATAAAAACATGGTACCATTTAAATTTTTATAGATTAAACCAGGAGGAAAGTGGGAAGACAGGTGTGAGAAAAAGTAAGATCCAGAAAAAAATCCCAAAGAAAACCGCAGAGGAATTAGAAAAAGGCATGCCCAAAATCCCGCCAGATAGCCCCCTGGGATGGATAATAGAACATTGGGAGGAATCCCCTGTAAGGAAGGGAAAATCTAAAGAAGTAATGATTCACTTCTGTATAGAAATCTGGTGAGGGAAAGAGATACGGAAATTTGTGGTTTGGCCCATATTTGGAATGTTCGAAAAATGGATTTGTAAGGCTTTGAGTATGTATGTAGCCAGTAAAAAGAGTTGGGAGGAGGGGGAATATGAATACCCTGAGATGTGGGAGGGAGCAGATATTAGGACGTATTGGATGAGGACTAACAACCCTGCCACAATCCACAAACCACCCCTTCCCTAGAACATCCTCAACCTGAGCTGGGCTTGGCATCCCTCCCTGATTCTCTCCCTCATGCACCACTGAGGCTACAGACTGCAATCCCTACCCCACCCGTTAGGAGAACACAATGAAAGGTAAAAAAGACAATTGATGAGGACAGTGAGAATGACGATGATAGGCACAATTTATTCCCGTTAAAGGAAGTGCCAACTGCCCCGGGTACTATCAGATATGTACACATACCGATCAAGATACATTGGAGATGTAAGAAGCTGACTATAATTTGTTAGGGAGAAAAGTTACGGTTGCCCTCGGTATAAATTTGACTGTAAGAGATTCACAGTTGGTGGTAAATTTATATAAGTTAACTACAAAGGATGAGGAAGAAATAAATCCCAGAGTTTGGTATACCCCAGGGGAAGATGGGAGGCTGGAAATGGAACCTATAGTGATTGAAATAGACAGCCCAGAGGACCCAATAAGGATAAGGCAATACCCTATCTCCATGGAGGGGAGGAAGGGACTGAAGCCTATAACTGATGACTTAATAAGAAAAGGAACCCTAGAACCCTGCATGTCCAGGTATAATACCTCTATACCTGCGGTACAGAAGACAGATGGAAATTATTGGTTAGTTCAGGAGTTCAGGGCCATAAATGAAAGGACCAGGACATGGTTTCCCGTGGTAGCTGATCCCCATATACTGTCCCAAGAGGACACCTGGTATAGTGTGATAGATCTAAAAGACGTTTTCTGGGCACGTCCTCTAGCTGAGAGCAGCCGAGACTATTTCACTTTTCAGTGGGAAGATCTGGAGACACACAGAAAGCAGCAGCTCAGATGGATGTCTCTACCACAGGGTTTTGTTGAGAGCCCAAATTTATTCTGCCAAGCTTTGGAGCAATTATTAAGCCAGTTCACCCCACTTGAAGGGACCAAAATATTACAGTATGTGGATGATTTGTTAATAGCAGGAGAAAAGGAATAAGAGGTGAGATCCTGCACTGTAGCTTTGCTGAATCTCCTGGGAACAAAGGGTTGAAAGTCTCCAAATCAAAGTTACAGTTTACAGAGCCCGAGGTGAAATACTTGGGACACTGGATGACAAAGGGGAAAAAGAAGTTAGATCCTGAGAGGGTGGTGGGTATCACAGAATTATCTCCCCCATGAACCAAAACAGAAATTAGACAATTGCTGGGACTATTCAGCTATTGCAGGCAGTGGATTGAGGGGTATAGTCAGAAAGTAAAATTCCTGTACAAAAAACTGACTACTGACAAGCTGAAGTGGACAGAACAGGATGATAAAGGACGTGAGGAATTAAAGGAAGCATTAATAACAGCCCAAGTACTAAATTTACCAGATGTGAAAAGGCCATTCCAGATGTTCATAAATGTTAACAATCATACGGCCCATGGAGTGTTAACACAAGATTGGGCAGGGAGTAAAAAACCTGTAGCATATGTTTCCAAATTATTTGACCCGGTGAGCAGGGGATGGCCAACCTGTCTCCAGGCAATTGTGGCCGTGGCCCTGTTAGTAGAAGAAGCAAGGAAAATAACCTTTGGGGCTCCCCTGATAGTATATACTCCCCATAATGTGAGGAGCATATTACAGCAAAAAGCAGATAAGTGGCTCACAGATGCCAGACTTCTAAAATATGAAGCAATATTAATTAACTCCCTAGGGCTGGAGTTAAGAACCACAACAGCTCTAAATCCAGCCCAGTTTTTGTCTGGAGAAGCATTGGAGGGTCCAAGTCACGATTGCACAGACATAATAGAGCTTCAAACAAAAATAAGCCCCGATCTAGAAGAGGAAGAATTAAAGGAAGGTGAGAAGTGGTTTGTGGATGGCTCAGCAAAGGTTGTTGAAGGAAAGAGGAAATCAAGGTATGCCGTTGTAGATGGTAAATCAGGTGAAGTGATAGAATTGGGACCTCTGAGTGCCAGTTGGTTGGCTCAAGAATGTGAGCTGTACGTGGTACTACAAGCACTGAAATGGTTAAGAGGGAGAAGGAGAACTGTATTCACAGACTCTAACTATGCATTCGGAGTAGTACATATTTTTGGAAAAATTTGGGAAGAGAGGGAACTGGTCAGCACTCGTGGATGAGGCCTGGTACATGAAGAATTGATAAGACAAATCCTAGAAGCAATAAGAGGTCCCAAGGCAATCAATGTAGTTTGATTGATTGAAACCTGATGATTCCTACATCAGGTAGGAATGCAGTTTTGGACAAGGGGGAATAATTTGGTGAAACTTTAAAAAATCAATTATCAAAGTTAATACTAGAAGCAAAAATGTCTTGGGTCAAGTGGCTTTCTTAAATATTAGGACACAGCCACACTCAGAGGTGGGATTGTCTCCATTTGAAATGTTATATGGGATGCCTTACAAGCATGGGATGCCAGTAGATCATCCTAAAATAGAGGACAGCCAATTGCAACCCAATTTAATAACCATTAACAAAAAACTACAGAAACTGCAAAAACACAGACTAATAACCCAAAGGTACCCTCCTGGGATTTTCTATACACCAGATGCAGCCCAGAGACAGTGTGCTGGTCAAGACCTGGAAGAAGGTCCAGCTAGCTCCTTGCTGGGAAGGCCCATTTCTCATTCTTCTGACTACTGACACTGCCATTCAAACAGCAGAAAGAGGTTGGACTCATGCATCATGAGTGAAGAAAGTTGAAGAGAAGGAGGAGCCTGAGTGGAAGATAACCTCCTTCCCAGGAGACCCGAAGATAAAGCTTTGGCGACACTAATGTCTGAGGGAAACACAATAAGTTGTTTAAAACCTGAATGCCTTTGTTATCCATGTATACATTTTGGGTGTGGTTACTGTTGTGAAATTTGAGTTGTGCATGGTAAAAGAGGATACAGACCAAAAGGGTTGTGTACTAAGTGCTTAGAAGAAGAGCAAAGCTTGACCAACTGTGTCTTAGAACTTGCCACAACCTTGGGCCTACCAGAATTAGATTCCCTGGCGTGGTACCTTTTACACCAAAAAGGGATAAGGGGAAAATTAGACTCATGGGTGCAGGTCTCAGCAATCGAGTGCCAAAGGGAAAGTAAAACCCCCTGTTCCACAGACACTGTAAAGCTATCCAGGTGGGGCGCCTTTAAAAGGCGGCACGCAGCTCGATCGGGCCATGATATCTCAGAAAGATATTCCTGCTGCCAAAGTCTGCCCTGCCGCTGGCTGCAACCTGGTGGGTGAAGGGATGAGCAGAGGAATGTGCTTGTGGGTAATCCTGACGACCCTGAGCCTAGCCATGTACCCAACGGGTAGTCTGCATTCAGCAAAGCTGCCCAGCACTGAAAAGCAGAAGCCGATGGATAGGTGTGAACAGTGATTTAGAACGATCCTGAAGGGACAAAGGGAGATGGAAAGAAAAATATACCAAGCCCAAGACTATTGCCCAGATAATGCAAAAAGCAGGTACTGTACATATAATGGTACTCATTTTAAGATATGCGAATTGGAAGGGGAAATGATATGTCATAACCCTGCTGTAAGGCCTAAGAACAAGTGGTCAAGCTTATCTCTGAGGAAAGAAAAAACCCAGATCCATATGAGACAGAAACAGGATATTAAGTGAATGCTGAAAATCCCGGTTTGTCAGCATTTTAATCTCACGCTCTGGACTGGAGATAGAAAAGACTCTACCTTTGTGTCTTATTTTCAAGTTAATAAGTTATGTTATGATAAAAATAAGTTAGATATGTGTGTGATGAATGGGAAAACATACTGGGTAGGGAATAATTTAAAATTTGACAAATTGTTTTTTAATAACCAACCTATAGTATTGGACCTTCTAAAAGATGATGATGAAAGGGTATGCTTAAAGTTTGAAGAAACATTTTGTTTTTCAAGAAATGATGGAGTGGACCCAGAGAAAGAAGTGCAACAGATAGTGATGTAGTTAAAAAGACAGGAGTCAAGACCCAGAAAGAAAAGGATAGAACAAGATTACAGACCCTAAGTAAACAATATGAGGAATTAGAAAAATAATATAATGATTGGGGCTTACCAGCATCAAATAAGAATTTATTCATAGATTTAATGCAAGAAATTGCTACAGAACTTGGACTAACAAACTGTTGGATATGTAGTGGATTAAAATCTGTGGAAAAGTGGCCATGGAAGGATGAAGGATTGACTCCAGAACAGCTCCTTAAATGGGATAATATTCAAAGGTCAAGAACTATGCCAAGACCCAAGGAATGGGTTTTAGATGAAAGAATCATTGGGACCCTCTGTATTAGTAGAGAAGGGAAAGAATATACTGAAGTAGTGGGATACACCCTGAGTATATCCACACTAGCAGTAAATTCCTGTAACAAGTGACAAAACCAAGGTCTGGGAGCCAGAAGTCCCTGTGGGGTATTGGAGCTGTGTAAAGGGGATGAATTGAAAGTGGGTTGATTCTGTAAGATTATGCTGGTACAAGTATGCTGGAGCCAATCCTTACCAATCCTTAGATGATCTAAAGAGTTATTGGAGCAAGGCTGAAAACACCGATATAAAATGGAATGCCCCTAGCGGAATACAGTTGATTTGTGGAAAGAAAGCTTACAGTGAGCTACCTAATAAATGGAAAGGTTCCTGCACCCTAGGGATGATTAGACTTTCTTTACTTTACCCAGAACCGAGAGCAATCTGTTGGGAGCACACCTGTATGAGACTTTAAACAGAGAAAAAAGAGAAATCAGGAAAGTACTCCCAATCATAGGAGGAAGTCAAAAGTGGGCAAATGAGAATTTGCCTGCAGAAAGAATAATAGAATACTACGGTCCTGCAACTTGGGCCCAGGCTGAGAGTTGGGGATACCAAACCCAAATTTACCTCTTGAACAGATTTATAAGATTACAGGTGGTGGTAGAAATTGTGTCTAACCACACATCAGATGCTCACGAACTACTGGCAAAGCAATTCCCAGCTGCGGGCATTTGTTTACCAAAACAGAATAGTACTCGAATAAGGTGGAGTTTGTGCAAAATTTAATGAGTCTGAATGCTGTGTTGAGATTGATGACTATGGAAACACAATAAAAAAATCTAGCAGCTGAAATTAAAAAGGTAGCACATGTCCCAGTCCAAAAATGGAACTCAATACTGCAAGCATTGGTGGGACCATTTGTTTGAGGGTGTATGGTGGAAGAAAATAATATTCTTCATAGCTTGCTCAGTTGCTGGAATTGTATTCTTATCCTGATACCCTGTTTTATCCAATTGATACATTCTGTAGCACAAGGTATGCAGATTGCAGCCCTGCCTACCAATCCTGAAATGGCCACAGGAGGCTTGAGAAAAACTTCAAATGTAATGAAAATCTTAAAGTTAAAAGAAGGAGAAAAACAGGGGAAGGCAGCAACAATACTGGCAAAATTCGAAGCTCAAGTAAAGAAAGATGAAGGGGAATATGAAAGCTATTGCACTAAAATACGAGATGAGAAAGAAAATAGCAAGATGTAGAATAATAGAGTCTTTTGTTATTAGAATATGACACTGTCCAAAGGAAAGTAAGATTAGAGAATAAAATAATCAATAAGGATTCTGACTTAATACACCTTAGCAAAATAGTACAACAAAATCACGAATTATAATGGTGATATAGAAGGGGAGGGATTGTAATATATGTTGGTATAATTCATGTTTTATTGTACATGTATAAAATCAGGTATAAAGCATTTTTCATGTACCAAACACAAACAACTTGAGATTGCAAAAGCTGCTGCTGAGAACCCAGAAACAGGGTAATTTGCAAGAGAGCAAGGATGGCACTGGGAGAGGATGAGTCCACCCAGGCATGATGGGCCTATCAAGGACCCAGTGATTAACACGATACGATCTAATCTAATTCCTCAGGACCACACAGATCTTAATGTTCAGTTCCCTAAAATCTACTCAAACTCTCTTCCCTTCTCAGAAATCTCATCAACAGACCAGCAGCAGAAATATGCATATGTAACAACACAAGAAGGACAAAAAAACTGAAGCTGCATAGCCTCAGGATGGAAAAACTGTATAAAACTTGGCTCTCCGAAGGACAGTTTGTGAAATTTGGGGGAACCAGTGTGATAGAGGCTGGTTTGGAGTTCATCCAGCGCTGACCCCGGGCTCGACGCTGACTTTGATTGTGGCTGTTCTGAAATTTGATTTTGCAAATTTTTTCAATAAAATCCTTATTGATAAAATTTGGCTGATTTCATTTATAACATACAGGCTGGATGCTGCTGCCGGGTAATGTACAGTCTCTTCACCCTCATGTGCTGGAGACCCTGGGTAATTCCAGAGGAATGGGCCTCCCCTGGTCCCAGAGAGAACTCCTGAGCAAGCACAACTAATGAAACAGTTTTCTTCTTGACTTGTGTCACTTGGGTCAATTCATTTTTAAACTCTGTTATATACAGAGTGTTTTGCTGACACTGCACACACCAAAATGATTTCTCTGCATTTTCCCCTTGAAGCCTTTCCCCTTTTCCCCACACTGAGTATTTGGCAGGATTCACCTGCAGAAAACAGCTGCAGAGACCCTCAGCTGGGTTTTGGAAAGGGACAGCTTTGTTCTTTAACTCCCTCTTTTTGTGGAACTCCCAGGAAATTCCTGACCTTTGAGGGGCAGGAAATATGGGCATGGTTCATGTCCCATTAGTGTGTGGTTCCTGTACCAACAAAATCCCTTGCCTTTTCCCTGCTCCTGAATGGATAGCAAGTGGGCTCAGTAATAATCTGAGGTTTGCAGTTTGGGTGTATCCGAGTGTCCTGTGTGCCAGGTGAGCTGCATCTCAGAAATAAACTGGGGGAACCTGTGCAGAGCCCCCTACACCTTGTTAGCCCCAGGCCAGAACTTTGTCTCTTATGGGCCTTAAAGTGACTATTTTTCAACTCTGAAGCACTGCTTGAAGTCGTTAATAGCTGGGAGTTATAGGATGCTTCAAGAGCTGCTTTCTAGAAGCTTTCATGACACCTGAAAATATACCTCTGTATTTAACCCCGGTGTAAGGGGACAAACCAGGCTTGATTTAAGGATTTTTACATGCAGTAGTATTAATTTTGGAGGGTGAAAGTTCACAATCTAATCTGAGGATAAAGAAGTATTTATCCTATCTGGTTGCATTTCAGAGTGGGTTTTTGTCCTTTTCTTAGCATGTGGTAGTTGTGCTACTCCAATGTAAATTAGGAGATCTCAGATTAAAAAGTTCTGAGCTGTTTCATGATGCCAATTATAATAAGACATAAATTATTTTTATTCTAGATTGGAACAGTAGATTAAAACAATATTTTAATAGTAATTTATAAGAAGTGTTGGATTTTATCACATGTAAAAATATTCAGATAATGCAACAAAGACTTTAAAACAGAACAAATATCAAAGCAAAAAGGGAGTTCTAGCCGATAGTGTTACATTTGAGTAAAAATCCTTTGGTTTACACTGGTTGTTCATATTCTTGGTTTTACATTGCAAGCCTTGTATTTGGCTAGCAGCCTTTCCTTCCTTCATAAAACATTTTTTTTTTTTAAATTCTCCCTCATCTGACTGCAGAGCAATGTGACTTAAGGTCCTGCCATGTCAGAGGCAAAGGCTTTAAGGATTTAGTCACTGTTCATGTGGCTGTTGCTTGCCCAGGCCCCTCAGCCTCACTTCTGACAGACCAAACACTCTCATGAGTTGTGAGGGAGGCATTAAAGCAATCAGGACCAGGAGTGCTGAACGTTATTGTCCCTTTTGTGTTGGGTGCTGTCCCTTCTTTTTCTGGGAAGATACTTACAGTGTCTTTCCTTCAAGGGGAGCATTTAATTTTGATTTGTGTAGAACAGCATGGAAATGGGACTGAAGTGATCATCTACTGAATTGTGTGTCCTTTACCTTTCATTAGAGGTGTTAGTTCACATCTTGATGAAGGATGTATTATGTGATCACAGAAATAAAATAGATTTAACTCTCTTTAAATGCCTTTTATCAATTTCCTCTTGCCATAAAGTCTGAATTATTGACAAACCCCAGGCCTTCTGTCACACCTACTCCTCTGGTTTAACAGCCCTCTCCTACATGCCCTTGTTGCCATGGTGCTCCATTTCACAGCTACAATATAAGTGTCTTATATATTGTAATAAGTGGCATATGCTCAAGGCAGCCCAAAAAAGTCAGCACTCTGGCAATTGATAACTTTGAATTCTTAGGCAAAAAAATTTGAGGGTGTAAGGCAACCAAAGGATTGACAGTACTGGCAAAAGTGCTCAGGAGAGAATTATTCCTCTGCTACCTTCCTCTTGAAAATGCATTATGGGATGATGATTTGCCTAGAAGTGAGTAAAAACACAGTTTTCTCAGATAGAGATTATAATATTTTATTGATGTTTTTTAGTTAAAAGCAAATAAACCATCCTATTTCTTACACTGGTTTCCTTCTGTCTTCTAAGTAAATATTGGCAGGAAGAGTGATGTCTTTAATGTGTGTGAGATCTCTGATGTTTTTGTGTAACAATTTGAAATGAAAAAATCTGGAATTTTTCAAATAGGAGAAAACCCCAAGAAACTTCACATTACCTCTTTTCTTACAACAACAACTTGTATTCTGCACCTTATTTTGCACAGAACTGCCAGGATGGTTTTTAAAAAGAAGGAAAAAAAAAAAAAAGAAAAGGAAAGCAAAATGTCTGTCTTAGGAAATTGGATCTTTAGTGTTTTTCTGGGGAAGTTCTTGAGATGGTGCTATCCTTGTTTCAGAAGCATAGGCTGTTGTCCATTAGGACAGCTGTCCATCTAAAAAACCTCTTCAATTGCAGTTACAGAAACATGCACATTCATTGCAGTGCTAATGAAAAATTTAGTAAAGCCACATTTATTTGCTGAATACCAAGGTTGTTAATAACAAAGCATACATTATTAATGCAGAATAAAGCTAAATAATATAAAGATATTAAAGTAGTATTTGACAGGAACTGCTAGAAGGTGTCCAAGAGAAATGGGTCCAGGTGTAAATCAATTCTTGCTATGTTAAAACACAGCTGTGAGGGGTCTTTCTAGATCAGTATTAATGCTAACACCATACTGAAGCAAAATATTATTGCCCAAATTTATTTTATTTACTTCAAAATACGGACTATAAACTTAGGAAATAAGCATGATATTAAAGATCCTGTTCTCACAAATTAATGGAATTGAAGCACAGGCCAGTAGTTTTCCTGATGCTTGGCTGGGCATGCTCTGTGATGGGCTTCACAGCCTGAATGGGAGCACTGGGCCTAGAGCTGCCCAAGACACACTTTAGACAAAGTGTTGAGTGTCCAGTCTCAGTGGACATCAAATTTTCTAGCAGTGGTGACTCCTCTGGAGGGCATAACCCACTTAGGATATCCTCCAGGAGGAGGGGTTTGCATTTGATTTTGTCACACTTGCGAACTCCTCTCATTGCTGTTTTTCAAGGTTTAATTGCCAAGCCCTTTTCTGTGCCTGGCTGGTTCTCAGCTGTGCCAGCCCCTCTGCCAGGCAGGTGCTGATGTGACTGGCACCTCTGCCTGGCATCTGGCACCTCACACTGGCACCAGGACTCCCCAGGGTGCCAGTGCTGCTGCACCCACTGTCCCAGCCACGAGCCGTCTCCTGCTGCCAGCACAGAATGAGCAGACATCGTGCCTGCCGTGATTCTTCCCTTGTGCCAGCTTGTGATGTTTATCTGCTGAGCCAGAGTAACCTTAAAAATAACTCTCAGGAAGAAGTCTAACTCTGGCTTTGTTCTGCCTTTAACCTCAGGCAGACTGTGTCAGCAAGAGACTTTGATATGGTATTTTGCCTCATACCAGCCTTTTTCTAACAGATAGCACTGTACTGAGACCCAGAGAGCCAGACTGTATTCCCAGCTCTGATGTTTTTGGTACCACTCTTCATCCCTTTCCAAGCCTTCCACCATGTACCTGGCTTGTCATACACCACCTCTCTTGGGCATCAATTCTCTGCTCTTTGATACAAAATTGTACACTACCTACCAAGTCTCTACTGGGGTCTTCTGGTTGCATGTAGAAGATAAATAACAAAACTAAAGGGAAATTGCTATAGGACCAATCAATTTTTTTTTTTCAAAATATCCTACCAAAAAGCCTTAATAAATGGCAAGAGGGGTAGACAGTGAAAAGCACAGGCTTTATTTTAGCAAGAGTCAAAATGATGTGTGTGCATGCACAACAACTGCCATGCAGAACTTAACTCCATGGAAATTTCTGCTCTTTTAAATTGTGTTTTCAACCCAAAATTGACAAAGGCTGCATTTTGAGAACTTCAGAACTGAAATGTTTCTAGTTTTTGGTATGTCAGATCATTTTTCAGAGTACACAAGATAATTCCTTGCAGGGAAAAAAACCAGAATTTTTTTTGGAAGAGGGTCAAGGCTCTATGATATAAACATCAAATAACATTCATTATTAAGAAGGCTGTGTAAATAACAATTGCCATCAAGTTCTTTCACTCATTAAATCATTGAGTAATTTTAATTAGAAGGGGCCACTGGGAAGGTTGAACAGTCAGCTTGCTGAGGGGCTCACGCAGCCCTGCCCTGATCACCTCTGTGATGGAGGCTCCACAGACATTTTGGACAACCTCTGTAGTGCTTAACCTTTTCACGCTGTTCTGTTTGGCTTTTTTCCGCTCTCACCTTATACTCAGCTGTGATTTATGAACATTTCTTCAATCTTTTGCTGACTGCTGCTGAGAAAGGTCAGGCTCCATCTTCTCTGGATTGCTCTCCAGGTAGCTGAAGACTGGCAGGTCCCCCTTTCTCTTTGCCTGGAGGCTGAGCAAGCCCAGCTCCCTGGGCCCCTCCTGAGCTGTGTGCTCCATCCTCCTCCATGGGGGTATCAATACCCTTCTCCTAGGGAGGAACCTCAGATTCTGGGCACTGCACATGTGATTGAACCTTCCTGATGCCTAGTGGTAGGTGAAAATTCATTTCCAGCCTGCTGGTGGCTCCCTTGCTAAAACTGCCCAGGATGAGGGTGCAGGACATGCATTTTCCTTTGCTGAGCTCCTTGAGGCTCCCCTGTGTTTTTTTCCCCAGTTATTCATTCCCTGGTGGAGGTGCCTCTGTACTGATTCTTAAGGATGCCACTGGTTTGAACCACTGCCCACCCAAACACTTCAGCCCTGTTCAAACTTCTACTCATGCCCAAAGGCAATCATTACAGTGATTATAAGAATTATTCTTTCTAATTTAATTAAAAGTGAAAGCAAACAGAATGGAAATGGGAACACTGGCATGTTTTCCAGAATTGAAATGGTGTTTCAGCATGCTTTAACCTGGTGTAAGTTATTTTGATATAGTCATCTTTCCTTTCTCTGCTTTTCATTTAAAATTCAGAGATTGCTAGAATCAACTTCTGAATTATTGAATTTTTAAACAAAATTAAGTAGGCACTGTCTTGGCTGTTCTGAAAGTAAAATTAAGACATGGAAATGATCCTTTGAATTTTTAAAGTAGAATTTCAAGATACATATATATTAATATTTTTTTTTTGTTAAAGGAAAAAGACAGATGTGGTTGCCAGCCTGAATCTGAAATGATGAACACCAAGGAATAATAACACACTGTTGCTTAGTTTCCTGCTTTCTATTGGCTTGCTTCAGTGTTATGGCCGCTATAGAGTATCAGTTCTGCTGAGAATGTTTGACAGCAGCCAGACAGGTTCCCTCTGCAGAACCAGCACGAGGCCGGCATCCGAGCTGCTACTGCTTGGAATTTGACAAGGCATCTCTCCAAAGCTGGTCCAAAGGTTGTGATGTCCAAGATTTATCTTGGTAATTTTAGCGCCTGCCCACTGGAAATGTTTTTTAGCCTTCAGACATGCTGCTGGTCGAAGCTTTCCAATGGGATGCAAGCCGCAGACTTTCCCAGTCATCATAGCTGAGTTATTTTGTTACTCAGCTATGCAGAAGCAGCAGCAGGCCTTTAGGCTAATTAATAAATCATCAACGCATTTGTGGTGTGAAAAATGAAATATTTATGCTTGCCAGAGTAATGTTTCTGTCTTGCAGCCCCATGCTCTGTTGATGCCTGATGGAGGATGAAGTAAATACCAGCTGGTGTAGAATGAGCAGAATATAATTACTTTCTACAAAGTTAACTGAATATTAAAAATAGAATTCAGAGAAACTGGCAAAAAGGGAAAAATATATAGATACATGCCCGTCAGGCAGGATGTAGCCAGCACATGGAGGGAGTGCTTGCCTAACTGGTACTGTGGGGCTGGGAAACCTGCAGGATCCATATTGTGTACAAATGTGTCACACAGAGGCCTTTTCAGAGAGCACTTAGTGGCCAGCTGGAGTAGTTAAAAAGCCTGAAGGGAAGCCAAGGATGCTCTGCTTCTCTGGTCAGTCATCGTTAGGGGACCAGTGAAGGACTTAAAGCATCAGCTGTTGTTGCTTCTCAAAAATGCGTCCACTAATAAAAGAAAATATTACTTCTAGGTTTTAAGGCAACCAGGAGCTAGTTTTGTTCTTTGTGTTCTGACACAATGGTAGATTTACTGGAGCTGTGCTGGGTGTCATTTTTGCAATCACTGCCCTAGTCCTTCTCCACAGAGTGAATGTGTGAGAACCAGGCCAATCAAACCCCTTGAAGAAAAACATTATCATGTAACAGGAAGAGGATTTAACCCCTTATTTGAGGTGGAACCTCTTTAAAATAATCAGCTAAAAGTGATTTACACAAGTGGCTGATTTTATCTGCTGGCAGTTACAATCAGAAGGATTGAAAGGGTGAGCCATCAAAAAGGCTTTTCAGACAGGTGGAGGGGAGGCATTGTGCAGGTCAGACATTAGCCTTCCCCCATCTCCCAGTTCTGATTTCAGGGTTTTTTGGGGTTTTTTTCCTGGGAAATTTAGTCTGAGTTTTTCCTCTTTGCTTTGTGTGTACAGTCTGAGGTTGCAATAAAATCCCAAAATCCAGGAAGAACATTCCATTCCTGTGATTGTTTTCATTTGATTTCCCAGCCTTGTCAGAGTACTTTGTTCAGGGGTTCAAGTCCTGTTGTGCAAAGGAGCTTCTGAGACCATCCAGGCCAAACTCAATCTCAATCCCTTCCAATTGGTAACAAACACCACCTGTTGCATAGGTTTGGGTCTGGTGATTTGTAGCTCAATCAGTATGGAAGGATGGACTTCTAATGGGTATTATTGGTCTAGTTAGTGAATAATTTCTTTCAAAATAGCAAAGAAACATCCATTTCCCTTTTGGTTGTGACATTTCTGGAAGCAGGCAACAGCCTGAGATGGACACACAAGACAGTGGACAACTCATCAAGTTGCTCCTCTTAAAGGGGGGTGGTTGGAATCAAGAGGAAGAAAAACTGTTTATAATTTGTGGGGTTTGGTCTGATGCTTGGGTTTTTTTCTCCTGTTAAAGATTTGTGGTAGAATATTCTTTCAGCAGCACTGTAGCTGTTTTACAGTACAGTTGCCCCGAGGTCCCCTCAGGGCTGAGTTTTGATCGACTTCCATGGGATAAAGCTGTCCCAAGGCGCTGCTCCCTGCCCTCGAGCACCTCGCTGGAGGAGTGGAGGAAGCTGGAGGTTTTGTCCCTGTTCCCCCCACCACTGAGTGTGTGAACACCACAGCAGACATGCAGAGAGGGAAAGTGACACACAGGAAGCTGGAAGTCCTATTCCCATCTGGCAGCAACAAACAGGATGCAGCCAGGTCCTCTCCATCATAGTCAAGCTGCCTGCTAATTAGGATTTGAAGGAGCCAGAGGTATAGGAACAGAGAGGGATGAATGTAGCCTTTTGCACTTGTCTGACAGAATAAAATCAACTGCATTCAAGGAATTTGAGAAATAGATATAAATATTTCAGGAAGAAGTAAATTTAAGATTTTCAAATGCTGCTTTAAAAAGATGCTGGACCATTTGAGAATACTCATTTTAAATAGAAGAATTACAGAAGCAGCAAGCGATCTCTCTTCTCTATTTGCAACAGGGATTAGAACTAAATGTCATATTTTAGGTCCATGCTTCATGTTTGCTTCTACAAGAACAGACAATTTAAATGTCAGTTATTATAGCTTGTCAATAAATTTCAGAATCTAAGCAAATCTGGAAAACATGACTGACAGCTACAAATTAATTTCTTTATTAAATAACCAGCCAGCACTTCATTGCTATTGCTGACATGCATCAGAGTATAACACTACTAATTCAGAGTGTGAGCTGTTGTTTTGTCATGAACTACAAATTATGCAGATTCTACTCATCTGCTAGCAAGAGAGAAATCTCTGAAGCTGTGATGCCCTTTAGAAGTAATCAGTTATCCCCAAAGTTCCATGGTTTTATACTCACAGAGCAGTGGTATGGTTTTAAACAAAGCAGGCTCTCATCAATGCATAAAATGATAACTACTAGTGTGGATGGTAAAAATTAGTATTTCCTGCTTAGAAAGAAAAGAAATAGTGTGGAAATAAAGGCCTTCACAAAGTTAAAAGTGAGTTAAAAGCCAGCATGAACTACTGCTAGGTAATCAGAACTTCTGAATATGAAGCCATTAATTTAAGCATTAAAATAAAGACACAGCAGAGTAAATACAAGGGGTGTGTGTGAAACAACAGGCTCTATCCACACTGGGGTGTGAAAATAATACCTGAAAATAATACTAAGATTAATGCCAGTTGTTGGGGTTAGAATTGCCAGATGCTTTTGTTGCAGATTATACAATAAACAGTTTCCTTGAGAGCAGTCTTATAAAAAAAAGAAGAGAAACTGTGTAGGAAGGTGTTTTTTTCAGAGCAGGTGGCCAAACAGGGATGATCTAGAAATTCCCAGGTTGCTTCAGAGAGTCTTAGAATGATTGGGGTTGGGAGGGACCTTAAAGACCATCTAGATGCAACTCCAACCCCCCTGCCATAGGCAGGGACACCTTTCTCTAGACTGGGATGCTCAGAGCTCCATCCAGCCTGGCTTCAAACCCTTCCAGGGATGGGGCATCCATGACTTCTCTGTGGCTGAAGCACATTCTGGTGAAGATTGAGGCAAAAATGTCATTGAGTAGCTCAGCTCTTTCCATATGCCACTGTATGTGTGCTGCTCAAATTCTCTGCAAATATTTGACTTCTTTTGTTTTCTTGAACTTTTTTCTATGTGTAGTTGGATGGCCTTTTTTTCATAATTTTTCACTGTTTAGCAAAACATTATGAAGAAGGAAAGTAAATTCTGGTTGTGTTTATCATGAGGCTACTTCTCCACCTGCAGAGGGATGCAGCCTGATGTGTCCTCCACTATGGAAAGTCTTAAATCATTTATCTACAGAAATGATAAAAATGCTCAGTTATCTCAGCTGGCTGTTAATCCTGAGGTTTAATGATGATGGTGAAAATTTCAGCACTATTCATTATTTTGTAGTGATGTCCAGAAATGTTTCTGTGATTTGAAGCCTTTTAAGAGGCCAGTCAACAAAAGTTAATTTGGGGGCTATAAAGGATCAAATAATAATCCAGTACAAGATTTTTGTACTTCAGTAGAAAGGCTGAGAGGAAAGGAGAAAGAGGTGTAACTTGTAGAGCTCAGAGGGGAAATAAAGGTATTCTAAGAGACTGGATAATTTTAATGGTTGATTTTATTTAAAACGATTCCACCACAGTATGACTGCTGTATTCTATAATTTATTTGCACTTTGAGAGGTGTTGTGAGACCAGGTTTGAAAGCCCTTGAGCAGTATTCTGAGGGCAGAACATGGCAAAGCGGATACAGCTTCTCTCTCTGCTCTAGCAGCCACCATTATTAATTTAGCAGTCATCATGGAATTTAAAGTAACCCTTTCTTATTTGCCTTTTATCTGGCTCAGCATCCTTCACTCTGATTACCATGGGACTGTGGTACCCTTTGGAATCTACATGGTGCTGAGTTTTGAAACTCCAGCTGTTTCTTGAGGGCTCAAAATAAGAGGTGGTCTTTGTTTTGATGATCTTTTGATGCCACTCCTAGCTGGCAGCCTAGGCTGTGATATCCTTGTGAGTCAGGAAGTATTTTGAATATTTCAGTGCTTGCTTAGGCCACTTCTGTGGCTGTAGTCTTATAAACTAAAGTTTTCTATTGTTAGTCCTTTCAGGCTACAAGTATCCCTGTGATGTCTTTACTTTTGACCACTGGAGCCTTATCTCCTCATGCATTAAATGAATGTATTATAACAAATAATACAATATTTAACACTGTTAACCTGTTGGGTTGGGAGATTCAGAGCTTTGTCTCTGTCCAAGGGCCCAGAGTCACTGTTCATTTGATAATCACTGTAGTTAGCTGATCAAATTTGCATGCCATGAACATGTCAGGTTTGGGTAGCGTTTTTTGGTGGTTTTTTTTCTGTCCTGTCAGTCGAAGGGGAAAAAGGTGATATAAATAGAACATATAATGAAATCAGTCTGAGTGGGAAACTCATCAATCTATAATTCATAGGTGCTGCAAACCCAACAGGTAATAGATAAAAGGTCATCCTATTTCATGGACATTGCTTTAGATAAAATACCTGTTAGAGTTAATACTTCTCACAATAAATCTTGCTAACATAGAGAGCTCAGTTGTGTAACTGTAGTTATTTTTACATCAGTGAATGTAATATGAATTAATTTATATGAACTGTTCACTGTACCAGATTTTGCTCTATCAGCTGAGTACAGAAGTCCCCAAAATGACCACTAGGGAAAGGAGTCTGTAGTATTGCAGTATTTAATTTGTTTCTGGTACCTTAAAATCTAAGTGTTCCTTTAATTTACAGTGAACCATATCAGATGGATCAGTGATTAGGCTCAGCATCAAACACAACATTGGCAAGGAGCAATATAAAGCACAATCATTTCAGAGTCACAGCCTGGTTTGGACCTCAATTTACCTCAAAAAGAGTTTTTGGATATGAAAAAGGACCTCTAGGTTTTTCTGTGCTTTCAGATGATATGAGTTGGCCTAAGGAGAGCTAACACCTCCCAGTATGAACCTGGCTTCCATATATCATGCTCATTTATACAAGTTAAATTCATTTAAGTATAAAATTCGGCTTGAGCATGTCTCTGGTCAACCCTTTATAGGGGCCATGTTTATTCTGCCTCCACTACTAGAATTTCCAGGTCAAATGTGACCTTTTCTCCCTCTCTGAAGCCATAGAGCCTGACTATGAGGAAGGAGGGTAGCAAAGAGATGAGGTGGTCAATGTTTAGTTTGAATTAAAGTGGCTCTGGTATGGTGTTGCTTATCAGCATAATGTGCAAATACAGAATGTTATTCTGATTAATGAAAATCTTGCTTTATTTCTACATTGTCTTGTGAAAGAGCAGAAAATTTTCTGCTTTCATGGAGGAAGACCAAGAACCATGCTGGGGGATCAGGGGGTGAGTGTTGGCATTTTGTCTTAGCACACCTCCAAAATTACCTTGCTGGAGCTAACCACAAATATAAATAATGTCTCCTGCAGAAATTATACATCTCTTCTCCTGAAAACAAAAACCAGAGAATTACAGGGAAGATTACAGGTAATCTCCAGGTAATTGCCTTGCTAGCTGTGACCTTGTTCTGGTATTTTATTTGTGTTTTCTGTTCAGAGATAAACCTTCCTTCCCTCTTTGGTCAACAGCCTCTTTCATGGCATCAGACAGATCCTGCTCTGTGTGTCACAGCAGGCACTGTGTGTTCCAGGGCTGGCAGACACTCTTGCTGCCGTGTTCATGAGAGAGAGGCAGATTTGGAATTAGTTTTTGAGGCTCCAGGACTTAGATTAATTGGTCAAGAGGTCTGATTCAAACTGCTGTAATTGTGCAGCCAGCAAGTGTCCACTGCATGTGTTTATTCTTTCCTACTTTCAGCCAGAGGGCTGAGATCAAGTTTCTTAATTAGTTTTTGAAAATAGGAAGAAACTGTTCTATCACTTCCTACAGTAATGAAGCACACTGCGTATGAAACAGGGCAATGGGCACTAAATTTGCTTATAGATGAAGGACAAAGTAAGTGCTCACTCAGGTATCTGTTGGTAGGAGTGCTGCCAGCAGTGGCTTATGGGTGTGAAGAGGAAAATAAAGTTCTATTTTTGGGACCCTATAATTTCTATGCTTGGTTGTGGTTTGTTGTTTTGCTTTTGTTTTTGTTTTTGTTTTTTTTTATTGTTCCAAGTCAGTTCTTTCTTTCTGAGTAAAAACAACAAGGAAAAAGGATTACAATACATTACAGTAGGGTACTTATGTGCAAAGTACCTAAGAAGACTTTGTAATGAAAAGCAAATGAAAGATAACTTACAAAACATTCTTCTTTCATATGAAGATATGAAATTTTGTGGTGTTTAGTTAAAGGCAGAATTATGTGAATGGTTGTGCTTTATTGAGAGACATTAGTAGAAAAGGAGCTATAGGAAGCACAAGCAAAAAAGTTGTAAGAAGCTTAATAGTTACTTGCAAATTTAACATGGAACATTTCAAGTTTTCTGAAGTAGAGATAATCAGACCTTGTTAATCTGTTTTACAAATTCTCATCATGTAAGGATGATTATATTAAAATTACTTCTTGGTATAAAGCAGGATTCCCTACCCATACTAATATGATACATCTCTCAAACCATTTGCTTCAATGAGTGTTCCTTTAGTATGGTTCAAGACATTCCAAAAGCTTGCAGTGAACTGACAAAGGTGCCTTTGAATACTTTAATCATGCATAGCCATCTTTACCCTTTTTAGACTGAGACTTATCTAGATTACATGATTGGTTAGCCTCTCAGAATAAGTTGACCCTTAAATTAAAATGCCTCTTTGAAGATTACCAATCAAATTAAAGCAACCAGTCACACTTTAACCTCTAAAATAAATTGAGTTTTTTTAAGTGTTCTCTTTTAATGATCAGTTCCTATAAAATAATTTATAATTGTCAGCGCTCCACACTACATAAATTCAAGCTCATTTGAAGAGTAGGACTGCAATGGGCCCTGTATCAAGCACTTTCTCATCTTTAGAGATATGGTTTTGGTAAGATCAGAGAACAAATTAGAATAACACCACTATCTATATTGGGTTCATGGTTGAGATTAACTAAACAGAATGCCTGAAAATGAGTTCTCTTCTGACCACCATCTGAAGAATTCTAACTGCAGAATCAAGAGCTCTTCTTCCAGCACGTCTGGAGGACTTTCCAGCACACACCTAGTCAAAAGCCTTTTGAAAAATTTCTGCTTTTCCACCATGCCTCTGAAGCTGGCTTTGTAATCCCAATGCTGGCGAACTCCTCTCCTCCTTTTAAGTGTTTTTCAGCTGGTATCATCCACAATGAAGGAGGTTCCCTGAGCCCTGGTGTGTTCTGTGACTCCAGAGAACAATGTTTCTTCCTCCTGCTCTTTGCAAATTTGTTCAGCAAGAGACAGCGGATAAAAGGAGAACATACTCTTTTTTTCTTCTAAGTTTTATCTTTCTACAAAATCCCTTAAAGTATTCTGTGAAGTACTCTTGCAGTACAGTTACAGTTAGCTGGCAACAGCTATTTTGTATTTTTTTAGTATTTCACTTGCACTTCTCAAAAATACTTAACTGTAAGAGAAGTTCATGTCTATATTGACAAAACTGGTAATTAAGAGCTGATGTAAAATTCTCGCATGAAACTTCCACATCACTCATTCAGTGTTATGATAATAATGATTATTACTCATATTGATTTAAGCCTCAACACTGGCAATCTGAGTTTGTATCCAAAAAATGTGATGTTTGATTTAAACTGGTGTTCTTCAAGTATGCCTACAGAAGTTGTTAACTTGGGGGATATGCTGGGTGCTCCTAAAAAGCATCTAATTCAGTTTTTTTTTTTTTTTTACACAAAGTGATCAGTATCTTTAAAATAATGCAATATTTCAAAATATTTTAAGATAATGGTTTTTCAAAATAAAATGTTTGTGTGTCATGAGATTGGGGGGGATGGTCTACTGGATCTTCATTCTGGTCTTCTTCAGGAAGAAAACTGTCACCTTCTATCACTTCAAGATATTTTATTGCACACATGTATATGAGCTTATGCCCTCTCTAGTCAGCATCATCTGTATCATTCCATCAATGGCTAAATAAATATAACATAATATTATATAAATAGCTATTTCAATATTTCCATCATACAGTGTCATAGATGTGATTGTGCTCCTGGGTATAGTAATTATTTTAACTCAGAGTTAAATTATGTCTTGGGTTTGAGCACAATAAGCAGACCTCATAAACAGGCCTTCATGCAAAAGCTGAAAGCACAAGCATGCCCTGGTGGGCTTGGCTCTGCTTAACAATTTCAAATGAGCTCAGCAGAAGCTCTGTTTTAAGATGTTTAGCAAAACCTAATCAATGTTCTTCCTAGTGAAAGCAGGAGAAAACAATGCATGAGAGAACAGAGCATCAGTATATACAGAAACAAAAAAATCAATAATTATAAATAATAGAAGGTACTGTAGCAATGAAATAGCCTTTAATGCCAGTTCTCTATCCAAGTCTATGAAATTCTGAGGTTTTTTTACTGTTGCTTCCTTCTTTGCCATCTCCCACATCGCATGTGGGGTTATACACAGTTATTTATTAATGGACCCAAAAAGCCAGTAATACAATGGCTTGAGTACAGAAGTGCAGTCAGAAAGGCTTTTCCTTCCCACCTGACAGACATTCAGAGGCCCTGCTGTCTAGCGAGTGTATTAATCTCTGCTTCTTACAAGCTAAGTAGGAAATTCTCTCCAGAGTTTATTTATACTGGCTCTTTGTTGCTTTGAGGTTTCAGTAAATAGCAGCATTTCACCAAGAAGTTTCTTCTTTGTAAAAATATTCCTTTTGAAGAAACCAAATAAACAGCAAACAGGCAGAAGGTGTCTATTGCTTTGCAGTTGCATATTTTTGTGGATCTTCCCCCTTTTTTCAGTATTACTTTAGACTTGGAGCTCTGGAGGCAATTCAGAGTAAGACTGAGTAGAATGTTCATGTAAATGAATGTGTATTTTCATCTCTTTCCTAGTGGACCTTGCCACAATATTCTTCCCCTTTTCTCCCTGGTCATCAAAAAAAGTGATAACTGTGTCCTCTTCTAAAGATTCCCTTATGCTGCATGATTCTGTGGACTCTGCAAGTTTTACTGGTGTAAACTGAAATTGCTTTCAAAAGGTCTTAATTAGCTTGTCCTGGCTAAGCATATTAAGTGTACTAGTAGTATTTTTGCAGGTTTAGCTTGCTTGCTTGCCTAATCCTCCCATAACTGTCTGGTTGATCTAGGATACTTTAAATCAAGTGTTGCAAAAATGACATTGTGACATTCTGTGCCTCTTTGAGCTAAAAACTTTGTTTGGGTCTCCAGGGGATCACAACCCAGCCACTTCAAAGAAAGATCTTGTAGTGATTAATCTCTGGATTCTACATAGGGTCTATAGATTGATGTGTGTCTTCTCTGGCTCCTGGTAAATAATTTACAGTACAATATTACAGGTGCTTTGATTTTTCTATCATTTTTACTTGACTGTTTTGGTATACAAGCAGAATAAAAATTAAAATGCTGTTAGATTACATTAGACCACCAAGCAACTGCTTTCAGAACACCATTCTTCTGGGAAATAGTCTTACATAATTATTTGCAAAACGGTTTGATTTTGTTATTACTTTTTCTTTTATTCTTTGAGGCTTACCCAAATGTATTTTTTTTTTTTTCTTTGTGCCACAGCGTGTTGGAGGAACTTCTCTAGAGACCTATAAGCCTTGCCTGCATCATGCTTTTTTTGTAACCTATGGCCATTGTAGTTAGGAACCTCTGGACAGGGGCTTTCAAATCTGAATTGGAAGTATTTGACCTGGTAAGAAGAAAGTTATGACTGACTGTACAGCAAATTCCTCACACAGTTTCACCCTGTGTATAAGGATGATTATTTCTGCTGGTTCCAATGCAGGTGGAAACCTCACCTTCTTCAAAAACAGCAATTCTAAGGATACACTTGAAGTGTTCTTTCCTGCAGTATGCAGTCCAGCCATATGTTTGGGGAAAATGGGAATGCTACCTGGGAAGAGTACACCATCCTGAAAGCAGCTGAACCTGGGAGAGATTGACTGCAATTTGTCTTAATTCAAGTTTCTCTGAAGAGCAGGACTAACCTGGCTAATACAGGGAGAACATAGGGAAGCTCCGCAACTCAATGGGTAACGCCCCTGTCAGGAGCAGTTTATCAGTTTCTGTGTTTACTGAGTTGTAATTCAATGGCCTTTTAGGAAAAAAAAAAAAAAAAGTTTTAAAATAGCCCCTCCCAAACCATCTTGAAGCACAAGCTAAGGGATCATGATCCTAAATGTTACTTACCTACTTGGTTCTAGTTGTTCAAGAAATAATAATTAGGCCCGTTGAAATAGTTTACATATATAAGTACTTTGTTAATGTTAACTTTTAAACTGATGTCAGCAATGTTTATATCAAACCCATTTGTTGACTGCTAATTATTTGATTCTGAGTGTACTTCTGTGTGTGTAGGTGTTGGGAGAAGTGACTTCTGCTAACAGCTGCAGGTGCTCCTGTAGTGAATATGTGCAGTGATGTCAGACAGAATGAAATCCTTCTGGTATTGTGGGCTTGTCTCAGTGTTCCTTAGTATTTAATTATTTAAATGACCTACTATTGTTCCTAAATAAAATATTTAAACTTTCTAAATGGCTGCCATCCTGGTTTAGTTGTCAAAGTAAAGGTGATTAGTACTGACAGAAGAACTGAGCTGGATGCTGGTTGATGGGTTCTCAACTCCTCACTGTTTTGTTAGTGCTGCCACCACTTTTGACGGCAAGTCCAGCATCCCAGTACTGCACAGGCAAGGAATTTCCATGGAGGTTTGTTTACGGTGTCCTGGATGGGCAGAGGAGTTTCTGGAGCTGGCTACCACCTCTGGAAGTACCATAAAAATGAATATGCTTTCTACATTACCTGAGATCTCTTAGACTGTCTTTTGCTTCTCTAATGTTTAATGAGATAATGAAGGAAAGTCACTAGGGTAAGAGAGTCAACCTAGTAATGCATTCTTTCTTTGATTTGCATGGAGCTAGGTGTGAATTTTATGCATCTATCTGTTCTTCTAATTATATGGGGGGTTGTGTAGATAATTTCGAAGTCCTTAAGGCAGTAAGGTACTCTGCATGCAAGAACTTAAATTTTAAATTAAGAACTAATAAGATTGAGTACCAGCTTATTGCCACCATGGTGCTGAATAGAATGGGCTGGGAATGTCAGATTCATCTTTGTTGCAAGCCTTTAGCTTTTTGAAAGACAGATGCTTAAGTTCTAGATACAACCTGTAGGTTTTCTGATTTTGGTTTTTTGGGGTGTTTCTTTCATGCACCTTAAAACTTGAGAGCATGTAGGAAAAAAGCAATGATTTTTAAACTCATTTTTTAAAAATGAAGACTGGGGGACAGTCACATTTTCTTGAATATAACATGAGAGTTTCTAATAATTTGAATTATTCATAATGCCTAAATAATTAGTCACTGTTTGCAAGCAGACAGAGAAGCAATACATACTGCATAACTAGGCTAGAATTCTGTTTTAGGTGTGAAGTAGCATGAACACATTTATAAAATGTTTTTTTAAGAGGTCCACCTTGTGCTTTTAACAACACAGACATCGCATGTTTCTTCCCAAATTTTGTATCACCAAGCACAGATTCCATGCTAGCAGACTTTAGTAGTTAGAGCAACCTGAATATTTTTAAGCCCTTTCATTTGCTGGCCAAGCTGCATCAGCCCATGTCCCTCATCAGATCTCCAGAAGACACCTGATTATGAGCTTAGGGACAAGGCAACGGCAGACTGATGTCCCCAGAACATTCTACCATCCCTAAAGGATCTATGGCAGCTAATTTCTGAGCCACATGTGCTATCTTTTTGCTTCCATGTTCTCCATGGTATTTGTTTTTCTCCATGGCTTTGTCTTGCTTGCTTTTGATTCTTTGCAGCCTCTCAACTGCAGCCATTTAAAAGCAGAGCTTTTTCTCTGAGTAAATTCACCACAACAAGAGATGAAATACTTACTTTTGTTTTGAAACTGGCAACCATTTGCTTGTATCCTTCTATTTTTCCTAATCACCGCTGCAGAGATAGCAAGGACTAATCCTGACACACATTCTTGCCCAAGGCCCAAATTTTATCATCCTCTTCCAAGTCCTGTTCATCCACACAGGTGGTCTTGTTAACTTAGTCCACCAAGGAGAAGCTGGTTGGTATCTGATCATCTTTTGAACCACCTTTTGTTTCTCTACACCCTTTTATGAGATGGTAAAGAGGGAGGAAAGCAGCACAGCAAGCAGCAAAATCAGTAAGCGAAGCAGAGATTTATGTATTGTAATGATGGCTTGTCTTTGTGCTCAGCATAGGATTGCTCATATCAGTTTTCCTTTATTCTGTTGCTGTTTGACTGTTAGCACTGTGCTGAAGCTGCCCTAAAGCTGGCTCCGAGGTATGGCTTTTCTTGGTCATTAGAGAGGTTACAGAGGCAGTCTTTTCATGTGAAAAGCCTGTCTGGGGGCTGAGGGTAAAGGTTTGTTTCTGTCACTCAATTTCCTCAGCCATTTTTTAAAATATCTTAAGATTAATAATATTTTAATAATTTTGGAGTCACCACATAGGTGGTTCTTTCTGTGGCCCTGAACATGTGCTCCTCTCCCTTTGAGAACAGCATTTACTGTCATGAGCAGTTGTCATCCCCTACCTGTTAAGCCTCTTGAGCTTGTTCTTCAAGATCTAGCCAGGAACTGGTAAAAATTCAGCCTGGCACAGAGCCTGGCACGTCCCAGTTTCTATTCCCTGGGCAGTGCCAGAGCTGTGGCTTGCTCACAGCAGCCGGGTGTGCAGACACCCCACTGCTGTGGTGGGTGACAAGCACTGAGCCACCTGCTCTGTCCCCTGGCTGCCTTGCACAGGGCAGGGTTTGGGGCAGGGGTGGCTGCTGAGACCCTTTCCTGCTGGGATCTCTGGGGCTGTGGCTGCCACTGGCTCTGAGCAATTGGTGTTCAGCTGTTGGGCCCCTGATGGCTTCTGCCACGAACAGCTGTGACAGTGTCCTTATTTCCCTAATCCCAGCCCAGGTAAGTGTATCTAGTGCAGGACCTCATTAACATGCTTTCACATCATCAGAGATACCAAGTAAGAATTTATATTTCTGGTGGGAAGCCAAATATACACTGAAAAAAGAATGAGAAGCAATTGTGAGTATTTTAAATCAAAAACCTGCCAGAAATGGCATGGCAGTATCCTGTTGCCCACTTTTATGCGAATTAAATGTGACTCCTGCCTTGTAGATTCTATTTGAGTATTTCCCAGTGCAATATGCTTGGTAATGCAACAAGGACTGGAGCTCAAATACATTTTCACAGGTAAAGATTGTAAGGGAACTTTCTCTGGGATTTAAAAATAGTGAGGAACTGGAGAGCAGAGCAGCCTATAAACCATGCAGAGGCACAGCTCAGAAGTGGTAAGTTTTGAAATAAAGGACTTGCTTATTTTCATGAAACTGTATTGTATTTATTTCAAATCTGAGAAATGCAGACACACATGACAAATTAATGTCTTAGTAGTTTTGAACAGGGGAACTGAAAATGTCCTATCTTTTTTGTATCAAAGTCCTAAAATCTCCAGAATTTAATCAAACCAGAAGTGCTCACCAAACTTTATAATTGTGGCAAAATAATACCTTCTTTTTTCCTTAATAAACCTAACATCTATCAGCATTGTTAACACTTGGCCTTTGATTTATTCAAAATTACTTTAAATGTCACATACTCTAAGTACAGAATGAATGATTTCTAGTAAGGCACCAGGATTGAATCACTCTGTAATTATAATAATTGTATTTACAGAAGATGAACAAGCTTCTCTCATGGGGAGAACATTTTAATTTGTTCTGCTGTTTGTGATGTCTCTTTTTTCTTTATTTTTTTATTTTTTTTTTTTTTATTCTTAGTGAATAGGTTAAAAAGTAAAATGTCAGAATTTTCCCCAGGAGACTGATTCTCCCCAGGCATGATCCAGATTTTAAAATGACTACCATCAATGTGAGGTAGTAATAGACCTTCATCCCTAATGCAAGCACTGGTAACAACTGAAGCATCCAAGGCATCGTTTAACAGAATATATCTGTGGATGACTTTTTGTGGCTTCTTGTAGCAATCTGACTTCTATTCAAACCATAATCACCTAATCACTGGCAATTTTCAAATATGAGTCAAGCTAATTTCAAGACAATCTGCCTTAGTTTCAATGAACAGCCCTGGAGATTATGTTTATGTTGATGTCCATTAGTATTCAAACTTACAGTAATGTAAACTCTGCAAAAAGAGATACAAAAAACCAAAACAGACAAAAAAAAACCCAAACCACCTCCCGCCCCCCCAAAAAAAAACCACCCACCCACAAAAAAAAAAAAAAAGTGCCTCTCTAAAAGGAAAAATAACAAAAAGTCTTGCCAGCCTGAAGTGCAGAAAATGGAAGTTTGTCTTTTGCAACCCCAGTTCCCCCAGCAGGTGACCTGAACCAGGGATGGAGCAGTGTAAAGAAGTAATGGGTCATTTAGAATACTTACCCTGACTGGAAGGGATACCTTAGTTTCCCTTGAGCACTGAATATCAAAACATTTGCTGTGCCTAAAATAAGGGAAACTAAGAATGGGGTTGGAATCAAGGCCTTACAATCTGTCCATGACTTTTTCAAAGATCTCTTAGCTTCAGACCACAGACAACTTCCCTGCTATGCATCACTGAGGTATGTAAATGAGCCTAGAGACTGCTTGATTGATGGGTCTTTTTCCTTGGTTTTTACCTTTTAACCATTACTTGGTTTGTTTCTCTCCAGCATATAGGTTTAGATATCCACAACACCCAATCTGCATAGAAATAACCCCCACAACACAGAGGGATGGGTCTTTGAGTCATGCAGCAAAAGTGAGGTACTGTGAGACTGAAGTGGGCAACTTAACCAGTGAGCAGATTTCTTTTATGAAAACCCTCTAAGTCTATTGGTTCACGAACAGGATGGGTAAGGCTTGTCCCTGGCAATGCTGAACACAGGGAGGGGTGGTTTTTGGCTACTGTTGTAGGCGAGGTAAACACTAAGGTTCATTTCTTGAAACAAGACAATATTGTTACTGCAGCACTGACCTCACTAAGAGGCTTTGGTTTCATTTTTCCATTGAGGTTAGCAAATGCAGCTTTGGAGCTGTTGCCACTGCTTCCTTTGCCCTCAGTGTGCCAGTAGTAGGAAATTCAGGTGCTGTCAGGTCTCTTGGCCTCTCCCTGGGAGCTGGTGAGAGAAACCTCTCAGTGCCTCTGTGCCAGACACATGCAGGGTCTGTTCCCCCCACCTCAGAGGCCTTAGTGGTCTTAGCACCTCACTGTAGGGGAGGAATAAAACACAATTTTCACCTAAGCCCTCATGGGGAATTCACAGAGAGAGGGACAAAATCAAATACCAGTAGCCTCAATAAGATGTTCAAGTTTGAAAACAGCGTTTCCCAAAAAACAAAACCCATGAAATATGCAGCAGTATAAAAAACGTATCTTTATTTCAAATCAATCACCACTTAAGCAGACTGAAATGAACAGTAAAAAATACAACCCCAGTGTGTTTGGCAGTCAGATATTCACTGCTTCATCCTGAGCAACACCAACCAGGAAACACTTCTGTGGCCATCTCCTGTTTGTATCTCAATTAACTGTGATCACTGAGGAAGCGGACCTGGAGTCATAAACAATTTTACTCTGTGTACAAGTGTGGTGGGATGGCAATAAACACAGCTAAAAAGGGAATACGGATTAATAGGAAAAGTTCAGAATGTAATTTCTGAAATCAGTGGTCCTTCACCCTCAATAGCATGTTCTGCGGTCTGCATCTCAAAAACATGAAGAGCAGAAGCAGGTCCCCAGAAATAAAATTATTGATTCTGTAGGAAAGCTTTCATAAGGAGAGAATGTGAAATGATAGTACCTGTTTATCATGGATGAGATAAATCAGACAGAACAAGCTCCTGTTAGACAAAGCAATTAACAGCATACTTGTTCTCAGAAAGGTCTTCTTTAATGAGATTTTAAGAAATAAAACATGATTTAATTATGGTAGGTAACAGCAGTTGTGAAGCTTGCACTGATCATACATGATAAACTTCATGTTACATGATGTGTTACAGATCACATGTTCTACACTATAGCATAGCACAACTTACAGAATGTTACGTGTCACATATGTTATGTGCCATATGGCATAGAGTATTCTGATGTATGATATTGGACCACATTAACTTTTTACAGTATTGCATTGTGATATGTGTATGTCCACATTACAGTACATTATGTATGATATGTACAATGTATGCCCACATAATGCTATTAGGTACATGTAGATACAAAACAAAATTTTAAATGCAATCAAATGCAGACTTAACATATTAATGCCAAATTTCTTTCTGGTCACAGGTAACAGATATATAGGAGAGAAATAAAATAAAGGAATTTGAGGTGAATGAGAAGAAATTCCATAGGTACATTAGATATAATTATGTCATCTCTATATGATTTTAGATTGTGAGTATATTTTTATGGAGTTCAGATGCTGAACTATATGTCTAAAATGCATATTTCAAAAATATATACACAAATAAAGCATGTTATTAATTATTTTTATATTTATAAAATATACAAACCCTACATGCACACATATATATATATATATGACATATATAGAAGAGATGCCATTATGCTCTACAGATATACAGATTGATATAAAAAGCAATTTTTCCCACACAGGTCATTCCATAATTGCCTGTTAGGAAGGAAATTTCCTGAATAACAAGGACTGAGTAGCAGCAGGAAAATAATTACTGTGGATTACTGCACATGACTGAGACGCAGCTGAGATAGTTCTACACTGACACTGTCCTAAAGCAGTTACAGAAGAAAGCTTCCAGGGCCCTTCTTGAGGCAGCTCCCAACACACCCAAGTCCCAAGGCCTGTCTGATTGCAGTGGTTCTGAATGTCATTCCTTTGTCACTGCATGTTGATGCTGTACCAGCAGAGTTGGTGCTGTCTGTCTGGGCACGTGGGGTTGTTCAGAACATCTGTGTGCATTTGACAAGAAGCTGCTCCTGCCCAAGGAGGCTCCCAGCTCCCCTGTGCACTGTGCTGTTCCCACAAGGCACCTCATAAGTGTAGTGCCACTGTGACTGGCCCAGAGAGCAATTTAAAATACCTTCCATGCAGATTCTCTACGGCAGCAATGCCAGCTCCATAAATATTCATAGGAAGCAAATACAAGAGGAATTGGTGCAAAATGAATACATTTTAAAAGGGTTGTATAAAATATTCAGAGGAAGTATGTCCAGCGTGAACTAGAGGCCCAAACCTGGGAGTTACTGACACACACCCACATCACTTAGCACCTGATTGCAGCTCCTCAGATTCCTGAGCCAGGCCTAGGTCTTCAGCCCACAGTTCAGTACTTTGTGGGTTACAGCCCTACCAGATTGCTTGCACAACAGATATTCTGCTGGAAACTCTTAAAGCACTCTCTGACCTCTGGTACTGCCATAGGCCAAAGTCAGATATTCAATGAGACAAACGTGCAACTCCCCTGATTAAATAGAACAAATGGAAGAATATGAATACAGTTTTGCTATTAAAATGACAATTTTTTTCATTACATTTAAGTAATTTTTTAATATAAACACAGCCTAAGTAGAAGAACCAATGGTAAAAGAGAAAGGTAATGTCATGTTTGGTTGCAGGAATGCTAAACTGTATTTATCTAGTCTCCTCTCAGAACTATCTTTTAGTAAGATTAAGATTTATTGAGCCTTGTTTCAGATGAATAATGGCTTCCCTTTCATAGCTTTTTGGCTGGGGGGAGGTATTCATTCCAAAGGTGAGGAAATGAATCAATATCCTTTTCATTGGATGTTGATTTATCTCCATTTTGAATTCTTCCTTCCTTGGAAAATGATGAAATATTTTCATCATCTGTGTGTGTGTGGACTACACCCAGTTAACCTTCCAACAGGATTAACATTATTATGTACTGTTATAATATATATTATTATAGATACTCTATGGTTTCAAGCCATGGCAAACAGAGAGGTCCCAGAGCTCACCTTAGTCAGGCTGACGTGTGGAGTGTCTCAGGCACACACATGTGCAATACCTGAGCACTGCTTCTGGAAGGCTCTGAGGAACAGAAAGCAAAGGCTGTGCTCAGCACATCCCCGGCAAAGGCGTGGGCACAGCCACTGAGCAAAAGAGATTGAAGTGGGAAATTAAACAACAGCAAAGGCCAGTGCTGGCAGTGTCAGCCCAGCTGTTGCTGTGCTGCTGGGAGGGACAGGGACAGAGTGTCGCAGCCTTTCCCATGCTCAGCTGGCTTGCCAGGGTGCAGTTCCAGCCAGCAGCCCAGTCTCATCGCTGGGTGACCTAAACAGGGGTGAGGAGCTGAGTGCAGGCAGACCTCCTTACCTGCCCTGACAATCCCAGGTCCAAAGCCTCCAGGTGCTCTGCAGTGATCAACAGTATCACAAAGCATCCTGGTGATGCATCTCCCTGAAAAACGTGGGCTGGGAATAATCTTAATGTTCATTAATTTATTAATGTGTCAGATGGCCACACAAACACCTGAGTTGAAACCAGGAGAAGTCTTGAGCAAACTTCGGCTGCCTCCCAGCTAAAGTCTCAACTCAGAGTGCTCCTGGGATGGCTGGGAAGGGGGTACACAGAGACACAGTTGTCTCACATGTGCTCTTATTAGCCACCCACTCCTCTACTGCCATATGGCACCTTATGTTGAGATATGTTGTAAACAAAATTGCAGAAGTAAAAGCAGCATAGGCCCAAGTGTTTCTTGGTACAGATGAGAGTTGTAATCATTCCTTTTCATCGTTACAACTAAGTCTGCTCAGCTGCCCTTACAGTGAGTTTCATCTCTCTCTAATTCTTTTCTGAAGCTAGAAGTGAAAGTTCATTTGAAAATAATCAATGAATCACACACTATTGGCACTGGGTTAGTTGAGTGCTGCTGTGGGTGGCAGCTCAGCTGGCTTTCTATTGTAGTAAAGAGATTGAATTTTCAGTAAAACTGGCATCCTTGTAGGGCCCACGGTGAATTACGGCACCTGTGGGAAGTCAGACTTTCCTGGCAAGGAAAAATGAAAAGCAATTTTCAGTTAAGACTTTCCTTTCTCCAGCACCTGATGAATTCTGAAGCAAGTCTTCAAGTTTCTTTGTGCCAGACACCCACAAACACAGGGCTGCACAGCTGCAACCCTTCCTGAGTAATAGGTCAGTACAGCAGTACAGGGAGAGATAAGACGATTAAAGAAGCAGTGGTTACAGACACTCAGAGAATCACAGGATATTCTGAGTTGCAAGGCACCCATAAGTACCTTCAAGTCCAGCTCTAAAGTAAATGGCCCATAGAGGGATTGAATCCAAAACCTTGGCATTATTAGCACCAGGCTCAAACCAACTGAGCTAATCTCAGGGTCAGTTCAAACCACATTTCAAGAATATTTATTTTGGTTGTTTGGAGACTTGTCTTGTGAAGCAGGACACATCAGTAGCACTTCTAGACAAGAACTAGCCAGCTCCAGCATTTGTTTAACACTGGCAAATCCCCAGGTCCTATGGATTCCATCAGACACTTCTATCGATTCCTGCCATGCCCACACTAAACCCACCATTTTCCTCCTTTCAGTAACTCTTTCCACTCATTGCATTAACCACAATAAAGGACTATACTGTAATCACTACACCTGTATATTACACCTGCATTTAACCTGACAGAGGAGAGAGTCCAGAAGAAAATGAAAGAAAATCTAGCTCTAGGTTGGGACATATCTTTTCCTAAAAAAATGGGTCTTAAACTCTGTGTGAAGTTAATTGCCAATATTTTTTTTCTTTTTCTCCTGCTTCATCCCTGCAAGGTTGCTCTTTTACTTTTTCCTACAACTGACCTAAGCCTTGTCCTTTGCATGCCATAGTTGTGCAGTGTATGTGTCAATCAGCTGTACTGACATACATTTAGTCGCAAGTAATTATGTTTGGCCAGATAAAATTGTACAGTTAAACTTAATTATCATCAGATGTGTTTCAATATAGCCTTTCAACCTCTGAATTACCCAATACGCTCTCACTCACACTTTATCTCATTAATTGACTCAGTAAGTAACCCCAGACAACTATCTGTACTGTAGCCACAACGAGGAGCTGCGAAGATGCAGGGCCACGAGCTGGGCTGTGGCTTTGCCTCACAGCTTCAGAAGCCTGAAAGCCTGGCTTTTGAAAGGGCAGGCTTATGATCCTGAGTTACTGCAGTGCCTTAGGTATCACCTGTTCCCTCCCAGGTACAGCTCCATTGCAATGTGGAGATGGTTTTGTTTGCATTCCCATTTATGAGTCAGAGGAAGCTGGGGACAAGAAACAAGAGCTGAATACATTAATGCTCCCGTTCACGTGGGTGAAGAGAAGGCAGAGGAAGAGCTTTGCTCACAGCTTGACTTTTGGTTCCCAGAACAGTCCCAAGGACATTTGTCTGTGTGGAGACCATGGATCATTGCTGGTCTTGGAGCTTTTGTCCCAGAAGATCCCCTTGGATGGAAGGAGCAGGAAGATCCTTTGGAAAGAGAGGAGTCGGGCCACTGAGACCTTTTCTCTCTCAATGCAATTAAGTTCTTGCATTTTTTTTTTCTATATCTTTCAGCCACTTCTTTTCTAAACTTGCACTTCTTGTAGTAATGCTGCATCCCACTGAGGGGAAAAAAGGGAAAACTTTTACTGTTTATCTTGGAATCTGTGCTGAATTTATTAAAAAATCTATGATAAAATACTTCACCCAAGGACCTATTGCCATGATTTATTTAATATGGCTGAATAAAACTAGATATTCCAACACCAAATGCTATGAAGAAGAGATAATTCAGGAGGCATATGTTTTGATTATTAAAAAGATAATAAAGTGAAGGCAACAAATCTTCATAATTCAAAGTATACTAATGGCCAAATTTATGATCAACAATGAGCTCTCCATTTTGTGTGCCAAAGAAATGATTGTTAGATAGGATTACTACAGTAAATTCATATTGGGCGTTTCTTTCATCTCCATACCAAGAATGATTTAAAAATGAAGTCATGAAAATTCCCTGCCTTAGAGAAAACTTAAAATGATGAAGGTAACACATTTTTGAAGAGTGTTGGCCCAAAAGGCCTGGGAGAACAAGGTTTAAACTGAAGAGGTGGAAGAAGGGTGGGAGGAGGGGTGTGGAATGATATTGTCAATTAAACCCTGTGTGAGGGAATGAAAAATGACATCACCTGCATATTCCTGACACCCATGCCAACACACAGGGCTGATAAACACTGCAAATTACAGCTTGGTGAAGTGGGACACTTGAGGCTAGATTTAAAGGGACAGTTTCTCAGACATGCTATTTTAGATGGGGAAAAAGAGAACAATAAAACATCTTGGCTGTGTTGTATGTTTGATGCTTATCCAAAATGATTTTGCCTGGCTCCTGAAATATTAAGCTGTTTGCCTTAGAGGTGGTGATCATTTTCCCCATCCTCTGCTTATTACTTTCTTTCTCTCCCACAGTATGAAACTCCTTGAAGAAAATAACAAACAACAAAACCCAACACTTGGAATGCCTTACCTCACCTTCAAGAGACTTTTATAAATGGAAGGATTAGAGGTACGTAGAGAAATTAAGGACAGGAAGGAGAGGAAGACAGGCAATTATTTTATTCTGTATATTCTGTGTATATTCTGTTTATTCTGTGCCATGTCACATAAACTGCCAGGTGACCTCAAACTTGTGCTGTGCTCATGTTTCTCACTACAGACCAGTGATCTTCCTTGAGAAGATGAGGAAAAGTCTCCCTTGGAAGTCAGCAGGAGTTTAGAAAGCAATTACTGAGCCAACAAGCCTGTAGTTCATGGCTTGCCTTTGAGTCCCAACCAATAGAAGCATTTATAAACCTTAAACAATCTAAGCCTCTAGTATGGGGGATATCCACATCTGGCTTTCAGTGAGTGTGCTCAGACAGACCATCAGGGACAGGAGATGGGCATGGGGTAGCAGCTCCATGCTCAAACCTTACGATTGAGGTAACTAGCCTTGGACACCCATGAATTGTGCTGGGAATGCTGAACAGCAAGGCACCAGTGGGTGCCTGGATGTCAGATCTTTTCCCAGCTCTGTGGCCACTGCCAGTGAGGAACAGCAGGAGCAGGCCCAGTGCCATGCACAGGCTCTTGAAAATGTCAGTCCTCAGTTTTAGGGAGAAGGAAAAAAACTTAATTGCAGATAAAATGTAGTTTGTTCAGAAAGTGCTGGTTTCCAATATTAGAATAGGCTCCTTCTACTCCAGCAAAACCCCACTACAATAATAAAAATTTTAAAATTCCCTGTCTGCTGCTCAGAGTAGAGTTGTGAGTCAAGCGTGGGGTGAGCTTCTGCCCTGCAAACCTCTGGTTCAGGAGTGTGTGGTGCACCCTGGCTGGCTGGCAGCACCCAGGGGCAGCCCCTCTCTCAGCCCCTGTACCTCACACAGTCCTGCCCAAGGCCCCCTGCATGCCCACCACGCCTGGCTGGGTGTCCCCAGGCCGGGCAGGGCTCGCTGCTGCCCACCATCCCCAGCCCTCTGGCGATAAGATCTGACACAAAGTGCATTTGCAGCACCATATGCATGGTTATAGCTAAAGAAAAGCAATTTTCCCCTCAGGAGGTGAGTCCTCTGAGCTCCTTTGCACAGTAACCTCATTGAGCAGCTCCAGAAGCACAAGGTTACTGCACTTACTTAATATGCAACCCAGCACTGTGTATTTTCATACTTAATATGCAGATCTAATTGCTTGCCTGCATTTTGATTACCTTCCCTTCCTGGAATTTGCTCTTGTGTGGCTAATCCTAGTGAACTTCAAAGCATGAACTCAATGGCTTTTATTTTTTTATTTCTTCAGTTTGTGTCTGAGGCCAATGTCAAAACTCTTTGTAAGGACCCAGACTTACTTTTTTTTAGTTTAGAAAAAAAATAAAATATAAAGTCCCTTAGAAGTCAGTTGTCCTCTTTTTTTAACCTCAGGACCTTTACTAATACTGACCTGGAAGGTTACCCATTTGGTCTGGCCTTAATTAGCACTTCCACATTTTCTCCTGCCTGTATCCTCAGTCCTGCCTACTTAATACCAGCTTCAAGAATGGCTCATATGTAATTCCTTTTAAGAGAAAGGCTATTCTTCATTTCTGAGTGTAAATGCAAAGCAATTTGTCTAAGTACTTCTGTGTCTCAAACTGCTAAACCCAACCCACACAAATACATTTCCCTGTAAGTGCCCCCACTTCCCACACTCTCCCTCACTTTTCACATCTTTTCCCATTATCCACCTCACCAGCGATAAAATGCAATAAATTTGTTTGCTTCTTTTGATGTGGTGAGTGTCTACTTTAAATACCCCCTTGTTTAAAGATTCAAAAAAAAAATAATAAAAAGAAAAATAGCCACAGAACAAACTTATCTCCCTTTCCAAATATAAAATAAAAGCTGTTTTATTTTTAGGCTTTGCAGCAGCTCATGTGTCATTTTCATCATTTCTTTCTCTCTCGATGACTGAGAAGCAGTGAGAGGAGGCGAGAAAAACTTTTTTTTTTTTTTCCCCTGGAAAATACATATTCAGAGCTTTCCCTAACCTGATTTTCTTCTGTATTAAATCATCCATAGCCAAAGCTAAAATGAACCTCTATAATCTGACATATTTGTCAACTTTTTTGTAAAATGTGCATCGGTGATTAGACTAATATAAGAGCACCAGCAACGTGAATCATGGAGGCTGTAATTTTAGTGTTGTAAATCATTAGATTTGCAGCACATGGCAGCAAACTAAGGGAAGCAGGGCTTCCAGGGATGGTTGAGAGCAGGCTGTGAAGTAGGGCAATTTTGTCAGAAATGAGCCGTCCCTTTACCCCAAGAGCAAAGGGAAATAGTGCAAGAATCAATTTTAGGCAGTACTGGGCCCATTCATTATCTTGCATGAGTCACACAGGACCTGACTCCCGCTCAGTGGGACCAACAATGAGTTGTTCCACCAATTCCAAGGACAGCAGATCCAGCCATTAACTCTTTCAATTTCTTGGATCCTTCATGAATAAGAAAAGATTATTTTTTTCCCTTTTAGTTTCCTTTTTTTTTTCCTTTTTAGTTTAGTTTCCCTTTTACTCCCCTTCAACAGGGAGGTACCAATACCAGAGGAGCTTTGAGATCCTGCTCTTGAGACTTAATTTCCCCCAAATGACACCTAATACGTGGACAGCAGCATTTCTGGCAGGTATCAGCTCAGTGACCACAGGTGGTAATTCATTCTGATGTCTGGATGTCACTTCACATGAGGTTTTGGTAGCCAGGATATGCTGGTATAAACATCCAGCCGGGCTGCACAATTACAAACACAACATTCTGTGCCTTAAATATTTGACTTTTAGCTTAAAAATCCAGGAAAATAAAAAAGGTGGATGCTTAGTTCTTACTACCACAGCTGCTTTGCATCAAAAAGCCTTTCTGGTGTGTAAATACTGATTTTTTTCCAACATGTATTGACTGCCCTAGGAGAGGAAAGCATGAATACATCCAATAAACACCCTTGAAATCCATTCTTCTGTCCTCTCAGCTGTGGTGAAGAAGGTTATTCAGGGAACCTGCCAGCTGATGTACATTACAGTGTTGTTATTTGTCTTTTGGGACCCGTGGCTGTTGATTAGAAGTTCCAAGCATAACGAGCGAGGGCAGCTGCAGAAGGGCTGGCTGTGCTGTGCCCTGGGTTTGTGGCTGTGCTCCTGAACAGCAGCTCAAGATCTGGCACCACACACTGCTGTGAAGGGATGCTGCTGCTTTGCCCTGAGCTGTGTGCATCTCCTTTCAGTCCTAGCACCAAGCCTATTTGCTTGCCCTAGTAGTTAACCTGGATATTTGCTGTCTAATCCACAACACCAGATCCTGCTTCTGCCTTAGTCTTAGTCCCCAAAATGCAGCGTGAGCTGTCCCCAGGCTTGTTGCTTGAACCTTTGTCCCAGCTTGCCATCAGCCATACACAGCCCTGGTCCCCCTGTGTTGGACATGCACCACCTTCCATCACAATCCTACCCTGAAAAATAGAACTTTTCCTTTTTCTCTCAAAGACTGCCAATGTCTCCAGTGGAGGAGCTGGAATAAATACTTACTCTTCCAGCACACAGCTATCACTTAGAACTGGTGTTTCATCGGAATATTTCAAAGTCTGATAGATCTATTAATAGTAAAGAGTCAAGGCACCTAATTTCTGGGTACTCTAAAATTCAATTTCAAGTCTGTTTGATTGTCCAGGATTTCTATGGAGAATTATCCTGCATAAGTTTCTGCTAAGCTGTGTTTCTTTATCCTGATGTTATCAAGTTTGGTGCTTATTTGTTCAATGGATAATCTGGAATCTGCAGCAGAATGTCCTCATGACTGATGCAAGATCCAAAAGGATTGAGGAAAATGTCACTCCACCAAAATAAAACCTCCAACCCCCACAACAATCTCCTGAGATAAAAAAAACAAAAAGCAGAAGAGACAAAAGTGAGAAGTCTTGAAGGATTTTTTGCAGGACTCCAGTACTGGACACTTAGGAGTCACAACCATCCTTTAAGGATTAACTGCAATTAACCTCCAACCTTGTCAGCTATTGTAAGGGTTTTACTGCACCCTGGTCATCAGCCACAGCTGGTTGAGGCCCTGAAGCACAGGGCAGCACAGAAGCTACATTTAGCTGGTTTTAACTCACAGCAAGAGCATTAGGAGAGGAGTAGGTGCCCTACAGGTCTTTTATTCATATATTGAAGGAGGTAGTTTTCTTTCATTTGAGAAAAAGAGAACATGTGGCTGCATAAACGATGATGTCTAATAACATGCCCAATTATAATAGTAACCAGTCCCTGTAGGAGAATTCAGGTGTAATGTAACATTGCCTATCAGTTGTATTTCCCTTTGATTTTCACTATTTACCTATCCTCTTATAGAAAGTCTCATCACAATTAGAAATTTCAGTTCTCGTTCATTAGTGCTTAAAACAGTGCAGTGTTAATGGTAATTGGATAGAGCAAACAGATATCCAGCTTTAGAATGATAATTCCTTCTGTGTGCATTACCATTCTTTTCATAAGTACGGTATGGATCTTGTACATTATATCTGGTAAAAAAAAAAAAGAGGTAAAATAGAGAAAACATTGTTTCTGAAAGCTACACAATATCTAAAAAAATACAGCATTAAAAGTGAGAAATGCTGAGAGTGAACAAATGATTTTATAAATTTCTGCATCCCTGTGTGGTAGAATTCACTCGCTTATCACAGACTGAATTTGTTCCTTTGTTGTGCACTGCTCTGGACATAATGCTACAGAAACTGATAAAGATAAATGGTGATAAAGAAGTAGGAGCAAAGGTAGAAAAACTATGAAAGATGAGTTTTTATGTCCAAAATAGGGACATGACTTTTAAAGATATCAACACCAAATACAGATCAATAAAGGAGTAAATTAAACTTGAATTAGGTCCTGCAATGAATCAGTGGGACTTTGGTCATATTTAGCTAATTCCAGCCAGCCTGAGGAAGCTGGAACAGGGGTTTGTGTGAACAAGAATCTCCAAGGCAAACCAAGCTGCATGTACTCATGCCCTGTTTCTTAGCCAGAAAACCCATCCACAGGAAACAGTGTGCATTGGATCCTCTGGAAAAGCAGAAATCCAGCTGAACCACAGGGACTGTGGGACCAGAACCAGCTGGAAGAGATGCTGAAGTGTGGAATGATTTCCCCGAGGAGAAGACCTTTGCAAACCAGCAACCAGGGCTGTGTCAGGACTAAATCCAACTGCTTGTTCAAAGACTATGGAGGAGCCCTTGGCTATAACTGTGAAAATCCAAATTTCTCTGTTTTATTGTATGAACTCATTTTGTTTTTCTTCCAGGTGTTACTCAGGTACTATACACCCCTGAAATCGATGAGTATATTTCATTCATCCTGAAACTTCTCTACACTCAGCCCTCCCTTATAAATAATAGCTTGTTCCTCTGATCAAACACTACCATTGGAGCACATCCAATGGATCAAAATCCACACCTCTTGAGCAGGAACTCATGCCTTGGGAAGTCTTCTACCCATGCTAAGAAACATAGCTGTCTAAACAAACAGGCTAAATAGAATTCATTATTTTTTAGTAGAGTTTAATGCTCTTGTATTTAGCCATTTTTTCAAGTAAAATACCTCTCTCTACACTAATTTAATAACAGTAATTCCAGGTGTATATGAGGAACAGTGCAAAGTTCAGTGTCCAGAATGATTTTGATTTATGATTAATGTGAAAAATATATTTACCGTAGAGAGTTTCAAAGAACAGCATATATGGTGTTACATATATTAAAAAGAAAAGTAAAAAGAGGGAAGACTAGGGAGAGGTAGAGTTCTAAGCTTGTTCAAAGACAGAATTTTTAAATTGGATAATTTTAAAGCTTTTCTCTTTTTAAAAACAAAAATCCCTGATATTAATACTCTCCAGCTAAGGTGTTTCTTTAAATACGTTGTCTATATCACAATTTTCACAAACAAAAAAAGAAAAAGAGTAGCACAAAAGGCACTATTCTCCAGAAAAGATACTTCCATAAATTTTATGTATTTTCCACCCTGGACTTCCACTTCTGTCATACAATCTACAATCTCTTGATATGGAAAGGTGGAAGGAAAAACAACAATTCTTAAAAATACTTTCTTTGTTACAGTTTCAAATGAAATTAAATCTGGAGTTAGACAAGACATTCAACAAGGTTCAAAAGCAGATATTAGTCACAAAATACCCAGAGGACTGCTTTATTTTTAGTATCTATAGAGGCATCTCCAGGGCAGGAGCTCTTCATTCTTTCTCTCTGTTTCCTGACCTCTTGATTGGGAGAGTAATTTCTACCCATCAGGATGTTTTTAATGAGAAACATGAAAAACATCATTACTGTGAGAAAAATTGGGGCTTTTGGAAAAACACACAGTGATATTGTATTTAAAACTAAGTCTTTATAAAGACTTTGTTCTTCCAATTCATTAAACATCTCTATTCATAAGACCTAAAAAATTATAATTACCCCTGACATGCAATTTGAGTTGAAAATTGAAAATATAAGCTTTAAATTAAGACTACAGTAGAGGAAAGGTTCAGTAACAAACAGTGAGTTTATTAAAAAAAAAAGTTTTTACAATAAAAGTTACAGAAAAAATAAAATATTTCAGCAGAATTTTCAATAGTATTTTTTGACGAAGTTTTCTGTAAAAACCTGCACCAAATTTTATCTCCAAAACCCGGTAGTGTTAACCACTGATTGAGTCTTTATATCAATTAAATCCAAATTTCCCAGATTGCCTAAAAATATCAGTCATTAAACTCGATGTCAGCTAATGTAATTACATCCACAGAAACAGGGTTTTCTATTTATTTCTTTTTCACCTCCATTTTTATCCCTCTTAACCAGCAGTTTGGGTCCAGAAAGGGTAAGGACTCTAAAAACTGTACATGTAATTTCTAAGCTCTAAACAGGAAAATATACTCACAGTGCACATATCTGCATTTTTTCTCCCCTGTATGGAGAGTTTGGACTCCATTTGCAACACTTAGACTCCAAAACCCTCCTACCTCTTTCTCCTGGTAGGCATTAACAAATAGACTTTGATGCCATTGTTCCTCAGTGACTGAAGTGTGCAGTTCATTGACCTAATTTTTGAGGGCAAATTGCACACTGAGGCTCCTGGCTTTCCATGAGGATGACTACTTTTTTTTTCTTTTTTTTTCCTTTTTTTTAAAAAAAAAACTTGCCAAAATATTATTTCTATTTTTTAATGACCTTATAATGGGTTCAGCATACTCTGTTTCACATATTGAAGAGCAATGGCAAAATTACTTCACTGCTGCCCAGCATGTCTGATGCTATAGCAGTTAAATTAGCATTTTTTGGAAGTATTAAATACACCCATGGGTACAGTTGTACACATTCATACAAGTTATTAACATAAATATGAGAGAAATTATTGTAGTTGAGCTGACCTATGATCGAATTATCTGCTGGCAAGTCCCACCATATATCAAATAACTTGCTTTTATTCCTTAGCAAAATTGATGCTTGACAGAGGTGCAGTGGATAAAATATTGGAAGAGAAGTAACCAAAAATTCTCTGGCTCTACAAGAAGTAAAAATTGTAGTATTTTACAAAAATAGATTAAGAAAATATATAGCCTGGGAGAAAAAAACCCCAAACCACTATGATCTTGATAGATGCCAGTTAAAATTCATCTGATTCCCCCCACTTTCCCTCATAAATCAAAACTGAATACACAGATTCCAGGGACGAGGAGCAGGTGGTAAAACAGCATAAAAATCTCTTTTCTATACTTCCAGAGAGAACTAATTTCACATTGAAAAGAATGGGTCATTTTTACTGCTAGTTTAGCCACATGGCTCCCAGGTACCAATTTTGTGAAGTATTATCCATTTTTACTGTGGGTCATTTGCTTCCTCCACAGATCTCCTTGAGACTGACGGAACCAATACGCATGGATTTTTCCAGTTATGCTTCTGAGCGTATGATGATGATTGGGCAGCTTATCTTTCCTTTAATCTGCACAAGGCATGACAGAGAGTGCAGGAATTTTACCCTCTGTAAAACAAAACGCTTCTCCAGTCCCAACACCTGAAAGAGACACAGGCACTGATACCCTGTAAATTGCCCAGGTCCCACATTCCTCTAGGCCAGCTGTAACTGCTGAGCCAAACCTACCAGGCACAGGTAGCCCAGAAATAGATGTACATAGGAGGAGATTTGCTATAGAAAAGCTGATAGCTTGGGTTCACTTGAGAATAAGGGCCTTCTGTTTGAACAGAAAACCTCTTTCCCTTATTAACCTCCATACTTCTTCATCTTCTGCCCCAATTACATAAAATCATCTGATTTTCTTAATTTTTTATTATCTGCTCTAAATCTTAAGGCACATGTCTCAAGTCAAAACACAATGATATCAAGACTAGCAAGTCACATACCCCTGAGAGCCAAGAGGGGGAATGTCACCGAGTGTCACCGAGACCCTGGACTATGCAGCGACACAAGAGCCCCCATGCCACTGCCACAGAAGGCCCCTGGAGACAGTCCAAAACAGAAACCTCAGCTGCATTAAGACTTCCAGTTTTCCTGCATTTCTATTTATGTATGTTAAGAGAGCATGGGATGGCTGCTGAGACATTTGCTGAGCTATTGCCAAGGCAGGGCTGTGCAATCCTGGGACCAAGGGCAGGTCTGAGTTGAATTCTCCTTGCTCAAGGAAGGTGATGTTCAATCCTCAGACATGGGAAGGGAAAAGCATCACGACAAAACACCCCAAGAGAGAGCAAAGCAAAGCAGTGCAAGACTGAGCAAGCATTCAGTTTCCATGATCAGTGTGTTCAATCACACTGCACTGGAGAATTAAATAGTGTTCAGGAGGCTGAGTGCACCGAATAGAAATTCATATCAAGCTCATTCTACGGTATCAGACATGGTTTGTCACCACGCAAGGAAATGTATTTGAGCTACATGAAGGCTGATGCCTTATGTTTTTTAATAAAGTTGAGGACAGATTACAAACCTTTGCCTTCAGCCCCAGCAGTGGATGGAAGCTATTTCCTTTGACATACTGAATAACTCGCCTTTTTTGAAGTTACAATAAGATAATGTATAAAGCTTTGAATACCACATAATGTGAAGTGGTAAGCTGTTAAACTACAGCATCTAAAAGAAAATACTGTTGGGTGTAAAAAAGATAGGACACTAGAGAAAAATAGACCAGCAGAATTAAATCCAAAATGACCATGTGGTACCAGTCTAAAGGGAAGAGCTGACTGGTGTTTGCTCCTTTAATTATGGTTTCTTGGAAAGTTCTAACATTTTAATGCAGTGCTCCTGGTTCCTATCTATGTGCTAGAAAACAAAAAACAAAAAAAAAAAGAAACAAAATTAAAAAAGCAAACCCTTCCAGAGCTGCTAAAGCAAGGCCTGCTTTCTCCTGGCCATGCTCCTGAGCCATCAGGTCCCTTCCCCTCACCGATGGCCCAGCCCAGCCCAGGCTGGCCCAGGCACAGGGCAGTGACCCATCTCCCTCCTTTCTCAAGGGCAGCCAGCAGCCAGGAGGGTGCTGCAGGGCTTCAGCTGCACAGCATGGGCAGCATCCTTCAAGGAACCCACTCTGGAGCACCCTGCCTCTCCCCAGTAGATGTGGAAGACAAGCTAGGGCAGGCATCAGGAACCCAGCTACTGACCCAGAGAAGGGAGTGAAAGATTTTTGTCTCCAGGAAGTTCAGAAGTTCACATCAGTATTGGAATAAAGGCAGGAAGGTTGTAGGCGTCATAGGAATTTTATGACATAGTTACTGACAAAAATCTACTAATCCCATGAGGCACCCAGTATTTTGAGATCTTTGGTATAAGTTATAGCCAGTCTGTCTAAAACCCACAAAGCTTAGAGGCACAAGTCCCTTATGGGGCATCTGTTTTGTTTTGGGGTTTTTCTTTTTTACTACTGCACATGATTTAATTTAATTTCCTAATTTCAGCCAGTGTTGATGCTCTCTTAAGAGAGCTTTTGAATACTGTAAAGAAAGACTTTGCAGGAGCAGCTTTCAGAAAGCCATTTAAAGATCTTTATTTATCTCAATCGAGCTGGCATCCTCCCACCACAAAGCTTTCCAAACACAAACGTGCATTTTTATGATGTCTCAGAAGAGGCATGTCTGCCTTCAGGACTGGTTCCTTGCAGCACTGAGGAGGCTGTACAGCAGATGTTGGGAACTAAATCAAGCCAGTTGATTCCTGTGCAGTGTCATGGCTGTAAAATCCTCCACAAGGAACAATGTGGAAAGCAATTGTGTTTGTGCATTCATCATGCATGCCATGACAAATGACAGCTTTATGGTTAAATGCACTTGAATGGAAGGTTAAGGTTCATTTCTCTCCTCTGCCCTAGACTTCATATATCACCTCAGGTAAAACTAGGAGTCAAATAATACCTTAAACAGCAGATTTACTTTCCCCCACTTTGTATTTTCAAGTATATATATTCTTCCCAACCTTGTCTCTCTAGGTTAGGCAGGTCTGCCTGGAGGTTTGCTTGGGGCTTGGAGCAAGGGGAAGCCGCAGGTCAGGCAGGGACCCTGGCAGCTGTAGTGAGAGCAAAACCAACATAGAGCAGGCAGTACCTGAGCTGAGGCCAGCCCCAGTGAAGACAGTGCTGTCCCTTTCTGGTGCTGAGCACTTCCCTGGGTCAGCTCGCAGCTGCAGAGAGCTCTTACAAGAAACCAGGCCCTTATGCTTTTTTAGAATTATATCAGAACTAAGATTTAATTGAGGCACTGACAGTTCCTATGGCATTAGACAGATAACAGACAGATTTTATTTTCTTGTTTAAATGTGTGAGTTTCAAAATACTCATAAATCTGTGAGAAGTACACATATTCTGTGCATGCAATGAGGAATGCAATGGCCAATAAGTTTGTTAAGATTAAATTAACTGAAACAGAAAAATCATTAAACCAAAAAGCTTCTGTCATTCTTGAAATAAACCCAAAGGTAAGATTATTTATGAAACTGATGAACCTTTATGAAACTTAATATGAACTTGTATGAAAAACAGAAGGCAGTGAAAAGATAGGGATTTTTGCCAGCTGACCGTTTAGCACTTTGAGAAAGAAGTTGTTTCTGTCTCCTCTCCATTATATTTGCATGTTATGAACAAATGTATTTCTTAGGTGCAGAGGTTCATCAGTTCCTTATTCAGTCATGTTCATATAGCCCTCAAAAAACTGAAGAACTGTGCATGTTAAGTACATGAAGATTTCTAGGATGAGTGACATTTCATGGAGCTGCTCATTCCTCTATGGATAAAATAAATTCTGAATTTAATTTTTTTTCTAGCATGGTGAAATAAGTTGGATGCTGGTTAATGATTACACAGAGGCTGGGATCCAACAGCATTTTGGGCATGATGGAAGCTGTAGAATGCAGAGATACTGCACAGGATTTGTAGCTTGTGAAAAGAGAGTTTTGTACAGTTTTTTACATTTTGCCCTGTGTACTAAAAGAAAGGATTTCGTTAATAGGCTGGTGGGTATTCTTTAAATGGATAGCACTGTACTTTGAAAGTACAGTAAAATCTACTTAAGTGGATTGAAACTATGCTCTCTCTCCCTTGTACTCCCATCCCGGAGAGGTGTGTCAGAGGCCTTGTGTGCTCATTCTACATGAACAACAGTCAGGCAGATTTTGCTGCTCTGCTTCCAACAGTTAACCAAAAGCCACATTTCTCCACTAGTAATAGCAGCTACAGTTTGGCATATTGTAGAGGAATCAGAGAGGGACAAAAATCACACTCCAGGAAAGCACAGCACTGTCTTCAACTTACAGTACTTACCACAAGAATAATAATAGAATATATGTCAAATGGAGATATAATTCAGGCAAAAAGAAAACTGTATTGGCTAGAAAAGATTGTAAGAAGCAAGCTGGGCATTGATTATCTGTGTCACAAACAGCTTAGAGGAGGAGAGTCCTGAGTCAGCATTCCCCATCTTTATCTCTCTGCTAAATTCCCTTAGTAGTGTAATAGAAAAATTCCTGGGTGGCTCATACCCCATCTCAGCCTGTGTTTCCATTTCTCCTTTTTTTAGCTTTTGTTTGTTTGTTTGTTGTTTGATTGTGTTTGGTTATTTTTCCCCTCTCTAATTTTTTCTTTATATCTGTTTTACTTTTCTCTCATGCTTTCATTCCTCTTTCTCCATCTCCTCTCTCGTACATTTATTTTCTTGTTGGCAGTTCTCTTACTCCCTTTCCCAATGTATCTAGTTTTCCAGGTATTTTCACCTCTCCTGTGTTTTTTCCAGAGGTTCTGGAGATGTACACAGTGCTGCTAAAGCTCTGGGCTGAGCTGCTTCTTGCTAGGAACAGGAAAAGGCTGAAGAGAGCAGGAGCAGCTGCCTGGATTCTGAGCCTCTGAGCCTCTCCTTATCAGCTGTTTGTGCAGGAGAGTGCCCTGGGGTGAGGAGGAGTGCAGAGTTCACTGGATGAGGGGGGAGGATGTTGGAAGTCCACACTGAGACCCAGACCCAGATCCAAAAGCTTCTCACAAACATAAACTGTGAAATATCCAGGAGTGGTCTCCTGGTAAAAGAAGGCAGTAGTAGCCAGGTTTGGGAATTTGGAGCATTTGGAACATTTTTCAGACATGCTGCTCCTTCAGGCTAATTATTTCACATTTTTCATCCAGAGATGAAGGTCATTTGATGCATTGAGCTATCATCCAGGGGCCCAGAGGCTTTGGAGTGACAATTGCCCATTATGAACATCAGCTGTGGTTCTTCCCAATTATGCTAAGAGATCTTACAGCCCTAAGAGAGATCTAAGGAAACAAAACTTGCCAGATTGTAGGGAATTGTATCATTCAGAGGCTCTGGCAGGCACCAGCTGGATCAGCCATCGTGCAGTGGAGCTCCCACAATCCAGGATTAATCAGCTGGAGCTCAGCCCCTAGAAAACCCCTGCAAAGCAGAAATTGCCAACCAACTTCTCCTTCAGCCCATCAATATCTCTGAGGCTTTAAGAGTTATTTTGCTTTAATAAAAATGCAAAGCTATTAATAGAAATCTCCACATGGAAATTTTTTGTGCTGATTCCATTTCCTAATCCAACAGCTTTACAGAGTCATAAAAAAAGCAGGTATATCGTGATCAAAATATTGGATTTTTCAGAACAGAAAAGATACAAAATGTAGGAAGACATTTGTCCATTGAGGCTAATCAAAGAGCCAAAAAAAATTAGTCTTCCATCAGCCTTCAAGGCTTTTGGAAAAGCCATTCCTGTGGCCAGAGAAGCAGTGTGAATGTGGCTGTCTATTTGCATCAGTTCTGGTGTTCTCAAGGTGGCCCTCAGAATACAGTGATACAGAAAATCCCTGTATCACCATCCACTGGCTGCTCACAGCTCTGTTGTGACAGGCTGTCACAACAACAGGTGAAGAAAAATATTCAGTACATGGTTTACTGATCTGCAGTGAAATGGTTAATTTTTGTAAGTTTCACTGCACATTCATTACAAGGCAATTTGACTGGAAATTTAATAGGATTATTTTTGACTGCTGAGGTTAATGGTATTACCTGTTTGGCTTTTACAAAATCTCCATAATTTAGCAATATTTATCTAAGTCACCATAAAAGTATAGCAATTACAGACAGCTGGTTACAGGAGGAAATGAAACAAATTAAACCAAACCCATGCTCTTAGGAAAATACAAATGCCAAATAAAGTATATTAGGCTAACAGTTTAAATAATCCAATTTAACACTAATGAATATACTTTAGACCTAAGTTCTGCTTGATTTTCTATATGAGTGTGCAGAGGAAAACATCAGTGAAGAGGCAGAGAGCCTGGGCCCAGCAGGGATACCAAGGGAATGCGCAGCTTGGACACCTGTAACTTTCCATATTTATTTCACATATTCCTAATAGCTTTTCACTAGAGTATAGAGGCACAGGTTTTGTCCTGGAGAATTGCTATGGGACAGCATTTATAATAGAAAAATATATAGAGCAACAAATGGTTTTGATGATAATATTTCTAATCGGTTTCTGGTTTACACAGAGTTAGAGGCTACTTAACTCAGAGGTTTGCACCCCTCTCTCACGGCTGCATCTCTGTTTGAAAGTGATGATTCAGAAAATCCTTTTTCATTACAAAGTCATTATTTAGATGGAGGTTCCAGCTAAGGCTTTTGCCTTTTATTTGTCCCTTCATTTTCTTCTGATACGGGCAGGCCAATTGAATAGAATACTTAGAGGTTTTACATAGTGGTGCCACTTGGTGAATTTTACTCAATGGCTGTTCAGACAATGTGCAATGCATATAAATCTTCCATTCCCACAAAAAGAATTGAAAGAAAATGAAATTTCTTTTCAAGGTTTGAGAGCTTTGTTTCACAGTACAGCACACGTGTACGGTATGTGGCCAGGAAACAAAGAGAATTGTTACATGGCATACATCAAAATATGATAACAGCTGTTCCAAAAAGCAAAATAACTGAATATGACTATCACCCACAAAGGATGATGATGCTGTAACTTTCAAGTAAGATGTAATTCCCAAAGATCTTTGACTCTTCTTGTTGCATGCAAATGTTTTATGCCTTCTTCTATATTTTCATGTAGCTATGACACTCTTCATCTCTTGCTGTTTATATCTCAGATGGGTACTGTTGCCCTGAAAACTCAGCTTCTGAGCTTGCTAACATAGTTTTCTAAAGACTTTCCCAGGACAGTAACTGTAAACATAGATATGTGTACATTCTTTCTGTTACATGTCTTGTGATGGACATCTCTCATGGCCAGTGCAGTGAGAAAGTGTTATCCTGACCATCCAATCCCTGCCTGTGGTCAGGAGCCTATAAATCCTGGAGGGAAAAATAAACCTCTCTCTTTCCTTCACCACACCTCGACCTGTGTCCGTGTGATCTATTCATCTTCAGCAGCAACAGGGTACCTGAGATTTTATAAATGTAAAAGATCTATTTGGATCCGTGCTAGAAGAATGCCCTCACAGGAGGGCCTACAAGAAAAGGAAGCTGATAGAAAAGGTCCTTCATACAGAGGCCCACGATGATTGTCAATGTGTGAAACCATTCCAGTATTCCCCTTTGTACACGGAATTTTACAGACATCAGTAGAGCAGGTCACTCAAGTAATGTTCATGAAGAAGCTTCTACTGTAAGCACCTTTGATTCAGAGCCTCGTGAGTCCAGGTCTCCTGAGGACTTCTGGCAGACTTACAACTGAGAAAAGTTCTGTGTGTTGACTTGTTGGGGAAAAAACCCAAAACAAACCCATGTATTTATATTGCTGCATAAATGTTAATAAAAATATGCTCAGTGCTAGAGCTATGACACTTGGAGTATTCCTAGGGTGCAACAGCACAAGGAAAAGAGTAGTAATCCTTAATTGTAGGGATATTTGTTATTTCCTATCTCAAGATTGTACATCCAGGGCTCATTCTATAACTGAACTAGAGACAAAGATGAAGTTTCCCTTATTTAGGCTAAATTAAAAAACAATTATTTAAAAATCAGACTAAATTTAAGATTAAGGAAAGAAATTTATTCCTTATAACTGTTTTTTTAAGAACTGCTTTATCAAGAGATTTGATATACTTCATAATTTTGAAGAAGGAATACCAATACAAAAAGTCCTGTGCCTAGACTTATGCCTGAGAAAAAATAATACCTGTATGCTGGCAAGTGCTCCAGGGCTGGGTCTGTGGGACTTTCCTGGCTAGTGCCAAGCTGGAAGAGCATCCTCTCCTCTTCCTGCTGGAATTTGAGCAGTGAGAAGAAGGAGAAGGGTAAGACAGGAAAGTTCATGTCTGGAAGGGAGAGACACTCATTAAGTTCAAGTGGGTCCTGGGAGACACAGAAAGTGTTCCTTGATCAGACAAAGGGACAATGGAAAGTACAGAGAGTGAAATGCAAAGCCAGGAAAGAGTAAACCTGTGTTAGCATTCCAGTTCATACTGTCCTTGCACCTCTGCAAATCCCTGTGTTTTGGTTTCCAGCAGTGAGCAGGACATGCAAACTGGGCCCTTTTCAGATGAAGTTAAACTGAAATGTGTGCTCTGCTTGCTCCCCACAGGACCAGGCTAGAAGCTGTCCAAAGCAAAATCTCCTAAAATGTGCACAGGGTGGATTTCAACTACCAGCTGCATGCCAGCTCCTATCATCTTCAGACCTGCCCCTTTGGGCTGCACTCATTTGCTAGCTTCAGCATAGTCCCAGAGACCAGGACTTCTTGGGATACAGGAATGGGAGGATGCTCAAGGTCGACAGTCTGGGACTTTGCTGACTAAGAAACCTGGAAGGGTAATGTCTGGTGAAGCATCAAAATAACAACACAGAGGCTTGATACCTCTTCAGCCAGTGGAAAATATTAAAATGTAGTAGAGGAACTGGAGTGAAAGGAAGGAGCTGATGACCTGGCACAAAGGTGAAGAGGGAGAGGGAGGGGAAGGCTGAAACAAAAAAGAACTCAGATGTTGTAGCTTGAAACTCTGCTTATGTTTTACACCATAGCAAGTGCTTTATCAAACATTTCCTTTAATGCCAAAGCAAAATATCATCTCTCTCCAAAAGCTCTTGCCCTATAATGGGTCTGTTTAAAGCATTTTTGAAATCATGTTAAAAATGCTTAAGGTTTCCCTGTGACCAAATTAAAGCGTAGGGAGTTAGACTCATGGTCTATAAGAATTCTGGTTAGCATGCATATTTTATCACAGTTGTCTTAATAAAAAGGTGTGTGTGATGTCATTACTAATGTGTCATTATCTAAGTACTTGCTTTTTCAATAGTGATAGGTCCCAGGTTTGTGATGTGCTCCTGAGAGTTAAACAGAGAATAAATATTCCAGTTCTTACCTGCTGCCCATCCAGTTTGAGTTGGAAGCAGTAAATGGTCTCATGGATGTATCTGATTTGATTTGCACTGCTGAGGAAGTAAATCCTATGAGAGGGAAAAATAAGCAAAAAAGATCCGCTACTTTCTTTTCATTCAGTCAATGTTATTCCATGTTGGGTGAGAATATACCGTGCCATAACTTCAATTTAACTACCTTCCTCAGTTTTTCTGCTCTGAAAAGCAGAAAAATGTTAGATTTAGCAGATTTAGATCCAAGGTCCTAAAAGTGGTTCCAGGTCTGCAATGTCATGTCTGAATATTACTTGACTGAGTAACAGGATAATGGGATACTTCCCCCATGTCTTGGAATGAACAAGGAAACTAATTAGCTCACAGGCATCAGCTGAGAAAAGACAGAGCAAGTTGGACAGCACTCCAGCAGAGATGCACAGGAGGAGGAGGTGCAGCACCAAGCACATCAGGAGGACAGCAGTGTTTGAGAGGTTTAGTTCAACCAGCTGACAAGTTAAAGGTTTCAGGACCATGGACGGAGATAAACTGGGACAGAAGCGTTCAGCGTAGCAGGTGCTGGAGATCTGCTTTGGTCACTGGTGATTCCAGGAGAAGCTGAACTCAGGCCATGGGCTCCTGACAAGGCAGAGCTCAGCCTGCCTGGCCCCAGCAGACTGTGGCTGATCCCAGACTGCAGAGCTGCTGCTGGGTAACCGAGGGAGGAGCAGCGGGATCAGGCACACATCAGGACCCAAGGAGTAACACCCCTGTGGTTCTCTGTCTGATGACAGCTCCATCCATCACATCCCATCAGTCTGTTATTGCCTAGAGGTCTTGATTCAATAAGGCAGTAAAGGAAAAAGCCAGGGTTCCTTAGTCTCTGCACTACTGCTGGTAGTGGTGCAAATGGAAAGGATTTCTTTACATAATTAGGGTATTTTCTGAAAAGTTCCCAAAAATCAAGAGTTCTGCATGCAAGAGCAACTGAACTCATGTATTGTTCCCACAGCTAATCTTTACAGACTCCCAGATAGGCAGATTTCTATCAAGGACTGGATAAGAATTCACATAGTCAAATTTCAAACCTTTTTTTAAGTACTTTGATGTCAGCCATTGGGGACTGGTCTCCACTCTCTCCATTTTCCCCACAGAAATATGGCTTTGAATCTCACAGTCCCAGCTGTTGGGCTCGAGACCTTGCACTCTGCTCAGCTGCCTGCCTCAGTTTAGGAACTGAGGAATGTTCCTCACTCAACAGCAGTGAGGAAAGCTCTCCTCCTGGGAGGATTCATGATAGGAGAACCTCTCTACAGGACATCTGAGTATATCTTTACCCCAGTCAAAACCCAGGATTAGTTACTGTTATGTTGCAATACTGTAACGTGTAAAAAGAAATAACATATAAAATCTTATACAAGCAAAATAAAGAAAAAGAAAAACTTACCAAAAATACAGAGGCAATATTTACATGACTCATCATCCTGAAACTGTAAGAATGCCATGCCCACCAGAACCCTAGAAATATCAAGAAAAATAATATCATTTGTGTTTGTTTACCAAGCAGCTTAGATTTATTCAGTTACAGGGATTTTTTTTTCCTTTTTCATAAAGAGCACATTAAGGGAGGAGCATATTCACAGTGTGCTGTTACAACATTCACCCTAATAGGGCAAAGGAAGCTACAGTAAATTGATTAGGGAATTCACCAGTCAGTGCTTCCCTCAAGTGTTGCATCCATCTTTTACTGATTAATAATGAAGCATTAATGAAAATGTTTCTGTGCCTCCATGCTCCCACCAATTAAATGTGGAGCAGAAAAAAAAACATACAGCCTTTGGAAATTTTTATTTGTCTCACTTGCCAGACAAGCAGTAGAGTAATTCTTTACTGGGAATATTGGTTAAACAAGATCTGCATTTAGGGGTTTCAGAATGGTAAAGATGGATTCTTAAGCTGACATTTAAGAATCACTGACTCTCAAATACCACATTAGCAATCAAGAAATCAACAATGTTTAGAAGAAATATAATTAGCTCAGCATGCTCTGCTTGAAACCAACACTGTAGCTATCAGCTACACCAAGTGCCATGAGAAAAGAAATGGGGAATTTGTTTTCTATTGAAATACATTATATTTTACTTTATTAAGGCCATGAGAGCTTGAGACATTAATATTTCTGAGAAACTGCTAGAGCCAGCTTAGATCAGGGTGGATTTTTCTCCATTAACTGAGCGAATTCTGGGAAAGCAATCTGTCTTTCTCTTGCTTGGTCTGTACTAAATGCATTGCCATGACACTGGGAGAGACAGCCAGGCGAGATGTATGCGAGATTATTAATGTGTTTTCATTTCATTTATGTACGGAAGTTACTGAGATTGTGTTTGAGACGTAATTGCATTAGGCTTTATCTAAATTGACCTTCTTATTCTAGATTTAAGTGGGGAGGATGTCAAGCAAACAGGCCACAAAAGCCAGTATTTCTGGATACAGGTGGCAAAGCTTACAGGGAGAGAGAAGTAGGGAGAGAGGAGTAGTTGGAATCAAAGTGGTAAATATTCACTCAAGCCCAGTCAACATTAGTAAGGCTTTAATGTGACCACTACTTTGAAACATGTTTGAGTGTGTGGTGGTCTCAGATCACTGCAGGATTGAAAGCTGCCTGGATTTCTTGGCAAAGAAGGTGTGGACTAAATTCTAAATGCTTTTTGGAATTGAACTGGACACACAAAGCTGATCACTCCAGTATATAATGTAGGGTGACCATTAGCTCCTACTGTACTTCTCCAAGCAAAAAGAGGCTTTAAGTTCCCCACTGTCTACCACTTTAGCACTTCTCACACGCATCTTTAGCGCATTTGGAATTGGAGAGAGAGAGCTAAAGCATGAAATCACACTTCCTTAACTTGCTCAGTGCCAACACCACACTTTTCTCAGTAGGGAGTAAGGAAGTCACACCCTTCATGCCCTTGGACCTCCCCAGCACTAAAGGCTCTGTCCTTGCAAAAACCACAGGGTGCAGTTCCCCAGGGGAAACAGGTCACCCATCACTTGCTGACAAAGCCCCACTTCAGCCAACAGGTACTGAGAGAGTGAGAAGTCTGTTGATAAAAATTTCATGGGACCGGAGACTGACAAAGAGTTTTCTAAAATAGGCAAGAAATGTGAAAAGCTGGGTTGGAGGAGAGTGAAAGAAACAGGAAATATGCATTTTTAGGAGGGCAGGGACAGAAGTTGCAGTGAGTGCTGTGGTGCTCAGACTGAGAGACAGTGTTCCTAGGTGCCCTGGTCAGACAAATAGCAAAGCATTAGTTTTAAAACTCTGCTCTGAAATGTCACCTTCATCTCCATTGATCTCTATTACCAAGCAGGTTCTTCACTGTCACTTGTGACAAAAGGCATTAGTCAATGAAAAGCTCTAAATAACTTGAGGAAGACAAGAAAGCTCTTGTCTCTTAGCCACACAAAATAACATTAGAAAAAAGGCTAAAAAAGTAGGGCACTGAAAAAAAGCATCTTGTACTGAAACTAAGAATTGAAATATTCTATTCTAATCCTGTCACATTTATCAAAAATATTTGGTGGTAGGGCTATTTTTTTCTCCTCTAGAAAAGGATGTTTCTGTCAATAAGGAAATTGCCTAGTGAAATGTTCTTAGCATGTAATCCCAATACTACATCAACTGCTGCACCAACCAGGACAACTGGTACCACAAATCTACTGCAAGACTCAGAGTTATCCAAGATGTCCCAAGGCTGAAGATGCATTTGAAGCACTGAGCCATCTCCTCCAAAGCACGGAGAAAGAGCTGGTGGCAGGCAGATGGTGACAATCCAGGCTTCCTCTTTGCACTGTGTGTCCTCTGTTCCCTCTTACTGAAACACAAGTACCACGCTCCCTGGCATCTCTGCTGCTGCAGGACAAGATATTCTCCCAGCATGAAACCAGCAGGATGTGCTGCTCCTCTGTGTGCCTATGAGCACAACCTTGATTTTAAGATAAGCATCTCTCTGGCTTGTGCCTCAAGCTGCATGTGCTTCTCTATTTCCAATCCAAGCGTGCATCCACCATTCATAGAACAGACAAAAATTGTGTTTTGGGTGAGACCAGGTCAAAGGCTTGCTCACAAATCACACCCTGGAGCTCTGAGCTTGGGAAATGTGATGGTGTGTGGTGGCACAGCCGCTTACAGTGGGGCAGAGGGCACTGTTTAAATTTATCCAAATTGTAAAGTTAGTGCTCTGTTTTCCTGCTCTAATAGTCTGTTGCAATATTTGTTCTCTGAGCAGCAGACCTGTTGCTCAAGATAGGCAGTTTTGTGCTTGGTGTTCAGTCCAACAAACACTGTCAGCAGGACCAGGGTTGAGTCAGTTGTGATGTCCAAGTGCTTTTGTCCATGTGCCTGCAGTCAGCCTCCCCCAGGCTGTGCTCCTCCAGCCACATTAGCTGGGGACTACCTGTCTGCCATTGTGCAGACCATGCCACCATTTGGGGGCATATAAAGTGGAAAAAGTTTTAGCAGAGCAGTTGTCCATGAGGACAGGTAGGTGGGTTTAGGCAATGATTTGGAAAGCTGGTTGCAGCAATTCCTGTGATCATTTTGGACAGGCAGAGCTACATTGGAAAAAAACCAAAACAACAGCCAAACCAAAAAAAACCCACAATCAGTTTTGGAGACATTTTTGTCATTGCTTTAGGTCTGTGTGATGAGCTGAGAGCAATGGCCCTGCTGTAACCACTAACATATCCATGAACTGCCATCACATCCATCTGTCAGAGCTTGGTATTTCAGAAGCTGTCACCAGAGAGGAGTTTCCAGGGAAATGATGTTTCCTGTTCTTCCCTTAAATCTTAGACTGAAGGCAGACGAAGGTGGCTGTAAATCCTCCTGGTGCTGTCCAGTCAGAGGGACATCTCCACAGAGCTGAAGGCTGAGGCACAGTTCAAAGCAAACCTTTCTGTGACACAGCCCCGAGACTGATTTGCTCTGCTGACACATCCTTCATAGCAAAGAAGAGAAATGCAAGCAAGAAGAAGATGTTTTGAGGGAGGGGTGTGCATGTGCTGGCTCCACATCACCCAGTGGGATGCAAAGGGAAGGTCTGGGCTCCCTGAGGTCTCCCCAGAGTCACCACTCTGCCCTACAGCTTTTTTCAGATCACTCCTGTGCCCCCATACTCTGCAGCATAAGTGTTGAACTACTGCTTTTGTTCCTTGTTTTCCATAAATATTGCAGTAATTAGCTGGATTTAATTACAGTTATCATGAAATAACAAGCATTAATCAGATTCTAGTAGCAGCTGTATTTTGCACTTTTGAAAGCAAGAAACTATTTTAAAACTATTTCATTAAAAGTATAAAATTATTTTAAAATCAAAGCAAAAAGCATTCTATATATAGAGTGGCATTATTCCAGTGCACACAAACACCTCAAAATAAAAATGAAAAGGCCATCTTGGTTGTATGAAGAACATCTTACAGGGACAAAAACCAAAGAAGCATTTAGCTGGACAGTGCACTGGACCTAAAAGTGACACAGAGAGAGCAACATAAAAACAGTTTTCTCATCTCTTCTATTTAGGCTGCTGACATGTACTTTCTGTAGAGATGCCCATCTAATTACAGCATCGTAAAGTTCTTTAAATGTGCATAAATTGCTCTAATTCACACATCAGCTCCTCCTTTGCATTGCAAGAAGCATGTCAGTGCAATGCGGATCAAGCCCTTTATAGATAAAAAGCAGTTTGCATTTGAGATCCTCTGCTCATTAGTTTTCCATTTTCCCTCCTCCTCGTGTAATGTGGGATCCATCTGGGATCAGACATAAAAGCGCAGAAGTGCTGTGGGAGGTTCCCACCTGCAGACCCCTGAGGACGGGGGGCAGGACAAGGTGTCTCCAGGGAGCTTCAGGGAAGTGCCTGCACATGATGGCTCTCAGCATGGTTTGTTGCCTGTCTCCTGCACAGCTTTGGGGTTCTGCACCCGTGGGATTCTCCTGGGAGGTTTTTGTACGCATTAAATTACAGATGTGTGAATGAGTCCTGATTTAGGCTCAAAATTAAGATACTGCAAACTGCACAGCATGTGCAGCATCAGCTATTCATTGTTATTCACAAGAATTAGGATTTAGATCCCATTTTTTGCCTTCTAAACCTTATTACCTCATCTTAAACGAGCACCCTTTCCAAGCTGAAGGTATCATGGTTATAATACAACTATTGCTACTCATTATTAGAAAATGTGTTTTCTAATTATGATTAGAAAATGCTACACAGACAGTGCAGCAGTTCCAGAAAGATCTGTAATATCATGCAATGACCTGGGCAAATACCTCACAGGCAGTGGGAGCACATGGCCACTGTACCCTACACATCACCCCAGCTGGCTGCCCCTCACCCACAGTACAAGCCCACGGAGCACAGCAGCCCGCAGGAATTCTCACTGTGCACACACAGGACAGCCTGCCCCTCTGCTTGTCCACAGGCAGAGGACAGACCACAGGATTGCAGGAGCATTTTAACAACTCCTTGATTCCCCTGCAAGCTGAAGTGTCCTATAAAATGTGTCAAGGCAGGCTTGCAGTGCTTTACGGACAGGCGGTCTGGGGCATGAGGCCAGGGGAAGTTACGGCTTTGCATAACTCTGAAGTTGTAAAACAGCTTACACAGATTGCTATTTTAATACTGGTACTTTTGACTCTCATCCTGCCTTTGAAAGCAATCCTGCTGCTTTCTAGAGCTTCTTGGGAGAAGCATCCCAAGTTGTAACATATTTCATAAGTGCAGAGATATTAAAATGTGAAGCATCAAGTCCCTTCTTATCCCAGGTGAAGAAACTTCCTGTGATTCTTCACTACAATGACACCCAAAGAGAAATACTTATCATTATCAGACGAATACCTTGAAGCAACATAAGCAATATAAACTCCCTTCTCCCCCTTCCAAGTTAGAAGTTAAAGTTTAAATCATAGTTGAGGAGCTCATATAATATATTTATTCCTCCAGGCCACACACTTGCATTAATAGTTTTCCATTTCTAACTCCTGACACACTGTGGAGAGCACTTTGCACTGGTTATTTCCTCCCTTTCTTGACAAATGAGCCCACCCCTTAAAGATAAGTTTGAGACACAGTCCTGTCTTCCCAAAATCCAGTTATTAGCTTCTATGCATATTTCTTAGAGACTACTAAACGTCACAAATGCTTGCTGGGGGCACAGGTGGCTTTGGCAAGTAACAGAAAGCACATGCAACAAAACCTCCACAGATTTGGGGGTTGGGACTAGATGATCTTTAAGGTCCCTTCCAACCCAAGACATTCTATGATTCCAGGATTCTGTTCTGTGGTTCCAGCAGGATGCCAGGGAACCCGTCTGCATGGAATCACGTTTGCATAGGGAAAGGAAAGGGGACATTACTTATCTCTGACTTCAGAGGCAAGAAGGAAAGGGCGTATACACACCCTTTTATATATATATATATATATATACAGGCATATATATATCTCCACCCTATATACACACACCAACAGCCTCCTCCACACTGTGTTCCCCTCTCTCTTTACCACAAACAGACCCCTGCCTTCCTTCATTTCCATCACAGAAGGCTTGATCCAGGGCCCAGGCCAAAGTCTTCAAAGCCTGAAAAGTTTAGACAAGTGTCATGGTGAGGGCGAGATGCTAAAGGAGAGCTACCCAAAAATACACCTGCCTTCTGATGCAAGTCCCACTGCCTCCTGTTTTTCTTGGATGACTCCCCATGCAAATTCGCACGAGCAAAGCCTTATTTAGCAATTAGATAAATCCCAATTGTCACTGCAGGAAAACAAAATGGTTGATTGAAGTAACTCCTCTGAATTCTAGAAATAGTGCCTGGGACTTTGATTTTAAAATGTCCTGTGGTGGGTAAACAGAGAGATGGAATAAGTCCTTGGATGAATGACAACCTTCAAAAAAAACAAAAGTCAAAATCAAGCTTTGGTTTTGGAACCTGCTGTGCACTGAACATTAACCTACTTTGAGCAAAGTCTACTAAGCAGGCAGCAGAGATGCAAGCAGGGCAAGCTAAAGGTAACTCCTTTCTCATGCCTTCAGAGCTGCCAGGCCTGAACACAGGGACAAAAACCCAGCTGAAAATCTGGCTGTCAACCAAAAATTTAAAGCCTTTGAAAGAACCCCGTGGTGAAAATGAAGGTACTTAACATTTTGGTATTTCCCCATCTGTTTGGAAAAAAGGAAAAGGCTGACTTTAATTACATTTAGTGGTCAAAAATTGAGATGTTTTATGTGTGTGTGAATTTTGGTATTGGTGACTGTAAAAATCTCCCCCAGGTTATTTGCAGGGGCTCACATACCAGTTTGTCTCTATGATGAGGTATCAAAAATTATTACTTATTCAAATGTGTAGTGGCTACTGAGAATGGCACTGCTGACATTTCCATCTCCTTCTGAGTACTGCTGACCTTTCCTAACTCTTGGAAGGGATAAATAAGTATGGACCCCAAAAGATGCTGAATATTTTTATCATGAAAAAAGAAAAGCATTGGATTGTAAAGTGGGAAACAGTTTTTAAGGCATAATTTTCCTGGTAAAATTGCTTTCTTTTATGGATTATTTTTTACAACTCTGTAATAAACGCTTCAAAAAAGGACTTTCCAACTGCATCTGCAAAAACCTTATATGCCCCTTTAACAAAACTCCATTGACTTTTCATTTGTAGTTTGCCTCTTCATGCTAATTATCATGTGCCCTTTAATTATGGGAACAAATTCTTGCAGGGGATGCAATTAAAGATGTAAAAGATACTTCCACCTAGCTTTCCCTTTTCCCTCATGATGTTTCTAAGTTTTTGGCATTTGATTTTTAAGAAAGCTTTTAAGTCTGACTGTGTGGCATCATAATTTACAGAGCTGGAGTCTCTCTCATATCCTAAATAGCAGCTGATGAATTTCAAAGGCACCTTTCTGAATAAACATCTAAAACTCTGGATAGTTATTGAGCTCACACAGTCTCCTCGTCTCTGGAAAGCAGAGAGCTGTGTTTGCAGACAAAAATTGTGTTACTGTCTGTCCAGCAGCTGAATCTCAAGCTGCTGATTTTAGACAGGTGAGAATTCATGTAAGGAATTTCGATATTTCTATTTCTGAAAACTTAGATGTGTGCAGAACCAGAGAACACAGAAAACCTCTTGCCTTTTACCTAACAACTCTGAAGCCCTTGAAAGGCTTGCTTTTGCTTAGGAGCAGTAGTCAGATATAGATGCTGATTGCTTTTTCTTTAGCCCACTCAACTGAAAGCAAGCCCAAATACTCTGCACTAAGCTTTGTCTCTGCTTGAAGCCTAGAAGATGACATTTCTATTTAGTGTATACACAATTTAAAGAAGTGCAGCGGTGAAAAGGAACAAAAGAAAACTCAGAAACTGCAGTGTTTTTTGTAAAAACTCTGACCTTATAATTTTAGACTAGGCTTTAAGAAGGAATACATTAAGGGTTGAGGAGGAATGATAGACCATAAACTATTCTGAAGTTTGCAGGGAGGAAATCAGTGTCATTGCCTGGACAGAGGCTGAAATAAGTGAAAAGGGAGCAGCCTGGATCCATCTACAGAGCACCGTGCAGACTCTTGAGTTCTGCATCCTGTCACAGCAGTCCCTGCTTGGCTGTATGGGAACACATGCACTGAGTTAGTGCTGCCACAAGGTCCTTGGCAGGATCTCACCATCTATGAGAGAGGGATTTTCTTTTCCTTTTTTTGCTTCCCTCTGACATCTGTGGACATTGAATTTCAAACACCTTGGGCTTCTTCGGGAGCCAAACAAATAAGTGCACATTGGGTGTGCAGGATGCCTCTGCCCTGCCGTGTGCAGTGCCCAGCATTTGATGATGTATTTGGTGGAGGATGAGAGAGAAAAGGCTACTTTGGTACTTAGTTGCTGCCTGGGGTTAGACCACAAGAACAGTGGCCTCTTATTTTTCTGTTTATAAAGCGGCTGAGCTACCAGAAGTGTTTTCAGATCCTCTGCTGTAAAGGTGTTTTTTGGAGATGTGTTTCCATCCTGCTTTGCACAGTACTCAGTAAAACATTCCCCAACCCCCTCCCTGCAATGACTGGATGTTTGACAGAGAGAAGTGGTTCTTAGAGAGATGAAAACCCACCCTAATGAATCTTGAATGAGCAACACTGTGGTGACTAAAGACATTTTGTGGTAGCAAAAAGACATACAATCACTGTGAAAAACAATCCAGAATAATGGTGTTTGTGAAATCACTTGTCCAGTAGTATGGGGAATTGGGAGAGGATTGCAACAGGGAATTACTCAGAGAGTCAGACTTTCCCTGAGAACTAAGTTTAATTCCACTTAAGGTTCCATCTTTAATTGCTGTTCAGGGGTAAACGTTGTCCTGACTTGGGAGAGAACTGCAGGCACCAAAAGCAGATCTGAACAGAAATTTCAAACACTAGAGGGTTTATTTTTTTATTTTTTCAGAATGGACCTCTCTTTTTGAATCTGAATATCTTTCAGGGGGTAAAAAACCACCAACATTATTTGTGGTGATTCTCATAAAATAATGTTTAAAAAAAAGATTAAAAATTCAGGGAGAAGATGGGGAGGCTTTTGAAATGTTTAAAGGAAGGCCCTTTTTCAAACACAACTGAATAGGAAGAGAAACAACAGGGAGGCAGGAAGAGATAAGGACAAAAGCTCTGGTCTGTTCAATTTGTGTGCGAGGTTGTAATTATTCTGTTGTACGTGGGAAGAACAATGGGACACGGTGAAACCACACTGATAAATCCTGCAACTTTCCTCTGTGCAGGGATAAGTTGCTGCAGCCAGGCTGGGCTGCTGGGGCGTGCATTTGCAGGGCTTCACAAGTTTAGCACCCCAGTTTTCCTAGAAGCCTATCACCAAGAGACAAAGCAGAAGCTGTTCCCTGCTGGAATTTCACTAAGGAAGGGTGTTCAGGGCTTGCAGTCCGGGTCAGGAGGTCGAGGTCAGGAGATGTGCTGCACCACAGGTGCGCTCCTCAGAGCTCAGGAGTCAAGGATGGAGGTGGGCTCTAACCCATCATTCCCAATTTCATGTGATCTCTGGCTGATATTCTAAGCAAAATTATTTCTGGCCTCACCGAGAAAAACTCAAATTCAAATCACACAGAGTTGAGTTCACCTATCAAAGGCATACAGATCTGAAATTTTTCCCTCCTTGGCCTTGAAAATTAATTGGACTCTGCTCTCTGCTCAGCCTCCTGGAAACGCCTTGCCCACCATACTATGCACAGAGGCTTTGGGCAAGATCAGGATAGAAGCCAGCAGTTTCTCTCTAGGTAGCACTTCATCAGGCTTGCAAATCACTTCCAGAGGATGTTCTCCTGTCTGAATTCCAGGGCCCAGAGCAGCAGCAACAATTAAGTTGCTGCTGTGCTCACCAAGGACTCGCTGTGCAGAGGACAGTGACCCTCACCCTTGGACTGCTGCTAAACACTTTTGGGTTTTTTTACAGGTGTGTCCATCCTTTCTGCTGACCTACAAGGTGAAGGTCCAAACCACAGCTTGTATGGAATGCCAGGAATAGGATTCTTTCCCCATACACTTCCCCAGGGCTTGGGGAAAGACTGAGCTGTAGTGCTGGCTCGCTCCTGCCTCACCGAGTTATTTGGGGAGGACAGAGGATGCTCTTAATAAGGGAATCAAGGGAGTTACTTTTATTCTTTATGATCTTTATTTAATGATCTAATTTCAGCGTAATGGAAGATGGGTGGCTTGGGAAGGTAAATTGTGGCTCAGAAAGACATAGAAAAGGAAACAAACATGCTGTAGGTATCTAAAATCCCTGAATTAATTAGACCAATGAATGCATGGCAGAAGCCAGTTTAGACTTAACAAAATGGGAAACCAAAAAGAAAATCCAAACAAACAAAAAAATCAAAGTTTTATTGAATCCAATGTATTCCCATGAATCTTTTGGGATATTTTTTTTTTAATTGACAGAAAACTATTAAATTAGAAAGAAAAAATTATCATCTTGAGCAGTATGAAAAAATTTGCAAGCAATGCAATTTCTGATTAATTCATTGCTTTAAAATACCTTTCTAAACTGCAAAAAATTATTTGGATTCTTTCCAAACCTTTACTGCTAGAGTTCATCTAGGAATATATGCTTTAGCATGCCCAGTTAAATGAAAACCTATATGGGAAAAATCTGGGAGGCGAAGGAGGTCTTATAGCAAATAATCCTGTGGTAAAGACTGGCAGGTATAACAGCTCTCCTATGTGTTTTATATGTTGTGTTCTGGGTCAGAAGCAACAGTCAATAAAACCAACAGCACAGTGGCTTTTAATTATATCTGAAGAGATACAATTCTCCTTTTCTAAACAGCATATTGGGCTCCTTTCCACCATTTAGTTTTTTTCTAAGAAGAGAGCAGAAAACAGAAGGGCAGTATTTTCAGATGTCTACATACACATGTAAACATTTCAGAAGTTCTTTTCATTTCTGATAAAGTGGATAGATTCTGTTTTCAAATATTACTGTTCCAATGACAGTATTTTTTATAAATACAGTTTCTTAAGAGGCTCAATTGTGCTTCCAGAGCAGGAATGAACAGAAATGACCATGAGAAGTTGAAAGTTGAAGGGAATGTGTCAAGTTTCAGTCTGAGGATATAAGCACTCCCACTTCTCTCTCCCCACAGAGAGGAAGTCCCACCCCACAAAGCATGGTGAACTATGTTTAGCCCTAGTAAATACAGGATGCAGGAGAGTAAAAGACAAATGGGGATGCATTTTTGGCTTTTAGAGTTCATGTCAGCCTGTGATTGATTTCTGGGGTCCCTTTTACCACAGGGAACAGCAGTTGTAACTCACACCATACCTGTGCTCATGACAGCAATTGGCAGTAAATAGTATTTATTTTACATAGCCTAACAGTACTAGATAATGGTTGGCTGTTCAATTGCACAGCTGCCTTAAACAAATGCATGAAGTATACAACAAAATCACCCATAGGAAATAGAATAAAACGCAATGAACCTGGTAAATTCATAACCAACAGCTGTTTGAAAGCTGACATCATTGAAATAGCTCATTTTTTTACTAGAAGTTTGAGCCTACTTTCACTTTAGGAAAAGGGATATTTTGTGGGGGTTTTTTTCCCCCAAGATTCTCTCCAAGGTAAGAAGTCAGAAAATGACAGCTAGGCTGTCAAGCCCTGTTGCAGCACATTTATTGGTCACCCTGCTGCACACACTTTTTGTTTTGATTCTGCCCATGCTGGGTTTACAGTGTTACTTCTGTACAAGCTTCTGAAATGGTTCTTAGTCTTTGTGTGAGTATTCCTGCTGATTTCAGTGGCACTGGCCCAGCCTCTTCAGGGTCTCCACAGCCAGTGGAGTTCACAGCTTACCTTGAACTCCACTGGCAGAGCTCCCAGTGCATTTCTCATCCCCATCCACCTCATCTCCACGTCACCAACATCACAGCAGGAGTTGTCTCTGTTGCACAGCTTTTTGAGTTTTAGCAACAAATCATAAGCTGCTTGTAGGTATGAGTATTAGTGCATGAATAGAATGGAAACTTTTGATTTTGTCATTAATCACCCTGTTTATATGTTGATGTAGGGGAACAAAACAACATACTTATTGCTCAGTAATAATCATCACTGAATCATAATGTTACTGATACCTAATGTTTAATTTGCTCCTTTCAAAGGCTGTTTGTTTAAGTCTTTGTGCATCAATGACTGTTTATGCTTAAGGATATGAGAGTGAAAAATTATGGCAGAATGAGTGCTAGAAATCTACTGGGATAATAATGAATGATCAATTACTGTGTGGTTGTGAAAATTTGTTGAACTCTTCAGCTTCTCCAAGGCATGCACCATGATGTAGACCTCAAATTACATTCACCTAAGTACAATGACTGTTAAATTTTCCTGTACAGAATCTCCCCCTCCTTCCTTTTCAGGATGTAAATGAATGTGCACTCCTCTTTGAATAGATGTTCTTACCTAAAATAGTTTTCACAGTAGTGACCAAGCTGAGCTACAAATTAATGCACAACCTACTATTCTTGAACAATCCAGATATTTCTCAGAATTTAAATCAAATTTTAATTCATAAATTACATGAAAGATAACATTTCAATAGTGTAATATATCATGAAACTAGATTTAACCTACTGCTCAAGAAAGTTACGGCACTGGCTATACAGGTCTGAAAACTGGAGCACAGGAGTTTCATTGAGGCAGAGAATACCTGACTGTGGATTTTGCAGCTAGGAAGCTGGAAGAGTCACAAAACATCATAGAATAGGTTGCATTGGAGGGAGCCTTTAAAGATCAGAAGCTGCTGATAGAATACAGGCCAGGATCTGCTGCGTCAGGATGTCAGAGGGTGCTGTGGAAATCCTTAAGACGGTCAAGGACACATAATCAGAAGACATGAAATACCCATATTGTGCTAAATAAATTAATTGTGATGGGATCTATTACAGCAAAGAGCAAATTAATGAATAATAGAGATGCCTGAAATGCAGCAAAGTGTTACTGAGCTGGAGAGCCTTTCACTAGAGGGAGCAGTTAATGGAAAAGCTGTGTAATGGTAGGAAGAACTGTTACAGGCTACAGTCATGGCTGGTCTCTGGTGATAAAAATAAGTGTCAGAATCCTGCAACTAAGATTGATTTTTTTCCCCCAACAGAAAGAAGGTGGAAAAATGCAGTTTCTCATCACTTTTCCGGGCTGGTCCATTACATAAAGAGGAAACCAAGCTTGCATGTCAAGGGGAAGGGTCAGCCCTTTTCTCTGCTTGAGCCAGCAAGCAGGAGTAGCAGCAAGTGGCAGTGCTCTCACCACGCCTGACTCATGCAGTAATGAATGTGGTGTGTCACTTTTGGGGACTGCACAGCTGACAACCCTGCCTGCAGCTCTGGCTGCTCCTCAAAGCACAGCGAAGGTCACAGTCAGTGACTTCCCGATTCCAGGTCACTGTTGCGCAGAAAGCTCCCCTCCAGCAGTATATGCATTTCACACCTAGCTGCTCCTTTTGTCAAGCTGTCATATTTAATTAAAATGCTGACAGCCTTTAAGGATCTCTACAATGTGCAAAAAATACATAAGATCAACACTTCACACTTCTACCAGTGACTATTCTTTTCCAACAGTAATTTAATTTGCTACCTCAAGAACCAGAGCTTTTTAAATTATTTTTTTCCTTTGGTTGTTCCTCATGAAAGTCTGAGGGAGAGTCTTCTAATCAGTGTCTTGAACTCCTTTGTGTTGGTCTGCTCTCAGCCAGGACATTCTCCACCCAGAAAAACTCTCCTGCTGTGCAGAGCTTGGGTTGCTGAGAATTCTCACTGTGCGCTCTCTCTCCAGTTTCTCGATCAGAGAAGGATTCTTTTATAAACCCACAAGTTCTTCACTTGGCATTAAATCCATAGGTGGTTAAGGCATCTGACTCTCTTTGAGATCTCCAAAAGCCTTAATCCACTCCTGTGGTCTTAATTGAAGTTCTTGGTTTCCTGACGTTGTTCTTACTACTGTGTGTAATCATAGAAAAACCCTTTCACATCTCTTTCCTCCAGGCACCTTAAAACCTCAAAGTTTTCATCTATTATTTATGACATAATATAGCAACTAATTATCATCTCTCCTTTTTTTTCTCTTTAAATATAGCAATAAAATGCCATTGTAATTACACAAAAATTTACAAGAGCTAGAATTTCTCTCTGCTTTCAAGGAGGCTTATGAGATATTAATCTCTACCAGCACAGGGCTGTCAGCACTATAATTCTATGTGTGTCCCTGTCCCTGCATTAACTGGTGCTTTGTTTTGGACATTCATGCATAGCTGTGGAGACTAACCACACCCTGTGATATCAGGTCCCAATTGCACCAGATGCTCTGCCAGAGTAATTTCTATTACAGTGCACCTCTGACCATGCAGATGGACAGACAGACAGACGTACAAGGCAGGCTGAGAGGAGGAAAGCTCTCCCCTGCATGCCTGGTGTAACCCAGGAAACCAGAGACAGCATCTGAAACAGGTTGGTGAGCTCCAGTAGCTACAAGTCCATCTACCCCTCTGATCCCTGTGTCCTTCCGTCCTGTACAAATCTGTTCGAGTTTAGCTTGCTCAGGCCATCAAGCTCGTCTGCTCTGGGTAAACTTATCCCCAAAAATATGACAGAAAGCCTCTAAACTGAAGACAATTCAGGCAGAAAGCACTGATGAAACAGGAGTATTCAGTCCCAGCATCCCCCTCCATGAGGAAGTCAGTAGGAAATCACTCCCTGTGCTGTGTTTCCACTTACCACAGAATAAGCATTGTTACAGCAACAGCTTTCCCCGCACAATTTGGGAGCCCCTCTGGAGCAGGTCGGTGCCCAGGCTGTAGGAGGGGATGGGATGGGACAGGTGGGCCCTCTCCTCCCACCTCATCACCTTCCATTCCTTCAACTCAGACAAGCAACACCTATTCCCAGCCCCAGCGCCTTTGCTCCATTGGAACTCAAGTGCAAATAATTGCTAAAGCTGTTCAAGGGAGACACCTAAAAATGGCCAACATACTCAAAAATAGTATCTTTCAGCAATTTATCTCTATAAAATATGGTCAAGGGAGCATTATGGTAGAAAATGGATTTTGCTTTGCAAATGTAATGATTCATATCATGATTATCTGTGCATTCATCCAGTCACAGCAGAAGAACAATGTCATATTACACATCTGACCAAACACAACTAATCAGTATAGATCAAATGAAAATTGAGATACTCACAGAGGGGTTTTGTTGTTCTTTTCTTTTTTAGTTCCAACTCAATATGTATAGTTACATAAAAGTAAGACACAGACCTGGTAAAGAAAATTATGATTGTCTAATGACATCTAAAGTAGAAAATCTGTATAAATTACTCAGGTGTAAGAGCTACTTATGCTATAAATACATCTAATATCTATATATATTTCTATAGACTAAGACAGTAAAATAAAACCAGCTAAGAAGTCTAAAACTCAGGAGGATATACTTCAAAAATTATTTATATCTGTTAATTAGAGTGTAAAATATTATTCAGAAACTTAAATTGAACTTAAATTCTTGTGCATACATGGGGATTGTTTAAATCTCCAGTTGCTGATTTTAGTGGCCATGATTTTGTGAAGATGCTTGTGGAAAACTTGGTGCAAATACAATCATATTCATGACAGAGAAGTTAACTGGAGGCCATTTAAAAGGTCTCTGCATGGGACCTGAATGAACATGCTTAAAAAGGGGAAAAGAGATGAATGAGATAAAGGAATGTGCTTCAGCCCAGTCTGCTTGGAAATACTTCCCTATGTGGAATGTTTCAGGGTGCTTGTGCCTGCACAGTTCTGACTTCTGAGTGATCCACACGCGCAGATCCGTGAGAATGTGGGGTACTTCACCCAGCGACAGGTCTGCTTACAGAGGTACACCCAAAGGCACCTTTGCAGCCTCTGTTCAGAAGCAGCAGAATAGGCTGCATTCCTAAACACAAAATATAGTCCATTCAGCTCTGCAGAGGCCCAGATCCAGCTCCCACTAATGGCTTAAACTGATTGTGTCATAGCTGAGTTCTACATATGTTAGGAATTAGGGAACATGAGGCTGCCAAGCCCTTTGGTGGCTTGTCAAGCTCCAGGATGCTTGGTGCACAGGCACTGGAACAGGCAGGTGTTCCAGATGGCATCTGGGCACACTCTTTGTGGCTGTTCAGTGGAGGGAATCCACTCACAAAGGCTGCTCCCCGCTGGGGACCTGCAGACTCAGGTCCTACCGTTTAGACAGAGGCTCGGGGAAATGCTTCACATTTCCTGGGAAGGACTTTTTTTCCACAACTCCTGTTTTAGACATCTTCAGAGCTGGTGCCTGTTCTCTGCTGATTAGAGCTGGAAAGTTTGGCTGCACCTCCGGCCAGCTGCAGGGTGGAGGAGCCCAGTGTCCTGCGCTGTGCTTGTCACATCTGTTTCCTGATTTACCCAGGAGTCGACAGGTAATGAAGAGCAGGTTGTTCTCTCACTCCTCACAGATTTCTGGCTGACATCACAGGACTTTGCTGCCTGGCAGAGGTCCTGGCACTGCTGTGAGAGTCAGCTGGTGAGTGGCACTGACCCACAATGTCTCTGCTCCCAGGGGCTGCACGTCACCCTCCCCACACCTGCCAGCTGGGCTGCGATGCCCCCAGGCAGAGATGTCCAACCCTTCCCGTTCCAAGCAGAAACCTTGGGCAGTGACAGCTCTGCTTGTAGCATCATTTCCTCAACCTGCACTTTTCACAGGGATACTGTTCCAGAAGATGCCCTAAGAGCCTCATGGGAATCTCTTTGGCTCATACCTCTGGATGGGGGCTGCTGGCCAAGAAATAATTAAAACCATGGATATTCAATATCTTGGAAAGGGGAGGAAAGGAGACCTCCAAGTCACTTTATACACTATCAGAAATTTGGTTTCTGGATGACTCCATTGTTTCCTCAGGGTTTTTTTTTTAATTTGTTTTGGGTCTTTTTAATAATTAAAGAGTGCCATAGCATAGTCAAGGACCTCATAACACACAGAACTATACTTTGACATGATTCAAGCATGTTCTCTTAACTATGATTACATAAAAATACACATCAAAAAGAACAAATTTCATGAATCTGCTTTTTTTTCCTTCTTGTTTTCCTCTTTTCCCTTGAATATACTGATGTCTGTTCTCAGAATTACTCAAAGTCATTGAGATTCCCAGTGATGTGACAGAAGGAATTGAAAGTGATTCCTGCTTAGCACGTGTCAGGCCATTGTCAACTACCTGATCTTCAGCTGAGCACGTGTTACTCCCATTTCTCTGTCAAGCCCTGCTCTTTTATCCATACATCTCAGCAGAAGCCTCTTTCCCCTTCTCTCCCACACTGTAGTTCCATCATAAATCTCAGAGTACAATGAAGTGTCACTGTGTTTATCCAGAACGAGTAAGGCAGGAATACATCACAGCATGCAGAACAGGCTCTTAACTCTTCACTTGTTTATTAAACTGCTTGAAATGCATAGGGAGAACACGTCGATACTGCTAAGGTTAATGACATTGATTCATAGCAGGAGGGAACCAGCGTTTACAGTCAAATGATCCTTAGTAATTGTTGTAATAAAGTCTGCAGATGAGCTCTCAAGGTACATGGTTACGTACAGCGTCTGTGTTCAGCTCAGAGGAGGAACCGCACTCAGGGTCCTCCTAGAGGAGTGGCAGGTGCTGGAGGGACTAGAGGAGATGTCCAGCATTGTCACCAGTCTAAGCCATCCTCCCTCCTGTGACACCAGGCAGGGGAAAGCTCACTACTCTCCCCAGCAACCCTCTGATGAAGAGATTTGTTCTTGTACCTCCCACACTACAAGAGATGAAGCTGAAGACCAGTGCATGCTCCATTTTCTGTGCAGTTTATAATAGAGACGTATGGTGAGGTGAAGAAAAGTTGGCTCCACAGAAACAACCATTCTTTAGAACAGATTTGTGTCATCAAGCAGCATGTGGGAATTAACAGCACTCGCTGTCACTGCTCAGATAATAATGCTGTCCCTTTCTGTAAATGAATATTCTGGCTATGTAGTTTGTGTCAAGAGAATGAGATTTGCTGGAGAAATGATTGTTAACCTGCTTCAAATGCAATGCAGACAAAATTATCACAATTCCCACCAGTGAATGAATGACAGCACAGGAGTTGTGTGAGGACAGGTCAGGTGCAGGTGAAAGAAGCAGAAGCAGCTTCTCATCTGATGGTTTAAAGTCAACAGGAGGCTACATTCAACAGGGGGACTGTTTTAAAATAACAACACCTAAAAATTGGGGCTTTTGGTGTCCCTAGCTTTCCTCTGCAGAAATACTCACTGAATCACATGCTGCTTCTACCACAAACTAAGCAAACCACCTGAACTCTTCCTGTCTCAAAGATCATTGCTTTATTTTAGCTGAAATAACAGCTCTGAGTCAGAGCTGAGATGAGATTCAAATCTCCTTTGCAGATTCTTTAAGCTATGAACTATTAAGTGAAAGGAGAGCTGCTCAGGGCTGCTCTGTGTGAAGAGAGCATGCTGTGCTGGCCTGCCCCAGAAAATGCCACGTTCACTGCTCAGATGGCTCTGCCATAGCACAAGGGTGTAGCTCAGTACTCAGGCCACTGTGTGTGTGATGGAACAGAGACTGAGGCACTTGCTTTTCTGCCAGCAAATGTCCTAAGTGCCTTTAGAGCAGACGTGTTTCCAACGTGAGGCAAGGGAGAGCATCACGCGGCCAGCAAGTGTGTGCCAGCCCCAGTGAAGGGGTTCACTGCAACACCAAGTGGCAGTAACTTTGGGACAAGGTGGGGAAAAAACTCTCATAATCCAACTGCTCTTTGTCTTCTGAAAATTCTGTGGTTAGCTGGGAGTTGTTTTTGTACTTCCCAATCCATGTCCAGATGGGAGAGGCAGTGGTAATACAAGGCTGCACCCTCTGTGTTGGTTACAGCCACATGTTTAGGCAAGGCAGCCATAGACTGCTTAACATTTAATTTAGCTGGCCTTACTACTTCAAGACCAGTTATCTTGGAGTCACTTTATATAAGCAATTTGCATCTTTTAAATTTTGAAAGTTATATTTTTCAACTGTTTCCACACAGACTGCATAGAAAACATCATTTTGCATGGAGCATTATCGTGACCTTCATTGACAACAAGTCAGATTCACTGTTCTCCTCAGAAATAGAATCTCCTTCAGAATATGTATTTGATGAGATATCAGTGTCACCCTGATCTGCTCAAAGCCCTAGAAGAAACAGTGAACCTGTGATAAAAGAATGGCCTTAGTCCCATTTTAGGCTTATCCCTTAAAATGGGATTTTTTTTTTTTTTTACAGGCATCCTCTCTGCCTCTGAAAACATGAGGAACATCCTTCCTGTGCATTCCTGCATGAGCCAGTCTGGTTGTGAAGAACAGGCAGGAATTGCTGCTTAATTTCAAGGACAGAAAAGGGAATGGGATTTGGACTTCATTTAACCTGCATCCACACACTGTGCTAAAAGAAGATTTGAGCACTGGCTGAAAGGGAATAATTAGCAATAATTAATTTCTGCTGCAGATCATTAGCAATTTACAACTCCTACGAGCAAATGAAAGGAAAACCATGGTTCATCAAACTCCTAAAATTAGCCCCAACCAAGACTCTAACACCAAGGATGGCAGCTCTTCCTAAAGAGCTGGAAGGCACAAGAGCCCTCCTGTCCAGCAGCTGCTGGCTGGCTGCAGTCCAGCACACGGAGAGGGCTGTGCTTCAATTCCAGCACATTCATGACACTGATTCCCTGAAGCCTTTCCCTGAAGCCTTCAGATACTCAGTTTTCAATATCTGTAACTTTAAACACCATCAATTGCATTCCTGGGGGTTCCTCTTTTTCTCATTAACAATTTTTCAAAGTTAGAAACCAACTCACTTCTCCAATGGATTATGTTAAAGCCCTCCAGATTTAGAGCTTTATTTGGGAAAATTAGCTGAAACAAGAGTTTTGTTCAGCAGGTCTGGAGGAGGTATGACCCCAACAATTTTCTACCTGGTTTAAGGAACTTGAGACTTTTCTTTCAGACTGCAGGAATGTGGTAATTGATAAAATTTATTTCCCTGCATATTCCAACTTCTCTTGGCAAATACCTCAATTGTAATAATAATTTCCTTCATATGTTACTTGGGGAAAACCCCAGAGTAAAAAGATAACTACTGTATAAGCATGAAATAGGTTGTATTCTTTGAAATTAGGTACTGCCAGGATGCTAGAAACTTCAGCAGAGGGTTTTACTGCAACTTTCATTGTGCATCCTGCCAAGATTTTCTTCAATTCATTGACTGAAACCTGGCACAGGCCTTTAACAGCTTTGCCCTGCCAACAAAACAAACAGTCCACATTCAAAATCCCTTGAAGAAAATTTTTAAGCCAGAAGTTCACTTGCCTCTTCCCACAGAAACACGCACATCTCCACCTGAGTCATAGCTGGAGTTTATTACTCATACTGATTGCACTGAAACTCTCACTGAGGATCTATTAAAATGGATGGGTATTGTTTAATCAGCTCAGCTGTAAGCAAAACACTGACTTGTGGTGTACAAAACAGACTGTAACCCAAGTTTTCTACAGCACAGGCTGTCCCTGGTCTTCGTTACAGATGTTGCTCTGATTAGGCTGAAACCCAGGGCTTTGGGCTTTCCTGTGGCTACTGGAAGTAGGAAAAGTATTGTTTGTCTTTCAGTGAAATCCTCAGAGAAGCAGAGCTTCCCAAACCCAGCCTGTGCAGCTTTCTAGAGCAGCCATGGCCCAAGTGGTGTGGGGATGTCCCAGCCCAAAGCCTGCTGGAAGCAGAGATCACATCCTGGCACCCCTCTCACTGCTGAATGGGGTGACAGGACTGCAGCCCCTCACCAAAACAGGGTGATAACCTGCAGCCAGCATCTCCAATGGTAATTAGCAAAAACGACAGCAGCATCTCAAAACAAAATTTTCCCTTTTCAAATGCATTCAGGGTAGTCTATGTATTGTGCATATATCTCAAGAGTTTGAAAGACTGCTAAATTAAGAAATGTAATCTGTTTCTGCAGGGCTGAGGTTTTAGCTTCAGGTAGGACATATTTAAGAGTATAGATCTCCACCCAGGAAAGATAACTTGAACTTTTAGCTTGAACTTTAATAATTGTGAAATGCCAGAAAGCACATTTTAGATTCTAGACTTGCAGATTAAAACACTGTAATCTCTTTTTACTCCGTCTACTGCACTGTTTTATTGCTACTTATGTATATATTTACAGATACTCAGTATCAATACCTATGTGGACTGTTAAAATAACTGATTGTTTATGGATACGGTCTACAATCTGAGGTATTTTTGGCTGAATTCCCAGTCTCTTGTATGAGATTCTTCAAGACCCATGGAAAAAAAAAAGTTTCAAGTTTCCCATCTGAAATAGGAGTGAGAAAATAATGGAGATAATGCCTCTTTAGACATTCTTTGTCTTACAAAATTACATATAATAAGAGTAACCTCTATGAGAATGAAGCACTTTTTACAGTCTAAGTTTGTGCAGAAGTAGCAGCCTTGGGGATTCAAGGATAATATTGCAATATAAATGTTAATTAATATTTTACTGGGAAATTTTTACTACAAATATATCCAGAACAGCAGTCAATGGGAGATCACGCTATGAATCCCCAAACCAGATGAAGATCAGCCAATGTAAGTACATGCATTTCTAAATACAAGAAAGCAGCAAATCTGCATTGCCTGTAGTTTTGATCAGCCAACACAGACCTGTGTCTCCAGAACATCGAGCTCTGTGTGCAGAGCTCCCTGCTGAGGCAGTGGGAATGGGACAGGGCTCCTCAGCTCTCAGGGATCCCAAACCCACACCCCAGCCAGCACTGCCAGCACCCTGCTCCCAGCTCTGCTGAACATGGCCTGAAAACACACATTCCACCTGCATCTGCACAGGTTCCCAAGTGCTGTTTGAGAATCAGAGAATCAGCTGAGCTGGAAGGAACCTACAAGGATCATTGAGTCCAGCCCCTGGCCCTGCACAGCAGCATCCCCAAGAGTCACACCATGTGCCCAAGGACATTGTCCAAACGCTTCTTGAACTCAGCCAGCCTTGTTGCTGTGACCACTGCCCTGGGAGCCTGTTCCACTGCCCAGCCACCTCTGGGGGAAGAACCTTTCCCTGATATCCAACCTCAACCTGCCCTGGCACAGCTTCAGGCCATTCCCTCGGCTCCTGTCAGTGTCACCCCAGAGCAGAGATCAGTGCCTGCCCCTCCTCTTCCCCTCAGGAGAAAGCTGTACCTGCAGTGAGGTGTCCCCTCAGCCTCCTCTTCCCCAGGCTGAACAGACCAAGTGCCCTCAGCTGCTCCTCACACGGCTTCCCCTCAAGGCCCTTCACCATGTTTGTTGCCCTCTCTTGGACACTCTAACAGCTTTATACCCTTCTCAAATTGTGGCAGCTAAAACAGCCGCCAGCACTCGGGGTGAGGCTGCCCCAGTGCAGAGCAGAGCAGGACAGTCCTTCCTTTGCCCAGCTGGAGATGCTGTGTCTGATGCACCCCAGGACATGTTGCACTAAACTCTGCTTTAAAGTGCAGTCCTCTGGCAGGAGCAGTTCTGACCTGCCCATTGTGTCAGCTCCACCTGGCATAGCAGTCTCGCATTGGGAAGCTTTTTTCCTTTCTCCTTTTTCCCAGCTTTCCAGCTGGTGCCCTCCCTATGCCCTCCCTAAGAGCTAGTGAAAGGAGCCCCAGCCCACAGCAGCGTCTGAGGATTTTCCATGGGCTGTGAGAGCACATCACCACATCTGTCATCATGCCTAAAAAGCCTTTGGAGCGTGCTCTGAGCTTCCAGTGGCAGATCTGCTTTATCGTTTTTTCTTTTTCTTTCTCTCTAGGGCAAATAAAGGCATGAAGAATCTTTAGAAGAACAGCAGCTCCTGGGTACCCCCAATCAGCTGCAAGGCAGGGAGCACAGATTTACTGACACCATGCAAAATGCTTAGAAAACCAACATTAACGTGACTGCTGTGGGCAAAGTCAGCAGCCCAAACACTCCTAATTGCTCCCGCCACCCCGTGCCATCCCCAGCCCTCTGCTGAGCTCAGAGCCAGCCGTGGCACCTGCAGCACTTCAGGACCACAATCAGGACATGCACCTGCCTAACAACAGCTTTTACATCTGGTGAGGTTTTTGTGATGTGTTACCCACATGTGCTACACAGCCTCAGGCTTGCTACTGCTCTCCTTTCAGCATTTTCCATGGAGACTTTATTTTTCCATTTTCATGGTTACTTATTACTATTATATTGGTTCCTAGAGCAACAAAAAATAGTTTGGCAAAGTCTGTAGGCACCTACAAAACCTGAACCAACTAGACCACAGTGAAAGAAAACGGACTTTGTATCCATGCCAAATTTATCATTGTAAAAAAGGAAACATATCATACTAAGTTTTTTCTACTGTATTATTCTTTTACTTCACATATTTTAAAATATTACTAAAAACATTTTCTAATTTAAAGTCATATAAACCCTGTAAGTCAATACATTCTTCTAAATGCTGAGACTAGAGTTTTGAATCTTTCAGAAAGAGAAAAACAAAATTACTGATGTCAGAAAGTATTAGCAAAACGTTATATTGTTGTCAAGGTTGCATATTTTGTGGAAAAGTTTCATGTAAAAAGCTCCACTCAGCCCTTTGCGTCCATGAATTTTACCTTTACAGTTTGCTAGATGTATATCCTTCATGTTACCCTCCCACAGAAAGTGTCTCTTAATGGGTCACTGCTAAGGCTGAGAAAGACAAAATTAGATCTATCCCAAAATTAAACATTTCTTTCTTTTTGTTTACCTCCATCAGCCTATGTAAACATTTCTATTCTGTATCCACAAACTTTTCTAAATTCCTTTTCCTGATTTGTATCCATTTCCCTCTCCTACGGCAAGGATACTGTCTTTCCTCAAATATTACCTCTGTTAACACATCCTAAAGAAACTATTTGAACAGTGTCTTGCTTGTATAGAAATAAGAAATTATGAGCTAAGTCTCGAGGGAGGGCCTGCAGCTACAGAGCCTATGGCAGAGTCTGTTGGGCAAAACTTCCTCTTGGAGGGGAATAGAAGCAATGAATCTCACTTGGATTGCCACCCTCATTTTTACTACATCCTTTCTTTAGCCTCATCAATAGTCAAAGCACTACCTGACGGGCAGCTGAGCTCAGGCCATCAGAGGCTCCTTGGTGATATTCAGGCTGATGATGCAGTGGCTCATGTGACATTTGAAGTTGCGTCATTTGTCTCAATTGCCTTACAAAACAACACGAGCCAAAACTGATTTTAGAGTTTTGAAATCAGGTTCTTTATGATAATTGTTTGATGAACAACATGAAGCAAAATTGATTTTACAGTGTCAGAGACTGATTTATTCAGCAGCACATAAGTCATCACCCAGTGCCTGTAGCCTGCAGTTAACTGGCACTTTTGAAAGTCCTTTCCAAGCCCTTCTTGCATCCACTTGAATATGATTACAAGTGCTACGTATAAATCAATTCGCTTAATTATGATTAAAGGTTTCGAAAGAAGCCCTTCTGAAGTGACTAAATCCATCTAAGTGAGAGGAGAAAGGGCAGCAGAAGAAAGAGTTAAAGTAAAGCAAAGAAGTTCACATCAGTGCAGCTACTGCTCTGTGATAAATAGGGACAATCAAGGATTTCCTGTTGGAGCCTGACAAAGCAGATGTTTTCTCCATTCATATCCACTTTTGCACAGCTTGCTTTTCAGAGCAGGACTCTTGACCGGGGGACACAGGGCACATTTTGGATCCCCATCTAAGCCCCATGGCACTCATGGGTTTTCTTGCCATTAATGACAAAGGTTGTCAGCATGGAACAGCTTCTTCTGTGCAACACGTCAGAAACAGATACAGACCGACACTGGATCAAACATCTTTTGTTCAGCCTACTCCAACAGCATTTCTGTCCAACCCAGTGCAACTTAGGAGACAATCTCCTCTTTAGACCAAAAGTGTTAAAAAATTAATTTAAATGTCTTACTCTGCTTTTTCACACTGGTTCAAATTAAGCAACTTTTATCAAGTTGTATCAGATTTCCAGCACGCTAATTATTAGTAATAAGAGTATTATCATAACGTTTTGGTAAGTCCTAAATAACCCCTTTGTTTTCTGCATATACTAATTTTAAAATTCTGATTTAAATATATAAATAACACCAGAAAGCAATCAAGATTTCTTCACTGCATGCTTCTCACAGGATAATTTTCTCATGCATATGCATTAAGACCAAAAGATGTGTTCTGCATACTGACAGTAGTTACACAGCTCGGTGTTCTTGGGTGCTGTGATAGGTCAACACTTTTTCATACTGAAAAACTGAGCAGTTTTTTATTATTTGCTTTTTTTTTTAAAAAAATTAAATATTACTTGTTTTGGTAAGTTCATTTTCTTATTAAAATTAGAAACAGTAAAATATCTGCAAGTCAAAAAAAATCACCAATACTTCACAGAAAATGAATGTGTCTTTCCCTCCTTTCTCTTCTTTATCTACCATTAAATTACATTCACACTTCTAGCACCACACTCCACTAAGTTCCATCACAAGAGAAAAATCATGATGCTTTATTAAATATAGAACCTGAGGAAGACACAGACAAACCCAAGGTACTTAAATCATCTCCCCAGAGGAAACAGCGGTAATTCAGAATTAAAATATTTCTTTTTTTTTCATTTGCTACTGGAATATATCAGGTTTTGATTTGCAACTGAAAACAAAAAAATATTTTCAGCTGAAGTTTTTACAGAAAGTTCCACATTTTTTCCAGTAGTCTCTTCTATCAATGATATAAATACCAGCCGAGAAGTATTTGCAACAGCTGAAAGAAATGCACAACCTGCAGTATTTCTGGAAGAAAAACTTTAGTTCCAGAAGAAGTTATTAATAAAAAACTTTATTATTACCTTATGCATGATTCATGGTATGCAGACTACAGCCAAACAGAGCATGTGGGTAAGGGGAGAGAACAGTTCTCTTCACAGATGTGACTGCTAATAAATAAACATGGTTTATCTCAAACACTGAAAGAACTGGTCTCCTTGCACCACTGAAGTATCGTTAATACCTTTCTGAGAGTGACAGTAAAAATGATCTTGTTATTTTTTTCCAGTATCTTAATGTTCACCTCAGGGCGTTTCTTTCATGAATTTGTGTTTTAAAAACAAGTACTCTTTATTATCAATGACTTAGTGAGCTAGGCCTGATTTTAAGAAAGGACGAGGCATTCTTTAGTGAACTGGGACAATCTTTTTGAAAATTAATTTAATAATACCAAATTTCACTGAACATTAGTGTTTGTGGGTGTGGCAATGTCCTACCCTGTATTTCTTGCCAGCAGATGCACTACTCCTGAATGCCCAGCACGTGATACACACTACCATCACACAGAACACAACAGCTTCAGCACACAAATTTGGGCAGGTTTAGAGCAGATTGGTACAGAGCTGGTCAGGAGGAGAGTCAGCAGGTTTAGAGTTGGTCAGAAGGAGAGTTCACACAGGGCAGCAGACAGATTGTCCCCAGGAGAGGAAGGAGGGCTCTCCAAGGACATCTCTCACTGCACAGAAGTCCCTCGTTTCATACAGGATCTGGCAATGTAAACATGGCTTGGGATTTCTCAGTGCAGGAGCTGAAGAAGAGGAATTTTTGTGGGGTTTGTAGGTCCTGAGAGTCCTTAGGCTCCAGCTGCCTAGCTTATAGCATTTTTCTAGGTGTACTTTGAAGAAAAACTGTATATACTAAAGTAATTTTGCTAAGAGAACCACAATCAGTAACACAATTAAAAGTAGTCCATGGTTCCTTTATGTCTTGGACTCTGTCACATAGAAAGCCATTAGAGACAAGACATTTTCTCCCTGTGGATCTGATCTTTGCTCTATTTGGAGAAGTGTTTTGTTGCCAATAAGGAGGCAAAAACAGTGGAAAAATAAAGGATGATATTTGCTTGGAGGTAAGCCTGTGTATGATCTCTGCCCAGGACACCAGCAGAAGATTCCAGAAAAACTCACCTCCCCCATCCTTCATTCCCAGAAAGTCACAAATTACAAACCTATCATTCAAATTAAATTTACCTCAACCATTTATAAAAAAAATTAAATATTCAGAGGACAAAATAAAAAAAAAACCAAAAAAACACAGAAATAATGGGACAGGCACTCTGCTGCAAAAGTAGTGCCGTCATTACTGACCTTCAGAAAAGGTGGGGGGAAAGGTAAGGAGGTGAAAATTAATAACCCTTCTCACAGACAGCAGAGAGCTGTCACAAGTTATGCAACCTAGGAATTTTTATCCACTCCCCCCATCTTCCAGAAAGACATAATTAATTTACAGTCATTTTAACCTGCAAATGACACTTGTACAGTTGGAGGACTGACAATCAACTTCCCAGGCTTTCAGCAGGGTGCAGAAGTCTGAGTGTTGCAGCATCCATGTGCATGCATTGAAAAATATAATTGATGGGACCTCCTACCTTGTTAAGTGCAGTAGCTATAACTCCACACAAGGCATGAGGGATACACACATTTCCTTGGCAGAGAGCATGAAAAGAAGATAAATTAAACAGTCCTTTAAAATACTGCCTTAAGGAAGATTTAACATAATACTTGCATCTGTGTTTTTACTCATAGGATGTGGTGGTGTGGACATACACAAGCTGTCTGGTGCACAATTTTATCTGATTCAGATTGCAGTAAAATGGGGACATGATGTACACAGTTTCTGCTAGAACCACTGTAAATTACAAAGGTTAATGATAGTTCTGTGAGAGGAAAAAAAAGACTAGGAACAGTAGATGTGTGTGTGTGTATCTGTATAATAATTCAAGGAACCACAGGCGACAAGGTCTTTGCTGAAAAATTGTTCGAATAAAATGAGACCACTTTAACAAGATTGTAAATACCAGACACCATTTTCAACACCTAGAATACTTAGAAAACAGCCTTAGGCTTAGAAACATCTCCAACTCCCCTCACCAGTGCACTCAGGGCTCTATGGACAACACTTATGAGTTGGAACTGCCAGTCTGAAGAGTGGGAGACCCTCACAAAGGCTTAGGCTTCTGCTTTATTGAGCCAGACATTTCTGGTGACCCTGCTGGATTACAGAAATAGCATTGGAGCACTTTAGTTGGCAAATATCCTTAGTGTTTATGTTAATGGAGGGTATATTCACCACAAGGTTTATCTTCAATCAGAATCTGCAGTCTTTTCAGGTGACCCCACATAATTACCAGGAATTCTGTGAACAGATTTCTGTGAATTCCTTAGAGCTGCACATTTCCGTTCCCTTACCCCCTGTTTTTTTTTATCTCCTCTACAGCCTGGCCTTCCATTCAGCATCCCAGGATGGTGAATACCAGGCACTCCAAGGAAACAGCCTCAAGGTCAGGTTCTGCTCAATAGCAAATAAAAAGAGGCAGTGCCATTCAGCTCCTTAAGCAAAAATCCTTGTCCTTTTACCCAGGCTGAAAAGTTTCCTTTATTTACTGGGCAAGGGAGCTCTTTTGTACTTTGCAAAACACATGTGCAACCACCCCTCTTTCTGCCAGTCCTGCCAAAGGGTTCCTTCCTCTTCGCAACCTTTCCCAGGTTCACGTAAGGAGTCAGTGGTACCACAGTGCTAAAGGAACAATGCTCTCTCCACAAATGCACCTGGTGTGTGATTGTCCTCTTCATGTCAAAGGAAGGGCCTCTGCCTCAGAAATGTCTAAGAGTGGCAGGTGGGAGAGACACACACACACCCTGCTCTAGGTTGGACAATATGCACAGGAGATGCTTTTTGAAAAAAAAAAAAAAAAGTTAGAGAAGCAAGCTTAAGCGTGATAAATATCTGGTTTAAAATGACAGAGAAATGAAATAAGTGGTAATCAATTTGTTACTTTCAAGCTCAGGTACTTAAAATGTTTTCTTGGTTATAAAATGTGAGTTTAGTCAGGAGTTCATTTTATTTCTTGAGCAGTAAGCAAATATGAGCCTGCCTTCTGGGAGTGGGAGCCCTCCTCTTTTGAGGGAGCAGCAGATGCCCTCGGGGCACTTTGTCATGTGATACTGTACCACAGAGCTAAAAATAGGGAATTGTGTCAAACTGGATTTATAAGAGATCACTTCCTCTGTAGGCATACAGTCGGATTTTTGGATTTATTTAGTTGCTCCAACTGCACAGAAGTGTTCCCTCCTGAACACCTTCAGAGGACATTAAAAAGTCCAGTGTAATACAACTGTAGTGATAGAAATGTCCCTCTGCCACCCACTAAGAATGAAAAGAAGAAAAAAAAAAAAGAAAGAAACCACCTAACAAACAAAAACCAAAACCAACATCCTAAATACAAAACCTAAAGGGAGAATGGAGCATAGATCTGCAAGAATATACAGCAAATGTCATAAGCACCACTTTCTGATCCAAAACTACACATAGCCTCAGACATTTCAAAAAGTGGTATCAATTCTATCAAGTCAAAAACAGAACACACTTGCTTTGGTCTTGGTGTTTTTTATCAGCCCCTCGTCAGTTAATCACTTTGTTTTAATTACAGCTGAACTTTGTCTCTATTTTAATTCTTCCCTTAGAGGATCTACAAAGTGTTTTCTACTATGTCCCTGTTTATCTCTCCACCCCAAGAGGAGAAGACATGACAGTGTGGTATAAAAGTTTTATTGGCCTGTATTTTGGCTGACCAAATTACTCATGAGCAGTGAACTCATGAATAAGTTATGAAAGTCATTACTACAAGTGCCAATAAAACCTTTTTTATATAGGATTGCTGTATATTCTACATATGCAACTTATTTTACAGGACAGCCAAAACTCTGTATAAGACACTTTTTAGAGAGTCTTAAAAAATTTTATGGGAACCATTTCTTCTATCCTTGCAACTGCAAACCAGGCTTTAATTAAAATAAGCCATGCTGTACTCTGCTCAGAGGTACAGAAAATTTAAAACATCTCTCAAACTTACTGCTGTCAGCTTTTACTTTCTCAGAAGTCACAACCCACCGGAATCTGAAGGAAGTGCTCTCACTCTGGAAAATCATCATTTTCCTGTGGATGAAAAAATTCTGGATACAATTCTGAATGGTCATGTAGTTAGAAACCTCATGTTTATCAAAAATCCAGAATCAAATATGGTATATTCTGAACAATAATCATTACAGTTTTCTAATGGAGGGGAAATTCCAAAAGGAAGAGAGGACATGTTAGGTTAAACTAGTTTTATCAGGAAAATACCAACTTTCTCATGACACTTAAAAATAAAACAATCAAATCCTAAGAAGATGATTCAGGACAGTATTAATGAGGATATCAGTCCTGCTCCATTTCCCCCACAACTACAGGACAACAAGAGGGAAAGAAGGGAAAGAAGGATGAGTGTGTACAGGAACTTTTTTCCCCCCCAGGATTTACAAACCAGTCTACTTTTAGTCAACAAAGTTGTGATAAAAAAGATGCTTCATGATGCATGAACCTGTTCAGCATTCTTCTCAGAGTTAAATGCGTGCAGGTAGTTTTTTTCCTTGCTGAGATGTCACACAAAGGCTCAAATCCCCAGGAGTTGGTAATTGGCATTGTTTTCAGGGTAGCTGTAGGCACACAGGGTGCAATTAAATATAAATATAGACAAATATAGTTTTTTCCATCTGAATGGGTTAGCTACATTTTTTTTTCATCAGTATGGAATAAAACTAAGAATTTACCAGCACCCAAGATAGACCAGTCTGAAGTAAATAATTTGAGCTCTGAAAGTGTTTTCTTTCCTCAGCAGTAGAGGATTTTTCCACAGCGCTCCACCACCTTTTTGGCATTTGCAAGCAGAGGTGAATCCAATCCACAGACCCTAATCCTGGCTGCCAACTTCTCCACCAGTTTGCTCCACACACCACCATTTACACACATGAAAAATTAGGCATCAAAGACCTCTTAAATTCAGTATTATTAATTCAGATCCTGCTAGGTCTGTGACTGCAGAGCACACATCAGAAGTTAGTTTGTGATTTTCTTTACTCAGCCAATGACAGGTCTCCTGCTAATGCTGGATCTGCAGTGTGGAGCACATTTTGACATATTTGCTAGTTACGTAAAGATATTTCCTGGTGACTTTTTTTTTCAGTTATCACTTGCAATACTGTAATACCCTTTGCTTGCCTATGTTGCTTTCTGAAGTGATTTGCCACTACTGTCAAAATACCAACATATCAAAGAGCAAGAGTGTAGACATCAGCAGTCCTGGACGATTGCTAGCTCTGTGTCCTCAGTGTAATTCTTTCCCAAGAAGTTTACAGGCACAATTTACTTAAGCTATTAGTACTCATGTTTTGTCTCACTACCGTTCAAACTGTGGGATGTCAGCTGGACTCTTGTGCTTTTGCCCAGGGACTTTCAAGATGTATTATACACAGCCAGTGGGGGGAAGCACAGAAATGCCAGATGTGCCATGCTCCCACTGCTCTCCTGGCTGCTGCATGGAGCAAAGCCTCCATCCTCCTGCCACAGATCCCAGGGTCCTGCTGCAGAAGGGGGCTCCTCATGAGGCAAGACAGGGAAGATGTGACAGGAAATAAAGAAATGGCACAATGTATCCAACAGCTAAATGAATAAAAGCCCTGGTAAAGCACTCCCTGTTCCCAGGCTGCCGAGGCAATTCAACCCGAGAAAAACTGGGCTGCTGCCTAAAGGGCCAGCAGTGACATCCTCACTCCAGCTGATGGGAAATGCTCAGTTCACAGCATGGGACAGCAGGGACACGTGGGAAGGGGACATTTTACAGCAGGATTTATTCTGCTATGAAGAAATAATGGGGCTGTACTCTGTGTCTTACTGGCACGGACTGAAACCTGCTGGACAGTCATGCGTGCGCTTGGATGGATCTTGACTGACCCTCATTTAAATTCAGTGTGTGTCCTTCGTGTTTGCAGTAGGAGGCAGTTTGGGATTCACAGGCCAGGGCAACACAGCATCCAAGCAGTGGGCACATGGAGCAATTTAGATTATTTTCATAATGGCTGTTCCCACAGATTCTTCTGAAATGTGAACTCTAATCCTGATTTTGTTTTTTTCCAACCTGCCGTCTTCTAGCCTGTGCTTTGCCTCTTGATCTCAATCATGTGTCAGTGGAGATGACCTCACTTCACCCCACAAGCAAGTGGGTTGACTGCTTTAGGAATTTTCTTTTATTTCCAGTTAAAGTGAAATGACAGGGAACTGCACGACAAGGGAGCAGAGCAGAGCACCGATGGTGCTGAACTGCAAAGGCTGGGAGCACTTGGGAAGAGGGCTCCTTCCAGCATCTGTCACAGCAAGCTCTTATCATCTGCAACATAGGTACTTACATCTAAACATGGTAAAGGAGGGGGAGGAAAGCAACATGAAACATCTGAGTTACAGAGCTTTAGCAGACATTAAAGGAGGAGGTACAAAAATTGTTAGTGGCCAGGGAAGAACAGTAGGGAATTGGAAAACCGTGGAAAAGAACATTTACCCTAGCTGAGAAACAAATCAAAAAAGCTTATTTTTAAAACAAAATCCAAAGCAAAAACAACAGCAACAAAAACCCCCAAAACCACAAAACAAACTACACTTGAAAAAAATAATGTTTAGAACTACATGATGCAACTTAAAAATATCTGGACATCATCAGTATTAGATATTTTCCGCAAAACCTGACTGATATTTGGGATGGTGTCAGGCTAAGTATCCTGAGCCCACTCACTTCAGTAACACAATAAAAAGACATGCAAGACAGACAATTTTCTTCTTTTAGGTGCTTTGTTCTGCAGCCTCATCCATACCTGATGTTTATTTTGTTCTGTTCAGGTGTGGTCATACCTGCAGCATAGTTTAGCAAAGCCCAGCATGGCCCAGCACATCCAGTGCAAAGCCAAGCAGTAATCGACACCAAAGCAGGAAGCTCCTCACCAATTTACTCACCCTGGACTCAAAGTTCAAATCCAAGCTGCACTGTGACCTGTGCCCCACACATTGTCATTGTGTTTTGCAGTCCTAAAATGCTGTTTTCGGTTTTTCCCTCCCAGTTTTACTTGCACTGATCTGATGCAGCCATAAAGATGGAAAATGAGTTGGAGGATGTAGCAAAAATGTTAACATTTTACTTATACCGCTTTTAGTTATACCATGGTGACCCAAAATAACTTCCTTATATAGATGTGGCTGTAAACACTAGCTATATTTATGACAATTATTCTGACTCATTGATTTTTATTTTTTTTTAAGGTAATCCTTCATAGGTTTGGCACTTCCCTGAACTTTTCTAAAATCCAGTGAAGTTCTGCCTACCAGCAGGGACAGCCACTACTTTGCTTGAAAGGAAAAGATTCGGAGGGATCAGGACTTAAGAAACAAAAGTTGTAACAATAAAGGAGAATCAGTATCAGACATATGAACCTGATCCAGCTTGTGGTCATAGTCTAGGGTCAGTCTTAAGCAGTGTGTTTCGGGAACAGTCCTTCAGAGATCTCCACATTCCTTGTCAAAACATAAGCAACTCAGGAAAACCCAAATCATTATCCCAGGAGACTGAAAGGAGACAGTACTGAAATACCCATGATACACTGCCTATGTAGGGCAGCAGTTTTAGACTCCACAAAGGTTTTCCCAGCCCCTGGGGCTGAGACAGGCATGGTAGACAGCAGCTCTGCCTGTCGTTTCCTCAGACAAGTAACCAGCCTCTGCTTGCTTCTGCTCTAAATCTGGGGCACTTTATTCATTGCTCCCAACGGAATGCAAATCTCTCCCCAGAAAACCAGACTGAGCCACACTCGGCCCTGGCCCCCCAAGGCGGTTCATTTGTGACAGAGCACATACATGTACACACAGCAGAATCTTATCTCAGTTAAGTCAAGGGTTTGCCTCAAGTCTGGGAAGGCCAGCGAGTTGTTCCAGATAAGGCACGTTATCTCTGATAGTTTGTGGGAAGCAGACACAGACCTGCTGCATCCAAAGCTGCATCCATTGACCCCTCAGCCCAGCTCTGCGCTGAAGGCAGCGCTCCTGAGCTCAGCACCAGGCTGGCACTCAGAGCCCCAATCCCAACCACCAGAGCTTAATCCATATGTGCTCAAGCAGCATCCCAGACTGCGCAACAGATGGCTGAGAACAGCTGTCTGTGAAACACTCTGAGAAACATGAATGAGCACCAGAAGGAAAACAGAGATTCCCAGGGACTTTTCCTCAGCAAAGGGGTAAGTTACTGCTTGATCTTCCAAGAACCAGATAGCAGGCAATCTCTTCTGCCCTCCTGCAGAAGCTCCTTGAAATGTGGTCAGTGTTATGAGGCTACACAAATGGTGAACAGACCTTGCCAAGTGTGTTCAAGAGAAAATGTGAACAAAAAAAAGTAATTTAAAACCACCACTTTTATTCCACTCAGAATATGATTTCAATTCAAAACTGGCTTATAGTCAAGTACAAGGTGACATAAACCTTGAAAGATGTGCCTGAAACATCACCCTGAAGAATATTTTCACTGACCTCCTTAGCAGAAATATCTTTTATCAAACATTGTATCAACAAAACTAGATATATCTACAAGATTAAACTCAAAGGAGTTTATTATTTTTGATTGATTTTGAATCACCTTCTCAAAAGACAAAAAGAAAAAGGAGAAGAGAAAAAGTTACAATATGCCTCTGATAGAAGTACAGTGGTTTTTTTTTTTTACAGGGTTATGTTTCTGAATGCCTGAGAAAAGTATGAAGTTAAACCAATGTTTAACATAGGCAGACGTTTGCCTAGGCCAGCCTGGCTCAGTCACTTCATGCCTCTGGTGACATGCAGGGAATGGGGAATCCTGAAAGCTCCAGAGGGTGGAGTGCCCGCCCAGAGGGAGCTCTGGCAGCAGCTTTGGAGAAGCAAACAGAGGCAACAGACTCCATATCCAGAGCAGCTCCTGTGTGCAGTGAGGATTCAGGTGATTCCGAGCCCCACTGAAGCACAGCAGCAGGCAGGGCTGGGGAGCAGGAGCTGGCAAAGGCGCTGGCTCCTGGGTCGGATACGGGCAAGGTGGGTGGCTGGACAAGGCTGCCACGGGGGAGAGCTGAGGCAAGAATGCTTTCACAAACCTTCCTGCAGCTCTCAGGATTTCAGCAGGGGTAAATTCAGCTGTGGTAGGGTGGCAGGAATGCTGGAAATAGTGGCCTGCTTAGAGCGGGAGATGAGTCTGCACAGCAGTGGGGTTCTCCCAGCCTCAGGAGTTAAGCGTGGTTGACAAGGTCCTTAGGCAGGCACAGCTGTGGGAAGAATCCCAGGCTGAAGTTCCAGGCTGGTGTGGATGAAATCTGCTCACCTAAGATAGAATCACAGAATCATTAAGGCTAGAAAAGAATTCTCAGGTCTCCGAGCCCAACTGCTAACCCCACACAGACAATGCTGGCCATTAAACCATGTCCCCAGGTGCCACATCCACCTGCCTTATGAAAAGGGGATGTGATGCCACCACTTTCCTGAGCAGCCTGTTCCAATGCTTGATCACCTTTTCAGGGAAGAAATTTTCTCTAATTTCCAGTCTAAACATTCCCTGGCACAACTTGAGTCCATTTCCTCTCCTCCTGTCACTTGTTACTGACACTCACCTTGACCTCTGGTAGTTCTAGAGAGGAATAAGATCCCACTAAGGTCTCCTCCAGGAAGGACAAAAGGAGGCACAAAAGGAGTAAAAAGAGGCAGATTTCCTGGATTTTAGTGTATTTCTTTCTTTGTCAGTCTGCTTTTCTCCCTCTAACCCTTCAATTAATAGATGTGGAGTAGAGAAATCCTGTATATTGCTACCTCACTTGCCATTTATGGCTAGGCACTAATTTGTAGTTGTGTTGACTATTTTCAACAGAAATCTCTTGAAATGGAATCTCACTCATGTTACAGTCAGTCAGCTCCCAGCAAGCTGACAGACAATGAATGCTCCCTCACCCATTAAAAAAATATGCATTTAGCCAGCTAATATACATGATTTCCTAAACACAGCAGCCAGCACATTGAGTACCCGGTGAGCACACCTCACATCTGTGAAGAGATTTGCTGATGAATAGCAATGCACTTAGAGTTTCTGTCTTGTGCTTTTCAATACAATTTTAAGCGATGTTTTGTCCCTAAACAAGGCTTGGATACCTCTCTAACAGCTGAGAGACCACAGAGAGCTGAGAAAGCAAAGGGTCAGGCTGTTTAGCTTCCAACAAGCTCCTTGAAAGCTCTTGAAATTTCATTTGCTTTCAAGGAGAACATTCAGTGGGAAAGAGATTGACTTTTCTGACCAGCTCATTGCCAGCTCTGCCACCGACCCTGCTGTGAGACCTTTTGCAAGGCTTTGTTTCCCTGTGTCCTCTCTGACTCTTCACAAGTTTTTCTTATTTAGAAACAAGTTCTTCAGGAGGCTTTTTCTCACCACATATTTTTGCAAGTCTTGGCACAACTCTTCTTTAATCTCTAGATGATGTCAGATAACACAACTGTGACACTGCAGTGTTGAGAGCAAGAGCCAGGCAAGGTTGCATCCGCCAGGAACTCTCAGCAGCAGCACCTCCACTGCTCGAGCTGGGGCCAGGTCTCACACACCCCCTGTCCTGCTCCTGGAGAGCCCAGACCTTGCAGACACAGACCAAACGCGCTCTTGGGTGGTGTCAGCATGTAACCAAACAGCAGAAGAGAGGAAATGGCTACCAGCCAAAGTCTTCCAAGCTTGCAAAGCGCCTCAGAGACAACTCCTTCCCTTCAGCTTCTCACGGTTGCACTTGTTAATTATCCCATTTATTTCTGTGGAGTAAATGGTAACCTGTGCATCTTCTGCAAGTACATGAATGTGGTTGGTTCTACACTAATAGCTCTTTTCCAGAAATTTATACATGGCTGACAAAAAAAAACAAAAACAAAACAGCAAAGTCAAAACTGTTGATCTGAGTTCCATCCAAAACTGGATGCAGAAAAGCACAGTGGACCTAATTTGGCTTCGTTTTGTGTATGATCAGGCTGCCTTAATTTTGGCAGAAATTAGCCCAGTGCTGGGATTACTGAAGCCTGTCACTGTGCATAAACAACCCTGGGCAAGAGTCTGAGACCTACCCTGCACTTCTGTATCTGACAAAGGCAGTAGGAGCACATACTTCGCTTCCTTGCGAAAGGCACACACAAAAAGACATAACCCTATTTAAAGGAAAATGATCGGCACCTTTTATCCCTGCCACCAGTTCTGTGGCTTCTCGAGGAGCAGATGGCAGTGCTGCCTGCAGCAGCTCTGCTCCTAGCCAGGGCCTTCGGGAGCACGTGGCAAGGGATGCCTGCAAGGGTAGGCAGACAGCTGTCCTTTAGTGGAACAGGATTCCTGCTCTCCTTTGCCCTGCCCAGAGCAGCCCTTTCCCCACACTCCTATTTGACATAAAAGAAATGAAGTCTAATGTAAACACAGTTAAGCAACTTTTTTACTCTTTTTTTTAATAGGACTTTTAAAAGAACCATTCATTTAGACAGACAAAGCGCTACTTCGCTAACAATATTTCTTTAACCACCCATTTATCTGCTAAAAACACTGGCACTGTGCCTTCAAATAGCCCTTTCTGAACCAGAGGTAAAGAAAATAAACTAATTTCCATTACAAGTGCTTTCCATCTTTTAATTAATTTTTTTTTAACTTGAAATGCAGCCTAAATAGTTCATGCAGTTCTTCTGAGAAAGTAAACATGTTAGCAATGCCTTTCATGTTGCAAAGGTGACCAAGGCAGGATGTTGGATAACTTACTTATAATCTAACAAGAAACATCTTGAACTGCAAAAATGGCTAATTGCAGTCCTTGCAGATACTCCCTGTATTCTCTGAAATCTGAAAAAGCCAACAGCAGCAAATGCTTTCTACAACTCTCATGTCCCTCTTCATTCTCTAAGCAAACGTTAAGAAATCTTCACCTGGGCATTTTTTCCCTCATAATTTATATGACCCAGTGAGCATCTTCCAGAATTCACAGAATTAAAGTAAAGAAAGGTCTGACTAGACAAGTTTCATACTATTTAAACATGTGAGTCTGAAAGAAATGCAAAAGAGAACAAGTATGGAAGTTGAATATTTGCTCTTGCAGCATTTCTCTAAGCAATTCTTCTTTGCCCCCAGTTCCACTCACACATCTATCATCAAATATTTTCACTGTGTGATCAACAAGCTATGAATGAGGTGACTTGTTACTGCTTACCCTCCCTGCTGTATTTTAACAAAAGCAGAGATTTGAAAAGGCAACCCGTGATGCTAAATGCCCATACTTCTTTCAGCTTTCCAGCATGCAAAGGATCTAAGCCAGACATCATGGAAATGCATATTGCCATCTGTGCTATATGCATGTTCTGAGATGTACTTGCTTGCCAAGATCACTGGATTATTTGCCATCTTCTGATTGCTGCTTATCTGCTGTCTTTGACCACTCATTGTCCTGAAGGCCTTCCAGTGATTTCTGCAAGGCTACTCTGTTAGTCTTTTTACAGGAACACTGTGTGTGCTGGATGTTTTCTTATAAATTCTTAACTATACAGGTTCCATATTCTACTAATTTGTGATTGAAATCCAGGAAGAAATGTATATAATTTAGCAAAGCCCCAAACCCCCTTCATCTTTAACTTTTGCATGGTCCTTGACACCAACCCCAACCAACATCTGATATTGGCTGGGAGTGCAGTATAGCTGTGCAGGGGTAAATGTTCTCTCATCACCACATTACACTTACTGAAGGGGTCTGTGCTTTGATCATAAGAAACAAATGAGCCTGGACTCAGTTGGGGACCAAGCTGGGGACCTGCAAGATGAACAAGTAGCATGGCAACCTCTTTTCCAATGTAGTCCAACTGCAGAACACCTACAGGGCTGAAGTGGCAATCTGAACCCTGTTTTGTTTTTCTTTTTTTTTCCCCATCACTGCAAATTTCCCCATGACTTCTTTTAAATACATTCCTTTCCATAGCAACAATTATTTTTTATGCTTTTCACAATAACAGAGAAAATCACTGCCATTCATTCCCTTTGTGGGAGGTGCACAAGTGGGAAATATTGATTTCTTTGCATATTGTTCAGCTTGGTATTACTGCTTGGCATGTTTCTGCTTTCATCTCTCATCCCCACTGCACTCTACGTTTCCAGTAGTCAAGCACTACTGAGCATTGTCATACCTATGTAATCACAATTAGCTCCAAATAATCTTTTTGGGCATCTGGAAAGAGTGATTGCTTTTAGTAATGCATGTGCTTACCACAGCCCTAAGTTGGTTGAAAATATCAAATGTATAGGATTATAAACATCTTTTGTTGAGCTTTACAAAAGAAAACCAAAAAAAAAAAAAAAGTAAAATTATTAGCTTCTGACACATATACAACTCAGAGTAAGGTAGATCATAGAAGAGGAGGGAAAAACTACTAAAACCTTGACCAGCAGTCCTCACACCTGCTTTTTCTTTTCAGGCAGATTCATTACAGGGTTTTATTTGCTCCATAACACTAGACACAGTGCAGTGCACTTTGGACCCTAATAAAGCTCTGCTGTCACCTCTGAAGCCAATGTCCTGGCTGCCCTCTCCTCACCAAAATGATCTCCAGTAAAAGTTAAGCCATCCAGCTCTGCACCATGTTCCTCACATCCCCATGGACTTTTCTCCCTCCATGCAGGTGTAGAAGGTGCAGAAGATTCCTGGATGCCTGTGGTGAGCCCTCCATGGCACAGTTCATGCTGACACTTGTGGAAGAGATGACGGCAGAACGGTGTGAACAAAACAGTTCCAGCCTTGGTGAGAATGTACCTATCACAAGGAATAACATAGCCTCGGGCTCCTTGTCAAGGAAAAGGAAATACAGCCCGCAATGAGTTTGAAAACCTTATAAAAATTAAATGCAATCAAGAAATAACAGCCTGTTCAAACAAGAAAGAAAGAAATCTCCCTTTACACCTCTACACAGGCCACCCTGCCTGTGCCATCTGCACAGTAATGAGGAAAAGTTTTGTTCCTCTGCCGCAGGTGCCCCCCAGCATTATGGTGTCTGAGAAACACTCATCTGTTAGCCAAGACTTGAGTAACATCCACAAGATGTAGCCTAAGAGGCTGAGAAGCTTTATTGTTGATTTTACCTGTCAGCATGAGGCCCTGCTTCCCAAAAATAGATCAAGGATCATCAAAGCACCTTCCAGTGCAGACAACATCTGGAGCCATTTGCACCTATTAATTTTGGAGCAGAGTCAGGAAGAAAGAGCAGGCTTTTCAACTCTCAAGGTAAATATTTATTTATTTGCCTAGATCCTGAATGAGTGGTAACTTCAATTGATCCCACCTCAGTCAAGGGTGGAAGAATTGGGTCACACCCAATGTAAGCAGTTTCCTGGTTCAATTGATGGGATTTTCCACACATCTCATAATCACAAAATTCTATCTACCCTGGGATGAAACTCACCAGCTGCCATTCTCACAGATATATTCCTGCTTATCATTTGAGCTATTTTTAAGTTATTGAGCCAAGTCTGTGCTGGATGCAGCCCATGCAGGGGGACTCTGCTTTTCCCTGGTACCACTACCCAGCCCTGAGCTACCATCCCTGCACTGGTCAGTGCCAGGGTGCAGGTTCACCAGGAGCTCTGCCTTGGCATCACATAGCACCAGGACAATTACAAGCACTTCAACAGGTTCAGCAAATGTAATTGTTCTTGTTTTGCCTTGTACTTTACTGTACATTGATTTCCCCCCTTTATTTTAGCAGTTCCAGCTAAGCTTTGATTTCCCCAGATTTTTGCTTCCTTTGAACCACACACTGCTCCAATTATTGCTACAGTCAGTGATGCTTTAGTGCTTATTTTGCATCCTTTTATGAGCATGTCTAGAGTATACAGTGTTCTTCTTGACTATAAAAGACTCAGCCTTTAATTTGAGAAATGTTTGTGGTTTAGCTTTCATCTTTGAATTTTACTGGTTTTTGTATGTCTGTTAAAATAGTTGAAGGAATGTATTACCATTTCTATACTTCTATCTAGATTTGGGGTATTTCTATACAGTGTAGCTGCTGTTGGGTTTTTTCCATCCATTTTTTCTTAAGCCACCCCCCAAAACTTCCACTTGCAGTTGAAAGCACTGTTTAAATATTTTCCTTATCTCCTCAGCCTTCTCCATAATTTTTAAGATCAGTGAAGGACTTAAAACTCAAAACTCAAACCAACTCCACAACAGCATTATTAAAGAAAAAAAAAAAAGAAAAAGAGTGGGAGGTTCACAAAACCAATGTAATCTGCACTCCCCAGGCACTGCAATTCTTTGCTTCTCACATCAACAACAGCTGAGATACAAATAAAGTGGCACATGATCCATCATTAATAACAGGAAATAACCACAACTCCACTCTACCTGACTTTGAAAGCAGGACCTTAATTGAAAAGAGTGACCAAAATCAGTCCATCATATATCACAGCAATGGTGCTGGTGCTAACATATAGCTCAGGATTTCTTCACTCACTCAGAGCCAACATTCATTGCAAAGCTTCAAAAGCAGGTACCTAAATTTCCTGTGTAGCCAGGGGAGGTGCATATGAAATAGAGACTATTCCAGGCACCGCAGTTCAATGCTGACAAGATAGACCCATACATTTTTTTATGTCATCTAAAGTTGTCATGTCAGGGTCTGCCCCCTAAAAAACCCCCAAGAGAATGCTCTTCACTTACATGGGACATGTTTCTGCAAAGCAATGGAATATACCTGCTGCTTCTAATGCAGCTGGCCCTGCCAGAAACACCATGGAAGTAAGATACTGTTCTTTATTAAAACAAAGAAATTCCCAGGTGTCATGCCTGGTGTTAAATTTTCTTATGTTTCTTCTTATAACATGAAATTCTCCAATGTTATTATTCCATGACTGAGAAAATCCTTCTGTACAGTACCACTGTAGGACACAACACTGTGGGCCCTGGGTCAGAGATGGGAGGAAGAGGAAGCTGTGCCTTGCCTAGCACAGACCACAGCAGGAGGACTTGGCAACTCCTCTGTGTGCCTTCTGCAGGGCACCTTTCCCCCTCAGTTTATTTTACACCTGCACCTGTGCCAAGGAGCTTTTTCAGTTCTGCACAGGTCCTAAGTTCTGGTTTGACAACTCCCTAAGCTAAAATAATTTATTTATCTAGAGAGCAGCTCTTTCTGCCCTGTTGAAAACATTCAGTTCCTACCTAGCTTTATCCTGTAATAGGGAGGAAAGGACAATTCATCTCCTGGGCTCATTCATTATTCATAGATCTCTAATGAGACTCCAGCTGAAACAGCCAATCTACATCAGGTGAGACAATGACTACTGCCAGGAGAGGACTCTTGTGAGACCAGGGATTCATTTCACACAGTGCTCAGCTCGTGGCTACAGCAGTACTAGAAGCTGAATTCACACTGAAATCCTGAAAGTTAATTCAGCTCTGGGGGCTTCTAAAGAAGTAAGAGGAAAAAGCTGAAACCAAAAGAGCCTGAAATTAATTTTCTAAATTTATCTGGGAGCTGTGCAGAGAACGATAATTCCCAGAGAGCTGGGGAGTTTTTAGTATTTTGCTTTACTCCTGTTTGGAAATATCAGGAACTTTCAATGGTTCAGGACCCCCAGAGCACCAGACACACTTTTGCAGAGTTCTTGGATTTTTGTCTCCCCCTCAACATACTGATGGAGTGAGAAGACCCAGACAGACAGCTGACCTGGAAGTCTTGGAGCTGCTGCCTTCAAGGAGATCGTAATCCCAGGGGGTCTTACACAGCAAAGTAAACTGGTGAGGGGCCAGGGAGGACTCAGACACTCTCTCAGCAATCAAACTAGTCCCCAGGGACAATTACAGCCCAAAGAATCTGCACACACTGACAAACCTCTGCTGCACAGAGGGGTTTGTACTGGGTCTAATGGCACTCAGGTATCAAAAGCACTGACCCACTGTCACCAACTCCTGCAGAAGCTGCTACCTCCAGAGTGCTTCTTCAAACAGAAAAGCATCAAGGAAATATTTCCAGTCCCTGCATAGGCATTCAGAAACCTTCCTTCCAAGTGCCAGTGTTTCTGCTTGCTTTAGGTTCCACTACCAGGATCACTAGAGAGAGAGAAACAAAACTTTGAACACAAAGGAAAGCTCCTGAATCTTTCTCACTAATTATCTTAGGGGGAAGGATGTCTGGAGCACCTCAGCTGGAGGCTCATTTCTCCATGCCCAAGACAGACCCATTTGAAGCACTGCTTTCCTCACTGCCATTCCATTTCATTTGACAACCACTGACCATCAGTGCCACATGCACCTTTGAAACTCCAAGCTGTTCTTGGAAAAACCAATAGCACCATCAAATGTAACTTATGAAAGCTCTCCCAGTAAACACAGCCATTTGCCCATCGGCCAAAGCAGCAAGGGGGACAGGGAAGGGTAGCACTGAGCTCAGACCCTGTTCTCAGGTACAGGTGAGGTACCTCTGATGAGCTTGGTCTGATTTTCCTCCATGGCCAGGTTTAAAACCTGACAGAATCAGTGACAGTCTCTGGTGAGCACTTGGCTCCTGTGCACCCAAAGAGAGAAATACGGTCAGTGCCCACTTCCATTTAATTCACCATCAACTGCTGTGCCCAGGAACAGGTTCTGAGAAGGGTCAGGTGGAGGCAGGTCAAACAGGGCCCAGAGCCTTTCTCTGGATTTACAGTGAAATCTTTCACACTCATGAAAACCACTATACAGTCACTCTTCAACATGGCTTTTCCTTCAGAAATTTCCTTTGTTCCTTTTCCCTCAGAAATTAGCATGCACCAAATGACTAAGTCTATTAGACAAAATTGACCTTCGAGTCATTTAGCTAAGGATTTGCCAAAGCCCAAAGGTATTTATTATTCTTATAAGCAATGAGGCATATGGTTGACTTTTCCAAAGGCCATTTCAGAAAGAAAAGTAAATGGCCATTCCTTGAAATGGAAACAAGAGATATTTAAGAACCTTTAGTCCAGATCTGGGCAGGAAGATTTCATCATAAGGCTATGCACAAAATGTAGAAAATTAACACTTGAGAGACCCAGTGCTGTGGTTCTCAGAGGACACTACCACTCCACCCACACTGCTAAAGTACTGAAAGATCAGCGTCAACAGATGGACAAATGTTTGTCAAGCGGCTTTCAGACCTCTGCTCCAAAAGTTAAATGGAGAAGTTCTAGCAGAAATAGAGATGGTTCTTTATTTAAGAGGGGACCAAGGTCTAACACAAAAGCCTGGAGAAATTTCAGTTTGAATGAAGTTTTTAACTCATAGGAGGTTGGATAAGATACTGGGTTTTTAATTTTCACTCTTTATTTTTCTTTACCAGAGATCAAATGCTGTCTATAAAATGCTAAGACAGTGCTTTGGAAAAAGCACAAACCAAAAAAATAAATTAATTGACAGAAATTTAACCAAAGCCAAACATCATTTTTAAACAAATAGCAAAAGAGTTAGCAAAGGAAGATAAAAGATTCCATATCCTCAGCCTCAAACCTGAGCAATACCTCTGTATTTGACAATCTTCTAGTCTCAGTCAAGAAAGTCAGCGCTTCTGTGCTCAAGAACAAGATAACTAAGCTAGGTTTAAGGAAAAGAAAACTGTAAAGAAAAACCCCTTTGTTCTTTCAGCACTATTTTGATTACTTATCTCTGCTTTGAAAGTCAAGGAATGCCAAACTTGCCTTAAAGAGAGAGTTTAATAGACTTAAATAGTAAAATGCAATATCTGTGTTTGAAAATAAAACTCAGTATATTTAATGGACAAACTCATTGAACAATTTCATGAGCATGGGCATCAGTTATTTTTTTTGTTAGTCAAATAAGTCATTAGTCTCCAAAAAAAATCCAGTGCTAGGTTTTCACATGGACATAGAATAATAGATGTTCTTCAGATATACCATGCTCAGCGGACTGCCTTGGCAGGGGTTGGTGCTGCCAAATATAAGGACAGCTTTCCCAGAATTTAAACAGCCCTGGTTCAATAAAGAAAAGCGACAATGTTTGGACTAGAGAAGTCCACAGAAGAACAAAGCATGAAACAATGCAAAGAATGCCTCTGCTCAGAGGAAATCAGAGCCATTTTTCTTAACGTAAAGAGGTTTTGTGTACCAATGTCACACATTTCATGGGGAAAAGCTGAAAAGCATATTTGCAATTTTTTTTGCCACATGCAAAGACTTCTATAAAGAAGAGGGTTTGCAACCTGCTTGGCCAGTCAGCAGTCCTTAAGTTCAGAGCCCAGATGCTGATGTATTTTCTAACAAATAAACCGTGCTGCTCTTGTGTTTCCAGTGCTTACACCCGGTCACCACCAGCCACCAAGTAATCTGCACAGCTATAGACAGCGACATTGACCCGCCTTGGAAGGCAGAAAAACCTCCACTTCTGAGCTTCAAGCTACAAAGAATTGTTTTGTCATGCACTCAACAAGAAAGAAAGAGTGCCAAAGCATGTTAAAATACTACAAGAAGAAAAACACAAGCATTATGGTTCTACACAACAGAAACATTCACATGACATGGAATATTCCAGGCATGACCGGTTCAACACACATTTTGCTTTACTGAAAGTATTAAAAATGCACTGGGATACCAAAACAAAATGCACCAGTTCCTATGGAACATCATTTGCTGCTTTTACAGAGACATTTCTTCACCAGAAAATAACACTTTGTTAAAGCTCAGCTACTTGTGGAAAGAGAGTCACTTATAGGAAGTTTTATTTGCTGGGTTTTTTTAAATATTTTAGTTGAAAGAATGGAATATTATGACCCTGCTAAGCACAGCTCTTTTTGGTAAAGGAGAACACATTTTTTTTCTTCAGAAGATAGTTTGAGTTTCTTTAACTCTAATTTAACCTAAGTGCTGTAAGTGAATTTGATTTAGGTGTCTGTTGGGCATCTTGAACTCCTGAAAATTTCCAAGACGGGCTATTCATGCTAATTTGAGATCCAGAATTTAAACCTTCTCATTTAAAACATTATTTTGCGTTACAGAGTCATTTCAGCAACCAGTTCTGTTGAAAACAGAACCAGACGAGTTTGCTGACCTGAGGAGCAATTCTCATACACAGGATTCTGCATGGCAAACTAAACTCATTTGATCCCATTTCCACCGGAACAATTACTTGGGTTTTTTAGGAGTCACTTCCCCTGCTCTGTGTTCACAATGCAGAGTCACTTGTGAGTGACTCGGGATTAGCTTTCTTTGACTCAAGGAGCTCGTTAGGTGCTGGCATTACAGTTTTCTTTGAGTCGCTAATCTGGTGATGCTAATTAAGGCTTCCAAAGACTGTTGCAATATTCTAATTACAGCAGCTACATGTCCTTTAAATCCATTTACTGTAGAACAAAGTGGGGTTGGTGATCTGTGTTGCTTGGCACTACCCTCATAGCAGTATGCTACTGCTTCCCCTTGTCAGGATTATTTTAAAATTCCAATGATTAGACAGACAAAAGAGGATGAATTGAAGAGGACAGTAGATATTGAATATCAGGGTTATTTTAACTAACCCTGCTCCTGGAAAAAGCATTCTTGCAACTATGCATCAAGCTACTACAGGCACCCCCTGAACCCCAGATGCTCCTGCAATACCAGGATATTTTCCTCCCACCTACATCCTCCTGGCTCTAGACCCAGCCCTAGAATTCCTCCTGATCCTTGGGTTATTAGTCATGGCAAGAATAAATTGGTATTTTCTGGACCTCTCCAGCAATTCAGTCACATATCTCCATCACAAAAATTTGCAATACAGAGTCAGTAGTCTGCCCAGACAGCTGGCTGTATATACATTTCCTAGGAGCTACAGCTTTGAGGAACAAAACATTCTTTCTTTTCTGAGATTTTATTAAAACATTTAATTTTTCAATTTCTAGCTAAACTTAATGGTCCCAACCTAATATATTCCAAAGCCTCTGGTTTTTTTGCCCACCGTGCTGAAAAGTGTCAGGTTTCAGTTAATAGTATGTGATTTGGTTTCACCTCATGGACTTTTAACCATCTCTTTCATATATCTTTTGCAATCATTTCTAATCTGGCAGAATTCAGATAGCTTCATGTTCACTTTACCTATTTTTGCCAAATATGCCTTGTTCTCAGCACAGTGAGCAACAAGGGAGCAGCAGAACGCAGACAGGACAGGGAACTTCATTCCCTTATTTTCATCACTGTGAGCCTGTATGACCCACTTCAGCTCACAGACCTACAGGACAATTCTGCAGCTCTTGCCACTACAAACTGGGTTAAAAAAGAAAACTCTCAGAGGAGCCAACTGAAAATCTGAAGAAAAAAACCACACACATTCAGTGTGTTCAAAGCAATTTGTTTTTATTTCAGCTTCCCAATCACAAATTCACTTACATTTCAAACTGGAGAGCTCTCCTGAGGTCCAAAATCTTCCTTTCCATATGTGTTAGAGCTAAAAAAAATACACTACAGTGTGAAAAGGAAAATGAAATGCAGTGCAAAGTGTATGGCTGGTGACACACCAAAGGGCTGGAAACCAGCATTTGAAAAGTTTTTTTAGCAGTGCTGAAAAGGGGAGGCAAGATAAGTTTGTGGAGCATCAAAACTTTTCATTTACTACCAAATTATTACCTGACACACAGCTGTGGGCAAAGGATCAGGTGAAGTTGTAGGAGGGTATTCCTTTAACAAAGCAATGAACTCATTAACTAATGGCAGGACAAAAGGTAAATTGTTTCTAATCCTCTGATGCAGAGCTGTCAGAGGGAAAAAAAGGTGTAAAACTCAATGTTGGTAATGTGGCCCCCCACACTCCTGAGCACAGAACAAGGGACTCACAGAGAGCACTCCCAAATGTCAAAGCTATTAAATACTATATAAAGCTAAGTATAAAGAAAGCCAGGTTAGCCAGGTGGCCACTCCATGAATCTAATAACACTGGTCTTTTAATATTTCTCTTACTTCTCTCATTTACAGTGTTTTCAACCATGCCATTTGGAGAAAGAGGAAAAAACACAAAGGGGGAAACCATGCAAAACAAGAAAGTCGTCAGCACTGTTTCTGTCCCACAATTAATATTGATTGCTTTCTGATTTTCATAGGAATTTTTCAGGAACCTGGCAGTGCAAGATTGATTTCTGTACTTCTGGGAATGGTAGGTTATCAATATAATTGCTGCCATCAGTGCTTTTTCACAATCCCTTCTGATATTTCTGCTCCAGGGGCAAATTAGTGCCATGTTGACTATTTCCTCACCTGAAATGGCTACCAATGCATAGGGATTTTATTTCTATTTCCCCCCACCACCAGTAGCAGAGGTGATACCTACTCCAGCCCCAAAGTACCATTTTTCTATTATTACTGAACACTAAAGAAGCATTAGTCAAAAGCCTAAAAACCCAAATATCTTTCTGGCACTTATTTCTGCAGGTAGGTTTTTTCTCAGATAACAATTCTGTATGCAGAAAAACTGCACCTTTACAATTGTTGTACCTTCTTTGGGAGCACAGGGAATTTAGGGAACCTTAGAGCTTATGCTGCATTACTGCACTTCACAGGTAAATAACAAAGCAGCGAGTCAGGCTGGTGCTGATCATGCAGATAAACCAAGCATGGAGGTGCTGAGCAGCTCCAGGCCAAGATGAGATTTTAGATGCTCATCACCCTTCTGCATCAGCCTACCAAAATGTGCTCAATCCTCCATCAACTCACACCTCTGAGCAGGGATCAGATCTTTATCACCACCCTTTCATACATGTGGCACCCAGATTTTCATCGTCCTTGGTGCATTGTGAGAAGAAAGCATTCTCCAGGAGCAAGAGCACTCATCCACACATGAGCCAAATCCAAAGCAGCTTCCTAAGGCCAAGCCAAGTTATTTATGACCTTCTCTCCAGCTCCCCACCAAGAGAAAAGCTCACCATAAGGGCTAATCTGGAACCTATTGAAATCACTGGGCTTTGGAGAAGGCCTTTAACTCCAGCCATCACAGCTTACATGTGGCTTCCCTACATCCAGAGAGGTGCCCTGGAAATATCACACCCCACAGTAGCAAAGCCTCAGACTCTCACTTCAATTGAGCTTTGATTCACTTCTCAAGTGTTAAAGGATTTAGGCTCTCCATTGAGAAGTAATAGCAGGAGCTTTACGTCTGTGGTATCCAAGCCTTCACAGTAGTACATCCTCTGAAATACAGCAGGTCAAAAACCTTCCACAAAAAAAAACCAAAAAGGAGTTGCTGTTCTTTCCCTTTTCAATCTGAGGATTTATTAAAGCAGCAGCTTTCTGTGACAAAATATCTGTTGGAGAACAAAGTATTTCTCAGGCCAGCATTCTAAATGGAGACCAGTGCTTATCCCCCCCAAAAAAAGTCTGGACATACTGACAGCTGAGTAGAACATGACTTAAACCCCAGCCTGTCTGCCAAGAAGGCAGCTGCCAGTAATGTGGCATCTCTATCCTTGGGATGCTGTAAACTCCAGCACTATTTCTGTAGACCCTCAGAATTTTGAACGTTCACATGCTTAATCTCAACTCCAGAGAATTCAAACAAAGGGGTGAAAAGTCTGTATATTTCTTTTGGTTCAGTGGGAGTTTTTTTTCAAGCCAAGCCCAGCTCTATAATTCTGACATTTCTCTGCTCTCCTCAGAGGCTTTCAGGCTCCTCCATCAGCCCTGTCCCTGTGCAGCTGCAGCCTGGGGAAGGACAGGTAGGAACTCATTGGGTAATAATGGGACTGGCAGCAGCAGTGCCCTTATTGTGGTGAGCAGGAACTCACAAAGTCTCTGGTAAAACCCTGCTTCATTCTGTGAGGCACAGGTTTGCTGTAAAGCTCTGTAATAGGTACAAAGGTGGCCTGAGCCAACTCAGATAATAGAGTTTGCTGGCAGCCTAGGAGACAGGCTGAGCTGAGGCTGGACATAGCACTAAGCCACCATCCCAAGGTGCACATCATCCCCTAAGCTTTACTGTCAATGTGTAACCACAAAGAATTCACCCTGAGTTCAGCACAGAGATGCTGTTTGCCAAGAGGAGGCTCATTTGGATGTTAGCAGGGCTAGGGAGCAGCACCCCCAGCAGCATTTCAGCCTGCAGAGACCTCTTTACCCGAGAGCTGATTTGGCAGCAGCTGTGGTATTACAAGGTCAGACACAAATTCTCTTTTGCTGAACCCCTGGCCCACCAAACATACATTTACAATGGATAAATATGCGCAGCATAAACAAGTCAGAGGGATTACCAGGATTAGCCACAGTCTCCTCTGCTGCTGCCAACGTTTCAGGCAGTCCCTCGTATACAGCGAGGGCAGCACAGCACAAATGTACGGTACCTATAAACCACATCCACTTGATGAACCAAGGCACTCACCATGAAATGTCAAAGATACATGTAAAAACAGGTGTGGATATCTGTTCCTTGCCAAAAGGAAAATATTGGAAACAGTGCATGCATATGAACAGCATCACAAGGTCAGCCACTGGCAGGTCCAGTTCCATCCTGGAGCTGAAAAACCAATTGCAGTGTGTGAATCTCTTTCAAGTGTAGCCTTGAACATGTGAAGTTATTCCTCTTTACTCTCCAAAACAATGGAGGCCCTTTGGAAAAGCTTACAGAAGTATCTAGCTATTACATCTAGTTTTTGCTGTCTGGAGGACACTGAGAGTTGGTGAGCCCTGTGCCACCATTTGGCAGCTGATGTTTCACACCCCAAACCACAGGAGCATCCCTCTCTAGGATGGAGAGGAAACACCAGAGGCTGCTATCAGCACTGGAGGTTAGCTTCAAACCAGACAGATTTTGGGTTTGGTTTTTTTTTGGTTTGGGATTTTTTACCTTGGTTTTTGGTGGGGGAGGGTGCATGTCTCTTTGTTTGGGGTTTTTTGACTTGGAGAACTTGCCAAGTTCTGCTCCAATCCATTACATGAATGCATAACTCAGGTAAACATCTCATAGCATTTGGGGTGACTTTGGGTATTTCTGTAACATGTGACTGTGATCAATTAGAAAGAGGCCCCTGTTCCTGAAAACTAGAGGGGTGTATTTTCCATAAAATAAAATAAATGCTCTTCTATAATATATAGGCATGGACACACACATCCACACCCACCCACCATGTATTTAACAAATAATACCTCATTTGTTAATACTCTACAGTTGTTAGGCTTGTCTAGTGAAGCATTAATATAACATTTCTCAAACAAAGTTCTTGTTCTGCTTGATCTATTTGGTAAATGTTTGGTAATCTATCTTGATACACTCCTGTCTGTCAGGGGCTGCTGCCTCATTCATACTTTTGCTAATAAGGCAGGTAGCAGCACTAGGAGGTACCTTCCTGGGATACTGCAGCCCTTCTTCCTTAACTAAATATGAGAACAGTTTCACTGATTTTGAAAATTATGTGAAATATGAATTAGAACTAAAATGAAGCATTTATGGTCAGCATTTAACAGTACATAAAGAAATAGCAATGTTTCATGTGAACTAGAAATATTGCCAGTCTGTTTCCTGCACTAAGGATGAGTACAAGGTTTTCACCAAGGACTTAATATTGTAAAATCACAGGATAACATGCATGGAAACACATGGCTTTAATGCTTGAAATTTATTTCTGCTGTAGGTACCTCTTGGGGTCAAATTTTGAGTATTTTTTTCCTTCTAATAATTTTGGATTTTACAATCTAGGTTCATTTTTTGTTGTCATCCATCTTACTATAAATAAATAATAGCTAATTTGATAGACACGTAACATGATTCACCAAGGATAATTTCAAAGAAAAGACTTCATTAGATTCCCTCGGTGGGGTTTGCTGTGCATTTTCCAAGATGTTGGCTGTCCATATATGTTTTGTTTTCTCAAGGAAAAGGTAAATAACCACTGCTTCCTTTTCTATGAAAATCAAAAAAAGGCTCTACATTTCTCCAAATCAACAAACCTCTACCACACTTCACAATTGCAAGACTACAGCCAAAAACAATCCTCAAGGCCTACCTGTGTGATCATATACACAGAGGTCCTGACACAGCACCCTATTCAAAACCAGCAGGTGATGTAATATTCCTGGTGTTTTGGGGAGCTTCTGGAGATACTCCTTCTAAGAGGTGATTCTAGTAGACCAGATGTGCAACTGGTGCCATCCACTCTGATATCAAAGCCTTTGCTCCAAACCAACTTCAACTAGAGGAGCAATGCCCAAGGCAAACCATAACTTGAGAAAGACAGCAGCACCCATGGTGGTAGGGTTGGCCAGTGGACAGGGCACAGACAGAGCTCTCACAGTGGCACTGAATGCTTGTTAACAACAGCCTAAGGTTCCTCAAAAGCACCCAACTCCCTCAGAGCAAACTTGAAATACAAATCCAGGCAGTTCAGCGTACTGGGGTTTAGGGTGGATTAAGGAAGCGAGAGGCAGAAAGAAATTATTTCACTTGCTTTTTTCATGCTGTAACTTAAACCAAGACCAAACAGTAGAGAACAGGAACTACTGTGACAAATTTTCTTGGTCAAGAGCAGATGTCACTGCACAGGGAGGGGTGGCAGGACAGGGTACAGCCATGAGCACCTGGGTTGCTCACATTGGCACAGGGCTGCACAGCTCCAGCCAGGACCACGGGGTGTTCCCGCAAACAGCATCTGCACATGGAGGGAGCACCTCTGAACAGCCATGAGGAGCTGGAAAAGGTAAAATAAAGGTTCCTGCAACTGTGTAAAAGAAGGTAAGGAGCTGGATGTGGAAGTCTTAGCTCTGACACTAATGCAAGCTGTTCTTCCCCCAGCATGAGTCCTCTCTCCAAAGGGCAAGGCATTGCTTAGCTACTAGACCTGGACTTTGTGTATCTCCTAACACTCCACTGCCATCTGCTACTGAAATTTAAGTGCAAGAGTTCCTAGATTGCCTCTAAGTGCTGCAAATGGTATTTTTTCCATGCAGCTATTAGCACAATCTCTTAAAAACCAAACTGCATTTACTATCTAAGTTTGCATGTGTTGGCAGCAGATTGAAGCTAAGATATGAAGCCAGGGCTTGTGGATTTAAGAGACAGGATTTGTGGTACACAAGAGCTAGGAATGTACATGATGTGCTGCAGAGCATAGCCTGCATGGAGCACCTTCTCTGTTTTTTCCTCCTGCCCAGGTAAGGCACAATCCTTGAATCCATGCTTTTTTGAGAATAGTAGAGTTTCCTCTGGATTCTCAAACAGCTTGGCCTTCAGAGACACAAGTGCTCCTGCACAAAAAAATAGGGATAACCTTCCAGAGAGGTTTTAGAGCTGAAGACAATTAGGCTTTTAGAAGAAAGACAAGTCTCCTGGCTGGAAGCCAAGGTCATTGCTAATCAAAGATCAAGACAGAACATTTGGAGAAGGGCCTACTGTTCAGGGAGTCAACACCTCTTAGCATGTGGAAATAAACAAATAGGGGTTTCATCTAGACATCTCCACTTTTTAGTGAGGAGAAAAAAGGGACCCTTTTTCTGTAAGAGGCAATAGCTGCCTAATACCTTTTTCCTCTGTGCAAGACAGTTCCAGGTGAGGTGTCTTGCTGCACAGGGACACAGGTGGGGATGCATTCTGGAGATCACACTTTCCCAGTACATTTCCACACAGCAAATGTAGCTGCTGGTTAGCCCCAGACCATGGGGGAAGCATCCCCCTGCCCAGCACTTACACTGTGTGTGCACTGAGGCACTCACATGCACAGGGGAAAGACAGACCCTGCTTGCTGAGTACTTTAGGGGAAGGCATTCCCCGTGAGCTCAGTAGGAAACAGGCCCAGGTTTTCCATCCAGAGGCATCCACGTAATATTAATAAGCACTGGAAAAGTAGAGCAGAAGGTGTATATAGCCTTTAAGATTTTGGGAAAGTCTGAAAGGTAGGGGGTTTTGTTATTAAGATTTATTTTGAAATAAGAGCAGTGTTTGGAAGGGACATTTACAGATCTCAGGCCTGGGCACCTTGAAACGAGCAGTTCTCATTTCTGTTCAACCTTGAGATCGTAATTGCTAAAGCAGCATCACCATGTTTCTGTTGGTAATTGGCAGTCACTGAGCTGAAGACTGAATTAATGCTCAAGTCTTATAATAAATTGGAAAAAAATAAATCGGAAAAAATAGCTAACTAGCCTATATTACTGCATAAGAACTAAAGGTTAAAAATGGCAACTTCTGCTCTTTGGGTTTGTAAGTTACCTGATGCACTGAAAATAGGATCAGTGTTGACTTTAACATGATACAACCTACAGCAAAGACAGAGAAGACCTTTCCCAACTGCACTAATACAGGAGCTCTGACTTTTTTTTTTTCCTGTATTTTACAGGTTGCATAGAATATGTATTGCATAATGAAAGGGTGCTTGGAGATTTTGCATGGCATTCCTTGCTAATTCTGCAGTTTCCTAAGGAGTATTTCACAGCAGTGGACACTGAAGTTTTTGTAGTTATGTAACTCCAAGAGTTGAAGGCCCATGCCAAGACAATGGGATATATTTTGTGGAATTGAAGAGCACCTCAGACACTGTTTTCCTCTCTCATGGAGTTAAGCCAGCAGTCACCACACTAAAACCAAGAAAGCTGCTTGAGTAAGGCTAAAAAGGAGAACCAATGGACTTCATCAGCTCCTACTCAAATGTGCTTGTAGTTGCAAGCTGTAATCTACTACAAATAGCCACATTTAGAGAATGCAATTACATGGAACAAAGCTGATGACTCTTTCAGTGCACAGAGATCATTAGAAAATGGTAACCAGTTGCAACCTATTATTTCTTCGCACCAGAGAAATAAATTGATTACACGTCAGCTGATTTTCCGTCACACTTAAGTGGAGGTGTGCTTATAAAAACTACTCAAGCCTGCCAGCTCGAGCCCTGATGTTCACAGGGCAGGCACTCAGAGGGAAGGTAAGTTGTTTTGAGGATGCCAAGGAGGCCACAAGAACTCCATTTGCTACTGCAGACACTAATATCCAGCACAGGTGAATACAAATTACAGCATCATTGGAGCTGCACCAGCTTGCCCCAAAAAGCAGATTACTGTCCAGACATAGGGCTGACAAATGCTTTAAAGTGCTATTTGTGCATTAAGTCCTAATAAGACAGTTTCTGAATGAGGCTAATCTTGGTACACCTTCACTTTTTGTCATCCTTTTCCAGCAAAAATAATATGGTTAACATTGATGGACCTCCTGGCCATTTTTTGGGCAGTCTCAGTGCAAAGTGAAGCAGTCAGAGTTGCAACAAATGCTGTCCATCAGGTGACTCCCTAGTTCTTTTCCTTTTTAATAATTAACCTGAAATGTTCATTATGCATTCATCTCACCCAACAGAGGAGAACATAAGGAATCTTGGACTTGCTTCAGAAGGTTTTCTGTGCAAAGGTTGGTTATATCACTGTGGGTTTCCAGGGTAACCAGAAAGAAGTTTAGGCTCCAAGTTTTACAGCATCCCAAAAGAGTGTTCTTAGGTGATTCCCAACCCATAACCTGTAGTAACTAAATTCTGAGGTATTTGCTACCATTATTCCAGCATCCATTCCATTTCCCAGGAAGCAGCTATTGAATTTATTGCAGCCAAAAATGACTCCACTGTCTTTTGGCATGCAGTTCAGCTGTCCTTCATAATGTAGAGCTTTTGTCACTCAGAAGGAAGATTCATTGAAAGCAGAGACTTTGCTGCAGAAAATATTCCAGCAAAGTTTCTTTTATTTCAGTTTGATTGTTAACTCTCAGTACAGAAATAAACTAACATGTTTTGTAAAATTTTCCCAATAACTTTCATTCTAAGAAAATTGGATTTGCTCCCCATTTTAACTGGGGGCTGGGGGGGAAGTCTTCCAGTAGTGATAAAACTCGCTCAGCTTATCCCCAGACAGGCTCCACAGAGGCACCATGTACTTAGAAATTCTTCACTGAACTTGTAAAACTTTAAATGGATAAATTTTTGACCATGAATTGAAATATAAAGTGTTCACATAGAGTAGAAACAAACAAACCAACTCAAGGAAACCAAACCACCCTCAGAATTTCATTTTAAAAATAAACTCCCCCCAAAATCATAACAAAAAAGCCAAAATTTTGCCTTTAAATTAAGATAAATCTTGCATTGCCCCATGCAGCTCAAATTAACAAATCCACAGGGCTGAGGATGACTCAATGTCCCTGAGGAGCCTCCAGCCCTGCCTGCAGGTCCCAGTGCCGAGGATGCTGAAGGTGCTCCTGCCCTGGGTATCATGGGCACTGCCCCAGCTGCTTATCTCTGCTGCAAGGCTCTGCCCACAGCCATCACCTGGAAAAGCAATTTTGCTGATTGCTATCTGTCAGGGCTTAGATTAAAGGAGAGTATGTGCTGCTGGGGAGGCTACAGAAATCATGATGGGCATTTCAGAGATACCAAGGAAACCTACTGTTTGCATCACACACTCACAGACAGGGGACTCTATCTCAGGAATCTGCAGCTGATGCATCTCAAAGATCAGTTCTCTTTCCTTTAACCTTCCTTCATACATATAAAGGGTTAAACACAGTCTCTTTTGGAGCAAACACTCAATTCCCCTTTGGATTCACAGAAAGACTTATTTCAACTGAGCAATTTCAAGCTTTTCAGACAGAGGAGTTATAACCAGTGGAAATTTTACAGCAAGTAAAACCTTGGGAAAAATAAAAAAAGCATTGCTTTCTAAAAATATTTAAATAAATACTTTATATAAAAAGCTTTCAAAGAACAAAACAAAATAAAACAATACCAGAGAAATTTACTTTCCAGATATCATGGTGGCATGGTCACAGCTTCATTACTGTCAAAAAAAGCTTAATTGCTACAGACTTTTCCCAGCTCCATCTACCTCTCACTTCCCATACAGACAGCAGCATTAAACATAAAATAGAATGGCTTCTCTTCAGGAAGTGTAATTAAATAAAATTGGGAATATAACTAAGGAAATGAGCCCTTTAAGATTCATTTAAGGAACAGCACACTGGTGCTGGGAACCTAGCAAGGACTGTAAATCCTGGCTGAAGAACAGGCACAGGGACTTGCAGAGAGATTGTTGGGAGTCTTCCAGAGGCAAAAAGTGATTGATAAATGCAGACAAAGTGTTACATCAACAGAGACTCAAATCCAGGATTTGCTCAGGGAATTTTAACCCAAAGATGCCAGGTGAACTCACACAGTGCCAGCAGTTGGATGTTTGGAGAAGGGAGGCCCCAAAGGTGGTGGCCTAGTGTCCCACCTGGTCACCAAAATCTTAAGGAAACTTCCCAGTTTGACCATTCCCAGGACTCCCTGGCAGTCACAGTCCCAACTCCCAGATTTTCACTGCTGGGAAGGGCTGAAACCCCTCCACATTGGGCAGCTCCAGTGACCAGACAGGTCCTGTTCGACTCCTGCACATCCCACACTCACAGCCAGACCAGCTTTCCTCATCAGCTCAACCCCAGCATTTTTAACCCCAAATTGCTCAGGCAACATTGTAATAATAACAATAGTATTTGGGAATATAGGCAGGGTTATTAGGTATTAATTGCTCTTTTCTTCAGGAAAATAGTTTCTTGCAAAGAAATAGTGCCTTCCAGAAATATCAGGCTGAATTAGAGATGTTGGTGCCAAAGCTTTCCCTAGTCTTAAAAGACCTCAGATTCAATTGACCATTGGCCTTACTACAGATAGAAGAATAAGTGAATCCGTGCCATATGTGAACAGAAGGTACCTCTGGTATATTTTCACTCTTTCACCTTCTGAGGCAAGAGCTGAATCCTCTATTTGTGTAATCCTCCAGGGCATCTTCCCTCATTCTACACAGAAATTGTTGGGGTTTTTTTCATGTTTAAGAACTATGATAACACCTAATGCTGGCTCTCTGTATGCTAGGAATGACTGTATTTTCTTACCATTCCTAGCCTCTAGAAATACCCTGACTGGAGCTCTGAATCCTATAAAAGCTCAGATTTCATAGGCAGCATGGAAATCCTTTCAGCAAGAACACTCTGAAAAAATACTTATATTAATATACATCTCTCTTTCTCCATTGACAATCAGCTCCCACTTAGCAGTGACCTTTGCCATACTCTAATTGTGACACCCAAAATGATTACTGGGATTGCAAAAACCACAGTGACAGTAACTGAGTTCTCATCTCAAACAGGGAAAGAGTTTCCTGCTTTGAGATGCATCCAAAGTGTTTTGTACCCACGAGTGCTCAGCATACACGCACAGACAGCCTCAGCTTTTAGAGAGCTGCCCTGGGATAGAGAAGGCAACAGCTGTAAACTGCTTCTAGCTGAAGGAAACCTGAGCCAAACAAAGTGACAGATGAGGCAAGGGCTCTTTATCCTGGCCAGAACAGGCAGATTACAGCAGTTAACGAGCTACAAAAATGGCATTTTGGTTTTTCATCCTGAGCAGTAGGTGGTCCCCAGGCCCAGCTCTTCCATAATTAACCTTTATAGCAGGGTAGGCCTTTTAGACATGCCTCAGACTAAAACAATCCAGTGACTTTGGTAGGCAAAAAAGGGAATGTTACAGAGGATAAACTGATATTCCAGAATGGATTTGTCATTACACTGGACTAAAAATAATTAATCTTCTATCCATCAGAATCACTGTTTCACAGATAGGGGCAGTGAGTCTTCAGCAATAGGTGTCATTCCTCTAATTAGCTACTGGTACAAATAAAAGTATATTGCCTAGGAACTGGAAACAGAGGGTTTACCCTAAAACCACAAATCATAAGACTTCAGTTTATCAAAGCAAGCATTGAAAGGATGTAGACATATAGAAGGTGACAATAGCTAAAAAGATAGCAAGGTATACGTGGTAGGAAGAGGAAAAAAGCTTTGAATCCAAACAGACTGAAAGGACAACAAAACCACTCTTTAGCTTGGTCAGATTTTTAACAGCATCTGACAGAGAAGGTTTCCACAAGATGACCAGTGAGGGACAGAAGAGCTTCTTGCCATTTTCTGTGCCTCAGTACCCTCGGCCACTCTTTACTCAGAAGCACAGAGTGAGCTATGGGTCAGATTCCAGCTGGAAACACAAAAAGATCATTACCCCTGCACACTCCAGAGGGGAGCCTCCACCTAGCAGTAAGACAGCAAGTTTCTCACCACTGCACCCCTTTTTCTTTTTGAAAGCACACAGATAACCATCAACATAACAGGCACTAAAGTCAGCTGAAACAAATCAGATTTCTCCCCAGCAGTATAGGCTGGTCACAGCTGAAAATTGTGCAACCCAAGCTTTCAGATTTTGGGCTTTAAATACAGCACCAGGGAGAACATTCTGGTGATCTCTTGGGCTCTATCCTTAGCACACGCTATTCCTCTGGGGAGAAGAGCTTCCAAAGCCTGCCTGCAGGGGTTTTAACTATGCTAGCACTTTTATATGGGTGTTTGAAATAAAAACACTGACACAAACCCATCTGATTCCGGCTTGACAAATAACAGTTACTGGAAGCCAATGTCTGCTTTAAACAGTTTTAGCTTTATCATGAACTTTACTTTAAAAAAATAATATTCAGTGCGTCATTCAAGAAGTGTGGTAAAATATCATTACTCTCTCCAAAACACAGAGCAGCTCTGAGTGACAGGGAATTGTTACATCCTTCCAGACAAGAACACAAAGACAGGCAGTTTCTTTATGAAATCTCTTCTCACAGAGGCACTGGCTTAGCTCTGAGCCAAGAAGTATTTTGGACCAGAAATCTCCAAAGCAAACGCTAACAAGGTTCAGAGGATGGGAACTCACTGTGGACAGAAGCTTTATGGGGTGGGAGATGTCTACAGCCAGGAAAAGCAGAAGTTAAAGTGATGCAAGGCTGGACCAAGTAACGAAGATACCATCCAGTACTGTTTGCCACACATTCATCCCTCACCAGAAAATTTCTGAATCAACTTCAGGCCCACCAATTCTGTTCTACTGACCCAGCCAGACACAGCCCAGGAGAGCACAACACCATGGCAGAGGGGAACAGGAGCTGGGCAGGAGCAAAGCCAGGAGCCTTTACACAGCCTCAGCCCCACTGCAAGCTGGCACCACCGAGCAGGGAAACACTCAGGCCGGGCTCTTTCTCCAGTCCCATCCTCTGGAATTAGCAGCACAGCCCATGCAGCAGGCTCTGGGCAGGAACAAGGGTGTGAGGTGGGACAAAAACCCTGCACGCAGCTCTTCAGGAGGAAAAAGCCACTCTTGTTAAACCTCGTGTCCTTTTGAAAGGGTCACAAATGATGAGCCAGTTGACATAACCAAGGTGCATTTTCAAAAAAAGCATTTGAAGCTGTTTCTGGAAAGTGATTCTTAGTGTGAAACTCAAGTTGCTTAGAGTTACAAAAAGATCTTTTCTTGGATTAAGAATGGATGAATCTTCTAGCAATTTATCTCTTTACACGACTGAAAAATAAAGAAATAAGGATAAGCAAGTGGTCAGTTTTCAAAGGAAGCACATTCCAAGAAAAGCTATTTCCTAGGTTTCTGGCCAAAAATAGTCCTCATTCAGCTTTATACTTCAAAAATATGAGTATCAATTCTCAAGGTCTAAGAGGAAAACAATAGCTTTCTTTATACATAAAAAAAGCTCAAAGGTACATCTCAAATAGCAGTAAAAGACTAATCCATTTTTGACAAAGGGTTTTTTTTTTTTAATATACCACAAAAAAATTTTTTTTTCTTTATTATTTATCATGGAAAGAAGAAAGGCCTATACTGCTGTATAAGTAAATATTTCAATTAAACACCATTGGAATGTATCAGAACAATTCCAAACATATCTATATTTTAATAATGTATCAGTGAGATATCAATTATTACATACCAATAATCCAATTAAAAATGCACTCTGAATAAACAGTCTGGCCCAAATCCAAATCTCCAGACTATTTAAACAAGCTAATAGAAACATTAGGTGTCAGGCTGCATATTTTGTTTTCTAATTAAGGTAGTATTTGGCTGACACAGAACCAATTTACATGTAAAAGCCAAACAATTAAAAAGGTCACACAACCAAAACTTTGGCATTTCACACATGCAAATTGAACTACCCAGCAGAAAACAAATCCACACCGGCAAACACGAATGAGTTACACTGCACATGTAAGTTCAGAGAAGAGCCACGGAGACATACACCCAGCCTATAATTTCATCAATATCTGATTATTGTCTACAATAAAACCTAAGAAGAAAAATTCTATTCTGAGATTAGTGTTCAGAGTGGTAGATGAAGACTGCAGCCGACTGCCTGAGCTCTGGAGCAGCCTGAGCACTGCAGCACTCACAGCTGGGATCAGCCCTGGCTGCCCCAGCTCAGCTGGGAGCCCTTGGGGTGTGCAGGGACAGCCAGCCAAGCTCTGCCCAGGCACCCCAGCCTGCCACACTCACAACAAAGGGGATTCTGTGACACCTGAGAAGGTAAATAACCGGGAAGGGAAAAAGAAAAACACAAGAAAAGAAAGCAGCAATTGCCATGTTGCAGAGCATGACAACTTCCTTTGTTTACCACTTCATCCAGCACTGACCCCACGGGGAGGCCATGCTCTGGTACAGCTGCTCTCTACAAAACCAACCTCAAGGAGAAGCAGGCTGAGAAATCCTCTTGCTTACAATAATGATTATTTTAATGCAAAACTGCTAATATAACACCCAAAGGGCAAAGCTGCAAATCTTTACTGGTTAAACAGAATTATCCCCAGACACTGAAATTTAGGTTTTGAAATAGTTTACTATTAATTTTCTGCTGAATTGCCCCACACACATCCCTCATCCTTTTTCCACTCTGTCAGCTGCACAAGGATATCAACCAACAAGAATATAGGTATTCCTAAATCCCCAAATTACTCTGTGGAAAAAAATAAGTGACTCCAGTGGAAGAAATATTGTTTATGGGAGCCACATCAAATGTACAACAGATCACTCCTTCAGGAAGGAAAAGGATTTTCATCCAGGCAAATCCCAAAAAGAGAAGCAATGAGCAGCTGGAAAGTATGGATAAGCTCTCCTGGATAACCACGGCTGGGATTTTTGAAGTACATGGGACGGACAAAAGAAAAAGCCCAGTTAGAAATTCATCTTCAACAAGGCAGACCTCCAGCTCCAGCAAATCCTGCTGCCAAATAAGCCATTGTCCACCTGCAGCCCCAGTAAGGAGGCACAGCTGACAGCCAGCACACAGGACAGTAGCACTGGCAGGAGTGGAATGCTTCTCTTCCCCACTGCTCTGCTTTTCCTTCCAGTATAACCAGTTGGGGCTTTATTCTGGTTGGAACATCTGAGCAAATTGCCAACTGTGCCTGTGGCAGTGCAGAGGGGTCAAGCCTGAAGGTGACATAATTAGGCACTGAGTGATAGATCACAATCCACAGAAAATTATCCTCATTTACACCAGCCATGGCAATACATCAAAGCTTTTAGTTCTCCAGAAAGATGAGTAAGAACTGATTATGACTGTCACAGAGAGGACAGATCCTACCAGACAGAAAATAACTCCCTGCTCTTAAGGCTGAGTCCTGGTAGCCATTTTCTTCACAACAATAGGAACACTTACACAACCCACAAACAAACAACAATCCCAACATTACAATCCCCCAAAATCTTCATATGCCACATGTATTGCAGCCACCTTAAAAATAAACATACAAAGAGAAACACCGCACATTTTGTCTCTTCCCATCCAAGATGAAAGCAAAAAAAAAAATTAAAAAATATAAAATTCTAACCCTTAAGAGGGAAACTAAAAATCTACCTAAATAAGAAAGCATTTTAATTTCAAGGTTTTCCAAAGGGCAGGAGGACCCTGTTATGTGCCCCATTGCTCAAAAGTGCTTTTTCTTTTTCAGCCAGATTTTTCAAAGTCCACTAATTTTAAGAGCGCAAAGAATTGTCTTTTGTAAGTGAATAAATAGCTGCAACAGAGCAAACAGTTAAAAATAAATATTCCTTCCTTATCCCTTTGAAAGAGGTAATATCACCTTTGTGTATTTACACTAATATAATATTTTAAAAATCTGTTCCATCAGAAGCTGCAGATATTATTGAACTAAATTTACTAAAGAGGACTAAAATGTACAAACAACATTAGCATTAATAGAATATAAGCAATATTTACTGTGGTTTATTTAATGGCCTCTGCATTAATAGTCCTTGAAATGCACTTTCTCTCTCTGTACACAGCATTAGGAGTGAAGTAATAGCTGTTTACAGTGCTGAAAGGCTTCTGCACTGCTTTTATTTTTGAACAGTTGGGTTTTTCCATAGGATTTAAGGTCTCTATGGCCCACAAAGACGGGCTATACAGGATATCTAATAGGAGACAAGCAAACATTAAGCATTTGAAGATTCAGTCACTCTAAAATATTTTACATTATCAGAATTCATAAATGCACATCTCTCTCTGTATTATGTATTGTACCACAAAAGAGACCAAAGGCCTCATAAGTATGAGCCTCTGCCCAGAGCCAGAATAAGGCTGAAAATACTTTTGGTGTTTTGGGTAATAATTGTGGTTTAAATATAATTTGGGTAATAATTGTGTCCTCGTCTCTGTATTCTCTCCTTGCAGATGGATACGAAACTTGTCTGAAGTTTTCCAATTATTAAGATGAAAACATATTCAAAATAAATTCATCAAAGTAAAAAAAATCAAAAAACCAAAACCAAACAAAAAACCAAAACAAAATTAAAAACCCCACCTTCCATAAATTTTAGGGTGAGGGGTTTGAATTTTTAATCCAAATTAGTGAAACAGCTTGGACATCTCAATCCATGCATCTGACGTGACAAGCACAAGATAATGTTGAACTGACTTCTGCTTTGATCAGGGACAATCAAAGGGGCTCTGTAGAGTTAAGCTTAAAGTCCCATTGAAATTTAATAGTTGGGAGATTTTAAATGCCTTTGACTCCATCATAGTACTAAATCTACCTTTTTTTTCTTGGCTGTCAGAAGACTTGAGCTATTTCTTTCTAGTGCTTGAAAAAACAAAGGCAAGTGACATCTAAACATAATCAACACGTGCCAGCATTCAATCTCTCAATAACAACTTAATAAACCCATCATAACTAAAGCCAGGTGAGTAATTTAATGCTAATTATTTCCAATTAACTGCTTTTAAACAAAAAAGAAAAGTGAGAATTTAATGTTTTTTTTTATCAACTATGAATACTTCTAATTTGCAACTCAGAGTAATCATTTTGACTTTCACTGGTGTTTATATAATATTGACCAGCTAATTTAAAATCAAAATCCTATACAATTTCCAGCTAGATGAATTACAGACCCTCAGTTCCATTATAAGCTTTGCTCAAATGTCAACTTTAGACAATTTCAAATAATATACTCCAACGCAAAAAAAATAAAAAAAAATAAATCCAGAAGCACAGGAGCTGCAGAGGAGGAAATTTTTTTCTGGTATTTTTTTTCAATACATTGTTATCTTTTCATCAAATCCCACATATAGAGGCTTTTGTCTTTGAGAAAATTAGCACTTCATTGGTGAGAAAAATAATTCTCACTTAAACTTTATGAATTTTTTTTTTTTTTTTTAAAAAGCTGTCTTAATGCTTGTTCTTATAACAGTTTGAGGTCAAGCCAAACAAATCTGAAGTCCCAGCCCCGGAGGTGAGCGCTCTGCCAGTCCCAAGTGCCTGGTGTTGAACCTGCTCCTGCCAAAGGCACCAGGGTACCCTGCCAGGCACTGCTGCCCCAGGGTCAGACAGAACCAGCTCCTATTCCCCACCCTGGAGAGCTGAACCCCCAAGAGCTCAGCCCATGAGGGGTGTAATTCCCGCCTGGGGGCTCTGTGCCTCCTGCCCTGCTCCCCCACAAGGAAAGGGAAAGCCAGCCTCACTGCTGGCCAGGTTTGCTTCCTCCTCAGGTCTGCCCCCACCACACTGTGGGGCAGCACTCCCCAGCTCCCCTCCTTCCCTCTCCCCCGCAGGACCTCCACAATTCTTCCCTGAAAAGCAGAGAAGGGTTTGCCTTTAACAAGCCACACAGGTAAAGGGATTACATGATAAAGAGTAATTAAATTGACAGTCTAATTTAACAGTTTCCATTTTGCGTGCTTCCACTGCGTGCTGTTTGAGTTCTTAATAAAAGGTTTAATACACTTTTCATGGCACTTAATACTGTGGAACTAAGCAGCTTTATAACTAAAGGTCTGGGACTTGCCCAACCATTTAATATCCAGGCTGACACTTTAGGATGCTTCTTTTGCAACCTCATGGCTTTTCATGGCAAAATACCTATGCCCTATTGGAAGCTTTGCTCTGGGACAAAGCAAGCTGTTTACCTGTCCCACACTCTGGCACTGGCTCTCCCTCGTTGTGAGATCTTTCTCCTATCCTGCCTTTCAACACCATTTTCTGCATGTGACATTCCAGCCCTTAGAGGTGTACCACAACATCCAAAGCTAACCAGGCAGGGCACAGGGGAGTTTCACCTTCTGTGCTCCTACAGAACATGGCCAGACACTCTCTCCAATCCAAACCCCTCTTTCTGTCCCCAGGTTTCTCTCTGAAAGTTGTTCAGATATTGTCTCACAATAACTGAAGTTACTGACTGCACCAGCCTTCAGAGCAGCCCAGGGATGATCAGCAGCTGAATTGAGCTGTCAGGAGCCAAAAATGACATGTCTGTGGATTAATGGCCTGGCCTGTCAGGATAGCATGTATTTGCTGTGTGCAGAAGATGAAACACCTACTTTCCAAAAAGCAGGATTTGCTTTACAATAGACCTCTGCATTGCCCAGAGCAGCGATATTTTTCTGTCGCTGAATGTCAACAAGCTACAGTCTGGAGTAAAATACGGTTTACTAAGCCACTGAATTGATAGAGCTTCATATTCCTCTGTGGCAGATGTTACAAATATGCAGACAGACAGTCTTTATTGATCCAAATGGTTTGCAGAAACTCCATTTGAAAGCATATGCTTCTCTGCTTGACATTTTGACATGAATGACAAGACAAAACTAGGAATGCAAATGCACAAGAAGAAACTGTTCTTGTGCTGTAAAAGCACATTCCTCCTGCCAAAGAGTTGGTAAATGTTGCACAACTAATCACAGACCAGAAAGATGTGTGAGCTGACCTACAGACACAGAACAGGAGGGGAAATCTGACAGCACGAACTTAAAACAGCCTGATAGGATCTGCACAGCCCAATACAACCACTACTTGTTCTCTCCCTGTGCCAGGAAAAGTCTAACAACAACTTCTACCACATAACATCACATGAATTTCAGGAAACCTTTAGGCAAACAATGACAGCAGCATCCAGCAACTCAAGCGCTCCATGGTCCATAGGCCAGGGTGCATTCATACTCCAAATAAAGCATTTTTGCCACTTTATTTCCAGGCCTCACCAGCCCTTGTTGATGGTCCTCAGCACTCCTCTCTGGAGAGCTGCAGACCACAGCTCCCCCCCTGCTCTCCAGAGTCACCTGCAACTTCCTTTACCCAGCAGCTCCCCATGGCAGTGCTGCTCCCACAGCAGCAGGCAGGAGCTCTCTGGGGAGCTTGCAGCAAACACTGCCTTCAAATGCCACCTCCCTCCACTGTGACCAGAGCTGGCAGCTCTACTGCCATGGTAGTGGCTGCTAGACTGGAAGCTGAAAGCTCTCAGGACCAAAGCACCCTCCCAAAAGATTCTCACCATCATCCAAGCTGGCTTTAGAATCAAACAAAACATTTCAATACATTTTCCTGGGCCCTGAAACAGCAGCTGAAATTAAGGCACTACTAAATTTCAACAGCCTGTAAATGCTCTGCCTGCCCACACCCAGCACTTGTCAGGAGCTCCTCCTGTCCTGTTTTCTGCCCAGCAGCAGCAACAGAGCCGACACTGCAAAGCAGCATCTTCCTCACACATGGGCAAAACCCAGAGCACACATGGACACGTTCCACTGCCTCACCCCATCCCTTCTGCTGGGGGCAGTGGGCAGCAGCCAGGAATCCCCAGTAATGCCCCAAGATGAGGAAGGGTCTGCAACTGTAACTACAGCCACTACAGCTGACTGAACACAGAAACACCTCAGTGGCTGCTTCCATTTACTTGCAATTATGCATTTCAGCACTTTGGTAAACTGGCATGTTTTGCTTCTGGTAAATATTTATTTTGACAGAATTGCTTCAATATAAATCATATAAAAACACATTAAACAAAAGTCAATTTCTTTTCTTCTGATATATAGAAAAAGCTATTCAAATCTGGGCTCTCTCTTCACAGTTGTCATGGTGCATAGACTTGCAGTTCAGGGTAGATCCCGGTGTAGGTAGAGCACTCAAGACTCAAGGTTAACTTAAAGCAGCTGAGTAGTACCAGGGAGGTCAAAGAGCTCACTCACCTGCTTAAAATTAGGAACATATTTAATTTAAAACGTTCATTTTTAACTCCACCCTCAATCCCTTTTTTTCTTTTAGCTGCAATTCTCACCCAAAGTGTAGGCTCTGTTGTGTTCTACTTAACTACTTTGGAAATAATCCCATCAGAAAAAAAAAAAAAAATACACACATTTTACACAATGGAAAGAATTTTAGAAAAATACTAAAATGCAGAAAAATTTCCAGGATGCTCCCTTTAATGACTGAGTGACTTTTTAGAATCCAGTCTAAAAGCAGACTGATAATTACCTACAGCTGTAAGTAATAAACCCTCAGAGGTTCCATCTCCCCTCCTCTACAGTTTCCATTATGACACTATAACAAAGCAGTTAAAAATTTAAACAAAATTCTTTATCTTGTAAATAACTTGGGCACACAATGAGCTGTGGAGTTTTCACCTAGAAACTATAGTCACATGTAGTCTATTATTCAGAAGTCAAATTCTGTCCCAGCCACTCATCCAAGCATTTAAAGCTTTGGAAAAATGGGCTGAGATTTTTTGTTTTGATTTTTGTTCAAACTCTTTCCTTACCTTGCTGTGTATTCATGATTCTGAGGACTTCTCCTCCTCCTCCTTATGTGACATAGAGACCAAACAGACCTCCTCAAAACTACAGAACTTTATAACTGCAACAACAGAACTAGTTACTGAAAGATAAGGCATCTTTCAAAGATACCTATAAAACATAAATTCAAAAAGACAAAGTGTCCTGGTTCAGGGAGTCATCCCAGGACACAAAGCAACTCTTCCACAGTTGTGCTCTACTACAACAGAACATGAAGTTTCTACCAGCATTAATTGATTTCAAAGAAAGCTATCAATTTCAATAGACACAAAACAAAATAATTTAGGTACTGTACCTGAAAGTGTAGAGTTAATATAAATAAATGAGTAAACCTCTACTAAAGCTGATAGTAAACTTTGGAAAAAATAAAATTCAGTAAAAAGCTAAAGCTTTATGCATTAGTTGCTTCTCTTATTGGTTACCTTGAAAGCTTGGGAACCACACTCTGCTCTGCTTCTCTCCAACACCAGAAAAAGCACCATCCGAGTTCAGAGACATGTGCAGCTCAGAGCACAAAGCCCAAACTCTTCCCCACAGCCGGGGAAGTGAGAGCTTTATGGGGAGCTGATTGGAGCTGATTGCAGCTGATTTGTCCCAGCTGCAAACCCAAACAGCCCTTGGGAGCATCTCCCAGCAAACAGCCCACAGCTGCTTTGGGTGAAATCACTGATTAAAGCTGATTCTCCCCAGCTGAGCAACAATCAAGCCAAAAAACAGGCACCGCCAAACAAATCATTTCAACTCTTAAATAATATAACAACTGTTTCTGGTAGAACAAATGCTGTTTTTATTTGTTTCCTAAAAATTAAGAAAAATAATAATTAGCTGAGGCAACTGCTTGTATGATGGGAATTGAGGCTTCTCATACAAGTAACACAGCTTTACTAAACATGAGTTGTAACCATCCTTTTCTCCCTCCCCTTTCAGCACATGTCAGTTTTTACCTTTGATTTTGCCTTTCTTCAGAGTTTTCTTCTGACTTTCTCCTTGCCTTTCCCAGGATGATGCCAAAGGATATGGTTTGTCTGAGAAATTTCCAACAGGGTCCCCCAGATATGTTGTTTTCAGATTTATGTCACTCTTTAGCTGCTCACAATGTAAGTTCAAGTCAGTAAAGCAAAATAAAGAAAGTAATAAGGTCTGAACACTGTGGTTGCTGTACCACCCCACTAACATGATTTTCTCTGAATGCTCCACTTGTCACCAACCCAAAAGCTTTAAATCTGTCTCAGAACAGAGCTATTCTGAAATTTACACAGATTTTAGGAAGAAGTTTTCTTTCTTTGAGCAACCCCAACATAAAGTTTAAATTGTAATTCATGTTACATGCTCAAAATTTCAATGAAGTTCCTCTTTCAGGTTAATTTTTGAGACATTTTCCTTTTGAGAACTACCCCTGAATATTAGTTTATGGAAAGCAATGCTCTTGAGCCCAGTATTAAGAGCTAAACCTTCACCTGCTGAAAGTCAGTATGCCTGACCCATTCTCTGGAGGGAAGCTGATTTACACAGGTGAGAACCCAGGTTTAAGTGGTTTATTCTATCAGCAGACTAAGAAAAAGTGAGTTGTTTTGCTGAGACTTCACCTACAATGCAGCAATGGTTATCAAAGCAAGGCAGATATTGGGAACTTCACTTTGCAAGACAAGTATTGCACACATGTAGTTGTAACTCAGCATAAAAGCATTCTATCAAGTTTCAACTCTGAAATTAAAAAGCACAATTAGTCTTTTTTTTCCCCCATTGCAATAGGAAAACATGACATACTAAGAAATAAGAGCAATGCATTCTTCAGATTGAAAGCAGATTGCCCATGGATTGCAAGCAAATAGAAGAAACTGAGTCACATTTTTGTAAGAAAATAATTTCTAAACTAATGGGTTGATAGAACAAGACACGTTAGAAGTGCTGTGCCACAGTTGTCACTTTTGTGAAAGCTCATCATCAAAAGAGCACAATAAAAGGAAGGTACATTTCATGTACAATCACCTTTGCAATGTAAACGTTCCAGAGGAGTTGCACTATTTGGGATCATACATTATTCCCTATTTTAAGTTGAAAAACCAGAACACAGTTTGGTCTTCAAAGTTTTCAGAAACTTCTGCAGTTTTTGTATTTCAACTTGTCAGATATTAAAGGTGAAGGGTCAAATCTGCAGGTGGTGTAAATAAGCACAGCTCTGTGAGAGCTTTCACCTTATGCTCATTTACATCACATGGAAATTATATTTCTCACTTCTTCTGTGAGTAATTGCACATGTATATATATATATATGCATGTGTGTGGTGAATACATATTATATAGAAAGTGAATGCTTTGATCTGTCAAGAGGAAGATACAAATATAAAACAGGAGACAGGATATGAAAATCATACATTCTGCATTTACTTTGAAAACTGAAAGTTATGGGGAACGAAACATTGTTTATGTTCAAGGAGAACCTGGTGATTTGCTTAAATAATCTAAAACCAGACCACTAGCACATGAAGGACAGAACAGCTTCCTGTCAGGGCTGACAGGCCCAGGCTATGACTTGGTAACTTTTATATAAACAAGTAATTACGAGACAGTGAGAGATCCATTGCAGATTACTAGTTTTTCAGTGGAGACCCTGGTGCAGCAAAGCACTCAAAACTTAAGGATAACTTGAAGCAGCTAAGTAGTCCCAGGGAGTTTGGCCAGCTCATTCACCTGCTGAAAGTTAGGCACATATTTAATTTGAGATGTGTGTTTTAACTCCATCATGAACCAGCAATGCACTTCACCTGTGCATAAAGCAGGTGTTCCCTATAGGGCTCACACATGTTGAAATACTTTTCTGAAAGAGGGCTGCATGGTTTGATTCTTCAAGATCCTGCTTATCTTAGATGTAGTCCTGCAAAGCATTCAAGCAGGTGAGTCATATCCTGTGCATGAGAATAAAGGAGTTCTAACATTGCTTACAAGTAAAAACTACACTTCCAAACTTTACAGCACATAGCATGAGTAAGTCAGGAGAAGAACACTGAATATGAAGAATGCTTAAGTTAATCCCCAAAATATATTGTATTCACAATTTATTCCACAAGTGCAGGTCAGTTAAAATTACAGTGTTTTAGTCTAGAATATGAAAAAGATCTAATGTGAAAGCAAAGATGCCTCAGTAATAGACGGTTTCAAGCACCTGCTCTGGGCTTTGCTGCAGCAACTCAGCAGCATGTTTTGTGAGTAACAGCACACCATCAGCTCAGGAAACCTCCAGCAGGTTTGTGTGCCATAAGAGAGTGCACCCTCGTAGCCACTCAAGCACCTCCTTGCACCTTTTCTGCAGCACGTTCTTCTGCTGCTGCTAAAATCTTAAAGTAGTCATGAAACACGAGATTTTTCCAAAGCAAATCCTTGCACTCTTTCTCCAAAGAATCTGTACAGGTTCCTGTGTGTGCAGCTTTTTTTTAGTGCAGCTGTTTCTGCCATAAATAATTAGTGTATTTATGGAAGATATTTTTTCCTGTGGCCATAGGTTTGTTAAGACAACAAAAAGAATAAAATATGACTAAAGGAGAAAAAACAAAATCCAAAATTTTTGTGGGACAAACATCTAAGTAGCATAAATCTAGTCAGCTTTATTATTAATTTTTAATTAGTGTGAAGCAAATAGTGCAATTTGTGCCAAGCTACAAAACTGCATCATCTTCATGAGGAACCAGTTTATCAACTGAGACAAATTAATCCCTCCAAGAGTACTCATTCTGTAAGCCCACCATCAATATTCCTCATTTAAAAAGTGGTAGGCTGAGTATACTCTTCCATAAGGCTGGTTTTATGTCACAGTTTGAGTTTTCCTCCCTACTGCTTAAAGTAGAAATGTAAAAATGTGGGGACTTTAATCACCCCATAAATATACGTGTTGTGTAATTATGCAAATCAAATTAGGAGCAGTGAATGGAATGTTTATTTATCTAAAAACCTGACCCAGACTGCCTGCTGACTTTCCTGGGATGTGAAAGCATTTTTACTTCTGTTCAAACAGAATTTTTCACCTTAATGTAGACAGTGATTTTGCTGCACCAGGATCCACAGCCTTTTCCAAATAGCAGTGTTCTAATAAAAGGAAGAAATCCAGCTACAACGGGAAATTACAACCTAGTATTAGGGATACATTTGAGAAGACACTAAATTATCCCAATTTTGAAAGAGAGTGATGGTCCATGAATAGGAGGAGGGGGGACAGAGGTCCAGTACGTTTGGCATTCAAACTTCTGACTGGGAAGGAAACAATGTGTTAGATTTTGGTTTGTTTTTTTCTTGTCATACGACATTGCACTGGTAATATTTGCATGACAAGAAGTTAAATAAACTATATGTGTTGCTCTATCTTTGTCCTGTGTGTTTCACAGATTAAAAAAAAAAAAAAAGGTTTTGTACAGCCATTTCTACCATGATACAGACCTGGCCATTAAAATGTTTCTCTTTACAAAAATCAATGGAAAAAAAAAAGCAGAGCTGTGCTTATAGTCTTGTCATTCAGGGATATGACTTCAACAGGGAGCATTGCATCCATTATGCAACAAATTCTGTGAAATCTTAAAGAAAGAGATGGCACCAGAGGGCACAGTCACTGCAGTGCCATTATCTCCTGCCTTTACAGTTCCTCCTTGCCTCACTCCATTGGTTCCTCCCCATTTTCAGTCATGTACACAACAAAAAAGAGCTGAGCAGTTTTTCTTAAAAGCTTTCCCCTTAATCTAAAACCTGCTGTTCATCAAAGCATTTATATATATAATATATACGTCATATATATAATATATATTATATATATATGTATAACAAAACACAGAAAGTTAAATAAAAAGAGCCGCACAGCAGACATCTAAAGACACAATCCAATAATCCTGTGCTTAAATTTAGAAACTGTGTGGAAGTTTAAATCCTTGTTAGAAGGAAAATGTTCTCTGTTTATTGTTTGTTGGATTTGAGTTATAATTCACCTTTAAAGCATTTTTTACTGCTATGCTAATACCAGCTGCTAAGTTCTCTGAGTGAATTGTCATCTTGGCTATAAAACAGGGTTCTGGGGAAAGGAGAGATCTGAGTATGGTGAATTTTTCTAGCAAGAAACAGATATTTTTTTTTTCTCTTAAAAAAAACATACCTGTAAGGGAAAAAGTGTTGAAATCCATGGGAAAAAAGAAAAGTATGGCCCTCAGTCCCAGTAACAGGTCTTCTTTGGCACTTGAGAACGACCACAAGTAGTTTGCCTTTTTATTCATATAGAACAAAATTTACAAAGTCATTCATACATTTTTGTTTGTTTTTTGTTTTGTTTTTTACTTACTTCGAAAATTGGGAATATTCAAAATACACTTTTACCCCACTTCATTCTTTCATTATTTACAAGTATATACAAGAAAAATGTAAGAGTTTTTTTTCTTTTTCTTTTTTTTTTTGTTTCTTTTAAATTTTGTATTAAAAATCTCTGCTGGTTGTTTGTACTGTTTGTTTTCGTCATATGGATGTTCCATGCGAAGGCTCCATTGCTTCTGGAATGACTCCCCCTGGCACGGACTGGAATGACATTGGGATGGGGGTTTTCACGGGGCTCTGCCGGAATAGTCCTCCGTTGGGTGACCTGTGTTTGCACTGTATGGAGGGCATGGTGGCTGAGCTGCTCAGGGGCAGCGGCAGGTTGCTGCCCGAGGCAGCTGTGAGTGTCCTGCTGGCACCATGAGTTGTCTGTTCTGGTAAAAAGGTGGTGACAGAAAGTTGCGTGTTCTGGTACTCGCGCACCGGCTCCAGGGTCTGCGCTGGCTGCATGCCACCGATCTCCAGCGCTGAGATCTCGATGGACGCTGGAGAGATCTGCTTGTGGGCTATGTCTTCATCAATTAAACTGTTCATGCGTCTGTGCACCTGCTCCAGATTCACTTCCTTGTCCTAGTGAGGAAGAAACCAGAACAATCAGTCCAAACACGATCTCCAACCCCATCCGGCCCCCCTTCCTTTCCTCTGTGTGACCAGAGTTGCTCATTACATCACTTGGATTTTAACTGTGCCTGCACAAAATCTCAAGGTCCAGCGACATCTCCAGATGAAAAACCTGCTGAAGAAAACGCTGAAGAAAACACCAGCTCAATCTCAACCTGCTGGAGCTCCTGATGTTGTCAATCCCATCCTCCTGGGAGGTAAACTGATGGCTGTGCTTCAGTTAACAGGGGCTGGCATCAGAGACCAGAACATCCCTCACACCTTTGGCTCACCTTGCACAAGCTCAGAAAAAAAAGCCCATAGCAGGCAAACAAATTACCTGGGATTCCAAATTCCAGTGGGCAGCTCAGCCCCTTGTCACCACATGACAGCTCACCACTGTCTCCTCTATCTGCAGAACATTTTCTAAAGAACACGTCAGTAAAAAACCCCTGACTTCAGGGTAGTAGCTTAATGTATCAAAATCTACTGGCCAGGGGTTGTGATGGTGATGAATTCTTGCCTTCCATCAGGCAGCCTTGGAGTCACCTGTGTGGCACAGAATATAAACCTACTGGAACAGCACTGAGAGAGGCCTACCCTGGGAGCCCTGGGGAGAGGGGACCACACATTTGTGTTTGGAACAGTTGCATGACAGATCATAAGATGTCTGTCACCTTGACACATCATCTGGAAGTCAGTCTGTGGTCAGAGCTCAGGAAAACACTGTTGGTCTTTAGAAAATGCATCACCATCTTCTGAGAATGCATTACCTAAGGTTCCCAGAGTGGTCTCTTCAATTGACTATCAGAACCACTCACTCAACACATTGTAGCTTCCATAAGGAAATCTAGCAAAATAAGTTGTCTTTAAATCCTGAAGTAGCAAAGACCTACAGTGGGCTGTTTATCACCTCAGCACGGCATTCGAGATGCTCAAATTGGGAGGCAACAAAACTGGCAGGGTGAAGTCAACCACCTGGGATGCTGTCTGGCTGAATTTCAACAGCTAGCATTGTATTGCCAATAAAAAGGTATTGCATTATATAATTTCTCTACATTTCATAAAGCACAGCTATGATTGCAGTTGTAGTTATTTGATGCAAGTGTAATGCACAGCAGAATAGCAGCAAAACATAACAGCCCAACAACCCTGGAACTGGAGAAATTCCCTGGTCCAACAGAAACCTGTAATTACATTACTCAGACAGCAAAACTCCAACCTAGGGAGCAGGACTACCCAAAACCTCTTTGTTCCAATAATCCCTGACTGCCCAAGATCAATCTGTGCTTAAATGTTGGTTTGACCCAGCACCAGCAGCCTTACTGATTCATACCAAGATCTAGGCTCAGGGAATGAAGAAGCACAAAATGTCACTGCCACTCACTCTGCTTAATCTTTCATCACTGATGTTCAGGTGGAGCACAGAGAATTACAATCTTATTCCAGTAGTATCCTCTGCTAGGCAACTTTCCTTTCCCCTGTAAATTGACAAGCCAACTCCAAAGTCCTTGATTCCAGTCAATGTCAACTACAGATTCAATTCTAACCTTGTGATTTAACACCCCTTCTACATTACTCAAGAACCATTGAATTTTCTGATCCCTGCATGGTTTGGAAATGAATCAGTGTTACATGACGTACAGTCCAAACCTGTGTCCTTAGCTTAGGCTAAATCCATATTGATTTCAACTGGAATACAATTGCTCCACAATTACAGGGCTGAGCTGCATGTTGCAAATTCTTTGCTAATCAGTGGAAAATTAATTCCTATTTAATTTATGTCATAAATTCACCAAAATCCCAATGAAGCATCCAGAAACCTGGGGGATATAATCTTCCTCACCAGAGAAACAAATAACTTTTTAAAAATCCTTCTTTTTCAGCCAAAACCTCTAATCAGATAATTTTGAGTTAGAGAAAAATCAATGGATAATAAAATAAAAAATAAACTTTTTTGACATGAAGGGATCACACAACTGTTGATCAGATAACCCCTGCAGCAATATTAAGTCCTTCCTGACAACAAACACACCTGACCTGTCAGGCCCTTCATTCAATACATTAGACAATGCACTAAGGTGATGCTAACTCAGAGGCTTTTTCCTGAATTCTGTTGCTAGGAAACTTAAGGATTTATGGTACAGTGGCCAGAGGATTACATGGATTTAATTAATAATCTCCTCAGTTCTTTTTTCATGAAGTAAAATTGTAGACCTGGGAAAAACATGAGAAAAGTTCTTACATTGTTCCCCAATGGGAGTAAGAGCTCGACCTCTGTGGGTGGGTTCCTTTGGAACAGATGTCCAAGCACTCACTGCTGCATTTTCCTCACCTGTTTACCAGCAAATGCTTGCTGCAAAGTTCTGCTTGTCCACAAACTTCAGCTAGCACCATGTATGATGATATTGTGTCTAAGGAGCTTACTCCCAGAAGCCCATTATGCAATGCCTCTCAGGTACCCTGTACTACTTCTTTTCTAAATGATGCTACTAGCTGGGATGTGGACTCCTAGCTGGCATTCTGGGTATCTGGGACTCATATTCTTGTCAAACCTCCACTACAAAATAAGAAAACAAAAGAGAACTTGGGTTAGAACTGAAAAATAGTAGAGCAAATTATTTCTAAATGAGGCTTTGGTGAAATGCTCATGACTCCTTCACATTTTTCTGAGCTTTTGCCAAATACTACATTTCAAGTGAAAATATACAACTTTTTTTTTTTTTTTTTTTTTTTTTTGATTGCAAGTACATCCCAAGTGTATTCATCCTGCTTTGCTAGTGGAACAAGTGAAATGTGACTTGGACAAAGCCAAGCCAGAGGGAAAGGTAAGGTTTCAATAATTGCAACAAGCAATTAAATATTAATTGTTTACAGAGCAAAATTAATTTGTGAATGATCTTCATTTGGAGCATCTGGGCACAGAAGGTCATAAAATTCAAAGCATGAATTAATTCTGGTTACATATTTAGCTGAGCCCTTTTAGGACATGAAGAGCCACAGCTGGGATGCTCATAACACACATCTCTGGGTCCAGACCACAGGGATTATTAAGGACCACATCCTTTGGAATATTCCCCTCTCCTGATCTAACAGGCCTTTTCCTCTGCTCTGCACAGTCCTCCCTGGGACAGCATTCCCCAGGCAATGGTGCATTTGCAGTTGCTTATGTTTCACAATACAGACTCATGTTTCACTGTGCTAAAATTCTCTATAAGGATTAAAACCAGTTCCTCCACACAGGCATCACATTCTACATCAGAACACTTTATGACTTTATGAAGTACATGGAGAATTAAACACTTGGGATCTCTGTAAGAGGTAGGGGTGATGATTTAATTTGCCTACTTCTCTTTCTTCAGCATTAAGGACAACTTGCTGGCCTTATTAAGATCAGAGAAAACTTTTTAAAGGCTTTCAACAGACCAGGAATTCACACTATTCCTTCTTTTCATTGTCAAAATAAAATGTTTGCAAAGGTTATGGAAAACAACTTGTCTCTGAGGAATTATCAAACCACATTTTTAAAGGTTCTTCCCTTTTTCTTTGTCTTATTAGACAAAGAGCAGCTAAATAACTAAATGTCAAGGTTTGTATGAGTCTATCTTAATGGTGAATGAAAGATTCTTCAAATACTTAAAAAAAAAACAACCCTAAAATAAAATTCAGAAACTCTTGAAAAGATTCATTTGTCATTGCACACCATAAAACTGCTTTGAATCCCAAGATTCAAGAAGCGGAGGTTTTGGGATAGCTTTATGTGACAAGTCAACCTTTCAGAATCTGTAAATTCTGTAAACCTAATTTTTTTTTTTTTCCTTTATTGTTCTTCTGGGAAATTCAGTAACATAGCATATGTTACTGAAAACTAACAAGCTAAATGGAAAAAGGTTTAAATGGCAATAAAGCCAGAACAAGAAATCTTAAAAATTATGATGTTTTGCTCCACTGTCAGCTCCATGTTCTCCATTATTTTTAGTTCTGTGCTTCTCATTAAATAACAGTAATTTGTTAAAATTTCTTTTTGCACTTAGTGTATAAAACTTAGTTAATATTATAAATATGTCATATCTCAGACATTTCATGCCAATTCAACTTTACTTCTCATCTATGACTGTGTTGGACACAAGTATATGCTTGCGTTGCCAGAAGAAAATAAAGTATTTTTCTTTTGCTGGCTTCGTAATTCTATTTTCAATATTAATGTTGTACTCCAAATAGATCAGTTGAAGAAATTAATCAGTGAAGGAAAGAAACATCTAAGGAAAATTAATTATACACCCAGGCTTATCCTCTGCAGGCTTAAGGAAAACAGCTAACCAAACACTGCTCCTGGTCAGGAAATTCTCTTATTCATAAATACCAAGTGAAATGTCAATGTCCCCCGGTGAGTTTGAGTTCTGGAAGGGCATTTGAAGGGCAGGTTTCTGATATGTCCCAAGCACTTGACCATGAGCAACAGGTTCAATGGCCTATGACTGACAGCAGGAGCACACCCGGGCTTGGAGTGGATCTGCAGGATGCTCAGCAGAGTTATCTGGGAATGACTAAACCTGCAAGGCCACACCTGCACGAAACTGTGGTTACTTTTCAGGACTAACCAAGTCTGCACTTTTCATAGGGTGGGATTATGGCAAGATATAAATGCAGACACCATGATTTACAGAGTAATCAATATTTTTTTTCTAGCTTATTTTCTGTGACTCTTGACAGTGAATTCTAACAGCCTGTGGGCTATATTGAAAGAATATCCTACTAATTGGGAGGTTTGGAGTCAGTTAACATGATCAAACTCAAGGGTGTTGGAAAGGCTGATGTCTTTAAGAAATTGCCTACATCACTCTAAACACAATTCATTTTAAGGTAATACTGCTCAGTTGACTGGCTTGCAACACTTGGGATTTCCAAGGGAAAAAAATTTTGATAAAAAATATTTTTATTAAAGACACCATTGTAGTGTCTGGTTTTTCACTTGTGATTCCTGTGAGCTTATCACAGAGTTCAAGGAAAGCCACTTCACCACATAAAAATGCTACAAGATGATGAAGCAGTTCCAGAAAGGCCAAAAAGGAAGATAAATGCCCAAACAGGAAAGTCTAATATCTGCAGAAATGCGTTTCTAAAACTATGCCAAAACTGTAATAAGTTGGATCGGCATCCAATACATGCAAATAAAAGCACACTAGACTGGAGAAGAAAAAGACTGGTGGTCCTGACCCCAGAAGGACTAAAATTTCAGAAACATATCCAGTGTGGGCAGACAGGCTCATACAGGGAGGGGATATCTCACATTTGTCAACACCTCCCAGTCAGGTGCTTGTAACTGTGCCAAGAATTAAAAGCCTGTTAAAGTAGTTAATAAGGCTCAGGAGATACGCAGAAACAATGCTTTTAAGGTAATATAGCTTTAATCATCAATCAGGGCACATTTCTGGTTTGTTTTTTTGTTTCCTGTCCTGGGTGACAACATGAAGGATTATCTTTGGTGAGAAAAAAAGAGACCAAGACACACATGCTGATATTACGCTTTCATTCTGCGCAAGAACTATTTTTTAAAAATTAGGTAATTTTGTGACTAGGACATGGTTTAAAAAGTTGAGACAAACCCCAGTGTTAACAGACACTTCCTCTTCTGCCCTTGATCAGAAACATCTCTCCCAGCCATATAAAAGTCCTCTCAACTCATACATGTGTGTCATAATGACAGGTGTCACAGGTCATGAGACACAGGTTCTGGAAGGCACACCTGTACCGTGTTAGAAAGGAACACTGAGGAACTTCCAGGCACAGACCAGCCACATTGCAAAACTGAAAAAGGAGGCAAAAAAAAATATGGAAACAGTAAAGTTTCTATGCTCAGGTAACCACAAACTATTCTCTTCCTACTCAGCATCAAACCCCATAGCTCCACCCAGCAACCAACTTCAGTCTGTGGGGTTTCAGACATCGTGGACTCAAACATTTAGCTTGTTAAAGGGAAATAAAGCAGTAGCAGCTCTGCATATGTACAATTGTTTAGGACTATTTTGAAATCCTGTATTCACCCAGGGTCCTTATCATTACTTTCAGTTATAGCTGTTGCATATGCAAAGCTGTAATTTTAATTTATTCCAAGAGGCTCTGACAGACTGGTAAAACCAGGCATAATTGGCTTGCTCAAGAAGAAAAAGCAGTGATGATATATTTAATACATGTGCTGCAAAACAATGACAATACAGTATGGTGTTACATTAATACAAATAACCCCTTTTTAATATGACTCACTGTGTGACACTCATTATTCCGGAGATTCCGCAGCCGACAATGCAGTGAAATGCAGAGATGTGTAAACAGATGCAGTGGTGATGTATGTCTGCTGTCATTAATTTAACACAGACAACTGACCCAGTCAAATAGCACTTAATGTTACATAAAATTTGCTGAGTGGTTTCTGAGTGTGCTCTGCTCAAAGCTGGTTTGACCATAACAGAATCTTATTAGAAATATGCAAGGATGCACCTCAAGAGTATACTTGAAAACCTGCTTTTAGAAATAGGCCCAATCCTGCAATCAAGCTTCTGCTCTTACAAGTGGAAGCTCTACCATGTATTTTAAATTAGCAATTAGCTAAATTATCATCCATAAACCAGCTGTTAGAAGAAGGCACTGAGACTGACATCAGGTGAGGTCCAGTTGGCTGTTACCTAATTAAAAGAATAAAATAAATGAAAGGTTTGCAGTACGTTAATTTCATTCAATGTGGAATCATCTGCAAAGAAACAAAACTTCATAAAAAATTATGTACAAGAGGCCACCTGATTCCCTAGGTGATGCTCTCCCTCAGCAGAGAGCAGAAGTTCCTTTATGAAGAGAGAGTAACACTCTTTTTCCTTCTAAGTAAACCTGAAAAAAAGTGAGATATTACAGAGTACTGCAAAATTGATGTCAATGTGATAGAAAATTGTTTCAAATACATTGCCAAAGTTTATTTCCAGCTACCCTTAGCCAGAAAATAAAGCTAAATAAATTATTACCAAAAGCCTAGACACCAAACAAGTAACAGTGACTTGCTAGTCACCACTAGAACTGGTGCAAGTAGCAAGAACCTTCATGAAGCAGTTCACATCTTCCCACAGTTCTGTTGCACACCTTACCCAGGCTGGATTTATCTAACCTGAAATCATATTTAACCAAGGGTCTAATTCTGAGGTGTCCCATAGGTCCTAGCTGTGAGCCTCGCCACAAATACCCCAGACAGAGATCTCCCCAGCAGGCCAGTGAAGCTGACAATGCACACCACTTTAAATCAGCTAAACCTCTCTCTTTGTCTTATTTATCCTCTTCAACTGCACCCCTGTCACTGTGAATAAAGACATGGGACACAGTCCTGATGGGGGAACAGCAGGTCACCCCACAGTGTCTTGCAGTGATCTGCTCCCACATTTACCACCATCCATTAACCAAGTGCAATCACAGAGAGCACAGTCTAGACTCACAACAGGCCCAAACCTGCCAGGGAGGAGGCTGTGATAGCATTTTCATTTGTTACTCAATATGAAAGGGGACTTTCAGCTTCATGCTGAGATATTCAGGCTTTAAAATCCTTACCGACCTTGGTTCACCAGCTGGTAACTCAATGAGAAAGAGAATGAGTGAGTGGTTCACATGGTACAGATGTTTCCACAGTTTTCATGATGTTAAAAATTAACAGGACAACAAGAGAATGCAAAGAAACACTTCTCAACACAAGCAGCAAAATGCAGTACAGAATGAGTGCTGGTTGATGAGCATGCCAATGTCTCTGCAAAGGAACTTGGGAGAAAGGAGAACTTGCAACTGGAGAAACCTCTACTGTGTACACACTACAGGCTGCAGTTACAGGCATTTCCAACAACACAGAGGTTAGGATCGAGGGGAGTTCCAGGGGCAGGTAAAGATGAGGAGGAAACTAACAGGGATTCATCTGTGCAGGCATTTTCAACAAGAAACCAATCATCTGTATGTTTATTATAAATTCTCACCATGCTTCTGAGGCCCAGCCTCACATCATTGGCCATCTCCAGATGGAAATGGAAAGGAAGATGTGGGAAGAAAAAAAAAAAGGATCAAGATAGTGAGGCTAATAATGTAATTAATGTTTCACACTCTTCAGCAAACATGTACTCATAATTTCTTATACTTCTGGTCTGAAATAGCATTGCTTAAAAAGATGATGGCCCTCAAGAGAGTGGTGTTTTCAGAATTTGACATCATCTAAAATTACACAGTGAGGTGACAGATTACTCTTTTAGAAGAAAAAATTAAATTCATGAAGGTTCTATTCCAAAACTCACTAAAACTTAATGGTTTCTTTACATTGCTTTACACATTTTTTTAATCCTAAATGATAATCTAGTCCATAAGGGATGCAATTTTTCACCCTAGTGAGCCCAAATCAAAGCAGTGCTATCCTTTAACAGTCTGAATGACTCTACTGGAGCATCAGGCATAACAGATTGCTCAACACCCTCCTTCTTCACCATTCCTGTCTAGTCACATCCAAATCTCAAAAGTTCCCATTTTTTCCTATTATGCCAGAAGTACAAGAGAGGATTGGCACAGGAAACAAAGAAATGCTTCTACAACCTGTCTGATGCCCAGTGTTAGCTGACTTACACAGCCTCTCGTCTCCACTCCAGCTACATGAAAGCCTTACAAATTCCTTACTCCTGACTCTTAGCCACAATTTTTGCAATTAAAAACTGAATTTTGAAAAGGTTTCTGTGCCCCCATTCAGGGCTGTATTTTGGAAACTGCCCAAGCTCCTATTTTGACATAAGACATGACCAGCCAAATCATTAAAATAGCTCAGCACAATAAAAATCTGGCCACCAGTTGCCTGAAAGATAACTCTTGCGTACTGAATAATTCTGAAGAAATAGTACTTGTTATGTTGAGTGAGTTTGTGTAGCTCTTTTTTATATATGTGCCTATAAATATGGGTCTGGACTTATGAAAATCATAACCAAGCCATTGATTAATTTAAAAAAAAAAAAGAAGAAAATATTTTGCACAGTATCAGTATCTGTGATACCTTAATATTTTGGTAACATTACCCATATGTTATTTCAGGTACTATAAAATTATTTAAATTCAATTGATAAATAGGCTTATATATTGCATGTTAATATCATTCCATGGTAAGGTCAATCTTCACCAAATAACTTTGATGCACATATAACTCCCAGTTTCCGCTTCATACATGGTGGTTTCAAAGCAACTGAAGCTTGATCCTATGCCACTAAAAGGAATAAAAATGTTCTGGTGCTCTGGGTGAGATTAGAATACACCTGTTATTTAATTTTATGTACATGCTTAAATCAGATCAACACCTAAGGCACCTTAGTCAGATCAACACCTAAGGCATTTTATAGACCACAAAAATGCAAAAAGAAATTTGAGAAAAAAGTCACATTTTATGCTTTATTTATTTTAAACTTTTACTGATTTTGTTATTTTACACCCCCTTCAAAAAGTCAACTTTAAAATACCACTGTAGGCTGAGATAAGACATACAAAAATTAGCTGTGTAAACATTGTGTAAAGAATCTAAAATACTCTGACACATTAAGGCTCCAATTCAGTAAAATACATAAGCTCATGCCAAGCTCATGAGTAGCCACAGAAGTTCTCTGGGATAGGTAATGTAATGCAAATTAAGCAAGTACTTACACTCATCACCAAACTGAAACTTTAAACAAGTTATTTCTTTTTGATTTCCCTGCATGGTAACACTCATTTTTTAAGCTTATTTCTGTTGAATAATTTTCTTCCCCCTCTACGGTTCATACCAGGCAAATCCAGATTATATCCCTAAGGATCCCATTAGCAGAGTTTTCTTATATGACACAGAAAAATTAAGCCAAACATAAAAATCCCTTCTTTGCAGTTAGGGAAATATGTTGGTACAGAACTCAATTGCTTCACCACTGCTTTGGGTAGCAGAAGCCTGGGCCCAGTGCCATAAATCACAGGGATGACATGCCACTGTTAAATCCATTACAGCATTGACCAAAATCTATAGTGATCAATAGCAGGAGTTGAGCGGTTTCGTTGGATTTTGGATGTGCACCCTGCCTGGGACCAGGAATTACAGAATATCTGCTTCACTATAGGCACCTCCAAAGAGAAAATCTTGTCCCTTCCCTCACATAAAAAGTCAACATGGAGTTAGTTAAGATGCCCTTCCAGCTATTACCATCTTCTGTACAAGGTAATTTATATATTATATTGGCTTTTTTTTTTTTTTTTTTTTGACTGGTTCTCCCAGCTTATACTTTATCATCAAACAACATAAAACTTTGCATTCTGGGTTGACTGATTCCTAACAGTGCTTTGCTGATTTAAAAACGCTAGTTAAATGAAGTTCCTCAGCTTATTACATTCAAAGCCGGTTTGAAACGGAATTTCTAGATGGCATTAAAATGCATTATTTTGCCAATGTTTACGTGATTTATTTTCCCCAAACAAACCTTTATTTATTCTTAGAAAAGTAGAATACAATACAGTAGTACAAACAAATGATAATTTATATGCAACTGAGCAAAAAATGTACAAAGATTTCAGACATGTCATTAAAATACAGAAAAAATAATTTAAAATAAAAACAAGATAAAATATAGAGAACATGCAATGAAGGGAAAATAAAATATCGATTTGATGATCTCATGTTTCCTTTCACTCTCAAAAGGAACCATCTTGGGGCAAATAAAATTATCACATAAAAAGATAAGACCACAAAGGAGACAAGGTAAATGAAGTGACAAGGAAAGACAAGGAAAGTGAAAATAATGGTGAAAGCAAGAGACTCTTTAATAATCAAAACCAACACTGCTGACACCATGCCGAAGGTACAGAAGCCTTGATTGCCATGGAATAGTGTCTGGCTGGAGAACTAAAGTGAGATGAACACAGTACAAATCACAATTCTTAGCAGTGACAAAACTGGATCCATTGGCCTCGTGTCTGCCAGCTCCTTTTTCCATTTGTAAGGTACACTGGGATTCCTGCTCTTCTAATACCCAAAGAAGTTTTAGTGGGTAACTTTCATGACCGCTAAAACTGGAAAAATGGATTTCTGAGGTAGGCTGGAATTTGCACATCAGTGGACACAGAAGTGAGGGAGTTTAAGGCAGATCACAAAAAGGCTTCCCTGGCCAGAGATACAGGTTTGTTTTTTTTACTTCACACTGTGTACTGATAAAATACTTGTGACAATTTTTAGAATAATTTTGCTACCTCCCACAGTCTCATAGAGCTCACAGAGTCTAGACCTTTCGAGATTCAAGACATTATTAAGCATGGAGTAGCAGGAAATAGGAATTATAAGGTGCTGTTACTAGTACACAAGACCCTTACCACTCTGAACAGTAAATGAACTACCACCTTTTAATAATTAAAAAAATAAAAAGGACAGAAAAGTGAAAAGAGTCTATTGAGTAAAATGATTTTGCAGAAGCATAAGAAAGGAAAGAAATCACAACCTAAGCTGTGAAGACTGATTGTTAATGAATTATAAATTTGACACAAGTTAAAGACAATGACTTAGAAGCAACACAGGAGGTGGAAAACTATGCTGTGCCTTAACCAGTAAAACCCCCAAATCTTCTTGCACTACAGATTCCCAAACACACTGGATCCAGTTTCTGAAACACTCACATTGCTAGGAATAGCACAGCTGGTTTGGAAAAATAGATATTTGATTAAACATATATATTATCTGTGCAAAGAAAGAATCAAACCCAGAATTTCTTAGGGTCATTCTAACATTGTCTCTCAAGAGCTACATCAAATATAAGTGAATCAGTATCACCACTTATGAGAGATACAAGTATCAGATCCCAGAAAACAAAAAAATCATCCTGCACAAATGACAAATTTTGTTTAACATGGGCTTGCCTTTCAATTTTTTAGTGAAAAATCTCATGCACAGTGAAAAATATGAGAATTAACTTTCTTTCCATGAATAGTAGGATATTTTATCTTTGCATATAAGTTTCCATTGTTTTGTAGTGTATGGATGAACTAGGAATGCTTTCTTCACAGCCCTGATGAGATCTCAGAAGTAATACTCTTCAGAGGAACAGCACATCACACAAAGGCACAGCTGATAAAGCACAGAGGATGCTGGGGAGCCCATTGCAGGAAGCAGCCACACTGGATCATAGTGACAACAAAGATGTGAAAACTGCCTTTCATTCCTTCAAAGGGGATAGAAGATACCAACAATCTGATGGTGTGGCAAAGCCCTTGGCTGTTAAATGATTCAAATTACATTATGGCTTACTGATATTGTTAAATAAATGCATAGGACTCACACAAAAAGTTAAAGAAATCCAGAGGCAACTGTCAAAAGGTCGACATTTATATGGTACCAGGTTTTAGTAACTTTATCTGATTGCTGAGTCATTTAACAGGGACTTAAAGCGACTGAACAAAAACTCAAGAATAAATATTAATTTTTCACAACTCCCTAATTTTCTGAAGTCAAAAGATTAGGTATCAGTATTTCAGGCTGAGCAGCAGCTGTGTAAATTCAAGATTTTAACACAGAGATAGATGTATGAGCTGGCTCAATTTCATGGTGGGTATTGGATGGTTGGGTACTAACAATGAGTAGAGGGTGATTACAAATTCCAGAATATCTCTTTGGAAAAAGATGACCTAGTGCAAGTTTTTCTGAGTTAGAAAGTAATAAGGCAATTTTGACATTACCAGATATTTTCCATCTTGAAAAGATTGCAAACTTGAGCCCTAATAGAAGAATGTGGCATGGTGTTGCAGCAGTGTGTTTTTTCCTGATGCTGGAGCTAATCTTTCTTTTGTTAATCTGATCTGATAGGGATTAAATAGGGAAAACATTAAAATTTGTATATGAGGACTCATTAGGAACATTTTTACAAATATCCATCAAATAGAATAAAAATATCTTGTATCAACATTCTGAAAAAGACCAACCCAGCGTTTGCTCTTCTAGCAAGAAATTTCACTATTCCTTGAAAGATAAAATTGTGAACCAATGGCAACACAGAAAAATAAAGGTAATTCATCTTTCCTGGAGGACTGTCTTAGTGAATTGACTTAGTGCATAGGAACAATACTATTTTTTTAATAATTTTTGTGGGGTTATGTTTTTTCATATGTGAAAAATGTAAAAAAAAAATTCTAATTGGAAGCAGCATCTCCTTGACATAACTCTTCCTATGAAGTCTACAAATGTAGTTCAGGTTAATACAAACATCCAAGTAATGTTGTTGGGTTTCAAAAGACAGGCTTCTGTTCATCTCATAGTTAATCCTACATTCTTCACACTCAGTGTAATTAAGAGCTGTGATTTATACCATGCAGACATCTGAGTCCTTGGACATCAGTGTATTGGTTCAGCCTAACCTCCAAAAAAGCCTAAGGAATACAAAATGGAAAAAGCAAAGACAACAAACTGGCAAAAAACACCACCTTAATGTCAGCTGAAAATATTACTCCAATGCCAATGAAGGCAATGCACATTTTTCTAGCCACAGACTTCACAGACCCTCGACATAAAAAGTAAGAGTCTCTAAAAAATGCTTTCTCTCTCTCTCCAGCAAGCTGCACGCCACCCAACTCTGTCATAAATCTGCCACAGTAGTTGTATATTCATTGTCCCAAAATTTATTTTTTTTTGAGTTGGCAATTGTTGACATGATACAACCAACCAAGTAGGTCATGTCAAAGTGAGAATGCTACACAAGGGCTTCATAAGTCAGGAGAACTCCTTGTTCAATTCTGGTTCCAATAGAATTTTTTCCAAGGGATTTATAAAGCTCCTAACAGGGTAAGGGTTACAGAAGCCCAATGCTGCCACTTTCTCTTCGCCTCATAGGCAACATCAAAGCCTACCTCAGACTGCAAGAAAATTAGCCTTTTCTGTGACCCTCCACAAGCTCTGCTTCACAGAAGGAAGTGGATGAGAGACATCCCAGTTCCCACAACTTTTAGGTGATATCACAACACTTGAGTTTTGCCAAAGCCTTCCTAAAAGCAGAATAAAATCAGCAGCATCACTTGAGTTTGCAGCTCTTACTGAACTAATGACTTGGCTGGAGTACCAGAAGCAGCTAAAAGGCAGTTTTTAATGTTTGGTGTATGCAACTCATCCTGTAGCTGTGCCATTATAGCTCTTGCTGTAGAAATGCTGGTTAATGCACAGTGCTAGCAATGAGCTGTCCTGAACACACTCCTTCTTGTGCTTTTGGTTTGGCTCAGCCCTATGCCAGGTTCAGCCACTGCTCCTGGCTCAAACAGAGGAGCACCCAGGACTCCACACCCCCTCAGCCCTGGATCCTGTCCTTCCCATAGTTTTGAAACTTGGTTCTTCTAAACACGTCAAAAACCTTCAACCTATATTCACCATCTCTTTCAAAACTTGGTTTCCTACCTTAATTGCAGCAGCCATCAGATGTCCCACTTCAATCCCTCCTCACTGGTAGTACATAAGTACGTCAGGCCACTAATCTACCAGGAAATACTGCTACATTCATTTACTAATTTAGTTGAGTGGATGTTGTGGTCACTGTGACAAGAGCCCCCAACCCCTGGGTGTGCAGCAGGGCCAGAGCAACATGGCCATTGTCCTAGGCAGAGGGTTCCTGAGGATGCTGCTTGTCCCTGGCTCTGGGCATCTATCACCCTTCCCTCTGGCTGCTCTGATTGACCCAAAGGTGCCTCTATGTGGCTGCCTGGCATTGCACCCAGCTGTCCCCTTCATGGGACCCCTCATTCCAGCCCATCCTGCCTGGCATACCCTCCGGACACCTTCCTCCAGCCGGCTCGGCCCAGCCCTGTGCCCCCTCACTGGGAACATGCACCTCCTCATCCAGCCTTTACACCTGCGGTGCCAGGACTCCTGCTGACTCTGTTTCCCCTCTCCTGGCAGCAACCCCATCACTGATCTTTCTGGAACCTGTCCATGCACTGTTTAAGTTTAATTTGCCTCTAACCCAGCCTAGATCTGCTCCAAGGGCAGGCCCAGCCCCACAGACCGTGCTCTCCCCAAGCACAGCTCTACCATGGGAGTAACTTCAGTTTACTTTAAAACACAGAGGGTTAAAAGTATTCTATGTTTGACAAAGAAACTGCCAAAAGAGCACTATAGACACACAAGAGCAATCTTCATTGAGAACAGCCTGGAGGGAAAGAGGAGGAGAAGGATGGGAAAGGGAGGAAAGATGGGATGGGGTAGGCACAAATATGCAATAATCCTTCTTAAAGTTATTAAAATAAGAAAGGAAGGGGACGGGTGAAAAAGAAAATATTTAAACTCAGGAAGACAGGTCCTTTTTCAGCAATGGAAACTGAGTATTCCAAATTCCTTGCAAAAAAAAGAGCCAATTACTTCACCTTAGCTATATGAAACTGCCTTTAGGTCATATTGTCATCTCACTCTACAAAGATACACCAAGGCAAGTCCCTGAGCATAGAGAGGGGAACACACCACATACTATGGCCAGATAAGTGCTTGTGCACGCAGCATGAGGACTTTGGAAAGCATCCCTGCCCTCGCCCTGCAGGATTTCACAGTGTGCAGTGCAACACCTACTGCTGGGCTTCAGGCTGTTGCAACACTTCTGCGGGGGAACCTTTGGAGTCACAACAGGAGCAACTTCTACCAGGCAGCAGGGCAAAATCACAGGATATGGAAGAGAACTTTTTTGGGTTGGAAGAGAACTTGGCAATCCCCAATTCCAACCCCTCTGCCACAGGCAGGGACACCATCCACTAGACCAGGTTTCCAATTTTCCAAAATTGCTTACAGGTGACAGGTATGTCAATTAGTCTACTGCTCCTGCAACTTGAGAGAGATTAGAATTGGTGGGCTATGTACTATTTTCCAGCTGTAGTGTAGTAGCACAGCTCACATGCTATTGTTTGCTTGTAACAAGCATCTGTTCCAAGATGAAAGCACCTACAAATGCCTCGATGTCTCCAAAATTACAAGAGGTTAGTTTGTTAAACATTTAATCTATGTAAACAAATACAGGCTACATGCAAGACAGATCTGAGAACAGATTATTCTACCTTAGCATTGCTAACTACTGCTGGCTGCTGTGCATGGAAACTTCAAATCCAAGAACTTCTCAGATACAATTTCCTAGATAAAACTTGCTATATGAAGGTCAGCTTCCTCAGAGGCTCCTACTTTTAGAAATAAAACTGACTTCAAAGGAAAGGAAGCATTTAAACAGTGTCATGGCAATATGGCTTATTCAATTATTAACCAGCTGATTTATTTTTAATTGCTTGTGTACCTCTTCAAACTCAGCCTAGGTCAGCCATGAAGGAGAGCAGCCACCAGCCGTCTGGCAGCTGCAGAGCCTGTGCAGGATGGACATGGGTCTCCCAGCCAGTGGATGGGGGCTCAGATCAGAGAAAACATCACCACAAATGGCACAGCCGGGTGCCCGTGACTGGCCTCCCCGTCACTCACAGCAGAGTGGCCGAGGACATGTTTCTGAACCACTCTCTTACCCCTAAAGGTGGTCTCTCCAGGTCAGGGCTGAGGCACATTGGTGGGGCAATGAGGGGAAGTTTGCACTGCTGCTGCCCATGCTGTATCTGCTCTACAAATAAATAGAGGACTTTAGTCTCCAGGGCTGTCAGTTTGGCACCTTCCATGTGCACAAAAGACACTTTTGTTTGTTTGCTTTTATTTTCTTAGAAACAACCACCCAAAAAGTTATATGCAAAGCTTAGTATGGCAAATCAAAATAAATCAAATTTATTGCATGAGAGCACCTAAAATCCCACAACTTCCACTTGCTCTCTCTTTCTTTTGTGTTTTCTACTTTTAATTGTGATAAGAATAAAAGTTATGGACCTCTTTCGGCGTTTCTTGATGACAACGGTTGCTGTTCCACCACAACTCCAATGCTGCCACCAAGCAAGCAAGAAGAAGGCCTATTGCTAAAATGCAGAAAACCCCTGCAAAACTGTGCAGCTTGAGTGCCTTCCCATCTGTCTGTGCATTGGTATGGCTATTCAGGTCACAGCGTCCCATCCGTGGCCACCACTTCTGTTTAAGAACATCCAAATCTCCACTTTCTTGCAACTCTAGGATCCTGCAGAAATTTCAAAAGACAAGCATTATTTGCAATGACACTTTTTTACAGGTTTTTTTGTCTTTCCCTTATGCTTCACAGCTCTTAAGTTTACCATCCCACAATTCAAAACTCCATCCCCCTCCACCACCAGCATGTTGTATTCTTCATCTGAAACTCCTTATACCAAGATTTCTTTCTACTCACATCAGCAGGTAAACTCCACTGGGTAACTTTAGGAAAAAAAGAGACTGTCAAAAATTCCACTGCAAAGCAAACAGCATTTCCAAGGGAAATCACTACAGCAGTTGGGTTATGCCTGGTCTGGCTACATTCAGCTGCAGCAGCTGGTCCCACTAGCGAAAAGCTCAACCCACTCCACTGCTGCTCTCCTACAATAATTCCAAAAATATGTGAGGCTAAACATGGTACTGTTTGTGCACCACTTAGTACAAATCTGTTTAAGCAGCGACCAACTCATCTACTTTAGCAAATGTGGTTTATTCAAAAGGATTTTACTTCAATGCTGTTACTTAATGCCTGAATTACTGTGTTAACAGTTGCTAATTAATCATTGTTTTGTCTCTTGTGAAGTGTCCCTTCTCTGCATGAATGATTCATTTTGGGTTTGGTTTGATAACTGTTTTAGCTGTTTACTAACAATCTTTTCGCCTGAGACAGCTTTGTCTCTAGTTCTGCAGCAGGAGTTTTGCTCCTTTTTATAAAGGAGGAACAAGATGAGGCAATCTTGCTTCAGCTCCCTGCCTGGAGCAGAGCACCCGCTCACCTTCTGCTAAGGCCACACATGCCTGCACAACTGCGTGTCTTCATTTCAGGGTACACATTCACATGGACAAGTGATACCCAGCTGATAACCCAGAGATCACTGAACAGCAAAGTTTTATAGTCTCCTGGTCTTGTCAGTCCCAAGCAATTCTCTGCAACTCTTGTTTCCATGCACTATTTTGAGTCTTTGACCTGTCCCTCCAGCCTAAAGGATAATACAAGGCATTGCTGCTTGCTTACTACAGGGAGCAACACATTTCTTCAGAGAATGCAGAATGTGGCATGAACTCCAGCTCTCTACCTCACACCATGCTCTGAGGACATGGGTCCTCTCTGCCAGAGGCTTTGCTGCCTAAGGGTGTGAGGCCACACATCACCTCCAGTCCCCTCCTCCCTGCACATGGAGCAGAAGAAGCAGCAGCTTTGCTGGAGCCTGAACTCATAACCTCTCTGCTGTCATGTAGTCATTGTTTTTTATTAATTAAATGCCAAAATTAATGTGAACGGTTGCTGGCTATAGAGAGAAATCCTATAAAACAAGCTTTGTTTCAGTTTACCTCTGGGAGAAAAGATCTCTGTAGGGACTTCCATGCTGGAGTGCTATCCCATAGCCTTTGCTGCTGATGCTGTTTCCAATGACTGTCACAGAGCATTCATCATCTGTCAGCGCAGCATATTCCACCACTGTCACATCCCACAGGAAAGCATAATTTCCTTTCTTTGCCTGTAAATACAGCATGAACACAACACAGTCTAAATTAAACTGCATTTCTAGGTAGGACAAAACCTAAGCCAGCAAACAAATCCAGATCTTGTCACTATTCCTTGGAGGTATTTCATTAGGTCACAGTTAATATGTAGACCTTCAATATCTTAATACATTTCTAACAGTCTTCTCTCCCAGCAGGACCTCACCTACTTCAAACCTTGCTAAAATATCTTCCATTTTTTAGGATGCACATAGGATAACACAGCCAACTTTAAGTGTAGGTGAGGTTTATGTAACAGGTTATTAATTATAAATGAAAGTCATTGCTTTAGATTATGAAATTCAACGCTTATTTTGTAGGAGACATGGAATGCAACTGGTTCCATGCATTTAAGTGACAAGAGTGGCATAGTATGAGCATTAAGTGATGAGCATCACAGGCATCAAAATCTGCAGCTTTGCTCATACAAACATAAACAAACAAATTTCCCTTGCAAGTAAACACAGCTCTTCTGAGAGTCCTGTAACAAAAGGCACACACTAAGCTGAAAGAGATCCCTCTTTCCTTCACAGGCAAGAAGATTCACAAGCATCTACTACTATCTCAGTTTTGGGATAAATAGTATTTTAACACACATCCATGCAGATATCCTTAAATACCAGCTTTAATTGGGACTGAAACCAAGGCCTGCACACCGTGTATATAATGAATGTAAATCACCTTATTTAACATAAGATGTAAGAAACATATCTGGATAGGGATTCAGTAAAGTAAAATAAAATACCTTTTTGTTGGTTAAAGTAACCACTGGTTACCTAGTATATTTAAGTAGCTGAAGTCCTGTATGTATTTATTTATGGGAAGTGATTCACAAAGCTCCCCTGGCAAATGGCTACAGCTCTGGCACAGAATTAGTTCATCCTTCCAATTCTTTTCTAAGCTCAGTTTTGGATTCACCTGTAAGTTTGTAAGACTCCATCAGTTATTTCATTACACTGGATTCCTCAGTTGAGTAAATAAGATAATTTACTTCACCATAGTTTGACATAAAGTGTACCTTTCCAAAGTCCCTTACAGTTGCTTACACATGACAATGAATCAAATGGATGAGGTATCTTCTAGGAGGCAGAATTCAGGGAAACAAAGATTTAAATTATGTTGACTAGACTTTCTGTAAGGTACTTGCTGCTATCCACCTCTTTTCCCTGTTTCCCTTTAATCTGCATCGAGGCAATCAAAGATCCACAAATTCATTTGCTTCTGGGTTAAAACAGAGTAGAAATGTTATATCCTTTCTCTTTGGTAAGATGTGGAAGAGTCTGTCCACTGAATCCTAGGAAAATATCATTTTTATTACTCAGCCATATTGTGTTCCATGGTAAATAATATTACATAGGATTTTGCTATCTATTATAGGAAACTGTCAGCATTAAAAATATGTCCTCGGGATCAAAACCAGCAGCACTTGTTACTGTACACAGAATGTATTCAAAATCCATGATATTAAAGAAAAAAAGAAAGTCCTGCCTGATGGATATACAGAAATCAGACACCCCACAAAGATTTGTTCCAAGTCACGATGGTAAAATGTGTTTTTACATTTCTCTGGGTATTTTTATGTTGGTTGGTAGAATTTTTGTCTTCTTTTTTTGTTGTTGTTATTTTGTTTGGTTTGGGTTTTTGTTTTTGTTTTGTTTTGGGGTTTTGAAGTTGGTGGGTTTTTGTTTGTTTTTTGGGTTTCTTTTGGTGGTTTGTCCAGTTTAAAGAGATGTATTAATCTTCTGTTCTTTCAAAACTCATCAGTAAATCATGTTTTCAAATTTACAGTTTAGAAAAGAACCCTGACAACACAATACTTTCCTCATATACCTCTTAGTAATACTTGGGGAACACAATGTTCCTCAAATATTAGACTTCTATTACAATGCACTGGCTAAATTAAAAAAACACATTATTGATTCTGCTTTTCAATCCTCAGTTTTCTCCATGTTATCTTATATAACAAGAGCTTTGTACACTGACTTTCAATGCTGGACAGCAGATCATTTGTAAAGGTCTACTTCTCTTGTGCGTGTAGTGCTGCTATCCTGAATAACATCCTGAAACTGTAAATGGTCAATAAACTAAGTCTGTCAGATCTCTTCATGTCTATTTTACATATTTTTAATGACATAAATCAGTCTATCCAATGTCATCACATCTGTAGAGCATTATTTCTCTGACAGCCTGATCATTTTAGCATAATCAGGAATCTGACTTTTAAACTCTTGCTTGTGCATATGTTTCAACTCCCAGAAACCCTGGGTGCAAGGCTGCATCCCCACCCTCTCTGATGGCCAAAATCAAAATCTCCAAAGATCCCTTTTTTCTAAGGGAAGACTTAGTTCTTTCCAAACTTCATCCACTCATGAAATTTTCTTCCCTGAAGAGTGAAGACCTCACACTGTTAGTGTGTTTGTTGCGTGGAAAGTTTTCTTATAACAAAATGTTTAGTTACTGTCTAAATTCAGCATCCTTCACTTCCCTGTTAATATCTGTTGTGACAGCTAAGCAGTATCATTTGTTCAATTTAAGGAAAAGCTGTCAAACTTTGAAAAACACATGTACAAGATACGTAAATGCACACATACATGTATGTATGTTTGAAGTAGGCTGACTTTTTATATTCCTTCGCTAGGCAAGCAGTAAAAGCCAAATAAAATCAAATTGACATTTATGTTCAATGAAAAATCAACCTCAATTTTAAATGTAGTTTAACCTTTTTTTTTTCTTTTTTTTTTGTTTTTTAATGAAAGACTCCATCTGTGCACATATGTCTGCCCCTTAACTTCCAAGCCATGAATGTAGGAAAACTGGCAAAAGGGCCTGTGGCAAACACCAGCTGAGAACAGGTGATATAGCTTAAATAAAAAAATTACTGAAAAAACACAGAATAATGAGCTCAAATTTATATTTCAGTCTTCTATTTGTACTTCATATTTTGCTCCTTTGCTATGGCCTTACTGTGACTCTCAGTATACAGGCATGCTGCTCAACAAAACAAAAATAATTTAGTTAAACTTTCAAAAACCTCTTTATCAGAAAGTCAGCCAAAACAGCACTCATTTATTCCACCTAGGTAGAACAACTACTTTGGCTTATATCAAGGACACCAGATTTATCTTTGGTTTAAGAGATTTAAGAAAAAAGAACCCCCTAGGCAATTATATTGAAAAAAAAATTTCTTCTTCATAATCCTAAAAATATTAAAATGCCAAAGAAGATTGCTTCCTAGACAAGACAAGGACCACAAAGAAAATAATATTCCAGGAATGCAGTAAACAACCCCATAATGTCACTCTTCAGGGTGGATGGAGATAGAGGAATATTGTTCAAAGGGTCCTGGCTTACTGATGGTTAAACAATGTTGCTTCAAAGAAAGCATGATAAGAAATAATAATAACATGAAAAAGATTGATTCCAGATTAATCACTGATATATCTGTGATTTATCTGAAACTTATGAAGAAGCTATCATACTTAAGTCAGAAGTGCCAGAATAATGCAAAATGCATCATTAATTTAATGCTGGAACAGAGCATGAGTGTAGCTGATCCCATTATAGGGCTGGTACCACAGAAATACCAAAAAGTGACCTTTACATTGGCCTTAGTGGAGCAGTTCAAAAGCACGGCTGGATAACATTTATTATCTATATAAAAGCGCTTTAAAAGAAGCAACACAGTTCAAATAAAAAGAAAAGCAAGCCATTTAATCTTGTTGAAATGTTTCAAATATTAAAATAATCAAGGAACCACTACAGGATGCAATAGATTAAAGATTAAGGAAGCATTTCCTCTTCTGTCAAAGGCTGATTGGTCAAGAAATGGAGAAATTTATGAAGCTCTATGAGAGCAATCACAATTCACCATATAAAATTCATTGTGGACAAAGTAGTTTTTAAAAAATCGTATTGAATGAACTTTTAAATTACTTCTCAAAATTAGAATGAAGAGAGAAGATCGCTCTGATTTAATGTTCAGTGATCATTAAGGAAACAAAAAAGAGAAGGAAGAAATTCTTACTGTGCCATTGCCTAAATCAATGATGCATTATCATTTTGTGCTCTACTTGGTTTTGATCACTTTTGATCAAAAGTGATACACAGGAAGAATAGAAACAATTCTGAGAAATTTTGGCACCAAATTGATTGGATGGGGGAACAAATAATCTCAACCAAAGCAGGGCATTATAAAATGCAATAATGAGTTTAATTCTCCTATCTGTATATATAGCAAATGCAGGATCACATGGGGATCATATTACTTCATTCTTTCAAAGCAAAAATGGGTGCTACCAAAGGAAATAAAAAACACAGGTTATGACGTCTGTTGCTGCAATCAATAATTATCCTAATTGCCAGTGGACGTAAAGGAAACAGTTCACTGAAATCCTGGCTGTAGAAACTTTCCTTTGACAGCATTAGTCAATCCTCATCTGTGACAGTCCCAGACAGCTCAAAGTGGAAAACAGCATTTTGTATGGACGGGTGGTTTGTGAGGTTTCTGCTCCTGTGCTGTGCAGAGGTACTGCTGAAGAGGAGGAGGTTTGCCATCTTCAATGACCACTTTCAACTATCTTGAGAATACAGCAAAAGCAACCTTGCCCCCACCACCCTCGGCTCTCAAGAGTCCTCCTGTCACTTATGTGACACTGCAGTGCATTTCTGCCTTCTCCAAGCCTCTCCCAGTGCTACAAAAGCTGTGCCTTGCCCATGGGAGGGAAATGGTCACTGTGGCTGCAGGGACCTTGCTGTGTCTGAAGGGACATCTCTGCCAGGGCAGCCAACGCCACCTAAGCTCACATGACTTTCTTTCACTGCCATCCCTTTGCTTTCAGACAGTCAAAGGGAGTAGGAAAATCTCCATGAAATGGAGGAAGATAAATGGAATAGGGAGAAACACCTGAAATTTCTGTCTGTGGCATAAATAACCAGCACTCTGTTTTACACTGAAGTGGCATTGCTTTATTTGTAACTGCAGCTGAACTGTGATACTGTCTGAAGAAAATGGAAAGGAGAAGGAGGGAAGAAAGAATAGTGGTGAGCTTTCTCTTTTTTTGCATTGTGTCAGACAAGTCCTCATTCAGAAAAATGTTTTATGATTCTTTTTATGCTAGAGAGATTTAGAGTTCCCATTTCCTACAAAATACATTTGTAAAGCACATTTACATCTCTTTCATGCAGCAGTACGTGTTTACGGATGGAAACTCTCATTTCCTTGGCTGACATCAATTCTTTAGAAATAAACTCAGAATTTCTAGCCATAATACTTAACATAGAAAACTTGTCTGTTTATTCAGAGAGTTCAATGAGCTAGGAAGAGTGACACTTTAACTGTAAACACAATAGTTTAGTTGACAATGTTATAAAATATTAATGCCAATTTATGTAGGTGTCTAATCAAATAGCGGCCTCGGTCATCTTTGGGGACTGAAGTAAAATTTAGTTGTTGTTGACATTAATTGAATGAGCTGATCTAGTTATATAAAAATCACCCTACAACACTGAAATCAAACTTAGTATAAAAAGTTATTATCACATAGACAGGATGGAGCTGCCAGCTCCATACAGACAATATAATTGGTATTCTCAACTGCCTGCCAATCTACAGTTACATTTCTGGCTTAGCAAATGTAGCTATCATAAATGGCAGCATGCACTAGGCTTACAGAATAAGAGTATTTACAATTTCATGGATAAAGAGCATCCACTGCCATAAGAATGTTAGAAAAAAGAAGAGTAAAATACTGTATATTTTTCTAAGGTAAACTGTTACATTATTGGCTAAAATGCTAGGGTACATAGGAAAGTATTTAATGTCTCTATTTCTTCTCCAAATGCTATCAAAACATCTCAAAAGAGGCCTCATTTTCATAAAGTGCTGAGCAGATTAAGGGAAAACAAAACCCAGAAACAACCACTGCAGACTGCTATTGCCAGAGCTCTACCTTTTCTTCAAGGAAGAGAGAATTTTGGAGCTGAGGGCAGAGGGCTTTGGGGAGGCTCATCTGAGAGATGGGCAGGGTCAATCCAAACTTCTGACTGAATACTTGTAGGCTAAGACATAAGAGTGTCCACATAAAGATTTTGTCCAAAAATTGAGCAAAGAGTTGGGAATCTTTTGCTAAAGAAATTTGAACTGGGAAATGGTATGGCTTGCATTACTTGTGTTCATCCTCTTCATGGCACTGTAAAGCAGTAGATTTTGGATAATGCCCCTCTGACTGTGCAGAAAAGTTTTCCAAAAATTTAAAATACAAAAAGGAAATTCAAGCCAAAACCATTTTATTATGTCCCATTTATAAAAGCATAAAGAACTAGTAAATTACTGTTTCACTGACAAGAGTATCTCTGATCAGACATTCACTATGGTAATAAAAGCTGTTAACTTGTTTTAGGAAAAAAATCAATTGACAGATGAAGAGGACACTTTTCACTAAAGCAGCAGCACATCAAGGCTTTCAGCATGTCTGCATCCCTTCTGCATAATGTACTCCTGGACATGTGTTTGATGTAAGGTACTGCCTGGTTTTGTTGAGATTCAAGAGGGGGAGCAGAGGGGAGAGGCAGTCTATGAGAGAAAGTGGGCATTTCAAATGGCCAATACTCTTTATCACAGGACTCAGAACAAAGATGCAGCATCCTAAGCTGATATTCATCAGTCCTTGAATCCACATTAATTCTCTGTTCCACAAAAAAAATGTAGTTTTTTTTTATCTGAGAGAAATAACATTTTGGTAAAACAGTGTCGTGCGAATGTATTTTTCAAATTTTCTGGAATAAACAGATAAAAATCTTGCATTAAATTTCTGTTTTAAGAGAAATGAGTATGCATTCTGTGGATCCCTTAATTCTTATTCATGTTTCCAATCCTGAACTCAGAAAAAAGAAAACAAACCCAAATGAGCAAAGGACAGGAGTCAGTGCTGGATAATGCAAAGAATTACATCCAAAAAGGCATTATCAAAGCTCCCACAAAACTGAGAAACCTTATGTCCAGATCCAAAGGACTTACATACTGAAGACTTAGGCAGAGCTGAAGTACTTAAATTGAGAACAGTGACACCAAATTATGCCATAGAGGTATTAAAAGGAACTTTATATAGGAATTGGGGGGGGGGGGGGGGCATAAAATGACTGTAATTTCTTTCCTGTGATTTAACATTAACTACACATAGAAACAACATGAATACAGAAATGAAATTAAAACCCCTGTAGTCCAGTCTTACCTTCCTGATGCCTTCAGAAGGGTTTGATACGCAATTATCTGCCCCATTATTCTTACTGATAGTCCTCCACAGTTCAGCAAATGTGTTATCCTGCTCCAAAGGGTTGGTCCCTTTTGCTTTAAAGTATTCATACACTGCTGAGTCCCTGACTGTACCATAAGATATATCCATTTGTTTGGACAGATCCTGAAATGTTCTGAAATTAAAGCAATATTGAGAAATTAGTATTATGTAGTACATTAGCAAGATTTCATTAATTAAATGGTTTCTTTTTATGTCTGCTATTCGTCAGAAAGCACTTACCCTCACCAAGTAACATTTCCATATTTCATTCTTTGTCTAAAGGAAAGCCAAGTATTCATTTAATTGTACTGAGAACATATGATTTTAACTACATCCAAGCTCTGTTTCACCCCAGTGATAAACACTTACCCGAACACAAGAAAAACTTGGATTATAAATATAAACTTCCAGCCCCATCAACTTCACCAGAAATACCTCACAAAATTCAGTGGAATTAGTTTGCAGTTATACCAATGCTCCATCTGACTCCAAATCAGTATTACTGTTTTAAACAAACAAATAAAATCTTGCTTCCAATTTCCACTAAGTCTCTCCTGCTCTGTCTTTTCACAGCCTCTGGTAAAACAGGCATTTTTCATTCACACAGAGGCCTAACTTTCATTTACTCATCATATACCACTCTGGAAGTGTAAATGGGTCTCGCCCTGAGTGACTGTGAATGCACAATTTATTTTCAAATTGTACAAAATGTAATTCACTCCTGTTTTACAGCCTTTTCTGCACTGAAAGGTGTAAATCACTGCCTGCATCAATGAAAACCAGCCCAAGCTTCAAAACATTTAATGTGACATCACTGCCATCAAAAGCAGCATCCTGGCTGTTTTTCCTCTCAGATGTTCATTCCCATTCCTGTGCCTTCTTCCTTTGCTCTCAAGTATCACCTCTGTGCGGTGCCACCATTTTTCCATCTGAGCATACTAATATACAACACACATTCGACCACTGATGACCACACACAGCAGCAGGAACCAAACTGAATCCCATGAATAATGGCTCATCTTTTTTTAAATGCTTTATAAACGTGTGACTACATATATTAACAACATGTTTCTGATATAACCAATAAACATTGCTTGACATCAGTTAAACTAAAGAAACCCTCCCTGCCTCACCCCATTTCTATTTCCCAAAAACAATCTTTCAGAAACAAAACCTTCCCAATCAATAGATCTAAAAGGCCCACTCTTGCCACCTCCCCCACACCTTCAGCTCCTGAAGCCATAAAAGCAGAGCATTTTGGATTGCAGCTTGTGTAGATTTCTTCACAATGCTCCTGAGGAGCCTTCCCTTGGCCCATGAGCCAAAGCTGTTTTACACAGTTGAAGACTTGTCATAGACAATATTTTTCTGCCACCCTCTTCCCTGTTTCACTGGGGAGATGCCACTCTTGACACCTCACATGCCTGTAAGATTCCCTGCTACGCTATTTAAAGCAAAGCAATCTGGGCATATACACAATGCCACATAAGAATATGTAGAAAGTTCTTCCCTCTTCTCCTTCACATCACCCCCAGGCCTCCCAAGCTTAGCTGCAAGAGGTGTCCTCCTCTGGGACTCCTGGTGTGGTAGCCTTGTCCCCAGGCTGCAGCTCCAAGGGCTGCCTCTCAGCACGCCCCCCACCCCAAACTCTTCAAACTCACAAGCTGCTTCAAATAGTGTAAGTGGTTTAAGTTCTTAAATTGTGTTAAGGACTTTTTATCATTTTAAGCTGTTAAGCAGCTTTAAGTAAGACTATGTGAACAGTTTCTGTCTATATACATTGTACACTTGTGGATTTGGGCTAACTCTAGGAGTTCCACCAAACCCCAAACTTCCTGTTTTTCTCTAGCTCTGTATATGACAATTGATAAAGTACTAAACAAACATCCTGGATGCTACTGAAGATTCAAAATGCTAATGAAAAGTGGGAGAATTTGTTCAGATTTTATTTCTTTCTTTAACAATCCTGAAAGGTTTATTCTGCTCCCCTAAATGTTTCCTGTACATTCTATGGAACCGTTTTTCCTCCAGTCTTGATCTACATGATTACATGCTACATTTAGTCTTTATTTTCTAAAGTAAGTTTCATCATATCCCAGGAAATTGCTTAAAGCCCAGGAATGGATGATCTAGCAGTTACAAGACATATTTCTGCCTATAGGGCAAAGAAAGCCATTCAATATACACAGGAAGGTCTTCTGTGGCAATCCTTTCCCATCAGGTTTAGTGTAGAGATTTTGGTGTGAGTAGGAAAGCATGTTTGGTAGAAGGACAGGTGCAGAAATATAACAGAAATAACTAATATACTTTAACATAGGTTTCAGCTGGTAACAACTTTACAAATGCCTACTGCTGATAGCATTATTCTGTTTGAAAGTTTGATCATGAGGGTTTGGATAGTTAAAAAAAAAATTAAACTTGCAATTTTAATATTATCAGTATTTTCTGTTTTCCTTTATTGCCATGGAAGCTTTTACTAAGAAATGTGCACTTTGTTTTAGCTAAATTGCACTTTATTGGCAATCAGTATTTTTATTTTAGCTAAATTACATTTTATTGACAATCAGTACTGCACAAAAGCACAGTACATGTTGCTTTACGAGCAGCACAGTTTGTTCAATTCTCTAAGCATCACAGGGCAGAGAGAACAAATGTGGGGTTTAAATCAAGTGCTTGCAATAAACAGACAAGCATACAGGTGCAGGGAGGGAAGCACAGCACTGGCCTGGGTGTGGGAGTGAGGTAAGCCCTTTAGCTGGCAGCATTTCCTTGGAGTCATGTTTCCCTGTGTTGTGGGAAAATGTGGAATATTGTGTGTTCTAAGTATTTCTTCACTGATGATTTGAATCACTTAGCCAAAAACCTAGCTCAGGAATTATCCCGACAGGGAGCGCTCTCAGACGCACTTCTAACTCTGTATAAAAAAACCACCTCTGCTGTTATTCTGCACTGGAATTGGAGGTGATGCTCAGCACCTCCATGGCTAGAGAAGCACTCAGAAGATTTGGGCATGGTGGGCATGGGCAAATTCATAAACAATACTGGATGGAAATGAATTATCTCCTACTTTTTACAGGGTGAAGCAAGATAATCACAAGCATAGTAATCAAAACCGTTACTTTAATTCCCTCAAATTTGCTTTTGCCAGACAAAATCACTCACTGCTACATTTCAGATGCTGTCTGTATCTTACAGTTGTGTCATTGTCTAAAGGCAGCTGCTGTCATTGTTCTTAAGCTTTATTTGTGCAACCAGCTGTTAGCTGGACCCATCTCCTTTACCCACTCAAGTCCTTTTCTCACTTTCCTATGACAAAGATTTAATGCATTTAATATTCAAAATAATTTGCAACAAAAATGTGCAGCACAACATGATGCCCCATTAACCTTACCACCTCAGTTATTGGATCTCACAAGCCATTGAAGGCTCTTTGTAAGTGTGATTAAAGCCAGTAAACCAGAAAAAGCCAATGTCCCCAACTTACAGGAGCATAACTGCAATTTGTAAATAAATACATCCATGGTGTGATTGTTATAATTGACAAGTACATGTAAACCAATTGATTTAAGTAAATGTATCTGAAGTCAATCTAAAGAAAAATGTCTTTTAAACCTGTATTACCAGACAAAATATTTAATGTCCATATTTATGCCTGCTACATGAACACAACAATTGATATATATTCTCAGTGGAACTGCAATTACTTCATGCAGAGTCAACTGAAGACTGGGTTCTCTGCTTGGTTTGTTTGTTGAAACTTATTGACATAAAACAAATGCTGCAGAGGACACAGACAAGCAATAGTGGTATTAGCATTTATAATTAATTATTATATTTATTATAATAAATATATATATATATTTAAATAAAAAATATATATATATATTTGCCACAATAAAAATATTGGTTAAGATCCACTTTTTGGAGATGTTTTCTTACTTGGAAAAGCCTTGTGTAGCTGTAGATATACAGACTAAAAATATGCTGCCAGTATGGGTTTATTTTACTCTGTTGCTGCTATATGCCCAAGACTTCTGGATGAATAATAAGTGACAGACTAAACTTGACACCAGGTGCTTTGAGGTAACTGCTGATCAATTAACTCAGCTGGAGGCACCTGGATCATCAGATGTGATCAAAGTATTTTTCAAAAGAAAAACATGTTCCTGTTATTTCAAAAAAAAAAAAAAAAAAGAGTGAATTTTTATTTTTTTGTAGTGACCCTGAGACTTTTGCTCAATGCAGCAAAATATTCTAGGTGATGGCTGCCATCACGATAAAGTGTCTCAAAGATGATGAGACTTTTTAAGCTGCTCTGCCTAAATGAAGTCTTAAAAATGCATACATAAAATGTATAGTGCAAGTCCTAAATTTCTATCTTTAAATGCCTTGAGGCTAATTTATTTTCCTTTAAACTTTCTTCATCCAAAAGTTAGTAATTTATTACATCTTCGGAATTAAATATAAGTTCAGTCCCTAACAAGAGCTGTTTTCTCCACACAATTATGTAAAAGGGAAATATGTGTTTTATACACTGGAAAAATGGCAAACCCCGTAAACTTCAAAGTAAAAATAGAAGTATCTGAACTGATTTGAAAAGCTTATACCACCACTGTAAGCCTAAGAAACACCTATGAGCTGAAACCTAGAACATAAAATCCTATCTGAAAGGAGATTTATTGGATAAAGTTATACCCAGTGGAAAGCAACAAATTGAAAGAGAATTCTGCCTACTGTGAACTGCAGAAAAGTGCAGAATTTTGAGACCTAAAATTGCTGAGAATTCCTCCCTCCAAGGGAGAATTTTCTATGACAATGAGGACAAATAAGCAAATGGTGTTAGTTGTTGTTGAACTTGGAAGCCAAGCAAGCATTGCCAGATCAGAATCTCATTTTTAGATGTCCCCCAAGAGAAAAGTCTGCAAAGCTGAATCAAGGTTGAAACGGTACTGTGGTGGTACAGAGAATGTCTACATGAGCAGATCTTACCATTCAGAACCTCAGTCCTGATCTGAGTCCTGATTAATTTTTATATCCATTTATGAGTCTGCAAGGCAAAGGATTTGAGCCTCATTCCATTTTTCACAAATGAACAATCTTTGGAGCTCCAGTTTTAAGTAAAATTTGAGTGGGTAGGGTAAAGCTTGTCTTCAGTCATCCAAAACTGAGTTTAAACTTTCACAAAAGGACATTCTCTAGAGCTGGTCTACCCAAGATGAACAGTTTAACTGGCTGAAGAGCTGGAAAAAAAAATAACTCCCTCTGTTATGGATATAAAGTACCACTAGGGGATGATAGTCTCATTGGCTCAGACTTGCATGAAGAGTTTCACTGTGTTGCTAAATGCAAGTTAAGAAAGCACAAGCCCACTTAAAAATGGAAGAGTATAGCAGTTAGTGTCTTTAAACATTAGTGCAACTGATATTTCATTAGCCTTCAGCTGCACAAGAAAGCAAGATATATTGCCTGAACAATGAGGTAACATTAGTATTGACCTATCTTTAGCACCTACAAGTCTAAAAAGTAAATATACTTAAAAAAAAAAAGTAGTATGGCATGTTTTGGTAGCTTTTCAATGTTTGTTCCAGGTACATATAGGAATGTTATTAGTGTGTGTTAAACTGGACATACAAAAACTATAAGATGGGATATTTTAAAGATTATTCTTAGTGGGACCAGTAAAACTGTTCAAGGTATTCTTAGAATGGCAGTACCCTTGGTAGAGAGAATTAAAAAGAAAACAAGTTTATCTCCACTTCTTATAACCTTAGACTTCAGAAGAACTGGGTCCTTGATCTTAATTTGGGCATCTCAGATTTTCTTTGAAATTATGAATAATTAACTGAGCTCTTATATCAATCCTTAAATTGTCAACTTCTCTGTAATGACGTGATCAAATTCTGCATTGTTCCATTTCACTGCAAGTCACTTTAAATGCTCATAATTCTGTCCCATTGCAGTGATGTGCAGAGCAACGTGTTTCTTCACCAAATACTCTAAGGAAAATTTTAACTTCAGCAACAGAGCTATTCCAGTAGAGATCAGCAGCAGTACTTGCATGCTTTGGATACACTTTTCTGGGTCAAGTTCTGCACTAATTCATATAAAAGTCATTTTATCTGCTCTCCATGAAAAATACTATCCACTTTAAACAAAAGCCTTAACAGAAGAAACCTCATGGGAGTTTCTACAAGGGAAGCCCTAAGTATTGACAGATTAAACTACACTGAATCAGTGGATTTGCAGCCCCTTCACACCAGGACTGAACCTTTCCAATTGACAGCAGAAGACAAACAGTGCAGACAGACAGAGATTTGTCGCTCTTGTCCTCACCAGTGGGGAAGGAACAGCTGATACACAGGATTTCAAAGAAGCAGGGACTTTCCTCCAGTGGCAAAACCAATCAATTGACATGTGTCACAGAACATGTTGCCATGTCAACCACCTACTCTTCCTATAGTTAAAACAAATAGTGATTGAACTCCTCAGCAGGTAATGGCACTGCAGCAGCTTTTTTCATGATTATAATGGTCACTGCTGCCAGTGTGGTGGCATCTCTGAGTCTCTGACTGGACTGGGACTCGCTGCCCTAAATTAGGTGCAACCAAAAGTAAAATGTAACATTCAGTTCTAGGGAGAGGACACTAAAGCCAGCTTTGTTTTTGCCCCAGGAGGAAGGGGTTTGCTGCACATCCTGTATGCCACGTGTGATGGCAACAGTTCTGTCACCCACCAGTGCAGCATCAGGACCCTTTCTCTTCTATTGTCCCCGAAGAAACTCCTTTTGTAGGCTACCTAGCAGACTCAATGCATAGAGCAGTACTGCTGAGATCAGTGAAACTAGTCATGCACACAAAAGCACATGCTCAAGGTTCCCAGGATTGGAGACAAAAATACAAACAAGTAAGAAAAATGAAATACAAAATAGCCAAATAATACATACACAAAGCACTAGAAGCACTGAACTCGTACAGCCTCCAAACTGATTTCATTTCTTTCAAACGACTTCCAGTAGCCTCTGTTCCTACATGTAAAGGGAAAGACAAGTAAACTAAACTAAACTGTTTTCTTCACTCCTGACATAGCACTGGCTTCCCTGCAGACTGAGTGTTTTCACTGGGGCTCTGTTCCCGCAGAGCTACCGCATGATTGAATTTTAAAAGAAGGGAACAAACAGAATGTAAACCCACTGAAATGCAAAGATAGTCAAGCCACTAATAAATGATACACTGTCATGTTTATGATTTTAGTAGTAATTAATCACTATTTACACATATTGTATTGGCAAAATATTTGGAGGCTTTGTGTGTGTACTAAGAGTCTGAGATGCAGCAAAATTACAGTCAATTACCAGCACTTGAAATTCCACTTTTTACGCATCTCAGAACAATCTGCAGCACTTTTGATGAAGTCAAAGTGTGGAGGATGTAGGACAAAACACCATACAAGTAGGCTGTGTCCCATTGCTCACAGAAGTTCCTAGTGTCTCCCAGCAGTTTATTTAGGAAACATGCCCATTTTCAAAAAAGGACTTAACATTATTTCCGGCTGTGAGACTCAAATTTGGATCCAAAAATCAAACTGGATTCTCATCATAATCAGTAAAACAGGTTCTTCTGTAAACAAAATTAAACCTCTGGGTATTCCTATCCACTGCTCTTTCTAAATTATGCCCTCAGGACCACCTCAGCAACTCCAATCATCTGCAGTGATCTGTGTGAGTGTGACTTGACTTGTCACTGGATCCTAAAAGTTCATTTTGCCTAGAGCTGACACTGGCTCTGCTCCAGCACTGCACATAAAGAAATCTGTTAAACAGCTAGAAATAGGCTAAACATCTCCTGATTGCCTGTCCAGTGTTTCTAACTATACTTCCAACCCTTCTCCTCTCCAAATAAATTGCTCCCCCAGACAATAAAAGTGTGAGTCACTTAGATTGCTGATTTTTTTTCATTAACTTATTTGTACTTTATTTTTTCTTTCTGGATGTCCCATTCTGAATTCTGAATTTCTGAATTTCATTGGAAAGAAACCATGATGGTCCTTACAGAAGAAGTTATGATTGTTTTGCTTGAAATGTTTTCAAAATCAAAAAATAGCGTAATAAACTATTTCATTAATAGTGATAGCAATGGAAACTACTTTCTGAGCATTTTCATCTCAAAGCTGGATCCACTGGGGCCCCATGGCTTGGAATCCCTGGATGAAGTTTCTCTCATGGCTGAGCATTTATTATTGCATAACCCTCTTCACCACCCCATTTTTCTATATCTTAAAAACTTAATAACCTTGAGATATTGCCCATTTTGCAATATAACAATGAAAAGCATCAGACTGACAAAGAGACACTCAGAGTATTTAACACATTAGAGTCTCTTTTAAGACACAGGCCCAGGTTTTCCAAGTCTGGAGCTTTAATTTGTATGCTCAGATCCACATTTAAACTGCTACATGACTGTGCAGATTTTCAGAACAGATCAAGGAAAGATTTGGCACAACAGCACATCTGTACAACACTGGCAGATTCAGTTAAAAGTCTGGAACAGGATTCAGACCAGTTACGAGCAGTTGCTGTTCACCCTACAAAGCCAGAATAATCAGTTCTGCTAAAAAAATCTGGGTAATCCTCGACCCTTTATACTCCATATTCCATTCAACAGTGAGAAAAAAATTAAAATGCAAAGAAAAGGTGAAAACAACTCAAGAGCATGTTTGGAGGAAAGTATACTCCTGTTTGGACTTCCTTTGAGCATTTTGTTCCTTTACTTTTAAACCACTTTGCCATTGTGGCCTTACTCTGAGTAGCTCAAAGAGTTAACATGTTAATTAAGGCAAGGTATTCTACTCCTTAAATTATTAATTAAAATAAAAACTGCAGCTGGTGTTTAACAGCACCTCAGTCCCAACAGGAGATTTTAGTCACTTCACCTAAATCAAACATATCATAAAGTTGGCATGAAAATCATATTGTCTGAATCAAGCACATCTGGCAACTGACACATGCTTTTACCTGTAATGAAAATAACAAACTACCTGTTATATATGCAGATGAACTTTAAATTGTTTGCTAGGCTGATGTCTTCTACCGCTCACATTCAGAAGCTAAAAATCCTAATGAAGATTAATGATTAGGATTGAGAAGGAAGAAATTGCTTTCTTCCTTTTCCACTGCTGTTCTAAGTACTGATAATGCTGCCATTCTGTTTCGCGCTCAGATGACAAAGAGTAGCTTTTTAATTAAATGGAGTGGGCAAGAGATAAGCTTGGCTTCTTGGTGCTGGTTTAGAAAGCCTTTACTTGGGGTTAGTGGTACTTTATACAATGACTGTTAGGATATCATTAAAGTCCATGAAATTCCAGTGTGGAGTAAAGTCCTACACAATTAAGTTTTGATTTATCAGGAGTCCTGCATGTCTGCAGTCTCATAGCTGGGGTAGAGGGGCTGTATGAATTCAGATCTGTCAAAGATACAACGTGATGCTGGAAAAGAGCTTCAAACCCTCCCCTTACCACAGGGAGCAAAGCAGAAGCTATCACTGCTGACAGAAAGAAGAGAAGAAAACAGGGGGGCTCTGAAGAGGCACCTTGATTGCTGCATACCCCTGGGAAATCAAAATATAGGGCTCTTCATTAATACTGAAAGCACATATAGCATTCATCAGTTATTATTGATGTCTAAAGTGCATACATTACATATGCATATTTCAGACTGAAGGCCCACATGCCTGTTTCTCACAGGACCCAGACTGAACTCATGTTCATGGTTCATGGTGCACTTCCCATCTCATCCTGATGTACAGGAAGAGAACCAAGAAGAGAGACCTTACCCTTTGCTCTCTCTTTCTCCTCACCCTGAACACAAGGCTCTCTGAATACTGAACCTCATACTAAAAAGCACCAGAAAAGCACATCAAAAACAACTGGCTGCTCATTATATTGAGATTAATTAGTTTATTGAGTAGCCTAATTTTATACCTTGAATTATGAGCTTGGAAATTGCATTATTGCCATATGTAAGAAACACAGTATTTAACATCCACCCCATTCTGACTGATGGTTTTCTATTCTTTTCTAGATAGACATGACTATTCATAAATCAATTAAATTAAATCAGTGGCACATTCTCTCAGGCTGGTTTTAATGGTTTAGAAGGCAAACAACTTCAATGCCTGTTACATTTCTTGTAATGCAACAAACTTTGTCAGCTGTATCAAAACAGCTTTTCTGAGGCAACACCATTCTCTCCCTCTTCTCCAGATGAGTCTGGAAACACTCCTGTATTATATCATAAAGTGTGTATTATATCCTGTATTATATCACATGTGCAGAAGAAGAGAATGTTGCTCAGTAAGGCAGATGAGCCCAGGAAATTGAAAGAACACATGCAATCCTTCTCTTAGCAACACAGTACTAATCCAGAAAAGTTTTAGTTTTCTCCAGAAAATATTTTGCAATATAAGAACCAAGAGGATAGCACTCATGGTAATAAACTGCATCTTAGTTCCCAAGGAAAATAAGTTCCTTTCTCCCCAAAACATCCATAACCAGCATTGATTAAAAAGTTTTTGCTGTTTTGGTTATGTTTTTGGTTTTTTTGCTTTGTTTGGTTCGTGAGTTTGTTTTGGGTTTATTTTTACATCATCAGGAATAGTTTCTAAGTCTCCTTATAAAGATACTCAATTTTTAAAGCCTTTCTTTAAATGGCAAGTTTACAGATTTCCACTTCATGTCAAGACGGTCGATAAATATTTTAGAATGTATTAGAACAACTTTTTTTCAGCAGATGAAATATCATCCTATATATCAGTTAAGGTGTTAAGAGTGTCTGGTGTGAGAATGAATGCTTTTCTATCATGGAGACATTTATGAGGGGAGTGGCTATTTTAGATCTGATAGATTTAAATGGAAATGTCAAAGAGAAAAGTATCCAGATTAAAAGTGCTTGTAAGATGTTGGAGTTTAATATCCTGTGGCAGAAAAAAACCCAAACAAGATTAACAACATAAAAATAATACATTTCAAAAGACCAGACTCAACAAGTGTCAAGAACTAGAGGAGAAAGTCTCTTGGGGTGGTGCTTTAAAGGATAAAGGATACAAAAGGGCTGGCAATTCCTGAAAGATACCATATCAAAGACGCAGATGCAAACTATCTTAGCATGAGGAACTATTAAAAGAAATTATAAGAAGCTGCAAAAGGTTCTGCAAGATCTCTTCCAGGACCTAGAAAACCAAAATTATTCTCTTTCAATTTAAAGAGTAGCAGCCATTGAACTAGCTGACTATACATACTATAAATATATGGGAATTGTGCAAATGCACGAGATAAAAAGAATAAAGAAGCAAGCATAAATCCTCACATCAATAAACTTAGTTTTCATGATTTGTCACTGCAGAAAGCGATTTGTGTCATCCCTTGACTGAAGTTCCACTGTCCAGAGCAGAAGATGGGAAAATTGCTGTTAGGGTGAGAAAATCTAATGCTGAACCCTCATGGCACAAAAATGACAGAACCGCTGCTCATGTGGGAATGTTGGTGAGGAATTGTGCAAGGTGAGAAGAGAGTTTTTTTACATGAACAAATGAAGCAGTTCCCAAAATATTTCAAGAGATTAGTATAGTTGGAAGCCTATGTATGCCCTGTTTGACATGATAGTAATTAAAAAGACAGGTACAACTTCTCTTTCATATAAGAGAGAACAGTGACTTTCAATTTCATCTCATGGTTTCGCAGGAATGAAGTTACTGTGATTAAGTGTCTACTAACTAGTGTTAGTTTTGTGAATACAATTTACTTGTTCTGGCTTCAGGAATGGTCCCAGAGAGATTTTCTGGCAATTTGGAAACCTATGTAGTAATAGTCACTATATTACCCTGTAACAGAACCTGCATGACTTTTATAATAGGACCCACTGTTACACTAATGACTCTGAGCAGTACAGATAAATAATATAAAATACACATTATTTTAAAGGGGGTTTGGTTTGATTTGCAGGAAGCTGCTTCACTTCACAATATCATTAAGATATCTGCCTGTAAACGTGAAAAAATCTCCCCATTGGCCAACCTCTTAATGATTCAGACACAGAATTATTTCCAAAAGAGAATTCTCTATGGAGTTTTTCTTCTTCCTCCTGTTTTGTCTTTAGAAATGATGGATTGAGCCATTAGGAGATGTATGAAGCTTTAAGGCCCTTTCTGTTTGATTTGCTGTAGTAATAATTATTTTGCTTTTTTAATATCTTGCTATATTAGATGGTATTATCAGTTCATATAAGACATTAAATCAGCTTCTTTAGAGAAAAAGTAATAGAAATCTAAGTATCCTATTGAGCAAAAATCTTCTATTACAGTGTTATGTATTGTTTATCCCTTAGGAGTCAAATAGAAAATATAACCTGACAAAATAAGTCACAGGTGCTATCCATGTAATAAAAATGAAACCTCATCCTACAACAAGGAAGGTGTAAGTCAGGGGCCGGTGGGATTTATGCATGCAGAAAGCATACAGCTACTCTGTGGAATAACCTATATTAATATGAGACAATCTGACCCAAAAGGTGACTCAGCCCGAGCCGAGGAGAGTCTGCATATCAAATATCAGATTTAAACCAATCCTTGTACATTTTGATGGGCTGTCCTGAGGGCTGCTACTCTTGCTAGATTTTTGTTCTTTCAAAGCAAAAGAAAAAAATAATAAAGATTTTATTACCTGCACAGATGGCAGAATTTGCTAATGTTATATCCAAATCATTTCCTTCTCTAAACTGTGCATGCATCTGAATTTTAATGCCTCAACCTACCTCAGTCATGGAACTTTTCAGTAACCAGAACAAATGAAGAGATGTTATGATATAGGTCTCTCAAAAGTCAAGCTGGAGAGGTGTGGAATCACAAATCTCTTGGTTTGCCACTGATCTCCAATCTATGCCACATTTCTAATGGAAACTGGAGACATGGAATGCAAGCTTGAGTTTCAGCTGTGCATTCTCATTTTTCTCCGAAAAATGTCCCTGGGAAATATTTGCACTTAGATGCTTGCCTGCTTGTTCAATTAGAGGAGTAATTAGGATCCATTTTAAGCCGTGCTTGAACGGCATATGCCAACATTCAGAAAGCTTTTCAAAAGGCTCCAGACTCTGTGGCTTTCCCGGCAGCACCATCAATAGGAGTGAAATGAAAAGACAAACAATGAGAGCTGGAGCACTGGCAGCAGCCCAGTGCCTTGTCCTGAACAGAGCCTGAAGGCAAATGCTGGCAAGCTGTGCCCCTAAGCACTGCTGCCCTGCTGCACAGAGCATTTCCCAGGAAACTGCACCCCTGTGCTCCAGATAGGGAATGTTCTGGAAAGGAAAAAAAGTTTTGAGTTCTTGCATCTTTCTCACACTCTTTTTAAGCCTTTGTTTTTATGGAGGCACTTAATCTAGTTATTTAATGATTGAAGTTTTTGCTCACAGGCCTTTAATCACAATAATTATTTTTTATCATGCTCATTCGTACATGCCTCCTGCCAACACGCCTGAGGTGCTACACAGACACTGAAAAACACAGCACAAATTAAACATAACAAAAGAAAATCCAATGAAATATTTAAAAAGACACATCTGATATTAACAAGAGAAAGGCTGTTTTCAAACATGAGGTATTTCAAGACAAAATTGCTGTGAATACAGAGGGATTCTGGTGAGGTTCTTGCCACCAACCCTATCAAATCCACTTAACTACAGCAGATGAAATGTTTGTTCACTTCCCTCTGGCTGGCATCTTCCAAGTACTTTTCTCATTTTATTTTAAAATATTTGAGATTGCTTCTGTCTTGTATGCAACCCAGAAAATCTTTTTCTGATACCTGCAGTGCTGCTATAATATGGTCATTTATGGCCATCATCTTTAAAACAGCTAAACTGACAATATAAGAAAATATTATTACTGTGTTATAAAGAAAGAGAACCAAGACAGAGAGGAGGCTAAGCTTGCCAAGATCAAACAAAGCTTGTTTGAAAAGAATTTACACCCAAGTCTTCCAAGTAACGGCCTATCACCCCAACTGAGCTGCTCTAAATCTTCAGCTGTCACCAAAACACAAGAAATTGGGGGATTAAAATACAAATAAGGAAAACCAAAATCATGAAACAACAGCTGGGATCTTAAAGCAGATATATTATGCATTTGTATGCAGTCCATGAACACATATAATACAGGCATCCATAGCATGTGCAAATGTTAAGGATCAATTTGATAAATCTTAAATTTAAACTCTTTTGAATTTGCAAATAGAATACCTTTTTTATGTCCTATTTTTCTTGCATGATTCTCAACCTCTTGTCAGACAAGCTCTCCTAAACCTGAGTCTCAGAATATCTGTGCAGCTATTGAACTGCATGTAGTCTGCTTGTTAACAAGAAATGAAGCTGGAATGTAAGTCAGTGCTAATTAAACTCATAATTACAAACGGAAGGTCAGACAGCAGATCAAGAGCTGTTTGAAAACGTAGTAAGACAAAAGAAAGAACAAACTCACATGTAATAATTCTGCCTTACTTAGCAGACTGACCCATTAGAAGACTCCTGAGCTATACAAAGTACTGAAGGCAAATATTAGAATAATAAATTCAAATCACTTGGGTTTAAACAAGTTTGTTGAGGATTAGCACAGGCTCTAAACATTACCTAGATTTCTTATTAAAAAAAAAATAAATTGAGAATTGATCATTTACAAAGTTAGAACATGGATCACAGCTTCCTAACCTGAGTTCCAAAGTAGTTGCCACCAGTAGTTGCCTTCCCTTTTGCAAACTGAACTGGATAATGTCTCTCTCCTCTGCCTATAAGGGGCCAGGAAATCTGCTCGATCTGTCACTGCCCTGCTTGTGGATCTCCACAAACACAGAAATCCCGAGATAATCACGATATTGCCTTTGTTCCCCGGTGGGGAGGTGGGGCACAGAGAAGATGTGAAGTTCAGAAGATAATCAGGACAAAGAGATTAAGAAGCAGCATTAAAAGATCAACAGGGAGCAAGAAGCACCAACCACTAACAGCTGAAACAATGACAGCCGAGGAAGGTACACCATATTTCCTGTCATCTTTGAACTCCTGAAGGGATAGAGGTCTTCATGTGGGAATCAAACTCCACGTTTTGACCCATTCCACCACCATGTGACAGCAGGGTGAATGATGGGCATGCAGGACACATGAGGAGCGAGGAAGCTCATGCTGTCATGCCAGACCAGAAAGCCAGTGCCTGCTCTTGTTAGCACGCTTGAGATGAAGCCCTTGATGTTTCAGGAAAATTCAAGGAGAATAATTTTTCTTTCCAAGTTAAGAACATTTCTTACTTGGGATCTAGGCACCTGGACAAAAAAATCCTGTTCAAGATTTACAAAGTATCTGCCAGGAAACAAATATAGGTGGCAGATCAAAGCTGCTTTCTGCCATTCCTCCTACTCTGGGTATTTCACCTTTCCGTGAGCCACAGGAAGCCTCTGAAACTCACAGCAGGGTGGAACAGCCTTGTGAGACTTGCCAATGCCAGTTTTAAAAACCAAAAAATAAAGCATTCCCTTATCAGCAGGCTTTTATCTGACACGATAATTCTTAATATCTGCCTTCCAACAGTGCAACTTCGCTTCAGTGAATGTCCCACCAAGCCCCTTCTAATAAATATTGTTTATGATTTCTATGACACACTTGTTTTGCAGGGAAATTGTGGAGGCAGTGATCACTGGGATGATTGACACCTAGTTATTCAATCAAACATACTTCTATTTCACTAGTCACAGACCACACGTGCCAAATTTGATACTGAAACAACTTCTATTAAGCATTTTGGAGAGGGCTTGGGAAGAAAATCAGTCTTGTAATGAAAATCTTAACTATGTTGCAGCTACTGCAGCACCATTATACTTATTTCTCTCCTGCTGGCAATTTGGAGGCAGCAGCACTGAACACCAGAGGACTTCTCTATGGAGGGAGAGATAACAGCAGATTTACTGAAAAGATGGGGGTTGTTTTCTCTTAACAATGGAAGTGTACACAGATGGATTTGGCAGTTCTCAGCTGGTGAGCAAATACTCAGCTCTAGCTCATTGTGGCTCTTTGGATGGGAAAAATGGATTTCACGTAAGTATTCCTTTCTGGGTTCATGAAATACAGAATGCAGGCAAGCTGAGTGGCAGTTAGGCAAAACCAGCCCCTGCACATCATTCGATGTGAAGCCAGTTAGAACGGGGAGCTGAGGCACAAGGCCACGATTAATTCCTGAAAGGCAGTAATTTACTTTCTCAGAAAAAAAATACTAGTTCTAAATCTGACAAATCATTTTATAAGCTGTTTCGCCTAAAGAGTGGGGGCATGAAAATCATAGCTCAGAGATGGATGAAGGTTCAACAAAAGTTTACAGAGAAACTATTTCTTTACCCCACCTTCTCTCTCCAAGGCACCTCAGGAATGATTTGGGAGCAAAGCCACAGCATCACAGCATCCAGGACCACTTTTGACATCTCAGGCAATTTAAACAGCCCACGTTGTAGCTGACAACACCCACTAGAGATCCCTGCCCTTACAGCCAAGTAGGTGGAACACAGACAGTGAAACTTTTTGTAATTTAAAACTTCTTTTGTCATTTACATTCTGGCACCTGAATTGATCAGCTGATGTTTTCTTACTTCCACATCCTCATTTTGTATAAGGGGATGTGATAAAGGAACCTGGGAAGAGGCAGATACCATTAGGTATAGAAAGGCATCTAATTACTATTCTCCAGTTGCCATCTCTAACAGTAGAAGGGTGCCTCAGTTCTATACTTGCAAAACAATCCTGAGCAGTTCCTTTACCCAAAAAACTTCTATCCTCCTCAGGATTCTTAGCAATGTCCTTTCATTTTAATAAGAAGGGGATTTAAAATCCCTTGTAAATGTTGTAACAGTTCAGACTCGAAGGCCTCTAAAAATCCACAGTTCTGCTCTTAAACCTCTTTCTTTGGAGATTCCTCACATAATTACACTCCAACTTTTGTCCTCCTCTGAACTTGGCTGAGTTTTGGAAAGTGCTGATTAGATCAAACAGAAAATTTCTTCAGCAGTGAAAGAAATAGAACCTTCAGAATTTTTTAATATCATTAGTCAAGCTTTCTGGATAGCTATTTGTTTCTAGCTTTTCAAGAGCAATTTATTCACTGAGCTTAACCTTATTCCCAGTACATCCAGGCAGCACACATAGATAGTTTTATTCTACATAGTTTCTCATGTTATTTTCTGATATTAGAGTACTTATCTCTGTTACTGTGTAGACCCATTTACTATGGCCAGACTAACAGAAAGTGAATTTAAAACCAAAGCCTGTTATCATTCTGGCCTGGTTTGATGATGATGATGATGATGATGATGATGATGATGATGATGATGATGATGGTGATGATGATGATGATATATCATCATAAAGCATTACATTATCTGCAAGTACACATTGGCAAGCTAAAAAATGGAAATTCTGTTGAACTCATATTTAGAAGAAATGGACTTATATCCTTCTATGCAGAAACCACTGAGAAGGCAAAAGCAGGTTTTTTTCAAGGGCCAGCCTCACCTCAGTGACAATTCTTCTGTTTCAGGAAGTGAACACAAACATTCAGTGCCAGTCTTCCCAATGCAATCCCAAATGAGAGCAACAGCTTAACTGTGTCACCCTGTAACATCTGAAATCCTTAGCTTGGCACTTTCTAGAAGAGCCTGTGCTGCACTGCTACTGCTCCACTCCATCACTACCACATCAAACATGAGATACCAGTCTCTAACCTTGTCAGCACTGAGTGTGAAATTTCTGTAGCCCTCCCAGTACTCCACACCAGCATGAAGGTGGACATTTTGCCCACATTTTGTGAGAAAAAGAAAAAAAGAAAACCTTTAACCTTTAAATTTGCAGAAAAAAACCCAAGTTATACACACACACACACACACACACAAATTGCAACCAAACAACCAGCAGGACATGAAAGACCTCTCTCCTGGAAAAATACAGAATTAATGTGCCATTGTCACCTCCATCAGAACTGCTTGAGGGCTGTTGGAGTGAAACTGAAGAGAGGGAGAGGAGAGAAAAACAGCCACTGCAAATAATCAGAGTATTTTATTAGAGTTATCTCTTTCTTGCAAGAATGAGTACTCAAATGGATAATACCTTCCTGTGAAATCCAGGTTTCCAGCTTCATGTTAAGAAGAGGCTCTTACCTTATGGGATTATCCATCCTTGATACTGTGAGAAATGCGGCTAAATTCGCTGTGTAGGAAGAACACACAATAAGGGTGAAGAGCCACCAGCTTCCCATTACAATGCGCATCGCCACAGAATTGACAGTGGACTCACCCCCTACAAATAAACAGAGAAATGGAAGGTCTCTCAGCAGCTTCCATTTACAATCATCCTCTGTGTGCCCTGGTATGTTAAACTCTGTTGGAGTTCCTCTCTGCTTCCCCTCCAGTCTGCCCTTTCACTGTGGGAAAAGCACTGCTTCTGTTAAGGCTGATAATTCGCAAGTATTTTCTCCAGTCAACCTCTTGACCTAGACAGTGTTCTAGGAAATCATCTTTCAAAATATTCCTTTGAGAATTATTGAGGATTAAATCTAAAGAACATGAAAAATGTTCTAAGTGAAGTTGAATGGTGAAGCACAACTAATATGCAGGAATTAAATCATTACAGTGTTCAGAATATAGCAATATTCTGTTTTCAATTGCCCTTTCAGAACTGGAAAAAAAAGCCCCACAGAATTGCCAAATGGTTTGTGTGCTATCCTTGAAGTATTTAAATCTGCAAAGACTGAAGCATTAGTGTCATTACTTGTTACCCTTTACAAGATTTCAAATCATGTGAAGATTTCTTTCCAGCAGTCTTCAAGCACAGTTATACTTGAGCATCGTTGGAGGCTAACCCTTACCATAGAGCTGGTTCTACTTACTTCAGCATATGTTTGTGCAGATTATATTTTACTGCACTTAAACCCATCAAGGCTGCCACCTTAATGAGATGAGGGACCAAGTTTCATAGCAACAGGATGGATTTTCCAGCTGAAGCTTTAGAAGCTTGCAGTCACAATGAAAAAAAAATGTAGAAAAAAGTTAACATCTTTACCCATTCCATGGGTACAGCATTCAATTACAGCATTCAATAAAACTTGCCTTCCAAGAATACAACTAACATTATAGAAATGGCACAAAAACTGTGTGGGTAGATTTTGTAAACAATTAGTTACAAAAATAACTTTGTTCATGGCAGCAGTCCTATTGAATTCAGTAGGATTAGTCCCATGCCTCTCTTGAGATTCCTGATTGTAAAGTTAGTTACATACTCAGTTCAAACAACCAAGAGATGAACTATCTCACATGACTTCAAAAACCTATAAATTTCTATTTCTAGTTATATATTAAACAATTAAAAAGGTGCTAGTTTCAGAGCTGGAGAAGTGTTGCGATTCTGCACCAAGCAGCTCTGTAGTTTATTTCTAGTGTAACCATTTTCCCAAAGAGGAAAAGCCTGGTAGTGCTTTTCCTGGACTTACTGAGAGACAGAAAAGCCGTAAAAAGACATAAAGCCCCAAACTTGCCTACCTTTCCCACTTTTGCTCAGCTGAGCTAATAGAACACAATACTTCCCCATCCCGGCCTTCTCTCCCATCTTTAGGCCGCTCTGGGAAGGAGTGCCCTGTCCTGGCCGCTCCCGGCAGAGCTCAGCCGTGCCAAGGGCCGGTACCTTGCTGGACGAAGGCGCCGTACACCACCCATATGGCGCTGTGCAGGGTGGAGGACACGGACGGGCTGGGCTGCGCCGCGCTCTGCGCCCTCACGGCCTGGATCCGGTTCAGCACGAAGATCAGCACCCCGACGATCGGGATGGCTGCGGCGATGCACGCCCACACCGCGAAGTCGAAAGGAGCGAAGAGAGAGAAGATGTTGATTTTCTCCTCGGGCTTCTTGATTAAGATCCCCACAGAATAGTCCATGTAGCGCTTGCTGAAGTCCACCACGCTCTCCCGCTCGGGTGTTATAGTGATGGCTGAGATGGCCAGGTCTGCTCTCTGCAAGACAAACACAGCACATCACATCGCTCCCTGCCACCAGGAGTTTGGCCAGCGTGAGCTTTAGGGAAAAGCTTTTTAAGAACCAAATGACTCCGTGCCTTTCCTTCTATAACTTAAAGCATTTAGATGCATTTAAATAAAGTCTTTAAAAAATAAAACCAGAATCATTTTCACCATTTGAACATTAGTTAATTGCACTGGTCTACAGAAGGGTAATGAAACATAACCTGTCAAGGTACTCTTGAGCAGAAAGTGTGACCCTGACTTCTCTCTGGAAGAAGGGTAGTTTACTTAATCTTTATCCCTCACTCGTTTTCCAAAGGAGGCCTAAAACTCCGAACCATATTAACCCAGTGCACTGTAAGCAATAAAGAAACACCATTTATTTAGCTTGTGTATTTGATAGTAGGGTGGGAAGAGCTAATGTTTGTTTTCTCCCTGCAGAATTGCCAACTTTCCATATTCATGAAGACATTTCATGAAAAACTAGGGAGAAGATTTTGTTTGTTTTTTCAGATTAATAAAGTGATGGAAAAAGCTCGTAACAGGAAGAATGCACAAAGGCAACTATGTTCCTGAAACTGCTTTTACTTCAATATTTAAAACAGGTAGCTTTTGCATGTAGATAATCCTTAAAGAGTATGCACACTTGATGAAGGGTAAGATAGGAGTTAATAAATAAGATTCCCAAAGCTTTTGAAGAGCTTCAATTAGATTTTTAATATTTTAATATTTTCTGTCTCAATAAAAGAGTTCTCTTCAAAAAAAAAAAAACAAAAACAAACCAAAACCAGAATATACATTCAGTTTCCTATCTCTAATTGAGTTGGGAACATAAAGCAAATATTAGACAAGGGAGGTTTGCTTTGAAACCCTTTTGAGTCTGTGGAACAAATGGTAGCAGAAATACCATTTAAAAAATACCATTTAAAAAATACCATAATAGATATTTCATTCCTTCAAAGAAAGCAATTTCCAAAGAAATTTAACAGGAGTTCTTACCTTATTTTTAAATCAAACAAATTCAAACAGTGTATTTCAATGCAAAGTAAGTTGAAAATTCTTTATGTTCCCTAGCACCAACCAAGAACATCCCATTATCCCACACATGTTTGCTATTGCCTTAATTGCTTGTATTTCTTCCTAAACATCTCCTTACAGATACTGAGCCACCTATTTAAAAGATAATGAGAAAGCTTTCACTTTCAGTAATAATCTCCACTGCAGAAGAGCAACCTTTTCTACAAAAAGCAGCAACATGGAATATTAATTCCTTTGATTCTTCTTCTTAATTAATGCTTGTCCCATTTCAGGTTGCAAGAACATGAACAAAATACACTCATTTCATTCTCTGGGAGATTCTAACCTACAAACTCTACCCATTTACTTAAATGGAGTTCAATTAACTTACTCCTGGATTTGCAATACTATAATTAAGAAATTTTAGTTTTAAAATTCAGTTTTAAATAAATGAATAATCTTGAGACCAGTTTAAATTCTGATTTCCTATTACTGGGCTACTTTGCCTGTTTCAGAGTCAAACTCATTGTCATTACTCACTGGTCTTTATTAAACACATTGTCACAGAATGACAGAAATAAAGTCCCCTCTACAAACAACTTTCAAAGACAAAATAACAAAAAATAAAATACTAGTAGTTAATATTTTAAGGAGAATACCTTATTTTTTCTCTATTTTCCATAGTCATTCCCTCACACACACGAACATGACCTTTGTTTTTATAGTAATGTAAACACATCGATTTACACCAATGTAATGTATGTTGAGAGCAGCTGGGAGCAAATAAAACAGGAGACTCTCTAGTTCCTATCCTGTATACAGAGTCTTAAATTTCAGTTTATAACACATTCAAATCACTCATAGCTCAGAAGCATTCTGCACTGGTGCCTTCATCCTAATTCATTCTCCTGTAACTTTCTTAAACACAGCGTCTTCCCTGTGTACCTTGTTAATGAGTTCTCCAATCATGCCATTCCAGGAGCTGTTTTGGAGCTGGTGTCCATACTTGCCATCAGGAGCTTGATATATCTCATACTTGAAGCCCAGATTCTTGGCCAGTGCATCCAGGACATCAATGGAAAATCCTTTGTATCGTTTCGGTTGCCCAAGGATGTTCTCTGCCACCATTACAAAAGGTTCTTCCTGAGAACAAAACAATATCTTAACTGACACTTGAAACAAGATTTTTAGTTTGCTTCTCTGAGCAAAATGGTGCTTTCTGAGTTAATTCTGGACAACTTGAAACAGATTTTGAGGCACCTGTAACCTTCTGAGGCAAAAATTGTAGGTCATATAGCATTCTGTGAAGCTCCCCACCCAGACACCACTGCCTCAACACTTGAGTCCTATCCATAGCCTTGGTATTTCTGGAGAACAAGCAGAGGCTCCAGAAGAAATTCAACCCCTGATTTAGAAAGCCATCTTTTACATACACAAGGCCTCATCTTTTATCCAGGACACATACTAAAACACGAGCTAAACCCACCGCAATTTTATGAACACTTAAAATTTTGAATTTTCAAAGAATAACTTTCATGGGTGCTAGTTTCTGGGATGTTTTAATTTAAGAAGTCTATTTTGGGGCCAAGGAAATTTAGCATTTTGTGGTATGTTCTCTGCTCTCCCGCAGGGAAATCCCAGGGGTGTTGGTGGCACTGGCACTGCAGTTGGCTGCTTTTGTAGCTTGGTACTGTCACAGAAGGGATCTGCTCACCTCTCACACCAGCTACAGCAGAAATTGAGGAAAGAAAACTGGGGGCTGGAGGGAGTGCCTTCATGTACATATGTACTCTTAGGTACTGCCTATTTGTACCATGATTCAGAAATAGAAAATTGAAAACAAAAAAAAAGACATAATACTCTGCAATCTGCAGACTTCAATATCTTAGCCAGGAAGGCATGCAATCCCTAATTTGCCCCTAATGTAGCATTTGGCTGACAGGACATCTTTACCACTCCAGAGTTTAATAGACAGGCCCAAAAGCATAATGATTTTTTTGGAAAGATGACACCTTTCTAAAAGATATAGTTTATCTCAATGGGAATTTATGAGCTTGATGCAGGAAACACTTGATTAAATTTTACAGCCTGCAGTGTACAAGAGCCAAGATTAGATCATCATAATTGGCCCATCTGATCTTAAAATCCATGAAATGCTTAAAACTGCCAATCCAAGCTGGAGGATGGTATCTGGAATGCACCCCTGTGCACTCAGGCCCTGTGCTGGTTCTATGCCTGGTTGGAATTACAATGCAGAAAAACAGCATAAGCAAACAAACAAATGCTCTTGTATCACTGACAGTGCACAGCTTCATATAAAATAATAAAGCACCATCATCTATCTTTCTTGCTTATGTAACAGATCATCCAAAAATACAGAACTGAAAATGATAGGGGAAAACACTGCAGGAAGTGCCGAAAATATTCAGTCAGATCCTTTTTATTTTGAGCATTTTGTTTCCTGAACTCAGAAAGGATCATACCAAGACAGTCACCACTTTGAGTGTCACTCCTTGTAAGTCGTTGCCCAGACGTCGCTCTTGGAGGCTGCCATTCAGTCCTTTCTCAGAGTCCCATGTCGCCAACTGGAACAGAAAGTACAGAGAGTCTGAAGCACTGCCAGGCAGGAATCTTTCAGCATTTACAAAATGTTTAACAGCAGCTTCACCAAATCCAGAATTGATAGAGAGAGATTGACAGGTGTGTGGCTTTTTTAAAATGTAGAATCAGAATTAGTGCGATTCAGAGGTCAGACATAAACAAGCACCTTGCCTGAATGTATGTTCACAGATGTGTGCAATACAAATGCTCTATTATCTGTAGTATTTATCATATCATTTCACTTAGTTCACTCTGACATTACATTTCTCCTCGGTAAGTTTATACTGCCTGACAGTCCTCAGGATTACCTGTGGCTGCACTATCCCAGATTTCCCTCTCTGCTCAGATCTCTGTTTTCAAATACCCTGTGTTTATTAAAGACCAACCTTTTTTTTTACAGTGTTTAACTCACCTACAGTCATAAATTTTTGACACAGGTTCTATGGTGTCAAACTGTCTCAACTTGCATTTTCTTCAGCTTCTATCTTAAGTCCCATTTTCTCTGCTCATGCCCTACTTCTACATGATCTCTAAAACAATTAAACACTCTTGAGTTCCCAGGCTCCTGATGAACAAGTATCTCATATCTACCAGATGTACCAGATGCATGTTTTCAGGGTATCTCTCCCTGGAACATTACATCTAAATATTTTATTTTTCAATTAAATGTATCATTTAAAAATTAATTTTACTGCATTTTCTGAAGAGAAATACAGTGCAATTCAATAGAACAGGTTCAATAGAAAAGACAAACTTAAGTAACCGTTGATTTATTCAAACTAAATATGCTCCTGAGCAGTGGCAGCAGCAGTCAGACACCCCTCTTGCCTTCAAACAGAATCCACAGTGTCATTTTGTTCAGAAGAGACATAAATAGTATCAAGTAGAAACTGTTTTCTTCTTTTTTTTTTCAGCTGTACTCTTAAACACCAATACTATGCTCACATATTTGGAAGCAGTGTTGTTAGCTGAAGGCATGCCCTGTAGAAATTAAACACAGTCCAAGATCTGTGAAATATGGATTCCTCCTGCCAGAAGCTAATTTTCATGTAACAAGTCAAAATCTTCTTGGAAAGAACTTATTTCACTGAAAATGCCTATGGCTAAATGTCTTACATGATTTATTTCTATGACTTCAGTTTTATCCTAAAGCCTCACAAATCAAATCAACAAATAAAATGTGATGGAAGAGATCTGTATAGTTTTATTTCTGTTTTGTTGCATTAAACTGATAAACAGGGAACTAGAAAAGAACAAGACATTCTGTGAATATTCAGCAACTATCACAACTGATGCAAATTATCCCACAGTCACTAAATCTTGAAAGCTGAAATGCAGGAGAGGAAAGACTTAAGGTACACCTCCTTTTATCCAGATGACCTCGAGGATGGAGGAGGAGAATGTATGAATAATTTTCAGTTTTATAATGACACCCCTGAAAGCTAAAATATCTCAGATTGAACACTCTTCTCCTGTGATGGCAGTTTGGAGTGACAGAGGAGTGTCTGCAGCAACACAGGCAAATAAATACCTGTAGCCATGGTATCTTTTGAATTTGAATTTAGATGCTTGCTCTGAAATATTTCCAGATGTTCCTCAGCCCTTGCTACTGCCAAAACAAATGGACAGACCTTTCCTCGACATAAATCAACATGGTTGATTTCAACAGACTTCAAAGATCAGTGCAGGTGTGTATAGTATCTATTGTGTCTCAAATCTCTAAAGAAAGCTTACTCTTTAAACCTTTTTTGCTTGTCCTAGGCATGTGGCCAAGACTTTTGCCAAAACGCCTTACAAAATCTACAGGTGATGATGATAATGCATCTCACTGTCCTTTTTCAGGAAATAAATTGCTGTAGGTAAGGGTTTATAAGATCTTGTATAAAATAATGCTAAAATTGAGATAGAAGCATATTGTCCTCTTCATTTCAGCTACCTTTTAATTCTGCAGTACTATTGAAAAAGCAGTCAAGCTTTTCTGGAACAACTTGGTAATTTTTAAGTCTTACTGCCTCATGCTCATTTTCCTATGATTCTCTGGAGAAATTTAATTATCATCAATATAGCACCTTAAATTTACAAAAAAACCATTTACAAATCTACAGATGAGATGCCGATGATGATAAGCCTGTAAAACAGTACTGCTGCACAAGTTCCAGTGTGGTCCTGGACTCCTCATCTCATGATATGGGCTAAACAGAGCATCCAGAACACAGCTGAGAAGAAGTACTGTCAACACTGTGGTTAGCATCTGTCTGAACAAGAGTTAGGCATGCTGGAAGAATATCAAGGGAGAACAGGACAACTGCTGCTGTGATGGAGGATTCAGTTAATACAAAGGATGAAAGATGCAACTGTGAATATTTAAGATAATGGTAACTAAGAAATGGGAAAATTAGAAAGAAAACTAGATATAAGGCAACAGAACTACTGCTGCAAACTTCTTGTAATCTACAGAGACCCTTTCACAGGAAATACAAATTGTTTCCTAGAAACATTTATTCATTCTCAGTGCAGACTGTTAAAGGAGAAATAGATAAAAGGGCAGGGATTTTTTAAGTATTTCTAAGCAAAACAATTTTTCACAGGAAAGGCTTGGCATATCCAGGATATCAGGAAGTACATAGATAAAGGAAATCAAAGAACTCTCTGGTGGTTCTTGAATTCACCAGAGATACCAGATCCAAACAATTGTTTCATATAATGCTGGATCCCAGACAAAGGTGATTAGGATGGTTTTGTCCCACGTGGAACAATTTCATCAAAGTCCTAGAGTGCAAGGTTTAACCTGTGATCCTCCCAGATTGCCATTTCCCTGGTGAGTGGATTGATTGCCATCTTTAAGGCTGGTATAGGGGCATATTATCCACAAAGTTAAAAGGTACTGGTATAGTCTTTTCAAAGAATGTCATCATTCCAGAATACTTGAAAACCTCATCTCCAAAAGAAAAAAGCATTCCCTACTGCTGAAACAAAGCCATTCCTAGAACTCTGCCAGGGAGAAATTCTGTCAAAAGTGCACAGGAGCAATTTGAGGTTCCAGCCTACAACTGTTAACTTCACAAGCCTACGTAACACCACTGAGTCCCGAGAGCCACACTTATACAAAGTTAATTGAGCATAGACCTATAATAGAAAATAGAGAAAGTTCAAGAACGCTGAAGGAGGGATTTGAGTAGGAAAGAGCAATTGACCTGAACTGACATATCTAAGGAAACAGATATACACCACTGCTCACCTGAGCAGCCAGCGAGACAAATGGCAGATGTCTAGGACTGAGATGCCACATGAAGTCTGCCCTTGAAGCAGCACAACGCCCTTGAAAAATGTGAGGGGACGGGCTCACAGAAAAGCAGCACTAACAGAGTCACCACCACCTAGACAGTCCCGTGAAACTGATTTAGAATTTAAGAAAACGAATCTCCAATTGTGCCAACCAAATGTACTTTGGCAAGAAGCTGCATAGGAACAAGAAAAGAATTTACACAAATTGGAATAAAAATTTCAAATTAATTCAAACAGCTCAAAACCAATGCAAAATGCCAAATATTCCATTGCAATGAAATAAACTGTAAATTAGTATCAGAAACATATTTTTGCCATGCAAGATTAATGACAGTACTTAACTGCTATTATCTAGAGAGTAACTAGATAGGATATGGACATGGAATCTCTCTCTCCATGTCATATACAATAATTCCTACACAATAAATAAGGAAAATCTACAGGGGAAAAACTTCATTAGTTAACCCAAAACTGTGGGGATAGTTTAGGACAGAGGACTACAAGCAGACACACTGGTAGAGGTATTTCAGCATTAATATTCTTATTCTCTAGAAGCCTGTGTATTTATTCAGGTCCTGCTCTTGAAATTGTGCCATTCACTGCAACTAACAATTTCGACCCTACCCATCATAACTCATCAGTATCTTGCTCCACTATTTTTATGGTCCTTCATTGCAGAGAATATCAAATATTTTGATGTGAGACGAAATGTTTTCCCTTATGTTTTTCATTAGCCAAAGATCAATCCAATTAAATGTAATGACCATACCATTAAAAGCCAACTACTTTGCACATAAGAGAGCTCTATAACATAAATGAAGGTTAGACACATTATGCCTTATAATCTTAAGGAAGCCAAGGTATTCTCATGTATTGCTTTCTACATAATCATGAGGAGTTTCATGCAGAATTGAAGCAATGGTTTTCTTTCTAACCCTGTAGGTTTTATTAATACAGTGCCAGACTTCTTATACCCCTTGGGAATAGATTGGCACCATATACTTTATTTTGCATATCCATCACGTTTAATATTATGTTGCATCAATTATGAGAATTATCTTTTTTGCTGAAATAAGACACTGGTCCATTATGTGGCAGAATGAGACATTATTTTGCTAGCAGGTAATGAAGCAGCATTGATAACAATTCAGGGTTGTTCCCCTTTCCATATTGTGATAACTGGTGAACATCTCTGACCTCTTACACAACACAGAGAAACACCTGTGTTCCATTGTGCTGAGCTTGGGCAACATTTGTCTGGGGCAGCAAATCCACACTTGGCAGAAAAAGGAGCTGAAAGGACATGACAAGACAAATGTATTCTGTAATTCATTATATAAAAGTATAAATAGGCCATCTTCAGCTCTGCTAGAATAAATTGCTTCAATTAATACTAGTCTTTGAAGGAGCAGTGACTGCAACATGCTGATGTTATTAGTGCAGCAATACAGGCACTGAGAAAGATGTAGTATTCAATGAAGCAATCATGAGAGTGATGAAAACAATATGAACAAGAATCTTATCCTCTGATGGCTTCTTTATGAAGGGCAGGGAAGAATTACTCTATACCAAAATTTTTGTATTTCATTTTCCTGACATAAAATCAAAATATGGTGAAGAAGGGTGTTGAAAATAAATTGGAGGTATTTTCTACTAGGCTCTCACAGGCTTCTCTCTTGAAAAGCAGGCAAAAAACTTCCACCCCTGTTCTCCTGCAGTTTTGCCACTTTTCAAGGCTTTAAGATACAAACAATGTGCCATAGTGTAGAAACACTCTTGATGAATCAGATGGCAGTATTGCTATAGCAAAAGATGTGTGTGCAACACCACAACTCTTTTAAGGGTCAAATAAATTAACTGTGAGTACCCAAGATACTGCTGAATCAGGCACTTCCCAGGGACATTGTAAATTACCCTTTGATATGAATAACCAAGTCTCTAAGCATAAAATTAAAACTGATAAGTAATCATAAAAGCTAGACCAATCCAGGTATAAAGTCCTCAACAGCTGTCACAAATTACTGGCTAAAAACACATTGCCACTGGGCTACCTATCTGAAAGGCAAACAAGCCCCTCTTCCCTTTCCTGCAGTTTAAAAGACAAAGCCATTGCCCAGTGAAATCCAACATGTCCTGGACTCCAAGGATACTCCGAATGCTATGGGAAATCACTGAAAATCAGGTAGCTCAGGAATAGCTGCTTGTGGACAAAATGAACCAATTTCCTTTACTCATTATGTGTAGGTAAAATGGAAACAAATCCGTTTCACACAGAGAACAGATTGTTTTCAAAGCTTCCAAATGGTTTTTGGTAGAAAATTACTAGCTTTTGAGAGCAGAACTATCCCTGTTATTTATGCAATAGTGACCTCAGCAGACTGTTTGTAAACAAAAAACCCTCATCATTGAGAAGTTGAATCTAACAACAAATACAAATTCATGTTGATTTCCTATAGGTTCCTGTCCTGCTCTATGGAGTGCAGTAACCAAATAACTCCCTGTTGTGCTGTTCCAAGAATTTTACTGGGGAGGGAGAGCAAGAGAGGCTTGTGCAGCTGGACAGCTGTCAGGACCTATTTTTTCCAGTCCTTCTACACAAGAGCTCTGCACACAGGAATTAACTGGCACGCTACAACGGGCTATGTCAAAACTGCTCTTTTATTTTTTTTTTTTTTTTGGCAATTCCTTACTGGGATTCTTGGATATTATCTGAGCTGAATGCTTTTGATGTATCACAGTCAAGAAACCCATCTGTATTTCTGCAGTTCTAACAACAGAACTTTTCCTAGCCTGGCCCCTGAGGTACAGACCACTGCATGATTTCACCAGCTGTGATTTTCACCTTCTGAAGCCTGGCCAGTGTGAACTCTCTTTCTGATTCTGGCTACAGGCATTGAGTCATCTCAGAATAAAAGCAGAGTTCAGTCCACACCCTGGTATCATCTATCATGCTAGTTCTCAATCCTGTATTGAAAACTGCTCTTCTCTTAAACTCCAGACACTTACAAAAAGCTCCACAATATTAAGAGTAATTTTTTTTGTAGAAACTTATTTAAAAAATAAGTATTGGCATTATCTAATTACGTCATGATATTTTTGTGGCCTTGCTATAACAAGGTGAATGTTCTAGAGAAAAAGATAGCCACTTTGCATTCAAAAGATGTGGATTCATAAATGTAATTTATAAACCAAACTGGAAACTCAAACACAAAGAGGTCAAAGTCTTAGACGAAATGTTGATACTTAAAAATTAAAATTAAAAAAACTCCTATAATATTTTATCAGAATTTCTGTTAAGACAAGTTAATACTCTCTCCTGACATCAGCAAAAACTCTAAGTGCCAAAGCTTTCATGCTAAAGATTTTAAGTGAATTTTGACCAGCTCTGGTTATTGGCAGTGGAATCTAAATCCACATCTACAGAACACTGAAAATTCTTGTAATAAATTTAAAAGTTCCATTTTTTACTGAACTTTCTCTTATTTTGATGTTTACAATATGACTTCATCTTTATCCTCGCTTCTCACAGAAAGTGACACAAAATGGCTTCAACAATTTCCAGATATTTTTTTCCTCTACAACAAAAGTCACCGAGTAAATAAAAAAACCAAAAACATAACTTAGTATTTGGTAATGTATTATTGCCTCTCCAAGAAACGGAAGAACTGTAGATAGTATTAAGGAAAACATGAATTTTCTTCTCTGTAATGATAGGCATTTAATGGTTTTAATTAACAGCAAGCTATATTGAGACAGCTTTCAAAAATATATTTATCCCTTGGGCTTTGTTACATACATAGAACAGGTTTTGTAGCGGAATTAAAATCAGCTTGCTCACAAAGCCAATTAGCAGAGAATATACAAACACCAGATCCACAGATATTACAGTTTATATAAACTATGTACCAGTTGTACATAAGTATTCACAAGGAACATAACAATATACTTAGCTAATCTTTGCATAGTCTTCATAGAGAAACTGCAGTAAGCATGGAAAGTACTTTTCCATGTTACTATTTACAAATCTTTTGCTTCCAGCCTATTGCCCTGCTTCATATCAACATTCAGGAGAATTTTTAGCTTTTAAAAAAATACTAGACAATGAGAACTTCTGAGAAATTTTGCAGTGACAGACAGTGCACACAGGGTGCATAAGAAAGATCAGAGTTATAAATACTTTCTCCCAGCTCCACAAACTGCCACGTACCAGCAAAACTCCATCACTAGAAAGGATGTGGTAATTGCAGCAAAGTAGTCAAAGGTAAGAAATAAAAGCAGGTAAAAAATACAGCTTGTACTGTGTGTAATGCTTAAAGGCTCTACTTTCAGAATCCTTGCTGCAGCTTTAAAAATAAACACAGATCTCCAGGAAGCTTTATTAGAGTGCCCTACATCATTTGTTTAGGAGGATTCAATAATTTAGTAGGTTTATGTAATTACTACAGAGTTTATTTAATATTGCACCTGATGCATTGCTGTTTTCCAAGTCTTGAGAAAAGCTTCTAGAAAGGTCAAAGCTGATCAAATTAGAAAACAAGACATGATTTATGTGTAGTCCAAACTTCTCAGTGGAGGGAGAGAAACACTTTGGGCCCATGGAGGGCCACAGAGCAGAAGAACCTCTGCTGAGGGAACGGCAGCAGCTCTCTGGGAATGACCCAGTGAAGACCTCATTTGAAGATCACACTACCTTAAAACATAACAAGATTTATTTCTACACTCTAAATGGCTCTTGGTCACTGCAGGGCAGGTAGATTTTCAACTATGAACAGCAGAGCATTTGTACCTAGAATTAGGGCTAAAATGGGCAATACCCTCAGAGTAATATGGATGCAGAAATATGGCAAAGAATTACCACAAACGTATCTGAGAAGGAAAAAACCACACACGTTACATTCATTAAATCTCTTTCTTACTGCCTTAACCTGATATTCTTTCTGTTGCTATGGTGATTGTTATCCAGCCATTTATACATTTAAAGAAAAAAATCAGTATTCCCTCTCATGAAATTCAAAGTGTGAGAAATATCTCCTTAACGCAATATAAAGACCATTTCCTCAGTGGACCCATCAGACATTCATTTTCCTAAGGTCTTCCGAGTCCATTTAAACTCCTCTCTTCCACACATTGTGTGGCAATGAATTTCAAAATATAAGCGGGCAGTCTCTGAAAATGTACTTCCTCTTACAGGTTGAAAGCTGCCTACCAGTTCATTTTATTAAGTATCATCTAGGTTTCCATTACAAGACAAAATGAATAATTTCTCCCATTTCGTCTTTTAATCTCTATATTTCCTAAGCACCTAGACACACTCCCTCCTTTTGTCTGCTTACTGAGCTGAAAAATTGTGGCCTGTATGTCTCTTCATATAGAAGCAATCTGATATCTCTAGTCACCTTTCTCCCTCTTATATCTTTTCTAGTTCTTCCATATATTTTCTGAAAGGGGAAAAGAAATAAAAATTGCAAAAAAAACCCCAACTCAATCCAAATTATAGAGACTGGCCAAAAAAACAGCCCATGCAAAACTGGAAAACTGACTTAGGAAAGCCAACTTTTGAGTGCATTATTAAGCCTGTATTTTAAAATTATCTTAGAAGAGTTGCCTTAGAAATCTTCAACACTACATTACAGCATTAAAATGCAGAAACAGCTGAACAAGGAAAGTAAAAGGCAAATGTCACCAATAGAAATTGTATATATTTAGATAATATATACTTAGGAAATAGAAAGTAAATTCTTACTTATCACATGCACAGTATAATGTAGAATCATTTAATGTTTCTTGGGGGGAAAAAAAAGCACTTTCGTTTAGTCTAAAAAAATGCTAACATGCTCCACTGTATTTGTTGGGAACTCATCCTAAATCCCTTCCCTTGCATAAGCAGAAGGTGGCAAAGTAGGAAGTTATGAGCCTGCAGTAATCCCCCTCCTCTCACTAGGTCTACAGTAAAATAATTTGTTGGTAATTACTGCCTGCAACTTTTAATAAAGTAAAGGTGAATTTGCAGCAACTGCTGAATTTCCAGTATTTCTTTCTTCTACTTTCTTCTAAAGTACATCAGGCCCCTACAAGTGGTCCAGGCAACGTGGATTTTTTTGTAACTCACAGAATTGCCTTATAAATCCCAGAATGTCTAAAGGCTACAGACTTTGCTCACAAATCCAATTAATTAAAGGAAACTGAATTAACAGTGTGTTAATAATTATGTGAGTTTATCCACATCTCCATGACAAAATATTCCCAGCTGCTTTGGAGCAGGCTTAGGACAAGCCCTGATGGCTGAAAGGCCTTACACCTGCTGGCTGCCCATCAACTTAGCAGCTTGTGATACTTGAGTGAAAACTTGGCCATTACTGAACACTCAGGGCCTGCATTAGAGACTGACAACGAGCTTCACTGCAGACTTCAAACTGCAGCAGCTGCAGGGAGGGATAAATGAATGGGTGACAAATATGATCATCACATCAGCCCAGGAGGTGCTACTAAAATGCTGCTTATTAGCACTGCCAAGGTGACAGCTGAGAATCTGGGCTCTGATGGACCTATAAACTTGACACAGTCCAGGATTGGGAAGAAACTCCAATAGCTGAGGCCCTTCCAGAACTGGCAGCTCAGACCATACAAAACTACATCTGTTCATTGCTCAGAAGCAGAAGAAGGCCTCCTACACTGAGGGCTGTCAGGCTGGTACTAGCATGAGTACACAGTCATTTTTAGAATTCCAGGAAGGGAAAAAGATTTGACTGTTTCTCATCCAAAACATATTGAAAAGCCTGAAGGCTAGAAAGATGGGTACCCAGGTCACAGGCCCTGCATCCCAAGAGTGACAAGATGCAACTCTTTGGGAGCTCCTTCAAAAGGCAGATTAGAGACAGCTCCCCCAGTGGGTGGCTTTTCCTTCACCCTGCTGAGTAACATAGGCTAACTCTAAGATCATAAATGAATTAGCTAAAATGTACTCCTGAAAAAATATACCCCTTCCCACATTCACCTAGGGCTGTCATAAAAATGGCATTTCTTCATCTCTCCTTTAGGAAACACACAGCTGTCATTAAACATATATATGATATACATGATATATGTAGACAGATATATATATATGTATGCATAAAAAAGCCTGTGCAGTTATCCCTCATAAGAATCTGGCTGAGTTTAAATTGCCTTTCAGTACTAAATGTCGCAGTCACTATAGTGAGCTACAATTTAAAAAAACTTACAGGACTGAAAGTATTTTTCTCAATACTCCTAACGAGTTTTCATAGGTTTTTTAACCTAGTTATTTGTCCTTTTGGGATCCTTCTATCTCCTTGTGCCAAATCTCCTGGTCTTGAATTGGTACCGCATCAGTTAGGAGAAAGAATATCAGATCTCTCAAAAGCAGGAGTTGGCCGTTAATGTGAGTAAATCTCGTGTTAATGACTTTCATCAGGACTTGTGTTAGCCTGGCAACATTACAGAGGCTGTATGTGCACATGGAAAATCAAAGAGAACCAAGGCTTAATTGTATAATAGGCTGCCTAGCAATATGTCAGAACCTTTTGGTTAAGGAATCTTACAAGACTAAGAGACCAGCAATCACATCAAACAATGACAGACACCAGCATATCACCCCTATCCCCCTAACAGCCCACCATATCAACACAGATTTCTTCACAGGCACGTTAAAGGTCACCTCGTGGATGCTGGACAAAGTGCTGACACTACTGCTCACGCAAGATTTCACATTCAATATTCTTCAATAAAATAAACTGACACTCTTCCCATCTCTGGCAGACACAGCTTAGGATCTGATAAACATTTCAATGATGGTGTAAATTACTGCTGCAGACTCGCTATTAATGTGTTCCAGGCTATCACACTAAGCCAAGTAGATGTAAAAAGACTAACACCAGACTCATATTTTGAAAATATTTCCTATGTAAGAAAGCAGTTTCATATGAAAGAAATAAGGTAAAAAGGAAAAGAAGTAGACATACTATACTGGCTTTCTTGCTCTTCACAGATTTTCCAACTTTTTCCACTGAAATGCAAAACTAAATTGAAGCCTGCTGTGAATACATTCAGGAACTTCAACAGATCTGCACCTGTTTTGTTTGTGCTGACCTGTAGTCCTAACCCTTTTTGTTGCTTTTTAACAAACACGTTATACGTTGCAACATAAACCAAAGGCATCTACCTCTCACTGACACCATTCCTGTGTCATAATTCCTGATACCCATGCTCCAAATCTTGTTAACTTTCTCCCAGGATACTTGCCCTAACATAACATGAGCAGGAAATTTCTCAGGCTTACTGCGCACCATGCCATTCCAGCTGCTCCCCAAGCACTGGCATTCATTTCATTTGCTTATATAGGACTTTCTTCATGGCCAAGATTCTGGCTAAGCATCTTATCACCAAATCTGGACCAGTTCTGTTAAGACTGTGTTCCAGGTGTCTCCCTCAGTTTAGGGAGCACCTTAGGCTCCAGCCTGCCACCAGGGTGGAACTGGAAACTGGAAAAGTCCCTAATTTTATATTTCAAGGGGCAATGAGATCTCATAACTAGTCCAAATCCAACATGAAAATGGATATGAAAGTGAGGAGAGAAGATTGAAATGGGGAAGTAGGAGCTTACGATTTCATGAGAGGGTTATTGTGAAATATCATCAGCGTAAGATATATTGATATGTATGCTCAGTTCCTACAGCTGAAATATCAGAATGAGCAACAGGTGTTCTTCCACTACTGTAACAATTTGATTTCTTCTGGTTTCAACACAACAGTGATATTGGAATTGATTTAAGTGTATTAATGACACTGAAGTCATAAGAGCTTTTGGCAGAATCTATAAAATGGGAAGGGTTCATATGTTCCATTATGCTGATGATGTTGTAAAGCAAAGTGTGCCAGCCAGAACCCACCCCACACAACCCCAAACCTTTAATTAAGAAAGCCTGATATTAAGTTGTACTCAATTACAACATCTGTAATTTGCCACTGTGATCCCAGAGCTAGTCCATATGCTTGTGAGGCACCTTTTCAAACCCTCTTTTGGGCACACTATGACTATCATACAATGCACTTGTATTATAATTAAATTTAGTATAATTACTTTACAGAGTGATCAGTGACAGTCTATTGTTCAGGAAGAATTAATCCTTTGAGCCTTCCAACATCATTTTAGTTCCTGGTTCTAAATGAGATTTCAAAGAATGTAATTTATAATAACCAAAATCCCCAGTGCATACTTTAATATAGCCTTCCTTTGTTACAGCAGCTCACTAGTAAAATGCTTCTGAGTTAGAGCACTCCTTGTGTACTGATTTACCTACGCTGCACAGGACCACTCAAACGGGGAGGAAAGCAAGCAGGAATGTTTAATTGATCACCTTGATACCTCCTCTTTCTTCCTCCTTCCCAAAACATGGGTGCTCTTGAACCCTTTCAGAACCAATTCAATATTAAAATATTAAAAACTCCTCTAGGAGAATGCTTGCCTTTCCAGGAGCAGCCCAAGAAATCCTCCCGTCTGAAACATCACACTAATTCATGAATATATTCAGAGGAGTGATGAATGGACTTGAGAAAAAGCTGGAACTTCTGCCATCCGAGAAGCCAGGAAGTTTAATTTCCTCCTGAAATGAGATGTTTTTCCACAAAGAGGCATCTAAGTTGTGCAGTGTCAAAACATTTTGTTTAGACATTTTTAATTCAAGTAAAATGTTTTGACAAAGTGTAATCCTTGGAAAAAGCCTTTGCAGATCTCATCCATTCCAGTATTGAAACCTATTTCCCTGTTTTGTATCCATTGCAATTCTAGTTCTTGATTTCTTTCTCTGGACCAGTTATTAAGCATATTGCATATCCCACTGAATAAATTCCTCCAGTTGCACTCCAGTCCCTCAGGACCACCATGCACAGGAAATATATGAGTGAACCTGACCCACAAAACAAGGCAGAAGATATTAAAGCAGATCAATATTGTGCTGTTTTTTAAATTATCTTGTCAAAAAGAAACCCTTCAGGCCAGTTAAAAAATTCTAAATTTAATATATTTTTACCAAAATAAAAGGGGTTTTTGTGTAACTTTATCCACCAGAACATCATTTCAATGAAAAATTGCCAAATGCCAACTATAGCTATCACTACAACTGAAAATCTTGACGTGATTTTTTTCTAAATACCATGTTGAAAAGCTCTCTTTCAGTCTACTTGACTAATTAAGATTTCTCAGCTATCAAGGGTCAGTCCTTTTTACTGTCAGCAAGGTTTGCTTGTGCAGTCAAAGGTGCTGGCCACAGACCTGGAAGTGACATTCCAGGAAAATGTCACTGTTAGGATGATCAGCACTCAATAATATGTGGTATTGAAACTGCATCAAAAGACATGGCAGAACACATTTTGGGCAAAGTCTGAGAAAATCTGCCTATTTCATACTTCTGCCACCTAACAGAACAAAAATTTTCTCAGAATGCATATAAATTCTTTTTTTTTTTTTTTATTGGCTGAAGTAATGTAGCAAAATAAGAGAGAATCACTGGCAGTCATTCTGCTCCTGCCTTGTGCAGGAGGTTAGCTGCTTTATGAGTTAGTTTATGAACCCCAAACCAATGTCACCAGCAAGTGAGAAGAAAAGCTTTGGAGTCTCCAGATGCCAGAGTAATATGATTACAAGGCCATCATATCTCTAATTTTCAAGAGACAGATCGAAAATCTCTTATAATTATCTTCCTGTTTTTCTTTCTGCACGGAACTATGAAGGGAAATGTTTCTTGGAAAGTGGAAGAGGAATCAAATGCGTTTTCTGGGAGAAACAGAAGATTTTAGGTACTGACACTCAAAACATGTTCAGAGTTCAGCTTACCCTCTTCCCTATAGCAAAGTATTCGATAATGAAGGGAAGAACATAAGTAAAGTCAGAGGAAAAACAGAAGTGCCAGTGGTAGCTGACTTAGTGGCAACATCTGCAGGTCCTATCTGAGTTCTTGCTGAACCTAAATAGTAATATAATTGGGTTTATCAACTTTCCCCTCCATAAAGATCTGGCCACTGCTATCCATACATCGGGAAAAGCTCTAATACACAAGAATAAAAGCAGAGAATGAAAAAATGTGGAACCTTCAGCAGGAACAAAAGCCATCAACTCTGCAGATTAAATCTCAGTTGCACATTACGTGCCTTCCTCCTGCAGGTTCCCTGTCAACTCTCCATGATAATTTTAAAGTTTCACATAAAAATATTAATTTTGAATTTTCACAATCAAATTGTTCACTGTGTAAAATTCCTACTATGTTATCATCTGTGAAATAATACCAGAGCCATTCTCCTAAGACAGTGCAGTTAACTAGACATGGGTAACTCCCCAGAAGTGGGGATCAAGCATTCTTTATCAAGAAAATTGAACTGTAAGACAAGTTTTCCAGGTGAGGAGTAAAATAAAGTAAATGCATATTTAAAAATATCCCAAACAAAACCACAAACAAACACACCACTTCCTTTGAAAAGTACACTGACAAACTTAATACTAATTTACTATAGAAGCAATAGAAAATGACACAGCTTTTAAAAGAAAAACAGCCAGAAAAGAAAAGGTGACAGGAGGTTCATGGGGACCTGATACACCTAATTATACTATCTAGTGGATGGACATAAAAGAGAAAACATGAATGTTTGTATGGACGCAGTTTAAATCCCACAGAGCAGTAGCACAGAGGGTTGAGAAGAAGAGGAAGGAATGCCCAGGAAAAACTGAGCAAGAAGGCCAGTAGGTGGAAGGAAGATGCACAGAGGGAGACAAAAGAAGAGGCACTAAGGGTGGAACAGACAGAATAGCACAGCACAGGAGAGATGGCAGGCGAGCAGGACATGCAGCTTTTCCTTGATGGCAGTCAGCAGAAGCATCGCCTACTGCTGCTGCACCTGACACTCTGTCCAGCTTAGCAACTAAACAGCATCCTTTAGAAAGAGAGGATTCTTTGTTCTTCCCAGAACACCCTCCAGATGTCATGGCAAAATATTACTAGCTGTGTCTCTGATGAGATACCTAATAAAGACATCTTCAAGGTTCTTCCTTCCACAATTATGTCACAAACTTCAAATTACTTGGTAAAAATGCCGTATTTTAACAGTAAAACTTCTCTACAGCAGAGTAAGCAGAACTCCAAAATATAAAATACCAAGTATTAACCTCTACAAGTATGTGTCTGATTTGTATTAGACAATATCAGTTTGCTATTGCAGAATAAATAGTCAAAGGAAAACTGCAGACACGTCACAATTATACTACTTCTGTTCATTTTCTCCATTTTTTTCTTTGAAATTGGAGATGTTAGTTTGGAAAATGTCTCAATTATGAACAATAACAGTAGCACTGACATTATAATTTCATCTATGGTACAATAAACAAGTTACGTAAATTCTCCCACGTTCATAAACCAACAGTATTATCCTTTGATATCAAGAAATGCTAATACAGGGTGAAGAGAGCTTGCAAGGTGATTACATTGTAGATTGACAGAGTCATCACATTCACTCCAGATTTTCTCTGTGGACTGGAATTTAGGCATTATCAACCATCTGCCCTAGGAGACAAGCATGAGGCTCTCACTGGAATCAGCAAGAAGTGAGGATGTTAACAATGGGCAAAGTTTCAGTCCCAGCTCAGCAAAGAAATTAAACATTCCAACAGTCACTCTGATTTTTTTAGGTTAGACTCAGGTTAAAGGCCTTGGTGAATCAGGACCCCTTCCTTCAAGTGTTAAACATCATAACAAATAAATATCAATATTAGCATTTTTCATAAGCTGCCTAGATAAGTCCTGCGGTGTTCAGAGAAATCTGACAACTACAAAACCCACAAAATAAACCTTAGTTTGGGTAGTCAGAATGTTATGAGCAATATAAAATCAATTGGATAAAAAAACCACAGCCCTCACTTTGAATTTGGTATGCTGCTGCTTTCTATGCTTACTGACTGTGAGCATGACTGAGGTAAAATGTGAATACAAGAGGCCTAAAATAGATCAGAATTCTAGTCTTCAAACCCCCCACTCAGTCTTGAGTTCACCACAAGAGGTGTAAGACAGACAAATCCCACAGCTCCAGGTTTTTCAGAGGGAACATAATGTGCTGTAGACAACGAAATATTTTAGTAGAACATTGATATTCTCCTACTTAACCTCCATTTATTAGCATAATGCCAAAAGGAACATAAAATTTCATGAACGTGAGCAGTTAATATAACAGTCCTGTTTACAATAATTGCATTGTATTTACTGCATCCACATAACTGCACTTGCTAGATTTTTAGCAGGAGCATAAGTGGGTTTTGCAGTCTTTGTATGAATTTCATGGTGTTGTGGAAATAAAACTAGCAATGCCTAAGCTAATTTAAAGCTAGATTAGATATGGTTAGGTGAACTGTTATTACAATGTTCTCAGAGTGAATAGAAGCTGTGATTCTACAGGGAATATATTCCAGGCAAGATCTTTAATTGGCAAAGTCTGATCAATATCCCTTGACTTGACTGCTCTTCCACGACTGTACAAAAACTGAGGTTCCAGCTCGCTCTTTACCAGTGATGTCTTTGCTAAGTGCTCCTCGTGAATTTCTGTATTTGTTAACAGGAACATTTCAGGAACTGGTTCTTAAATTATTGCTAGAATAGTCTGGACATCCATGTCATAGATTACACTACCAAAGTATTATAGTGAAATCTCTCTGAAACTGGTGTCTTACAGATTAATTATCTTATTTACAGCTTTCTTTTTTTGAAAGCATTTTATTGGCCTCATTTGGTCATTCTTAAATTACCACTAATACAAGTGAACTGCAAACCAATCTCTCTACACCTCCTAAAGTACAGTAGGAGTCTTAAATTGTTTTAATGCAATCAAAGTTGTCAACGTGATATTCCATTTATAGGAAAAGGACAGTTTGGAACTATAGCACAAAATAAAATTGCATTTAACTTTATAAATCTAGAGACTTTTCCAAAGGTTTCTGTATGAAAGGAAAAAGAATTTTTACAAATATAGTCTTAAATGTAATGTTTACCCAGCTCAGTATATTGCTCAAGACATTCCAAAAACTCAGAGTAAAATAAGAATATTAGTAGTCTTTTTTCTTTTCTCTTCTATGTTGATCTCCTCAATTCTCCCCTCAATTCATCAAAAGATGTTGAATACAGAAGAAGCATCTAAACATCTGACAGTGTTACCCACTACACCAGCAGAAATATGACAAGGTTAATCATCTCGTTTAAAGGAGTCCGACTTCCCCTTGCAGGAGATTGCTGCTATCAGTTTTTTGTGGAAGAACAGTCAATAATGTCTTCTAATCTCTAATAACAGACACGGGACAAACATTCTATTGCAACCTACATAAATAAGACAAACTTTAATTTTAGACCTGTCTATCAAAGGTCTATTCCAGTAATTATTACTGCTATGTTTGGTATCCTTTTTTTTTTTCTTTTCCAGATTAATGTATTTTAGATACTGCTTCAATTAACTGTAATTATGGTTACAAACAATTATTTGCAATTTGTATTTGAGATTAAATTATATTTTGGTTAAAAATACAATTATTTGCCACTCATCCTCTCTTTTCTAAATTTAATTTTCTCCAGCTCTGATCTCCCCTTTTCAGTCACTTCTGTATCTTCCCCCACACTTCTCTCTACTTATTCCCCAAGTCAGTTTATGGAGACCTTGTTCTCACCAACAAGGAGGGGTTGGTGGGCAGTGTGAAGCTCCAAGGCAGCCTTGGCTGACCATGACATGCTGGAATGTTGAAGTGTCAGGGCAATGAAAAGGGTGCACAGGAAAGTCACTACCCCAGACTTGAGGAGAGCAGAGTTTGGCCTCTTCAGGGATCTGCTTGGTACGGAGCCATGGGATAAAGTCCTGGAGGGAAGAGGGGCTCAGGAAAGCTGGTCAGGATCCAAGGATCACTTCCTTCAGGCTCCGAAGTGATGCATCCAAAAAGAGGAAGCCAGGTAAAAACACCATCAGGCCTGTATGGATGAGCTCCTGGACAAACTCAAACACTAAAGGGAAGCCCACAGAGGGGGAAAGCAAGGACAGAAAACCTGGGAGGGATACAGAGAAATGTCAGGCCAAAACCCTGACAGAACTTAGTCTCATCAGGGACATCAACTTCTGTTGTACTGCTGTAGTGAAATAAGTTGTTTCTGACATTCTGAACACTCACATATAAATGGTGTATTACCACCTGACTTTTACATGTATTACAAAGCAAGATATTCAGGGCAGATATAACACACAGAAAAAAAAAAAAAATGTAGCTCAAAATACATAAAAAAATCAAAATTTTCAAAGAGTATATAAAAAACCACCAAGGTAATGCACCAGCTTTTCACTTCCTGCATTTTTATATTAAATATGTGTTCTGCAACATGAAATTAAGACACATAGATCAAGTCTGAGAGAAGAAGCCAGCAAGCCCATATTTTGTTACCACTATTTATGTACAGCTATTAGGTACTGTCACTACTGGGTTTCTGATTTTTCTATTACAATGAAAAGGAAAAAAGTGAACTGAGTAGATTCCAGAATCCAGAATTAAAAACAAAAATGTGAACACATTTCTACTAAAGGAAAGCTCCAAGTGTTTCCAGTCTCACACTAGGACAAAGAATACCTACTTTTGAAACAAAGTTTTCTATTTAGTAAGGCAAAAAATATCAGAAAAATAAATAAATAAATAAAAAGGTTAAAAAAACTTAAAAGCTAAGAATGTAGCTAGCAAGACAAAGGCAATATATTTTGATTAAGAATTTATCAAAAGAAGTAAAAATTATGTAACTAATTATTACCTGATAGACCTAGTTAAAGCTAAGACAATATATTACTTGCTTGACTTAGTTGTGTTTGTAGAAAGAGACAAGAAAGATGAGCCATTGTGAAAATGAAAAAACCACAGCTGCACCTGGGCCCAGAAACCAGCCAGAACCAGAATAGGAATGTCTGGACTATGGCCAAGAGACCAGAAAGCACGCCAACAACATAAAGGTAAAAAGTTTAACACGAGAAAAACGTCCCTGACTTCATTAGAGACCACTGACCCATTTCAAAACCCACCAACTCATTTAGAAGAAAAGACTACCCAAGTGCAGAAGAACTTTAAGCTCATTTTAATATGAAGCAAGGGTAAGCGGAGTTTAAGAATGCATATGTATAGGCATAGTTAATAGTTCTATGAACACGTAAGATTTTTGTGGATAAAAAAGGGCAAGAGCCCCACAGATTTTGCACATGCTGTGAGATTTCTCCTGGACGTGCCCAGAGTCCTAACATACACTTTCTAGCTTTAATTAGTTAGAGAGTTTTTGTCTGCACATCAATATTTCCATGTACTTTTAGGTTTGAACCTGATTCAGAGCTGAAAAACAGAAATCCCAAACAAGGTAAATCAGGGGCAGCTGAAATCCAAAACATTGGGCTTTTTCCCTATGGTGGGGACCAGCTATGAAAGACAGTTCCATTACCAGATTCTGGAGATGTTAAACTTGATTTTAACACCAGAAGAGGTCACTATAATGACTCCATATTGGATTTTGTTTGAAGATAAACACTTAGGCCTGCAGTCTCTATGAAAATAATAGAATGTCTCTGAGACATCTAACTTTGACCTGATAAATGAACTCATGGAAATTTCATGTCTGTAAATAGGTTATTCTACCATTTATTTTCCTCATGTAGAAAAACTGAAGAGGAAATTAATGCACTTTTCTCCATATTAAAAACAGAGAAAAAGACACACACACAAATTTGGAAGTGTCACTGCTCTGCAGTCTTTGTCCAATATGAATTCTAGAATACAGAATAATCATTATGACTGTGGTGTTGATAATATCGATCAAACTACCCTGAGCATTAACTAAACACTGCATTCTCTGGTTATGAAACTGACCCCATGACATCTCTTCACTGCCATTGAAGTAAAGGTGACAAGAGAACAGCAGTGAGTGAACACAGATCCTTTGATTTTAACCACAAATCTCCCAACAGCACAAATGGCACCTATTGTTGTATAATGAAAGAAACCCTCTTATTAATAATTTCACTCTTTTCATCTTCAAAGTACTAATTTTCAACATGTTTCCTAAGAATTTATTTTGCCTTTATTACAGTTCTTGATTCAACCCAAAGTTAGTATCTTGTTTCAAAGATGCTGGTTCATTCTACCTCATACTGGCAGAAAGCTTTTTAAACAATCATGAATTCAGTATTACATCTACTGTGCTATTAGCATGGAAAAACCTTACTGTTCAAGAATATTTCCTCTGGGTCATAATTATAATAAGAATAGATTCCTAAGGGCATAATCGAACAAAGTGCTGAAGTTGAAAGACTGTTTAAAACCTTATTGAGGTAGATGTCTACCATTTTTCTTTCAAAAAACAACATCAGAGGTTTATAACACATCTGAAAGTTTTAATAGTTTTATTTTTTTCTTGTTTTGAAGAAAAAAGAACCACATGCAGTTGAGAGTTTCGTCAGTTGGCATAATCACTGTAGTATAGAGATTTTCATCCTAAAGGGCTCTTCATTTTTTTGCACATGTATTCAGTAATTTTTGCAGTGCAAAGTAACAACTACTTCACAATGTCAACAGTTTGAGGCATGACAGGTAAATCATTTCAAAGTACACAACAGTTGGAGAAGGGGAAAGTCAAGGGAGTTTTCAGGAGGATGGGAACTAGCAGTTTACATTCCTCAATAGAAGTCAATTTGCATCACAAATTAACTAACAGAGCTATGAATCTGCTTCAAACTCAGAGAAACAACACAACTGAGAATAAACTTCAAGAAAAAACTAGCTAGGCACAAATGGGCTAATTTGCACTGTAATACAAGCAAGAAAGTTAAACAAGAGATTATGGTCAATATTATATACCTAAAGGAAATACAAGCTAGGGAAAGGGAAAGGGACAGACTGTGATCAGATCCAAATCAATTTGCACTTAATTAGTGGACTTTGGCCACCTTAAAGGCACCTAATTTTCACAAGAAGCCAGGCAGCTGCCCATCCCAGATGTCCTTTCTCCCCCACCTCATATTGTCCAGGTAAATCCCTTAAAACTTGCATAAAAAACAAACCTATACTACTGATGTAGTTAGAAAAATTTTTGTAAATAATGTGCTTTCTATATACTTGTATCCTGGTCCCCTATATTTAGTTAATAATTTAGATTATATAAGTGGGTCCCTTACAACTCAAGATAGTCCATGATTCAATATAAATCACCATCTTCCAAACACACCTATTAAGAGAATTGGAAATTATCTAACTGGGAGATGTCTGGGCAGACTACATCATCTGTCATTGCAAATTAACAGGTTTGTATTCTTTTAAGCAGATTACTACAAAACAATAGGAGAAAATATTTATTAAAAACTATTAAATGATACAGAGTGAAGCAACACCACATTTGGAGGAAGAGAGAATTTAAAAATCCATTCAAAACCCATTTCTGAGGCAGCCTCATTTTCCACTAAGGAAAAATAAAGATGGGCAGAGGTACAAAGGTCTTCATATTAAGGTAACTCTCTCTTTAGAGAGACCATATCTCTATGAAGACAAAAGGCAGAAGTAGGAAGAAAGACATCAAAGTCCAGCTAGCTAGAATTCCAGCTAGCTAGAATTCAATATTTTAGTTTTTGCAAAAAAAAAAGTTAAAAGGAAAAAAAAAGTTTGTGCATTTTTCTCTCACATAATGAAAAGAAATGCCAAGTGAGAGTAAGCTTTAATAAAGGAGACTTAAAATTAGAATCAGAGACACATTCATTAATAGAATTCTCTGGTTTTAATAAACTCTCAGCTGAGGTAAATACATGCCTGATAATGATGCACAGGCAATCCAAGGTGTCTGGAATGGCTGAAAAGAGCAGCAACAGGTAGAGAAAAACAAGCTAAAGGACAGCTGTATGTTTGGTGTGTTTATCTGGATGACCTTATATGTACCACTTTCTTAGAACAGAACCCCCACCTGCACTGGTTGTACTCACTGCCTGCCAGTCACAGGGGAAGGAATTATTGCCTGTTATTGGTGAAACTGGGGTAAAATTTAGTTATCTCTACATGAACCAAGCTAATGTATGTATATATACACATAGGGAAAAATTCCCTATATGGAATTAGTTCTTGAAACTGAAAAACATGTAGATAAAAATGATGGCCAAAATATTTCTTAGCTTTATGAAAATGAACAAAAAAGCTGACCTAGAAGATGAACTATTTATTAAGCCTATAAAAAAAAATTGTATTCTTTTAAAAAATGCCATCTGATTTTAATAAATATTTGCACGTGCTAAGCTAGCCTGTGTTTTCTTTATATCCAAATTTGCCCTATTTTTCTTTCTAAACTATTACTAGACAACTTGTTGCCTTTTTTGTTTGTTTGAGATTGTCCAAAAATATCTATCAAATCCTCATCAGCTGATAGGTGGGTGATACAGGACCATAACAATTTCCTGTACTGAAGGTAACTGGAGCATCCCAAATATTCCCAGCTTTACAGTTTTCTGCCCTCCCCGAGCAGATGTGAGGCTGCTCTCTCTGTGCCGTAACCAGACCAGGAGTGCCCCAGGTGTTACCCTGGTGTGAGCTCAGATCCTCTGCTGAGGGGAAGGGTGAGAGCTGAGCCCTGCCTGTGCTCCAGCCAGGCAGCTGGGCCAGCCCAGAGAACTGCAAGGGACATTGCAGAACTGTCTGCAAAATACTGTGCAGAGATAATCCAGAAAAACTCTTCCTCACAGCAATATTATTTCTATAATATAATGTACAGTCCGGAAAGCATAGCTGTATTTCTAGCTTGTAATCAGCTAAAGGAAGCACTGATATTGTCTGTCAGGTTTATTGATGACTAGTATCCATAAATTCTTTCTGGTTTTCTCATATCCTAGCATTTCCACTCGGCATGTCTTGTTTCTCAACATTGAATTTTTGACAGCATTAGTCAGGACATCTAAGTAAAATAATGAACCCTTACTGCTGTGCTTTTTCCATCCTAAAAATGTGTCCACATAAAGCCTTCAAAATGCTCCCAGAAGAATTTCTTTATGTTGATCTGTATTTTTTAGGCAACTGACATGAAAAACAGATTCTAATATGCCACAGAGAAAATTAAGAGACAGTGAAATCTAGAGATTCAGTATGCCTTTATGAGAGTTCGCAACCTTTATAGTCTTGCCCAAAATTTAAAGATCCAGAATGTTTATGCAAATGGTTTACAAAACAGCAACAAAAATAGGGAAACCATTTGGATTTACAGTCGAGCACATTGTGACATAAAGAAGTCTGAGGCAGCCAAGACCAGACATCCTTCAGTACAAATACATCAGGAAGGCAACAGAACTAGTCCTGAAGTGGATTTCAGCAGAGATGCTGTCAATCAAACCAGTATTTGAATCAACAGACTTTGTCAGCTTGCTTAAGTTGCAGGCCAGCTGGAGGTCCCTTCCTCATGAATCACTGCATCCCCAGGTTTGTGGGATTGCTCAAATTCACAGCCTGTGCTCCTGGTGCACTTCCCCACAGAGCACCGTGCTGCTGCCTGGCTGAGCTCTGCGGTGACAGTGACAGCAGCCCAGGGAATGGCCCCAGGTTGTGTTGGGGAAGGCTTAGGCTGGATACTAGGAAACGATTATTCACCCAGAGGGTGACTGAACTGGCTCCCCAAGGCAGTGGTCACAGCACCAAGAAGTGTTTGGACAATGCTTTCAGGCCCATGGTGTGAGTGATCTTGGGGCTGGTCCTGTGCAGGGACAGGAGCTGGACTTTATGATCTTTCTAAGTCCCTTCCAACTCAGCTCATTCTGTGATTCTGTAATTTTGAGATGCCAACAAAAAGGTAAAGAAATTCTGGAACTAAGATAGATCAAACTAACAGCCACCCAATTCTGAAGCTGGAAGACATTATATGCTTATTTTTGGTGACAGGAAGCATGGGGAACAGGGAAGGATTTGAAGCAATTACGGGGCAGGACTGTGGCTGTACACAAATGGCTTTGGGTTTAAAATGTGTTTACTTCTAATGGAAAAGGAGGAGAAAAAAATCCCTTTCCTTTGCTCTCTGATCTGGAGCAGTATTAATGCACATACTGTCTTTCTGGATTGGACCATGAAATACCTGCTGAAGAAAGCCAGAGCTACAGAAGGGAGATATCCGAGAGTGGTGTTTCAAAATCAGAATTAAAACAGCCCTCTTCAACTAGAAAGTCAGGCTCTACAGAGCCTTGCTGCTAGTCTGATCCTAAACTTTTAAGCCAGGAAATACCCACAGTTATTATGAATTCAGAATAGCATTTCTGAAATAATTAAAGCCAGAGAGGCAGTAGGTACATTGATGTACCTATTTTATACCACCTACATCTAGAAAGTTAATTCAGCTACAGGAAAGGATATTTAATCTTTGCTGCAGCCTGACTAACTGCCGTGGAGCAATGGGGATTGTTAATGTGGGCAGGCTGAGTTGGGAGACACAGGAGGGAAGGAAGCTGAAGAGATCCTTGCTGCTCCAATTCTTCCCATCCTTCTAGGCAATCCTTCTAACTCATATTTCTTTGCCAATAAAAAGGGCAGCTTATCTTCAAAATCCAGTATCAATACTCAAAAGACCTACCATAAATCCTCCTATACAGAGAGACAAGCAAAATGAGCACAGATTCTTAAAGAATATTTTGCTCAAAATCTGTGAGAAGAGACAAAGGTAATCTGGCAGGCAGCAGGAGCAGCGGGCAGGTGAAGATCCTCTCTGAAGTGCTGTATATTATGAAGAAACAGGCTGTGATGTACCTGTTCTTGGCAACCGATATATTTTAAGCAAGAAAATTTGTTTCCTGATAATATTAGGATCCAGCTCTGGGGTCCCCAACTTAAAACTAAGATGTGGACGTGCTGCTGCAAGTCCAGAGGAGGCCAAGAAGATGATCAGAGGGCTGGAGCACCTCTCCTAGGAAGACGGGGTGAGAGAGCTGAGGTTATCCAGCCTGGACAAGAGAAGACTCCAGGGAGACCTTACAGCACCTTCCACTACCTAAAGGTGGCTACAAGAAAGCTGAAGAGGGACTTTTTACCCATATGGAGTGACAGGACAAAGATCCTGGATCCTTGGATCCTTCCAATCCAAGGTATTCTGTGTTTTGTCTGCAGCGTGCTTGTTCAGACAGTCATTACTCTCTCTTGTAAATTTGAAAAATCATAATAAATTATACTAAAAAACTAATGTAATTGCAATAATTGTTCTAAGGCCAAAACTATTTAATGCCTTAAAATTTTGATTAGTTCTGCAAAATGCCCTTCTAGTGTAATCTGAGCTCCTTTCCTTATGAAATCTGACCCTCACTGAAAAACAAAAGAATATAATCACAAAAGACCATCCAATCCATATTTCTCATTTGGTCTTCTCTACTGGCTACAATAAATTACTGCTTGGCACTGCAACTTGGGAGTGGAAGAAATAGAAAAGGAGCATGGTATGTGGATAATTAAAAAGATTCAACAGGAGTCATCATGGATGAAATGTTATGATGGTATTAAGCCCTGCCTGGCACAGCAGAATTGATAATAAAGTTTTGTAATACCACCCATAGGGAAAATATACAGAAGCACACTACATAAAGAATGAAAACATATATGATTTTTTTTTCTCTTTCTTCTTCTGAGATTTAACACTAGGCATTTTTCATTTTTTTCATTACTTTTCTAATAAATCAAACCATAGTTAGCTATAGATCTTTGAATAATTCATCTGTCATTCAAAACAGAAGAAGGAAGGAAATAGATATAGGTTTGGAGAAGGGATGGAGTCTGTTTAATCTATGACAATATGTGAGTTCTATTAAAAAGCTGTGGTTAGGCAGCAGAGGAAGGTACCAGTCTTGCAGAACCAGTCTGCACACACAGTCACCCTGGATTTCTTGCCAAAATGGGGGGCATGGTGGCTTCTCTCCTCAGCAGAGAGAAGTTTATGGGGCACAGAACACAACACACAAGTGAGAACCATCAGCTAGGTCTGAAAGGAGCATGCATGAGAGGAAGAGAAGCAAACCCAGAGAGAAAGCCTGTGATATAAGAGACTCTTCTTGAGATCTCTACAAGATTAGACATTTTGTTTGAATTAAGAAGGGAACTGAAATGTGCTGTAGTAAGAGCCACACTAGAGTAGCAGAGTATGTGGGCTGTACCCTAGATTCAGATTAGTTTTTTCATTTTAAACCAGCTCAGCCAGCAAATCTGTGTTTTTTGCTCCACTGGTTACTATGTTCATATTTGTGTTCAAAAAAAAAAAAAAAAGAAGAAAGCCCTGAATGCTGAATGGTCTTTCAGTGAGTCTATCGAGGAACAGTCCTCCACTGAAGACTCAGGAACCAATCAGAGTTAATGAAAAATAACAAAAAAATCTGAGTGCACCCCTCTCATGCTCATAAAGTAAATATTTTGTGTTCTCTTTTGCCTTCTCTTGCCCTAGAAAGAAAACCCAAAAGCCATGGAGTAATAACATTTGTTTCTCTAGTGTAAATACCTTGTAGTATTACTGAGAAAGTCTGGAAAGCCTATTATGAAATACTTCACTCACATTATTTTAAAATTTGGGAGAAAAGAAAAAAAGAAAAAAGCAGACACTACTCCAGAAGGGAGCTGCTTTCTCTGCAAGTTTGAGCCGTGAGCAGCACCGTTTGCTATATCTACCCTTACACCTGATCCAGAGAAATATTCATCCCTATCTTAGCAAATGCCCTGGAGAAGTCCCAATACTGAATGTTCTCCAAACTTAGATTATGACAGCATTTTCCTGTCCGAATGGCAAAATAGCAGTAGCAGATTTCTGAACACAGCCACATGGTTTACATATTGCACAATAAATATACATTTAATTACCTGGATATCTCTTGGTATAACAAAACCACAACCTCCAGGTGCTACTGAAATGTAAACAGACACTGTGGCCTTGTAGTTTGGTATTGAACAGCATCTTGAGAGCATGAACTCAGTTTAGATTCAATACAGCTCAGGCAGCAATATTGTAGCGCAAACTTGTGCCTTGCTGTATTATAATTCTTATGGCAGAATAAATTGCACATAAAGCTTTAAGAAAATTATAGATGGTGCCAGAACTACTCAAACTGAAATGATCTCATACAATTAAATATCACCTACGCTCCTAGTTACTAAATATTAACTTTTTCTCTCCCATGTAAGCAATTGCTCATTGTTGCGCTTGTCTAGGACTACTTTCTGGTAAGGCTCCAGGAACTAAAAGCACTGATACCTTTAGTCACCTCCCTGGCCAACAACAGTATTTGGAAAACTTTAGAATGCTTTGTAGAAGTTCACCTGTTTTTGAATTTTGCCAACCTTATGTATATTTAGATAACAATCCTTACTGAAAAACCCAGAGAAATGCCCAAGAACTGGTATCAGTCAGATACCATCCCTAGATTTTGCTATTTCACCGACTTTAAAACATACCCACTTCTCTCAGAGTATTATAAAAAAATAATAGCAATGCATAAAACTTGAAAAATGTAAGACTTTACAATGAACAGTGCAGGGAGATATTGTGGTCAACCTGCTAAATCCAGCAAATCCCTCAACAGGCTGGTGGAATCACCGGTCCCTTAGCCACCTAACACAAAATGCCGCTGCCACTCTCACCCCTGACACATTATCCCAGATACACAGGCATACACAAGGCATCTAGGAGGAAGAATTTGACTCCCCATTTTTTCTTCCCAAAGTCCTGTTGTGGTGGGAGGAAGGGCATGATCAGAAGACAACACACAAATTTCAGATTCAGTGAGAACAACTGCAAGTGTTGTCCAAAGTAAAGCATATCCTTTTGGGACCTTTTGGTGGTATTCCAATTGACAGGAATTTACTGCCATAGCCAAGCAAGCTCTCTTTCTTCTCATTCTGCTCATATTCAGGGAGCAAGTAAAGTAAAAGCAAATAACTGGTGGCAGGTTCAACTATTTTTATGCTGTTTCTTTGCCTAAAAGAGAACCCGTGTCTGGCTAGATGCTTTGGTCAATATTGTACAGCAGGATATTTCCTTAACTCCTTCACTATAACAGAGAATGTCTGGATTATTTGTTGTTTTTCCTTTACTCCTCGTTTCATCTGCTTTCCAACAAAGCCCAGTATTCTCAATTTCTTCAGGCCTTATCAGTAAAGTCTGTGGGAGCCTACAATTTACCTTTTCATACAAAGATACTGTTGTGAGTTCAGTAGATGTTTGAACATCACACTCATTAAAAATACAGACATACTATGGCATGTTCAGAAAGAATATTTAATTTTAGTTGTTATGTAAGCCTGTATTCATTCCAGTAAAATGATGTTGTCTCAGAATGAAAAACAAGTTTTATTACATGTCATCTGCATACTTTATCCAAATTCATCAACTCATTCACTCCCACTGCAAGATATATTGTGGTACTGGACCAGGGATATTCTGGAATTCTTTCCTTGGCTCACACTGATTATACATTGTACCTATTTTAAGGTAAGACCCAGTGTTTCCTGTGTAGTTTGAAAACAGGAGTCCTCAATTTAAAGGCAGTTCTGTGAGGAACTGGAACAGCAGCATCTGCCAAGTACTGTAATGGCAATGAATTAGCCAGTAAAGACAAAGAAGTTCAGTCAGAACTCTGATGCCCTTTTGAAAGTACCTTTCCAAAAAGGTAAATTTAGGAATTAGGATTATTTTTTTTTAAGGATAATGAAATTAAGGAACCAAGTCAAAGCAAGCCAGATAGTTCTTGCTGCTTGGTGACAGAGAGGTTCCTCATGTCCCACATTTGGGCTGGTCACAAAGAAATCTTGTCATTAAACCTGTCTTTTGAAAACCTGCATGTGAAAATATTTCTTCATATACAGTAATTTAATCTGGCATGAAATGGCAGAAATAAAAATACAAATAGAAAGGGAAATTTAGATAACTTCTATTTATGTTGTTTATTTTAATAAGACTAAAGAGAAACCACAAAGTTCTTTCATTTTTCATAACTACAATGGAAGCATGGCCAAATAGATTAACTACCTATATTTAAAGATCCACTTTTGGACATATTGAATATATCAGAGCAATATTCACAGGCAGGCACAAGAGTTACCCTGGATTTTAATATTACTGCTGAAATAAATTACTTCATAAATTATGCTTCGCTTACATGCATTTGCAGTTTATCAAATGATACAAGACAGCAACCATTAGATGAATTAAATACATTTTTCAATACTGCAGAGAAGAAACTGAATGGTCTCCCTCAACATACAGTCCTTGCAACTGTCCCTGACACTGAGATCATGCTGTAAATGAAGGGATGTTAGATCTCCTTAGTTTATGTCCTTATAAAAGCCAAGATGACATCTATTCTATCTGACAGTTAAGATAATAGTATTTAGGCATTATTATTATTATTATTGTAGTTTTCTTTCAAAGCAGTTTTGCTAAACACACATTATACTAAAAAAAGTTATTCTGACATTCAACAGAAAGTTCTGGAATAGGTGTGCATTTTAAACAATCATTGATCAAAGATATTTCTCAGGGCAGGAAATTAAAAATAAACAGACTGTTCCTCTTTTCTGGAGTAGTGAGCTTACTGCCTTTTTTCAAGATTGTTACTGTGAAAAAGAAAATTGTAAATAATCTCCATTTTTGGATTTCTAAAATGGTAAAAAGAATTCGTGTAGTTTTTTTCAAAGACTTCTTTTCTTTTTCTTTGTTAAGCTCAGTAAATCTTGACCTGTTGCTGTATGGAAATAGTTGGGTTTTTTTCATAGTGTCCACACTTTAGCACAGATTCTTCATGAGCTGAGCTACAGAAAGGGGCTTTTCTTGTCATTCCACTCTGAATACCCTCCTAGAATTCATCAATAAATTACAGGAGCTTTGGTGAAAACTCCATAATTAAAGATGCAACTGTTTTTACAAGGCTGATTTTAGCAATCCTATTATCCCAATTTTATGCACTACTGCATATGTGTGAAAAAAGGAGAATGTTATACCCACTATTCATTATAACCTGGTAGTTATGATATAATATGTATCTGACTTAGAAATTAAACATAATTTCTAAATATACAGATAGTGGTGCATGTGGCTGTGGAAACTTCTGCAGCACCTAATTGTCCTGGCCTCACTCTTACCTCAGATAGGGCTGCTCTTTAAAGTCTACCCTCAAGCTTCACACTGTGAAAATGTCATCTACAGTCTTCCAAAGGGGAAGAGCAGCACAATCTTATGCCTGGAGAAATTCCAACTCAAATTTGCAAGACATCCTTTTTACTTGGTGTTGACACCGGCACAGTTTGCAAATACAAGTAACAGTTTATGCACAAGCATAGGTCCCATTGGCAGTGCTTTCCAAAAACATAATATAAAATTAAAAAAAAAACTTTTAAAGAACTATGTATCACATATCTGCAATAGAAAATACATTTTTTTAAAATTACTTACCCACTCTCCAGTGAAATAATTCAGCTAGAATTTTACAATGAATGCATACACAACATTAAGTATATTTCAATTAGAAAAAAAAGTCCAATTTGCAGAACTTGGGCAAGCAAGTCATGCTGACCCCACTTTATTTCAGGGAAAAAACGAACCAAAATGCTCAAGGTTATTATGTTTCTTTAGTTTTCTTCTATGATTTAAAAATTGATCATAGCCATTTCCTATATGTTAAGATGCATTTTTCACCATGAATAATTCAACTTATGGAATATGAAAGGAATGCATTTACTTTCATTCCTCACATACATCATGCACAGAAAATAAGAAATAAAAATTTAAGGGGGTTCATTAATTTGAGTAAAATACTTCAGTTGTTTTTTCGGTTTGACACAACGTGGTTGTAGGATGAATCACAATGCTCTTTTTCCAAATTATTTCACCATGACACTTAATCAACTCAAGCAGAAAGAAAAAGTTTAACCAAATGTAAATATGTGGAAATTGCAGTCTACCAAGAGGGAGAGGACTATTCCCTTTGCAAAGTAACAGAGGGATTTTAGTGATAAAGTGTAGCCATAAGTTCAGGCTTACGTTTATGCTGAAAGATACCTTGGGCCAAATGGGTAAAATTGAAATACTACACCTGTCACTAAAGGACACAAAATGATTCACACAAACACTCTCAGTGTCAGAACAAAAAACAGGTCTTTTATTCTCTGACTCCAGTGTTTATAGATTCTCGACAATGACAAGGGATTGGGTAATTAAGTTACCGCCTTCCCAAGCACACTGGTCATGCAAATGTCCATCAAAAGACATTTCTTAGAAGGAAAGTGATAAATAACTTATGTTTATAGAACTTTCATGGGAAAGTAACTAAACTATGAAAACATTATCAGAAGGCTTTAGGTTTCAGGGAGACATACACCTAAGTAGTTTTTGGTGTAAAAAAAAAAAAAAAAGTCTGTTAATGACGTGCTCAAACAGGAGGCAGGAATCTGTTTTACATCTAAACCCAGGCAATTAAGTTATGTATTTTTCCATGTAAGTAAAACTGACTCAATTATGATAGGAATCACATAATTCTTTTGGTGTAAATATAACTTTTAGCAGCATATGATGGGATTTGGCAATAATATTGGGGGTGAAAGTACTTGATACTGCAGATGTCTAAAAATACCATTCATTTTTGCAATGAATAAGAAGTATGGGATTTGTCATCATGGTAATAATGAGATTTTGTCTAAAAGTAACAATCCCTACTAAACCATGGTATTGGAATTCAAAAATGTGGTTTCAACAACTGTGAAACATATCACAAAAACTACTTACAGTGATTTCTCCAGTCTGCCTCAGAAGTGCTGTAGGAAACAACTATAACTGTTTACAAAGCTGATGATATTTCAAGAAAATCTAATTTAAAAAAAATACCAACTGACAGAAATGAATAACCAATCATAAACATTATCATTTTGAACAGAACGCTTCTCATGAAATACAAAATATGTTCAAACCATTAATTCTGCCTTCATTAAAGCCAGCTTGGGAAAGAAATGCAGATTGCTTTAGAAAAACTATGTCCCCTGTCATAAAGTAAACTGAATACCCACATCATTTCACACTTACAGAAGATCTTCCTGCCAAAGATGAAGATGATCATAAAGCTCCTTACAGGCATCATCTAACTTAGCCTGATCACATCCCTGCAAGGTGTGTTAACTGTTACAGTTCTCTCTGCACACGTGGTCAAACAAGAATAAATAGGTTTACACCTTAAGAGCTCACAGTGATGTGGTAACTTGCTATTAAAGCCACCCAGGAGTTTCTACTCCCTTAGTTTTGCCTTCACAGCTGGATCACCCAGCTCTTATATTGTGTAAAATCTACCCAAGTGCAGGAACGTAAGAAGTATGAAGCAGCCCAGATGTTCTGAAAGTTCCATCAAGGCTTTCATTAACAAAAGTTAATAATATAGATAGTCACTAAGGAGTGAATTAATGTAGTCCTGCCTTCCTTTCCCCTTCTACAACCATTGGAATGTGAAAGCAGGACATCAACTTTATTTCTGCTTTTGCCTTTTTGATCTATTATGTTTCCTTATCACTTTACATCCACTTCCTTTTCTTTTCTTTTTTTTTTTTTTAATTTTAATATACAGATACTCTGGTTGCTATTTCTGAAGTTATTTATAGACACTAGGAATGTAAATCATAGTGGTAATCATCAAGCAGTAGACATTTAAGCCTCTTCAGTTTCTCCAGCAATCTTCAACTTTCAAATGCCCCAATAAGCCACCACACAAATCTTTATTTTAAACATGAATACACAATGCTTTCTAAACTTTCACATGTACACAGTGAAGAGAAGGCAATTACCTGACCCTTTTGTAAAACAAGGTGATATATGTTAAGGGACATACCCCATACTTTTATGTTTAAACCAAAGAAATTAGAGCATTTTCTGAAGTTTCCCTTTCATTAAAGCACACCAAAAGGAAAAACAAACAGTAACACACAAAATACACAAAAGCCTCTGTGAGCCTTTACCAAATCCACATGGTGTTAGACTTGAGTAAGAAAGGACGAGACAAAGTGACTTGTGGAATAAAGAAGCTACACTCAGCATGAAATACATATATTTAGGTGCAATCATAACTAAATCACAGCTAGTGAAAGGAAAAATGGTCTACAGAAAGACCAGATCTCAGGAAAATTGGAGAGTCAAGATGCCTCTGCAAAATAGCTCTGAAAGTTCCTGCAGATTTGAGTTACTGACTTGGATTACTTTCCTCCCAGGAAATGTTCTGGTGGAAATGATTCCCAAGAAACTTTGTAAGGGATGAGGAAAGTTAAAAGTCCAATTAAAAGCTTTTGACTGGATTCCCTCTAAGGTTCAACACTCAACATTACAGTCTTTTGACCTATCCTGTCACTGGTCCTAAGTGCAAAGATTTATTGTAGGGTCTGGACAGGGATAAATAATTACAGATGTTCTCCATACATAAATAAAACCACGCAGAAAGAATTCTCTGTTTTCTACCCAAAATACGTACCTTTACAGCTAAACCTGACCAAAGGCTGAAATTGAAGCAACTGACAATACATCAGAGCTGGTCTTTCACTCAAGTAATATAAATAAAACAAGCATGACTTTCTGAGCCTTTAAAAGTACTTCTAAGCTGTAACATATTTTTGCTGCAATAATAAAAAGTCTGGCTAAATAATTGAATTCCAGTAGTTCCATGGTTATTTTGCTCTAAGAGGAATCATCTCTTCCAAGTTCTTCTCTGAACTTCTGTAGCATATTGCTGACTTTTTACTCTCTCTATATATTACACTGAAAGGATAATTTCCAGAACTTCATTTTAGCTCAGAGCAGTATTCCACAGCCATTAGCTTTTTACCCATTTAGAATTATACTCCCTTTCAATTCTTGGGAACTCTATAGTGTTCCACATTTAACACCCAAAGAGTGTTCCTATATATAAAGCCTTCCTATATTAACCACCTAGCAGCACAACCTCAAAGCAGCACACTAGGGATCAAAAGTAATCAGCTGTATACCAGGTCAGCCATTTTAGTAATTTTCCCATTTAATCATTTTACCTATTTCTTTGCCTTGTGGTCGCTTTTGAGTGATATTTTAGTTATCTCCACCTCACACCTTTGGATTAGGTGTCAATTTGGTCAGTGTCTGCACATACCAAAGTGAGAGCATTTCTATCTGTGACACCATATTTGAAATGCACATTAATAATGTATACTCACACATCCCAGTTTGCCTGTAAAGCTCAAACCTGTGCTCTGTGGTGTTCATGCCAATTTTACTGGAAGGTAATTATGACTTAAGCAAAGTCACTTGGGAATTCTGTAACAAAATGGGATCAAACTTTAATGCCCCATGGCATCCATGTGCTAGGGATAACACAGCACTGACAGGACACAGGCTTTTCTGGACTGGCAGCTGGAAACAGTGGGGTAGTCCACAGTATCTCGCATGGCACCAGATATTTCTGTTTTGAATACTTGTGCACAAAGTGAGAAGCATATGCCTGAGAACCAGGATTGATTCCTACACCTCCTAAGCCAAGCTTGTTTTATTAAATAGGCAACACTTTTTCCAAAATTAAGACAATAAAATAATCTTTTCTAATTCACATAATGTTTGATACATAAGACTTCCTCATTTTCAATCTTCTAGAAATGAAAGTGGATTAAGAAATAACCTCTTCTGGTCACGACAATATAAGAGCCAAAGTGAAGTGTTCAGGGGCATATTTTTGGCAACCAAAAATTTTCAATTATATCTCCTGGAACTTTATGCATTTCAAATACTTGTCTCCCTTCTGCTGAATTTCTAATAGATATTGCACAACTTTGGCTCCATGACCAGAATCCTTGTGCCAAATTAGACTCTGAAAGAATCTCATGTTTAGCTGATAAAGATAATTATGTAAACACAAGTTCTTTGCTTGTTTTTCCACTTCTGCAATTCAGACAAATCAAAGCAAATCACAGAAACCAATGGCCAAATGAAAATAACAAATCAAATATATTTTAATTATTTGTGAAATCCTCTTTGGTCAGCTCTTTTTAGTGTAGGAGCCATTGATCATACCATGGTAATGTCTGTATCTCAGCCATCAGAGCAGTTTAGAAACTATTTACAGCATGGGTTCCAATCAGAACCTCACTGTTCCGCTGGGAGTTTCATATATTTCTGTAGCCTCCCCTCTGCCTGAGTGTGTTCAAGGTATCCTTTGCCGAAAAGACAATTTATGTTTATAATCCCATGGAACCACTTTAACTGCCTTCTAATCCTTGGCAGTCCTTGTTCCACCAGCTACCACTGACAGGTCAATCTTTACTTTTCATGGCAGAGCACCTTTCGCTTTGGAAATTATCTTCTCTAGAATTTTTTATTTATTTATCTCAAATTCTTGCAGCAGCTATACTTAAAACATCCCAGTGTGTTTATGTAATTTATATACTCGGCTAGCTTCCTTAGTAAGACATGTCAATTGTGTTGCATCTTTCATATTTATATTATAGCAACCCTATCTTAATTAATAATAAAACACATAAGCTAAATTGTGCAGTCTTCACTATTATATTCACAGGATGCTTATGGCATTACATTGTTACTGCACAGGAAAAATAACTTGCAGGATTCCTGCCTACCAATATAAAACTGGTTTTCAAGATTTAAGTGTGTAATAAATTAGAAAATATTTCTCATAGAGTAAATGTCTTCTGCAGCATAGCACTAATTCATTCTTGAAGAATAACATTTTCTCCTGTGAGGCAAGATGTATATTATTTAGAGGAAAACAAAAAAGAGAAGGAAGCAGCATATCTTTACCCTCCGCACATCTTTGCCGAATGTTTCACTGTAGCTGGTGCCCAGTATTTCAAATTGGACATAGGGGTTGGCTCCATCTTCTCTGAACTCCATAACACCAGTTAGCCCAGTTATGTGGCCCTAAGGATATAAGTTTGAGAAATTTCAGAACAGAAGACATTTGCCTTCATAAACACTCTGCATAAAATGTGTGCCAAAGATGCTTTAATCATGTTTACAGTGAACTTAAATGTGGACATTGCATGTTTTTCAGTAGCTCAAACCCAGCACTAGACAAAAGACTTCTGTTTTTATTTTTTTTTTAATAAAATTACTGTAGCAGTAACACACACAGTGTTTATGAACCATCAGGTCATTACTGTCCACAGAAACAGACCCCAAAGAAAAAGAGAAGTGTCTTAGTGGACTGAGAGACAGCAGCCCTCCCAGCGTAACTGAGAGCAGTGGGCTCAGTTCTCAGCTTGAGCACTAAGGCATGAACTCCTAGCCCAAAACAGAGGGTATGCCTGCTGTGCTCTCAAGAGAGGCATGAAGGAAAGATAAAATTGCATCAAACTATCACAGTTTGATTCTGGCTTTGTAGCAAAGAAGTTTGAAGTGACACAAAAGTTCGAATTAATTTATCAACAAAGGATGGCATAATTAGGACTTGTCAGAATGATCAAATTGCATCATTTTATTAGAGGAAAATTATTTCATCAGTATATATTTGGGAACAGGGGGTTTTCTTCTAAACAATTTCAAAAGTTAGTATAGTAAAAAAATTGGGTTTTTTTCTACTATTGCTTGTGACCAAGTAACTTTCATACAAGAAACTGCCATGTGTCTGCAAAGCCACAGTTCTGTCCATATTTGAGTATTTTTGCACTGTGCAAGACAATGTAACTGTCAGTGACAGCTTAGCCAAATCAGATCCTTTTTTTGTCTGCTCTGGGCTACAATACACAAATAGATCCTTACCAATGCTCAGCTAACTTACAAAGCTATCTGAGCTGCAGAAAATGGAACATAAGTCATAAACCTCGTCACTGGTTTCCCCTCCTTCCCCCCCAGGCTCCTAAAGTTATCCTCTTGCAAAAATGCATTAATCAATTCCCATGAGTACTCCTGATCCTACTTCCTCCACAGAAGGCAGCTACGAGAACTACAGAAGTAGAACACACACCACTGGACCACACTGCACTGTTTGTAGCCTGTTTATCATAAATCATTTGCTTGTTTAATAGCTGTAGCTTGTCCTTGGTCACTGTAGATCACTTGCTTGTAATGCATCAAAGAAAAGTTGAATAGAAGTTAAAACCTTCTTCAAATGCTCAAGTAGACGTGAAGCAGCTCTTTCAATTGCTCACACAATGGTGGTTTGTCTTTTCTCACCTTCTTAATAGTCTCTAGCATAGATCTTCCTCCGTTCCAAGGTTTGGTGGATTTCCTCATGCAGTTCAGACTTGCCATGCTGTGCCACTTCCTGTCCTCCAGTTTTCTGTGGAAAGCATTGGCCAGCATGAGCACACTGTCATACAGGTACAGGTTGGAAACCTGCAAACAATAATAAGAATGAGCCTCTTTTTTTTATGTGAGCACCTTCCAAAGAAAACAAAATAAGATATAAATAAGAACTAAAAGCTGGGTATGTTTGACATGTTCAACAGTCAAAGCATTTGAGACAAATTCCTGTGCTGCTGGGTCCCTCTGTCCAATGCATTCTGGCACACTGAGCATTACTGCAATGCAGTGCTGTAAAGAGCATTCCACATATAAACTCAAACTACAGAGGGAGTACAGCTATCTATCAATGTAAGACAATGATTGCTACTTTGTCAGTCCTTTTCAGCAAGGAGGGAAAGGTAGAATGGAGTTAGGGTATTGGGCGTTTTATTCATTTGAGCAGCTGGTCATTTCTGGCACAGCAAAATCCAATACACACGCAACTCTTTAGAACAGAAGGAGGAGAAATGACAGTATTATTTTGGTCTTAGAGTCTCTTTCCACCAAACATACATGAGACTGGTTACGTGCCACTTTCTCCAGAGATACTGAATTTGGCCTCCTTATTCTTCAATTTACATGAGAGATACAATAACATACAATAAACAATTTATGACAAAGACTCCAGTAAGAACAGAACAGCACACTAGTAATGCTGAGCTATGTATTTAATTTTTTAAACTAAGGCATGGCTAGCAATACATAATTAGATCATTGACAGGCAGTGGTATCCACTTCAAATGGCAAAACTTTCGCAGAGGAAGCTGGCTAAGATAAGTGATTTAAAAAAAATCATTAGATACTCTTCACCTGTTCCCAGAGTTCACATGCCCTCTTCTTCAAACATATACACATGGGGTTGGGGTTAGATTTAGTCTTTACTAAACTCAAATCTTCACTTTAAACCATTGGCCACATACAGCTTTTTCTATTAATACTACAATAACAACAACATAACTACTGCTACTACTACTACTACTACTACTACTGCTGCTGCTGCTGCTACTACTAATAATAATAATAACAGTAATAATAATAATAATATTTCTTTTAGCTGTAGGCTTTAATTATGGTCATCCCTGACTTTGCCATTTATCTCCTGGATTTTTCTTGTTTATCTTAGAAAGTAATGCCTAGAGACCAGGAAAGGGTTGCATGTAGAAGTTAATTCAGCTGCATACTTCCTATAAATGTGACTTCCTAAGCATCCCAATAAAAGTGTCACTCTGTGAAGGCTTAAACATATATTACTGTTGAATCACTGGCTGCAAGTAAACTGATATCTGTAAGATGCTAATCTTCAGAAACAAAATGTTTCCTGTTCCCTAATCTGGAGTTTGACATAAATTGAAAACCTAGGCACTTTGAAGTATCTTGTAGTATAAGTAAATCTGAACAAAAGATATATAAGCAAAAATTAATTTTGAAAGAATCAAAATACAAAGAAAAAAAGACGTTGCAAATACACATTTATTTAAGTTACTAAGCATAGAACAGGAATCTTAACATGAAAACAATGCAAAACCTATGAGATACTATTAGGGAGAATCTCTCATCTGGCATTACCACCTTTTTTCCCTTCTTTTCTTTCCAGCGTTGCTGAGCAAACATTCCACATAGCCAGTTAAACCTTTTCTTTTTAAAATATTTTCTGAAGTAGCTATTTGCCATAGGTCCTCTGGTTTTAAGAAAAGTAGTTGAAGAGTTAATAAGAGTCCCAGCAACCAAGTTTCTTCTGCTCAATTGCATTTGTTTCCCTATTCTGCAGATATTTCCAAACAACTTTCAAATAAAGCAACCAAGCGGATCCTTATTATTCAAAAGGGCACTTTTCTTCTGGGTTAAACAACTCTTCACAGAAAAAAATCAAAACAAACCTCAGATCCCACAAGATACACTACCCCAAACCACACACCACAAGATCCACATCTTAGAAATAGATTTTACATACATAAGGAAAAATGCCATTTCTTATAAGGCTTCATGATCCTCTTTGCTCCCAACCGAATTTGTTTTTACACACTCACTTTTAACTGACAACTAATTGTCTGTTGCCTTGGAACTCCCACAGATCAGAAATGCTTTGTGTTTTCTCTGTTTGGCACTGTTCTTTTGCAGTTCTGAAAAACTGCAGCCTCATTCCCAAAAACAGCGCTTGGCTTGCTAGCAGAGAGCTTTAAGGCAAAATATAAGATGCACTTGGGTACACTGTTTTCTGCTTTTCGTGTGCTTGGAGAAGACACCACAGTTCTGCACATGTGACTGACAGAGCTTGAGAGAATTGCACTGAGGATCTCAGCCTGCACAACCTTGCACCCAACTCAAATTACCTCCTGCTGCAGACCAAAACAAAACAATGCTGTGTTTCACAACCTAATCCTCATAGTTCAGCTAGACCTTTAATGGACTTTGCATCAGTATTGTTCCATTAATTTCTTTTGAAAGAATGGTATGAACTGAGAGATAGCAAGAGGGGCTCTGCACAAAAGGAGTCTTCTACTACATTTGTCCTTATTCTTCATCTGGAGATCTGTACCAAGACAGAAGAAAATGTTGCAGAGAATAAACCAAGATACTTTCTGTCACTGAAAGAATATTCTTGTATGTTCTGTTGTATTATCCACCGGTATTTTGCCACTCTGGTTCTCTTTTGCTGAAAGCCTCATCCCAAACATGAGTAAATGGTGCTTGTTAATCAGCAAAATTCCTTCCTTCATATAATCATACTCTATTTACTCCAGTAAAAATGACATGCATGCATAACTACATTTTACTCATTACTCACTGAAGAGTCAATATCCTACGGAAGAGTAAGTTTCATCTTACTCACACAATCAACACTTCTATTTTAGAACAGAAAATATGCAAGCTAGGAAAAACACAGCAACAAAATTTTCACAACTAAGGCTGGATCTGTAATAGTAAGAAAAAAAAAAGACACAAACATTCTGGCCTAATCTCACAGTAAATTCAGGGCTATAATAATTTTCTTTATTACATTTAAATACAGAAAAATATCTTCATATATCCTAAATCATATTTGCAACATGAGCTTGCTGTAGCCTCCAGAACAGTGATGCTGTGAAAAGAGAAAGAATTCAGCAGACATGGCCTATATGCCCTTGTTACTGCACCTGCACACATATTTTAATTTTCAGTGAACTGTCAACTTCCCTATGAGTATGGACAGGACCACTGAAAGGGAATTTTTGAGATACCCAAGGGCTCAGTTATACTCTGATTCCATCAGTACTGTCAGAGTCATGAGCAAATAGTTAATTTAAAACATTCATCTTCAGGTAGCATTCAGAATTGGTAGTAAAGCAAGAAAGAAGCGGAACAAGGCAACATACTTGGCTACTTTGGGTTTTCAAAGCTCTGAAGCATTTTTTAATTCCCCCATTTGGATATTCACAGGGGAACAGAGGAGGAAAGGACATATATCTGTCTGAAGAGATTCCCCTTAACAGAATAAAAATTCCTAGACTAGAACAAAGTATTTCATTTTGGTCATGTTTGGAGGAAGTGACAGTAATTTTTAGTTCTTTCACTCCATTGTTGACAGGGTCAGAGCTGGAGGTACTGAAACGGTTTTTGATCTATCTGCTATAAGAATGATGGTGACTGCTTCACCAATATGTTAAAGAATATACCCTGTACATGAATAATTTTAGGCATGTTCTGGTTTATCTTCTGGAAATTATTTCAGACATTATGAATCTCTTTTTTGCACTGAAGAAATAAACCCACCATACACTAGTAGAGCACAGCAGAAATGTTCAAGAATTTAAATCTATCACAGTATTAAATGTAATTTCATAGAAGTTTCTCTGTGAACTTCATGAGATCTTTTAAATTATTTTACTTAAAGTTATGTATGAAGAAAGCTCTTAGCTCCTTCAGAGGGACTAATCACAGACAAGTGCTCTTCTGAAAAGGCCAGCAAGCCACAAAGACTGACCCCAGCTCCTGAGTGGCCACCAGAGCCAGGAGTCCAGCCAGAGAATGCTGAAGAGATTAGCTGGAAGGCAAGCTGACACTGAGATGTCACTACTTCAAAAACTCATTCCCAAGCTGGGCATCTGTACCTTGCTATTGCCAAAATCACTCTGTGACTAGCCACAGTAGTCAGCTCCAAGGATGAAACAGATGGAAGAGGAGCTCAGAGCAAGTGCAGCCTGCCAGAAATGCGTGCTGCCTGAGAGAGATCATGGTGACTGCTATGCACACCCCAGCATGCCCTAAAACGGTGTGTCAGCTTTCAGAGTTCAAGCACTGCCCGGTGCAGTTGCACATTTGTGTCTCTAATGACAGAGTGCATCTTACTGGGGGCATCAAAGATTGGTTTATTTATGGTATAATGGTGTGCTAACAAGGATATTGTTAGAGCATAGGGGATGAAAATTTCACCTGTTTCATTTTCTTAAATATGTTTCAAAGAATGACAGAATTTCTTGGGTTAGAAGGGATTTTTAAGATCATCTAATTCCAGCCCCACTGGTGTGGGCAGGAATGCCATTCACTAGACAGGCTGTTCAAAGCCCTGTCCGTCCTGGCCTTGGACACTGCCAGCGATGGGGCATTCACAACTTCTGACTGGAGCACTTGCCAATGAGGACTGAGGCAAATAAATTGAGTACCTTAGCCTTCTCCTTATCCTGAGTAACCAAGTCTCCTATTTCCATTCAGAGAAGGTTCATATTTTCCCTCATTTTCCTTTTATCACTAACTGTACATATAGAAGATTATAGATTTTCCCTAGACATTTGTGGCCAGACTTAATTCTATCAAGGCTTTAGTTTTCCACATGCTGACTGCTCAGAAAATTTCTCTGTATTTCTCATCAGCTTCCTGTCCCAGATTCCAGCCTCTATAGACTTCCTTCTGGTGTTTTGATTTATCCAGGAACTACTTGTTCATCCATGCAGTCATCCTGGTATTTTTGACTGACTTCCTCTTCCTTCTGGATCCTCCTCAGACCACTCCTGGCTGTATCACTGAGGCCCACAGGGACCAACAGCAGCAGATAATGATCACTGGGCTGTATGAGGCCTGGTAGTCTCTCAGTCACATCCCTGGCACAGTGTTGTATCAGCAGCCAGGTGCCTCCACATCCCTCAGGAGAAAGTCACCTCCTGCCTTTTCTTAGTTGAGCTGGGTGCTACACAAGGAGCAGATGAGGCTGCCTTAATCAGCTCCAGCCTCTCCCCTGATGTGAAGGGTCTTTTCAGCCTGCCGAGTGGTGAAGTGGCTCTGCAAGGGCACTTCAGGATTTGGGGAAAGTCTCTTCCTCCTGCAGATCCTTGCTTTTGCAAGTTTTCACTCTCCTCATCACTGTCCCCCCTCCCTCCCTCCCTCCCTCCTGGGTGTGCCAGTGCGAGAGTTTGGGTCTGTTTAGCTGTGGGCCCACTGCAGACTGTGCTTGGAGCCAGCTCTCCAACTCCATCGCAGCCTCCCTGATGTTCCTCGTTTTCCACAGCCTCCTGCAGCTCAGCCAGGTGTGCCTGGAGGTTTTGTGCCTGGAGGTTCTGTATCTGGAGGTTTTGTATCTAGAGGTTGTGTGCCTGGAGGTTCTGTATCTAGAGGTTCTGTATCTGGAGGTTCTGTATCTAGAGGTTCTGTATCTGGAGGTTCTGTATCTGGAGGTTTTGTATCTAGAGGTTGTGTGCCTGGAGGTTCTGTATCTGGAGGTTTTGTGCCTGGAGGTTCTGTATCTGGAGGTTCTGTGCCTGGAGGTTCTGTATCTGGAGTTTCTGTATCTAGAGGTTCTGTATCTGGAGGTTCTGTATCTGGAGGTTGTGTGCCTGGAGGTTCTGTATCTGGAGGTTCTGTATCTGGAGGTTGTGTGCCTGGAGGTTCTGTATCTGGAGGTTCTGTGCCTGGAGGTTCTGTATCTAGAGGTTCTGTGCCTGGAGGTTCTGTATCTGGAGTTTCTGTATCTAGAGGTTCTGTATCTGGAGGTTCTGTATCTGGAGGTTGTGTGCCTGGAGGTTCTGTATCTGGAGGTTCTGTATCTGGAGGTTGTGTGCCTGGAGGTTCTGTATCTGGAGGTTCTGTGCCTGGAGGTTCTGTATCTAGAGGTTCTGTGCCTGGAGGTTGTGTGCCTGGACACACTTTCTCGGGCAGCTCCCTGCACCAGGAGACGGGGCCCGGCCACTCCTGGAGACTGCGGCCTGTCCCTTCAGCAGCCGCAGCTGGGCAGAGGCACAGGAGGTGCCACACCACATCCCTGCCCGGCCACCGCTGTCCCCAGGGAGGCTGGGGCTGGCTGCTGTTTGTCCTCGTCCTGCCCACACCCATCAGGCTCTCTCGTGGGCAGAGCCCACTGTGAGACAGCGCACCAGTGCCTGCTATAAATACACACTGCTGCTCAGGGAGAGCGAAATCACAGCCAGCAGTCTGGCATTCGTGGGAAACACAGTCAAAAACAAACATTCATTAGAGACTCAAATGTCAGCTTCAAACTTCCAAAGGGCTATTTATTTATTATCCCTAAGGCAAATGAAATAATATTACTAAAATTCTCCTACAACCACAAAAAAACAGGCCTCAACTGTGTATTTATTCAAGCCTTCTGACAGTAAGGATTCTAACTACTGTATTATTTAGTGTTTTGCCCATTTTAGTTTTAAGTTTCTCAATGAGCTTTTCAAAGAGTTCTTTGCAAGACTGAACTCTAGAATCTCTTTTTAATTGATAAGCAGCTCTTCTTTCCTTTTTAATTTTCTTTATGTGGTTACACATATCACAACACTCTTCCCTTCCTACAGGTTCTATTCTCTGAATGCTCACAGTCCTTCAGCTATTTATTATGGGCATTTAACACCATTATGAGTGTTTACGTTGCCAGTATGTTTTGCAACAACATGTCAACAATGATACAGGGCCTGGATTACCCTGTAATGCTCAAGTTTGTTAGCTGGAGGCATTGGCTTCGCTCACTAAACATCTCAGGAACTTGGCACAGAGAACACTAACTATGCAAGGAAAGTCTAGAAGGAGTGCCTTGATAAAGAAAACTGAGCACAACCAAGAGTCAAACAGAAGAACAAGAGGTAAATGCTGAAACTGCAAAACAGCTTACAAGATTATAATTTTATCCTACCTCATTTATAAATAAATATAGGTACAAATTAGGTTTCAGAGGCAATAACAAATGAAAAATGATGCTTTCTTTGAGCTGCTAGTGTCTGCTTCCTGATTGAGCAGTGAACAAAAATTCAATGAAATAATTATGCAAACAGAAAAATCCAGCAGTCAATAGAGGCAGAGAGGAAAAGACCACTGCAGAGCTTACTTGAGGTTTTTAGCCTCCAGTGTGATCACAAAATCCCCCATTGACACGGGACACATGCAGTGCTTTGGGGTTTTTAATGAATTCTTCTGCTAACACACCTTATAGAAAACACACGTCATTGAGCTTTGGGGAGAGATTTGTGCTGTGCAATGGGCAGTAAAGTCAGTTCAAGGATACTTTACGTTCACATTGTACTCAGAAACAATTTCACTGTGACTGAACATCTGGCCAAAAATCCAAATAAAACATTGCTAAAGAGAATAGCAAATATAGGTTTGCATTGGAGGAAAAGGAAAAATGTGGCTCATCAATCCTTTATGGGAGAAAGTGAATGCTTTAATAGGGTTTAATCAATATTTACTGCCCCTCAGTAACACTCTACAGTTGTTAACAAGCCAAATGAGAATAAGGCCATTTAGTTGGACAAAACTGCAAGATCAGGCCCTTAAGTTTAGGCACTCAAACATATCCTAAAAAAATACCTTCACTTACAGTAGTTTAATTGCAGTGATTCCCAAACAGAAAATAGATCAGAAATAAAAACCCAGCTTTGTAGGAGCAACTGCTGAGATGCCTACAGAGATATCTGATGGACATATCACTGAAGAATGGAAATATTACTCAAGCAGAAGATTAGCTCTTTCAATGAATACCCTCCCACACTTCTCAATATCTCCTCAAATATGTCCAAGTAATGCCTGGAATAGTTCTTCAGCAGAAAGGCTGGACTCTCAATCAGGAATAACCTCATCAATTTTGTGACACAGTATGGTGGGGTTTTCTTTTTGCCTTTTAAATCTTACTATGTATTTTGGGTCATGCTAAATGACACTGTGTCCCTGTAATACATTTTAATGTGTTTAGAATCTTACATTGGTTGAACTCATCAACTGCATAAATGGTAAGCAAGGGCAAAAACAAAGTAATGGGAACATTTCTAAAGAGAAATCTTTCTCGATAAAACATAAACCAAAAAAAATCTGATTTTGAATTTATGAATGCATTGTGACTAACCTGATGAAAGAAAGAAATACCTTCATAAAAAAATCAAGTTTGTAGAATGCCATCAAAACTAATACCTAAAGGGAAATATTTTGGAAATAATCAAGTTATACAGCAAAAGTTTTTCAAATTGAGTCTGTAGGAATATTTCTGAAATAATCTAAAATGTTTAATATCAATTATACCACTATATACCATTCAAATGCCATGTGAGGATACATGCCAGGTCTGACTAGGACTAACTAGATTTAGCTATAAATTCTGAAGTGCTTCAGTGCTTTCTCTCCAGATGAGGCAACACTGACAACACTGATGGCCCAAACCACAGGATACGAGTGGCCAATAGAAGAAAGCAAGTTCTAAACTGTGTCTTTTCCATTTACCAAAAATAAATGAGATGGACACAAAAAGTCCTACCTGAAGAATAAGACAGAGAGAAATGCAGTCCTCTGAAGTCAAATAAAATTATCAAGACAGGAAACTTTATAAAGCTTTTTCTCCACTTGAAGCAGAAACCCAGCTGAGTATATTATACGTGCAAGAAATAAGGGCATGAGCAAAATTTTGACAAGTGGGTTGATGGAATAAGATTGGATTTCCACAAAGCATTCAGAACAGATGAGTTTTTGGATGAGCTTGCAGAACAGCCTGATCTTTAAAAGGCTTGTCAGAATGCCAAACTGGGATGATCACCCACTGAAAAACAACCTTCCAGGATATGGTACTAAAGACACAGAGAACAAAATCGTTCCAAAAAGATTTTCATTAATTTAGCCAGAACAAAGTTAATAATCCATGACGTAAATGTTTCTTTCTTCACTAGCTTGTTAAAAGTGCTAAATTCTCCCCTAGAAAAATACTACAGCTAGAGGTTGACAGAGATTAGCTTATTCTTTTTCAAAGTCATTAAATAAATAATTAACCAACAATAGCTGGTAAGTTACCTTGACAACAAACAATTATTAATATGAGACTGCCCAAGGGAGAATGAGGCAGGGATTTCCAAACTGTGGTGTTTATCAAAGTACTTCAAAGTAACACAAAGACTCAGCGCTGGCAGGCGGTCACTGCCTCTGGTGGATTCATGCAGCCTGACATGGGGCTTGGAGCTCCTGCAGCCTCTGGCAACAGGGGTAATTCAGTGATGTACTTCTGTACAGCAAAAGGTCACCACTATTTTTTTTTTAAGTAGGAAAAAGGAAACAGAAAATTGCAAGTACCTGAATTACAGGACCATTAATAACATGTCAGTCACATTCAAATTAATATGAGCTGTACGTCTGCAAGGTGCTACATAAGGTATTTTGGCAAAATCTATGAAAAATAAATGCAGTTATGGTGTACCTGCACATGATAAAAGCATCCAGTATTCAATCTATAGACATTTAAAAATATACTGGGGACAGTTAATTTGGAGAACTCTCACATGCCCCCTCTGTCTTTCATGCCAATTTAATTGGACATGAAAATTATGGAATCAGCTGCTAGAAACTTTTCACCTCTGTACTTCTTTATATCTCTTGTTTTTAAGTTCATAGAGAAGGAACTAATGGGCAAAGCATAACACTACCATACCATTCTCTCAAAGACAGTTTCTAAGGTGGCATAATGTTTCTGGAAGATAGAAACTGAGAAATGTTTTGTTTCCTAAAATCCACATCTGAAAATCAGCAGGAAGACAGTCCTTACCTAAAAGCCCTTATCAATGAAACTTAGTAATAGGACATGAGGCTGCTGGTGCTAGCAAACCAGTTACCAGTTACCAGTTTGCAAATTTGCAAATTAGAACTTGCACAGAGGCCTGTCAGATGAGTCCTTCAGATGAGTCTGAATTAGATTATGCATAAACCAGCATAGGCAGCAATACTCAAAATCCTGCTCTAATGGAAGATTATTCCCCAATGTATGATTTGTTGGTGCAGCATAGATAATTTTTCATCATACTGGAAATTGCTTTGATCCTCTGAAATGAGCGGCCTTTGTTCTCATTACAGCATACCTCAGAGTTACTAACAAAGATCAAAAGTGTCTCTTCTTTCTAAGCCAAGGCAGACACAGACTTTCCCCTGTGCAGAAAGAATACAGCCATGCTCAGAACTACAGGGGGTGTGTTTGGCTTTTCCCAAACTTTGCCATGGTTAGGACAGAACCTGAGCCAATAGAGCTTCTCCTCAAGGAGGAACTGTTCATATCTGTCCCTTAAAGGATTTCAGTCTCTGCAGCTACAACTTTTTAGTAGGGTGCAAATAAGTAAAATTAACACCGCTATCCCTTGGAAAATCTTAATCCACTTCCCTTCCTGACAATCTCCCTGCCTCTCCTGATCTGAAAGTCTTCCAGCCCAGGACAGGAGTTCCATCTTGCAGGAGCCCTGACGCCACACCACCCTCCTGACCAGGCTGCAGCAGCCCAGGCTGGTGACAGCCCCTCCCCAAGCCTAACCAAGCCCCTCTCAATGACTCCACCACGCACACCCACACTGGAGAGCCCATAGGCTCAACCACTGTGTCCTCACTCAACCCATTCCCATTTAAGACTAAGTTTTCAATTAAATGGTTTTAACTGAGTTTATATTCTAAGTCCCACTAAAGTTTATAGCTATATCCAACACCTTCCACAGTTATACAAATGAGATTTTTAACTGTGTCTAAAGTAAACCAAAGTATACAAGTCCCATTGAAAGTCCAAGGCCTTTGTTTCTGAATTATTGCACTATCAGTGGAAATAGCACCTATTAGATAATATTTAAATTACTGGAAGAAAAATTCTGATATCTGGGACAAATTGCCAAGAAATGTCAAGATGCTGCTAACACCAGAGTCAAATGTGTTATCAAAACCTGAAACTTGAACTAGCAGTGCATATTTTACACACTCAATTATCAGCTGCTGATGACTTTTGAGACTATTGAAAAGGGACAGACTGAATACATCAGCTTGATTCAGTCCATTAGCTAAACATGAAATGCTCTGCAGCCCAATACCTATCAGAGTTCTATTATCCTCCCAGATTAACTCTTTCACAACAGATGTCTAATAAGCATAAATACAGTAAGCAAGCAGAAATGCCATAGGACTGTGATGGCACAAAATTTTTCAAATATAAGAAGATTCTTAAGAGAATGAAATATGCAAAATCAACTCTGAATTAGTGCAACCACTTGCTGATACTTCATGGATGTAACATCACACCTAAAGCATTCAACACTGGAAAATAAAATAAATTAATAAAGTCAAGAAAAGTTGACCAAGGGTTCCATCCTCAGATTTATCTGTATTCATTTCATTCCTCCTCTGAGTTAATACAGCCACAGAAAACTGTCCCATGACAAATTCCTAAGGTGGACATTTTTCTGCTGTGCACAGCTACTGACCTGCAGCATCTGAAGATAGCCTTCCTGTGGATCACACAGCAGGGATGATATCCGGTGGTTGTTTCTCATGCACCTCTGGTTGTTGTCCCTTGACAGAGGGAAAATTTGCCGGATTACTGTCATCCTCCCCAGAGCACTATGCACCAACTCTAATATTTCATTATCAGTGATTTCCTGTGAATGGAGACACAGTCATTTAAAAACATATATTTGTCCAGACATTTTATATATTTATTTCATTACTGGTTAAATGTTTTTTTAAAAGACAATAGGAGAAAAATATTACAGACGCACATGTTAGGCAAACAGTATTTTGTGTTTAGTACCAACAATGCTGTTTTTTTATACATCATCTGAAACAAAATAAAACAGCAACAGCCTAACACAGTAACATCTATTTTGACAATACTACAATTTTGCAGATGTAGCTCCTCAAAGGAAAGCACCAAAATGGTCTCAATAGATTTCTTAAGAAAAATTTTAGAAAAAGAGCCTTGAAATGAAATTTATATAGTAAGACCTTTAGTTTGACAGACTAGGACCTCACTATATCCTCAGGACAAAATAACAATCGAAAAATATAACAGTCTTCAGAAAATATGGCTCTTTCACCTGTGAACAACATTACAAGAAAGCACTTTTCCCACAAGTACAGTAGATCATTTCTACAGACTAATCCTGATAATGACTCATGGAAGTCTTTTGAGGTTGTCTGTATTAGGAAATAAAAAATAGGAGAAACTTTATGGAGGGGTTTGACACGTTTAGTAACATCAGTTTCTGCACACAGAATAATCTGGGATGAGATATAAGGAGACCTCAAGGACAGGCTGCTTTTCTTTCCAGGCTTCACAATTTCTAAAGTTTCTCTGCAGACCTTTACACCCTAACCTCCTAATCCATCAGACTTCAAGCTCCAGAAGGAGCCTGCACCTACTACTGCTCTTATAGGGAGACTGAAACCAGCTCAACTCCATGCTTTCCACATTTTGTGTTTAAAGAAATACACAAAACCAAAAACTTTTTTTTTTTTTTTTTACCCCAGTTTGAAAATCACAGGCTTAGATGATCCTGAAATCATAACAAAAGTGCAGCTTGCAATATTTTCACCCTGGCAGGAGCTCACTGTGAGGAAAGGCAGGCACTGCTGCCAGGCACCTGCCATCCATCTGAGCTCATCAGCAGGGCCACCAGCAGCATCTGCAAGTCACATCAGCCTGTCCCCAGCACAGCTGGACTGCCCTGGCTGCACAGCTGGGCCAGCCCAGTGCCCAGCCTGCACAGGGCTCTCTCAGCCCCTTGCAGCTTAGGGGGCTACAAATTACTTATGTGGCTGCAGGTACATGGTCAACAGGGCCCATGCCTTGTGATGCATCATCATCATCAGTGGACCTGGCCTTGAACATTTAACATTCAAGAAAAAAATACTTTGTTTTCTTGCTATTTTCTCTGTCAAGCTGTGAGTGAAATGACCATGGGGTTATAATAATTACTTGTTATGGTTGACTAGTACTGTATCTTGGCTCAATTTAGTGCTTCTTTGCTGATTTCCCATTGTTTTTTTAGGAATATGAATTTTTAACCTTGAAAAAGGTGAAATTCATTGCATTAATGATGGACCAACTGGTGTGGCATGAAAACAATAAATCAGAAAACAAATATATTCGTATAGGAGACAAAAGATTTTGAGGCTTAACAGGAAATGCTGGGCAGCGTTTTCTAGCCTTGCAAGGAGACACAGACCCACAAGCTCTACAGACCCCTCCAGATTTCCCCTCTGTGGATTTGAGGGGTGTTAAAACCACACATCGTGTCTAAGCTGAAGTCACAGGAAGAGACAATTGTATGGCACAGCTTTAACTCATAACCTCCTAGGCTGTATCCCTTGGTAGGCACACTCAGACCAAATGGCCATAAACCAAAATAAAAAAAAAGAATCACAAATCATCCAAACCTTCAGTTCAGCTCTCACCACACACATTTTGCATCCCCTCTAAGTGATACACAGCCTTTCAAAGATGTCTCAGAAACACAGATATTGGTCATTTGTGGAATTGGTTTATCTGTTTATTTATCTGCACACACAGAACTTCAGTTAGTTTACGATACCATGTCACATTGCTCAGGGGAATACTTAAATCCGCTTTAGTTGTGCTCAACTGTCATAACACAAATCGTGAAATGAGACAATTATGTTTCACATTACAATCTCTATTTTCCTAGAGGTAATGACAGAAAATTATAAATTTTAATGACATTAATAATTTAAAGAACCAAAACATATTTCCAGAAAATATATCCCTCAGAAAACTGGAAGATTAAACAGATCAGCAGTGAGAACAAGGATGCTCATGGAGACAAGGTAGAGATTTATTTGTATTTTTTCAGTAGTATCAATGCTGTTTGGTAGGTTATTCTAACTCCCCTGAATGCACTATTTACATCTATAAATGTACACTTGTTGAAAATCCAGAAAACATCATTCAGTTAGCTATTTTTCTAGAAGGTTCACTGCAGTTTACCCTGTAGATAGATTTATTCAACATTTACAAATTGCTGGCTTCACTGCATCCACATGAACAGACAGACACACACATGTATATACACACCCATATATGTAAATAAAAATATTAATCCTTTAAAGAAAGGATTAAAAATACACTTTTCCTACCACAGAAAATGTTCTAATACAAGTGAGCACAATCACCTGTCCAACTCCCATCCTTACTGTCCTCCCATACACCCAGTACTACACCTCACTTCTTTTTACCCAATGCTCCTAAAAGTCTCTACATGGTCATAGTCATAATTTAATTTAATTTAATTAGCTCATTTATAGATATAAAGACTGGGTGTCCTGATGTTTTTCTCAGATTATAGTGAGTGCCTATATAGTAAAAGATCCTCTGATTTAACAAATTATTATTCCATTCTAAAAATTCTCTTGAGGTGGGGAAAAAGAAAACTACACAAAATGATAGTAAAAGCTGGACAAAACAAACAAAAAAACCCACCATTGTTATTAGTGTGGAATTCATGGATAAAACAACTCATCAAAGCTCATCCATGACCCTGCTCCTAGCTGACTGAGACTTTTTCTGTGTAATTCCACTGCATTAGAATCAGGCCAGTTCTAAACCCTACACGTTTCTTTGGGCAGGATTCAGGTACATATCCAGTACAGTCCCAAGTCTATGTATAACTTTCAAGCAGTTATCAGGAAAAGAAAACTCACAGAGCTTTGTGGGAATAAATAAATAAATATAAATGCTGTGGTGTTAAAGATCGCAGCCAAAAGGAGAGAAGTAGGATTTCCTTAGGCAAGTAATAAATATAGAGTACCTGGAATACAATTAGAATAAATTGTAATTGCAAATTGCTACATTTTGCATTGAAATGTGTCATTTCCCAAATATTATGAAATTTCCACACTGTGTTTCTTGTATTTCTATTCAATTTTTAGACTTTTTTACTCTGTATTTTCTGTGATTTGAGAATATCTTAGAATGCTTGCCCCACTTGCATTCATGAATGATCATTAAAAGATCTGAATTTTTCCAAGAATTAAGATATAGGGAAGTGTTAAAGATATTTATTTAAAGATGTTTACTTTGATAACTTCTGGTTATCAAAGTAAACACAAATATCATTACACAGTTTGGTGCTTTAAATTTAAACAAATAAAATAATCTTAGGCACTTCCATATAAAGAGAAAAAGTGAGAAGAACCCCAGTGTTGTCTCTACACAAGAAAAAACTAGGCCACAACAATTTGCACCGGGACTAACTGTTGATCACCCAAAATGCATGTAACATAGACATTTCTGGGAAAATATTCTCAAAAAGAGTGAGGAAAAACCACTACATTCTAAAGGTCTTTTACTCTCAAAGTGAGTTTTCCCAATGTTGCTCTACAGCCATGTGCTAAGAAAACTCTGCTCATCATTCATTACCTTACACCTTCCTTCATATTGCCCTTGGGGAAAAAAAGTATCTGGCTGAGATAGATGTTATCTGATAATTACTATTCTATTTTCTGCTCATTTTACCAACTTTCAAAAAATATTGTATTAAAGAAAATAATAAAGTGCCAAGATGACAGCTGAGAAGCCATGTGATTCTCAAAACAAGAGGACCGTACCTACAGACACACTGGGCACATCTGATGCGGTGAAAGGAAAGAAAACAAATATTGACAGAAGCAATGGAAGTGCAGGATGGAAATGGAAAGTAAGAAATACATGACACCAGGGGGTTGATGACACACCTTATTGTCCCTCATAAAGAAAACTGCCTCCTATAGACAATGAAACAGTGGTGAAGAGAGACCTATGAAAACAGCAGAAAAAAGAATTGAGCTTGAGTCCAGAGAGAAGGATTAGCAGAAAGATGCTCTGAATGTTCTGAGAAAGGAAAGGAAAAGCATCAATAGCCATTTTTCTGCACTGTGCCCTGACTGATCACCTGGCTGAGCTTGGGAAAGTTTTATCTGTCCACTGAAGATCTATAAATTAATCTGCTGGCAGCACCACCAGCATCATTTGGAAAGCGTCATCTGTCCAGAAAGGAAGAATAAGGTCAACTGCTGTCTAAAATTTTTGACTGGTATTCAAGTGATGAGGACAATGTCATCTCCACACGGCCCAGAGTTCCCCAAGTCCCTTAGCACTCTAACTTCCTGTCTAAGGCTTCTCTGATGAATTGTCTATTCTCTCTATATTTCCAAAATTTTTTATTACTTTTTCTGAAAAAAAAATTCCAAGAACTTTTCTTCCTCACTTCACTTTTCCCTTCTTTCTCAGCTAAGAGGGCTTTTCTGACAAATATCATCATAGTTGGGAAGAATTCAACCAAATATATTAGAGCTGCATTTGCTTTAGTAGTTTCTCTGTGCTTACTGACTCCCAATTTTTTTCAAATCAGGATCTTTATTGAGGACTGAAAAAAGAAAATATTCAAAAGCAGTTTTTTCTGGGTGTTCATCAGACTTTAGCTTTTTTTTTAATTAAAGCTTACAAGAATTCAGTTGGTTTTTAACTACTGAATGCTTTCCTATGGACTTGGAATTTGTATAATACTCTACTTCTACAGCTGTTTGTTTCAGATATCTTACTGAAAACAGATTTCCACCAATAAAAAGCTGGTCCCTGACTTTTTGGGGGTTGTTTTGTTTTGTTTTGTTTTTTTTAAGCATGGTTTTGCTTAGCACTGTAAAAGCTATTGATGATTTTTTAAAAGCCCCAGTTATTAAGCCAGGTTGGTACAAGAGGATCAACTGGTTTTCTACATTCTATCTACCAAAAAAAGGATATTTTTGCAGGGGCCATTACAAATACAACTTACCTTTCTGTTATCCACCACACAACGTTGTAGTGTAAGCTGTTTGATTTTCATTTGTTTGCTTTTAAATGGGACAAATAACAGCACAACTTTTTTTAAGAGCTAAAGAAATGAGCTCATTTTCAGCCTCAGATTCAAGTTAGTCTGCATAGCAGTAAACTGTATGTTGAAATACAGGAATACAGAAATTTAGTCACCCACTGAGCAGTCTTTGTGAGCACCTCCTCACTTCTTAAATCATTGTGCCATGAGAAATACCGACAGGGGTTGGCACTTAACCTACAAGGACTTCTTTACCCCACGGTACATTCCTTTCTAGTGACTACCTGATCTTTTAGACGTAAAAAACCTAGCATAGTGAAATTTCTACTAGCTCTCCCCATTATTGCCGTGGTTGCAGCTTGAGAATTAGAAGTGAATATTGAATTTCAGCATTTGTTAGTCCATATGGCACAGAATGTGGTGATCCTAAAACTAAAAAAGAAGTTATTTTGTGTTAATGACAAATGGTCCTTTTTATCTTCTCTTCTTTGGATTGATCTAAATCAATGAGAATCGGTGTAATGTAAAAGCAACAAATGGAAAGTGTAGCTGAGGGAGCTCTGATCTTTAGCTTTCAAGACTTATTTTTACACCTTACAATTAAATCTATTTTTAAAACCCTAAAAGTGCAAGTAATTCATCACTAGGCATTCTTCTATGCCAAGCACACACAATTACAACATAATCCTCCATTACAAATGAATGATATCAGGAAACACAATGCTCAGTTCATCCCTGGCTAAGTCAAATCACTGAGGTGGCCCCTAGGGTGGATTTGGCTGACAGAATCTACTCAAACACAGTCACTCCAGCTTACTCACCAGACAGAGAAGGATGGAGCTCTGTGATGGCTGGAAATCAACCATGAGTCACAGATCTCATACATTCATGTTTACCACCGAAAGTACTGAATAAATGGTTCAGTAAGAAGTATATTCAGTGACTCTTTGCATAAACTGTCACTGTCATAAGCATATTGAAAAAAGATATATGGAGACCTAAAGCAGAAGGTGCAGATCAGAAAATACCCAGTGGCATTCAAAACACAGTTGTATTTGTCTTTCCATACTGACACTGAAATTATTTAGCTGACTTATATAATGTGAGTAGGCTGCTGAAAAATGAGGAATGAAAAATAAGACCAAAACCAGGTATGAAAAGAGACAGATGATGGGATGGAAGAAGGTAACTAAGTTGCTCCTATACACTCCGATCATGAACCATTTTCTAATAGTAGATCTAATTTCCACTGCAGAAGGTTAAATTGTACTTCCCTTATATTTCCTGATTGAAGATGTGATCATATTCTTGTTTTATTTGTACCCAAGTTCTTCAGCCTTTACATATGTCATGACGTGTCATATTTTACCAAACTTTCAACACACTAAGTGCTTTCCTCTACATTTTCAATGTTGTTCTGCACATCTTGTTCTGTTTTAAAGTGTTTTGCCCAAAACTCACAGTACTGTTCCAACAAAGCCAAGCTGATGTCAAACAGAGCGAAATAATTGCTTCCCTTATCTTACAATGGATGTTTCTGGTGTCGTATCTGGGGACCACATTTGCTAACTCAGCAGGACCATGACAGCACTGATGCTCATTTTAGTTTTTATCCACAAGGATTCTAAGCTGCTCCCGCAGATGCACACCACCTATACCTCATTTTGTAGCCACACGCAAAAGCACTTCTCTATATTAAATCTCACCTGGGGGAGTGCTTCAAATTCATCTAAAATAACTGGAACTACAACAATATGTTTTCAACAGTCTGGTCATAATTAATAGTTTCTATAAAGTCAGAGTCAGGGAACTAAGTAAAAACATTAAACCCTCATTTTTCAAGTAATCATGTCTCACTTTTCTTCATCTTCTGCTATATCTAAACTTTTATTACTTTTCATGATCCTCAGTATGTCATTTTGCAACACAGCCTTATTTTATAATCCCTTACTTTGTTACACCTTTACACTCTTACCTAGCCCTTTTCTTAAATCACTTTTTCTTTAGAATTCATCTCTGATTTCAAGTTCTGTGAAGATAACCCACTGTCACCATAAGGCTACCTTGTTATGCCTTCATCTTCAGGGAATCCCACAGTTCTTTAGCCATCCTTTACTTACTGTGTTAACGTTCCAAAAGCATTACTTGTTTCCCAAACTGTGAAGCTGGACAATCTTCTGATGTCCAATATCCCCATGGTCCTTTTCCCACCTCCCTCTTCACCAAAAAGTGCATGTTACCATGGCATGATCACTTTCACACCAACTATCTTCTGGCTTCCTTAGCCCATTCTTCCTTGGCCATAATGATAAATCTGAACTGATGGCTGCCTTAGCATTTTAAACATGTACAGATAACGTCAATCAAAGGAAATTTGTGAAGCTCTGTCTGTATCCCAACCCTTCTTTCTCCACTGCCAGGAAAATTGAAGTCTTCCTTTATTTTAATTTCTTGTCTTTGGGGTATTTCTGTCCAAAAAAAAATGCACTTTCAAAAACAGTGCTCCTCAGTGTGTTCTCTGTATTTCCAGGCAAAAGTTTGTCCCTCGTCTCTCCTCAGCTTCAGAGGGGGTATGGATGATTTTGACATGTAACACTACATTGCCTTTTTTTCATCCCTACCTGCCCTTCAAAAAAAGTGTCCTCCCATAACAATGAGTAGTCTTGTGCTTTGCCTGACCATGTCTTACAGATTTTGATTAAACCACTGAATAAAAAAGAACTTAAAAAAGAAATTAAAGAAATGTCATAATAATGAAACAACTAATTTGAATTATCTGTCAAATTCTGTACCATTCTACTTCCAGGAAGAGCAGTTCATTGCTCTTTGTACTAATTTACATGTAAAAATAGTGAATGTTTAGAAAATTTGAATTAGAAGTAAATATATTAATATCAGGGAATAAAATGCTGTGTTTAATTTGATTATATTTTTGTTCCATATTCCAGTTCCGCAGGATAATTTATCTTTTCTTTACCCTTGGAATGGAGACAATTCCAAAACCATGAAATGTTCCACAAAAAGGGAAATATGGCTTCTAATTCTATTCATACCCCCAGCCCTACTGCTGCTGCTAGTAAAGAAGCAGTCACAGGCTCCTGGAGCACTGTTCCTGGTACAACCACATCCAAATTCAGTTTCAAGTATTGTTCTTGTACATCTCCCACAGACACATGCCCTGGGCAAGGCACAGCATTTTCTCAGAAAAGGCAGAAAAAAAGAAGGGGGAGAATGAAAAAAATGTCATGAGGAGCCAACAGAGATGCTTAATGCCAGGTATGAAAGAGAAAGAAAAGAGAAAAACAAAAATAATAAAGAAAACTAGGGAAAAAAACAGGAAATAAACATCCAAAAACCAGAAGACATCTGTAACTGTGCCTGTCTTGCCAAAAGAAGCAGCAAGCAGCACATGTCTATCAAAGCTGGTGGGTCACTTCACCCATCAAAGGTATAAACAGCAAAGGGCTCAAGCAGAACACCAGATATGTTCTCACAGATCTTCCATTGGGTCAAACCTGCAAATCATTGACAACTCCAAACACAGTCTGTGGTAATAAAATGTTCTGGACTATTCTGGAGACACCGCTAATTCCATCATTTGAAAAAATTTGCTTTTACACAGATTTAAACAGGAATCACAAGTGTTCTTGCTTTTCAAAAGCTACCTGGCACACTTAACCTAGAATTTAGGTAGAATCACTACCTAAATGAAAACAAGGGATGATTTAGCATTTCTAGATAAATAAAAACAAAAAGTGTAGATTATGAAATATAAATTTAAAAGGGGGTGGGTAGTTAGAAATACATTTATTTTTTTTTCCTTCTAATCTTCATTACTTTTGACAGTTATTGCAATATTGAAACATTACCTGTTTCAAACCAGAAAAATGGACACAAAAATATATATACTTTTAAGCAGTAAGGTTTTCATTACTTCAGCTGCAAAGAGGGCATATGAGGGCATGATGCTGCCTGAAAAGACCCATCCCTGTGTATCCTCTTACCCTAGAAAACCTGCCAGGTAATGTTTCAGCCTTCCAACCCCACAAAATAAATTTAACTCCCAATTAACCAGCCTTTTTCTAAAGATGACCGAGTCCTTTCTCACCAGCAGTGGCATCCAACCAGAACAGATACTTCAGCAGACACCTGGGTTATTGAAAACTAGCAAACAGGATTTTGTCAGTACAGCTGTTTGTTCATTTGCTGTGTAATTACCAGCCATATAGATTTAAAGTTAGCTCATCCAAAGCTTGGTGATCTTGCTTACCTAACAAAATTTAAGTGATAAAATTTGTTCCACCTCTAAAACTTAACTCCTACTCTACCACATGGGAAGGTGCACGAGAGGAAAAAAACCAAACACAAATTTTTATTGGATTGTCAGTGCAGAGAGGGTAAAGTAGATTTAATTAAAGTAAGATAATAAAATCTCTTATTGAAATAATACCATGCTATATAATCATTCTTACTATAGCAAGGGAAGTGCAAGTTTCAGGTCCTCGTTAGCTTGATGAGAGGTGGGAGACAGAGTACATGGAAAAGTGCTCTGGGTCATCAGATCTCAGTAGTCCAAGCTGTCCAAAGCCCTTCAGTGGTTCCCTGAAGTGCAAAAGGCCTGAAAAGCCTGTTTACAATCCAGTGCTCTTCATACAGGGAACCCCCATGGAAAGAACTGTCCCTCTGTTCTCTTCCTGCTACTGCCCCTTCAATCAGTCAACCCTGCAGCTCTCTTTCCTTGCAATGGGATCCTTAAGTCACAGGGTGAACAGGGAAGTGTAGGGTCCTCAATCTCCTTGGGACAAGAAAAAGGACTGGCTAAGGTTCTGGTCCACTTGCATAATGGACTTCTACTCTTGCATAAACACATCAAAAAGAGCTGATTTGACCGTTGGTAATTAACAGTTAACACCATTCCGCAAATCGCAGTAAGAATAAGAATCATCTTTTCCATCAAATATTCATGCAGTTTCCACAACCACTAATTGGAAACATGTACATGGAAAGCTTAATCAGTGTATCCCCCATGGGGGGATGCAGACTTAAATAAGAAGCAAGCCCTGAGGAACCTCCATCTTTCTATAGATGCTTCCATGGAGATGCTCAATGTACCTTCTTCTCACAGCTTTAAGCACTCACATATCCACACTTCTGTTAAAGAAAGGACAGCCAAGACATTTCCCCTTCCTTTTGCTTGCAAAAACTTCTTCAAGGTTTTGTGAATCTGAAAAGCTTCTCCAATTGTCTGTTTGGATTTAATTGCATTTTGAGATATCTATAAATTATGTGCACTGATATTTTTAGCTAGAAATTTATACTCTAAATTCACATGCTGTTCTCATAGCTTCCCTACCCAGTCTTTAGCTACAAAGGAGAAAAAACAAAAGCTTCCAAAAGAGAAGCAGAACTGACACCTTGTGTGATTTGTCTGTGTATATAGGAGTGTGCACACATAACTGCATGAGTGTTGAAGGCTTTTACCATGATCTTACAGATTCAGGCTTTGTGAAGTGAATTTTAACATTTCAACAATAACAGCAGCAGTAAAAAATTCACAATCGCTCCCTCTCTATAAATGTTTAGGGAAATATGCCCTGTATTATCTTTATGTGAATATAAACACTGACTCTCTGGGCATCTTGCTGATGCTTTGTAGTGGGTCATTACAGCAGCTGACAAACCAGGAGGTACTTAAATATAACAAGGACAAGAAAGAATTTACAAAGCCTTCACAAGCAGGGATTTCACTCAATTTCCCTAACCCCTATTTAATTACAGAGCCTGTCTAATGCCACACAATACAATTTATAGTTACTATTAAAAGTTGCTTATCCAAAATTATTAGCTAGGTGCAAAGAAAGGAGTGAGAAATTAGCAAAGGAATTGGCTATTAAATTAGACACTATGCATTTAAAAGATAAAAATAAGACAGTGAACACTGTTCTTTTTTAATTAGATGTTTTGTTATCTTTAAATAAATCATTATTAAAACCAGGAATTTATAAAATACTGCAATTTACCAGTGATTTATAAGTTACTATATATGGTACAACATTTCATTGTTTTTTAAATAAGAATCTGAACAGATTCCCATTAGGGCATCATGGCACTAAGGTAAAATAATCATTGTAGCAGGACAGGGTCCCATTTGCTGCAGAGGGGAAACATTATACTTTGAATTTAAGCTATTCTGGATCTTGGCCAATACACTAACACAGTTCTGCACTAGAGAAAGCCTGTGTATCATGTAAATACGTAATTGAATGGACTAAGCTCACAAGGCTTTCACAGCAGTGGAGGGTGAGCTTCTGCCAGAGAGATGCCTGTATTTGAGATTTCTTTTGAGATATTCTCTGTTTACTAAGTAGAGAATGAAACAGTGTCAGCAGGAAGGTAAAAATAAGTCTCCCAGCTGTTCTGAGGTATATTGGAAGCTTTATCTTGACCTCTGGTGTTCAATCTATGCCAATTCAACTAAGACAGACAAGCAATGACACCACAGAGTTTGAACCTTGTGCCATTCAAAGGGAAAAATGCTACATGTATGCTCAGTCTGGTGTGTCAAAACATATGAAACAAAAGATGGTGATGAGTGAATGTAGCAAGCTGTGTTTTCTCTTTTGACTTTCTTACCTCATTTACATAGACCCAGTGACTATCCTTTGATGCAAGGTTGGTTTCCACAGCCTACAAAAATAAAAAGAAACATAATAATAAAAATAAATAAATTTATATAAAAATGTACTATAAAGCTAATTTTGATTGTTTTCATTGCTACTGACATTGTTTCAGTATAGTTCTTTTCATCTCTTCCTCTGCTGCTTCATGGAACAGTAACTAATTGGTGGTAGCCACCTTTCTCTGACTTCAGTTCCTGAACCAAAGTACCCTGCCCGTGTCCATGTACTACTAAAGCACACTGGGGCAGGGTGGTAGATCAGCATAAGGGATCCTGTGATGAATAACTGCACAGAACATGCAGTTCAGGAGATCTAACTTCTCTGTGGTATATCTAATACCTCCTACTCAGCTGTGTTTCTTTTCAATATGCCTCCCAAAATATATTGCCTCTGGCTCACTACACCTCTGTTAACTAGGTTAACTAACCTAGTTAATTAAAAACTTGTCAGTGAGATGCTCAAGTGAAGTTCACACATTTATAAGAGAATTCATCCTGTCTTCATATTTATATAAGGCTCAAGGTGAAGTTATGATTTGCATGGTCACTTTTTTTTAACCATGCAAATACCAGTCCTCCTGGTATGAACTTGGATAATCACTACATATTATAAAGAAACATCCCATCTCAGCAGTTTGCATATTTATCCATACATGTATAACCCTCTGGGAAGCTAAAATTGGAGAAGATTGTGCTACTGGTACTGAGAGAGAATCTCAGTTGAAGGATCTCGCAATATACACAGAAGTTCCTAAGTGTCCCCTTTGTTAGACATATATAAGCTCACTTCAAGACACTTAATAGTCTAATAAAGTGATAGCAAGCATGGAGAGATGTACACTACACTGCCAGTGATATTGTTAATGTCCTGCTTAATACACGGTTAAACAATTACTACAGTGTGCTCGTGTCTCCTAATAAAACAGCGCACACATGTATTTCAGGAGGCAGTTCATTACACGGTTTTGAATGTGCCTGCCTTCAACCACTTCTTTCCTCTGTGCCAGTATGACCTCATTTATTGAACAGATATTTTTATCTCTCTTTATTATAAATGGCCCTATGAATCACTGAAATTAACCCAGTTTAAAACAAACAAACAAACAAACAAAAACCCAAAAAAACCAAAAACAAATACAAATTAACTAAATACTTCCAGTTACTGGTTTTTAACCTGGATAATTTCCACAGTATTTTAAAAACTACTGCAGTGGTACTGAGAGGCTTGTAGACTGTAGCACTGGGCTGAGCAGGAACATTATCAACCACCTTGCTCTTCAGAACACATTTGCATAATAAGCCTCTCAGATATTTAGTGTCAGGTGGGATGAATCACCTTCTCTTATGACACTGACTACAGATGACTGGCTTAGAATAAACGCCCACAACTTCTAAGGCTGCAGTGGAATGACAAGAGATCTATCCTTAATATAGGCTAAGGGATACCTGATCCTTTCAAAAATATGAAGTGAAACTTCACTAAGTGGCCAACACCGGCAACTTTAACATTAATCTTAGCTTACACTGTGTCCTTAAAAAAAGTATAAATTATCTCTTTCCTAAGTAACTGTGTTTTAAAATTTCATTTATTTGTGTAGCCCACACAACCACAAGAGAAAATTGTGGGCAACACGTATACCTCCATCTATTTCTCATGTCCACAAGCTGAAATACTCCTTTAAAGAGACTAAAAAATCCCAAGAGAAACTGCAAACTCATCGAAAGAGGAAAATCAACACAGACAGAACAGAGTAATTCCCTTCATTATGAAGAGCAGTATAGGAAAGTAACGAAACCTGGTGTCAAAGCAGATGAGAACCACTAGAGATAACACTTCTAACAAGATAATCCTCTCCTAAACATGCAGTAAAAAATTGTCCCCTTGGTAATTGCCTCCCTTGCATTTCTTTGAAGCTGGGAAGAACATTAAGCTGACCTCCTGAGGAACAGCAGCTCATAGGAAAGACAGCAGTGATGAACAAGAGGGCAAAAAATGTGTACATTTTCTCCCTATTCACCTCCCAAATATACACAGACAAAGCCAAAATAGCCAGGTGCTGTAACATATAGAGAAAGAGCAAAGTGCTGCTAGCAGAATTAAATAATGCTCAGGTGCAGAGTTATTGCACTGGCTAAATTTAATGATTCATCTGCAACAGTGAGCAATTTGTATGAATAAATGCTCAGTCTGGGGAGACGCAAGAGCCAGGGAATTTGAAATGAATTATTGAATCTCATTCTTCTGGGTTCACATATCTGGGCCAAAGTTTTTAAAATGAGGTGCCTAATTTTAGGCTGCTACGAGTTTATCTTTAGTCATCAGAGTGCCAGACCATTCAGTGCTCCTCCTACAGAGCCAATGGCTCTGCATTCTAATAGCTTGAAATGTATTTAGAAACATCACCGTAGGTAGTCAAGTCTAAACTGCTCTAAATATCTTCTGTTCAGAACTGCAACACATAGCATGAACCATTACTGAAAAGGAAAACATGCTGGGAGGAAGCTGAAACTTCTTGCATTTTCTGTTTCAAATTTTGTACCATATTTACAGACTTGCAATCCAAAAAAATCTTTATAAAACCCTATTGAAAAACTCTCAGGTTTAAACTTTCTGATATCACCAGTCTATTGCCAGAGGCTCATGAAAGTTAAGCAGTGTGAAAAGCAAGGTCCTGGAGTACTGTATTATCAAAAAGAAATTTACTGAGATTTCTCAAAGTAAGGTTTTTTTTTTAATTTAAGGAGGAAAAAGGTATCAGCACTTGGGAGATTATGGTCACCCATTTTTAATTATTCAAGCTGTACAGGATCTTGCCAATTGCTTGAGATTGTGTCCATCCATTCAAAAAGAAAAAAAAAATCATCTAGGAAACATCTTTGAAGGACCTAGTCCATCCTATTTGATAAATGTACCCTATAAAAAAAAAGTAGGCTATGAATTTGTGAAATCACTGCCTAAGTAAAAGCACTGCCATCTATTGGGGAAGGATTCCCCAATAGTGAAATATGCTACAGTTTCATATGAAAAAAATATTAATATATGTGCAAAATGTCCTGGTTCATTTTTATGCTTTCTACATAGATGGGGTCTAGGTGACACTTGGGAGTAATGCTTCAAATTATTGCTGCCAAATAGAAAATCTGCTTTTGAGATAAACAGCACACTGAAAATTAAAGAGCATCCATCTTTCATTTCCTTTGCCTCAGAGTAGCAAATAACTTCTACAAATTTGGAAAAAAAGGTTTATTTGAGATTGTGCCCTTCTTGCTCCCCCACTACCTTTCAAGAACCAAATGTAAAATACAGAACCCAAACAAGAGAATTCCAATTCAGTCAGTGGACCAGTACAAGTGGCAACATATAAACGATACTATCAGAATCGGGCCAGGACTGGAAATGGAGCAGTGAATGCAGGAAACTGTTTACAATTCCTCAGTAGAAAGCATTTGCAATAGAAATGAAATAAGAAGACATTGAAAACCAAAATACAAGCATTAGGATTTCAGATCTCATAGCAAGACTGTTAAAAAAAAGAGCAAGAAGCATCATGAAAAATAATCAAAGATAGTTTCATGTATATAGTTTTGTTTACTTTTAAACGTATAACTTAAAATAATTTACTGCCAATAATCCATGACAGCATTATTTTATTGGAATGCAGTAGAATACAAATATTTACACTGCCTTTATGAATAAGTGACTTGGTTCATTATTTTATCTAATGGCAGTTTCAGGATTAAAAGAAGTTAGAAAAGTAAGTAGTAAATACTGCTATCTTCAGAAATAATTCTGGAGAGGGAAAGAGGGGGGAAAAAAAAAAAAAGGGAACAGAAGCAGTCCTTTCCTGACTTTCTCAAAAGTCTGAAACTGAAAACCTCTCCAAGCATATAATGGCTGGCCAATAATAGAGAAGGCATTTTCCCACAATACCTGGCTGCTTTGCCAGGGTCAGCACCTTGCTGTTAACAGCAAAAAGCAAGCTGCATAAAAAGGGATGCAGGGATGAGTGGCTGGACACAACTGAGAGGAGATGTGGTGGGTGTTCAGAGAGACCTGGGCAGGCTGTGTCCAGTGACAGCAGGATGTGCTCAAGAGTTCAGAATTGCGTGCAGCAGTGTTATATTACAAACCTGTTGTCTCCTCCCTGTGCACCCAGGGGAACAGGCAGCAGGAATGTCTGAAAGCCCTGTAACCAACCCTGGGATCCTAGAAGGAAATGTCTTGCAGATGGCAACACAGATGTTCCTGTTGTGTGTCAATTTTTGGAAACAAAGGTTGCCACCCTGAAATGCATGACATAAAAGAACCACAGACTGTTTTGCTAGGAGGGACACCAAAGAAGCAAAATTTAGTACTTGCACATCCTTTTACTTAATGGTGAGGATAAAGAGCATCATAGCTTTCCACAATGAAAAAACAAAGTAGAGAAGGGTAAACTGGGGAGTTCACAGAAAATAATTTTTAAAGGATGTCCTAAGAGACTCTGGAAGAACTCAAAACCAAATCTCTTGCCAACTGCTATGGGTTAACCCCAGCCAGCAACTAAGTACCATGCAGCAACTTTGCTCACCTCCCTCACCCCTCCCAGAGGAATAAATCAGGAAAAAAAAAAGGTAAAACCTGTGGGTTATGAAGAGTTTAATAACAACAACGAAAAAATCTTTGAAAAATAACTGTAATGAATAGGGACTGAACAAAAGACAGAAAAATAAACCCCAGAATGACAATAATGCACACTACAGCTGCTCCCCACCTGCTGACCAACGCCCAACCCTTTCCTGAGCAGCCATCAGTGCTCCCAGCCATCTCTGCACAGTTTATGCACTGGGCAAGATGCTCTATGCTGTGGAATGTGCCTTTGGCTACTATGGGTCGGTGTCCTGGCCATGCTCCCTCCTGGCTCCTTGTGCACCTCCTCACAGGCAGAGATAGAAACTGAAAGGTGCTTGATTGGGAATGAGCACCCCTTAGCAACAACTACAACATCAGGGTGTTATCAGTGCTGTTCTTACAGTGAATACAAAACACAGCACTGAGCAGCTACTAGGAAGAAAAATTAACTCTATCCCAGCTGAAAGCAGGGCACGAACCGATGACTAATTACAGCTGTCATCAGGAAGCAGATGCACCTGCATTGCAGTGAGTGCTCTGTCACCAATCGTCCCTAGACCCCAGCTCCAGGCCTAAGGCTCTGTTACAAAGCTCCCCCTGCAGAGCTGCATTCCCCCTGCCCCACTGCAGCCCCTACCTTGCAGACACACAGGTCATGGCCAGCGCTGTGGTGCCCATGTTAAAGAACCTTGCCTGTCCAAGCATCCAGGAGCCCTGTGGCTGTCACACCCACAGCACCTGAGTGAGGGCTGAGGGACAGAGACCCCTTCACACCTGCACCCCTGCACTCACACAGACCAGGTTTCCTTACTGGCTCAGTCCCAGGTTTCCCATGGCAGTGTCACAGACATCCCAAACCTTAAAATAATATTGGTACAACAATAAAATAACACCACCCTGAGCTCATGCATCTGAGGAGAGACCTCAAACAAAGGAACCCCTGAGTTTTATCCCCTCACAGTGTAAAGAAGGGAAAGTCTGGGGGTCATTAGTTTCTGCCATGTCCCTTAGTGCCCCTCAGCTGGCCAGGCCACAAGTCCCTGTTCCTCTTGTCATGTCAAGGGTTGTCAGTTCAGGGCCTCTGGTTTCTGGCTCCCACCCAGAGCTCCTGCACCAAATGTCTCCCTCAGCACAGAGAGCAAAACCCAGGCACAGAACGGTTGGCCATGGAGTATCTGAGGAAACAGCCTGCACAAGAGCTGAGTTCTTCCTAGAGAACAGCATGACAATGACAGATAAACCCATTCTTTACTTTTTAAAACTTATTTTTAATTATTGTACATAAGGTGTGAGCAAAGGAGGGTTTTGGCAAGTAGTCATGTTTAAAGCTCAGCTCCTTGAAAATTCTTTATAAGGGACCAGTCTCACTAATTCATTACCTGCTCAATTTACATTAGCTCCTCAATAGGTTTCAAAAGAAAATTGTTTCCCGCTCCTGTCCCAAGTAAGTTTGCTTCCAAAAGGAGATTTTTTCTTTTCCTTTTCCCTTCACTGCATTGGAGAAATTATTTGTTTACTGTGGATTTTTTCCCTCATCCACCACAAATAATATAAGTTTATTAGAACCATTTTGAAATCTGCTGTAGTAAAACTGCAGTAGGGGAGAAAAAAAAAAGTCAATATCTTCTGTATATCATTTTGTGTCAAACTTATCACTTTTATCATTTTGACTCAAACTCAGGTCCAGCTGCCGGGTTTCACTGCAGGAGATAGATTTTGATTTTTATAAATAGCTTTGTTCTTGATTTAAATGTCCATGAAAACATCCTAAGAATCAGGAAACTGGTTTTGATCCCAAAGAAGAGCTACAGACCAAGTTTCCACTGCAATACAACTGACAGTAATTAATTGGACAATATCAAAGTGCACCTGCTTATCTGAGAAGTTTTGTGTATGTCTTGGATACAAATAAGTTAAGATAGCAGATATGAAAAAGTCAATTTTGGTAGAACAGATGGGTTCATTCTATATCCCATAGATACCCAACTCATATTTAGAAATCTCTTCAACTAAAATAGTGCAGTTCTCGTCCAGGTGTGACTTGCATAGGTAATAGCACTTCACAGAAAAAGTTTTTCTGTACCAGTAACTGAGATTTTTGTATTTCCCTAGAACCTTCTTTCCTCTATATTTTAAATAAATACCTCTTGGCTCAGTATCTCCAGAGGAGCACTATTAGATTAAAAATAAAGTAAGCAATACTAGCCACAATAAATAAATTATTTATATAAATATTATAATTCTTATAGCATAATAAAGAGCACTCCAAACTATTTCTAAAGTTTAATTGTTAATGGTACCATTAGAACAGAAGACAAAACAAAAATTTCCAGTATAACATCCCAACTCTAGATAAAACTTCATAAAACTAAGATAATTCAGACTAAGAATCTTGAAGATAAAAATTCAGTTGCAGTAAACTGGAAAAAGCTTGTAGGTTTATTTTTATTATTTAATACAGGCTAGCTGAAATTTCTAAATATCATTTCAAAGTGAAATATGGATTTTTTTTTCTTCTCTAGATAGTAAAATGAAAATTTAAAGAGTTTCCATGACATATATTTTCAGACAGAAAATTTCCTGTCCCTTTCTAACTAAACCTCATTTTCCAATAATTTGAACTTTTACTAAAAAAGTCTTGCCAGAAATTCCATATTCTTCCTTCTTTCTGAACATTTTCCTAGAACTGTGTATGTTTGTTTTTTTCCCAAAGAACCTAGCGGGCTCACCTGTGTTTCCCTGATCACCACACCTCATGGCAGTGATGGAATTCATTTTACAACATTTACACGAGCTGTCAGTTCTGAATCCTGGTACATAGGAGCTTCAATGGCTACAAGCCATTAATGAACCACAAGCATAGCATGCCTTTAACATCCATTTTTTTTGATATTTCTCGATGTGTATGACTTCATTCTCGGTCTACACTCTATAAAGATGTTGCTAAGGCCCTTTCTCAGCAGGGGCCTTTTTTCAAGTTACGCACTGTTACATTAAAACATAAAGCCTGATACTTCTGCACAACTGCACTGCTGAGAAAAGCTGTTCTTCCCTCTGTGGTCCTGGTGAAGCACAAGTAATAACTGAAAGGCTACCACAAGATCCAATGGCATTTTAACCATTCCAGGCTCCTCCATTAATACAAGCCTATAAACCTGGCATGTTTGGCCTGAATCTCCCACTAAAGAGAGGCCAAATCGGTCATAGAGATCTCTATGCTCTCATTAGTCTGAGTCAGCTCTCCAGGGTTCCTGCTCCCTATAAACTCTGTAATATTTCATTTATGTTCTCTCCAAACAATATGTGATGGTCCTGTCTTGACCTCTGTCTCAGTTCCTTCACAAGATAAACAGCCCAGCCTAATGGGGTGGGGAAGAAAAATAAAAAAGAAGGGTGGGGGGAAAAAAAAGAAAAGAGGAAAAGATAAAATACATCCCTGAGCAAATTCCTAAATACCATCCACAACTGAATGCCATATTTGGTTGTTAACAAGCCATTTCACACAAAGAGGAGTAAACTGAGGACACAAACCTTCATCTGCTTTTAGCACAAACCCCTGGAGTTGATGAATGCTATTTAGAAGGTGTACCTGACATTTTGCATTTATCAATATAATTTGATAACAACTCAAAATACAACATACAATTTAAAGTTTGCACTGTACTAATTGCCTGTTACTTAAGTCATAGTTGATCAGAAAAAAAATACACTGAAAGAAACCTACATGAAAGGTAAATGTTAATCAAGAGAAATACTGGAGATGAAGAAAACTATAGAAAGGTTGTGAGAAGAGTGCTGCAACTTCCTCTAGCTACACAGCTGTATTGTTCTTGAGTAACTACTGCAATATATGTGGCATTGCCTATCATTTTAGCCTTAATCATTTCGATGTAATGCACTGGGATTTCTGTTTAATCTGATTCCCATTTCATATGTAATGCTAACTACAGGCAATCTCCGTGGCCATTCCATTTAGTGCACATTCCACTGAACGATGCATGAAAATACCGTATATGGAACTCTTCCAAAAGCATTCAGTAAGAATGTACTCTTCAAAGCTCAAATGTCACACAGTGTTTATAAACATGGTAACTGCTGACCATTTAACTACATGGCACAGTAATGACACCGGATAATTGCACAGCTGTCAGAAAACAACATGTCCGTAAAGACGTGAATCTAATGTTAACTAAAGAACAAAACCTCCCAGAAATAAGGTACTTAAAATTTTACCACAGCCACATGCCAAGTTGAATTTGAAGACTCAATGAATTATTCTAAAAGAATAAATATTGCTCACTTTGACACTGCTTTTATTTTTTTTTTTTTTTAAATAACAGGTTTGTACATCTATATTCAATTTAAAAAGCCTCTGCTTTTTAGAGACGTTTACAAAGAATTTTGTAACATTTTGCTGGGAACTGTACACTTGTGTCACACTAAAAAGAGTAAACCAAAATTCATCAGAACTTCCCAGAACACTTGGCTTTTTTTTTGTTTGTTTATTTGATTTGATTCTCCACCTATCTTCCAACAAGAGAAGGTATTTCCATTGAAACAATATAGCAGTTTAAGTCTTCTGTTTGGAATGCCTACAAGGGATTGACTGGACATTGGTCTGAAGGTTGAAAATGCTTTTTCAGGCCCAGACCCTGGGCAAAGAAACCCATTTTCAGCAAGGAGGATTGCTCTCCATCCTCATAATGAGCACCATTCCACACTTTCAGTTCATATCACCAGTCCCATTCACTGTGCTTTCTCAGCTCTGCTCAGAACAACAGCTTAAACTCCAGCTCCAGCCTGCACTGCAAGTTCAACTGTGTAATTCACACAGAGCTTCCCAGAGTTTGATCCTTCTGCAGGTATAAACAGCAGGCAGTAACTATTCCATTAATGATCCAAACTTCTTACCTCTCTGACACACACCCAACACCAAGCAATGAAAACAAAATTTACACATTCCTAATTCCATTCCCTCCTCCAAAAGGCTCAGACTTTGTCCTGATAGCACGATAGCTGAAACTCTGAGAGTCATCTACCACAAGCTTTCAATTGAAAGAACCAGCTGTAGGGTGAAGAGACCACATCAATTTTCAGGAACTTACAGTTTAATTCTAATTTACTGCCTCTAGCACAAAGTTGCCAATCACACTGCAAAGCTGTTACTTAACATAGGTTATGGGGTTTTAAACTCTGTGAACTTGGAAAGGTGTATCAACATCAAAGGTTACCCTGTCCAATATCCATATTTTCATCTGTTCACACACATTCTATCTCTTCTCTTAAATTTTTTTAAAATCATGTCTGGTTTTAAAGGTAAGAAGGCAATAGTCAGTCTGAAACATAATCCCTTTCAAAACAGTGCTTTTCTGCCTACAGCACTCTTCTGCTTTAAATTGCAAAATAAATACATAAATAAAGCAAAATCCTTACAGGTCTGAGGACCTTCTTGTTAGTCACAGGGTACTTTACATGCATAAACAGTGCCACAGGCTGTGTGAGCATTAAAAAGCACCTTAAAGATCACCTTAACCATCTCAAACCACATGACTTTTGCTGACCAGCCCTGCCAAGAGGAATGAATATTTGCTGTTCTTTACACTGCCTGAAGATACAGCCCTGCTGTGCGTTTGCCAGAACTCTCAGGATGCTGGAGGAGGAGGGAAACCCCTGGGGAGCAGCGATGGTGGTGTGGAAGGGCTTCCTCTCCCTCAGTATGTCCACAGCCTTAAAGACTTTATGCAAGGCCTCATGAGCTTATGAAGGGCACACAAAGGCAGCAGCCACCCAGCATGGTGTGCATGTACAGCTCATGCCAACAGAAGCAGACACAAATAAATTCACTTTTTGTTTGCAGATTTTTCTTTCAAATATTCACAAATATACACTTTCAAACATTCACTGCTTGGGTCCAATCCCATCATGTTTTGCACCTATACTTTTTCAAAGCTTGCAGAGATACACTGGAAGCCCCATGGTGATCTCATTACTGCCAGTCTGCATCAACTTTATCTTTGGCAGCTAGAATGGTATTAAAAATATACATTACAGTAATAGGGCATGAGCAGATTTGACAGAAAAACATAATTACTTTTCCTAAAGGCTTGCACATAGTTATTCAGAAATGTATGGTGAAGTTACTAATTTTAAAAAAAAAACATATTTCATCCTTGGAAAAAATTTCTGCTTCATCTAACTAACACAAGCTCACACAGTGTTTGCAAAGTTATAGACAAATGGAGTTTTGAGAACGAACCTTTCCACACCGTCTGGAGCAACAGCTTATCTTCTGGCTCAAGGGACACCTGCATACATTACAGACTACGCCTTGATTCTGCTCTTGAAACTAAGTAATTTTTAGCATTTTAAGTAGTGCAATTTTTCCCCTATTGTTTCTGAGGCAGAATTTAGACAAAACACAGGTTTTTTTTTTTTTTTTAGAATTTCCATGTACCTGACATGTACTCTACAAATTCAGAGGAGAAAGGGAAACCAATAAGTTTTGAATTTTAAAATATGAGTGGTTTGACTTGTGATATACTACCCTTAGCACTGATTTCTATCATTCAATCCATGCAGGTATGAAAGGATACACAAGGGAAATTTCTTTTATGTTTAATTAAAGTAGCCTACACCTCACTGACAAAATTTGAAGTCCACTATATGTTACATCATTTATGCAGGATTATTTATGTAGAGGACTATTAGTCTATGTTTAAAACCTCTAATGACCCGCTTAGAGAAAGAAAACCAGTTCCCAAATATTATGGAATGTACAGAGTTTTAATTTAGCATTTGTGACAAGTTATAACTAGAAAACACAAAATTGTTTCAGTGTCTATTCCATTAAAATGGATTAAAATTTCAGGCTAATATATGGAAGCATCCATCAAGTGTTAATTTCTTTTTCTGAAGTGACAGCAACCTCTTGTGTAACAATACAACAAATAGTGCTGAACAAGGAATTTGGCATTAACTCCGTCCTCGAGGGAAAATCTATGGGAGATGGAAACAAGAATCAAGCCTATTATTTGATGATAGCTCTATTCGTAAGGTTTATGCTGTTGTCAGATTTCTCTGTTTGCAGAATCTTAGGCACACCAAACTTTTGAGCAAGGCCATGCATTTGACCACATATTACAGGTACCTTGGGCTGCAACTGATACCCTTCTCTGCAAAGAGAAACGGATGCTGAGGGACCAGACAAGCAAATAAAGAGACCAGAAGAACTCAGCAAGCACAGAGGAAGATAAAATCCAAGGGCTAAGACCTATGGGTGGTGAGAACAACACACAGGAGATTAAAAAACATAAATGAGTAAGAGGGAAAAGAGGACAGGGGAGGTAGGAAGTAACCATAAACCACATGAAGAAAAAATAAATCTGAGAAAATTTGAGATACACACAATCCCAAGAACTGTTGAATTGCATGAGGGACAAATTGACTGGCCCACCATCAGAGAGCACAGAGGGAGGAGGTCAGCTAGCTAGAACAAGAAATACAGCCTTGAGACAGAAAAGAAATAATAAAGTAAGAGGGGAAAAAAGAAGTCTTTCTTCACTTAGGTCAGGTGTCACTGTAAAGTTACTTCTGGAAAAAGCAAGAGTTATATATAGGTGAGATGGATGTACAGTGTAAATTGAAGCAGGATGCAGCTAATGAAGAGGAACAGAGAGATAAAACTTGTGATAGAAAGAAGTGGTCAGCAAACGCAACCACTGAAAAGTATTTTCACTAAGTGAACATTTCTTAGCTGATTCTTTTAGATAATACTTCAGTGCTGGGCTTGAGGGACTAAGTCTGAAACTAATAGAATAAAATTAAATATTAAAAAGCATACAGGGCTTGCAGTCTCTAAAACTACTTTTAATTTGTAAGACTATATTTTTTTTTTAATTAGGATATATTAACAGCCAGTACCAAAGAGGGCAGTGCAAGATGCAAAAACAGCAATAAGAAGAATACAAGTGTGGTGATATTTTATTCAGAAAGGAAATGACACATAATAACGGACAACAAAAAATAAACAGGTATATCATGGAATCTACGTGAGGGAAGTAAAGAAAGATGTCTTGGGATAGCAGCTCTACAGTCAAAGCTGAACATAGAAGAATAATCCTTACCTATTAAAATGTTCTGCAGCGGAGGTGCATATTTAATAAAACATTCTTGAAGTCAGAGCATTATAATAAATAATAATAATAATAGCAATTATAATACTAATAGTAATAATCTTGTAAGAAAGTAAAATCATTAGTTAAATGAAGCTAAATACAATCAAGATTCCCAGTTTCACAATAGAGACCTCAAGAAATTCCAAATTTCCTCTGCCATCCTTAGATTTTGAAGTTTTCACGTATCCAGTTTACTCAGCAGGTATTCCTTTGAAACATGAGAGCTTTAGTTGCTTATTTAATATTATCAGCAATGAATCTGACAAATACTATCAAAAAAATTAACTATGATAGAAAACTGGAAAATATGATACACAAGACCTTAGAGAGCATTTAAAAAGTGATGATTTCTAAAGCCAGATGATATAATTATGCTGAAATTCACTACTATGAAAAATAAGGTCATGCACTCAAGATAACAAAGAAAAGTCTATTACTTGGAACTTGATCAGTTTGAAAAACACCAGGGGTGTTCATTATTTGTGGTCTAGCAAACTGCACAGCCATGAACAACTAGACCTCAAGATATATATAGATATAACTGCATAAATAGGTATAGATAGATAGATATGTATAACAGATGAAGTGTCATCAATAGAGTAAGAAAGTATACCAAAAATGAGAGACTCCTGAAGTCACTGATAGGTTGATAGCAGAGCTTAAGTTTGGACAGTTGAGTAGCAGAATCATAACACAGTGTATTTCCTGTATTTCAAGTACTATATTAAGGACCCCAAGAGGATGAAAAGAAAGCATCCCACCTGCTAAAAACACATGACCATGCTAGAAGAAAGATATATGGATACAAGTAATATCATAGATATATTCTGGTCAAGAATAAAAAAGGTTTCTTCTAAGTCTTGTGTGGAGATTCTATATTCACCTCACAACAGTAGTGGCAGGCCAAAACACACAGTTTCATTTCAGGAGCACGATCAATTTATAAAAGTGATTATGGAATACAAATTTATGTATTTACAGCCTCTCTTCTCAGGAGACAGAAGCGTGCAAGCCAGGAGTTCACTTCTTATCTTGTACCACTGAGACAGTATAGAAATCCAGCAGCAGCCTCCTGGGTTTTATGAGAAAGACACAAAAATATGCACTTTATGTGTAATAGACTACAGCAGAGCTAAAAGAGTTAATACTGAGGCCTTGTTTCTATTAGGAACTCAGGCATTCAAGTTTTAATATCTCAGATGTTGTAAATTGCATCTCCTGGAACTTGGCAAGTTTCAATGTAATGTAACTTGTCAGCTTCAATATAATTTGTTTTTCCAAACCCAAATTGTTTTTAAAAGATTAAGGTGTTCTAATTTTTTAAAGCATTAAGTACAAAAGCAGTAATCCTTTACCGTTGTGATAAGGATTGTCTACCATAATGTTTATTATTTACTAAAGCTTGACTGCCAAAGAAAAGGAATTCATTTTTCAAAGTCCATTTTTTTATGCAGCTGAATTGCTATATTCTGAATTTGGGGCTGGGAAAAGAAGACTGATTATTTCAGATATGAAGAACTTGCACAAAAATAAATCTGATCCAAGAATTAATAAAATAATATGGGATGAATATTAGCTCTATTCAAATCAAAGGGGACAAGATTTCAGTCTCAGGAGTCTTTTTCCTCTCAAATATTGCATCAAATCCTAGAGTACTGATGGATTTAGAAGACTATTGAGACCAAATTTTCCCAGATGTGTAAGTAAAGTAAATCAGTTAATAGGTCCTTATAAAAGACTATCTATTACAAAAAAAACCAAAAAAAAACCCCAACAAACCAAAAAACCACCAAAGCTAAGTAAAGAAATCTGTGACTGCTTTCTTGATGAAAGTAGGTATGGCAGAGTTCTAGGGAGGGGGGAAACCCACCCACCCACCATGATACTCAAATCAGGCTGATAGCACTCCCACTGGAGAAAACCAAAATGATATAGGAAGAGTTTTCAATATAAAGAGTGGGAAATAAACATAAATACAGTATGATGAGACTTTTTATTGCAGTTAGAAATTAGGGCAGAGAGATAAAGTGCATGATCATCACCCACATGTGACAGAAGAAGGAGCTCAAGTCATTCATCCTTATTCAAGATCTTCAACAGTATCTTTGCTTTAAAAATCTGAAATCTTTCTTGCCTTCAGTAGAAGAGTTTGACTCAGCAAAGGATGTGCTGAACCTGCTGCTTTCTGCCACAGAAGAAGCAAAAGAGAGCATTCTCCTGGAGATACACAGTCAGTGTCCCAGAGGCCCTGACCAGAAGCACATCCTTACTGTTGGCTTATTTGGTATCTCTGTTTGAAAAGCGCTTTAGAGATGTGTTACATTTATCTGTGCCTTCTACCACTTTCTCCATTACAGCATTCAAACTGAAAACTAAAGCTTAGCTTATATCACTGCAAGTTTGCACTTGCAAATTGTACCCTTCTGCATCACTCCTGCAGTTGTTCCCAAGTCTGGGGCTGGAGTGTTAATTGAACACTGGAAGGTAGCAGAAGCATTCATGAGTCTGAAGCTCACAGCCAGAACTGTCAATCCATAATCTGTATCTGCCCCTTCCCCGGGTAAATATGCACATTTGTGTGGCTATGCTCCCACAAATACATATACAAACCCACACATCTGTCTAGGGACAGGCACATAAAACAGAAAAAAGAGAAAATGGAAGGAAGAAAATCAGGTCAGCAGTGACATCCAAAGCATAAAGGGTATTTTAAACAGTCATGTTCTCATGACAATTTTTGAATGGAGATTAAAAAATTTACTTCTGGATTTATCATACAATTCCTGGGAAAATGCAAGCAAATTTTCTCAAGTCTGATATAACTTGATAGCGTACATGTGCATTTTGATAGATACATATACTCATGCATAAAATGTTACAAATCTAGGACTGATCCCTGTAGGAAAACCACTATTGCAACTTTTCAGGGATCATACAGAACAGCAGGATTGTATTACAATAGATATGCTAGATATGTAGCATAATAGATATGCTAACAAGTGAAAAATGTTTGCACATGTCTTGGCCACTGATTTAAGTTTGGCTATATCTAAGTAGGATTTATATGTTAAAACACGCACTTACCTGGAAATCCAGTGTAAATTATTAGGGCACACAGTTTGTTTTTGTTTTATTTATGTGTCATGCATTCATTCCCTTCGGTGGCTTTAGGAAAAAGAAAACAGAGGAGGGCAGTCCTTTTGAAATCGTTTGAATAAGTACATTTTTATGTCACCATTTGTTGGCTTCTGGCAGAGAGATGCCTCTCCCATCCAGGGCGACACTTCTGGGACAAGTGGCAAGGAGCCATTTCCCCGGCTAGATTTCTCTGTGCCTTGCCTTTAGGAGCACATTTCAGCACTTCAGTTGGCTGTGTCAGATGAGATAGCACATGGCTGAGCTCTGCCTAAATTACCTCTCACAGCAGCCTCGTACCACGCTCAAACATCGCCCTCCCTCACCTCCCATTGTTCCCTGTTTCTTTTCATTAAATCTATTCAGCAGTTCTCTCTAAAATCTGTGTCTTGGCTGTCTCTCTGTCAGTTGATTCCTTCCTGTCCCTCTCAACAAGCACAAGACACTGCTCACCTGTCTGTGCTGTACTGCTGAAACAGAAAAACCTTTCAGTCAAGTGAGAACACTGCAGCACACTCCTATACCATTACTTTGCTTTCCCTCAGCTACTCTGTACTCCTATTCCACAGGAAGATTTATTTCCCAAATTAATTAAAAGTACACAGCCTGTCTTCATTCTGAAACTCTCACCAGCTATTTACTCCATTCCAAACCCAGAGACAGATGGAGCTGTTTGCCCCCAGCTGTAGATAAACCTCTACAAACATAAAACTCTTCTTCTCTCTCTACAGCATCTCTGGCCCCATGTGTCCACAGACAGATTGGAGAGTCTACTGCAGCTGTGTGAAAACTCTAGACCATTGGTTTTCCTGCTCTTTTTAAAATGAAAGAACACCTGGAATTTTGAGCCATGTGTCTGTTGTTTTCTGGGTCTTGCCTAAATAAGGTATACTAGGCTCAGTAAGGTGTACTCAAAAAAGATTACTCTGTAACATAAATTTTCATTTTCTCAGTTTTGGTTCCTTCAACACCTGTTCTCCTTGTACTCAAGCCTTCTTGTCCAGAGACCTCTGTCTCTGTTCTTGACAGAGAACAATGACAGGATTCCCCAGTGCTCACATTCTTTTGTTCAGAGATGTGACCTTACACCACCTGGAACTGCACCGTGAGAAATGAGCAGGTGGAACAAGTCTTAACCAGCTTTAAAAACAAAACAAAATTACTTTCTTCTCCACCTACCAACCTAGTTAAAAAATGGGGAGGACATTTCTTTCCTTGGGCTCAGTAAACAGCAATAAATAGCCACTGCAGTTTGCAATTCTCATTTAGCATAACTACAGATACTTAGTTGAGGAAAAGGTTTGCCAATAGGGGTGCATACTCTGCCAAACACCCTCTACAACAGGGTCCACCTTTCAGCCAAGCCAAGTGCCAGAAATTTGCCAGAAAAACCCTACTTGTTAAAAAAAACCCAAAATAGTAACAACAACCAAAACTACTCCATGGCACTGTCACACAATTCTCATTTTAAACTCCACTGCTAGAACCTGTGGTAGACTAAGAGCAACCAAAAAAGCATAAACTCAGGATGGATTTTTAACTGTTTTATTCCTGTAATTTAAAAACAATTAGGACATCATATGGCTTTCACAACCTTCACATGTGCCTGAATCCCTCTCTCTCGATACTGAACATTATTAATTAACAAAACTTGAACTTTCATTTAGTAACTGATTATGAATTGCTCAATATACTGATGCTTCTCAAGTTCTGCTTTCAAGTTCCATGCCTGTGCAGCTTGGGAAACCAGTACATGGAATCTTGAGCTTTCCTATTCCATCCTATTTGCCAAGGAAGGCTCAAAACCTGTCTCAGATGAATAACTGTAGTAATAACTGAAATAAACTGAAATGTCTTGTTTTCATCACTTCTTGAATTACTACCACAGAAAATGAGGAGCCTTGGGAAAAAAAACAAACCCAGAGATGTTTGAAGCATCTGTCTGATGCAAAAATCAAAGTTCCTTCGACATTTTAAGTAAAGTGACAGCAATTCAAAAATGGCTATAAATTTTCAGTACCATGCTTTTAAAATCAATAGGATTTAAAATGCATGACTAATTGGGCTGATACAAATTCCCCTTTTGAATTTACATATGTAAATGTTTGCAGAATTATCCAAGTAATTATGCCACCCTTAGCTACATGATATACATCATATACGGTCTGGATAAGATAGAAACATGGATAAATTAGTGATCAATCTTTACAACAAGCTTTTCTTTTCAAGTAATCCTACGACAAGCATGGGTACAAGGAGAAAATCAGAACAAAGCACCACCACTCCTTCCATCTGAGTGTGTCAAAGGCACAAAGTGAATAAATACCATGTTGTATTTTCAGAGCAAGGCAAGACCTGTCAGCTTGTCCTCAGCCTCCACCCTCTGACAGAGCTGACAATGTGTTGCCACCATCAAAGTGCTTTCAGAAGACCCATCATCTTCCTTCTCTCTCGCAGACAGGACTGCAACACTGAAAGCTTTTGTGCCACATAAAACTCCAGGCTGAGGAGACAGACGTGATAGCAGGAGCAGTGCTTGATGCAGAAAGAGCAATAATTGAAATTTTCACCCTTGTTTAAACAGAGAGCTGGGGATGGCTGAGAAGAGAGCAGCAGGAATTCCCTTCCACTTGTCCTGTGGAAGGTTTCAGAGAAAATGCTGCAGGAATATCCACCATAATTCCAACAGCTCTGGGGACCTGCTAACTTGTTTGCACCTGCCTAACTTCCCTGAATTCAGCCTCTGTGACCATGTAGTTTCCAGCTTGCTCCTCAAGGAGCAGGTTTACAGCCCTTTCGGAAACACCTGCGCTGAGGATACTTTTCAATTCATCTTTGTGCTTTCTGTTCAGTATAAGGGAAGGTAGATAATGGAAAAATTACTCCCTTCAGCTTTCTTTAGATATTAGTGCTTTCAGCAGAAATCTACTGAAATTAGTGGGTCTCTTTTCAGTTGTTTTCAACAAACATGGGGCCAGACTTGGAAAAAAGAATATGAAAAAAGCAAGAGTTTTTTTATTAGACCCTATCGTAATCATCTTGGCAGAAGAAATGATCATTTACATGAGAGGACAAATTAATATCTAAATAATAAACTCTCCATGCTCTGGAGTCATCTCTTCACAACTGAGCCCTCTATGCATAATGTAAGACTGCTGAGTTGATGACTTTGAATAATCACAAGTGACCTGAAATAACAGCAAAGTAACACAGAGAACTGAATTTTTACCACTGTTTCCCACAGGGACTAGAATCCATTGTTCTACACTGTAAAATGTTGTTTGTATAGATAATAATTTTATCTTGTCTAACTTTAAAGTTCACATTCATAGGCTTTTTTGATTAATTGAATGGCTCTGACAGCCAGAAGCTTCTTCCCAATATTAGAGAGAAAGTGGTGGGTGCCAATTTATGCTTATTCAAACCAGTAATCTCCTGTGTCTCTGGCTGCTATTATTCCCTTGCCTGTGACCCAGCCACTTAATGAAGTGAAATTAATTTACAGTAATAGGAAATTCTCAGAACTACATGAAAGCACAAGCTTTAATAGGAGAAGAACAAATGAGTATTTCATGCAAGGCTGACCACAAGCATTGTAAAGAAATTTGAAAGGACTTCATACCTTTTTAAATAGGTATGGTATTAGCTGGAACAATATACTGCAGTAAATATGATAAATCAAACGCCTCTTCAAATCAGAAAGCACCAATACAATTTTCTCCTTCTGTCACATAGCAGAATTTTCTCATTTGCATATAAATGTATGACACACATATTTTATAAACGTAAAAGCAAGATCTTATCATCCTTCAAATCCCATTTAACTCTTCTATCATAATACGATGACAAACTCCCAACAGCAAAGCAGTAAGGAAGGTTGACATTTATTTTGCTTACTTGTCCTTTACAAATGTATGTAAGGGTGTGCATTAGCACTGAAATAAAGTTTCAGTTTATCTTAAATGGCAAAATAAAAGTCCCATTTTTGTCCAAAAATAATGTTTACCTACAAAATTCTACAAAAGTGTGAAATTGTAACTCAAATCTCTCACATTCTTTTATTTACTTTCATGTAGGAAAGTATCACTTTTCTCAATTTTGCTTTAACATTCTTTCCCCACCTCTGCCCTGAGAAAACAAGAGTATGTGGAAGCAGGGAGGAAGAGGTGAGCAAGAGGCACAGCAGCTGGCTCTGTGGTTTTTTCCCTCAAAATAAATCTCTTTATTTGAGGCATTAAACATTTCGGATCATTTGCTAACTAGCTCTAATATTTGTTTTGTTATCCCTCATATACTCTGTATTCTTATACTAATTTGTTAAGCCTTCTTAGGTCCCCTGCAGGAAAGAATGGTTTTCAATGCAGCAGTTAACAGAGTGATCCTTCAGTGTGGCTGGGGGCTGTGGGACAAAAGCCACCACTGGAGTGTTCATGTATTCACATGCTCTCATTGCACACATATGCTGAGGATGCTCCAGCAGCACATTGAGAACATCCTTTGACATTTCTCATCATCCTCTTCCCCAACCTGATTCAGACCATCTGATTTCTGGTGTGTTGTCACAAGCCCCACATCCTCCCCTTTCTGTTATGCTTTTCCCTTGTGCCAAAGCTAGGGAGAACAGGACAAATCTTTTCCCTTCAAAAAACCTAAGGTGGCAACGAGAGGCTGCGGCAACATTTCTGCTTCAAGTGGCGGCTTTTCTATCTCGCCTTAAATTTCAGATTATCTCCAGCTGAAATACACCTATCATTGCACAAGTCTTGGCTTTACAATTAGCAAGACTGGAAAACAACCTGTTTACCACTGTTAGCAAAAATGCCAATTGCCAACCCTCTTTTTTCCCCAAGAGACTGTGAATTCATAGAGATATCTCATGGAAACCAGGCTTACTTCCTAGCAGACCTGGAGGTCTTTGTGCAAGGTGTGGGCTGCTACCCAAGGTGTTATCAGCAGAGGTAACAGGCCCAAGCTTTCTTCTCCTTATGAGCGTATTTCTCCTTATGAACCCACTTCTGTTAAAGGAGGGATCCAACCTACATTGGTAAGTGGAAGGGCAATTGTCCAACTTGACAAACACAGTGCAAACTCCAGCCTCTTTCAGGTCCTTCAGCAAACTGACTCTGATTGACAGGCAGCCACAGAGAGATACGTGAAGAAAAGGCTTTACAAGATAGAAAATTGTTCATATCTAATGATAATTCAAAGATTTCTCTTTCTCCCCCTATTCATTTACTTGTTCAAATACACTGAAAAGCTCCTCCATCTCCTTGATATTACAAATTCATCCTCTTAAAAACTGCTTTTCAAAACAGCTATTTAATTTCTTTTCTGGCAGTGCATCTAAATCTTCTGTAACCCAAACATAGTGTACACGCATTACCTCAGTAAAGCTGAATGGGATGTGTTAGTCTGGCAGTGTGTTCAAAGCAATCTTTCCTCGAGAATCTTAATAGATAAAAATGAAGAATCTTCAACTGCTAGATGATGGAAGCTCAGAAAATATATGCAATGAAAAATATTTCAGTACTATGAATAAATAAAAAAAGACAAAACAGAATCTTAAAGGAGTTAGCTGATGGGAAGCTTACACCAGTAATTTCAGCTTTTAAAAAATTTCAAAAAGCCCAGAAATACCCAAAGTATTAACAGTTCTAAGATATACAAATACAAAACAATAAAGGGGTGTAGAGAATTGTATACCATGGGTCAATCCTGATGTTCATGTGAAAAACGATGTTCACATAATTTTTATAGAATTTAAAAGTTTAATTAAAAAGCCAATTAGGAGAAAAAAATAAAGTAAAGTATACAGATACGGCTGGGTGTCTCTGCATTCAGCCAAGAGAACACACCTTACTAACAAAGGATTGTCCCTTAAAAACAGAATCCTACTACATATCCATAAATTCTCATACATATTCATACATTCTTCTTAGGATCTTTGGTGTTCTTCTGTTTAGTTTTCTCTTGCCCCCTTCCCAATAGATCAATCTTCTTGGCACCATTGAGATTTACATTCTCTGATATCAGAAATGCAATAAATTCCTCCCCCCAGAGTTCTGGTCACTGCTGTCTTCATCTGGATAAGAGAGTTTACAAAAGAAAAAAAAGGGGTCTCCAGCTATCTTTTTCAGTCTTTGGGTTATACAGACAAAAGCAGTTTTTTTTTTAATGCTATGTCATAGCTTAACATATATGTGTTATACCACTATTTTTAACAGAAATAAAGGAAACTATGTTAATACAACAAAATTTCCCATTCTTATACACATAACATTCATTTTAATATTTGCGAACAGCCAACAATATAATATGTAACTATACGAATGTCACGTAACAAAAAAATTTATCTATAACTGGTAAGACAATAATTAGATATTTAAGAGTATCTATATAGAGGCACTTTTTTCCTTTAACACAGTTACTGGTAAGATTCAGAAAATTAAATTACTGATCCAAGTTCTTCAACTATATACAGTATTTAGGCTTTTAAGAGAGATTTTATATTTGGGAGAACAAACAGTGGAATGATTAGTGACTGATTAACTCTCCTTGTGCTAGTTCTGATTAAAAAATACAGAATAATTTAGACACCCTGCAATAACCACAAAGGCTAGCTTATATTTTTGCCACCCTTTAGCGTTATATGTTGTGAAGTTATATAAAGTACTGAGGCAAACTCAGAGAGAGTTAGAAATGCTTTAATCCAGACATCTCTGACCACCTGCCTGTCCAGCATAAAGGTGTTACTGGATTCACAGCAGCTCCAGGAAATATTTAAAGCAGCATTTACAAAGGTACTTCTTGCCACTTGTACTTAGAAAAAAACATGTGATTGTTCACAAAACAATCCATATTTCTGATACATGAAGACTACAGGTTACAGGGAGGAAATTCAGTTAAATTATTATACTTTAGATAAAAAGTAAATTTGCACATTCATTAATGTGACTAAAAATACTAATTGCAAACTGAAGCTCCATTCCAAAGCACAGTGTATTCATCAGGGAAAAAAATAAATATAAACTGGTAGTCTTCAATTTACTTTCTATATTCAGTGTATCAGAAAGCATCTAGCTCTTCTACAAAAAAATACAGGAAAAAAAACACATGACTGTAGAGGCAGTAGATTGGAATATTTTTACTGTAAATGTTTATCTATTTAAGCAAAATATAACCATGTAAAAATAAGCAATTGTCCTGAGATTAATACACATTATTTTAAATCTCTTGACCTTCACAGATTTGCAACCTTGAACATGTGATTCAATATCCAAATACTTTGCTGGCCAGAGCAAAAGAGCATAGAAATGCTTACTTAGATCATAAGGTGCTGTGTGAATAAAATTTATTTTTCCTAAGGGCTCGGAACCTATAAATGCAAAATCTCGAAAAGCACACAAGACATAGGTGCATGCTACAAAGTTCTCATTTCAAATATAAATATAGAAATCGCAAATTCAACATTTTAAAAAAAATCTTCAGCTCTAGTAGCTGAAGCAGTCTGGAAATTTGTATGTGTAGAAGATAAAAATATCTAACTACTGTTTTGATTTGCCTCATAAATTCCCCATATAATTGTATCTCAGCATCTGAAGGTTGATCAGAAGAATCATGAGACACAGAAGACTGGAAAGCCTTGGAAAAGCCAAGGTCTTTTCTGAGCAGCATGCCAAAGACAAGACTGGACTGAAGAGAATCCCAAATCATGAAAATACGTGAAACTCAACTGACTGTGGACACAGCTCCTCTACAGGCAGTTGCACATGATTTCTACTGGGTAAAGTGTAATGTGTTTAAAAAACAATCTGTAATTTTGGGGGGTTAATGGTTTAAACCTTCCTGCAAAATTCAGGCACTGCCTAAATACCAGTGAGGCTGGACCTTACTAACACCCAGAGCCTGTGACTTAGCTGTACAGAGGAATGTTAACTCAGATGCTGCACAAGGAAAGCAAGGGTCAGGGTGTGAGCCTCTAAGCAGCAAATGTAGGGAAGGTCTGCCCCAAAGTCTACTGCCTTGGACACACACAGGCTGGGCTGGGTTAGTACATTTCAATAAAATATCTTGCTTTTAACAAGTGACTAATTCAACCCATGACATGTGCAACAATTAGTAACAACAGGCAAAAAAACCTATTAAGGGATGGAATTATTGTTTCTTTACCCTCTCTCCCTCACTCCTCCCTCTCAGAATTTATCCAGCTGCTATAGAATGGTTAAGGTTGGAAAAAGCCTTCAAAATCATCAAGTCCAAGTAATTACTTTTTAAAAGGGCTAAATAATGGAGCAGATTTTTGGAATGAGCAATTCTCGTGAGCTTCTTCATCTACAAAGTTTGTATTCAGACATGAATTTGCAGTCTCTTTTTCAGTGGGGTTTAGGTGTTTTCTGTTCTGGGTATTCCAATAGCAGCTCCCTCGAGAACATTAATCTAAAGCTATGTATGTGCTAAGAGATCACCAGAAGAATGCGTAATAAAGGATCTTTCAAAAAACCACCGCATTCAATATATGTATACTCAAATCTAGAGCTAGGATATTAATCTCATGAAAGTGTTGTTCATAAGGATTACTGAAAAAAAAAAGGCTACAGAGAAATATCAAGAACACCTGAAAAATTGTCTGGAAGTGGACTTTTACGTATTTGAACACAATCTGAACAAGTCTTTCTTTGCCAAAAGGAATGCACAAATTCCCTGAGAATTTACTCATGGCAGGAAATGAAAACAGACCTTTTGTGTTCCCCTGCAGACTTGGCAGCAGACTCACAGCCAATTCACACTTGAATGACTCCAGAGCTGATGCAAAGCTCGCAGTCCCTCCAGCGCTTCCAATGTGCTCTAAAGAAAAGCTGAGTATCCCATAATTAAGTAATACACAAGGGTAATGTCTGATATCTAAAAGTGAAGGATGGGCAGGACCTGTTGATACAGGATATAATGGCAGAAGTTATTAGGATCACTAACAGCTTAATTTTGGAAAAAAATGTTAAAAAAAAAAAACAAAAAAACAACCTGCAAGATTTTTTTTGTTTGGATGAATCATCTGGAAGTGGAAAAAAAATGCATGACATTTTATTGGATAAAGTAACCACTCAGACCTGTTGGTCTACAGCTTTTGAATAGCTCTATGAATGCTGAGACGGTTGAGATTTACCACCTGTGTGCTTCCTACTTTGAAACTGATGCATTGCAATTGTTAGACCATGGAAAATTTAGAGCTTGATTACTCAGAAATGTAAATGAATATAGAAATTCTATATATGTATTATTGATTTTTAAATAGAAATATTCCTCTAAATGTGAGTCCTTGCCTTTCTCCAAATCTCTGTATTTATCATTAACTAAAAAATCATCTTTATGACTTCAATATTTTAACAAAACATGACTTCATTCCACTTGTGAACAGAAAAACAGCATTGACCTCTTCACATCTGACTGATCAGAATCAGTCCTGGTCAATACTGATCACTGAGCATGTGTCTAGTAATATCAAGATCTCTGCTGGCCGAAGTTATATCAGATCAGTTGCTGTGAATAAGTATCTACATTTAGCATATTTTTGAATCATACAAGGAGAAACTAAGTAGAGTCTGGCTATGATGGTTTCTTGATAGGACCTGTAGATTATCTTCCACACAAAAAGGAAATTCATTCAATAATAATCTTTGTGCAATATTTCCTGTGACCCCCTAGCACTGTATGTCAGTGCTCTGGTACTTGGGATATTTACAACACAAATAGAGCTGGAGTAAGCTCACTGATTCCAAAAGGCACATGGTATATTTAAAATTACTCAAACACTATCCCAGTTATTCCACTCTATTCAGTTGCTGCTGAGGCTGTAAAAGACAATGTCCAAAACTGAGTAATCTGGTTCCACTGGCATGGCTGAGCACCCTCTCCTACTAATGCCATCATACTTGGGAATACCAACCTTGACTGCTGTTGGCAAAGGATTTTGAGAAACAAGCTGAAGTCTTTGAGACAGGACAGACATTTCTGCTATTGGGTAGCACAACTCCCAGACTCCTGAGCTGTCCCTTTATCAGATAATGCCACCAGTTCCCTTCTAGACTGCATATACAGAGCCTTGTGGGCATCCTGGAATGGTTCCACCCTTCCACAGTGCATTGTGGAAATTCAAAGTTCTAGTTAATTCCCACTAACAGTGGAGCCAAGGACACAGGCAAAGACAGGAAGATGGAGTGTTTTTCCAAGGTCAGAGATAGTCAGTGTTGGATGTATGAAGAATGATAGTTATATCTACTAATGGAGTGGTTTACGTTTTTCTGCCATCTCTTTTCCATTTGTTTAGTTTTGCTTTGTTTTTTTATGTTATTTCCTTTTCTTTATGGTTTCACTAGTCCATCCAAAAGGCCCTAAAAGTAATTACATTAAAGTGCCAATTTCTGACCCATAAACATTGGTTTAAAAGAAAACAAATGACATTCAGTTTGAATGACACTGTAAATGCCTTTTGGTCTTAACTGCCCAGCTCTTTAGTTCACAGGAAAATAATGTCCTTTCACTTGAAGAGAAAGGGGGAAGTTTTCAAAAGACTGCTCAGGAAAATATCACTAATGACTCATAATATTAAACCCCTTTTAAAGCCAAGGATATTTCCTTGATGCGCAATTAGGTTTCTTCTATGTTTCATTCAGTCCTATTTAGAGTCTAAGATACTATGACTCCAATACTTGGCTTTTTGCAAGCAATTTTCATGAAATGATCATTACTGTAAGCCTGAATATCCCATCTCACTAGGTGTCCAAGCCCCAGTCCTTTACATAGATTTGTACAGCACCCAGCACCACCTAAAGACTTTTCATGTAGGTAAGAAAGCTAAATGGAGCAATGAGCAACTTTTTATTTCCAGCAACAACTTTTCCCAGCATTAGAAATGTTAGTCTTTCCTTCTTGTGCACTTCTAAGAGAGTTCCCTCAGCTGACTCCAGGCATGTAGGATTAGGTTCCTCACCCAAGCAGCTCACTAAGTCAGTAGCTCCAGAGTGACTAACCCAATTAAAGACAAGCCTAATGAATCACCCTTTGAAGGTGTCTCTCTACTGAGAAGATTACAGAAGAAACCTCACTGAGAAGTTTAGAGAAGACCAGACTACTTTACATTTCCCTAGTTTCATTTTTTTATCTCCATCTCCAACGAAGACTGTCAAGTCAGCACAGCAGGACCAGTAGAAGCAGTAAGTATAGTTCTCCCAGTCTTTTCCATTATGGCTCTTCTCTTTTTCCACTTGTAATGACAGGACCTCTGGCTCTGCATTGTAGCCCTAAGGTGCAGACCCAGTGATGGCCAAGGGAGCAGTGCTAACAGAAGGCAAGAAAAAAACAACCACCAGAGACTTCTAGAGGGACTTGTAATGCAGGGGCCAAAAGGGTCTCTCAAAATGAGCACAGAATGTGAAGACCATCTAGAACAGACATTTGCATATTTATGCAATGCACAGTAGAAAAATCTGTGAGCAGTCTTCAAATACTGAGTTGCTTGTTGAAGATACAATAAAAAAAAAAGAAAAAAAGTAAACTGAAGGAGAAAAGCTGTCATTTTGTAATTTCACAAAGTGGACAGCTTTTCATTAAACAATGTTTTCATGGGTGTGAATCACACTATTAAGGAACAACTGTGGTATGAGTCATACAACGGAAATCTCACTGTAACACATTTCTTGTGACCGCCTGCACTACAAAGGATACAGAAGAAATGTATTCCTGCCTGAACCACACCAGAACTGCCAGCCATGCCCTTGATCCAGAAATTAATCATGATTAATTCTGAGTTACTCTCAGTCCTGTTTCTGAAGATACCTCTTTGTTTGTTTTCAGCTAAATGCACACTTTGGTACTTTCCTGAACAAGAATCTGCTTTTTAACTGAAATTCCTGGGTTTACATTTCTTGTGTTAGTACAGCAGAAAATGCAAGAATGCATATAATATGAAAACCTGAATCATAAACATTTAAAACCATAAACTCCATATTAAATACTGATTTAAATTTGAAAGTGCAATATTGTATAATTCAAAGGCCGTATATTTGCTAACTTAAAATGCATCCACTTAAGAATGTAACATTAAATAGGTATTAAAAATGCAACAGTCTAGTGGAAAAAAAAATAATCATATTGTTGTAAATTATGCAAAATATATACTAATCCAAAATAAGGAACAAAAGTTTTAGACTTAAAAGGTTTAAACTAAGGAGCCTTAAAAAAAGCTTCAACATCAGAATTCCACTTAAAAGGGCAACACAACAAGAGTTATGAAGAAAGCTGTGAAACTTTATTTCTTTTTGTGTTCCTTAAGACATGTCCCTCCCTTCCATTTTGTAGCCTTTCTGCAGCTTCTCTCCTTAGCTTGACCATCTCTGTAAAGGCAGAAGGATTTCCAAACAGACGCCTCCACAAAACCATACTTGGATTAGAGTGCTATATTTTTAATTCTATTACAGAACAAATAAAAATGAATCATATACATAGATAATGGTGCTATTAAAGTTTAAAGTCTACCAGGTAATACAATACCATGTAAGCCTCAAAAGAAAATATCATCTTGCAAAACTGGATTTGAGATGCTCTATGACAGCACAATTTCTCTAATACCATTAACAGCTTGTGCAGTTTCTCTCCCTCCCAGCAAGAAAACAAATATTTGAGGATTTCATAACATCCATGCTAAAATTTTGAGAGCAACACGGACCATGTGACATATCTTTAATACAACAGTTTTCTCATGTAATAGTTCCACAAAATAATTGGATAATACACCAATTAAATATACTGATGTTTCCATTCCAGGAGACTGTTAGCGTAGAAATTTTAATGAGTAATGAATCACTCATATGAAAACTCCTTTGTTTTTTTTTTGTTTTTTTTTTTTTTATTTGTGTTCAAAACCCTTTATTTTAAGAGTAATTGCAAAAGAAAGAAAAGCACCTCCACTTATCCTTAGTATAATTTAACCGTAGGATTACTTCATAGTAATTAAAGATCACTTTTCAGAAAAGCAATTGCTGAGGAAGACAGAGAGGGGGTTGTTATATATATGATTAGGGACATCAAATATTTTACTTACGTGACACTTGAAAATGCTTTGTTCTTTCACAAAAAATACACTTTTTCATGAGTGATGCAAAATCTGTTTTTTATACAGGTTATAGATGAACAGATATGCCTTATCTGCAAGGAAAGTTATATGCTGCTATAATTTCTATGTTTTAATACCTTTGCTTAGAGCTCAGTTAATAATGGTGGGGGTTTTGTCTAGTTTCCTGGCAGGCAATTTTAAAATACATAAAATAGTTTCAACTTAATTGAAACACAGTATTTTCTTTAAAAAAGTTTTTCTGAAAAAACTTTTTAAAAATAAGGAGAAATTAAATTTTAGGTCAACTGACAAAAGTCATTCAAATGAAGAGATTTGTTTGTGTCCTAAAATGTTTCTGCTTTTCTCTTTTTGACAAAATGTTCTTTCAAAATGAGAGAGAAGTCAAAACACTGCAGTTAAAAAACATCAAAGCATTCTCTTTTATCTGAAATACTCTTTTATTCTGAAATGACCAATAATGCCTGTATTTTAAGCAGAGGGATTGACTGTAAAATAGTTGGAGGTGGTGCTTCAGTACAGTTCTTACTTTGACTTAGCTACAAAAAATACATAAATTCAAATAACAATACAAGTCCGCCAAGCAGCTTACAACAGGGCTTTGGAAAGTGAAATAAATCCCTTCTATTCCTTTCCCATCCCTATTTGCACTGAGCTTAGCCATAGCATAATACTGGCATTTGTACTGCATTAGACAAGAGGGGAAGACATCAGAGAATCATGGAATATCCTGAGTTAGAAGGGACCCACAGGAATCATCTAAGCCCAAGCCCTGGCCCTGCAGAGGACCACCCCAAGAGTCACACCATGTGCCCAAGGACATTGTCCAAACGCTTCTTGAACTCAGCCAGCCTTGTTGCTGTGACCACTGCCCTGGGAGCCTGTTCCACTGCCCAGCCACCTCTGGGGGAAGAACCTTTTCCTGATATCCAACCTCAACCTGCCCTGGCACAGCTTCAGGCCATTCCCTCGGCTCCTGTCAGTGTCACCCCAGAGCAGAGATCAGTGCCTGTCCCTCCTCTTCCCCTCAGGAGAAAGCTGTACCTGCAGTGAGGTGTCCCCTCAGCCTCCTCTTCCCCAGGCTGAACAGACCAAGTGCCCTCAGCTGCTCCTCACACGGCTTCCCCTCAGGGCCCTTCTCCATCCTCATGGCCTCCTCTGGACACTCTCTAACAGCTTTGCATCTTTCTTATGTTGTTGTGCCCAAAACAGCCCCCAGCACTGGGGTGAGGCTGCCCCAGTGCAGAGCAGAGCAGGACAGTCCCTCCCTTGACCAGCTGGAGATGCTGTGCCTGATTCCCCCAGGACACCGTTTTCCCTCCTGCCCACCAGTATCCATTAGGCACTGTGAGAAAAGCTTTTCAAAAATACCGTGTACTGAGTTTCATCCATTGATTAACTCATGTAATGACAAATCAACAGACATCCTATATAACAAACTTTTGGACTTGATATAAATTCCACATCGTATCAATATTAATCCAAAAGGCTGAAAAATAAAAGTTTGGTAACTGAAGACGATAAGATGATAAGACTGGGCCAGGCCACAGCATTTTAAAGAGTGGTAGTAAACCTCCATAGACAACTTGCAATGGGTCAGTACTTCCCCCTGTGGCCTTGTTCTTCTTGCAATGGTATTCCAGTCATTCATTTTGGCACACATTACTATTAATTGTCTTTTATTTATGAAAAAAATAAAAAATATTTTACTAAAGGCTTCAAAAGAGCTAAGCCAAAATTTAGCTTTCTTAAATGTCCTCTTTTTCATTTTCTCATTGTCACTTGTGTATTTCTTTATTTAGCACCTCCTTCCAGATTTGAATTTTCAGTGCTGATACCTCATTAGGCTGTAAGGACTTCAAGGAGAAAAAAAAATTGCATGATAAAAAATTATAGTTTTTTGACCCCTATTTTTGACTGAAGATAGCAACAACATAACATCAATGATTCTGGAGAGAGGAAAGAACAGGTTTCACCACTGTTGGCTCTGTAGAAAAAGCGAATGTTTCTTTTGGGGAAAAGCTCACCAGAATTTCCTCTGTATTACTGTGTAGATCATTACTCCTATACAACTCCTAAATGAAAGTATAATATTATGCACAGTTTTTAAACTCTCATCAGGTATTTTCACCTGCTGGGTTTCAATTAAGAAGCCTCAAGTAACTGTTGATAGGAAAAGTAAGTTCTTGCTCTTGACAGTTTTACCTTATATTTTGTTAATGCTCATGCTTTAATAATTTCCAGGGATAAAATGTCACCATCCAATACCACTTCATAAACTGAGAACTTCAAGAAGCCTCACACTACAAAAAATGACCAGACCTCTTAATTTGTTTCTTCAAATGAGGCTTTAAACTGCTGTGAAACATTTCCTTCCCAAGGGCTAGCAAAAATTCTGCCTCAAGCATGTAGGAAATGAAACCAAACCTTTCAAAATTTTAAATCTTCTAAAGAGAAAATGTCACATTTTGCCTAGCAATAAACAAAATCCCTTGTCTGTTGGTGACAGAAGGAAAAAATTTGCTGTATATATTAGCATATACAGATTTAGAATTAATATTTAGCACTTTTATTGCACCTGAAATGTGAAACTCCAAAAAATTTACACAGCTTCATGACTGCAGTCGAAGCTATGACATTTTAATGTACGTTACAAAAAGTATTTACTTTGATATCATCTTTTCCTTCCTGTGATGGATTAGTGGCTTCATTCCAACAACAGGGGAAACTCAAACATTATCAACATTGGAAATTTTCCTTTCCTGCCAAGGCTTTGCTAATTCCAGAACAGGCAGAGACACATTTTGTGTCTGTGGACTAAAAGCATCCATGTTACAAAAAAACAATGATTTGTATTAGGAGGTTCTGGATGTATTTCAGATTTCTTTGTTCAAAGATATGACAACCAAAACAAAAGCTGGGGAAAGTAAGATAAAGCAAGTGGAATAAGAAGCATGAGGATACAACAAAAGAGAAAGGCAAAGATGCTTTTTCACTTCATTGGGTCTTAGGATGTTCCCACACTTATAAAAATCAGGTATATTTAAAAAGCATAACTGGTCCTATAAAGGTCACGTTGGGAACCAGCAGAGATAGAAGAGGTGCCCTTTAGCTTTAAGCTGAGCTTTCCTACCCATGCTGGAAGTTCAAATTTACTGTTTTTACTACTGAATGGTCTATATTAGTACTCAAGATATTTAGCAAATTCTTGCAAGCAAAGATTCCTACTGATATATAACCACCAGCAAAATTTTACTACCCATATTTCCCACCAAATGTTCAAAAAGTTATATTTATCTGAAATTATCCTTCATGTTATCATTTAGTTGAATGATAGATAGGCCTTAATGCTTTACTACTTTACTGCAGCAAATATGAAATAAGTGAAGGGATTTGACATTATTCGTTGAGTAATTTTTAAGAGGGCTTTTATTGTGCATCACATGCATGAAATTGCATAGGATTGAATTTCTAGTTTCTTTCTGCTTAATCACGGGATCAAAAAATGACAATTTTTTTTTTTACTGTAAATCAATAAATAAAATATTTCTGTTTGCAAAATACATATTCCAAACAATACTTCGAAATCACAAGGAATTATGATCTATGAAATCAAATCTATGAATGATATGTACAAATGAATAATAATTTTAGTTATGAGAGGGCTACTGAAAGGTTAAAATAATAAAGAGAAGCTACAGATGTTGGGAGCAAAGCTTTTGTTGGGAGTACATTGTATTCCTACCCCATATAGACTTAATTAACTTCCTTGGTGCTGTGCATATCCTAGAGCCTTGATTAAATTACTTTATTATCTCATATGAAAATTTAATTTCAACTTTCCCCTCCCTCCTTTCTGATGTTTGTAAAAATATTATTTTGCTAAAAAAATGTAACAACTAATTTTTAATAAGAGGCTTGATCTAGCAAATGTTAAAGCAACTTTGATTGTTTTTCCAGCACGACATTCTTAAAAAAAAAAAGACCCTGACAAAGATTTCAAGCTTTAATTTGATGACAGAGTTCAATGAAAAAGTTAGCATTAGAATATTGCCCTACATCTCTGGTGCTGCACACACTGCTGTTAATCCCTAGAATATTGCTCTTGAAAGTTTTTTTATGCCTTGAGATGTTTTGTTGAGAACCTCAGTGTAAGTGCCCAGTGCATTATTTGGAAAGGTGTGTGATGAACTCGGCAATCGTGCAAACACAGACACACAGCTGCAAGCCAGGGAGCCCCCTGGCCCCAGCACACAAATACCCAGAGAGTTTGTCCCAAGCAGAGGCTCCATTCAGATCTCCAAGGCCTTCTTTGTGATAAGGACAGACAGACACTCAGTTTGTCTGGTTTACCCCAAACACTGTGCCAAATACTTATGTGAGCTCTCAGTAGCCAGAAGCCAATCAATGCTCTGGTAAGAAAACAGCTTAGGTACCAGAATTTGCATCATGCCACTTTTTTACCTCCAGCCATCCAAATGTTTGTCCAGTCACAGTCCAAATTAGGCAAGGCTTTGGGAACAAAGGCAGGCACTATTACATGGGTGGGGTCATTTCCCTGCACCACTGTTCTCATTGGATGTAATTCAACTACACAGTGAGGGCATGATTGCACTGATCACAAAAGTCACAACTACCAACTCCCACAAGAACAAAACAAATAACAAAAATTAAGGATATACATTCATATTAAATCTGGAGAGATTAAAGCACTGCATTATCAGTAGGGACAAAGCTTCTGATGAAGAGGCATTTCCTGTTCTGTCAGAGGAGTTTTCATTTCTTGCTCATCAGTGTGAAATACTACTAGACACCTCCAAATAAAAAGACAGATCATCTTCTGAGTTCACCCTAACAGGTACAGTTCACAGTAAGACAATTCTGATTTCTGAAAACAGAAAAAAAAAATAAATAAATTAAAACCAACCTTTTTTTGAAAGGAGATTATTTAGTCTGTACATCACCTATATGGGTACCTGTAGTCTGGGATATTTCTCGTTACACCTTCCTGGACTGCAAGGGGAACGAGGCAACAACAAACTGTATGTCTGAGAACACATGCATGTCTGAGAACATATGTTTTCACTTGACTCTCAGGAACAATATTTGAAATGGAGAAATCCACACTGTCAGGAGCAGCATCATGCAAAAAAACTGGTGAAAATGATGTCAGAGAATAAAAACCAACACCAGTACCACCTATTAATTCTTTGTCTACCCCAACCACACTAATTTGAGATTCTTTTATGATTAAACAACTCAGAGTAATATCAGAGTAGCAAGACGAGTCGAGATTGAGCATCATCATGTTACAAACACAATGAACAGAAATGTAGCAAAAAGCATAGTTAGAAAACACAGAGAGAAAAAAATTAGCAAGGCAGGGATCCAGCAGTTTTAGGAGTAAAATGAAGAAGCTAGCTCCTGCTAGAGTGGAAATCATTCTTCAACACTATTTGCTAATATTGCAGCCACAGATAAAAAGAGATTATTAAAAAGCTGCCTGGCTGATGCCTCTGCCAGCACAGCATCTGAAACTTGGACAAACCTGTCAGCTGTACCACATCCTCACAGCTACCACAGAAAAACACCCTGATATGGTTAGAACACATTCAGGAAAGAAAATGGCTACAAATAGGATGCAAATATGTCTGTGATAAATAGAAATATAGTGGATTTTATTGTACAGAGGGTGTAGACTGCTTTTTTCTTTTTTTTTATTGAGTTTATTGAAGTGAAATAGGACAGTCATTCACTCAAATGCTGCAAGTCTATTCTAGTGAAGAGCACAATCTTATAAATGATTATAAGTATTTTTGCAGAGGAAATGTTAAATAACATCTACTGTACTTTGGAGACTTGTGACTCATACTCCACCTCCAACAATCCTTGGTTTCTGTTATAATTAGGAAATACTATTTGTTTTCATGGTAGTGCCTAGAGACCCTATTCCCTGGCACAAGGCACCACAGGAATATGTAGGTGACCTTTTTAGTGTAAGCTCACCAAAAGTACTCTAAATTTAGAAACAGCAATATTTCTGTCTACCATTTCACAGAGGGAACAGAAGTAGCACAAGAGTCTCTGCACATATTAATGACTTTATAAACATCCTCAGTGCTGAGGATGCTGAGCACTTCAGTGCAGGAAGACCTCTACAGCATATGGCAGTCTGTAAAAATCCTGGTTTTAGTGACCACAAGCCTCTTTGTGCTGGGAACAAATGCTGGTCTGGGATTGAAAAGGCAGCCTGAATCCATAAACTACAGCTGTGCTCTACATGATTCATTTCGCCCGAGTCATTTGCTGTCTCTGTCCCCTGCTTCCCCACTGAAGAGGCAGGAAAGGAACTTTAGGACATTAAGAGTAATTTGGATCTCTGAGGGGAGGTGGGGTTGTGAGGCATGTGTGCACAGAATTATCTTAATGGGCAGATGATTTGAGCAGGGAACACAGAATTCTTTAGCAGTTCTCCATTTCATGCTGTTTGCTTCTAGGCCTCTTCTCCTGTTTTAAAGGGATAAATAACAGTTTCTCTGTGCTGTTTAAGCAACTTTGATTCTTGCAAAATATCAGCCCAGGACAGCTTCAGAGCAATGGGAAGCAAGATGTCACAAGGCAGCTGACAGTCTCCCACGAGCAACAGAGGGGATGGCAGTGGCTCAGGGCGATGGGAGAGCCATGGCAACAAGCGATCCTGGCTGGAACACTGAGCCCCTTGTAAGTGCCAGCCTTAATTACAACACACACAACACTTCAAAGAGTAAAATCTCTGACCTTAGCATTTGTTTATATCTCCTGCTTTAGAGTTCTCTGGGAAAAACTTCCAAACACTTTTGTATTCTTACAAGTGGGATTTACAAAGGGAGAAATGAGAAAGGGAAAAATAGACTACCATAATAAATATAATTCAGAAAAACCCAACCAACAAAAACCCAAACTATAAAACCTGGAGAACAACACTCGGGCTCAGTAAGATATTGCTGATTTCTAACAAGGTTTTGTTTAAGTGAACAAAAGCAGCATATCCCCATCACTACTACTATCTTTTATAACTCTATATTATGCCCAAAGCCTAGGCAGGCACTCATGTTACATAAATTTTATACAATTTTTCTCTCAACTCCTGACAACAATGAGTTTTCTAAAAAAAACATATAAAGGCTTCCTGAGACTTTGCATAAACAGTTCTTATTCACTGGTTTCACAGCCATTACAGAAAAATGTGGTTTTAGGTCAACCAAAAGATGTCTGCCCATCAGCCATAACTTAGTTAGCATTAAACTGGAGTAAAAATATCCTCACACTGGTAGCCCAGTATAAAAAAACACATGGCAGATAGAATTTAAATTTTCTTGTGGACAATGCTAAAATACAAAGATGCAAATCACAAAGTGACATAAAAAGTTCACACATTTTCACATGTTCATTAGCCAGAGAATTTCCTTTTTTCCATTTTTTTGACTCCTAAAGAGTCAAAATACAATGATGACTTGCAACCTGAGAAGCAATGGGAGGTATAAATATGCTCAGAGCTCATATCCATTTTAATAAAAATAATTTTCTGTAGAATTGCATACTGAACAAATAAAGATAAGAATTAATGGGTTCTTTCTAATATTGCAAGAACTATTTTCTGAACATTCTGTTTTCTCATAAAGTGTGTTAATAAAAGAGAACAAAAACTCCATGTTGTGAACACTCCTGAAGGGAAGTGAAAATTTTTTAGATGTGAGGGTACAATATTTCACCTATGCAGATAATTTACAAATCTCTTGGACATATATTTAGGTTTATTTTAAATGGAACTCTTTCTCCATAAGATTTCATCTTCTCTTCCTACTTATCCCCTTGACATTTGTGCTCTTACTATAATGAGATTTAGTAGCACAAGTGGGTTAAATTCTTATGAAATAAAATCCCATTTTATGGAAATTTTCCTGGTAATTAGAGCAAGAACAAGGAGAAATACAGAAAATGCATTGTTTGTGGAATGCAAAGAAAATGTGTCTGCCAGGAACATTACACAATCTCAACAGCTCTAATGTAATTCAGAGACTGAAGAATTGAGGGAAACAAGAGAATAAACAAGCCATAAATTCTCACAGCCTAATGCAAAAATAATAATGAAAAAGTAAATTTGATTCTTTGATTTCAACTGAATTTAAAAGAATGGTGACATTTAAAAGTCACGCTGCAAAGAAATAAATGCAATTCTATGAACTACTGTTAGTTTAACTTGTATCTTGTTGTATCTGGCAAAGAAAATGAATCATATTAGGCATGTTTATGTTCTGTTTGGTTTTCTCTAATGCTGTGCAGGATGGCAAAAAATCAGGGATATTGATTTGTTTTAAAACAGACTGTTCAATTTAAAATTAAAAAAAAAAAAAAAAAAAAGAGCACAAAAGATTCTATTCATTGTGGGGATTTTTTTCCAAAAGTTTGAGCTATCCAAAGCATACACTGTCAGCCACATGTTGACACATTATTAGCTATTATGACTGTCTCCAGTTTTATTAGGAAAGAAGTACATCCTGCATTTACAGAAAAAGCACTGCCTGCAGAATAACACCACATTGAGTGAAAAGAAGCCTGCTTATTCCACAGCACTGCAATGGTGGCAGGTCAGACCCGACCTCAGTGTCATTAAAAATAATACCTTCAAACAACTGCCAGCATGCTTGGCTGAATATTTTGTGTAAATGTTGCATTTGTGTAAATGTTGCATTACAAATGTTTTTGTAATCAAAATCTCTGGACTTTGTCAATTTTGTGCTACACAGACTTAAATACTGAACAACCAACTGTCTCTGCAGTGCCATCACCATCCATGGCACAAATTAGGAGTGAAAAAGTCAACTGATGAAAGATTAGATGCGATGCATTCAGAACAAAACTGTCTTAGGTAAAGCAATATAACTTTTTTTTTTTTTTTTAGGTAAATGGCTATGTTTAGGTACAAGGCTAAAAGAGGAACCATGCCAGAATGATGGACTTGAGCAATATATTTTAGTCAAAGGAAAATATTGATACTTCTCCAAGGAAAACAAACCAAAAAGATCTAGATAAACAGCCAAACTTCAATATGTTTATTAAGTCCAACTTTTACATCAGCTTAAGTCCATTGTCATAAATTTACTGTTTATTTATTGTATGCTGAGAGGGGAATAATTTCTCCAGTATCAAACTTCAGGGCAAAATAGCTGTAATGTCTGTCTTATCAGTCCAGACACATATTAGAGAGATTCACTACCCCAGTACATATGGGAAAAAAACCCCACACTAAAATCTCTGATGCTTTGTCATTTGCATCTGTTGTTTTGCAGGGGACTTCTGTTCTATAAACTAACTTTCATTCTCTTAAAAATACCATTTTTTAAGTTAATGAATTCAAGAAACTCCCTTGTCCAAGTTTTCACTACTTAACTGACAGCAAAGCCAATTTATCAAAATAGGAGAAAAAGTAGGTTATATAAGCTCCTAAGCAGCATTTAATCCAAGTGTTTCAAATACAGCTGGCCCTTTTGATACCAGGATTCTGGCATCTTTATAAACCATTATTAACCTTGTGCATTTAGTATTAGTAGACTTTCGGCTTCCAAATGAACACCAATAACAGTCATTCCGCACAGAAATCCTGTTTTACAAGACACTTAGGAGCTATGTGAGACCAGACCATAAAAATTATTAACCAGAAACCATGTTCAATTTAGTGTTTTTCCAATTAGCAATTTAGATTGTATTGCAGTTGGTCATATTCTACACTGTAACAAAACTGCATTTATTTTAACTGAAGAGCAGCATCAAAGGACAACTTGGTCCTCAGAGAATGAACCTTTTATCAGTGCAAGCTGTACTTTGGACCCTGTGTCTACTGTAGGAAATGTGGGTCTAGGGACTTCTCCCACATGGGATGCTGTGAAAATCCAGCTTCTGAAAAAACCAAAAAGTGATAATAAAGTTAATTCCTTCTTCTCTGTTCTCAGCCCACAGAGGAAAGCACTTGATTTGCTATCTTACAACCATCAAAAAGACTCCAAACTGTAAGGGGAGGGGGGGAGTCACAAAAGGACAGACCAAATCCAAAATACATGGTAGCAGACATAGCAGGCTAGTCCCTCTGAAAGCTTCAAAGCCAGTTCTGCTGGAGAAACCAGCAATCAGCTTCTGCAGGGGTGGTCAGCTCTAACAGAGCATGGCAAAATACATTGAGCCATCCTATTGTAACAGAAAAAGAACATAAAACCTTTTGGGTCTTCAGCTCAGAAAAAACACTACAGCTGGTTTCCCTTTCCCTACTCTATTTCCAGAAGAAAATGCAGAACACAGGAGCTATGTGGCTACTATGCCTTAAAAGTTGTCCAAAAATTCTCTCCAAGGCAGACAGGAAAAGCAGAGCAGAAATTAACCTACCTGAAAGGTCGTTGTTGAGAAGAGTCATAAAATAGATCCTGAGAGCATCTATAAGCTCAGATATATAAAAACCATGTTGCTGCTCTCAAGATTTAAACTAATGGTTGTTGTCCAAGTATTAAAATAAGAAGTATATATTAAAGTTTAAAAATAGTTAACAATTAAGTCTAAAGTAGCCCATTGTGCATTCATGTTTATAAATGCAATTCAAAACCCACAGATTACAAAAACATTATTCAAGCAAGAAAAGACAACTTTCTCTTTTAAACATCAAAATCAGAAAAAAAAATAAAAAAGCAAATACAACCCAAAAGACAGTATATACACCAGTGTGCCAGGGTCATGAGAAAGCTCATCCATCTTTCAAGTGCAGAGCTGGCTTCTAAGTCGAGCCTGTTCTGAGCCTGGGATTGGACCAGAATAGAACCACTAAAACATCAATTATCATATCATCCCATAATAGAAAATTGATGTTTTAGTGGTCCTTTTCTGGTAGATTATAGAAAACATTGCTTCATCCATAAACAATTTACTATGAAATTGGGAGTTCTATTCTGCTTCAACCTGCAGCAAGAACTTCTGCTAAATGTCAGTAAGCGTTAGATGAATCTGTCAGATGGAAGCAGCAGACCTGATAGGATATCCTCACAGTGAATTACTGTACATAAGACTTCCTTTTGAATTACTGTACATGGGGCTGTCTTTAGATTTGGGGATTTCTTGTGGGAGAGAGAAAAGGGGAAAGCAGCAATTTAGGATTGTACACCATTTATGCAGCCTTTTTGTTAGTAGAGCACAATATTTAAAGTAATTTCAAATACAACATGATACTTTCTAAATTTATAATGACCTAAAATAGTTCCAGTATAATAACTTCTCAGTGAAGAAACTTGAAAGAAGTCAGCTGTGTCAGTCAATTGACTCCTCCACATGAGGAGAGGCTAAATAGAATGTAGCTTTTCAGCTGGAAAATATATGACTGAGAGGCTGTAGGATTACCATTCTAAAATTTTAAACAGCCTGGAAAAGGTGATAGGAAATGATTATTCACAATTCAGGAACCCGACAGAGCAAAATGATGTTATCAGCCTGTTGTTTAAAAAAATCCCCAAACCACTTCTCCACACAAAGCACGTTAAAGTGTTAAAGTAACTCACCTCCAAAGAATGAGCAGAGATCAAAAAATCTGCCTGCAAGTCTGGAGGAGACACTTTCACAACAGTGATACCTCCACCATCCAGACAGCTTTTTACCCAGCAGAGTCACCTGTTTAAGCCATGAGCAGACAGTTTCTCCAGGAGAATGTTGCAGGAAACAGTCTCAATGACTTTACTGACGTCGAGGCAGACAACATCCATAGCTTTTCCCGCATCAACAAAGCTTTGTGGAAGGAGGTCAGGTTGGCCAGGCAGGACCTGCCTGTCCTGAACCCCTGCTGGCTGTGTTCCATCCCCTGGCTGTCCTGTTGTGACTGTAAGGAAACCTGTCCTTCTGCTGTTTGAAATAAACTCATTGTAGGGTGAAGAGAGGAGCACCCATTCCAAACCTCTGAATCAGATTCCCTGTGTGACAACTCCCATGTGCAGGGGAAACAGAGCAAGCACACCCAGCACCAGCTCTCCACTCAACGCTGGGCGCGGGGAGCGCGAGCTCCATCAACAGATGGCAGCCCTCATTTGCATCTCGTCAAGATTCATGGCCACAATTTTCAATGATTAAACTATCAAAAAGATGTAACAAGCTCTTTAATTGGGAGAGAGGAAGGGGAAAAGAAATTATCATGCTTGGCCTCCGTGTTCTTGACAGCCTGAATGACACACTTACATGATATTTAACAGGATCGTTACTTCTGGAATGTGGCTGCTGGTGGCTGCAAGCTTGGGGAAGGATCCAAGAACACCCCCTGAATACAGAGCACCCCAGAGACAGGAGAGAGACCCCAGTGCAGCCTGACTCTGGCCAATGGCAGCCACACTCCACAGCCTTCACGCTTCTCCTCACTTTGAAATTTTGCTACTGTTCAGGACAATTTTGATGCACCATTTCTACCCCAGCTAAACTGAGGTCCTGGAACCAGTTTGGCTGCATAAATCTACCAGACCCTGCTCAACAGAGCCCAAGAAGGAATCTCCAGCCAGTGCCATGACCATACTTGACTGTGTGTCAATGCCTGGTCATATCATTCCTCCCCTTTTCTCTCGAACTTTCTCTCTGCAGGAGGCATTCAGGTGCTCAGAAGAACTTTAGCATGAAAGACTCACCATACTAAGCCATGAAAGTCTGTCTCTCTCTACATGTGTGTTTCTAATTCTATCCTTAATTCAAATTGCAGTCTTCATTTGAGTTTTTCTCCTGTTCTTAAACATAAGCTTAAAGCAAAAGCAGAAATGTGGTAAGAAAAGCTCTGAAAGTCTCTTAAGAGTATCAGTCATAGGGATATATGAAGATGAGAAATCTTAGGTTTTAAGACTGAGACTAATATTTAATTACTTATATTTGAAAAGCTCACTAGTAAGATCTCAGGTATTGGCAAAGAACACAAACAAATGTATAGGATACACATGTATGGGAAACTGTGTACAGACAATGAATATAAAAGACCTATGATATAATATACATCAGGCATTTTATATTTATATTTATTATGTATGTGATATAATAGTTTATTCTAAAAAATTTATAAACCTATTTTTACATTTTTCCAAATATCAATGATGTTTTGATACCACTTCATCACCCTAGCAAAGCTCCCTTAGAAACTAGGCTTGGTTACTCCAAAGTCTCCTGATGGATGCAGAAGGAAAGGATTAATACAATAGGTATGGTCATTTTCTTGTACTCAAGAGATTTAACTTCACTGCTTATAACTGATAAACATTTCATTTTAGAAAAAAAACCTTCATTTCCATTTTGCCTTATTTTCCTCACTGTAAAATACACAGGACACATGTTAACTATGCATAAAACAAATAATTGCATAGCAAGTTCTTTAACCTGTCATCTTAACTCACCTGACATGGCAACAATGCTTAGATAATTTGCATGATGTTACATTCCAATTGTGTATTTCTGCCTTTTCCTAACAACCACCTTGCATTTTAATACAGGCAGGTTTAGTCTCATGCCATTTGTTAACTGAGTAGTAAGAGATAAAATTCTCTTTTATTTAAATGCAAATAAAGCATACAAAAAATAGCATGTGCAAAGAGACCATGTCCATGCAAAGTTTATGTCTACAAAATAGTTACAGATGAGAAGAAAACTGCAGACATTTTCCAAGCCCCAGTCTCACATAGTTCAACTTCTTAAACAAGAAATATTTATTTTTACCAGGAAAGCTCCAGAATCCCAGCATATCCAGCACTTCTGGAGACTCCAGTTTGTTTGCTTGGTCACCAGTACCACTCCACATTTTCAGCTGCTGAAAGCAGCAGAGGCCACTAGACCAGTTTCCCCTCCTGATATTCCAATGCTGTCTTTGTCAGGGCAACTAAATGTTTATTGCAAAAGAGGATATAAACTGCCTACCCTTCCTGACATTTATTGAACCAATACTCAACATTAAATTTCCTCTCTGGCATCTTAGAGTGAGACAAATAGGGATTAAAATGGCAGCAGAGCAGCAGAGGAACAGTGGATTTTTATTTATTCATTCATTCTCCCAGAGCTAAGAATAAAGATGTACCAGAAAACAACACGCACAATGCAAAGTTAACATTGCCATCAAACTATAGGATTTCTAAAAGAAAAGGGATAAATCAGGCTCTCCCCTAAAAGCTGAACCTTACTCGATAATCCCTAGTAGGAGCTGCCCAACAAAAAGTTCCAATAAGGGAATTGTATACAGCAAATGAACTTAAGCATGTGGATTTCTTTCCTCCACAAAAACCAAGTAGTCTCAGGAGTTTCTACCTGCTATAAGAGAAATGCACCCTAGATCTGTGTCTTCCTATAGTCCCAGACAACATTTCCCTTTTTTCTACCATGCAATAATTAGACAGATTTTTTCCTCCCCTGCTACATAATGGAGTTGTGTTGAACTTAGCTATTTCCAGAAAATTCAAAATGTTATCAAAGATTTGTTAAAATGGGTTTAAAGAGTAAGGAGAATCAATCAAGATGTTGAGGCAATATTCAATTAACAATAACACATACTGCACAAGGGGGAAACACAGACATAACTAAAGCATTTGTTGGAATATATCACTTGTTCTGAATCATTTACAACAAGAACTAACTGAGCAACTAAAAAGAAATATCTTTCTGATGAGTACTTGAATTCAAGATATGAATATTTTTAATCTGCCTGCCACTCATACTGAAAGATTAACTCCCTGGTTTTGCATCCCTGGAAAACAAGGATTTCATAATTGTTTTTCATTTATAACTTTTTCCAAGGATATTTCTCTTTAGGCTTCTGACATAAATATGTGATGATAGGCATGTCTCTCCAATCAGCAGGTTGACTGCTAGAAATATGCAATTGTAGGAAAAATAAGAGTCACTGTTATCCTAAGAATCTCCAGAATATCATGAGAATTTGTCATTTTATAGACTGCTTCTTAGCCTTAAATCTTTAGGAATAGACAAAGATATGGGAGGCTATGATCGTTTCATCCAGAAACCCCATGAGACTGCTCAAGGGGTCTTGAAGTGCTGCAGTCGACTTCATCCTCAGCCTTCAGCTCCACCATGTCTGGAGAAAGTGGGTCCACAGAGGACTGCTGATAAGTCCACTGCCCACAGCATTTTCCTGGAGAGTGCCTAGATAAAGAGGATCCTTCCAAAGGAATCAGTGTGCAGGTGGGAATTGCATCTACAAAAAGTGTTACAGCTGTGTGAGGGGATGGTGACACATCTCAAATGATTGCTTTCATTTGGGTTTTCTCCTTTGTTCAGGTCACTGTCCCCTGAACACAAGTACTGCAATCACAGCTTCGCTGACCTGGAAGCACGTGAGGCCATGAAAGGAAAGATATTCCTTTCCCCAGTGAAGGCCATCACACTCCCCATCGGGACTTCCTGTCTCAGAGATCCCACTACTGACAGGATTCCCCCTCTTCTTCGACTTCAATATAACTGGTTCTTAGCTTGCAGTTTTGTCACGTGCAGCCTAACATAGATCTGAAATCAGAACAGTGATTTCACTTAAACATAACCATACTAATTCCATTGCATGCTTACTTCAATCTTCATTTGTCTAATTAAATTTGAATTAAAAGGAAATAAAAGCACAAAATACCTTCCTCTGTTTCAAGAAGCATTACCCGCCAGAATATGGTTGACTTCAAGTGAGATCTTCTAGAATAACTAAGTATTTCTGAGTTGCTGATACACATTAAACTAATAGGGGTCCCTGCTTACTTGAGCTGGTGGCTGTATAATTTTTTCCTTCAAATAACTTCTAAGAATCGCTGACACACACAATAATTCTCATGCTCTGTACTCTTTTATAGATTATGCTCATTTAAAAAGTATTTCATAACATCACAAGCATTATCCAGGTTCTCTTCTATGGATCCTGCCTTGCCCAGTGAAGAGCAGTGGTCAATAATCAGCTCTGAACACTGCTACCGTAAATTCTTTTTGACTGTAAAAAATTCATCCCATACAAAGAAGTTACCAAGTGCTCTTTTTAGTGAGCAAAGCTTTTAGCTCTCTACTGGTGAATAATGGAGAGAAATAGAGGACAAAAGAAAAACTGCAGAGATTTTGTTACTATTATTATGGTATTACTGGTAATTTAAAGATAAAATCTAATTTTAAGACTCCAGTTCTAAGAGTAGCTCTAAGTGGCTCATACATTAATAAACCATGAGGGGCTACTCTGCCTGCTGCAGGCTGGTGTGGAGCCACCGGCCTTCCCTGCCCACAGCCCCCGGGCAAGGAAAGGCTCCCTGTCCTGGAATCAGCCTCCCTGCTGCAGTGCTGCTCCCTTCCAGCCACAGCAGCACTGCCACAGTCTCAGAACACAATCAGGTCACAACCCAGTTCAATATCTTGGTATAGCAAGATATTTTTCTGTAGTTTCAGTGTATTCTGCACCTGAACTAATCTTGTTAAAGCCAGAAAGAAGTTCATTCTGTTGCCATTAATGAGTTGGTATCACATGCTTTGAAACTTCTGCAGATACAGCCTATCAAAACTAAAGCAAATGATAACGTTTCTCAAGTGAAATTGAATCTGGATGAAAATTAACAAAATAGCAACATTTGTCTAGATAAATGAGACTTGCTCAGATTTTGACACATTATATATTTGCAGTATGCTGCACTAATCAATAGCAGTTAATTAGTAAAGCCAAAAGAGCCAACTCTACCTAAGGAGAAACAGTGCTCGTGCTACCATTTATTTCAAAAGTCAGCCTGGAAAAAAAAATAAATAACTGCTTTGAGCTTTATAAATATTGAGATGGAATTGAAAAAGCACGGATATTATTTTAATTCCACATATGATGATGAATGAAGCTATCAAAGATGTTTTTGTCTAAATACAAGCAGCTAACCAATGGCATTTGAACTTATTACTCATAACACAAGCAAAAAATTTCTATTTTCCACAATCCATAATAAACAGAATCCACATAAGTTTTCTTTATAATTATGGTTGTTACTTTTCCAAATGCCTTTTGCATAAATGAGTCTAAAATAATTGAAGTATTTTGTTCAAAATGAAAAGGCAAAGACAAGTCCAAATTCTTTATTTCTGTGCTTGTATTTTTCACCAGAAAGGGTTCTAAGTCAGAAGTAGTCTCATATGGAAAAAAAACACAAAAGAAAACAAAAAAACAACCAAACAAAAAAACAACACAAAACCAGACCTAAAACGATCAGCTAATCATCCTCAAACGATCCAAACTAAAAAATTTATCAATATGGGATCAGATTCAAAATTACAACATGAAAATAAGGAGCCTTACACACCTCTCTTAGTCAGCAAGTTAATAGGACTGGGTAATTCTATTTTGAGATCAATTACGTATGTTTAAAATCTCCATAATGGAATAATAAGAGGAGGCATGGAGTGAAAAGGAGGCAACCCATTAAAAATGTGGTGCATGCGACAGGGCTATGACAGCCAGTGCTCAAAGAGAAAAGTGTGAGCAGGTAGGGGAATCAGCCACATTTTCTGCAGTGTGTTAAAAATAGTCAGGTAGAACATGCCAGAATTTTAATACATACTTTCTCGTCTGATGCATGTTCCCTCAGCAGTCACTGAAAGCCACCCTTCACTAGATATTTACAACAATGTTGATTTTCTCTAGGACTTTTCTGTTATTAATAATCCTCACCTCCCCAAAGAAACCCTAAACCAAACGAAGGGTTACAAAATGAAGAGACAGGCAATCACAGCACTGCATTATGCTGCTCAGGCTCCCAATGAAAAGTCCAGGAAATTTACTATCAAAACTGCTTTTCCAGACTCCCAGTCATGTAAAAGCTTCATATATTACTCTGGAGTTACTTCCAAAATTATTTTTATAATTTCCTTTATTTCTTTACAGCATAACTCTTTCTCTTTGTTTATCTCTTGGTGTATAAATCCAACTTTATTTACATATATATACTGCATCTATTACTGGCTGCCATGCTGCAGGCATTACTGTGCTGCACTTTAAAATTCAATCAAGGCAATCCATTTAGGTACACAATTGAGTTCTCTATAATTAGAATTAATCTATGGGAAAAGGTACTTCCCATCTATCCCCACGCTATCATGCATCAGCCAAATATCAGTAGATATTGCCTTCAAACATAAACACTTTTTATGCATTTATTTTTAAACCCTACAACTTCTGTGATATAAATCTTCAGGTGTGAGTCAAATTTTCCCGCATGTGAGACATTTTTGTAGATTTATAATAGAAACTATGTAAATATTGCTCTCTAAAGTCTTTCCCAATAAATTCCTTCTACTTTACCCTCCCTGTCATGTACTTCTTCAGCTTTCAGCTTATCTCTTCTCTAAGCTGTTACGAATTCTTGCAGCAATTAAAATTATGAAAAGAAAAAAAATAACAACAAACCACTGGCCATAAGATCCAAGTATATTTGACACAGCCCAGGCATCACTTTCCAAAAGACTTGCACATTTTTGAAGATAGTTTTATACATGGCAGTGGAATTCAAAAGGTATCCTGCCTCTGTTAAGCCAAAATGGCATTTTCCCACCACTACTGCAACTGCACCAACCATTTAACAGTCTGCTAAATTTTAAAATTTCCATCACAGAATGTACTTTCATTAAAATGCAGGAAATTAAAACAGTTTATTGGAGAAAGCTATTGTACACCCCAGTGGGAAGCTGCAGATTTTTCACATTTGTTTATTATGCAAAAATTAAAAACTTAGTGCTGCAATCACGAAGGTGACTTGGAGACCTAAACATACCTTTAGCTACTGTGGTCTGATGTCTGATAAAACTGATGTTCACAAATCTGTCACCAAAAAGCTCAGAGCACGTTCTGTGATCACAGAGGATGGAAATTTAAGCCTCTAGAGAAACTTCCAGTTAAGCACTACACAGTTTTCACATTATTAGCCTTATTTGTTATTATAGAAAAATAGTTTTGGCCTGTTTCCCAACCATATAGGAACTACAGCAATTTAACACCACCAGCAGGAGATCTGTCTAAAGGCAGAATTGCTACTCAACAATCAAAAAGGTTAAACAAGCATAGGTGGCAGAAATGTCCTGAGCAGAATTCTCTCCATCAGGAAATAAACAGACCAGCAAGAAAAGCAGGAGAAGGTGACCAGAAACATAAAAAGAACTCGAAAACAAGCATTAATTATTTCAGCAGAGTCTCAGGTCATTGAAAACAAAGAAAATATTACATGTTACTGAATTTATGAGGTAGGAGAGACAGGACACAGAGCAGGATGCAGTTGGTACCTACAGCACATTCCCAATAAATAAAGTATTACTTGAGGAAATGTCACCCAGCTTGGCTTACAAGATCTTTTAAATGTCTTGATCCATGTTAATAGCTGATAGCAGTCACTGTCCTCTTTTTACGCAGTTGGTGATTACAGATGGCAGATTTTAAACTGCTGCTTTCAGAAGCTGGGAACAGATGCAGAGTGCTGCCAGTGCAGTATTAGTTCTGCTGTCCAAATCTACAAATATTCTAGTTTTTATCAACAAGATTCTCATTCTCAAAAGTTATTTTGATTTTTTCAGTTTACATCTGACAGGGCATTATGTAACTGAATAAATAAGTCTGAAAGATTTCAACTTCCACAAGTTTCATGTCAACTACATTATTCATCAATGTACTTTAAGACAAATAGTGACAATAAACTAAAAAGGAATCTAAAAGGTATCTCTTTGTTTCACTAATTTGGTAGTTTTAACTTCTGTGGAACTGTATAAGCATTTTAACAGAAGAAAAATCTTGCCATTTCAAAATCTTCTGGACAAATGTTCTGCGTGTGATTGAGGCGAGTGCAGTATTTGAAACATTTGTATCTGACAGCCTGATGTTCAAAGCCATCAATTTTGCATTGTAACTGTAGGATTTAGAGTCCCTGATGGTGAGAAGATCAATATGAAATTACAAATTGTCACTACTTGCATGTGTGCACACCCCCTCCATGGAAACCACTAATCTGGCAACAGGAGTACAGCCCTTTCACGAATCATTTCCCATTAAACACGAGGCTCACAAGGCACAATTAGTTCAGTGCAGCATTCAGGAAAGGAAATAATATTTTTAGACATACTCTTCTCTACCTGAATGCATGCACCAAATTACATGTTATAATTAGTCACTAATTGATGAGGTAATTCATGGTATTATGCAGTTACATTTGAGAAACAGTATCTACAACCTATTGGTTTGGGAGAATGTTTTCCTGTGACAGGCACCCAAAAATCAAACAAAATAAGTGCTGTACAATACAATTCAGGATTTTGCTGCTGTGAGCCCAGCATCACCTCAGACAAAACTTGTTAAGGCAAGATTTGAGCAGACAAAAGTTGGTACAGTGGTAGCAAGAGCTCCCAGCCACTCATATGAAGCACAGATACTGTAGTTTCAGGAAAGAAAAAATAATTCAATTACCAAATATAACAAATAACAATTCAGTTACCAAAGCAGCGTTTTGTCTTTCCAGCATTGAAAATTATCAGCACTGAAATTCTCTGGAAACTTTTGACTGAACCTCTGGGTTTTCTTCGGAATTTTTATTTGTACAAATTACTGATCTTTTACAGTGAATTTCAAGTCCTCATTTAAATTCTGTTAGTGAATAAAAAGTGAAAATTTTCCAAAGCATGTTTGGGAGAGAGAAAACCACCTTGACCTAACAGACTATTCCTCATTACATCTTCTTGGGAAGTTTTAGCAAAGACATGCTAACATGCCAAAGTGAACTTTCTTCAAAACCTCTCCAGGTTTTGAAAAGCATTCCCAAATATTAGATTCAATCCTGCTTCACTGCACAACCAGTCTGTATTCACACGCAATTTCCACGATCTTAAGCAGAAAATTTCCCAGCATCATGGGAAATTTCCATTGCCATGCAGGAATGCAAATCCAGACTTCAGCTCTGATTTGATTTCTAATCCAAAAAATAAAGTATGTCCGATTCTGAAAACATCTACTTTTCCAAGATGAAGTTGTATGTCTCAGAGTAACACATTGGAAATTTATCCACCATCCATTCAGTTCAATTCAACCAGCACCTCTACAAGTTGAAATCCCACTGATTTGTAATTAACAAGCACTTTCAGGTTGCAAGTTTACTAAGTTATCCAAGTATCAGCAGAATAAAATTATCTTGGGCTTTAGTACTATTTCTAGATTTGTAGTATCAGAACTTGACCCCGTATCTCAATCAGATAAGTGCAGCAAATGAAAGTTCTGCACAAGAAAAGTCTACAGGGATCAAAAGAAAATATAAGTAGAGCAAATAGGCAAATGAGACTGTTTTTAGTAATTTTTAACTTAAGGCAAAATTCCATGGCTTTTGTACTAAAATAGCACCCGCATGAAAATGCTAAAAATTGGGTTTTCATTAAAGACTAAAGCACAACTTACCAGAGCACCTTTCAGGGCACTCATTTTAAAGGCTTTTAAACCAAATTATGTTTATATTACACATCCAGTTTGCCTCAAATGCCTTAACAGGATTCATATCACAAACCTTAGATTAAGGAAACTTCACAACTTTTACAATAACTTCCTAAAATTTTTGTGCAAATTTAGCAACAAGCCTGTCAAATTCCTGCCGATAGCAATGACTTTTGATCACTGCTGCAGTGGCTCTGGAGAGCTGAAACTGGGAGTTTCTGAGCAATCCAAATTTCTTCTTTTTTTGAAAAAACTCAACTAAACAAAAAGCCAACACCTAGCACCACAGAAATAATATAAGTAATTTTTAAAACTCATTAAGAAAAAAAAAATTAGTCAATAACTAGGTTCTTATTTTTTCCTGCAGATGAAACAAATATAGAAAATTCTGCTGGTCAAAAAGATTGCTAGGGAGCATCAACAAGCTAGTGGTGTAACTTGGAATTGTAAGGCAAATACTACAAAAAAAGCTGTTGTTCATTAAGATTGAGTCATTCCAGCTATCAAAAATGAACTGATTTTCATACTTGGACATAAAAGTAGAGTTCAAAAAAGAGAACTGCAACAGGCAGCTTAATGGTACTGTGAAAATTAAAAACCAACAACAAAAAATGCCAGAACAAACCCCAGCAGTCTATCAATACCAGGACAGTTTCACAGATACTTTCTTAAATGCATCATCACATGTTGAAAATGGAGTCGGCTACCATGATCCAAACTATTTCTTTCAAGCCAGCTATCGAGGGAGAACAGGAAAAGCAAGTCAGATGTGCAGTGTCTAAATGGGTCAATTTTCAGATAGTGTTGATAACACGTGAAATCAGAAGTATACACACCACAGATGCGATTCATCTCACTACTCCCAAATCATTGAATTTCAAGATTGAAAAGCTCTATTTTCCCATTTCAGCTAGTGCTCTGCACTGCACAAGTTTCACTTTACAGACCATTTTCTAGTGTTTCATCAATTCCAGTTATAAAAGTCTCAGGTGAATTGGGTTATAATATTTCCCTAAGATGACTCTTGCACAACCTAATATATCTCTGCCATAAAGTGTTTTCTGCCACACAGTTAAATTTCTCCCTTGCTTGCTGTTCTCCTGTGGGAATAGTTCTCTGACCTGAACACGGATCTGCATGTGCTTACATTTAAACATTACATCAAGATGCTGGCAGAAAACACCTTCATATATGCAACAAAATGAGGCAAAGGAACAAAGCTGGCTGGGAGGGGGAATAAAAAAGATTGCATTATTAAAGAGCAATTCACCAGCATGATAAAGTTCAATTATATAAAGAGAAAAATGCTGCTCTATTTCGCCTTGAACATAGAAATCCATTTTCTACATCTAACGACAGTAATGAATTTACTTAATTCCACCAGTGCAAGCAAATTCATATAAAACATCTGAAAAAAATGATTTAACTTCTGCTTCAGTTTGCTGTGTAAAAGAGGGACAATGTTCCTGAACCAGAGATTGCTATCTGATTAGATTCAATGGCTATCATAAGGCTAAAAATGATACAAAGAAATAATACATCAGCATTTCTCTGAGGAGTTGCATAGAATATTCTTATTCACACTTATTTATAAATGCATACAAAATACAAGACTGAATTTTGCAATTCTGTTCCATACTTATGCATAGATAAATAGTGTTCACACAAAACTATTCCATTAGCTATTTGATTATTCATTTTTTATTTTTTATTAAAAAGGTTTTTATTTTAATTATTTTTCATGCATTTATTGGTCCAGGTTTTTATTTTAATTATTTTTCATGCATTTTAGCAGGACTTGCTAAATAATTTGATTACAGCAAAGACAGTGTTGCCATTTAATCAATATTGAAAGTTGAGCAGCAGATGTGAATGAAGAAAAGATGACATTAGAGGAAGCCATAACAGTAAAAAAGTTCATTTCAGACTTTCATAAACACATTGCAGGGAGGGAATCTGTACAACACTCAAATTGCATTTGCTCATGTTCTTAGATTCAACAAGCTGTTTAATTAACATTTTTAATATATGTTTAGATATGGATAATCAGAAACAAGTTACTGTGAAAAAAGTCTACAAGCTTCTCTTTGGTGTTTAGAACTTCATTTTCTGTTTCTGGAAAAATAGTACAAATATTTGTCTGAAAACAAATTAGCCACAAATGTTCCAAAATTTGGACTGAATTTTAGAGCTATGAGTAATGCTCTGGGTGTCTGACCAGCCACTCTTCAGATGATATAACATTAACTGAGATTTCGAAGCCAAATCTTTCAACTTCAGAACAAGTGATTGACTGCAGCTATTTATTCTCAGCATCAGCTTCACTTAGTGGGATACACAGGAACATTTTCTACTGGAGCAGAAACATGCAAAATGGCTTCAACTGCTAAATAATTTCCTGGGTGCAGATAAACATGTTGATATGGAGAGAGCTCTGGAGAACAGCTCAGTATTCCTGGTACACACAGACCTGGGCACACGGAAGTTACAAAATCTAAATTAACGTGCAAATATGTTACTGAACAAACACACAGGAACAAGTGAAGTGGAAGGTTCATATTCAGGGAACTGAGCACAAATCATAAAAACACAAGCCTGGAATCACTTATGCTGCATTATTGTGATTAATGATTCTGGCCCTATGCTACAGTATTGCAGCAGCCCTGAGAAAGATGCAATTACCTCTTTTGAAGAATGAAGTTGAAAAGACTTGCTCCTAAAGGGCAGTGCACACAGTCTGGTGCTTAATTAAGACTCCTAGTGAACGTTTTCATTACCTTTCTAAACACCATTCTTTGTCCTGCTAATTTTCCAACATTTCCATTGTTACAGAGTAAATTGCAATTAAGAAATTGTCTAACCCACATTAATTAAAGATGGTTGTCATGCAAAGTCTTTAACCACCTAAAACCAACCCTCTGAATCTTCAAACACCCAAAACTTAAAAACATTATGAAAATTAGATAGGAAAGACTGGAGGTTTCTTTATTGTCTCTTTGACAGTCATTACAGTTTTTTCTACTATTCCTGGCAGGACCACCATAATTTACTTTTCAGCCTAATAGTCTTAACTCTTTATTTTACAGCCCCCTATCTTTCAGTCTTCAAAGGCTTTTCCTACTACTTTTCCTTCTATCTACTAAACAAAAAGCTGCAGAAAGTCTCAGGGCAAAAAACTAAATTGCATTTCAAATTCAACAGTCTGCAGTTTATGTAAGTGAATACAAATAATTCTACAAGCCCAGTCTAGCAAGGAAAAGAGGTATCTTCTAAATTAGTGTAAAATCATCTCACATATAAAATATTTACTTATCTAATAACCACTGGTGATCTATACAGACAGTCCCGTTAACCATCAGTTTGTTATAGCTTAGTTTTGCGCACCAAGCATTTATATGACCAGTATGTTAAATATTATTTATTTGCCCAATCAGAGCCATAAGAAGGAAGGTTGGGACAGCTGTTATTTGTGAACAGAACACTACCTTCAAGCACTGCCTCAGTGCCTTTCAAGACAGCGCAGGGGTGGAAGAAGGCACAACAGCAGAGCACATCTAGGAAAGCACTTGAGCTCAGTGTGGGAGAAGGCAGAGGAAAGCACTCAAAGCTGTCAATATCACAGAGTCTTTCCTCCCTGCCTTTTTTTTCAGAAATATCTCCACAGGACACCAGCCTTTTTAACATTCTCTGAGTGGTGTGAAATGCACATGATGAGCACCTGAATTTGCATTATTAACAAGTTAAATGATCTTTTCTTCTTTTTTATAAGACATAAGTATACACACAAATGTTTAAAAGCAGTAATATGCAAGGGCTACAATTAAAGGCAAAAGCATTTAGTAACCATGTTAAAGGAAACCCCCCAAACCCAGATAAAACCTTCAATTTTAATGAACCTCCCAGAGTTAATCAAAGAATTAGGCTAACTCTTGGAAAGTAATTTTCATCAGAAAAAAACCTGTCTTAAAGCTTATTATAGCACTGGAGTCCCCAGACAGAATTTATGCTGTATATCTTTTTGCTTCATTACTTACATTGTTTATAGGTAAAATTTTGTTTACAAGTGTGTAGAAAATCCATTCAGTCAGCAAAGCATGTAAAATTTTGGTTTAATTCAGTTGAAAGGAGAATAGAGAAGGGAAGAAGAGATGCATTTTCTTCCATTATTGTCAGAATGATTTATCATTAATTTAACAGTAATGGGAGAGCAAAAAAAAAAAGAGAATCCCCTAAATACCCAAACCCAGCAATCCCCATAAGATTATAGAGCAATGAGCAAGCCATGTTGAAAGCCATCAGTGAGAGGGAGCACATCCCTAACTGTGCAGTCCAGCTGACATCAGCTACATCATTCACACAAGTGTGAAGGAGTGGACACAGCTTTGGGGAATTTGGGGGCAGATCAGAAGTTGGATCTTCCCTCTGACACTGCTGGAGTTGCATGTCCAATCTGGTGAGAACTCATCAAGAGCTCAAAGAGAGAGGCAGCTACTCCAGCTATCACAAAGAAATACAGATTGAGGTTGACAACTGGAAGCCAATCCATCCCAAGAAAATTCCAATAATTAAGTCAATTTGATTTACTCTTGTTCGGTCAAGCCTGTCCAATATCCTAGAAACCTTCTCTAAATGTTAGCTAACTAGAAGGGACTGTTCAAAGCGTGTACATAAGACTTGAGTTCTGATTAATGAAATTCAATCCAAACAATACAGTTTTGTTTCCTTAGTTCAGATTCCTCTACTTCTGGAGAAGTAATGTAGATTTTTCTTCAACAATGTTTCAACTGACAACATTCTATGATTGACAGAATATTTTGAAAAGATCGTTAAAAACATTTTAAAGCCATGAAATTGTGCAATCCTTTAAATAAAAATTAAGTTTTATTTACCGTAGAAAGTATTAACTCATATAGGAAAATTTTAACATTCTATTGTGTTGGATTACACAACCATTAAACTTGTCAGTCCTCACTAAAAATATTTTCCGTGAGAAGATGCCACTGTAATGAAATGTTCCAACTTTAATGGTTGGTTAAAAGTTATTAGGTTCCCTTGCCCACACTCTCTCATATAAGTTAGACTATCCACCTAAAAAGGAAGAGATGCTTTTTGTATTCTATTTCATTAAAATACTTTAAGTCAAGTTTCACTCTGATCTTTCCTATATGTACTGGAATTCTTCTACCAATAGAAATTGTCATAAATTCTGTCAGATTTTACCTGTTACCACCATAACACTTTTCAGTTACACTAGGTTTGTCTGCTGAGGTCTTTTAAGAACCAGATTTAAACAGTGCTTTAGGTATCATACAGTCTCAATTATTCCTACAAAATAATACATGGCATTTTGTTTTTCACAGCTTGAATTCATGGGAAAAAATACAGTCCCTTAGCTTACCCACAGAAATTGCATCACCCAGGGCAAGAAACACGGATTCCCTCTGCAGCCATGACACTGATTCTGCACCCATCCCTCACTGCAGTCATACAATTAAAAGTAAATCTCATGGGTTTTTCACATTACATGTTGTTGATTTATCTGACATGTCAATGTCTCCCTGACAAAATTCTGAGGAGCTAATGAGCCGCAGAGAACACCTTAGCTTAGGCTGCTTTCAAATTTCATTAAGTGAGATAAAGCACAGGAAGAGTACATGTGTGCTGAGCCTTCCAAAGTCCTGATAAGGCATTAATAAACTTTATCAAATTCCGATTATGACTGTCTCATAATGGATATTGTTACACTTTCTACAGATAGCACTGTTGGTAAATTAAATGCCGAAAGTGCAGTGTTTGAGTCTGCTCACCTGAGTGAGCAATGGTAAGTAACAAAAGGCAACAGACAAAATCTCCCTATTTTTCCAGTGTTCACTAGACCAAAGCAAATTTGTAGATGTTTAAGTTCTCTATTTGTTTCTAACAAGTACATGTCACTTTTTAGGAGGCAAAAGTGCACAAAACACAGCATTTTATTATCTAAATTCTTCAAGCACTTCACCTGAAAGCCCAAGTGCCACCTCTAATCATAAAACAGCATACACTAAGCAAATTCTTTTGCCAAAATCTCTTACATTCTTTATTATTACATCGTATTAGGAAACTGCTGATTCAACAGCAGCTATTTTGCTGCAGAATGGATAAATTTTTAAGTAGGCACAGATGTGTCATGCAGAAAATATTAGCAAAATACTTTGCTATGTTAAATGCTTTGCTATGTTTATATATGATGATATAAGAAAGACAGAAGGAAATGCATCCTTATTACATAGTCTTCTTCATGCTAGGGAATGTGAGCTGTGCCAAACATTAAGGTACCTGCCTGTACACAAACATTTTCATAAGCAGGCCAAGCCATGTGATTGCTTCCAGCATTTTATTCTGCTGTTAATTTGGCTGCGTGACCCTGGGAAGTTAGCCTGTGTTCTCTGCACTGCTGTAATGACACTGAGAGACAGAGATGGGAACTGTTAAATGACTCTAAATCTACAGATTAAAAAGTTCTACACAAAAAAAAAAAAAAAAAAAAAAGGGTATTTTTAGCTCTTTCTGCACATAAGTGGAATGCTGGTTGACAGCAGTGTGGCAGAGCCAAGGGAAGTGGATCTTACTGATGAGTGAGAAGTGGCACTGCAGTGACTGACAGAGGTATGTGGGACATGCCAAAACTATTAGAGAAGTTAACACAGGTATCATGCAAAACAAATACAGTGGCCTGTAAAGCAGCAAGGAAGAAAACAATGACAAACAAGCTTAAACAAACTTAGCTAGGTTCCCACTAAACAAAAGCCCTAAGGCTGCAGCAAAATGGGCTGGAGAGGAAATGCAAGAAGAAAAGATTGTGTTTCCAACATCATGTAACAGGTAAGTAAGAGAAACAGAGCCTAGACCTTATGGATCTAGAACAAGAGCCTACCAGACTGGATTACTTCTTTGCCCAAACCCTCATTAGCTTTCATGGAGTCATTAAAAGGACAATCAAAAGCCATGTATACATATATAAAACAGATTTTCCCTTTAAGTGCTAAAAAGTGTTTCCTGAACCATATAATGAAGAAAGACAAGTAAAAAAGCCATATTTTATTATAGCTGATGTCTAGCTCAAAAAAGAAAAAGAAACAAAACAAAATAAAACAAAAAAACCCCCAAACAACGAAACAAAACCACAACCAAAAACCCACCCAAAACTCAAAACCCTCCCTGAGTGCTTTTATTTTCTTCCACAGCAATTTAGACATTTTCTAGTGAGAAGGTCCTTAGGTATGTCCAGTTGCTGCTGCCCCAATTTTAGCACCTCCAACACTTACTGGCTATACTTAGGTTTAATTAAAGCATGAGGCTTAATGAATGTTTAGGGGAATGTAATACTTAAATAGTGTCATTCAAGGACAACTTTGTTTTCCAAGGCAGCAATCAGTCTTGCTCCAATCAAAAGAAAATCAATAAAGTGTAATAAATTAGCAAATCAGACACAGCATTAATTGCAAAAGTAGTCATTTTGGGTTAATAATGAAAAAGAGTTAGCAATGGTCGACTATGTGAGTGAATCTGAAACATCTTTTATGCCATCCCTGCATAGAAAATTATTGTTTGTTACTCTTCTGGAACATAAGGAGCATGTTCACTTATCCTTTGTTCAAAAAGTGCAAGAGCACACCAACTCCCCACACTTGAATCTCTTCTTGATTTGCAATGACAATTTCCTGTAGAAGGGGACAGAGACCTGCCAGTACTGTGGGGGGGAGGGGGCTGTGAGCATCTTCTTTTCATTATTTCAGCAAACAGATGTTACCTCAGTCACTGGGCTGCTCCATCCTGGTGCTACTCGAGGCTCCTGCCTCTGTAGGTGATGTGATGGCTGCAGAACGTGGCAGAGGAACATGAACTGAATCCTAAACAGGACAGGGCTGTTGCTAAAGCCTATGAACAATGTGGGTACTGAGCAGAATATCAGTAGCACAAGCACAGCTGTCCAGCATCACACACATCACTCCCTTTTTTTATGAGGCATTGATTTTTAATTGTTTTATTACTATAGGAGTATTGGGAGAATTACTCCCCACAACCCAAACTTCATACCATTGCCTTTCTATTCAACACACTTTCCTCCTCAACTTTATTCATGATGTTCTAGTTAAATATCTGACATTTCTTGCAGAAGGTTTTTTATTAAGGACTTATAACAATCATAAAAATCTGCTCTGGGCAGAAACTCAGCATATAAAGGCTCAGTGAGGGAATTCTCACACCATTTAAAGTGAATTTAGTATTTGTAAAGGCACTGTAAATGAAAGAACCCTCAATACATTCAGTAATTTTACAGTTCAAATGATAACACTAATACAAAATGTCTCCTCTCACTTTTTCCTGTCCTCCTTCCCTTTTTACCTTTTTCTCAGCATTCTTCCACAATGGCAAAGCACAGCCTCCTCCCAGAGAGGGAAGAGAATTCCAGATGATGGGCAGTTTATCACTCAGCCTTTCTGCTGAACCTACCCTTGAGGAAGGATCCCTCTCCATCCGAAAGGGACTCAGCCACAGGGAGCAGAGGGAGGCACATCAGCTCACCTTTGTCAAGTCTCTCAGAGCTGTACCTACTGCTCTGATTTTACAAGTAAGGAAAAGGCTCCTGCTGCAAAAACCAAAGTGACCATAAAGAAAAAGGGCTCTCAAAGACCCAGTCAGGACCCTGAACAGGTCTGTGGGTTCCTCTTATGTCCTGTAATCCTATTAATTACTGCTTACATGGTTTGGCTCCTCTCTACATCCTGTCACAAGCCTTTCTCAACTTTTTTATCTTAAAAAAAATCCCTGAAAACACAGTAACATTAAAAACCCCACACCCTGACAGTAATATTGTGCAAGAAGTCAGACATTCCTGTGCCATGAATTGCATGCAGGCCATTAGAATATTTTTTTCAAAGTTCTGCCTAAGATTTGCTTCATCTATTTGTTCAGAAAAAAACAACAAAAACAAAACAAAAAAAAAAAAAAAAACAAAAAAAAAAACCAAACAAAAAAAACCCAGGAGAAATTCTTAGAAAGATGGCACTCAGAAAATATTTTGTATGTACACAACCAGGTATACAATTCTCAGGACTAAGAATTTCCAACAAAATTGTGAGAATACATGGAAAATGTATTGGATTATAAGAATTATATTAATTTGACTGTACTTTTAGAAGTCAAATTTGGGACATTGAATTTGCCAAGCAAATTTTCCAAGGCCCTCAGCACCTTGTACCAGCTTTGACTTCATGAAACAAACCGAAAAAACTTGCTTAAAATCCAGTTTGAAAACTCTAGTTGGGACTAAAGGATATGTTTTGTTGAATATGTAATTTTTTATATCTCTTTACACAGAGTGTTTTAAAATTTCATTTTTTATAAGCTAAAATAATTACTAGAAAATCAAACTTTTTTTTTAACTTATTCTGCTCCAGTTAATAGCATTTAATAATAATTAAATGAACTTAATATATCTAGCCACACACCACCCAAAAGTGTAAGGAATAACTGATTTTAAAAGTCTTGGAGTGTGAATATTATTAATTGATCACTTAATGATTATTATTAGTGGTTCCTTTCTAAAGAGTCCAGTACTGACTCATGGGGAAAATCTCTATTTTAATGGAGGCTATCAATTAAAATAAGAATGTTATGATTTTTATGGTTACATGAAAAGTGAAGAAATACAAACATTTTGGCTGCCATAATTTATTGCATTTTTTTACTATATTATATCCATTGCAACGCATGAAAAATGGTGACTTTGAAGAATTAAGCATTTTTGTTGTTTTGCATCCCAACTTTATTATCCTCTCTTAGCCCTAAAAGAAGATAACCAGGATCAGACAACAGATTATACATAAACAGAGGTAAACAACAAATGGGTATAAATCAGATTGTTGGGATGCAAATCAAGGGAGTGATTCATAGCCTAAACCTTGGAAATAAAAAAAACATTTTATGCCTTCAAGGCATTCTACTTACTCCCATTATATTTTACAAAATGTTTCATATGGATAAGTTTCGATATATCTCTGACAACAAAATTACTGTAGGGAGAGCAGGTCACATCCAGCATCACTCAGTTTTCATTATAATGTTAAAACACTTCATTCCTTTTGCTACACCCCATCAGACCCAGGGAGGGAACTGGTGACACCCCCAGGAATGATTACTACAGACTGTCCATTCTCACAAGTATCTTCACACAACCCCAGACTTGTGTGGATGTGTTGGGAGCCCAGCACCTCACCTGCTATTAGGTAATTCCTTCCATTTGCTGCCAGCAACTGGTGAGCAGCTCATCCTTGCAAGCCTCTGGTGTGCTCTAGCACAGCCTCTGTCGTGTCCTCATGTGAGCCAGGACCTCCTGTTCCCTCTGCTCTTTGGGTATTGCTACAGCACCTGGCTACCAAACAGCTGCCTCCAGGTGTTTTTATTGGGTCAATATAATGCACAGGGAAATGGCAGAACCTGAGACAGAAAACTCTTCAATTCTGCCATAAAAAGCTGTCAAAGGAGGTACAAGAACAAAGGAAATGAGAAGCACAAAAGCCAAAAAAGGCCATGAAGACCTAGATGTTGTTTTCTACAGATGCAGCTCAGTTTCCTTGCAAGCACCTTTTTCCAGCCTGCAAACCCCAGCACAGGCAGTGGCTACTGGAGCAACTCCCCAACCCAGCCTGTGTCCCTGTGCAGGCTGCAGCTCCCCCTGCCAGACATGCCAACCCTTTGAAGCCCCCAGCAGCCCAAAAATGCACCAAAAAAAGTTGGTAACATCTTGGCTCCTGGCTTTATGTCCAGAAATCAGAAGATGGAAAAGATGTCCTTAATGACAGTGGGGGATTTTCTGAATCCCTGCCCCAGAGAGATTCTCAAATTGTCATTGTAAGCTACAAAAAGCACCCTTGCAAACCTCACAGTTTACAGCTGACACCAACAAACCTTTTCTTTGCATCCCATGACGGACAGCCTCCAGTCCATGACAAACAGCACTGCTGCCAGTGTGGACTGAGGCACACATTTATCCCAAAAGGTCTGAAAATGTGTCACAGAAAGCTCTCAGGTCTCCAGGAGACGAATGAGATTCCATTAAAATCAGGAAGGGAGAATGATCACTCCTGAGCACCATCTTTAGATGTCTTTATTTTAAGAAAGATCCCGTGTAGGGATGCTCAAGACAGCCAAGGAAAACCAAGGTTTTCTTTGGGAGCATTAAGCACAGGCAGATCCTGCCACCAGAAGCAGAAACACACAGCACTGTGTATCTCCCAGGGCAGAACAGACTGCTGGGCCTGTCCCCCACGAGTGAAAACTGCACGTGAGAGCAGCAGATGCCTACAGGAGGAAGGATGGATGCTGTCAAAAGGAGAGAGAGCATCATCTGATGTGGAATTGCAAGTGACTTTCTCTCATTTTTTCTCCTGAAGGGTCCAACCCACAGCAGATGCCATTAGTACAATATTGTTATGTACCTCATGTTTGAGTACATGCACTTTTAAACCTTCAAAATTCTTCATTTTTCATTAAAAAAAAAAAAAAAGCAAACAATACCTTCTGATCAGCTGCTACAGACAAAATAATGAAGTGCCCAGATCTGCACTGCTGAATACTTCGTTGAGATAGTTTTTGGGGTTTTTTTGTCAGAGCTCATGAAAGAAAAGTACAATCAATTTAATGGCAGGCTAATAGTGGGACTGGAGAGGGAAATACAAATGATGGGGGAAACCACTGTTAGAAGGAAAACAATAATCATAAATTAATGAATCAGGGGAGTATTTTGCACTCACAGCTATTTTCTACACATTTGTTAATATTTTTCCAAAGATACAACAGTGCATTTCAAAATATCTGTTAATAGAAGCAGTCTTCTAGTTTTAGAGGATTCTTCCCTCACCCTAAAGATATATTGTGAGATCTTCTGAAATAGAGGGAATAAATACATTATGTTCTACAACTGACCAGAAAACTTCCAAGTCTTTGTTCTAACCTGTTTCTCTTCAACTAAAAATCTCTAAGTGTGAGGCTGACAATAGTGGGAGTTTTTGTAATACATACATAGACACATTTGTGTTTCTAAGAGGGTGGAAAAGACTTCCAAATGCACAGAGCTTTCCAATCACCCACGAAGCTCATCAGTGGCCAGCAAAGAGCCAGAAAAGGGCAATCAGTAAGAAACCCTCCCAAGGTTTAACACATAGGGGAAAACAACTTCTATGTAGCACCCACAATGACGAGATGTCATGTGTTTAGACTGAAAGTGGTGTTCTGAAACCAAGCATTTGATCTGGTGCTCCTGGGTTTAGCACCTTCAGTGCTCATGGATCTCACACCACACGGCGTGTGACAAAGGAAACTGGCACCTACACCTGCAAGCTAAATGCTGACAGGTGCTGCTCTGCTGGACCACTTCCCTGCATTATACATTTTCTCGTATCTTTGCATAAATAGCAAAATTTAAAGTTCAGCTCTGTTTTAAATCAGACTATTAAACAGGTTTGGCCCTCAGTTCCTATGCAGTACTATTGTGATGCAGCAGAACAAAGTGGAGCTGTAGATGAGCTTTACTTTTGCAGAGAAAGAAAATCACTGAGAATTGAATTTTCTCACCATCTTTGAAGTCCAGATTATAGAATAATTTTTGCTGTCTCAGGCACAGGTAGCAAGTTTATATATACATCAGAAAGAGGATAAAAAGGAAGGTCAGTATGATTCAGCGCCTGAATTACAAGCTCACTAAAAAGGACAGTTGTACGGTTCGGTGCAGAAGGTGCTCAGTAATTAGACAGCAAGCGTCTGAGGCCAAACAGAAAGAGGAAAAAAGTGCAGCTACCTCACCCTCCTATGGTTTTTTCAGAGACACTGTTTAACACCGACCTTCTGGGCCAGTCTCTGCTGTGCTGCCCTGTGACAGGTGTGCACAATTTACAAACAGGCACAAGAGCAAGGGATCTTCTAGGGACAGGGACAAGTGAACCATGAGCTGCCAAATGCTCAAGGTGAACACTGCAGGACAGAGGAATTATTGGAAAATACGGAGGGAGGGATGAAACAAGATAACAGGGGAATCACAACAAAGAAACAGGAAGCCACACACTGCATCACAGACCAGATCTGTCACACATCAGAGATCGCATACCAGTGTCCCCTGCAGCATCTGCCTGCCCTTTCCCTGACAGGGATGCCCCTCCAACAACCTGTAGAGAGAATGTTCAGACTGTTATGTGATCTCTGTTTCTCATTCTCCCTTTAATCACTGATTCTGCACTGATGCTTCACTTCCCACTGCTATCAGCCAACCCTCTCTCAAATTTATTTAAACACCCCTCAGCAGGACCAACTGTGCCCCTTCCGCCCAAATGTACAGGATCCTATGTGAGCTTGAGGTTCTCCCTCCTTAATCATCTAATGATGCTGAACTCTCCCTTCAAGGGTTTTTTACATGTTTGCACATCTTTTTTGTGCCACCCCTTCCCTCCCAAACCTCGTTGAGGAGAATCATGTGTCAGTGTTCCCTGGCAGCCAGGAGTGCCAGCTCTGTCCGGGGGGCATCAGGCCCAGCACTGCCAGCCAGGCAAGGGAGGGATTGTCCTGCTCTACTCTGCACTGGGGCAGCCTCACCTCAAGTTCTGGGGACAGCTGGGGCACCAAAATATAAAAGATACAAACCTTTTTGAGGGTGTCCAAAGGAGGGCAATGAAAATGATGAAGAGTCTAGAGGGAAGATTATGTGAGGAGCAGCTGAGGACATCTGGCTTGTTCAGCCTGGGGAAGAGGAGGCTGAGGGGACACCTCACTGCAGGTACAGCTTTCTCCTGAGGGGAAGAGGAGGGACAGGCACTGATCTCTGCTCTGGGGTGACACTGACAGGAGCCGAGGGAATGGCCTGAAGCTGTGCCAGGGCAGGTTGAGGTTGGATATCAGGAAAAGGTTCTTCCCCCAGAGGTGGCTGGGCAGTGGAACAGGCTCCCAGGGCAGTGGTCACAGCAACAAGGCTGGCTGAGTTCAAGAAGCATTTGGACAATGTCCTTGGGCACATGGTGTGACTCTTGGGGTGGTCCTGTGTGATGTAGGGAGTTGGACTCAATAATCCTTGTGGGTCCCTTCTAATGCAGAATATGCTATTATCATGTCTCGTCTTCCTTTCTCTTCTGTGCCCTCCCTTCCACACTTTAGTCACTCTTACGCAGTATGGACCAGGCAGGGACTGTGCCCTTCACCGTGCTGCCCCACAAAGAACCCCATCCCCCAGACCAGGCCTGCACCAGGCATCCCTCCCAAAGGCAGACCTGCACTGTACATTTGTTCCACTTCTGCTGGTTTCTACTTATGGCATGAACTAAAGCAGAAGTAGTGGAAAACATCACTTGCTGCCACAAAGAAGCCCTAATAAATGTCAATATGTTCAAACTTTGCTATAAGGTGGCATACCTGTTTTCCCTGGGCTAATGTTCTGATGTTCTCACAAAGCAAAGTACTCTGTCAGAGGTGCTAACATCCTCTGGAATAGAAGTGATCAGTGCAGCCTTCAAGGGTAGCAATTACAGACAGATAAATTAGTTAGATTCTGCAGTAAGTTTTCAGACTAGGGGAGCAAGCTCACAGATGAAATTATGAAAGAAAAAAATGCAAAGGTGCCGAGAAGAGCAGTGAGCCCTTACCTCCATACTCTGAGGCAAGTGCATTTTAACCCTCAGCTCTTCTAAAGGATGCCTTTCATAGGGGGGCAATAAGCTAGATGGCACAAGCCTTACTAGAATTGAAGCTCAGCTGACAAGTTGGGGGACAAATATTAGAATTAAAAAAGTAATCTGCTAAAATTTTTAAGGCTGATCTAAATTTTACTAAAGCCCTATCAAAGTCTATCACTCCAATAAAGGGAAGGGTCTTAAACAAACCATGCCACAAACATTTGATAAACAAGACTTGAAAAACATCACTGAAGTCCAAAAGGTAAACTACATATACCGTGAGTGTAACAAAGCAAAAACTGGGCAGAAATTTCACAGTTTGGGCCCACACTGTGTAGAGAAGTCTTTAGAGTCTCCTGATTATTTGCTAAAAGCAGAATAATAAAAATTATGCAAAATACTAGCACTCTGTAGTGTGCACCTCTGCTACAAATGTTCTGCTGAAGTTCATTCCTCAGCTCAAGCTATACAAAACTACAACTCTCCTATTCATCCTTAGCAGTACCTTCCCACTCGCACAAAAGTTATTACCATTTATATTATATAGAATTGATAAAGGTTCACCTCAATTAAAAAGTTCTTTTTCTGAAGAGCTGGCATTTTTTTTTTTCTTTAGTCTTCTATTGTTTTGGGGTTGACATAATAACATTTCCAGTCAGCAATTAGCAAAGAAAATCTTTGCCAAACAGCAGGCGTAAAACTTCTCCAGAGCTAAAATTAAAATGTATATAATTACTCAGCTAAAGGTTTGAGATACAATTGTTTATATATTAAATTGTTTTTACAAAAGGGATAGTCTGTTAGGAAGCAACACAATTATAATATAAACAATAAGCTAAACAGGTAATAAAGCATCAATTGGCTCTTCATTAGAGAGTACCTACATTTTACCTGGTATGTTTTATACATTTTGTTCCAGTTATGCTTTTTAATAACACAAATTAATTTATTCCTTTAGCAAGGCTTGAAAGAACATTATTTGCATTTTTATGAAGTATTGTAGGGTAATTTTGTTGTGTTTTTTAAGAATAACACCACAAAAAAAATCTTTTCAAATCTTTTATAAAACAATCTTTTTTCCATTTATAAATACAGCAGTTACACTTCAAGGTCAGCTTCAGTTTTCTAATACTTATGCAAAATGATCAGAGCTTACAAGGGAATCATCTGTACATAAGCTGGAGTTATAATGGAGAGGCAACAGGGGATAAAAGTTGGCTTTTCAAAGAAAAATAGATTTTGTCATTTTTCTTTAAATAAATCAATCAGACATTTAGCAGAGTCATAGAATTTCTTGTTATAGAGCTTGCTCCTGAATGAAAACGTACAGATAAAAAGAGCTTGTAAAAAGCCTCTATAGATGATAAATATGAGCCTTCATCTGGATGAGTGCATGGAAAGTTCCTACAGAGAGCTAATGGGCTTCATGTGTCCATACATGAAACGAAAGGTGCCAGAAGGAAGCGAAGGAGGGAGCGCTGCTTAGAGCCACCCTTGCCAGCAGCAGCTCAGCAGTGTGGCAGGAGCAGGGTCCCCGTTGGGCAGTGGCCATGTGTCCCCTGGAGCCTGCAGTGCCCTGGCACAGCTGTGCCAGGCTGTGAGGAGCCCTGTGGAGCTGCTGCCATGGCTGTGGCAGCGAGCACACCTGGGCAGATGGGCTGAGACACAGCAAACGCGGCGGCGCCCGCCCGTGGGTCAGGGGCCTGCCAGGGACTCCCCTCGTGTTTCCTGGCAGTCTTGTTAGGCTTTTTTCTGCTCACTCCCAACACAGACAAATGCCTGACACAAAACACGGTCAGGCTTGGAATGAGATCTGCTCCACGCTACCAGCCTTCTGCTACTGCGCTGCCTGAATTGTAAGGCCTTGTTAGGGGTGAAAATTTCTCCTGCACAAGGTCCAGCAGCACTGAACATGTTTTATAACATTCTCATTGCCATCACAGCCAAGGTGCTGAGATCTGTGACACAGAGTAAACACAGCCCATTTCTTTTACATTCCCTGCATGGTCTGCCTCCAACCCCACCTTGGACTGGCCCCGTGCCCATAGCCATTCACACCATCCCATGTTCAGCTCTTCCCCACTGCTGCTCCTCACCTCAAGCTGCCATCCTGCAGCACATCACAGCTAAACTTTTGTAGGAACGAGAGTTGCTCACAAATGAAAGCAAAATATAGATAAATATTAATTATAATAAGGGAAGAAGCTCTTGAGAAAGAAAGAGCTGCTATACCAAACAGGAGTTCTTAAAATAAATAATGAGTCAGGAGAAACAAAATATGTTCAGTTACCGAAATCATTTCTATATAGACTGCTGTAAAACTTCCCATATGGGATAAACAGATGTTAGCACATACTAGGCAACAACAGATACCCTTTGCATGACATCTTGCACATTATTTGATTGGATTATATTTTTATCAGATAAAAATAGTGCTTGCTAATATAATGTGAGGGAGGAGGGTCTATGTGTTCAAGGAACCAGCTTCTGATATTTTTAGAACTCTTTAGAGCATACTATGTAATCTTGGGCATTTCATATTTTTGTGTTCACATGCATTTTTAGGTTCAGAATGGTCATTTTTCCCGCACACCATTACTGGTAAGCACAAAAGAGACTCAAATTGCTTTTTTACACCATCTCACGAGTTGGTGACATCTAACATCCAAAGCCTCCACTCCAAAGTGCCCCGTATCCCATTTAATCCTGTATTTGAATCACTTCTTGCAATATACAATAAACAAAATTTAAATAAAAGAATCCCCAGTGCTAAGTGTCAGATGCCTTTGCAATAAACTGATGCTAAAATCAGACAGGAAGTTTGAACTGAGAGCTGCTCTTGCCCTCCTTAACCAACTGAAGAGAAACAGTAAGCCAAATCAAAATCTAATCAATATTCTCTATGAACACTTATTCCTAAGCTTCTCTGAACATATCAGAGGATGAAGAACATATTAGACTTCTTAATTTTTGAACAGAGCAATGATTAGATTTCACTGTTGACCAGTAGCTTCATGATCCCCTCCTGGGAATACACAAAGAAATTAGACATAATTATTTGACTATACCATCATTAATTTCTTTCAATTTTCAAGTCCTCATCACATTGTCAAAACACTAAATTAGGAAAGATGTGAAATGGGGGTTGCTTTCTGCCTTTTGACTGTGCTTGCCCTGGTGGGCCCTTGATGCCTCATTGCTCCCTGCAGCATTAACCCACCACATTGTAGGGAGCTCCCCCAGGAATGACACTCCAGCCACTTCCCAAAACATTTCAACAGGAAAGCTTCACTTCAAAGAGAGCCAGTGTGATGACAGGAGCTGTGATGGATTACAGTCAGACCTACACTGTGCCTGAAATACTCATGCCTCCACAGGAGGGGAGAGCAGAAGGAGAGTACATAAAGATGTGTCAATCCTTTTCCCCCTTATTCCCAAGAGATCCCAAGTGTTGGTTTCTTTGGTAACATCCCAGAGCCCCTGCAGGACTGTGTCTCCACTGACCTGAAGGCAGGTTCTCTGAAACATCACTTCAGTGACTGACTGAGGACACAGGACAGGAGAAATGCAGGAAACCTCATTTGCTACATCAGAGCAAGGTGCAGTAAAACTCCTTTATTGTAATGATAGAATACAAAGGAGTTTGTGGCAGTAATTGGGAAGAGTATTTAAAAGTCTGACTGACTGTCAGGCATTGTGGGAGAAACAATTAGCAACGTGGTTTTAAAATGCACCAGAGACTGTTTTGAGTGAACCTCAAAAGAAAAGAAATCCTTTCAAGTTTCAAAATATTTGGATCCCAGGTGAGTTCATCCCAACTTTATTTTTTTTTTTTTGCAACAGCTTCATTCCTTTTTTTCCTTGAAGTGGATTCTGTCCTCCTTCCCATCCTCATTCTACTGGAGTTAATTACCAAAATCATTCTGAAAACTTTTGTTCTCTTTTCCCAATTATGATTCTTCCCTGACTCATTTTTTTTCTCAATGATGACTGTCAGCACACCATCTAAAAAGTTACACCTAACATTATGTCTCATGACATCAGTAACTGCAAATAACTTACCATGAGTATTACATTTAACAGGTGATAACACCCTATAAATACAAGTGCATACATCATGTTGCCCTGGTTGTTTAATATTGCCACTTGATCTGAACAAATAAGCCTATAGAAAACTGGAAATTTTGCTCCCAGAAATGTGTACCATATAATACAAAATACCTCCCATTATACTCTTATTTTTCAAAATTACATTTTTCTATTGTGCAAAAACCTTCTATTCTTTGCAATCTCCAGAAGAATTGGTGCTGTACTCCTCTCTACACACACCATTTCTGTTGCGCTTGTGTTCACATCTGCTACATCTGCTTCCCAAAACTCGCTCCATTGATTTCTGAGGTTTGCTGAAAGTGAGAAATGGTGTATTTACCCTTTTTAATTAAAAAAAAATTTGGACCCACAGATCTAAATATTCATTTTTATTTGAGATTAATTTTCTCCTTGCAAAAATATGCCCACATACACATATTTGTTCTATTATTAGGGAAATCAGGGAAAAATGCAACTGCTGTTTACAAGCAGAGCAGCAGCAGCCTCCACAATTAGGAGTCCAACACGGGCAACCTTTGCTTTGGTTGAAAGGAATTGATTGGGATACCACAGCATGTAATTATAACTAAGAAGTTACAGCATACCAGTGTGAGAAGCCCAGCAAGATCTTAGGAGCAGCAGCACCCTTCCACAGCAAGTGCCAAAACAAGCATTCAGGGAAGCTGGACCGAGAAACGTGGCTCACACACAGGGACATCACAGTGTACTTCATGAGTACATTAAAATAACCTTTTCCTATTTACATAATAACTTACATAAGAGGCAAATGTCAGGAAGTCACTTAAAACTCAGATATGTCTGTTTCTGAGCAGCTTAACTGACATGTTGTTTCTATTCCCAGAGTCTGAATTCCTGGAAACCAGGAGGCTGACACAAATGAACAATTTACATTTTTAAGCCAATGTAATTAGATTCATCCAAGATAAAGATTTTGATTAATTGTATTCATCTCTACTTAGAGGAAGTGCATTATGTTACTGTAGCCTCAGCTATGGATTGATTGGCTCATTTATTCTAAAAGGCAAATACTATCATTTTAAGTGCTACATTTGTTCTGGCTTTAACTTTAGAAGTGAAGGGCCAGGCCTAGAAACACTGCTGTGCCCTTTCTCCCTCCCAGACAACATGATGGAAAGTAGCAACTCTGATGTTTCTGCTTCTTACCTCAAATCTGGATAAAAAAGGTCAACAAGTTCAAATTTCTAGACTGACAAGTCCCATATGGTTTCATTACATAGTCTTGCTTCGTTCTGATTGTCTAGCATCTTAAAAAGTTTGTGTGTGTTTGTGTGGGTGGGGAGGAGATACTGTTTGAAATGACAAATAGAAGTGTGGAATTATGTTAGATGAAAACATTTCATTTTGTGCAAAACAAAATTATTTATTTGGACTGATTTTTTTTTTTTCTTTAAGAAACTTTAAAAATATTCTTTGATTCACTTTGAAATGATTCTGTATCTGACTTTCAGACTACAGATCAAGAATTCCCCTGTCAGATGGTCAACTGTGTATTGAACTCAAAATAAAGCTGCAAACAGCTTGGTTTTAGGTGAGGTTTGGCATTTTTAAAAATCTACTAACGAGTAATATTTCAGCAAGAATAAGAAAATAGAAGCAGTATCCTTTGGCTGTGTTATCCTCTTCATTCAGTTATAAGCAGAGTCCTTTAAATGCTAGAAGGATCTGAGTTTTCTTCTCCATCAGTGTTTATTTCAATGTCATCCAGAGTTTTTCACACCTGTCACTTCAGATATTCAGTTTTGTTGTCTACTTCAAGATGGGTGTTTTTGGTAAGGAAGAGCATAATGGAAAGCCAGGAAGAGAAGCAAAGAACAACAGCAATGAAGCAGTTGTCTTCCTCACTAGGTAGCAGCTTTCTGACAAATAAGGTGTCAGCCCATGCTTATACAGTTCATGTTGAGATTCATTTACCTGACAAATTACTCCCCCAAACTTCTAGCTTTGTTATTTCCTTAGATAATTATGCCTGCATTTTTTATTTCTGGAGTGATTTGTGATGGTAGAGAGCATCTGGTATCGTGTTATGCACAACTTTCTCTCCAATTAATGTGAGGAAACAAACGTCATTTTAGGGATGTTTTGTTTTCCGTAAAGGTTATGTCCTAGGTGCTTCAAGTATAAATGTAAACACACACACACACATTTTTCACACACTCAAATCCAGTCCAGTGAATGCAAAATCAGCTGTGTAACACTATGTGTAACCTTTTCACCCCTCTGTGATTATTATAAATATGGCATGAGCTCTTCAGAAAGAGCAGTAGGAAAACGTTCTTCAGAGACACTCACGTTTAATAAAAGCCAACAGGTACTAAGCCCTGCAGTTACCTCTACCTGAAGACTTTCTTGCATGCCAGGGCATTGCTCTGGAAGCATTTATTTCAAGTGTCAGCTTTGAAACTGACAAAAAGCATCCCAAAATTTTGAGGACACAGGAGCAGAGAGCTTTACCTTGGATGTGAATCTCTCTTTATGGAGACATTAGCTCTTTTGGGCACCTCAGCTATGCCAGGCCTTGGAATATTGAGGCTGCCCCTCTCTAGTGGACACAAGGGTCAGCCCAGGTACAGCTGCTGCCCCTCCCTGGGACAGGAGCATTTACAAAGATCACATTAACAAAACATTCCTCTGACAGAGGAATTCATAGACTCTGGAGCTTTTGTATTCCAGGTGATCTTCACACAACTGAACAATTGCTGAAGAGAGAAGCCTGATAAAAATTAATTTGAATTAATGCTGTAAAAGTGTTAGTGCTAAGGCTGAAGGGCTTCTAACAGGAATTCAGCCAATGTATCTATGTCTGAAGTCTTAACATTTGTAGGAAATGCACCTAGGAAATCTCATATAATCTACCAGACATGCCAGTGCAGCAGGTCTCCTTTCAGTCCCAGGTGAATACAGCTGCCTGACAGTATCTGAGTTCTCCCTGGTGAAGCTGCATACAAATAAATACCCAAATTCAGTGTGTAAGTGTTGACTGCAGACTAATTCCTCATTAGTTCCACTCTGAGCAGTGGAGCCAGTCAGTTTCCACATCACTGCTTGTGACTGATACGGCTGTGGCACCAAAACAATTTTACTGCATAACCTCAACTGAACATAACAGGAAGACAAACATCTGTAAAGATGGAAAGGCACACTTTAAAGAAATATATAATTCAAAAACTGAGGATAACAAATTGGCCACTGGAAAAAATTATCTTGACCTAAACTCTGCTGTAAAACAACCTTTAAAATGACGGGCACTACACATACAAGCTCACAAATAGCAGTAAACTCAACTGAACCCCAGCTCAAAGAAACTGCAGGGAGGTTTAAGTGAACTCGACAGCTGTTTGTCCAATGTCTTGTTTCTGACAGACTCAATCAGGTACTGTCTGAGCTCCTAAAGATGTCCAGATCTGAAGCTATGATGTTTATTCTCTATTTTCAACTTTCCAAAATACAACTCATGAATGCTGCAAGATAGGGCTGTCAATCTCTAAATATAACAGTGGATTCATACCCTGTTGTCCACTGGTTTCTGCTTTTCTGCTTACAAATCCATGATATAAATTAAATGCCATGAAACTGCTTATTATCTTTTTGTTTTCCATTCAGATTCTCTGGATGTGTTATTTGCAGCTAATTTTGTTTCCCTCAGTATTGTCTGAAAGGAGGGAGGCAATTACAGGTACATTTACTAAAACTAGGTATCCTTTTCAATTACACTCATCCTGAGCTTTGAAAGTTGGCAGTTTGGTCTTTATTATGGGAAAATAATTTTTACAAGGACATATTGAAATGGAATGAGTATTTGAGGGGAGAGGAGGGAGGGCTTTTGCTGCTTGTGGCTACCTCATTACATGGCTGAAATTGCAACTATTTGTAATGCTGTCTTTGTACAACACACAGCACCAGTGTCAGCATTGTTCAGCATGCTTTGACACAGATTTATTACCCAGAAAACTTTAATAGTGGTAAATGTTTAATTTATGGCTTCATTTAAAAATATTAATCTATTAGCAAGGCAGATGGATGGAAACTAGTTTCCATTTCCTCTTGCGGGGCTTTATGCAATGTCGCGAACATGGCTGTCCTCAGCTAGGAATATTGGTCTACTGAAGTCAATGCAAAATGCAAAATCACTTCAATTATGCAATAATCAATTCTTAAAATCTGTGATGTCCCCAAACCTTTCAAGATAGTTTATTAATGCCAGTTGATGAAGCCACATAAAGCTGCTGCTTCTTGTAAATAAGAGACTAAACCAAGGTAGAAGAGTCAAGAGTTCACAGAAGGAAGAAAGAAATGCAAATATGTTCAGCTTTCTTGTGTGGTTGTTTTTATAAGACAATTGACCACATGTACATAGAAGTACAACATGAAATTCAATAGAAACATAATGACCTTAAATGGGATTTTGTCCATCTTTTAACAACCAAATTTTTTCCACTCATGAAGAAGCATCAAGGATCACACCAGACACAGCTACAGCTGAACATCAAAGGCACTCTCTCAAAAGCTCAGTGTGCATCAAACAAATAATCAATGTAAAAAACAAGGACTGACTCATCATAATTTGTTGGAGTAAAGGGCATTCAGCTGAATCCCAGGAGAAATTTTACGTTTCAAAAACTGAAATATATCCATTATTCTCCCCATTTACTCAGTTCAGTCTTTCAACAAACTCCAAGACAGCTTAAGCCTTTCAACAAAGCCAAAAGCGAACATAAACAACTGAGTGAGTTTCCATAATGAGGACACCCACACATGCATTGAATGTTAAGACAGTGCCCTGTCACAGTCAAATATCACAGAAGTCCCTATGACTGTGTAGAGCCTGCAGGAAAGGATGATATAAACTACTGCAGTGCTCCCCTAGCACACAAACTTCAATCTTAAATCTTAAATGATCTGAAATGTCAGAGGTATTTAACATTTTTTAGGTTTCCATATCTGTAATTCCTGCATGCGTGTTTTGCTTCCCTTGCAACAAGAAAATGTAGAATTCCATTGACAAGACTGCTGTGGGAACCAGATAGTTTTTCAGAGGATGATTATAACAGAGGTGATTATTCAGTTATCAACATCAAAAACAGGACTTAAAAGAATACACACTGGTGTCTGCAGAATACTATCTCAGTAGCAGCTTTCATGATCCGTCAGGAAAAGAAACATACCCACTGAAAGCCATGGAAACCACTTCTAGGAAAGAGTCAACAAATCCTTTTTGTCAAGTCCTTGAAGTCTGCCAAGAGCTCTAATATAATTAGAAAAGGTTTCTTTGAGAAGGCAAGGCAATCTAGGAGTTACTGCTTTGGGCTGAGATGAAACGGTTGAGAGCCGATTCTGTGGCTGCCACTGGTCTAGTGAACAGTCCTGGCCAATTCCGTGTGCTGTCCTCTAATTTTGCTGGAATCGAGGGAATAAAGCCAATTGTGACAGTTTGACAAACATGCCTGTGTCTGCCCATGAACTTCTGTGGTTTTTGAACAGCATTTATCCTCACATCCTTCCAGACAAAATAAAACTTCCATTCTTGAGCAGAAACACATCACCAAGGGAAAAAAGCTTAGAAAACTAAAACATGGTCATTGTGAGGTGCTGACATCAAACACACTTCCAAAAGAAGGCATAAACAAGAAGGAAGCATTGGTCATGAACACCTAAAATATCAGCATGCAGATATATATGTATTATATTTATGTATTTTTATCCATACACATGGCATTCTGCAATACTTTTATATTTTATCCTCCCCATCCACAAAAAAATCAAACTTGTCTGCACATTTTGCAGGCCCAGTTAAGCAGTGCTGGCAACTTGGCCACCAGCTGCACCCCAGACAGCCCATTTATAAGCAGATGAACTGAACCCCAGCTGTGCTATGTCAGTGCTACAAACCCAGCCTTGAAATGCCTTGATAAGACTCACAACACAACAACTGCATTTTGTGTACTGCGTTCTCCCCTATATCTGTGCAGAACAGTTTACAGATTTTCATCAGACTTGGGATGCAACAGAAGCCCAAGTGGTCCTTTTTCACACTGTTCAGTGCAGAGCCTGCAACTGAAATACAGAAATACCAATAAGGAAGTTTATGGCCTGAAAAATAATGTGTCTTTTGTTTCACTGCTGCTGTGGATGAAATTCTAAACAATGGCCCTTATTGACAGAGAACCCCATTGTTGTGTCCCTACAATAAATTAACCCACTGCAGTACTTCAATGAATGATCAGTCCCTTTACAACCACATTTATTCTACAAAAAACTAAAATAAGGAGTAAGCTTGTACATTTGGAAGGGCTCTAGACACTGGATACCATCAGTGTGATGTATTTTCAGAAGAACTTCTCACAGAATAGCCAGGGGAATAAAAGAAATCACTAAACTCCATTTAACTACTACAGGATATAATAGTACCTCTCTAAATCTACAGCACAGCACTTAGAAACAGCCCAATAGAATAAATATTTTGTCCACTATTTAGACAGAGGATAGATACATGGAACTTTTCCTTTTCTTTGCAGCCAGTCCTACTTTAGTTATGTAAAAACACTTTACAGTCCAACGACTTAAACACTGGCAGAAAAGCAGTTGTAGCTGAAACACATCTGGAGCAGCCAGATCCCAATCCTGCAATATGTTTATCTGCAAAAAGCGAGAAAGTTATCACCCACTGTTGGCTTCATTGTTCTTATTTCCAAATTTGGATGGAGTAAACATGATATTATAAGGAAGTAAATTTGGTGGAGGGAAAAAAAAAGATGACATTTCTTAATTCTAGGCACTGGTTTATGAGAAGGAATGACAATTAGAACAAATTATCTAAATGCCTCACTAGTGCAGGGAGGTGCATTTTAATATAATCAAATTATTGCCCTAATTTCAAAAGATATTTTTTTTCTTTATCACTTCACGTTAATTTGGTCAAGTATTACTTCCAATTTAAGGCTGAACTAAAAACATTTGTGGTTTTCTTCTAAAATCTTCAAATGAACATCTGTTTTCCTCAAAGCCTGCAAATAGCAATCAAAGGCATCTCCAAGAATACTTCCTTTGTTCTCTTTTTTTTATGAGGGTTTTGCTAGCCTATATAACTCACATGCATCATCCCATTTTACAAGAATGATAGGCCTCAAAAGCATCAGCAACTGAAAAAATTATAACCACAAAGAACTAAACTACACAGAAGGACCACGACTAAAATGTTAGAAAAGACAAATCAAGGATTAAAACAGGAATGCCCTACAGTTTACTCATGGCAATAGGTTGAGCTCTACAATAAGGGTATTTACCTTTGCAACATTACAGAAGAGCTGCACGCTGCAAATCTCTCCATCCTAAGAACTGTCTTTTAAAAAATCATACAAAACAGAATGAGAGCTAAGGCTAATTCTGGGAAATAAACTTGTATCTCATAAACCAATGAAGAAAGTTGTTTTGAGGTTGGCCAATGATCAAGGTGGGACAATACTTTTCTTAAAGACTTTTGTTAATTGTCTTAGATGTCTTAGATGGGGATAGCAACCAAATAAAACTGGCATTTCAAAATCTTCCCACAGATACCAGAATCCCAAAGGCCAAGCCCTTTCTTTACCCATCAGCCTCTTTACCTTTCCCTGTCTTAAGTTAGTCACAAACTTTAAAGTGGCAGCTGAGCACAAATGAACACAAGTATGTGACGTAGTCTTCACAAAACATGTAGTGAAATTTATTCCAAATTACAGACAAACTCATTTAAATTTTCACAGCTGAACATGCCCTTATTCAATATTTGGCAGAAAACTGCTGAAATCCATTCTATGCCCACATCATTAACTTGTACTGGGTTTTTATGCTTCACTTTCTGAATCCACTTATTCCCAAAACCCAGATGACTTTGACCCTGCAGGCTGACACCACCTTTAATATTTCTATTTGGGACTGAGGTCCTGCTAGGTGTCATCTGGCCCATCAGGATCAGACACACACCCATAATAATAATAATAATAATAATATCACACACCATAAATTTTTAACATATCCTTTCTTACCTTTAGGGGCTACATCTTGGGTCACAAACTAGAATTTGTTGCTGTGGAGTCTGAAGAGGCAAACATTTCCCACAGGCTCAAATTAATAAATAAAAGGCTAAAAAAAAATTAAAGAGAAAGGGAAAGAGAGAGAGAGATAGAGAGTGTATTCTTCCCTTTTCTCTTTAATTTTCTTCATCCAACAAATGGATGCTGAGGAGATGTTGAGCAGTAGAGGGTGGCCAGGCTTGCCTATTGTCCCCTAACATCTCCTCCTGCCACCATCACAGAGAGAATGCTGGAAATGTTGGTATGATCCAGTAGGGAATTTAAGTTATTATTATTGCTATTTCTCTGAAAACACATTTTTGAGCTCAGTCATTTATTTTATCCAATTTGACCACCAGCTCTGCCTTTCCTTCTCAGCTGTAGCCTCAAAAATACCTTCTTTTTTTAATAGAAAATACTTCAGATTCATTTTGTTGTTCTCTCTTTTCTTGATATGAGCCATTTTACCATGACCATGTTTGGTGCTAAAGTAGCACTCTTCTACCCGAGTGTCCAGCCAGACAAACTCTGTGCAAAGACTGCAGCTAAAAGAAAATTAAAGATGGCAAGAAGCAAACTTTAAACCAGGCATGATTCCATGGGTTTAAAAACCAGATGAAATGTCTAAATATCAGACAAGTACTACACAGTCAAGGACAGAACTGCAGCTGAAGTATGCAAATCAACATTCAGTGCAAGAAGCAGCCTAGCACTGCTCAGTGTTCTGTAAACAGACCGGTTTTAATTCAGCTTTTTGTGACAGACCCACCCACCCACCATCAATGAACCAGGTAAAAATGACAGAAAATGACATCATATTCTCTATCTGACTATTTATTAAGGTGTGGTGAACTTCTGGAAAGAGGCAAGAGTGTATTTCTGAATCCATGCCTGAAAATCTGCTCAAGGCAAAGAGAATATTTCTACATCCTCATCTAGAACTTTTGTCTAATAAATACATTCATGCACAGAATGCACCCACGTCCTTGTATTATGACTTAAGAGCTCACTCACAGTCAATTTAAACAGAAGGAACAAAGACTGTAGAATAATTACCACTATGGATGCCTAAAGCAGTAATATACAGGTGTATTTGCTAATCTTTACCTATTTTCTTCTCAAGAATCTAAAGTCTGTGTGGTTAACGCTCTTCTAAACATGGGATTTTTTGGTGGTCTTTTTTTGGTTTTTGGTGGCTTATTGTAGGTTTTTTTATTTAATTCAGTAAAAAGTATATGGAAAAATACACATTATTTAAGTACATGTACCCTACAGAATGTTTAATACATCCATGATGTCTATTTAATATGAAAACAATATATCTAAGAATATATTTTAAAGTATTCTTTCATACATGTATCACAGTTTATCCATATATCAAAAGCAGCACTCAAATATCTGTAAGAAAATGATTAATGATATCCAAATGCATTAAGCACATTATTACTTCAGATAAACAAGCCTTAAATTATTCTGATTTATCATTCAATTTTGCTAGAATGCATATTTGCAAAAATAAGATAGGGTTTTAAGATGTGAAACTGGGTATAAATCACTAACCAGACAGCTACACTTTTCTCCCTCTGAAGCTATTGAACTAGAAGTATTAATGATGGCTTAAAAGTATAACTGGTGGTGAATTTTGAAACTTATCATTACAAAGTGGCAAAAGAAATAGAGAAATGTGGTGTAGAAGCTCATTTATGTACTAAAACTTAATATTTATACATTACTCCAGTACAACTGAAACCCTTAAGGAAGCCTCCCCAAATATTGACATTTAGGCCATTTAGGGCACAAAGTTGAAAACAGAGAACAAGTAAATTGTATCTCTTGTACAGCATTTTTTTTTCTTATAGGTTCTAAACCACTTTAAAAAGGTGATGATTCCTATCTGGCAGATGGGAACAGAAGAAACAGAAGCAAGATAAAGTAATTTCCTGAAGTTAGACCTTCTGCCACAGGCTGGGACAGAAAGCTCTGTTTCTGTGTCAGTGACCAACCAGAAAACTTCTGGTGTGAGGATAAATTGTATGTATTTTAAACAGAGGTGCAAAGAGCAGCCATTGCTTGTGGTTGTCCATAGGAACGTCTTTGATCTCCAATACATTTTAAGGAGCAGGCACACAGCCCAGTGACGGCCTGCCTGGGTCCAGGCAAGCAAGCCACAGAGCTGGGAGCTGAAAACAAGGCAGCTCAGTCCAGTCAAGTGCTAAACATCTCAGCTCAGGAACACTTACAGTGTTCAGGGACACAGTGCTGAAATAAAACTCCAGATTAGTTATGTATGCCCTGCTCAAATTTATTTATTTTTTTTTATGTACTCATGTATTTTTCAAGTCCTTTTATCTAAGAAACAGAAGTATTTCTTCCCACCTCCCTCAAAAATATACAAAACAGAGGGATATCTATGAAACCAGATAGAGAATTCACAAGAAAGTCCTAAACTGCAAATGAAGCATCAGTTTTAAATGTCTGAAACCCATGTACTACCACTGTACTATCTATTACAATGCAATACATTATTCACCTTAATTGCAAGTATCTAATTTCCAATGTAATGCCAATATTCCCATAAGCATGAAATATCCTTCCCTTGATTACAGATTTTAAAATATATATTTTATTGGGTTAACTGATGTCTACTCATCAATTACTCATTCAAATGTGCTGAATAACCTTGCTCTTCCATACTTCTTTAGTTTAGGTCTAACTGGCAGATTATATGGAAAGGAAGATCAATGATGGACAGAAGTGAACTGTTCTATACAACAAGTTGCCCATGTCTTTAATCATCACTGTTGTCAAAGACAATGTAACTAAGAAAATCTTTAATCATTATTAGTAAACTTGATGAGTATAGAAAAAACTAAATTGAAGCAGGCAGAACTTGAATGATGGCAACTATCAGTCATTAATGCTTCAAACTGAAAGGCATTTTCCATGTATCATATATTACTCCAAATTAAATATGTGTCAGCCAGTCAAATAAAGGACATTGATTCATTGATAGAAGCTCCAAAGACAAATAGTACATTTGAATGAGTCCATCAGTCTTTACAGAGTTATTTAAAACAGAGTCAATGTATTTAATGAAAGGTTGAATTTGTCTTTGGCTGGTTAATGCATGCTGTTCCCGGTTCAAATCAGATGAGAGTTTAAGAAAGTTATCTGAGGTCATTTCTGTGCTACACCACTTTCCTTCTGGTCATTTCCACCCAGTAATATTCTTTCATGTTGTTTCCCACTTTGCTTCATCACCTTATGATTAGACACATTGCAAACATACTTTATCCTCCCTTTATTCAATTTCTTGGTATATTTCAAAAAGAAATGTCTTTTCTAGAGCTCATCGATGGGGTCAGTTTGCAGAACAGCACTGACAAAGCCACAGCATTTCTGTGTTAAGTAAAAGAACCTGAACTCCAAGTGAGAGAATTCTCAGAAGCCAAGGAAAACTAGTAGAAAGAAGAACTTAAATTATGAAATCGTATTCAACAAGATGACTAACAAGAGGAGATATAATAGAAATACTCTGAGCAACAAAAAGTCTAGAGACAGCAGCCTTTGAACTTTTTTTTTTTTTGCCTCATAGCACAATAATAGAACATTTTTCTCACATGACATTAGGTAAACTAAAATCTTATTACAGAAATAATCAAGATCAATAATTTAGTGAGCTTTAAAAGAAAATAACTGACACTAACTCAGATAAAATATATGCAGAATTTAAAAAATAATTAATTATAATACATACTTTGGGAATGATTGCAAATCTAATATTGCAGGTCCTCTCTCAAAGAGTATCAGCTGCTTTAGCATGTGGGTTTATCTCCAGAGAACTCCTTATTTCCTTTGGCCCATGTGGTGCTGGGCACCAGAAAAGCCTCATTTCATTTCATTTCATTTCCCAGCTGGTACGTCTCTGGGATCTGGTGTGGCCAGGCCATGGCTACCCTGCAAGGACTTCAGAGCACCAAGCATCAATTCACCCATCCCAGGACATCTGAGGCCATCAGGAAGGGAGAACTGAGATCACAATGATTCATTTCTTGGGTCTCAGCAATTGCTTTATGCACTCCAGGGAATGCATGGCTAATTTCAGGCGTATGAGCAGCCTGCCACACCGATCATCTCTCACGAGGTAATTACTTTTGGTCAATACCAGCTTATTTGCTACAGTCTGACAAATGTTTGCTTAAAAACAGCACACTGATAAAAAGTGATTACCTTATTTGCCCATTGTTGGGGAAGGAGCACTGCCCCCACTACACCACTGCTGGGAATTCGCTTTCTGAGGGAACTGAGAGCACCAGCAAGGAAACCTGGGCACAGCCAAGTCAAAAAAGTTAAGAGGAGGATTTTCAGGGCCTCTAATCTGAAATCAAATTTTAGGAATGCAAACTTATCCTGGGAATATGAATGCATTCTGGCCTAGCAAAAGGTAAGGGGTCTGTCTCAGATTTGAGTTAATGTAGATGTCAACACAGAGATCACCTAAAGCCAGAGGAGCAGAATTTCCTATGTCCTGATAGAAGCAGAAGCTCCTAAGCCTTTAAATGTCCAGGGTCTGAGGGACAAAGGGAATCCAACCCTGTGTTACAGTTGCAGTAAATTTTTATTTCTACCAGTTGTGACAAAACCCCCCAGTTTTTCAGTATGTGACACAAGAGTAAGAGATGGGCCTTCCCTGGGCCTGCAGTCAGCACAGAAGAGTGACCTGGCACTGGAAATTCCCCTGGGCCCTTTCTGAATATGAATTTTTATAACCTACAGCCCTGAATGCCTTAGTATCAGCACAGGATAAACTAGATCACAGAAATCCAGACCAAGTGCTAGAAGTTCATCCATTCACACCCTCTTAATGATTACTTTTTTCCTACACTCCACAGAAGGAAGGTCTTTGTGATGTAGCACTGCTATGTAAGACCCTAGAGTCATCTTCTCATCTAAATTTTTCCTCCTCTAAGATTACTTTGAGGTTGTTTTTTGTTGGTTTTTTTTTTTCCCCCAGTGGCATTTATCTCTGATTGACAAACTGAGTCGATTTCAAGTGTCAGGGAGTCAGATTTAACCAATTTTCTAATTTATATATGACCTAAGCTTTTGCTATAATGCACTAAAAACCAAGTAATCACAATAAGGTAAACTGCAGCAATGGAATTATGGTGTTCTGTGTTATTAATAGAGGGCTCCATTTTATCTAATTTCTCTTACACAATAACCACATGGCTCAGCACCACAAAAAAACCCATTGCTAAGCTGGCTCAATTCAACAGTCCAGCACCTTGATTTCTTAGGATCAACCAAAAAAACAGTGCAAAGCCTGTGACATTCACTGACAAGGAAATAAAGCATCTGCATTGCACTTTATTGTAGAAAGAACATGATCTAAGGATAGCCTTACTACAAATGAAGTGATAGAAAGACCTGAAAGAAAGTTCCAAACTGCAGGTGTGTGAGACAGCTGCATCTGTAAATGACCCTGCATCCAAGTGTTCCCTATTGATCTGCTTCTCCCGCGACCCGGCCGAGCTCTTGTGGGCAGGCAGGACATCCAATGGGTCATGGAGCAAATGGAAATAACAAGCCAAGAGGTTAAATCAGAGATTAGTTCAGTTTAGTATAACCTAGATACTAAGTTTCCTATTAGTAAAAAACACTCTGTGGTAAAACAGAGAAGTAAGAGAGTAAAATAAAATCTGTCCAATGACTTTGGCGCTCTCTGCACACATTTCTGTAGGCAGCTCAACATAGGTATGACAAGGTTGTGTTGGTTTCTTTGACATCTAAAGGAAGAAAGTGCGATCTGAACCAAAATATGACTTAAAGCATTCATAAATTAATATCAAATTCTTATCATCAGTTTTCACTGGAAGAGGCATGCCATTAAGTAGAGCTCCTAGCATTTTTCAATCATCTAATTTTCTCAAAAGGAGCATTTTCATGGCTGAAACTGGTTTTGATCCTATAAATAAGGATCATCCATCCAATTTTGAGATCCAATCAGAGAAAGGAAGTGTGGAAGTCTCTGCTATACTTCGTTAATGTATTACTCCAAACCAACTATTGAGAACTGCAGTCTGGGAAACAAGGACAAACACTGGGATGACTTCAGAGAGGGAATAATTATAGACCAAACGAGGTAAAGCAGAACCCAAATTTCAGAGGAAAATAAAATATTGCCCTTACCAAAACTCATACATTTTATTGGGCAGAGCACTTTACTAGCTGCATTTATTGATTTCTCTATCAAACCCCTAAATTAAAATATTTTCTTACAGTCCTTATAGTCTATGCATATAAATTCATACTCATACTATTTGACTACAATCAAAGTCAATATGCACCACTTTTATTATATCTAGGGATAGCATATAAACAAAACCAGAAATTCAATTCTACATAAACATGTATATAAAATTTGCTTGACAATTTGAAGAAACTCATTTGTAACCTTAGCAACACAGCTAATGAATCAGATTTCTATTGGTAGTATTTTTAATAGCTTATATCATACTTCATTTGCTAATCTTGAAGGGAATTTACTATTTACTGGCAGAACTAGCAGCTAACTCAGACCCTTCTCATTGAATTACATTTAAAATTCACTATTTGCTTATAAATATTTAAATTAAATACAAACAGGATTCTTGCAAGGCAAACCAAAAACACTCCCAAAAAACAAATACGAGTCTCTGCCTGCTCTCTCCAAATTTATCATTTGCTTTCCATCATAAGTTTGCCTTCTCAATGCTGTAAAGTTATATAATAGGAATACAGATAAAACAGCAGAACAGTTCCAGAAATATTCAAATTATGAGAAGCAGAAGATTCAAGATTCAAGATGTTTGCTGAACCCCTTCCCTCCATGGCACACTTGTTCTTAGACATCAACAGATGTCTCCAAACATTCATGTCTCTCTATTAGTGTTCATGTTTTCTACACAAAACAAGTAGTCCTCAATTTCCAGTCTCTGCAGTTTCAGATTTCTATTGATCCCAGAGGGCTTAAGGGTAAAATTCATCCTTGTTTAGACAGCCTCCACTTAATCCTGCTGACCTACTCAAAAATGAGATATAATGGTAATATGCAGATGGCATTTCCCCTAATTCTATCAAAATTCTGTGACTCTACAGCCCCTCTTGATGCTCTTTAGCCTGTTACGAACTTATTTTTTAAGCACCATCAAGAGCCCTCGGCCTCACATTCTGAAGTCTCATCTTTATACTTTCTCTTTTGCTATTGTCCCATGAGGCCTGATTTTGTCTTTGATGCACAGTCAATTTCTTCCAAATATTTTCTCCCAAATGATTTAGAAGACTTTCAAGGGAACAAGAGATAAAACAGCTCCTTTCTTGCTCTCAGAAAAAAACCTGCTCCTGTTTTGAAGAAAATGGCAGTAAATACACAAGCAGAAGGCTGTTCACATGGATGTCTAAGAGTCTCCTTTGCCTAGACACTCCTAATTTGAGAAGGAAAAGACAGATGGTCCTCACCTCTGCCTGTAGAACTCTTGTTTTAGCATCAAATAACAGGGCTGCCCTCAGAAGAGAAAGCAATGGAGAGCACTTCAAAAGCCCAGTACAGACCTGGTGCAAAAGTGGCAATTTCCACTTTCCACAGATCCACTGAGATATTTACTGCCATTCAACACCTTGTTCAGCCTAACTGTGGTCCTTGACACCAGGAGCCTGGTGACATGCCCTGATGGAACTAAAGAGACTGAGTGGGGACACAGGGCAAAGGGGAAGTATCTGTTTTATCACACGGTTTGGAAACCTCTCAAGCCAAGAACATTTTGAGTATCAGAACAGAGAAACTTTACAGCGAGCACCAAGAGGAAAGCAAGGTCAAACTCAAATGAGGGGACTGGCACCAAAACTCTGGCTACCTTTGCCAGAATTCTGGATGAATAGGCTCTACTTTAACCTTTCCAGAAGCTGTACTGCCAAACAGCAGCAGGAAATGCACAAACCCAGCCATTTTGATACAGTTCCCTTGCATATTAGAGAACTTCATGTACTTTTGTCAAGAGCAACAAAGTGCTGGAGGGAGCTTGCATGGGATTTTCTCCAGTGACATTTTGACATTCCTTAGGAGATTCAGCTGATGAGTGGAAATTCCCTACTTGAATGAGGGCAAGACACATGTGGCGCTCCACTATTCCATTCTCTCTTACTCTTGTCTCACATGCTGATGATGTTAGTTTACCCAGCTTTTTAAAAGACAAACCCCATTCCCTTGCCTTCACTACTGTGCAGGACCAAGGGAGAACAGCACAAGACTGAGGGACAGCGTGCACAGTAACAAACAGGCAGGTTCAGGAGAAGGGCAGGGCATCAGAATCACTGATTTTCTTCCTAACATTAACATACTGTATGGAAACTGGTCATTCTAGATAAATTAAGAATTTGTTGATTAACAAAAAGGGTTTTCAGAGTTTTCTCAAACACCCATTATACGGATAATTCATATCCAAGACACTGACACAAACATCTGACTTGCGAATCATCTAAACTACCCCATCCACTTAGCTTGCCTTGCTCTTGTTACTTTGCTCTCTGACTTCTTAGGAACATCACTGGATTTTATCCTCACACTTTTCCTGTGATAGGAAGAAGTTATCCCTGAAATACTCATATATTTGATATATCTACTGCAAACAGGTTCTCCATATCCCAAGTTTTGTTCTAGAAGATTAGCAACTAATTTAAGACTGCTTATATTAACAAGTGAATAAGGAGCATTGGCAAAAGCAGTGGCACACATGCTCTGATTTCCCTATTTTGTCACTAATAAGGACACTACTTTGTCCTTATTAAAGCAATTGAAACATTGCTATATTCTTATTCTTTAAATTTCATTTTGTCTTTTTAAGAACTTGAGTACAAAAGTACTTTCCTAGCTCACAACTTTTAGTTCTTTGTTTGGTGGGTTGTTTCTTACTTATTCCAAGTCTCCATTGCTAGGTCTCCTGATTCTTCCACAAGCAGCTGACAGTGAGCCCTTGGAAACTCGCTGCACCTTGACTGGAACACTTTGCTGAAGTAACGGTGATTCCAATAAACAAACAGGTATATTCATTTGTAAATCAATACCAGAGTGGGAAATTGAGAGGTTGCATTTTGCTCTAGAACCATTGGTCTTGATTTTAATGTTTGCCCACAGCCACTGAGGGTGTTCACAGCTCCAGTGCTGTGGTAAAACACAGTTCCCAGTGTTCACTTTTAATTACAGTAGCCAGCATGAAAGCTTCAGTGGTTTAGCAAGGTTTTGTGGGTTTTTGTGGTTTTAGAGAGGTTTATTTTTTAATAATTTTTTGGTCAAAGTGACAAGAATTTACTTGAGCTTCATACATAAGCAAAGCTCCTGGACACAATATAACCTCTCTATAAAGATTTATATGTATTCTTAATTCTAATTTTAGATTACCAATTATAACAGTGCAAATGTATCTCATTAAGTGCCTATGTAGATCATTTTAACATCAGCAGCACTATAACTTACTATAAGGATCTCTGAAACTTTTATTTACCACAAGTAGTGAGTTAAATCTATCACAAAGGGAAACTCTGGAAAGGGAAGTGAAATAAAAGGAGCAAGAGAAAAAACATAAATTCTCCAGCTAGCAAAGCTGAATTTCATTTTTCAAAGTAGGAAAAAGCAGACCAGAGATAAGGATTATGCACACCACGTTGCAGCCACATCAATGTGACTGCTATATTCCTGGCATATGAGGCAGCTGCTATCAGCAACACAAGCGCCAGTACAGCCAGGTTGATTTAAACACATCCATAGATTTCCTACTTAAAAGACTATAGAGCTCAACACTCCCTTTTACCTTCTCAGTAACTTCTAATTCCACGTAGCCAACCGGGCCTTTCCTCTGCAGATGCCACGAGGGCCAGCCTTGAAATGCCAAAATTGACTATTCAGCCTCAGGTTATTCAAAAATTTGTTGATGCTTTGACACTGCCACTGAGTCATTTTATTCAGGATTGCTTTCCTTATCATCTGGGACAGCAGCATTCCACAAATTTCATTTGGAAATCACAAATAGCAGTTTCTGCTCAAGTCACCAGTAAACTGCAGAGTTTTGGGACCAAAGCCTGGCTGATGTTGTCACTCACACTAAAGCATTCCTCATGTTCCCTAAGAGATCTCTGCACTTTTCCAGGATACAGCTTTTCTCTGCTCACTCATAGTAAGGGTTTTTTTATTTAACTTTTTGTGTCTTCATAATTCACAGAAAACTCAGGGCTGATAAGCCTCAGTGAGGCAGCTTTTCTACGCTGTTCCTGTTCCATTTGGTCAGCATTGCAAGTCCCCTTCCTGCATGAATAATGCCCAATACCAACAGGCTTTTAAAAACACAGCTCTTCACCCAGTTTATGCTGAAAGGTGCCAACACTATTTGCAAATATCAGTAGAGCACATCAGAATGTGTATGTTCTTAATGAGCTGAAACAGAAAAACCCTGAAGAGCTTGCACTCCTTGGCTCATTTCTGCTCCAATATCTTTATTCTTTTTTTCAGCTGCACAGAACACAAACATTTACTCTCTGTTCTTCTCTATTTCCAGACATACAAATTCCTTCTTAAGTGACTGACCTGGGCATGGTATAATCTGCAAGTTTTTGTGTGCGTGTGTATGTGTGTGTGTATAAAACACATACAGTACACACATATTTTTATATTTACATTTATCTATATTACATAAGCACATATATTTTACTCAGACACGCTCATCACTAAATAAATAAATACAATAGCTATTAATTTGCTCTATTAATTAATTAACAATTAATTTCATAGGGTTTTAGGGTCCTCCTTTTATTACTATTTTTTTGTCTCTTTGGTGTTATTTTTAGCACTTCAACATGCCACCGATTTTTTCAAATTGGACAGTTCCACTGCTTATTTTCCCTAGATGCTGTAACCACCTCATTTACACAGGGGCATTTCCAGTGTTAGGGTGCCTCCTGTTTATGGGAGCCATCAGGGATGAGCCTGTCTTCAACTGCACACTTTTATTAAGAATTCATAACAACATATCCAGTCTGAAATGCTCTATTTGCTAGGTGGCTCTTACTCTCAATCAAGATGCATTCAGAACTGACATTGATTTTTAAAATCCTTGAATGCTAGTACAGTTTAGAAAATGAACACTGTGGTGCAATGAGTTTTGTTTGGAGGACTTTTTAGCGTGCTGATGTACATCTCCAAATATTCTCTATACTCCTTAATAATTTTATGGAAAACCTTTTTAGGGAACTTGTAACATTTTCAAGTCAATATACTTCCACTAAACACACAAAGTCATTGTCATACATCAAGGCTTAAGTCTTTTCCCTTTACAGTATTATCTAAAAATAATTTTAATGTGATTTTTTTCCTTTGGAAAGCTGGAAACAAAATATGAATTATATATCAAGACAAATCACTCAAGGTGCTTTCCTAGAGTGTCCTTGGAACCCAGTTTCTATTTGCACACACATTAATAAAGTGCAAAGCTTTTAAATCTGATTGCTTCAAGTTAAATGGATGGGTCAGTGCCAAACAAATTGATCTCCTTTGCAGTGCACGGTCTATAGTGAACTATAACTCCATAACAATGAACGGACTCAATTCAGTAAATAAAATACAGATTTTTTAAGTTACCTGAGAAACCCTTTAAATGCTCAGTAGGACTGTATGTGCAAGCTGCATTCTTTACCTGAAACTAAAGCCAATACACACTATTCAAAGAGGGTTTTAATATTTGACACAGCGTGTAGGGGTCAAAGGCTGCATGTCTGAAAAAAGGATCACTGGAGTGACAGGACAATCAGTTCTCTTAAATGAAACAACTAGGGGTCAATGGTGGCAAAGACATACCTGGCAGTATCGAATGAAAGGATGACCTTTTGGGCAAGTTCTTGGTTTGACATTTAGAACTTCAATCCCTGTTTCAGGTGAACTCAGTAAATTGCCTACTTTCTCTGTGACCCCATGCCCCAGCTGGTAAAAAAGGGACTAATGACCCTCTACCTCCACATTTAATGTTCTGTAACAATAATCATTAGGTACCTGTCTCAATAGAAAGAGATCAACCTTGGAAATTGATCTTCAAATAAAAACTATGAAAACATCCTAAGAAATGCCTGAACAAGCAGTGAACAAAAACAATGGCAAAACCAGAAAATCTCTGTACAGAAACCTGATTATACTTCCTTCTCTGCAAATTTCAGCATGATGACTTACTCAGTAAAAAGGTATTACTAAAAATGAAAACTATCAGAAATTATCCATAGGACACAAAGTTCTTCCCCTGTCAGAGCCACTTTTATTCCCTTAGCCCTTACCCTGCAAAGGAAACGCTCCAAGACCTAAAAAACTCTCTTTTCTCTCTCAAGAATTTATGCCCAGAGTAGAACAACCAGCAACAAAAACATGTAATTTCTACTGTCTACCAACATACAGCTTTGACTGAAGGACAGCACACAAAGCAGCTGCATATCTGATAAGAACTGCAAAGACAAACAGAGCTCCCACAGCACCCGTCCAAAAAGGTGATGTAAACCCCAGCCCACACAAAGCGCTCCCACTGCCAGCTTGTCCCTTCATCCCACATGTCCAGTGCCTTCCAGCCTCTGGAACCTTTGAAGGCACCTTCCACACAACTGCCCTTATAAGAATCAGAAGATATCACCACATACCTTTAAAGTAGTTTTTTTTTTACCCTGTTTCTCTGTCGCAAGACCAGAAAGTGTTTCAGACCTGTCCTTTCTCACTCTCTTCAAGTCCCTACACCTATCACCGCATTCTTCCTCTCCCTTCCACCTGCAGACCCTTTAACACATGGTTCACTTCACTGAAACTGTTCCTACTGACATTCACTTTTCCAGCCACACTCTAAAACTGTTATTGTCTGCTCTTGGAATTGCCAGGTGCTCTTAATATAGTTGATCACATTTCTTCTTAATAAACCTCCTCTTCCCAGCACCTCTCTCCCGGTTTTCCTCTTTTCTGCTTTTCGTCCAGGACAGTCTCTCCAGGGAATACTTTCTGTGAAATTCTCCAAGTTCCCAAGGAGGGTCCCACACCCATTCTCTCTGTAATCTTCTTTCTTAACTCCATCCAGCAAGCAAACTATCAAAAAAATCCCATCATTCATATGCTGATGAGTCTTGATCTACTTCTCTGTGAGACATTTTTCATATTCTGGTCAGTCTAAACTGACTGCTTTCAGCATATCCCTAAAAGCTTCATGTGGATAAGGAAATTTCTCAACACTCTCCCTTCAAAAGGCAAAGAAAATCCTTTTTTCAGTCAAAATGGACAGCCAGAATATCACACCTGCCAATTTGGACTACAACGTTAGTGTCATCTTTGACTCTTACTTCTCATCCAAGATAAGCCCAAAATCTCAGGGATTCTTTAGACATAATCTTTCTAATAAACAGGTTTTTTAGTCCATCTGTAATGCAGAAATTCCTCTCCCAGCTCTGATGATATTACATATTGATTACTTCCAAGTTCATCTTTCTGACCTGAAGAATCAAAAGCTCCTCTCATATCTCAGTGAAACTTCTGCTGCAAAGATGATCTCTGACCCCTTTCTTTGATCATTTCATCCAACTCTTCATATTGCTTCAATAGCACCCTTGTTACCTGTCACATCAAAGATATGCTAACCATCTTCACTTCCAATACTGCACACTTTTTATTCCAATCTTTCAGGTTATCTCTCATTCATCATTAAGATTCTGGCCTTAGTGTTAATGTCCTTCACCTACCCCTATTAATAAAAACATTTCCACAAATATTTGAAAATCCTTAGTTTATTTCAGTTTAATTTCTTTTCTTTTCAAAATCAAAATTTCTAACATGGTGGAATGGGGACACTATTTGTGTCACATAACATCATTCATCATCAATCCCTTTTACTCCACAGATGTCTCGGTCATTTCTTGCACACTGCAAATTCTTTAGGGACACAAATTCATACAGCACCCAGTAAAACATCCCAATTCATACCAAACCACTCAAGTACAGCAAGCATAAGCACACCAGTTATAATAGCGCCAGGAAAAAATAATTATTAGCCTAGGACTACACTCCCTTTCCAAAACAGCTCTTAAACCCTTGCTAGTTTTGGTACTGGGTAAATGAAGTGACACCTGGCACTTTGAGCTGACGACACTCCGTACTATTCCTCTCACACAGAACACTCTTTGCCTCAGGAAAAGGTAATCTCCTTGCACAGTTACCACACTGTCTCAAGTTATAAGCTTAATTTAACAGCTTGTCCTTGATGAACAAGGCTCCCAAACATTTCTCCCCTTGCATTTGCAGAGCACTCCCTCAACCCTCAATTTTGGATTTTTTAGGAACTCTACCCTTTGAACTGTGAAGGAACAGACATAACATTCAGTATTGTCTCCCAGATGGGGCAGAGCCCCAACAAGGCTCCTCCTCACACCTACACTGGGCACTGCCTGCCTGGCACAGAACTGGAAGAGGAGCACAGCACCAGTCCTAGGATGCCTTCCTTGGGATTAATCTTGAACCCGTGTAAATCTCACCTGAGCTCTTCTCTCCTACAGAGCACTAAGCTGTGTGCTGCCAGCAATTAGTAAAGGCTTAAATAGATTTTTTAATTAGTTTGAAACTAAAAATAAGTCTTGGGTAAATATGATTTTATTTCACCTGCTAAAAGTTGCTAAAAACCTCCTCTGAAAAGATGCCAAGCAGGTGCAAATTATTATCAGCAATTATTACTCATCCCTTCCAAGGATAATGGCCTTCTTTTGTGATCTCTGGAGCAACAAGCAAAATGAATCAGTGATTTCCCAGTCCAGCACACCAGGTCTAGAAGTGCATTTTAGGGCAGAGATGATTGTGAAGAGTCCTGTACTCCCAAGTCAGTCCCTGTGCTTAGAAACGTGTAAAAAGTCAACCTGTACCTGTGGTGTGTACACATTGGTGTAAGCCCAAAAACTTACTATTGAATAATTACAGTATGTATTTTCTAATCCTCAAAGCCAAGCTCCCCCAGAACAGTCAGCTAAAGAATTCACTAAATTTATATGAAGAAGTACAACTGGGAGATGGTAAATAGCTTTTTTAGGGCCATTACTTTTTCTGATTTTTGTAAGGCAAACATTTTCTTATCTACCTGTGCTGCTTCTGCCAGTGCCTTACAATAGGCAAACAGTGCTATAGTGATGAAATGTAACTGCAGGAGCCTATTTTAAAATTAATCATCCATAATTAATTAGTAATATCTCCTTTCTGGCAAATTATATCGAAATTGCAGAAAATTATCCTTGCTGAGAATGCTAAAGTCATCTACTTTGCAGCATTTCAGAAAAACATTCTGCATATATTTATGCATTATAATGACCACAGATATGGCAGAGTATTCAATTCCACTTTGCACTATGCTAAAAATACAAATGCATAGGAACTTTATCTTTAAATTGCACAGTATTCATGGGGTCACCCAAACAACCTGAAGTGAAATAATTTGGAAAACGGATCCATGAAGGAGTAGGCAGAGGGGAGTTTAGTTTTTGATAGCCTAGTTTTTTTAGCACCCACTAGATTTGTCTTGTCTCAAGCCAGCACTGAGTGCTTTAAAGGCAGTACTAAAGAAAGCAGCTTGTTTGTGCCCCAGTACAACACGTTTCCAAATCATTAATTAATCCTGTTCCTCAAAAAAAAACCCAAACAAAAATGCAGCCTCTCCTAATAGCTAGAATCTTCCTTATCTTGAGGTTAAATCTCTTCAGAGTTCTAGGTCAGCAAGTGAAAAAAATAAAAAATGTTGAAAAAACTGGTTTGTTAAAAAAAATTAGTGGAGCTCACAGCATAAATGAATGTTAATTCAAGGTATTTTAACAACTTTTTCAGCTAGATGTTTGGTACAGTTTCCTTTAGACTTGACATCCTTATGTGTGGACAGCAGCAAAATTTTGAAATGAGTCATGTTTTAGCAGCTGAACACCTGCAATGAAACAAGGACCCAAAGGTGCACTGAGGATGAAGCATTTGGAGCAGGAGGAATGCCTGGTTCCTGTACGTGCGGATTTAATGACATTTAAAAATACACAAGCCTCTCTATATATGCACCGAGTCACCAGATTCAGAACAAGAGCTCAGCAATCAGGTTCCTTCAGACCACACATCACTGCTGACACTGAGAGACTTGGTAAAACTGCCAGTAAAGCAGTATTTGGACTCAAATGGGCTTTGTGTACCTCTGGCCAGTGTATCCAATTTCTGTATTTTTTCCTCAATTGAGACATAAGGCCTCACAAAACTGCTATCAGTTATTGTTAGATACACAAAAGTGGATGCAAGCCTCCTGTCTCTCATGATTTCAACCTTCAGGTTCAAAATCTCATGCAACATTCTAGTGGAGTAAAAAAAAAGAAAAAAAAGGTAATTTAAAATTATTGTCACTTCTATCTGCCATTAGTAAAAGGAATGTCATTTAAATAAAGCTAAATAAGCAATTCATAAAGTCATTTGTTCAACAGTGTTTTCTCCCTCTTCACAGTGTCTACAAATCCATGTAATTGAGTGTTCCAAACACATTTGATTGGGATCCCTGTGAGAATAACCCCATCCTTTGGATTAGTCATAGGGAAGCAAAATGTAGGAGGGTTTGTGTTTTGGGAGGTTTTTTGGCCCAGTGGAAAGAAACTTGCTTCAAAGACAATTTATCCCAGAATGGGAGGGCTTTGTTTTCACTTAGGTTTTAGCAATTCAATGAGGTTTGCTTGGGCTTTAATTATAATTATTATTCTCTTTAAGCACAAAGAGTCTTAGCATATTGAAAATGTCAACAATAGCAGACAAGATTTTAGCTCTAAGGAAGAAATAGAATACCAGAGGAAGATTTAGAAGAAATAAGGCGGGCATAATTTAACTTGAACTATTGAAAGAAGAATGTATTATTTCTACAGTTCTGTAACCAGCATTCACAAATCACTAGCAGCTCTTTAAACAGAGAAAATGCCTTCTAAAAACAGAAGAGGCATAATATTTTTTCCCAAAATTATTCAACAATATTCCAAGATGTTTATATACTGCATATAAAACAGATATATGGACTAATAATGTTGAATGTTTGCAACATTAAAAAAAGAAGAAAATAAATAAATAAATAAAAGTGAGAGAGAGAGGAAGTGTTAAGTGCCAGAAAATTAATATTGAACTTTTTCCTGTTAAATTCTGAGTGAATGTCACTGGAAAACCATTTCATACAATTGCTTGTGGGTGCAAATTGTTCAAGATTCCATAAATAATTAATTCAGCTCCAGTCAAGTAATAGCATGTCACCAGCTGCAGAAGGGAAAAGAGAAGGCTGGAGCACTGTTCTCTAACAAGTGCTCTGGGAGGAAGGAGCTCAGCATCTTCAGTGACCAGGACTGAAGGAAGGCCACAAATCACTGTGAAATGAGCCCCAAAACCCAAACCAAAAGCAGGATATCAATATTTATTTTAAAGAATCAGTCAGAACACTTAGCAGTAACTAGGGTGAAAGTGAAACAGAGAAGTCTTTGCTTTCCAATGAGGACACTGAGGTAATTATATAAACAGGGCAGAGATAAATTACAGCTGTTTAACACCGTCTTATACTGGAAATTTTTAACTTCAGCTCAAATTGGAATTGCTGCGATTCACGTAACCCTGCTGCATTGATACAGCAGTTGTGTATTAATTTTTAAAGGAATTAATCTGCTCTCTTTTATTATAGGCTTCTGTTTTTAAACTCACTTACTACCCTAGGCATGCAAAGAGTTCTGCTTTAGGCTGCTCTGCTGCAGGGATATGCATATAACCTTCCTGCAGTCAGCTCACCAGCTTATAGTCAAGGCAGGCTCCCAAAGAACTACAGCACTTTCAGACATCCACCTTAACAAAAGGAGTTTTCACTTCAGTGAAGCTGCCAAAAATACAAGTAATGCTAAGTTAAAGGTTTCATAAAGCTGATAATGCCTTCTTTTTTCAAGTCAACTACATGCAACTGGGTTACAGCCTCCATTTCACTGGTGCTCTAAAGCAAAGGTTGTACATAAATACTGCAAAGGAAGAGTAAAGTCTATGAAGCAATTGACACGACCTGTATTTATAAAGACAAATCCTATTAAAATACATATCCCAAATAAACCATGTGTTCTGTGAAGAATTAAGAAACCAAACCCTCCACAGAGGTCAGGAACTGCACATCTGCCACAGGAAACTTGAGATGCGCTGAATTACAAGACCTTTTCCTCCTCTTCAGATTGGTTGTATATAAAAAGTACAAATTCCAAACTTATTCACACAACCAGTGTTTCCTGGCAGGTCTTCAGAAGGGCTCCTGAGTCACCTGGAACACCCTGCACAGCAGTTCAGGACAAACTGCCAGCCTGATTTACCAGAGTGTTTTATCTACTGAACTCTTGAAGGCCGTGCAGAACGATGCCTCCCGGAACTCTCCAGCCCAGCACCCCCACTGTCCAACTGACCTCCCTGTTAGAAAGCATTCCCTGTTTAACTTTGGGTTGTTACTTCCTATGACACAACCCATGATCACCTTAAATAATTCCTCCTCCTCCTCCTCCTCCACTCATGTTTCCTCTCAAGTACCTGGCAGCTCTATTCCCGCGGGCAGGCTGTATATAGAGTGTTCCCAAGGCCTCTCCTCAGAGGTCATACTCTCCCATCCTTTCATCATTTTTGTCACCTCCTTGAACTTTTTTCCATTTATTTCACTGTACAGCCTTTAATGATAAAAGCGGTCCATACAAATAATACCTCTACTTGCAATTGAAAAAACATTGCAAAGTGAAAGAGGCAAGTGAATTCTCACTCTCTCAAGGAGGGAGCCTTTTGAGTCTCAGATTCCTGTGTCTGGGCCAAAATAACTAACAGAAAAGGTGAAAGTGCTAAATCTTCCCATTTCTGAATTATTAGTTTTTTCTTATCACCTTGCAAGAGGATCACATGCTTTTCAAAATATAAAATTGTTTTCCTGGCACACATACACCTATTACAATTGAGACAAATATATCTGGGATTTTTGCAGATGGAGAAAGGAACATTTTTCTCAACTGTTTAAGGAGGGACACTCTTTAGATTAGGTTTACTTCAGTCCCTAAATGCCCTTTTAATGCATACTCTAAGATAGTTAACATTTTATAAATGCATTTACCCTCCCTGTTCTGAATAAAGGCTGACTCCAGGATTATAGCAATACCATTGAAAAGGTTTTTTTCCTTCTCCTCCCCATTCTTACAGTCAAAGCAGTTTCATAGCAAAATACTAAATCTTGAAAATTTACAAAAGGTCAATAATTTCTACTGCAGTAACTTTGACACAAGACAGAACCAGGCACTGAGATGTTAAGACAGTTAAATGAAAACCATGCCTAAATAAAAATTAGAGAAATTGAATTCTTCCATGATTCACAAGTTTTTTACACATGAGATGGCAGAGTCCCCTTACTTTGTACATCCAAAATCACATGAGATCTCTCTGGCCCACCCAAGAGATTATGAGACTGAAACCTGGATCTGTATTTTTAGCAAAAAATATGTATCACTTGCAGTTCCAAACCAGGCAAAATAGATTTTGTACCAGCTTCCAATGGCTGATATCTATGACTTGTGCTAAGAAAAATCTGTTAAATCTGTTTATTTCAGGTTTCATAATCCGAACACTGTTCTTATTTTTGTTCTGCATTTCACCAGAGGACTGGCAGTCAGCATTTGGTTTTCATGAAGATATGGTATTAGCCAATACATTTTAACAAAAATCTGGTTGAAGTTTGTCAGACATTCTTTCCCTATTACAAAATATCAACTCAAAAAAACTGAAAATCTTAATAAGAAATCTCTTTTTCACTTAAATTTTTTTATTTCCAGAAGCAGGGCTTTAAAACCTCTTTGTTCTTCAATTATTTTTTCTAACTGGAGTTAAAAAAAAAAGGAAAGTATGTGCAAAATCTAAAAATAAAATCTTTACATTTTATTCTAGTGTTGTTACTTAGATTCTCCCCTACACTCTGCATCTCCTATCTCAAGCCTTCTGAGAATTCCTTTCTAAGATTTAAATTTCCTCTTATAAAGCCTTTCTGAATCTATCAAGATTCAATATAGAAAGATTGCCAAATAAATTACTTTTCATTTCTGCCCACTGTTAAACTCCTGCAGGGAGCTGGAAATATATCAGGGTCATTAGTCTTAATGCCTATAATACACAGTGCTTTAAGGTGAAGTGAGTAGTCAAAGAGTTTAATACAGTTCAGTGCTGGCCCCTACTCTGGAGACACCTTGGGGCTCTGACAGGGCACTCACCTGACTCACCAAACAATCCCAGAGCCCTGCATCCCCAGGGAGACACAACTTCCACCCAGCTGGGTCTGAATAAAACATTTCTTCTTACTCTGGTTTGGATACTTTGTCAGGACTCTGTGGAAAGCCAAGCAATGTTCATTTCTGCTGGAGGTCTCCTATGAAAACAACTGACTGAGCTGTGCAGGGCTGCACACACTTTGAGGGCACTAACTCCTGCACTCTTCTACTGGAAATACCTGTGTGTGCACAAATCTGAGGAGAATGTGCTTAGTCTTTTCCAAACACCTATCTGCATCATTTACTTAGGATAAAATTCACCTTGTTGTTTAAAAAATCACTGATGAACACAAATGTGGATAATTTACTAAGGTTCTTATGGTAAAAAAAAAAAAAAATAAAAAAACCTTTAATGAGCTAATTTGAGTTGATTTTTTTTTTTTAATTTAACAGGCTTTGATGCAGCAAAACTGATAATAGAAACAGGTCCCCTCCGCATTTAAATTTCTTGGTTCAGTTATATCCCTGGTTAGTTAAAAAAAAATTCAAACCCCTACTTTATTGCCAAAATCTTAGCTAATGAATACACAAACTGGAACTGAGGCTCAAATTCTGATTCTCAACTCTGGCATACAAAACACTGTAAAATAATTCATTATTTAATATTAAGAAAGCTGGATAAAACTAATTAATGCCAAAACTTAGCCCACAGCATGTTAATTAAAAGTTTGCCCAGCAGCTACCTCCCTGTCCTAATTAGCATCCCTGATTTCAAGAAACCACTAAGAAAGGAAGACAAACATATAATTCCAACTTCATATTTCATAAAAATCTCTTTGATTCAACTTTCAAACATCAATAATATGCCCCTTTAATACAAATTTGCAGATTTCCACAGCAAAGACAGATCTCTCGTGCACATTATGTTTCATTTATAATAGATTATCGCAGATTTTCTGGTCACTTGTTAACAGTGGTTGAAATCCAGGAAAAAAATACTGATACAGAAGACAACCAGACAAAAAATAATTACCCCCCCCAGAGCTGGATATTATATTATATTATATTATATAATATCTGGCCCATGTTGCCCCACTTGCATTAACCAAAAAGCAAGCATTCCCTGGAGCATGTGATATTTCAATTCCCCGGAAGTCTGACAATCTTACGTGACATTAAACAACCAGCACTGTCAAAAGGGCAAAACATGGGTCATACTACATGTTTCTGAAATGTTGATGATTAAAAAAAAAAACCTCAACACTGACCTCATTAATAAAAGTCTGGGCTCCCCGTGGGCTCAGGAGTAAGATGGCCCTTCGCAACGTGTCCCGATAGCGGTTCAGCTCTTCCGTTTTCATGGTGGTAAAAAGGTTGGAAAATACTCTGCTGATATTCCTGTCCACTTTTTGTAAGGATACATCAAGTCCCAGTCTGGAGGCCTGATCGAGAAATCCCTGCAGTCCACGTATATCTGTAACAGGAGGAAGGGAAAATTAAAGGAAAAAAAATAAAAATAAAAAGCAAGAGAGAGAGAGAAAAGAGAAAAGAAAAAAGTCATTGCACCAATCTCATCCAGTTAAATAAGAAGCACTAATTAGGTGGAAATGACTTTTTTTTTACTTTTCTCCTGCAGTGCCCTCTGAAGAAGAGTATTCCACACAGCCATTTTCCATAGCTCCCTTTCATAGTGAGTGCCAACAGGGAAACTCCATCAATTACCTGCCTTCCCCTGAAGTCTGACAAGGACTCTCAGGAAAAGACAGTTCATGCATTTGGGTGCCTCTGCAAACCTCCCCAGAGGCTCAAGGCTATGGGGTTTAACACTGCACAAACAACGAAGTCCTACCCCAACAGCATCACAGGTCAAATGCAGAAATCCAGGAGCAGATAAATGAGCAGGGGATAAATCACTCACACGTAAACTTCTCACCTTCTATAACCTCACACAGCTGCCTTTCCCAAGAAAAAATACAATATCCAGAACATACACAGCCTTCCTTTTGACTTACCCTTTTTTCCTATCCTGGAAATAACCTGCCTAACCAGAAGTTTTAACTCATAAAAGAATACACCAAGTCCCAGCATAATTACAATATTTTAGTATTTAAAAACAAAAAAAAAAAAAAACAAAAAAATAAACAAAACAAAAAAAAAAAAGTGGTTGAAAGAAAAGAAATCATGCAAACAAGCCCCTTCAAAACATGTTCCTTTGAGCTGTGTGCCTCAACTTCAGGATGATTTGAAAAAATGTATTTCCTTAATCACATTTTTGGGCATTAACATGAAGGAATACATTTCATAAGTTCATGCTGAAATCTGCTTGTTCAAACTGTACTCTGTCTTCATGGCTCTCAGCATTTGTCTGTTATAAATGTCTGAAGTTTTATTTTGCAGTGAAATTTAGAACAAAAAAAAAAAAGTCAAAGCTTATATTGAACCAGGTTGCTCTCAAAATTAGCAGTGACTTGATCACAGCTGTACCATGTCCTTAGAAACCCTTAATTTTATGGGAAAAATGTCTGACTTGTCATGAATAAGAAAGCATTGAAGCCTCTCATTTCACACTTTCGTCATTAAATTTCAGTTCATGGGTGAAGCCAAATGGTGGAAGTTGAAGCACATTTACTCTTCAGAAAATGCCACTTTAACTAACAATCTCTATAAAACTGTTGTAACAGCTGGTGGATAGTTTGGGGTTTTTTTAACCCTGCAGTAACCAGGTTGTGACACTGCCCAAGAGAGGAGCCCAGCCCAGCTGCAGCCAGTAGCACTCCCTGCTGCCACACCTGAGTGGGCTCTCAGATCACCCCAAACATGGTGCTTTTCATGGCCACAGAATACACATGTGAAGCCCTTTTTATCCCCCTATAAATGTCGTATGGAACACTATTAAAGTAACATCTTGTGAGGATACACCAGTTTAGCTCATGTACAAGTGCAGTATATTAGGGTCAACCAGCAAATATCAGATCCAAAAGAAAAACAAGATGCCTTGAGTAGCTTCACACGTCTATCCAAACATGTGAATGCTTCTTAATGTGATTAATTCTGCTTCAAAAATCAGCTGAATTGCAGAGAGACATCTGAAATAGTAGAAACTAAGCTTGGGTTGTGCCAAGCACAGTGGACTCCCTACTGACTTTTTAATTTTGGTTTAGTTGGCGTGTTCAGCCAGCCATCCAGCCACACCATCAGGAAAGGTGCGCTCACGAGGGCTGTGCTGATCTTCTGCTGCTCAGCTCAGGCAAGTATATAGCAGCTTTGTCCCACTGTCAAAAACTTGCTCACCATCCAAAATCCCAAACCCCAGTCAGGGGGAAAAGGAAGTGTTTATTGTTATGCAGGCATTTCTGGAAAGCAACAGAGGACTTCAATGTGTGTATAACTACTAAATATTGCAGGTGGGCTGAAATAGTGACAGTGACAAACAACCATCATTTACAAGTTAAAGCATTTCACTAAAGTTGTCAAAGTAAGTTTGGATGTTGTGAATTTAAATTCATTAGACAGCATTCATTACTATACCTATGCAAACTTTATGGATACGTGTGACACAAAACACAGAGATTTTTCTTTCAATGATATTTAGTCCTTCGAAATTACTCCAGTGCTTGACAAGCAGTAAGAAAATTCCCTTTCTCATGGTTTAGTAATGACTTGTCTTTTTGTGCAAGCCTCCAAAGCAAAGCTGTTTGCAAAAGATTAACTGTGCTGATATTGCTCTGGGGGGTTTTCGCCTCACGTTTTCAGCTGACCTGATGAACTACAAGTTAGAAATATTCCTGTAGACAAGTGCAAAATATTTCTTGGTAAGACTATCTGGACTTCAAAGTGCATTTTATATTCCCTTATAAACTTTTCCCCAAGGAAAACAGCCTATTTTCCAGTTTGAGGGATGGAAAGGATTCCGAGATTTTCCAGCTTGGTGAGAAAGCAAAATCTGAGATGGATGAGATTGTCCAAGCTCAACTGTGCAAGCACAGTCTGTGAGTTCTTCACAGATATAAGTGAATGTGAATTTATTCAGTGTTGGCAATTAGCAAGAACTGTGTGATGATAACTTCCTGAATGCTGACATGCCTGCTCCTGCCGGACACCGGGAAAAAGAAGAAGGCTTGGTGGGAATTCAAAGGTGGAAGTGGGAACTGAAGAGAATTGTTTCAAGAGGTGACTAACAACTTTAGGTGCCTACATAATGGAATCTTTTTTTACAAATAATTATTCACAACAATTACCAAGAGGGTAATCTTTTCTTAAAATGTATCGGTACACAAATACACAAACACATGCCCATATGCAGGAACATCTGTTTATAAGACATAATAAATTAGGCTCAGTCTTATTTTATCTGCCATTACACAAGGAAGTGAGTGCCCTCATTTTTTTTTTTCCCTCCATTTAGAAGTCCATCACAAGTCCATGCAACATTAAAGAAAAACTGAGCTTTGTTCCACAGCAGCTGAAACAGAAATATTCACAGGTACAGTTATTAATTTCTTTCCACTTCTCATAATCTAGGACTGCTAATCCTTCATTTTCTTCAACACTAAAAGGAGTTTGATACAGTTCACATAGAATTTGATTAAAATAAAGGGTCCTATAAACAGTTTTGTCTGTTAAAATACAATTGTTTCCCATCCCTTGTGGTCTTAACAGTGGTTTTTTATTTGAAATTTTGGATTCTAACATTAGAGAGTTATTTCAGACCATTACTAATGAAATAATTCCTTGTGCCCATTCATTTTACAATTTTTAGGCAAAGTATAGCAATCCAAATTCTCACTTCTGTCTAGAACAAAGGATAGACTGGTTTCTTGTAGGTACACAACCTACAGCTACCTCTGCCTTCAGCCTTACAATCACTTACTTTTCTCAGGTTGTAGCCTACACTTGATCTTTGAAATCACATAATCTTATTTTAATTTTCTAATTTCTCCTCTGATTTGTGCCTGCTTAGCATGAGGACTTTCAGAGGCAGTGTTTGAACATTTCTCTTAGAGAACATTAGTTTCCTGAAGAGGATGAAACATTTCAGAAGGAAAACTGCACTAGAGAAAATGCATCTCTCATAGATGGATCCATAACACCACACAATAATTGGGTATGCTTACAATGCTCCAGTGTCAACCCCAATCATGGAATCAGCAGGTTGGAAATGGAACTAGAAAAAAGTGAGAAGAAAAAAAAAAGAAAAAAAAAAAAGAAAATTTCTTATGAACTTTGTGCCTCTTCTGCTACATCTGACCAGAGAGAGAAAAGAATCTCTGTGTCTGAGAGCCTTCTTCCTAATGCTGACAGATAAACCACATGTGCAGGTCTGGCAACAGAAGAACAGGACAATTTTAGGGATAACCATTACAAGGAGAGAAGGAAAACCTTGATACACTCCTAAGATATGAATTCTGTCACTGTGACTACAAAACTAATGCTTGCCATAAATAAGGGCTTTATTGTACTATAAAAAATAATGGAATATATAATTTCCTGCTGGAGGTTAGGTTGGGTACTGTGCTGGCTGATTGGAACACAAACATAAAAGAATAGTACTAAATGTGACATTAGCTACCTGTAAAGCTTATTGTCACGTACAAAGTACTTCATTTTTATTACATCATTTATAATTTTTTCATACAAAAAAGATCCTCGAGTTTACTGTAGCATTCATCCTTCATAAATTTACAGGATCTGATTCTTGGACTTGACGAAAGAGCTTGAAGCTATTATTTCTGTGTGAAACAGCTGTGTGGCTGGGCACAGCTGGCCTTTTAGGATGGCTCATTGCAGAAAGGAATTTCCAGGAGGTAAAGAGCACTATATCATCTTTTCAACACCAGTTCCTAACCCCACTTGACAGAAATAGAGGCAGCACATGGCCAGGAAACATTTTACTTTGGGTGGAAAACAGCTGGAAGCAAACTGAAGTACCAAGTTGGAGCTGGAAGCACAGCTAAAGAAGCACCAGGATATAACTTCACACCCTGTCATTCTTATCCAAGCAGATCCTGGGAGCACTAAGTGTTGTTACCGAGTTCTGTTTTCAAATAACCTATGCAAATCCTTTCACTGGTATATTTGTAAAAGGGAAAAATAAATAAGTGTGAAAAACAATGAGATCAGGCAGGAGATGGTGAGGTTTGGAATTTTCTCATTTGCGGATTGCAGGCTCTACACTTCACACTTTTTTCCCCCAGTGTCAGTTTTATTTGAGCATTATTTTGATGATATTTAAAGTACTGAGAAGAGTGTCAAGTAGGCTTGGATAGTTTCATTATTTTAGCATTTATACACATATAAAAATAAGTTTACCCTTTCCAAGTCTTCACCTTTCTACTATTCCAAGTATTTACCTTTTCCAAGGATATTCAAGGCATTGTTCTTTAGATTTAAACTCCAAGGGAAGAAAAAGAAAATACTGTTTCTTCTCTCTCATTCAAAGATATGCTTTATTGTCATTTTGATTCTCTTCAAATTGGACAATTATTTCATTTCTTGGCGAAGAATAAAACAAACATTTCTAGGATTCATTGATTTCAAAGATAACATATAAGCACTCTGAAACATGTTTTCTAAACCACTTCAGTTTTGTGGATTTCATTCTTCTTATTTTACATTGCCTGTTCTCCCTAATTGTCACAATGGCAAATTGTTTGCATTAGAAATAAGGGATAATATCCCTGGTGTTAGAAACAGACACACATATCCTGATGATTAGACTCCTGCTGCACTGTCAGCTTTCTGAATAAATTATTTTGAATACCATCTTTGTGTCCTTGCTGTAGATAATAACCTACTTGAAGGATTTGAACATATTCTAGAATTTTAAAAAACTGAAAGTGGACATACTTCAGAAGCAGCTCTTATTCTTCAGTCAATAAATAACAAAATTTTATTTCTCTATACACTAGAAAGAAGACTATTATAAATATTTCCAAAAGGGAATTATTTTGTCCAAATGATCTAGAAGAATCCAACTTTGAGCAAACACTGAAACTTTGAATCTAAAATGCTCACAGAATTATTTTAAGTGCTCAAACAGAGTGATGAGACCAGAAAATATAACAACATAGTCTGTTACAATAGATATCACTGCAATAATATTAGAACATAAATACTTATTGGAGCCAAGTACAAATATGAAATTATATAAGTAAAATATATTTTCTACTTTTTTTTCTCTGCTCTTACAATGTCTCTCCAAGCTTGTATTTCTCACTTCACCTACATCATTTCTTCATGTGTCTTCGCCTGCCATATTCCCACAATCAGTGCTAAGATAATTTTTTTCTACAAACATTAGAACTCACAATTTCAAACTGTGTCTAATTTAGTTACCTCACTCCTAATTAAGTTTTATTTCAAGAAATTTCTACTAAAAAGAAAATCCTTGTTTTCTTGCATGCTTTTAGATATGCCAGAGTTCACAGTATCACCTCTGCAATTATATCCCAATTTCTTTGCCTTTTCATTATAAAGAAATGAACTCAGTAAGTAAGCAGTCATTATTATAGCAAGCAGATATAATATCAAGTACAATAAATTCATTAATTAAATTTGATACTTTTTATTATTCAGCTGAGATCAGCTGGACCAAATGAGACCAGACAGGAATTTCTGCTGAGCTCCATGTCCCTGACACAGAGTGTAAACCAGGAGGAACTGTGGATACTTCCCTTGAATATTATCCCAACAATTCAGTTTGCAGTGCAAGGAATTCCTCAGACAGGTGTGGTTTCTCTGTATTTCTATGCACTAATGGTCCATGTAACCCTCCACAGTTTCTCCTACACAGAACAGCTCAGCTTCCTTTAAGCAAATGTAAACTTTGAGCATCCAAATCAGTTGACAACCAGCATAAAAACTTGGGAATTTTCAGACTCCCACTGGATCTCTCATTTCCCAATTTTACTCTTCTCTCCTGAACAGTCCTACTAAAAGGGATCAAACACAAAGCAACATGCCAGCACCTGCACTGCCTGACCAAACAGACCTAGAAGCTGCATAGTCCCTTCTCAAAGACATGAGAGAAAAGCAAGAAATGAGACATTTCAAGGGAAAAAAAATAAAGCAGGCTATCAGAAACTTAAACTTTGAAAAATGCACAGAATTTTGATTCACCATTTAAACAGAAATCACACCTTACATTTGACCACCTCTCCATAGAAACAGGGAGTTCTACCATGTGTGTTTCAAGCCAAGCATCAGGATTAACCAGATGCAAACTTCTACTCTGAACTCTTTGCAATATCAAAGGTTGAAGTTTCAACAGTGGCTGCAGAAATTTTTGATACTACCCACATCAATATTATTTTCAGACTTTCAGAGATAAAAACTACTTTGAATAGAGTCAAATCACAGGTTATTTTCACTCCTAAACAGATGGAAAAGGGACAGAATGCACCATAAAGCCAGATGTGTTGCATGCATAAACAGATGCGTCTAGATTCATCATAAGAGATTAAAAATATTTAAGTTACTCTGCACAACTGGTGTTTCACACCTGAAACAGCTGATCCAATCTGAAGGTAACTGGAGCTTCTCAGGAGGCCCAGAAGCACAAAAGCCTTTTAAAGGCTACAACAACCCTTTCACATTTAGCATGAAAGGTCAACTACAGATCTTTCCTGCTGGATTTTAACACTTAGCATTCAAAAGCACAAGGGAAAGCACCTCAGGAAATTCATTACTGTTGGAAAAAATGTGGACATACGCTACAATTGATGTAAAAAGGGAATTCACTGAAGAACCAGCATTTCTATTCAAATCATCCATTTGATTCTTCCAAATGCAATAATTGCCAGCTGTTTGCCCAATGGTAAACCACTGAAATGAGCTGCAATAGCTTCTCACGTCACTACTGCTGTTTATACATTAAAATACCTTTCAAGACATAGTGTAACTACTACGCAGTGCAACTGCTGTTTCTTCTTATGAGACCAAAAATAGCTGTATTGGCAGAAAATACACTTCTGCTGATGTATAGCCTCAGTTGAAATGAAATATTTTTCACACAAGCTAATTTTAATCATTGCATTAAGTTGCTGAGTTTAATATTTGTTATGACTGTGTACCAGAAATTGAAACATCCATCCACCAGCACCTTAAAGAAAATGTATCACTTTTTCTCTTGAAGGGCTGAGATGCAGTTTTCTGAAACCACATTATTTTACATGAATATCTGAATTAATAGTACCCATTTAAGATGTTGGGACTGTAAGCCTGTCAGCTTTCACATAAATGCAGCTGTTACTGTATGTTAACTTTAGTTATTGTATTTTGACATATGAAGAACACCCTTCAGAAATAAGACCAGTAACACTAAACTAAGGATAAGCAAATGCAAGTGAAAGCATCCCAAAACAAACCAAATGTGCAAAGGGCATACCTGAAATAGAGAGACAAATGTTCTCTCTTCTCATTCAGAGAAAATCAGAAGTCAGCAGAGAATCTAAGAGATTAAGTGTGTGTATAGCTAAGCGTCCAGCAGAGAAGTCAGAAGCTCACCCCTTTGGATTTAATGGATTGCAGAGTGAGTCTCTCTCTTGTTTAAGTCAGCTTTAAATACTGCACATTCTGGTATCAAGAGAGATGGCAATGAAATTACCGCAGATAAAGAAATTAAATCACCCCCTGAAGAAAGGCTACTGGCAGGAAGACCTTATTCTTTCACATGTGTGACAGTAATTATTGCTTGTGCTCATACAACACCTTTCATCTAAGGATCCCAATGTACTTTATAAACACATGGACAGTATAAAAAAGTATAAATACATGCCACAGGAGCTAGTTGCTCTTGTCTACTTAACTACATGTCAGCAAATAATAATTCAACTCTTTATTGGAACGGCCTCACTTTGAATATTGTGTGCAGTTCTAGGCACCAAAATATAAGATATAAAGCTATTAGAGTGTCCAAAGGAGGCCATGAGGATGGAGAAGGGCTCCGAGGGGAAGCCGTGTGAGGAGCAGCTGAGGGCACTTGGTCTGTTCAGCCTGGGGAAGAGGAGGCTGAGGGGACACCTCACTGCAGGTACAGCTTTCTCCTGAGGGGAAGAGGAGGGACAGGCACTGATCTCTGCTCTGGGGTGACACTGACAGGAGCCGAGGGAATGGCCTGAAGCTGTGCCAGGGCAGGTTGAGGTTGGATATCAGGAAAAGGTTCTTCCCCCAGAGGTGGCTGGGCAGTGGAACAGGCTCCCAGGGCAGTGGTCATGGCCCCAAGCCTGACAGAGCTCGAGGAGCATGTGGACAATCCTCTCAGGCACATGATGGGACTCTTGGGGATGGTGCTGTGCAGGGCCAGGAGTTGGACTCAATGATCCTCGTGTGCCCCTTTCAACTCAGATTATTCTGTAACTCTGTAATTAGAGAAACTTTCTCTCATTTCTGTAGGTTCAAGTAAAAGTTGTGTCTGGGCACACAAAGAGCAGAAAGGCCTTCAGAGCTGACAGCTCTAATGCTGTTGGCACCCTCCAGGGATGGAGTCTTCACTGAGGAAACATTCTCTCTAAGGTTACCATTTCTCTACCAGTCTCAGATTTTTCATAACCAAGTCCTTAATGATGTTTATTTTGTGCTATCTCCTGCACTGCACTCAGGCAGGTGCCACAGTTTCACTCCAAAGCTCCAAAATTTCCAGAGCATTCAGTACAAGGTGCTTTGGGGCCACTGAGCCTGGTCCTTGTCAGGAGCCTGGTTCCCAGGAGCCCTCCCTGCCTGGCCGGGCACCTGGCTGCAGTTCTGACCAAGGCTCTGTGTCACCACACCACAGGCACCAGATGGACATTGGCTCACCAGGAGCCCGAGGTGCTCGGAGCTCACTGCCCTGCCAACCCATCCTGAACCTGGCCAATATTTGCTCACGTGCTGGCAAGGTAAGGACAACGGTGCGTGTATTTTTAGCTCACAAACAGGGAAGAAGGATTCTTTGGACAATCTTTATTTTATTTACATGATGTCCATCCAATGACTGTGGTAGTACTGGCAGTTTGATTTCCTTGGATAGCTGTTTGACTCACAAAGAGCATTTTTATACAGAGATTGAATTTAGAAAATGAGGGAAAAAATAAGTATTTTAATTTTTAATAAAATAAAGTATTTATTTTAATTTATATTTTAATAAGTATTTATATTCTTCAATTTCCTACTTTTTTTTTTTAAAGCCCATTTTTGCAATATTGTTTCCATAAAATTCTGCAGAAAACTGCAAAGGGATAAAAAAATCATAGAGTCCTCTTTTCCTCAGTTTTCTCCCAAAAGCAACATCAGACTGATCTCTACTGAGATAACAAATCTCTTGGCTGAAGAAAGAGGGAGCTGAAAATAAAAACTAAGTTCATGTCACATATAATGACCACCAATTACTCCCTGTTGTAGGAATCTGCCAATAACTAACAGATAAAAACAATTGCCAATTATTCATTTGCATTATGACAACTACTGTAGTACAATGGCAAATACAAGTACTCCATTCTCTAACAACAGAATTCTAAACCCAGAGGGGTGGGAAAAAACACATAGCCAACATGCTAAAGAATAAAAACATAGATTGTCTTCATTTTTTGTATCAGCCAAAACCTCTTCAGGCATCCCTCTCTTAGCTCCATGCTTTAGGAACATAACGAGTAAAGACAGGACAGCTGGCCACTGGGAGGTGGAACATTGCAGCAGGACTACTGTCACAAGATTCTCCACTCATCATACTGTAAACTAAATAAGCACATTTTTACAAACCATTTTTACAAAAATGAGACATTGCAGGCCTTAGTCCCACAACCATTTAAGTCTGTATTTTGCTCTGTATGAGGAAACTCAATGCCAAGTCTCCTCCCACGTACAAGATCTCTCAACATGTGAATATAGTGCATAGTTACTACACGCTGCAATTTATTCCTTTGATGATGCTAATCAGGACAAACACTTAAAACACACAGGACACACATCTTTCTGGATATGAAGCCATTCTTTCCCAAAATAGCAATAAGAAACACAAGCAAAAGAAGCTTCTCAGCTTTTTAATCACTGTTCCTGTGCAACTCTTCTCTCCAAGTTACAATCCTGATAGTTCAACAGCCTATGCTCATGAAGGAATATGTGGCCTTTGTGAAGGCACTGTAAACTTTTTTTTCTTCTTTTTACTTTATTTCTACAGAGCAACAGCAAAGAGAAATATTTGCAGGCTTAGGACAACAGTGTCTCCTCATTAAATACCCAGCTACAGAAAAGGATAATGGTAAACAGATACCTGAGGAGTCAGCTCTTCACATCCAAAAGCAAGTCTACTTCAGTGGCAGCAGGGAAGGTCTATTTGCATGTTTATGAAATTGGGCTTCCTATAGCATCTCCTTTATGTGTATTTATGAGTAAATGAATTGAGAGATCTATCTGCCTCAGAAAATTTAAATTTGATTGTAAGACTCAGAGGTGAAGCAGCTCCCCCAAAATCTGACAAGCTTTCATCCACTTATCACAGTCATTAATCTGAAGGCCATTTAGGAAGTCCAATACACCCTAAGGTTAATATTTCAAGAGGTCTTACTTTTTCCCCCCCTAATTAACTTAATTCCTTAGCTAATGTCTTCTAATTTACTGGAATCAGGCAACTCCAGAAGTCACCAGAGGAAATGTCGTTAGAGAAGGATGTGAAGGACATCTCTGGCTGAGCAACACGCAGGTGCTGCTATCTTTGGTGGGTGCTGGCAAATCCACATATCTGAACATAGCTCACAGGAGCAGACACTGTGCTAATTTCAGTTACTTTAAATAAATCAGTGGCTTGGAAGAGGACAAGATGTTGTGCCAGAAAGGATAGAATAATATGTTACTGCCAGACATCTCAAAATCCATCAGTCAGGTAAAGACAAGACTAATGTAATTACTGACTTCTCTTTTTTCTGTTCTTGTGGAGAAGCTGGAAAGGGGAAAACAGAAACCCCTCCCTAAGAAAGGATTACAATTGCTACAACGCAGTGAAAGGAAAACAAAAAGTATTAAAACTGTGGCTAATAAATTCACATTACTTTCACATATTCCATTTTCTGAGGGAAAAAAAAATCTAAATCTGCTGAGTTCACAGGAACAATTCAACTATGTGATGTTTTATAAAGACATGGAAAGTCTATTTGAACTCTAGATGAACCATACAGCATTTTTATTTTTACCTTTTATTCTGATCTTCACTCTAGGCAGAATCAATCTCAGGATTTTATTCTGGGGACACAACACATCAAGATCTGCCTCTTTATAGCTTTAAGATAACTTCCACATATCGTAATTAATCATAAAAAGAGCAGATGAGAACTAACAGTTCTGATTCTACTAGTTCATTTATGTACCAAGTATAGGTCAGGCCTCTTTCAACTGTCTTAGGGTTTTAGTTTATGGATCACAATAATCATAGTGCTTTGCTCCTACAGAATATGTTCAAGCACTTCTGCATCTGAAATGTATTTGGTTAATACAATTAAAAACTTGGGGCAGGAGGAAGCAGGGTTAGAGACTTCTTGTTGGGAAAATGCGGCCCAGATCTCTGAAAGGCCACATCACTTAAAAATGCCAGCTGGAAATCTTTGGAAGGCAAAATAACACTGAATGGGGTTTTATTTGCTTAGATTTCTTTGCCATTTTATCCTTCTAATTTCCTCCTTTGAGCAAAAATGAGGTTCATTCCAGTTCAGGTATTCATATCTCTTCATCACTCATATAATCATTTTTCTCACCATCAAGAGGTTGCTCTTGGTCACAGAGTACATGAACAGATTTCACCTGCAACATCTTCCTTCCCACCCTAAACATCCCTGTATGGGCAATTCACCTAAGATGTTTGTGGGGCCCTTCCAGCTGCAAATATTCTGTGATATATTTGGATGCATTTCCTGACACGGCACTTCACTGGCTTCAACAGCAGCGGAGACAATATAGCTGTAAACTTCAGGGAATGAGACAGCCATGTAAGCTGCTGGAAACACCCTGATCTCAAAACCTTCTAGCAAGAGGTTGCAGATACAGTTTCACACTTCATTTCCTCTGACATGTCCCCAGAAACACCGCTGTGCCTATCCAGTGACAGTACTTCAAACCACACATCCCAGCCACCTCCGAGGCTTTATTGCACTAGCTACTGTTCCCATGAAAAAGACACTTTTTTTCCCCTGGAAACAAGTGCTCAGTGTTTGTATGAACAGACCTCTTTTGCTCAAAAGAGTGGAATGAATGATCAGGAAAATGTGCTTTAACATCAGAAAAAGAGAGAGCTGGAAGTTGAGCTCTTGAGATTTAGAAGGTAACTGAATGCATTCTTTGGACAGCAGGATCATTTTTTTTTCTCTTTTTTTTATGTAGAAAGAGTCTAATATTAAAAATATCAGCTTATTAGTTTCTGGTTATATTATAATAGTACTCTGATTTATGCTTTCTTTCACTCCCTACCACTAAGTCTTAAGTAAAAACAAAAAAAAACCCCAAACAAGCAGACATTTTCCTGTGCTTTCTGAATTTAAATCATAATTTTTCTGATTTATACTTCAATGATTGAAACATACCATTTCAATTGACCTTTATTGAATGAAATAAACCCCTATTCTCCTCTTACAGAGACCCCACTCATCTCTAGATTAAGTGATGGATGATTGATTTATTGATTCCACATTGATGATTTACTTTTATAGAACATATATAAATAGGTATGTATAGATATGTGTGTAAATATATACACACAATATATATATATATTTGTATACTTATATATAAATATATATTTATATATAATATGTGTGTGTCTGTGTGTGTGTGTATATCCAAGGACTCTTTCCCAGCCTCACAAGGATAAATTTGACCAAAACCATGAAAATCTGCTTAAATCTCTGTAGCACAAGAAGCAGGAGGGGGTAATAGGATTCCATTGCTATATCAATAAATAGCAAGCAATAAAAGCATTTCCCTTGAGCAGCCACAGTACAGTTTAAGTGCAGAAGCTAAGGGAAGAATATTAGAATGAATATAGACTAGTTAATTGAGGATAAACATACCAGGGAAAAAAAGATACTTCTTGAACTTTGCAGTATGCTGATGACAATTTGAAGAGACAGGGAGTAAAAAAAAATCTACTTAGAAAAGAAGAAAATGAATCGTGTGAAATTTGCAGTGGATTTAGTGAAGTGCATGGTCCCATGGGCTACAGAGATGTGAAGAGAGATAGCAAGGTTGACTGTGAAAATGAAAGAACTGGACACTGAGGAGTGCCATGGGAATATTGAGGCAAATTCTTCCAGCAACTACTAAAGAACAGAAAGGAAAGAACCAACACAAAGTGAAGCGTATCCTCAAGCCTGATATTTCATTTACATTTTTCACCTGGTTCTGAAGAAAGAAAACAAACAAATGAACAAACAAAATCCAAAACCACCCACAAACCAAAAAGGAGTTAAGAATAACCAACATGAACTCTTCAAAATTTTTTTATTTTTTCTGATTTTATAATTCACTCCTACAAATTATTTTTGATTAAATTTATCTGGCAGTGACTTTGATGCTTTATATCTTAATTTCTATTCTTCCCTTTTTTATCCAACCTATCTCTTACTCCCATTGTAATAAATAGACACTTTGATTTACAATTTCCTTCAGCCAACTGAGTAGGATTTTGTATATATATATATATATATAATATATAAAATAAAATATTCTGTATACATATACATAAAAATAATAATAAAAACAAAATGAGAGTTCATATTCCATAAGGTACTTTATTTAAGACAAGGGTTTGAACTTTCTTTTTTTTTAACTTCTAATTGTATTTACAATTTTAGTGTGACACTGTCAATGGAAAGATTAAAATAAGCTGCAAATATAGCCTTTAGATACAAGCAAGAACAAGTTTGTTCCATTTTCTACATAAATAATACAACTGGAGAGTCAAAAGAACAGGTTATGTTAAGGAGATTTAAAACTCAAGGTTGAATATAATTCTGTTTTCAGACAGATACTACTACTTTCTCCTTGTTATAGACTTTCCAAAGGTCTACATACATTCTCAAATGTCTGATGTCTCAGGCTCATCAGATGTCTGATGTCTATTTTTGTTACAGCCTGCACTTCAACTAATTTGAATGTCTCATATTAGTGCTCTAATTATAGATTTCATATAATCTGATTAGTGTTACAAACATAAGGGTCAAGCTCCTCTTAAAGTTGCCTGGTTTCTTTTAGGCTCTACAGCAAGTAGCTGAAAGTCATGTTAAAATGAAAGTTATCATATCCTACAGTTTTATTAAATGGATCTGATACAATTTTTATTGATCAGGTAACACGGAAAGCAGTAATTTTATAATTTTGTTTTCAATGGGCACATATAATATGGCACATATAATGGCAGCTTAATAAAGTTAGAGCTTATTTTTCTTCACAGCCACAGTTATCAAATTTTAATGTCATTTTGTTGGTGCAGTTCTTTGGATTCAACTGCCCCCGTCTACTCACCTCCACCCCAGAGCACCCTCACTCTTGTTCCTCACTCACATTTCAGTCATTCCCTCCCATGAAATCGTTAATAAACCTCTTGCACGAGTTTGGTGCTGCTGAAGTGGAACACTGGACCCTCAGGAGCTGATTGTGTTCCAAATTACAGCCAAGTCCCATCCTACAAGGTGGTGGTTCTCCAGTCTGGGGGATGCCTTTGCAGAATAAACCACTCTGCTTCCTCTCCTTTCCTCCCGAAAAAGACTCTGCTCCACCCTTTAAAGTGTCTCTGAAACAGAGCATGGTCCCCTTAGGGGTTCAGTGGAACAGCAGGCAGAGCTGTTCCAAGCACAGCCAGGATGGCCACTGAGCTATGAGGAACTTGGCAAGGCAGGGAGATGGAGAGCTCCTAAAGCCCCTCCTAATTCACAAGGTGTCACTCCTGCAGGTCATCTTACCCCAGAAGTGCCCTTGTTACAGGTGACTGCAGCATTCATTACCAGTGCTGCCAGAATCCCATCCTGTGTCCCTGAAGGTCTCTGCAGTTCCTGTCAACTGCACGTGAGCTTTGCTTTTCCCACACCTCCCAGTGCTGCTGCAGCAGGGGATGGCAGGGTGGAGGAGAAGGAAAGAGGGCTGTGAGAGCAGGGAAGGAGAGGAAGCAGAGGGGTTTATTCTGCAAAGGCATCCCCCAGACTGGAGAACCACCACCTTGTAGGACGGGACTTGGCTGTAATTTGGAACACAATCAGCTCCTGAGGGTTCAGTGTTCCACTTCAGCAGCACCAAACTTGTGCAAGGGGTTAATAGCTCATAATGATCAGGCCAGGATTATTCCCTACAAGAACAAATACATTCAGAAGAGGTGTTTTTCCAGGTTTAGCAGTACTTTATTTTTATATACTGCTGCAGAATTAGGAAGGTAGGACTCCATAGCAGACCTCCAAATCCCCATCACTTTGGGTGACATGGTACCCTCCCTTTCACATGGACTCTGAGGCACAGTGTGCACAAGTTCTTAGCTCAATGTCTCCCTCTGCTTCCTCTCCATTTGCCTGACAGAGGCCTAAGATCAGAAAAGACAGCTTGGTCTGACGTTTCCAGATGGAGAAAGAAGCAGGCAAAGCCAGTCCATTTGGATAGAGGCGGGATGGCCAGCTCACAGAGAGAAAATGCCAGCTCTCCATACAGGAGCACATGGGGGTTTTTTCACAGCTCCCTGCTGTGCTGACTCTGAATAATCTGTAGCTAACTGTGTTCATCAGCCTGTGCTCCTCAGGCTGACATGCCCTTCCCTGCAGGTGGCCATCCCAGAAAGCATCATCCAACTATTTTACAAAGGCAATAATATTAGAAAAGCAATGGCAAGGAACTTTTTGGTACTAGAAGACTTTGATCATGATAATGCTTATTAAATCTGATACATGGGATGAATACAAACAGTTCTATTACTCATCTAAGAAACTGTATTATCATGCATATAAATAGTTATGTTCTGATATTAGCCTTAACCAAATGCTTGGGCTGTGGTGAAAGAAATAAAAAAGATGTAGGCAAAAACTGAAAATGCTGTCAAGTGAACAGACCCATGACTTCAGTGATAAGAACACTCAGTCTTTTCATCACATACAGATAAGGCACATTTAGAGAGAGCTGAGTATTCTGACCACCAGTAACAACAGGCCTGGAAATGCAAAAGTTTAACTTGTGATTAAAATGTGATTTATATCACTGACAGCGACTAGTCTTAATCAGTTTTAATAACTGTAACATTACAAAGCTAAATTCTGTATGTTTATTACACATGATTATTAAATTTAAAAAGACATCCTGAAGGGAATGAGTGAGAAAACAAGAGGGAACACTTACAGACTCCATTTTTACTCTTAAAAATGCTTAAATGATGCAAAGTAATATCTATAACTGTGATTTTAGATATGTAATTCCCAACTACTACTGGGAGAAAAGTAAATATTTTCAATATTCTAGCATCTAGCTTTATCTTGAAATAAAAAAAAAAACACATAATATCCAATACACATTTGAATAAATAACTTGCCAATGCTCTTAATGGTTTTTTTTTTTCAGTTTCAAGTTATCATGAATATACTTCTTTGTGGCAACCTAACTTGTGTGTCATCTACCCAATGATAGGTCTTGTCAGCACTTCATGAGACAAGATTAATTCTCAGAGGAATTACATATCCAAACAAAAAGTAAGGAAAGAAAAAATTAGAGTAAAATTATTTAGTCTTTAGAATTGCATTAGAAGTAAACCAGTGGAGATCTTAAAGGCTTCCTACACTTAAGCTATTCATCTCTGGCTTCTGGCAAGTCTCACAGGATCATATTCTCTGACATACTTAGATGCTGTAAAGAGGTGACATTTGTGACAATTTCAGAACTTTCCAACCTATTCCCCAATAAAGCTGTTAAGCTGCAGCATGCTTTTAACACTATTCAAAAACAAACCCCTAAAATTTAATTCTGGATGTCTCTGCCTCCATTCTCCATTTAAGTCATTTAGAGCATGATTTTACATGGTTATTGCAAGGACAAAATGCTTTAAAGTGAGTAAATTATCCAGATTCTACATTAACAGCAGCAATATTCACTTAATTTAAATAGATCATTAAGAAACACATCCAAAGGCTCAGAAATCCCTTGCATTTTATCTTCATTAACATCCAAGCATCTGTGGACCTGGCAGTGTTCGGTTAATGGTTGGACTTGATGATCTTAGAGGTCTTTTTTAACCTTAATGATTCCATTCAAAGCCAACCACATTAGAGGAAAGGCATTCACAAATCATCTGTTTTGTCCTCTCTTCCTTGTCCACCAACTGTACCTCTGCATAGCCCAGTTAAAAGCTGAATATGGCTTCTCATTTTGTACTACAATGCATTTGCAAAAATATTTCAGCAGCTATTCCTGGACCAGAGCAATGTGCTCTGCTGCACACAGAGATATTTTTTAATTAAGTGAAAGAAGTATTTTTCTCTTAGCCCAATTTCCCTATTTCAAATCTGCCCTGGAACATCAGTAAGTGTTGCCATAAGCTTCTGTAAAGCAGTGTATGGACTGAAGAAAGCTGACTCCATCCCAGCCAGAGCTCTATACAAGTCATCCACTGTATTTCACTTTTGGCAACATTTCCTGCTGTTCCACTCCCTGTCGTGCCTCAGAACAGCCCAAGAATTTAACCCAAGGAATGGATTTTCAACCCCACAGTACTAAGAGACAATCAAAACAGCACCATCAACTAAATTTGAAAATTAAATAGTAGCTAGGTTTCAGTTATTAAGACAAAATTAAGGAATACAAAAATCTTTAATATCCACAGACTGATAGATTAAAACTATTTACACCCCATGACAAATTCTATTTCCTTACATTGTTTACTGCCAGAATGAAGGAACTTAGTCTTTAGAGTGACTTATTAGAAATATTACCAGTGATTGTATTAAAAAATCAATTCTTGCTGAAAATAAAAAAAAAAACCACTAATTAAAAAGCTATATTGGCAAAATAAAGCTGGCCTAATAGGATCCTGGAAGAATCAATCACTATAATCATCTGCTGCCATAAACTCTATGGGATGATTACAAATGTGATGCTTCAAAGGAGGGGAAAATTCTTTTAAAATATAATTTGAACTTTACTTCTGAAATACCATGACCATCATGATCCATCACCCACAGTCACTGCCCAGACCCACAATAAATCAAAGCTATGATTCAAGGGTTACAATCAATCTTTTGAGAGCAAACGGTGCTGCCATGTCCAGTACATGCATTTCAGATTATTCATGATGAAGGGGATGTTAGTAAACAGCAAACAAAAAGTTGAGAGAGAAGGCACAGGACTAATACAACCTTACACAACAACTAATTAAAGCAAACTGAAAAAGACAGAAAAGCAAAAAAGAGAGATGCAGCTGAAGCAAAGCTGCATGGCCTAAGGTGTATGGGAGAGCATGATTGTTCAGACACTGGGAATTAAAAGCTTACTCAAAAGAGATGTTATACACCGCTCCATCAGAGGAAGCAAATGACCTTGGAAGAAGTTCTAGCTGTGAAATAGTTATTCAGGTAGAAAAAATGACCAATTACTAGAATATAATTGGTGGCTGCTTTGCAGGAGCCTCAGAAAGCAAAGGCTCTGGGAATGGATTTTATACAGGAACCAAGTTATTTGCCCATTTTTCAGCTTGAGAAAGGTCCACTTCAGGCTACTCATACTCACAAACAAGAATTCAATTTTAAAAATATCAGACTCAGTTAGGCCTATAATACAATTTAAGTCTAATGTAAGCCTACAGCAAAAGAAAATTTCACTATGTATGTCCAGAAAATTCAACAAGTAATATCACATTAGATAATCTGCCAAGATATTCCAGAGTTTTTTTAACCATCATTTTTATGTCCACAACCATGCATCTTATTTTGACAGTCTTAGTTGCTGTGTTGAAGAACCATCATAGACAAGGTGCTTTAGACAAATACCTGATGCAAAGACTTTACAGGATGGATGATGTTATACTTACACTTTCAAAAAGCAAATCTAAATTCAATAATTGGAATAAATCTTCTTCAGGGTGTGCTCATTTAGTTCAGGCAATCTATTTGAAGTCTTCAACTTCCATGCAATAAATTGTGAGAGGCAAATCATGAAGCACGGTTTCCTAGTCTAACCTCCATTCACCACAGAGGCTGAACTTTTAACAGAGGAATCTCTATCATTTCCTGTGAGGAATTAGAATGGCTTTTCCCCAGTAAACTGTAGATGTCTATTAAACAAAGTTATGGTGGGAAACAGAAGACAAATTCAATTAAATTCAATGTCAAGAGTTCTCACTTTAATTAAAGCAATTTCCAGTTTAAAGGAAATGAATATCCAAGAAAGCATTTAAAATTATTCTTTCCCTTCAGAAGTAGCACTAACATTCAGTTCAGAGTGAAATATGATTATTTCACTTCAAATCTTGTAATCTAGAATTAAAAAAAAAAATATTCCATTGCATATTTATTTGGCAGTAGCTCACCAGAGTAAGGTATCAAAGTCCTTAGCAGAGTTCTAAAATTCCAAATTCAGCTTTGCTGCTTTCCATCATAAACTATAGATCAGTGATAATTATGATGCCAACCTAGTTGTTCTACATTTTCTTTCTTCAAATTCCAAGTATAAATATCAGTGAGGAGTACCACTATATTTTAAAGTAGGAAGAAACTGAAAACCCTCTGTCTGCATAAAGGTCATCTTACCTCTTCCTTTTCTAATTCAAAATGAGACATTTGAGAACAAACAAAATACACTGTCCAAATATAATAAGATGGCTAAATGCCATTTGAACTCTGTCTCCAATTACTGCACACAATAAGCATTAATATTAATAGAAGTTTAGGGAATCCAACTAAACAACAACCTGAGCATGAAACTCCCATCATCTTCGGAAGGGTTGTCTTGGAAAATTCTGCTTGTCATTTTGACTAGAATAAGAGTGTAAGAGAATTTGCTATCCAAAGTGATACATGATCATAAATTTAAGAAAATTGGCATGTTCTAATAAGACATTTTTCTGTAGACAAGCCTTAACATTTCTGACCTGCTCAAATGCCATCCCATCTTCCAGTATCCCTCCCATGTGGTATTTCTTTCATCCCCTTCTCTCTGGCTGAACTGCAGAAGCAGTTTCTCCATTCTCTTCCCTGGAGACTAATGTCTGTACATTGGGTCAGCCAAAAAGGAGCTGCTCCAAATTCTGCAATATTTTTACTGTCCCCTGTCAACACTGTGATTTATTCTCTTACTTTTGATGTCGAATATGTCCTCTTTTGAGCTTTTCTAACAGCCACTGCACTTTTTCCAGTCCACACAAAATGCTGGTTATTTTCCAGCTAGACTGTATCACCCCTGTGAGGAAAACTTTCAGCAGCACAAGTGATAGTCTATTAGTTCAAGCTTGGAGCAGTGTCCTTCCTCACGCTGCTCCCTCTCCATTTTCCACTCTACTCTTTTGCAGTGTTATCCTGAATGTGCTACACCAAAACAATCAATTTTGTCTGCCAGTGTGCAAGATCCTGATATATACCCACCTGTACCTTCTGCTGCACTTTCAGGAACTTCTAAAATTAGAAAATTCTAAAACTAGAATTTCATCCTCTCACACTACAGCTTTCCTGACATGAGCCTTGCTTACAGAAAAGCCAGAAATCTCTGAGCAATATCATCACTGATTACAGATGCACACAAAACAAGGAAATTAATACACTCCCATGTATTTCATTTATACACATCTATACACACACAGGCTTTTGTGTTACTTTAAGAAGTTCAAAAGGAAGTCTGATACCAGTTATTTAATGTCTGGGAACTCAACAGCGATTTAAGATGAACAAAAGCTACTGTCACCCCTAATGTAGAATGAGTGAGATTTTGGCTCTTATCAGTGGGTACCACTTCATGGCCACCAGTAGCACTGAATAGAAAGGCACCTGAACTGTCTGGGATATGGCTCAGTGCACACCCTGTAGCTTTTGTCATTCTTGCAGTGCAAAGCTCACAACAGTTTTGCACCACAGTGTTTAGACCCACCCTCAGCAAGGTGGAAACGCAGCAAAGATGCACCTAGGAGAGCATCCAGTTCCACAACTCAGAGGAGTTTGTAGAAAGGCAGCACAAAGCTTATTTGACTAATCAAAGTTGCATTAAATGGACCAAATGAAGGGATTTTGTGAGACCCTAGCTTTTCAAAAGTTATATGCACCCACTTTGAAAAATAACATAGCAATATGAGCAAGAAAGTCCTCATTTTGAAAACCACACTGTAAAAAATCAAGAAGTCATCTCCCTGCTAAGGAGAAAAACTCTCAAGGCCTTTAATCTCCTCTGAATCAGATACCATGATTCTTTCACTGTTTTTTCCATTTTAGATGGAACAGGAAAAATAAAGGATCGACGGGACCACTTGAAAGACCTATTATCTGCTTATTACCTTACTGACTTCGGCTCGGTTTGCAATTTCTAGTGGATTGTTCCTGAAAATAGCTCTGCATTGACAAACTCCTGGAAGGAAATATTTCCCCCAGCAGCAGCAGCATCATCACTGAGCTGCTCTGTTTCTTGGCTTACTCTGTAGGCAGCCACAGACCATCACAACCTCAACCTCTCCGAATTCCAACCCCCCTTCCTTCAGGACCAGATATGAATCTATCAGCAATCCCAGCCCGGGAAGGTTGCTGCTGAGACACCCTGCTCCATGTTCCATTTATACATTACATTATTTAAGGACAAATCTATGAATTCATATACAGAGCTCCCCACTGATTGGAGCCTTTTTAATAAGGCCCCTTAACAGTTGCTTTTTAAATGATTTCTCCTTGGAAGTTTTATTTATTTGGAAAAGCCTTGCACACTCCAGGAATTCTGCAACTAACTAATGATTTGAACTGAAACATTTATGCCGTCCTTGTCACCATGGTACCCAGCACATCCCAATCATCTATTTGATGATTCCTTCCTGCTTGCTTATTTCAAGCATGCTGGTCCAGCATTCATGAAGCAAATTCCTTTTGCTGGCTTAAACATATAATCCTGAAGATTTCAACACTAGCTCTCAAGCACTTAGCTCTACAGTTTCCACTGATTTGTACATTTAAAAATGAAGACAGAGGTTTGAAAATGTGAGGCTAATATCACCTGACTGACCACATCAGCTCTTACTGCTGGCTGTGAAACAGCCCCTGAGCATGTAACCACTTTTCAGTAGTGCTAGAAAAACACCCTCTGTAGTACATTATCCTGAAGATAAATAGGACCACACCACATGATTCAGTAAACAAGTAAGACAGATAAAATTAGATTAACCCCTCAGTGCAACATGTTGCATGGGCTTCCTAAACAAATTGTTTTACAGTCTCCATCCCTTCTCCCCATCACTCCACCAACTCAGGCTTCACATCCTTCAACCTCTGCCACCTCACAGGTGTAGACTAATGCTCCTTCAGCATATGGCAGATACACAGAGACTAAATCAATCTCCTTTTTCTCCCTGTCTCTTTCCCCAAAATGAGGTCAGACTTAACAGAAAGGGACCTGTTTTTCTCTACATTTCTGAACAATGCAGTGCCTCAGACAGGACAATACCATTTCAAGAGCAGGGAAGCAGAGCTGTGCCATCCCCTGGGGGTTTGCTCACACCCACTCCCCTCTGGATGGACTCCACTTCCCCTTGTGGGACTGCCACGCTCCCAACGTGCAGCATGCACAACAGGAGCTCAGAAGGATTCCTTCATCTTTCATATTTTATGCCCTGTCATGGTAATCATGGAAGGCAGGAACTCAGGAGGAAGGGATAGAGGCAATACGTGCAACTTCTGCCAGATTAATTTCTTTTCAGGCTGGTGGAGAGTTTAAAAAAATTTTAAAAGCATGATTCATTTCCTATTATTCACTGTGAGATCCATTCAATTACTGCTCTAACAGCACTTTGGACCAAGGATAGTTCAGACACAAGGAAAGGTCAATCTGACCTCTGCTCTAAAGTCTGCCTAACACTTGTTTCCAGCTCATTCTCTTCCAAATGCAATAGTAGAGAATGCACACACAAAAGTGCAGACTGCAACTTTGTAGCTGAGGACCCACTCACTCCAGATAAAAGAGGAGCTGTGAATTTAAAAAAACAAAGATAAGAAAATAAAATTTAAAAAAAAAAAAAACAAAAACAAAAAAAAAAAAAAACCTCACCCAAAAACCAGAGGATATTTGCATAATATTGGCTGTTGGAAATAAACTTGATTTGAGGAGCTTGTCTCCAGATACAAAACAACCTTTCCAGTTTCCTAGCTTGCTTATATGCAGTATACTGTGGTCTCCAGTATCCAAACCAATTATTCCTATGGTTAAGTACTAGCTTCAATAGCATCCAGTGGGTGCTGTAGCACAAAGAACTTACAGAAAAAAAAACTAGGAAAATGTGCTGGGAAAGGGGAAAACAAACTCCCAACTGTATTTTCTAGTTCTTTCTGTCCTAGAGGGACTTGTGATGGATCTTCCCATGTCTCACAGCAAGCCTTCCACACAGAACAGTTTAGGTCTGAGACTTAGGGGTCGACTTCTAAAACAACTGGGACAGACAAAAATATCAATAGAGAACCATGAGGATAATAATTGCTCAGAGGGAGTCAGAGAATAGAGGCACCAAAGTACCAAAAAACATACTTACAATTTTGCACTTGTGTCATACGTGCTCATATCTTCCTTCTTGGGGCAGGGGGGTTGGCTACAAAAATAAGGGCTAAGTTTTTCCTTAGCATAAAGACTGAACAATGGAGACAAACATCATTTCACCTTGTGGATTTCAGTTTCTGGAGCCTTCTCCAGCCCCCACTAGCATAGCCCCCTCTCTCCTTACTGAATCCCATCCTTACAATGATCCCTGTCCTTCCTGGGCTTCCTGGTCTGCCACCTTGCCTCCTGTTCATACTCCATCTGTATTTTCACTCTCATTCAGGTCCCAAACCACCTCTGTCCCACAGTCCACTGAGACTCAAGCCAAAATATTGAACTAAAATTGGTACAATTATCTCTATGTAAGGCGAGCCTGCTTCTCAAGGAAAGAAAAAAGGTTGTGTTAGTATGATAGATCACATTCTATGATTCTCTGACAGCTTTCAGATTTTGGGCAGGGCAGATGCAAGAATAATGCTGACTTCAAGCAGAAGAGAAGACAAGCACATACCATTTGACAGCTAGAAATGACAGACATAGTTTTCTAAGCTCTGCCCTGGTCTGTTTTCATGCACATGTGCCAATTCTCCTTTGGAGTGAGCATGCAGGCCCCCATAAGAAGAAAAACAATACACTTGAGGCAATCAGAGAAGTTCCTCTGTTTTGACAAGGCTGAGAGTCTCTGCTGTCTTTTGTAAAACATCTTCACAGCTGGATTCAAATTACGTTGTCTATAAGGCACCCACCTTCCCCAGCAGACAAAGTGTGTTTCAGTGTGCACCTGGATTAAAAATTGAAAAGTCCTTTTTGCACTGCACAAAATGCTCCTCTGTTAGCAGGAGCAGCTATCCAGCTCAGAGGCTGGGCAGGCCATGATTGACCAGATGTCTAACAGGAAATGGCATTTGACTGTCTACCCTGTCCACTCTGAAAACAGCAGCCAAAACTCTCCCCTCCAAAGACAAAATCCATCCATTTCATTACACAGCATCCTCCTCCAGCTCAAAAGACCAAAGCCTCACTGAGTTTATCAGAATGCCTCTTCTGCTTGGCAGGCTGGGATACAAACCAGAACATATATATTAGAGACTACTGACAGTTCAAGCGAAACATAAATAACAATTTCACCTAAAAGGATATTTAAGGGTTCTAGCATTCCCCAAGCATTTAACCACAGTTTGGCTCTTAAATTATTAATATTTCAAAAGACATTTGCAAAGCAATTGTATCTGATTTAAGAGGCAAGCTGCAATCTGCTGCTGCTGATTCCCTCCCCTGTAGTTGCACTCCTGGATTTTGACACAGTCATTATTTTAGCTCTAACCAATGATGCCACTAAGTGACATCTACGACTTCAGGTGAGGAATTTATAACAGCAGCCACTCATTACAGCAGCACAAAACTTTGGAAAAGAGCAAGAGATTTTTATTTTTTTTTTTCACATTTCAGCCTATTTTAATGCTTCAACCCACTTAGTCCCAATCTTGATCCTGAGTTTCACATTAACCCAAGGTGTCAAAGTGCAACTGTTGCATTGTGCCAGGCTGCAGCTCAAGATTAAAGGAAACTACTGAGTTTCAAGTGACTGTTTCAAAAGTCATGACTTCTATCAGTGCTCCTCAAATCTCAGCTAGGAAAAACCAAACAACAGCATTAAAAGATTAATTCCACTTACTTCATGAATAAATACAGCATAAAATACTCTACCACAAGCTGCTGCTCTGCTGTTCTCCATGCCTCAGTTTTGATCCACAAGGATCATTTTATACAAAGTTCATTTACTCAGCTCAGTTAAGGGTCCAACATATATTTAGTTCCAGGTTAATTTCTACTATGAGCTTTTAACTAAAAGCAAAACTCACATGGATGACTAAACCTGTGTCACATACTTCAAATATTAGTGTTTACCATTGCCTTGTAAGGACAAGAAGCTATCCAGTTCATAATAGAATGTTCAGTCCTGCAAATGAAAATTTACAAGCATTTATACATCAAGGAGTTTGTATCCTATTTCTAAAATAACAGAATTATTCAGACCAGATACATGGACATTTGAAGAAGATGGAATTTTCTAATTCACACCAGTTGTTTCAAATAGTCAGAGTTAGAAGAGCCAGCAATCCCCCTCAGTAGTAAAAACTGCTATAAAAATCTTTATGAGCTGTTACAAACTGGACTAATTATCAGAAGATTCCTGTATGTTATTTGGATGAATCAAAGATACATAAATGCTTAACCCAAAGTTTTCATAGGGTAGTAAACCACTCTTTATCAACAAGTTGAATGTAAATGACCCCAAAGAAAACAGGAAAATGAAGAAAAAAATAAAAAAACACTTAGAAATCAGCAGCAGGAAAAACTCAAAGGCAACTGTATGTATTTACAGACCCTCAGGTGTTTTTAATATTAAAACCAAACAGAGCTGAAAGTAAATTGGAAGAGTCTTAACTTCTCAGACACCAGCAAAATATAATAAGACTTTATTGCATTTCTTACACAGCACTGACTCATGGAGTAGATCCCTACATGTTACTGATTTTTTTAAGTTTAATTGTTTTAAAGTCAAACCAGTGGTGAGAATTTCAGTTCACCTCTGAGGGCTAAACCCACAGCTAAACAACCAGAAAGGCAAACAAAACCAAATAAAATCACCTTCTATGTTTGGAACTACCTCAGAAAATGAAACAACACCTTCCTTGGTAGATGCATACATTTTGCATCAAATTACATCTCTAGACAGTCTGTCTGATTCCATGTTTCAGTATTTAGGAAAGCAATATATAAATATTTAGCACATTTGAAAAACACGCACCCATCAAATTTTGTGAAATGTGTTTAGAAAGCTTAAACAAACAATACTGGTCATAAATTTTGGTTTACTTTATTCAAGCCAATGTGTTTCTCTCCACACCCTACCAATTATACATCATCCAGATTGCTTGTGTTTGCTCACACACATTTCTGCACATGTATATGCAAATGCCTAAATGGAAATTTGTGCTGTATTCAGTGGGTTTATGATTTCGTGACAACTGCTTCTAATCACAGTTATTACCATTATTTATTACGCAGCTCATACCCCAGGTGTGCACGGTGCCTTACAGGCAAACAAGACAGATGTCAGAGCTAGACAGCTGCCTGCACCAGCCTTCATACTGCTGAGGAAACAGCAAGCACTGAGACAGGACTGACACAGTGAAGGTCTCTTTAGTGAGTATAAAAGTATGTACATAAAACTAAATGAAATTTTAACAAACCAACCTTGTTACACAGCACACTTTACCTGTTTAGTTACTACAGCAAATACTTGCAGTGTTCTGAAGGGAACAGGTGGTGGTGGCTCATTGAGGTAGGACTTTCACTTTCCACACCTCTACCCTGTAACTCAGAATTCCAGTTTTTCAGTCACAGAAGTTCCTAGTGATGTTACTGTGATGGAGCCATGCAAACTGTGGTCAGACTCAAAAGCTAGAGGAATACCCACTGCTCTGTTCTTTAGACGTGACAAAATTGGACATCTGGTTTAACAGGTGCAATAAGATTTTTTTTAATGTATTCTATTAATGACCAGGGTGTGGCAGGAAGCACTGTCTTCATATGATACCTGACTTTGGAAGCATCTTTGGGTGGCCTGTAAGAGAAATTTGTGTCTTCTCCTCTGATCCAGTCAGCCACAAAGGCAGAGAACAGACACAGATCTCACTTACCCTAACACCAACTCCTTTCTCTAGAAACTGTCAAATTACCTGAAATCACCCCAGAACTCTGGAAAAGAGAGGGTGTGATTATGCCTCTTCCCCAAGCCAAGCAGTCAAGAACAAGAGCTTAGAGTGAAGACTGCGTTGCACTGTAGGAAATGTACAGTGCACTCAAACACCCGCTTGCCTCACTGTGGGCAGCGCAGCACCAAGCCTTCCTCAGACACCTGCAGGAAACAGACATCTCCAAAGGCCTTTGCTTTCAGTATCTCTTCACTTCAGAAAATGAACACCTTGAAGAGAGCAAAACAGTCCCTCACCTTGCCAAGCAGGCAAGCACATGGCACTTTTCAATGCAATTATTTATATTCATGTCCACATTATCACTGATGTATTGATGACAACGGAAAGTTCTAACATAGTCTACCCTCACTCTTAAAAGACATACAGAATAATACCAACCATATATTTCTAAACAAAAGCAATAGAGTACATCTCACCTTCCTTTTAATTTATCAGATTATCAAAAATATATGGTTGGGTTGAGGGTTTTTTTGTTGGGTTGTTTTTGGTTTTTTCACATTCTTACCTCCACAGGTTCTCCTTCTATTGTAGTTATTAGAAAAACAGTGCTTGGGTAGGTTATCTCTTCTTTCCTTAATACCTTACAATGTTGTTTACAATAAGAATTCCAAATAAAAATAAAATTTTATTGGACTGTATTATAAAAATCTTCCAATAAAGTATCCTTGCCTGAGGCTAAGCATTTACCCTGGGTTTTACTCCCTTCCAGAGTTTTACAAGATACTTATTCAGCCTCCATCAAAATCACACCAGCGAATGCACAACGGCTGATGATCAAGATTAATTCCTTTGTTTCTAGTAGCTGGACAACACTTTGATTTAAATGGGTTGTGGTGTGCAAGTGATCTATAAAATGACTCTGTAGCAGGATTATTAAGTTGGAGAAGTTTCAAATGCCAGTGCCCTCTTTTGTATTCCTACCTAGTTTGAACTGTTATTTCTAAACATATCTTTCCTTTTTGGCAAAATAAGCAAGTCAGATGTGGAAAGATGTTTTCTTTGTATTTCTTTCCCTGAGACTGAACAAGGTAGTGAGGCAGCCAGCATTCCTGTGCACTGTGTGTTCTGAACAGAACACACATCAGTGCAAGGATGTAGCATTCCCCTAAAGAAGAGAGAAAGACAAAAGAAGGAAAGAAAAAAGCTTATGTTATGTCTGACACGTTTGCCATTTTCTAACTTGAATGGTTATAACAAACCACTTGCTATTAAACATTCTACAGCTGGAAATATTTGACATTTATCCCTTGTTGTTTGAAAGAATCCTCTTATATTCTGCTGTTTCTCTCTATGATCTATGCAATTAAATTTCCAGTGGAAATTATTTTGAGAACTGATGAATTTGCTTTCACTTACGGCCTTCAACTGCTTTACATGCCCCAGTGCAGTGGTTGGACCTACATGAACTCCATGCCCTTCCCTATCTACCAAAAAGTTCAGTGGAGAGAGGTCACCACATTGTGCTGCCCAAGAGTAGTTTTATTGCACACAACATCAGGATTTTTTATTTAGGATTGCCACATTTCCACTTGCACAGCCATCACCAGAAGAGGCACAGAAAAACTCAGTTTGGACCTTCTTTATCAGGAGTAGTGACAAAACAACGTGGAGTTGCTCAGAGGCCAAAATTCAAACCATGTTCTGAAGATACCTGGACATTCATTTAAGTGTTATGGAAAAATCCAGAGCACCTCAAAGAAGAAAGAAATTATGCAGTCATATCGCATCTTAGAACCAAATAGTGTTATTACTTGGAAATTTTACTTGTGGATCTCATTCAGTACATTCAGTATATCCTGTAGTGTCTAAAATTAATTTCCACACAAAAGAAAAATCAAAACAACCAAAAAAAAAAAAAAGCCAACAATAAAATAGAGACTAATTAACTATCCCTGTCTGTTCCCCATATTTAAATGAAGCTTTTGATTGTCAGACCTTTTAGGACCAATTCAAACATCTGCAAATAGGTGTCTCATGACATTTGAGATAAAACACAGGGTCTGCAAATGACTCCTGCCTGTTTTGTGGCGGCCTGACAGAAGATTGTGTAGGTGGCCAGTGTAGACACCCCAGACATCTAAAACCAGCTATTTTTAATTACAGAGTTACTATCTCCATATTTTCACAGGTTATACAAAACCACTTCAACAGAACCTCAGTTCACAAAGCCATAAATGACAAAACTCCAGTCTACATGTCACAGCTTGTTAAAACAGTGGTATTAATTATGCACTCAAAGCACTCTCTAATTTAAGGGTCTATGGAAATCCAAATTAAGATGGTGATGGAAAAAACATACTGTCATTATTAATGTAAAGTAAGGGATAATTAGTGCTCTCCAATTACTCTCAGAATAACAATATTTTTCCATACTTAGGAAATAAACTATTTGGAATGTATGAATTTATTTGTTTTGGTCTCAAAACGAACAAATTTCATGCAAAACTTGTAAGTTACAGAGAGTGAATCCAATTGCTGCCTCACTGAGAAAGACCAAATTTGTCAAATGTTCAATCATACAGGATTTCATCAGATTCTGAAGCAGAAAAAGCTCTCTTTTGACAGAGGGATGTGCAGCAAATTTTCCATTCTATGATTCCTTGCTCTTTAACAGCAGAAAAAGTACTGGAAAGAGAAGAAGAAAACATGGAAAACAAGTCCAAGTACAGTAACTACCACATAATAAAATGGTTCCCACCTCTACTGATGCATCTCTCCTCTCATTTTCTTCCCTATATGCTGCAGACCTAATGAACTACTTCTTTCCAAAGAAAGAAAATGTTCTTGTTCAGTGAAGAGGAAAGCAGCTCATTCTAGACTGGCTGATAACCTCACTAACAAAGAAAACAAAATGCCAGATTGTCCTTAAGCTATGCACACCTTCTGAATCCCCAGTGTGTGAACATTCAGGACCTAATCCATCACTATCTGCAGTCCTTTGCTAACCGTTTTATTTCATTGAAAAAGCCTCTTGGAACCAAAAATTAAGGGTTTTCCTTCCAGCAGTCATTTATCATTGGTATACTTTGACGACTACTTGGTTAATAAATCAAATCTGACTTAAAAAGAACAACTGTTGTTCTGTTTACTTGTTTCTGGTACCTCTGTAGCACTCACTTCTGACAGAAAGGTAACTGTAACCTCTTCATCTGCACATATGCACAACATGAGGGCAGAAATGTCTAGCCCTGAGTCTAGATGTTTAATCCTGCTGGTCAGAGTGTAAAATAACTATAGACACAAAAAAGAAGTAGTCCTCCCACAAAGCTTTTTGATAGTCTGAACAGACACTTGAAAGTAATTCAAATACACCAAGAATTTGGCATTATTCATGTTTTACTATTTTCAGCTGGGTCACTTTTATAATCTAATCAGCTAAACTTTGTCTTCTGAAATCGTTTTCAGAATAAGAACTACATAATTCTCTATATTCATTCCACAAGACAAGCCATGTGTCAGCTCAGAGAATCTGTGGATAATAGGGGATAAATTGCTGCCAGGCTGAAGGCGGAGCCGCCCTGTGTGGCAGAGTCAGAGCGGTGTAAAGGGCAGCACATTGAAGAGAGGTCCCCTCACAGCTGGGCTGCCTGATCTAAAGGGTCTTTTCCAGCAGAAAGAATTCTATAATACTAATATTGACAATAATACTGACCTCAAAAATGCTGCATGCCAGGCTCCTAATTCTCTTGGGGTGACTTTCACGCAAATTTGTGACAACTTTTAAGGCAGTTTGGGATAGATGAAAGATGTTTGATTGACAGTTATGTCAATGTTTTACAGCAGACCTGCAGGGGACACTGGCAGGACAACGGAAGCTGGAACAGCATGAAGACTGTCTCGTTTGTTCAGATAAGCTTATTTCTGGGACAAAAGATTAGTTCCCTCTAATGCCTCATACTGGTTTCTCTAAACCAGGATTTGGGAGGTATTAGCCACTATGTAAATAGCCCAGCAGATTTTAACTCAACATGTTAGTGGATGTAGCAGACACTGCCCTATCTACACTGAAAAAGGCAAAGGGAGAGTAATTCACATTAACCTGTCTCTTCCAAGTCCTAGACAACCTAGCTTGGAGTTTTCATGGTAATGGGAGGACAGAGAGCTTTCTACAAGAAAGCGAACTTTCCATCCAGTCAGTCATCTTGCATTTTTCCAGCCACAAGTTAATTAATACCACTGAATTTCTGCATGAAAAAAAAAAATAGTACATAAAGAAAAACCCTCCCCGATTTGCAATTCTAAATGTATGTATTGTAAGTATATAAAAATATATTATAAATCAAATCACACAAACTAAAGCATTATTAATACTGGCAGCTTATTTTCTAGTGATGTTTAAAATTCACAACCGTGTTCCACCTGTTTGTTTCCAAAGTTGATGTAACTGAATTTTCTCTCCATATACCTCACTAGAGAAATTCCTTTCATTCTAATGTGTGCCCTTAGAAAGTGGTAGGTGCCTTTCAGCAAATGCACTAATAGCAATAGCTGCTTCTTAAAGCCTGAGTTTCAGTTTGGTGGGGTTCTTTCACCACTGATTTTTATCCTTTAAAATGCATCGATTTCTTTTTTTTTATTTCTTTTTTTTTTTCTGACCTTTACAGTATAAATGTCACTGTCAGAAAAAATAATTGAACCCAGTAATCCATGCACAGACTGGAAAAAACCTTTGACTGATTTCAACATGATACAATCACAATCTAATAAGAACCCAACTATATTTCTTTGACAGACAAGTTCCTTTCCCTTAGTCTGATCCGGGTGGTATATGAAACACAAAGTTTATACTGGGGAAATATTCTGAGTGACACTGGTTGCTAGTTGCCATGGAAATAATAAATTATGAATGTGGTAGACGGTGCCCTCTCTTTGGTGCACAGGTAAAAGCACGCAGCACACCATTCTCACCAGGATGCAGCAGCACGGGATGGCACCAGCATTTAATTTTTCCTGAGACAAACACTAAAAGAAACTGAAGCCCACATTTCCAGCAGTCGGACAAGCTAAAAGCTGTTATCATTTTCTGTATGCATCTAAATTTAATACCTACGCAATTCCATTGCTCTAACTCACCTCATTAGCACATAACATAGATGAAGCCACAAGATCTCTCCTGCCATGTATTTACCTGGAAACTACTTATTTCTCTCAACAAATTCAGCCTTTAAGTAATTAGATTATTAAGCACAAACTCTATTTTTAGCGTGCTTTCTGCAAAGGGCTTTACAGAAATAATAAGTTTGTCTGATCATTGTACAGTCATTGAAACATCAACACATCTCAGCAGGAGGGAAGCAACTTCTCAGCCTGCTTGCACCCCTGTCAAGCTTCATTTTTATTGCCTTGGGTCCATCCACTCCCCCCGTCCCCTCTGCCAAGGCTGTTCCACTGCAGTGAGAAGTAGGCAGGATACAAGGATCCAAAGAGACAAATCACAAACAGTCATTTTAACCCAAGAGGCAAGGCTCTAGTTTGAAAAAAAAGGGACAAGTGATTATGAGTAGAAAGCCCGCTCAGTTTCCTCTTTGCCAGGGCGTGACACCAGCCCCAGGCCTGCAGCCACAGGGGTGCCCTGTTCCTTTGGGCAATGGGGAACAAATAAAGTGCCCAAAGTCACAGCACTGGCTGGCACTGCCAGCAAGGCAGCAGCGAGGCTGTGCCTCTCAGAAAACACTAGTTTGGGATCCCAAAACAAGCCTAAACTGACATGGGCCCAGTTCTATGAAGACAGGGACATTCTGAGCACTTGCTCAAAAGGAAACATTCTGTGCCTGGCAAACTGGTGAAAACATCAGAAGTTTTTAGTATTTATTCCTGATACTGCAGCTGTTCTGCTGTGTTGACTCCATCCAGTAGAGAGATTTCTACTCAGGCTTTAAAAATATTCAAAAACCACTGGAAGTTAAGGCTGGAACCTTATTTATCTGCTTCATTGGCTCGGTTATGAGCTTAACTGGGGCTTTATGAATGATGTCAGTCCTTCCTGGAGAAGGCAGAGAGGTTGTACAGGGTGTTCAGTTGGAGCAGCTGCTTTTTCAATCAAGAGATACTTAGTTAAGCAGAGAGGAATAATGAAGAATACATAATGTGCAGAAACAGGCTAGCTAAGGGTTTTAGCCAGGCATGGGGAAAAAAAAAAGTGAGTTTGCAAGTAAAATATACCCACCTACCTTTTGTTTTAAGCTGATTTCTAAAGGAGACCTGTGAGTGCTGTGAAGCATGTTAGAAGCACAACAGTCACGAAATAAGGAAGGACACTTATGGAGAAGGAGTCTACTGTGATCAAGAACATCTGCTCCATGAAATTTCAGGACAACAATTAATATTCACATCCACAAACATACAGCTCTTTAAAGCAAATGAAGCATGAAGAAAATGCAATTGCACTAAGCACAGGAATGATCTGAACATACAACAAAAGTCAGTGATCTTGCTGTGTGATAGTATCATGTTCTCTGCCTCCTACCAAATTATGGGACTGTTTAAATCTATTATCACTTTTTAAACACTCTTTTCTACATTTAATTTCATTGATACATGAGGAGAACTCACTTCTCATTCTTAATGAATTCAGCAGGTTTACTATTACTGATGAAATGCCTGCAGACTCCCAGAGCCCAGGCAAGCAAGAAATCAAATGATCGCAGTAGGTGCAGCAGGCTCTCATCTGCCTCCGGGCATCCGCAAGCCTCTTATCACTGGAAATGCCTGCTTGAGGTTGCACCAGAGTAGAGTTAAATCCTACATTTTCATCACAAACTCACCTAATCTGGGCTTGCACATGGTATGCAGTTCCTCCTCTGTCATGGTGGCTTAGGTGTGCTTTTGGGGACATTAGCATGGGCTGTGACATGTGAACTGAAAACACAGGTGGTGATTACAGCTTGTCCCCACAAACTGCTCAGGCTTGTTTATACTGACAGGGTGCTCAGCTCCACTCACATTTCAGTACCTGAGTCCCCTAAAGCTCAAAAAACAACTCTAACTACACTGCAACCCACATTGCAACCATTTCACAAAAAGAAATAAAGGAGCAACCCCTGTAGCATTAGTCTCCCACATAGGAAAAGAGGCATAACCAAACAAAGAGAACTTTCAAAAAGGGTGAGCCTGTAAGTAAATTCCTGTAGGAAAACATCTGAAACTATACCACACCACTATTGCCATGTCCCTTCCATATCTTCAACATAAAATGGTGTTTTAATGTAGACTATCTTCCTCTCTACAGAGCTGACATAAAAAGGCTGTGTGTTTTTAAAAACTTTTTATATAACATAGACTTAAACCATATTACAATTGTTTCTAGACAAATTAACATCTGGACTGTCTCTGCCTGTACAGCCATCGTTCACTAATGCACAGTTGCTACAATTTCTTTCTATACTGTAAAAATTGGAAGAAAAAAGTAAACCTCAAGGAGAATAGATACATCACTTGTTTCAAGTTTTTAATATCTGCTTCAAAATCACCACTGAGGTAGTCACAGTCCAGACTATTTTGACAATAGTTTATCCTAAGTTTACCACTTCAAAATTGTATACACACAATCAGCTCATATTCACCCCTCAGAGCTGACTGCTCCTGAATAATTTCAGGCATTTCTAAATCTATTCCACATCTCACAGTCACCTCACAGATGACTCAGTTTCAGTGCCAATCAATGGCTTCAATTGTTCAGATTATGAACAGAACCATAAAATGAACATTAACAGCTGAGAATCCATGGAACTGATAAAATCACTTTGATATAATGGTGAGTAACCATTGCTGAACCTCTCCACAGGAACTGGGCAGGGAGGGATGGGCTAATCAGGTGTAATTCCACTGAGTATTACAGATGAAATACCTGTCAGCCTTAGCAAGCAGCAGCTTCCCATGCAGGTGACTTTCTTGAAGGAATCTGCAAAGGCATACAGGGTCCCAGTGGCCCCAGCCAGCATCTCAACTCCAGCTCATCTGGATGCTGCTGAACAGAGCCTGGGCTGTAATGTGCACTTCCCTAACCAAGGTATGAACACCTGCCTAGTACAAAGTGCATCAGCCAGATTAGATTTTCCTTGCAACTAATGGACAAAAAATTCCACAGGTGAGAGGGAACAAAAGGAAGGACACCCAAACCCCAACAGCTGCCCAGTGGGTTTTACAGAACCAGGGGAGTACATGGGGTGCTGACAAACAGAAATGCTGCAGTCAATATTTACTTTGAGGAACGTTCCTCCAAAAATACACCTAATAAAAATGTAGAGACCTACAGAAAGACTGCACAGCTGAGAACTCCCTGGTTCTCTGGCATGGCCCTGCCTCACTGTTTTTAACCATGGATGCATCAAACACCTATAATGTCACACCACCCTCTGGTTACTCAGCAGCAGGGAAGATCCCTGAGGTATTTTTTTGTGTTTCCTAGTACTGATATCATCCTTTATAGTTTTATAACTTTGTGCAGTCTGTATCTCTACTCTCAACCATCCAAGAATAAGGACTCCAAAACCCGTAGTGCTTACTGGAAAAACGCAGATAGTTGTGGGAGACATGCAAAATTATTTCTACCTTTACCTTATCTCACAGATGGATTTCCTAGCAATGAAGTTTTTCACTTCCATAAAAATCATATCTCACAGGAGATACTGATGTTAAATAAACAAGCAAATAAGAGTTACAGCAATCACATTCTGTTATAATTCTTGGAGTTGGAATGGGAAGAGAAGGAACCAAATAGTACAATACCCTTGATGAATTCACAGAGCTTGACAATACACTGCTGACAAGACAGGGGACTTTGAAAAGACCAAAATAATTCCTCTGATGATAACAACCTGAATTTTATCGAATCCTTAACGCTCCATCCCAAATGGTAGCTTTTAAAATGCATGAAAATTTATTGCAATAATGCTTTGCTGCCCATTCCTGTACTTATAAAGCACAGAGCAGTCATCTAAATCTCCCATGATAACATCTTCAAGACAGGAGCTTATCAGCAGTACAGAGAAGGAAAATCCCGTGGGTAGGGATTACACTTTTGATTATAAATTTCCTGAGAGAAAGATGTCATCAATCTACATTCTTTATGAACTCTACCACATGAAAGTACTCTTTCACTCTAATAATAGCTATCAGGTTTTGTGCAAGCAGCATCCGCAACAACTCTCCCATGTGGAAAACAAAAAGTTGTATGTAACAACCCCACAAAAGAAAGTCAGTCAGCATTATTTTTTTGTCATGGAGCTGGTTTATTTTTATCTTTCCATTGTCATCAGCATACCAGCTGTTACACATCCCTTTAAGGAAGATTAGAGATTAATAGCTCCGTTTTCAAAATATATTGGAGTACTTACTTCCTTACTCTGTAATACATATATCCTAACACAGAAAAAAATAGAAGGCCTATTTCTAGACATCTCCCAAAACAGGTGTTGGAAAAAGTTCATCAGGATCTTCCCAGGCACCTTTGTTAGAAATACATCAGTTCCACATTTTCCATCCTGGCTCCCATTCGGCTCTTCTGTAGAAGCAGCGGCAAAGGTCACAGTAAATTACAAGTGATTGAGAGCAGGAGAAAGCTCAGGAGCCCCTAGAAGGAGGCCAGCTGCCTGTTCCAGAGGCTGGGCAGGTGCTTCAGCCTGGTTTTTGAGGCAGGAATGGGCACTGCACACAGTGAGGGCCTGTTCAGATACCCACTAACTCACGTCACTCTGAAGTCAGTAAAGAAAATAAGACAGGCTCCAGAAAGAACTCTCTGACCTTTACATATCACTTTCAGCACAACAGATTACCCCTTCCTCTTGAGACACTGATGCCAGTCCTGTCTCAGCCCCCTTTGAAACCAAACATTTTCCACATGAAATAGCACGGGAAACTTTGCCAGAACACAGATGTGTAATAACCACTGCATTTCTTGGATCTAAACAATTAGTGCACTTACCTAGGAAAGACCTCGAGTTAGTTTAGCACGCGTTGCCTTCAGAGGTGATCTGTTTTCATACAATTTCCTTTTTTTACATACATAAGAATGTATGTAAAACCATTAAAGAAAATACACTCTCCATCCTCCAAATTCTACCTCTCTTTTTGATGTAGACTTATAAAGTCTGTCCTTCTTTGGATTACTATTTCTCTCTCCCCTCTGCCCCTCCACCAAAGGAAGTTCTAAAGCAATTATTCATCCAGGTTAATGTTTGTGTGTATTATTTCCTTAAAGAATTCTCATACTTCCTCCATGTTAAAATTCTTGAGCTGTTTAGTTCAGCAGCACTTGAGAATTACCCTCTTTACTTTCTCAGAATTACACCTTCAGTTATTTTTATTTTTTGCTTGCTGTCCAAGCTTCTTTCTTCACCTAATTACTTTGTAAAATGTTTACTATTGCCAGAAGAAAATCTGAAGTATTTTGTTGGCCCAGTGCACATGTAAGTAATGTCATCTTTCTTGGGATAAAACACACCACATGGTTGTGACTACTGTCTTTCAGTTTGGATGGACCTCGGAGATCCAAACCCCCTACCTGCTTGATCTTGAAGTGAAAAATATGAACAAACAGAAGAACAAGACTGTGTCTTTCTTTAAACTAAGAAAGTACGAAGATCAGAGAAAACTTTGGGAGGAGATTGGCGATTGTAACACATTGTGTAAGCTCTGGGCTCAGAGCCAATCACCAGTCAAATCTGTGCCCTGGGCTTCAGTTGGCCAGGCCAGAAATAGTGATGCTATTCTCGGGAAGGTGCAGCTGGCTTCTTTTCTGTGACTCCAGTCACCAGCAGATTGCATAAAGGCACTAACACAATTAGCACAATAGGCTGGGCAAGGATGCTCAGCACAAGGATCACCTCAGTTTGTGCACTTGAACAGGAAACCTCAGGCTTCAGTTTCCTTCCAGTAATCTTTGGGCAGTGATGCTTCCAGGGTTACTTCAAAAAAGTTTTGTGCTGAATCAACAGCCAGTCAAAGCCAGTTTTCATTTCTTTCTTTGATACTTTGATTATATGCATAATCGTCCATTAAAAGAGATTGAAACACAGGACTTCATGTTTCCTCTCCAGTGTCCTTAAAAAAAACCTCAGATAATTACTTCTTTCTGTCAGGCTCTGTAGCAAAATGCTTTCAAAACAAATCTACACCTTCGATTAATGCTGCTCATTAAATTAGGCTTTAATGAAATATGTTATAGTAGATATATTCTAGTACTTTACAAAACTCTTAACAAAAAGTATCAGAGGGCTTTTAGACTGTTCACTCAAAGTGTCACCTGCTAAGTCAGATGATTCTCAAACATGAGGAAGATAAAACTCTTCCCTTCCTCCCACCATTGGAATAAACTCAGTGCTTCTGACTAACTTCTTCTGTAACTTTGTAACTTCTATTGTATTTACTGCTAAACAAATGTTTATTTGGTTTTTTTATTGCCCTGAGTTATGAAATCTGCATGAAATTACTCTGAAATAATTAATTAAGCAAGCCTCAAGAAAGTCCTCATAACTGCATACGTCAGTATTCAAAGCTACAGGTGAAAAACAGTAATATAATCCATATTCACTCTTTCTAAAAATTGAAGCAAACAATTTCTGAAAAAGCAGTATATGGACATGGCAGGGGAATGCTTAATATCCAACCAAACTACTTTTGACTCATGCTTTACTGTGTGCAGATATAAGTGATAAGATACTTGGAAAAAAAGTAATAGCCATTTATCCTCTCAAAAGCACAGTTCCTTCATTCTGTGCAGTTCAGTGCACAGCAACATAACTCACAAGTACAACACTTACCTTGATCTCAGCTAGGTCAGTACATCAGCAGCCCAGGAGATCAACACTGACAGTTATCAGGCATCTACATGATGATCATATTTCACAGAGGTGCTCACAATTTATCCCACACATTCTCAAATCCACTCACATTTTCCAGCATGCAGAAGGAAATAGCATCATTTCTCTACCTGTACTGCTCTTAGCAAGCTAGGAAGACTTTCGAAGTTGAAATCAAATAATTTGAAGGCGGTCCTGGAACATAAAATACCATTTGCCAAATATTAGGAGCATTACTGCTACAAAGTGAAATGCCATCACAGGAAAACTCTAACACAGCAGATCTGACACAGCAATTAGCTGGGATGAGAGTCTACTGTGGCACTGCAGTGTGCATTTTACAGGTCTGTTTAGACCAAGACACATAAAAAAAGAACGTTTAGTGAAAAAGCAGCTTCTGGTATCCTGGATTGCAGTTTTGTTCTCAAGCAGCAATGCAGCAGCATTTTCTCAAAAGACCACACGCATACAACCACCAGATCTCGTGATGACCAGCCTACCACACACAGTGCTTTGGAAGATCAGCAAGAGTGTATAGCAGGGGAAGAAGGAATATTGAGAGAAAGAAGAAATTTCTATAAGAAGCCAGCTGCAGATGAGCTGAAGCAAGTCCTACAGTACAGCATTTGTGTACAAAACTGTCACTTCTGCTGCAATTCCTTAGCAGCTGCTGTATCTGACCTGATGCAGGAAAAGAGAAAAGTGAAATCAGGGGGATAAAAAACAAAATAAAACAAAAAAAAAACCAGTAACAGAAAGAAAAATAAAAATGTTAAAGAACATATTAAAAAGAAAAGGAGAAATATCTCACCAATTTTTTTCCCATGCAGTGTCTTAATTTTGACACGCTAGATCCTAAACTAACTCACTATTTACATATACAAATTGTACATTTTATACATTTTAATCTTGGGTTTCCTCTAGTGTACCTTTATTGGAAGTCTGCTAAATATTTACAAATAGCAATTCAGCCACCCCACCCTTTCGTGACACATTGCTTTTGTTCTCATTTTTCCTCAGAAGTAATTTTCTTCACAACAATGAAGGTATGACATCAATTAAGAGACTCTGCTAATAACTCTTTGTGCACAAGATCACTTCCCAGCATGGATTGTGCAACCCAGGAAAGGACATTTCCTTAGTTTTACAGAACTTACGTCATTGTAAAAGGGCCATGAAAGGAATACAAAACAACCACCTGAGCAGAATGATTCATGATAGTGTACAAATTCCAAAGACCAGGATGAAGAAAACTCCATGGATTTTCAGCAATAATGTTGGCAGTAAGCTTAAGAACCAAAAATGCTCTTTTGTGACCTTTACATGATTCATTTGCTTTTACATGCAGTAAAAGAATCACAGTTAGTGGTTCCTGTAAAAGATTTCTGAATTCCACCTTTGAAGCCTCTCACATTGTCATGAATTTTACGACAAGGTTTCTGCCAATGTCCCTTTCCTTTTTTAAAGCTACAAGATCCTGCCACACAGTAGCCCATTTCTCCTTGTGCCATGTTCCCAGATCCTTCAGATGAAAACAGATGGACAAAGAAACAATTCAATGAAAACACCATTTTTAACAATGCCCTCCAGGAAACTTTAAAAGGAGTCCAGCTGCCCTGCCTTGGCCAACACGTGGACCCAAACATCAAAGAACAAGAGCAGAGCAGAAAGGAAAGGTCCAAAAAGCAGGGATATCAATTCCTCCTCTTTATTGGAACAAGGAAGATAAAAGATGCATTCAAGATGAGAGTTGTGCAGAGGGGTTAACAGAAAAAGGCAGAAAGAAGGAAGTAAATAGGTGAGAAAGAAGACGTCCTTGTTTTGGTTTGGCTGCCTTTTTTCTTTTCAGGAGAGAACCAAGTACAAAGCCTAAAAAGGCAAGAGAAAAAAAGCAGGAAAAGGAAGTGGGAATCAGATTAGTGACACCAGGAGACCATCTCCCTGAGGCAAATGGCAGCTTCTCCCTCATTTGAGACTCTTTGTTTAAGGTAACTCTCCAAGCAATCTGCTAGAACTCGACCAGTCTGCTACCTAAGTGATGAATTCAAGGTAGATCAAATCAGATAATCTTCTCTGGCCTTAAAATACATGAATTAATAAAAGAAGCAGATAAGGAAGGAAGTGAGCACAGGTTACAGAACAGGAAGGGCAAAACTTATAGAATGATGTAATATATTTCAAAAAGGGTAAGAAATAAATTCTCCCTGTTTTCAAGCTTCAAAACAATGCTTCAAAATGTGCAACCATACCAGGAATTTTAAATGCCTAGTTCTTGTTTTCATATATACCTCCACTCTCCAGTATTATTCTCTTCTCAAGACCTCAAATAAGTATCACTAGCTCTATTGTTTTAGCTAAAAAAAAAATCAAATTTAAAAAATGCAGCTTTCTGGGACACCCTGTACTTTTCAAAGAATATATTAAATAGTACCTGGAAGGTTTCAAAGTTTTCCAAATACTTCCTCTTTACAATAATCACTTCCTAAAGCTCAAGAATATTCTTCTATAGAGAGGACAAACAACTCTGAACAAACACAAGTTCTCAGAAAACAGATGTAGTCCTTTGTATTTTCAAAATTACCAGGTATTTTTTATGACAGCGGATTTTTCCAGTCCAAGTTTGCAATTACACAGCTATTTTGCCTGAGAATCTATTGCACACGCAATTACAATTTTCATGACAGAAAATTTATATTTAATATGAAAAGACATAACCCAGTGGCAGAGACTTCAAGCACACAAAACAGCAATAAAGTAGCTATTACTAGCACTGAAAGTTGCCTCAGAACATTTCATGTTTCACAGTTAATGCGAGTTTAAATTTATGCTTGCATATCTATCTCTGGTATAGTTACACTGCAGCTACTGTATCAGTCAGTGTTAATTTTTCTACCATTTTTTTACATCCTTGTGTGATGTTTTGTCTAGCAAAGAAGAGCAACAAAACAAAGCTGGAAAAAAGATGCACTGGTAGAAATATACAAACACTGAATGTGCAACTGAGATTTGAACAACTGCACATTTAGTTAGATGTGCAACAGCCTGTTACTCAAACATAAGACAAAGAGCAAAATATTAGAATAAAGTACTTGGTGCACAATAATATTCTTAAATTTTAGAGGCACAACTGCATCATTTGAGTTCATTTCAACACAGAGCTCCCAAGGCAGTCATGGGAGTTGTTATTCCATGTTACCACTGCTACTTGTATTTGAGTTCCTCAGCCTAATATTGGCATGCTGAAAGGCACTAAGCAATGAAACAATATTTTAATGTCCAAATCTCCTTGCTCACAAAAAAGACTTTTCTTTGTTAAATATCATGGCCACACTGTGATAGAAGTTCTTTAAATGTATTACTTTAATTGTTGAAAGGCTTAGCAAAGAATTTAAGGAAAATATTACCTGGAATCTAGGAAAGTCCAATAAAGCAAAACCTCAATATAAATTAATTTCCTCTAAAGTCATTATGTTAGCACAGAAAAAATGATGGTGAAGCAAGTAGCACCAAACTGAAATACAATAATTTTCTAAAGAATTTACCATAATGACAAGCACAGCACACAAGAAAAACATTAGCTCAATAAATAACACATTTGAAATTACATGGAACACATTTAACCTGTCTCAGCAGCAGATTCAAAATCCCTTGCAGAAGCCCCACCTGTGTTCTCACAGCACTGTTCTGTACCAGAGACCTTTTCTCAGCCCCATCCCAAAGGTGAGAATTGCTGAGAAAGCAGCTTGATGTTTTCCAAAACTGTGCCACCTGCTAGAATTGGAATCTAGAAACTGAGCAGTAGGAAGATGGGTGCCTGTCCCAAGGCAACTTCTGCCACCTCCCAGGTCTCAAGAGCTGCCCAGAATCTGACTGCCCACAGTTCCAAATAGCAGTAAGTAAGAAGCCAGACATCTGTAAGGGTCAGACTGCCAGAGAAAGCAGGGATGATGGAAAAAGCATTTAAGATTTTCTAACTACCTTCTTGTATTCCCTCACAGAACATCTAAATTATTACCAAACTAATAATGCTCTCCCCACATTACTGGAGGCCTCATTATTGAAGAGACTGACTGTGCAAGTGAGTACTCTGAATAAGGTCATATCATTGCAGCAGCACCACATGCGTTAAAACCAGGAGCTGAAATGTATTTGGTGAAAAGCTCATCAGAGGAGTTCACATCTGAGCATGCCAAAAAATCCTCATGTCAGATTTCACTGCAAATACTCACTTTGAGGCAAAAGCCTCAAACCTAAGGCACTTTACATTCTGTTTGAAGCACCTCAGCTCTCTGCTGCATTGACCAAACTGGAAGAAGTCATGAATTTAATTTGCATCATCAAAGTAAATTACCAACAAATCTGGCAGGGAATTTGATGCCAACATATCTTTAAAATCCCTCCTTGCAGCGTTCAGACACAGTTACCTGAGCCTCCTATTCTTTTGTCTCCTCTTTTCACTGCTAAGATACTCCTTTCACTCTATCAGCACCTATTATTCCTCTCATATTGCCAGAGAAAAATCATTTACTTGAAGACACAGAAAAAAAAGGTTAAGCAAACATGCACAAAGGAATTGTGGGAAATGGAGCAAAGTAGACTCATAAAAAATGAATGCTGATAAAATTATTAAAAGCCCAACAAGTACTACTAGTAAGATGGTAACTTCAGCCTAAGATTTCAGTCTCAGTCCTTGAAGGAGTTGTGCTGCTTTCACACGCAGTAAAAAAAGACAGAAAAAAAACCCCAAAACCCTAGGAATATGGTTTTTCTAAGGCTCTTCAAAAACAGCTCAAAGGCCCAGAAATAAACAGTATAATATTTAAAAGTCCACCCAATACACATAGCAGATACTAAAGACATCACATGCAGTCAGCAAAATGTTGAGTGCCCTTCACAAATTGCAAGATCAAGCTGAAAATATGAAAAGCTAACGTGATATACTTAATACATGCAACAGCTTTAAGGGCACAATGGAAGACACTGAAATTTGTGTATGCTGAAAATCATCTCTAATTTCCAGCTTCACACTTTCTCTGCTGAGCAAGGTTTGATATTGTCGTTCCAGTTTATTGAAAAATGGAACCCACAAGGACATATCCTTTGCTCGATATATCTGCACATATAAGAGCATATTTATATCTTAACCACACATAATTGTTTTATCCTTAATTTAATAATGAAAGGGGTAGAGGGTTACTGAAGCACTTCAGAAGTATTTTCATGTTTATGTAGAAAAAACCCACATTTTTTTCAAAACAGTATGAGTAATATGCTCTCTGAAATCTTACCTGAGGAAGTTAGAAACATCTGAGAGAAGTATGATGCCTTCAAAAATGAACTTCTACTTTATCTATACCATCTGATGATGGAAGTTTAGTGCAAAGAAATACTGATTATATTTACTCAACCTCTTTCCTGACAGCAATAAAAAGGTTTCTTTTATTGGTCTGCTTTTGGTTTTGCTTTTGTTTGATTTACAAGTGATTCATCTGCAGAGCTATATTCACAAAGGAATTGTGCAATCTGGATCAGAATTCAGTCTTGCTGGAGCAACAGACTTTGTTGTAGACAATCTCAGTATAGATGGCAAATGATCTGGATTTCAAGCTGCTACTGTCACTAAAGCCCAGGTATCTAAAGCATGTGCATTCAAGCAAATTAAATACAAAAAAACACTATTATTTCCACACTTAAGCAAAACACCCATACTGAAAACCAGAAATTCTTTCACAAGAGGAAGACAGAAAAAAAAAAAGGCAGGAGCTGGGTACTGAAGTATTTGATCTGCTTTCGATCTGTATATTCATTTTCTTTTTAAATAAACAACATGAAAGCAACACAGATCTAAAACATGAAATGCAAATTACCTGGTTACAAAAGATTTTTATTTCCCAGACACTGACATAAAGCACCTACCCAACAGACCCCGGAACACCAAAAAGAAAGATAAAGTCCCAGCTTTCACTGAGAAAACTCAAAGCATGACAAGACAGAGAAAGATTAACAACAGGCCATCAGAGGACCCAAGAATAAAACCCAAACCATTGCTTTATTAAACTACTTTTACTTCCAGCAAAATATTTTTAACCTGGTGTCTTTTATCAACACAGAATTCATTCTAGTTTCCTTTATAATCCAAGAGAAAAATATGCCTGACATGCAGGATTTTTCTTAAATTATGGTTAATCATAGTGGAGGAGGAAGAGGGGAACAAGTCCCACAAATATTGTCAGCGCCTTGTTTGCAAATCCACACATGAAAGGACATTATATTCACTTGCACACACCACCCTTCAAGGTTTGCCTTAAAGTGTCTTTTCTAATCAATTATGAAAGTGTTGAAAAGGATGAAGGAGGGAGTCTCAGTGACAGCTCTGCCCGTGGAGGTGAATGCACGGCAGCAGCAGCAGCTTGTGCTCATTCCTGGACGCAGGAATGAACAGAGAATGCAGGTTTCCCAGGACAGGTATTTCTGTTGCCTGGCCTGTGGTATTATCCACCCTACTCAAATAATCAACACATGGGATTACAACTGATGATTTACAGTCCCTTAAATATCTGTAGAGAGAAAGGCCCTTCTGCTATGGAAAGCTCAGTGACTGGGAGGCTGATCTCTGCCCAGAAGCAATACTCGAGGTTGCTTTTGCAGCTCCAGACTGCAGCCACCCCAACCCCAAAGGAATTGATGCAAACTCTTATTTATATTAGAAGTAGAAGGGAACACAGTGGGTTTCTCTTACCTTATCTGTTCTCTGTTTCTACGTATAAAAAGTACTCTGCTTCTTATTTTCAAGGAATCCTAATTTTAAAATATGAGATAAGCTGGTTCTAACATACAAAAAAACAAACTTCAAGAACTAGTTCCTAGCTTCAATAAACACTGGTTTCAATGTTAACACATTTTGCAAACGTGCAAAATCCTTCAAATTATATTATATTGTAATCTTCTGTTAGTAATCCCTGAGGCTGAAAAAGAAATTACAGGCACTAAAAGAAGAAAACTAAAACTCCTTGGCATTTCTCAGTGATTTTGCATGTCTGTAATATATCATCGTAATTGTATTGCAGTTATGCCAATGACACTCAAGCCTGCTTTTCTATTTGTGGCAATATATCTTGCAAGACAGAATGTAAACTACCATCTTTTGGCTCCGAAGTTGTCTTTGTCAAATAATTTTTTAAACCAGACACTGACACCCTGGATATGCCTTCCTGTTCTAGTTATTTGCCTTTGTTTTCTGGTTATTTGGGACACCATATCCTCAGTTTGGGACAAGAGATTAACCACTGGCTTTAAAAAGAACATAAAAATAATTAGTCCATAAACTGTCTTTTTATGCAGTCAGAGAGTCTGTATTCTCCATCAACGCCATCATGTCAGCTTCCACAAAAAATAAAATATGGGTAATTAACCATTGCAAGAAGCAGAAAGAGAAAACTGGCATAATGACTAGTTAAGGCACCAAGACCCTAGGGCAAACCTTATCAAAGAAAGATAATTATTTGCTCTTTTCCACCACCTTACTCTCAGGGACAATAGATACCATCCATGTCTCTAAAAAATAGCATAGTGTTTTAACCACTGAAACAGCATACTAAATTCAAAGTTCATTTCCAAGGTAAACACCCTGAACACCCAAGATATAAATAGGTCATATTCTGGTAAGATTGAAGCACTACTTCATTTTATGATAAAAATAAAACTTTTTTTCTTCACCCCCCCAAAGAAAGCATTTAGATATAAAGAATTCTTAAAGGTTAATCCCACTCCCACGAAAGCTGATCTCAGTATATATTTGCAAACTTCTCTATCATGCTCCTTTAGCACTTCCCAAGGCATGCACTGAAAAGGAACCAAAGACTTATTCACTGCACAGTCTTTTATTGACAAGACCTTTCTTTCTTTGCACAACACCTCTGCTGTGCTGCTTAATTTGTCTTCCAATAGCACTCCTTCCATTTGGTCTTTACATTTAAACAATAGCAAAGGAAAACATATGTTTTCATTTATTTTCAAAATTTACAGGTTTACAGTCTACAGACTTTCTTCCAGAGTGCTTTATGGGGTTTGGAAGACAGCAGTTCTATTCCCTCCTGAAGACCAAGAGTTACTAAACTAAAAATTTTTAAATCTAGATTAAGAATATCTTAATAAGCTTTGAAAATATGTACATATTGCTTTATCTTTGTCAGTCAGCGGAAGATACTTGCTTTATACATGGGCTAAAAACTAGCAGAGCTGAAGTTAAAAAATTTTAAAATAAAAATTAAGTCCCATGATACTGTTATAAATAGTGAGAAATTTTACCTAACCCCTTGTGACAAAAGCTCCTGAATGGTGAAGAGACCAAGATGCTGAGTTCATTAGTATGACATAATTTAAGCACATCTATGGCAGAACATGAGCAGATCAGGTTATCACTAGCAAACAGGCTATTTACTGCCTGTCTCCCTTTTGTTTCTAAAGGAAAGCAACAACAAAAGCTGAGATGAAGTCACTTTTTTCAGAAGAAAAACAGTGAAACACTGCCATGGGGTCTTAAAAGACAAGGAAAGGAGCACTGTGAGATACCAACCATTTGTGGTTGTTCTGCTGTTCTGGGTTTCTGGCTTGTTTTTGTTTTAAATTAAGTGAGTAGGAGGTTTTTTTTCCTGACAGTGGCAGAGTAGAATCAGTTTGTTAGCTTGCTGTATATCCTCTCTCCAGGAGAGAACAGACCTGACTCTTTGCTGGAGCTGTGCTTAGAAGATTAATAAGTTGTGGAAGAAAACAAACCACAAGGCAGGCACCTGTCATGACTGTCCAGAAAAATCTCTTCTTGCTTTCAGCACAGGATTCTTTACATGCCAGATCAGTGGAGGTTTACTTTGCCCACAAGTCCAGCACTGTTCCTTCTCATAAACTCTCACCTGTAGGAGGAGGGTCAGAGATGGCAAACTCCATTATGGTACCATCACTGTATTCCCAATTGGAATTAAAAGCACAAAAACATTGTAAAGCCCCTGAGGGTCTGTTCTAGCACTCCTGGGAAACAAAATAGTGTAAAAACTTGCTTTGCTCTAAAAGTCACAGCACAAAAACATTTTTATCAATTTGCAGAACAGTATGAAGGAAGACACTGAAAAAATTCCTCACCACCTCTGGAATTAATTGAGCCAGCTGCTCTACACATTCTGTCCTCCTTCACTCAGCCTGCACCTTTCTCTCAGTACACTTGGACCAAAACACTGCACCTGTCCTTGTGGGCAGAAGCACAATAGCAATGGTAAGTCAGCTATGTGAGTCTACCTGTGCAAGACATTTATTTCCATTTTACAGCAATCTAACTGGGATTTGATCTCCTCCCTGCAGTTTCTTGTAAGTCTTTCTGTCAGAGACAGCTCCTAAAAACCCCTCAATATCTAAAGCATCTCCCTACAAATAAAGAACAAACCAAATCCAAATGACACCAACAAACAAAGGAAGAAACACATGAAGAAAGAGAGAGAAGTAACTCTTAGATTACAATCTCCATCATCTAAAACAAACCAAGCTAATCAAATGAAAAACAAGCAACAGTTGAAATAACGTCTTCAATAAAGAATGATGGCTTACCAATTGACTGTTCAGAATGATCTCTCTAAATTTCCACCTCATTACCCAGCAGAGGTAGCAGAGAAGTTCGACACATATTAATGGTCCTCAGTACATTTGAACTCTCTTGCATCCAATTACCAAGCATCCTGCCTGAAGCTATTACATTGGCTCTTTGTCACAGACACCTAAAAGCCCACCCACTCTATATGAATTCAGACGTGATACTGTAGGATAATTATCCATTCAGTGGGAAGTCAATGTTAATCTTCTCAAGGACATGCCAAGGACTATCTGGTAACCACCAGTCGCTTAAGAAACACATAAATAAACCAGAAAACTCAGTCTTTGCAGCTTCTTCTTAAACTGGTTAACAGTCACAGAGAGTTTTGCCAAAGACAATGAAATATCCAAGCTTTTGGGGGTGGGGGTGGGTGTGTGTGTGTCTATCCTAGTCATATTAAGGAGTCTCCACAGCTTTTAGTGTATGCATCAAAGTCAACATGCCTTATTTTTTCATGCAATGCACTGAAAGTTACTTCATCTAGTTTCTCCACAGTTCAACTCTCTTACTTTGTTTTGATTACATTGCCAATGGCTCCAGAGGTTATCAATAACTTAAATCAGAATTGCTCTTGTTGTGCATCCTATATTTTTTAAGGAAAATAAGAAGTCTTCCATAGAGAGAATGATAGGGATTGTCAAAGGATTGATCAGAAAGATTTTTTATTTTAAGAAAAGCATTCTAGAGCTAGAGAGGTTGCAGGTCAGCAACATCCACACAAAAGTTACATTTCCATATTCACCTGTGAAGCAACTCTGGCACATGTCACATGACATGTGCTCCCATGCCATGAACAGAGTGGACAAGTGTTTCATTGATATTTAGCTATCACATAGATTCACACAGCACATGAACCAAAACAGGCAACGAGGGCAAGCTACATGCAAACATGTTTTGGAAAACAAAGAGGGAGAATTGCATGAGAAAAGAGCACAGAGGGAAATATGACATCCTAAGGTCCACTACTCCTCCAGTGGACTGTAAGAAACTCTCCAGAGAGTTTCTAGAGCTGCTGATTAGCATTCTGACCAAATTATCCCAACTTGACACCTAGCCTTTGAAGTTGGAAATACAGATCTAAATGCCTGCAGATTAAAGTGTGCAATACATGCAGCCAATAATCTTTTTTCTTAATATGACAGTTACTATGAAAATACAGAACACAGCTGATGTAGAAATTCAGACTTTGCAACCTTCATAACTGAAGGCACCCTAGGCTTGTGGCATTACAAGGTTTTGCTTAAGAGGCCATGGCCGAACATACATTTTATTCACAATTCTTCTGAAAAGTAAAACCAGAAAATATTACAGGACTTCTTTCAAGTCTTCACCAGCCGACAGCTGTTACATTAAAAGGGGCTCTCATTCCTAACTTGTGCAAGCAACCAAAAACAAAACAAAACGAAGAACCAAACAGACTGATCCAGACTTTCAACCTTCTTCAAATCATTGTGACAAAGACTGGTCCAGGATCATCATCTTTCTTTTTCCTTCTGATGAGAAGTGATCCTGAACTCATCTGCTTCCAAAAAGAACAATTCACACTTCTGCACATTCAAACACGAGGGAGCACCCAGATGGAAACTGAATGGACAACCAACATGAATCAAAGAACCAAAGCCCAGACATATCTCAAACTTAGGCTGCTGAGCAAGGCATATTGTTGCCCTTCTCCTTTTCTGGTTTCTTATAGAGAGCAAAAGGAAAGGCAGTACCACTTCTTCCAGCTCAAAAGATAGAGAAAAGCTTAATCAATTTTAAAAAATGTGCCAATGTTTGTTCCTGAGCATTAATTTCCACACTGGTGGAGCACCATCCTTGGATATCACAAATAATTTTCCTTTAAACATTTTATTTTTTTGAGTCCCTCCCCTTCTTTGTCTGTGAAAGTATTTTTAGTGACTATTAATGCACACAATCCAGAGAATCAAGAAGAGAGGTTCCAAGTCTGGACTGTTTCTGTACTGGAATATATCTAACCCCTGTGACACAGCAAGTGCATGACATTTCTCCCTTACCAACTCCAGTCACAAGATCTGTATCTTCTTGACTGCTTTGATAATGCCTGAAGCTCCCTGCAACTTAAGCCATTCTCCTCAAACAGCCAAGTTTAGGAACTAAAGTTTACAATATGAAAAATGAGAGCCCTGAAAAAGAGAAAATAGTTCCATTCTATCCTGACACTTTTGCTGCTGTTGGGAATCACTTTAATCTATGAAAGCAGAATTTAATTAGTTGTATCACTTGTCTTAGCTGATGGCTACTCAAAACTGCCACACTCAAACCAACTTTTAAGAATTATATGTACATATCAATGTACAAATTGTTTTCTTTTTTTCTATTTCTTGAAGTGACTTAGGTAAAGATCTGCTTTCCTCACATACAGTGGGATTAAGTCTCCCTAACATACCAACTTAAATTCTAGTTCTGAATGGGGGGTGGGGGGAAGGTTGAGAAACGGCTCCTTTTACTCAACTTAATGATACCATTATACTGGAAGAAAACTTATCTATCAAACATTAAGAAAAACTTACATATTAACACCTGGAATAATATTTGCCACTGAAACCTTTGAGGCTTCACTCAATTTATAAATCATGGAGAGATGAGGTTCATTCACTGAGGAGATGATCATGGTACTGCTTATGTCTATCCCCAAACTTCTCCATTAGAGACCATCTTACACAGCAGCTTTGAGATTAAGTTACATTCTGAGAAACATCTCCTAGCATGAGAAACTTCGATTCCTTGAACTTTGTTTTCACAAACAAGAATGTATTCAAGCCATACATGGGACCAACTTATCTCTTTTATATTTAAAGCATTTTCTGGGTATTGGTTGGAACTCCTGAAATGAGTCAATGAGAACACTGTTGGGAAGCTTCTCTCTTCACGCTAGCATAGCAAGAGACAGAGCAATTCAGGGAACTGGAAAGTGGTGAGAACAAGCCTGGCAGGTCTAATTTACCCCTACAGGAATGCTGTGTGATAGCAGCTGGATCTGTAGTGATCACATTTAGTTTGCTTGCACTGCAGTTAAAAATGTGGCTGTAGCTCTCAGTCATATGTGAACCAGCTTTCAAGTGAAAAACTCAAATACCAATTATGCTGTGACCAAGACAGACCAGCTGAAGAAAACCATGCTAAAGAAGCAGGACACTGAGACCTCATAAAGCTTGTGCTGTTCTTGGTATCTGAGCTAACCACATAAAAAATTGGACGTGCCTTCAAAAGCTGTGGTACCAAAAATCCAAAGAGCATTTCTAGAAACACAGAGCCTTTCCCAGCCATTAAAAAAAATGTATTACAACTAACTTACCAAATCAAACAAGTTCATCTGGTGGGTCTTAAAATATATATATATATATAATTAGAATCACCTGAGCATTAACTGATTTTAATCCTGTCTCATTTCTGCAAATGGAGGCAGAGAGGGATTTGTCAGGAGTAGCTCCTCACAGCAGGCTCTCCTCCTGCTGCCTTCCAGGCTGACAGCTCCTGGCTCCTTAACCCACAATTGTACCTGTTATTGTGTAAAAGTTTTCTCTATTTCTGGTGATTGCATGGGTGGATGACAACCTTTTCCTTCTGAGTCATTTATTTCTCCTTGGGCCTTTAAACTGCTCCTTTACAGTATAATCAGTCTCAGCAAATGACTAGTAATTACAATGTTAAAACACACTTTTTTCAATGAAATAGCTTTTGAGTATAGGCTGTCTAAAAACTAACTTTGCATAAAACCCAAGCTTACTCCATTTCCTTCTGTACTCTGAGTGGAAAAGAGGGAAAAACTTACTTTTATATTTTCTTTCACTATATCTTTATCCTAATTAGAGGAGCTTTCCCCCTTTCTACCCCTCTCTTTGGGCTCTGGTCTGGAAGGCCGAGGTGACGTCAAGTTCCCTCAGACTGTAAATAAGAAATGACATCTTTCCTAGAAGAAAATCAGTGAAAATATTCTTCTAAAAAATGATTGACATTGGCTTCCTAACCATAAGTTCTTCTGCATGTAGAGCATTTACAAGAGTACATAGTGACAGGACGAGGAGAAATGGCTTCGCACTGAGAGCAGGTTTAGATAAGATATTAGGAAATAAGTCTTTACTGTGAGGATGTGAGACTCTGGAACAAATTGCACACAGAAGTTATGGATGCCCCCCATCCCAGGCAGTGGTCAAGGCCAGGTTGGATGAGGTTCTGAGTGGAAGGTGTCCCTGCCTGTGGCAGGTGGGTTGGAACCAGATGTTCTTTGAGGTCCTTTCCAACCCAAACCATTCTGAAACTCCATGTCTTAACTCAGAATCTACTGATCTGCAGGCATGAAATTAAAAGATGCTATTGCTGTCATATCACTCCAAAAAAAACCACTGCATTGTACCTCAGTATTCAGGTCCAGACTCTTATTGGAAAATAAATACATTTATACACATAGAGAGTGGGATCTTGGGATTTCCTGAAGCTTCTCTCAGTGTGACTCACAAAGCACCTCAGTGCAGAAATCACAACAGATAGAGGCTCCACAGAATTATTAAAAGTATTTGTACTGCATTATTGCTAGAAATCTCAACACTGATTTGACTCATTTCTTACAATACCAGCAGACTAGTTTTGATTGTGAATGTCAATAATCAAAAGTAGATAGGTAATATAGGCAAATTGTAGAAGACAACACAAGAGGTGGCAGAGCCAAAAACCAATAAATTTACAGGCAATCTTCTAATATTATATTCTACAGACTAAGTTCTCTCTTTTGTGCTATCTACTTTCATTTTTTATCAAAGATTTCCCTCACTAACTAGAAATCAGCAGAGAACTTGGTTCCAAACAGTTTTGAGAAATTAAATTATTTAAAGGACACAGGCCTATTGATATGGCAATAATAATTTCATCTCACAGTGCACATCCACAGACAGCCCTACAAACACTCTTTTCAACACATACTCACCCTACTACTTTACGCTTACCATGTTTGGAGGTTTTGTTTGTTTTTAACACTGAGGTCATCACATTAAAGGGATTGGGCACTATTGCAGTTTAATATACCAATACTTGATCACCTTCACAGAGTTAAGAGGAGAAAATTTCCAACAGATTTCAAATCCAGCAGGTGCAAACGGCACAAATCTGATCTGAACTGATGTGGCTCATCAGTTACAGATATGAAACACAGAGATTTCTGAAGGAAATGCAGAGCACTCTGGCCCTCTGAAAGTGACTCCCTAGAGAGAGAAATCATTAGGTTGATCTTTCATTCTCTGGCAATACATTTTGTCTTTTACACTGTAATTTGAGAACCGTCAAGGAATCCACCACTGAATGATCTCATGGACAACAGGTTAACAGCAAGGACTGATGGGCAAGTGTTAAAAAGCCTCAATAAAGTGCTCTGCTACAGGCAGAAGCACACAAATCAACAGACTCAGTCCAAAACTTTGGATTCTATATTGAGAATAAACAAATATCTCCCAGCTCTTCAGAATCTGCTTTTACCCACAGTAATCATTGGTTTCCACAGACCAAACAAACTTACTACAAAAAAATCAGGTACCACCCAAGCTTTTCCTAATAAAGTATAGTTTCTGAAAAACATAAAAGTATGAGAAAGAGTTTAACAAATACATCAAATCATATCACTTCTAAATACATTCACACCTATATACAGGTTCACATAGATAATCAAAAAATTCCTCAAACACACTTTTAGAAGATATCTATGAGGTTACCTAATTTCAACAGAATTTAAAATAACTGAAAAACTGAAAATCAAAGTAATTGGTTCTACAAAGGTATGGAAAAACTGGGAATATTTCTGAACAAAAGCAAATTTTTAGTGTTTTTTTAAAAATTGGAAAACAAAAGGCATAAAATAAATAATCCTTTGTACTCAATGCAAACAATTTAAACTGGAATGTCCAAACTGGAAAGAACAACTTGAACTCATATAAAGAAAACACACTTTATTCTGGGAATTTTTTTTCTTGGGGTTTTTTTAAGTAGAAAATATTCCAAACTGGGCAGAAATACATTGAGAAGCCTGTAGGAAGAGAAGCATGCCACGGTTTAATGCCATCTTTCATATATACCTCATGTTATACTCCTGTGTAACAATCTGAAGAGTAATTCTCTCATTAAAAATAGAGTAAAAAAAAAAATGAGTTCCTGATCATCAAAAGTCTAGCTGAAACAAGTCCTCAAACAGCGTTGTTTTTCTAGTCTCTTTTGGAGATTATTACCCATTTTATCAGTAAAGATAATAACAGTTTGATATATGGAAAGGGCTTTTCAATAAATACAAGGGTTAAAAGGAAACAAGGAAGGAAAATTATGTCAAAATGCTGGTTAAGTGTGCACAAAGTGACTGTAAAGATCAGTGTGCTGACTGGAGCTGTGCAATGCTGAAAGTGCCTGCCTGCCAACAAACAGAAAACTACAGAGAAATAGTTACAGAGATAAAAGTAAACATTTTCCATTTATGTTTCAATTTAACATTTCAGAAATACAGAAAAGCTCTAGAGATAAAGTGAGATGCTTGCCTTCAAAACACCACTAATCATTTCTGCTGTTCCGGGAAGGTCAACAACCAAAAAGAAAATTAAAAAAAAAAAAGTATCTGCATATTAAATTTATTTGCTATTTTTCCCAAGTGTTTTCAGAAAGACAGCATGCATGAGAAATAATGCTTACCTCTATAGATGAAATCTGCATCTATTGAAACTCTTTATTGCATACACTGATTCAAAATGTCCCAAAATAAATCAAAAAATTAAGTAAAATACAAGCATTTGTATATTTTGAACTCATGATGAAGGTATTAAAGTATTTGTTTCATGGACAAAATAGGCCCAACTGCCCCAAGTGCTTATCAGCAGCAGGTCAATATTGTCACCATAAAGCCAGCACTTCTGGAGTTTCATCTCCTTGCTAATGTCTGAAGCTACCAGTGTCCCTGCATTTCTCATGGACAGGAATTACTATGAAAGATTATTTCTCACTTTTGTGAAAAAAAACATGAACACTTTTCAAGACATTTTCCAGCATATAAATGACCCAGATCTCAATCATTCTGCAATTCATTGTAGCTGTTTTCTCACCAGCCCTAACTTGCAAGAAATATTACTGGATGTAGAGACCTGTCCTGTACAAATCCCCAGCCCCAGCCACGGTTTCCACTGTGAAACTGGAGAGCAGAACATACCCGTTTGTGCTGGCCATTTGCATTGAACCCACGTAACTCATAACAATCTGTCACAGAGGAGAGAACAGCTATGGGAAAGGGACCATTTTTTAACCAAGATCTAAAGCCATTTTTCCATAACCTGGTCCCTGACATTTGGGTCTCCCAGCACTCGTTCTGGAGCCTTCCAACACTGCCAAAAGCCAAACCTGTCCCAGTGCCAAATCCCTTCCCCAGCACTGCAGCGTGAAGCAGAGTGCTGTCAGCAGTGGCATCCCACCTTTCATTCCCAAGGCGCTAAAGCATCCCCCACTGTCCAGGGATAATGCTGTTCAGAAGATCCTAATAAACAAACCATCCTCCAGAGCTGAACTATGAAACAATTCCAGCCCCCATACATTCTTTAAAACAAAAATCCTACTCTCCTGCTGTCCCTTCTTCCCGCCTTTCACTGATAGACATCTTCGGTAATAAAAAAAATATCTTTAATCATAAGAAAATAGGAAGATGAATTAAACACTTGTTTTCTATACATACCCCACTCTCAAAAGACAACAACCACTTTCATGCAGGGATCCTCTAGGTGTAAACATATTAAACTTTCAATCATCAGTATAAAAGGACATTAGAAAAATAGAGCATTACCTAAGGCAGAATTACCTTCCAGTCATAATGTTTCCCATATAAAGATCTGGGTACAATGAAACAGAGACCAATACAATGGGAACTCAAAATTAATATGGCATGATAGGACAGATTATGCAATCATTACCATTTTAATACACACTGGAAAGCAGAAACAAGCTCTCAATTATCAAAATGTCTCAGGGAGTGTGAGCTAGCATAGAAAGCCTCACTGCTGTATTACACTTACATCTCTTCAGGCCTGTATACCTTTTGTCACTTGCCCTAATAGCAATATCAAACAATACATATGACAGAAATAAAATTGTGGAGGGCTTTATTATCAATCATTTTAAGCATCATTTTAAGCTTACAACAATAAACAAGAGTGTTCCAGCAGGAAGACCAACACAGCAATGCAAATGTCTCTCCATGGTCTCCCAGGCACTCATTCTTCTAACATATGGACATTCAGGTTGAAGTCCTTCAAAATGTGATTAAATTCACACTAAAATATTCTACGCTCTCATAATTTCAAACATCTTACCATCACATCTAATTTTTATCTTTTAATTTAACTTATGAGAAATGTTAATCCTTAAAAAGAAGTTGAATTTGTCCTTGAGACAAGTCCTCAGGTAATTTTACTTCAGTATCACATAAGTTAGAACATATTTTACCTTGGCTATCGTCAGGATTTACAGCCAACCATCTCCAATATTTATCAGCTTGTCTGACTTTAATTATAATATGCATGGAGCTAATGGAGCTAACTTCCAGCACCACATCCATCAGACTCAGTTCTCAGAAGCTCTCAGCAAAGCCTAAGCATGAATGCTCACTCAGGTAACGTGCATTTCCTTGCACTTCCCAGTTGGTATCATCCATTAATAAGGGAGTGTTGGCTGAACAAGGAGATGGCAGGGACAAGACACTCCATACATCCAGTGTATGGTGAAGGCAGTATTACCTCAGGAAGCCCCTGACAACAGACTGCCTGGCACACACTGTGTGGTGTGATGGAGACCTTACATTTTCCATCTGATATACCAGAGAAAGAGAAGGAAAAGCAGGAAGAGAAGAAAACACTAACAGGTAGTCAGCTCACAGCAGTCCAACACACAAACTCCTCTGGGTTTGCCACATACTTGGTGTTCACAAATCAACATCACATTACCTACATAACCTGACCTTGCCAAAATCACTCACTCTTCAGGACAGATCAAACACAACAAATTAAATCTGAAAAGCAAAACGGTAAACAAAGCTAGCAGGGTTACTTGGAAACAAAGTTGTAACTTCAAAACCTTTATAGCTCTAACAGCTACAGACAGGACTCATTACCAAGTGGGTTCCATGTCGGTTTTTTAACACGAGCTTGCAAAGATGATACACACACCTCACATTTGTGCTGTCTGCACACCAAGGAAGTAGCACAAGGAATTGTGCAGTTACAATGAAGCTATGTTCCTACAAAGACAGTGCTATGCATAAGCTCCTACCCTCCAACTTCATAAAACTGGCTTGCTTGGGAGCCTGAAAAGCTAGATGTTGATTTGCAAAAAACCCAAACAACAAAAAACAAACAAAACCCACAAACAAACAAACCAAAAGAAATCCCAATAAATTTGCATTTTTTCTCAGAAAAAACACCATATTTCATATGTCTAAATGGTACCAAACCAAACTCCTGTTTTCACTTTTTTGTTTTGTATTTCTGCTACCTCTGTATTTAAAGCTCAGCTTCTAATTACAGGTTCCAGACAAGTGACATTCATCAGGACAAGCACGAACTGTCTTTGCTCTTCATCTACACACAGACATACACATCTGGACATATATATGCACACATATGTAAAGAAATAAGTGACAACACTTAGTGTCACCAGGAGGACATGAATACAAGCACAAAAAATCCCCCCTTGAAATAGTCTCAGCACGTATATTCATGTGTTTCTCCTATCCTTTACATGGCCAGTCAGTCTCAGCAGCAGGGGCAGCTGTAAGAACAGACATGCCAAATTAACAGCGCTCTCCCAAAAAGCTGGCTCTGCTTTATCAGCTGCCATGCCGCCATAGAGGCAGCTGGTGTGGTCCCTAAGACCACAGGGAAGACTGCAGGAGAAGGAAGACAACCTGCTCCTGATTAGCCCCCAATTAATGTTCCCCAAATGACTCCAGAGCTGTTTCCCAATGTGGGGGAAAGCTCACGAGTGAAGGACAGAATCATAACCCAGTCCTCATGACCTGCATTCCAGTGAAGCTTCAGAAGCAGCATGTGGTTACAAAGGGAGAAAGGCAAATCATTTCCAAGGCTCTGACTTGCAGCCTCAGCAAGTAAAGTGAGATATAAGCCTCAGTGCATAGTGTGGCAGTAGTTATGGCCTTTTACCAATTACCTCTAATAGGGATGGCCCTATTGCTGTGTGAAGCAAGGAGAGAGACAAAGCCTGTACCTTAAATAGAAACACTGACTGCAAAGTGCGCAGCTGTCAGATGAACCACAAATGAACACAGAAGCCACTTCAGACTTAATAAATACTGATCTAACTTCCTCACCCTCAATGTAAGGAGAACAAAACTGCCTGCAAGTACAGTGAGGCCCCTCCTGAAGCCTGTAGTCCAGAAAAAAATCCCCATTGATTCAATAATCTCTTGCCTAATTAAACCCTTTGGGTCAAGGTGTCAAAGAGAGGAGGAAGTGCTTTCTCCAACAGGAATCCTAACAAATACAACTCCTATTATAAATCAATAATCGGAGTTTATTTTTAAAACTGATAACAAAGTGGGGCACACCACCTTTTCTTTGAAAGGATTCACACACAAAAGGTGTTAAAACTAGATTTTAGGTTGGTTTCTGTTACTGATGTTTTTGTAAGAAACATTAGGGGTGGGACTAAAGCTCGCCACAGCCATTAACCTCATTTGTGATAAATGTTTGCTACTTTTAAAAAAGCAAACATATCTAAACCACACAGAACCTGTGACCTGAACATTTTGAACAGAAAAGCTGGGGAAAAGCCACAAGGATGCGAACACTGTTTTCTGCTGCAATGTGGTAACCAGAAGGTTATGGGCCACAAGTGTAAACCTGACTGATGAAGGCCAAGGGCAAATTACTCTGATTGCTAAGAACAAGATGCAATAAAGTCTAATCAACACATGGGACCAGGCTTATGATGATGAAGACATGTAACATGCAATTGTGCTTGGAAGGAGTATTTATAAATCCTTCTCCATGAGGGCCTGCAGTCACTGGACAGGTTAAACTGATATATAGAAGATTCCCTTACATTTCAGTAAAATGTCTTGTCACATTTTTTAAAAAGGTCTTGGTAAAAATGTATTCAAAAGGCAAAACAATCTGTAAACCAAGCTCTGAGATTGCTTTAAAAGCTGTGTAAATTGGTCATCTCCCTGACACTGAAAGTCCAACTACTTCTCCTTGGCAATTAAAGTTCAAAGCATAGAGCTGAAGCATCTTGCCAGCTTCTGTGGTCTAGAAGTTGAATGACTATTTGGGCTTAATTTTATTTTAAACATATGATATTTCATATCAGTAAGTCAAGTTCTGTAAGAGACACCCCACCATGAGACAGGCTGTGGGCAGAGTCTGGTGTCTGACAACATGGCAACATCCTACACAAGATTTTCTAATGAAAAACTCATTTGTGGACGCATTAACATGTTTCAAATAAATAAACTAGGAATTAACATCACACATTACCACTTCTATACAATTACCACAGTAATTAACAGCAATAAACATTAAATGTTTAAAATACTAGCTTCAGATCATTGTCAGAGTCTTTCGTATTTCCTTTAAATAAATAAATAAAGATATTTTCCCCTAACACCACATCTCTTTAACACATAAAGAATTAGCTAAATAGAAAGCAGCCATCCTCCCACCCAAGACATATGGGAAAACAAAGCTATTTGCATATATCCCCACAGGTCTCCTTTCGCTTGCCAATTTCCAGTCTTTAAACCATTATTAAGGGAAAAAAACATTTAGCTGCTTATTTTGTTTAGTGTGTTCTGCTAAAGAAAATACTCAAATCAATATTTTTAATCAATTTTTGTTTTTTTAAAGTTAGATTGGTAACACAAATAAGAATACTCAGGAGCACATTGATCTAAACATCTCCAAAATCACTTCCACTCACGTGCAAAAACCATAGGTATTCTTACCTCCTCATTTGCTAATCAATCCATGACAAAAAACATGTCTCTACAGATTTCTCCTGAAGCAATAACTGAAAAGCAGCACTGACCACAACTAGGAGGAAATTCAACTAGGCTTTTTGTTTTCTAAACAATCGTTCAGAATCCCCAAATGACTGTCTAACTTTCATCATTATTAAAAACCAAACATCTAAATAGCTATTGTTTTGCTAGACACCAAGAGTAATCCTTCTTCATATATTAATATTAAAGCCTGCTATGAAAATGCAATTCTCTCCTGCAAAGGGTCAGAGCTCCTCAAATACTACCCCCTACCTGAGGTGAATATTAGTTTTGTAAGGAAGTTCCTTTCCCTCAAGTGGCACTGCCAGCCCTTCTGTGGTAAAAGGTCTCAAATTTGTTTGGTTTTATTATAAAGTGATTAATAAATTTCATGAGGTCCCAAGCAAAGGAGAAGTCCACCTTCAGAGGAATTTAAAAATGTGAACAAGAGAAAGTTAGATCTTGCATTAACCTTATTAAATTTAAATATTTTTAGCACAATAACCACATTAAACCAGCACAATAACTACTGTAGACTTCTGTTTTTGGAACTCTTGTAGAGATGTTTTACTCCATTCCAATCCATGATGCAATATAAGAATAACAATGAATCTTCCTGACATCAGCTGAGGAAGATGAAACACAGAAGGTTAAGTAGCACACAAAAGGGATTAAACACTGGAACATCAGAAACAAACCTTTTCCTGGGCAGCAGCACTCACTAGTCCTGTGAATTTGTGTCTGATGTTTGGATTACCTCATTTTAACAATGTCTGATTAAGGCTTTTAGAACCCTTGGATATTCTATAAGACCCTTTTCTTCTGGAAAGCCCTGGAGTCAAACCTAAGCAAGCACCTGCTGCTGCTGGGCTGATTCTTTGCTGTCTGAGAGTCTGCAAATCAAGTTCACAGTGCAACCTTTTGCTCAGCAGGAGTTTGGAGCTCCCCCTTGCCTTGATCACCTCTATTTTCTAAACATACAGAATTTAGAAAAACATCTCAATTTCAAGGAGACTTTTCACTCATTTTTCAAGTTAGTGGCATATCAGCTCTTACATAATTTGAGAAAAAGAAAGTAATTAATTTTTCATCTTTATTTAAACCAGCTCAGTCCAGATTCTTTAACTTAAACAGGAAAATATATATTAGTCTTAAAAACAAAGTTCCTTCTCTCCTTCCTCCAAAAGTGAAGCTTTTATTTCATTTTTACACCAGTGATTTATATATTTTTTTTTCAATAAACTACAGTGGACTTACTTATTTAGGGAAATTAAGCCTTTCTACCATGCTAAGCCCACAAAGGGAAACAGACAAATCTCGCTGCTAACTTTGTAGTTTTCTATCTTGCCACTTAATTCTACTATGTGGTTGGTTGTTTTTTTTCATGCACTTTCATTATAAACCATCAAACACCTTTCTGATGCATCTATCTGAAGAGACCCTAAATGTCTTACTGTTCTCTGGCATAACCAAAAAACATCCAAGATTTCTCTTACTCCTAATTTGTTAATGGTTTAAACCAGATCCAAAGGCAGCCAGCTAAATAATAGGAATCCGAACAGGAAGAGGATGATCTGAGATTCCCCCTAAAAGCAGTTCCAACCTCTGGTGTCATCACTGCCATTACACCAATGTCACATCTCCCTGAAGCCAGTATGTGGTTACTGGGAGTGGCTGAACTTGCCAAATTCACTTGTCTATGGGCTTGCAGGCTCTTCTTCTACCATCACTTGGAATTTTCTTTCTTTCCAATTATTTAGTTAGGATTTGAGAAAAAGAAAACTTAAATACACCTGTCATGAGTACTCAGTCAAACTCACTAATTGGCCAATAATCCAGCATTTTAAATGTTCCTCTTTCCTCACCTCCCACCCTTCCTATTGCAAGGCTGCCCTTGTTATTCCTATTTTAGTACCGTAATATATTGTTTGACTTAATTACAGCTTGTCCAGACTTATGTGGCTGCACAAGATGGGAGAGAATAAAAGATATACAGCACCACAAAGACTCCCACAGATACTTCTTTATACAGAAAAACCACAGTATGTCCAAAATGCTCCTTGCTAAATAGGGAGGGTACACTTTGGGTGGTCCAAACTACTTTTAAATAATTTGATGCACTCATATATGCTTCCATACATAAGGTAATCATTATAAAGCATCCTTAATGCAGAGCAACAGGAAAAATCTTCACTGAAAATAAAAGCACACTGCTGTTCCTTCAGCCAAGATTTCTATTGCACCACAAGGGCCAGGTAGGGTGTCCAGTTAGGTGTTGGTGCTCAGGCTGTGCTGACTCATGAATACAATGCCAGAATTTTACCTTTAATTATTCTTCCATAGCAGGAGGAATTATTATCCCTATGACAAAAATAAATGACAGTTCCTTCCTCTAAAGATTCTGTCATTTGAAGGAGAAAGGTGATTACAGAGAAATGTTGGTTCTAGTTAATGGATTATTCCTTTCTTAACAAAGTTCCCTTGATGTTATTACATAGCTTTTGGAAGATGAGGTACATCTTAATTCCTGTTAATGCCAGTGTCAAATATTAATACAAGTGGGCCAAAGCACAATGACTTTGAGAATTACTGAGGAACTGCATTAGGACAAGTGAGATCACTGGGTTATGGCCCGTTACAAAAGGAAGGCATTTCATACTTCAGGCGCTGGCTATTTCTTGGTCTTTTGGTATAAACGTAACAACCATTCTTCTATTGCACAGTTTATTTATTTTCCTGACTCCCCATGTATGCTTTGCTAGATGATACTTTACTGTTAATATAAGCAAGTGGTGGCCAGAAGCAGAACAGAGGAAATCACTCTGACTTTGGAAATTAAATTCAAGCCAGCCGTAACACACACCAGCACTGAATCACTATCCTGAATTTCCGTCCTCATCTGCTAAGCAACAGCTGAAGATTTAGCCCCCAAAGGTTTGATTCTTGATGATGGATGAGGTAGGGTGCTGGGAAGATGCCAGGGAAGGCAATGGAACAGTGATCTTGAGTGACATCATACAGTGCTTACAGGACTACATAGCTGGTGAGGACTCTGGAGCACAAGTGCTATGAGGAGCATCTGAGCACGCTGTGAGTGTCTAGCCTGGAGAAAAGGAGGCTCAGGGGAGACCTCTTCTCTCCCTAAAAATACCTGAAAGGAGCTTGTAGCCAGGTGGACCTGGTGGTCCACCTCTTCTACCAGGTAACAAGTGATAGGACATGGGGAAATGGCCTCAAGTTGCATGAGGGGAGGTTTAGATTGGATATCGGAAAGAATTTCTTCACTGAAAGGGTCATCAAGCCCTGGAATAGGCTGCCCAGGGAAGCAGTGGAGTTGGAGGAGTCACCATCCCTAGAGGCATTTCAAAGACCTGTAGACACAGCACTTAGGGACATGGTTAATATTTGGACTTTATGATCTTAAAGGTCTTTTCCAATCGAAATTATTCAATGAAGTGGGGACTGTCAATAGTTCCTGACCCCACAAGACATTCTAAATTGATGAACTCAACTACTGTCTCCAAATAGTGTGATAGTAGCTGTTGCCATTTAGTGCTCCCCCATCACAGGGAATAATCAATGAAATTATTGCAAGGGGTGTCCCACCTCAATTTTTGTCTCTTTCCTGAAGTCCTCTGTAATTCTCCCATATGGCTTTGTAAGAAGCAGTCTATTTTAGTCTTGGTTACTAAACCAAGAGACACTAAAACAAAATATCCAGTACTAAAAATGGATCTCTGTAAGACTCATCTTTCCCCAGTAGTGAAACTAATCCTATTTACTCAATTTGTACACAAAAAAGAATGAATTATTTCCACTTAAACAAATGCTATAATAAGATGATGAATATTAAATCACTCTCCAATAGAACTCAAACATTCAGATTACATTGGTAATCCAAATGAAAAATCCAAACTTTGAAGCTTTTATTTCCTCTGCTTTTTATTTAATTTTTACAGTCTAAGGATGCATTATCTTCTAAAATGATTGAAATAACTCTAAAAATAACTCCCAGAACACCAGATACAAACATTAAATACATGAGAAAGTAAATGCAGAAGGAATAAAAGGCCCACACAGCACAATTCAATGAAGAGCAAAACTCTGTCCCCTTTACAGGTCTCTGGCTGGGAGGTGAAATTTGTGCAGCCGTGGACAGATAGCACGACGTTAAAAACTATTTGGACAGGGTGCTGAAGAAAGCCAGCAAACCCACAAAAAAGTTTAGCCATAAGAAAGATAAATAAATAAAACACTGGATCTAAATAGAAGAAACGTGAGGAGAAGGAGTGGGATTTCTGTCTCAATAAGGAAAACAGAAGTTGTGAGAAGCCACATCAACTCTTACCTGCGTAAAACAAACCAGAAAGTCTCTAAATAGGAAAGTACCCAAAGAAGTCCTACCCATAGTGGCATCAGAAAGATTACTGGGAGGACTGAGCAAAGGCACAGAAGGAGCAGAGGGAATATGTTTTCCTTGATTCTGTACATGGACTCCTGTACACATTTACACATCAGTGTGTACACATGCATGTGTATAAATACATACACTTCTTTACTATTTTTCTTGAAATTCATACAAAAATCTCTATCTATATATATTTCTGTATCTACATCTATCCATATGTATATGTGTGTGTGTGTGTGTGCTTGCATGTATATGTATACACACAGACGAATCCTCTCCTCTACTGCTTTCATAAAAGCCAGGACTGGGAACCCAGTAGGGATTGGGAACTTATTCAAAGCTCATTGCAAATTGAGATATCTGAATATATTTTCTCAGAATGATGTCATTGCCTGAAGCCCTCCATACATCCTCCAGGACAAACTTCTGCCTTTCTGTTCAATTTCCAGCTATGCTTTTATCAAACAATTTCTTAGTGGATTCAGTCCCTAAAGAATCTGAACCAAAGGGGGACTCCCTTCTGGAATGAAACCCCCTGAGGGGTGCTCAGATTCCCTGCTCAAGTACACCACATCATCCTCAGGATTCTTCTTGTCCTTCTCACACACCTGAACAAAGCATGGCTAGCTTCATGCCATGCATCTAAACTCAAGAAATTTGATCTACCATCAGTCAGGGAAAGTAAGTCAAGAACTTAGGCCTTCTACAGATGACATCTACACTTTTCCAAGAGCTCCCTGTTAAAAATTAATTCATTTGCACCCTCTGGTTCCAGGCTGCTGAAATCTACCCTTTCTCTCGAAAGTGTGCACTGTATTATTCTGTTTCAGAATATGGGGGGGGGGGGTAAAAGAATCACCAAGAGCCCCCAGTTTCTACAATTTTGAGCCTGAAGGCTGGTCACTAAAATGGAACTATGAGTTGAAAAAGAGACAGTAAAGGATGAAGAATGAGAGCTTTCAGAACTAGATTAATAATCACTTTTGACCAGATGACTGAGCTTAAAAACTGGTAGAAAACTGCTTTTAATAATGCCTTTCATTTCCCTTTCTCATGAGCATCCACCCAGAGAGAGATTTCTGAAGTCTTTTAAGATATAAAGTGATTTTAAAAATGTCTGTTTTGAATACAGCGTGCAAACTTTCTGTTCCAAAAGTGTTAGCCAGGGGATTTTGAATTTTTCAAAAGAACTTGCATCATCTCTTTGCAAAACATTTTTCAAACTATTTGAAAGCTCAGAATTATTTCCCCAACTTGCCTTGACTCTATGAGTGAGACAGGATGTCTGAAACTGTCCAAACATGGTCCAGAGATCTCTGACTGTTTTTTGCTAACACTGAACTTTACAGGTGAGCTGTGATAGTACATATTGAGAATAAAGGCTGTACCAGAACTTCAAGATCATTTGTATATCACATCACACGTTGTCCTGGAGGCATTTATTAGGTTTTATGGGAAACAGCCTCTGTCCATGCTCTCATACCTTGCTAGGAATTATGGGGGGGTTGGAGAAGGGGAAATCTTACTGCTGGTATTAGCACACAGACTCACATACCTTAAAAATCAAAGTACTAAAAGTAATGTGTAAGAATTAATTTGAAGTGAAATTGACTTTCTTTAATTACATTTGGTGTTATATACTGTGATGCATTACTAAATAAAAAGAAATACCATCACAAATGACAAAAATCCATGCTTAATTTAAGCAGACCAATTACTTTAAGTGCTGCTACAGTCAGAAAAGTGATTCAAGGATAAGTATGGGAACACACAATGCCATTTCTTCAATAGCTTCCAGATCAAATTCAATGTAAAAGTCAAAAGGTCAAACTTTTTTCTCTACCCCATGGTATCACAAATTCCCTGTTGGACCTGGAGAACTTGGCTGAATTATTTCTTTCCTGGCATTCTCTGCAGCTGCAATGATGATCATACATCAAAAGATGCAAACTTTTTACAGGAAAGTCTTTGTTTTTTCCAGGTAGATTTTATATTAGTCTGGAAACTAGACATCCAGTATGCAGTTATACCTGAATAACGAGGCAATGCAGAAATTATGTAGAATAAATAGACAATTCTGTTCCTTTTTGGGTGAAAAGTTGCTTAGCCCCAGTCTATCCCGCCCCTTTATCACCTCACACAGCAGCATCAATGCAGAGATGTCTGAGGATTCCCTCCCTAAATGATTGCTGTTGCAGACTGATGAACATAAAGAAGTTACATTTCTCTGCAGCTGGCTGCTTAAAATCTATATATCTTACTATTAAAACAGTAATCTCAATTCTAGCTTCTCCACAACAGCTCCAGCTGGCATACACCAACCAATTAAAAAACAAAAAACAAAAAACAACAAAACAAGAACAAAAAAACCCCAAAAACAAACAAACCAGGTATTTTTAATAACACATGCAAACTCTACCAACACAGCTCATGCAGGAACAGTCAGGCTCTTCCTGGTGGTGTCAGATTTGCTGAACAGGCACCTACCCAATACATGTGCAGTTGGCTCAACACCTCACGTGTCAGATTGACTGTATTTACATTAAGCAAGGTGTGCTCACTGGAAATACGTGATGCAGAAGTGGAAATAAGTGATGCAGAAGTGGAAATATGTGATGCAGAAGTGGAAATATGTGATGCAGAAGTGGTTGTCATGAAATCATGACACAGAAAGCAGAAGATAACTTACGTTATAAACAGACAAGGATAAAAGAAAACTTAAACCAGGTAAGGCAAAAGTAGCTCATATGCAAATGCTCTGCATTGCTTCTTTTTTGTTGTGACAGTCAATATTTCACATCACAAGTGATTTGCAGTGTTCCATGTGGACTGTGAAAATGAACGCATTTCTAAATTTTCATTACAATACTCCTCTGCAAATTAAATAAATGCAAGGGTAGCAGCCTGCACAGAGGGATCTTGACAAAAGACAGACCAAATTTGACAGGTCAAATGTTCTTCAAAAGTTTCTTCTATAAAACTTTCATGCAACACTTTTCTTTAGCAGACAACATTCACTTATTGACACCAAAATTTAAGAATAAAATATCCCAACTACTTTTCACATGTCTGATACCATTTTTGTTGACAAAGTGGACTCATAAAACACCCCTATTTTATCTTACATTTGGTAATATGGGTATACAGACATGTACAAAGGAAAGCAGAGACCTAATCTAACTACAGAGATAAAAAATGTTTTTCAGTAGTAAGGTTAATCCAGTAAAAACATAGCTATTACTCACATTTCTCTTCAGAAATATGACAATATTCCTCATTGTTTTCATTTTCACATACAGGGGAACTGAATGGATAATTATCAACCAACCTTTCCCCTGTTGGTACAGCTCAGTGGGAATCTCTTGATTTCTTGTTGTAGACTTTAAGGCATTTTACTGTAAAGGACCATATCCTTTCACAGAAGTTCTGCATTCATTTTTATCTGTCATTTCAGTATAAAACAAGGCATATTTTATTGTAACCACAAGAATATCAGGGGCTTGTTAGGCTGTTCAGAAATTACTCTGTGTTTCTAACAGCCAAGTCCATTACTTTTCCACAGAAATTCATAATTCAGAATGTATGTCGGAGAAGGGGCAAGTAATAACTTTAATAAATAATTTTCAGCATTGATATAAACATGGGACTTCTTTAAATTATGCAATGCTATTTTGTCTTCAGAAAATCTGATAAGGAGGACACAAAGGGTTTTAGAGATCAGCAAATAAACAAATTAAAACACTACTCAAAAGAACAGTACAACTTTCAGAGACAAGGTAGAGAAGGACCCCTTACTACAGAAAACCACAAAAGCCCAGTGCTGGAAACTCTGTAGTGACAGATAGGTCACCTCCCTCTCCATGGCCAGCAGGGAACTCCTGCCCATTGGGCAGGGAGGTGCTGCTGGAGAAGCAGGAGCAGGGCTCTGTGGGAGCTCAGTGCTGAGGAAAGGGCCATGCCCTGGGAGCCAGGCATCTGTTTTGGAGCTCAGTGTGCAATATCCTGGGAAGTGGGTTATTTATCCTCTATTCACCAATCCATGCCCAGATCTGGCAAGGTTCAACTGGCTCCTGTATAGAAACCCCTCCCACCAAATTCTTATGAAAACAATTATTCTACTTGAATTAGCATAAGATGGATGTTGCATCCATGAGGAGAAGGAGAGGAAAGAGCCCGTGGGCAGCTGCAATGCAGATCACACCCCTCATTGGAAGGAGAAGAATGCCTGTGGCAATCTGCCATAACCTTAATGTCTTACTGATACAGCCTGTGCCAAATGGAAAAGATAAATTTGATCATAACTGAATTTAGAGGTACATGAATTAAGGGTATCAGGATTTGCTACTGAGATGTTAAGCCTTTGCAAAAAAAATAAATAAAAAAAGGAAAAGAAACACACACATCACTAGAATAAGGGATACCACAGCTCAGTAAGTAGGTTGGCTAGTAGGGAAAAGAAACAATAACAGTTTTCACATCGAGCATCTGGGGTACTTCTAAGACATCCAAATAAGATTATTTTTTTCCCCTTCATTCTTGAAAGCACTGTTAGAATAATGTTGACTTTTTAAACCCAAACCCCTGCTAAAGAGCAGCCCTATCACTACCACAAGGCCACCAAAAGAACACCTACCGTGTATCTTGTGACTTCTGCTTTCAAAGCATTCACTGTTCAAGCATTACAGAGGACAGTAATTACAGGACAGTTTATTTGCTGGGTTACTAGATTTTTGAGTCTACAGCTTAGCTCTACAAGCATCATGAAAGTCTTCTCATGCTTAAAACAATTCTGTGTTGTTAAAAGGATGTTACAGTCTCAGTCGATTTCCTACCTAAAACCATCCTCATCATCTTCAGTGCTCCTGTTCAAGAAACAGCGAATAACTATCTAGCAACTGTGAGGAGAAATCTGCACCCAAGACTTTCAAAACTCTTTTAAACTTAGGATTGTTGTTTTTTCCTTTGTTCACTTATTGGATTTTGGGGATTTTAAACCAGGACTAACCAAACTTCAAAATCAAAGATGCTATTTGTCTCTGACTTGCCACTGAAAATCTGATAGTACATAGGAAGAATGCAAATAAAGATTTATTTTGCAATGGTGGAAGATGTATAAAATCTAAACTGTATGCGTAAACATACATAAGATTATTTTTCCTACTGTGATATAACCTTCAGTCTCCTTTTTTATATTCTGTTCATGGTAAATCACCACGTTAAAAGATTATGCATTACATTTTAAAGCAAACAGGTTAGCAGGGTTTTAAAACATACCACAGAAAATTTCTTTTCCCCATTACAGATCCTATAACCTAAGTCAGGAGTGCTGAATATACCACAAGTTAAACATACGGAACAATATGGAACAGTGTTCATATCAGTTGAGCAGGGAAGGGGGGGCAGATAAAAAAAACTATACACAGTTACCTCTGAGAGCCTGGCACTATGAGAGATTTGGGGTTTTATTATTCTTTACACCTATCATTAGGTATCCGGGCAGAGACTCCTTTTCCTCAAGTTTCAGCTCAAAGTCAGAATTTTGCTGAAGGAAATGCATACAATTATTGAAAATGCTAACTACTTTTCAGTTTAATGCCAGGAATATCACAGTCAAATTTAGTCCAGATACAGAATAGTTTGAAGAAGCATGTAAAAAGCAATAGTTATTGTGAAAATTAATTTTTAATGAGAACGGTACTCAGCTTTGATAGAAAGCATTTTCTGGAACAGGTAGAGACCATGCTGAACTTCCTTGCACACCTGTGACCCCTGCTGATCAGTGTCAACACTTGATTAATATTTTACTGAAAAAGTGTGAGATGATTCAAACTTTGTCTGTCTGGGTAGATGTTGCTAAGCAACTTTGCTCCTTGTGTGAGAACTAGTCTTCACAGCATCCTTTCCTTCAAGACAAAGACCTGCACCCACTTGAAACACTTTCTTCCTTTGTCAGTGAAAAACCCAGCATGTTGTATTCCACCCTTCCCTTTACATTTCCCTCCCCACCTGCCAGTTAAGAAGAAATGAAGGTAAAACGGTGTCTGAAGCGCTGCCCTTCCCTTACCATAATCGCTGTCGTAGAAGACGATGAACTTCTGCCAGCGCAGCTCGGTGACCAGCTTGAGCATGACATCGTTGAGGCGCACGGGCGGGCGCGCGGCCAGGGTGTACTCCTCATCCTCCAGGCTGGGGTTGAGCTGGCAGGCCGTGCGCGGGGAGCCGCCCGTGCTGCGCTGCACGAACAGGTGCGGGATGTGCATGGCGTCCGTCAGCGACTGCAGCGCGTTGGCCGACGCGCAGCCCGTCGACGTCACCAGGGCTAAGATCCCCAGGGTCATCAGGTCGCAGGCTGGAGAAGACAAGAGGTAAAGCAGGGTTTGAACAAGCTCAGCAATTGCTTTGGCCAACCTAGATGCTAAGAGAGGAAGGTTTTGCCCTTGCTGTCAACACAGGGCTGAAATTATTTCTATTACACTATCAGCTGAAGCCTTTCAGAGTTAGGTCCTGTGCCTTTACAGTAGGAGACGGTATCTGCAATCTGTCCTGATATGCCAAAGTTGAGGACAGATAACGTAACCACTGTCAGTTCTTGAGACAGCAGCTGATGTGGATGGAGATTATGGCCCTTGCTTCAGGTCATCCTGGTGCATGCAGGAACTGAAATTCCATTTTTTTTTAAAACTCACTTCATTGCTTTAACCCCTTAATCCTTGCTGGGTACATTGGATGAAGATTTCGGACAATAAAGAGCAATTTCCATTCCAAGGAATCCATTCTCACTCATACAGCAGAGTTTTGAAGGATTTTTAAAACTGAGAGAAAACATTCACTATGTATCTCAGAGCAATGAAGAAACAAAGGCATTCTTTAGAACCAAGACAACTCATGAATGACTAAACAATTATTAGCAACACTGTAGCTGTCCTTAAAAAGATCTGGAAAAGCGTGTATCATTTAAAAACACAGCATATACATCTGACCCCTTCTGTTTTTGAGAACGAAGCATTATTCTCATGCTGAGTTTGAAACACAGACCATGGAGAGGCCTGGGCAGTCTGCTCTGCTGCTCAGGGCACCCCACATGGCGTGTTCTTCTCAGGACTTCTCCAGATAACACAACCTGATACTCAGCTGCAGTTAAGAGTATTTCCAGCCAGGGCATTTTCAGTCAGTAGTGATGAGAAGACTGTGGAAGACCGTAAGGCAGCCAGTGATGCTGCTTTTTACTCACTCCAGTGAACAAGTGGCAGCAAAGTTAGCCCTGGGAGCTCAGCACTGGAGACCCTCATAGGTTAGGCTGGCACCAGCCCTGTGGGTCCTCCAGAGGCACTAGAAAGCACCTGCTTCACCTCTGAAGAGGGCTGGGGGCAAGCTCAGGGGCTCAGCAGCTATTTCAGACCCCAGCAAGCACCTGTCCACAGGAAAGCCTTGCTCTGCTCCCCCAGCACACCAGCCCAGCACAGCAAAGCCAGACAGGAGGGGACTGGAGATGCTCCACAGCCCTGTGCAGTCTGCACGAGCTCATTAACGGTGCATGAATAAAGAGCCTCTGGGGTGCAATTCAGAGCCCCATGGGACACACAGAGAGCTGAGCAGGAAATTCAGCTTCTAGCTGGAGAGGGGAGGCTGCCCATGCTGGTGCTTCCCCCCGCAAGGAGAGCGCACAGGCTGTGGGACTGCCAGCACCACGTCAGGGCTGGTGGCAGCAGGTGACCTGCAGTCACACTGCCACTGACCTGCTGCCTCATCTCCACTGGAGAGGCAGAAAAGAGAACACAATCTACTAAAGTCATTTCTTTATCTTCCTCCAAACACTTTTAAGTATATCTCCACTTTCAGAGGCCAGAAAGTCAAAGGAAGTAGGTTATGAATAATTAATAGTAATTAACAGTTAAGTATCAATTAATATTAATTACATAAAGCCTCCATAATTAAATGCATAACTGTTTCTCACACAACCAACGAACCGCTCCACCAAAAATCTTCTTAGACCAGACAGAAAATAGATATATTTCACTTTGATATGGGATAACAGAAAGAAAATGTTTGATCCTCTCTGTGCACAGAATGTTCAACATGCATCCTGATGCAACAAAGATGAAGAGCTTTTAAAATTATTTCCTTGATGGTCTTTACAATAAACATATGTCAGCTGCATTATCTAAATTTACTCTGTGTTGATTATAGTTATATGAAATTGTTCTTTGCTTTTCCTGAGAGCTGACCTGATTTAACAGCAGGGAAGCATTATATTTGCCAAATGGGAGACCCAGGTTCGGGAACAGATTTGATTTCCCAGGCTTCTTGCCAGAGAAAACCGAACATGTCATACAGGTAATTTATTTAGTCACAGTAGGGGAGGGAACAGAGAAGTGAGAACAGAGGGAGAGAACAGCAAAGCTGAGCCATAAACCCCTGCAGAGATCACCAGCCAGCAAGCTTTGCTGTCACCAAGGGTGAGAGCAGCAAGCCACACGGGGCTGTAGCAGGAACAATTTACTTGCAAACCAGACAGAAGGAGACAAAAAACAAAGCACTTTCTGATGGGAGGCTGCATTCAGAGAGTCACTTATTTGTGCAATTTAGAGCTGATCACCAGTTGTATAACAAGAAAAACCTTGATTCAGCGGCTGACACTAATCAAAAAGCCACTGCTTATTAGCAGCAGAAAGACCAGAGAAGCAACAGATCATGGCAAATGGGCCCCCTTATCTCCCAGCACAGCCCACCAAACACAGCTGAAATATCTCAGCAAAGACCATTTCAGGTGAGGCATTTTCCCAGTGTTTTGTAGTTTGTGTCCATGGGTCAGATAGAAGAATGAGTCAATAGGCTTCCACATTCTGACATACTTGTCAATTCATCATGGTCTGCTGAAAGCATATGCAACTTAGTAAGAGTGTGCTCCTCCTGCCTCTCTGTTTTGAGGTAGCAGGCAATAAAAACTGGAATGACTAAAGGGAAAAAAGAAAAAAAGGTTACATGTTTTCTGAATTTCTTTCTTTAGTCAAATTACAGAATATGAAACAGAAATGTCATTTCTAATAGAAGACTTTCATTATACAAAAATATAATGGATTCCAAGAAGTTCAACCTCTCCACAGTTATTGCACTGAACGGTGAGAATAAGCTTTGAGCACATAAAGAAGGAAAGTATTACTTTTTACATGAGTGACACAATGGGGAACAACAACATAACAGACTCCATTAAAAAACTCATTAGGTCTTAGGGCATCTCAAAATTCCTTATCAAGGAATATTCAAGGACTATACAAACTTGGGAGAAAACTCTGGTGGACCACTTTTTTTTTATTTTTTAGGATTCCGCCCACATTCCTACAGCTTCTTGCACAGAAAACTAACATTCATAAAGAGATGCAATTTTCTGTTTAACTTCACAATGGGTATGGATTTGAAGCAACAACCAAATATCCTTGACTATATGACTGAATAAATGGCTAATTCTGACTATGAAAGTTGCACTTTCATAAGCATTCAAAAGAACCTGAGATTTTTGCATTAAAATTTCTTAATCCTGATCTTGGTTTTCTTACGAGCTGAATAAATTTGATTTGAAATGCTTTGGTCCAGATCAAACTACATAAAGGAAGGGGGAATCAAAGCACCTTGAGAACTTCAGTGATTTTCAACTACTATATTTGAAAACTATTATATAACTATATAACTATGATTATGGTAGTATATATTTAATATTCTTATAACTAAAATATTTCCATATTTATTTATGTTGCAGGTATCTTTAATCAGATAGGTTTTAAGAAATAAGACTTTTAAAGTGTTTGTTCCAAAGATGAAAAGACAGAAATGTTCTGGTAATCCTGCCCCCAGATCTGACTGCTTTTATTTAAGATATTAATTTACTGCACTGAGAATTACTTTATCACTATGAAACTTCATTTTAAGAAGATACCAACAACATACAAACCAAACATACAAATATACAGCAAGAAATGTGCAGTCTAACATGATGAAAACATGATCATCAGACCTAAAGAATAAAATTTCATTAATCTATTTGAGCCAATTAAATCATGTCATGGTGCTTGTTCAGTGTTGGCCTCCATCAACAGACCATCTCTCAAGCTTATTCTTGGATTTCATTGAAGTTTCACAAATTATTGTTTAATCCTGTTTGTAATTGTTTCGGTGAAGTACCTCTCCTAACCTATTCTTTTGAAGTCTGTTTTTAGAGAGTCCCTTTACACATCTGCTTGATATTTTACATCTTGAATTGTAATATCCATCACAGTGTTACAGAAGACACTGTTTTCTTCTCCATCTATTGCCTCTAATTTTACTCTCACATCATAAAAATATATATGAAACTCATGTTTTGTATATATCATGTGACCCACATCTCTAACTCCAAATACATTCCATTGAGACCACCCACACTTAAGCCTGAAACAGAAGCTATTAATTTTAACTTTGCTTTATCCACACGACCATTCTCATCAGTGGGACTCCTCATGGCACATGAGACAATGCAAGACTTCTACTTTGCTGCAATCATCCTTCAGGTTTTGCATTTCTACCATTGCTTCCTGTACTTCCTAATTCTGAAGACAGGTACAGATGGCAAAATCCTGATTTGGCACCATCTTCATGGGGATATCTGCATTAAGAGCTTTATCTCAGATCTCTGTAATTAAATCCCTCTCTCCCCAGACCACTGGGGATTAAAATACTCCAAGAGGAACTGTTATCTTGCTCCTGGAAATGTGACAACATGACCATGTCTCAGTCTCCATTTCAGTGGTTTCCTATTATCAGAAAAGGGTAGAAACTTGTTCTTTTGTTTCTTCCCTTATCCATAGAGCAGCTGCCAGTGTAATTTCAGCTCTAACAATATATCCACCTACTGGCATTCACACTGCCTCTTCAAACTTCCATGTCTTTCTGTCTCTCACCTCTGGGCACCACCATCCTACTCACTCTGGACACCCTCTCATATTTAATAAATCCTCTTCAAGATTTTAGCTGATTTTTTTTTTTTCCTTCTTTTTCAGTTTGACTAATCCTTAAGGAACTCTTCACTGCAAATGGAGAATCATCCTAATCACAAATAACTTGTATTTTAAAAAAATCACTGTCTGAAAATCGAGAGGCTGTTGCCTTTCTGCTTGGAAAGATTTTCAAGGGAAGGAAGATAACTTCAGACATGCTGTATTACCCTGCAATGAAGTGATTAACTAAGTTGGCACTTAAGTGTCTGTGATTAGGTTTGAAAGCCACCTTCCTGCTGAGACAAGGGACTTCATGCTTGCTTCAGTACTACTGCCTCAGTCAATCTGAGAAAAAACAAATTTTTCATATTATTTACCTTTGAAAACCAGTAGGAAAAAAAAAAATTGTCATTAAAACAAAGTCTGGAGAATACAGCAGATTTTGGGGGAAAACCCCTGCTTTTTGGGAACCTAAATCCTAATATTCCATGAGATTATCAAAGCCCGTAATATCTGTTGAAAGTGCATAGTTAGCAGATCTACCAACTGAACTAGCAAGCAGATGCAGAATGTCATGTGCTATATACAAATGAAGTATTCTATTATTTGGAGATATAAAATTTAATTAGCAGTTTGGTTCATTAGCCAATTAATAGATAAGAGAAACACATGTAAAATTTTTGGGTGGAAGACTAGAACAACCAAGAGTTAGGAGATAAAAATGTATCATTTTGGAAAAGTGTGTCTTGAATCAAGATGTAAGGTCTGTTGGAAACTCGCCCACAGAGGTATCCTCAAATTAAATGGAAAAAGTCCGTCTGGGAGGTTTGTTGGAGCACTGAAATGAGATAGAAAAGCCAATGATGCAAGGAGAAAGACTGCATCCACCAACCAGTATTTCAAACTCAAGAGGAAAGATGATACAATTCTTCCAGATAGAGCCAAATACCAAAAACAACAGAAGTGTTTTCACACTTATCTAAGCAAAACTTGAATGTTTCTGCTGTAGAAATTTGAAACTTCCACAAAGTTAGGGCACAGCCCCACAGCTAATTCAGTCACCAAAAAAATGGCAAAAGACTATTAGAGATCTACATTTTACTCCTCTTCAGGCCTCAAAAAGCCTTTACAATTTAATAATTTTGTGCAAAACCAGCTGTTCAGGCAGAAAAAACAAATACAATAATCTCATCTACATTGCTGAGAATGCTTCTACTAAAATATTGATTTATACAAAGATTCACTCCTATTATTGGTGTATTAAGAACACCATTAAAATTAGTTATCTAAGCACTCACTGAACCTCATGCTTCACTAAATGGGGTTTCCTGAAGAGTAATTTATTTCTTGCTTCACATTTTATAACGTTTTTACTCTTCAGCTTCTTTTCTTAACTGAGAAAGGCAATTCATAATGAATTTACATCATTTGCACTTAATGACATGATATTCAGTTGTTCTTCCTTTTGATAATCAGCAATAAACATGTTTTTCTTTGTTTCATTTCTGTGGGCTTTTACTTACCTTTATATTGTATATTTACACTATGTTTCTACAAATAATAAAGAATTTATTACTTTTATTATGAAATCTCCATGAAGCTATAGTTACTTGTCACATTATGACTGATAATACAGAGAAAAGATAACATGGAAAGACAGCAAAAACCTTTTATGTTGCACTTTTATTGCTGCATCATCTTATATGTAGTGAAGATGATTATTTCCTATTCCATTATCAAAACAAAATGCATCCCAGAACAAGAAAGAAAATTTACAATTTGTCCTCTGTGGTTTGAGGGAAAAACAAAAAAAGAGGGGGGAAAAACAAAAAAAGAAGGGAAAAAAAACAAACAAAAAACAAAAACAACCAATACCCCAAAGTACCTCAACTATCCATTTTTTGGATAAAACATTTGAGAACAATAAATATTCCCTCCCTCCTCCTCTTCTGAATCTGAGGAAGGGCATGACAGAGGTGTACCACTACTTTCATGCATTAGCATGTGTACACAAGGGTTCAAATAATCACTGTGTCAGAATACCTCTGACAAAGCAGCATCTGAAAAACATCTCAAAAACAAGGAAAGCATGAAGATTTTGAAGTGTTTACAAAACAAAACTTGGAAAAATTGTTTCCAAAGGTCATCCCAAATTTTTGGGCAGTCTTTTTCATTGCTTTTCAATTATTTAAGGAGTAGGAATAAGAGAATAAGATGCTGGGATCAGCAGCTGGCTCCATTCCTCCGGGCACTAACAGGGGCCTCATCACTGCTCAATGACATCAGCTGCTCAAGAGAAGCAGGTTTTAGATCTTCAGCTTCCTTTCAACTCCACATTTTACAACCTGGTGTCTTGTGGGCCAATTCTCAGCATGTATAAACTCTCAGAGCTCCCCTGGCATTACCAGAAGTGTCCTTTACACCTAAATAATTGCCACTGTGCCTTGTTTGCTCCATTACCCGCTTGGTTTGGCATTTTCAGTACACTCTCATTGTTGGCTGGCACAGACTTTTGGTACCAAGGCTGAAAAATGCTTTCATTTTATAGGACCTACTATGAATACCAAAATGGAATAAATCCTTTCCCTAGCATTCACATTAACTGCAACAATTGGAGATTTAAAGCAGTATCACTGGAAAGACAAACCAAAAAGCCATTTCTGTGCAGGACAACATTCTTTGTGTCAGTACCAACCCACTAAACCACTAACTGCCATCCTTGAAAAATTAACCAGGAGCACGAAGAGGAGCAGTCTAGCCCATTCTTCTGTTTGCATTTATGCAGACAAAGAAATTATTCCAAAATGGTAATACACAACAGAGAATAAAAACAATGATCAAAACTAAAGTTTTAGCTTTCATTTATCTTAAGGGAGTGTATTAATAACTCACTTCACTCTTTGATGGTCAAAATAAAACACCAAGCACAAGTAACACTGCTCTATTGACAGCGCAGTTTAGTCTCTGCACAATTGAGTGATGCCATCAAGTGGTCAACAAATGCACCAGTTGTTTTCCAAGTAAGGTTTTTGGGTTAATCTTCACTGAACACACTGCATTTTTTGTGGTAAAGCTACTGCCATGAAATCAGCAAAAAGCACACTCCACTGATGAAAGTGCATCAATTGAGAGCACTAGTGAGAGATAAGAGATGGCCTTGTTTTTCCAAAAGACAGCTCTGATACTGCTCTCTAGCTCCTCCTAAGAGGGTAAGAGTCTCTGAGAGCACAAACAGCCTTCTAACTGCTTTAGAGTTCATTTTTGCTATCGGTTTTGCAGTTGGGTGGATCTAGAAGGAAAGACTGCATAATGTAGGTATTAAAAGTACTTAATTTTTTTAAAGCAATTTATCATTGTGTGTGGTTAAGGATGTGCAATATCCCAGAATAAAAACCTTTTCTAGTTTTCTCAATTAATAATATAAAGATTCTTAGAGCAGCTAAAGAAATTCGATGGTACAGAAATTCTGCAAAGGAACTCTACTTGTGTTTTCTCAACAAAATATAACTCCATTAGTGGAGACTTTACCTTGGAATTATAGTTTGGCATGATTAAAAATGTGAATAAGCATTTCTGGTAATTTTGAATAGTGCTTGGTTCTACAGAACTACACATTAATCACAATGGCATCAATACTATTTTAAGGCACTAAGTGGAACTGAATCAGCTTTGACTTTTTTTTTTCTTTTTCCCCTTCAACACTAGTTCTGAGGTAGAATTAACTGCAAACCATCTCAATTATTCACGGGACATAACTGCTTTTCTGAACACTGCATATTTGATCTCTGTTCTTTGCAAGTTCTTCAATAATTATGTTTTCTTTTGCCCTTCAACATAGAATGAGCTGCACTTTCTCACCCTTTTTTCACCTGCCTTTCATGACAAATCAATGACATAGAAGTATTTTTTACGCCCTCGTTAGCATTCTGCAGGGATGCCTGACTTTGTCGCCTCCTTTGGGACTATTTTACTTGTACACGCTGAGTGTTATTTTAATGTCAGTGTGGCTCAGGCTCAGTTTTGAGCACGCACAAAAGGGAAAAGCTCTTCTGCCATCCACGAAAAGCAGTCAAAGCAGCCATTCCAGATAAGCTGATGAAGCCTCCCATTCTTTGGTGCCGAGGAACACACTTGGATTCGGAGCAGCATTGACAACCGAGGAACCCAGCCCTGCTTGCCTATCTAAAGATAGCTATGCACAAGCAGGGCCAAGAGAAACTTCCATCTGGGGGCAGGCTTAAACTCTTCCCCTTTGCATCACACCTTAAGCTGAAAGCAGGAGGGATGAGCATCAGCCTAAGCCTCCTCAACACTGCTTCTGCACTACCTACAGAAGATTCCTCTTGTTTCCCCAGCACATCAGGAGCACGTGCCACTCCCTGCACACTCCCACTCACGCACACATTTGGAGCAAACCAAAACACTGACGCAGTCTCCTTTCCAATCTGCCACTGTGCTCATTAAAGCGTCTACTTGAAGACAACCAAGTCAAATAACCCCAAACGTCACTCCAAAGAGGCACTTTACATCCTCAGACTTTAAGGAAGACTCTGGGGCACACATAATGCTATCAGAGCTGCTGTGCTACCAGAAGCAAAATGAGGCTAAAGGTAAGTTCATAAAGGCCACGATTGTCTCATGCACAGACAGCAAGTTCTATATTCCAACAAGCAGCTCCAGAAATGCACAGCTCTAAAACTCATAATTATTGTCCCATCTATGATTTTCCCCCTCCCACAGCTGTTACTTCTACCAGCAAAGGGGGCAGCGATATTACATAAGGCAGAGGAGACACCAGAAATCATCACATAGCCAGGGAAGCACAGCCGTGGTGAAGGAGCCCACTTATCTAAACAGCATTCATTTATTTATGCCAACTGCTGAAAGACTTGTAGTGTTTATGAATCTAGTTGTGACTCAGTACGTATTTATAGCATATATTTATCGACAAGCTTCAGGGGTTGATCTATTGAAAGATCTCTGCAATGTATCACATACTTACAACTGCATTCAAAGATTATGCAAATATCCCAAGCCTAGCAACAGTCTAAAGCTGCTATGTCATTTTCTAAAATCAGCTTTAAAAGGAACACTTTCTCCTTTCCTCACTCATGAAAGACATAACAAATGCCAAAATTATTTTTGCTCATTACTAAGGAAAGGTTCCTGTCCTCACTCAGCACTAGTATTCGTGATATAAAAACCACTTTGCTTGCAGATCTCAAATCCCCTATGGCCATCCAGTGCTATAAACTGGGTAGCATTAAAACACTGCAAATCTGCATTCTCCAGTTTTTCTTTTAGCAGTTGCCACTGAATAACTTCAGACACCACACAAAACTTTTTTAACACCTACTTAAGCTACTTTAAATTATTGGAGTATTACTCTGAATTTCTCTCTCCCCTTCAGCTCTGCATGAGACAAATCAGGGGAAAACACCAAAATTCACAAATTGTCAGGAGTTCTCATCTGAGTATATTAAATTAGCCAGCTGTTCAAATGTGTTTAACACCTGGTAGTTCCCACCGTGAACCTGAGGGCAGATTTTCAAAAAGTCTCAACATTTACACACTTCCTTACCAGAGACTGCTGCAAGACCAGGCCTCTTGTTTTGATGTTCAAATGAGACTTGACCTCTTGGAAGTTGTTCCCATTTTGAACTAGACCCCCCCTTTTTTTTTAACTATGTGAGCCTCTGTCTCTAGGGATAATCAGACTTACGTCAAACCAGCAGAAATGCAGAATATTTCTTTAATATTATATTGTTAAAAATTGTTTAAAAATCGACCTACTTACAACTTGCACCTAAGGTTTCTCTCCTTGTGAAAGTCACTCAACAGGAAACACTAATTCAGACCCACCTAGAGGAGGCCACATAGAGAAGATCTACTTTTAAAACACCCTGCATTCCACAGGAAGTTATTGCTTCACTTAAAAGCTCTACATTCAGCTGTTGTACAATTCCTTCACCTACAGCTGATTTCAGTAACTACATTATAGATATACAATATCATATTGTCAGAGTGGACAGGTAATACCAGGAAACTCAAGCCCTGTGGCACGATCTATACAGCAGTATCGTATTACACTTCTTATTAGCTTCTGCTTAGGCGTTATTGCTAACGACACTTAACTGGTTGTTATGTTTTATGTTTGCATTCATATAATCTCATTATGTAACACCTCCAGGTAGCTTTCTTCAGTCACAGACTAAAACCAAAATAATTTTGTCCCTGTCCTCTTACTACTGCATTTGAAAGACCAAGAGAGCTACTACTGCACTGTGGCCAGAGGAACAGACACTTACTAAAGCAGTATCACATGGGGACAAGTAAGGAATTCAATATTGCACCTTTCTGAATCTGTTTCTACAGGACTTTGTAACACCAGTAACCAGTGCTAGATGCAGAGAGTTAAACACAGATGGAGGAAAAACGCTTAAACTAACAAAAGAAACCTGGTAACGAAGAAGCTAGTGCTTAATTTCAAGCTGGGCACACAGAAAGATTGGTTTAAGGAAAGGAAAAGATGCAGCTCAAATACAGAAGCAGAAGGAGTAGGTTGGAGAAGGTTTCTGCTTTCAAATATATATTTTTTTTACCAGCTAAAAAAATTATGGGACTTATTAGAAAAGTGAATTTTTAATGAGAAGTACCAGTACAAATGAGGAATTTTTGTTTGTTTATTCATAGGTCACCATCTTCCCACTAAAGGCATTCATTATTGGATCATACAGATTTTCTGAAACTATGTATTATGGTTGTATGCATAAGTCATAAGCCAAGTTAAAAAAATTCAAATGTTAGAAAGCCACAATATCTAGAGCCTTCTTGCAATCCTCGCACTGTCCCAAGCATTAGGGAATTTTACTGTGAGAAACACTCAAATCCTAGACTGATAAAAATCAAGTTACAGCAGGATGCCACAGACAGCACAGTGTCAGCTTGAGAGCCTGGACATCCTGACAAGAACCATGGCATTCCCTGCAGGGCTGAGGTGGGCTTTCTTCAGTCGTCATTGTGTAACTCTTATGCTCTGATTTCTTCTCTTTTTACTGCATGACATCTTTATAAAATCACTGTCTCATCCAGAACATATGCTATATACACCAGCTAAATTGTCACATTCTTCACATCATCTATTCTTTTCTCATAATCACTGAATTGTTTTCTTAATGCAACCTGACTATAAGGTATGGGGCTGCAGGGAATCACTACCCAGGCCTGGCAGTACATTACTCTGTTGTCTGACTGATAATAACCTGCACAATTGACACTGTGGGCTCTTAAAGCTTCCCAAATCCCTCCAAAAGTGAGGCATTGCCTTCTGAGGTTAAATCCTTAGATACATCATGAAGGTACAGCCTCAGAGCTCTAACACTGTAGCCTGGTTCTGCAGACTCAGGGGTTACTGTTAGGTCTCCAAACTTCCCAATTTTCTTCAAACAACCATTTCCCAAAGATCCAATTTCATGAGCATTAGGCCAAAAGACAGTTTTTCATTCAAGGATCTTTGTCTAAATAAATACCATAGACATAGAAACCACCTTGCCCCTCCCTACATCATCTAAGGTGAGTTCTACACGGCTCTTGAGTGTTTTCTATAGCATTAATTATGCATGCAATACTATGAACCACTTGCATTTTGGACTTGATTCATCTCAGAAACTAACTACTATGAAATCTGATTGATTTATTTCCTCACAGGCTGAAACTATTTTGTGCAACCAGGAAAACTATGTCCTGGATAGACATGTCAGCTGATTTCTCCAGGGGGCTTTTGTCACAGAGGCTCTTCATTTTCACATGGTAAGAATATTTTGATGTAGTCCAAATCTACATCTTGAGACTGTCTGTCTGGCAGACAACGACCTTGCACATTTACTAGTCTCAGAAACTCCATGGAGACCACTCTTATTTTTATATATATATTTAGACTGACAACCATTTCTCAGTTCTACAAGAGAAAAGTGATGGGTTTTTTTTTACTACAATGACAAGTTTCCTTAGCTGTGGAGCCCAAGGCACAATGTGTTATCCTTGGCCACAGTACCAACAGAAGGTGTTAATGAAGCCCAGGACTGAAGCAGGGTTAAAGTATGGGGGAAGTTTGGCTCCTTCTTGTACACTTTACACAATTACATCTAGGTGTAACAAAGGCATATATCAAATACTTTTTCCTCACAGCCCTTTCCTAGCGCAGGTGGCTGCACATACCAGACACAGACTGGACACCCTGGAGGCCAAGGGCAGCATCCACTACAAGGACAAATTGCTTCCTCTGTTCCTGAGCTACAGCAAAGCACAGCAAGGTGTTAAAGCGAGCTGCAGGGTCAGACCCCGCTGAGCAGGACAGTCATTGCTCTGTACATTTAGGCTTCCACCACACAGAACCCAGGCAGTTAGAGAAAAACATTTTTTCTCACTTCCACTCCAAGTCTCTTTCCAGTGTAAAAGACATTTCTGTTCACTGTAACAAAAGGCAACATCTCACTTATGACTTTCCCAATTTCCTTGGTCCTCTGTGCATGCAGGAGACTGCACTGTACACTTGCTTATGCTAGGAAAAGGGGGTTCTAAATGGCAGAAGTTTCTATCATTTTTCCGCGGTTTAATGATACATTTGATTAACTGCACTGACCGCAGCTAATTAGGTAACTCACAGGACTTCAGTGTCTTTGATCATCAAAACTGAATGAAAATATTTTTGTGAGCAATGACCAAATACATCAGCTAAACTGTCAGAAAGACTACAAAATAGATAGGTAATGTTCAATTTGTAGACTAATTTTAGAACACTTAGAAATGCATAATGAAAAGAAAGGCAATATTTTCTACCAATGCTCTCAAGGCACCTATCTGTGGTTTGCATTAACTGGAAGACAATTTCCACATTTTGTGAATATACCCTTTCTAATATTCAGCACAAGATGTTCAGAATCCAACCAGCTGAACTGCACCAAGGCCCAGGAGCCAACACAGACTCGTAATCAGGGACCTGGGTGCACACAGAGTCCAATGAGACACAGAGCTAAAACATCTCTTTACCCCACAATGTGCTGATGCACTAGGAGGCAAATATGATGCAAAAAGGGCAGGTATTTTGAAGTGACAAGTTTCTTGTCCACTGACCCTTGCTGAAGTCATTTAAATATAAAACTCTACAAGGGAAAAAGATCAGACACATGAAGTTTCATATGAAGAACATATTAAACTATTTTTAAACAAAGGTCAAACAATTTAACCTTGACATTTCAATTCAGCCTTTTTTTTTTAATTTTACAGTCTAAATAGTTGGGGGGGGGAAGGAAACAAAAATGCTTTTTTTTAATACAAAAATTGAAAACCAGTGAAGTTCAACACACCAGCCACTCCTCTCACCATCACCATCTCCCATTCCTGGCTTCCCCACTTCCCTCTTGACAGGACTCAGGTTGAGCCCTTGGGTTCTGACCCACACTGACTGTCATCCCAAGCAGGAGATCCTAGGTCTCAGCTGCGGTTAAATAACCAATACCCTCACCTGACACTTCCTAAGCCCATGTGCAACTTTACCCCACAGGACAGTCACACTTCCCAAGGGTCTGAAAGCCGAAACAATCTGGCAACTGATTGGTCTCTATAAGCTCCACTTGGGGCAAGCATCAGCTGGCAACTTCTTGCTTCAGTTCTTTGCTATTGAAAAGTTTGACCTCTCAAGGGCAAGCTGTACAAAGCCTCCGGCATAAAGCTCTCCTGTACACCTTGGGTACGTGCCAGCTTGGAGGGAGACTGAATCTGTCGCACACAATCCCCAGCTTCCTCCACTCAGAAGCCCTAACCAAGAGTGATAGGCTCTCTCCTTCACCAAGAAGTGAAGTGCCAGTGTTTGTTTAGAGTGGAGTGAGTGCCACAATAAGCACAAGGCTTTATGTCACTTACACAAATCAGGAGAGACTAAACTTTTATTTTCAGGGTCCATTGGATTTAGCTGGGAAACTCCATTTCTGATCTCTGCACATTTGACAGAAGGCAAGGAGTCACATGGATAATTTATACAGATAAATAAATGATAGCAAGGTCTAATTTCATTTGTGTAGTCATTTGCTTATTTCTTTTATTTGTGCTCTTCCTGAAGTACTTGCATGAAGCATGCAAGTGCATTCTGTTGGAGTGGTTAGCAGCATGAAGAGAAATAAATACTTGTCATTTCATTTCAGGCCCTGCACAGCAGAATCTTATGTTAAATTATTTTTGGCTACCAAAATCGAAACAGGGCAGATGCTATAAAAAGTAAATGACCAGAAATCTGAATTCCTATAAGCTATTTATAAAGTAAATAACTGTCCTTGTGCAGTCCAGGATCAGCTCTCTTCTATTACAAAGTGTGATACTATATAGGTTTGCAACTATCTGTTACAGTTCCATTGAAAGGCTAAGGGGGAAGGTTTTTTGAGACTAAATTTTTGGGCCATTTTGTGAAGACTTGTTATCCCCAGTTGTTCCTCTGTTAGAGTTCAATATTGTACCTGTGTAAGCAACACCTTCACTGAAGGTAAATACAATATTGAATCTACCATATTAGCTAGCTTGGCTTGTCTAGGCCAGTGTATTTTCCAAATCTGTCACTGACACCACACCAATCTCTCTAAAGCTTTTAAAATCTTTTGCAGACATACACAAAACCAAATTCCTATAAAAGAATATTCTTCATAATATTGTCATATTCATTGGCTTTTGTGCTGAAGCATGAGGATTTAAATTCTTTATAATTTCTTAATCCTATCAAGTATACTCGTGCATTTTCTAATTATCTGTATAGAGTCTAATCCTTACAAAAAAAAAGGGAAATTTAAAAATCCTACTAAGATTCTAAGCACCCAATACATTAACTCTGATTTCACAAAGTTCTTGCTGGTTTTAAGCCTTGATGCTGCCTCCTATGAGTTGAAATCAAGTTCCTCTTGCTCTCTCTTTGCATCACCATTTCCCCTCCTCCAATTATGATTTTTTTTTTTTTAATAGCTCCAAGTCTCTGCTCTTCTCCACATCTTTAATCAGCTTTCACTTCCCTGTGAATACTTAAGTATGTATCACATGTATCTTCACAAAACACAGTCACCAGAAAGGAAAAAGGAAAACCATGACATTCCTAACACATTGCCATTGATCTCTCTCCAGTGGCACTTTGGCACTTTATTCCATAAACCCCAATACAGCTGTGAAATTCCTTACTTTCCCCTGAGCACACTTTTGCCAGTCTCAGCAGGGAGTTTCAGCACCCACTGACCTACTCCTGTTGGAGTCACTGAGTTACTGCCTTCCCTAGCCTGGATGTCACCCACATGTAATTGTTCTTCCCAAATCCAGATTAGGGATGAGAACATTTAAACACTATTTCTAGTACAGAACTTGTACATTTTTCCTGTGCTAACCCATTAGTGTTTACCTACCTCAACAGAGCTCTTGAATTGCAACAGCTTCTCACCTCCATTCTCTCCAGAACTGCTTAGATATTCCACTGGCTTCTGCGAGCATTTGCCAGAGCATGATTTTTTCATACAGTAACACATTGACCTATAATAGTTTTGTCTGAACATTCTGAAAAAGAAGTATACCTTAGAGCAAGTGTTTCCACCTTTGGTGAAGATCACATTGTCTTATAACCCCATGTTTAATTGGGTATTGCTTTGGGAAATCATGTTGCAGCTTCAGCAAAAGCCACAAGCTGTCTCATCGGATCTGAAAAGTATTGTAACTGTCCTATTTTAATGAAATTGCACTTGCAATGTTGCAGCAAAACATCTCATACATCTCATTCCAGTCCCTTGAAGAGATAATAAACAAAACCAAAAGAACAGTGAGCTGATTATATGGCTATCCCTGGTTTTCTCAAGGCTTAGTAGTACCAAATCTTGCTGTCTCTTGAAAGACACGAAAACCAAACCAACATAACCTACAAATGGACTTTACATTTTGTCTACACTGTGCAGATCACAGCTACACGAGTTGCTGGTACATGAGCTAGGTCATTTTGAAGTCACACAGAAGGTTTTTCTGTGCTACAGTGCACTGAGTAGCTCATAAGTGGCACATCTCACAAATGCAAAGTAGGGCAGAAGGTCTGACATTCTGGGTAAGTCCCACACATTTCTGATGCACTCAGTGCAGTTGTTATACTACAATGGTTTCCTCCATCAAAATATCTTGCAAAATATGATTGAATTCAAGATTCAACAGGGATGCAGAACCCACCCTAGAAGCCTATACCATTTCCTGAGGAAATGATACCACAAAAAAGGAATGATTCAGGGTTGAGTTGGATCTAGTCTGAGGTTACTCTTGCTCTACAATGCACAGGCTAAACACGTGAGCTAAAAATTCCTCAAAAATACTTCAAAATCTTATACAGAACTTTTCAACAAGGTCTTCACCCCATTATATGTCTGAGAGGAAAGGGGATGTTATTCACTCCAGTACAAATTTCCTTTATGCAAATCACCCAGGATTTACTACTTAGAAGTGGAAATGAAGGTTCCTTCTCATGTCTGAGGTGCAAGAAATTACCATGTGCTGCTTATTGTCAGCAGCAGAATCCTTATGACTCATTTCTTTGTCCTCATAAGACATTTAAATGGAAACAAAATTTCAGGATGTACGGATAACCCTTTTAACAAGTTGAATGATTCATTACACCACCATGAATATTTACAGGGCTGTTACTGGTTTTAGAGGAAGCTTTATCTTATATCTCATGTGGATCATGGCTGTACCAAATTTTCAATTTTGAAAATTTGTTGTAGTTCAGTTAAACACGTGCAGACATATGCACGTCACATACCTTGGTATTCTACCCCAATAGACTAGTGAAGAACACTGACTCCTTAAACTGCACTTTAAAGACTAAACTTAAAAGAATTTTTTTTTAAAAAAAGTCTTTTCTGAACCAAAGAGCAGAAAGCAAAATCATGGTCAGAGTTTTCATTTACAGCCTCCACAAGCATCAATTAAAATTGCTGGGTTCACATACACCATCGGATAAAATAACAAGCAAATAATGGATAGAGAGCCTTGCTACAGCATCAAGTGTTCTTTTGAAGAGGAGCCTCAGAGTTTGCAGTGCTGATTCTGCTCTGTTTGATCTACCACATACTAGCTTGCACAAAAGTATTCACTTACCCCTGACAAAACACTCTTCTGTTTGCATTATCTTTGCTGTACTGTCATAAATGCCCTCACCACTTTGGAACCTCTGAGAACACAGAGCACAAATTCAGACTCAATTTATCTTACATCAGTGGAGACAGGTCTACTATTCAGAGCTGGAATAAGAGACACTAGACTGGAATAAAAACAGGACTTTGTATTAAAATATTTATATATGTATGTTTGCACGTACATGTACATTTTCAAGTCAACTGACTTGCATAATGCTCTTCTGTGACCCCTAATAATTGATTTATTCTTTGTAGGCTGTGCACTCAGCCACAATCCAGCTACAAACATCCAAGAGAAACAATAGCACAGTCAACAGTTACAAAGAAACTAAACTAATTCCAACAAAACCTGCTCATCTCTCTTTGACACAGAGGAAATATCATGGCTAAATGGTGCCACATTTACTTTTTTTAAATTAGAAAAATAAAAACAATATCTGCCTCTTAGGTCTTACAGCTAAAAACAAAGAGACCTGCACTACCAAAGAGCCACAATCACTAAAGGGGAATAAGAAACCACCTATCCCAATACCACCTTCCCTTTTCCTTCCCTTAGTGAATTAACAACATGAAGCAGAGCATGTAGTGTGTGACCCTCCAGCCTGTACACTGACAGCAGTTCCAGCAGCTTAACAGAACTAACCTGAGTTAGAGCTAGTTTCCAATCCACTCTTTGGATTGAATGTAGCCTACAAAAGATTTTTTTTTAATGAAAATTCTCGAATTTTAAGTCCTGTATAATTTTCTGTCCTTTGTACTGTGTGGTAGCAAGCTCTGCAATTTAACCGTGCTTTCCATGAAAAATGATTTATTTTAAAACATCTATTTTTGTTGGAAACCCCTTAGATCCCATATTACAATATGCAGATAATTCTCATTCCCTTCTCTTATTTGTCCCCCATTCACGCTTTTGCATTCTACTATTATACTAATATATCTTTTCATGCAGCAATCCCAATCTATTGCATTTCTCCTCCTGTACAGGCAGCTCCACACCTTTAACCATCCTTCTTGTCCTTCTAGATTTTATCAGTTTTACTCTGACCTTTAAGAGACAGGATCATCAGATCTGCACACAGAAACTGAGATACAGAAGTACACTTGAAAAATGAGATTGATTTGTTCTTCATTCCTTTCCTAAAAATCCCTAAGATTTATTTGTCGTTTCTTACTGTCACCAAGCATTCAAGCAGTGGTTTTTGAGAAATACCCACAATAGACACAAGATCTCTTTCCTGAATGGTAATAACAGTTTTCAAATTTACTACTGTGTACATGAACACATGTATATCCTGTGTGGAAACACACACGTAGCAGAAAATTTTTCTTGACAGCCCCACAATGCTAAGAAAACAAAATGCCTAGGAAAAAAAAGCCAACAAAATCTGTCATACCAGATCAAAGTAATTACTCAACTACACGCATCTTCCCATCCCTATGTCCGCTTCCCCAAAAATTATTATTTATAAAAGCAGACAGCCTGAAAAGCAGGAGGACACACATTTGGTATTTGGCCAGTGTCCAAACTGCAGTCAAGCACAGGTATGTCCTCACCAGCTAACACGCAGATCACCGTCACATGCTCTTCCCACCACACAACACGTGTTGCAGGGGGTTGTCACGCAGCCAGAAATCTGTCACTGCTCTCAGACTGCTCAAACAGAAACAGCCCCTCAGCTCAGGGGCAAGTAAGTTGCTCTGTCAGCTGAAGAAGCCTGCCCAGCACAGGTGCTGCAGGAATAATGCCCAGCCTGATGCAGGGTACCCCAAGCCCACTGGAAAGGGCTGTGTAGCACAAGAGATTTTGACCTTGAGGTCACTCCAGGGCAGTGAGAGGAGCAGCTGGGCGTGGGTTGTCACACAGAGCTTCTGGCCAGTGCCAGCGTGTGGGTGTGCCCACATCCACACTCCCACCTGTGCGCAGGATTCTCTTCTGCAGTCTTCTCCTGCACCTTGAATACATCCACCTGTACCAGGAAGAAAACTGCAGCAACACAGGACAGCAGGGATGAACACATCTAATAATAACCTCTAGACAGATACACCACAGAGAGCAGGCATGAATACTGCATTTGTTAGGAAAGAAAAACATATATCCTGTAGAAACAGAACAGTCAAATTCTCTCTGTCTCTAGTAACTGCAAATAAATGACTGTGTTCCTTCAGAAAAGTCTTTCTGCACTACATGTAAATTCATATTTTTCAGAAAATATTGAGAACATTTTTACCTGCTCAGTGAAATCAAACAGCATATTTTGAAGCACCAGAAGGTATTTTCTTGCCAGCTTTTCTATTTGTATTTTCTGATTGTCTGGGTGTTTTTTCATTTGCACCCAACTGAGCGCTGCTACATCACCAGCTCCTTTGTTCTGGCCTGCTCATCTGTTGTAATAACTTTTTTGTTTTCCAGTTGGTAATTCTATCTTCTAGCATATATCATCCTGTTTGGCTACTTTATTCAATTTTATGAAATTGCCACTGCAAATTATTTGCACAAATGGAGAGTTACTTCTTTGTACATTAGCTCTCCCCCGCTCCAGACTTGTTCCAGCAATGCATTTGGCTGTGATGGAGAAGAATGGCACAACCACAAACCAGAACAACTGAACTCAAATGCCTAAGGAGAACCACCCAGTGGCAAAATTAATAATCATTTTATAAGGCACAGGAAACCAAGATAGCTTAATTCCAGTCATCTTGGAAAAATATTTCCTTAAACTATTTTATGATCTGTACATTCAGCATAAATCCTCCATTATGCACAGTTAATTTAAAGGAGAGGAAAGAATAGTGAGGCACGTGACATTGTTTCAAATAAATTAAAAATAACACAGCAGCAAAGAACAACAGAGTCTGTTCTTAACATCACAAAGATGCACAATCCTAACAGGATCTGCAGAATGAACTATGTGTAATCTTGTTGTCTTCAGTTTCTGCTCATCAAATGAAGCACTCCTATTAAATGGCCTTTATATGCTCCCTAATTCAAAAAAATGCCAAGAAGTTAATCTAATCCTCAAATCAGGTACTATCAGCTGTGTGTCTGGTGCTGTAAACAGATAATAGAAAAAGCACCTTAAATTCACAAACAGAAAATTTCAAGGCTTTTCCATAACATTAACTTCCTACACTTGCCTACATCTCTTTGGCACATCTTACACACTTTCCAAGCAGCACAAAAATTCATACTGTAACACAGCTGGAAGCCTAGCAGATAAAAATTATCCCCAGCCAATGTTTTAACCTTAACTACATATCACTCTAGTTTGGAGGAGCTTAAAATACTTTACTTATTTAAATACTGCATTTGTTTCAGAAGCCCAAATTGCTCCACATTAAAAAGTTTAGGAAAGCTAGACTCTCCCTCTGACCACCACGATCTGTATACGTGTTTATCTTTCCCTATTGAAATAGCATCTCCAGAGCATTTGGCTTAACCCACTTGTTGCCCATCGGGATCAGCCTGATTTGTATCACAAACTGATGATAGCCCTGTATTTACTCCAACACTCTTTCAAACAGGGTAAGATGGCAAACAGAATGAAAACAGTCTTTGTCTTTCAGGGGCTTCATTTGTCAGAGATATCTTATCAGCAACAGGCTGAGGCTTTATTGCTCAATTGCTCACAGGAGACACCTGCCCAGAGGGTTACAACAGAAGGAACAGCAAGAAAAAGCAGGACAGCAGGACCTGGAGGAGCAGCTGGTAATAGAGACAGGCTGAATTATGTCTCCTATACACAGAGGGATGAAGACTGCATAGGTGATGCCCAAAGGACACAGGGGTCACACAGATTCCAGATGCTGTGCAATAAAACACCCTCACACAGCTGTGCGGGTGTCACTCAAGAAAACACACATCTTTACTGTGTGTCTTTGGACATATGTAGCAGCCTGTCTCATATCAATATTTAGAAAGTTTATTCACTAAATCATTCATTTTTAAATCCTGATGATGTTAATCCTAGTCAGTGATTTTCCATCTTTGCAAAGGCTTTCTCCAGTGGAGGGATGGGAGACTGGAAATTCCACAGATGGCAGCACAGCAAGGGTCACCACCTCTTTCTCCACCTTCTCTAAAAGGCTGAGCAGTCCTTGAGGGCCCTGCAAGAGCCTGGGGATGGCTGACTAAAAATGAGTCATGCAAGATTTTTTTCCTAATTCACAGAAATGGTATAGAAGTGACAGCAACAATTACAAGATGAATGCACTGTTAAGTGGTCTACAATGAACAGCAGTGGAATCATGGAATAAATTAGAATGATATTACAAGAAACACTTTAAAAACCAGATTAAATTAGTTTGGCTTGAAAAATCTTTCAGTATCTGAAAGTTTTTAATATCTGGAATAAGTCTTGAATGAATAATATTTAAAATATATTTTAAACATTTTTGTGATTACACATAATAAACAATATTTGGTAAGGCTTACATATTACATACTTTACATTATTGTTTTAAAATATATATAATAAAAGTGGGGATGTTGGGTTTTTTCTCCCCCAGGAAAATCTTTCTGCTACTGGGCATACTTAAGATCAAAAAAACTAAAATGAGGATGCAATATATCTTGAGGAATCATTCTTCTTGATTCTCAGTCATTCCAATTTCAAGACTCCACTGCCTATTGCAGAGCAAAAATCATCTTATGATCAAATCCATAAATGTATACCTGTGCAAATAAAAATTTACAGCAACATTTCCAAAAATTCATAGCTTTAGGTGTGCAATTAGATCCACCATAAAAAGCAGGTGATATTCAGGCAGGTCATCTGCATGTTTTAAAAATGAGATTTTTGCACACAACGTCTGAAAGCAACAGTCTAAGGGGCAGGTGCACTAAAAGCCCCTGGAGATACTCCCAGCTGACTGTAGCTCAGCAATGTCCCCAGAGGGGACAGCAGCAGCAGCTATCCCAGAGCAGCACATGCCACCCCAGGGTCAGGCTGGTATCGGTGCAGAGCTGGCACAAGCACAGCCCCACGTCCTGCGCTCTCCACAGTGATGGCACACTTCAGCCCACTCCTTTTCCAACCAAAAACACAAGTCCTTGCTGTGATAACAGGCACCAATTTGAGCAGATCTGGGGAAAGGGCACATGCTATTGTTCTCAGCCTTTAAAACATAAAACAACCAGTAGAAAAAATTTTTAAATTACACTTGGGTGGGGGGCATGAATCTCTGGCTATTGTAGGCAGCTGGTCGGAGGTGATGGCCAGTGAGATGATGACATTATTACAAGAAAATCATTGTATGCCCTTCCAGACTTCACAATAGCAATCCTGAGCTAAATAATATCTATATATGCCAAAATAAGCTACATTAAATTTACCACCGTGTCAATATGGCAGCTGTCACTGCTGACTTGGAAAAATCTAATAGAGACAATAATAATATAAAAACAATGATAATAATACTTTGCCCTCTAAACACCTGACATCTTCATTTCACTAGCTAGAAATTACAACAATAAATATAAAGTTTCATATTTTTAAGGCTAGTAGATTTCATTATAGCTATTAAGTCTGAGGTTCTGTACCATATTGCTATGAAATTTCATCAAATGACCCTCACATCAAGTCTAGAGCTTCTTCAATTCACCACATGCTCAGCTTCAGTGATCCAACATTTTATCACCATGACTGTTTCAGAATGTGTGGTTTGTTCCAGCCCCAGTTTTTCCCAAATTCAGTTTCTCTATTTTGTAAAGACTTTTTCTACACGAGCATGCAGCAACTTACTACCAGAAATATTGTCTCAAAGTCATTACAGAAAGATTGTCAAACTTTCTTTTTCTGAACTAGGCAAACCTTTTTTAAGTTCTTAGAGCACCAGACACAGATGTCAGATCAGCCTTGCAGTTCTCAGCACAGTGACTTTCTCATATCCTCCATAAAGCCTACACAACTGAGAAAAGCTATATTTTAAGACTGCTTACTGTAACAGTGGTACTACTGCTATTAATCAATATTCTGCACTCATATCTGCCACAAATCCTTAAAAGCTTGTACTTAGAAGTCACAGAAGATAATGACTCATATTGCTTACTGAGTCAAAATACACCTCTGTGTTATGTAAGTATGATACATACCCCGCATTCCTAGAAACATGAGTTCACAGCACTTAATATGGCTACAACCCCGAAATGCTCTTTGCAATAAATAATTAAATATCAGCCCAAATTACAAATCTTTAGTTAGCATAATTGTAGACATTTCCCATGTAATTCACCTGAAAACTGACTTGGTTACGCCTTAATGATTCCTCCTCCTCTTTACTGAGATATTTAAAATTATTCATGTTCAAAGAAACTACAGTTGGTTGACACCCTCTGATGACAAAAAGCCTAAGTAGGGTGTTAGGTTCAGGTAGGCATCTGAATTATTGAAAACATAAGTCACCATTTTCCCACTCTCTGCCTGCATTTATGCATATCCAGCCTTCAAATACTGATTCCCTTCATCTTACAGTAACAGCAGCATCCATCAGTTACAGAGAAACCATGTAAGTGTGAGAAATGCCAGTTTCAGTTTGCCCATAGTTCAGAAGGGACGTGAATAGAAATTCTAATTCATAGGATGATCAAAGACCTCCAAAACCTCAGAGGTTAGGTTACATGTTCCAGGAATCACTGCTCAGCAGGTCTGCCTACACTAATTAGGATACAACACCAGAAAAGGTCAACTTCATAAAATACCCAGAGAATTAATACACAGTGACCTTGCCATTTCCTTTGATGTGATTACATGCACACTGCCAGAGGAAGACTTCACGGGTTGCATTTTATTCATACCCACTTTTGTCAAACAGCACTTGTAAAAAAAGTTTTAATCTCAAAATGCATCTATTTTTTAAAAACTTTAAAATTAACTTGAGTTATTGATAACAGGGTTTTATGTTTTGTTTTATTACCAGTTATCTTGTTTCTATTTTTTCTTCCACTCATATGCTTCATAGTGACAAAATGGTTAAGAGGATTTAAAAAATAAGTTTTACAAGTAGCATTTTAGTCTTTGAGGTCACAGTTTCATGGATAGCATTGCTTTCTTCTAAACAGCAGCCTGCTAGGTGATAAATCCTGCAAGAACTCTTGAGCAGACTCTTTGGAGGGTATAACTACACCTCTCTTAAGCAGTGCATTTTAGTGATGCTGGGTGTGGAATTTTTTGTGGGAGCTGATTGTCTTTTTACCTAACAAAAGAGAAGCCCCAAAGAAAAATTCTTTCAACCTCCAATTAATCTGAGTTAACTAGAAAGGGAAAATCTATTTCCTGAAGTTGACTGTTTTGTTCTGAATTTTGTTATGCATTATTCTTCCCTTCAGCCATGATTCAGATTATGTTTTTCAACATCCATCCTCCTATTATTCATCCTTATTTCTAATAACTCTCAATAGTCTTTTGCATTATCTATTTTCCTCTATATTGGAGATATTAATGGTTCAGTACCTCCACAGAATTTAGTTTATATACTTCATTTTCTGTGCTACTAACAAAGATATTAAACATTAGAACACATATAGCATTATTCCCCAGGCTTTTTCAGAGACTTTTTCAAAGGCTCCAGCTTCATCTATTTAAGATTATTCTTCATTTTCACTAGCCCTGCCAACATACGGCAGTATCTCCATCACAGTAAATTTGAATCAATATTTTCAAGTAAGATTTCATGAAGCACATTATCATGAAGTAATATTAATGCTTCACTTAAGTCCAAATCCATTACATTTCTTGAATTCCCTTCATTCACCAGATTTGTAACTCTATCAGAAAGGTAATCAAGTTTGATATGCCTTTCACACCATACTTTTAACTTTCCCATTTTCCAGCCAAAACACATTCATTACACTGTACTTGCAAAACACAGAATCACCATACATGCAAAGCTGAAAAGAAACAGTTTTGTGGGTTTAGAGGTGTAACAAACTTTACCATGTGAGAAAACTCACCTCTCATTAGGATTCAGCACAAACACAAATAAATCTAGGGCAATTAAGTTGCCTTTGATACAAGTTCTGCAATTGTATATAGCTCCAAAATCCAAATCAGAATTGTATGCAATCAGCATCAATACCCACTTGGCTCTGCAGCCCATTAATTCTAGACAACAAACATGTCCTTAAATCAACAAACATACAGAATGTAGGGGTTTTTCCTTCCAAAGCCAGGCATGATGGCTGCTTCTGAGGTCAAGCTGTGAAAATTGTGGAAGCAAGACAAATTATGGATGGCTGTTCTCATCTGCTCGCTTCCCTCATTCTTGGCTCTGAAATGCATGCTGTAATGAGTAGGGAATCACCCTCACTCAGCTTGCACCCAGAGGCTCCTGCAACCATTCAAACATAGAAATACATACAATTACTTTCCAGCATGTATTTTGCACTGTAAAAGCAACAGGCTACAGCGACTGGACAGAGGCACAGGCTGGCTACGGCTATGCAGTATCGTCAGTATCAACAATATATCCCCCACTTCCCTTCTCAATCACACCAGTAGGGACTGCCTTATTTCAAAAATTAAAGAGTAGCTGCATAAATAACACAAGGCAAAGATAATTGTTTCCTGAAAGCAACCAGCTTTCCATATAAGCAAACTGGTCTTCAAGCCCCACTGATTGAAGTGGATCCCTAGATTATAAGGTATGCATTATTGGCTCCTTGTGGCAATAAAAATTTAAAAGCAAAATTTTCTATGAGAATACAGTAGCCTTTGTCCAGAGCATCTGGGTTCTGTGTCCCATTCTATCCTAGCTACTTTCTTTTTGATCTTTATATTCAGATGTCCTTAGCGAGAGAATCATCTCAGATCCACCAGTGGGACATCACTCCCTTGTGAGAAGTTCATGCTCAAAGAAATGCAAAGCACATTGTGATGTGTCAGCTCCTCCCTGCAGCACAGTCAGATTTGCACAAAAATAAAAACAACATTCTCTCTTGGCCTTAAAACAAATTCCTCCTAAATCACAGACAACAAGCCTCGCCCAGCCACAACACAAGCAGACCAAGGTAATAACCTGCTACAGGATATTCTTCTGCCTCTACTGCTGTGAATCCTCTGGAAATTTCTCCTTCCACACTGCTTGGTGGGAGTTACTTGTCCTCTCTGAAAAGCCACTACTACACTGCCACAGAGAAAGCTGAGGCACTCCTTGGGACACCCTGGGCTGTGTGGCTGGGCCAGAGCCTCGTGCAAGTGCCACCACTCCACCTGACTGCGGCCTCCTGGGCAGCACACTCCACTCACTGCAAACATTCCTGCTCTCACATCCTATCCCCTGGAGCAGAGGGGCCAGGATCCAAAGCAGGATGTTTGGCTTCCTTCATCCTCACCAGCAACAGGCTAAACTTGACATCACCACACGCCTTTTTCTCTGACAGCTCCAAACCAGCACACGAACTCTGCAATACTCATGCACCAGGGTGCAGCACAAGGTTCCTGGAATTCAGAAGGGCCTTTCATCAGCTACTCCAGATTAAATATCCAAAGCTCTTTTCAAACTAGAAACACTCTAGTCTGAAGGATACCATTCCATTTCTCTGCTTTTAAAACACTCCTCAACAATATCTTTATGTTTTCAAAGTACAGATGATTAAGGAAGAAAACAAAACATATTTCATATACTTGGCATTGGCATGCAGATTAACTAGAGAGGTAGATCTAACACCAAAAAAAATCTTTATAAACATACTGTCAGTCATGAAAATGAAAACATTTAAATGGATGCACTCACTGTATTCAGCCAGATTAGTAATATTACAGTCAAAGGACTTACCACTAATACAGTTGAAATAACAATGAGAACCCCTATTAAATGTACACCCAAAACAATTATTTTCCAAAGCTTTAGCATCAGCAGCTGCAAAGGGCAATCCACATCAGCTGGCTATTGCCAGGCACTTTTGAAAGGTTCAGTATGCAACCAAGGACAAGCTGAATATAGCTTAAGTCAGAACCATCAGTGGCTACAGAGAGAAACAGGCTATATCCAAAATGAACTGTTGTCTAGCTAACTTATATACAAAAGCTGTATTTTAAAAAACAAAACAAGGAAAAACAAGGTTTATACATTGAAAAGCTCTCATTTCCTGCAGAGATACAGCACAGATAGTTAAAAAGACAAAAACAACGGGATACTGATCAATGCTGTGGTACCCAGCAGAGCAGTAGCAAAGAAGTACAAACCTCCATCATTTAAGTCTTAATCGCAGTTTGGTACAAGTTGGACTGAGCCAGCCTTACACCTCCTCACTGGCACACGGCCACTTCTGTGAATGGAGCTGTTGATCTCATTACAGTTTCTAGTAAATTATAGTAGACACATCAATAGCTATCAGCACTACTGTGACATTCTGAAAGGAAGTTAAGGGTTGGAAAGCTCTGGCCCCCAAGCCGCCCTTTTTCCCCCAGAAGAGTTCCCATCACATCAAAGTTGGTAAATATTGCTAGATGGGGTAACAGCGACAGACACTGACAGATTCAATCCTGTTTTGATGGCAATCCAAAATCTCTATCAGGAAATTAATTCACGCTAAAGAAATAAATCTACTCTCTTTAAGAGGTCACTTTATAATTAATTATACTCCAGCTTTTAAAGTATTTTGCAGACTGCAGTTCTCTCTAACATAATTAGTTCTCTCTAACATAATAATCTCACAGGCTGCATTTTATGGTAAATCTGAATTGAGAACTCTAGTCTGGAATGTCAGAAGTGAGATTACTTTAATATGAAGCTTCAGTAGGTGTTTATAACAAGAATTGGAAAAGCAGGTAATAAAATATTACACAGCCTTGAGACAAAAGTTAATGAGACAATAAACAGCAAGAAATTAAGAAGCTGGCATGTATTCTGTTCCAGAAGCAGAAATGACACAATCAGTTGTCTCTGAACACTACCTTTCATACTGACTGTAATGTTCCACACCTTGTTCAGACATCTGAATTATCACACCTGGCTTCCCACAGCAGAGCTCCTCAGTGCCCATTCCATGGCCCTCTCCAGCCCAGGCACAGCCCAGCAGCACTGTGCCCTTCCATAGGCAGCTCCCTGCTCCCAGCACAGCCCCTCGTGCCTCCAGCACCATCCCAACAACTCCAGGTGACACACTCACCACCAGTGCCACTGTCTCACAGCATGGTGACACCAGTGCCACTGTCTCACAGCACAGTGACACACTCACCACCAGTGCCACTGTCTCACAGCATGGTGACACACTCACCACCAGTGCCACTGTCTCACAGCATGGTGACACCAGTGCCACTGTCTCACAGCACAGTGACACACTCACCACCAGTGCCACTGTCTCACAGCACAGTGACACACTCACCACCAGTGCCACTGTCTCACAGCATGGTGACACCAGTGCCACTGTCTCACAGCACAGTGACACACTCACCACCAGTGCCACTGTCTCACAGCATCATGACACCAGTGCCAGTGTCTCACAGCACGGTGTCACTCACCAGTGCCAGTGTCTCACAGCACAGTGACACTAGTGCCAGTGTCTCACAGCATGGTGACACCAGTGCCACTGTCTCACAGCACGGTGACACTCACCAGTGCCACTGTCTCACAGCACGGTGACACCAGTGCCACTGTCTCACAGCATGGTGACACCAGTGCCAGTGTCTCACAGCATGGTGACACCAGTGCCACTCTCTCACAGCATGGTGACACCAGTGCCACTGTCTCACAGCATGGTAACACCAGTGCCACTGTCTCACAGCATGGTGACACCAGTGCCAGTGTCTCACAGCACCGCAGAAGGCACTGCCCATCACCTTGGGGGATATGGATGCATTTCCCTTTGCACAGCTCATGCAGAGATTTATCCACACCTGAGCCCTGCTCAGGACTGGGAATACACCATGGGACACTGGTACAACTCACCTGGGATGGGGTTAAACCAAGCAACAGGTCCCTCCACAGCACACTGGCCAATCCTCCCATCAAAGACATTCTCACTCCTCATCCCCATCACCCTCTTTTGTCATCAATTCTGCAACCTGGGCTTTTGGTCATCTTTTTTTTGCCCACTCTCTCCTTCAGTATTTGCTCCCTAACTCATTCCTCTTGGCCAGATTCTCACCTTTTTCATCTCCTCAAAAAGGTTATTTTTCTCCACCTTCCCCTGGAAGAATCTGAACTGTTCTTTTTTTCTTCTCAGAGATGCACAGCTCAAAGCAATTAGCAATCACTCAAGACTCGAATAAGTGTTCAACTTAAATTTTTGAGAAATTCAAGAGAGATTGTCTTTCACTGGAATTCCATTTCTCCTTCCCATTATGTTAAAGGTCCTCCTCTGTTTTTCAGGTACAAGTAAATTGGAAATAACAAGACCAAAAATACATTTTTCATTCTATATGAAATCCTGACATTTCAGATCATCTTTTCTTAATCAGCACAAAAGACTAAAGGTCTAAGACTGCTAAATCATATTCATTTCACAGCATTACACAATGGTAGAATAAAATAGTAAATCAAAATCTCAAACATGAAATATTAGCTACATTATTTTAAAAAACACGCCTTTCATAATAAAAATAAGCAAAACAGTGTAACATAAATCATAATAGTGTTATTATCAGAACCAAAATTTAAAGTTTTTTCATCACAATACAAACATTCCCCCCTATAGATTTTTAGTAAGACTGCATTTATCTTCCAGCCCAGTTTTGCAAGCCAAAAGGTACTGCACAATTTTGAAAAGCCCTGTGGGTCTATACAGGTTTCAGGGTACGGTAATGCACCCATAGCACTTCAGTCGCTACACATGGAAGATGAGCGTCCTTCACCCCAGCCAAATTAGACCTTTTCACCACACACCTCACCCACTAGGGCTCTGCATGTCCCAACACAGATTGTCTGAATTTGAATTCAACATCTATTGCAGATGTGACTGGGTTGCAAGCCACATTACAGACATCATAAAAGATTAAAATAAAGTTTTTTAACTTATCTGTATTGATAATGGAAAATTTTTTAGTGATAGTAGTAGCCATGTAAACAAGAACATCTTGGCAGTGCCCAACCCACACTCAAACAGCATTTTTTGATACAGCTATTAATACTATTAGTATTATATTAATACTAAGTGCCATTTATTTAGTATTAGTTCACACTGAGCTACTGTCACCTGTATGGCACAATAAAGCAGCAAGCACAAATCCTGTAACCACACAGACCAATCTTTGGGATGGCAAGCTGTCCTTGGCCAGGTCAGAGCTCTGATTCCAGCCATCTGTCCCATGGCAGTGATGCTTTTCCCCTGGAGTTACAGGGTACATGTGCTGGCCGTCTACAGGATCAGACCACCCATGACTTATTTCTTTGAACAGTACTTAACCCATCCTTATCTAACAATTTAAATAAATATGGCAGTCAGGTTTTAAATGGTGAACCATAAGTACAAGACTACATTAATTTAAAAAGGCAATTTAGAACAACTTACATTATTATTAGAAATCCCACTGATTCTGGGAAAAAAAACAAAACAGCTGCAGTACAGAATCCATGGTTCCAAAATGTAATTTCAGAAAAATACTAACTACAATCTGAATCTAATTTTATTTTCTATATTCAAATTTGGATGAATAGATGCTATGAGTATTGTCTATTAAAAAGCCCATACAACAGTTTTCTATATATCTCATTTGCAATTCTTCTCTCTCATTGAAAATTTCTAGTACTGCAGCTGCAAAGGCTGCTATATCTGCCTGGCTTTCTGACCATTTGCAGTTACACACAAAAATATGTGTGCTGCTCAATTCTTTCAGTTATATTTCTGCTACATTACAGACATTTGTGCTCTGTCCCCCACTCCCTTTCTCACTGTTGGGTCATGAGGTTATGTAATAGGCTGTGCTATAACACACTAATATGAAATATAACCAGATACAAAAGAAAAAAGAGATCTTATCAGTTTCCAGTAGTGCAAAGGATATTCTCTGGATGATGTTTCTTCTGTCATCATGTGTCCATAGGTTACAATATGTTTGATAAAAATACACAGAAATGTCTTAAAAGATATTTCACTAACACGACTATAATCTCTTCTGCTCTGCTTCTCTAATCCCTGAAGATCTTTTTTAATAAGCTTCTCCCACAGAAACTGATTAAAATCCACATCTTTCATATCTTCTGAATACAAGAAATAGCACAAAGAGTAGTTCATACCCAGTGTTAGTAATTATGCTGAAAGTGCACTTTAACAGACTGTTTCCTTTGATTTATTTATGGATATCCATGAATGAGCATAGTAGGCCATTAAAGGACAATATTTTAGCATCAACTGAAATCACAGGTATATAATTTACTGGATGACAATTCTAGTTTAGGAAAGAAGTAAGAAATCAACTATATTGGTGTTATTAATTACAAAGGAAATTACTTTGGTACAATCTGAAATTTACTTAAAGCATGAATATTTGCTGCTTATGGTAGGCAAAGCCATAACTCCCCCAATTTCAGGCCTTAGGTCAAAAAATTATCAATTCCATATTCAATTTAACATGAATAAACTGTATTTAAGAATAGAATAAACTTCTCCATAATGGGCCATCTTAGCTTTCTGTTAAAGCACCTGCAAATACTATTTTGGCCCTTTTGCATGAAATCAGTAATTAGAAATTAGGTTTTAACTACATGCTTTGCAACCCTTGCTTCAGTTTAGCAAACTCCTGCAGTGGGGCTGGCTGCAGAATGGGAACAGCACAGGCAGAGGGAGTGGAAAGGGGCTTCTCCTCTGCTCTGCCAAGATTTGTAGGAGACTATCTATAAATTAAAATGACAAGGAATGAGCCCTTGCAACAAGGAGTGATAACAAAGAAAAACCCTGCCCTTTGCTGTATCTATTATTTCCCAAGGCCGCCTGAAATTACAGTCTCCAAATACAAGCTACATATATAGGAAAAAGTTGCCAAAGCCCAGAGTTACAAATCCTCCTGAAGTGCAGAACCAGTGCTTTGTTCCAGAGAAAGATGAGTACCCCAGCCAACACTTAGACCTGAATGTACGTGCTGCCAAAGCATCAGGAGGTGTGGCACTGAAAACATTCACTCAGAATGCATCATTTACTGTACAATTCCTCTGTATTTATAGGGATGGAAAAACTACAAGGGAACAAGTTACCATCAGCAGCTTTCCCCTTTCTGGCCTTCCCCTTTGTCCTGTGAGCAAGGCCAATTCAGCTTCTCCCAGCACTCCAGAGAAACATCACCCTGAAGGGCATCTTTAGAAGTCCTTATTGCTTGTGCAGAAAAACAAGCCTCATCAAACAGGTACAATTTAACATCAAACTGAAAAAGACTGAAAACTGTAAATTCTAAGTACATACAGAGTAAAACAAGATCATAATGCACACTAAGGATGGTTCACTCGCACTTCCTTTGTTCAACAGCTCAAAAAGATGACTCTCACAATGAATCCATTGATAATTATCTGAAACCAAAACAGGAGCTTAATATGATCCAGCCTCCTCTAACTTCCAGCATTCCATGTCCTGTTAGGATTACATGGACTCTAGTATAAATTGCTCTAATCCTAAAAACTAAATCCTCTAAAAACTTGGCGGAATAGGGACTTCCTTCCCTTCTCTGGACCCAAGGTAAGCCCTTCAACATCATCAGGCAGTCAGAAGAGAGCAGTATTAACATAATTACACACACCAAAGTTACCTGCAAAAAACCCAAACCTTTGCAAATCAATTAAAGTTTTAGATATGTGTGGGTAACCTTGAGAGATGTCCACCACACAAACATTTCACCAGGTTTCCCAATCTCTGACCCTCATCACCATCTCCCTAACCCCCAAGAGTTCTGTTGCTTTCTCTGGCTTTGTGCAGGTTATCTGACAACCCCAGAAAAAGGACTTTCAAAGACATTGAATTCATGCACATGAAAATGTCTCTTCTTTTCATGGTTTACAGCTCAATTTTAGATGAAAGAATAGGATTTTGAATAATTCTAACAACTCTAAATCTCCACATGAATAACTCATGGACAGGGCTGGCTGACCAGCTGTGCCTGTCTCCAAAGATCAGCACTGCAGTGCCCTGCTGAAGTGTGGGTAGCCATATCTTACAGCACAACCAGCAAAAAGGGCACAATGACCCTCAGCTTTGTGGCATTGGCTTATTATAATTAAAAGAAGGGTGAATTCTATCAGGTTTACTGCTGGTAAACTTTTGTAAAAAAACACAGTAAAGATTAAATTTCAGGTGGCCTGAAATTCCATGCATTTGTACATGTAATATTCTTTTCACACTTAATCAAAACTAACAAATTTTGGGTGAACTGATTTGCAAACAGCTGAATTCAAAATTATAAGTTTGTGACCTCATTCACAAAGGCAGGTGATAAATATTTGTGCCTTGTTATGAATTGCTGACCTAGTGTACATGGTATTTCCTCACAGTTATCCACATGATTGTTCCTATATAATACTTGACTTCTCTTCTGAGACTACCATTGAAGTTGTCAGGGTCACAAGGTTTTTACAAATGTCCTGTAAAAGCTAACAAGCAGAATGAAACACCACTTTTCTTACAAGCCACGTAACAGCTTTATATGGTGGTTAAAATTTGCCTGATGTGATCAAATTGAAACCTCTGACCTAGTGCAGAGGAGGTTCTCACTCTCATTAACAGTCCCCAGGCACAGCTCCTTACTAAGAAAACAATTTGGTCAGTGGCCTGTTTCTCAAACAGGTTTGTCACTGAGTAGGGTATATTTGCACCAATATTACATGATGCTAAAATGACTCGGTGAGAGAGAAACCCAGAAGAAAACAAAGCCAGACTCAATGGGCCCTGCAAAACAGGCTGCAACTTACAAATAAAATTCTCTACTAATGAATTTCCAAGTCTCTATAAAATCCCAATATTTGGCAAAAAGCATTCCGTTTCCCATTTTAAAATCCTCTGGCATAAACTGTCATGCTTTAATTAAAGACAGAATGCAAATCATATCCCTAGGAGATAATGCCTCTAGCTGCTTCTCTTTAAATAAGTGTGGAAATCAACTACAGCAGTAAAGAGCACCGAGAGCAGGGCAACTGTGCAGCCCCTGGGGCTGAGCTGCCCAAATGCCACTCCACGGGGCAACTCCTGGAGAGTTCCTGGGAACGCTGCTTCCAGCCAGGCTCCCTGCTGGCATGCAGCAAGCTGTCCATCTCTGCTGTGCCCTCCCAACAGGCTGCATTGCTGGCAAACACGACACTGAGCCAGGCTCATCTCACACGCGTTCCACTGCCTTCTGCTGCAAGGAGAAACGCCTGTACTCTGAGGCCTTGTCCACCCTGCAGTTCCCAAGGAGAAAGCCCCTGCCGGTGCTGGGACATCAGGAGAGCTACCTTACATAGGGCAAAGAGCAGATAACATTTGGTGCACCTGCCAGTTAAAACTACCCTTTGGCACTCCCATCAAAAACACTTTTGTCCAGCCACCTCTCTGTTGGGTAACTAAGAAAAATCCAGACACAATATGGAAACTGGAATGAGACTGGCACAGAAATACTGTGTACTTCCAAGTACCATACCGGGACATTCCATATATGTTCATTTTCTCTCCCCCTCAAACCTACCAGTTCAGGAAAGTCAGACATGTTTTCATAATAAATGAAACCTGGGGATGGGAACAGAACTAAATTGTGTTTAGCTTATCACACATAGAAAGAACCACAATTCTTCCAATGCAGTTTTGAAAAATAAAAAATCCTGTCTCTGTGGAACCTGTATTTATTTATCATTTTTGTACATCTTAGGGAAGTATCTAACAACAGCTAATTCAAATATCAGGGTTTAAGTATACAGCATTATTCCAAATACTGGGAATCCACTGTTAAGGACTCATCTTTGATTTCAAACATGATATAAAATACTTAGAAACTCTGTACTATAGCAGAAAAAATGCTCTAGATTATTTCTTATGAAAAGAGTTTGTCCAAGCTGAGTGACCAAAGTGGGAAAAGTACAACCCATTCCACAGTCCACATCATGGGAAAGAGCCAAACACAGGGTATGCATACATTTTAAAATACACAAAGCATTATATTCTAGAATGCATTTACTATTTGAATTTAAAAAGTGAAGCAAGGAAAACCTACCCCACACCCACGTCTTTCCAGACTGATTGGTACTCAGAGTCAGTATCCTCTGCTGTAGAGCTACAACATGTCTAACTCCCCCATCATCATCAGGAATTATTTTTAAACCAATCTTCTGTAATTAGGGTCCTGCATGAAGTACCTGAATGCATAAACCCCTAACTTTCTGCAATGTGCCTTTAGATCTCTCAGGGTGGCCAGAGCCATAAGTTCAGTGTCTGACTCCCTGCAGCCGTTCAGACCTAGTTAAAGCTGTTGGTTAACTTGGTCTTTGCACTGAAATATTTCACTGATGCTGTCAGCACCACCTTGGCTGAGACAGACATGCAGTACCACAGCCAGTAAATGGAGAGTGAGGGAAAGATAAGCTTTGGAGGAAGCATCAATTTCACAGGAAAAATAAACTGATTCCTCTAACAGAGATAAAAAGATGTGAAATTTTAGATGTCTTTCATCCTGAGTGGGAGAAATAAAGACATTTTCAATTAGGTATTGCACAAGGTTCAAAAGTTGAGGAAATGTTGCAAGTTCAATCTTTAATAAAAAAATCATGAACATTTATTATTGATGATCCTTAGTGGTAAATATCCTCATCTAAAATTCTTAACTGATAGGGACTTTTCAGAATATTTTCACAGGGCAGCAAGAGGAACTTCACTCGGACATCTGTGGCTGTGTGCGCCTCCCTCCTCACTGAGGAAAAGATTAGACAGTTAAAGTGAAATACAAAAGACTCTATGTTTAGACAGCCATGTCTGTGAATGCTAAATATGGGGGTGCTCTGAAGCTGGTGAAGTTCTCTGAATTTCTACACTGGCCATGCAGCAGAACATCAGCCCAATATTAATGAGCCAGAATAAGACTGGAGTGCCCATGTGTCAGAGCTTTCTTTAATGACTCGGCAATAGAACTTGTTCTTCAGGCCAAGATTCTTTTCAGGCTAAGAATCAGCACAACTTGAATTTCTAAAGATATGAAGTTCTTTGTTGTATTTGTGGTTTTTTGGTGACTCAAATGACATACTGTGATTGGTACATCCGGGATCTGAACTGATGTGATTCTAAGCAAAATAATACAGTTTAAATCACAATGCAGTTGGCAATACTGGAAAATACACAAATTTACTTTTATGCATGTAATTTTTGGGAGAAACCAAGCCAAAAACACTCTTGAGGATTTCAGTAAAGTACCAGATATTTTGTTCCTGAGGGCAGGGGGATGACAAGACCGAACACACAGCAACAACCTCATCTAGAGACAATAAATTTCAGATCCTCTCCATGTATCTTTGGTGTTACATACTAAGAATGAAAATCACTTAATGTATTTCTTAGTTTCTTTTTTCTTTCACCTTCATTAAGGTCTTATTTCCCTGGAAAGCAAAAGAACCACCAGTTACTGCAAACCAAAATATTTGCAAATGCTAACATTCAGGCACTCCACTAGAACAAACAAGGATGTATCTTCTCCAAGCACATCCAAAATCCCTTTTGGGTGATTAGCAACACAACTTCACTGGAGTGAGTCATCAAAAGAGACCAGTTTCATTTGCAAAACACAAATGCCGATTCCAAACTGCCACTGCTACACATGTAGCCTACTTTGGGCAAAAAAATGCTATTTCAATATTTAACTGGAAAGATTATACGCTTATTCTTACAGGTTTTGATCTACTTTAGAATTTTCCTAGCTAAAACAAAATATATTCTGAACATGTACGTGCACTTTTTACATAAATGCAATTTATTTTTTTTTAGTTTGTAATTATGATACTGTAATAAAACACACAGACTTATTCTCTTCAATTATTGGACACAACTTTGAAAGAAAACTAGAAAATTAATTAATGTTAAGGCAGGTCCTGGGGCTCTGTTTTATGCAAGCCCCAGCTAAAATTCAAAAGAAAAAGATGGCATGCTGTTTATTAAAGCCATTTACTGTTCAGTTCATTTTTGCTTTATTCACATTGTGCTGCTACATTATGGAGACCTTGCTAGATAATCACTTAAATTTATCTCAGAACAAAATAAAAATAAAAACTCATGGTTTGCTTTGTTTTTATGAATATACATGTCTCAAAGTTCAAAAAAATATTAAAAATTGAAGGAATAAGAAGTATTTTCTTCTCTCAAATTTGTCTTTTTTCCTTTTTGCTTGCTCTTGCAAAATACTTAGCTTCTAATCAAAATAATGAAAGCAGAGCTTCTGTGTTCAGAGGTTTTCATTTGAATAAGCAAGACAATTTCCATTTCAAATATATGTTCTGCCATGCTTTCACAAAACAATGAAGTGTCACTTCTCATTTAATGCAGATGCCAGGTTATTGAAGTTCTTACCCCTCTCCAGAAAAACACAAAACCATCTCAGCTTGCCCACTGCTCAGCACAGCAAGATTCCACATCCAGCCTGAGGTTTGACTGCAAAGTTTAAATGTAAAGCCTACCCAAATCCTGGTTTCTATTCTTAAGTCTAACTTGGCATAGGAATTTTCTGAAATTGCTGCATCTCAGATTCTCCTCTCGTTTATTTCCTCACTGACTCAAGGGTATTTATGACCTGAAGTTGGACAGAGACTTTGATGTACCCAAATAAAAGATGCTGAATACAGTTCTTACAGAATCAAGCTATGCACCAGCCAGCACTGTCAGTCGTGCAAGGTCTTCTCCACCAGCTCATCTTGTTGGAAGAAATAATGCTGACATTAAACTGAAACTACAGATCAAAATTTCATGCTAAAGTTCATTTTTAGAAAAAATCTCCTAAGAAAATAACTTCTTTAAACAGCAGAAGCAACTTGGCAAAGAGTGATTGATAAGTTGCTTTGTTTCATGGTGTAAATCTTTAATTTCATTTGCTGCCCTTGTTACTCTGACCCTAGCAATAGTCCATAAATATTTAGGTAGCTTTCAACCAACATGCTTTCTGCTTTTGAATACTAATGCTAGCTGCAGTAAAGAAAAGGAATTGCTGTAATGGACCACGGAACTAGCTGTGAATATCTAACCTGCTGTTTGTAAGGCATTCTGTTTGCTGGAATTAAAGCAGTCATTACCGGCACAGAGGAGCCCATCACATTCTTAATGAATGGTGAGGCTGTCCTGGGAAAATAACAAATATCTTTACCTGAATAAGCATTAATGTTGTAACAACCAGAAAAAAAAAAAATCAATAGCTGTATAAAGCCCAAGGCTAAGAACAGAAAAACAAGACCAACATGCATACAGATAACCTTACCAGTGAAGAAATCAAAGAGATTCTGGTTTACTCTGCATCTCATCATCCTGTCTGACAGATTATCAACAACTTTAAAAGTATCCTTTGATATAAGTACAGTCAAGGCCCAGGGACATGACCTTCCACAACTCATATTCCCCCATTCCACAACACCCAATTTTATTAGACTTCAAAGAAAGGGTTTGACAAGACCACTGTTGGCAAAGAGCGGAGTGCAATAGTGAGGCGAGCCTTCCCCCTGCTCAGCCAGCAGAAATGCAAGACAGAGTCACAGAAATCCCCGGTCAGCAGATGCAACACCCACGTTCAGTCTCTGAGGGGACAGGGTCATTCAGTCCATCAGGAGGTGCTTCCCTGCCACCTGGCCAGATCTCCCAGAGACTCTCATCTTCTGCATGTAGAAGCAACCGTTTGCCATTCCCAGCAAAAAAAAGGGGTGCTGAGCATAAGTAACCTTTACTGCTGAAAGAGAAGCCATGGAAAAGTTGACAAAATTCATCTCTACCTTCTCCCATCTTCTGCCAGAAGTCTCTTCTAGGCTTTAATTCCTTCTTACCTCCACAACTGAAATTGCCTTAAAAATTATCTTGTTACATTGCTGTGCTTTCAGAACTGCAGAAGGGAATTAAGAACACTGCAACACAACTCTACTTGCTCTTGAAAGCTCTTATCACTTCTTGAAAGCAAAAACTACCCTCCTAAGTTTTAGATGCCATCTTTGTATTTTTCTGTGCATGCAGACCTCGCTCCTTAAATTCTCCTTTCTTATGCTCTGCTTCTTTCCACAGGGACTATCCAGAGTGAAGAATCAAGTACCAAGGACTTGCCTCTCTTTGACAGCCACTAAATTCAGTGACAGGGAAACCTCACCTTTACCCTTTTGATAATCCTAAGGCTAAATGGAGCCAGGAATTGGGCTGTGCCTTAGACAATAGCTGAAGGGGAGCAGCGTCCAACATTTGCCTTTAAGAGTCACTGGAGCAAACGATGTTAGTGCAGGTCCTCCCAAATCCATTTGCTTTTTCCCTGGACTAAAAACTGGCTGCTAAAAACGTATGAGCAATGGCAAAGCAACAAGTCTAACACTAAATCAGCAAGTAAAATGAAACTATTTTCTTCACATCACATTAAGAAGCGTTTGCATATGTGGAAATTACTCATCAAAAAACATTTGTACTGAGCTGATGTCTGGCCTGTGCTAAAAAGCTCAAAAGTGACTTGGCTTGACAAACCCACATCCCCAGCAGTACCCCAGTGTACTCCTTTTCTCAAAAACAAAGCATATTTGTTTGCAGCTTAAGAAAAGGCATAAAAACCTTCAAATTCACTTTCCAGCTCTTCCTCCAAATTGAGTTAGCAGGTTTCTGCAATATAGGAGATAGGACTGTAATTACTAGCAAGCTGATGATTCCCTGAACTCTTAAGAATTACAGCTTTTTCTCACTTTACATAACTGCTTCCTGTTTAGGCTGCACTGTACACAACTCTCCCAAGCCCACTACCAGCTGCCCAGCATGCCATAGCAGGGTACCATTTTAGCCTTTGAATTCTGCTGCATGAAAGGGAGCAAAGCATTCAGCAGAGCTCACAAACGGCATGGCTCACAGTAAAGAAAAGTAGGCTATCTTTACCATAAATTTCAGGCACCACTGAGATAACAAGGACCCACTGAGCGGGGCAAAGAGCACATTAGTAGGTTGGAAGTTTCTTTTTCCTGTTCAAGTATAGGAGCTCTGTTGTTACTGCTGCTGGTTTGTAAGGTCTCTTTTATAGACAGTTTAACAGTAAATGTGAACAGCTTTTATTTGCTAGAGCTGCTACTAAAAGGATTTTTATTAAAAGATTTTTTTTTCTTGTAAAATGAAAAATCACTTAGGTACTATTTCTCAGAACTGATCCAGCAAAGCACAAGTGCTAAATAGACTAGAGCTGCAGAATCCTAACACATATTTTCAGAACATAAGCCTCTAATATTTGAGCACAAAAGTGATACATCTTCCTTAACGTATTTACACCTAAAATCAGGGTCTGACACCCACTGTTATCAGAAGAAAAATTCTTTCTAATATTAACACTGACACAAGGCTCCAGGGTCTCTTTAAGGTGCAAATTATTGATGCAGAATGAGACTAACATGCAAATACATGCAACCACTAAAGAAATTGATAGAGTAATCAGTAATTACTGACCACAAGCTGATTTCTTTAAATACCACCCATTTAATCAGTTTTCAAGGAGATAAAGTGACACACTGGGAAGATTTAATACTGAGAATTTTTTCACCTTGAAGGGCCTAAGAAGACAAAAATAGCGTCAAACCATTAATAATGTGATATTCAAAAGCACTCAGCCCAATTGTTTTCAATTTTTGCTTTCAGAGCTAACCAAGTCATTATCAGGCCCATGCAAAGTTCCGAGCAAACTATTACAATATAAAACGTATCTCCATTCAAAGCAGTGCAACTTTTCTGATTTAGGTGCTTGAACCTACTCCACAAAGCAAATATCTAACAAGTGGGTGCACACATACACCTCACTCAGATATGGTATTCTTAAAAGCAAAGTTCAGCCATTCTGTATTCAATCCTTTGTGTTCTGAACACACTTCTCTGCCTTAAACTTTTTGTGCCAAACCAACAGGGATTAAACACCAGCAGTATGCAGTCATTTCTCTTTATATAAGGATTTTGGTGGTTTGCTATTGCTAATGCAGACTGAACATCCTTTCAGTGCCATACTCTGAGCATTGAGTTGGCAGAGTGAACTGTAAGCCAAGCCTACAACTACTATTATCCAAAAAATCATATGTGTGATGCAAAGAGGCTTATCAGAGGAAGAGTGTCTTTCAAGCCAGTTGCCTTTTACTTTCTTCAAGTTCTTCAAGTTTAGAAGCCCAGCAGCAGCAGCAGTGTGGGTACAGAATGTATTAAGCACTTAATCAACAACACCAGCTCAGAGGAGTTACAAACCTGGCTGAACTAGAAGGGAATCATATGGAAATCTTCACAAAAACCTGTGTTTAAAGTACTCCTGCTGGTGTACTACACAGCATGGGGAAGTTGCACAGCTTAAAGTGCTGCCTTTCAGGTAAGTACTTACAAGGTCTCTTTTGCTTACCTCTAGAGACTTTTAAAGAGAAATTAAGGACTCTAAGACTCTCAAAAATGTGTAGAGGGAGTTAATCATTATGTACTAGCCATCACAGCCTCTTTCAATAAAATGATACCATTAGCCACAGCTTTAGCTATTGCTAACCCTCTAATAGCTGCTGGGATTTGTCATGACCAGTGCAATGCTACTGCTTAGCTTTTCATTTTGGACAGAGCTTTAGGATACTTTGGGGACCTCAAAAACCACACAACCAACCCCACCAGTGCCTCATGTAGTGCTCACTAGGTTAGCACCTGTAAACTAGAAAGGGAGAACGCTGAGCCTGGCAGCCCTGTCTGGTAGCTGTGATACCAGCACCCCTTACAGCTTCCCTGCCCTCAATGCTGCATTCCATGGGGCAGTTGGCTTTCTTCAGCTGCCCAGCACTCAGGTAACACTGGCACCTGTGTTGTTTATACACAGAAATAAACAAACTCACTATGTGGGAGCTGACATGTTTTCAGAGGCTTCTGAGGAAGTCCTGGGAACATGCCAGAATTCACCTGTGGTTCATGATAAGGCACAATTAATACATCCAGGACAGACACTGTCTTGTGTCATTTGCTCTGCAAGACTATCCTGGAGCTGGAGTTAAATAACTGATTCACCAAAAAGTAATCTCAGTCCACCTACTTCTCACAAAAACAAGGTGTTTATGGAACTCACTCTCTTGATATAAGCCTGATCAGATGATTACATTCAGGGAGGCAATCTTCAAGGATTTTCTCTACAATAGCTTAACAGGAAAAGAAGTTGTTTCAACCTTTTCCCTTGCCAGCATGAACTTTTAATGAAACTAAATCAAATTTCCCTCAGACCTCTAAGTACCTGAACTGCTAATGATGGTCTCAAAATGTTCAGTTCCTCAATCAGTATTCTTAAAAAGAGGAGCTGTTTTCCCAGCTTATCATTCCTAACCTATACTCCACTGCCAAATCTACCCTGGGAGAACCAGGTTTACTTTGTCTTTATATTCATCAGCTGCAGCTCCAAGCTCTCTTTAGCTGCTCTGTTAGGCTTGAACAGCCACAGACAGCGACGTCTTCTTCACCAGCAGCTTGTGCTCCTTGCCTGCTCGGGGATTTGATCACTGGTCTGCAGCCAACTATGACTCTTAGCACGGCAAAGAGGGTTTAGATTTATAGTCTGCTACATACCAGCAGTTGTGGCCAGATTCTGTATCAAATACCTCATTAAAAGCAAACAATACAGTGACACACCCATCAGATTGGTCCCCTGTTTAGATCAGGACAGGCAGACTAACCCCAAGTGTATAATCCCCCAAGTGTGGCATTAGGGTCACTACCAATTCTGTAAACTACTGCCTTCTAAATTCAGAGACTTAAGTTTACTCTACCATACCATTTTTTCCCTGAAGACCTGTAAAACCTTAGACATCAAATACAGTTTTAGCATCAGAAGCAAAAGTGCTGTAAAAGTCACTTGTGTCAATAAAGAGACATTGCAATACAAAGTCAATAAAATACTTGCTAGTATGTTTTTAAATTTCTCTCATCTTTTTTTGCCAGAAGCTCTGTGACTCCACACAGAAAACATGACAGTCTGATCAGACACATACACAACATTCATAATAAGGGCACCTTCCAGCTACTTTACACTGATATAATACTCCTAAAATGGTGTAGTAAAGTGACCTTCTCAGTTTCCTTTCGGATCTGATTTTGCCCATGATTTTGTACATGCGGCTGCTCTAGTCCCTCAAAGGTGTTTTTTTCCACTGTATTTGTCCTTTGTGATTTTGCACAGCTGCATCACATGGAGGAGATACTGTGATCTGCATCTGTGCTCTGCTAGATATGAGACAAGAGGCACCACAATTCTATTAAACTGATCTTTTATCTACAAGTTGCCAAACACACGGTGCTAGAAGATTGCATTTAAATTCAGCACTTAATTCCCTTAAGTCAGTGATTAAATTCTTTAAGATGTGAATGAGGTGTTAACTCCATTGCTGAATTGTTCCATATGATAGAAATTTTTTTTTGAAGTAATTGAATTTCATAATGGACTAATTCTTGGGGAGTAAGAATTCAGTTAACCTGAAATATGTTTGAATTACTAGATTTCAAAGCAGCTGTACTTAAAAGCAAGCATGACACACAAAGTAAAAGAAAAGTATATTGTCAAAGTATTTTACTGAATAAAAGCTGTAAATTATAGATTAAGTAACTACCTTAAGACTCTACAAAAATAAAGTATGCAACCAAAAAGTGAACCTGTATCTTTAGGATACAGATTTGTTTTCAGGCTTGAAAATAATTAAAATTGAAGAATAATTATTTTCTTTGTTTTAAGTATTTGTTTAAAAGCGGGCATGATTCAGGCTGACTTCAAAGCCTGAACAGTTGCTTTTTCCCCCTTTGGATGATTAGTCTTATTAATATTTCTCCATTTCTTTTGTTGGATTTTTTTCTAGTATAGACTGATTTCACCCCTGAAAAACAAGTTTAATTATTTTGTGCCCGCTTTAACCAAGTTGAAAAATCATTCCATGAGTTCTATATAATATATTCACACATGACATGCCTTTACTGGGAGGCTACACACGCAGAAAAAGCACCCAGCTCTAAGGAGAAGCTCTGCAGGCAGGTAACCTGATCTAGCCACAGAGGCAGAGAGGAGGCTGTCATCTCGAACAGAAATCAGTAACAATCAGTAAAAGGAGCAAAAAAAAAAAACTTCACTCTTGCTTTAAAGCCCACTTCACGCGACAGCACGGTGAAACCTCACCATGCCAAGGGTTCATACCTTACACCCAGCTGTCTTTTGCAAGGCTCAATACAAATCTGGAAAGAAAGGCCATCCTGTGGCATATCTTGATGTTGAGCAGAAAACTCTCCTGCTGAAATTTCTGAATATTAAAATGAAAAATAGTAATTTACTTTCCACCTTCCAGATGTTTATATTCAGCTATGCAGGCAGCCTGGTTACACTGTCTTTATTTCTAATCTATCTGTACAAGCACAGCTTTCTTGTAGTTCCTGCATAAGAATTTCTGAATAAAGAAGTTGACAGTAATGTTTTTCAGATCATGAAAATATTCAAATTGACATCCAGCTACATTTTTCAAAACAGACCTGTAGCTGTACCAATGCAAATCACTTCTGAACCCAATCGGTCTATTATCATATTCATACAAGTTATTTGTTTTATAGACTTGAAATCCCTCTGTGGTAGGTTGTATTATTTGTTCATTGTTACATTAGCACTGTTCTGCCCTTGGAAATACCCATGGCATTAGTTACTGAATCTTTTTTGTGTTATCTATTTCAACAAGAAAACACATTGTTTTTCCTGTACCTCTTGAAAATGACAGTAATATGGATAATGGAAAAAGGATTTGTACAAAACAAGGTGAAGGGGAGGAAGAAACACTGAACACTCAGAGTAAGAGGTTCAGATTAATGACTGAACTTCATGGTTTTAATAAGCATATAATGGAAGTCAGAATTCAGATTTAGATCTAGATTTAGAATGAGCTTCAAGTAGCAACAAAGCGCTGTTGTGTTCTGCCATGAAATTTACCTCTCCCATAATTTAAACCAGGATACATTGCAGTGGTTTTGTAGCGAATAGCTGATAGACAATAGGCACAGATCACCTTGATGGAGACATGACTTTGGTCAGGCAGTAAGTAACAATTTGAGACATAATGAATCTTATTGTTTTCATGTAAATATGGGGAAATTCTAGAATTCAATACAAGCTCCCATATAAAAGACTATTTTTAAAAATTTTGATCAATTCCCTATGATAATAAAGTCTGTTACAATAAACAACATTAATCTGAAAGCATCAAGTGAAGGTTCCTTATGGCAGTCAATATTCAATGGCAAACGCATCTCCATTTCTAAAATTTAGTAAAGATCCTAATGATTACAGAGAAAAAAAAGTTTTAGCTATTTTTCTACAATCTTCTCTTTAAAAATCTACTAGAAATTTTCATATCATGCAGACTGATTTAAACACTTCAGAAAGCATTTCTTAGAAACCTTAAATCATGAAAAAAGGTAAATGAATTCAGCTTCATGGACTTCTGTTTTCATGTACAGTTATATTTTTTAAGCATAATGATTCCAGCATTAAAGAAGTGATGCCGTTCATTTCAGAGTTCCCTGGCACCTACTCCCAAGAACACAGACTCCTCTAATGCTAATTTGAAGCACAGAAGAGAACAACAGTCACCTCTATTAAATTCATGTTGTTAATCAAAAGAGAAATTTGATACAACAAAATTTCATGGCCACCCTAAACAAAAAGCAGAGCAATTCACCTCTTTGAACTGTGAAAGAAAGAGATTATGGGCAAAATTCAATCCTCTCCAGTTATCCTTTAGGGCAAATTCCAGTTAAATCCAGAGAGTGACACAGCAGCTGAGGCTGGAAGTCCACCCACACACACTCAAGAGGATCAGCAACTGCAGGGTGCTCAGGACCATTAGAGTAAAAAATCTGAGAATCATTCCTCAGGATAAAGGATGTCAAGTTTTTTGCGGAAAAAAAACCCACTTGATTTAATTCTTGAGACTTTTGAGAGGAAATTCTGTACCGTGTTGCTGCTTTCATTCCCACTAAATTCTTAGACTCCCCTTGTTAGATATTATACAAAACAAACACAACCTTGTTATTAAAAAGCACATTGCTCAGTAGCTGTTTGCTTACACAGATTGTTACACAATATATTGATAAAATCCCAAGAGATTAGGTTTTCTTAATCATTTAACATAATTCCATTTTCAGAGCACACCAGACCCTGTTAATCCTTATGTACCTCACATTTTACACTGTGCAGAGGTCAAAGAGCCAGCTGCAACACTGTGCACTATTTTCCCTCTTGGTGGAACAAACATGGAAGTGGTAGAGTTGATATTGGTAACTAAAGCACAAGTAGATGAAAATCTCTCCCAGTTATCACAGACAGAATTATAGCCAATGATTTTATCCATGTTCCCAGCTATCCAAATGATGTTATAGAGAATTAAGTGATCAACTAAACAGACTAAAACAAAACATTTAAGACCAAGCTGGAAAAAAATCTGTGAAGCTGCTTACTTCTATTTGGTGACTACTAACATGCAGAACTCTGGTTGGGCAAGACTTAATTCTTGAAAATATAGTTCAGTATTTCCCAGCAGGACATAAAAAAATTATTTATTTTAATAATTAGGTCCCCCAAATAAATTAAATTTAAGAATTTTAAATCCATTCATATTTTAAAATAAAACCAACTAGAATATGCGAGGCAAAATAAGGAATGAGAGACATTGACAAAAAGACAACTGCATAAATACAAGCTACAATTGAAGGTCCACATGTTTAGCTCAAGAGTCATGTAGCCATTTAATAGTCTAGAAGTGGCTTGAGAAGCAGCGAACCATATGTCAGGGGACATGAGTCAGTAGAAGAGTAATTGTCTGTTAAGAGTAATAATGACTGAGATGCTTTATCCATGACTTCTCCAATACAGATTAAATGACACAGATACTATGAACAAGAAATTGTACTTTCTGTAGCCTAAAATTCACTTACACACTTTGCTGTTATACTAACCAAAACCATATTGCTATGGTTTAATCTAATCTCAATCATAAATCTTCATCTTTGGCAGAATTTAAAACTGCAGATTAGACTTAATATGCATATCCTTAGCTAGGATACAAGATTTTTTCAAGGACATTTTCCAAAATGAATCATCTTCAGAGAGGAGAAGCTCCTTTCACTTATTGCACTAGTAAAGATATTTGGAATTTAAACATACTGCAATTTAGAAGATTATTGTTAGATAACGGATTGAGATAGTACTTATCACCATTCTAAGTAACATGGGTTGAGTTAATGAAATCTGTGCATGTACATTTTATGCCCTGCTGAACCAAATTTTAACAAATTTCATAACACATTGAGTGGATATACCTTTTTATTTGCAGAGATGTTCCACATCCAGTTCAAGAACATATTTATGCTTCTAGATTTCAAAGGAATGATAGTGCTGAAAATTGCAAGTTTGATTCCTTGGGGAACAGTCTGAATTTGTTTCATAATGTTCATCTCATTGATTCAGTTCAATTTTAAAACTGTACATCTATACATGGCTCCTGTATGATATTCACAGAAATTGCTCTGAACTCTTTTGCATCTCCTAACCCAGTCCACACATCCATTTCAACAGTTACAGAGTATATTTAGAAGAATCCAATTTTAAATACATGTTTTATGGCAACAAATTACTTTCACAGTACAGGTCCTAAGTTACTGTTCTTACATGTGGTGATTTCAAAATATCACGACAGGCTCCTCTCTGGTACGGGTCTTGCTCCTATTACTATTTCTAGAGTAATCTACATTCTGCTCAAGACCCTACAGGATGGCTACCGGCTTGAGAGACCTCATGCCTGTACTTCAAACAGATGAATATTTCATGTGCTAAAGACCAGTTCAAATTCACAGTTTGTGGGGTTTTTTGTTTAAAAAAAAAAAAATCCCAAAACCTAAACACAACTAAAACCACCAACTTCTACAACCTGTAGGATTCATGTCACAATTTCACAAGAAAAGTCAAGAACAATCTCTGCCCTCGGCATATTTTCTCCTCTTCCCCCTTCCTCAGCCCCCACAAATATAAATAAATAAATTAATAAAATAAAAGAAATGTCTGAAAAATAGAATAAATAAAACAAATAAATAGAAAAGAAAAAAGGTGCATGTTCACCTTGGTCAGATATCTGGATGCTGCTCCTCACCAGGAGAGAAAGATGTGGGTTTCAACGCAAATAAACGAAGGTAAAAAAAAAAAAATCAATATATCTGTGCCTCACCTCAGTTAGTTGCTGTGAGCACAGGCAACACATGCTTCAGAAGTCTGGTCCTAAATGGTTCATGGCCTGTTTAACACAAGCAACAGCTCTCACACCAAAAAAAAAGAAAAAAAAAAACAAAAACAAAACAAAAAACAAAACGAAAAACACACAAAACAAACCTACAAGTCAGAGATCACTTGGTTGTCAGCTCTTTGAAGCACCAAGCTGCATTAGCCACTACAGAAAACAGACCCATTTAATCTCCAAACAAACAAGATGAAACTGAGCTCAGCCAGAAGCACAAATACTTCATAAGTCATTACTCAACCCAAGCACGCTGCTCTGCACGACCATGTGCAAGGCGTGGCCACTTCACTGGCTCTCTTCGGACTGCTCAAGCCAAGAACATTTTGAGATGTTTATCTCACACTTAAGAGTAGTATGAAAAGCTAGCAAATTCCTCCCTAAAGAATGGGGGTCAAAATGGAATATGCCCATGGAACAGCATTTCTAGGCAATGAAAGAAAGGAGAAGCAGGCCACTTCCTCCATAAGCAGCAACAGATTTTGTAAAATACTTCAGTGTTCTCCAAAATGCTCCTGAAGCAAACGTGAGGTTACTCTGCATAAAAGGAGTTCAGAGAAAGGATCATCAGCAACTCAAAAAGTGAATGAAGATGCTGAAAGCCCTTAGTCTGCAGCTGGCTCTTCTGCTCATTGTTCACCCAGGTTACACAGCCTGCAGGGCAGCAAATCCTCCAAACCAAATTAGAGCATTTGCTTTGCACAATACCGCAGGAAAAAAAAAAAAACAAAAAAAAACAAAAAACTGAAATGCAACACCACTGATCTACTGAGAGTAAGGCACTGCCCAAGTGCTGCTGATGGAGCATGTGGAACAGCCAAGGTAGGGAATTTTGCTCTGCTATTTCAAATAGCTGCTTATTAAACACAAATCTAATGTCTTTCAAGAATTGCTCTGGCTTTGTAGAAAAAGCTTGCTTTTTTCCTGAGGTCTGACTTTCCATGATAGCTGTAGCACTAAGATAGCCTTTATTAAAACTGTTCTGCACTATTCTTTCATCTGTGAGAAAACAGCAGCCATGAACACGTAGAAATCAAGAATTAGGATCCTAATATGGTGAGTTCTTTGGCTTATCATCCAAATGCAGTGTGCTAACATGTATGTATATACCATTCTTATATTTAAAACTATAGCCAAGGCTAGACATAGTTAGAAGACAAAAAAGAACAAATCTGTTGGTAATTATTTAGCAGAGGCTTAGTTACTATGGTGATGAGTTTTCTGTAAGTACCATAGTCAGAGACAGCACCAAACATTTTTGACATTGTATCTTTATTTTTCCATTCTGTTTTGAATTATCTTTGTTCTGTCCTAATGCTTTTATAACTGACCAAAGTATAAAAAGCACTTTAAAAGATGGATTTGTCAGGTGGGAAGTGCTGAGCAGAAAGGGGTTGTAAAGAAAAAAGATTTTTTTTATTATTCTAATGTTTTAACAAATGAATATTAAGCAAGTACACTACTGAATTAAGCATCAACACTGATCTATTTATTAGAAGTAAATATCAACTGAAAGGAAACATAGGCAAGAGAGAGTAGATTTTAATATCAATGAAAATGAGCACTCATGCTCTTCACAATCAGATGCTCTAAATTTTATTACCAATACTTATTGTGATATAGGTGCAATTGTGGTTTTAAGTTCAAGTCCAATAAGCAGGTCTGCACTGAAGAGGAGTTTTGGGCTAGATTAGTGCTCAAAATCTCTTAAGGTCAGGGAAATTTGGAATTTTACTTGCAGCTGGTGGTTTGAAAGACATACATGACACCATGGGAAGATACTTCCAGCTGGCCCAAAGGTGGCAGCATCATCTCTGAACAGTTCTCCTGTCCATCCTACCCAGGCTGCCATTTCAAAGTCAACAAAGTGCTCTGAGCTGGGTTTTCCTAAAGTTTTCGGTGGGATGGAGATATTTGACTGCCAGTTATGCAGGCAAACTCCCTTCCTAAAACAAAGCAAGCTAGAGCCTGAGAAGGAACACTTCTAACCTACCGACCTATTCCCCAACATTTCAATGCTGCTGCTTCCTTGTACAACTTCATCTTCAGAAGTCCTTAACCTTGGTATTCAAGTTCAGACATGGCCAAATAAGTTAAGTCTGGGGGGTTGGGGGTGGGGTTTTCTTTGTTTTTTAATGGTATTACCTTCATCACTTGCTAACTTCCTTTCCACACAGGATGACAACGGATAGGGCTGTCTGTCAAGCTAAAAGTGCATTAATTGATATAAACAAAACCTTAACACAGTACTTGTCCACTAGACCATATTGCAACTGTATCTTATGAGGGGATTAGCTGTTCTTTACTCATACTTCCTAGAAAAAGAAATAAAATAATTAGAAGTAGGAAAAGTTGTTTGCAGGGAGCACAGAGGTCCTGAGCAGCCTGAGCTGCAGTTGCCGTGGCTGGGCCGGCAGGATGCAGCCCCATGTTCTAATATTAGAACGGATTATACTCGCTGCACCGACACTCTGCTTTACTCATCTCATTGAGACAGACACTTGGCATCAGAAGCAACATACTAGCTCAAGCATGTGCACATCACCATAACAAACTGGCATATGGCTATTTTCAGAAAATCTGCATTTGGCACACGAGGTGAATCATGTTTCTAGATTCTAGCATGTGACCTTTCCAACACTGGAAAGAGGGAACTTTGTCCCAGTCCTCCTACTGAGGCCTGAGTGTAACCACCTGGGAACAGTTGCAAATACTTCAACAAATGATGCTGATTCCCTCCCACTCACCCTCAGTATTTTGCTAAATTCAAAAGCAATGTGTAAAAAATACATGGTCCTGTTCTTGCTGCCAGCAAGAGCTGTTCCGTGCATCCTCCTTAGAAAGGTGAAGAACCCTTACATACATAATTTTATAAACAAGGTTGAATAATTATTTACTGCTTCAAATTGTTCATGTGTGCTCATTTTGATATCCTTTTAATGTGAGATTATTCTGTTATAATGTAAAAGGCAAAACTACACATAAAAGCAGCAGCCACAGCAACTGTTTATGCATTCTCTTGCCATCTCCCAGCCGTGTGGGGTAGAAGGCACTGACCCATTTAACATCACCTGCTTACAACCTCTGTCCTCTGAACCTCACTTTCTTAAATCCTCAGTGACAAGATGGTGTTACTGTTACTAACCAGTACCATCACTTCAGTTTTACCAAAGATTCTCAGATGTCAGCCTGCTGATATGTTACTAATTAATACTCTTTGCAGATCATTTTAGAAAAGCCAAGCACTCAGCTGATCCAGCTTAGCTCCTATTAGAGATGGCTTTTCCAGGCAAGCTTGACATTACCTGGTACTGGAACTTTTAAACCATTTCTGGCTGCTTGGTACATGAAGGACTGTATTTGCCAGGACTCATTTCACCATTAATTAGAGAACATGGTATCTTTTTCTGCATATTGATATAACTCAAAGCAGGAAAGCAAGATTTTAAATCCAAGCTATTAAAATAGCCAACATGACCAAGGCACTGGGAGCACTTCACTTTCTCCTTCCCCAAATCACAGTTTTGGGTTTGATGCTAGAAAAGGAGCAATTTTAGCTGGAATTTACTCTCTTCTTAAGCTGAGAAGGCAAAACAGATCCTCTGAAGGGGGGCTTCTCAGGTTTGCAGCCAGCTCAGTGAGCTGTACTACTGAGCACTGGAATTGGGACCATCCAGACATGAACCTGAAGTGAGGGAGAGGGGAACAGCTCATCATTTTCTCATCTAATTAAGTACAGGAAGCGTAGCTCCCAGGAGAAGGGCCAGCAATAACAGGGAGCACAGCTTGGTGAAAGCATTACTGAGCCGCCAACTCAGGAAATGGCTATGATTTGGAAGCCAGTCTTGCTCAGCTGGACCAAACTGCCTCCACGACACAGACCAAAATGTATTCCAGTCAAAGAAATGCATGAGCTAGTTTAATATCAACAGAGAATTTTTCTTTTATAATAAATTATAATAATTTTTCATTTTATAATACGCAACACATTTTTCCATATATACTCTATGTCCAGGTTATTTGGCCTGTCCCATGCTTTCCATTTCAAATAAATTCTCAACACTATACTGTTTACTGGTCACAGAAAAAGCTATCATCTCTTCTAAAACCATACCCTCAGTGTACACTGGCATTTTTTAAACTAATTTCCTTACTTAGAAAATGCCTCTCTACCAACTCTTCTAAAGTATTTCCTAATCACTGGTTGTCATTTGTCATTCCTAGAACACAAAAATGACACCCTCATACAAAACAGTATTTTGCCTGTCTCAGAAATCTGAAAGAACTTTGCCCAAGATTTATCCTTTTATTTGATGCACTGAAACAGAATTATTTCAAGGGTTGTTTGCCAGTTGAAAGGTTATTTTGCAGAAGTTAAATCAGATCATGTAATTGCAATCTAATTACATTGCTCTTACCAGTCTTAAAGAATTTCTTAAAGAAAGTTCTACTGATTCAACTTTACCAAAAACACAACAAAACTAAGAAAGAAAAAAAAAAAAACCCAAAAGAAAAAAACAAAAAAAAAAAAAAAAAAAAACAAACACAAAAAAGCGCCTGGATTTTTTACAGTTACATAGAAGTATCTTACCGTTTAAAAATAAATGAAGAGAAAAACATTCCACTGTAACCAGCCAGTTCTTGGCTGCTACAACATTGCCAGGCAATGCTTACACCAGAGCTTGGGAACAGCCAGGGCTCTGCCATTGTTTGTTGGCTGCACAATCAACACAGACCAATTTCAGGGATCTGTAACACTCAGTTTCCAGAAGAGTGCTAATTATTAGCAGTTAGTGACAGAAAGGCATAGATAAGGAAAGAAATCCAGAAGATATAAGAGAAGTATGAAAAGCACCCATGCAGGAAGTGCATGGCTGGCAAAGTTAAAGCATAGAGGGCATGAGAATGAACAAGTGTCTGGCCCAGCTGTTTCAAAATAGAACTCAAATTGCAAAAGATGTTATGTTCACCCCTGGAAGACAGCTCTACTTACCTAGTGCTGATAAAACCTCCACTAATTTTACTTAATCTGATTACCATATCCATCTAATACAAAATGATATGAGCACAATATTGGCTCCCACAGGAGCCAAGAGAAAAAGTTCATCTAATTTTTTGCACGATTGTCATTTTGTCTTTAATTTGCCGTTTATATTCTTCTTTATTGGTGTTGCCAAGGAGTAATGAGAAATGAGAAAAAGACAACTGGAAGTGCTCACCTGATTAATTCAAAATCACTGAAGCAGCTGTCACAAAATACTGAAATATCTTTCTTTTCTTTCACTCAGTCTACAACTAACATAATGCAACTGGAGGACTGCACAGGACAACCAGTGGAGTTTAAAACAGCAGTGCAGGTGACACCCAAAGATTTTACACAATCTAGTTTTGAATGGCATTGTTTATGACATTAGACTTTGTGCCGGCTTTAAAAAGACATCTTCCATTTACAACTCTTATGCTGTACTCATTTCTCTTCCTTCACTGTCTTAATATTGAAATGGAAAATTTGAATTGGCTTTTAAAGTGGTTTATTGTGAAGAAACAAGAACAAGCTCAGCAACCATAAGATTAACTACATGAATATAAGACAAATTCAGCTTCTCTGTCTTTTCACATTTTACTTAGAAGAACTGTCATTAAAACAATGTGAAAGAGGCAAATAGTTTAGTTTAAGTATTCAACAAAACTCGAAGAGATGACAGATCTTCATCAACATGTAAGGGCAATATTGAGTCTCCTGATGAACTTAATTAAATAACCTCCTAAGCACACAATTGATAGACAGTATTTCTAGCTCTGCATTCTACACTTCTAAGTGTTTTCTAAACAATCTACATTGCAATGAACAATAAAACCACAGCAAGTACAGCTGCTGCATCCTGTGCAATACAGATGCCCACATAAACAAATTACTATTGCTACCATGTAAAATAAATGCATTATTTATTTCACATATTTAATACAGCTGAGTGAGCTGCAGCAAGACACTGGAACCCACTGAGCTTTGTCTTCCTCTTTCATCCCCAGCAGGCCTTCAGTGCCCCAAACCAAGTACCTACAGCAAGAATTAATAATTTTGGCTAGTTCTGAAGAATAACTTCATCTCGCAGCCACATCCCCTCCCTGCTCACCCCAGCAAACAGCAGCTGGCAGGGAGGGATCCAGGCACTGGGGAGCTGCAGGAGAAAGGCTGAGCATGGGGCAGGAGGTTCCCATCACAGACCACATTCCTCTTGAGTGCAGCAGCTGGGCTTCTTGTCCATGCCCTGCATCCATACAGAACATATAAATTTCCATGTTCCTGTGCACACATGCAGGCAAGTCTGTTTTCTTGTCAAATCATTTTTTAAATTGTGCACTCGCTAAGCAAACCTGTGTAAACAATCAAATCCCAAAGTGCCAGAAGAGGAAACACCACCCGTGTACCAAATGGAGGGAACTGGGATCCTGCCTGGAATAAGCCCAAACCTCCTTCTTCCTTTTCTATATTTATAAGGGGTGCTATGTGTAAGAAAAGGAATTAACCATCTGTCAACTTGCTTCTACGCCTTTTGATGCTCAAAGAACTGCAAACAAAACTCAAGCAACCACTGCCCATTGATTGCTTCAACCCTTCAATTTTCTTGCTTCTCCCCACCATGAATGAGAAGGTCATGTACCAGCTCTTATTTATGCTTGGGTAAACCACAAAGTCAGCATCTGGAACTTTCCTGGCATAGCTGCTCTCATGTTAGCTAGCTTTCAGTTATAGAAGAAAAGTAAACTGACAGGGAACTGCTAAGCCACATTCACCGCTAACCCCATCATGAGAGCCTGGAGGAACCACTCAGGTTCTGCGTGTCAAACTGTCCTGGAATGCTCCTGCCTCCCAGCTGTACAACCTATGGGATGCAGGTCTTGTGACTATTGACCACAGTACAACTCAGCACATGATGAAGAAAGCTGGCTGTGGTCACGCTGTGCAATTCACAGGCACTGTCCCTCCACTCATGTTAAGTAGTTTAGACCATGCTCCATACTGCCCAAGCTAGGCACAGTAATTTCACACATGATGCTTCCAAATCTGTCAAATCACAACTAGAAGAAAAACAGCAAATACCTGACAAGCATAAATACTGACATGGACAAAGATTATAATAGATTAAAATTTCAACTACCAAGCTGATAAACTTGTGTCTTTGTAAGTGGTTTAATTCATGAGAGAAAGTCAGCCTTTGACCAACTCACCAGAAACAGAAAATGCATTCAAGACCGTCACCAATTATAAGTCTGTGCCACACAAAAACCCACTTTCTTTTGAATTACTGTATGAGAAAAACAAACAGATACACACATTCAAATACACATGCACATCTAGCCACCTATAAAGGGGATTTTTTTAATACATATGTGTACACATACATATAAAGCAAATATTTGGAGATGCATTTCATGCATACAAAAACAAGTTCACTAAGGTCAGCTGGTTCTTCTGGAGGGACAAAGTGGCAGCCTGCATAAGCTTTTTAATCTGTCCCTCCTCCTTTCTGAGCATTTGGTGTTCCAGAAAACTTCCTATAGACTAGCAATGAGTTTTTATTGCTTTTTATATCTATTCAAATTGTAAACTATAGTGTATAATCAAAGACAAGAAGTCTAGGACAAATGAAAAGGGCATCCTTAAGCAGGTCACTTCTGATTCTAGTGTTTGCTTCAGTCCAAAAAATTTAAATGTTAATTTATCCATTATTTTGAAATCTCTGACATGGTGATAATTTGAGCCTGTGTGTAGTCACAAAGGGCAGAAGTTACTTTCTTGATTTTAGTACAGTCAAAATATACCAGAGGTCTTTTGAGAAAGTAACTAAGATTGTACAATTTTCTAGGCTAATTTTCACCTTTTTTATGATAAATTCAGTTATTTATGTTCTGCTACCATGTCCTTCATCAGTTCAGAAAAAACTCCCTCATGCATATCCCTTAAATGCTTCATATTCCACAACTGAAAAGTTTGTTCAGCCTGAATTGTGCTTTACATTTTGTCACTTTTCATCAAGAACCTTTCCTAAACAACAAAAGCCTCCTTCCTCCCACAGAATAATTATGAAGCAGTAGCTGAAAACCTGGATGGAATGGACAAAAGAAAAATAGACACACTTTACCTGTTTTCTTTTTTCTTGTTTTACAAATTACATGGTCTAGCTTAACCCTGCATGGCAAGTCTATATTTGCATAGTTTGTAATCCCAGAGATGATGTTATGGTCTCTGGGGTGTCTCTGGTTTAATGCAAGTTATTGGAGAATGGTATGAATTATCTCTGCAGTGATTTCACACTGAATTTGCAGTGGTAACTAGCAAGCAGAAAAAAATGGACAGACACAGACATTATTTTATCTTCCTTCCAGAAAATAAATGGCAATAACATTTGTAATATGCTCACAGACAGAACCCTAGGCTTGGAAGAGAAATCTTACAACAAAGTATTTAACTATGATGGAAAATAGTATAACTTGTGTTGAAATCAAAATGAGCGTTTTGTCCCAGACAGCCAAAAGAAAAAAGCCATTAATTACATAAAGCTACAATAAAATCTGGAAATTATATTCTTTAGTAATTATAGTTACCTTACCTATAAAAACAACCAACATCAAGTTCTTTGTATCTAATGATTCTGTGCAGATACAAAATACTATTGTGTTTAGCCAATATAGGAAAGTGAGTGATATTCAGTGTTTTAGAAACCGGTTTGTGTGTCATTTATAATCAATTTTTCTCTGAAATAAAAGAAAAATATGAATCTGTTTTATGCTTCCTCTCCTATTCTTGTTTCACTCCCCTTTCCTTTTATACTTTTTTATTTAATCCTTTGTTTGGGATGTTTGCTATATGAGGCAGAACAGAAGACAAGGGAAAAGACACATACAATGCAATGAGCTGTTGCATCATTTCCACTATTTCATGTGTACTAGAGTCTGTGCTCTCAGAAATCATTTGCAAAATAAACTAGTTTTGGCAACAACCTAAGCTGAGGGAGGGGAAAAACAAAGAAAATAGCGTAACTAATTTTTAAAAATTAAAGTTAGCCTAGGATCACAGATACAGTAACACCATTATCAAAAACCTACCACAGAATTCCAGGAGTTCTGACTGAGAATTAACTGAGCACAAATTCACTTTTCTAAGTGAGCATCTTTGGAGCATCTTAGACATCTTTAGAGCACCGCCTTATCCATTCTGCTTTTGGTTATTTTCCACTTACACTGCTTCACTTAAACTCCAGTAACCCAAAACCAGGCCTGGATTCTAGCTCAAGATATTTTTATCTAGGTATGACAGAAATACAAGTTAGCTGGTGTATCTTGCTACCATGTGCATAATAACTCAGAGACAAGAATTTCTAAGGACTTAGTAACAGTTTCTCCTTATTGCATGATATTAACACAAATTTAGACTACAGCCTGGTTAATGATGCAAAACTGTTAACAACCCTCTTTAGACATTCTTCTCCACAACATGAAGTAATACATGTCTGAGCAAGTACAGGCGCCCAAAAGAATCTGTACTTGGAGATTGTTAGAGTTGTCAAGAAAACCAACTCCAAGGATCATGTTCTCCTAAAATATTAGTGTTTCAACATTTCACATCAGCTTCAAAATAAGAAATGATAACTTGCAAATTAACAAGTGGGGCTTAGAGCAAAAATTTTTACTTAATCCATCATGTATTTCTTAGAAAATCACTGAAAATTCACTGATTGCAGCTTTGAATCACACATCTCAGGTTAAGGCTCTCAGACAGTTTCTTTAATTCAGAGGAGACAGAGTCTCTTGTGGGAATGCACTGTCCAAATACACTCCCTCTATCTGCAAAGACCCTTGTTCCACACAGTAATTTAGTTCTGATGACCTGTTTTTCACCCAGTAATACCTATCAAAACTGGGCTACTTCAGGAAAATACAGAATGAACAAGACAGTTGGTTGCAGTAGGAAAACAGATAATGACGTGATGTAAGAGAGAAGTATGTTCTCCTTGAGCTTTCCCAACTCCAGCAAGCAGAGAAAGTACCACAACAACAACCTCCAGATACTAAAACAGAAGATCTTTGTTACAAATATTACAAAAAATCTAAACATAAAAAGCATGGACACTTGGAGTATTCTGAGAAATAAGCACCCCACTACAGTGTTTAACTGTGATTTGAAACACCTGTAAAGGCTGTCCTGATGTGAGTAATGAGCTTTAGGCACAGCAGAGCCCAGCACTTCATTTTCCTGTGCATGAGTGTATGTCCTACTTCAGTGTTGCTCAGGTAAAATTTTGGCAAATCCTGGTATTCCTGTGAGGAGTTGGCTTTGAAAATTTAGAAAACATTTTTTAATCTTTTAATTTCTGATTTTAATGTTTATCTGGTACGTGTAACCTAAATTACCTAAGATGTTATAAAGCAGCTCATGTAGAAATTATCTCTCAACTTCCAACTTCTCAAATTTGTCATATGTTTACTTTTTACCATATATCTGTGAAGCACAGAAGAAATTTAGAACCTGAAGGCCATCTGTAGAAGGTAGACCTCTATTATCAGTCTATACTAGAAGCAATCTCTATTTTAAAATTAAGATTCCTGTCCATTAGGCTTATTTGATTATTACTTCAGTGAGACTAGTATTTGGTGAAGAGAAATCTAGTTTTTCTGTTGAAGCAATAAAGCTGAGATTTTCTGAGAAGTGACAAACCAAGTTCAGTAATGCTCAAATTCACATTATGCCATTTTTTTAAAACCACAAAAGTCTGGAAAACAGCTACTATCACAGAACCAACACAACCTTACATTGCTTTGTGTTTTTGTTAGGTATTTCTTTCCTTTAATTAAATTAAATTTGGACTGCTGACTACGGAAGCAAATCAAGACAAACAAGCACACAAATCTTCCATTCAGTTAGGAAGGGCAATAAAAATCCTCAAGAGCCAGAAACTTGTTAATGAAGTACACACACACAATTCACAGAAGTGTACAATGACAATAGAAATACATGTATAACCTGGAATACTGCTTGGGAAAATTACAATTTTTTTTTTTTTTTTAAAACACACACTCCCACCTGCAGCACAAAATACCACGGGAAAAATGTGAAAAAAAAAGAAGCAAGGAAGTGTTATTAAAAAGGCTTATTGTTATTAAAAACACTCTGAGGCCTTTCCTGATGGTTACATAAGTACTGTAAAAGCAAGATGTTCTTGGCAATCAGCAGAGCTTCACTGTGCTTGCTACACTGGTTTCATTAACTATTACATCATGCTTAATTTCCATAATTGGCTTCAACTTCACTTTATAAGCTAGTCTAATTTAGTTTTTATGCATATTTTAATTTAATACAGTTTGTTCTTCACTGTAAACCCTTCATGGGCCACATATTCATCCTGTACTACCTCATTTAGAGCTTTCCCTAAGAGCAAAACTAAAAGGACAAACAAAGACCACAGTGTCTTGGAAGTGACCTTTTCTTTCAGCTCTGACAGTTGAAACTCTCATCCAGGCCCCCATCTCACAGATATTTGACTAGAAAAACCTTCTAATTTTGTGCACTCAAGACAAAAGGACACGCTCCTCCCAACCCCAAAAAATATAAATAAATAAATACATTTTTAAAAATACAACTACTAAGAGTTGTATTACTTATAATTACTCTGTTCCTCCACAAATCTAGGTCTCTGCACTAATTCTACTCACACATGAGACAGTTCAGCTTTTTAGCCTTAACCTTCCCGACTTCACTGTATATTTCAGTACATTTTCATTCTTTCATCCAGATCCATAGTTAAACACGATCAAATATTCAGGGACTTGGGATTTGGCACATCAGACTCCACAGAGCGCCCGCTTCTCCCATAAAAAACCCTCCACTTCTTGTCCTCAGTTTCACTCTTCAGCTACCCTCAACATACCCATCTGCTCTGCTCTCCTGATTCACATCTCCTCCAGATCTGCTTTTATGCTGACAGCTGTAATGATGAGCTAACAAAGGTCATTCATTCTTTTATGTACTTCTCCTTCTACGCGCTCCACTTTTACTGAGTAAATTCAGAATGTTTACTAATCTAATACATCCAGTTCTCACATTCTTTCCCCATCTCCACTTCTGTTATACCCTGTTTTCAAATGTCTAAAATTAGAGTGATATCTCCTGAGGGAAGAGTACACACTTTGTTAGCTGAAGCCTGACAACTTTGGTAGCACAGCTTTTGCAGATACAACATCATCCACAACATACAGAAAAAGTGAAAACGTGCCACTAACGTAATACAGAGCCCAACAGACACTTCACAGCCACTGCCTCTCAAAAAGCGAGTGCACACTGAAGGATGCACTGACCTAGAAAGAGAGGAATTATTTGGATGGCTTTGTTATCCACTATGTATCAAACCTTACTCAGTTAAAGGACACAGATGTGGTCTATGCTGGGGAAATATTTACTTTAGTAACATGATTAAGCTCAGTAGTTACTCAGAAGTAAATTCTCAGAATAACTAGGCCTCCAGCTGCTACTTACATTAAAATAATGGGTACTTGCCCCCTTCTCCAGTGGCCTAATGAAAACACAGTGGAAGAAATTGCCATGTTAAGAAGCAATTCCTATGCACCTCTCTCCATCTGAGTGATGCACAATCTGATAATGCTCACCAGACCAGGAACAAAAGTCTTGGTCTTCCTTTAGTAGGAATCAGATTTTCATAAACCCTTGGACCTTTGAATGGGAGGCTGAAATTGTCACTAGCTTATTGGTTTCTACGAAGAAGCCAAATAATTTCAAAAAAAATACAAAAAAAGAGAAGCCTGTGATGACTAAGAATAAAATTACATTATGTATCAACTTTCAGAAAAAAAAAATCTTTATTCTTAGACTGAATGTGATCCAGCCACAACAATTTAATATTCCCCAGTAATCCTCTAAATCTTAGATTTGTACATCACGCAACCCACAGCACTTCCCAAATCGTTCTGAAAATAAATAGGTCAGGAGTCATATTTATCTGTTAATATGATATTATAAGGCTCAGATTAGGACAGGGACACTGGGAAACTGGCCACAGAGTCACTCTTTGCCATAAGCCAATAACCAGCAATGACACGCACAGCTGACTGAGCTGGCTCCAGGACCCCAGGAGCAGAGTTGTGGCAGGTCTCAGAGCACTCAGGGACCATCCTGGTCTGTCAGCAGAATCCCATCATGATGGCAGATGCAGGGATGTTTCACACACTGTCCCATAGTCCCAGCATTTTTTGGAAGTAAGAGGGAAAATTAATATAAGGTTTGGTAACTGAGTTCCCATATAAGATTTCTACTTTACCAATTGTAGTTCTGAGAAAGCATGCAAGTAGTTTTAAAGGGCTAATTTTGAACAGGTGTGAGCCACACAGTATGGGTCTAGACTTGAAAAACCTTTACTTGCACAAACTTAATCTATATCCTCCCGAAATAATTAGAGTAAATTTACTCACTAGCTTTAGTGGCTCTAGGATCAGGAGCCTGATTTACAACGGGTCAAGAGAATACAGAGTTACTGAGCTTTTATAACAGTCCTAAATTACTTCCCATTACAAGATAATTTCTTCTTCCCTGTCTCCCCCCCTCCCTCAAGTACTTACTAACCAAAGGTTTGAATCTGAAGATAATCCATCAAGTAATAGAACCTTAAAGCGGTTTTTTTTATCCTTTTGTTTTCTCACTTTCATAATGCCTAAAGCCCTTCACAAGTCACTACAATTCTGTTGCATTTGTCTCAGATGTAAGGGTACCTGGAGGGAATGACAGACAACTCTGGAGTAAGAAAGAAAATCACTACAAAAATCATGAGAATAGGTTGGACTGAGACTTGCAGGTTATTTCTGTAGCATCAGAGAAGCACATCCTATTCCCAATACCAAAGCCCACACCAAAGGGGTTTTCCCCCTCAGAAATTTAAAAGCCTTTAAGTAATTTATAAGTACAAAGACTTCTGCCTGGATCCAGTTCAGCAGAGCGGTAATTCCTCAATCTGAGTTAAGTGGGTTCCTTTCTCATCACGAGCAACAGACTCTGCTCACTGTGGCTTCTCCGCAGCAGGAGCTTCCTGTCCTAGATCTTGGCAGAGGGAGCTGCATTCTGACAGGATTTATGCCACTTTTGTAGGAGTTGACTTTCAGCCATTGCAGCACTTCAGATACCAAACAGAGCCCTTAAACAAGAAACTTAGAAGCTCCAAAGTATCTTTTGTGCCACAGAGTCAGGTACTTCTTTCTAGTGCATGTTTTTCTTTCTAAATCACAACTATCCTCTTGGCAATACAGGACACTTTACCCACCGTCAGTTTTTCAGTGCTTTCAAAAGCAGAGCTACTTTATGAGTCAGTTATTTCTTGGGCACAGTACATAACTCGTTAGAGCATACAGCACCTTGGGACACCAGCAGCTATAGGATTTTCTGACTTGCAGAAGGAGATAGACAAATAACAGTTCCAAACCCTGAGCAAGCAGCAGGATGCTTCCTTCATTCCAAGCTCAAGGACAGGCTGTGAGTTGCCTTCCCTGTGCCTCAGGTCAGGCCTAACCTGCTTATCCCTCTGTTATCTCACTCTCAGCCTCTCCAAACCTGAGGCAGCTGAACAGCATTGAGCCGTGAAGTAGGGTAAGGCACAACCTGAAAACAACTTCCACTTCCACACAGTGAAATCAAGCACGAGCAGCTAAAGGGGAAAGGCTGCTGTGCACACTTACGTAGCTGCCAAGTGCCTATCAACCCTCAGACTGTTTTATCAAAGGCAAAAGTAGATTCTCCAGAACTTCTAAGACTCAGAACAGATTGCTTTTTTTTTTTTTTTTTCCTCCCCACAATAGCTCTGCCTACTTCAAGAGAATATGAAGTTGAGGCTGGGTGAGATGCTTCAGTTCAGGCCTTCCTCTCAACTCAGAAAACAAAAAGAATGTAGGAGTAACAGCAGGATTTAGTAACATGGTGATAAATGAAGTTTTTAAAATTTGCCTGCATAAAATCAAACTGTCTGCACATTTTTTAAGGCAAAGTATTGCTGATGCTTCTAGAAAAGCATTTCAATTTTTAATTGGTTTTTAGTCCTTTACATTGATTTATTTTAACCCTTCTATCGATTTGAAGCCCTACATTACACTGATTTTAAAGCAATAAAAGTTCTATTTACAATGCATTACATCTGTTGACATAGATTTAATGCATCAATATAATGAAACTATTCCTTGGGCCAAGCAAATGTTTCACTTAACCCTAAAGATTTTTTTCTGTTGTTCAAAATCATTAAAGAAATATTTCATGTTTTGTCAATGCATGTTGTCTTCCTCCATTTTAAGAATCGCTAAAGTTAGCTAATAATAATTAGCAACATTAATATATCATGTATACCAATATGCTTTTGAAAAGGAGAGACTTCTACATAGACTTTCCAGCCTTCTAAAGCAATGTGTGGTTGGAGTTTCTTGTTTGTACATAAATACCTCCCAGTCTTTAACTGTGCTTGAGAGAAGCCAGAATCACACATAACAAAACAAGCTGGTAAGTGGGTTCATTTACATACTGGGATATCCCTACACATATGTGAGCACCCTATTCTGCTTTTTATCATCCATGACATCAATCAATTAAATTTTAACTTCTAAAACAAAGCATTTTGAGCTTAATACGTTATAATATAAAATTTAAAAGTCTACAAAGTATTACATATCTTGTATAGTTTAATATTATATATTGAAATATGTGCATGAAATTAATTGTACAAATATATTATAGAAAACTATAAAATACAGCATGTCACCGCTACAGCTAGTCTGAAGCTGCACAGATAAATTTGGCCATAAGAGACCCCCACACTCAGCCAGCCTAGTTCATTATAGAAGAGAAATACACAAGTGCCAGGGTGAACAATGATAGGATGGATTTGAACTCCAATAGGGGACCCCAGCCAATTTCATTTCAACCCTGAATGCAGACATTTCATTGATACCCCGACCAACCACGTGTGTAAGCGTGGGAATTCTGAACCCCCATAAAAGGGGGCAGCCATGAATAAACATTGGCTGTTGTTGCCTCAGTGTGTCCTGTTGTGTGTCTGTCTCCAAAACTGCAACAAATGCAACAACAGCACTCAAACCACATTACCTAGAAATTACAGGGGAAGCTCTTGCAAAGATCATGACCTAAAACAGCAGAAGAGCACTTGGTAACTATTTGGAATTACTGCTTTGGGAGTTATGGCTATGAGTCAAGAACTGAGGGAATTTCTCCATGTAGTGGCTTACCTTGTGTCACTGAATGCCCTCTGGAAAAAATGTGTAATTGACTCCTAGTTATTGAACAGCATTCACTTATAAAATCACCACATGGTTTAATTAATGTTTATACGCTACCCACTGTTTTTGATTTGCACACATCTCCACAAACACCCCCACATCTCCACAAACACCCCTGCAAACAAAGTTACTTACACAGCACAGATTGCCTAACCAGGCTTTGTTCAGTCTTGTTTGCATTGTTATATAATCGTTAATTCTATGATCCCACTTCCCCCTCACAAGCCCTTCCGTGCCATCCCAGGCACTTAGGAGAAAAGGAACTCACTAACCAGACTGAATAACAAAGAAAAATATTTTCTGTCTATTTATTGTCTATGTCGAGTTTTACCTTCCAAAACAGATGTTTACCAGGATTTTTCTAGGCGGTTGGATTTTTTTAGTGTTTTCATCCTTAAAATTATGTCACTCATTGTGCCAGTTTTGCACACAGGATGGTGAGCGTACTACAACAGAACTCAACAACAACAGCAACAGAACTCAACAGCAACAACAGAACAGAACAGAAGGATCCTCCTTCCCACCCTTTTTGTGAATAGGTGTCACATTGGCCAGCTTCAGTCATCTGGAACCTCACCAGTGAGCCAGGACTTCTGGTAAATGAGGGAAAGCGGTTTTGAAAGCTCATCTGGCAGCTCTCTCATGACCCTGGGACGGATCCCATCTGGTCCCATAGATTTATGAACATCCAAGCAGATCAGCAGTTCTCTGACTGCCTCCTCCTGGATAACAAGGGGACCATTCTGCTCCCTGACACAATCTACCAACCAGGAGGACAACCCAGTTATCCTGAGGACAAGCCATCTTCCCAGTAAAAACTGAGGCAAAGAAGGCATTAAACACTTCTACCTTCTCCTCTGCAGTTACTGAATTCTCTCCTTCATCCAATAAGGAGCAAAGGTTGGTCTTACCCTTCCTTTTAACATTAATGTATTTGTAAAAACAATTTTTATTGTCCTTTACAAAAGTTGCCAGCTGAAGTTAGGCCTCCCTAATTTTATTTTTTTTTTCCTACATGCCCTAGCAGCTCCTTTAAATATTTCCTGAGAGACCTGACCCTCCCTTCTAGAGATGGTACATCTTCTTTTTATTTCTAAGTTCCTTCAAAACCTCATTGCCCATCCAGGCTAGATGTTTGCCTCATCAACTCATCTTTTGGTACACAGGGTCAGTCTGTTTCTATGCCCTCAAGATCTCTGTTTTGAAGCATGGCCACCTTTCCTGAACTCCTTTGTTTTTAAGGACTGCTTCCCAAGGAATTCTTGGAATAAGTCTCCTAAATAGGCCAGTCTGCCCTCCGAAAATCCAATGCAGAAGTCTTACTGATGATCCTCCTAATTTCACCAAATATTGAGAATTCTCTAATTTCATGATCACTGCGCCCCAAACAGCCTCCAACCACCACATCTCCCACCAGCCCATCTCTATTTTCGAACAACCAGTCTAACATAGTCCCTCTTGAGACTGAGCTGGTGGGCTCACTCACCAGCTGCAACAAAAAGTTGGTCTCCACACATTCTAAAGATTTCCTGGACTGCCTCTTTTCTGCTGTATTGAGTTCCCAGGAGATATCTGGCAGGTTGAAGTCACCTACAAGAACAAGGGCTCATGATCCTGAAACATTCTCTAGCTGCTTATAGAATAAACAAGTTGTTCACCTCTTCTTCCTGGCTGGGTGGACAATAACAGATTCCCAGTAGGATGTCAGCCTTGTTGGCCTTCCCCTTAATTCTTACCCATAGACATTCAACTCCATTGTCATTAATTTCAATACTGATAGTGTCAAAAGCCTCCCTAATATAAAGGGCCACCCCTCCACCTCTTCTCCCTTTTCTGTCTCTTCTGAAGAGCTTGTAGCCATCCAGGGCAGTGCTCCAGCTATGTGAGTCATCCACCCCATTTCTGTGATGGCAACAGAAACATGGTGGGACGTACAAACAGACAAAACATTGAAAAAAACATTGAAAACTGTCAAATCCACCCAGATATAGATCCTCAGTATTACCTATGGCATAGCCTAGGCTCAGCTCCCAGCCACCTTTCTCACTTCTTTTGATGATGATCATTAGTTTTGCAAAAGAGTTTGCAAAGAAAAAATAAGGCACCATGACAAGTCAGATGAAATTACCAACCTGTAGAAAGTTTGGCTTAGGGAATTTGCTTAGTATTTCTCTGGAGTTTTCCTACAAATGCACTGAGAAAAGGCTTCACGCTTTTGTCTTTTTGAAACCAGTAGAAATCATTCTCCCATTCAAACTCAAGAGCTCCTCAGAGATCTTTGTGGTTCAGTGTTCAGGGTTGTGTTTTTCTAGTTTGCTTGTTTGAGGGAGTTTTTTAGTTAGTTTCTGGTTGTCATTTTGTTAAGTTTTTTCTCTTTTCTCTTTCTGGGTTTTTTCCTCTTTGGAGGGGAAGAGCTGATTTTGCTGGGATATTTTTTCTCCATTCTGAAGCAGCTGAAAGCTCTTTTAAGCTTTGAAAGAGCAACAAAATTGAGATCTCTTATCTTGGATCTAAGTCAAGAAGCTTGTAGATACCAGGAGAGTGATAGCGTCCGAGGTTATCAGCAAGAGCAGCCATGCCTTGGCAGCCAATACAGAGCTTGCACTGAATCCATGGAATCCAGCCCCTACCTGATTATTACATATTTGAGCAACTCATTTTGGTTGCTGGCATCATAAGGTCACCAGAAGGTGACTCCTGCTCTGGTGCTCTCCCACTCTGCAGGTCGACAAGCCACATTCAGCATGCTGGCACATCCAACGAGCTGCCAGCACACAGCTGATGCTCTTTTCGATAAGCAGTCCGAATCTCCCTGCAACACATTCCCCTTCACACATGCCTCACAGAAGGAGATAAAGATACACAGGCAGAAGCCAATTACTTCGGATCAAAAAGAGAGATTAACAAAAGAACAAACGGCAGTTAAGATGCTCAAAGGCAGTGAGAACTGGGCACCTAATTCCCATTTGGCACCTCCCTGTCACAGCTCAATCACTTGCCAAAAGTTTTCTTTCAGAAAAAAAATCTGTATTCTGATGCTCACATTCCACAGTTTCACCTTAGAAAGGGAAAAAAAAAAAAAAAGTCATGAGACCAAACTGTTTCAAAATTTTTCAGCAAAAAAAATAAAAAAAAAAAAAAATTCTTGAATAAGCCTACCAGTTAAATGCCATTAATATTCACTAAATATGCTGCTTGTGGTACAAGACTTCCTTCAAAGAAAGAAATTACTTTCCATCTGAGAGAAAAGACTAACTGTAAAAATACTTTTTTACTGGGTTTTAATTGATGTTTGATTCTGAAATTTAAACCAAAGACTTTCAATACATCCAATGACTTTCATAACTGGCTCCACTTAGAACTCATTCATTGGTATTCATTCAAATGTGCTTAATACTGTAGACACATTCTTAAGTGATTACAGTCTGTGGTGCTTTAGTCTTTGACAATTGCTAATGGGATACAAACTTTTCCACTCCATTTGGGTAGTTACAAACCACTTTTCCCTATGCCCAGGCTAAGGCAATGTTCAAATCCTATCTGCTTCCTGGCAAATAACAAATGAACAGCACAGGATAAAAGGACCATGTAGAATAAAAGGGATTTATCTTCCCTTTAAAGAGGGGAAAGCATGCAGCAAGATCATTTCCCACAGATAAATTGGAAATCATCACCCTTTCAGTTGATACTATTTTTCCTTGACAAGTGAATAAGTCTTAAATGTTTTCAACTTGACACTGTATTTTTTTTTTTTTTTTAAAGCTAGCACGGATCTGCAGTTCCACATTATATTTTTTTAGTTTTTTGAACATAAGTTTTCTTCTTGCTTCAGAAAAACCCCGATACCTACCATCAACATCTTCATCTCTTTAAAAGCTATACATAATTACTCAGTCTCCATGGATTATTCAAAGCACTCGCATATGCTTGCTTTCTGCTTTCTCTGCTCCTTCCATGCCCCTACCCCTCAATCTATCCATGGCACTGGCCAATGAGATATCTGGCCACAAGAAACGGGGCACTTGTCATCTGCAACAGAAATAGGCCAGGTTCATGAAGCCTTGCTGAAGTAAGCTTGCTCAGAAACTGCTGTAAGAAAAAAATCTTGCCTTCCTAACTCACTGAGAGGCCTGACTGAGAAAAAATCCATGGCTTTCTATTCCTAAACAAATAAAAGTCCTTCAGGAAGACATTTCTTTTTATTTACACCAACTCATTAGCTGCCAAAATTGACCTCTGCATTAAAACCACATATCTCCCTTCCAAACAGCATTTTCATTAAGATGAAATGCCTCTTGAAGCCTTTGGAGAATTTGCATTTGGTAGACACAGCACACTGTCATCAAATTGTACACAATTAACCTGAAATTAGAATGAACTACAGAAAAGCAATTAAAGTAAACTATGAAAGAAATGAAAAAAAAAAATTGGTAACTCTTCAGTGAACATTTTTTGGAACAAATACAGATGGGCTTGCAACAGGTCTATTCAAGAGAGGTACAAGACACACCAAACAGTACAGTGTAAATCTGTCATTCTAAAAGCTTGCCAGGTAAGTATGTCCTGTCATGCCAGATTTTGCTCAAGTCTTTCTCTGATGTTGTCTTCAGTATCATCAACACTTGAACTGGATGAAACCACATTCTTCTTGCCCATGGACCCTCACTGTCTAATGTAAGAATGGGCATAACCAGACAATGCACTCTCTGGGGTTTGCTTGGCAAGGTGGTTTTTGTCAGTGTTTTGGTTTTTAAAGAAGGCAGAAAGCAATTAAGGAGTCAAGAACAAGTCACCATGCACTGTCTGGGGCAAGACTGTCATTAGCAAAGCTTATAGGCTCCTCAGCTCAACAGCTTGACAAAAAGTCCTGAAAAGGCACTGGGGTGCTTGCGTTTACCTCACCGTGTTTAGGATTAACTGCTACAGAGCAACAGAATTCAAATATTCATATCATTACAGATTTCATGGAAACCTGTTTCCCATTCCATACCTAAAAAGCACCCCATAATGTTCTCAGTGACTCACAGCCCTAAAGCAGCAAACGATTGTTCTCAACACCAAACAAGAAACAGACACGGTTTTCTTCAGGCAAACTTCCTTCCCAGAGCTGATCTTAAAATTGCCATTAGTAAAGGTACTGGCATCATATGAGTTGTTAAAGAGCATGACAAAGGCAAAAAAGACAAGATGATGCCATGGCTTTTCCTTCCATCATGATGACTCTTCCTTTCTGTCTCTTGTTTGCAAGAGCCAAGCAAGTTTCCACTTGACCATGCTGACTCCCATTTCAACACTAAATCCCTTGTCTGCATTCTAATGGCCTTTCCTTTTGCCACAGCAGCACTTCACCTTAGTTCTTTACCCTGAAGAAATAGTTCCCCAGCCATAATGGATAAGCACTGGGCATGGACTGAAGACATAGAAAAGCTCCCTCTCCGAACAATTGGATTGCTGATGCATTCTGAAGACAGCAAACAAAAAAAGAACTGTGGTGGTTTTAGCACTAGCTAAAAATCACTAGAGTATTTACTCATTTCTTGCTGTGAGATATGGATTAGGAGAAGGGCAAAACAGGCTTAAAACTTAAAAGGAATAAAATTTATTAACAGAACTACAAGAATCAGAAAATAAAACTTCCAGAAACCTTTTCTCCTCATCCTAACTTTTTTCCTTGCCCAACTGACAACATAGAGACAAAACTTGGGATGTTAAAGCAGTACCAATTATACAATAGTCTTTTCATCAGTCTTTGTAGAGAGAGGAGTTCTCTCTTGTCATTCCATGGAGAGTTCTCGCCAAGAAAACAGTTTTCTGATGGCTCTTCATTCCCATGATGGCAGCCTCCCGGAAAAAGCTGCCATCATGCCCTCCTCCCATTTTCACACCACTCAGAGGTGTGTTCATGGGCCATGAACTCAAGGGGTATTATTTTAAGGATGAGTTATTCATCTGTCTCAGTGATCATCTCTGGGAACAGAGGTTTTCTCCTTTTCTCCCTGGGGGCCAAGGGTCTTTATCAACTCTCACTTCTCTCTCTCTGTTCAAGCATCTCATGGGATCACAGCTACTCCACCATTTGCTTAGCTCATCAATGGATACCTTTGCTCAGATCTACACTTTGAAATACTTTATTCCTCCCAGATACTATTTCATGACTTAAAGGAGTTTTTCAGGACATTATTGTCCATCTCTATGGCCTTACTAAAAGAATATTTCAGTTTATTAAAGCATCTCCTCATTCTCTTTCCATCTGAGGCCTGACTCCTTTCTCTTACTGCCCTCAATGTTTCACATTGTCTCTTTACATGTTGATTGCTCCCGCTTTTCTCTCTCTGGAGAAAGGATTAAGTCTGCAGGTCTCATCTGGGTAATGAAAGTGTTAAATCTTGCCCAGGTCTTGTGGATGTTCCCATGATCTCTGCCAGGGCAGCGACCGGGGCTGTTTACGATGGATGATTTTTGGTGGCTGTGCTGGGGGAGGATGTCCAGGATCTCAGCAGCCAGGCCAGCCCTCAGAGGCAGCACGCTGAGGGCCGATGGCCTCCCCTCCCCTGCCCGGCAGTTTCTGATGAAACCCAGCAGCAGCAGAGTTTCAGCTGAGCCAGGGACTGGCCTGGCCCGGCAGTGCTGCTGTCCAGGGCTCGGAGGGCTCCCCGAGGGGCTCAGCCCCCCATGGAAGGGGCTCCTGCCGCCACACAGCCTCCATCCCCTGCCTGGGAGCCACTCCGGACACACCCCCCGCCAGGCCGGACAGGCCCCGGGGGAGCTGGGCCAGCCGCACCAGAGTTCTGTCACCTTTCAAAGCTGGAAACAAAGAGACAGAAATTCCCAGGCTTAGGTTTAAAAGGTGGTATTCACAAAGGTGATCTTACTTTTCAGTGGTCCAAAATGCTGTGAGTTCTGAGAACTGGCCAGTGATTGGCTTGATCTCAAGCAGAGAAGAAACGCCCAACAGCTTCTCTCAAAGCCCTCACTTCCGTGTTTTCTACATTTTTTCCTAAATGCCAAACCATCTCAGGAACCAAGACCTGTTGCTTTGCAAGAGTATCTCAGTCCTAAGTTCCATATACCTCAGGGTATGGAGCAAACTGAGCATGACGATCTCTATGGTAACCAAACTGCTCTTATTCTTTTTTTTTACCCAGGAGACTCCTTTTAAAATATAGATGTTTAAAGCACATTTCACAGTCTGGTTTTGAAAATACGAATGGAAATAGAAAAGCTTTACTTAGCACTACTTAAATAACGACAAAAAAAATCCTTACAGCATAAGTATGATGACACGTCCCTTGTCCACTCTCCAAAAATAGCCCAACAATCAAATGTCAACAAGTCACAACCGTCTGAAAAAAGTAACCCCAAGTCATGTATTTTACAGCAATCCTAGGGGAATATTGTGCCTGGAAGGATACCCTCCTGTGTCTTGAGTAATTCTGTAGCTTTTGTAAATAATCTCAAAATTCAGACATCAAGGAAATACTGACCACCATTCTTGAGCTTCTCATTAACAGGACATAAATTGGTTTCTTCTTTCTAACCTTTAGTTTAGCTTCAGAGAACACAACTAAAATGCTACCAGAAATTTTAAGAGCAGTAGGTAATATTTTCAGGCTGCCACTATCACAAATAAATACAAGTTCCATAGTTTGAGAAAATACGTAGTTCACTGAAGGTTGTCACCACTCTGCATTCCTGCAGGTCATCTCTACACTGCATTCGTACCCCTTTGAAAATGACATAACTTTCAATCATTTTCAAGTGAACATTGTTCCATGACCTGCCCTACTTGAATAATCTCACCAACCAGCATTTCTTGAGAGATTTGGAAAGCACAGACCATAACAGTCCTATTCCAGGCTCTCCTAATTTCATCTAAATTCAAAAATTTTGAGATGGTTTGTAGGTTTTGCACATTTTCTCCACTTGAGTTATAATGGATCTACCACCTTGATGTGCTTAGAGTAATACCATGGAAGTTTTCAAAATCTTTAATGTAGCGTCTGATCATGTATATACATCATGATGATCAATGGATGAGGGTATTGAGTCTTTCATTAGTGAATTTGCAGATGACACTAAGCTGGGAGTGTGTGTTAATCCATTGGAAGGTAGGAGGGCTGTGCAGAGAGACCTGGAACTGCTGGATGGATGGGCAGTGTCCATAGGATAAAGTTTAACAAGTCCAAGTGCTGAGTCCTGCATTTTGGCCACAGTAACCCCCTGCAGTGTTATAGGCTGGGGACGGTGTGGCTGGACAGTGCCCAAGCAGAAAGGAACTGGGGGTGCTGGTGACAGCTGGCTGAACATGAGCCAGCAGTGTGTCCTGGTGGCCAAGAAGCCAACGGCATCCTGGTCTGGATCAGGAATTGTGTGGCCAGCAGGAGCAGGGAGGTCATTCTTCCCCTGTATCTGGCACTGGTGAGGCTGTACCTTGAGTGCTGTGTCCAGTTCTGGGCCCCTCAGTTCAGGAAGGACATTGAGATGCTTGAGTGTGTCCAGAGGAGGCAACAAGGCTGGTGAGGGGCTGGGAACACAAACCCTGTGAGGAATGGCTGAGGGAGCTGGGGTTGTTTAGCCTGGAGAAAAGGAGACTCAGAGCACTCTATAACTTCCTGAAAGGTGGCTGTAGTCAGGTTGGGGTTGGTCTCTTTCTCCAGGCAGCAACTGACAGAACGAGAGGACACAGCCTTAAGCTGTGCCAAGGGAAATACAGGTTGGATGTTAGGAAAAGTTTTTTTACAGAAAGGGTGATAAAGTACTGGAATGGTCTGCCCGGGGAGGTGGTGGAGTCACCATCACTGGATGTGTTTAAAAGAAGACTGGATGTGGCAATTACTGCCATGGTTTAGTTTTTGGTGTTAGGGATGGGTTGGACCCAGTCTTGAAGGTCTGTTCCAACCTAGTCATTCTGTGATCAGCATTGCTGTCTTGTACTACATTATTCTATAAAACAAGCACAAGTTTAGTTAAAATAAGCTACAAATACGTTTTATTTCTGTCTCTGCAAAAATTTTTAATCAGACCTGTGTTTTTTTAAATGGCTTGAATTATCTCATTTCTACTATGTATGTTAGAAACTCCAAGCCCACGTATTTTAATCAAGACCCAAAATTGGACCAAAAAAAAAAAAAGGAAAAAACCTGAAAAATTTTGATAAGATACTCTTTAAATTATTTGCACCTCATAATCAGAATTACCGAGGAACTTGTGACTGGGGAACACCTACAACATATGGATTTTAATTTCAAATCATTCAAATCTAAACAGTTGGAAAAATTTACCATCTCACACCACCTGCTTAACACAAGTCTCTTTTTCTGTCCCAGGGTTGTATCCTGCTTTGGGGCCACACAGCTACTGAAAGTGTTATATATTATTATATGTGTTATATTCTGGACTCACGTGCAGGATCCTAAGATTTCTAACTGTTGACCTTCCAGCATTTTTTTAAAAAGCCTCAAAAATAATAACCACAATAACAGATGCTGGGTAGAATATGCAATCCCCAAAAGGTTCCTTGTGTGATTTACAACCCAGGATGAAAATCACAGTGAAGCATTTGTATTTGATTTTTCTTTTTAGGTACTTTTAGGTAGCAGTTTCCAGGATTCAACCTGTTCTTACACCAATGAGTTCACATGACCTCCACTGCCAGATGGAGCTAAATTACTTCCAAGTCAAACCTGGGGGGTTTGGCTTGTGGTTTAGAGTAGGGGAGAAGGAAGGAAGATGTCAGGGGGATGTTTTGACTTTTTTAATTGTACACAGGGTTATTTTTTCTGCATCTGTAGGCAAGGCATTCTTCTGGTCTCAATTATGGTTTTTGTTGCAGGTATAGTGGAGCATAGCAACAACAGTAATGGAAAAACATCACATGAGTTCTACAGATCACTGAAGACTGTTCCCAGTTTTCAAAGGGACAGTCTGTTCATACTTTATGATCCAGGCATTCAGCATACAGTTATTTCACCACCCTGCCTCGTAGAGCAAAGACCCAAAGACCGCCTCATCCACTCAGCTCAACAAGGATGCTGCAGCTGGAAATTAAAAGGAGGGGAGGAATGGGTGTGTAGTGTTTGAGAGGTTTGAGCCACTACATTCTCCTGTTCCCATGGCCAACGAAAGCAGAAGGCATAGGTTGAAACAATAAATGAGGCTTCAAAAATATCCACCTCTTTCTATACAAAATAACATGTTTTGTAAGGACTTGGCTTACGACTTCAACACTCTCTCCCACAATACTTTTATTTAACTCTGGTTGTCTTATCCAGTCACTTGGTAACCTAATACTACTATTTATGTTGTATCACCTCATTGATTTTTTTTTTTTATATCTATGCCTGTAATTTAGTATTCATTTTTATATTTTGATTATAAATTTATTATAGAAGGGGCAGAACTGACCACTTCAATTCACCAACCAGTAAATTTACCAGTAAATTAACTCATGTAAACACTGAATTTCTGCCAACAGCTCTCAACCTCTCAAATTATTAAGTGCGAGTTACAATAACAAATAGATGAGGCAGGAAGGAAACAATTTTAATAATTACTGATTTATGCATATTAAGATAAGACCTGGAATCTTAATTAAACCCTGGCCTTTGCTTAAGCACTGTATAGGCAAGCAAGCAAAAGTATTTGTCACCACAGGCAAAATAAAATGGGTGAGTATTGATAACTGCAGGCAGTTTTTAAGCAGACTTCTTCCCTGGACTATACATAAAACTTTTTTTTAAAAATTAATTGAAATGTTCTATGTGAAAGATAACTAAAGTAAAAAAAATTGCTAGTACTTTGATGCAATAAAGAACAGCATAATATATTTTCAGAGTTTCCATGCGTCTTGTAATTATGCAGTAATGCTTGTTTATATGCAGAACCCTGCTTGGCAGGGCATACAAAAATAACAAGGAACAATTTTTCTTTTCTAGTTAGCTATCCGTAATTCTTTCTCAGTACAAGCAACTGTGTGAAGCATGGAATTTCATTTACAAAGCGGTTTCTATGCCGCAGTTGTTCTGCATGCAGTGCCACAGGTGCCCTTGGTGCTTTGCAGACAGAGCAGAGAGTCTATAGAATGCAGACACTGGGAAGTACCTGCTGCCTTGTTCCAGAAGTCTGGAAATGCACCTGCAAGTCTGGTTTCTATGATCTACAGCAAATGAAAATTGCACAATTTACTCATGCCCACAAAGCATCACAAAACCAGCAACATTTATCCCCAACACCAGCACATGACCCCATATAAAAGTTACACATGGAAAAACACACCAGTGTCAGGTATCAAGGGATCAGAAACAAAATGCCTTCTTACAGTGTACTGCTGGGACTGCTCATGGTCAGGGGAAGCCTTCACAACTCCTGATTCCCCCAGTGAGGATACAAACTGCTGCTGTGTCTACCCAGGACTGAAGGAAACACCTGGCCACACCTACAGCAACTCAATGCTGTTGGTCCTGTGAGGCTGGGCAGGAGTCTTTCCCTAAGTTTGGTGCTTATGAATCTAGTAAGATAATGCTTTTGGCAGAAGATACCAATTCTATTCATTCATTCGTTCTCTATTTCAACTACACCTTTGAAAAATAGTCCTATTTTACATTACTGGTTATAAGGTTTCCTTTTAATTAATGTTTCCTTTTAAATTTCCTTTAAATTAATGTTCTGGAGTTGGTCACTCCAACCCACAGACAAAACCACATAAAATAAAATACGCACCTAACCAGACCAAAACTCATGGGCATCAGTATAAATCACACAGAGAGCACAGCATCAGCCAGCCTTCATGTGTATTTGCAAACACATTTGAGGGTTTTCATTTTATTCATTACTCACTGGCATCAAGCTGCAGGTAAACTGCCTCTGGCAGCAAAAAAACCCAAAAAACCAAAAAAAAAGGGTAGGTAGGGGGTGGACACAGATGGGAGAAGGAGGGAATAGGTGATGGAAACAGGTAAGAAAACATTTGTCCCTTCTTTTATAAGCTACTTGTATAAAGCAACAGCTACCACATGGTTTCAACTTCCTGAGCTAGGAGGACTTTACTGTTCCTTCCCTAGTGGAGATCAGAACCAAAGGACAGACTGGGTATGATAAATAAATAAAGCCACATCCCAAATATACCACAGGCTGGCCCAGTAACTGAGTAGAATTCTTGAAACATTACCCCTTTCCCAAATGCATGGCTGTTCAGACTTTCTGCACAAAAAAGAAAAAAAAAAAAGATAAGACAGAACAGCATTTGATCTTTTTTCTACTCCCAAATATATTTCTGTGCAGACACTACCATAAAAAAAAAAATAATTTTTATGTACATACTGCATCCTGCATGCAGGAACTTTATGACACATCCCATGGCAGACTAAGTCCACCTAACAGTAAATGATGATGTTTCACCTGCTGCTCTTTTTCTTTTTTTTTTTTTCTGCTCTGGAATTTTTATTTGTAAACAGACCTGATTTTCAACCTCTCACCTACAGTTCTTACATTACATCATACATGACTGAAACAATATACAAGCATTAGATTCTGCTCTAGTAAATTCTATCACCCAAGATGGGGTCCTGAACTACTTGGGGCTGGGCTGATTTTTGAGGGCATTGTAGGGCTGCTAAAACTCAAGGGGGATTGGCAGTAAAAGCCGTAATTCTTATATTATTACAATTCCATTCCACCATCATTCAAAGTAACTTCACACAAACAGAGGTATTTTCACTGTCATGACTAGACCTTACTTTGAAAAGTAAAGTAAAAAAAATTTGTTTGTTTTAAAGGAAGTTATCTTATTGTGGAAACAAAGATAAAAACGGTATAAGCTGTATGTACATATTGAAAAATAGGACAGTTACAGTGTAATTCTTACCATGAAAACATCTTTCAAATCATTAAGAAGCCAGCTACTTGACAGGGTACTGGTAGCCCTAAAGTAGATGCACAGCTGGACAAGCATAAATCCCCTATTTTAAATTGGGCTTATCCCTTTGCCAGTCAGACAATAGTTTCAATTTTGGAATTCCACTGCTCAGGCACTATGTGAGTTGTAAATCCTCTCTACAAAGAGCTGAATTCTCTTCTTCAAGTATTGTTATGAAATAAACATATTGATCTCAGAGACCTTTTAAAACTGGGAACCAACTCCAGGAAAGGAAATTCAAAGCTATGTTGGCATGCAATACATTATTCCCCCAATTTTTCCCTCAAATATGCAAGCAGAAAGGAGATTGTATCAGAGAAAGTTGGAGAATGCACACCTATAGCAATCTGAGCTGTCTTTGTTCAAATGAGAACACTCTGGCTGGGCAACCACCTCTATCATGGTAGAGCAGCTGAACCTAACTGAACCCAGTTAGCTGAACCTGGAGAAAAATAATTATTCACAGAGTGTAGATTTGTACCTGTAGCTTTCTTATGGATGGAAATTCTTACAGACCCTGATTTCAAATCATAAACCAAAAAGCAAGATGGAGAAATGCCTGTTGATAAGTCCTCCCACTACTTCCCACATCTCTTCCCTTACTTTTAATACATGACAGATGAAAACGGGCTTATTTCACATAATCACAGAAGCAATTAGATTGGAAAAGACCTCTGAGATCCTTGAGTCAACTTATGACCAAACACCATCATGTCAACTAGACCACAGTATTAAGTGCCACATCCAGTCTTCCCTTAAACAGCTCCAATGATGGCGATTCCACCATCTCTGGGCAGCCCATTCCATTTGTTACTAAAATACCAATTTCTAATTTTTATATTAAAAAAAAATAAAATCCTATTTATAAGATCACTGTTAGCTACATTTTCCTTACCACATGTAATATCACACAGGGCAGAGTATGTCTTTATAGAGGAAAATAAGCACAAAAAGCATGTGGAAAGCTTAATGTAAAGAAAAATTAAAGCAAAAAGAAAGGCGAGGGAATGGAACTTTAAGAAACCAAGAAAAGGCGAAAATATATTAAATAGCAGGATACTTGTTCCATAACATATAGCATATTGCAGCAAGAGCCTGAAAATTTGTAAATGTGAATGCTGGTGCATGTTCTATGTCTTGGACTCTTCAAAGAAAGTATTTAACAATGAGTACTTATATGTAGGTATGATGAGAGCTGCTTTACCTAAAATAAGCAAGATCCATCTTGCATTAGCAGGTAAGAGAATGTGTATGTGTTCAGTACATAATAATGCCCCAGTTTTCATCTGGGATGATTTAAAGGAAGATAGCACATAATGTCAGCAGATCATCCAAATGTGGAACAGACTGCCTGCTAAATAAAATCTGTTGGGGCTGCTGAACAAAACTAAGTTAATTTGGCAGGTGGACTCCTAACCCAAGTTGCTCTTAATTCACAGACGCTTTTTGCCAGACAAGGGAGTCTTGCTTACAAGGCATTCACAAGGTACTAGGATGGAATGCAGATTCAAATATGTTTCATTGTTCCTCAGGAAAATTCCCCAAAGGGTGCATTGCACTGGAAAATAACAGAGCATCATGCCATCTGGAAGTTCACAGTAGCATAGATGCAAATAATTAGAGTTCAGAGTTGCAAAGAGAATCCTTCCCTTTTCTCCCACCAGATCACCACAATTTTGTTTCTTCTAATTCAGCCAGACACCCAAAAACTTGTGAACAAATGCAACAAGCAAGGTCACCCCTGACAACAAGCAGTCCAAGGCTTTTGGGGTATTTTTGCCCCTAGAGCTTCCATCTCAGCCACCCCATTAGAAGCACACAGCCCATCTTCCTTGAGCACAGAGCTCACAACACCGTACTGAGTGACTTCTTGTCTGCTCATCAGCATGGCCAGAAGGTACAGGAAACCAAATTCACCATCAAAAGCAACCACCTACCTTGCCATGCTGTCCCAGATGAGGATGGAGGCTCAGGTCTTGGTAAGTGTACTTAGAAGTGTACAGTATGTACAGACATGGCAAGAGTGTCTCCAGTGGGAGTATAGCATTGCCTCCTTACTGCACATTTTTAATCTATACAGTGCCACTGAAGAGTTTCACATTATGTTTGTATCTAAGGATTTTCCTTCTGACTCCATTAAAGTAGAATTTGGGAGGAAAAAAAAAAAAAAAAGAGGCCTCCTGGTGACTTCAATGTTCAATTTAAGACCTTCAGCATACAGAGATGTTAGTGATTAGCATCATCCCAAGGGCTGCACACATGCATATTTGAGCAGCCTGTTTGGTTCAGAGTTGCTTAATGACAATGCCCGTCTCTGCTGTAGCAGTTATGCAATCATTCCTTTAGCCTGTGACCCAGTGACAAGCTACAATGATGTGAATGAATGTGACAGAGTCCATCCACTCTTTTCTTAATTCTTCTGAGATTACTGAGTAATCAGGCTGGCAGGGTTTCAAAGTAGTAGAACATAACAATTCAGTCCTGGTTTTTCAGATTAAAAATCTTAGTGTGTGGTAGGGAAGACAGAGAAGAGTGATGGGTCAATGGAGATGCATTAGATGCAGTTCTTATGACAAGCCAAACAATTACACTGAATCTTACTTTTAACCAACATTTGAAATACCCAGAAAAATAACTTTGGATTCATTACACTGAAAAATCTGTAAATCATGTTTCTAGTGTGCATGACTGTATATTTAATTAACAGTGGATACAACAGTTATTGTGTGTTAAACAGCAATCTAGAAAGCACTGAAGTTGAAGAACATTACAATAAATAAGTACTGACTTCTGCAATGCTAACTTGTGCACGATTGTAACAGGCTGAAAATGAAAATGTGTCCATTTTCAGCCTCAGAGGCCTTTAATAAACTATCATTCCTCTTTTATTCATTTGCAAGGTCTACTGAAAGTAGCTCCTACTCTTCATTCATTTGACTTGCAATCTCTTTTACCAGTGAGGCTGATGATAACCTAAATCACATTAGGGCTCTTGCCACTCCTTTTTCCTACTTTATACAGAAAGCTTTCACCACTCCCCACCAGATTCATTACATCCATTCTAAATCCTGTCCAGTGAAGACCAGCCCTGTATTTCAGCAAAGGTCTGCAGGAAAAAGAGTATGAGAAGTCTTGCTTTTCAAATCTTAATTCTACTGCAGAATGAGAAGAAATAAAAAAATTCAGATTTCTTCACAGCTATGAATCAAATTCAAGTCCAGGGAAATTACCTGGTTGGAATGGGAAAGTAATCAAAAAAGCGGCCCATAAAACTGCAGCTTGAAGGGGGGGAAAACAGTACCTCCTTGGATGAGACATTCAAACAGATCTTAAAACAGTTAAAAACAGTATTAAACAACCCTGTTCTGGACATTGCATGCCCCAAAGAGGGAAAGCAGAGACAAAGCTGAAGAAATTTCCTAAGTCCTGACCAGTCCTGACATTCTACTTGCTAAACTACCCAACCACTTCTAACTACCACAATAATGTAACTCTGATAAATGGTATTTATTAATGGAAGGCCTCAACAGATTAAGCTTTCAGAGTGTAACAACAAAGCACAAGTACATCTGACACCAAATCCTATAGAGGACAGCCTCCTTTCCAGCTCTTTTTCTGCATGATATTCTGCATCACAGCACAACATGAATGAATGCCTTCCAAAAGTGAGTCAAGAAGCAAAGGCAGGAAAAAATGTATTTAGAAATAATGCCACATTTTTGCAGGTCATATCTTGAAAATAAATATCCTTTTAGACTACACATATCTCAAAACAGCCTTTCCACAGCCCCTAACCTATCAGCATGCTGCTTATTTAAGTACTACTGAAAACCACCTGTGCTCAATGCAGTCATTCTATCACCACATCCTTTCTCCAGGATAAACATGAAAAAGCCTACACAGCACATCCTCATCTCATGAGGTGAGTAGTCATACAGTAATGTTTCTCAATTTTGGAGACACAGCCTTCCATCCTACCCAAAGAAGAGTAAGCCAAGTTTTCCAGGTACTTGAGCAACACTAACACCATTCTGCAGCATGGAATTTGTTTTTCAAAAAAGGGCAAGCAATTTAAAAAGAAAAAAATATGAAAGCTTTTCTTACATTAGTTATAATAAGTTATTTTTGTTTCTGGTGTAGCAGATATGGAAAAACCAGTTAACTGTGACCGTAGAAGTCAGGAAGAACTGCTATTAGACAATTCCATTCTCTGCATAGGTTCTCAAAGAAAGTATTTTCAGATGATAGAAAATGCAATAGAGGGCAATAAGCATAAAAGAAAAAAACATACAAATGTGTCTTACTTTAGATTGAAGGGCATCACAGGAGAAACTCACACTGATTTATCCTGCTTTCATGGAGCTATGGACATAAACAGTGAAAGAGCAAGCAGAGCTCCATCACCTGTTCCATGCAGCTAGGGAGAGTTGGAGCTTGCAGTGACAAAACCACTGTGAGGCAAATCATTTAACAGCAGAGAAGCTGAGAAGTACAGACAATTACTCAGGGAGGTGACTCAGCTCCCTGGGGTTGGGTCTCTATTTGAAAGCCTTCCTTCTGAATACAACTTGCAGGGAATGAAATGACTCTGTTTTGAAGAAAGGTAGAGACCATGGTTCTCTTCAAGCATAACCCACAATCTTCCTGATGGAAGAACTTTCATGCTAAGTTCACTACAAGTTTTAGCATTAAACAAACCCTCAAAAAGGCTTCTGAAAGCAAAACGGATTTTTATTCTTTTTGGTATTCTTCCTCACTACAGAAGTCTTCACACCTTTGTCAGGAACAGCCAGACACACCACAGCCATTCTTTTGGGTAGAAACAAAAGTACGGAAGATTAATTGGCCACCTTCAGGCACTAAAAGAGATGAGCATTTGAAATAAACATAAGGGTAAGAAAATGAGAAGTAATTAACCTTTCTGGCTCATCTTTCTCCCTGTGCTTGCAACCTGGCATGCAGTTTTGTCACATCAATGAGAAAATATCTGATACAGGTACTGGTACTTTCATCAGCCCAGCATTCTTCAGTGTTCTCTATGTGATGAAAATAAAGCATATTCCTCCTTCTGAACCATCACCAGCATGGAGGTGAGAATACAGACTATTTCCAAAAGGTAAAAACCATTAAAAAATGAACTCTTCATCAAAGGAAAAGGTTTTTTGTCACATTTAAGTAACTGGTACAGGTATGTATCATTGAAAAGTGTTCTGCAATAGCCACTTTTGAACCAATATCCTCTATATGAGGTAACAGCATGTTTGGCAATGGGGGACTCAGCTTTTTATCCCACCCATCGCCTGATTTTTTTAATTCTAAATCAGTCATAAATGTCTGATTCACTGCAGGAGTAGATGAGATCACTAAAAGTGTTTTGTGAGTTTTGAGAAATGTGATGAAGACTTATTCAGGAACAGGCTTGCAATGAAAACTAAGTTTTAACTATTATTTAAATCATATAAAAAGGGAGTGGGGGGGATCAAACAAAAAAACCCCAAGGAAATTCTGCACTTTTCTGAGCCTAATATTGAAAATGCAGTCCTACTGTATAATCATCTGGTTTACTAACCTTGCATTTTGTTTTTCCATGATGTCAACAGAAGACTCAGTTCAATAGAAAGTAATTACATATGGCCGATGCTTGTTCTAACTAAAAATACAAGAAAGAAAGGCAACAAACTTCATGTCACATGTTTCATACAAATAGCCAAAGAATTTCTCAGCCTGTTACTGTTATCTTCAGTACATGGGCTGGGGAGGCACAACCACAGCTGGACAAGTGTCCTCCTGGACATTCAGCAAAAGGAATAGGACAGCAGAGTTAGTTGGGATAATTAGCAGTTGTAGGTTAAGACCGAGAACTTCCTAGTACTGAAGCAGTTTTCTTGGAATGGGAGGTCAAAAAGACACCTGTAAATAGCCTTCCAGTCCCCTAACAAGCAAGGACTAAAATTTTTCTAACAACTCAACTGAAACTCACTGGCCTAAATTATTTTAAACTCTACTCCTATTATACTGTGAGGGAAGTAGAACCTCCTATGGGTATTTTCAGAGTTCACAACAGAGAAGAATCCTTTTTTCTTTAGTATCCTTTTTATCTTAGGTAACAATGACACATTGTGAAGTGCATGCAGTGATGAAGACCATAGAATTTCACATACATCCAGACTCCTTCCTCTTTTTCTCCCACCCACTTCCCGCACCACACCCCAGAGTGACAATCTTTTTCAATTTCTCATATGAAAGCTTGTCAAATGAAAATTTATTCTCCATCACCATATAATCTCCACTGATGAATGATCAAGAATCTCTACCAATTTACACAGATAAAGACTTCAGAAAAATACAAGAGCTTTTCAAACTAACAAAGACTTGACTGATTTGAGTTGCACATAATCTCTAGTCATCTCAAGCTTTAGTTTTCCTGTACAAAACGAGTCAGTGATGCTCTCCTGGAGATCACAGCCACTCATCTTGCACGCCTTGTTCACTTCCTGCATCACACACACACAAGGGGAAGATCAGTGCTGTGCCCGCAGTGGAAAAACAACTAGTGAAAGCAAGACTGCCAAGCTTTAAAAAGAACCTTGAAGAGAACCTTGGCAGTACAAACTCTACTAAAAAAGGTGCTTTTTTTTTTTTTTTTTTGCTTTTTTTTTGTTATAGGTCAGTAGTTTGAATTCTGTCCAACAAAGGTTGCTATCTGATGCCTGATCTTGAGGTGCTAAATGATCTCAACCCTGACAGCAGAATCTCACCAGCTTTGCTCTCTGGGGGCTACTCTGCCATGTCTGGAAGGGGTGATTGCATTTAGCTGCTCAGAGCACAAGCCCATAGAAAAACATCCTCATTAGAGCTGTCACCTTTATACCCAGCTCTCCACAGAGAAGCTAAAGACTCCAGCACACGAGTGACCTCATCTCTCCTGCAGCAATTCACCGAGGCAGCCCATGGACCAAACTTGGAGATTACAAACTGCATCTGGATCCACAGGTTACAATTTTCCCTTTGGTTAATCAAGACTTTTTTACCTAATGCAATAAAAACTAATAAAGCAAAAAATTAACAAGTAGCACCTTCTAAGTAAAAGGAAATAGGGCTAATGGACCTAATAATTGTGAAGAACACGTCAGATTTTGTTGTTGCAAGTGACAACAGGAGTTTCTATTAAACCAAAAGAAGTAAGAAAAAGGCAAGAATCCCAAGTCTGATGGAGTTGAAGCATTTAATCTCATGTTAATATACTGCTAATATTTTTCAGTTCATGACATCCAACAGAGGCAATATTCATCCTAACATCTCTAATAATCCTAATCCCTGAAAGATTCACAGATTTTCACAAGGTTTGTTTACCCCAATGATTCATATTCTGGTCCACTGCTCCAACCCCAGATTTTAAAAATGTAAATACTATTCTCAGCTCCAAGGAAAAGGGGAAAAAAACCAACAACAAACTACGTTCAGTATTGTTCCATTTACAGGTTACAGCTTTAGCATCCTAAACCCCCATGCAATTAGAGATGGGAACTGCCCAATAAACAGCAAAGCTTGCATCTCGCTCTGGAAGGTCCCCAGATAGATAATTTACAATCTGTAACATTTTTATAGATCATAAGGCTGGTTTACATTGCCTTTATGAGATGTTTTAAAATTTATAAGTTTTCATTTTCCCCTCCCTTGGAGTCCAGTTATTAGTGAAGAGAGGCTTTATAGGTAGTAGGGAAGAAGGAAATGATCAGATTAAATAAAAAAAGACAGAAAAAAATCTGCAGAATATTTCAACTCCATTCTATAAAGGAATGGGGAATAAACTAGTTTGGTAGGACAGCGTTTAATTTTTTTAAGGTACATTTGGACACTTTTGAATCCATTTATAGCCTACTGAATATGGTATCAACATTATAATTTATTCTAAGTTCAAAAAGAACAACTTTAGAACAAACATTTTATTTATAAAATAGATTTTAATTGGTAAGAAAAAATGTAGAATTAGAAATTTCACAAAAAAGTCAAACCTAGAGAATCATAAATTTTAATCCAATAAATTACTATTCACTTTTGCTGTCATGCAGAGAAAAAATTGTGACTTAAAACCCCGACATACAAACCTAGAATACCTTTGTTCCAATACTTTGAATGGCTTCTCTCTAATTCTCCTCTTTCACTTGTATTTAAAATACCTGAACTAAGTGGCTAAGGTTATTTACAGGGAAGAGAGGACAAATACCAATGAAGAACTTCAAATAAAAATATTTTATACTTCTTCATGAGACTAAAGTGCAGCTACAGAGATTCAATTCTGATCAAACCAGCTCTGAGCTACAGAGATAGGTTAGATCTGAATCATACATTTTCCTCAGAGGGCTTTAGAATTCTTTTAATAAATATTCTATTGTTAATAACATGTAGTCTCCAGATCATTTTAAGATACTTATCTTGAAGAACAAAAATTCATAGTTGAAAATTATGCTTTTATCATATTAACAACCTTGTTTTTTAAAATCTTATCTACCTTTTATTGTGAAGGTATTCACTTCTGTTTTGTACAGCATACATCTCTATCTTTAAAAAGACCAGCAGAAAAAGTGTAAGGAAACTAAAAATACCTTGCTTTAAATAGGTGAAATAGCACTTAGTGTAGTTATCTTTAAAAAAAAGCTGTAATATTATATTTATCTTTCAAGAAAAAAGAACTTAAGAACTATTTTTCAGTAAGATACAATCATCAGAAGGTGTACATTCAAATTAAATTAAATAGCTTCATCCATGTCATATAACCCTAATCAAGCACAGTAGTTCTAAAGGATAGATTTTCCCAACAAGAGAAAGTACTCAGCATTTGAAAAAAATCCTACACTACATATAAATGTCATTGAATTCTTAATTTCAGCAATAAACCATTAACATTCCCATAAATGGAGTTTTGTGGCAAATGCAAGAGCAGAAAGCTGAACCAACTTTCATACAAGCAAACGTGTTCCCAGAAGAGCAGTCACTTCCTATAACACAAGATTTTGAATAAAATGTTTCCAATTTAGTGATATTTTTAAGCAAAAAAAAAATAAACAGAAGAGAAGCCAAATGTCTGATAAATATATGTTAACAACCACTGTTAAAACAAACAAACAGACCTTTAAAAAAAACGAAATCAAATCATCAGAAAGCAAGCAAGCATACAAAGGTCCTGACATACCCAGGTAAGTAACAAGAATGCTGAAAAGAACAATTAGCAAAGCACAAATATTTACAAGGTAGTCAAACACAGCTTTCCACTCCCACAGAAACTGGCAGTTACAATTTTATTTAGGAATTCAAGGGCTGTTTTCCAAACAAGTCTGTGTCTCAGTTTCATTAATCCATAGGTCAACCAAAGTGGCCTGGCAAAGGTACCTCTAGCCAGTCTCCACATCTTCTGGCTCAAGGGAAAAAAAAGAGCCCACTCTTCCCTCTCCTGCTCATATTACCAGTTGGTTTAAGAGAGAAAAGGGGTAGAAAGACAGAGAGAACTTTTGAGTTGAGTTTAGTGAGGGGCAAAATTCAAAATGTCAGTTTTGGTTGCAAAAGCCCAGTAGTACTTGCTAATTTCCCCACCCTCTTTTATCACCCTGCTTTCTACCTGTCTCTCCTCTTCTCACAAAGCTTCACAAGGATTCTTAGACACAGAGACAAACATTAAGCTCAGAGACATGTGGCTCCTCTTGATGTCACACAAGGTCATGACGTGCATGCCTGTTCAGCAGCTGGACAAATACCACGTGGACTACCCAGGAAGGCATTGTGCATGAGGATTTCAATCTACCAAAACATGTTTCATCATTCAGTTTAAAGAAGTGAAGTAGGGTTTGAGCTCATAAACCTGTCAAGTCATTACCAAAGGGCCCAATTTCTATTGTTTACATTCCTTGACCAAAGATGACAAGCACCTTTCACAGGTTGTTCAAAAAGCAAAAGGCATTAATACAATTGTAATAATCACACAGTCAGATATCAGCATGTTATGTTTGAAGCATTACAAGCATTTTTCAGAACTTTAGCCTAAGTGCATAATTTTGCAAAGCCAGAGTCTTCTCCTGAGGGACCAGATAAACATAATTCTGGTGGTACCCAAAAACCCCTTGGACCAGATCAACCAGCAAACTTTAGTATTGGCTTGGCTCCCTTGCACAATTCCTGTCAGATCTGTCAGCTGGAAACCTGTAAACAGCAGTTCATCAATATTCACTCCCCAAGAGCACAGGAGTTCCACGGTGCACTACAACCCAGCTTCCAATGCTATCCAAGACTGACAAGCATTGCACATAAGGCAACTCTAAGTACAATTGCAGGCACTTTGAACACATCAGTTCACAGCGTGGAGCAGCTGGGTGTTTTACATTCAGCTCTGTTCAACTCATGGGTACTTTATCAAACAATCCAGCATCCAAGATTCCAGCACTCCAAAACATTTGTAATCTGCCTCATGTATTGTTCCAAGAAACAATAAAGAGCTCAATATCTCTCCCACTGCTTTATGAGGTTAGCCTTTCTCTCCCTTGAATAATACATCACTACTACTAAAATGTGTATTTCTCAAGTTGCTTCCAAAAAAGTTTAAAAACCTCCTTCTCCTCAAACCCAGTCCATTACAAAATCAGTAGTAAATCATCTTTATTATAGATGCAGACTATTTTTCCAGCTACATTTTCCTTCCATGTTATGCTCATGGTTTAACTAATATCACAGCATTCCATGCCTCCCTGGGCAGCTGTTCCAGTGCTTTGCCACCATGAAGAAGTTCTTCCTATGTCATTCAACATCAAATGCCACAAAAGGATACTCCCATCCCCATTTAGCTCCATGCAAACTGACACACAGTTTAAACAGAAAAGAGTTGTAAAAAGTTGATACCAACAACAGCAAATTTTGAGGTAATCTAGGAAAAACTTTTGAAGTAGGGCTTTTATTTCTTCAAGTAATAGCTTGCTTAGTTGTTCTGAAATTAATTTAGCAAGATGATCAAACAAAAACCTTAATTAACTCAAGCTATTCTCTCTTTAGGAATCAGATTTTGTGACCCACCTACAACTTTAACAAAACACACTTTCTAAAATTTATTTTTCTGACAGCAAGAGCAGGTCTTCATGGTTCTGGTGGTTTCAACAGGGAAAGTGAGGGGGATAAATGAGAGTGAAATATAACAATAGTTCTGTAAGTAGGAAAACTAGTCAGAGTAATTTCCAATGGATTTTTGCCCTAACAGGAGCCAACTCTGGAATCTGAAGCATCAACTATTTCAGGAAATACAATGATTTCCATGGCCAAGAAGCAAACAAGACTCTTCATGTGCTGTTGAAATTCTGTTGTGGTAAAAACAGGGAAGCACCTGCTCCAAGCACAGCACCTCCTTTACAGCAGGGAATCCTAAGAGGATCTCCCCAAAACAGCTCTCTTCCTTGCTCTCCTGTCAAGTTCAGCTGAAATTAAACCAGACTACAAGAGAAGAGGAAATACACATGTAAACACAAACAAATTTCCCTAGGAAAACGATGGTAAAAGTAATATGAAAAATTTTTGTTAGCTAGAACTAGCATAAATCACAGCATGAGTTTCCATTTTATAATTACACTATGCTGTGTATGCTACAAGTTCTCAAAGTCGTCTTAAACTTCACATTTTTGGAAATATCTGTGTATGTATGCTTAAACATAAATATATATGCACATACAAAAGCCAGAAGGAGTTATACTATTCCCCCTTTTTGGCTACTCAGCATTATTTAACCTCTGAAAAAATATAAGCCTGAAAACTCTCTGAGCTTTCCAGTCATCTCATGAAAGAAAAAGTTTTCATTTAAAAAAAAAAAAAAAAAAAAAAAGGAATTCAGAAACAACTCTTTTAAAGAAAGTAATTCAGATTGAATAAAGATGCCCACAAATCACTACTCTCTGGTTTACTTCCTTAATAATTGCATCCTATGTTATGAGATAAAAAAAAATTACTTCTGCATAAAAAATGCATCATTTATGACAAGACTTTATTGTAACTTCTGGTGAGGATACATAGTTTTATATTTCAATTGACAGTACTTTCATCTAGGGCTCCTTTCACAGTTTTCATGCTATTTTAAGATATGAAAGACCTACAAAAACTGCTAATATCATGGGTATTTGTGATTTTTCCAGTATGTTGGATTCCTGTCTCCCCTAGAGCAAACAGCTCTTCATCACTGCAGAAGGTATAGTCCAGCCCCACAGCAAAAGGACACCAGGCATGTCAAACCCTAAAAAGCTTTGGCATGCTCTCAAACTAGAAACAGCACACAGAAATCACAATTCATCTTTTTGAATAAATAGCGGCAGGAAAGGAGAAATAGCACACTATCCCCCACAGTCACAATGGCACAACAACCTCTCAGGAAAAAAATATATCACCCAGGAGACAGATTAAAAAGAATCCATAAAACGTGATGAAGAGAAAAATTGGAACAGTAGAAGGGAAGATGAAAGCAATATATCCATATAACCTTAATTACTGAGTTTGGGGCTTGCCTCACCCTCCCCCCATCTGCATTTGCTTAATCTTGTGGAATTCAAACTATTACTTTCTTTAAACACAGTCCTAGAAGTGGCACTCAGATTAATTGTCATTATTAAGAACATGACATGTGCAATGTAAATTGCTAAAACTGCCCCATTTTGCACCAGAAGACTTGAGTACAGAATGGGACCTGGGGGCTGATTATCAGGGGGTACAGTCATTCTCCTTCACTTTCTTAATCTACAAAACATACAAATGTTTGTATGCAAAGTGGAAGCCCTCTGTGGGAAATGCCAAAAGCAAAATAACCCCCACCACCTCCCATAATCACTTACATAGCTGGTATTTACCTTGTTCCTCAAAGAGCTGAGAGATGTTTAAGTTTTATCAAAGAAGAGATTGAAAGATGCTTCTCCCATCTCAGGAAAGTGCCCTACATGTTTCACTATGGTCTGATGGAGTAACGCTGTCATAATCATCCCTTGTCCTTTGTGAACAGTGAGAAAGGCAAGATTTTCATTTATCCATATTAAAATAATAAAAATCCAAGTATAAATAGTTTTATTCAAATGAGAAGCATTTCTAATCCTTTGAATTCATCTCAGGAGATACTTCACACTTACCCTCCATCCCTCAACTTTAGTCCAAAAAACACCCTCCTTTAAAAAAAAAAAAAAAAAATTAATTAATTCCCATGCTTTATCTATAATAGCAAGTAAGTTGAGACAGTGTGAGGAGATCCTGCACTCTGAGCAGTGAACCAGCTGGTGCTGATCACCAAATGCTCCCAGAATAGGATTACAGGGCTTTACTTGGGACTAGCACTGATCCAGTGCTGTGGGCTAACTGCCCCTTATCAGCTTTGGGAGTGCTCCTGGAGAGCATCTTCCTGTTGAATTTAATTTGAAAAAGCCTGCTTTGTCAAGTCTGAAATTGCTTCATGACACAAACCAAAAGGTACTAACTGGAGCAGAGAGTGATTTCAAAATTAACCTAGTGATTTAAACTCACATCTACACACTCACACTCTTAAGTCCCTGTTGTGATATCAATTTTTTTTTGGTGAAGCTCCCCCAAGAAAATGTGCAGAGGATCTCTACCTGCATTAAAACAAGAAATGAAACAATCTCACAGCTTTCACCTGTGCTGAGAAGTACAGGCTGGTCCAAAGGCAGTTCCAGCATATGTGCTGCTTTCACAGCCCCTAACACACTTCATCAGAACCCCTCACAACCTCCCCCCAGCTCTCCACTGCATGATGCATTTCTCACCTTCCAAAGCATAAAATCAGTCCAAGATGAACTTGAAAAAAGCTATTATGTCAAGAGCTCAAACTTCCTTGGAGGTATATTGCTATCAGTCTTTGTCATAAACATCAGCTTCCATGCTCAGCTTTCATGCATCAGCTTTCTTCCTCAGCTTTTAAGATCTCCACAAAAAGTCATAACCAATCTCAAACTGATTTGAGAAAAAAAAAAAAAAAATTTCTTTTTTTCTTCCTTTTTTTTCCTAGAAGGCTAAAACAATAAGCTTACACCTCCAGCTTAAGACTAAAACTATGAAATTTATTCATTCTTAAAAGTACTAAAACTGTTATGGGTAAATCTTAAAAAATTTAGCAAGAGCTTCTCTACCAACATAGATATATGGCTGACTCACTAAGTGCAAGAAGAAAAAGTCTGATGAAATTACTTAAAAAAAAATTAAGATTTAACTTTTAATTTCAATTAAAATTATTAATTTTAAAATTACTTGGCACAGCATGTAGGAAAAACAAAATACTTGTTTATTGAAGTGTGTTATGCCTCAGCTTCTGGACAAGACACAGCTTCTGGCAGCTTGAATTTCTTGTACTGAAGTATGCCTAAAAATCCATTGTTAATATACTGTCCTATTCTGTGGAATGCCTGGGTGACACCCGATGCCTGAAATTTTGCATAAATCCACCAGGGAAGATGTTAAGCCACAGAAATCAAAAGTGGAAAAGTGAAGAGAGAGAGCAGAAGTCTCTAACACATTTTATAATGTTTGAACAATTGCATCCTCCCCACATCCTTACTTGAGGGCAGTAAGAAGAAATCCCTGGCTCAGACTGGATTTCAGCTAGCGGAGTTTGTTTCTCCTTATTTTAGGGCTAGAGGAGATACCTCAATTTCTGCTCTGGGTGAGAAGTGGAAACAGGTTTTATATTGCGAGCTGAAGGCTTGGCTAGAGCTCCCAAGGGCATTCTGTAGACCACTCACCATTGATTTAATTATTCTCCTTTTTCTCTTCCCAGAGCTACTTAAGGTTGGATTTCAATGGCAGAAAATTTGTCTAATAGAAAAAAAAAAAAATACTTCCTAAGGTAATGTTTTTACTACTATGCAGGTACTAGGCAGCTACAGTAACTCCACTGATAACTGCACGCATCACTCCTTCCACCCTTCAGGAGAGATGTTTTTGGGAGGTAAAGCAACCCATTCTCCCACAGCAAAGACAGGTAACAGCAGTATAAACTCTCTCATTATGAGTGGCACTCCAGATAAGAGCTTTCAGAGATGACAGTGATGGAAGCTTATGGTTGATAAATCAATACTGCATATGAATAGTAAGAAATCAAGCAATCAATGGATTCCAGTTACGTATGTACCCCATCAAGACAGGAATCAGTCATTCAAAGTGGGAGCTAAAGTAAAAACCTCTCTCTAGATGAGCTAGTGGGATCAACAGTAATCCTTCACAGCTGGACGCGTGCACCCTACAGCACTCCACAGAGCTCAAAAAATACCATCTAAGAGCTCATTTACACACTAGTAGTTTAGGAACATTGAGCTGCCTTTCAGCTGATAGATACCTCACAGTTTTTGCAGCCTCTGAAATAAATCCTTGTAATTCAAAATGTGCCATTAGCATTCACAAAAGGTGAAACAGTCTCCCCAAACAAAAGCAAACTATACCCCTGAACAGTTACTCAGAAACCTCTGCAATAAGTTAATGCAAAGAAACTTCTGTTTACTAACAGCTAGCAATTAAAGCCCCAGAGCATACATTTTGTGTCATTTTGAACCCTTGTAATTTGTATGAAAATAGTCTCTAGAAGAGGCAGAATAAAAATGAAGTGTCTATTAAAATGTGTGAGAGATGTACCTAATTATAAACCACAATAAGATTCAGCTGGTACTTTAAAAATATTTGGTCTTAGTTTCCTAATACTAGAGCTTAGCAGCTGCCCAGCCAAACTTTTCCAACCAACCTCCTAACTACAGATCCTCTAGTTTTCCAAAGGGGATATTGTTACAGAAAGAGAACCATGAATATCAATGTACTGTCTTCCAATTTGTATTTGTTTCTTACATTCATAGCACAATTATAAGTCAGATTTTGCTCCCTACCATTTACACCCACTTTTCACAGGTACAAAGGGTTTCATTAAACAAGCAGGATAGAATAAATCCATAGAGTACTGGGTGTAATAGCTACCACCCAGCTTAAAAACAGATAAATCCAAAGTAACTTCTACTATGCATTATTCAAAATCTGTCTCATACATATGTATTCCATAAAAATCTTAACCTCAATCTAGTTTACTGACAATTAAGGGCCAATGCAAAAGCCAAGCTGCATTAAATCAATCAATATGAATTCTAGTGGATTTTACTTTAAAATATTACATGCGATTATTGGACATGCAATAGAATTGCCTTCCTGGAGATACAACAGTTACCTGTTCATGGTTTCCAGACAGACAGCCAACACATCTAAATACCAGGTAAGTAACAATCCCCTGCCCAAAGGGGGGCTAGGTCTGAAACATGGATAAGTTTTTATCAGTCTTCTAATTTAGGCTTAACTCTTTCCCACCCAGATATTTTCTATACATCGATCTTCTCACTCTCAGACAGTCCTGGAAAGGATTTATGCCCTACCTGGCTCACCAACACAAACCAAGTCTCCCAACATATACAAAAATGTATGCTCACAATAAGCAAAATAGAGCAAGTAAGTAAGCTTTATTTGTTACCCACAGAGACGAGCTACACCACTGACTGCTAAAACGCAGAAATCCAACCTGAGAGCTGTTGTTTGAAGGAAGAAAGGCAGGCAGAGCTTCAGCAGACAATCACCTCTCTAGAGCACCTCCACACCAGGTATTGCAAATTAATTGCATTCCCCAGAAGTTGTTCCCCAGGCTCCCTCACAGCTGCCTCTTTGCTGCTCGATGAGCCCACCCCTGCTCTGCACATGGAGTTCTGTGCCAGCCCCCAAATGCCCTCCCTTCAGGCCTGTCTACAGCATGGCTAAAGCTGCCAGAAATCCTGGAACAGTACACTGCTGGATTCAACAGATGGGCACAAAGAATTTAACCGTGAGCTTGACCCTGCCACTGTTGCAGTCAGTGGTAACTCTCCCAGCTGATTTCAGTGCAACAAGGTCAATTTTCCTGCTGGGGAGCTGCAATATTCCACAATGTTCACAAAGGAGAGTGTCAGGAGAAAATAGGCAGGTTTCTGTCCTACGGTGATGGGAGCAATCAGTCTTTACACTACCAGACAGACAGTTAAACCAGAACTGCTGTCAATGCAAAAATCTCTCAGCAGAAGAAAAGAGCTTTCTTTAGCCCAAAGAGCTGAGTATCCTCATCTTTAAGAGAGGCAGAACTGCAGAAGTTTAGTTACTCACCTTGCTAAAGCTACTTTTTCCTTCAAGAAGTCATATTCTCCTTAGTCCCTGAATCAAAATAATGTACAGAAACACAATAACCACTCATTTACTTTATAGCATTCCTGTAAAATTTCTGTAAAATATTTCTGGTGATTTACTTAAACATCATTTTTTCCTCAATACTAGGTTTTAAAGATTTAAGATAATGGAACTTTCACAAAGGGATGGAAACTCAACCTATAAGTATCTGCACAAGGTGAAAGTCTTGATAAATCGATGATGCCAAACAAACATGAGCAATTTTTTGCCCTCTGTATCTGAAAACTCAGATTCTCCAGTTTGTCTGATTCAATAAACATGATCCATTAGATGATGGAGAAAATGAATCTTGCTACATCAAGTAATATAAAAAATTCATTTGAGATGCTGGATTTCATCTCAAAAACATAGCCCTTTTCCAAGAGGAAGTAGTAAAAAGTAACACTATTTGCTTTAGCACAATAGATACTTCATCTGGGTATGCTGTTTGAGATATGTAGCTAGATTTTATTCTAGCTCTGGAAATTGAAACCTGTACTGTTCTGTCTTCTTATCTGCACAAACTAACATATCCATAAGCATACATAATTTAGTAATTGTGTCAAGAGATTCTGAAAATAATAAGAAAAAATAATAAATGTTTTATTTAATAAATAATAAATATACGGGTAAAAGTTTGCTTCATGCAGAGTGAGCTTGAGAAAGAAATGATGCAGTGGGTGCATCCATCAGCAATCTAGAGAGACATCAGAAGTTCCAGGTATGAAGGGAGTGTAATTTCTTCTGCACTGTGAAGATATGTAAGTAAAGTCACAGTTCTCTGGCTCAAGAAGTTCTCTGTCTACTACTAAACTCCTCAAGAGTTGTATAAGCACTGCTCTCCCCATTTCATAGAAGGAAAATTGTATTAAGACTAAGAAAAAAATAAAATTAAAAAAAAAATAGACATGGCTTTAAAGGGGCCTAATTACAAAAAATGGACTAAAGAGGAGGAAAGAGAGGTGGACTGAGGAAAGGTTAGTCAGGGCAATGAAGAATGAAAGCTGGTTCCCAGCTGTGACCCCACTGTAAGTGACTGGACTGATTTTTTTAGAAACTTCTTTTAGGGGTTCCTTATCTGTAGGAACATTACCTGATCTCTGATGTAAAGAATTAATTTACATTTGTTAAATGTGCTGGGGCATTCATATTGCAGTGCCACAAAATAAGACACTTTATAAGAAACTTTGATGCAGTCATGACAGTTATGCTGTTTTATTAGTACTACACCATTTATTCAAAGTAGGGTATAAATCCCTCATGGTATAATTTAAAAACTCTCTCTGATTCTAAAAGCTCACAGTCTATAACCTTGATCCAACACACATTTAGAACATGCATTCTAGAGCCTGCACCAACATCCACAAAAAGAGAATGAAAACATCTTACTTTCCTTTTTTCACTGACCTTTCTCTTTTCTTCACCTGAACATCAGCAGAATCAATCTCTTGTAAAATCAGAGCCAGTTCTTGTAAACAGATTTCATTGCTCAGACAGCAATAACATCTTAACATAAATCATTCTAATTGTTCACCATAGTAAATACTTAAAATTAATTCTTCACAGACACTGTTGCTTTTTAAGAACAATTTATGTAAATCATATACAATGGCAAAGAAAAACATATTTAAGACTTGAAATTGTACTGCTTGCATATCAGGCATCTGGACCCTAGCAACTGGAATATTGCCTACTCTGCCTGATATTCATCTGTGTTCCACAGAGATCCAAGACAGTGAATAAGCTCCCTAGATTTGAGGCAGTGAGATGAAGGAGGAAGGTAGAAAGAAGAGGAAAACTACACTTGAAATTGTGTGGGTCACATCACTGCATCAAATGCCCTATACCCCTCCCATGCTGTTCCTTTCCACACCTGAACAACCTCTTCCTCCTCTCCCCAAGGAGTGTACACAGGAACCCTCCTCAGCTCCTGCCATCATCTCCAGGTGACATGGAGAGTTCCCATCATTATCCATCTGAAACACTTTATACAAGTAGTTTATTTAACACACCTGGTATGAAACAGCCTTAATAGCAAAGTTTGTATTTTAAAGACTGTCTTCTAATAAGCAGGAGAACCTTAGGTAATTCAAGTTTACTTTGGCACTCGCTCCATCGACGGTGTAGTGCCCTTAGGGGTCTGAGGACTAAGAATGCAGGATGAAACACAAGCCATAAGAGCCGTGGTTACCATGAATGCCATCAAAACCTCTAAATTTGCAGACTGTTTTAAAATGCACCCTCCCTTCTAGCTGCAAATAGCAAAGTCCTGATGTGGTTGCCAAGAAACCAGTACTTGCAATTCACAGAGTTCACGTTTGAGAGATATTTGCACTCACAAACATTTACAAAAGCAAAACTGAAGCAAACCAGAAAATGTGGTATAAATTCATCTTATGATTTCTCAGTACCACCCTAAAACAAAGCACACATCCCAATCTTCAGATTACTGTGCTCTCAAATAAATGGACTTTGTTCCAACTGCTTCCCTGAAACATGGAATTGCCTCCCCATGTACTCTGCCACACCCAGCCTTGATGGGTTTCCCTGACATCTCATGAATTATAGCACGGTCGCTGGGGTCCTCACCAACATCAGGCTCCTCTAACTCATTGTCCCACTCTGTGAATTACTGCACCAGTTCACTGATTAAATCCAGAGTTAATCATGATTATTGTGCTGTAAAGCACCTTGGGAAACATGACATGAAAAGTACTAAAAAATGCAGTTGAATTTGATTATGCTGTATCTTCTCAAACCCATTTATATGTTAAAGACTGTCTTTTATTAGATTCACTATTATATTTCATATAAACTCCAGTCTCAATCCAATTTTCCTGTGTCATTTTTAATTATTAATATTGCTGTTTGCAACCAGAGATTTGACAAGGTTAGGCCCTATTTGTGCTAGGCCCTGTACAGACATAAAACAAATGGCATTTCCCAGTAAAGATAATTCACAAGGTGTAACAGCCAATAAAAAACAAGAAAGAAAAGATAAAACAACTGCTTGAGACAAACAAGCAGGAAGCAGGAAGGAAAACCACAGGTAAATGACAAACTGTCCATGTAACTATTTTAAACAAAATTGTTTGCTGCTTTTTAAATTCCCCAAAATATATGTATTCACCAACTTCAGTCATGCAATGCTGATTTATTTTACATATTAATTCATTTTAGGGGATTAAGGATAAATAAAATGTGTAGTCAGAAAAGTTACAGGTAGTTCTGAAAATCCAAATCTAAGGATTTAAGATTTCTGCAATTCACCAGGACACTGCTACATTTATAGTAGTGCAATGAGTAGAATCTCACTGAAACAGAATACATCTTATACCCTCTGACAGTTTTCTGTTGTTAGGATTCCACAGATAAATAAAGGACATCCTAAGATGCTCCTTGACAGTTCAGCTGCTCTGAAGGTACTCTGTAGTTTACCAGGTGATCCTTTGCTGTACTTACTCAAAAAGATGCACTTCATCACTTCATCTTTTCTTTTATATATATTTTTCCAATTTTTCATTTATTTTCAATTTTATCATTGTAGAGGTATGAAAATGAGGAAAACGGTTATTAAGCCAGCAAGGTAAATGTCTGTGAAGCACAAGTGGCAAAACTGTGAAAATCTTTTCAGGAATGAATAGCAATTCAGAAAGGCACAAGTCTTCAGAAATTGTGTGATATGCCAAAGTTTTCCCAAGGTGTTTTTCAACACAGTCTCAAAAGGATGGCACAGATGACCTTCTGCCCTATGAACAAAAAGCTTCTCCAAGGGGAGCAGATATCAATAAAGACTGCTGCATGTCCAACATCAGATGATGAAACTTCCTTTCCAATACCCATTTGCAAAGAGAGAAAGACCAAGACTTTGGTATAGGAAACCAAGTAATCAAGCCAGAGATTTAGAAACATATCAAAGTATAAATTTACATTTTGCCTTTAGGAAATGTTACTTTGTTTAATAGAGAAGGAAAAAAGGACTAGAAAAGAGGCTCATGGCACAACTTTGCCCTACTTCAGTTGCATTGACTCTACCAGTTCTTGTATCCTGAATCCATGTAGAACAAACAATTCTTATTTAATAAAAACCCTCCTTTTAATGAAAAAAATAGTCCTTCTTCCATTTACATTTGTTGCTCACCAGCATCACATTTACTTTACAAAAAAAATCTAACTATAACCACATTAAATTGACAGGATCATTTACCTGCAGGAAAAAAAAAAAAAAAAAAAAAAGCAAAAAAAAAGCAGAATAGTAAGTGGCAATTTTAAAAGCATAAAAACCCATTCTGTCTTATCTGATTAGTCCTGCCCATCTTCATGTATTAAGGTTGTATACTCACAGCATTATCCTATTTGTAATCTTCAAACATACAAGGCCTTGAGACCAGCCTCTCTAGATACCAGTGACAGGCAAGATTCTATCCTGCCAAAGAAGGATTATTGTCTTCCTGATTCAGAAAGCAAGCGAGGGGGAATCACGAAATAAAATAACATTGTGTGTCACTGTGACTCTCCCTGTTTTAATTTCTGTTGTTATTAAGGCTTTCATCTAAAGCATATCAGCAGAAACAGCAGAATAGAAATATAAACTGCTACTGGAACAGGCTGATGCTAGTGATGACTGATGACTTGGATTCATCACTTTTTAGTCACTAGACAAAGAAAGGAGGAGGAATGGGGGGAAATTGTACTGTAGTAATTAGAGATCCAGGTTTATTAGTAAAGGCTGTTTTTATGCAGTCTAAAAGAGCACTCTGTACCACAAATCAAGAAAATACGCACATATGCAAAACAAGCAAGAATTTTTTCTGTCACTTTTTATATAAATATATGAAGTACACTAATAAAGCAAGGAGAAATAATTGTATTACTGATTTAACTACTCAGTAGCTATGCCAAGAAAGAAGTCAGTTTATTAGGTAACTTCTCACACTGGAGTAGCATCCAAATTTCTTTTGTCTTATAGAATGTATTCTTTTAAATGATCAAGGTCACTCTTTAAACAGACTTTTTCTCCCTCTAGTTGTGCCTGTATCACACTTTAAATAATATAAAAGGAAATGTGATTTTACTCAGGAGTTCCTTAAATACTGTCAAATTTGTCACTGTTCACTATAAACCTGACACTTGTCAAAGTGAATCAGCAACTGGCCACTTGCTGGCTAAAGAAAGCTGAGTCACTGCTTCTGATCTAATAGCAATGTCCTACATCACCCTCAGAATACACATCAGTGTGTTGTTTACCAGCCTAAAAGGAAAATAAGTTATTGCTGTGAGTCACAGAGGGAAGGGAAAAAACACAGAAATGAAGATGAATGTCTGGAGCCCAGAACAACCGGAAACGATAAACAAAACCCTGACACACAGAGAAGGCAGGAATTGAGTGCCAGGAAAAGACAAATACTGCTATAGATTCAGATGTCTTTCTCTGATAACAACCACAAAGATTAGTGTTTGCTGCCAGCTAAATCACAAAGAAAAATCTTCTACTGTCCTGTACTTCAGCCTGGATTATTAGATTGTATTGAACTGTATAATTAGGCTACCACCAAATTAAGTACAGCTAAAGTTCATCTGTACTTCATACAAATATAAATATGCTAAATTAAAGGGTTTTCTCACTGAAAATCAATAGTGATATAATCATCCATCTCTTTAACATTGAAGATGACATGTTTCCTTTCCATTAAAAAACTGCAGATTTGCCATGATTAAAGAATCAAATGAAAAAAAATATGAACATTTCAGAGCCAGGGAAGAAGGAGCAGCTCAGCTCTGGTTCTAGCAGACAGAAACTCATCACCAAGAAAATGAACTGAAGAAGGAGGGTGTTTCCAGCATACCAACTAAAAATATAATCAGGAAGAGGATTAAAAGCGTGCTTGTTCTGAATGATTCATGAAACATAATTTCTGCTCTTGCCCAGGTAATTAGAAGGCTTTCAACTCCAGTTCAGAGATCTGGTTTGGGGAATTTTTTATTCTCAAAACTATTCATCCAAAAGAGTTTTTCTTCCTTTCAAATGTTGACATCAAGGCAAGAGATGTAGAAATGCAAAATATGCTTTTTATCAATTAATAAGAGTCCAAGATTTTAAGTTCCCCAATACCAGTCAAGGGACAAGAAAAACCCCAATCACTTCAGGGCGAGTTTCTGAGGAAGAATCCTAAACTACAACTCTGCGATACTCTTGGTTGGGAAGGACAGATATGAAAAAGGCAAGCAACATATAATTTTAAAGAATAGCTACAGGACAAAATATATCACATTCACTCAAAACTTTTTTTTTAGTCTGACTTTAGTTATTAAAAATAAAAAAGCAAGCAAAGCATGATCAAAACTTTACTGCTGACTGCTTAATTACACAACCAGGAAACTCATGGTAACTCTCAGCACAGAAGTCTGATCTGAGTGCCTCTGCTGGCAGACTTGACAAGCATTAGGCTTATGAAACAGATCTGTTATTTTTGTGCTCTGTGATGGGCTAATTTATTAATTTGCATGTTGCATTATGTGTTAATGAATGCCTTACATAGGATAATGCTCAAAATTCTAATATAAGATGAGGAGCTTTCAGATGTAACATTGTCACTAGAGCTCAGAAAAACAGAAAGCTGATAACAAAATGAATGTCACAGATCTTTTGATGAAGCATGAAAAAGCTTCCTGAATGAACTAACTCAGTCTCTTGGGAGAGCAAGAAAATACGTCTTCACACAACATCAGAAGGTCTGTCTTACTTTTAACTCTTCTCCGAGTTCTTTATTTTATTAAATTTTTGTTGCTAGAGATTGTGTAAGTCTTGTTCCATGAGGTATCCACTAGTGATTCCTTTCCAATTTCAGACTAATATTTTTTAATTCTGTAAGTCTGGCTTTAAGAAGGTCCCTCATTCATTGGTGTTACAATAAGTATTTGTATTGCTAAATAGCTCTAAAACATAAGCAAGCTTTTCGCAAAGGTTTTATGTTTTGTAAAACCTCCACTGCTTTATTTTGCACAGATTGCTGAGCAACAGTCACAGCTTAACCCTTTTACATGGTCTGGATTAAAAAATGACATGAAATATCCTATATTCTCATCAATCATTTCAGCCATACAGTCACACATCATTTTTCCATCACTTCTATATGGTTTTGGAGTCCAGAAAGATTATCTACAACATGTAAAAGGAATAAAATTTGTCCATTCTCTAATCCTTTAAAATAATTGTTTACTCTGTCTAAAACAAGGTAATCTGCAAATCCTGTTTCCTGGAGCCTTTAACAAACTGAGATAAGGAGAGAGGGGTTCAAAATAAGTTCCAATTTTAAGTTGTTTCAAGTCAAAAAGGCACTAAAATGTTACATAACTTTAATTCCTGGCTCCAGAGTACCCCTTTATTAACACTTTGCTCCTTGGAATTTGTGTATCTGTTTGTGTGTATGTGTCTGAGCACACACAGAGCCTTCTGACCAGCCCATATTCAGTGGGGTTACATGAAGGTTATTAATGACACTCTCAAAACTTTTATGATTTCTGTTATGGTGGCAGAAAAAACAGATAATTTTAGACAACAAAGTATAACAATCAAGATTTAATGAAAGGTAGAAAACTCATCAATACATTTTTTGACAACACTATTCTTGACCTCAGGAAAATGACATCAATGACAGACATAATGCACACTTTCTCTAGAAAGTAATTGAGAATATTTTTAACGTAATAATAACAAACTTATTTTTCTGTTTTAAAACAATAAACAAGAGAAGTATCAAGCTTTCATCCTTCCCTGCTCTCTCCCAGAGCTGCATTTCTAGATATGACAAGATGTAGCCACTGTACAATATTCATTCCCTATTTAATAGCAATAAAGCAGTTGGAGTTGTTTCAAGGCTGCAAAGCCTTAATGGCCATGGGTACTTTGAGGTGTATTTTTATGACTGTCTTCCCCCTGGCTCTGGGCATTGAACAGACATGAACTGTGGTGCTGTCCAGGGCAAGGAAACATTGCCTTCAGTTTACAGCAGAACTGCAAGGCCCAGAAAATAAGTATCCTGACAAATGTTAGACAACCAGGTAGCTGTGGCAGAACTGGGAGATTCTGGTTGAACCATCAAGTTCATGAACTTAATAAATTAAGGATACAGAATGCAAAAGCATGTTTTCTGACTCCACAAAATCTGGTAGGTTTTTACACTAGGGGATGTTCTTACAACACACTGCAGTGCAATGGGTAACCTTAAAACTACCCTTACATTAGTTAGACTGGGAATATGAAACAAACTTCCCATAAAGTTCAGTACTCATGGATGTAACCTACAGAGATGAGAGGCAGAGCAGTCTGGGCTGCACTGAAATTCATTCTGCCATAGAAATTGCTCTCAGTGTCTCAGACAACTTGTTTAAACCCAAGCAAGCAGGTTCTGCAATCTCAAGTAAATTTGGGAGTAGCCTTCCAGCCTGGGACAGGGGTAACCAAGTGGCTGCTTTCTGCTCTGTATCACACATCTTCCTGCACCTCAGGAAAGCCAGAGTCTACCTTGTGTTTCAGCTCCCCAGCTTTAAAATAAGGATACTTTTTAGCTAAGGAGAGGATTTTTCTGTCTCAGAGGCAAATTAAAATACATCATAAAAATTCAGGGAGCATTGTGAGCATCCCAGAGAAATACTATTTTGTTTTTTCCACAAATTTCTCCAACTCATTTTCCTCAGTGAAAGACAACTTACCACTGCACATTAAATCTTTACATTTACTGTTATTAATCTTTTGCATTCTAAGTGTAAATATATTCAATTAAACTTATGTTAGATCTCTCTTTGAGAATAATCTCTCATTTATTTTTCATATAAACAAACTTGAAATTCTTCTTTCCCTCAAGTTACTCATTTGTAGGTTACATTGGCATATGATAATACTTCCTAGTTACAAAGGTTAGCCACTCTGATAAAATTGCCAACAACATTCTGTGTAAAACAAATCCCAAAAATCAAACCAAAAGAAACTATAGTACATTTTATAGAAAAGAAAAAAAAAATGAAATAAGGGTAGAACAACTGTCCTGTAATAAGTACAACAATTCTAATTCATAGCTGCATTGAAGTGATACCCTTGATAAATGACTAGAGATCCCTGAGCCTGTGACCTTCCTCAAGTAAGGTCTTGACATTTACTTGCCCTCTCTGATGTGACAGAGCACTGATTATCTCTCTGCTGCCTATGAACTACGGGGGAATGTGCCACCCTTCTTTTCCAAAGACTTGCTTTAAATTACTCTCTGGAGACTCATTTCTCTCCCCCAGTACTAGCAGGAATGTCTACACTATTCCTTTCTGCTCAAAAAATTATAACCTCCACTGATGTGTCTCTTCTACTGTGTCATTGCACTCATTATGCAACCATCTCCAAAATCCAAGACAACAGGATGCTGATCCAGACAACTTTTGGAAAACACTGTTTCTTCTAGCCCAAATAATAAAGCCATCAAGGAGGACAAAGAGATCAATATTGGCAGACAAATCCTGAAAGGTGCCTCTGTTACTACAGCCAGTGAAACATATATAGGACACAATTAATAAATCAATCAATAAATGAACAAGTCAATAAAGAGCAACTCAGAAACTCAGTATGGCAGACAAGAACCAAAGAATGTCCTTTTCAGATCTGCACCCCCTGGATTTTCCCAGCTTCCAGGGGGATAAAACCCTCAATATTTATAAATATTCATAAAGTCTTTATGGTACATCCTTAGAAATGCTCTCCATTTAAGCATTAAATGATAAGAAAGGCACAACAAGAAAGAATTTTATTCTGGTATATTTAAATGAATCCACGATTAATGACTGTATAAAAACCATGAGGAGTGAAGATTCTGTCATTTTTCATTATTCTTTCATTCCTTATTATTGCATTGAGGTGAATATTTCCCTTTCTGCAGCAAATCCTTACCCTGTGGATTACGCATTTGCACAATAAATATAGGATTATCTTCACCTACAGGAAATGAGAAGATAATCTTTGTGCTGCATACTTCATAAAGGACATTTTATTGTTAATACAGTCTTTTTTCCCACTGAGGCATAGAGAAAACAACAGCAATTACTGTCCTTTCTGAATTATTTTTCCTAGTTATGGTCAATTTTTGGAAAAACCAAATGAAGTTGCAGACTAACCTGGTGGAAAGATCTTTGCAGCCAGAAGAGCTCTGTAACAGCTCTCATGCTTGTGCTGGGGGAGCTTCAAACTCCTGGTGGGAATGGTTTTTGAAGTTGATGAGCACAGCAGCTGATCAAGGTTTGCCTGGCTGAGTCAGCCCACATGCACCAAGCACTAGTGATTGCATTATATTGAACCTACATAGCACCTTTGGGGATATTCCTAATGCTCAGAGGAGCCAAACAGCACCACAGGACCATCTCAACAAAGGCCAGACAGTATTGATTTAACCAAGGAAAATCTGCAATTTGAATTTCTCTGTTTTCATAGAGACAGGTTGTATTATTTATTAACTTGGGCAAAACCTAACCAAAGCAAAACCAAAATGCAGTCCTGTCCTAAAACCCTGAGAGAAAGGCAAATATAAAGATTAATTCAACTCTGTCATTCAAATCTTCCCTCTCTCTGATCTGTGGTGAGAAATGAGCACCTCACCCTCTAAACCTCACATGGATTGTGAAATCTGCAGCCTTTAAAATAATAAAATTTAATATGACAAGGTCTTGAGCAACCTCATCTTCACTGGCCCTGCTCTGAGTAAGGGGATCGACAACAGAATCTCCAGAAATTCCTTCAAGACTAAATTATCTTCTGATTCCTTTTACACCTCTTAGAATTAACTCTTCACTTGGTTGTCTCATCTTAAAAAAGCATTTCACTTTAAGTTACCACTTGGAAATGCAGCCATAGGCCTTATTATTCAAGGTTTCTTTTCCTACACCTCTATTTCCTTTTCTTTTAAAATTACAAAGTGACCAGGGCTGAAGTGTTTCAAATTACCACTACTCACTAATACCAAGAGAAAGCAATTTCTTAGGGCTAATTTAATGCACTTCTGAATCCTGTAATTTATTTTGATTCTGTGTTCTCTCTTCCTTTCCAGGCTCTCTGCCAAGGAAGTTAAAGAGGGTCTTTCTGGCTAGATTTCCAATATTCTTCACAGTTTTTTGTTTTGTGTGGGGTTTTTTTGGGGAGTGGGGGGAGGGTTGAAGTCTACAAACATAGGTGGATTCATGGCACAGGGCCAAGCTGCAGTCATTAGTGAGGATTAAGCCATGAGAAGCTGGTATTAAAGTAGAGAAAGCAAAGAAAATAAACATCTCTTACTCTGTCAATGTATACTTTGAGAACAAGGATGTAAACATCTTCTTAGACCTCTGCCCTATTTTCTAGGGCAGATACAGGGAACAATATTTCCTAAGAAATAGGTATTTGTTCCTTCAAGAGTGATCTTGTAGAGAGAGAGATCTTCAAATGTTCAGGAGGAGACCCAGAGAGTTCATGGCTTCAGTCTTGTCCTCGACAAGATGCAAGGTGTAAATTTTGGGCCATTTTTAAAGAATGGACAGAATGGGATCTCAGCCCAAAAAGCAGGGGCATTATGAATTAAAGTAATTTCCTTATCATCATCATGTGTAAAGCAATGAACACTGCTGCCTGCTCCCTGGGGCACTGCTGAGAGCACATTGGCTCTGGAGCCAAGGCTGCCTGTCCCCAGAGAGTCCCCACCAGAGCACTCTGGGCTGGGCATCAGCAGCTCCCTGCCCACTCTGCTAAGTGCCAAGCAGGCACAGACACAGCAAGGGCACTGCTCAAACCTCATTTTCCATGTCTGAGGTTGTCCTGGAGCACACATCATCTACAGCTGAGCAATGACCCATAAAGGCAGGGCAAGACCAAACACTGCAGCTGCCTCCTGACGGCCTTTGTAGGTGTGCCAGCTACGGAGAGATGTAAACCTCCACACAAGAAAAATGCCTTCATTCTGAGCATCAAGATGACATCTGATATTCTGTGTCTACAACTGCATGTCTTTGGGTTCAAGTCTTCTTTCCTAATACTGGATTAAAGAAGGCAGTTTTTCAGTTAAAAAAAAAAAAATATTGAAAAAAAGACAAGAGAATTTCCATATTAATTATCATTTGTCACAGTTATCAGATGCTGGGATGCTAAGCTCTCTGAAAACGCTGATTCACAGTAAAGTGCTTTAAAGGGGAAAGTGAGCTGTCATGAATCCTCACCTTTGTGTACTGAAAGCAAGAGACCAAATTTACAATTAGAACATGTCTAAGAAAGTGGATTGTCACCTGCCTAAATCTCCTGATCCAACCCAGGCTACTTCTATTATCACTCTGCTGCTGAAAACAGAAGAGATAAATGGGAAGGACAGATCTCTCAAGCTCACATTTAACTCAGAATATATTAAAAAAGAATGAAGGTGGTTACTTTCATGTTATTTTTTCTAGAGATGGAGATTTCTATTGATTCTAGGCCCGAGGAGGCAGTAAATGCTCTTCATAAGGTAAAACACTATCTTAGGCAGAAAATACTCCTGCATATATATGATACGTATATGTATATGATATAGAATATGATATCTGCACTCCTTTGGTTTTGAAATTGCTTTAACCATCCAAAGTAAATTGTTTTAGTACCAATTCCCTGTACTAATGAATATAAACAGAGGAAAGCTTGGTGCAGAAAGGAAAGTACAGCATAAGGAAGAAGAGTCATTAGAATAAGGGAACTTATGACTGCTCTCTATATGAACAAATTACATTATAAAATTTTTCCTTTTGCTCTGTCTGTCCTGAAAAGATGATAAAAGATCACCTTCTTGATTTTTTGGAGGCAGAGGAGAAGACACTTAAAGGACAGTTCAATGACATCTTTTCAAGGGCATAAGTAGTAATACAGTGCTCTATAAGACTTCAACATTTAAAAAGTATTTAGAATAGTTAATTGTAAGTTCCTGCTAAAAAAGAATGATCACTTCAAAAAGTGAACGCTCAGTAGCATCCTGTTTTTTATCCAACACTGTTCTTTCAGTCCTTGATATTGATTAGTATTCCACTTGAAGGAGGAGATAATGAAGTAGATTATTTTTTCTGTACCTGACACAATCAGAAAAGCTGACACAGAGTATTTTCCTACTTTCCAATTTGTCTGCCCCACCTATTTTCCTTTCTTTGAAGGCCATGGGGGAGAATGAATGGGAATTAAATTAAGACATTCCAGAAAATAACTGAGAATAAGGTGCATTTGAATTCTACACAAGACACAGGAGGGATGACTGGTATAAAGCAAAATTCAGATGTCGTACCCTTTGCTAACTATAAAAATGCTGAGTTAAAGTTAGTTATATGGTTTTCTAAGGTTTGCTAGTCAGTGTAAATGCTAATATAGTAAAGTAGATGTTCCACCAAAATTACATCTTTCTCACTTTAGAGGTATTTTTCTTCTGACTACATACGCACACAAAGACACCAGAATAAGCGTGTAAGTAACTGTGATTGTGAATTTATGCACAGAACAAAAAGCAGACAACAACCATATGCACTTCCTCAGCTGGAAAGCACCTGGGGCTGCATGACAAGGAGAACCCTTGGTGAGCTGCAAGACCACACAGCCTTGAAGAGGCTCAGCCTATGAATCCTTCTTTTATGTTCCTATTTATGTAGCTGCTGTCCAGCCAAGTGCTATTACATGGCCATGCACTCCTGGCTTCCCAAAACACTTGTGTATTTGGCCAGCTGCAGAGTAAAAGCAGCTTTGGCACCTGTAACCAGAGCCCACCATATTCCCAGCCCATTCTCCCTTGCAGCAGGGCAACAGGAGTGAGATGAGCACAGCAGGACCCTTGCAGGGGCACAGGTGCACTCAGACAAACAAACAAAGCAACACACTGGAGTGCAGAGCATAAACCAGGAATGTGGCAGAAAGAAAATGCAAAGGATTAAAATGCAACATAGTCCGCCAAACAGTCGGGGGAACATTTCACTTCTTTGTATCTTTAAGCCCTCCAAATGAGCCAAACTCTGGGCTTTGTTGACCTCAGTCCTACAGCAGAGGAGAAATTTGCTAGTGACTGTAGCTGCTTGACTGCCAAGCAGAAATAAGACAGAACTGTTTGGGAAAGGGAGCAGAATCCCTGCTTCCCAGCACACATTTAAGGGAACTGTTATGGGGTGATCCCTAAATCAAGACAGGGACACAAAACAGAAATACAGAAATATATTTGCATTTATTTCTTGACGAGTTTTACATGTCTTTTGATGAACTTGCAGAGCCACTATAATCCTCTGTTGGCTCTGGAACCCAGCATTTTTGATCTGTCTGAATAACAAATTACTAAATACTAATTAGCTGGTCACAAGCTTTGAGTCAGCCATGGTGAGAACAGCCCTTCATCACAGGCCTTGCTTTGCTATATTAGCACAAGCACCTGCTATGTGCTCTCCATTTTAAATTTGCTACCATTTGTGCAGGTCTGGGGATTACCCAATGTTTTTCCACACTTGGGATGTTTGAGTTCCCAAAGAGAAGACAGCCTTTCCTTAGAATTCCCTTGAACATTTAAAAGCACTCTCCTGGCACTGTTACAAGGTAAGTCTTATTTAAGTGTATTTTTAGGCTGCTACATGTACAAAAGACACCTTTACTTGGTGGGTATTCTGCTTCTAAACACACTGTTTGATGTATACTGTGACATACCAGCTTTTCACACCTGCATGTGACCCTTGTGTTTACCAGTATTTGAAGAAGCAATCCATGAGAACAAAAGCCTGCCCTGAGAGTAGCTGCTTTCTGATACTAGGAAATGACTGAGAAGAACATTTATGTATCAAGGTTTAGGATAATGACAGTTCTCAAGCCTGAACTAAATTGTACAGTGTTATTCCCATACTAGCATGGTGCTCTGATTGTTTCCTTCCCACAGCAGTCTCACACAGGCTCCTCTGGATCAGCAATGCTGCGAGGAGCTGGCAGCTCCTTCCAGCCAAGGCTTGCAGGGCTTGAGAAAGACTGCGAGCATTTTCCCTTCCAGAGGTCTCAGTCATGTTTCACATGATACCTTACAACTATGAGGTGAAAGTAAAAACCCAGTCTGAGCAGGGGTTTTGTCATGTCCAAGAACCATCCATGATTCCTCTCCCCAGCCTCAAATCCCAGCCCAACTTTTCTCCTGGGCTGCTCTGACCTTCATACCTTTCGGGGAAGCTGAATTTCAGAAGATTTTTTTTTAGGTTTGGGAATTTTTAAGTGAACTTTGATATTGTTGAAAATTGATATCATAATCCCTTTTACCAAAGACCGACCAATTAACAATAGCTAACAAGACATTGTATTCTGAGGATGGATTCCTTCTTCTCCCTGTATAAAACTCAAGTATTTTTTTTATCTTTTTAAAAAATAGTTCTCAAAATCATGTGCTAAATCCCAAGAATAGGGTAAAAGCATAAATAAATTTCTATTTACCTGACATTCCAAATAAATCTCAACATACTGGAGCTGTTTAGCTATAAATAACCAACTCATGCAAACCTGTTTTTCTTTTGTTATCTTCAGACAATGCCCAATTGTCTTTTCCAAACTAAAGAAATTTATCATCCTTTTTTTTTCAGTTTTGACATCAATTCCTTCACTGCCTTTGCCCACAGTACCCACTGCATACTCTGCAAGTATGTGAGGTACACATTACCGACCATAAAACAGCCAGTGTTAGCTCCAGTGTAAGTCAAATCACATCCCTTTCAGGTCATTTTACTTGTCAATTATCTTGCAAAACCGCACTTGCATTTTTATTCCTTCTAAAAAGCATTCCCATTGTGAAGTACTACATTAATTACACATCAGGCATTGCAGAGTTACTCATGTGGCTGGAACCAGGTTTATGTTGTGTTTCAAAAGTGATCATGCTGTGTTAAGCTGTACTCTAAAAAAAGTGACATTTCTGAAAAATGTGAAATAATTTTTAACAAAAAATATTTTCTTAGAAATCTGACTATGTTCAAGATTAACTTTCAGGTACATTAGAAAGCACAAAGGAAAAGCATAGAAAATAAAAAGAAATTTAATTAAAATATTCCCTCTTTTTTAAAATTCATTCTGTAAGCTAAAAGAATATTTCACAGAATTCACACTTTACATTTTAAATGCTTACTAAAACATTCCATTATGGATATAGTGTTGCTTCTACAAGATACAGCCTTTAAAATAAATTGTTAAGATATAGATTAAAATAAGAGGGGAAAAAAGGAGGGCTTTAAATTCTTCTAAATTGACAATCAGGACCTATAGGCCAACCGAAATCTGTTTCTTTTTCCTGTTACCATAACTCTGCCTTTGGTGTGTCACCAACAGGTCCAAAAGTGAGAGATGTCACATCATCACGAAGACACAGCCATAGGCCTTTAGCCCTTCACACATTAATAAATTAGGATAAGAGACCTACACCCTACATCCCAAGCACTTCTGGAATATTGTTCTTTAGGAGGAAAGCCTTCACCAACTACAAGCCAGAGAGAGGCATGCAGAGATCAGCCAGTAGCCTGATGGCCACAGGATTCCAATCCTACCTACATGTTAGCTTTATTCTGATCAGTTTAGAATACCAGGGTCTCCTACCCCAGCAAATGCCCTGCCCAAAGGACAGTTAAATATGCAACCTTAAATAGCCTGACCTCAAATCCCATGTTCAGTGAAACAGCAAAGCAATCCTAAATGCCACTGACAGACAGAACTAGCAGGCTAATAGCAGAATCAGCCTCCTTCTAAAGAAATGCTGTTATGGGCCTGGGTATCTATTTCTGATGGTACCATTCCAACGAATTGGCATTTTCAGATCAAAATTAATTCTTTTACTCATGTTTTTAAGGGACTATAGAAACACTTGAGATGCTTGAATAGAAAACATACATTTCCCCGCTTCGCAGCAAAGTGTGAACTTCTGTAGGAAACCACCTCTTCTGCTTTTTCAGAAAAAATAAGAGCAAGAAGAATTTCTTAAAAAGGAATAAAGAATCTGCTGAAACATGAACATAAGTTAATGCCTAACAGTATTTGACAGTTAAGAAAATAGAAGGTCAAACCCACCTCTTTATACTGAAGCATCAGTGCTAAGAGGCATGAATGATCTGTTTTCAGAGTAGTGAATGCTTAATACCTGAGCTTATCCAGATACTATTTTCTTTCCTAATTTGGCTTGGGTCAATACCACCCTTCAATAAAGGCGTAAAAACTGACATGAAGCATGCTGAGCATTGTTACCATTGATACTAAAAATCTAGTAATCTATTAAACCTAATCTATTAAACTCTAGAGCACTACCAGTCCCACTAGCTTAAAGCAGCAGCCAGTCTAAGAGATCACATTCCATAATCACAATCGCTCCTCATGTCCCACATGACAAATTCTGTATTCCTTCGCTTTTGGCAGAAGTTGGTTTCACAACATCCCTATTTCTCTTGAGGTATATTGGGAGCTTGAAAGGAAAGCCAGAAATAGTGGTGTTCCTCCTTGGCAGTTAGACTCATCCAAAAAAAGTAGTAAACCACATTTAAATCGGCAAGACATTCATCACATATCACACAGTATGCAGTTTTTAAATCAGATATCCTGTTGTACCAAGGGTGAACCAAGCCTTCCTACCAGAATGGAGAAATCTTCCCCCAGGGACACAGCCAGAGTGTCAAATTTGTCCCTTCACCAACCCAGAGCCCCATGATCAACACCCAGACCCCTCAGACTGGGCAAGAGGAGTTCGCATACCCACAAATACAAATCACAAGAGCCATGAGGCTTCTAGAGAGTCCAGGTACAATCTGAGTCCACAAAGCATCTCAACTGGGCCACACAGAAAAAAAAGAAAGGATGTCAGAAATGTTCACTTGTAACTGAATGGATCAGTGATCACAACAGGCCTCAGGACATAAGGACCCCGAGTTCAGCAGTCTGACCCAAAGCAGGCAGAGGAACTAGAATTTCATCAGGTTTCCCATCATCCCAGTGGCAGAAATCTGGACTGAGAGGAACTTAATACACAAAACTTCACCACTCCACAGAGTTAGAAACTATTTCAGTAGAGGTCATGAGAATCTTCTTGTTACCTAAATATTTAACTCACTTCTTGTGCCCAGTACTCAAAATGGTGTCAAAGCAGTTTTCCTCAACCTTAAATCAAGGTTTTAGGTACAGCCTTTATGTTCTGTGAATACCTTTACCAGCCTCTAGACCACTTCATTCAAATAACCTTCATCATAATGTGCCTTGTGCACTAGGCACGATCACCTTTAATTTTAATCTGTGATTGACATTAATTTTAACATTGCTAAAAGAGAAAACTTACTAAAGGATTTGATTATATTTAATTTGCAAGGAATGAACTTGATTCATCTTAAATATTTCATGCTCAGTTTTTTATGCTAGGTATTGTTGGGTTTTTCTTTTGGGGGGTGGAAGGAAGGGGAAAGCTACAAGAATAAAAAGAATCTTCATGATCAAGAAGTATGTCAAGTATTCCCCATGAAAAAATAACATCTGGGGAGTTCCAGCGGGGAAACAATTGTGACACTTGCTCATTTGTTCAATAGCTAAGTTTAAGAATTAAATACAGGGAGGAGTTGTGTTATACTGTTTCCTTAAAAAGAACCCCAAAATAATAGTAACAGAAATTGCCAAGAAGAAGAAGATTGTTTTACTTTTCATATAAAAGGATGATATGTAAATTCGCTAATTGGAGAATTCACTTCACATGGTTTAGCTCAACAGGACATTCCTGTCTGAAATAACAAATGTTCGAGCACCTAATTACAAATGTTGCTATAAATAAAGTACTTTGGGCAACTATTTTAGTCATTATGCTAAATAACTACAGTAATCATTATACTTTGAACATGCTGAAATCTGGCAAGTGTTCAGATTTGGTACCTTTGCATTTTTATTCTGCATGTAGAATAAACTGCTAACAAATATTTAACTTAGTGAATTGCATTCAGTTCTAATTTTTTTCTTCCACTGACATATTCATCTCCAATTTCTGATCCATTTCAAGCCATACTTATTCCACATCGAGCTTCCAACAATAATATCATTATATTGACAGCTCCTATCTATTATTTCTTTTTAGAGCTGTTAATTTTTGTGCTGTAAACATCATCAATAATCACATAGGAAAAAAAATTAGGAAAACCCTGATAACCATTATCTCTCCATTCATCATAATTGCTATACAGACAATAAATTCAGCATAAAGTACAAGCAATGTCTGAAGTGAAGCCCTGCTGCCTCTACAATTCATATTAAATTTCTGTAGTCGCTTCATCCTTCCCCACCCTCAGGATTTTTCATTTCTGTGCCGAATCCCACTTTGACTTCTAGATAAGATATATAGATATATAAGATAACCTATAGATAAGGTTAGCAACTAAACTGTAACAGAAGTAACAAAAGCACGTGTCCTGTCACTTGTAAAAGCATTAACTGGGAAATCCGTGACTGATTGACAGCCGTATTTCATACAGCTCCTGCGCCTCTGCACCTGATCAGGGGCAGGCAGCTCTGGGGCCATGAACCCCTCTGGACCCTGCTGTACCATTTTTGCACACATTTCATGCCTTGGAATAGAATTTGAGTTTCTGTGTGGAAACACAAAGGATTAGAGGATGTTGTAAATACAGAGGTGTGGCTTCCTGAAAAGCCACAGGGGAGGGGACCAAGCACTGCAGCAGCAAGTGCAATGACACCGATGGCAGAGCAAGGGCAACAACCAGCACTGCCTAAACACTGAGACTGACACAGCACCGTGTCAGGGACAGGGAACTCTGCACATTCCACTCTTGCAGAACAGTGCAACAGGTGCATGAAAACAAAGAAAGAAAGGTGTGATGCCCTAGGTCTGCTGGAACCAGTACACCAAGAGGATGGCAGAACACAGGAAGATCACTGTAAGAGACTGCCTGCGCCATGACTGCAGCAAAATTAGAGTGCAACATCCTGTGACCATCTGATGCAATACATTAATTTAAAATTAGCATTCTCAGGGAAAAATAATGGAAAAGTGGTTTAGGGTGTTTTCTGAACAGCTAAGACATAGGAAGCATGATGGTTTCAAAAAAAGATACTGACTTGTGAAGCCTATACTTGGATCAGTCAGGGTTCCCCTGGGCATTGCTGTTTCATCCAAATCAAGACACAAAAAAACACCTTCTTTTTTATCTTCTTGACTTTCAGTAAGTCACTTCCCACTTGGGTCTTATGGGACTCTGGAGCAAAAGGAGGAGCCCACTTGAGACACAGATAAAACCAAATACTCCTTGAAAATGTGGTTTCAGAATAGGAAAAAATATCCCTCAATACTGTTTCTACTAGATAAGAAATACTCTGGCACTTGGTTCATTTCAGAAGCTTTGTTAGGCTATCAAAGTGACACTGATTTCATATAAATACCTATATACCACACTCATCTTTAAAAGTATGTCCTAGAAGCTCTGCAATTCCATATTTCACATTCTTCTTATCTACAAGAGCCCGTCTGCCAAACAGCTACTATTAAAACAAAAAGCACCAATTTTACATAATTTTAATGTTATCCAATAATGTTATATTATCTCCCCTTACTTGGTTTTGCATGCATTTAAAGGAATCCATAACAAGCTTTGTTCTACTTAGTTTGTTTTGCTCACTGTTAAAAGACATTAGATAGATTCACCTAAGCAATAATAATCTGAGATGACAAAAACAAAGAAAAATAAGAATAATCACCTCCAGATACCTATTCTGCTGCCCAAGTGGCCTATCTGCTGTGTAGTCTTCGATCAGTCTACTACCACAGTCAATATCAAGCAGCCCTTTAACATGGTGTTTGAATGTCAGAGACTATTTAGAACATGGAAAAGCAGGAATGGTTCTAGCTTGTTTCTTTTTGGTTTGCTATGCAGCACGCAATCTCCACTGACTAAGGTGATAAAACTATAAAACATCGTGACAAATTGACTGAATTTTACAAGCTTTCCCAAAGTGCTTTTTCATATTGTTTAAAGCTTTCCAGGGAAAACATGTTGGCAGTATTAGCTGGGCAAGGTACTGACATGCACAGCATTAAAAGGGAGATAATACAGTGCTCTCTGTGCTAAAAAAAGCGTCATTCTCCCAGCCTGTAAGCAATCTGCTTCTCTGTGTGTCTTGGATGGCTCCAACGGAGGAGAGTAGCTGCAAGCAGCTCTAAATAGGAGCAAGCAGAAGCATGTGTGATAAACAGCTACTCCTCAAAGCTTTCTTCCCTCTGGTATTTCAATTCTTTCACAGCCTCACAGGAGACAAGCACTCTGACAGGGTCCTATTCAGGGCATGTTTGGTTTATATTCCTTCTTCAGGCTCTGCACAGCACCTTGTGGTGTTCAATTACCTTCTGCACCAACAAGTGAAATTCTTGGAGCAAAGCCTTCCCTCATTCTTTCTTGAGCATGGTAGAGCCCTCCAGATGTCTCCTAAGATTCCCTAAGTTACAAAGGGAAGGACAACTTAAAAAAATAAGTGAATGGGATAACACATTTCTGCAAAGCTGGTGACAACATCAGATGCAGCAGTATGGGTGGCAGGCTCAGGACATCATTCCAAGGGGTTGTAGTGCTACAGATGAGTGAAACACAGGTGTAAATTATCTGCTTGTATTTCTGCTCTCCTTCACATTGAGATATTACTTGAAACCAAGATATAAACTAAAAATAGACAGAACTGTGTTCGTTACTGCACTTTTTCTAAACATTGCTATATATTTCTGCTGTTGAAATACATGATTGGAAGTCCAAATGTTGAGCCAAATATGCATCCTCATTACTCTAACACTGAAACCATTCTAAAGCTCTCTCCTGAGCCACTCAGATGTTCACCGTCTCACCAACACTACTAAACCAAAATCCTCCCCCAGTCTGGCAATACTTTGCCCTATACAGTTTAGAACACCATTTGCTTTGTGGCATTTTTCAGCTAATTCAACCTACCATTGCTTTTTTCCACTACAACAGTTACAGAAGATATAGATAGCAAAGCATTAAGTAACTGCTTGGCAAAAGCAGGCTTTGTATCTTGGATGAATAACAACATGTGTATATTATGCCCAAGAGCTGCAGAACTAAAAAAAAAAAAAAAAAAATTAAGAGACTACAAGTTATAGACAACCGATTTTCTTTTTCTTTTGACTTCACTATTATCTGAGAAATATTTTACATTCTTGACCTGCTAAAGTTTGTAAGTATCTTCCAAACCACGTAGGCAAAACATCTGCTTTTTTTTATCACCAGTTTGCTCAGGAACAAGCTGATCATTCTTCCAGGTAGAAATTATTTTCTGCTACCCATACTCTTACTCTCACCTGTCTGCTTCTCTCCACACCAGGGGTCATGAAAGGATTCCTACAGAAGAGAGGAAGAACAGGGTGAACTTTTTCCCTGCTTCAACCTAATGCTCTTAGCTCAGGAAGCCGACAGTTTTCAGACTAGGACCTGGACATGATTTCTATGCATTTAATTATTCTCAGTACTCTTCTCTCTCATTAACTTTTCAAGACATCCCTGTATCATCCCTACCTCTGCAGCAATCTGGAGCAAGAACAGCCACATTCTCTCAAATTTATCACCTACTACTTTCACCTGGTGAATGCGCCTGCATTAGAAGAAACAGTGAGCAGATACTCCATCTCAGTCAAGGTTTTAGACACTTCTATCATATTCTTCTACACCTCTCTCTTTTCTGAGGAAACTCCTTCAAATTATTTGTAATTGGATTCAAAAAGTGCTGGTGTCATGGAGAAAAGACAACATGCCGTTTTATTTCACCACCCAAAAAAACCAAAAAAAATTTAAATGTTTCTAGATAACATAAGCACAACTGTCCACTAGATAAATTGGCACACTGAAGTGGGAAAATTAATTTTGTTACTTCCTGATTAGAACCAGGTTTGTATTAGGCAAAATTCATTAGGCATGTTATCTTAATGACCTGCTTGATTACCTTTTTCCAACAAGCATTATGGTGCCCACTTTGGTTAGAAGATTCTCAAAGAGGATTCCCAAATGCCAGAGAAGAAATAAAGCTCTCAGCCAGTGATCAGGCAACAATAAGCAGAGAGAAAATTTGGCTAGACTAACATGGTGATATGGAACACTTTGAAATTTCTGGAAAGACAAGCCTAGGTCAGCTCTTAAGAGTTGATGTATGCTTTCCTTCTTTATGCACCCCAACACAAATAAGGAATAGATGTGTGCATCTATATGGCTACACAAAAACAAATACATCTTCCTGCAGGAAGGAATTCTTGGTGAAAGGCTGCTCTAACTGTTTCATTTCTGTTTTGAATTCGCTACTTACATCTTTAAACTGACTTCACCATAGGACTAGAGGTGCTTTGCTTCCTTCCCCGATCACCAAAACAGAAAAATATTTGCAAGAAATCAAGAATGTAAGTGCCTTTAGAAAACATAAATACACTGTAAGTGGAATCATCTACTAGCATGGAAATTACATGTCTAAGAGGGAAAACAAGCACCTAATGCAAAATATAATAAATGTTGGTCTAGAAAAAGCATATGAATATTTGATGCTTGAATCTACTTCTTTTTAAATTATCTCCAACACACTATTTACTTGGGCATGCTAAAATTTCTCTGAGATCCTTTACCAAGCCCCCATTAGCCCTCCTCAGAGTAAAACTTGCTGGAGAGATAGATCTGTCATCTCCTCTGTAGTCCCTGCCCACTGCAGGGAGATTGGGCTAGATGAGTTCAGAGGTCCCTCCCAACCCAAACTGGTTTCTGATTCTGTAACTTGTAGGCAGTGCTGTCAATGGCACTGAAATAGAAGGACTTCTGCAATCCAAATCACCATCTCCATGTTCCAGACAAAGCTAACCTGGCATGTGTTCCTGTACTCTTACATTTTCCATTCCCTAATCGTTTTTGTTTTCTAGCAACACTCATGGAAGCAGAACATAGAAGACATGTTGAAGAGCCTGTCATAGGTATGCCAAGTGTTTGAGAAATATACTGCTCTTACAGGAAATTTGTCTTCTAAAGTTGTTCACTCCCAATACCAAATATTTACTAATAAAGCCTTTGGGAAGCGTGTGTCTTCATTTTAAATAATGAAAATATATGTTAGGAAAGTTCAGAAGGAATGACCAAATTAAGGAAACAACTAGTTAAGCATCTCATCTCCATCAAAAACTGTGTGCTGCAAATTATCATCTGCAGAAAGAAGATGCCCCCTTCTTTCCCACTACCCAGTTCCCACTGCAGGATCTGCAGGGTTTAAAATTACTATGTTACCATGAACTTCTCAGTATCTTTAAATATGATAATAAAAATAAAAAGATGCCTCTGTACTTTGTGAATATAACTGAAGAAATTATGAATATTTTTCTCCAAATAGGACCTTAGGGTGCAAATTCAGCTCAGCTGTAAGTGCATTTAAGTGTATGGAATAATTCCAAGAATAAATTTGTCCTACTATCCAGAAGGGTGCTTGCTTTATTGAATTAGGAGAATTGAGTGCACTCATCCTGTCCACAGATCCATTACTCAGTAGTTATGACAGGCCATAAGCAAAATCTATTATTAGCACATTTACTGAAAATGCAGTTTTTCACTTGCAGAATCAGTAGCCATGATCTTAAAACTACTAAAAGAACACTGAAGCCTACTGAAAAAAAAAAAAAAAAAAAAAAAAAGAAAGAAAGAAAAAAAGACCCAGTTTTAATTTCAATTTCAAAAAGGTGATACATATGCAGGGTTAAAGAGGGGGATTTCAGACCATGCTAGAATTTAAGAAAAATCTCACTAAAACAGTTTATTTAATCAAAGCCAATTCCATATTTCAGAATAATAAAAATGAGAAGCTTCCCTGCTGGATCTATGTAAAATTCTCTGTGCCACAGTGCCAAGTGGTGGCCAGGCACTAAAGCAGAATTAACCAATTAGCAAAGTGTTCCATCTGGTACAGCCTGGACTCGCTGTGTCTCCACACCTCATGTTACCATGACAGAAACTTCTAAAGGGACATCTTTAGCAAGAAAGCATCTCACTCTCTGAAACATCTTTCTTTTAATCTTTTCTACACACAATACCAAACATGGTCACTTTACAGGAAGCCAGAGCATTCAGAGTTGGCCCATTCCCACCATGAAAAGGCTTTATTATATAGGCTTTGCTATAAGTCAATTCAAATATTCTTCAGCTCTGAGAAGTAGAATACAATCATATATCCCTTTGAGAATTACAGTGGATCAAGACAAATGGTTTTAAAGTATTGAAGAAAATACAAACCAAGAGACTTTAACATAAATACATCCAATTTCCCATACTCCAGATTTCACTAATTTATTAGAAGAAACCAATAGAAGATTCCAGCCTAACAGCTCTAGATAACAAACTCTTGTCCTCAAAAGGCAGCAGAAGCACAAGCTTCCTGCAGTGCCAGTTTTGCACTGCTGTCAGCTTAGAAAGGTATCCTTATTTTTGAAAAAGTAGATTTCATATTGACACTGACTTTTGTCATTGCTGAAATTGCTAAGCTGCATATTGATTAATACAGACAAGCCAGTAACATGGATAAAAAACCCGGGGGAGACTGGACTGCTGGCCAAACAACAAGGTTTCACAACAGCTCTGACTCATGCAGAACCTGAAATGGAAACCTGAAGATTAAAAACTTCAATGCCTCATCTCTTAAACCACCTATCTCCCTCCCAATTTGCATAATGTGAAACAGAACCCAGAATTAAGCATTCGTGTCTCTTCTGCAAGAACAACAAGCCTATAAATCAAAGTCTCTTCACTGTGTCTGCAATTTGCAACATTTCAGTAGTCTCATCCTCCTGTAAGGATGTGATATTGAGGCCCTGCCCAGAGTTTGTGCTGTGGAGCTGACAGGATCACTGCAGTGCGGCTCTGGGCAGCACTGGGAACGTGCTGAGGGCAAAGGAGCCCTGCAGGAAGGAAGGCACGGCCCTCCTTGCACAGAACATCTACTCTGGCAAACTGGGACAGACAATTCCCCATTCTTAAGGTCAGAAACAAAACCCAGCCTGATCTGTCAAACTTGTATCTGTTTCTTTCCTTACTATCACCATCATCATCATCATCATCCAGTCTGCTTTTTCAAAACTAAATTAGCATGGACTCAGTGGAGCAAAGCTTCTGCTACTGTGATTTAAGTAAATTATCGCTAGAAAATCAATAAGTGAAATTCCTAAGCCCAACTTGCTCAGTGGTGACAAGATACTGCATTATTTTCATTACTGTATATTAAAACACACAGAAAAAAATAATTTATTAGCATAAAAATTAACTTTAAATATAAGATTCTCAAGCATTGGGCATTTGAATTAAGTAAATATAAATAGAGACACAATGTTTTCTTTTTATAACAGAACAGCATTTCTACCATGTTAAGTTTGTGCATCTTGCTCATAAAATATAGTAACAAATATAACAATGACAAAGCTTTCCCAACTCAAAATCAGAAATACTAGGAAATAATGACACACACTTGCAATGTTGTGGATATAAACTGTTCACCAGAAACCTGTTTTCTGAAACTACAGTTTTGTATATGTGCATGTCTGTAAATACAAACATTAAATTCAGGAGGTTGGAAGAGCTGTTTTCTGTGGGTTTGTTGGAATAACCTTCTGGGAGAGAAAAGAAAAACAACAACAACAACAAAACAAACATGAAATTGGGAAACTCATACCTTTGTCTTGAAAAATGTTTTGGTGATTGAGGTTCTTCAGATGCCTAGAAACAGACGCTTTTTGTCCTAATGATTAGAGCACTTTGCTGGGTCATAGGAAGCTCTAGAACCTCCTCCACTTTCTCAGAGCACATTCACACACACATACAAACCAAATCCACCTTTTCATCTGAGTCCCATTTCCAGGAGTGCAGTCTCATTACTGACAGCCAGCATGGCCAGGGGTGGGCTCATCTCTTAAACTTCACCAGGGAAACAGAAATAAGAGTTTGGACAATCATCTTGAAAGGGGAATATGAAATTTTCCACAAAATCTCACATTTGCTATAAAAAATCTTTTTCATCTTAGCACATTCTAAATAAATCCAAGGATATTATTTTAGAGGATGTACCCAAGATATTAACAGTATAACTATACTTACTGTTACTATACTTACACTTACTTTTTCTAAAAGTTTTATTGTTTTCTGACATATTCTATCAATTTCAGTTCTTTTGTTGTTGCTGTTTTCTCTTTGCCAAAACTTTTGCAGAAGTGGGAGGGAAGTAAAAAAATATAATAACTGCAAATAAAGCTTAGATTTCAGTGCAAATTACCAGATTCAGTAAAACACAGATGCAATCCAAAGAAAGATAAAGAGTTGGGATTACATCTGCTGTGATTTGCCAGATGAATTTATAGTAACTACTGATAAAAGAAAAAGAGTTGTTGGGGAAAGGAACAGATTTAAATCAAAGCTAAAAAGTAGGTCAGTTACTACTTTAGGTATGAAAGTATGCAAAATGACAAGAGCTCCAGCGCTGTGCTCCCAGAGCAGGCTCTGGCCATGTGAGACAGGGCTCTCTGCAGGGGCAGTGCTGGTCACTCACCCCCAGGGAGAGCTTGGTCCAGCAGAACAGCAGCACCGCCACCGCGCCTGCACCCAGAGCTCACCTCTGCCAGGACAGCACACACAGAGCGCTTGTCTCGTCCAATCAGGAGAAGAAATATATACCAAAGCACCTTAAAACCCATCTTTTATTGGAGATATAACATTTACCTCTTCTTTATTAAAAAAAAAAGAAAAGGTTAAAAAGGCAATGTTTGCGGAAAGGAACGAGGAACAGATGAAGTGTAACAACCCATGAAACTGCTGGGAGCTGGCAGAAAGGAGACCTTCACTGCTATGTACAAAATGAGGTTTTTAGAAGGATTTCACCATTCAACCAGCAAGTCTGATTTTTTGCCCTAAGCATTGGAATATTGCACCCCTGAGCAATCCTAAAGAAATGGGGAATTCTCTACTCGAAAAAAGCTATTGTTACTTTGGGTTTTTAAAGCATTGTGACTATTTGTATTTTCCTAGTGTGCATACAATGCTTCGTTTTATAAGATACCAATGACACACTTGAGAGAAAGGGGAGAAAAAAATCATGTTATTGTTATGAAACAATAAAATTTGTTTTAAAAAACACACACATACACAGAAACCAAGTAACAACACCACATACATAAGAATATTTCCTATAAAGTTACACTAAACCCTTTTTAAGGAGGCCTAGAAAAATTATATCCAAATATTTTTGTTAATGTTCAAACAGATGAATATGCTATCTCCATTCTAAAGGCAAATTATTTGTTAGATAAATGTGATACATTTAAAAAGCTGAATGAACTCAATATTTAGAGGTATGCTAATGACCTTACTCTGAGTTGCATATTGCTCTACAAATAGTGATTTTGACAAGTTAGGTTGTGCTTCCATCACACAGACATTTATCCTTTACCTGAAGACACACAGAAAAATGCATATGTAAATAGAAATGTCATATGGAGGGCAGACATATGACCATCTGGAGGTAAATTGGGGCTACCTGGTCATAATCCTTATAACAAAAACATATCCTCTAAGACACTGTCAAAACAATAACACTTTGTAAACATACAGAGACTGCAGCAACACAAATTGTATTTGGCACAGTTGCCCTAAGGTTTGTTCACCAACACTGCTGTGCTTCTGAACCAGCCTTGACAGAACCCTGAAGTTTCAGCCATAGTAAGGAGCATTCAAATGAAAAACAAAAGCGTAAGTCAGTTGTGAAAAGCTGCTCTGGAAGCACGCCTGCCTGATACACTGGTGCTCAGAAAACAAACCAAGCAAACAAAGGGAGGAGGAGAGGCAAGTGACCAAAACTGAAAACTTTTTGCTGAGAAGTTAATTTAACTAAATCAGAAGCTTTTACAGGAAAATACCTGTGCCACCAAAACTCAGAGGAAGAGAATCTATCAGTGCCGCCCCTCTCACTGGGCAGGGTGCTGGTGCATATAAACCACCTCTCCAAAATCTGACAGCATTCCCCAAAACCTTGACATCTTGTAAAATTCTCCCCTGAATCAATAGGGCAGAGGAAGAAGGAAAGATTTATTGCTTGTATAAGCCATTTGCTGCCCCTTGTATGCCCCTGCTTCAATTTTGCAGAGAAAAGGAGTTCAACAAAGAAGAGAAAGCAGAATTTAATCCCTGTTTAGCTTCAAATCTGTGCTTCCAAAAACTCACAAAACCCAAAATATTATTTTTGCATTAATACATGTTTTCAAACTCAGCTTCTAAATAATGAATACATTGTTAGAATGATTACTATTTGTGACTGTATAAACTTAGTAGTTTTAGAAGAAGTCCTGAAAGATCACTGAATACTTGCTTCAATCTTGTGTAATTCTGTAATCTCTGCAATATCCAATAGGGCCTCATTAAACCCAAGTACTCGATGAAATAAAAAATATTAACTTGAAAAGAAATTAAGGTCCTTAGGGTTACACTGTAAGTTAAGGGAGACATTCATGTATAGACCCACACTTCCTAGGAGAGTCAAATTCAAATTCCCACTTTTCTTACTTGAAAGAAGAACATAAATACAAGAAACAACTGAGCATAATAGGCTTAAGAAATAAGCAAACAATCTGAATCATCTCAATCCAGGAATTGAGTCTATTTCTACAGCCACATTTCATTAAACTTACAAGTAAGCGACACTGCAGCTGTAATGAACTCTTTGGGTATAAAGGAAGGCTCAATTGTTTTTGTTTTTTGGAGGGGAGGATGTTTACTTTCCCTCATTACACTAACTCGATTTTGTTCATAGGTATTTTTACATTACTGAAGTTCCTTGGCAAAACCATTTGAAATACAGTGTCTTTCCCTCAACTTCAATACTGTTTGGAATAATCTGTTTGCAAGAACTATAATAGCATACAAATATTCCATGGAGAACCAGAGGTAACCTTGTTGCGCTTTATATTCAGCACAAAGCATACATTTATTAAATATCTGTGACCATGACAGATTTCAACCCCAGCATCTTGTCTTTGCCTCATGAATGAATCTCCATTTAAAGTCCCCGAGGTCTGTAGTCACCTTAACAGCTCCAGCTGGCAATACTTACTTCAAAGATTTCAAAAGAAAATTCTCCTGCTACTTTCAGCCAAGATATTTTACATATCCAAACTTTACTTCACAGCTGGATATACCCATGACTACAAGCAACCCTAAATTATCACATCAGTCCTTGCCTTCACAAATCGAGTAAGCAACAGCATTTCTAACAGTAGAGATTTAAACGCGAAAAAGTATCTTTTGACAAGATGAAAATGCACATGCAAATAAAAAATGTAATTTCTGAATTTTAAAACTCATAATACATTGTCTATAAAAGTATGAAGCTCACCTAAAACTCAAGTTCTCAAAAACTTCACATGTAAACCTTGATACATAGGTCTGATTTGAAAACCTAAACCCTCTACTAGAGTGACCACCAAGAAAGAAATTAGTAACAGTGTTAGATTAATGAAATTACACTTTCAAGACCTGTTTTAGGTGCTGCTATGTAAGATAGCTGTCCTCACTCACAAGGAGGGAAAGAAGGGAAAGGTCACATTCCTGTCTTCTAATTTATTAGCACTATACAAATAAATGTTTGAAAAAAAGCATGAATATTTGATGGCCTAAGCAACACTGGTGCCTTGGGCTTTTTACTACTGAATATATTAGGTCTGAACTTTCAAAATCACTTGAAGAAAGGAGGTGAAATCACAAATATCGTGGGAATATACAAAGGCAGAGGAGAGAAAATTAGACAGCTAGGGACCTTAAAGCATAAGAAAATCCTTCATTTTTGGCAGCTGATGTGTATTGCATGCATTAATATGCAACAGTCCCCAGAAACACTAGCTGATGTTACAGTCACCTCATTTTAAGTACTGTTTATAGTAGGGAACAGTCCTAGCTCAGACAACTTAGTGTCTCAATAGGCAAAACAAATTATCTCCATTTATAGAACTGCATGTCACCCAGAGTCAGAAATAGCACTGCATTAGCACCGGGCTCACAAAAGGGGAGAGTCACAGCTTGTGTTAACCACATGGTGTGGTGTATATATTAAATGGCTTACAATAATTAGTGGTTAGGATATCTTTTAAATAAATAAAATAAAAATGCACCATATAATGTGAATAAATTTCAATAAATCAAACACACCAGAGAATGTGGTCAGCTCTACAGAGTTTACTGCATGCTAACCTCGTGTCTGTATATTGGTACATGGCTTTTCACACGTCACTATTGTTCAGAATACAGCAGAACAGGTGTATCCATGAATAGAACATGGACTGGTATCTCCCCCAGGCTTTGAGAGGAGTATCTTTACTTTCCGTGGCACACTAACTCAGTTGTCTACTTCCAAATAAAGGTGGTTTCTTTAGCTCAATTTTTAAGGCAGAGGAAGGGGACAAAAAGAAGAGGAAGATGGAAAAGAAAATTAAATAATTTTAGAACAGGAACTGGCCTTCTCAAGCCCTCAGCCTGTGTCTTATCTGTATTCTGTACTACATTTTATGACCTGAATTATAAACCGTTAGCATTCACATGCGCACAGCATTTATTGCAAGCTAAACTATTTCTTTAAAACAAGATAATTAAAATTAGTTGTGGTGGGCATGAAATGCCTAAGAAATCTTTCTAAAAATGTTCCCAGAGCTTGCCCTTGGATACAATCTCATGACTCCACTAAAGCACCCTGACTACGCAAAGAATTTAAACACTTTTGTAATTTTCTGACAGCAGAGGCATTGAATTAAAGTGACTCATTATTAGCATTTACCCTTTTGAAGTTATTTCCAATTTGTTTTGAGTACTCCAAGGGAAAGAATGTTTGACTAGCCAGAGGTGAGGCTTTCAATAAACTACATGGCTTCTAAAGCAGACTAGCAGAGTTTGGTAAAGGCCACTAACAGCTACATGGACTCATTCAGTATCTCAGCTGGTGTAGTGAGATACCGAGGGATTTCCATTCCCTGAGGAACAAATCCAGCCTCTGAAAGACCTGAATGAAGGAACAGCTTTTCACAACCCCACTGCCTGATGTGACACCACACACACTTTCTGCTGTAGCCTTGGTCTCATGCAGAATAGCTGCCAGCACTGTACACAAGCCTGAGACGTGAGCAAAACCTGGAGGAGATCACACAGAGCATCATGTGAAACGTGCCCAGAAACTGAGCCAATGCTGATGACTCCTCAGCAAAAAAAGCAATAATGGATTTTTGAAGAAAAGCAAGTGGTTACCAGACTACCCAATGGCTAGAGGTCACCTTTTCTTCAGGGATGCATTATTAATGAAGGTGTGTAACAAGAAGCACAACAGGGCAGAAATCCAACCTCCAAAATGGAGGTTTTCAGAAATCACAGAACAAGCTTTTATAGCCCCAACACCACAAAAATACAACATCTATGGTCTCTTTCAGTAACTGCCATCACCAATGGCTCAAATGGCCACTTTGAACCGGGGGAATTTGGACACTCCAGCATTACAGAAAGCAAGCTCAGACATTGACTTCTTTTGGAACAGCTCCATTACTTTCCTGGGGTACTGAATTCCTGACATAATGGAAAAAATACTGTTCCACTGTAATTGGTTAAGAATGACCACCAGCAAAGCACAGTTATTGGGAGAAAGACCTTTGCTTTCAAATACTGAAGTCAGCAACACAATGTTTAGAGGCAATATTTTGGTCATGTAATGACTCATTGTAAAAAGCTATTTATACAGCTTACCTCTGAACAAATTTTCTTACATAAAGAACACCATGCCAGAGCCCACTGCCTTAGAACTATCACTACAGGAAAAAGTTTAGTTTCAAACCCTTTAAAATTCTTGAAGAACATAGCACCAATTACATTTCTTTCTTCTCTGTAAAACTCTGTGTGATTAGGCAAACATTGTAGTGCACACTGGATGACAAACAGTCTGTTTCAGGTCTCATGACATGGAGAGACTGGGGAAGAGCACATAATCTAGTTCCTTATGTCAATGCTCCCCAAATATTCCATGGTGATCACAAACACAAATGGATCTCAGCAAAAGCAGTGATGGCATATGCCTGTGGAACTTGAGATCACAAAGCTCCCCATCAGTAACACATCTGCTTAGCACCACACTTAGGAATTCTTCCTTTATGGAAGAAAAAAGAGATGGAGCTACTTAAGCACAAGCTCAAATGTTCATAAGGTCCTAAAATACCCCAAATATTCCTGAATGGTCAATAATATTGCAGACTGCTAAGAGGTTTAAATAATCACTACAGACACCTGTCACTAGTCCATTAACCAGAAGGAATCAGTGACAACACAAGAACTTAAATAGCACTTTGCATACAGAGGGAGGCCTTAGCCAGTCTGAAAAGGGTAAAGGAATTCTGAGGACTCCAGGGAACATCAGATGAGAATTGCTTTAGAGTTGCCAAAAAACCCAGCAGTGAACATTTTTGATAGGGCAGCATATGTTTAAGTGTAACAAGAGCTGATTTTTGAGCTTTCATATATTACTCATGTGAAGGTAAATTTAATTTTGTTTTCCTGGGAAATTCTTTTCATCAATAAGAACTGATGCACCCTCCTCCAAAGCCTTGAATAACCCAGTCGAGGTACGTGAAAATATATAACCCCACACTCTCCAGAGCTCAGCAACAGAGACTTTTTTTTATTAAATTAGTTGAGATATTTCAAAATAAACATGGTATGTGTAAATCTAAAATGCAAAAAAGTGAGAAAGAAAAGTTTCATGGATAGTATTTACAATTACTATGAATATTGAATTACAGAAATCATAAGCTATGAAATAATTTGGTAAAATATTCTGCAAGCTCATTTTTCATTCCTTAAGTTCATCAGAACTTAATAATACTAAATTACGTGAAAATTCACAGTGAGTATCTGCACATATAATTTTATAACCTTCCACATTCCTGATATAATAAAAAAATTACAATTTATCTTTATGACAAACAGTCTAGCAATAGTCATGGATGAACAGCTTCTAGGAAGTTCTGTGAAAGTATTAGTGTTTATAAATTGAATGGATATACATTTACAGAATGTAGAAAAGAAAGTTCATTATTTTGGGACTCCTGCTAGTATTCTAAGTAACAAAAAAATATTATATAAATTTTAAAAGCAGGAAAAATATTGAGTAAATGTTCAGAAAATGAAATAAAGGTAATCTGTATTGTCATTATAGTTAAAAGAACAGAACAAGTACCAATGAAAAGTTTCAGCTGAGATTACAGTGAGACTGAAATTGGTGACTAGCAGGTGGTCACAAAGTAGGACCGTGCAATATCTGATATATGCTAGGATAAAAGGAACATAAAACATATGCATAATTTGACAGCAATAACTCAATAAATTCTCTCCTAGAGTTTTTCTTTTTAGTAAAAGATCCAGTTTGGGAAGAATCCTGATTCTGATCTTAGTTACACATTTACATAAATACCTTCTTAGCGAGGGAAACTTTTCTTACTTCTAAGCTAATGAAAGACATTGATGAAAAAAATTCAAACTATGCCAAGAAATAAGTAGTAGGGAGAAAAGCATTGGTATAATAAAAGAACTTGCTTTAGATCTTGTCACTTAGGATTTTATATGACTGGATAAAAAAACGCTTAGAGAGAGTCTAAGGATCAGTGGGAAGAAACAAAGCAGTTCTGAGCTTGACAAGCACTATAATAGTAGAAAATGTGAATGGAATTTGGAATAAACCATCCATCTGGGAAGAGTTTTGGGTTGGTGACTTCATTAGGTGGCTATTCCCTACTGATGAGAATGATGAGAGTTGGTGCTGTTCAGATATTTGAGATGTGAGCCCTGAATTAATACTGAGGAAGAGCTGTAATGTCATTTGGCAGTCCAGAGAAAGGCAGGAATTTCCACTTGGAGCCATCCTCCTGCCAGACCCATTTAAGTTGTATTAGCACCTTTTGGGCACCCAGGCTCTGTACAAGAGACAAGATTTGTGCCTTAGCTGAATAGCTCCTGCCTACTTTCAGTAGTGCTTCAGATACAGATTTGACCAAGCAGACACTGAAAAACCGAGAGACTTCTTTCAGGACAACATTGCAAAGACAGTATATTTGAACTACAAAACTGAACATATTTTATGCTGACTTGCACTTTAAATACCTCTCAAGATGGGAAGAAAGCTGTTTTGATTCTTGTACAGCATTGCTGAAGTGTTTTTTGAAAAAGCTCAGTTTTCTGTCAATGTGAGAAAGGTCTTTGGCAAGACTTTCTTCCCTCCACATCCTAGATTTTCTTCCCTGATAATGTCAAGGATTGTTCCCTCATATGAATAAGTACCATTGCACTGGCTGATACATCTTACAGTGTGTAAGCTTTGAAACTTAAGACAGCGAAGATCACGCTCGAACAGAGATTGTGCTCTCCTGTGAAGAGAGGAGGCAATAAAATCCTTTGCTAAGAAAGACAACTGGAAATTCAGCTCAGTGCAATTTGATTGGAAGGAGAAGCACTTTATCTTTCTGTACAAATTACTGGCTTAGCTGAACTGTGTTTAGTTCAGATGTTAAGAGCATTGCATTAATCCTCTGAACAATTTAAAAGCCTTAAACCCTCCAGAACTGACTTCTAAGAAAGCTACCAACAATACTGATAAATAATAATATATATACACAAAGGACACTGGCTGTATTTTTGACTTAAAATTTTAGCTCAGAGCTGTTTGATATGTTTTAATCTCAGCCTTATGCACATAAAACATAATTTTCCCTTCCTTCCAATGAGTGAGGTTTGATTTCTTTAGGACAGGAATGAAACATAACCTCCGGGTCCTTGAGCCCTGCAGCACATCCAGGGAGATTCATTCCAACAACCATTATTTTACACAGCTTGCCAGGCAATTTTTCTGACTATGCCTGACCTGGGGAACTGTGCTGGGACAGGGAAAGATTGGCAGGGAATAGTTGGCCTCAAGATCAGGTTCTAGGTGACATGCCTAGGTATGTTACATGCTGCAATGTCATTTTTCCACCAGTACAATCGATGTCTCCCTCACAAAAAATAGGAAAAAAATATTCCTTCAATGTATAATTAAATAGATGCTTCCAGTAAATGTTAATTCACCATTACCTATTCAGTCTTTATTAAGAATTCTGAAAAACAGACATTTTCTCTGTTAAGTGCTCGTCCTGAGAAAGATGCAGTTCTCTTTCTCTTCTTGTCCAAATACTGAAACTAATTTTTCCCCCAAACAATAGTTACTATTTTAAAACATCTAATCACCATCTAAAAACAAAAAACCCAAAACCAAAAACAAAGCACTGCTTTTTGTCATAAAGAAAATTATTTATCATCCAAACTCTTCAGAGACTCCAATAAAAAACACAAAGAAACTTACTAAGAATAAATTAAAGAAGAAACAAACAACTCCATCAAATTGGCAGCGTGTCCAAACTCACAGCGTGTTATTAAATTAAATCAGTGACATTTAAATGAGTGCACCTGTATGCATACAAAAATAATTTCCTAGTTAATTAGCTCTGCAGCTATGGATGCCCTAATAGGTCAAAAGTACATTAATTATACCTAAATAAACAGAAATAATTTACAGGTGGCCACAAACCAGTAAATATATCTTAACACTTCAGATTCTTGCACCAAGAGATAAGGTCATATATACACTTATCAGATTTTCCAGGTGTAGAAAATACCATTGGAGGAAAGATGTCACCTTATTATTGAGTGCAATTATCCAGATGGCACAGGACAGACACCTCAAATGGGACTGTCCTGGACAGAGGGAGCTGCACACTTGAGGAAATAGGTACAGCCACGTGCTTTGGAGTGCAGCAGGGGGGGACAGAAAAGAGCCCAGAGCTGGAAGAGGATGGGAGAGGGAAGCAACAGATCTGAGAAGGAATTTGAGAGTTTGATAAACACAGAGAGCTGCAGACATGGTGATAAAACCCTCAATTACTGAAAAAAAAAATAACAAACCCACACTTAGCAGAAAGGATGCTAAATGTTAATCAAGCATCTGTACAGCCTTGCACTTGCATTCTGTTAGAGGTTCTCTGCAGAGCATGAGCATCTATTTGACCAAAATATATTATCTGAGTTCTATATTTAGAAAGTGGAATAACATGTTAAAAACTATTGGATGTTCTAAACTTGATCAAGACTGAAATTCCATTTTTATTTGAATTTAAAGGAGGGAATTCATGTTCAAACAAAACATCTATTTAATCATTCTCCAAAACAAACCCCATTCTTCAACTTTTATTAACTGAAAAAGAAATAAACTGGAATAGGAACTTTCCCTGAAAGTCCCTGCAAAGAGTCATGTATATTATTTCTGCATTTTATTTATATTTTTTATTTTTTTATTCTGTATTTTAGTTTTATAAAGAGATAGTGACAACAAAAACACGTGGACTCAGAGCATCCATGCACCAAAATGAGGAGCTGGAAGTGAAAGCCCCTGATATCCTGGCCACCTCTGTACTGCCAGGAGGCTTAGAACAAAAACCACCTGTAGCCAGGTTCGCTAATTCTTAAGTAGGAATACAGCTTAGAAAAGAGTCAGGCTTGTGTTGCTCAGTTTTTCTGTGACTTCCAAAAACTGTTTCATCTCTCTATTGCAACAGAGGACCTCCATGAAACCAGAAATGGTTCTTCCATGCCCACTTCAGGAGGGAAACTAAAAAGGATGAATAGCAGAACAGCTGAAGAAGCGGGGAGTATTTCTCAATGGTGATAACTATGCAACAAGGAGATCTAAGAGCAATTATTTTTGCACTAATATTTTGTTGATTAGTTTTTTTGGTAGATAAAGTGCATGCACTTCTTTATTTAAAATCAGGTGTGTTATCAATTAAACATTAGGACTGTTCAACTACTGCAAGCAGTGTTCTTCAGTATCTTTGAAATCAAGAAATTTGTTCAGAATTTGACATTCTGATAGTTCCTTCCACCCTGCACACTCATCTGCTTCTATTGCTTTACTAAGATTTTTTTCTTTCTGTGATTTTCTGTGTATCAACCCTATCAAGGAGGATTGAGTGTAACAAAAGGAATCAGATGAATATTTCAAAAAGTTAGTTTGGTTGGGATGAACATAATATGGATTGCATCTTATATGACATTTTCTCAAGGTTGACCGCATAGTTTCTTCATTCAGAATAAATAAATCAAAATTAAAACAAAAAAATTCCAAACTCTCACCATTAATTACCTATTAATCAGACCAAGTAAAGAAATTTAATTGATCAGCCTAAAAACAGTGATTTCAAGGCAATGCATGGAACTGGAGTTTCTGCAAACTATTTGGCTTTTCACTGAAAAGCAGCACTAGTCAGTCAAAAGATGAAGAAATAGTCAAGCTAACAGAAGTAAGGAAAAACTTGCATAATACATTGTTGATACTCCAATTTTTAAGAGCTTTTTTGAAAAAACTGGAAAATAGCCACTAAAAACATTAGATTTTAATGAATAGTGTTAGCCTCAACAGAACAATCACTTTATTCTACTCTTTTCCTTCCTCTGTGCACTTTTAGCAAGAAGTAACACAGAAGTACAACCACTTGCATTAGGAACTGATGTTACAAAATAACTGAGCAATAGCTTTGTGACCTCCAAAACTCTTGTCACTCAGGACAGTGGAAAAATTATACAGCAGAGTACTTAATAGGCTCAGTTTTGTTAGCTGAATGTAAGGTTCTGCTTTAGAGCAGAAGAATTAGGCAGTGTCTATACTTAAGTGTGGACAGCCCAAGGTCACTGGCACCTCAAAGTGCTGTCACACACTGACATGTAAAGACTGGCAAGCACATCCCCACTGTCTGATGTTTTGCCAGTTCTGAGATGAAGATAAGCTATTTAATTACTGCAATTTTAGGACAGGAAATGAGGACACCTATCATAACCATTAAAAAACTTCCTCTGATAATTGTATTCTAACTCATTCCTTATAATGAAAACACTGAAAGATGATGAAATTGCTTTGCAAATGGGGAAACTGCACTAAAAGTAAGTGGCAACCACTGGAGCTCTCACTATGTGTTATGAGATTTTTAATACTGTAAAGTAACTGTCGCAACTCTTATCTGTACTACCCATGAAAGAGCACCTCCAGAGAGGGCTTGAAGAACTGAAACAACACAAGTCCAAGTAACAATGCACAGTCATTAGACTCCTCTCCAGCACTAAGGTTGTTCCTAAAGGACAATCCCATCCCAGAGCAGAACTGGTCCAGCACAGCAGCACTGAGCAAAGTTTCTGCGCGTAATGACCCACACAGAGAGCAAGACAGCCAGAAACTGTAACTTGAATACCAGTGGTCTGTCAAGAGCACATCACCTGCTACATTTGCCTGAGCATTTCTTGATTTGCTGGAAACTAAACATCTAATTTTTTGAAAAGCAGTGATTGTGCAGTTGTGGCAGATATAGCACAACACAATTCTATCAAAACCAGCTTCTAGTAATGAGTCCCTTGTGAGTGAGTGACACAAGCAGTCCTGTCTGTCTTCACAGCTATCATCCCCACATCATTATTTTCCAGGTTACAGAAGTACACAATACTTCAAAGAGCAATCAGTCAACATAAAAATTTTCATGTCACGCCATGGAGAGCTTTCACATTAACTGCAAAGACAGGCAGTATATCATGGGGCACAACGTCTTTGTTACATTTTTCCAGTGGCACAGTTCAAAGTTTAAGGCTACTCAACCTGGCAGGAGAGGTATGGAGAGGGAAAACTCAAAGTATATTTCACAATTTTTTTATAAGACTCTCATGTTCTCTTCAAATACAGCTCTAAGTACAGTGTTAAACTAATCCCTGTAATTTAAGCCAAAGGCAAGCAGCTGAGAAGAGGGAAAGAGGTGGACTATCCCTGCTACTGTTTAGCTCTTCAGGTATTTTATTAAAAAAATATCATTACTGTTTTTGGAGACAGTTACTGCCAAGCAGGATTTCAAGTGCACAAGGAAATAAAAAGAATAAAATTTGTGGCTTCACTACAAATGCTTCTCAAATTAATAGTTATAGTTCTGCTTATTCAAGATTCTACTATGATGTCTGAGGTTTTATGCCCCAAACACATCTTTGAGAACTTCTGACTACAAAGAAACTTAACAGAAGATGGTAGGAGTCATCACCTCTGAAAAGAAGTCTTCTCTAAAACATCATAAAGTAAGCTACCACACAACCCCTGCATGTGTCATAAATATTAAATTACTTTTTAGAGCATAAATATGTTCTTTGACTTCACCAAAATCAGCACACCAGAATGCTGTTACCCAGCTATAATGCAGCAGTACTACTGAAATGTCCTTTTAATCAATAAAGCAGCAAACATCCCTTTTGGCTGATGTCTGTGGCCATAAGTTCACCTCCCACACATTATTTCGACCCACCGGAGCTGCAGCCCAGAGATCAACATCATTTGGTTGCCATCCACTTGGCATTGTCAACAAATAAAACCAAAATATATTTCCTCCATTACATTTTCTCTACTCATCTACTTTCAAAAGAAAGAAAAAAAATCATGACAGAGAGGCACCCCTTGCCAAAATGCAGACTCCTGTCGCTGCTTTGTGGTTATCAAGCTGTGAGAGACCATTCAGGGTCACAGGAAGCCAGCACATTCAGCAGCACTATATCCTTGCTGGTCTTGCTGTATTCCCACAACCACCTACATGCTCACAGGTGTTTTAGAACTGGAACATCACTGGAACTCTTCCTGCACTGCATAAAGAAGGTGCATTTTGCTTGAAATGGATTAAAATATTTGGGTTTGTGTCAAACCTCCAAACTTTCCAGATGATTATATGGGTTTAGAGCATAAATGCTGTGATTTTGTCACTGTCACACAGTCGTTCCAATAGAGAGCAGAGCTGCTGTGGATGTTGGCACTCCAGCATAGCAATGGCACAGAGCTTACTGCCCGCACTGGATGAGACAGGAGGCAATGACTGCAATGAGACACCATGACTCTGACCGAGGGGATATGAAGAAGAGTTGCAAACTGCTCACCTTTTTCCAGGATCTCACCTTTTTCCAGTATCTGCTCCCTCATATTTCACCAGGAATTTAATGGCAAGGACATGCCTAATCCTATATAAGCACACGTGATGTTCTGCTATAAAACTGACTTATGTATTGCCAATGTTGAATTTTAGTTTAGTGCAAGAGTCCCCAGTAAAACAGAGAGAGTCTTATCCTCTCCACTCCTGTGTAGAAATAAGGAGGTTCATTCCAGTGGTTGACAGAGGGGTTTGTCCTTCCCTTGACACTAGCATGTAATTCTCATTAATGGGAGTTTAGTGCATTTAGTCTGTGCACAAAGGGGAAACCAGCCCCATGCAGGCATCGTGTTGCAGTTGCTTGAGGGACTAACTACTAATCGCTACCTTTCAGTAACATCCACTCCTTTCCTAGTAATTTTTGTCACCTTCTAAATCTCCAAAGGAAAGCACTGGTGAACGAAGCTCTGCTCAGAGTACCAGGAAGTTGTGACCTGCTCAGGAACACTCAGCCTCATATGCAGCTCACCTGGAGTGCCTTCCCTGGCAGTCTTAAATAGCTCTAGAGCACCTTGTTGCATTAATTTGGAATTAATTACTGCAGAACAAAAATACACAGAATATTAAGATGCTGGAGAGGAGGCCCAACACACATACTTTCCAAAGAGCCTCTGAACAAGCTCAGAAAAACAAAGCAACAAAAGAAATCCCAGACTTAGTTAATCTCAGTGCTGAAGGTGTAACAAGGATCATCTCATCTGAAAGATGCTACAGACACTTGAGACATGACAAAATACAGTTCAGGCATGCAGTATAAATTGAAAACTCCCTTTCTACGTTGTTTTAAATGCAAATACATGAACTTAAATTTTGAGGTCATACCCAAGAGAATAACTCATCTAATTTTCAGATCGATTGATAAATAAATAAAAATTGCTAAGTCTGAAAGATTTCTTCCACGTGGATACAAAAGGACAAAATTAACATCAAAACTAGAAAAGAAAATCATTACCATTTTATTTAAAAAAAAAAACAGTAAGAATTGATTACCAAACTCCTGAATAGAAATAAAAAAGCAAACAAACAAACAAACAAACACCCTACACAAATCAAAAAATCTCCACAACTGAGGACACATCAGACAGTGCATTCACAAAGATTTTATTTTCTACATTGCAAATCTAACTTGGAAATAAAACAACCTACAGCCTTTGCAAAGCACAGGAGTCAACACAGTCTCTGGATGACCACATCATCAAAAGATGCTGTCAAGAAAAAAATGTATGTTACATGCAAACAGAGATCTTGTCCCAGAAAACTATCCCAGTACAAGGGCAAATACAATGACTTCAACAGATTTCTCAAAAAAACCCAGTCAACAACAATAAAATGCAGGTAGACAAGTCACAGAGCAAAAATAGGATCGTTGGTGCGGAGAGCATAATGAAGGAGAAAGTGATACACCAAAACTCTGCATAAAAGAGTACAAAAGAAAAGAAATCTATTTCTCTCAGACTTTCAAAGATCATAATTTATTAAAGAAAGTGAAAAAAAAAAGGAAAGAGCAGGAAGAGAGGCCCACTTTACAGGAACCTGTTACTACCTGTTCCACATCAAAGGTCCAACAACCTTTACACCCCTGAAGGACAGACCTCTCTCATCCCTGCTCCGGCACTTCTGCTATGAATGAGCACAGCAGCACAGCCTCAAGGAAGGGGCAAAGAGAATTGCAGTTTATGTTCTGCAAAATCACCAGTAATTTTTCATCTGGGATTGCTGAGCTCTTAAAATCCAAAGTCTTTATGAAAGAGCCAGTTCCTAGTGTCTAAATGGGAAGGCTAATTTTAATAATTTAATGATAGTTTATTATACACACTTTTAAGTGACAACAAAGAATTCTGGTCAATATATTACACTTTTCTTAAAGAATATTAATACTTAATTCTTTTAAAAATTAATCTTAAACTCCTAGAATTTAAAAAATATTGTGTTTTCTCTTTGTGTTTTCCTGAATTAGCTCTATTTAACTGTATTTTTGATGTTCAGACACCATGGCAACAAATGTATATGGAAACAAGTGGACATAAAACTGTCATAAGAGAAATTGCCTAAAAGAAAAAAGTGCAAGACTAGAGAAAGAATCTGAAGTGACAGGAGAAAGGTCTAATAATAATGAATGTAAGAAAATAGGGAATGGTTTGTCACATTTCAACGCATGAGTAGTAGATATCATATTTACACATAACTTGTTTCACTAAATTATTTCATGACCTTGGGCAAAGACTGTTTTAATCCTCTGTGGCATATTTATTCCAGCATCTCTAAAACAGATGTCATTCCTCTGCCTTTGTAAATACTGTTTCCACCTATCTATAAAAAGGAATTACCTAAGATTCTGGCAAGAGCTAAGCTAGGTTTGAGTTAACTTTAGTCACTATGCTATATGCCATTCCTGACTACAGGTTTTCTGCTACTGTTTTACTACCAAACTTGCAATATTCTATGAAACATGCTGGACCTCTGTCTTTCTCTCCAAAGAAATTAAAAGTTCCATGTCTTAAACACATTCATTCCATTCTGTTGGCAGTACTAGGCTAGCATAGACAAGTTTCTGATTCTGAGACAATGAAAACATTCACTCCTATAAAACAGAAAAATGTCCTAGGATATGAAAAACTGACAGCCAACAGTTTCAGAAATCAAAGACAAAAGAGCAGAGCCAACCCCGTGCTGAGTTAATAAAAGCTTGTTTGTGTAGTTTTTTCATGTCAAGAGTTCTGTATTTTAAAAGAGTATAAAAACTTTGTTGTTGGTAAAATGAAGCTAAAAAACAAGGCATTTGATTTTCCTTTATCCATAGCTCAAACTTTACATTTTACTCCAAAGAATAATACTTTATCAATTTTTAAATATTAATTGGCATGAAATCACCATTTCTTCAGTTAGACAAAACCAGTTAGAAAAAAACAGCTTAGCAACAACAACAAATTTACCTGCCAAATGGATAATGGGAAGTTAAATGCTTGTTGTCTCTCTTACACTACAGTATTGACAATGAAAATTACTTTTTCACATGCTTAGAATAACCGTTTTTGGGTACCCTATAAAAGAGAAAAAAGAAGTGCTAATGCACATGGTGAAAACTAAGGTAATGTGACAAGCCAGCAGGCCAGAAGCTATCTGGCCTTGACAGAAGAATAGAAAGAACCTTTTCCCTTCAGCCTAATGCAAAGCACAGCAATTGTTATTACTGTTACTGTAACACAAGAACAGGTAAGTAGCTTCCTCAGTGATGTGACAAATGTGGTGATCTAAAATTACAAATGTAATCATGAACTCAATTATACTTCCAACAGTAGTATGACTACTAGAGAATATTGCCACTAGCCCATTATATTGGCTGGTGACCCCAAACACAGGAAAGTTAAATACGTGCACTATATAATTTTGCAAATCTGATAAGATCTATTTGTTTTCATGAAAAAATGCAAAGGAAATAAAATAGGAAACAGATATAGATTCCTTGAAGCTGGATGATGACAAAAGGAAAAGCAGAGAGGAAATAAAACTGTGTATCACACACAGCTGACAGTGGTTAGAGATACAAAATTATATATTGATGTTGCAGAGGTAATAGGAGTCAGGAAAAATACACCAAATATCCAAACTCTGCAAGGCTGGCGATGATGGAAAGGACAAGACTGCATGTCCTCCAGGTATATTATACATTGCAACACAGGCCCTAAGCACTCCCAGGTAGGGCAATACACAAGTCCCATCCCTGGGACACAGAACAGCCACGGGCACCCAGGAGCTCTGCTCTGCTCTGCTCTGCTCACCTCCTGTTCTCCTTGGGACAAAGGTCTCACCAATCTCCTCATCATGCTTTCATTTTCTTCCTTATGGTAACTGAAGGCTTCTCCTCTCCACTTCTGCTCAACTCCCAGGTTTGCCATCTGGAGCAGGCAATTTCTCCTGGCATCAGTCATCACTGTCTTCCCATGCTCCTAATTACATCTTTTCCTAACTTGGCCTCTGCCTACAAACAAGACCCTGTCTTCAAGTGGCCACACAGCACAGGAGGTGCTCCCACCTCTCCCTGAGGCTCTGTGTTGTCACACTTTGGAACAATGTAAGGCAGTCCCTTCCAGGGTGGCTGCCACTCAGCGAGTGCCACATCCCCTGCAGGCAGCCGGAACTGCAGCCCACCAGCTCAGCATATGGCCTGTTCCTCCAGACCCTGTGGCTGTCACTGCTGCTCACAGTGCCCTGCTCACCTGCCACTGCCACTGCCACTGCCACTGCCAGGGTAGCAGTGGAAAGCACAAGTGAGAAGCACAACGCAGCAGAGGCCCCATGGTGACCTGGAGGTGTCAGAGAAGATGCAGCTGACACATCTCCTGCTCTAGCTGTCACATCAGCAGGGTCATGGTGCTCACCCTGACAGAGCCCTCTGAAAGAGCCACATTGGGCTCCCAGCCTCCCCTGAGCTCCTGAGTTAACAGGGACAGGGAATATTACCTTTTACTGCAGTAAGATAAAGCCAATTATCTTCTGTCAGAGAGCTCTTACCTCTCGAATAAAGATTCTGTGATCCCATTGATCTAACAAATACAGCCTTATTCGTTAATCTCCCCCTTTCTCTCCCTTTTTTATCCCCCGCCATACTTTCAGTTGCACATCCTCTAAGAGGATATACCCCAACTGGTAATTCTGCTCCAAGCTCAATAGAAAGGTTGAAGTCACTGTGTCTGATTTATTGGAAAGGCCAACACAGAACTGTAACTGTTACAGATGTGTAATGCATACATTCAGTAATCAGCAGTAAGAGTTTGCACAAGGGGACATTTGCAAAACTGCTTTTTGTGCCCTAACCATGTATCTGGAGTGAAAAACAAGGCCACAGAGAGGAAAAAGCAGAAATACTGTACAAGAAAAAAGGCTAAAAACATCTATTGCATAAATAATGAATGCTAACCAGCTACAGTGGAGGGCTGCAGTAATGAAGAGGAAGAAAGGAAATGCAGCTTAACTAGTTCAATTTGTTACCCTTCAGGATTTAACGGTATGTTAATCACAGAATGTTAATGACAGAAAAATATTAAACACATTAAACAGCTAAAAAACATCCAGTCCTCATGCAATGGTTAACATATAACAAGAATATATTTGTTTTTAATTGATTTCCTTTGTAAGTTACCGTCATATTAAATACACATTTATACAGTAGAGTTTAGTGGTGTTTACTCCAGGTATTGTCATTTTTAAGAAGTTAACATTGACTAGTAATTATGTTTAAAACCTTTGTACTTGATTTTTCAGTTTTCTAAAATAGAATTAACTAAGCTCAAATGTTGGTGTCAACCAACCTTCCACATATCCCATTGAGCATAAAAAGGGAATATGGGTTCTATGGAAAAATTAGGGTGCAACCATGAAATTTAAAAATTTAACAAAATTACTTGGCACAGTCATCTAACTGCATGTCAAAAAACCATAAATCTGGCAGTGTTTTAGTTCCAACTGCTGAATTTTAGAGAAATTACCTGTGGAATGTTCGTATCATCCATTGAAGTCCTTCCCATGTATAAAAAAAATAAAACTGTCCATAATACGTCTCGTTGGGTGATGGTAGATGTTAATCCCATCGCTTGCTCTCGGTCCCCGCTCGTAAGCCCTTTCCCCCATGTCCCTGAGGCACTCCCAACCCAGCCCTCCTGCCAGGTCTCTCCAGTCCTCCTCTCTAAGGCAGGGGTCTCGCTGGCTCTCAAGCCATCAGCCAGGGATCTACGGGGTGTCCATGGAGCCAGGTCCTGCTGTCCTGGTGCCTCCCTGGCTGCTGCATTCTCCACCATTTACTGCATTCCACAGCTGCAGGATCCAGGGAGGTTATGGATTCTGGTGACTGACAAGGGACTCAACAAGATGGGCTTCTGCTTGGTTAAGCTCAGGAAACCATTTATTCAACACAGGAACAAACTCAGCTTAAATCCAGAGACAGAGAGCCCCAGACAGAAGCAGGGTGGTGAGTTTTATGGGACAGAAGCAGGGTGGAATTTAAGGTCAGGGACTAACAGGGACAGAGCAAGGGAGAAACCCCAGGGGCACAGAACCAATCCAAATACCCTGGACCCTACGAGGGTCTGGGGTGGGGCAACTCTTCCCAGGCTCTCAGGGCCCATCCCCTAAGGCAGAGGGTGCAATTTACTTTTCCTGGGCTTTAAAGCCACACCACTCACTTTGTCAATACTTATCAGAAACTTAATCTTTGCCTCCCTGGGTGGGGGCACCTCACAATTACCAGTAAAAATAATATCTACCAAGACAGGAGGTTTTATTCTGGAATATTACTTCCTTATTTTCCCAGACAGGGTCTCTAACCTGGGCTTCCTCTAGCCTATTGTACTAGTCAACAGGCATTTGCTATCAATTGCAGCTGTTACACCCACTTTGAACATCAAAAATTCACTAGTGTCCTTTCTCATTGGCATGTGAAGCACAACCAGAACATAATGTTGCACTTATTTCACAGAAAAGTCATTTTTAAGAGTTTCAAGAGCATTTCTCCACATTTTCACAGGAAATGGAGAGCAAAAAGTAAACAAAAACATTGTAAATCAATCAGCCACAAGTATTTCACCCTATCAAGTTCTCCGTTGTTATCAGATTTTGCAAGGCCCATTCTGAGACCTCTATTTCTTGCTGTTTTACTCTTACTAACTTCTCCACGTAAAACAATGACCTTTACTTGAGTCCGCAGTCCTTTTGATTCTATCAAACCAATGATTTCTTCCGACTGCTAGAAGAAAACTAACCTCTATTTTAAGGACTCTGTGCTACAGTGTTGAAAAAACCAGCCAACCAAAACAAACAGAAACCCCCAAAACCTCACAGACCCAGAGTTTGTATTTTTTACCTCTTCTATAGAGCTGAAGTATTCCTTAAGGCTGCTGAAATATTTTTTTACTGGTACTGTGTTATGTGGCAAACAAGGACATAAACAGAACAAAAGGATTTCTGGGTCTTCTTTATAAATAGTTGGTTTTTTTTATTGCTTGGTTGTTGCCAACAATTTCCAGCAATAGACCAAAAGATGAAGGCGGAACCTTGACAGATGCAAAAGAAACAAGTTTATCTGAAGTGTGATACAAAAGACAAGGCTTCCTATCAAGTTACACATTTTTGAGGGGTGGCACCACAATGAAAGTATCCACTGTACCTCAATTACTCACACTCTAAGAGGATATATCCCAACAGGCAGTCCTTTCCCAACCTGTGAAGTCAGTACATCAAATTTACTTTTACTTTTGTGCTTCAGAAATGTATGTAGGAATTGAATGGCTCAGATTAATAATATTGTACTCCTTGTCCTCCATGGCTTCTTTTAAAGTTAAAAAAACCTGTGTCTTCTTTCAGTGTTACCCACCCTCCACAGGCTTCTACAGGACAGCTGCTCCTGGCCCTGAGGTTCACCCAAAGAGGTTTTAAATACTGTATCTTGAACATGGGCTGATGTGAAAACATTTTTAACAATCAAAGTGCTAAATTCAAAGTTATTTCCCAACCAAGCTGGAACTTACCATTTCCTTTTATTGCTAGCAGTAATTTTGTTCTTATTTATATTTGATCTCTTTCAAAAGACCTTAGGAATAATGGCCTTCTTAACACCATCTCCTGTGAAATCTCTTTTCTGTTGATACAGAAGACAAAAGCTTTTCCTTTTGCTGCTGATTATAGAAGTAGTTCTTGTCATCCTTAACGGTTCTTGCTAAACACATCTAATTTTGAGCCTCCGTTTTCTAAGTACCTCTCTATAAATCTGTCTTACATTTTTATAGCTGTTCTTAGTAAACTAACTAATTTTTTCTACATAAAACCAGTGGGGAGTTCATGATTCAGTCATGTTAGTCTTTAATAATCTTCCTCTGCTATTCTTCTTCCACACATGGATAATTTTGAATTATGCTGGTAATGTCATCTGTTCGAAAGCAAGTTCCCTTACTTTCTGCTTTCCTTAAACTGTCCCCCAGTTTGAAGTTTTATATGTCTGTCATCTTAAAAGCCCTTGTTTCTCTGTTCCTCTAGCAGTTCCAAATCAACCTAACTTTCTCAGCATTGGATTTTTCTGGATCAGATTGAAGGTTGTTTGAATGATTTCCATTTTTGCACTGTCCCTATCAATAAACAAGTACTTGTCAGTTCAGGAACCTGATAAATTCTAAGACTTTCCTGAGCATCCGCTAATTTTTGACCCCCCCATAATGCCTCCTTATTTATTTAAACTTCACAATGTACCTAACCTCAAATTCTACATCAATATAAATCCATTTAATAAAAACATCTTGCCAGACTTCTGATTTCATCATCTTTTTTAAATTATCAAAGCATCAAAATTTTTTCCTTGTGGTTTTCTCATTATAGTTTTTGACATATATACAGTTGTTTAGGTTGTGGGCATTTTGCTCACGTTCTCCTTTAACTCCCATTTAAAGCTTTTACCCTCAGTATATATTAAAAACTGAAACCTCTTTAATCAAATGTTCCATATCATGTGCCAGTGTTTCTCATCCATAGACCTACTCAGCCTATTTGGCCAGTAATTTTATGCATATTAGGAAAAAAAAAAAAAAAAAAAAGAAAAGAAAGAACTTGTTTAAACATATCCAAATTTCATTGTATATTTTCCAAAAAATGCAGTTTACTAGAATAGCACATGATAGAAAGGAGTTAGTTGGGATCTTAATAAATTAAAACAGCATTCCCACTGAAATATTATGTCATTAGCAGAAGTCACTTTTTCAAATAAAAATAATCATGACAGAACCATTTAAGAATACAGACAGGAAACAACACTCACCATTACTTGATTATTCAAATAATTAACAAGTTGGAGGATGCTGTATCTGAATTTATACTATCTGGAAACCAAAAATTACAGTGAAATGAATCCAATTGGAATGATTGGAATGGAATCACCCAACCTTCTTTTTCAAGTGATCAACTTTCTTATGCCATTGTTTTCCTTCAGGTGGATGGAAGATTCTCCTGGTTCAGTTTAGTTTATCTTCTTAAAACAGGTAACGATCTACAGGTTATTATGTATCTACACTCTTGTTTTTCTTTTTAAGCTGAAATACCATACTCTCAATTTAAAGTCTATATTGGAATTAAGGACAGCAAACAAGAAACCTCAAGATCAATGTTTCATCAAAGAATCATGTAAAAAAGAGCAAAAAAAAGAAAGAAAGAAAATCCCACTACATCACACTATGAAAAATAAATACAGGATCTGTAATGAAGATCACATTATAAAAGCAGAACTTAAGTTTATTTTTGTAGTAAACCAATTGGTTTTAGTAAAAATACTGCGTATAGAATGGATTTAGGAAAAAAAATTCTCTAAAACTAACTTAGAAACAATGCTGGTCTTCAAAACTACTTCTGAATCTAGGAATTAAAATAGTTGTTTATACACATTTCTGAGCTTAAACAATAGACTCTCTCCATAAAGGCAACAGCTAGTGAAAGTCAAGAGGGAAAGTCAGCTGGGTGCTTCTAGAAATCTTGTTTATGTAAGCAAAGTCTTCTGGCATCACAATAGTCCCCAAAAATACATATACATAACATGGTAAAGTAAGGCCATCAGGAACTGTCTCTAGCCATTGCTTGGGGCCAAGCAGAGAACAGCTTTGCAAAATAGAGCTGAGATAAGGATCCTCTTCATAAAGCAGTAAGAGCAAACAATAATGGGGGAAAAGTGGAAGGGCAAAAAAAGAGGCAATGTTTTTATCTATTTTTACAACAGCATTGTGCCCTACTGCAATGAAAGACTCTGCTGAAGTATTTCAATCAAAATCAGTGCTCAGACCTGTTCTTTCTTCTGAGGTACAGTCTTGAGTGTGGAACTTTGCTCAAGATCCCTTTTCAGTCTGAACTGACTCATTCTGGCTCATTGCAATCTCTAGTATAATTGGACAATGAAGTGAAGGGCTACTATTCCATGTGAAATTAATAAAGGTAAAAGAAGGAAAATGACTGCTCCAGATGGCCTACCAGAGCTGCAGACAAAATACGTGGTGATGCTTATAAAATTAAATTAAGAATGAACTGACTGTGTGTACAATAATAGTAAAACAACTTTGCCTATTCCAGCACAGGAACCTCACAACAAGAGGCTTCAATACACAAATTGCAACTCAAGAGCCAGGTGTGTGTTTATGAGCTCTGGGCCCTTGAAATATGATAAATTCACCACGGGAAATAAAGAAAACTAGCTTTGGAGAAAGTTTGCTTTTATCTTCCAGCACTCATATATCAGCAGTACCAAACCTTCCTTCTTCCTCTCTCCTCCTCTCACTTCCCTCAGCAATTCATCAGCCTTTATGGACCATTTCAATGCTTTACAAAGTTGGGTCTCGACTCGTTGTCAAGTGAAGTCTCTGCATACCAGATCTGCAGGAGCACCTGTTCCAGCAAGAATCGCCCAGTGATGTGCAACTTTGTGAGGATTTTTTGACAGATAACAAGCACTAATGAAAATATTTCTCCTGTTCCCTCAGTAAAAGAAGGATGGGCTCCCACTCCATTTATGACACAAATAAAGGTTTGGGAAAAATGAAGCGTCTGGGATCCTTTGTTACCATGGTGACCACCCCCTTTGGAAGGCCAACTGATTTCAGTTTGTTGACAGTATGATTTGTAACTTAGTTTCAGAGAAGTGTGGTGTTCATCATATTTTGACTGAAACAACTCATTTTTAGTTTTGCCTTTTGCTTCATGTTTGGCTTAGAGAACAATATGGCTAAAACATGAGAAAATCTGTTGATGTTATTTACTGTTCTGAAGCCTCTGGCACTAGCAAACGAAGAGGAATGCTGTTCAGCACCAAAAATGTCTCCACTGGTTAGCATGAAATGCCTTATCACTTGGCCCCATAGGACCAAGGAGGAGGCAGTTTTAGATGCACTCTGCATTACAGTCTGTCTGCAGCAAAAGAATCTCCATCTTGGCTGCAAGTGCTCAGCCAGGTGTAGAGTGCACAAGTTCATCTACAGATAATAATTGGAAGCTGTGTGTTCAGGACATTATCCCATGCAGGAGAGAAAACAAGGAAGGCTACAAATCATTTTTATTCAACTAAGCAGCATCTGAAATTTACAGCTGCTTCCTTACCAGAGTAACACCTGGTGCACAGGGACAGCACACTGCAGTACGTCTGACTGGGTACTGCGCGCTGCAGAGAAGGGTTCCCCAGCTGGGCCACTACCAAGCCTGGTACTCAAAGGACTCCAGGAACAGCAGGAGTTTAAATATTTTAAGGCAGCAAAAGAAATTGCTGTTACCAGAAGAAGTCTTGCTTTCCTCTAGTCCCGAATATTCCACCTAGCCCGTGACACTCTGAGCTTTTTATGCCAGCACGGCTTTTTGTGCGGCTGCAGTTTCATCTGGATCCCAAGGCTGAAATAAAGTCTAAAGCAAAAAGGCTCATCATGTGGCTATGGAGGTATGAAAAGCAGGAGGGGCTAAAAAGGGGAGGTGATTACAGCTTTGTTTTGGTGCCAGTGCTAAGCAAAAGCCCTCCTACCTCCCCCAAATGTGTTTCCAGGTTTGCAGCCATAATTGGATATTTAATATGTGAGCTTTTATGGCATTTGAATGTTAAAAGAAATTGCTACTGGGACTTCCAAATGTTTTGTGCAATACGAATTACTTTTTCTTAGTTTTCTATTTATGCCACAGTATCATAATTCTGTTTTCTCTGACATTTATTAACGGGAACATTATATTAAAGCAATGCAATCATCAAGAACTCTGAAGTTTTTGAAGTGCTATTGCTGATCCCTCAAGCTGGTCTCTTTCAGATACCGCAGTCAACATTCTGGGAAGTATTACAGTGCCAAATAAAGAAGATTCATTCTGCTACAGCATTGCATAGCAGGAGGTCATACCTGAAAGACTTAACAGGTGCTTGGCCACCACCAACCAGCTGCAGCTAAAATACCTTGTTAAAACTATAAAGTAGCAAGTAAACTCTGCATATTAACATGCAGATTTCTGAGATTTATTATTTTAAGGTGTTGATTGGTTTTGGTTGGAAGCCAGACTTCTGAGAAGACTTTATATGGTTCAGTGAGTCTCACTGGAAAAAAAAGTTTTGGATTCAGAACCACAACTAGGAAACATGTACACCAGAGAACAGTTATTAGCCCAGTGTCTGTGGAACTCAGGACAATACGGGAAGATATCGCTAATGTTTCTGTTCTATCATTCCAAAACTAGAAGTGATTGCCTTCATTTTTTTTTTTTACAGATTATATCTTCTTTCTCAATTTTTTGGGAGCCAAAGTCCCACAAACATTCATTTTGACATAAAATAGAAGTTTTCAAAATCAGAAATTTTTGCCAAGTACAGTAACAAATTGAGAGGAAGTTCAAATTATGCAGGAGTGAGCACTATGAAAACCACACTGCTATCCAGACAAGAGAGCACAATATACCCATCACAACTATTCCACATAGTAGAGCACTATCTTCAAGTGTACCGAGTATAACTGAAGAGGATTCTCAAATATGAAAGTAAATTCAGATTAAATATTTTGAAATCCCCACACAACCTCATTTGCAACAAGGCTAAAATATAGAAGCCAGTATTCAGTGTACCCAATTAACATTCAGAGATGCAAAGCAAGACTTCTCCTAAGAAGCCCTAAGGTTTTCTAAAACCACGCAATAGATGAGAAAAAGCAGATAGATGTAGGGTGTCCAGAGAAGGGCACTAAGATCCATCATGTAATATAAGACCTGCTTCCACATACTCCTGAGTATGCCAATGCTCCAGCTTCATTGCACTTGAAAGTAAACCCTCCAGAAGAGGTAATTAGAACAGTAGCTTGATATTTATCATGGAGATGCCATTCCCTAGCATGTGAGTTGCGTTTACTCTACACTAATACTGAGCATAAATTTCATCTTTTATTGATTTATAAATATTTCATACTATGTAAAATATTGTCAGATTATAATTCTCTCTCCATAAAATGGCAAGCAAACGTCCAGCCATCTGTTTGACTAATGAGAACAATCACCCAGGCTCCTTTTCAAGCATAACGCATCCCAGTTTGAAACTGCTTTCAGTGTAAGCACCTGTTCATACATATCAATTAAAATGATAATTACTCTGTTAGTGAATATAATCAAAACAAAATAGTTACAGCTCTATTGTTTACCAATTAAGACTGCAGAGTTCACTGCTGATATATTTCTCAGCTCATTTTTTTTCTTCCTTACCCATTCTAAGACTGGATCAACTTCACACCTATTTAAGGCAATATATATTTCAATATTTGAAAACTTTTATTTATAAATCAACAAAACTAAACATGGTCTCCTGGAAGGTGTCTCTCTTTATGATAGATCATGCTGACATACCTTCCCAAGAAAAAGAGAGGATACTTCTCCCTTGAAAGAGAGGGCCGTTCTTTCCAAATTGAACAAGTGAATGATGGAGATAAACAAGAATAGGAATTTTGTTCTTTGTACAGATTTCTTACTACAGGGTAATTGTCAGACTTTTTTTTTAAATGAATAATTATTAGCATTGAACAATGAACTCATTATACAAATTGGATTATGATTTTTTTTTATAGCAGACACGTTAAAGTGCACTTAACTTCAGCACAGAAAGTAACTCTCAGAAAGCTTATGTATCCTTTCCACACAATGCAATGCTGCTGTTCACATGCTCATCACTTACCCAGTTTTGCTTAAAATTCCTCTCACACATTCTTCATCTGTGTATTGTTTTCTATTTCTCAAAATCTTTCTGAGGTATGACTGTACCAGGATGTGGGCCTGTGCTCCTCCATGGTAGGAGCATCTCACTGGTATAGACCCTTCACCACAGTGAGTGCTGTTCTCAGGTTTTTCTGAGGATGCTGGAGATTTGCTGTGCCATTCCCAGCTCTGATAGCTACTGAGTTTCAAAGACTCCTGTTTGTTAAAAACCAAACAGTTTATCCTCCAACAGTCACAACCTGAGACATTCTTTCTACTGGTGCTATATGGGCACCCCTATAAAGTCACTGGGCATGAATGCAGTGAAACCTTCCCACAGTAAAAACACATCCTTACTGACTTAATGCCCCTTTAGTTGCCTTCTATGTTGAAATCAAATCATACCTCCCAATATATATTACCTAAAATGGGTTTCAGATATTGCTGGAAATACATTTCTTCCCCAGCTGAACCTACTTTAGTGTTGATAGAGGTAATTGATGTTGAGAATATAATTGCTGTGAATATGAATTCTAACTTCTAGATGAGTTTAATTAATTTTAATGTACACAAAAAGGACCTCTTCAAAACAATACACTGTATATGGTAATAGAAGTAAGTTTCTTCCTTGGTGGCGTGTACCAGATTTACCCTATTGACATAAGCAAGAATTGCATGAGGAAGGAAATGTAAATCCAGGTATTACACCCATAATCACATTGATGCATGAGCTCCCAGAGCAACGCTCGTGCACGTGTAAGATATTCCCATGCTGAAACTGCTTTCTCATGCACACTGGAAAGTGAAATTTGTTCATTCCCTCTAACAAGCTGGGAAGCAGTTTTGTGTTTCCATGAAACAGACCTCTGATTCTCACTGTGTCTCTTGTAACCTTCCTCCAAGCCCATGTTCTTCCTCCCTTCCTAGGCTCTAATTCCATCACTGTACAAGTCAGCACTGGAACTGCATTCAGGGAGTCTCATCCACAAAGGTTAAATGAGTTAACACATGAGGTGACTCCTCTGACAACAGTGGCTACAGCAAATTTATGCTGGAATATGTATGGATTGTGAAACTTTGCTACTCACATCTATTCTTGTCTTTGTTACCAAATGGAACTCAGTACATCTATCAAGGAACTATCTTCTAGTTTATAGCTACACAGTTATCTTTTCCTCCAGGGAAATTCACCTAAAGAATTACAATGCAAAAAGAACATTCCTATTTCATATACAGTGCTGTAACACTGTAAAAGATAACACACTTTGCCCATAGATACTTTTCCACAGTTCACTGAAATGTGGATGTTTGGTACAATGGATACTAAATATTTTTCTTCCTCCTTTTACTCACACAATCCATCAAAAGTTCATATCAATAAACATGACTATGTTAACCAACTGCAACACTTTCCAAGACAGGAGAGGCGCCTGGAAACTGAAAGTGATTTTAATATTAGCTTTGACTGAGATAAATTCTGACATGGCTTCCACCATATATATAATTCTCTAAAGACTCTGATAGACAGAACCCATTTTATGTCCTCAGAGCACCAAGTGCACCCTGTCATGTTGAAAGATTTGTCAGCCTAAAGACACACTGAGCCATCATGACAAAAAAAGCAATTGTCTAAAGTACAAGAAACATGGAATGAAAGAAAATTGATTTTTAAAATGGATCATATGTACTTAGTGACTTTTACTTCAAGAATAGAAAATGTTCCCTAGTTTGCTTCCACATAAATAATTATTCGCTGACAAAATAACCACGGGAATAAGCTACTCTTTCTGCACAAAGTGGTCATTAAAAATGCAACAGGTAACTGTGGTCATATAGTGGACAAACAGAACATTCCCTTGGTCTAGACTTAATATTTAAATTGTCACTTTAAATCAAGGGTCTAAAAGAAATAAAGGGTTAAGAGCTTAGCTAGGGGACAGAAGCAATACATACAATGACTAAGAATTTAGCAAGGAGAGTAGAAACAATGTAGAAAAGTTAATTATTAGCAGATGGAACTAGTTAGGGCTAAGAGGAGGTAACATTTTCTTGGCTTTGTTGTGTCAGGATGGGAGGATGGGGTATTGTGAAGATGAAGAAACCGTAACTTCACCTGGGCCCCAAAACCAGCCAGAACCAAGCTGGGGAGTCTGGACTATGGCCAGGGGACCAGAGAGCCTGCCAACAGGACAAAGGTGAAAAGTTCAATGACAGGAAGACATCCCTGACTCCATCTTAGGAGGACAATGACCCATTTCGAAACCCACCAACCCATTTGGAGGAAAGAACTACGCAAGTGCAGGAGGACTTCAAACTCATTTTAATACGAAGCGAGGGTAGCTGGGGTTAGGTAATGCATATGTATAGTGTAGTGAATAATTATATGAATATATAAGATTTTTGTGGACAAAAGAGGGTAAGAGCCATGTGGATTTTGCACACACCTGGGTGTGCCCAGCATTTCAATAAAGCACCTGCTCATACACTCATACATACACTTTCTAACTTTAATTAGTTGGAGAGTATTTGTCCACACATCAACTTTTTTGTGCAAGTCTTGCAGAAATCATAAGATTTTATTGCAAAAGCATTCATACCTACTTTAAATTCACAGCGGAGCATAAAAAATTTCCATGTGGTTTCAGTGATTTTTCTGTCCACTCCTCCTATTTCAACTTACATTTCCAATTTCCCAGTTGTCGACAGATTTGGTAATTGCCTTTTAATCAAGCAAATGAACTATGTACTCGACATTCCATTTTTACTGGTTCCCGGTCCTTCTGTAGCTATCTTGTGGTATTTCATTTCTGTCAAATTTCAGATCAGCTTTCATTCAAAGGCAGAACAGGTAACCAAATTGCATTAATGACGTTAATTAACTATTTCTGAAACTCACACAAAGAAAACGTATCTGTCAGGGTCCTAGCAGTCAGTGAGCATATTGAAAACTCCATCATCAGCTTCAAACGACTTTGGATTTTCTCCTAGATAGTATCAACACCATTTTGAGCTTCACATGTCAAATATTTTTTGTAGCCATCTGAGAAAATGATCTTCAGTGATCTTCTCTTATCATCTTCATCATGATAAGAGTTTGTGAAAAAAGCACTGTTTTACTATAAAATAAAAAATATTACATGGAAAATTCAGCTTTATTACTGAGAAGTATAAAAGAAAAACTTTATTAACATTATTTGGGAGTTCATAATGGAACTGAATACACAGGTTCAAAAATATTTTTTTGTTTTTCCCACTTGCAGACAAGGGCTGAGATGCATTGCCCTAAAACAGACAAAATGGATAAATTAAACGACTGGCAGTGATGGATAACACCAAATCACCCAGAACTTACCTTCTGATAGTGTTTATACCACTGTGTTAAGCATTCCTAACCAGAAGACATCCATGCTATTTAAATGGCCACATCTAACTGCTCACTCTGGAGTCCTTCTGCCTGCAGTCTGGCTGCTAGGATAGAGTGAGTAACAGAAGAGAGGGGAAGAGAAGATAGGAGAAAGGAACCAGCCTTGGTGCTTTCCTCACTCAGATTTGCAGCTTTGGATGTAAAAGAACAGAAAACATTATTTGTAGCCTCGCAGTCAACACAAATCCCTCCTTTGCACTTCCCAAGAGCACAGTTCCCTGTGATAGCTTCTACTATGAGAAGGAAGCAGAACATCCACACTGCACCTTCATGGGGAGCCCAGGGTTCAGCAAGAATGACAGCAGAGTTTTGCAATGGCCTTAAAGCTTTTCCTCTACTCTGCTACATCCCTCACAGCCCTCTCCAAGACTGCTTGGTTCTCTGCAGCTCTCAGCCATAGCTTGAGCTCTTCATGCAGCTACATTCAAGCAGTACAACTTACTGCAACCTCATTTTTCCTTCTATTCTTCCAGAGAGACTTGCCTGCTTCCTCTCCAAGAATTCACTGAGGCCATGATGTTGCCCTTCTTCTTGCTTTTTTCAGAGACTCACCTTTAACTCCTTTCTGACTAGAACTTCACCATGTTCAATTTACTCTCTGTCAATTAACAGCCCACCTAGATTTATGTAACGTGTATCAACAGCATAGCCTGGTGCCCACCTACTCATCACCGAGTGTAAACAACATAGCTTTATATTGTTGCTACATTGGGATGAGTGAAGTCCTCTGCAAAGAAGCAGCATGGAGACTGCTCTGGGAAACAGTCTATCACCCCCACAGAGCACAGAAAGGAACAGCTGGCAAGAGGAAATCCCAAATGTCCCTTCTACTCCTCACTCACTTCCCAGAGAACCTAAACAGAGAACCAACTACTTCAACTGCTTAGGCTCAGGATTGCTGCACATTCACTGCAGAGATGAAACATCACAAATAATAAATTGCTGTCTTGCTACTTTGGCTTTCCTGTCATACTCCTGCTCAGTGTTTTCAGATGGAGGGAAGGAAATCAATCCTAGGTCCCATGTGTATAATGGACAAGTTCAGAGGTAATTCAAACAAATGTTTTAACTGTGCATACATGTACTCAGTGGTAGATCCCTAAAAAGAGTAGGAAACTAAGAGCCATATCAAATACCTGGGGGCTGCTTAGAAAGTATGTCCTGAAAACATCAATGGACAAAAGTCCTTTCAACAAATCTTGTTTCAGAGAAAATAAAAATACGCTAAAGACAAAAAATAACTGAAACACCAAGTACCATTTTGTGTGTGTTTTATGACTAATAAATAAAAGCAATTAATTTCTCAAAAAATAAAACTCTGGTGCAACCCTTATGCATATGTTCCAGCAGTGTGTTTTCTTGAATTCCACAGATGTAATTAAGTGTGTCATTCATTTGTTCTCCATTATGGTATTTCAGTCAAACATAAACAGCTTTCAGACTTCATTTGCAAGAAAGATACTTTGAGCCAAGTAATTTGCTAACTTCAGAGCAATAGCTTGAGAGGTCTTCACAGGCATTTAACTTTTCTTCCATGCATTTACAAAGTCCTACACATGCACACATGTAGGTAAACACCAATTTACCATGGCACTAACATAGAATAAGTTGACAGATTCTTTCCCTCTACATACACTGTGATATAAGATGCCTTCATGGCATGTTCCTTCTATTCCTGGTAGTTTGTAATATATTTAATCATGATTCAGCTGTGCTCAGAGGTTTTAATTTCATTTGTACAGCTGGAAAACGTGTGCTGCTGGCAATTACACAAAAGAGTCTGCTACAGTGAATGACTGAAATGGAGAGGAGGGGAAGTGCATAAAGAACTGGTGAGTGGAACTGGAGTACAGCATTTTAATTCTTGTGTTTTAATAAACAAGTCCAGAAATCCAGCCTATCGAGGAAAGTCCCTTTTATGTTACAAGTGATGTGGCTTCACTGGTAGAATTCAGCTCAGCCATCATCTGCCTGAAAAAGCCCATTTATAAATGGGGTGGTGATTGCAAAATGAATCCCTGGAAGCATTTTTTCAGAGAGGAGGCTATTGACAAGGCTGTATTGCAAAAAGACTGGACTGTGAACAGAATTATCTGTCACAAGATAACTCACTGCAAGGTCAAACTTTGACCTTGCACCAATGAGGCAAAAGAGCCTCACGGTAGGCAATAGAAGAGGAGTTGTTTGAAGGTGGCACTGGGCCAGATCAGCTTCCTTTAGGAGACTGCAAGCAACTGTTGGTGCTTTCTGAGAGAATCAGCTACCAACAGAGGACAGTTAAAACCTTTTGGGGGGCTCACCCTGATGTGCCAGAAGTCAGGATTTTCCCATCTCTTGCCTATGCACTTTCTGCTCAAGACCTCAGGAAAGCCCATTCTAAACCTCTTCTATTAGAGAAAGATCTGCATCTCATACCAAGAATAAATCACTTAGAACAATTTAAATATGAGTCACCAGAATAATTAAGAGATCACCCTTTCAGTATTCAGAGCATGCCCAAGATGAATTGGAAACGCTACCTCATTCCTCTTCACAGACTGCTAACCAGAATTTCCAGAGCTTCTTTCCCAAGTTTATTTGAAGTCCTGCACCATGACCTGAAGCAATGTATATTCTGTATTCTCCACAGACAGCGGGGTGAAAAGTTTTGCACTGTGGCCTCCTGAAGGAGGAGGCTACTACACAAGTACTCAGCTGCTCCACAAGTACTTCAGTAGCCCATGTGATGCCTGAGAGTCTGTGAAGCTGCTAAGAGATGCTCATTTCAGTGAGACATCTGGCCTTCAGCACAAACTCCGTGACTCGCTCAGTTCTGTCCTTCACCTTCCTGAGAGGAGAATCACAAAGTGCCCAGAAACAAAGAATTCTATTCAAAAGTCTCTGTTGAGGCCCACAGCTGCTACACATCTGTCTATCTATCTGCTATTCCATCTTTAACAGGACTAGAAAATTTTTAACCTTTAAACGGGTTCTGAGTTATAAAATTAATAATGCATTTGCAACATTAAAAATCAACTTATAAAATTACAGTCTGTGCCTTTGGTTACAGCCTTCTTCCATCTGGATAATAAAGGCAGTGATTTCTGGGTCTTAAGTGAAGTTTGGGGTTGTTGATTAAATATTTACTACTGCTAAAGCCCTACTTCTTCTTAAAATGTAGAAGATTTTAAGATACAAAAGAACTCCTTTAATGTGTGTCTATTTCTCACACAGTGTGCAGCTTTTTAATTCTCTGGTTCAACCTAATTGCACATCATAAGTGAAACGCTTAGACAAAACATTGTGTAACTATTGGCCAGGGAAAAATCCTAAAATTTAGTTTCTGAATCTGAGAAAGCAAAATATGATCTGAGAAAGAAACTGAACAAAATTTCAAGAGATTTGAAAAAAAGAGAAGTGAATACTGCTAAAACAAGACTTGTCTGATTAGTAACAATTCAACTGGTTTAATTCAATTACCCCTTTGTGGTGAAAGGGGATTGTATTTCAATATAATTTCATTTTTAGATTAATTTGGTATGGTCTTCCTTTATATTTTCCCCCACTAAATTTAACATGGATGTCATTACACATCATAACTCTAATTACAGGTTTCAGTGGAAAGACAACATAATTAGGTATAATTATGGTCATTATGTAAATGTAACACTATAAATTAAATATACAGAAAACCAACAATGAAAAAATAAAATCACAAGGGAAAAAAGAAATTAAACAAATCCATGAGGTAATAAACTCAAAAAGTGAAAAGTAAACTGAAAAAGTAAAAAAACCTGTCCACTAACATAAATATCTTTTTACCCCTCTTCGTAATTTCATTTTATTTAGTGTAAGTTTTTATTTTATTTCTTAAAACGCTTGCAAGAATAGGACCAGATCAAACATCTTATTAGCTCTTAGATTAAAAGCACTTAGAATACAAATCCCTCTCCTTTCCCAAATGGAGACATGTTTATTAACCAGGCAGTGAAAGTCTGTGGACTTGTTCATCACTGGTATCTGAAGAACCAACACACTTCTCCTTTAGCCATTACACTTTATCCTCTTTTACTGCACTGCAGTTTGTACACCCAGTCTCCCATATTTGCTATAATCATTCAGGTTCTGGCTGACTGTGGAAGCAAATGTAGTTGTATGGCTTCACACAACAGACACCAAGAGCTTAAAGCTACTCCCTCTGTAAGTGGCAATAATACTTGTGAGGTAAATCATACAGAAAACTCTGACAAAACTAGGGGGCATTAGGAGACACTCCACTGTACCCAGATGGAGTTTGGTCAGGCTCAGAGAATCTGGTCTAGAAGCCACAGGAACATGCTGGCTCTGCACTGAGTCATTTGTCATTTAGTACCTTACCACTGTGATCAGAGGCTTGCAAAAGAAATTTGGGGTTGATCTTGAACATCTCTTGTTGACAGCGACTGGAAAGCACGAACAGGTTCTGTCTGTCACTGCTGACACTGTCAGTTCTATTGACAGGGTGAGGTACAAAACCCAGTACTTAATCAAACAAGCAAAGGGGGGATAGATTCTCGACTGTTACTTGTTTAAAATTTGGGTAACTCAGTTCCTAAACCTATGGCTCTATTCTGTTCCTAACCTACAGCTCTTAAAAACTGCAAGAACTGTTTTTTAAAAGCTTAGCCATTCACATTTTATGGGGGCTTAGCTAACTGTGAAAGTACCATTTGATTTAATGGCTGAACTTCTGCAAGGTGAGATGAAGGATTTTTTCCTGTCTGTGTCTACAGGAGATGCCAAACACTCTCCAGCTTTCAGGAATTACAGGTGGTCAGATGCTTAGTCTTCATGCAGTAGCAGGGGCTGCTTACTATATTGCAAGTGACTGATCCTGCAGTCTTTCCTGGAAGATTCAGCCTATAATACTTGTGAATTCTCTGCTGTTAGCATTGATAGAAGTTTCAGACACCTGGATATTATTACATTCCATATCTTTTAAGTAAACAAAAGCTGTAGCCCATAAAAAATTAATTACTCAAACATTTTATAACTGTTCTTGGGGACTCTGAGGCAGAAGCCAAGGCCTATAGGTAACATTTGCTTCCAAGACCAAAATGTGCAAGTTACGATTTTGTGGCAGCATATGGGAGGCTGTTGGTGAAGTAGCAGATGCATGTTAAAAATCCAATATGGGCTGGAAGGAAACATTTGTTATTTCCCATAGAATAATTCGTCATATGTTCATAGGCAGAATACCCACAGGGCTCTGCTCACCAAGGAAATGGGAACCATTTTCATACTGCGGGCCCATACTACACACATCACAGAAGGCAGAACTTGGAATGGCTGTTCAAGTGTATCTTGATGTCTTTGACAGATATTTTGTCTTTTAGGACAAAATATAAGTGTTACCAGCCCTTTGTGTTTCAAGTACATTTCATCAAGTGCTCTTTTGCACAGTATAAGGCTGAACATAGATCTCCGAAAACTGTATATATTAAAGAGATTATGTACTTGCCTCAGTGAAGACTTTATCATTCCTTGTACCCATGCACAGTCTGAACAAATAAAAAATAAAACCTTTTTTCAGAAAAAAATGAAATTGTTAGAAGATAAAAGCCTAACCACACATTCTAGAAGCCAGCTGATATTTAAGGCCTGGTCTGAACTCAGACTTAATAGAAACAACAACAGTCAACCACTTAGTCATACCCATAAAAAGCTTGTATGAAAACTCTCAATTCAAATTAAACCATACATAATAATCCATGCAAAAATCCACCCAATGAAACCCATACACATTTTATATCTTAAAAAGGCTTGGGCAGTAAACTTGTGGTGCTTGACCAGTTAAGCAAAAACCACTAAGATCACTGTGATTCTGTTCTGCCTGAGCTGAAAGAGCTATTAGGTTGCTGAGTAAACAGTTCCCCTGTTCCTCCTACCTGCACACTTGTTTCCTGTACTTATTCTCAGCTTTATTTCTTCTTTCGTGCCAGCACCCACACTTGAATCAGCCCACCCACTTTTCATCTGCCAAGCAATCAGCCGTCGCTTCTTAAATCTTACAGCTCTTTGGCAAAGACTCCTAACACTGTTCTCCGAGGACACGCTCATCCTTCCCTCCTTGAACACTGAGCCAGTGTCATGGACATATTTACAAGTGCTGTAGTAGAAAGCTCAGAGCAGCAGCTCCAAATGGAATAAAACTATATCCGTACAAAAGTGAAAAATAAATGGGAATATGCAGTGTTGCCTAATGAGTGCCATAATTTTTTCCACCCATATTCCTCCTCAGGGAGCCAACTCTAGCTGGGGATTTATCATATGCACAATATGGAGCAGAAAGACAGGAGAATAAAATTATATTTGAAGATTATTTGGAAGCCAGGACAGATGAGTTATTCACCTGATGCTACACCTAACATTGCTGTCTTTGGTGGAGAGTATTAATTTACCTGACATCACCTTCTTAGGATACATTCATTTCATCAAAAGATTTCTAAGAAGAAAGGAAAATCCCCAGACTCTGACTCTGCAGAATTTTTATCCAAGGCTCAAAAGCAAGAGGATACCTTGGAGGGAAGGAAAAGAAAAGAGTGAGTACCAGACAGAAAAGAGCTCAGCAGTGGCAGGTACCTCTGTACTGTGATTTCTGAGAAACAGGAAAATGTGAGGTCCTTATCTTCTGAAGGGTGCTGGAATCATTCTGAAAAATCAAAAAAACTCTTGGTCTCCAGTTAAGCAGACAATATACCAGATGTCCTACACAAAAAGTGAAGGTGAACATTTGCAACAAGGCTTCAATTACAACAATTTTGCACCTCATCTTGTGTGCTAATTTAAAGTCTCAGAGGCTGGCCAGAAATTTTTAAAGAAACATCACACACCAATATCAATATCTAAGCAACAGCTCAGCAACAAAAAAGTTTGATAGGTACCAGAGCGATTAATTGAGTTATTGATAGTTAGCAATTCTCTGTTAACAAGACTACCATACCAATCATGCTTTTACTTATGCTCACCTTCCAAGGGCCATCTAGTGAATTCAATTAGCACAATCATGGACAATTTCAAATACTGGAATTACTTTATACAAGTGTTCTTTTTTTACAAATGGAGGCTTTTGTCTTCTGAGTCTCTTAAGTAACCAAGTCTGCTCTGCAGCTGACTTTCTGAGAAAGTCACAGAGAGAAACTGAGAAGATGCCACACATGTGATTAAAGGCGACAGTATTTCCATAAATTCTCCTGACAAAATAGATGGTATTCTCCATCAAAGCGAACTGGGAACTAGCTCATGGCATGTCCCATTCCCACTGTACAAGACACTCAGGGCTTTTCTCTCCCCATCACGTCGTTCAGTTTAAGTTAATGATTTAAAAGTAATTAAATCAAATAAACCATGACAGATTAAATAAAAACTAATCAAAGTAAATAAATTACTGTTTTCACACATGGCTTTTGTTTGGGTAACAGAACAAAAGGAAGTAGATGACAGCGGTGAACAAAAGTGAATAAATAAGAGAAAACATTAGTGTTTGAGACACATTATAATTCATTAACTTTTATGTCTGTTCTGCTGTAAAAAGTACTCTGTATCAGCTAACAAGACAATCCAATGAGACCTATCAGGGGACTGTTATAACAAGATTAGGAGAGGGACCAGTGGCAAGGCTGTTTCTGAACAATGCAGAAACGGATTTGTATTTAATTAACAGCATTTATCTCAACAGTCCATTCCTAAGGAATAGTCTGATAAAGGCAATCAGTCTCTTGAACCAACTGGTCGTTGAACCTCACAGATAGTTTTAAAATAATAAATCTGGGATAACCCTTTGTTGATTACTATTGATAACTATTTCTTGAAGATACTTATTGGATACTTGAACTTGTTTAGTATTTGGTTGACATTGACATCAAAGAAAGTTGGATTTAGCCTTTTCCATTCTGCTCCCAGATAATCCTTACCAAAACACATGCACATGGATACATGAAGTGTGTGTACATGTATAGCTCAAATTGTAAGCACAATGGACCAAAGGCTTTAGGATTTTTCCCAAATCCAAGCCCCAGCAATCACAGCGTGTTCTTGATTGAGTGAAGAAAATTAACACCCTCCCTGTCGAATGGCTCCAGTGAGGCACAAGGATTAACTGCTAAAACCTAAGGATTGCTTCCTGAGTGTTAACAATAAAAATAATTCTTGTATTAATAAAATTAGGAGAAACCTAGGAGAAGCAAATGCCATAGAAGGATTAGCTTTAGTACTGATATTAAATGTCACAAGTTTCTGCCTCCTAGACCTGCATTTGAATGATACTCCTTGTAATTCTTCACTATTATTTTTATTATTGCTCCCTGCAAAGACACTGGCAAGTTCTTTAAAAGCAGTTTCACATGAAAGTACAAAATTAAAAACGTTGAAATATTTAGGGAACAAGTACCAACATACTTCTAAAGAGTTCCTGAACTTGAACAATTTAAAACATGCAGCATTCTGTACAGATGACTGATCTAAAAGTAAGAAAGACTATTGTACTCATCTCTTGCTACAAAAGCAATAAAAATACAGTGAAGATAATTCTTTTATTCATATTTTTAAGAACAATTGAATTGAAAAGCTCCAATGTGAACCTCAGGCTCTTTACGAACCAGAGCTATCACCACCCAGACAAAAAAATCTTGTTCCCCCTCCCAACCTACCTTGGGCAAAAATAAAAAATAACCTACCAGTTACTCCAACACCAAAAAAACTCCACAAATACAAAATCTTCCTTCTGCTTATCTCTGCTGGAACTTTCAGGTGTATTGTCACTTCCATTGTCATCTTATTTATTAATTTACTTACAGTCAATATAATTGAACAGCTAATTTGCATTAAAGTTGTGATGACACTGAAGATTCTAAGCCTTTTTTTCCACATAGACAGTAAAAAAATGATCTAACTCTTGCTGTCTATAACGTTCACTATCAACATTGCTTTCTCTAATTTTAGACTTCTGTAATATGGCTGACAAACTTGGTGCAAGACATAAAGCTATGACAGTCTTTTTTAAGTCATGAACTTTCTAAAAGATCATTCCCTTAGTTTACTCCATTACACTTTCCAGAGTTCTGATTCTCTTCACAAACTGGGAAATCCTTTCACAATTGTCACTGCAAGGGACTGCTCAGTTGCAGCAGCATTTTGCATAAGCAGTTTAATAATCAGATTCTACTTCACAGTCTGAAAACAGGAAAAAATCTTGAGCTGCAAAATTCAGCTGTCACACATATTTCCCTATGGCACAGAAGCTATAAGGCTTCAGATAATCTTTTTTTTTTTTTTAGTAAATTGTACCTGAAAGATTTTACAAGTTAAATGTGAAACTATGTAAGTCCTAATGAAGGTTCCTTGGGCCGGCAGCAACTGCTGACCACTCAAGGCAATTGCCCCTTACATCTGGCTGAAACCATACAGATAATATTCTCCATGTCTCATTTAGACAAAGGCATTCCCCACTTGGAAAAAGGCCTTACTGAAACCATGAACTCGGAGCCAACAACCCACTTCTCATCCCCACCTCTGTGCCGTTCCCTGCGCACAGCGCAGCAGCAGCCATAGGAGGCTCAGCCAGCCCTCTTGGCTCGGTGGCCCCGGGCTGCACGGGGCACATGAGGACACAGGAGCAGCTCCCCAGCTGCTGGTGTTTGTTTCCAGTGGGCTGCTCGCCATTAGCATTCCAAACAGATCCCTCCCCAGCGCTTGCTAACGCGCTGTATTGATCAGTGGATGCCCATACTCACTAGAGACCTGATTTCACTGTCTTTCATTAATTTAATTCTCTTGGCTCCAGCTATGTGGCTTGACACCTTTTTATTACATAAAGCCAATCTTTTGCAGGCCTAATCTTATATAGTTTTGATCATTAACAACATGCTGTTCCAAAGAACTTTGAGTTCATTTGGAGGGACTCACTCAACCCCCATGTCAGTGAACACTAGCAATCGTACCAGATTTTTTTTTCTTGTTTTCAGCCTCTCCAAAGCATAAAGAAAATAAAGAATAAATATTCAAGAATAAAATTTATTCTTGAATAAACTGCAATTTAATGAAATCCAGCCTTATGGAGTATGGATTCTGAGACTTTATTTCATCTATCAGATAAACACTTTCAATGCGTATGTTCTACAAGACTTGGCACTGTACTGCTGCAGACATGAAAGCTATTATTGCAACTGAACAATGAGATGTCAGTAAAACACTCTCTGCTTTTCCTTCGAGCACCTAATGTTGTCACAGGCAGCCCTTCCCACTTTTTATAACAGTGCTTGATAATTCCTCTGTAATCCAGATACCCCTCTGTTCAGAGAAAAATGGACAGGACTGATGAAAAAACTATTAGCTTAGCAGAAATTAAAGCTGGATCAGTTACTTAAATGTACTTCATGTTTCAGTATCTGCAAAACCTAAAATAAGCCCTGCAATGATCAAATTTTAGATTATTTAAAAAAAAAAAAAAGTTGGAAAAGAAAGGGAAAGGAATAAATGTTTCAAACTTTCACAGTAAACATGAAGTCAGCAAAAATAACGTTTTGCACATATGCAATGCTGTTACATTGCACAATGCAGCCAATTCTCAATCAAAAGACAGTACTTGGCAGTTCTGAACTTACACTGCAGTCAAAGCTAATATGATGCACGTACTACATATCCACATTCACACGCGTGGATACACGTAAAAAACAAACACTGACAATTTCATGTTTTATTATCACTAGAAGTGTGAACGCATTTAGAGGCTTGGCATCTGATAGTAATGAAACAAGAAAGAGAAACTCAAACACTGTAATTCTGAGCAATTAGAACATACTGCACCTGTCACACTCGTTAGCCAAAGAGTACAAAAACCCTGTTGCATGTTTCATGAACATACCACACTTCTTGGATTCTTCCAACGTACTTGTGGATCTTGGAGGGTGACCAAACTAATCCTTCAGTTTCATGCTTTCATCATCTGAATAAATTACACCCTAAATCTTATCTTGCAAACTACTGTCGTATTCTATTTGATTTCTGATAATCAGAGGCATTTCCCTGCTATAATCTTTCAGATCTTAATGAAAAGATTTTAATTCCCACTGAAGTTTGCCCATGGACAGGGTTAGAACCTTCCTAACCTGCTGTGTCAACAGAGGGCAGCCAGAAACTGGCATTGTAGATTTCCAGGTAAATTTAGCAGAAAATCACCTGGTAAGATAGATATCCTTTATTTTGCAAGAAAAGCTTGTTTTCTTCAAATTGCTCAACACACTTCAGCAAAGTCAGTAGTTTTGACTACACAGGAGAATTTATGGCTTTCTACTGATGTTGTGATGCACATTATGTACCTTTCTGAAGGTAAATCAATCTTCAATAACTTTTAAAAAGCCTTTGTGTCACTGAAACTGCAGAAATGTTAATTTGAATTTAACAGCAATTTGGTTTTGTTTTGTTACAAACTCCTCCCTATTTAAAGTGACGATGGAGAGAAAATTATATTTTCATCACTCCTTTCCAGCACAAACTGGCAAGGTACTAATTCTAATTTTAATTTTATAGTCTCTGTCTTTATAATTTATTCTAAGAGCACCTGCCTAATTTTTTTCATAGAACTTGAGAAAGGTGACCATAATTTTTCTTAAAGTAAAACAGGAGCAAGAACACAATAAAAATACAGCTACACAATGCACAAGGACACATCACCAGCAAAACAAGGAATACCCATCTCATATCACTATCTCCTTACATCACCAACCACTATTTCTATTCATACAGAAAGAATTCTATTTCACAAGTTGCTTTTGCCCTGATTTTTAATGCACTTTTAAACGTTTACTCCAATTCAGAGGTCAAACAGCATTAGCAATTGTTTTTTAAAAAGCAAATCTCTTCTCATGAATAAATACTGCACAGGCAAGAAGACATTAAATTTTTCACATACAAGGCCTGAGTAAGTCCTTGGTGCATAGTGTTTACAGGTCTTCAGTGTTTATGGGATGTAATCACCCATCAGTGTGGAGATGACTGAAAGTCTGAATTCTGAAGTATGTCTAAAGTCCTGCCTCTCACTGCAGCAAAGGCACCTGCTGGGCAGGATGTGGGTTTGTAAAATGACTGGGGAAGAGAGAGCAAAAGAAATCTGTGATCAACTCTCTGTGACCTTTCTTAGACAGCTGAGGTACAGTTATCCTTTCAGCTTAACAATGAAGAAATACAGAATTTGCATTATGAAAATTTTGAAAATGTCATTCTGAATAGCAAGATTCACACCAAGAGAAAAGGAATCAATTATTCCTTTTGACTAAAGTAGATGGCAGAAGCTGAAGTAATTGCTCCTTAAATGAAGTACACCATTCCCCACACAAGATTTAATCTTTTAGACTGAACAAAGATTGCAGGTCTCGGCATATCCCACACAGGTTTGTCATACTACTGCTGCTGCAGAAGGGAGGGTTAGTATCTCATTTAGGACAAAGCAGTCACAACATAGTTTCAGACTTTTTGTCTGGACCTTGCTGACCAGGTGAATCTGCACAGCTAACAAGAGAATACAGTTCCAGTGTACAGATACACTTTACCAGCTCTCACAGTTATCCTCCAATTTGTGAATAGTTGTTTATTTTGGCAATTTCCTGTAATTTAAGAGCTGACCAAAGTTCTCTCTGAACTAATATAAAAATCAATAGGGAAAAACTACATGTGGATGAAACTAGTTTTCATGCTGCATACAGTTTCTTAAACAGAATTAATTTTAAAAATCTGAAATAGAACTAATTTGAAGTATTCTTACTGTAATCTGTTCCTTCCTTACTTTTTTTAATTCAACCATGCCGCAATAGTTTCAGTTTCCAGTGTAAATGCAAATTTCCAACACTGGAAAAAATAGACATACTTATCTCAGAACATCATTGTGGTTTCTGTGTTGCTCTTGCAGTCTACTGTATCATTAATCAATCTCTACTACAGATCCAATCATCAAATATGGATGTACAAGTTCACAGCAAATACCAATGGTAAAATAGAAATTATTTATGTATCTAACCTACAGTATGGTACCTGCATGCAAGGAAAACATGCAAATGGAGCATTCAGGAAGTATTTTACCACTGCACATAACAATACACTTAAAACACACTTGATAATACTGAACAGACACCAGACAGGTAGGCATCACTTGAGCTGAACAACTGATCTGCAGTTAAAAGACGATTCAAGCAATTTCACTTCCAGCAATATAAGCTGCAGGGTGCTGAGTCATGTACCTTTCTTCTCCCTTTCTCTATAACAGTCAGGCTCTTCTGGCTAACAGAACAAGCCAATGACATGTCAGATCCTGCCTGGATCTTTGTTCTACACCATCAAGAAACCCCAGCCAGTGGAACTCAGCAAACTCTTTTACACCTTGGTGTTGCCAGAACCACCTTGCAGGGTTACTTTTGTGCAGCCCATTGGGAACAAAGAGGAATTCCCTTCTTCTCAGCTTTAGACAACTGCAGGATAGTGTGATAATATAGCCAAGTGCTACAGATGTAAGATATAAGCAGGGCACCAACTCTACGCCAACTGCAACATGGTTAATGCTCAGAATCATCCAATTTTACCTGCATTCTCTTTTCTCCTGGAAAACAGCATTTACTTTCCTGTATGTGCCCATGTTACAGTGATCAAACCAAGCAACTAGCAATTAACATAAAAACAGAATTAAAAGAGCAAGGTAGTCACAGACTCTGGGAATGCAGAATTGCCTACTGTCTAGCATTTAAAATTTGCAACAGCAGTAAGAAACTCAGAGAGGGACTAATTAATCCTGCAAGTTACCCTGCAGTATGAGCAACCTTTAGCAGAAGGGAGTCACTGAAGTGATCTTTGCATGTGTAGGAGCACATGCTGTGTTACTGAGCCGCTGCAAATGAAGCTTTGTTAAATGACATGACTACTGGGGAAAGGCATAAGGGGTTAATTATAGTCAAGTGCACATGAAATATTTTGCTCTCCATGATTTTTAACCTGAAACTAATAGTGCAAGTAAAACTCTCACCTTCTTGTTAATGGCACATTACAATATCATTTGTATTAGTTTTTCCCTTAGGAAATAATAAGCTTTCTACTATATGGGAGCTGTTAACAAGCAGCAGAATTCAGCAGAACTTAGAGGCTTATAATTCCTCTTTTATAAAATAATCACAGTAGAACTACAGTCATAAAGCCTTTCATTACACTGATGTGAGATCTTCCAGCAGACTTACTCCTATGAACAGTATGAAAGAACAAAGGTTAAATATTCTTCAGATATTGCATTCTGCAGTGTGATGTGGACATATCTAAACAGACAAACAGTCATAGGCCAGACAAAACAGTTTGGCCTATGACAAGTCTTAAAAGGGTAATAGCACAGACCTCCAAGAATCCAAACAGTGCCAGCAACTCTCACATCTTATCTGGCTGCTTTTCAGGTTGTGACAAAAGTTTTCACCAATGCAAATAATTCAAGGAAGATGACAAATATTTAACACAAATAATGCAAAATGAGAAAGATCCCAGAATGTTGTTTCCCATTTTAAAAATCCCTACACCCATATCATTTTGGTGAAAAAAACCCCCACTTTGAATACCACTTAGGTTCAGCATGAACATGTTATGTTTGAACACAGCACAAATGATCCCAGTGTAAAGGAACTTGTTTGTGAAATGATACCTGTGGGCTTGCACAGATTTACAGAAACACTAAACCCAGCTGTCCTGCCAGTGGTCTTATAACATATAAGCAACCCTAAACCTAATAGCAGATAGCAGGTTGCTAATGAAACTCATCACAAATTCCATACTGTATCTTGCAGTAGTACACTAGATCAGATAAAAAACTCATATCCTAGAATAAGAAAATCTATATCAAGTCCATCACCACAAATAAAAGCCATTACCTCACCACCAGTGTTAAGCACTGGGTTACACATGGCTTTGAGGACCAGATTAGATGTTTTAAAACCTCTGTAGATGTCACTGGCACACCTCATCTTCAGCTACACAACATGCCTCAGTGAACCAGCAAGAGTACAAAGATTCAGCTTTCCTCCAACATTAAGTATAATGAAATGTTAAAATTACAACCTCCTATCATATTTTAAAATTTGGTTAAAAGCCAGCACATATTGAATTTCATCTGTTCTCTCACTGAGAATCAGCCTCCAAGTGACAAAGTAACACGGTTTCATGCACCACGCTGAAGCACAACCCAAATAGACATATATTTTTTCTGCTTTTTTTCTGCCATGAAGCAATTCTGTTTTCTTACAGCAATACATCTGCAAGCTGTTCTTTCAATTGGCCGTATATTTTTGCTGCCCATTAAGACCACGGTATGCCAAGCAGTTTTTCTGCACCAATCATGGCTACAACTGAATTACAGACTGGGAACAGTTGGGATTAAATGACATCCTAGAGACAGTATGTGCTACTGGAGCAAAATCTACATTTCTTCTGTATTAGCATACTATAAAGTACCTACCTTCATAATAGTTGCACAGAATAACACACAGAACAAAACAAGGCCACCACAAAATTGTATTGCCATGGCAGAAGAGAATTTTCACATTTGTTTATTTCTCCTTTTTAATGCTGACCTGCCACAGTAAAAATAGTGACAGAGACACAGGCTCAGGACCACAAACCTGCATGTAGAAAACTGTCCTCTAAAATTTCACTGTAGTTGGAAAACACATCCAAGACTGAGTTTCCCTTTTCAGTTCCCAATTGTCTATCAGTATTTAATGAAATAGCATTGCATAAAGGAATACCTCATAAAACAAGGTGGTAAATAATACCCACACTTCATGAACAAAAACATTTAAATGTCTATTAGAAGGCTGGGGAAATTTATCTGTTTGGTATTTCAATATCATGCCTACTCTGAGCAACAGATGTACAACGTTTTTGTACAAAGAATTAGGACTGCAACTTCACTAAAAACCTTGTATAAGAATATGGAAAAGCTCAAGGATTAATCACTAAACTGCATTTTAATATCCATTTTATGTTACTGAAGCCAAGAGTTAATAGATAATTTAAAAGGCTCTAAGTGATATGTATTCAAGTTTGGTCATATTCACATCTTCAATTTTGTAAAAATCAACTATTATCTAATGTCGGCATAATTTCACTCCATTAAGCAATCTGTGCTGAAAGTAACTCTGGGATTTTAAATCTAATGAGAACAAAGTAGGTCTTATCCTGTCTGTGCTAAAAGGTACAGTGGAATGGCTCTGAATCTTCAGTGTAAAGACAATCTCCTACTAAGACACTGTGATATCTCTTGCTTGTAAATAATGGAAAATTGAAGTCCAAGTTTTTCTTTTTGCTTTATTTAACTTCACACAAGCATAAGACACTGTGAATATACAGATTAAACAGATATCTTTATATTTTTTTTTCACAAAAAATTATGTTTTCAATGCTGGCTTTTAAATCACAAAGAGTAATTATTCAGAAGTAAGGCCAATTTTAAATTGGGTTCAAGTTCACACAGACAGAGAGGGTGCAGTCACAACAAAGACCATTCGCTCCTTACTGGTTTACAAAATTCAGCTGGAAGACTGGACCAACCCTGCATTTACAACATATTTAGTTTTATATTAAAAGAATGGCTCTTTCAGGTACCAAGAAAAAAAATACATAAAAACTTAAAATAAAAGCAAGAACAAATTTATTATAATAAAAGCAAACTGTCAAAGACTATTCTATTTTGTAACACTGAAGTCCACAAAGAGTAAGTCACATACAAATGAAGGTTGAAGCCTAAGTTTTACATTATAAAGTGAGAATTGCAGAATTCTCACCAGGTCCTACCATCCTCTCTCCTAATTAGGAAACAACCTGAATGAGACAGTGTTTCCTCCCTACCTTCCTACAATAGCTCAAGATTAAATGGCAACTTCTTCGTTTATCAAAATCAATGTACCCGCCAAGTTTAAGCTTGTATTAGTAACTGAGTTCTATTACTACTGCATAAATTACAAGACAACCATATCAAACAGTTCTGCTCTGTCGCTTACCTTTTAAAAAAAACCCAACCAAACACCAAATCCAAAACCCAAAACCTATAAGCAACACAGACCATCAGGCTTTGGATTATATTTTCAATAAAGTGAATGTTGATGTGGAATTTAGTATTGAAAACAGTACAAGAACTCTAACATTGCAAAATTAATAAAAGAAGCTATGACCTTTGTGTTCTTGACAAATCAGAGAAAAACAGAACTAGAATTAAGAAAACATGCAGTAATTACTGTCTGTATTTAAACAGTAAATGTCTGTTTAAAACACATCAGTGTATCAACAATGGAATGTCTGATGAAGAGCCAACGGTCATGGAAATGCTTGTTCAGTGTAAGGATGCAAGAGGTTCACAGGGACAAGAAGCAAAAGAGCCAAAATTGTATTTTATCCAAAGTCCAATTGCAATAAAAGAATCAAAAAAATGAAAATACAGTAGACAAGTAAGGGGTCACAGGCAAGTTCTTCTCTCCTGTGAGGTGCTGCAATATCCTCTTCAAGCTACTCACACCATTTATATTGGAGACATCAGTGACTGCACAACAACAGGCAAGGCTTCTCTACTACTACTGCTAGGAGGAATTTGGAGAACAAAGCAGAAATACCCATTCAGAAAGGGATAAAATAATGAGAAAAACAACTGCTCTTCAGCACTAACTTTAAAATATGACTTAACTTTCAACATGGCTAATTCCTTATGGAGAAACTGTTTGATAAAAACTGGAAATAGACAAAGGTTGAGAAAATACTGAAATTTCACAAGCAAAGCTGCATATGAACAGTAATTATGGCTAATCCATCTGGTGTATTTCATTGGGTTGGGTCAACAGAACTGATCCTGTGATAGTTATTGAAGAACTACAAAAAAACTCTCAAGTTTCTAGTTCTTAAAACTGATAAAGAGAATTCCACCCCAGAATATACTAAAACAGACACCCTCGAGCAGATTGATGTGTAATGGGAGCTCCTGTATGATTCATGGGAAAACCAACGTTGTGAAGATTCCTCTCACTTGCCCCGTTACAATTCCTGTTTTGTGTTCACTGCAGCATTCACCAATAGCACATTGCTTTTCTGTCCTCATTTTGTTTACAAGGTTTGCAACAAAGGGTACTGGATGTGAAAATATAGAGATGAAGGAAATTCTCATAACAGTATCTGCACTGTATCTGTGTGCAGTCCTGGAAGCTGCATGCTGGTATGCAAAGGAAGAGGAGCGTGCCCTTCTTCCCAGTCATTATTTGGATACTGTTAATAGCTGCTATTCCATGCATGACAGGTAAAAAGATCTGAGGAAACCACATTACTACGACAGTTACAGAATGACCAAAGGCAGCCTCCACTCCATAAATGCATTCAACTCTCAGCAGCAGTGAAATAAAGGAGCTTCTTAGCTCTCCTTGGCCCTCCCACTGTAATTAATCTGGACTACCAAAGCTCCAGTGAAGCTAATTAATAGTTATTAAGGAACATGGTTAATGACACTATAGGCATGCATCAACACAGACACCCCATTTGTAGCTTTGCCAGAAATAAAGCATTTTTATGACAGATAATTTGCAGACTAGATTTCTCACAACGTATTCCCTCTCTGAAGGGAATATCAGAATGCCAGGCTGTCTGCACGTACAGAAATATGCAGAGATATTTCATTTACCTGTGATTATTTACCAGTTACAGCTCCTAGAATTATAACTGGAGTTAGGCTTAGCAAAATATTTAAAAAAAATTAAAATCCACTACAGGAGTAAAATACTGGGGAAAAAAGGGAATGTTTCTTTAAAGCATTTTTTTCTTAAAATACTAAATATTTAATGCAAATGTCAAATTATATTTGACATTTTAATTTTTTTCAACAATATCTCCTTTTAGTTTGGAGAACTCTTCAAGCCAAAAACTGGGATAGAATGCTTGGTTATAGCTGGAGATATGGGAAAGTTGGCAAAGATATAAAAACTTCCCAACAACAGTTTTACATAAACAACTGTTAGGGTTCATCCCTGAACTGCATCGTTTCCAAAAGCAAAAAGTCAAAATATTTTATGTGAAGACACTGCTGGAAGTGTAGCAATACATTTTTAATTCCATTTCTTTCTGTGAAAAATTTCTTGCATTTCACTCTAAATTTATCTATTTTCTCCTCCCACCCCAAAACCCCAGCGTTTGGCAAGTGTAAAATCTGCCAGTATCTAACTAAGAGTTCACGTCAATAGCTCAAGATGGTTTTTGATATCCTGTACATTATGTGAAATTTGTATGCATTTCCATATTTCTAATTATAACAATGGAAGAAAATTAAATTTAGTAGATAAGTTCAAGACTTTGGATCTTTTACATACCCTACAAAACAAAAACAGTGAAAGCACATATAAGGCCCATATTTCCAAAAGTTATAAAGTCTGAAGCCGCCACTGTGTTTTGGTTTCCAAAACCCAAATCTTGACCCTCTGATGGAAACCTAAAGGAGGTACTCAACAGAATAGCCTGAATTAAGGGAGATGCCTTCTTGACTATCCTTCTTACTACTATTTGTCATGAAGATTTCTTTTATATTATTTCAAAAATCCTAAATTTCAGTTAAATTATTAAAAAAGTATAGAGATCATTGCCTAGTAAAAGTATTTGAAAACAAATTTTCATTACATCCCTGTCTCTGTATTCATAAAAAGGCATAAGAATTTTTTATTTTTTTTTTTTTAAATACAAACACTAGAAACAGAAGACACTGAAAGCCTATAAAACAAACCCAAACAAGACAGACACACAAAGAAGCATGCTCAGGGACAGTGTGATACAGTTCATGATGCTCCCAACACTGACTGGATCACATCAAACTTGCACTGCTTAGCTGCAGGAATTATTTTACAGTAATGAGAATGTGGTACACATTTTTCCCTCAGATATAAAATTAGGGAGAATCAAACCAAAGGAAGAGGGGAAAAAATGCTTTCCCAGTAACTTTAATTTTCCACAGATCTTTCATATCTATTGGATTCTATAAGGTGTTCCCTGCAGAAACAACACAGATCTTCAGAAAACTGAGAAACAGAATAAATTTCACATAATGCACAATGGCTGCATGGATCTGGAGTTGTTATTTTTCAGACCTTGCAAACAACCCTCATTTAATGGTGACAAACTCACTCTAGAGCCTCAACTAAGCTAAAAACATTAGTCTGCAGATGCACGAGGCCTTCAAATATGGGTTTTGACTAACAAAGACTCCAGATCAGCTGTCTTGAAGCCACTGGAGTACATAAAGCTTGACACTTACCACATACATGCAGAGAACCAAAGCATTTGGGTTAGGTAGGTTGAACCACAACCTACTGTGAATGTCCAAACTGCTGAGTTAATTCATCAACATCCAATTGTGTACCAAGTCCACAATTAAGAACGGAGCATTTGTGCCTGCTTTGGCCTCCATCTAAGGAAACCTATCCTACTTAACAAAATAACCATGAGAAAGGTAGCAAACAAAAATTAATCTAAAGCTTTCTTCCTTTCCCTACAACAGAAGTTCCTTTCACTTACTGATAAATATACTGAAAATTGTGCATGAAACCCCCACCCTCACTAAGAAAGGGAACCTCACATCAGGAAGACCCAAAAGTCCATCTTTTTCTACCCAGCTCAAGCGCCACATTCATGAGCAAACTGGAGACTGACACTCTGCTGGTTTGACACTCACCACTGTAGACCCAAGGTAAAAACTAACATTCATAATTCTTTCTGATTCAACATCGTATTGTCACCATGATCCAGGAGAAAAATTGAGCATTTCATGTTTACCCATGAAATTCACACAGCCAAGTTAATATTAAATGCTTCCCTCACTGCCTGGGTGCTGCCTTACCTTACTTCTGTAAAATAAAGTCCATTTGAAACACCACTATTTTTCTACAGAAGAACAGATCCCAAAGTATTCACCACTCTGCACAGCCTGCAGAAAGGGTGATTATTATTGCATACATTTCTGAAGAGCCTGTCTCTCCATTGTGTCCACACATAATATATGCTGTTTAAAGACGAACAGTGGAAATGAAAGGAATGCCCAGTGGGAGGCAAGAGCCAAGCTAGAGCCCATGATGGAAGTGTTTTTATGACTGTAGTGCTTGTTGCTGCAAACAATGTAAGAATTCAGCACTCATTTGAAGTGTATCCTTTAGAGTTACAGCTGTGCTGATGCACAGGTGGGGGAAAAAATATCTTAAAGATGAGATGCATCAGTTCTTTCACTTTAAATAGGAAATATAGCCTTGATGGAGAGAGAGAAAATGTGGATAAGGTATATAAAATCTGAAAGCATGATTGCTGTAATAAAGATGCACATGCAGTAATTTTGAGATCTGGGTGGTCTGAGACAGTTTCTGTGGCTCCTGCTTTGACTTGCCACATAAGCACATGTATGTGCATCCAGTCTCAAAGGAACATGGATACCAAGGAAATACAAAGGTGTGGAGGATGTGTCTTCCTCCTGGTGAAGTCCTCAGATTTCCTCTGAGTGAAGAACACAAGGATTTTTTTCTGGTGCAAGGATCCCATGCATATTGACTTCTCTCATTACTAAGCAATGTGAGGGTTTGTGTTCTTTTCCTTCTCACATAAGCTTTCAGAAAGTACTAAGGCAACAGACATTCTACATCACAAACATCTGATGACTGTTGGCTGTCCTGGTAGGAGAAATAGAAGAGACTGGAGGTCCAAAAGTAAAGGCAGACAAGAAAAAGAGAAAGGGATAGATGAGAAAAAACATCAGTAGAGTCTGGAATGGTAGAGAAGGAAAGAGATGAGCCTAAAGAAAGCACTTCATGATGCAGGAATGTGTAATGACAAGACTAAGAGGGGCCAAAGAGATGTCAATACGGCCAAAAAGGGAATTTGTTTGTGGTGCAATGATTTACAGAATACAAAGCAAGTGTTTTGGAAAACTTCTGTTTTCCAAACACATTCATAAATGGAAAAAATATAGAAGAGATTATGTTTGTAAAGGAGCAAAAAAAAGCCAGTAACATGATGAAGAAATACATATACTTGCTTCCTAGGGCAGTAAAGCTGCAGAACATAATGAGATCTGATGGGAGATAAACTCAACCTTCGAGGAAGCTGGAAATGCATTCTGGCAGCTATCGAAGATATATAGCAAATGAAGATCAGTTTAAAAGGTAAACAGAAATGGTGCAGTCATTTATTTTCCTTTAGAAAATCACAGACAGATACCAAGGCCAAACTCTACTTTGGCATAGCTCTCTGAGGACAAATGTAAACCAAAGGGACAAGAACAAGGACTGAGAAAGGTCATAGAAAAGAACTGAAAGGCTTGATGGACTTGGCTAGGGAATTTTCATCAAATTACAGGATACTGCCAATCTCAAAACATTCACAATCACAGCCTTTTATCAATATCATATCAATTCCTTCCATGCAAGAGCCTGCCACCTAGGCAACTTTGTGAGTTTACCAAAGAAAGGCCTGTAGCTAATCCCTGGTAACTGAAGAAAAGCCAGAAAAACATAATAGTAAGACCAAGGATGATTACTAGGAAAGCCAAGAGCTATTTTAAATAAAAGTGATCCATATGAACTGATGTCCTGTTTTTTGTGATTAACCAACTAATTAAGTATTACTGGTTGCTCTGCAGAAAACTGCAGACAAAGAAGAAAATATTCTCATAGTAGGTACCACTATGCAACCAGGTGGTTGCAGTTTTGACTGAACCTTGACAGTTTTCTCACAAACTATGCTATTAACTTCTCTTTCAGCTTCAAAGCCTGATACCAGTAGGGAAGGGACAAAAGTTTCTATGCTTAGAAAACTTTTGGTGCAAAGCCATCAAAAGGCAACAAAAACAGCAATTTCAGAGACTCACAAGTGGTGCGGCAGCCAACCCTCACCCCACCATATGAACACACATCCCTTGTGTCACACACTGCAACTCTGTTTCCTGACCTTTTAGCCTAATACACATGGGGAAGAGAAAAGCACTTCAAGGCAAGATCTCTTGGAATAAAACACTTAGGAGTGTGCTGAATATTCTAATCTAACAGTTCTTGTTACAATTAGGTAGAGCAGAAAGATTATATTATTTCAGCGCAACCATATCAGAATCTATACAGTGACAGACAATAAAATTGTCTAGAATGGCTAAAATATTTCTGTTTAAGAAAATGCAGGTTTACTGGAAAGTGACTAAATATTTTTTTAAGATAAAGACTGAGACTTTAAAACTCTGATTTACAACCCTGAAACTTACAAATATCCTGAAGAACCATTTACATGTACCTAAATACCTTTTTGAAACATGTAGGCTGTAAGAAATTTTGACATTGCTAAAATGAAAAAGACTACATGTGAAACAAGTCAGTACTAGTATCACCTTGTCTTTCAGTGTTCATGTAAATCCCTCTTGATGAAAGCCATTTTAGAGTCCTTCACAGTGACACACAGCTATTATACAAAACACAAAGAAGGTTTATATAAAGCTAAAAACTTTGTCTAACACAAGTCCTCTCCATTGCTGTGTGACAGGCTATAGTTGGGGTTTTTTTTACTGATTTCAGTCATTAGGGGGTATGTGAAAAAAAGAAAAATCCTCTACTGTGCAAAGCTTTTCCTTTTTATGAGATCTTATGGCCTTGTGCAAGCCGTGATCTTTTTTTTTCAAGTATCTTTATGGAGACTCCAGGGAAGATTTCCTCTGGATAAGAAGACTTTGAGGGGCTGTAAGTCAGACACATGCTTTTGAGCCCTTCATGTCACCAGGGATCTGGGGAAGGAAAATTATCTCTCAAGACACTTTCAAAAGGGAAATCCACAGTGCTGTCTCTAGAGCAGTTAACAGCTCCATCTCTGTGGCTTCCCATTAGAGGCAAGAATGACAGCTTCTCTCTTTCCCATGCTTTAGAAGTGTTCCCTAATCAAACACACAGGGCAGGTACACAGCAACCTCCCTAGAGATTCTTACCATATTGGACACCTCCCTGTTTTGTCCTGAGCCTCCAGCTAATTAGTAATTTCTGAACAGAAATTGCTTGGTATCAAAAAACCTATGCTTGCAGAGGTAAACCCAACTACCAGGGCTATTTCTGAAGCATTTGGCTGAACAAATGGGAAGAAAAAGTACTTTCAATGGAAATATGCCTTCTTTCAGTTGCACCAAATCATCAAGAGCTTTACAGCAAGTTTACAGTAGTTTACAGCAAGTTACCAGACATACATTGCTAGGCATCACAGAACTTCTTACTGAGATTCAAGTAGCATAAAAGCTTGCAGTAGAGTGAAAGGAGATACTAAGTGGAGGGTTCAGTGTTCTGTGGGAAATGAGGACACTGAGAAGATCATGTAGGTAGCTGACTGAAGAGTTCCAGTGCAAATGCAAACACAAGGTTAAGTGCAGCAAGAGCTGCAGGGACCCTGTGCCTCAGCAGCTGATGGCTGGGTCACCTCGTCAAAAACCAGCCTGGCAGAGACTGGGGCTGCAAGGGAGATACCAGAGTACTCAAGAAACTACTGTTCAAGGTCCTGGGTGGGCTGCAATCAGCCTAACTGCAAGGATTTCATTCCTGTAATGACTGGGTTTGGCATAAAACAAGATGTATCTTATAGGAAATATGGACATAATCTTCCTAATGGTGAGCAGTTATTTTAGATACACACACACACACATACATATATATATGAAAAGTGGGAAAAATACAGGACAACTGTATGTGGATTGGTTCAAATTCCAGATTTCAGGACTTGCTTGCCTCAGTTTGTGGCTTTCTCACTGAAGTTAAAAGGGAATTTTGCTCCCATACACAGACTTCAGTAACAAGTTTTGACAGAGAGACCAGATGATCAGTCATGAGCAATCCATTATATCCTGCTCCCTCATTAGACCAAGGAGTCCCAAGGACAGTTTGTGAGGTTGAGATTCCTTCTGTGACTGGCCCAGAGTTAGAGTGGATATTGCCAATGGTTGGTTGTGTGCAAGGCTCAGTAGCCCCTGGCCAGTTGTGTGGGCAGCAGACCCAGCCACACACTCCTCTGCTGCCTCCTTTCCCTTCTCCCTGCCAGGGTGCCTGCACAAAAAGCAGATCAGCAGCACTGGGACAGCCCTAGGTGTGCCACAGTGAGCCCTGGCACCAGCAACCATCAACAACAGGGATGGCAAAGCCCACCAAAGCTCTCAGGTCAAAGTCATTCCATTTGCTTCAAAGTCTTCTAAATTACAATAAGGCTTTGTTGACAGATATTCAATTACACTAAAAGAATTAACAGCTCTCTGGAAATTTAGGGGTTTCTCCAAAATATTCTCATGATATGAAACAAAATATATTAAAGAAGGTAAGAAAAGGCAACGGTTCTGTCCAAGATTGATTAGCTACCTAGTTTTCAGACCAAAAATATTCCTTACCACAAGAAGAATTGGTACTGACAGCAAGGGCTTCCTTGGATTTTGCTTAGGAGAATAAGCAGAGGTAACAGAAAACATCACTGTCACTAAAACGTATACATTCTGAGGCAGGAATAATTTTTTTAATAAGAAGTCTGTAACAGAAAAACTGCACTCTATTCAGCTTTCAAAATACCAAAGACAAAATAAAGGAGTTTTCCAACCACTCTTTCACAAACCTCATTGAATGAATTTTTTTATAAACAGTTAGGGGGGTTAATTTTGTTTGCATTTTCTGTTTGACATTTTTCTCAGAAGTTTGATAAAGGAGCAAGGTTTCTTACATGCCTTTTCAAAGAACTTTTGTTACATTTTGCCACTGAAAGTGCTCAAAAACTAATGATGGATCTCTAATCCACTATGGAATACGTTCTGTGCTACATGTAAGAGGTCTTGTGCATTAAAAATGCAGGCTCAGAACTCTTCTGTATGACTTGCACTATCTAGTAACACCAGCTCCATCTCTGCCATATCTCCTGACATATTTGTTTCCAGATTCACTTCTGAAGTTACAGTAAATTATTAAATGCAGTGTGACAATTTGGGGTAAGTAGAGTCTTTCTCTTGTTACAGTTTAAAGATATTTTTAAGATGGGATACCAAGCTTCATCTTCATGGCTAACATTAGGGCCTGGGAGACCCCTGTAGGGAATTTTCTGTTGTCCTTCTCCCATTGTCCATACTTGCCTAGCTGTTCCTCATCTCTTAGCAATAGTTGGCTATGAGCTTGCAAAATCATCTGATATCAAATCTTCAAACAGACTCTCCTTCAAAGACCTAGATACTCTCAACCCCAGATCTCTGATCTCTCACAGATCAGATCCATTAAAGCCTCCTTTCAGAAATTATTTGTCAATGACTAGTAAAACAGGCAATAAATTTTTAAAGCTATGTTATCTATAACTTTTACAGTCAGACTTAATACCTGCTTCAGTTACCATAAAAAGTGTTGTAACAGATGTTTTGGGGTTTAATGAAGACAGTCAAGTGGATTTATTGCCTATTTCTTGTAGAGGTGACTGAGCAATTTTCAACAAATAACCTCCCCCACTACAGTCTTTATTTTGTGCCTGTATTGAAAAACACATATCAGACCGCAGTTCTTTCTCTTAGAATAAACCACTTCAAGTCTTTACATATCAGTCAAGCCTGCTGAGGTTTATGACTTAGCTGGAAGCAGTTAGTCCAGTAACAGAGCCTTGGTTGTCTTCAGCCAGCACAGCTGGGCACAGTCACCTGTGAGATGATCACTTGTGTCTGAGTTAAAGGGGTGTAACTTTGGGAACACTTAGCATTGTTTTGACTTTGTTCATGGTGCAGCTCTGTCTTTGGAATTACTTTCCCATTACCTGCATCTTTCAGAACTATATACACAATTCCCACACAGCCAAAGTTTAAGTAGAATTGAATTCTGATGACATAAGAATTCTGGTCAAGGCGATCTGCTTCTGCCACAGGAAATAAATACAAAAGGACAAACCCAAGGTGAAGTCCCAGTGGTGCACTCAAGTGAGCAGATCCTATTATTCCTGATGTCAGTTGGGAGAAAATGGAAAATATGAGGGGTGCTCCTACCCTGCCCTCAACAACAGCTGCCTTTCCCAAATTCCACCCTTTCTCATGGGGCAGTGGCCATGCTGGCAAGCCTCACAGAGCAGAGAAATTCATTGCTAGAACTAAAGCTGATGCTACACTTGCGTCCTTTGGGCCACATCTGCCTTTGCCATTCCCTTGGGCCATACTGCCTTTAATTCCAAACATATTACAAGTGTGCAGGATCTGCCTGTGGAAGGATCAAGTGTGTACTTCAGAATTACCTGCAGAAGACTTTGAATGACTGCAATAAACATAAGTAACAAACCAGTTGAGTTGTTCTCTTGTATAAGACGCACACTCACTGAGGCTGAAGAGCCAAGCTAACCTGGAAAGAAAGAAGAAATAAATCCCAAAGGAGATTCCCATGACTGAGTCAAGCTCTGCTATAGACAAGGCAGAAGTAAACCTATGACTGGATGTGGTTCATGCTCACTGCACTCACACTGTCTTGGTGACAGATCAGGTCTAAACACACATGGGCCTGGAAAGCCCTTTTGTGCACAAATTCTGAGCCTGCTTGTAAAAAGTAACAGTGATTTGCACTAGTTAGAAACAAAGAGTTGCCATGAGGTTATGTGTGGTCTAAAACCTAAGCTCTAACATGGCTCAAAGTCAAGCCAGGTGAAAGTTCACATGATTACTGATGGTTATAAAGTTATGCTTTCAAATCTCTGTGAACAGAAAGAAAGCTGTGGTTTCAGACTAAACATGTATGAACCGAAGAAAGCTGAGGAAGCATCTAATACATTTAATGAATTAGAGCAGTAAAACATTAGCAAATACAGTGATTTATTTATACTTCTGAAAACAGTTAAGTTCATCAAAATACCTGCAGAATCAATTCTTTCTATTTTCTATTTTAAGCAAATGGTCTAAGTTTTTACAAAAGCATTGAACAACTACTCTTTGCTATCAATGGCAACAAATATAATCAACTTCAAATGTTCACATGCAAGATACAGAGGGAAGAACTTCCAAGGAATTTGCTGCAATCAGTTCAAATGAGGCAGATGGGGAGGAACACACAGCTCCTATGATTCAGTGAGTCAGTGACAATAGAGACTGTGGTATTAGCAGTACACAACAACATTGTTGTGCAAGAGAAGTCCCACTGTAGCACACTGCATTAACAGCAGCAAACCCTTGAGAGTTTTCCAGGCCTTGTCAGCCCAGACTGCTTTGATGAATGATATAAACAGAAGATGAAATAATCATTCACTGGTTTACAAGCACTGAAGTACAGCTATTAAAGAATTCTAGCCCGCATTATGACAGTGGAACAGTCATGCTTGGCAAATAGGCAAATATCTGAGCTTATGGTTGTCAGACATTCTGAATTCTTATCTTCATATTATATTTCTCAGGTTTATACCTCCAAAGACAGAGGGTTCTCCTCCTTCACATTGTATTTCCCTACAGAAAACAAGATTGGCAAACTAGAGGGGGGTGTTCCTCTTCTTGTCAGCTCCTAGATAAAGGCTTATCGTTCAAGAACACCAGTCATTCTTTCTAGTCTTCTTAGTCAGCTAATGATAAGAGAAACCATCAGTACCACAAAAAAAAAAAAAATAAAAAAAAAAAAAAACAGATCATTTTAAGGAAAATAAACATAAGCATGATAAGCATGAAGTTAACGAGCAGACTGTCATTTTATGGCTGGACTCAATAATCTTAAATGTCTTTTCCAAATAAAATCCTTCTACAATTCTGTACTTATGTTCTATGCCAGGGGGACAAAGCTGGAAAGACCATTGGGATCACTGATTGCAATTCTCTGCAATCACAGGAAAATATAGTAAACAAGTTAGTAACATGTGGGTCCTGTGAACATGAAGGACTATTTCCTTAATCTTCTACAACTGTTTTCAACCTGTGGGTCACAGACCAACCCAGGCAATTAAAAAAAAAAAAACAAACTAAAAACCAACAACACCACCAAGTTTCAGTAGATTCAAATGATCAATGCACTCAGAAACTTTTCCAGAGGTACAGAAATGGAAAAAGCTTGAAAACAAGCCTGGCCTACAGCCAGGCCAAAGTCTACTTGAGAGGCTAAAGAGGCTAAAGGTCAGAACCAAAACACAACTGAAGAGCAGAGCAGATGAAATTCGGGCTGTTGTACTGACCCCAAACAATATCAAGAAACATTTTATGCCAAATAGTTCAGAAAACTCTGAAAAATGGATCACAACCAACAGAGCACAGAGTGAAAATGAAGTAAGTAGCAGTTCCTCACTTGTCTCACCAAGGAGAAAAATTTCTTCACAAGTCCTCATCTTGTTTAGATTTAACCTTTGATTTAAGTATGTGCTGCAGAATGATAACAAAATTAACCAAGAGGTGCACCAGGCTAATTTACCAAATATCTCATCACTTCCTCTGGTACTTCGGTGATCAAAGGATACCGGCAGTGAGAAGACAGGGAAAGAAAATAAGAAATGAAGCTAAAGACTACCAAACACCTTAAACTATCTTCCAAGAGGAAGATTCCTTTTGGAGCTCATCTTGTGTCAGGAGCAGACATGAACTATCTGGTAACACTTTGTGAGCACTGGGAAGGGGAACTCCAATCCCAAGGACACACACAGAGGTCACAAAGTTCCGTCTTCCTAACCGTGTTGTGTGGATCAAAGCTTGGAAAATTTATTGGGACTCCCATTTCTCCTCACCTGACTGTTTTCATTCACCAGCAACCAGTTAGAGTTAAAATTCCACAATTTAAAACTTAACCCAGGATCACCATCCAGAAAAATCAATTGACCTTTCCCTGTATCAAAATAACTAATAGTCTCAACAAGTTTACTTTCTATATAAATATTTTCCTATAGAAAAAGAGATAAAATTAGTTTCCTGTAAAATCTCATCAAAAAGAGAATATAATTATGGGAAGAATGGCAAAATCCTTTTTTAAGCCAATATATCCATCTTGAGACAACCATCAATATACTTTAGAACATTTCAAGAAATTTTATCATCATTTAGGAAAGAAAAAGAATGCCTTGAGGCCAGCCCTGTCAGCAAATATTTCCCACCATTAACTTAAATCTCAGTATTATTTCAGATGACTGCATTGTAGGCACAATTTTCTAAAGCAGTGTGAACACTCTACTACATTGATGGCCACACTTTTCCCACATGGACCATTATTTGCAAATATGGATACAAAGGTAGTAATCCTTTGGGAATTTCACAGGCACACTTCACATTAACAACCTCTCATGAAGAAACTCACAGAACTCTGTAAAATTAGAATTTATGAGACCAAGATCAAACTACATCTTCATTGTCTGTCGCTATGGTTTCATAAAGAAAATGATTTTGTAATACCTGTTTAGAAAACTTTCTGATCAAAAGCTAAAAAACAAAACCCTCTCTTTTTAATATATGTAACATCACCAGAAATATTTTTTTTTAAAAATTGCCAAGTTTACATATATACTGACCTTTTTTGAGGAGCAATTTCATTTTCCTTCATGCATGTCTATTTGAACTTTAGCCCAGCTTCCTCAGATAGTTCCATCTTATCAACATTATCGTAAGTTTTTCTTCAGTTCTCAGGCTACTTATTAACATTGTAATAACATGCTAAATCTTGAAAATGCCTCTTAAAATTCTCAGCTTCAAAGTGCACTTGCCAAAGGCCCTAGGATATATGACTATTTCCCTGTTAATGTGATAATCTGACAAGATATTTGCAAATTATACGTTCAAAGTAGCCCTGAAGAGATGAAGATATGACAGAACTTTCTAAATCTATATATTTATTTGTACTTCTTATGTCTGGTTCACCTCACCAACAAAGTAGTTTGGGACAGATTTAAATGGCAAACAGATAAGAGCATTCAGTTTGACTTAAGGCACTTCTCAGGGGCATTAGAGCCAGCAGAGCCTTTCCAACTGTTGCTGTGCTGTCCTGCACTCAGAGAAACTCCTTCTATTTCTTCTTCAACCTCAGACAGAGCAATTTTACCTTTTTAGTTCCCCTAATTGTCCCAGAAAGTCAACTGAGCAATCCAGGCTAACACCTTTTTCTGCCTGTCCCTTGATCTACTTGTGACTGAGTTTAAGGTGAATTTTGCCAGGTAAAATGTTGTGTGTATGTAAGATACATATTTTTCTCCAGGGCCTTGTTCAGTAGTTCTCTGGGCTCCTGTGCTGCATTTCACAGTGTATGAATTTTACAGTAAACTTACACTCCATGCACAGGTTTTGTACACAGGTAAACTACACCCTTGGGCAATTTAGCAATGCTGTTTCTGGAAAAGAAAAAAAAACCCACAAACAAATAAACAAAAGAGAAAAAAACAAAAAACACACCAACTTTCTACACTGTAAGTCTGTCACAAGTTACAGACTGTAAGCTTTTCTCCCCTGCAAGCCCAAAAGAATGAATCATTTTAAAGCACATTTTCTCTTTTTACAAACACAAGAGAGCTAAGAGAATTTGCTTCCCTATTAATTATCCCATGTCACAGCTTATTCATTTATTCTGCTGAGAAAATATATTTCAGAACCAAAACATGAAACACATCCTGCTCCAAGCCTTCCTCTTACAGCATCCTTTAGATGTGCCACTTCCACTGACTCAATGCAAACACCCACAACTTCTCAAGGCAAGAGACGAGACTCCAGATTACAAACAGTCTCCCTGCAGGCCAGCAAAAACAAAGACCAGTCATCAGCATTACCAAAGTCTGGTTTAGAGCCCCAGTGCCACCATGAATGCAGGACATGAACTCCCATCTTTGATCAACAAGATATTTCTTGCATACCCACCAAGTACTTTTCTTCATGTTGAGCTGCCCAAAGTGCAACACCTCTTTGAACATAATTAACACAAGAAAGAAAACACAAACACCTTGAAATTATGACAATTCATAATCTGCCTCAAGTTCACAGAAGTTTTAGGAAGTGTTTTTTAAGCAAACTACCACTTTAGTCTGAATACATTCAGCTACTAGCATTGCTAGAATGCCCTATAGCAAATACAACTGACCACTGCTGTAATTTCTTTCATACATTCCTGATATTTTGCCATTCTTTAGAGCTATAGAGATGCCCTGAAGAAGCAGCTCTGACTTCTTGTCCCTATGTGTTCTCCATTTCTTTGTAATAGCAGTGATAGACAGCTTTAAAGGTTAAAATCTAAAATAATTTTTTTTTAAAAGAGAGGAAGATTACCCTTCATATCAGTGAAAGCAGGATGAGAGACTTAATTCTGTAATGCAAGGCTCACTGCAGCAGGTAACACAGGAATCTACATGAAACTTAAAGGTTTCACCTGTTGGTCACTGAAAGGCAGAGACACTATTCATTTCCATAATGCAATTCCACTTCTTGTAATGTAAATGAAAAAGACAAAACCTTAGTTTTGTTATGTAGATACAGTAAGCATTTACAAACCTTAGAATATACTCTGACAAAGCATCTGTGTACTGCTGCCAACAGATGTCATCACGATGATTAAAATGCAGTGGAAATAAAATAATCCAGTAAATCATGTAAAGCGTGTTCATAAAATCTATTCTATTGAGTAGTGGCAGGGAAGTATGGGGGAAACACCATGCTGTTAAACAAGAGAAGACAGGTAAAAAAGACATCTAAAAAAAAAAAAAAAGAGAAAATTTACATTTACAATTCCCACCAGAAGGTAGAATGATGGACCTGCTGTTCATACAAAATGGGGCATGGCTAGAAGTGATGAGGTGGCTCTGGAAAGTGCAACCACAGACAGGAGTCTCCTCAGACAGATTCTTTTGAGAAACTGGGATTTTAGTTAAGAACCCCAGGCATAAAGATACCAGCTACAACTCCACAGTCCCTGACTTGGCAGTAAAACACTAAGAACAAACCAAATGGATAACAGAGAGAAACACCACCTGAGAAAAATATTGGGTTACTGAAAAAAAGTCTACTCAAAGACAGTAAAATGCCTTCTGAGAACTAGACTTGCAGATTTGATTCCAAAAGAATCAGGTATCACTAATTATATTGCCCAGATGACTCTCAGTTTCATCTGATGTTACACTGTATTTCAAAACAAAAAGCTAGGTAGTGCTGAAACACGAGATTACTTTTCATGTGGACTACACAATGCTTTAACCCAGATAAGGGCACACTCACATCATGCTGTCCTGGACAAGGGGCTTTCTACAAGCTGAGGTTTGCCAACCTCAACTTCTGCTACACTGTATCTTTCCCCAGCTCATTCTGGGAGCAGAAATTCCTTTTCTGCTCTTGGAAAGTGAAATGCCTTGCACAGGCTGATTATTTGCAAAATGATTACTGGTCTAAGATATGGCACCCCTGCCCTTCTGCAGCTTCTTTAAAAACCAGACCCATACTGTGAAACACCTCGCTCAGACCGGAGGAGGAACAAGCTTTTTCTATTTCTGTTTGGGTCACTAAGTCCTACCTATATCAAAAACAGTTACTTCCACAGTAACTGAAGAACTTCAGGACAAAAGCAAGCTGAAAGGAAAGAAAAGAAAAAGAAAGTTTCAGTAAAAAAAACCACAAAACCTTAAAGCAGATAATTGGGTTGCTCCCTTTTATTGTTTGTGCACTTCAACATCCTAGCCCTCTCCGGTTTGACCCTTGCAGACATCACATCCTAAGTTCCTTTTCTTTAAACTTCTCAGATAACTTTTCTCATTCCAAAAATATTTTCAAGTAGGATAGAAATTGGGCAAATCATCAGTCTTTGCAATTAAAATACAGCTAATATTTCACACAAGACAATGCTCAATTTACACCACAATTTAGTTTGGAGTTCTGAAGCATTTTTTAAATCAAAGTAAATTTAACTTTAAATAAACTGTTTTAAAATAAAGGCTTTGCAAATGCACAAAGACACTGAGAGGCTCTGTCTCCCATAAGCCAACTCCTCCTTCCACCATCCCAAGTTTTACCTTTATTTAGGTGCAGAGAGGTTAAGAAGGCAAAGGGCTATGGAAATGCTCTAGATCATTACACAGTTTCTCTACTGAAAGTATTATCATGCAGCAAATAATTGGTGTTTCCTAGATATCATGTAACGGTATAAAGCAGTGTCATTTATCCACTGACAAAGACAATTCTCATTAATTTTACGAACATTCAGTTCTATGGAAAATTATTTTATCCAATTTCTAAATAAGAACAAACCAGAGTGTCGATGAGATTTTGAGGACATTGAAAGCATTCCATCAGCAACATTACTAGTTAAAATCTCTGAGACTCAGATCTAAGTAAATTAAAAAGCAGAGGATTAAATCACTAGACTGAGGAATAGGATTCTTAATGAGTCCCTGGCCCCGCCGGGAATTCTTGGTTTGAGATTCATGTGTTTATATGAGAGAAATTATTTTCTTATATGATTCTGTTGACTATATGGGGAAGAAATTGTTTTCTTACTGTCCTTTTACTCCCTCTATGAAAGGTTGCTAAGGGAATAGTTCTCAGTAAGGTCAAGCAGCAGAAACCCTGCTGTGTGTTTTAATGCAGGCAAACAACACTTGAAATTAATGCCTCTTGGTTCTTTCTACCTTTAAGGACTGGCTGTTAGTGCTTTCCAGTATTCCATTCTTACTGTATAACTGAATATGTAAGAGGCAGAAGGGAGAAAATGGACAGGCACAACAGGGTCAGAATGCAGGAACTTCACAAAAGCTGTGCTAGTGCAGACAGCCTTTTCATGATAAGACAAATCTTTCAGGCTATAAAATGCACTCCAAACTCACAAACCTGAACCCTTTTTCAAATACAGAAAAAAAGTCTCCAAATTATAATTAAATGCAAGCTATTAGGAAAAACATAAAAGGAAGCCTTTCAATGTAATTCTCATTTCAGATATTTACTGCCCTAAAGTAATATAAACAAAAGAAAACCTGGAATATTAGCATATCATTATTACCTGCCTTTGAAATTACTACAGATCTACATGATATAAAATGAGTATCTCAAAATGTTGTATACTACTTAACAATCTACTTAACAATCCCACTTCTGTTTTCTTGACAAGATTCCTAATATGAAAAGAGCTACACTAAGGATCAGCATCAACTGCTCCCTTTCCTCAGCATAAAGTGAAATGGAAAGGATTCTCAGGTCAACACAGTTCTGTATAAGGAAGTCTGCAGGATTCATATGTGCCCTGTGCATAAGATGTGTCATTCCTCAGTCTGAAACCTGAACACTTTCAACAGATTTCCAAAAGGAAAGGACCCACAGCATGCCCATGTGTAAGAAAAATCACTGTGAGTACTATTACATCAAAATAAAAGAAGTGCAAAAATATGAAATTGAACATGTAAACCATTTCTCAAAATCACCAACTCAAATAACTGAAAATTATGGAGAAATGCCTAGCCAATGTAAAAAAAAAAAAAAAAAAAAAAAAAAAACAGCCCTGGGGATCAATTTTATTCTAGCAGGGTGCTTTCAGAAAAACACAGACATTTGCAGGTTTAAAAAAAAAAGTTTAATTTCCTACAATTACAAGGCTCACACAGCAGCATGATTCCAACAATCTAAGTAATATTTTTTTTCTGAGGGGCAAGTTGAAAAAACACCTCTAAGCAGAAGATAACAGAGACAAAGACACAGCAGCACTTCCCCTCAGAGGGAATTTATTATGAATAGAAGTATGAGAAACATTTTGATTTTTTCTTAAAAAAAGAGTTTGGCTGCTCTGAAATGACAAAAAATTAAATCTGAAGTAACTGTTTCAGCTACAGTCTTGGTGTGCTACAGTCTTACAGTCAGGCACTATTACAGCTGTATAACTTGGCTTTGAGGCTTTGCTTTGTTTTTCTCCCAGTAAACAACTGTGGTAAGCCACAAACAGTTTTAATAAACATGATGACATCCCCTCTGTTCAAAGAATGTGCTGCTTTAACTACTTTCACTGTATGGCTCAACCTCAGCATGATAAATCACATCAAAATATTAAATTCATCTCATTCAGCAAGTATAAAGATGTAATTTAAAATTTAATACTTAGATAGTCAATCCCCTCATCATCTGTAGCTGGAAGATTCTGAACACAGAAAGGCTCAAGGCATATTCCCTGCTGGACACATTACAGAAGTCTAGCAATTAAATTATTTGTACAGAGTATATGGGCATGCATGTATATGCATATATCCAGATTGTATTTCACAGTTCAGGATCCTGTTCTTGAGCCATTATTTTAACTAGATCAAGCTGAGGAGGTTTTGTGTACTCATTTCACTTTTACAGATCCTCCTCCACATTAATGACTGAGAACAGCTGCCACAGACAAACAAAGTGCTCAGAAAATTATTTTCTCTAAAAGATAATAAGAGAAACACGAAGAAAATATTTAACCCTGAAATATGTTCCCTAACATTTTTATGAACACTGCTTATTTGTGATCTTTTGGGATAATTTCTAGCACATCAGTTAATGATGTAGCATATTTTCCATAATGAAATTCCAGAATAAGAAACCCGACTGCAGCTCCTTGGTAAATGAGCAGGACCAGGAGCAAGATCAGTGGAAAGACCATTACACACTGCAAAAGAACTGTAGCCTAAACTGCAGCTAATTTTCTGTATGAGACCCTTAAAATGGATGGGTCACCCACAACTAACATAGAAACAGAAGTATTAGCAAGTCTTCAATTAGAAGAAAGAAGAAATGCACGTAACCTGCTATGCAGATGGAAGAAGTAAAAATTTAAAAAAAAAAAACTTTCAAACTAAGAGTTTTAACTGCAAAGAATGAAAATAATATGGTATACCCTGTCATCCTACAGCAAGCAGGAACTGAGATGCCTCTCGTGGCTTCCTCTCCATCCCCAGACTCCACCCAAGCTGGAGCAGGACCACATGCTCTGATCAGGTCCCATTCACGCTGCTGGTGTTTGCACAGAAAGCCTCCTGCTCCCTCAGGATGCTGTGACACACGCTCGTTCCCCTGAGTGCCTGCAGCACCCGATGTGTGACACTGTGTCACACCAAGCTCTGGCCAGCCCAGCCTGAACTGATGGGAGCCTCTGCAAAGGCAGAGCACGTGGCTGGGGTGCAACTAACCCTGTACAGCCCGTAAAAACACCCAAACTGTACCAGGGACTGCCTCTCAGAAGTACCAAATATTCTGCACCTGCAGTTAAACTGTGACCAGAACGGAACAGCTGTTGGCTACCAAGTAACAAAGAGCAAGAGGGATGAACCGACAAAACAAAAGGGGATAGAGATATTGGCCCATAGTCTGGAGCCTGCCTTCCTCCTCAGCACCAAAGTGACTCCCTCAGGGGCAATCTACTCCTTTCCTCCCTACTACATGTCCCTGCTTTCAACATAAAAACACAAGAATATGAGGAGATGGACATTTTAATTTGCTGTTTTCTTTAGCTCTGCAAACACTCTTGTTTATAATACGCCAGGATACACAACTGTAGAGCATAAAAACACAAGCACAATGAGATGATAGTGTCACAGATGTCTTCACTGTGCCAGTCCTTAACAAACTGTGGTCTGATCTCAGAGGGCCTAAGGAGGTAAAACTGTTAAACTCATTCACCCCACTGAGCAACAGCTTTTAGATGCAGAAAACCAGTAGAAAAAAACATGTAGTTGCACATCAAGGCCTCTCTGACCACAGGTGGGAACCCACTACCTACACTTTCTGGTTGGCTTTTAAAAACTGTTAAAAGTTGATACTGAACTTAAAAATAAGTATGTAACAGTATGTGCTTTCCAGAGAGTTAAGAGTGCACCTGTCAAAACTTCCAAACAAAACCTTGCACCCCAATGAAAACAGTGTGAAATTGGTGTTCAAGCATAGAAGAAGAGCAGATAAAGGTAAAGTTGCCTGACAGTGACAGACTCAAGAGAAAATACTGGAGAAAAACTGACAGTACATCGATATAAACCAATCCTTTGCAATTCTGCTGGATGAGATTTTTTTAATGTTTTACATTAAAAATTTAGGTACAGCCTATAGGTTCTACCTATACACCCAGTTCCCCAAGCCAGTGCAGCCAGATCAATAAAGCCTTGTTTCTTAAGGTTATTTTTTAACAAAGAAAAAAAAAAAAAAAGGGAAAAAAACCCTAGTAATTTGTACATGCGATATTTCATGAATAAATATAAATAGCAATGAAGCTGCTGAGTCTGTTTCTCCAGGTCTGTATTTCATCTTATTTGATCAGCTTATACCTTCTCAACAAATAAAACTGTAGAAAGCAACTGTGGTTCCAACATTAAATATATGTGCTGAGACAAGATAGATTAAGAGCCATGTGCTGATCTATTCTCCCTGAGATCCAGTGACATGATGTGAGGGAATGGTTCAGAGTTGTGTCACGGGAGGTTTAGACTGGACATGAGGAAGCATTTCCTTACTGCAAGGGTGGTCAGACACTGGAACAGCCTTTCTAGAGAGGTGCTTGATGCCACAAGCCTGTCAGCGGTTGAGGCACTTGGACATTGCTTTTAACAACATGCTTGAACTCTTGGTCAGCCCTGAATTATTCAGGCAGCTGGAATAGATATTGTTGTAGGTTACTTCCCACTGAAATAGTCTATTCTGTCTATTCTATTTTATGTCAAGTACATATCATTACAAATTGCTAGAGACTATGATAACAGATCACATTCACTCAATGGTATGACAGCACAGACACCTAAAAACTCAGCAGCTCTGAGTTGCTCTGAAACCACAGCAGTGTGTATGGGACTGACAATAAACCCATTTATGGAACACCATTCTTGCTCTCCAATCACATTCTGATTTTCCAAATTTGTTCTGGTTTCCAGAACTGACAGAATTTTAACATCAACAAGCACACATACAAGGCCTCCCAAATTAGAAACAATTCATTTGAAATTGCTATGCAGAGAGAACAGCAAGTTTCAGCTCCAGGAAAGCTACATAGATGTGTAAGCATCATCCACTGAGAAAAAGGGGTTTAAAGTTTTGCAGTTTCTGAGTAACAGGCTCCTTTGGATCCCTTCTGCTAAGGGCACTACAAACAGTCAGTATCAGCTTTCTCATGTCCCAGTTTTGACCTGCAGCTGACTATGTCCCTTTTGAAAGCAACGTTTTAAAAACTTACAGGTCAGTTTTGTTTGGGTTTTTCTAGTATAAACATGCCATCACATTTTCAAGCCCATCCATAAACCTGCTTGCCATCTGTACGTCATGCACACAGTCCCATCTGAACAACGACAGGCTCAGAAATCTCAATTTAAATGGAAAGCTTAAAAAAAACTTAAAAGTTTCTCATAGCTTTGAGCTTATGTGAATCCTTGAATCACGAAAAGGTTACTACAGTACTAGTTTAAATACATACCACAAACAAACAAGCCCACACTGAAACCACTTAACTGAAACTGAGCACATAACTCTTTTGGAAGCGAGAATCTAGTTTAACTTTACGTTTGTGGTTTGAGCTTATTTCTCTAAATCATATGAAAAGAACAATGATTCCCCATGTATATTTCCTCCCATAACAGTCAGTGAGAAAACAATTTTTCCCTCAAGTAATTGCCACATACATAAAAGCAATATTCTACAAAATGCAATGACTGCTTGCAAGGGCAGACAAAACAGGTCTATTTTATGCACACCCCAGGGTTTGTTCATTCTTTACCGTTTCATCCCTTGCTACTGGAGTTCCTTGCACCCATTTGCCGCACTTTGTCACAGAATGAGTTGGATGAGACCAAAACAATCTCGTTATTCATCAGCACAATAGGATCTTGTTTATGGAATATACAGTGAAATGAAAGACAAAGAAGGAAACAAAATTTATACTTTTTATTAACTGCAGTTCTCTGGCACCTAACACAACCATTAACACAAGTGTCCACCAAATCTTTGAAGAAAAACTATCTCTCCATTTTATTTACTGATTTCAGTCACCAGAGACTATCACTATGATTCCCTTACCTCACTATAGCAAAGTCCCTAGAGTTTTTGAGCTTTTTTCCCCAAAATCTAGCAATACCTCTCATCACATCCCAGCACTGAAAACTACTCTGCATGAAAAGCAAGGTATTTTCTGTTTGGCCTTTAGTTCTGTGAATGCATTGCTGCTCCAAGAAAACCCTGCTGGCACTACTCTTCTGTGCTTCCTACCCATGCAGATGTTCTGTAACTACACAGTAAAATGCCAGGACAAACACATGTTAGAACTATCTCTATCAGTAATTAAAGTTTCATTGTTGTGTAATAGACGTTGTTATGTGGAACAATGACTTTCTGTAATTCTACCAGCACAACATCATTGAAATGAAGGTCCCTCTTTGAAGTTCTCTTTTAAAAGGACTTAAGGATAATTTACAATGTCATCTTACAAGACAGTTCAAAAGACACTTCAAATAAAAAAATTGTGATTGGTTTGCTTCTGTGAACTATTCTGGTGGTGGTATCACAATGGTCTAATTTTATTCCAAATTGGTTTTTATTTGTAAAGAAGTTCCATCCCTGTAAAGCTAAGGCTTGCAACACTGATTTCCATGGCACTGTTTGGAAAGATGCTGCAGAAGAATAATGTGGATGTCAGGGCATTTTATGTAGCGGTAGCAAGGTTCTGTGAGCAGTCTGGGCAGCGGATTTGCTCCAGGTTGTTCTGACTACAACATGCAGTATTTTACCAAAATGAGTAGGACACCCATACAGTGAGGTACAATGAGATTCTGAGTAGTCAGAACACCACCAAGTAACATTGGGCAATGAGACACTGCTCAGTAAGAACAGACCAGAAACTTGTACATCCCACGGATTATTCTGTCTGCATGGATGACAGTTTCAAAGGTAGGAAATTAAATTTTAGGTCAAAAAAAAAGACCTGACTTGAACCAACAAAACAAGTCAGGAAATTAAGCACTCAGACACTCTTTTCTTGGGTCTCCCATTGTGGCAAGCTTTTGCAGAAAGGATCATTCCGCAGTCCTCCCAAAAGAAGACACATTGATGTGCCTTAATGAAGTAGCGACAGAGAACAAGTTCTTGGAATTGTGTAGAATTGTCAACCACTTCCTTAATTTTGCAGCATGGTATCAGTTCATCAAAGAGTAGTTTGAACTGCAACGGGCAGTGAAAAAGCATCTTGAAAGGGACATCAATGGAAGGGACATCAATGAGCCGTGAAAGAGCATCTTGGAAAGGACAGTAGAAAACATCTTTATTTACATATATTCAGGTAGCACAAAGCTCCTGTACCAAAATGTATGAAAATCTGCCTAGGCTCCTTTCTGTGGATGCAGCATAGAATTTCAACACAGAGAATTTATTTTCATAGTAGTCTTCATGCATGCAACCCAAGCCTTCGAGGTTAGAAAATAACTCGATTTTAAAAAAAAGCATTACTAGACCAAGAATCCTCCACTAGGTCATGCTTTCCTGCTTTTAACAAAACTGAGCAAAGGGACCCCATCCACCAGACTGCCAGCTCAGAACACTGGATATTCAAAATGGTTTCATACAGTTTTACTTCTGAGAAGAGACATTGTTGAAAGCCATTGTTCAGCCAGCCAACTACTGTCACTTCCATGAATATGAATAAGCTCCAATATAGGACACTGAGTTTTTGCAAATGTAAGAAGATCCAATTGTTCAGTTATTCTTTGCCAATAATTCAACCCACCATTATTTAAAGATTTTTGTTTTCCTCTGGTGTCTGAATATGTGGGTGGAATTTTGTTTTCAAGTCCCCTTTTTCCCATTTTCATAAAGGCTTTTTTTCATATCACCTTTCTAAGTTTTCAGAGCAGCTGAAGTAATCCTAGTGTCAATGGAATGTGGCACTTGAAAAGATATATATTGCTGTTTCTCCTGATAATATTAACTAGCAGCTAATCTGAGGAAAAGAGAGAGCAGAAGAAATTGTTCAGAGTTCATGAAAATTAACATTCGGTTTAATTTTGTAGCCATAATTTGCATGTACACAATTTAGACATAAATACATATGGATTAATGCAAATTTTCATCCCAGGAAAGATTCGCTGTGCTCTGTAAAACTAAGGGTAAGGCTGGTGATGAATCATTTTTTTAAATATTCTAGTCTGGGTATATAAATAGCTCTCTGTTTCTAGAATAATTACTACTGAAAAACACAGCTTCTTAAATAACCTAGGCCATAATTAACCTTCGCTTCATTAAATCACAAATAATATCTTTTTAAAGTCTTATTTGTAAAGGCAAGCTAATTAATTTAAATGTTTCCCTTCTGAAAAAAAAAAAAAAAAAAAAAAAAAACCCTAATTGGAATGATTTACCAACGTAGCTACTTTTCAGATCTTGCAAACTCTGGGAAGGCTTTCAGCCGGCTCCCTCCCCCGCTGCCCGGCCCCCCGAGGGAGCTCCCGTTGCCGCCCCGGCCCTGCCTCCCTGGATGCTCGGGGAGAGGTGCCCGCTTGTGCCCGCGCCTTCCGCACCGCTCCCGCCTCTGTCGAGTCCCCTGCCCGGCCCCTCGGTGCCGCCGCACCGCCTCCCTCCCTCCCTCCCTGCGGCCGGGACCCTTCCGTGCCCTGTCCCGCCGCCTCCACGCGTGGCCCTGCTGGTGGCACCGGGGCAGCGCTGCGACCGTGGCCCGGCCTGCCTTCCGCACCGGCGGAGCCAGGAGCGCTGGGGAGCCCCCATGCCGTGCCCTGCCCTGCCGTGTCCGGCCGTCCCTCCGCAGCGCGGCTGCGGCCCCGGCCCGGGCTGCCCTGCGCGCACGGCCGGGCTGGGCTGGGCTGAGCCGGGCTGGGCTGGGCTGGGCTGAGCCGAGCCGGGCTGGGCTGGGCAGGGCCGGGCTGGGCTGGGCCGGACCGGGCTGGGCACGGCGGCGCTGCCGCCGCCGCACACCGCCGTTCCTCCTCCCCTTTCCTTGTAAGACAGCGCCAACCCCCGACCGAAGAAAAGTTTCCAGCCGAGCGCCAGGACAGGTCCGGGCTGTCACGGGCGCCCCCTCCCCGCCGATGGGCCGGCACGATCCTTCCTCAGCCCCGTCCCGTCCACGTAGCCAACCCCCCCGCGCCGTGGGTGCCGCCCGAGGCGCTCACCTTCCTGCACCGCATGGAAGGGATTGTTGGCCTCTATGAGCTTGATGGAGTAAGTGATTTTCTCGCTCTGGAGGATGTCGTCATTGAGGTTCAGATCTGACACCGCCTGCTTGAACACCTCGTCGTCCTTGGCAGCATTGCCTTCGAAAATGGCACCTGAGGGGAGGAAGGCGGCAGAAGGTGAGGAGGGCTCGGCCCGCCCGCCGCTCCCGGACCCCCGCTCCCCTCTGGGCCGTGCAGGGCTCTCGCCGGCTCGCACGGCACGGCTGGGGCAGCCCCGAGGGCACCGAGAGCCTGTGGGGCCGGGCCACACTCGTGGGCGGCCTCGTCCCGGGCACGGGGAAGCGCAGCATTCCTCCCGGACACTTCTGCTCCAGCGGCATTTACGGTGCCCTGAACCAGAGGCACGGCGGGGTGATGGACTTGCTTCGCCAGTGACGGGAAAGGGAGCAGGCTTGGAAACTCCAACAACTTTTTGCTCACTGCTCACCTCTCCCTGGGATGCTGCCTTTCGGGCCGTGGTTTTATTGAGGCTTACGGGCACACACGAACGTGCAGCCGGGATTTGTGTCCGGTAACCTGGAAGCTTTAATTTCACTGTCCTGTTTATGCAGTTAACGTGAAAACATCTGGCGATGTGTGTTACATAAAATCCCTCTCCACGGAGCGTGTGTGTGCCCACGCCAGGCTTACTGCCCTGCTCTACGCGGCGCTGGGAGATCTTTGAGCTGGCAACAAAACAAGCAAAAAACATTATTCCCCAGCCTGGAAAAGTCCTGCTGATTCACACCGTGCGTGCCTGTGGCTTGAGCCTCCGTGCACTGCCCGTGTACATCACAGCTCGGCACACAGCAGCTCCCCGCTCCTGCCCAGCGGACCGCTCTTTCTGCCAGCACTTAGCAGGCAGCACTCGGGCTGAACTTCGTGCGGGGAGAGGCCGAGCTGACACGGTCCACGGGCAGGAGAAGCGGGGCCGAGAGCGAGCCCCGCAGAAGCTCCTTCACCCACTCTTCTACCCCGGCCGTTCCCTATGGGGTCTGGCCCCAGTGCCGCGGGGATCTGCCCTGCCCTGGGGACTGCCCCCGGGCCGGAGCCCCCGCTGCGGTCAGGGCTGACCCCATCTCCTTAATGGCTCCGCAATGCTGTCTGCCTTGGCTGCGCCCCCAGGCTCCGGAGGCGAGTGGCGACGACAGGAGCCTCCTTCCCACCGGCCCCGGAGCTGTCGGTGCCGGAAAACTTGTAACAGGGCTGGTCCCCTTCTCCCCTTCCCTGCCTCGGGTCGACACGGGACTTTCTTCCCGTCTCCGTGGAGCCTCCCCTGGCCAGGATGGCTCCTACTCCGGCCCCCTCCTTTTTCTGATCTCCCATCCGCCCCGAAAGACTGGTGGGAATTACGGCTTTTCATTTCCCGGCCATACTCCTGTTTCCTCCTCTATCATCCTCCACAAGTGATTCTCTCCCCCCCTCTCCGCCCCTAAACATCCTCATTTTCGTTCCTGCTGGTACCTTTCAACACCAGCCAAAAGGTGACTGCAGAGCCTCGCTTCTGCTTGCCAGGCTTCCCGCGGACATCACCATGCCTTGCTCCCAGAAGCCATAAAAGTTCACATCAGCCTTTCCTTTGCCTCTTATTCATCCTTCTCTTCCTCCCACTGATCCAGCCTTCTTGCTGCCCAGGGGTTTTAATGAGATCTTATTCAAACCACAACAGTTGCGCGCATAGACACACACACAGACACACGCACACACTCACACAGAGCCGCTGCAAAGCTCGCCTTTCTAACCCTTTCCCAGCCAAGTTCGCCCCTCCGCCCCCCGTATTCCGGCTTGGCTGACACCTGCTACGGCAGGAGATGGAAACCAGGGGATTATCTCCCCGAAAGTTTTCCCTGCGAGCACGTTCAGATTATGCCTCTCTCCTTCTCGGGTGATGGGGGCGGTTGTTTTGTTTTCGGTGGCGAGGAGGCGGGGGGTGCGGGGGAAGAAAGCCTTTCCACGCAAACAGGTCCAAGCACAGACTCCCCAGCCACATGGGAGACCGCAGCGGCGGCCCCGGTGGGTCCCCTGCCCGCTCCCGGCCCGGCGCACAGGCGGCATTTCACCCCTAACTTTACAATCGGGGGCGGAAGACAGCTGCCTTCCTCCCATCCGTCCTCCTGTCTCTCTGTAGAGTTGGGTTCCACCGCTGCCCGTGACATTATCGCGGCTAAACGAGACGCTTCCTTTATATATTTATTTATTCATCTACCGCGTCCCTCTCCAAACCACCCCCCCCCCCCCCCCGCTCCCTCTCTTACCAATGTGGATGATGGAGTCCGCCCGCACCGAAACGCACTGAAATATCCAGGGGAAAAGCCAGAGCATCAACACTTCCATTTCCAGCCTCTCGCACAGCACATCAGCCCGGGTTTGGTGGAGAGACAGTGGGAAAGAAGAAAAAAGGCGCAAGGGCAGGTGGAGCAAGGCAGCGGGCGCAGGAGGGAGATGCCCAGACACCCTCTTAGAAAAAAAAAATCCCAAAATCCCCCAGCGCCCCAAGATTTTCCAAGATTGAGGAAAACGGGCAATAGGAAGGAAAAAAAAAAAAAAAATCCAGGGAAAAAAAAAAAAAAAAAAACGGGGCTAGAAAATCACGGAGGTAGATCCCGGGTTGGCAGGCGGCGCGGCGGAGCCTCCAGCGCTCGGTGTGTGCCGGGGCGCCGGCAGACCGCGAACTGCGGAGCGGCCCCCCCGCCGCCGCCGCCCGCCCCCCGCGCCACGTGACTGCGGAGCCTCGGCGCTCGGTGCCGCCGGGGCACGGCGCGGCGGGCGGGCAGCGAGCGGGGCACACCGGCCGCGCCGGGGCCACGCCAGGGCAGCTGCCCGCGATGGAACAGATTAGATACAGCCAGAATTATATATATATATGTATATATATATATATATCTTTATATATAATGTATGTCTTCCCGAAGAGAGGGGTAGGGGACGGATGGTCCAAGCGCAGGGATGCGAGGCGGGTGGGCAGCTCCCGGTTGCCGGGCGCAGGTTGTTCCGCGGGGCCGCAGCCGCTGGCCGGAGGGTGCCCAGCGCTGCGCGGCCTCTCCCGCAGCCCCCGGCCGGCCCGGCACCGCGGGACGCCCCCGCAGGTAAGGGCGCGGGGCTGCGCCCGCTGCCGCTCCTCCAACTTCAGCGACGGGGGGCGGCGCGACGGCACCGCGCCGAAGCGGGAGGTGGAGGAGGGAATGCCCCTTCCTCCTTCCACACGCTCGAGCCCGGGACATGATCCGTGTTTGCGGAGAGAAATGGAAATGCGAGCTTTTTATCCCCGCGTTGGGGACGAGGTGGTGGGGAAGAGAAGTGGTACAGCAGAACCTTTTCTTGTTTTTTTTGTTCTAGCTTTCAATGAAATCTAATTCATAAATTGGACATGCTCAGACTCAGAAGACTAATTCATCCCGTAAAACAAACGCATCAGTGATCGCAGGCACCCAAACGTGACAAGCGTCTCAATATACCGAGGATCCAGAGAAAACAAATTCATTCAGGAGCCCGAAACGTAATTAAAACTACTGCCAAGAGAATGAGTTGAGAGCAGGATGTTACCGAGATTATTAAGTTGCTTCGGGGCTGAGGCACGGACCGCTATAGTGATACATACAGATAATGTCAGTGTTTGGATAACGGGAGGAAGAGCGATTCCTGGAGGTCGCCGTCTTGCAAGCGCAAGCCTGGTAACAGCGCGCCGTGGCCGCATCCTGCTCCCGAGATGGCACCGGCGAGCCCGGGGCTCGGCGGGGGAAGGAGCGGGGCCCCGCCGCCCGCTGAGCCCCGGCAGAGCGGCCGCAAAGGGGCCGGCGGTGCCCGTACCCCTGGCACTGGCTACAGCATCCCTGTGATGTGTATTCAGCACACTTTTTATAACCATCACCTGTACGTGCTCTAGTAAATGCTCCTGATGCTGAGCAGTGCTTGCTTGCAGGACCGATCGCTGCAATGTATTTATCCAATGTAGGAAGCGTTTTTTTCATGCACAGCATAGTACAGCAAGAACTGCTCAACGCTAAGGAGAAGAAAATACAGATAAGGGGGCTGGGGAAGCAGAACGGAGAGGGAACACACAGTATAGATGGAGCAGAGTGAAAGGGAAGGAAGCTGAAATGGAAATGATATGAACAAGAATCCCTGTTGATCCACATGCATCAACAACCTCCTATTCAGCTGTAGTTACAAGCACAGCATTCGAACAGGGAAGAGCAGGGGGTAAATAAAAGAAGATATGCTTTTTAAAAATAAATCACTTGTTAACTACTCTTACTTACAGTCTTTGTCTTAAATATGCAATTTCACACTGATCAATGCAGAATGATATATACTATACTCTGCATTTTACGTAATAAAAACACTTAATCCAGATAATTGGCTTCTGGGACAGAGATCAATAGAAATGTTCCTTATTTGACTACGTTAGCAAGTCAAAATTAATTCTAATTTACATTTGCTTCAAATCAATATGCACTTAGTGACTTACACAGGCTCTTTAAAAAGTTAAGCACCTATATTGACCAGAGTCATATATATGTCAGTAACAAGTACATGTGTGGGAATTAGAGAGGGGGGAAGTGTTACTGCAGAACCAAGTCCCTGAGTTTCATAGAGGAAAGGAGGCTAAATTTATTTGTGTTTGAGAAGTGCTTTGGCATCCTAGTCTAAAACCTGTAGAAATATGCAGCCATTAATCCCACGATTTATGCAGGCACCCAAACACCAGTCAATTGCACTCCAAGCACTTGGGAGCAGGCTTGCCTCCTACTTTAGTTTGTATAGTGAGGTCTTGACCTCAGCTGGGGCGCCTCTGGATGCTATTTTAGTAATAGAAAAATAGTAATATAAAATATTAAAACTCTAAACTCAGTGAATTGGACAAGTTACAAAATTTCCTGTGAAATCCAAGAGCAAATGCTCTGAATGCAGTAAAGGATCCAGTCCCAGCCAAGGGAAGGAGAAAGGAGAAGACAAGAGACCAAAATGCAGTAAAACAGACCAACTGAAATAGGCCCCAAAACCAGACAGAAGGCTACAATCAGAACACAAAAACAAACCAGAAAAACACACAGAAGAAATCTCAAATACTATAAAATCTGACATGTAACATGCAAAGTACAATGAGACCTAAATGGATCCACCACAGCAAAGAAGATTGCAGCTTCAGTAGCATCTCTGCAAGATGAAAAGTTGCCACATCAGAACTTCTTTGTGTCTGCTTTTAATTCAGGTTGCTGTAGCTTTTCTTTGACATTCTTTGTATTTTTTTTTCCTTTCTCCTTTCCTTACACTTTTTTTTTCTAAATAACAACAAAAAAATCCCAACTTTGGCTAGGATTATGTTTTTCATAACAATTACTTCTTCTCCTGTGATTTCCCCTCCTTCCAAACAAGCTATCAATGCTACATTTCTAAGCCCAGAGCGCTCCTTTCAACGCTGCCATTCGTCGTTTGCAGTCAGGGGAGCGCTGACACTTTGTTGTGGTGTACATTGTTTAGGTGCAACAATCAGCACTAAAAAGCCAATGCTTTTGCCAACATTTTGCATATTAAGAATGTTCCAAGATGCTGTGATGTTCCATCATTATCATGTAGGGGACAACTCATTCCACACAGTACCATTGGATTTACAGTGCCCATGGAAGAATGACATCTCAACAGAAATACACAGTGTAAAAACCCAAGTCAAACAACAGCCACATAATCACAGTTCAACTCTGTGGCAACAGATGCGATTCTGTGTGTGTCTCAGACAGCGCTTACCACCTTTGCAAACCATTGTGGTGATTTTAAGCTGACCTCTCATGAGTTATTGCTGTGCTCATTTCTGTTGTCTGAATGAACGTAGCATCGAACCTGTACCAAATGGGTTTTGCTACAACAAGAGTAACGCTCCAAAAACTGCATTGCAATTAGAAACACAGAACATTCTAGAAAGGTGAACTGAAAGGCCTGTGCAGTGTCACACTCAGAGTGTTGTGCCCTGGGCTCTGTCCCCCTGTGCTGCCATAACAAGAACGAAGCACATTTTGAAAGACATCATCAGAACCACGGCTGCAGGATATGCCTGGATCTGGAAAGAACCTCACATTCACAAAACTGCTTCATAAGCAGGATTGAGACTTTTATCATAGCCTATGTTCAGAATAAATGGAGGGCTTTAAGATTCAGCGTTTCTTGAGTCTTCTCCCATGTTTCTCCCATTTTCTACAGCTACATTGAGGCTTCCCCACATAAAAGCAGGTATATTTCTGTTTGTGTACATGTAGCAGTGATTTATTCCTTCTGAAAGCAAATGGAACTCCTCCTCTGTATCAGTTAAACAGGTGTAAAGATGCAGCTAATACCTCCAATTGTTAACTGCTCAGTCTATGGAGTTGGAAGAATGAAAACAACGAAATATCCTAATACACATGGTAACCATCTCCTTTCCTTCCCCAATCGCCAAGAAGTCTGTTAACACACCCACAAAAAAGTGAAATTTCTTATTATAAAATGCCATGAAATTCAACAGCTGTGCTCCTCTTCAGAAACAGTAATGCAAAACCTCAAGCCTAACTTAATTCCAAAGTGTGGGGATGCTTATATTCAAAATTTTTTGTCATCCTCCTGTGGTGACAGCCTGAGGTTTCAGTTGTTTTATTGAAGCTTCCTTTAGCTCATTGAAACCACCTTTTCTCTTTTCATGGTTGATAGCATAGTATGATAATCTTGCAGGAGTAAATGGACTAGAGTCTGCAAGAAGAGGCTGCTGAATTATAGAGTTCTTTGCAGGACAGTTGACATTCTTGATTAATTTGTTGTGTGCCTACTAACAAGCTGAAACTTTGCTACAGTCAACACTTTATTTGGATTGACATGCCTTTTAAGATGCCATAAAGAAGGCAAAGAACTGTTATTTCCATATTTTTTGCCTGATTTAATTCAGCAGAGTACACCCAGCCTAGATGTGATTTAATACATACTTATGTTTGCTTAATTTCATCACTTCAATATCTGTTGCATCTTGATAAGATCCACATATAGTTCCCTACTCCTCTTTTTCAACTGTGACTTTTCACATCCTATTTTTCTTTAATGGGCATTTTCTTTACAATAGACAAGGGTCCCTATAGGCCATTCCAGCCTCCCACATTTTTATAGATGCATAAATGCACTCTTAATGTAGTGCAAAGCAAATTGTATCAGTGTTGGTAAATTTAATCTCTATCTTGTCATTTGTATTTAATTAACACTTTGATTCAGAAGAAAAGGAGTCTCTTTATTCACATTTTAATATCACAAATATGTGTTTTATTGAGACTCTAATACACAAGTGACCAAAGAATCCTTTGTTATTACTGTAAGGGATGGGAGTGTGACAAGAAAATCCCTTTCTCCTTCATTTCTAAGCAAGCCCTCTGTCATATCCACTGCACACTGACTGGAGAAGGCTAAACTCTGTAAGTTCATTTTCCTGAGCAGAGGTCCTTCCTTTTTTTTTTCTTAAAAGAAAAAAAGGAAGAAAAGCAGGTATAGTTGCCATCTTTTTTACAGTGCAGTTGCATAAAAATGCAGGCTCTCCAAGTAAAAGTGTTTGTCAATTTTTCCTAATTTAATAGTAGCCATTTCAAGATAATCTCGGAACTAACTTCACTGGCATTCATCTGAGGGAAAAAAAACAATTTACAAGATTCTGCAATATAAAACTATCTCCAGGGAAACTCCATTCAAAAACATCTTGCATGCCTCATTGATCCATCCACATAGTACACACAGTCCAGTCTCATGAGGTGTTCAATGAGCTGCCTATTGCAGATAATGAGACGCTGCTAGGACAGCTGTCCTCTGCCGTCACAGGAACCCAAAGAGACAGACACATCCCAAAACGAAAATCACATCAGGGAAAGCCCCAGATGTTATTCCTTGTCCATAAATACAAACTGACCAATATCACAGGTAGTAGCAGGTCAAGAATGACACCTATGTTTTACAGATACTTCACTATGAATACATATCCCAGTACCTCCACTATTATAAAACTTCCCAACACCCGACCATACAAATATATCCTTGCTTTGGTAGAGTCAGTTGAAGCTGCAGGGTGGTTATGCCAGACAGGAAAAAGAAAGCCACTAGAATTCAACCTTCAGTTCACCTCGGCTGGGTGAAGACTCTGGAGAAGTCACAATCCTGCTACTTCTCACTTTACCCATCTGTCTACAGTAACAAAACCAGTAAAGTAGATGCTGCTGCATGGTGAAGCAGAGAACCAGAAAAGTCTGAAAACATACATTCAGAAAGTTCTGCCCTCCAGCCAAGACCCAGTAACTGATCTCGTGCTTGTTCCTGCTTCACTGCAAACTCCACTGAGAAGTGATGTAAGCAGAAATATTTTGCTACAAGCCAGAAACTTGAATGCTGCCCTTTCTGCATCTCAGGCAAAGAATAGGGACCTTTTCAACTGCACTAATTCAATCCTTTGCCGTCACTAAATACTGATGCAGTTTGTGTGCGTAGAGCCCTCTGAAAGCCTCACAATGGAAACCACTCTAAGGGAAAAGTAATTTTACCTAAAAAAAATCCCTGATCTTTCTCAGTAGTCCATTCTAAACCATATTATGCTTAGTGACTGTCTTACAATGGGTCATGTCTAACAGTAGGTAAGGCCTCTCTTTTGTCTTGCAATGCTGTGTCATGGAGTTGGTGGCTTGGGTTTTTTTTGTTTGAGGTTTGTTTGTTTTCCAGTGCAACCATTAGTACAAAAAGAAGTGCAGAACTGGCCTTCTGAGTGACCCCATTGGCATTAATGACAGTCACATAGAGAATATATTCTCCCAGGGATCTGTGTGCTCTTTGGGTAAAGATTCCTTGTAATGGAGTCATAATTCATGCTTACGTTTCCAGGAAGGATTGAAATGAAGATTTTTTTTTATTTTTTTTTTAGCGGAAACTCCAGCTTCTCATTGTATGCCTGACTTAAAATATTATTCTACCAAAGCCTTTGCTTGTTGTATTTTTTTGTCCCTTAATGGAAAGGAAAAAAAAAAAAAAAAAGGAAAGAAAAATATCAAGCCAAACAGTAGGGTAAAGTGTCATGGTGTATCTTAAATTTCCTACTCAATGGGGATACTTTTTTAAAGGCAGTGCAATCCAACCACTGGAGCAGAGCGCCCATGATTCCTGGGCTCCATTCCCACCACAGTCACCGATTCATTTCATGACTAATTGAGTGGACTGTTGCATGAACATTGTATTCAGTTCTCAATTTAAGAGTGAACAAGAACATCAAGTTCCTTTCCTCAGTTCCTGAATTTAGTCAGCTGTCCTACTTCTCTAGGAGGTATAGGGGAAACACAGTACATTTATTTTTGGATGGTCAAACAAGTAATTTTAAGTAATTTCAAGTTTGTAGATCCTACAGAGATTAGGGGGGAAAGTACCTTATTTTAAATAATTTCAAACAGAAAATGCTCTTTATGGTGCTTGAGACCAAGCCATTCCACCTGAGTCTGCATGCAAATTTTCATATCCGAGCTCCACTGCTGCCCTGAGTGACAGGACTTCAGATGTCTAATGATTTATTTTCCTTTCAATTTTTTAACCATGGTGGGGAGGGTTATGTGAAACTGGGGACAATACCTTATATTGAGATGGATAAGCAAACCTCTAGAGACAAATGCACCCAGAGTTACAAGCTGATGGTACTCCCCTCTAAGTTACATTCAAGTAATGTCTTCTGTTCTGCTAGAGTAAGCACCTGAACTAGGTCTCCCACATGAGGAAGGGGTGTCCTGATGACTAGGTGCTGGAAAAGGAGTGGGGGAAGAATATTCACCTCTCTGAGAAAGAGAAAGAAAAAAAAAAAACTTAAAAACCACCTTGAAATATTTCCATATGGCCTGGTGAGAAAGGGGGAGAGAAAAAAAAAAAAAAAGAACACTGCTTCCTTTCTGCTTTTGGCTGTAGAAGGTGCTTGTGTGCAAGAACAGCTTTCTAACCCAGGTTTCCCCGTGTTGAGAAGTTTGTTTATGTCAGGTTGATCTTCTGTTGGCATTTTATGCTGCTCCTTGAAAAGAAAGTATTTCTATGAACACACCCAGGCATTCACAACCCTTCCAATGGTTTGAGTCACATAAGCCACATCTTAGTGATGCTTCATCCCTTCAACACCTCTCCCTTGCCATTCACACAGCCTCAGCTGAAAACATAAGCGCATTACAGATCCGTTTGCAATAGTCTACAGTGTGGCCAGTGGAAACAGGAAAATCCAGGACCACCTGACTTTGCAGCATTCCACATAGCACCATTGGGATGTTATTGCCACAGCGTAGAAGTTTAAGCTACAGAAAAAGTACAAATTGGTTTAAGAGCTCCAAAATACTTTGGTTCCTGGTACACAACACCTGACAACACTGGAAACAATGACCTCTCTTTACTGATTCTTATTCAAAGTAAACTTAAAGCTATTACTCCATATACTCGACTCAACAGTTCTGAGAAAGATAATAAAAAAGCCTAAACATTTTTTCTAGTCTTCTGAGAACTTGGAGACATTGCAGTAAAGGGTTTATGAAAAGGGCAGGGAGGATAAAAAACAGGCGCCACTTCAAGCATCCAGCACTCCATGAGTCACAGTCCCTGTCACTGCACCCTAATGAAACTTCACTGACCAACAGTTTCTAAAGTTCCCACATTCTCCATAATAAAAGTGTCTTCATAATATCACTAAATACCTTTTTACCTTGCTCCCAGTCCAAACTGTGCTGCACTATATAGCAATATATTTTACTACAGCTACATGCTATCCAGCTGAATGCAAGTCTGCAGTGGAAATAGCTGTGTTTGCTGCAGTGCTGTATTATCACACATGACTAGACTGGGCAACATTGATTCTTAAGCAATGGCATTGATTACAACACTTATTTTTAAAATGCTGGCAGGATACAGCCCTTAGATAAGCACTTTAAGACCAAATTTGAATTGCATTTCCCAGAAGCTCTCCTTTTTTTACAGAGACTATATAATAGAATTACGAATAATGCTACTGACTTCAACATGTACTGAGGATTTACACGAGTATGGTTTCAGTAGTAGAAGCTTTTAGTACTTCACAACTATAATATGCTTTAGATTAATGTTTTCAAAATGCAAAATCTTTTTTGTCCCTTCACTAGCTGAAAAAAGATGCTTGTTTTCCAGAGAGATAAACCTATTAAATTGAATTTGACCTTTCAAAGCATAGTAAGGTTGGGTTTTATGTTCCCTGGAAACATAGGAAGATTCTTCATGTACTGCTCTGAGTTATGCAAGAGTCCACAAGCAAGTAAGCAAAGCACTCATAGAAGAACACTTTACATTAAATATGATTATTTAATTTAAATTAAAAATGCAGGGTGGGAGGGCAAGGAGAAATAAAAAACACAAACCAACCTCAAACTCAATATATATCCTTACACCTACATTTTAAGTTACGTAAGTTGAGGGTATGTAATCATTGTAGAGTTTTCATGCTCTCAAGCAGCCCTCCAGATTTATCAACACTGTATCAGTGCTTGACCAGTTTCCATGGGATAGTTCCTGCCCTATTCCAAACATAACCCTTAAATACCTCTCCAAGATTTCTTTGCAGATTGTGCTTTTGTGTTCCCAAGCTGGTAAAACCCTCCTAGCTATCCTACTGGTTTGCCAGCTTAATACCAGTTTGCAAAGTGGGCTGTTTGTAATAATGCACCATAATTCTCCACTTCTGCCTTTCTCCTGCAGGAATACAGGAAAGTGCATCCATGCCATCACCTGTGCTGGCCTACCTGCAGATCCACACAACCTGCTGCCCAAGTAGCTAAACATCCTTTTCCTCACACAGTACATGGGGAAAACACATGAGTAGCCCATCTTTCCCCTTCATACCACAAGCCCTTTGTTTCACTCAGAACTTAAAACACCAAAATACAAAATCACAGATACAGAGTGATCTTTGTGTCATGTGTTACAATAAAGCAAGATTCTGTTTCTGAGCCTCATTGGAACAGTATCTCTAAATTGTTGTTAGTCATTTAAGCTTTTGATGGACTTCCCATTATGGATAAATTATATTTTACCCTTCTCCCTGTTTTGATCAGAGATCTTTGACCTCACCACCTACTTGGGCTTATTAAGACATACATTTCCCTCTCAAGCAGGGATTTACTGTCAGGATCTAAAGAAATCCAGTAGAAACACTAAGTGAAGATGCATCCATTATTCAATGATTTCACATAGTTCCCATAATTCACCAAGTAAAATGCCTTTAGAAGAGACAGGTGGCATAACAGCACTTGCTGTCCTATTGTTTACTCCAAACCTCTCTTTCCAGCCTGCATTCATGGATGTCCCTTAATTAAGTGCAAACCTGTTAAAATAAATGAATAAAAGCCACACCTGCTCTACCACCTTCTTCTGTGTCAACTGAATTAACCAGGCTTACAGAAAGGGGTTTAGGAGAATCAGTACCAAATGCAATATTCCTCATGAATCCTAAAAACCTTTTGCTTTTGATTTAGGACAGTCGACACAGCATTACACACACACACACACCCCCCCAGCATTGGGCAAAATCAAAATTTCCATGCAACAAAATTAGAAAACCAGAGTGGCCTGGCATCACCACGGTGAAATTGTCACTTTTGCACAGGTTCCTTGTTTCACTGCCAGGGGTCCTTACCCCACCCAGCAGAACGGAGCTGCTTTCAGCACTGCTACACCATGGAGAGCACCGTTTTGGATTTCTTTCTGGCACCTATCTGGATTTCTTTTGAAAGCTTGGACTAGCTGCAAACTAGCTACTGATCACCTTTTCCTTACACACACAAAAGCCTCTTAATACATTACAGACACCTCTCAGTGAACTTTACCTCCCACTAATTCCACACTAAAGAGCTTTATAAAAAGGAACAATTATAACAAGACATATCCCTGCAAAACCCTGCTTCTTTGTGCACTTTATCCATTCACAATTACCCCTCCTCTCCTCCATTTAGGAATAGAAATCTGTTAATTTGTTTTCCTAACCTGACAAGCATATGTAATTGCATATATAATTGCAGGTCCAATACCTGACTCAAGAAATATCTTTTGCTACTCTGTTTTTCTTTCCAGTCCAGCATACCCAAGACACTCAATTCAACAAAATTTTGGCAATACCTGATATATGTTAATAGTGTAGAATTTTCCTTTTCTCTGTTCAAAGTGAAAGTGGATATGAATGCATGGATTTTGTGTCATAATCTGAGATGAATTTTACATTATAATCTCAGATCAGTGTTGTTTTCAGCAGAAGCATTTCTGGTCCCATAAGCCAAAACCCTCCATCAGCATCATTCCTTTTCTTTTTGCCCACCCATCCACATTACTGCCTGACTACAAAACCACAGGAGCAGTGATAAAAATCTGTTGGGTCCTTCAGAGTCACAGATAATCTGCCAATCATGCATTCATATTTATCTAAATCATTATAACAAAAACCACAAGTTCATAAGTGTCCATTATGTGGCTCTAGACCCTGGCTCTGTAGGCCAACCACAGGACCAGCTGCCACTAGATGGAGAACAATCCCTGGATTTGTCTAACAGTGTAAAGCAGACAGGAACTGCAACCCACCCTGTTCCCTACTGAGTTTAAGAGAGTGGTTTCCTGCATGCCACCTGCTAACCAGGTACACAGCAAGGAGGTTGGCAGCACCTCTGTCCCTTGGTGGCAGCAGCCTGTTCAATTCCATCAGTCCTGTGCTCCATATTTGAATGTGCTTTAACTAACATGGCCTTAGAGGATGCATTTTAAAAGCAGAGTGAATGATTTCTTCTATTTAGACTTCTAAATGCTGGAGCGGAAGTTCTCACTCTCTGCAGTTAGGAGTGAACCATGAATTTGTGTGCATGGGATGAAAACACGCTTCTGTTGATGAAGGTGGCAACACAGCAGCTCAAACGATTTTCCATTAGCACACAATCAGACTTTATATTGCTTATAGAGGAGAAACAAATTCTGAATACTGACGGAGTCTAAAAGGGACTCTTGAACACTGCTGGCAAAACAAAAACAAGAGGCAAGCAAATTTCTCATCTGTTGGTTTCTGTAACCTTGAGCTCATCTTGCTGCAATGTAGTGGAATAAATCTGAACTGTGCAATTATGGATTTGATTTCAAGGCTGAACAAGAAAAAAATATTTAAATAACTGTAGTTGTTCTAAGATGATTCACTGTACAGTTTTACAAAACTAAAGATGGAATAATGCAATGAAAAAAATTGAGTTAAACAGTTACAATTAAACCAATAGGTTCAAAGAATAAGATCACTAAATTAATACAGCTACTGATAACCTAATCAGCTCACTAGAAGAATAAGCTTTCTAGCTCACAGGAAAAAGAATTAATTGCTTTGGATTAATGCTAGAGAGAGAGGGTTTAAAGGGAGAGTGAATTCCCTTTCAGCACAAGGCCACAGCCAGCACTAGCTTCTCTGTAGTTCACAAACCATCCTGGCAAGCAGCACGGGCTGCAGCTCAGGATGCTGTTTCAGATTTCAAGAGTAAATAAAGCATAGGTGAGGAAACAAAGCCAAATGGCCAAAAACGGGTCTGACCTCAATCTAAGTTGCTCAGATTTTCACCTTTTCAGCTCTTTTTCATTTTCCCCACCAGTGAAAAGTTTATCAAGAATATCCTTGCAAAAAGTATGGCTGCCTCTAGTACTTCAATAAGGATATGTAAGTTAGAATGGAATCCAGTTTTCTTTATTTCCTTGCTCTAAAAAGGCAACAGGAATATAAAACCCAATCCTTTGTTTATGATTTAATGATCACACTCCTAGACAAGGGCAGCAAACTGGTTGACTGCACAAGAACCGAGTGTGTGGGTTCACCTGGGCATAGCTCAGGCATTGGACTCCTTTTCCAAACCCATGCCCTGGTTGGATTAACACAGTCCCCAGGCCACAGCACAGCCTCTGGCTTGAAGGAGAGACCTGGAGGAACCAACTCAGCTCTTGGGGCAGCAGAGTGGCTGCACCAAAAAAAATGTAGTGTAAGCTCAAATTCCCCCCATAAAAAGCCATTCATGGCTACAGGTCCAAATCACAGCTCTGTGATCATTCTTTATGCATTTTGACTAACAGACTACTAGTCATTAATGAAACTATTATCAGGCTACTGGTCTCACTCCTCATTAAGATAAAAAAACAGTTTTATTCCTTTCACTATATTATCTGCTGGCAAAAACCACAAAACAATTAAAAAAAAATGCTTCCCTTTGTATGTTTGCAAGAAATTTTCCTCACAAAAGCATGTATTTTCTAGAATAAAATAAAGAAATATTCAAAATAATTATGACTCTCTGTGTGTACATATCAATATCCAGAATGTCACAAACCAAAATAAATGCTGGTAAGAACCATGTCCCGTCTTGAGAGCTGAGGAAGTCTCAGATGACCTGTAATTTGGGGAGAGATTAACCTTTGCCAAGGAATCACTAGGAGCTGCTGATGCAAAACCTCTTCATGGATGTAGCACCAAAAAGGCCTTAAATAAACTGACAGGGCTCTGAATGCACAGGGAAAGGAGATGTATGAAATAATGAGGGTTCTTTTCTGTGTAATACCTTCTCTGCTCCAAAGCACACTTTTGATTTGTTGATCTATTTTCTTTTAACAGGATGGCTTAGTTCATTACTTCTTACATGACTAAAAGCAGCACATTGCTTTCCTTCTACAGAAGACAGTAAATAACATTAAAGGAGTTATATGAGAGAATGTAGAGCAACTTTACAACAGAAAGAACCTCATAATCACAAGATGCAGGATAATAGTCTTAAGGCACCTTCATGATAAAAGGCAGTTTTTATGTAACACCCTTTTAGATTGATTTTTCTACATTCCAAATGCTCCCATAACCATCTTTTGACATTTCTTCTGCACAGATGGCTACACCATCCATAAGCAATCTCTGTCTACCTGGCATTATTATTATTTTAAAAGCAATTTCTTTCACTTCCTTTCAACTAAGACTTATGCTATACCTAATTGCCAGTTACCACCCTCCCTTCTAGCAAAAGAAAATCTGATTTCTAACCATTTGAAATGCATCCTTAACAAAAATGACAGTATAATCATAATACCAGAATATGCACATTTCAGGCATAGGAAAGGCAGAAGACCAAAAAAAAGTGGGTGCTACTTGTGTTCTCTCTGTCCCACTTCAAATGTTAACTCACAGATGAGCACAGTCTTATGATAATAACACCAGATATATTATGTACAGAACTACCAGCAAGAGGCAAAGCAGGTATTAGTTGCTTGCTTATGATTAATAAAGTAGTTAAAAGAGAAGGAATATCATTCTTGCTGGGTGCTCATTAAGCATTTGATAATCTCTATTTATAGGACAATGAAGCATGAGGCTTATAAAATGCCATCTGTTGGTTTCTTTTTAATGTATAGGATTTCTGACTCCAGGAGCTGCAGTTCAGCAGTGTTGATAGTGCTACAACATGTAATACTAATGCCTTTGGTTACAAGAATTTGAGCCATTCAACATCAAGAAGCAGGTTGGGTACACATCCTGAATAGTGTAACTCCTATCTTCTTATTCTAATCTACTTAAAAAGCAATTTATACTTTCATGTAATTGATTTCGATCAGTCATTTAAACAGCACAACACACGCAAAATTTTATATTGCAATGATCCACAAATGTGACAGAAGTGATTTTGTTCTTTGATCTCCATGAGAGAAGGCGTCTCATGAGAGAAACTCCCAGAGATCTATAACAACTTCAGGAAAAATAGCAACTTCTTTTTTATCTGAAAAATTAAACAAAACCACAGGCAAAAAGGAAAAACAAAGTCTTTCTTAGAACAGAGAGTTAGAATCAGATATACCTGCATTAAATTTTTCAGTAGCTAAAGGATGAATTTTTCTTACATATTGACCATGAAAAGAAATCACTCACATTCATAATAAAGGTCAATATTAGAGCGTATCAGCTCTAATAAGTTTGACTGTCATTGACTTCTATTCCTAATTAAGTCATCAAATGGCCCAATATCCAGATCTTAGGTTCCCTTAGAGCATAATCTTCTGGGTTTAATGCAATTAATGAAATAGTGATTGATTTCTTTGAAGTGGGTCACTGCGTATTCATATCAGCATAAAGTTGGAAGGGTTTATATCACTGGTCTAATTAGGACTTCTGCCTCCAACAGAACCCATAAACACTCGGCTGTTCACAGGGCAAACTAACACAGAAAGAAATAGCTAAGCACTGTCAGGGACAATTTATACTTTGGCAGTTTCTTAGGGAGATCAACCTACAATTTCTGTTCGCACTTTCAATTGCTTTCACCTCTGCAGTCTCTGCTGTTGCCTCAGCCTTCACCCCTGCCTTTCCACAGCTCCTTATTGTGTTTCTCCATCAGAGTCTGTCAGATAACTGGAAGCAACAGCTGCCCAGGACAGGAACTGTCGTCTTTGTATTTCTCTACAGCACTTTGACAAAGCAGTTTGATGTCTGAACCAACAGGATTATAATGCCTTCCATCCCAGAACACAGGATTTGCTTCTCCCTCAGAGGCCAGAGAAATGGTAGAAATCCCTGTTTTGCAACCAAAAATGAGGTCACTGTGTTAAGCTTAAGACAGGCTGATGTAAATATTTGAGGAAAAATTGAAAAATTTTGACAAAAACTTTGCATGTGATTTTTTTCATACACCAGCAGCAACACGTGCTCTTTATATCCTGCACTCATTCAGGCTAAGAAAGACCATCAAAAACAGCAACAAAACAAGCAAACAAAAAGTAGAAACAACAATAAAAGCTGTTTCATGAAAGGACACCCAAACAATTTTCAAAATCTGTCTTTTCAGTGATGCATCCAAAAGGCAAACTGGTGTTCCCCTTTCTCTCAGAGACACAGCATCCAGTAAGAACCGGAATTTGGCCAGAAGATCAAGACTAAATGCAAAAGGACTGTGGCTTTGGGGCTGGGCATGGAGAAGTTCCTATTTGCTATTTGTGTCATATAAAGGAAACAAAACATTTTCTAGTCAATTCGCTATCAGTGAAGTATTCTTATAAAAGTCCAAGAGTCTTAAACTAATGCCAGACAAGTTTAGCAGATCATGGCAATTCAGTAAACCATATGTCATCAAAAATCACAGCAACCTCACTTAGTTCACGAAATGTAATTCAGTAACAAGATGAGGAATAATGAATAATATCAAGAACAGCTGAGATGAGGAACTAAAATGGTACAAATTATTCTAAAATGAAAATTTAAAAATATTCCCTGCAATTAACTTAAAGGGCACTACTCAAAGTTTGTTCACACTCATATAAATTAATGGTGGTTATCTCAAATTGCAGCAAATAAATAACCAAAGTACGCACATGCTGAAATCTCTTTCAAGTAGAACACAAATAGATATTGTTTTCACCACTTTGGGGAATATATAGTCATGATTCATCTTATGCTTGCTAATAATATCTCTTTTCCCCCCTCCTCTCATTTGTTAGGTTAAAGGCTGCTCGCATATCATTTACCACAGAGTATTTTAGTAGTAACTATTGGTAAGGTTGTTAGAGCAATGTTACAGGTTATGTAACATTTTTTCATCCCTGCATTTCAGTTTGTTCTTTTGCAGTAGCCTAGAATCCCTATTTGCTTTGTCTTTAAAAAGTCAGAGGATTCCCCCTAAATGGAGCCCTAGAGGATGATAATATCCACTGTGAGCCTGGAGAGATGGGTCTCCAGGGGAATTTTGCATTGCTTTAATTAGATCGTTCTAAAGGTCACCAAAGTGCACACAGATATCAATTAGCCAATACTGAGTGGTTCCCACAGAACTGGAAGTCCTAATCAACTTTCAGAAGCCATTAAATTAAACAGTTATGAAAGTTGGATTTTTTTTTTTTTAAACTGATCTGAAGGGAAAGGCAAATAGGAGCTTGTACATTTCCAGAAAGAGGATCCACATTAGCACCATACAGTGTCCAACTCAAGAGTAGCATGCTCCAAAGATGAAAAGTAAAGTACCAGGGAGTTTATTTACAGGGTGTACCTTGAGCCTTGTTGAGTTGAACCAGCGAGGCGAAGAGTGCACACAGGGCTCCCTTTGGCTGAAAACCCTGCTCAGGCAGAAACTTGCTGCCTTGATCTCCCCCTCACTGTCTTCAAGGGCTCCCAAAAACAGCAAAGTGGAGCCATCTGGTTAACACACTTTCTTCCCACACATCCTTTTCCCTCAGCCCCTGCACATTACACTTTCGAACCTGCCATCCCTTAGACCTCTCGTCTCGAAAAACGTGACTTTCCTGTCAATTCTGCTTTTGATCAGTTGCTCTAAAGAGAAAGGATGCAGGAATGCAACAGCCCAAACAGTGCTGACAGCCACTATTGTTTGGCATCTTTAATCATTCCCAAAGACAGTTTCATTATGCATCTACAACTCAATGACCTTTAACACAAAACTCAAGTCCTTCTTTTCAGGCAAGCAGTATTAATTGATGATCAAACACTCTCAGGTGTATGAAAAGATAATTGAAGCACTTATTTCCAATCCTAAGAAGTGAAAATGCATATTTTATTTTCAAATTATGAGTGATCATGGTAAAGTGGCTTAAAGAAAGCCCTTATTTATTTGAGGGTTGTAAGAGTTTTATGAAAAAAGCCATCCTGAAAAACAGTCCTAATGTGGCCATCACTCACACTTTATTTTCACAAGTTTAAATCACAGTTGCATTGGGAGACATTTGTTTCTGCTACCTTCAGACAGCACGGCAGCCCAAGTCACCAAATGGGAGAGGGAAACAGGATCACTCAACCAGTTCCTTGAAACAGATCTTTTAGTTGCAATACACAGTTTAACAACCAAAATACATCATGCTGTTAGTTACTTTAGGCATCAACACAAATTGTTTAACAGATTATGAAGCACAATTTCCATTAGCAGTCATCATGCAGACCCTACAAAACAGAGAGAACCTTTTATATGGCTCTTGGACCTAGACACCGTAAATAGGCTTAAGTACCACACTAGGCTTCGCTGTGAGACAGTTCACAAAGCACATCAGAGAATTTCTAAATTAATTTCATACTATACAGCTGGTACAAAAAAACTTTCAGAAGAAAATGCAAAAAACTCTCTTAATTAAAAAAAAGGGCAACTGACTTTCCCAGTAGTAAGATAAAAGCATATTATATTCTCAAATAACCATTGCTAGTCATAAAGCATATCCAAAAATGGCTCAGTTCCTTATGCACTTGGTTCCAACAGATTTTCATTTGCCTTTTTTAAACTCTTTAGCAAGTTCAGTTTAAACTGCTACTGTGTTATTCAATGAACATAATTAAAAAAAAAAAAAAAAAGCTTCAGGCTCCTGGCATGTGTGGCAAACACATGCTTTAAAAAAAAAGGCATGACTTCACCCACATCACCCACATGTGCCACGTGCTGGACTACCTTCTAGGCAGAAAGCTGGAATGGACTTGTTCAGGATAGCCCAGCAGCAAAGCCTTGCATTCCTCAGGGAAACATTGATTCTGTACTAGGAAATCTGTGGAGTCTCAGACTAACTATAAAAATGTTTCATAGTCACAGACCCAGAACTTAGAAACCCAGTGTCTTCCAAGAAATTGTTCCTTATTTTGTTTTCCTGCATATAAATACTGTGTAATTTAAAGGAAATTACATCCAGGGGAAGAAAAAATATTAATATTTCAAGCTTGTAGTTTAAATGCAACATTTAGAGGCAACACTAAACACAATGATGTTGGGAAGGAAAATTCTGAGTATTTATCCATAAATCTGCAACCTAATCTTGTTGGTGTAAGTACTCCCTCTGTAAAGGAATAAATAAGGTAGAGTTAATTTTTTAACAGTGACTTTATGAGGTTTATGTCCAAAATCCCTATCCAAACAACTTAGACAGAATTTACACCTTGAAGTCCAAATTAGGATTCTTCAAAATTGAATATTCTATATAATCAGATAGGCCACCATGTAGAGACATGCATATCTAAGGTACAGCAATTCAGAACCAAGTTTAGCTGTTAAACAACTGGAATCCAATAGTATTTCCCTCCAAGGTTCTGATTCATCTCTAGCAGTGACAGATACACAATCAGGACATTTCATAGCTGCCTTTCAAAACCTTATCAGAACCCCACAGTTCAATAGTTTTAAAATAAACAGTGCATCATCAACTAAGTATTGAAATAAGAATTCAACTACTACAGATCATCAGCCTCATTTCAGTGCAGGGTAAGTCATCAACATTTTGACTCAGCTCAAATTCAGCAGCACTTAATGCATAAGTGCCACATATCCTAAATTAGTTTCACATGGAGCTTCCTCATCCTGAATGACAGGCGAGACACTTGGGGCTCAGACAGGATGTTCCAGTGAGATGTCAGTGTTCTCAGGAGAAAGAACAAAGTGAGGTGAAGGAGTAGAGTACCTTGGCCTGTTCCTAACACAGAACATTTTGCGTTTTGCTTGACATTCCATAGGAGTCTTTCTAATACATACAGCAAGTTTGAAGTCCTAGGTTGAGTTAATAATTTTTTTAAAGTGATAAGATTTACTTCTTCTTTAACTCCTAGGTAATATTGTGTTCTAATATTTTTAGCAGGCCTGGCCTTGGCAGTAATGCAGTAGTGAGTAAACTTGAAGTCTTTGGGCAACTGTGCATTCTTTCCCCCTTTCTGAAATGGGAATGATTATACCTCTAGTTCTATGTTAATAGCTATAAAAAAGTGTCTGGCATTACAAATACAGACAACTATTTTTCCTCTAAATTATTTTTCTTCACTCCCATATTGCTTCATTGTCACTAGATTTACAATATAATTTTAATTATTTTTCTAGGCTAGCTTTACCTGTTTCATCATCATTGGTGATCATCCATTTACCTCAAATGAAATAATTTTCCAGTAGTGCTTCTATCTTTAAAGGTCTTTTTTTTCCTTTCCCTATTCCCCAGAAGAAGTCATTACCTAACTACACACACAGCCATATATTGTATGATCAGGTGAAGTTTAAAGGCAAAAAAATCCACTTTGCTCCAACATATTTTTTGAGGAATGTTTCTTCAAAGTTCAAAAACCAAACCCAAACAACAAAGAGAACACAGAACTAAAAGCTCTGTTCCAAACATCACTTGAAAGAATATTACCTTTAGTATGAAAGCCCCCACACTAAACAAATTTGGAACTCTTTTAGTGCATTTCTATTCATGCTATTACCAAGCTAACACATGATGAACATGATTGTAGTGGCACTGCATGGCCAGCAGGTAGATGAGAAATCTGAGACAGCACCTTGGCTCCTCTGCTTGCCCTGAGCCTGTTCCAACTAATTACTGACTCACTAAAATTCAAGGACTCCTAGGGAGAAAAACCAAAAGTTTAGCACCTCTTCCTCTAAGTAATATCTTTCTAAAGGACTCCTGAGGAAAGGTATCAAACTCCTGGCCAGCAGTGACCATCAGCACCTCAGGAAAGACTGGCTGAATAGAGTTTTCAAATTTCACAAACCACCACCAGAGTACAGCAAAATAACCAACCAACATTTCATCTCCTCTCTCAAGGCAGATGGTGAAACTGCTCCTAGCGTATATATGCCTTCCCTGCACCTGACCCTTGTATTCTAGCTCTGGATTTAGAATAATCCAAGGGACATCTTAGCTAATTATCTCTTTCTAGTGATGGATGAGAATCAGGTGTCTTGTAATAATGCTGCTATTATTAGCTTGATTGGCTGCCTTTGATACTCTCACAAAAGCATACAGGTTATCTCTAATCTGATTTATCTTGTCCAGAAAACAAATTGACTTCCTCAGAGTAGGAAGGCCTCAGAGTTGAGTCACCTACACACCTCATCAGGCAGCAATAGGGCCTGTCCTTCAAGTGAAAAATCAAGCTCCAGTAAAGCATCTCACTCTCTTGGTTCTTCCCACAGCTGGCAGGAAGGTTGAGGAGAAGTGGGTACAAGCTAAAAAGTTTTGTTGTCCAAAACTAAGCATAGTAAACATATTAAATTTACTTTTGAAATAAAATGTCATGTTGAAACTTTTTTTTTTTTTTAATGCAGTGCCAGTGAAATGGTCTAACCAGATTTATCTGTATCTTTTCCCTCTCCCCTCCCAAAAATACTTCATGATGTCTCATCACACAGATTCAGTTAAGTCACTCATACATTTTCAGGGTGAGAACAAAACAAAACAAAAAAAATTAAAAACAGGGCGAAAGATAAAGACTTTGAGGCAGTTTAACTTTTCAGAAGTTTCGTATTTTCACTTCAGATGGTGTTCCTGCCAATTGTCTTGGACTCGGTCCTTTTTTTTACTTTTTCCACTAGAGATTTCACACCGCCAGTTTGAAGCGGTTGGTCAGTGACAGGGGACCTGGGGAGGAAACACAGATGCCAGTGTTCCTTGTGCACTGACATGTATCAGCCCTACAGCTATACCTCATCCAAATTGCAAGGTTTGCGTTCAGACTACAGCCCAGGCCTTGCTGGAACAAAGATGCAGGTAAACAGGAGACAGGCACCCTTCAGGTAAAACTAAGGGAGTCCCAGAGCACCTCTAGAATAGAGAGGTGGCTGTGCTCCTCCAAGAAAAGGGACCTCGCTGTTGAGTTAATTTCAGCAACAGCCTGCTCAGCTTTTCCTACCATCTGTATTTTGAACGCAGACTTTCCCGTTGTTACCTACACTTTCATCACCTCGAGACTGAGGTTGTTACTAACACATCCCAGATGGCACTCCATCTGAGGATCATGGCATGACTGAAGCAGGGTTAAATACCTCGCTGTCATGTGCACAAGTGACAGCTCCAACTGAACTCATCTAGCAGCTGAAGTTGAAGGTGCTGATCAAGATCTGCACTGCCTTACATGGCAAAAGCCCATCCCTCCAAAGAAATTATTTTAGTCCATCTGCCATGTTCCTACAGCCATGGTGAGCCAAGACAAGCAAGCTGAATGCTACTTCCACAACCAGCACAGGTGTCTGCCTGTGTGGACCAGGCATCCTTCAGAACTGGCCTCTTGACCTAAGGAATTTCTGGGTGAAATGCAGAAAACAATATGCTAAACCTTCCGACAAACGAAGTTTGCATTTTCTAGAATAAAAGAAATGTAGAAAGGAGTTTAAGTGCTTGCCGGTTTAATTTTAAATCAAAAATAAATAAGAATGCCTTAAACTGTGTCCACTGCTAACATTCAATTTAGACGCACGCTGACACATTCTTCTGGAGGTTTTATCAACATATAAACTTCTCAGAAACCTAAATCTGTTATTTTATACAGAATTATTTCAAGAAAATCTTGCAGCAATGCATCTGGTTCATCTGCTCCCTTCCTGGTAAATACCAAACCCTTTTTAAAAATAGAGACATTTTGGATGGAAGGCTGAGAAGCTACAGTGCAACAGTGCCATCCCCCGTCTACAAAAGTCATTGTCTCTCTCGGAAAAGCTGAGGACAGAAAGGCTCCACCTGTGCCTGCTGTACCGACAGGGAAGGGAACCGGAGAGCAGCAACACAAGTGCCACATGCTTCGTGGGAACGCTGCTGGGGAATTCCTCCCTACAAGCTCGGTTCTGAAAGAAGATTCTTTCTAGCTAGTGCCATCGACTTTGTGTCAAAATAAATTGCAAAGCATTCCACAAATTATACATTAAAACTCAGTTTTCATATTATCCAGCATGCAGTCTGGGGGAGGGAATGCATTTTGCATCTTTCTGTAGTAAGCAGAAAGGAGGAAATTCCCACACACTTCTAGACATCCCTGAAGAAAATCTGTTCATCTATTCCACTGCTTTGCATGTCCACTTCTGTTTCTGCTGGAAGCAAGAAGCACTTCTTACTAAATGTCTACCCAAGCACTGCACCAACTGTAACACCCCACAGCTCAACATTCAGTTTTTAAAACCCACATTAATATTGCAATACAAAGAAGGGGTCCAAAGAAGTTTGGGAGTAAGTGAGCAGAGGTATGTCCAAAGGTATTTTTCCACAGAATTTTGGACACTGTTGTGTATCCAAACAGCATTTTTCATTTACAGGACTGCTGTAGGGGTTTGCATGGACTAAGAGCATGTGCAAGACACATTTACTCTGAACCCTTCTTCTTTTGTCTGTTCTAGATGCTAACTTTCATCCTGTCCATGAGGACAAGAAGAAGAAACTGAAATTAAACAACAAGCCGATCGCGTCAATCGTTACTCGGTTACCAATTCCCTACATTTAGCAGGAAAAATTCAAGCTAATCATTCTTTGCTAGTGTTAGGAACAACTTAAGTGCTGTCTTCAAGTGTCATCTTCTCTGAAGGCTTAAAAAAAAATTCCCAACAAACAAATAATTCCCAAAAATTCCACATACCACACGACTAATGTATTGCACCATTAGTGCCAATTTCTTAAACATCTCTCAGTTAAGTCCAAGTAAAGCCAGAGCCATTTGTTCAATCTCCTCCAATCTCTTCTTACAGAATGGAACTAAATCAGTCCTGCAAACCAAGAGCGGACCTCCCTTCTAAGCAGGGCCAAGTCTTTTTCTCTTACCTGCTATTGATCCTCTCCTGCAGGCTACAATAAGATCACTTCAAAAAAAAAGTTAAATCACAAATGTCAGAGGTTTCCCTGATTACCCTGTTTTGATCACAGGTCAAACTCGTCTTTAAAGCAGCTGCAAACTTATTTGTTGTGTTTTCTCATATAAACCTTATTGAGGTAACTTTGACTGAATAGATCCAGAGAATTAGAGCCTTTTAAATCATTGAAGTCCAAAGTATTGCCTCTTACAATTGGTCTCTTGGGAAACTGCTACTTCAACCTAACAGCAGATTTTACAGTTCTTATGCAGCTGTGATCCCCTTGCTTCACTAGGATAAATAAATTGTCAGCGACCTTCTACCTTGTTTTTTCTACACCCACATTGCACATCCTTCTGGGGACCAGTGATGGGACTTCACTGGGACCTGGTCATCCCTGCCAAGCCAGGTCACATTTGGCCTTTTCAGGACAGAAGAAAAGCCTACAAGGAAAAGCAGAAAAGAAGCCTTACCCTTTATTCACTGCTGTCCCTGCAATACTTTCAAGAACCCTCAAGCTTTCTTCTTGGTGGTTATGGGTCCTTGTATTAAAATGATCTTCTAGGTAATCACCCTGCATGACAGGTTCAGCTTACTATTAATGTTCCAGTTCCAACCTGCAGCTGGTATTAGCTCAAAGCTCATAAAGTGACTTCATGGGGGATATGATAAAACGACAGACACGTTGCCTGAAATATTCTATTTCTTATTTTCATAAGCCTGAAACATTTTATTAGAATCCTATCTATATTAGAGGCAGAGTCTGATAGTGTCTTGGTTTAGAAGACAGGTGGTCTGGTAGGGAGGGCAGGAGCCTCCCTTGGAATGAAAATGTAGACACCCCCCCTCTGTCTGAATTATTATAATTCTGAAATCAAGGGGCTCTCAGGCAGAGATCTGGGGATAGGAATAACAGTTCTTTACTTGTATGGATAACAAGGCAAACAAACAACAATAACTACAGCATTAACAAGAAAACAGAACCAGGGGCCCCGTGACAGCTTTCTCAGCTGAGACGGGAAGGGATGGAGGAGAGACTTTGTTTCACAAACCCCTCGGGCAGTCAGTCCCGGTGCTCCTGCAGGGCTCTGAGGAACACTCAGTTGGAACAGCAGGGATGAGCAGAGATCCTGGGCTGGTGGCTGAGGTGGATCAGCAGCTCCACGGTGGTGCCTGGCACTGCCACACGTCCCGGCAGGACAGGGGGTGCGAGGCCCAGCAAGGAAGAACAAGAGGAAAGAGCAGCAGCTCTGCCTGAGTGATGGCAAATTCCCTTCTCCAAGCAACAACAGCTCCGAGAGAGTGTCTCGCTCTCCAGCCCAAGAAACCAGCCAGCCCCCAGCTGCCCCTGCCCTCCCCTTTTCTGTTCCCCCTTCCCCTCAGCCCAACTCCCTGTGTTTCTCATGCATCCACCAAGTACCAGCAGCCAGATTTCCCTGCAACTAATGGGCAAAAAATTCCATAGGTGAGACACAGCAAAAGGAAGGACACCCAGCCCTCAACAGATAGCTAGCTAATGTCTGAGCTTCTACTAAGCAAGTCAGCTTCCACTTTGTTGTGAACTGGTTATATAATCAAAACTAACTTGCTACGGCCTTTTCACAAAATAAATCAGGGGAGGCAGGACACAACACAGAAAACAAAGGAAGTCAATAGATTGTCAATTAGCACATAGTAGTTAACTTCATCTTAGACATATCTGGACATCTGTATGTTTTCTGAAGACTGATGTGATCTCTTCCTCCTCAAATATTTTGCAATTACCTTGATTTAACAGTGTATGGCTAAAAACTGGTTTTCTGTTGTAAAAGCTCACAGCAGCAAGTGGCTTAGTGGAAAGTCACAGAGAGCAAGATAAGAGCAACCTACTCAAATAAAGAGAGATCAATGACCAGCATCACATAAGTAAAAAAAACCCAGCTACAAACAAAATTATATTGACCGAGAATTAGCTATGTGACCTATCCCAAAGAAACAAGTTCATCAGTTATAATTTAATGAGGAAATATTGCTATGGGAGTCACCAGGTGGTGCTGTTAAAAATGCACATTTTACTAGAGAAATTATCTTTGAAGTGATATTTTGCTATTAAGCTCTCTCTCTCTGTTTAGGTGTAATCTTGGAGCAGAATTATGCCAGGAAGAAACAGTCAGTATTTGACTATTTGACCAAATCTCCAAGAGACACTTCCTCATGCCATGTTCCTGAGATCCCCTGCTCCTACACTGAATTTATAGGAACTCTTGCTTAATTTATACTAAGAAAATACATAGATTTTGCCACTAACATAGGGAAAATTGACTTATGCAGTTCCGGCTCCAGGATAAAACTGAAGAACAAGCCTAAACCCAAAATAGATCCTGGACCTAAGAGACAGCAAATTATTTCTGAACAGAATTACCTGGTTAGTTCTGAGACTTTCCTCTTTGTGTTGTGTTCCCTTATAGAATATGTTAATATTCTATAAGGCAACACCTTATAGAATAAGTTACTAAATTATTCCCTTACAGAATAACCACCTACTTGGTGGTTATTAAACAGAGGAAAGACCATTACTTGAGATATGGGATAAAATTTTTACGCCTTACAATAGGTCTTTTTGAGTTCTGACCACAAGCAACCTAAGCACTGTCCTCACTGAAGAAAACTTAAAACTAAGGCCTACATGAAGATGCAACTTTTCTTAGTTTAGCATTGTGTATATGGTGTGCCTAAAACCATTATCCTAACAAAGGCATGGAAGGACTTTATTGCTGTCCAATTTACATACTTAGAAACAATTCTTTCCGAAACAGTTTATTTTCTTTCTACTCCCTAGTAATAGAACCCCATACAACTGGAGCGGTATAAAAGTGAAATTTGGAACCAGAATCATGAAAATTCTTCTTTGATGTCTTCTGTGGTAAAATTAATACACATGACACCACTAAAAAAAAGTATTCTAAAGAACTCCACCACTGTAGCAAACTGGAGAAATGTTTCAGAAGAGAAATTAAAATGTAGAATGTCTTCCAGCAGAGAAGGTAAAATGCAGAACATCTTCCAGCAGACTCCTTGCTATCTATTTATTGCTGCTATTTGAAAAGTGAAAAAAAAAGTATTTCCTAAGGATCCATTCATACAAATTTTATATGGGGAATTCATTTTCACACTCTCTTGATTTTGGGTAGGATACTGTTATTTTTGCGCTGGGTAGAACAAGGTCTACTTCAAGCCACTTCTCAAAGACTGTGATTTCCTTCAAAGCTAAAGCAATCTTGCTGGCAGAGAGCTTCACCTTCAAAAGATGGCAAGATAAAGCCAGCATGATGGAAGAGAAAAATACCCTGTGAGTATGGCATGTGTCTCTCTACGTTTCTCTCTATGTTTCATCTTTAAAATACTTGTATCATTCTAGTAGTGACAGACTCCTCTCTAGTAAATAGGAGTTCTTACTACAAAATCTATTAGAAGCATTAAAAAAAACTAAAAACTAATTTTTTTAATTAAAAAAAAAAACACTCCTATTCTCTGCTACCAGGAAGTTCACAGAATATTTAGAAGTGCATCACAGAATAAGTCAATTTAGATTCAATTACCAATCAGCAGCCCCCTCACAGCAGTCCCATTACTCTCATGTAAAGTGCCACAGGATCTTTCAAAGCTTGATATGAAAGGTCAAGGATTTAACTGCACATTTTCTAGACATAAAGGTGTAGTATAACAAAGGTAGAAAAAATATACAGTCCTCCCAAAGTTTTTTGTTGATCTTTAACATCACAATGTTTCAAGTTCAGTATCTGTCAGCCCCAACTGGAAATATTTACAGATCCTGAAAATCATCAAGTTTGCAAGAAGCCTCTTTTTGTATGATTAAAGATACTAGCACAGAGTTACAGCTGTGCTTACACTTTTCTCAGCCAGGACTCCAAGCATGTCCCTTCTGCTGTGGTCAGTGGCACTGTCATTCCCCATCTTGTGCCAACAACAGGAGTCTGCGACTATTTCAGATTTAGGAAACTCTAGATGAGCATAAAAGCTCTCTGGGTTGGAGGAAATATTTTAATATTAAATTTTTTTTTTATTTTAAATTTTATTACAACAAAGCAAAGGAACAAATATTAAAAAAAAAAAAAAAGGCAAGTAATTTATTTCCTAAAGTCTTACTCAGATTTTCTTTAAAATGCCATACAACTTCCTGTCTTTTTAAACATAGGTTCCCCACCTGCTCACTACCAGCATTTAATTAATGTACTTCACAGTTTGCTGCTTGAACTTCTCAGCAAGTTGGAGTTTCACTTTCAACCTCTCTGTAGGCTACCTTTCATGCCCACAACAGCTCCCTTCTTTCCAGTTAACCTCATTTAGGCCAATTTCAACATAGCTCCATGCTCAGACATTAGGTCAGCCTGCTAAGCACATACAAACAACAGGGGCCATTAAAACCACACCTGGATTAATGACTCCAGCAGTACCTGCATCAGAAAAGGGTAGGTCATCTTAATTTTTGTATTATGGCAAAGCAAAATTTCAGACCCCTATTTAAGTGATTTTTAAAAGAGCAAAAAGATCTATAGCCAACATACACATCACTGGGTCATAAAAATTAATTTCCAAGTGTCCAGTGAGAAGTTAGAGCAACAATTTTCATATAGGAAAGAGCTTGGGAACACATGCCCTTAAGAAATCTTCTCCAGCAGATCAATTTTAAGAAAAAAATGCTAGCGAGAATGTTCTGCAAGAACTGTTGTCCTATCTCCTACTTGACAATAAATAACTTCAGATGGTAGTAAAAGAGCCTAAGGGTCCAATATTGAAGATCCCAGATCCTCAAAAAAAAAAAAAAAAAAAAAGAGACATTTAAAAAGGAGGAAAGGACATTGCTCTCTTCTACCTCCTTGGCTGGAAACATCAAAGCTACAAACAGAACACAATAACCTAGCCCTCAGCTAGGGGCTGGCTATAACTGGGGAGCTCTAATTCTCTTTCAGTGGTTACATTCTTCAAGGAAACAAGAACAGCCCTTTATGGCAAAGTACTGAAACAGCACATTTTTCTCCTTTTACTGTTTACAATCCCAGTTCACTGCCAAATCACTTTCTCAGGAGTGCAAATAGCCTGACTGCTGACTGCACTGGCACACCTGGGATAATTAAATACTCGATATCATCCCACACTTTCAGACCATTCCGTGGTGCACAAAATAAAGTCAAAGTCACTAAATTTTACAAGAGATATGATGGGAAAATATTGATCAAATGGCAACTTTCTAGTGCATACCCAAACTTTAATAGTTACAAATGTAAGAAATCCTATCTTCATATCATGTTAAACAGATGTTCTTAAGTCCAGATACATTTAATTGCTAATGAAAATCCACACAGATAGGGGAAAAAAAAGAATCCAAGCACCAGCCAAACCACAAAAGCTACCATCCCTCTCTGTCCTAAGGGAAAACATATCCCGCAAGCTCTGTAACCTAGAATGCTGATTTTAATACTACTCTAGAGGATAACAAATAGCATAAAGCACTTAAATACTCTTTGAAGCCTTCATTTGTACCACTTACCATAAAGTGTAGTACAGAGTGTTGTATCAATACTGTTTGCCTTCCATTTTAAACAAAATGAATCCCCAAGCGTCTCTTAAAAGGCTCTCAGTGCATGTATCAACCACGCTCACATGCACATCAGTTTCAAAGCTGTCATTCCATGTGCCAATTTCCAGTATTGATCTAACACTTCATGCAGCCTACTCTGGCATTTACCTCAATTTTTAGTCATTGCAATAACTCCTGGATGCTGAGTGAAAAATAACCCTGCTATGTTTTTAGAACACACAACCTAAGATCCAGTATTTAAATTCACATGGCAATAAGATCAAAGGTCCTGGTAAGTTTTCTTCATTTTGGTAAAGCCACTTTCAGATGCTGATGTTCCTGAGCACAACTGAAGGTGGCAACTGCAGCTGTTATTTTTCTCTCAAACCATACTAAGAACAAAGAAAGTCATTCCATGTTCCCCACCTTCTCTGTAGTTCTCCAAAACACATTAGTATGCAGTTTAAGTATTGATCCTGCAAGGTTTGTGAAATTCATGTTACTTCAGGCAATAGAGAGGAGGGAGGAAAAAGCAATGCAGAAAACAAGGCAGTGATCACTGTTTCCTTCTCACTCCCTTCAAACCAAACCCTCAGAATTAAGAATCCCTAAGAAACCAAACTCATTAAGTGTTCCATTGCCACCAAAAATCCCCACAAAAATCTTCTTACCAACTGGGAATAACTGTACATAATACACTTCTCAAAGAAGCCTGTAGTCAGGTAATGGCAATCTATACTCCCAGAGGTGGTTTTCTACTCCACAAGAAAAAAAAAAATAGTCAAAATGGCACATTGATGCTGGCACATATACAATACCTTAATTTCCATGCAACTTATTTTATATCTCAATAGCAATACAAACACATTGGAAAAACTTCACCCCTGCTGAAAACACTGTTAAGCACTTCTTGTATATGTGTGGTATTTATCCTGCCAGTAAAGAAACTGCCTTTGCTAAGGAGTTTTAGATCTATGTACAAGTCATGATAATCAAGTTACCAGAATTGAAAACTCTTTTCTAGCAGTAAATGCAAAATGACAATTGAGTTTCCAAGCAACGATTCTGCTACTGAGATTCACAGATGCTGAGCAGGAAGGCTGAGAAATTGCAAGATTCAGCATATGGTAATAGAAAGCCCTCCTTAAGCAACCATAAACTGTACTTGCTTCTACAAAGATAAAGCAGAGCTGGGGCTTTATTTTAAACACCATCCAATAATTTGTTTGTTTGGAGTTGGTTTGGTTTTATCTTGCAAAGGTGTGCTTTAGTGCACTGCAGTGCTAGACTGACATGCTCCCAAATCAGTGTCCTTTCCTGTTGGTGGGACAGTCTTCTTCTGTAAGTAACAAGTAACACCAACTCCCTGCCATGGCCTGCCTTGCCAAAGGATCACAGTTAAAAGGGACAGGGGACTCCAGTACCCAAACCAGTCTTTTCTAGTGTACTTAAGGAATGCATGATGCCTCTGACATGCAGCTCTCTGAGGTCTTTTAAAGTCTTCCTTTCCCACTAGATCTGACAACAATGCATGACCTGACTCCCCAGCTCAGTCCCATCTCCTCAGCTACTCCATCCAACTGCTCCTGTGAGGCTGCAGGCTGTCTCCTGCAGAAGCAGCTGTTCTCCATAGGCTCAAAATTATCCACAGCTCCTGTGTGAAACATCCCACCTGTTGCAATCCTCCTGTATGGCCAGTGTTCCACCCAGGCACTGTGCACAACTGCTCCTCCTTAGGCAGCTTACCATCCTCTCATGACATACTCTTTCTACAGAATAGGTACTACAAAAATAGGAAAAAAAAACCCCAAACAACCAAATGAAACAGTCACAAAGGCTTCATTCACTTATTACAAATGAGAGCTATTAAGAGATACCTTTATCTCTTAAAAACAGCCAAAACCAAATACCCAAACTAAAACCCAAAAGCAAACATGCAAAACACAAAAACTCATTCTCCCCTCTCATTTTACACTTTCTCTACACTTTTTAAATGAAACCAGAACTGGAAGTTGTAACAGAACAGAAAGGCAATGCAAAAGACCTTAAGTCAGATTTACCAACAGGAACTGTGCAGGCACACATATACAGCCCTTACCTCTGGGGATTACATCTTCACACGTCAGTTTTGCCCCACACAAGTTCTTCCTCAAAAATCAATAAGACAACACAATACAGAGACTAAGACAATAAGCCTACAAAATATTCACTGTAAGTAAGGTGGCACAAGGGTTAATTTTTGCTTAGTTTTCTTCCCCACACTCCTACCTTTTCCTATTTTAGAGAGAAAAAGCACCTTGACAGGATAAAATAATTGCAACCCTTCAAGGATCAGGTTTTCTCTCTGTTTAGGAATAAAAGAAGCAGTGTTAGTTTAAGGCCAGACTAAAAGGCAGAGAGAAAGAAAATACATAACATAACTCTGCTCATAGCAAACAGAATTTGAATTCTACACCTTTGAAACATGACAACGTAACTATAAATCCCACTAGGAGAAGGCCATTTGCTGACAGAGATTGTAGATAGCAGGTGTTAAATTACTTACTGTCCATTGCCATGAATACAAATGTATTAAGAATTACATTCTGAAAAATAATAAACCAATAAAAGAACAGAGTTCAAACTGACTCCCTGGGAAATTATTTAAACTAGCCAAGATAACACTTCACAGATCAGAGCTGTTTCCAGACTGGCTGGGGGAATGTTTGCCCAGGATGTCTTTCACATCACATTAACCTACAGCTAATATGAGATTTATTTTTTACAAACACCATATTTAGCTAAGCAAGTTAAAAAAAAAAAGAAAACCCAAACTACAAACACACAGAGGATCCCCTGCAAATAAGCAGGTAATAACTGTTAATTATTCATGGTGTGCAGTTACAGAGGAAACGGAATCCCAAATCTGCTCTTATGCACATACACTAAAATACTAAAAAACCAATCCTCTTCTACACATAGGGGTATAGACAGCATATCAAATTTGCTTGTCACCATATGAGAACTATGTTTTTCCCAAATGGTTACCACTGTGATAATCCAACTTCAGGTTCCCACTCACTCCGATAATACAGCCCACAGCACCGCCCTAATCAAAACAACACATTCAAGTGCCTAAAGCAGATAATTGTATGGATAAGCTTCCATTGCCTCTTGTGGATAAAAAAGTGCTGCAGCTGGGTGGGTATCAATTGTAATGCACAGGTGTAACCTCTCACAGAGCAAGCTACACGTAAAGAGTGACACCAACAGAACATCCATCAAGGGCGGGCTTGTTTTATTTTTGAAAGGAGAAGGAGGGGAAGAGAAGGCACTTAGGGAAAGCTTTCGATGTTATAAACACATACAGGTTATAGCTGCAATGTCCCTCAGTAAGAGATCACCAACAAGAACCTCTTCCCTGTGAAGGTGGCAGCACCTGATATCTCCCTGGTTATGCTGCACAGTGCCTGACATCATTGTTTCAGCACATCTTAACTTTTTGCCCGCAGAGGTATAGAAATCTTTACAGAAACTGGTCACATATTTCTGCAATATCATTTTTTAATCTTGCACCCAATAAATATTTGTTTTTGTTAGTGCTGCTAGCCGAGTGGCATTTGATAAACAATGAATACTGCAGCAGAGTTTTCTCATCAATCAAGCTATGTAAAAGGCAAATCCAGCAATTTAATCTCCTGTTGCTGCAAGCTGTCTAAACACAGTGGTTTTTAACAAGACAGTTTTGTTCCAAGAGTACACACTCCATCCAAGTCTTGTCATTCATTTGAAAAATTACATGCATGATTCCCAACCCCTGGGAAACACAAAGCTATCTTACAACTATCCTTTAGAACTGAACTTCTTCTAAACAGTATTGAAATGATCCCTAACATAATAGTTGTCAAAGCAGAAAAATAAAATTTAAAATCCATCAAATGATTTCTTAAATGGTTTCTGATTTCTTAAACATTTTCTTTGTTGGGTGGTTTTGTTTTGAGAAATGTCCAGACTCTAATTTTGAATTTAAGCAGAGGTCAAACAACTCAAAACTAATTCCTAAGTCACACCTATTACAAAGGCATGATGTTTTCAAAACAAAACAAGAAACATGTGTTTTCTTCCTCTGCTTTTCTAAAGCAGAAGGGAACTCCATGTACTGGACTCACTTACAGATTATTTTTAATCACAGAGGGTCAAGAGTCTGTTTTTAAGTGACCAGAGCATTTGCTACTAACACTGGACTGTGCTATTCAAACCATGTGCAAACTGTTGTGATGTGTCCCAGATCTGCCCTGCAGGACAGAAATGCACATGGGTCTAGAAAATCATCCCAAAGCAGACAGGAAAGAAGGCCATTAGAGAAATCTGAGGCAGCCTTCCAAGGAGCAAAGGAGACAAAGACCCAGCCTATCTCGACCTAAAATAGTCTCAGTTTATTGCAAGGATTGTATTCCACAGCTGCTGAAATTCAGCAGCCCCTTCAGTCCTAAAAGATGCTTCTCTCCCCAGGTTATATCACAAACTCACTAGGTCTTCAGATGAAGAATCTTCATAAACTAACCAATTTTTTCAATTTGTCTTAAGCTCAAGTTAATGTTCACTGTGATGTCATCAACCTCTGATAAAGAGAGCTGGTGATGACCAAAAGAGCACCAAGCAGGTGCTCAGAATTGACAGGTTCTGCTGGATTCAAACTGAGGATCTACCGTGGAAGTAAAAGTCTCTCTACTGTTTTATTAATCCTTCAAGCATCCCCATGTGCCTATTCCTTCATCTCCTGCACCTGCAGTAAAGAAAAGTTAGGAAAGGACAACAAAATACATCATTCATGCATTATGTAGAAATCCCTTTTATTTTGATTTGTAAAAGTTGAAATCTCTCCTGATGTGAAAATGGGAACCCAAGACCTTCTGCATTTTTCATCATGGAAATAACTGTAACAAATTAACTTTTTAATCCATTTCTCTTTTCAAACAAATTTTAAAATGTCAAGTATTTCACACTAAATGTACTGCTATGCAGAACATTTCTATCCAAGAATGACAGAGTGTCTTTCAGAATGATTCAAAATAAACAATCCATTAATGAGAATGGCATCATTTCCTAAGGTGTTAACTAACTGGAGAGTGAGTGCAAAAGCTGAATTTCCACTTAGCAAAAGAGGAAAGATTAATTTCAAGCATCAAATTTATTTGCCCCTTTCTGGAGAGGCAGGAAGAAATTTAGGTGGAAGAAAAGTCCCATGCATACACAAGAAATTTTTTCAAACACTTCTTTTCATAACAGAAGAAGATCAAGTGGCTATTTTGACTTAATTTTTACAGTTTTTCAGGGTATGGATGCAGAAGTAGTTTAAGAATGCATTGAGAGGGGAAGGAAAAGAAGCCCATAACAAATTGAGAAAAGCCCTATTGACCTTCATGCCCATTTCATTTGCAAATCAAAAAGGGAAGAATGAAGGTGAAAAAGAAGGTCTAGAAGCAACCAAGTGAAGTAGGATTGTTCTGTGCTACCTGGGACAACATTGCTTGTCTATCATCTGGGAATATTGCCCACGGTGACAGGCCAATCACAGGTAATCTCCCATTTAGGGTCCACATAAATACTGAGTTCTCCCAGCTGCCTTTTATTTCTTGCACTGAAACATCCCAGAAAAAGAGACATCCTAGGTGAAAGAAGACATAGGAATTAGTGTCCTAGGAGATAAGACTTCAAAATCTGGTACCATCCCAGGACCCACATTCATATTCTCAATGGGACAGAACTCACCACCATTACTCAGTGCTGCAGTAATCTCTTCTCTGAGAAAGCCCCGATGCAGGAATGATCACCAACCTGAGAATTTTGAATTCTGCTTGTAATCCAGGTCTCTTTTCCTTGAGAAAATGGTTAGAATGTTACTCAGGTAACATTCTAACCAGCTCACAATGTGACAATGCATCTTGAAAGTGATTCTAATCTGGTCAGGCATCTGAAATAGTGATTATTTTGTATCCTTAAATTTGCTAGTACAGTCATACACACTGCCAAGAGCTAGACAGGGTTTGTCTGTGTAACTAGGGAGAATGTTCCATCTCACTGTCTCAAAGCAGTATTTGCAAGGTGTGTTTTCCTCTTCCCCTTGATTCAAAATAAAGGTTGCAATCATAAGCCTCTATGAACCTTATTTCACAGTGAATGCAAAAAACTAGGTTAAGGCATGATTAAGCTTGTACAGATAGGCTCACAAATACCCCATGAAAAAGAGCTGAATATGAAAAAAGTCCATTCTTTTTCATTGTTTAGTCTGATGATCCACTCTCTACATAAAAGCATAATTCTTTTAAACAAGCAAACAAAAAGTTATTTAATAGAACACAATTATGAACCTGAGGACTATTCTAAAGAACATTCAAAAGGGCAGAATTGGACAATGCATTTGCCCTTTAGCACCTTGTAATCCATGCAGCACAAAGCTCATTTCACATTAGTATAACAGTGCTTTTTTAATATAGGAGACATAAAGAACAGAATGAAAGAGACCTCAATATTCCTGACATGAACTGGCCAGCTATTACCTCAAAAATACTTTTACCAATGTAAACAAGCTTTTTAAGAATTTAAATGATAAAGCATATAAATATATAAGCAATACATATAAAACATATAATAAAGCAGCACACAGCTTCTACATGTACTGAGTCCCATACAAGGATGAGATTTTCCCCAAAACATTAAAGAAATTTTCAACCATGGGTAGCAGTGCCAACTGTCCCATACTTACATACTGAGTACGATTAACAAGAGTTTGTTAATTGAAAGCCACATGAAGTTAATGCTGGCCTTTCTTTACAAAGTAAAATGTTTCTCTAAGGTCCAGACCTCTGCCCCAGACAGAGTCTGGCACAGCTTTAAGGCAAATTCTAAATAAGCCTCCATAATTTCAGGCTTAGCAAACTATTTCTTTTCTCAAGGGAACGGGTCACAAGTCCCTTTCACCTCTAACAGCAGCAACAAACGAAAAGTGCATTACCTACCAATACCTGCAGCCAGCCCTATTCACACTGCTCTATTTTCCAGACAAAGAGGTTTTTTAAACCACGTTAATTAACAGCAGCAGAAAGCCGCTCACTGTAAAGACAATATGAGATGTTCCAAAGGAACACTGAAGTCTTCGGGTGTATGCAGTGATGGGCTCAATTACAGCAATGCTGCTCTGAAGGGTGCAGCTCATCCTGGCGTCAGAAGTCTCATGCAATGGCTTGAGGATACAGCCCGTGCTAATGGCACAACTGCCCTGCATTTTGTTAAAATGGAGGACACAGTTTTAATGCTCTACTCTCCCTTAGCTTTTTTCATACAAACAGCAGGTCAGAAAATAAATTCAGGGACAGGCTGTAGAAATGCAACAAGTGGAATTGGAATACAACATGGGGATGCAGTTTGTTATCTTACCTATGAGCATCTTAGCAACAACTCACATTCCTTAAGTGATAGCTGTGAATGCGATTAAAACTCTTCCCTTTCCCTCATGAGAAATATCTCTGCCTTTTTTCAATTTCACAGAGAAATTTTTAAGCTCTGGATATGCATCATTTAATTTATCCTTCCTTGGCCAAGAAATAATGCTCTTCATGATAAATAGCTTCATAATGTAAAATCTAGTAGACATGGTACAATTCTTTAATGGAGTTACTCACTGCAGGTCCCCTAGGGAGTGGCAGTCCTAGCAGGTGACAGCTGTGATCTCTATTCCCTGGCACTGGGCAGGATATTAATCCTGTAGCAGTAAGTATTCAAGAGCACTTTACCAGCTACATAGATTTTTGAGCTCCCAGTGCACTCGGAAGGGATTCACACCTACTCTTATCTTTTTTTCCTCAGAGCTGCAAATGGCACCAAAACACAAACAGGAACAGGATTAAGCAGCAGCTGAGCACAGATTTTGTATTTGAGAGAAATGAGGAGTCCTACTAGGCAAATATAAAACTACAAACTGAGTTGCACAGGAGTGAATTTGCAAGTGACACAATTAACTCTCTTGAGAGCACAACACAAGTGCCTGGACAGGCCAAACCACGGCATACTGGTAAACAGAAAAAATACCTAATATCATAGCTAGCACTGCCAGTGCCTCAGACCTGACCATCAATATTATATATTCTCTAGGACTGGAGAAATTATGAACAAAAACCGAGAGACAAAGGATAGGCCAACCTCATTAGAAAGCAAAGTAACTTGCATTCAAATGCTCCAGTTTTAACACCTGTGACCTGCTGAGCAAAGGAGATAGCTGGGAGAGTTAAATACAAGCCCTTCATACAGTATAATCTAGAATTTTTGTCTATCCTTGTCAAATTCTCTGCAGTTATATCCTTCAGGTAAAAATATCCAAGCTAATATAAGGTAAAAATGAAAAATAGTGTTAGTTCTTGTGTTGCTTAAGCACTTAGGAAGTGTAAATAAATGTGAAAATTTGGGAGATGACTTGCTCAAAGTTCTGTATAAGTCAGAACTATTAAGTAGTTTCATTATCAGTACAGAGACTTTTGTTTCCGCCTTTGCTGCAATCTCTCATCTTGAATCTTCACTACCCAGCCCTCATCTCCCTGTCACAATCTGCAGCAGCCAAGTGATAAGGTTCTTTGTTTACCTTCAAGAACACCAGTTGTTCATCTCTCAGTGCTCAGGTTTTATCACTGGTTCAGTGGCAGTGAAATTGAGTTCTGGGAGGAGGGAGCCTGCATTATGTGAGAACAATTAGATGCAAGGACAGCAGTATTTTTGTGATTGAGAAGTCAGCTGTGAAGCCAGCACTTACTATCCATTGGAATCAGCTGTGAGCATAAAGGAGAACCTGATGACATGATGATGAACAGTCTGATTGCACACTTCCTTTGCACAGAGAGCTGTGAATATGTTCAGTGTTCCTCAGATTCTGCCTGTATCCCACACGTGCTCTGCAGAGTAGAAACAGTAAAACACACATTACTTGTCAAACCACATTGCTCTCTGCAGGAATGCAAGCAGTTCAAGACTTCTCATAGGCTCTCAGTAGGTATGTTGGTTTGTTTGTTTAAATATGTTTGAAACCAGAAATTTTCACCTGTAGCTTATTTGAGGTTTTTGTATGGAGTTAATTTAGTAGGTGATTTCACCATTGGAGGGGTAAATGCACTCAGGTAGACAAAGGTGTGACTATAAAGCAACTTTAAAAAATTAAAGCAGCTGTGGGTATAGAATAAAAAGGTAACACAAATAAATTAAAAAGTCCATAATTCAAGGGAAAGAAAAGGCACCAATACATGAAGTAGGATGATTCTCAGATGAATAATTTAATCACACTTTTTGCAGATGACCTGCGTAAACCAGGGAAAAAAACCCTAAAAAACCAAAAAACAGGAAGACATATATCCTGAAATGGAAACTGAAGATACTGAGTACTTAAATAAACACTTCCTAGTTTTTAAAATGCTTGAATAAAATTGGTAAGCAAGAATAAACAAAAATAAAACAGTTTTCCTGTTTCAAATGCAGTAGTCCCATAAGCTTTAAGGGAGCTCAGCCCTGAGATCATTCTATTTCGCTTTCTCCTTATTAGGGAATAAAATAAAGTTATGATACAACTTTTCTTGCCCCCAGTACCCAAGACATTTCATCTGTTCTAGAAAGATAATAATTCTTATCTTAACTGCAAGCTTATGAGATTCATATTGCTACAGTTAAACACAGAACACCATCCTGTGTCAGTGGAATGGTAGGGATGAAAGCACCAGAAATGAAGAGCTTGTACTACAGGTGGGATTACTAAATCCATGGCAGCCACCATCACATGCTGCTGCATCAGAAAAGAAGGCTGAGTCCTCACCGCGTACTTAGGGGGGCTGTGAAATCAGGATCACTGCTCCTGTCTGCTGAAGCATTTACTGCCCTTGCACTTCTCACATCTTACAGGTGGATTTATTCTACCCTCATCCTGCAGAGAGAAAACTGAGACACCAAGCAGAGTAAATCAGCCCCTGAAGGGGACAGAGGTGCTTGGAGGCTTGAGTTGGGATCCAGGTAAATTCCTTAACCTGCAAACAAAGGCTTCCAGCTGCTCTAATTATGTGTATGTACCCAAACCCACACTAAGGAACCCACTCAAGAACCTTGATGGAGGACAATGTGCATTTAAAGTGCACATGCAGCAATTCAGTTTAAGCAACACGAATATATCAATATCAGTGATAAGATGGGAACAGTGGGACAAGACCTGCAACACTTGGTCCTCATTTAAAGAGCAGTTGTATCAGAATTCAAGCTAATTCTTCTTGTTAGCATTTCCATATAATATATCCTGATAACTGGAAATTAATACTCTTCAAGATGGAGACAGTAGGCTGTAATTAGTTAGAGAACTACTGTCACACTAATTCTTAAAATCAGCGACACAGAATATTTGCTAATTGGACAGAGAAGGTGCTGAGCTAAATGAGGCCTCAAAGCAATGCTTCCATTGCTCTTCTTGAAATCATTAAGGACAGGGGGAAGGAGAGTCTTGCCAGAAAAACATGTTCTGTTCAAACAAACTGTAATGTGTGCAAGGACAGTACAAGACTTCCTCCAAAACAGGACTGACTCAGCAGAGCCTCTGCAGAAAACTTTGGCAGCATCTTAAACCGAAAATTGAAGCCCTTGTTTGATTTCCTTGTAATTAAAGCTTCCACATCTGCTATAATTTGGCCTTCCCTCTTTTCTGCACAACATCAAGGTAAACAACTAAGTAATTATTACAGCTGCTCCCACAGACATGGAAAACACTTACCTCGGGTAACAGATTTTGTTAAAATTATTGGACTGGAGTTGTCATCTATTACTATATTGCAAAAAATCTATGTCTTTCTTACATGCAGCATAGAATAAAAAGCTCAGTAAAAGCATGCAATACACATTACTAAAACAAACTTTTCTTTTCTACAAGTTCATAATCTGGTTGTCAAATGACCAGAGTCCAAGAGAGCACCTGGCATACTATGCAAAACTTGAGCTATTCTCAGTTTAGAAACAATTTTGTCTCTTTGCTGAGACTCAGAGGTTTATGTTTTATTATTATGGTAGCTAATATGAAACCTGTATAATTACTTGACATTTCTTCCTGCTGCTTATTCTCCTCACCTGAAACCACATTCTTGTGCCATACCAACCTCAGTGGTTCTGAAAAAACAGGAACTTCTGAATTCTGAAACACTGAATCTCATCCCCCTGCAAATCTATTTGATAACTAAAAAAAACAAAGTGAGGGGAGAAAAAGTAAAATAACAGTGTCTGGAGAATTGCAGCTCAACAATATACTTCTCAAAGTTTACCAGCACAAGTCAGTCACTCTGTCAGGAAGTTCCTGTCTGCGCTCATATCTGAGATATTGAATGGGATTGCTTCACAGATACTGTGGAAGAAGAATTACATGAAGGTACATCAAACAAGCCATAACTAAAATTCAGACTGGATAAATTCATTAGCATAGGGACACACTGAAAGTTTTCCAATTTAAACAATGTTTTCTTCAAATAGAACATAATAATTTCCTTCTCCTGCTTAACAACAGCGAGAAGAGCCTGTATGAATGCAGGCTTCATTTGGTATTGCAATAGCAGTGTGTGAACTGTTCCAAGAGCTGTAGAGTGTATCCATATTGGTAAGTGCCTTTTTGTGAGCATAAATAACATATATTTTTTAGCAGAAATGGAAGAATAAAGTGTATCATCACAATTTCCACCAGAGTAAAAACTTATCAGCTGGACTAGGGAGAGGGATTAACTGACAGGAGAGCTATAGATAAACATCTCCTGAACCGCACATAGTGCCAAGAAATTACGAGAGGAATATTGCACTCTGAAATAGGGAAGAAAAAACTCCACCAAAGCCATTATAACTATTGCAATGATTCAATAATATTTGGTGTGTGGAGTTCAATTATCCCACTGCCAAAGTAAGTAATAAATTAAGTAATAAAAAAGTAATTTTACTCTCACAAAACCTAAGTAATCAAACTTGAAAAACCAAGATAGAGCAATTTTAAAATTAACCCAAAAATCCAAAAGATTTTGTGTGAATTTCCAATTAATGAAACAACAAAGCTGCTTTTGTTCACCACAGTGACTCTATTTGGACTTGATCACTGCCTTTCACACCAGTTTACCAAATTTTGGCATATGGTCCACCCTTAGTGCCAACAAAGGCTCCCTTCCATGTCTCCTCTTCCCTCATTAGTTAAAATCCAGAGCTGAGGAATAAATGGGATGTGGGAACCTTCAGAACTGAGCGAAGTTCAGTGGCTCCCAAGACAAAGTCACTGAACCACAGTATGGTTCCCAGCAGCCAGCTGCAAGGGCTGAAGTCACTGGAGCTGTCATGGGGCTGCAGAAGGGTGGCCACCTGCAGCTGTGTCATGGCAGGGGGTGCACAAACACAGGAAGACACCGACCTGCACCTGCAGCTTGCTGTAAGCCCAAGAGCAGCACTGTGAAAATAAACAGTTTATTTCATGGAAGGGGATGTAATTACATAACTTCCAAGGAAGGGCTTTCAGAAGCAAGGATGCACCTTTTCTAGTGTGCATCTTCCACTGCACAAATTCTGGATCATAAAACTTCAGAGTGTAACACAAACACAAAAGTAATTGTATAGACCTTCCTCAAGGCAAAGGATGATAAATGACCTAGCAAAGCATTCCATTGTGGCAGAATACTACACACACTCCAACACAAAAAAAAACCCCAAAAAAACTATGGAGATTAAAATTCTGAAAGAAATGTGGAGCTCAGGAAAATGAAGCTTAATGAGCTACCTCACTACAGGCAGTCTTTGTACCTATGATTAATTTGATGTTTCCTCTCACATTTATTTTAGGAAGGGGGAAAATGCCTGTAACTAGTTTTCTAAAAGGTGAACATCAAAGCTTTTAAGTGATACTATCTCAGAGCCAAAATTTCTAACACTGTGTATATGTACATGGATGAACAATTAGCAGTATGCTTTATAGTAAGACTAATATTTTAAAAAATGGTAGCAATTAAGTGTCTTGATTTTTGAATAACCAATTCAGCATCTTCACTAGAAGCTGTTTCCTGAGCATTGGGGCTTTCTTCCCTGGTTTATGGATCCTGGCAGCAAGTCAAATTGAAACTTGAAGTACAACTTTCAGAAACCTCAACAAAAATACAGGGAAAACCAATAATCCAAATTTCAGTGCTTCTCTTCTGTATTGTCCTATGCTATACTGAGCTTGTAAAGTAACAGGTAGTGAACAAAATTACATTCTCAGCTGCATTTCATTTGCCTTTGCAAAGACATCATCTCCTACAACAGAAAAAAGGTGAAGCAGGCCCAAGGATCTGGCAGGTAAGTGAAGGATTAATTACTTTCATGATGATGAACTGAGTCTCTTGTGATAACAAAAATTAATGTTTTTGTTATCACAAGAGTTAAAAATGTGGTGTGTAGTGCAAGCTCACTCTTGTGATGCTAGTTAGACATGGATGCAATAGTGCTGTCTCTGGGTTTTAGAGCTCAGGCTCTTCATGTCCATTGCATTACACAAACACAGCAGCTTCTGGATCCTGGTGCTCCTACCATTGTGTCTTCAGTATGGATGGGAGTCACAGCAGCTGCAAAGGCCTGGAGTAGGAGGAGCAGGAAGGAAATTCTGGCCCAGACACAACCACAGACATCTGTGTTTGCAACTCTGCTGTTGGTCACTGCATCCCACAGAGAAGAAAGGAGGACAGAGCACTTGACAAAAGTCTTCACTGAAACATGATCTGTAATAAATACAAAGCTACCTGGTTCTCTAAGTCTCTTCCCTGCATGCAGTCTGGTTTGCTAGAACTCTTCCTTTGGTCTTTTATTTAGCTAGTTGATGGAGATTCCACCAGAACCAGTGTTTTTAAATCTCCTCTTCTTCTCCTTCAGACTTCTTACATCATCCAACAGAACTTTCCTCTCCAGACTGAATTTTACTAGAATGGAATCTGAAATTCAACATTTTCCTGTGAGAATTTAAGCTTGTCTCAAGTGAGCATATCTGAAAAGCACTTAATGCCTACAGCTAGCCTGAACATTCATAGTTCCTTTCAAATGGCCTTTCTTAGCAGCAAGGAGAGTTCTCTTTTACCAGAGTACAGCATTGGTGCACAACCACCCACAGCTCACCTCTAAAGAGAAGCAGCATTATTCCCCCAGAGCTCCAGGGATGATGTTATTAGAAGCCTGACTCCCACAGCCAGTACACTGCAACCTTAATAAACCATGCATTTGCATCAAGGGATTACATCCATGAATGCAGGGGAGTGGACTCATTTAATAGTCTTTCTCTGCTGCTAACTGCTCTGATCCCTACAGCAATTCTGCACTGCAAAAACACAGCTACAGAATGACAAATTGATGCTTGCCTTCCTTCTAAAACAAGTAATTTCTGATTTTATGGCTACACCAGATGCATTTTCCTCACTTAGATTTAAGGAGGACAGGCTGGTTATATTTCTCTCTATTTTTGTCAAAAGCTTTGTGTTTTGTACTGGCTGCCTCAGGACAGGGCTGATCTAATTCTACAAACTATGGTTGATCTGTTTTGCTTTTGCTGAGCAATAGCTCACAAAAATAATCTCTGTGATCCTGACTGCAGCAACTGGGCAGGATTAGACAGTCAAAGGTCTGACATACACAGGCACGTACCATTGTCTTTAATTCTGTGTGCCTCCATTATCAGATGGTAATGCAGATAATCCTCCATTTGAATTTTAGATAAATAACTCCTTGCCCCTTTTTTTCTTTTGCATAACTAATGTAGTTTTACCCCCTCTGCATGAATGAAAATACATTGAGAGCTACTACTGTGAAAATAAAGCAGTCCCTTTATTTGGCTGTAGGGTGCCTGATCTGAAGAGCCTCTCCAGACTATCAGCTGGCATTAGCTGGCAACATTCTGTCAGCCTCAGACGCTGCCAGTGGCAGAGGGAGCTGAAAACTCTCAGCTCTGTGCCTCCAGAGAGGCTGTCACTCACTTGCACAGTCATGCAAAGGCACACTGGTGTGTGCAGGCAGGGTACTTTGTACTGGTAATGCCTCTGCTGTCTCTATCACATAGATAAACAGCTCCTTTCAGGTTACAGAGCCACCAAATTAATTGTCCAGAACACATTTTTAAGCCTCTTCCTCTCACAAATTCAAAGTTCTCCATCTCCTCAGTGAAAAGCTGTATTCTGAATTTGTCCTACAATGGAGTCAGGCAGCCACATATAGAATTTTGCTCTGTAACCATATCTGTACTCAGCAATGTAAAAACCAGTGAATTCCCTTGGTCTCTTTGCTTGTGGTGTCTCAGTAGAGGAAAGTGGGACCTTACAGACTTAGAGCTGTGCAAGTCCTAAAGAAACTTTTAATTGCAGAGTGAATATTCAGACAGAATGAAGATTGTGGAGCAGATACAGAGACACTTCTGTGACACTCAAGTGGCTCAGTCTTGTGGCTTCCATTACTGACCATTTATCTTTTTTCCCAAACTGCCAATTCCATCTATTCTGATTTAGCACAGAAACTACTATATTCTTTCTTCTAGTCACAAGGGAAGCTTGTAGACCTTCAAAACACACGCTATCAATTCCCAACTGGCTATTTCTGTTCCTGTTTTTCCCTCACTATCTAAAAGTTCATTTCCAATCTCTCAAACACCACAACCTCCCTCTGGTCCTTCACTCCCCCACTCAGAGTGAAATGAGCCCTTGAGCTAGAGACTGAAACATCCTTCTGCAGTCCTAACATGTGCCTCTCATTTAAACCATTCTTTTCTCATCTTCAGCCCTCAGATAGGTGATGTGATGCATTTATATATTTGGGTTTTTTCTCCATTCTTCTTGTTGCCTGCAATTCCTAGAGACCTTTTACAAACTCCAGGCCTCAGAACATCTCAGCTCCAGGCTGATGTAACTGCAACTCGTCTTAAAGAACTTCATGCTTCATTGTAACTCCCCTGTTTTAAGAGTTAAAAGTGCCTTTTCCTTTTCCTTTCATATTTTTTTTTCTCAAAGATTTCATTTCTTTCAATTACTACTGGATTCTGACAGCAGTTATCCTATTTTATTTCACATTTTACAGCAGGGTATCCTGTCTTAAAATTCAAAAGAGCTAGTGAGCTTCCTCGAGAGTAAAGGCTTGGGAAGGTACCCTGTTCTCTGGGTTTTCTTCTCTTACATCCTTATCCATTAGAAAACTTGACCTTTATTTAAAATTAAATTAAACCCCTTGTATTTGAGACAAAATTAAAACATACGAAGCAATTTCATTGCACATGTTTGGAAAGCACTGAAAGAGAAGCTAAGATACATCTTGGGCTTTCCTCAAAGCTTTCTTGGAATACAAACAATAAAAACAGATGTTTTCTTTAAAAAATTATCAAAGAACATACACATATAGTTCCTTTGGCTTCACCATCTGAACTGTGCAAGAATTCCCAGCACTGTTGCAGCAACATAAAAGGAGGGATGACCATTAGCACCTGTGATGAGCACACCAGTTCTCCAGCACTGAGCACCGCAACAGAAGCAGAACCTCGACAGAAAGAACTTCCGAGAAGCAGAGCTGGTGCAACTATGATCTGACTAAAGGGCTCCATCCTCCACTCTTGGATTTAAGGTACAGCTGTATCAGACTGCAAATGATCTGAGCCAGGCTCTGCAAGCATCAGCTTCCCAAGCAAGCGATTCATGTGCTTGTGCTGAATACAACACAGTGGCACAGAGTATTCAGATGAAAGGCAACATCCACTGTGGGATAATGGAGAATTACATACTCCAGCCAGCTCCAAGTCTATTTCCCTAGAACTTCAGGAGCAAAATTTGAACCCCTGAAGTCACAGCAGTTACACTCAGGTTCAGTCCAGATTTAGGCATCGGTTAGGATAAATATGCTTAAAAAAAATCCAAACACCAAAAATATATCTTGTAAAATAAATTTTAAAATTAACTGTGGGGTACCTTTTCTCTTCTTATATCATCTATAGTTTTTTCAGGTTGTTTTTCCTGTTGTCATCTGAAATCTATGTATTTCCTGGATTTGTTTTCTTTCTTTGGGAAATGAATACACTGGTTTTCTCTGTATTTACTCATTTATGAGAAGTTTTTCCAAAATGGCTAAAGGATTTAACCATGCAAATCTTTTTGACTCTCTAAAGGATTTGTTTTCCAAAATTCTCTAGAGGCTTTTGAAAACTCTAAATCCCCAGACCTACAATAAGTCTGCTTTGTGTACTAGTGTGTTTTTATTTCACAATTGTTCTACTGAGCTGGCTTACAGGCATATCTGCTGATCAGCACATTTTAAGGAATCCTGGAGAATACACATAAAAGTCTCTCTCTCCTGTAAGGTAATTATAAGCATCAGCAACAGAATGTTTATGTGTTTTATGCTGCCCGGCGCAGATGTAAGTAAGGACAGAAGAATTTGGGAAACTGACTCTGAAAGATCAGCAGAAGCCATGAGTGAGTGGGAGAAATGTTTCATTGGATAGTTTTAAATCTCCTCACATAAATCAGAGGGAACTGTGAGCTATCTGGAATAGAATATTAGCCACCTTCAATATATTTCCTATCACACAGCAGGGCAGCATTTTGGATCAAATTTACCCTGGTGAACATACTGAAGTCCTCAGCTCTGCTGAGCATTTCAGATTAATGATAAAGAAGAGGCAGGCGAGGTGAATTGTAAGAGATCAGAAAAGGCCAAACCATTGCACTTTTCAGGTTCCCCACACGACAGAGCTCACCAAGAACAGCTGTGGTGTCAGTGCACAGGGTGAAATGGTGGCCAGGTGGTGGTGGCTGGAAAAACCTGGAAGATCTCACATGGGATCATCCACACATCATTCCCAGTGTAGAACATGAAGATACCTTTCATTCCTTTGTGTCTCAGTTTTAAAAACTGATTGGCAGAGCTCAGCCCAGACTCACTGAACTCAGTCTGACTGCCATATCCAGGTTCATTACTAGGTCTATAAAGATTAAAATTTTTCTCTTCCTGAGACATAGGTGTGTTTTTCTCCAAAAGGAACACCTTGTAGCACAGCTTGTACATGTGTGAATATTTGGAAGTCCCCTGTTAGAAAAACATAGAATGAACTGTTGAAATCATGACTTTAACTCAACAGGGTTAAAATCTAAAGAAATGCATTACAGAAACAGATCTGCTGAAGGAACAGTCATTTGAGCCTAAGAAATCATGACTCAGAAAGCTGCACAGCAATGGCAAACAACTCCCATTGACCCTTGCCCATAATGTTTTAGGCAATAGAACAATATGCAAACCTAAAGGAAGCTGGTTTTCAAGAGAACGATTTTAAAAAGGCTTTTATTCAAGAATTATGCCCTAAGTCAGTTAAAATTGTATACAGAGTAGGTGAAAGAAGCAAAGGTGAGAAAAAGCTGCAGGTAAAAAAATTATTCCAGTCTAAGGAGGTTATAATTACAAAGTGAATAACCACAAATACACACTGAATATGTCCATCATTACCTGCCTTCTGGAGTGAATGACTGGGTGATCAGATTAGTAACTTTCTCTTAAAATCCCAATTTTCTGTAGGCTACATAGAACTCAGCATCTCTGAATAGTCTGGAAAAAACCTCATCTGGCAGCATCAAAAATAATACAGTCTGAAATGGCAATTTGTGCTGGTAAGCGCTCTTTAAAAAAAAAAAGAAAACAAAACCCACTTCTTACTTTAGGGTCACACTTTCTATCTGACATCCTACAGCTTATATGAGATCAACTTGAATTTTCTTTTTTTCTATCTCTTTTCCTAATTACTGTTAAAAAATTCTGGCATTCAACTCTGCTTCTGATCTCCCAACTTAAAATATTGAATGGAAATTAGTAACAATGAATCTAAGGAAATTATTATCAAGCAAAACCAACAAGCAGGTGACTGCAGTGAACTGCCCCCCTGGCCCTGGCCAGCTAGCCATGATCTAACAGAGAATACATCAATTGTAAGGTCACTGAGAGACAAAGGAAACACAAGTGATATTGATGTAAGGGGAAACAAGCTTAGGGAAGTCTAATTGTTAGTCCAGTCAGGACAATGAAGAACTATTCAAGTGGGACAGGGCCCACTTCGTGCCCTCAAGCCTCCTATGAGACACAGAGGTCCCCCACTATCAGTGGCCATGCCTGATTAATCACTTACTCAGCCACTCATCTGCAAATGACCTGAGCTCTGTAATTGACCCCAATGGGACCACCAGGGCTCCCCCAGTTGTGAGCAATTATTCAATGGTCCACTGTGGCATTCAGCTGTCACCCACCCACCAAAGAAATCCATTTTACACTACAAAATGCTTTGTGATACTTCCTTTAAAATGTATTCATGTGAAGACACATTTTGTGAAGCAAAATCCTTAAAAATAACCACAATAGAGAAGCAATTGAAGTGAATTAATTTTACCTGATTCAACAGGCAGCCATTATAATTACAAAACCAGCCCAGCTTGCTATAGAATTCCCTGTTGATACTTTTATCTTGAAGAGGGGTAAAGAAAGAAAAGCATTTAAAGAGACTTTATTATCTTCCTGATTGCAGATGAGGGCAGGAGCTGAGGCCAGCTCTCAATACATGCTCTCTTCAGTAAGTAGTGTATCAATAAAAGGAGCAAAATGTGACAGAACTTGCAAGTCCCAAGAGTCTTGGTTTAGAAGGTAGTTTCACCATTATAGGCAAAAAAGTATATAAAAAAACAGCAAAATACTCAAATTGGGGTAGATTCAGGAATTTAACCTACAGGTTAATTTATCTATAGCTTGCTCAAAGTTGGTTGGAGTTTGACATCACAGCTGATATCTAAGCTTTGAACTTGAGCATTACAGCCTTTGATTTAAATGCTACCTCCAATACCACTCTCAAGAGAGTTATGTCATGGAAATGAAGTTTTATGTCACATTTACTTATTACAGTACAAGAAAAATAAATACCACAATGCTGTCTTCCAAAGTACAGTTGCAAATTTAATTGCTCTTCTGAAATTATCTTGAACTAAATGCTTGCAAGTTCTAATCTTGTGTGTTATAAAGACCTTAAGGTAGTAAAATACGCTCTTTATCACAGTTTCATGAAGAATGCAAAAGAAAAATAAATCCTATGATAAATATCTGGCAGTAAAAGGATAATGAAGCCAATATAGAGCAGCCTAAGGATTGAAACTGGCCAGGGAATAAAGAGCAACAGACCAGTTCATAGTTTCCCTGCCTCTTGTGACATTAAATCTTTCTTGAGAGAGAAGTTGCACTTGCCCATTTTCCTAAAAGAAGGATGGATTACTGGAAGTGATAGGTCAAAAGCAATTTATCTACGTAACTGTCTAAGAGTGTTACATTTTTTCAGCCTATTCTCTTAATGATGCAGCATGATAGATACAGTTACTGTATCTATTTTTGCCCATACGCCAAGAGCAGTTTTTGCCAAAAACACAAGAAGTATTACAAAGTTGATATGAGTGAGTTAAAAACAAGTTACTCATCTATGTGAGAAAGGAAACATCTGCCTTAAGAAAACTACCAACCAACCAATTTTCATTTTGAAAATGGTCAGACATTATTCAAGTCCAAAACATAAGAGAACATACAGGTAGGCATCAGATCCAATGTGGATTTTCAACACTCTTCTGATATTATAGCAGGACTTAGCAATAAAAAGCATTGTGCTCACAGACAGACTGCATGTCATCATACTGCTTAGAGTTTCCCATTTATTTATTTTTTGATAACTGAAAATTCATTTGAATTTGGCTACAGAGTAAAAAAGTTTTCCCTGATATGAAGCATCATTCTTACTATAAGTCTCTGTTCCAAAATAAGAGAATACTACCCAAACAAGTAGTAATTTTAAAACCCTATATATACCAGGGGGGAAAAAAAAAATCAGTATGATAAATTTCAGACCAAATGTTCTATTTGAGCTATAAACCACTAAAGAGATGCTCTTGCAACAGAAATTGGTGCAAATAATACTGAGTAATAGCAGCCCTACCTATACTGGGGAGAAAGGATGCAGCTTGTGAGAATGCTGAGGCAGAGCTGAGTCGTGCCTTGTCCCTGCAACTGCCCAGCAGAGACTCAGTGAGCACAAATGACAATGTGCAAGTGGTTGCCTGAAACCTTTTGGCCAAGGAGAGAGCAAACCACAGCCGGCCTATAGACCCAGGGCAGTCAAGAGAAAAAGTCTCCCATTGATTTTAAGGGCCTTGTGTTCAGCTCTGCAATGTTTGTTTTCATGCAACCCAAGCTATTCTGCAAGTTTCCAGCCTGGCCAAACTTCTAAGCATGAATTACAATGGAAACTGGAATGCATTCAAATGCTATTGGCTCCTCAGAAGTGGAGCCAAAATCACACTAAAAAGCACTGTTTAACAGATAGGAATATGGTGATTTACCAAAAACTGTACAGTATCAAATGGCAATGTTAAAAAAAAACAGAATTCTCTTTTCAGGCCAGGAGAAAGAGTGGAATAGCAATCTGAGCCTGTTCCAGCCTCACAAAGTGCAGACTATTGCTGGGCTTGCATCACATCCACTGATAACAGAAAGTAGAAGTTTCTACTTTCTGTGCAGTTTTGTTGTTATTTAAAGGCTCTTTTAATCAATAAGTTACTTAGATGTGCAATTTTCCAGCTTAGCCATAGAAAGGTAGCAGTGTATTGTTCAGCAGAGTATTTATTAAAACATTTCAGCTTTCTTCCTTAGAGTGTGCAAACTGCTGTTACATAACGTTTAATACAATACGTTTCAGTACTTTAAACTGGTGTTTTACTTCTGAGACCCTGTAGAGGGCATTAGGAAACACAAACACTACCTCTTCCCAAGGCCTACATTTCTGGGATTGTAATGGGAGCAGAGCTAATGAGGATGGGGTGAAATCCAGCAGATACACCTACTTCTTAACACTTCTGTGCATACATAAAGTAAAAGAATCACCACCTTTCTGCTGCCAGTAAACCTTCCAGATATGGTAGGGTCTGGAATCCTTCCCCTTGACTTAATTTCTTTTCACTTGCTTGCAAATGTGGAGTTTGTGTACGATTTTGCTGCAATTAGGTTCTGCAAGCCTCACTACTGATATTCAGTGCAGCAATACCGAAGCAACATTTTCCCTCCCAATCTCATTATTTTTCTCTTATTCTTTAGTATTTTCTCCTGTTGCAGGGCTTACTCTAACTTAGGAGTGTGTTTCAAAGGTGCTGGTTTCACTCAAGTTATTCTCCTTCCCAGTCCATTGAGTGAGACCAAAGTTTCTTCTTAACCCTTGGCTTTTCTGTTTGATTGCAAAGAAAAGTAAATCACTGTAAGACTGGTGTCCATCCTGAAGGGTGGTAATAACACATCTGTACCTGAGAAGACATCCCCATGAACATCCACCTGCTTTAAAATGGGTCTGAGGAAGTAGACAGGCCTGGACAAAATGATGCTGGGGTGTTTCAGTTATGGAAAAGGGTCTTTCCCTCACCCCAGGAGTGGATGGTTTATTCTTATGAAAACTTGAATGAAATCCATCAGGGATCATCAAGGACAGTGACAGCTCCTTTTTCATCTCTCATAAATCTTCTAATCCCTGGATGGTCTGTTACTTGAATAAGCAAAACAGACCAAGCTGTCAGAACCTCTCCTGTCTTCCAAGAATTTTGGAACAGTTGAAAGTTGCAACAGTCTCAAGCTTATTCTCATTCAAGAGCATGAGGAAATACAAGGCATGATGGGAGGGGCTGTCTTTACAATAGATTCATGCTGAATTTATCCAAGTGGAAAGCTGCATGCCTCTTGTTTTTTTTTTTTTCAGAAGAGTGTCTAATCGGATTAATTTCAAGGCTGTGAATGTGAGTTACCATGTCTTCTTCCAAGCAAGGCAGAAAGGGCCGTAGTGCTGGGCATTATGGGGCTCTCTGCCAGCCAGATCTGCTTCATGCTTCTCTGCCAATTAATCTTACAATGTCTGCCCCAAACAAACGGGTTACCCATGATAAATGAACAGCTAAATGCTCATTTAGCATTTCTGTATCCCCTTTTCACTTGTTTTTATGCTCTGGAGCTGGAAATTCAGACACAAGAGGTGAAAGGTGGGAAAGGGATAGACACACAAAAATCTGCACCACTTCCATTCTTATCCCAAAAGATCACCTTAGGGAACATCTGCCTGAATTCCCCAGGAGCAGATGTGTACAAGGAAGGGGAGAAGCAAAATGAGCCAAGAGGAGCTGTACAAAGGCAGCTGCCACTGGTCTGTGACCTATAGGCCACACAGCATTTAACACAAAAGGAAATGTGTGTTCGCAGCTATTTCTCAGCAACTTCACTCTGAAGGACATTGTAATTTATACTAACCATAAAAGCTGGATATTGCCTTTTGGGTTGAGAGGTGTGCAGAGTGGAGGAACTGAGGTATTTCATTTCAACAGAACAACTGCATTGAGAGGTGCAGTCAGTGGTCATGTACCATGTTCCCCAACTAAGCTTTGATGAAGATCTCAGCCTAGAATTTATAAAACTTGCATGCTGGAGATTCAGAGGGGCTTAACAAAGGAGAAAGGAGTCTGTTGTTGAACCTAATAGTAATAGATGTTTGCAATTTAGAGAGTCACTTAACAAGGTATAGTTTTTTGAGATTTTTTTTAGGTGAGCAGAAAGGAATCAGTCTGTGCTACCTACTCAAGCATTCTGTACAGAAAACATCAGTCTCAGTCATTGAAGTGAAAATTCTTTGAGTTATATTTCTGCTAAACAACATCTATGCATGATAACATTTTAGTTATGAAGACACTGGTCTGAAAGGCTTAAAAGCTCTCCACAGCAGCCAGATGTACCCATCTTTTATTGGCTGAATTTCCATGCCTGCTGTTTCTCATTTCAGAATCTATGGTTATCACAGAAAAATGTCTGCTTCTTCTTTCTGCTCTGTACCACATGTGACAAAAGACACTGTAAAACCTGTCTGGGCAAGTATTTACCTCTTTCCTTCCCTACCAGTCCCAATGAATCTCTTTGAGGACTGCTATAAGCCTGATAAAGTGTTTGCCTCATATATTGATATGTACCACATCAAATTTTCAGGAAGTATTGTAGTACAGCTCTCAGAACCCCATCATTAATATAATCTGTCCTATGGCCTTTTTAGTTTTCTGCAGGACCTCTGTAGCCAAGTAAGAAAGTAGCTAAGAAACTGTACTGCCTCTGTCACAGGATTCCACATAGGGTCAACTCAGCTCAGGAGGAGGTGATTCTTGACTATTAACCATCTTTCTTGGAACCCTCTTCCCTCCAGGACTTTATTCCATAGCTCCGTACCAAGCAGATCCCTGAAGAGGCCAAACTCTGCTCTCCTCAAGTCTGGGGTAGTGACTTTCCTGTGCACCCTTTTCACTGCCCTGACACTTCAACATTCCAGCATGTCATGGTCAGCCAAGGCTGCCTTGGAGCTTCACATTGCCCACCAACCCCACCTTGTTGGTGAGAACAAGGCCCAGCATGGCACCTCTCCTCATTGGCTCCTCTGTCACTTGGAGAAAGAAGTTACCATCAGCACATTCCAGGAACCTCCTGGATTACCTCTGCTCTGCTGTGGTGTTCCTCCAACAGATATTGGGGTGGTTGAAAGAACACATGAAGACTGCAGCTGCCTCTTCCACTCAGTCTTCCTGGTTATCCCTGTAATGCTACTATCCCCACTCTCCTTTCATCCTGACCCATCAGCTCTCAGCCAGCTCCTCACCCATCCCCAGGCAGACCTCTGTGCACTCCAGCTGCACATTAATGTATGTAATGCACAAGCTCTTCCTTGCCTCCCTTGCTTGCCCCTCCTGAAGTACCTGAATCCTTGCATTCCAGTCATAGGATCCATCTCACACATGTCTGTGATTCCACAGCCCTGCAGATCTGTACACATTTCTAACTCCTCTTAATTATTCCCAATGCTACATGAATTTGCATTGAGGCATTTAAGTCTAGCCCCCAGTGAAGCTTTGGACTGGCTGAATTTCATTTTTGCTTCTCTTCAGTGGCTCTCCTGCCAATGTGTGACCCCTCTCCAGGCTCTGGGCATCTCCTGCTGGCCCTGGCATTCAACTGGTAGGAGTGGGATGGGCTGAAGGTCCCTTGCCACAGAAACTTTAAAGCCCTGCCCGCCAGCTTGGCAAGCCTGTGACGGATGATGCTCTTCCCCTTCTCTGACAGATGGAGCCCATCTGCCCCCAGCAGACCAGGTTTCCAATCAAAATCCTATTTTCTAGAACCAGGCCTTGTCCTTGCCGGTGCAAGCTTTCATTCTCCTGCATCACTGGCCCCTCTTCCTCCCTCTCCCTCTTTCCTGTGCCAGCAGGAAAGTTTGGATCTGTCTGGCTGTGTGTCCACTGCACACTGAGCTTGGAGCCAGCTCTCCAACTCCTTCCCAGCCTCCCGACATGACTCGGCCATGTCACCACCTCCTGCAGCTCAGCCAACTGTTGCAAATATGTAAATCGTAATTAGAAGGAAGTGTTAGACCAGCCACATTAGCACTGATGTGGCAAACACACTGCAGCTTGATTTACACAACAACATTTTGACAGCACAATTATGTCAGTTAAAAACAGGGGACGAGCACAGCTATAGAATCTTAGCTATGACAGAGCTGACAAAATCACTCCTGTTGAGTTCACACTGAATCTAACATATTTTCCTCTGAAGCAGAACTAGACCTGTACAGGGACTGCTCAGCTGGAAAATGAGCTGTGAAGGCAAGAAAGTATAGCCAGGGAGCAATGACGAGCACTTGGAAGCGGTACAATTAGCACACATGGATCCACAAGAGGATGACCTTTTTTAAACCTTCATAATTTTCACTAGAAGAGAAACTCCTACTGAATTCAGTAGGCTCTTGGGTCTATCTAAAGTTCACACAGCAACTGGGATGAGTCCTTGATTGTAACAATTAAATTGTTATTATTAGGAACCTGGCACAGCTGCAACTGAATATCCCAAATGCAGCCTACTAACCAGCTTTCCTATGCCTATATTCATATATGCAAATGAACATAAAAAGTTTGTAACAGAGTGCTTTATTATCTACAAACATACAGGATAAAGAAGAAGTTACTCAGCAGAAATAAAATGTCTGATTTAAATTATTGTTATTGTGCTAAGATTTGCCTCACAGTCCTTTGAGAAATCAGGCTTTGCATGAATATTTTGTATTGTGAAATCAATGAAGACACCAAGTTCTTTTTCCAAGATGAAGAGATCGAATCCCTATTTTAAACTGGGAAAAAGCTTTGACATTTCAAGAACAGTACAGTTTGTACTTCTAAGATGAGATGTGAGCAGTATGAATTATGACTCTGATATTAAGTAGTTCTGGTCCATCTACTACTGTCCTCTCAAGAGCAAATCCAATATCCATCTCCACTGAAGTTAAAAAGAGGACTGAATTAGAAGCATGTTTCTTCTCCAATTCAGTTCTGTTTAAAACAGAACAGGAGACTTAAAAATGTCTTGGACAGAGGGCAAGGAACTATGTATAACTATAGCAAAGTCAGCGGTATCGTAGCACAAAAAAACAAACACTTGAGAATTAAAATAGAAACTGCATGCCTGGATTTTAACAGGGAGCCCTTTTCCTTCCCTATGTAATGGGCAGGAATAGAAACACCACAAAGCAAGGTGTGTATTCCATCTAAGTTGTGCCTAATCACAGAAATTAGGGAGCTTTCAGCAGTGAAACTCCTTAAGAGTCAAAAACCTCCTAAGCTTCCAAAACTGAGTAAAGGGAACAGTTAAAAGAGTGATTCCTTTCTACCAATTTACGTATTTCCACTGGAGTCTTACATCTGCAATGCAACTGCATTTTGACAAAGTGCTGCCCAGAAACTGTGTCTGAGTCCCATCTTCCCTGTGGATGCACCACAGCAGTCACTTCTACGCTACATATTCTGTTTTCTTCTCAGGTAGTATCTTCCTACTTCTTAATTACTAATTGCTTAAGCTTCAACCATCACACCCTCCTTAGTTCCTGCTGTGTTAAATTTGGTCATTTTCTGTTTTATGCAAAGATCTTAAATGATGTAAGCATGCTGATCACTACCCAAATCAACTAATCGGGGTTTTTGTGAGTACCCCATCATTTTATTTACACATGTGCAATGAAGAATCTTTTTAGAGGCCCAAATGATAACAATCCGACCTTCTTTTTGTTTGTTTGTTTGTTTGTTTTGTTTCCTTTTCATCGAGGTGAGGAGTGTGCCCTCCTCAGCCCTGGTGCATCCCTGGGGCCCAGGGTCTATGTCATGTTTAGTTTGAAGTTTGATGTTTACATCCTTTTGCATGAAATTCACACTTATTGGAACAACAGTGTTTGATACTGAAGTAGCTGCAGCTGAATGGACCATGTAACTAGGCATGGATTCGCCTGTTGGCAGGGTCCCAAGGAACGTGTGACACCAACTAACTTTCCTAGCTGTCTACTATGGCTATCCAATAATGCCCAAAATAATCTCTTCTAATCTCCACAGAAATAAGGAGGGCCACAGTCCTACTCTGGGGCAGAGGCAACACACCACCTTCAGAGTGTAAATGTTAACATGCAGAAACATCTCATTCATTTTGTCTGGTCTCCTAAAGAAAAAGGAGAATGAAAATTTCCAAACAAAACAGGAAATAAACATATTTCTGTAAATATTAGTGAAACTGGATACTTCAACAGTATATAAATATTTTTTTTCTTCTTCTTCACACCAAGAAACCCAGAATTCACAACTATCTTTCCACAGTTTCAGCTCTAACAGATCATTGGGTTTTTTTGTTTGAGGGAAATCTTCCACAGGTAATTCACAACTAGGTGTGTCTAGTATGCCCCAAACACAGCCCAAGAGAGCAGCAGACGAGCAGCTCGCTCATGCCCAGCTCACAAAAGAAAACGCCTTGTCTACCTGCAGAGTTTTATCCTGAGCTCTGACCTTTAAAGAACACAATGACTCATTTCTGCAATTCGGAAATTAAAATTTCAGCACGTCACCCCCTGGTGGCTACCAAAAGCAAATAAAAGCAGCGAAACACCTGGCCGTGGGTGAGCCTTTCGGGGTCACGCAGGGTGAGCTTAGCACGGCCCTCCTCAGGGGCACGGCTGTCCATGCACGGGCGTGGGGCTGTGCCTGCCCACCCTGTCCCCAAAACTCAGGGGAAAAAACACTGGCCAGGAACTGCGAGTGCCATGAGGCGGCGAGAGCCCAGCCTGCTCATCTGCCTGATGCACACGGCTCGGTTTACCTACATGAAGAACCTTCTGGAAGCCCCCGGGCCCCGCCCACCCTCCTGAGGAAGCCGCTGGAAGCCGCTGGAAGCCGCTGGAAGCCGCTGGAAGCCCGTAGCCCCCGTCCACCCTCCTGAGGAAGCTGCTGGAAGCCCGTAGCCCCCGCCCACCCTCCTGAGGAAGCTGCTGGAAGCCCGTAGCCCCCGCCCACCCTCCTGAGGAAGCTGCTGGAAGCCCGCAGCCGCGCTGGGTTGCTGCGAGCCCCGGCTCTGCGGGCTGTGGGCAGCAGCAGGCGCTGGGTTGGTCCTGCCCTGCCCGGGAACAGGCCCTGCCTCAGCACCGGGCCGGGCCCTCTCCTCAGGGCACACCTGAGGCGCTCCCCTGCCTCACGTCCAACCTCACAGCCTGGGATCCCAGAGAAACGCCGAGGGAGCCGTCCAGGATGGATTTCGTGAGCAGGGGTGGCATCACCAGGTGAGGTTCCCCAAGGCTCGGGCAGCAGCTCAGGCTGTGGGATAACACCCCCCTCCCCAACTCCCAGACTCATGCCTGGGGAGAGACAGCCACAAACCAGCCTAAATTCTAAATTCGATACATTTCCTTCCTGATGAGTGACTGGGCTCCATCCCTCTCCGAGGAGGAGCTGCTTGCCGTGCGAGGGTGGGATGCTCCCGGCCGCCCCACCTGCCGCAGGAAGCCGGGAGCCAGAGAGGTGCGAGGGTGCCCGTGGGCGGCCGGGATGCGCTGCCCTGGGTTAAACCCGGCTGGAAATACAGCACCAGACAGCCGCTCACTCAGCCCCATCACTCCCCCTCACCCCGCTGGAATGGGGAGGAGAGTCAAAGTAAAACTCTAGGTTGTGCTCAGAACAGTTTAATAGTTAAGAATAATTAACAATAGTAATTATGATAATAAAAACATAGTGCACAATTCAACTGCTCACCACCCACTGACCAATGCCAGACCCTCCCCCTTCCCAAACCCAGATTAGCCCCACTTCAGGGTAGCTCCCCCAGGATATACCAGGCATGATGTTCTCTGGTGTGGAATATCCCTTTGGCCAGTTCAGGTCATCCATCCCAGCTATGCTCCCTCAGTTTCCTTTGTGCACCTTCTCACCAAATCAGAGTATGACACAAAAAAATAGAATTAAAAACTAACTGACTTAGGATAAACATGACGTAGCAAAACCCAAAACATCGGTGTGTTGTCAGCACTATTCTCATTCCAAGTCCGAAACACAGCACTGTAACAGGCAGAAAGAAGAAATTAACTCCATCCCAGCTGAAAGCAGGGCACAGGCTAGCTGTGAGCTCTTGCCTCACGTAAGGGTCTGGCCATTACCACGGGGAAACATGAGTGTCCTCGTTTTCCAGCCTGGCCTAGAAGCAGGATTGCAGAGACGTTTAAGCTCAGAGCTCAAACACAGCCAGCCTTTGGGGATTGGGGTCAGGGAGAGCTGGTAAACGCTTGACTCAATCCCATTTGTGAATTAAACTAAAGCATGGTCTTAGCAGCCGTGCTGCAGGTTTAATGAAGCTTCAGCTTGTGCAGCCTGTCTTTCATTAACTTGGACAGACTTTCTGGAGTGCCCCGGGGTGGGGAACGTGAAAGGACACTTGGTCCGAGTTGCTTGAGAGGCCTCTGGCAAAGCACAAACCACCATGTTCTGCCTGCCAAGCTGTGCCTCGGCCCCTCCTGGCTGGAGGCAAGCCCAGACTGCTGCTTCCCACCCCTGGATACAGAGTACAGCTGTAGCTGCTGAGGTTCCTGGCCTCGAGGTGCTTCCAGTGAGAACCAGGCATAGCTCCTGAAAATAGACAAAGTATTATTTAGAAAAGAAGGCTTGTCTGAAACTTGGGCTATTTCAACAACCCTTTTATAAAATCATGTTCTCTACATTGTACTAATTTTTAAAAGCTTGGCACTTGGTATTTGTGAGAGCAGCATTTCCACTGCCAAGAATATTTTACTCTCGTAGGACAGAGATAACCAAATCTAAAAAAGCACATGTAGCAAAGACTTTGAGAAGATTTACCCAGTTATTTGACAGGCAGAGGAATCGCCTCATTTTGCCTTTCATTTTAATAACGAGCGCTCTTCTCACTTGCCTGGATTGAACAGGCTGATCTCACCAGCACGCTATTTTTCCACTCAAACATCTGCCCAGACAGCTTGGAGCAAGACCGAAACACCAGGCTGGGTTCTTTTATTGTAGGAGCAGTAATTAAGATCCCAGATGTTGCTGCTCGACACCTGTACCTTATTTTTGTCAGGCTGCAACTGGAGCTGGAATGTGACACAGCAGAATTACAGCACTCAGTGCATCCTGCTGGTGAGACAGTGGCCTGTAGCCCTGTGTCAGGTTCTGCTGCTGCTGGGGACAGCCCACGTGAGGCCCAGCTCTGTGGCCTCAGCACTGAGTCACGCCCTGCCTGCTTTGGCAGAACATTTGCTGACCTACCTGCAAGTTTTCTTTTAACTTGGCTTAGCTATAACAGCATTTTCTCTTCTGACCACATGGTCATGGATGATTTGGTTTTACTTTTGCTTACCCTTGTATGGTATCACTGTAATTGTCCTGTACACAGACAGGTCATTGTTCTGTGCAGAAGAAGATATAACCAATATAAATGATGTCACGTGGAGAAAACACAGACCTGGGGTGGTTGCAGAGTCCTTGAGAGGAGGAGGCACAGGGTGCAGTGGGGAGGAGTACAGGAATAAGATGACAAAAGATGAGGCACAGGCTTGCCACTGGAAACCCCATAGCTACAAACATACCAACCATTGTTTTCCAGTAAAAACACAGGCCTAGAGTTAGACAAAACCACCTTTTCAAGCATAACAGAACAAAGAATGAGGTTCCACCATCAGCAAATTTGAATATGCTGGGTTGCAAACCAGTGGTGAAGCAGCCAGGTGTGAATGTCTGTTGGCAAACATAAAAAGGATCCCAAGTGGATCCTGGAGCAAGAACGGTGCAGCCATCATCACATCCCTCCCAGCCAAAAGACCTCATGTGCTGGTGAGCAGCCTTGGCACCCCTACCACCACACTGAAGGCAGCAACATTAGGACCCTGAGAAGTGGCAGGGTGAGTGCAACACCAGGAAAGGGGCAAGAACTGGAACTGTGAGTATGAGAGACTTAACTGTATTGTTGGTTTTTTTTTCATTATTATTATTATTATTATTATTATTGCAGTTCTTTCTGTGCAGAAGTATTTTTCCTGTAATAATTAGGTCTGGACTAATAATGACTCTTAAAGTTAAGATTTCAGCCATACTAACAATAAACTCTTGGCTTTGTATATATATGATTTAAGGTCCTTGTGTGGGGAGGAGATCCCAGACTACAGGACACTTTACAAAGTACAGCAAGAAAAGAAAAATGGAAATAGTAAGAACAGAATTTAGCAAGATTTAAAAGTTGTCATAGCAATGTACTCTTACATGTAAATCAGTGTATGAAATTAGGCAAATTATACTAAGAGCTGTCACTGCTTAAGGATTTTTCTCTCTTTTGTAGGAAATATTGCAAACATTGCAATTATTTTTTCAATTTGTTTTTAAAAGTGTGTATTTCTTATTGGTAGAAGAACAGATTATTTATTGAATTTAACTTTAGATATTTATACATTTCTCTGACAGAATCTCCATCTTGTTGTAAACCAGCTCTTCCTGCCTCCCACCTTCTAAGGATTTATATTTATATCCTGGCCAAACTCACCCTTCTGTGATGTTAGAAAGCGTGCCTAGAACTCACACCATTGTTTAGCCTTCCCAGTGGGGAGGGGGCAGGAAAAAAAAAATCGAAGAGGTTTCTAGAAACATTTCTACTAATTGCATAAAGGTTAAAATTGATGAAATACGTGACATTGTGATGAACTTCCATGGGAACAAGGTTTCAGACACACCGAATCTATTGCAAATGCTTACTAAAAATACTGATCCTTAATAATTAACCCAGAGCTGGCCGTGGAGCAGAGCAGTATACATTTCTGTCAGCAGCTCCTTGAATTTGGGTCACTTTCACGTGCAATTAAGCCTGACTTTCCTAACTGTGCCAGAGCCCTCCCACATCCTTGGATGGACTCGGAACAAGCGGCGTGTGGCAGTGCAGGGCTTGAGCTCAGAGGGATGTGAACTTTTTGGGGATGTGAGCTGCTGTTGTCAGCGTTCGGAGTGCCCCGAGCCCGGCTCCTGGCAGCGCGCACGGGAGCTGCTCCGGCTGCCCCACGCTGAGCCCCGGGGCTGCACATCCATCTCCCATCCCTCCCTGTCACCGGGGCTGCCGCAGGGAAATGAGGGCTGAGGAGAGAGCTGAGCTTCCTGAAAGGCACACGTGGTGCAGCAAGCGGGGAGCAGCAGAGGGCTGGCTGAGGAGGGACCCCACCAGCCTGGACTCGTGGCACCCGCACTGCTCTGGGGGATCCGCCGCACTGAGGCCATCTCCAGCCAGGGTCAAAGAGCGAGCAAGATTTGCTGCCAAGGCATGTCTGTCTGTCTGTGGCATTTGTTTAGTATTTTTGGAAACACAATCTGAGTGTAGCAGATTATTCAGAGGAGACTTGGATTATTTTTGAAAAGAATACAAGTTATTTATGCAAGGAGTGACAGGCAGGTGGAAGCTGGGAGAAAGCAGTGAGGTGAAGGGAAATTAGAGCTAGAAAAGAAGCAGGAAGGGAATAAAGAGGCATGTGGTGAGCTCTTGGTGAGCTCATGCCAAAAGCATGGAAGAAATGGGAAAAGACCCATGCTACCACCCAAGCAGTGGGATGGAAACCATCTCCCTGCCCCACGGAGGGAGGCAGGGCCTGGCCACTGTGCCTCTCCAGGACTGGCAGCCAGCCATGACTCTTTAAACCAAGCTAATCCTGAAGCAGAAGCTAATCCTGAAGCAGTGTCTGGGACACCACTGGGTAACTGAGGAATTAGGGTGCAATAAAGCTGCGTGTGCACACTGCCATGGTGCTGCCTCCAAGGAACAGCAGAGCCAGCAGGACCTGGGACAAAATTTGAAAGGAGAGAAGAGAACTTGCAGAAAGCAGAGAGCTGATGCTGCTCCCTCATGCACTGCTGTGCACTTGAGCTGCCTGGCATGCAAAGGCTACTATTCAGCACAAACTGTTCACAGGATTGTGGGGCAGTACAACAGTTTAATTTCCACAGTTTAATTCTGTCCTGTGTTAAAGTGTACTTCCTTTTGCTTATTTCAAAATCTGTTACCTGGCAATTGCACTGGGCTCCCTGCTACAAGAACAAAGGAGAGTGCTGGGAGAAGCAGTCATTTTCTATTCATGTTTTCCACATCTTAGTGGATTTTTTGTTGTTACTGGTGCCAGTCATTATTTCTTCTTCAAGCTGAAGAATTCTGGGCTATTTAACCTCTTCTGGCTATTCCACACTGCTGATGAATTAGTGTATAAAGCAGAAAAAAGAAGATAAAGTATCTGTGTCTTGCTATTTCCTAAAATCCACACTGAGTCCTGAACAAGGCAACATCAGGGATGCATCCTACGATACAAAGATGGTTCCTGTTTTCTTCTTCTATTTGTTTCCTAATTACACCTAATGCTACGATTGTCGTTCTGCCCTCTGTTGGAGTTGAATAGTCAGACTCATCCCCGCAGGCAACAGTTAATTTGCAGTTTAACCTGCTGTAGTACAGAGCTGTTTTTCCTCCCGTGCCATACTTACCAGTGACACGTTCATTGGGCTTCCAATCAGGCTGTCATTGCCTGCAGTCTGCGCAGCTCTGGCTACTCAGGTTTGTATCTGACCACAAACACGCAAAGCCCAAGATTGCCGAGCGCCCACATTCCCCACCCCTTCCCAGCCAGCCCCTCCTCTTGTCAGGGCAGTCATGAACCCACCCAACAGCGCAGCTCTGGGCCCACAGCCGGTGGTAACTCAGCAGAGTCCTCCTTTCCCGAAGGGATCAAACTGCTATTTCTGCTCAGCTCTTCTCTTTTAAACCCTTGGAGTGAGGGTTATCAGTCCAACAGAAGACTTTTTTTCTCTCTCCACAGCTTAAGGGTTTGAGGAGGCTTTAGTGAAAACTGTTTTTTTGTTTGGTTTAGTTTTTTCTATGTGTGGTGGGGTGTTTTTGGTTTTTTGGGGGTTTTTTGGGTTTTTTTTTTCCTTTTTTAAACTTGACAAGTACATCTTACTATTTTTTTTCTCTAGGAGAGAAGCATAGCCCTGGTGTGGATTCCCAAGAGAGGCTGTGAAATCTCCATCATTAGAGATTTTTCAAGACTTGGCGGGACAAAGCTAGGGCTCACCTGAACTAGCTTCGAGCACAAGGCTGGAGTAGGTGATCTCCAGAGTTTCTCCCAACAAACATTTGAATAGTTTTATATTATCTATGTCACACCTGCCTGCTTACTTATAAGCTCCTCTGGAGTTTTAAGAGCAATCCTTACCGTTTTGCTTGTTCTTCCCAAAATTTACCCAAGTACTGTACCAGCTGCCTATGTTTTGTTACAATGTGTAACTTCTAGCAATTTCTTTCAGAAGGAGGTTAAACTTGCTAGCCTGTGGATGGTAGGACTGTTTCTGAAGCTCTTTCAAAAGTCAGTCTTCCCTCTAGTTCCAACTGCAAGTGACATGTTATAAACCACAGTCACTTGCTGAGTTGCTTCAGGGCTCTTGGTCCACACCGAAAGTGATTGATAGCTCTTTTCATACGTACACAGTTCTTGCTTTGACAGACATTTCTCCCTCCGCTAAGTTTCCAAGAAGTCTATTTTTAATCACTGCACTCTTTGTCTTGAGATCCTCTGCAAATAGGGACAAACAGTAAGAGCAGAGCACTGTGTGTCTGGCAGACACTGGTGGGGATGTTCCCTTAGTAAATCCTGTATTTAAGCAGAAGTACTGCAAGGAAACACCATATACATCTCTTTCACAAAGTCACCTGTTTACTCCAGCAGGTCTGGTGGCTTTTCTCATGTTTGATAATCCATTTAACCCTATGCAGGACACAATTTAACACCTTATCACTTACCTTTCATAAAGCCTCACATTCCCATCCCAAATCCCACATTATTACCACCAGTCCATATGTTCAGAAGATCTCCTTTGAACACTCCTGCAGTCTGACCAGAGTGGTACCTGTTAGCAGTAACATGAGCAATTCCCAGCCAGTGTGATCAGGGCAGCATAAACCAATAGTGCAGCTTCAGAGTAGCAGGGAACTCTGCTCTGCCTGTGCTGCATCCTCCTTGAAAGGCTCCAGGTACATTTACAGAGTTCCTTGCATAAACAAAGCACTCTGGAGCCCAGCACAGACACACACTCATCTCCTTAGCCCACACACGCACAGCAGGCAGAGCTCAGCTCTCCCCCACTGCCATGGGCAGAACATCACAGGGACAGGACTCCAGAACAACCCTTCAAGTGTTTTGAGAGCCACAGAAACTCAACAAGATAATTCCTGGGGGCTACTGCCAGCTTCAGGGGTGATCAGAGATGCCAGAGCATAACATACCTCCAGGTACTGTATTTCTACAAAGATGAAGGACTCAGCATGAAACCTGCTAATGAAATTTTGTCACTCTTGAGCTCAGGATCTTGAGCTTGTTTTGGCAAGACAGATTTGAAGCTGTGTTGTTAACGTTCTCTCCTCATGAAAGTAAAAGGAGCAAAATACCTGTAATCTTCCTTGCAGTTTGATGCTTATGATAGTTGTTCTGAAACACTGGCATCAAAAGATTATGAGTTTCACACTTTTCACAGCATCTCAAATAACCAGAGTTCTACTCTAGTATCTGTTCTTACAACTGGACATCATGGCTGCTGTGTTTACTGCTGAGTAAATCTATTTTCTACTACTGCTGTGTAATGCAATAGTCAGTACTGGTTCTGTCTGTGGTGTGAAAATTCAGGATTCCAAACTTCATGTGTACTCAGTGTTTCTGTGGAATTGACATTGGAAAGGTGGGCAAATAAACCAAGTGCCATGATACAGCCTGGACCTTAGACTGACAGAACACTTCAGCATTCTGGAACAGTAGTGATTCAAGAGTCTTTTTAGACCAGGATAGTTCACATCCCCTCTTCTCTCCTCACCAGCTCCCAGAGAAGAGAAATTCTAGAATCAGTTTCTTCCTGGTGCTAAAGAACAACTCTCAGGTACCCTTGCAAAGGACTTCTCCCTTATAAAATCTTCCTTCAGCAGTGATATTGAAATGAGAGGGGAAGATGAACAGAGAATGATGTACAGAAATTTCATAGGCATGTACCACAATTTTCAATTGCATTTAATGAAGACAGCAAAGCAGCTTCCAAGGAAGGCACCTGGCAGCTGAGCGCCAGTGTTGTCCTGGACAACAACTTTATGAGAGCTGAAGTGTGCAGATTTTACACCATGCACTGCCAAACCTTGAGCAGAACACTGACCTCAACTTACCCAGCCGAGTTCTCAATGTTGCAAGAAATTTCTTCTGGTTGAGCAGTGTATGGAATCTCCAAGGCACCTGCTTGTAGGTGATATGTTCTGCAACTTAATCCTAGACAGCATGCAGTACTCCTGGAATATCATTTGGGAAACAAGACACTCATGGGCTAATTGCTCACCCATCCAGGGACCCTCAGAGCCTTCAGCAGCACCTGGCTCTTCAGAACAGGGAGTGCTGTGCAACCACACACCAGGCCCAGCTGCTGATCCAGCTTTTGATATTGTAACTTCCGTGATGGTTCTTCATTCCATCAGACCTCTGTGTCTCTGACTTCATCTCCAGGGAAAGTCTGTTAACCAGGGTATTTATTTTCCTTCCCCACAGTTGGTCACAGGCAGATGACAACTTTTTAGCATGCTATCGCTGAAACATGATTTTACAAGTCTGAATCTTTACAATCCTTAATTTATCTCCAGGACATAAAAAATTCCATATGCTTCTGAAATAATTAGACACTGGTGTTGTGGAAACTCCATCCATTAAAATAGTGACTACAATGTACTGGAGAGTCCTGCTCTTTCAGACATCTTTGTCTTGCCTATGCCTAAAATTCTGTTTCTGAAAGGAAGATGACCTCTATCTTTCTAAGAGGTTTGGGAAAGCAAACCACATACTGACAAAGTCTAAGTAGAATCTCACACATGACAGCAGTTTGTGAAATCTTAGCTCACAGAAACTCCTTCTGGCCTTTGGCTGTATAATTTCTGGACTCTTAATGCATGTGTTTTCTTCCTTAGGCCCAGGAACGAAAGCACATTGCAACGGTGCCATGTGCTGCTCTCACTGGAATGAGGCTCACAATGGCTCAGCACACAGATGGGTTTTGAAATCAGCCTGGGAAACATGGGGGAGTTCTGGTATCAGAAGACCTGGTGTAGAAACAGCCTGAGCAGGTGCCCTCCCCCCTTCCAATTCCGACTCCTCCTTTGTGAACAGCTCGAGCTGTTTGTGAACAGGCAGAGGCCGAGACGGCCGCTGCCGGTGACCTGAGCAAACCCCTTGTGCACAGCCAGCTCCTGGCCATGGCTCTGGCACCGTGCCCCGCTCCCCGGGCCTCGCTGACGCAAGAGCGCTTTGGGTCTTGCTGAGAACGCAGCATTTGCTGAGGGTTTCTCGCAGAAAAAGGTACAGACTGAGCTCAGCTTTAAAGACATCACCTCAACGCAGGACTGACTGAGCTTAGCAGGCTTTGAATTGAGCATTGTGAAAACTGACCAGGCAGAATCTGGCAAGAAGGGTGGGATTATGTAGATACCTGTGGTTCAAGAGCTGCTTCACTTGGTCCCAGATAGCAAAGTTCAGAAACCAAAGCAACATCCATTCTACAGGATTTTCAGATTTTAAAAATCTGAAGCTGTATCATGTATGGTAGTCAAACAGCACAAACTAGTTCTGCTGAGAACTTCTGAAGGCTAATCACAAATAGTACATAAAATTAACATACAGTTCATCTTTGTATAAACCTCTTAACATTGTATAACAACACCTGGATAATAATGTATATTTCTCTTCTTGTAAGAAGCATCAAAATTTAGTTCTCTCAACAGAATGATTTTAGGTTTTGTTTTGTTTTTTTTTTACAGTCCTAGACTGGATGTATAACAGACTAACAAATCATTCTAGAGTACTGGTTTGCTCCAGTAATTTCAGTTTATACTCTACAAAGATACGTACATAAATGACTTAAAGTCCTGTACGTTTGCTTTTGTCTCACACTTGAAATTATACTTGAATAACCATTTAACCATTATAACCTGCCTTAAATAAGGGGGAACTTGTATGATTATCTGAGCTAAAATAGCTAAAAATTTGTTCTCACAAAAGCCTCAGTAAGGCTCTCAATGTAATCTAAGGTAACACAAATAAAAAAACCATTGTTTTGCAATATGAAGCCCCATTCCGAAACCAGATGTTTGAGATGAATGAATATACTCGGCATACAAATTCCAAACAGATTTTCCCACTAAAAATATTAATTTTTTTTTTACTAAAAATTTACAGTCAAGTTTTAAAAATAGTTAGGGCAAAAGAGGCTAAAAACAATAATTGTATCACTTCTATTTAATTTACAATGTTTAACTTCTGCTGCTAAAGTATAATTTCATTATAGCACTTCAACCTAGGTATTTTTATTCTGGGTAAAATAACTTTCCTTCAAAATTCCTTGTTGAATGAATTTAAAATATGAGCCAGCAAAATGACACCAGATGTTACACAGCAGTGTTATATAGCACATTACTGAACTACTTTTTAAGGCTCAGTAAAAGCTGAATATCAAGCTTTTGAACCCAAATTCATGCTCACTCCAAGTTTTCCTTGAGACTTGCAATTCAATTCAGACTATAAATTTAACAGTAGATCAGAAAACAACTCGGCCTGGATATTTTAAAACTTTTTTGCCCCAGATATGCTTTTAAGAGACATATGTTTGGGGTAAGAGGCCAACAATACATTAATAAAACCCCACAGTTCCAAAACTTTGGCATCATTCCCAGAGGTAAGGTGTGTGCAGGGCTCCTGAATGGTATCAGACAAAATCAACTCCTTCCTTCACTTTCCCATTCCGACTTCTGCAGTAATGCCTTTCACCTTGGTTTTCATGCCTTATGTACTGGAAACACTGAGAAACAAAATAACTGTTGTTCTAGGACATAATCACAGGGTCAGCTTTACAGGTGGAAGGACATAATTTCATCTTCTTCACATTCCAGATTAACACTCTTCTTCCCCACTTTTAAAAAAGCTAAATGCAGAGATACAACTAAATCTTCTGTTATAAGACAGGAAATTTAAAGGATTCCTACATTAAGCAGTGTATCTAATAAAGTTCCTGTTATTCTTTTGCCCTAAGGAGAGTCCCCTTTTAGCTATCACCTGATTCTATTGTGTAAAAGTTCAATGAACCTTCCTTTAAGTAATTTTGATCCACCTAACAGACCAGAATTCCCAAGACAGGTACTACTGCCTGCACAACTCTTCATTATTTACCAAAGTGGCTTTCCACACACAGAGAGAAAAAGTCTTTGGCCTTTTCCAAAGTGATGAACTGGAAGTTGAGTTGCAGTTTAGGAGATGTGGAGATACAGTCTGAAGACAGTAGGTGATAGATGTGGCACATCTGCCTCTCAAATGTCAGGCTCTCTCCAGAGCAGCTCCCTTTCCTCCCAACAAGGCTGCTACTCCCAGGGCTCCTTACAGCCCCCTCTGTGTCACCAGAGCGCTGCTGTCACACACAGATGTATCATGGCAAGCTGCAGCACAACCTATAGCTGCAAATTCAGTTCAGTTTGCACAGCTGGAATAAAGATCCAGTGGCATTAGTAAACCAATCTACCCTTGGGTAAGGACATCTACAGTTACATTATTTGTAATGGTTTCATTTTTATTTGCAGTAAGACTATCTGAACCTACTGATGCTGCACATCTTAAGAAATTACAATCCCTCAGATAGGGACCTTTAGGGCAAGTAAAAAAGAGTATGTATGAAAGGCATCTTGCTCACAGCTGAAAGAACCCAATAATGTCCTTCATCCAAAGACAAATTAACACACTACACAGAGGAAGAGAAGCAGCAGCATCAAAAATTACAGTGGCCTGGTTTTGAAAACAATTGGCTATCAGAATTCAGGGAAAATTCCAATCTCATCTTCAAAAACCCAATTAACAGGCTATCCTATATAAGGGTAGACTTGATGCAGTAGAGTGGCAGTTACCTAAGTTCTCTTTATCTTTTGACCTCCAATTCACATTTTTGGTTTTCCATGCCTTTTAAACAAGAAAAGTACCACATTCATGAAAAGAAACTTTACTGGAAAAGCCATGTGTGCTTGCCTGGTTACAGCCCCAGCTAAACAAGTGTACTCTGGCTTCTGCTTAGTGATGTCCAGAAAGGAAACATGAGATAAATCAGTGCCATACACATCACTTCCTCCTATGCAAATCAAGCATTTCAAAAAAGATTGAAATAATTTATGAGAAAGGCTTTGACTCCCAAATCTTCTGTAGAACCTTCACAATCATCCTGTTAATCTGAAAATGCTGATGTCACCCCTAAGGATTCACACACAATGCTTCCATTACACAACTACCAACAAAATAAGAGGAAATACTCTAACCAGATTTTTAAAAAACATTTGCTTACATGAAGCTGCATTTGCCTCTTACAGTACACACTAATAACACACTGTTCCATGTTTCAAACTTCAGTACTGTTCCCTTACAGCACAGAAAAGGTTACATTATGCTGCTGCTTGTTCCAAGTGGCAATGAGATGACACATCACATTCAACTCGCGTTACAGTTCATGAATTATTGCATATTGTACCCATAGCTAGTTGTACCAATTAAGGAAAAAACCATGGGAGGAAAAAACCCATCCTGAAATTAAAGCATCATTCACATTAATCAAGAAACAGAGCAACATTCATGGCAATCTCCTCCCTTTTCACTTAAGAAAGCCATTAACACCCCCCATGATGTGAAAAGTCTCACCATAAGAACTGTGCCATTTTCCCTGTGCTCTATCATATTTAGGTTATTCTGACTACAGCTCACCAGAGTTGTTACTGAAAGATCAACTTGTGCAGAGAACTCCAAAATGCACCAAGAGACACAGCATCTCCAGAAAATCTCCAGCCCTGGCTGGTTTGACTGACCACAGCCTCAGGTCCAGGCACTGAATTTGGTTGTCCCAACACACAGGTGAAAAGCAAAGCACTACATTCAGGATGCTATTTTATAATATTTTTCATACCTTTTTTTTTTTTTTTCAATTTTTTCTTTTAGCAATTTACCTGACACTGCCTTCTTTCTGCAATCACTCAGAGGAGTGTTTTATTGCATGTTAAAACACAAGATATGTATTGAAAGTAGCAATTTTATTTGAGTTAAAATTATTTACAAAAACCCAAAGACATACTTCATGAAACTGGTACAAACTATTTTTCCTGCCGTTGGCTTTTGCTCCAAAGATCACAGCTGAGAAATACTGTATAAAATAAAAATAGGATTGGATTCAGAAAAGTACTCTACTGTTCTAATTTCCAATTGAGAGTATTTACACAAATATTTACAATGGAAAAAATGTTACTTTAAAACTTTAATTTGCAAGTTGACCTCAAGTACCCTTTAATGCAGAGTTATTTGAGGGTCTAACACACAAAAATGCACTGCAGTTCACAGGGTGATTTCTCCCCCCACCCTCAAAAAAAAAAAAAAAAAATCTGCATTTGTCAGTGCTTGACAATTAGTTACATTTTAAAAAAAACCTGTTAAACACTGAGGTAAATCAATTCCCAAACAATTACCAGTGTAACAAAGAAAGGTAGTTGTCCCTGCTTTCCCCCATCAACGCATTTTGCATCTTCTTTTCTCTTGCCATCTCTCCACAGAAAGCTACGTAAACAATTTGAAATCTCATTATATACTTGAAAATGTCTAAAATCCAAAAACTAGATAGGCCAAATATTTAATGATTTCCTCCTGATGCAGATCACTTACATACACCTTTTCCCTCTCTCTCAATACCGTTTTGGTTTTTTTAAAGAAGGGGAACACAACCTCAAAAACTTTTCTAAGTTACACTGATACACTAACTTTTAGAAGGTGATGAGAGAAAATGCAAAAAAATATGACCAACATAAGATTTTTGCCGTTAATCAGTTACTTCCTTACAGAATTCCCAACAATCTGCATTATCAAAAATAGGAAGACATAGAAGGCAGCCACTGTATGTAAAAAATTTACAGCTGGCACTGATACAAAAGCACAAGTTCTTAACTTTATACATGGAGATAACACAAGATCTAAAAGCAGGTTAGATTTCCTGTTATTTCCCCCTCATTATACATAGAACTAATATTTTTATGGCTTCAAGTTTTACAAATTCAATGGAGTAACATGATGTAACTACCTATACAGGTATTTAAAAATGTCAACGAAGCAGATCGCAGAACAGTCTGCAAATATTCAAGACCACCTTAATAAAAATAATTAATAATCAATTCTGTTGGTCTGAATAGTGAGTGCAAGAAAAAAATTGTTAAAAAAGTCATGTATTTTCTGGGATTCTTTGTTCCACTTAAGTCCTCAAACACAATGCTTTGCTGTGAACTAGACCTCAGACTGAACAAAATCTTAGCTATATCAGCAATTTAAGGCTTTGTGTTGTATGCATTTCAACTCTGTCATACTACAGAAGGATGAAATAGAAAGATTATGTCAGCTGGAAACATTAATCCCCATTGGTGTTTTAGCTTCTTCAAAATTCTTACCCCTAAAACATCCAAATTAATTGTATTCAACATTATAAAACACACCTTGAGTTCTTCCTTGACACAAATTAAAACAGCATTTCAAAGTTTTTGCTTATCAGAAGTGTAAACTACCCTGGGATTGAGAGTTTTTTAAATATATTTTTTTTTCTTTCTTTATTTTATTTGCATTTTAAACAGGGCACAACTTTTTACAGTCACTATTCTTTTTGTGGATAACATACCCTCAATGGCTTTGTGTGTTTATGGGTCTGCATGCTCTTGGAACTACAAAGCGTTATGGTCTAGCAGGTTACAGTACGTGGGCCACGGGAGTTTTAGAACTGAGAAATAGTTCAACGACCTAATTTCAATCAAAACAGTATAAAAAATAAACTATCCAATCCTTGCCTCTTTGGATTCCAACAAATTTTAAATATAGACAGTAGTTAAAATCACAAAAGTATTTAAAAATTTATATTTTATGATTTTGGAATAATCTAGTAATAAAAAAAGCAGGAGCAAATTAAACTCAAATAGGAGCGGTGCTGCTGTCCAGAACTTCTTTATTAGAACATTTGTTTGATACCTCAGTAGCTAAGCTGCCTTTGCACCTGGCTGGCATGAAACAGTGGCTCAACAGTAAACAGCAGTTGCACTATCAGCAGCAAGTTTTTCCCCTTGAAACTTGTCACGAACAAAGCAAGAAAAAAGATAGGGAGGGTAAACCCTGCCAAAAATATTTAAATACTGCACTGCATCATAAACAGCAAGGTTTCTTTATTTACTTTCCTCAGAACCTTTTTCCCCTCATTTTTGATAGTTGCAGATTGATGTAGTAACTGTCTTTTAGAAAATGCTGAATGCATGGTTAAGAGACCAGGTAGCCTTAAAAATCCGAACACGAATGACACAGATGAATGCTCTTGGTATATCCTTCAAGGACTTCTTTCATGACTTCTTCTTTTGTCTAAGGGTAGCTCCAGCATTAGAGTGCCTGCAGCGGAAGTTAAGTATCTAGCAGTGTTCCAAGTATTCAATCACCCTAGAGATAGATTTCTGGCCTGTTGTTCCAACAGCACACTGGAAATGCAATAGAAAACACAAGTAACAAACAAGCATTTGTAGCACCTCCTTCAAATATCTGAGAGCTACTCTATTTTCAGAATTTTGGTATTTACAATTATGCATTGGTAAAAGCAACTAGGTTCAGGTAGCCAATTCAGAAATATCTTCCTGGCCAATCACAATATAAGGGCAGACAAAATTATAACAGACAAATGGCCTTTCATTATTAAAAAACAGAATATTGTCCTGTACTCTTATGAAGACACAAACTAAAAAATGCTAACGCTTCTAAAAATGCATGAAATATTAACAGAAAACAAAATTACAAAAATATCTACATACATCAATTTGAAATATATATTACTTACCGTAAGGTTCATAAAACTGAGAAATTTTTTTAGCATTTCAGTCATTATCGAGAAGTCCCCTTCAGGTAAGTACTCTCTCACAGTAGTCACATTGATCTAAGAAATGAAACAATCTTATTTGGGAAACTTTTCTGGCACAGAACTATAATGCTCTGTATGCGAGATGCACTAAGACAAATACATTCACATCATAAAGATGCCTTTTTCTGCCATCTTTATGATTTAAATCTCTTTTAAGCAATACTCATATCTTTACTGTGTTTATGTTTCTAGAAAACAATTTCTAAAATGATTTTTTATTCTTGGTTTGTTGAAGTTTTTTTCCTAAAAAAAAAAAAGCAAGCCTATCAGACATCCCCCAAGACCTACAATATTATCAAGAACTAAAACCCCCACCAGATCACTCCCCTAACAAGGAGAGGCTCTCCCTTTACAGCTGTGAAGGGTTGAGAATTACTGATCTCACTGTCAGTCTCATTCTGAACACTAAAACTGTTATGGACACTGATGAGTCCAAAGGCACAGAACAGCACCTTAAAGGCCATTTCTGCACCATGGTAAATTCCCACAAGCCTGATGGCAGCTCTGAACTCATTTTCATGTGAGCATATTTTTGATAGGAGATTTTACTGAGTTCTCAGCCATTGGAGTTCCACTTTTTTAACTTCAGATTTCTATTACATATTTCCAATTTGCGACAATTATTTGGAACTAATAGGGACACACACAAGTTCATCTGATTTCAATGGAAGAAAAAACTAAAGAAGACTGATAAAGAACAAGTAAGTCTGATGGTAACTTGCTTACTAAAACTACTGAGAAGGAACAGGCTTAGCCAATTTTTGTCTGCCTTTCCAAAGTTAATTCTTTTGCTACACATAAGGGGAGAGAAGTAAAAGAGGTCAAATATTCAATTCCAACTGTTTTTGATAAACACAGTGATGTTCAGAAAATTTGTTTTGGCTGGAATAACTCTGGCAACTCTTCCCAAAGCTGTATACATCAGTGTAGCTTCACCAATGTACTGCTCACACTGGAGGCCAATTTAATAAACCCCTTTCAATACAGCAAATTATCAGTTAATTAAACATGAAATTGGACTTAAGATCAACTCATTCCCTTACTGGACTCTCCTGGCAGAGACAGCCTAGAAGCAATGCTGTGTATGAGGCCACAATGCAGTCTTCCATGTGCTTCCCAGCATGCTGAAGAGCTGTAAAAGAGACAACAGTCGATTGTATTCTCTAAGCAGCTGGTATCTTTTACTGCTGCAAATACAGCCCTTCATTATCACTTCCCAGAATGCTTTTTCCTCAAACAAAATGAGCTTTTGGACCGAGATTTCAGAGATCAGGAAACGCCACACTTACTGACTCAGCAGCACATTCTTGACAAGAAAAATGGTCTTCATTCACTTTCAACTCATTCTGCTGCACAGTATTTTGTCATTTGTCATTTCAATGTTCAAACTGTATGCTGAACACCCCAAACTACCAATGCAAATGTTTCATGTGATACTACATGCCTCTAAGACTTCCCCCAAAGTAGTTTATTGTGTTAAGGATAACAGGCACAGCATTTTTTGCTGATGACTCAGCATTTTGGGAAAAACTACAAATAACTGCAGACACCAGCTGATGGAGCTACAAAAAGGAAGAAGGATATAAAGCAAGGTAGGAGAAAGTAATATACCACAGCTATTAACATAAGGTAAAAATGATGTATTAAATCATTCACTGAACCTACTATTAGAGGATTAAACAAGAAGGAATGATGTTTCAGACCCATTTCCAGAGACAAACTATGTAACAGGTCAGAGATACTCAAATTCCTGGAACAAACTACCTAAGATGCAGCACATTAAGGCACTACACAGGTACCTCAGATACTACTGATGAAGGGAGAAGACAGACACAAAGCATATGGGGACAGAAGAGGCAAATACGGAGAGGACGGGAAAAACCCCAACCCTTCAGTAGCTTGAAACAAGAACCCTGGAAAACAAACTTAAGGCAGGTAACTTTCAAGGACTCCTCCAGAAGAACGAGTCAGTAGCCTAAAAAGCCATCCTTTCCAGAATATTTTGTACATGGAGTGTCCTAAAAATGTCTGGGGGCTTTGTTTGTTTCTTTTGGGTGGATTTTTGTTTGTCTGTTTTTGATGTTTGCTTTTTGGTTTTGTTTTGTTTGTTTAGAAACAGATAAAAGTAGCATAACGACTTCTACTTTTCATGCTTCGTATCTGAATGGTTCCTACTTATGCAGCAGTTTCACCTGGGATACACTGAGGAAATCCCAGCCCTAGAGACCGGATGTAGATAGGAAGCAGGGGACAAGGTGGAATTTTATGCCATGACACTGTTCTTCTCAGCCAGACAACGTACCTTTATTAAGGTCAAGTTCTTCATCATCTTCCTCCTTCTTATCCTTCTCCTCAGTACTATCTGACTTCTCTGTGGAGACCCACTGGATCTCCCCACTTGTCTCCTGCCATTCCCCACTCTTATCATGCTGAGCAGTGGGAGCTTCTTTAATCAGCTCGTCCGTCTGGCTCTCAGCCAGCTGTGCCGCTCGCTCACACTCCAGGAACAGCTAATGGGGGGAATTCCAGGAGAATTTCTTTAGAAATTAAACCCTAAACACATTGACTTAAATATATTTAAGTTTAGTTCCTGTTCACAAATTACCCCTTAATACAATTAGCTTTCAACACTTTTCTTAACAATAGGTTTTTCTTCTCCAATGGAAAATATAATCTGGCCCAACACCAGCCCTGTGCTCCACAACAAGACCTCCCTGCCTGGTGCTGAACCACTTGCCAGGCTCCTCTTGGACATCGTAAAAGTTTAATCCCTTTCCTGGAGACATGGCTTGAAGACTAAAAGCTGCCATAATTTCCTGCTCATTTCTGTTCTCTACCAATTTTCCTTTTCTTTTCATGCTAACTATTCCCTCTTGGCTTTCTTAGAGCAAAAATATGAAGGAGTTATTTAAAATGACTTAGCCAAGAATGTGAATGAACCAAGAAGCTCATATTAGGCACTTATTTCTCATGAATTACTTCCTAAACCATACAGTCACCTGTTTTAAATACTGCTTTACCAAGCTACAAATATTAAGATATTTAAGATCATTATTTTTACTGATTTTTTTTTGTCTGCTACTGGACAGTTGTTTCACAAAGTTAACTACAACTGCAGAAAGCATCCATAAAATTAACTCCACTGAAGCAAGACATCTGTGATTTCCTTTCAATTTTTTTTCATTTTAGTTTGCATGGTGAAATTCATTTACCAAAATTATTGGTGGATTTTTTTTAACAATTTATATTTTTTAAAATTTTTTCACTTTACTGGTGGATTTCTTTTTTTTTTTTAAGTCAATTTAGGAATGCTGTTTCACATCCATAATCATTACATCTGTATTTTACTGCTTTTTATAAAGGATGATCCTACTTATTAAATTAAAATTGTAAAGTCCCAAAAACATAGTACTTTAAAAAATTATGGAAGCAAAGTATGTAAGAGAAAAGAAGCTTGCAGCTAGTTTAAAACAAAATCTAGCAAGAATAAAACCAGAAATAAATTGTATGGGAACAGAAGAGTTTTACTGGATGTCTAAACCACTGTCTTTTACCAGGGAAGACGTTTCTGTAATGGACAGCACTGCAGAAGTCAGGGTTGTGAGCAGCAATCTTCCCCCTACCTTGCTCCACTCCTCAAAATGCTAAACAGAAAAACTGACACATTTTCATTGTTGACTTCTCCCCTCCCCCTGACAGTCTGATAATGAGAAATGAGAACTACTGCAGGACAAACACTTCTCACCTGCACTAAAGCCTGAACAGCATCAATCTGTCCAGTTATCTTTAGGCTTTCGTCTCCTTCACCCGTACACAAGGAGTCAAAAGAACATGATGTTTCCATATTGACAAGGCAGTGCCTGTTCCGGGCACTGTATTCCACGAGATTGATCAACAGACCCAATCCCTGCAACATTGAAGAGTCAAAAAGGATTACACATATTGGAAAAAAGATAATTTAGCACAAAACATCTATTTAGATAAACAACTTTGGCCTTATCTTTCTGAGAATATACAACTTATGAAGCAGTCAGATAGGGGGATCAGGATTTAAAGAAATATAAGATAGAATATTTTAAGAGATCCCTGTACAAGAGACCTTTTATGCTGGAATCTGTTTTTCAATTCTGAACATGAAAACATTTTTGGAGCTGAGGATGCCTTTACACAGGTTAGGGATTCAGGTGTCCAGCCCTCAGCTTATGTTTTTAAGAGATCCTTCACATACACAATTTCACTGGTGCTATTAGGCTATTTTGACCCATTTTATATAAGCTTAGGTAAATCTGACAAAGCTTTTAACTCAAACAGTAATATCAACCATATTTCCAAAACTGAAAAGATGTTTCAAAATTATTAAATCACATACTTATTTAGCTAAATCTCTTTGTTCATCAGGCAGTGCACTTTTTCCCACTGAACACAGGGAAAAAGCGCTCAAACCCACCAAATCCTTACCGAAACTTTATGTACCTCACTTTAGGTACATATGTGGTCACTGAACACTGTAGGGGAAACTATTCCTTAATGAGGAACTAGAACAGCTCAATGCTCAAGAAGGAGGCAAATAATTTTCTGTTGATGTAAGAAGCACAAGAACTTACCAGCACCCGAATATCAAATCTCTGTTCTTGAGGTAGGAACTTCGGAACCTGAAGCACACAATTCATCGCTGTGCCTATCAGACCATCTTGTTCACCTGTTTTTGTACTACCCCATTCTGCAAAGAGAGTTCAGAGGCTCAGCACTGAAAACACTCACATTTATAATGGTAAGCAGCCTAATAAAAACCTTTTGGCTCTAATGAGCCCCCTCTCAGCCCAAGCCCTCATCTGAACATCTCATAGCTTGCAATTCCTGATCCAGCTTGCAAAGACAAATTACTGAGGGCTGTAAGCAAATATCTACCACGGAAAACTGCTTTAGAGCACTGGACTGGAAAAGCCATAATCAATAAAAAAAAAAATTTTGCACTAACAGTTTATTTGACACTTGACCACAGAATGTGCAAAAAAATTTTTGTCTTACCATTATCATTTGTCAGGTTGAGCAAGACCCCAATGATGGCCCTCATACAGTCTTCCACAGCTTTTCCCACGTGGTTAGTTACATTCTGGTGAGGCAGAGACTTACTGTCTGGTAAACAGATACTGTCTTCAGCACGATTATATCGCTGGATTAACTCCTCACAATGCTGCAGTGCTCTGCAGGGAGAAGGTGCAGAACAAACTTATCTTCACAACATACAAAGCATTCTACCTTTATACTTGTTTCACAAGTTAAAAACCTGAAACACAGGGCTTTATGCAGAATTTTTCTGATACCCAGTCTGTAGGGACAGATACTAAACTTATCACCTATAAAATCTTTTATAAGCTCAACTGAAAATTATGAAAACAAAAACCTGGAAATCTTAGGGTTTTATCCGCTTGATATTTCAAGAGCAAGTTAATTTTCCTTTCCAGCTTCATGACATGGTCTTACAAAAGATATCTCCTCTTCCTATAAACCCAGCCTCTCATATTCTCTGACCAACAAGGCACAACATGATTCTGACAGTGTTACCAGAAAGTTCTCTTGTTCTCTTCTCAGAACTATTTCCATTCAGTAAGGAATGACACGTGACTTCCCAGCAGTAATATCCTAATCTTGTAACACTAATGGACCACAGGCATAATTCTACTGCATAACATCAGTTTCATGTTAAACCACCGCACTGATCTCAGTCACAAACAAAACCAGAAGTATCAAAAATATATACTGATTTAAGTAACATATTAAACTGTGGTTTGCTTTGTTTTAATTTAAAGAAATACTCCAAATATCTAACCTATAACCATGAAATCAAATTTCCAATGAGGTCTGCGGAGTCAAACTTTCAGCTTCATTTGCTCTCTTATGAAGAGCAATCAATACAAGGGGCAGACAAGCTCTGCCAGTGAACTGAGACCTCACCCAGATTGATAAGTGGCTTAGAGGTGCTTGTACAAGAATCTCTGCCAGGGAGAAATGCCAAGAAAAAAATTTCACTATTTTAATTCTTAGTTACACTGTCAATTCTGCTCTGCTCCATTCCAGTAAACACTTAAGTATAATGAAAACACAATAAATAAATGTCACTTCACCCTCTTATGTGCTCCTGGTTAATGCAGCAGGAGATGAATCCACAGCTGGCAGCTTCTACAGACCCAACAGTAGCAGCCCTGCACACTGGTAGTACTCAGGTAGTTGCCCATACCCCCATCTACGTTAACTTTTCTTAATGAAAAGCAACAGTGGGAATTTTCGAGTTATTCACCCTTAGAATCTTCCAGTATAAACCATTTATTTTTTTACCCTATCATGTGAGGTATTTTGCAAAACGGGGGTTTTTGGGGATTTTTTATACAACTTACTTAGCTGAGGAGACTATGAGCTGTGAGTCTTTGTATGCTATCAGATAGCTCTGATTTTCTGGATTATGCACAGTTACCTAAAGAAAGAAGGAGAGAGTGGTATTAAAACCAGTAGAGTTTTTTTTTTCTCTGAAAGAGAAGCATTTCCTTTTACCACTACTATACTTTATTCAGTTCCACATTTCTTGGCTATTAGGTAGTGTAAACCTTCACTTCTCATTTTTCAGTATTTCCTTGGAGTTCTCATCTCTAAGTAATTGTGGCACTGAAGATAAAACCATCTTCCCTGATAAAGTACAGAAACCATGCAGCACAATGTTTTGCCATGGCAGAACCCTGAATCCACTTTCTGGGACTACACTATCCCAGGTGTGTATACAGAACACAATTATACATGTGGTGTTTTAAGGACTTGACATCAAAACCACTTCTGATAGCTTATTATACATCCAACCATAACACACAAGGTTTTCCTTGATTCCCTTGACTAAAATTTGGAATCAATTTTCAGAAACAACAGAAGTCCTTCTCTTGGACTTGCATGATTTGGCATGTTTTGAATTTTGTTCCCTCTCCCAAGTTTGTAAGGATCTCACTACATCAAAAACACCCCTAAGTCCAAATTTGAATATCCTAACTCCAGACAAGGCTCTTCTACTCTTGCTTGGCAATTCCATCTTTTGAATATAAAAGGAGAAAATTACTTTGAAATTTTTTTCTCACTGTTGAGAAGAAAGGTAAGGAGAACTTTTAAGACAGCCTTCAACAGTTTTTCAAGTTTCTCAGCTTTTAGCTTGTATTAACACCGTCTTTAAGTCTGTCCTTCTATTTTAGTGAAGAAAACAAGTGACCACTGTAGCTACTTGCCCTCTAATTTGGGTTTAAGGTGTTGAGTGAGAGTCATTGACCTGTACTCTGATCCCAAATGTTTTCTCATGTGCGGAGATGTGTTGCTAGAACACAACAAGGCTCTACTGCTTTCTTAGGGTATAGCAACAGAAACAGAGTAACACCAGTAACAAACACCAGACTCAGTGAAACAAGGCACTGCTGAGAAACACACACACACACACACACACTATTCCTGTCAAGTAAACTCTATAAAAGCACCATGTGTTTTGATTTCTTCCAAGCTCTCAAAGAAATATTTACCATCTGCATTTACACACTCAACTGATGACAGGACTCATTTGCCTTTCAGGGCAATTTTCTCTTTCAGCACTTCCCCAGCTGATGGTTCAAAGTAGCAATTCTTAACATTGATTTATTGCTTCTAAGAAAATCCCACTTCTATAATGATCAGTTATTACTAGACACACATTGGAGAGTCAAACTCATGCCTTGAAAACAACATCCATAAACAGCAGCTTTTTGCAGGAACTTACAAAAAAGCATCACGTTGTATTTAGTTATTTTTACCAAAAATAATCTTGGAATGCAATACACACCCACAGAATAGTAAATTAAATTTTCAAACATTACAGAAACACTGATAAGCATCAGAAAGTTAGTACAGTCTATAAAAAAAATAAAAATCAACCCTATAGAGCTATTATGTGACTATATACTGGAAGAGTGTAAACCAGAACTACTTAAGAAGCAGCTTTCAGGAATGCAAAGGATCTGCTCATACTCACACTTTCTAAGACCCGTAAACATCTCTCTGCGCCCCATAACGAAGCAACCAACTTCTCTTCGTTTTCATCACTGCTTAGGTGATCCACACATTCTTTAACTAAACACAAAAAGAAGTTGTTTTCCTCCATAAGTAAGAGGTCTTCAAAAGCCAGGTTACAAATTAACCAGCTACTCAAGAGTTATTATCAACTTCATTTTATACTTTGCACACCTCTAATGGCAGGAAACAATCATGAACACATGATCAGCACTCCAAATTTTTTCATTTTCTCCAAGTGAATGAAAAAAACAAACCTTACAATTTTGTCTTTACAAGTTTGAGATTGTTGTTACAAATTACCTTACCATACATTTTATTTTCTCATGCCAATAACAGTGTCCAGCACATGACTGTGTTCCTTAACTCTAAGGGAGTCTTTCAAAAGAGGAAAGAGATAGGACAAGCACAAACCTCCCAGACTTTACAAGTCTGAAATCATAACTTGAAACTGTCTTCAAATTGAATACTTTCATGTCTCCAATCCTTCCTTTGTTCTCCCACTGCTTACTTAAGACCAAGCTTTATTTAGGTCAAGAACTCATTTAGAAATATCCCTTTTCCTACCTAGGAGATTCTGATCAAAACTACAGTAACTGAGACATGTCTTTGAAAAAAATCATGAAATCAACCTTCCCCTTCCCCTCCCCTCCATTTCTTCTTGAAGGGTTTACTTCCTTTGGTATATTCAGTTTAAAAATATCTGGGCTGAAAATAATTCTGGGAGACTATAAAGGAGATTGTACTCTAGAGTAAGTGTGCTGTACAGAGATATGAAACAGCATTCTGTCCAAGCTTAAGATATTTTTGTTCTCATACATTGTAATGCAACACACTCTACACATTCTGTTTAACAAGAGAACTATTTTCAAACCCACCTGCAACAGATTAAAATTACTAATATTTCTCAATCACTTGATATTGAACTGTGTATTTCATTTTTAACATTGCTAAGAAAAATAGGTAATATTTCTATTTTTAACTACAGGAAATAAATATTACAAAAAGCAAGCATTTTATTACAATTTACTATTTTTTCATGCTGTCAAAGCAGTATCCTCACTATACCTTTATCTACAATATGATCCAGACCACCCAGAAGCCGCAGTTCTTCTTTAAACCAGTCCCCAGCTCGCTTTGAGGTGAGAGACAGTAACGTCTCCATTGCCAAATGCCCAGTCTGAAAGAGTGAGGTTCTGGAATTAGTGGAATCATCATATGCAGCTGTAGCCAATATACCAAGTCATACAAATAAACATCATATGAAAACCATAAAAACAAAGTATAGATTCTGAGAACAACTACCACCAGAGGGAGCAAGAACAGACTGGAAAATATGCATACCTTAAAAAAAATGGCAGTACTGATAAAAAAGGTACTTTGCATTTTCAAATTTTCTTTATTTTATTAATAGCTTAGATAACACAAGCACATTCTGTTTCTTGTTATCAAAATAAACAAGTGGCAGAAGTAAATGGACACATCAGCCAGGCAGTAAAAAAACAAAGAAACTCCCCAGTGAACACAGCTTCTCAATCTCTCAGATACACTGGCTTTGCTGCTCATAGATCACATTTGATTCCAATGCAGGGGTCTTGTGTTTTTAATTTTAAACTTACAGAATAAAGCAATTAAACCAAACAACTACAGGAAATCTTATTCTATTTACTAATACATTTCTTGAGAAAAAAGGAGGAACACATCTCTAAATTCAACAGCAGTAAAGCTAAGCCCACTCCCTGCAAATGGAAGTAGAACAGTACTCACCAGGCTTGAGCAAACACTCCATTGTCTGAGCAGGAGCCCTCCCCCCACACCCCAGCATCTCCAGCTGCTTCCTTGCTTTCAAAATACTTGATTTCCACGGAGGAAAAGAAAGTTGAAGATCAGATAAACAAGAGTTACCACCCAAAGCTGTTTCTGGGTTTTAGGAACAAGCCCTGCAGCACACTGTCACTATGAGCGTAACAGTAACAGCATTGCTCCAGGGCAGAGGGAAGCATCCTTGGGTCAGCAAAGTGGTGTGTGGATCAAGAGAAGACAGGCAGCAGCAAATCTACAATAGGTCAGTTATTTCCTAAATAAATTTCACAAAAGCTCAAAGGCCACACAGCATTTAGAACATGGTGATTAGTCTTCTGTCAGCGGGCAATAAGACTTCAAATAACTCTCGAAGAACATAAGGATGCTAATTTTCTCCTTTTTAATAAAAGGAATGAAACCTTGTAACCCTTTTGCTTTTGAGTAAAGTAATCCATTACACTCAATTTTTTGTCAATTACTACAGAATTTTAACTCCAAAGGCCCAAAACATGGTTGCCTTAACATTTCAGCCTTATGCTGAGAGTGAAAGCCAGAATAACCTCTTTCACCATCTGAAAAGAGAAGCCTCTCCTGAAGGTTTTTGTTATGATGCAACAGAGAGGAGGTATCTGCAGAAGCAGGAGCTCCAGAGGGCTGCACTCACTGACAGGTGAGGGCCATTTGCTGAGGTGAAGGCCAAGTTCTTCAGGTTTATCTTCTTCTAATGCAGCAAAACGAGCCTGGAACAAATTCAACCCACACACACCTCTGTCTCGGTTTTTGGGTTTATGTTCTTAATGTAAATAGCCATCAAGAAAACAGAGCCTTGGAATATTCAAGAATTAGTTCAGCCTAACTTCTGGACAGACACACAAACAACACTGTCTGTGGAAAGAGGGAGACAAATTGATCACCTCCACCTGATTGGTGTAAGATTGAAAAAATCAAAGGTGTGACTAGTTAGGCACAGACTGGAGGTATAAAAACATCTGCTGCAATCCTCCTGTTTCTCACCGAGTATGTCTGAGTCTGAAAACGCACAGAGCTTTCCTTTCTTTACCCCAGAAGATTTGCATTTTTGTTTGCATTTTCTGCCTGTCATTTAGTACAAAACAGAGATTACTTATTGTATCTCATGACAGGGATCTACATGAAAGCAGCTGGATCTCCAACATATGAAGTTCATTATTGTCTCAACTCACCATTGCTACTATTCTAAACTGGAAGAGAACCTAATAATCTCATTTGGTTTGCAAATATTCTCTAAATACCATACAGTCTCTGCTTCTAGATGGTGCAGCTGGGAGGAAACCAGTTTCCATCTGTGAGGTACTACGATATTCAATGCATTTACAGCAACAGCTCAAAAAAAATTTAAGAAATAGAGCTGCCTCAGGGATAAACCCTCAAATAAAGCAGCTGAAACTGATGGTCTAGGATATTAATGCTCTTTACTCATGAACAGCTTCCTCACAAGACAGAGACCCTTTTGATATATCCTCTCCTATTAAAACCCATGTCTAAGAAAACACAAGAACAGAATTACAGTTCATAAAAAAGCAACAGGCAAGATCAGATTATGAATATGAGAAATGCTGAAGCAGGAGACAGTGGTCTTTGTGACTGGATGCTTGAGCAATGAGGAACCTGCACCAGCTGTTCCATACTTAATAAAGGGAGCTGTCTTACATTTTATAGTGCAAGAGATAATCCTGGCACTGACAAACCCTGCTATGTGAGCTGCCTTCAGTGCCAAAACAGCATTGAAAGATGACTCTGATTATACCAAATCCTAGCTGATCACCACCCAGAGAACAAATTTCATTCTGTGGTGGTATTTTCAGACTGTAAACTGAATAGAGAATATAACTTCATGTTCATTCTTTCTTTGAAGATTTCCAAGGCCAGAATGTTAATTCAAGCTCCCTACCGGCACCTTTCATATGTTTGTATGAAACAGGCCTAAAATTGAAATTTGTAATCCACTGTCACCACAATTTGATTACCAAAGTTAACAATAATGTCACAGATATTAACTTTCTCGTCCAAAATTCAGCTCTTGCTAAAGCTACACAATAGTGACTCTTCATACCAATTCAGCTCTCTGTTCCATAGCCAGAATTTAGAGGGAAAACACCCCAATAAACCTTCCTAAACTGACACAAAAGTCCCAAAAGCAACAGAAGAAAACGCCAGCTAAACAAGGCACATCGTCTTTTAGTCTGAATATGGAACACAATCCGGACTGTGGATTACTGCCAGGAGTTGGAACATTACTTGGACAGACAAAGCTCTGACAAGCTCACTTCGTAAGTAATAAATCAGAAGCTTCTCCCATTTGGTATAAGCATTACAGAAAAAATGGCAAACACACTAATAAGAATCTTGAGAAGAATGTATTACAGGATGTAAAAAAATTAAGATCATGCTAACACCCACTATAGTGAAATATGGCAAAAGCAAAGACACATTACTTCTTTTTGTCATTTATGGCCACTCATCTAATCAATCTGTCAATCAATTCTTTAAATACACTCTTCTAAAAAGCCTTGCAACTTTTCCTTTTTATTTTCTAAACTAGCTTGATGCTAGCATCCAACCATGGCCAAATTTATTTTTAAACAGAACCAGCTCACTCTGCTGCAGTTGAAGGTATTTTCATACAGAGCAAGTATGTTTGAGAAAAGAAGGAAAAAAATTCATCTGCATTCATGGTAAGCAACAGAACTGCCACCACACTTTGGGTAGGGAAAAATCAGTTCCTGCAGGATAGGATGCTTTTTAAAAGTGGAAACCTGCACCACAGTTTTAATTTAGCACACAATGCTCTTATTCCCATCCACGAACCCCTGTTTGTAAAAGTACTTATAAAACATAGGCAAGGAAATGGAGTCAAATGATCTAAGTACGGACCTCAAACACAGAATTACTTGGTGTTACTTGTTTGCAACTGCTCCCTTTAACTAGCTACTCTTAGCAGAGGCTAATGGAGACTCAGACAGCTGAAGAACATCCTAACTTTATCCCAATAACAGCCTTTGAAAAAGGAAATTTCAAATTTGAAGAAAACACAGTGCAGTCAGGTATACATCAAAGGTAGATGAAACACCAGGAATCCTTTTCTGGGGACATGAAATGAAGGATGATGCTTGCAAATTCCATTTTATTAAGCATTCCACAACTGCCAAGGCTTTCCAATAAAAGCATGTTACCCACCGTGATGTTTTCAAGATCAAGATGTTTGTTGTGAACAGTTTCACACAGTCTCCGAATTTTTTCCTTAATTTTATTCATGTCTTTTTCATTCAGCAGCTTGGCAGAGGAAGCATCTTGTTCCAATTCCAGAAGCCGTATCATCAGATCTAGACTAGCTCTGTCTAAATCCATGTTCAAGCGATCTCTACTCAGAATGTACATTAGAGCTGCTGTACAAAGGGACAAATTCTTGGGTTGGGAAAGAAAGAAAAAAAAAAGCCAGTTAGCTTTTACTCATCATTTTAGGCAGACTTTTTACTTTTCTGAATAAACAAGCTGAAGACTCGTGAAAGAAAATGCCTGACAGGTCCCAGTCTTGGCACTTACATGAGCACTCACTGTTAAATGGAGATTCCTTCCAGCAAGTTACTAATGCCTTCCCCTGACAAATAAAACTGAGACATAAAGCACTCAATATATTTACAATGCCCTAGTAGAAAAGCAGGGATTTCTACTTTTTAGGGACTCAGTGCTGCAGACAGAGTAAGAAACAGTAACTCCAGTAACAGAGAATTAAAGAAGAGACAGATGGCAGGGGAACAAAGTAAAACAGCTCAGGGTACATGGCAAGGTAGGTGAACATTCTGGTTTGAGTGCATGAACTGGTGACAGCACCAAAAAACCCAAAGACCACAGGCACAGTGTCTGCAGGGAGGGACTGCCTGGGGACATAAATTCTGATTCTGCCAAACAGGTCTGTCAGTTAATAGTTTATCCAAACTTTTAGAGCATAAACACATTTTCTTTCCAGGGGAATTCTGCTTTTTGGAAGTACCCAGAGTACAAACCAGCTTCCCCCTGTCCATCCCATCAGTCCTTAGTAAGTGAATGCTATTAACCTAACCGCCCAAGTGTTACACAGAATTGGTGCAGAGGCACATCCAACTAGCTAGACAACACTTGATTCTTCTTGAAGAAGGAATTAAATTCTACCTTCACGAAGCTCCAGAAAAGCCAAGGCAGAAGATGACTGTCAGGAATGGACAGACAGCAGTGAAGCAAAGCCATCCATCCCTGGTGTCTAAGTACCACATTTGCACTGGGAGCACTGAGCTCCAACTTAGAGCAAAGAGGAGATATGTTCACAGAACAGAGGTGTGCTGGGCACAAAACTGTCAGAGACCTCTGGCACTAACTGGAGGAGCTGAGAGCTGGGGGTGTGTGGGGAATGTGTGTGCTCAATGCTCAACCCTCAGGAGTCAATATGCTGCACGCATCCATCGCAATTGTTTCTGTAAAAGGTAAATTAAACATGGAAACAAACTAATTCTGTAATATAAATGTAAGGCTTAACAGGAAAGAGCAGAATTCTGTGTCATAGCAGATTAACATCTTGTTTTGAGTTCAGCCAACCACCAGAGCAATCATTTACCTGCTCTGTTTATTTTAGAAGTAAGTAATAATCATCCCTGGTAATACTAAGCAGTATCAGCATTTCCAAAACAGGATTAGGCAGTTGACAGTCTATCAAAAGCTATGTCAAAACTCCTTCCTGTCTGAGTTTAAGGAAATCCTCAGGTGAATAAAGACTTTAATCTGACCACCTACCAAAGATGCATTTGAACTACTGAAGCAAAGAAGCAAGGGTTTCCAAATCTACATCTTTCACAAATACATGAAGACAGGGTTGAAAAACCCACAACAAACTCTTAGCTGTAAGCATCACTCCTCCAGCCTTGCCAGATGTAAGGCAGAAAGCATCTATGTGACCTGTCTGCAGGGGGTATACATTGTTCACCCTTGACTTTCATTAACTTTCTACAATAAGCCTTGCAATTTTATCATTTTAATTACAGAAATTGCTTACTCTTCATTTACTTGCAGCTGGCTTAAACTGCACATGTCAAGTTCCTTAAGAACTGGGCTCTTCCAGAATGGCAGTGATTGAAACAGTACACAGGGGACATTGCAGAGGAACCAAAGGTTAGCTAATCATTGTTCAGCCAATGTGCGACTTCAACGTCTATAAAGAACTGTATTTTAATAACCAGCATTATCTAGATGAGTTTCCTGGTTAAAAAAATTCCTCAAGGTCCCAAGGGAATTTCTATCAACTTGAAAGTATGAAGCAGCTGAGAGAGGGAAAGTACTGATTTTGTAATCTGGGCTGCCAATATTTAGGCATTTCAAAAAGTCAGAGACTCTTCTTAGATCATTACTCAGAAATGCCTTACAGATACTCCAAAATCTGGTAAGGGCAAGCACACTCACTCTGTAAAACCCTGTACTAAGCCCTTGCCTGTTCCAGGTTCTCCTCTTTTCAACCCAACCAGCTTTCCATTATGAAGGGAGTAATGGCTCTTTTTCTCTCTGCATCAGCTCTGCCAACATTTCCCTTCAGACTGGCCACCCAGGTTTCAAGATACTTAAATGTGATAAGATCACCAAGACACGGTGCAGGAGGTTTCAGGCTGCAGGAGAGATGCTGGAAAAGCAAAAAGGATGGACTGGCTCTGTGCAACTAGCCAGCCTCCTGCCACAGCACATACACAGGAGGGATTCAAGCTAACAAGCCTCCAAATGCTGATGTGCAACAGGAAAATAGTGATGATATGAAATAAGAGCCTCAAATGTGAATGGTGCTTACAGCACACAACAAATCTGCTTTAGCTCTATTCCAGTGATACAGGTTTTGCAAAGCTGGTTTCTCTAGTCCCTATAGGCTTCATCTGGAATAAAACAATTCTACATTTTGCTCTGATCTTCTGTAAGTGTTCTATTAACCACGCTGCCTGAAAGCTATCTCATGCCCTACCATACACACAATTCTGAGTTTGGAATGAGGGGAAAATTGTTGGTACAACTCATTCTGGATCAGTATTCTAAGAGAACAAAAACCCCAGCCAAAGAAACAAATCAGTCCTTCCAAATGCCACCCTTACAAACTGCAGTAGAAGAATGATTTTTCTGGGTGAGCTTCCCCTATTCTATTCCTCAAGATGACTAAAACACATTCTGCTGCTAAATAAATGCAGAGAAGAGAAAAAAGTAAAATAAATAGAATTTTCTCTAGACATAAATTTCATGGCTTATCTAACTATGGATTTGCACTCCATACTTCTACAGAATTCAGGAAAACATCCTAGTTTGAACATACACTCCAGAAATGGCAGACCATTTACACCCACTCTCATCCTTGTCTTCTCTTGCTTGCTCTATTTATACTCCAGCTTGTGGGAACAGATGGTTATTTTCTAGGGTTCAGCACTACATATAATGCACTTTTATAATTTTTTAAGTTATTCTCATGCTGAAGACATTATAAAACCACATTTCTGTGCTTAACTACTGACAGCTACAATGGAAATAAAGTTTTTATTTTAAAAATTAATAATGCTTCAAAATCTTTACAGAGCAGCACTGAAGAGACAAAGTCAATTAAAAACTTATGCTTAAGCAAAAATCTGCAAGAAAAATTTGGTGGAACAAGTAATTTTCATGTGGTTATTTTTGGGCATAGCTCTGTGAGATAGCTGGTTATTTTGTTTTCCCTGCTGGTTAAAGAAATGCCAACTGCCAGTATGCAACTGCTACTTTACACTCCTTACGGAAATGTTAAGAGTCCCCTACACATTCAGTCTATTCCACTGCAACACAAAAATGAATGCAGTATAAGCTCATATATGTTTCCAGTAACTATGTCATTGTGGCAGTTTTCCCATCTTCAAAATACTTAAAGAAAATATTAACCAAACAATTGTGTGTTTTTAGCTCAGTCCTTATTTATCTTACAGGGATTTGAGCCATGCATGCAAAGCCGAGTGTGATTTATTATTCTTCAGTTACTTTGAACAGGAATTTAGTGGAGAAATTTCTATTCATTTGGAAAAAAAATAAAATTTCAGTGAAATAATTAGTGAATGAAAGGGTAATATAGACAGATAGCATGCTTATCCAGAGGTGACTGTGATGAAGCACACACAGCCAGTAATTAGGGCATATCCAATAGCATTTATCAAGAGTAATTTGATAAATCAGTAATTCCACAATACTGTAAAACCTGTACCAAGAATGTGCTATAACGATATTCAAACGTTAACTATCAATTTTTTTTTCTTTGACAAAAGGGAGCATTTCATCAAATATACTGAAAATAGTGAACATAATCAATGCTTTTTGTTGCAGACTAATAATAGCATGCAATTTCCTTTTGAACTGTATGTGCTAGCTCTTTTGAAAATGAAGGAATAATGGTAACTGTTAAAAGACAGCCAAAAATACACCCAGCAAGCTTGTACATTTTCCAGGGAACTGTAGCTGTCCTCTGCCGATCTCCTGCAACTCAGTGGTGGCAACTGTCCTAAATAGAGTGACTGTACTTCATTTATTTCGAGTATCACTTGGCACTATTTTGACAGCTCATAAAATAATGAGCTCATTGAACCTGATGCCTATATTTTACAGTTAGCCATTGCTAATTTTTGAGGGAGATGGAAAATAAGCTATTATTCTAAATCAGTTACTTAAAACTACGGCTTTTTTTCTCCCCACCCACAGTAAGATGTCAAATACCATCTCTGAAATGTCTATTTCTGTGGGTGCAAAGTTGCATTCTGCATTGTATGTCATTCTTCTAGAGCTATTACAGAAAATTATAAACCTGACTGATACACATATCTACTACCCATTGCAAATGAAATCTCATTGTTTCAACTTTTGTAAAAGTATCTCAAGGGACACCCCACAGAGGTAACATCGATAAGAAGGAAAATCAAACTACTTCAGTTTAGCTCTCTGCTCATGTTACCATAAATAGATGAAATTTACCTTTCCTAGAATCCAACACATCATTATATAAACTCAGGGCATCCTAAAACTGCAGTTACAGCAGTGCTCAAAGGAGAAAATCACAAGACATGAAAAAACCCCTACAACAGCTACAGAAGAGGTAGCAATTCTCATACAAGCAAGTCTGAAGACAAACACTTAGAACCACCTCTAAATATAAGGAGCAAGGATTCCTTTCAAATGTATTTGAAAGCATTTAAAATACAATAAAATTCTTAAAAAAGCTTAAGAGAATAAATAAAATAGCAATCCAAAGCACAGTCCACTTTTACAAAATCCCTAGTTTTTAAAAAAATAATTTCCCAAGCTAGAAGCACATAAACAGTGGAATAAGGAACTTATTGATTAATGAATTGGTCAGTGGAACACAGGTGCTCTAATTTTTTATGCCACTAATGAATGCTTCCTAAAATGGAGCCACTGATGCCAGAGGCCCCATTAGACACACTATATTATATATAAAAATATACACACACTGGTATATGCTATAATGGATGCTTGACCTTGACCAAAATCCCTGCCCAGCGGACAGGTTATCAACAAACTTCAATGAAACACACGATGCATCCGTACCTGATGGTGCTGGGAATCATCCAGTGTTTTGAAAACCATGGCTACCATCCCGTGTGCTCTCAGGTGCATTCGAAAGCTGGGCATGGCGCACTTGGTCGCCAAGCTGATTACACTGGAGAAAATAAACTCTGGGTTAGAACGACTGAAATGACTGCACTTAACAAGAACAGCAGATAAACAAGTATTCAACACAAGACTGACCATGTGCCTCAGACCCTGGGAAACTGTTGGAATGTTTCTTCTAAAATTTGTGCAAGGCAGGTTTGCAATTGGTCAACAGTGATTGGTGAGCAGTGTTTTATTCAAGTTGCTTACCAGCACCAAACTACTATGTCTGCTTTAGCTTAAGCTTGGCTGAAACAAGGATTTTAAAGGGCAGACCAAATTTGCTTCCAGAAAAAAAAAAAAGCTGAAATTTTCCAATTTTCATTGGAAGTGCCATGTAGCTCTAATTAAGAGACGTGAGAACTCATTGACCAAGGCATTGTAAGAAACTGTAAATGTGATCTTCCACTGCTATTCTAATGGTTATCTAATTAACTGACCACTCTCACTTATGCCTGATATGACTTACACATAGAACTTTATTTATTGCTGCATTTATGATTGCTAAAAACACTATACATGTCAGAAAAGATCTGACAAATGTATCAGTTAATCAGTGACCAGCATAAGAGTTTATTTTAAAAATGGCAGCTTTCCCCTAGCTTTCTCAGTAAGCTGTCTGCCGTTTCTAGCACAGTGCAACATAACAACTACTAAAAATACATTGCTTTTAAATGTGCACTAATGTGGGAGTGATTCTGCAATTGAGCCTTCCATGACTGCTGAGGAATCTGCTTGTAAGAAATTCACACAGTAAGGTGTTTATAAGAACAAGTGGTCTTCCTGCCTCCAATCACAAGAGCACCAGTCAGAGCTTACCTGAATCTTTCACATTCACTCCTATCCTTACACACTGATTTCCCTTGGAAAAACACTTAATTTGTTAACTGAAAGAAAAGATTTTGTTGTGCTTTTATGTTACACTCCACTATATAAATGTGTGAAGAATTAGTTTAAAATCTGAGTAAGTTTGCCACATGAGCAAATAAGGAGCACTCATATGAAAAATAGTCCTGAACTGTCATTATAGTAGTAATTTATTCTTATCATAGTGTATAAACAAAATGGGTGATAGAGTTCTTGTACGCTAGCAACAATATTCATTGCTAATTTCTGAGAAACAAATTTTAAAGTAGCTGTCTTAGAGGCATAGAAAGCTTTTGCTCAGCCACAGTCAAATCACAAATAAACCACTGCCATCACCTCTCTCTATGGATTCAACTTTTAGTTAGAAACTTTTAGTTTGACTGAACAGAAAGAAAAATTTAGGTACATAAAAAATTGCATGGTTATTTTATTTAACATTATTACAATTACTTTCATGTCCAGGCAACTGACAACAGTATCAAGTCACAAACTTTTTCAAAGCAAGATTAACATTTTTGATGCCAACTTCACAATTATGTGTAATGTCTTGGACTACTATTAATATTCACAGGTTAAGGAACGTCCCAATTAATACTGAGGCCTCAGTCATTCTAAAAGGTGACAGTTATGTTATTTCTCAACAGATCATAAGGAACAGGCAGTTGAAGTTAAACATCTCACTATTACCTCAGTTTTAGATTTTCATCAAACTCTGCAGTCTTAGGGATTTTATTTTAGAACTGAATTTGCATTAATAGCAGAACAAATATCACACAAAATGCACTAAACAAACAAGTTATCAGAAGGTATTTTTTTAAAATTTACAGCAAGGATAGCAAATGTGCCAAAGACGTGTCTTACTGCACAATTTATTATTTCATCTTCATAGCCATACTGCTTATGATTATTCAAAAGAGACAATCTTAATTATTATTTTCTAATTTTACTCTTCATGGCAGAAGTGCCAGGTAAATGTCAATAACATTTTAAAGCATGGTCACTTCTCTGATGCATATTTAATTCAGTATCTCCTTCAAATACAGGTTCTGTGTTTTGTGTTGAGATATCTTACCTAAGGCAACGTGTGTTTAGGGGCTGATTGCTCTTCAATCCACTTAGCAAGTACTCAATATCATCTGTGAACTCTTGATTTTCACCAAATTCCACTACATCATTGAAGTGCTTTACATGCTGAACAACAGTGTATAACTGGAAAAGACAAATATGTTGACCTAAGTAAGTTGCTCTTGGGATTGATTATAATCTTAAGAAGTACAGTTTAAAAATCTATTCAGTTTTAAGTGCAAAGAAACATTAAGATGTTAATAAAGGCCATTCAACTATTTAGATAAAAGTATTATTTTTAATAGGAAAGCCAAATTGCGTTTTGACACTGTTCCTTCAGTAGTTAGGATTACTAGTAATTCTTTATCTTAAAAATTTGTTAAGAATACTTACTTCTTTGTCTTCTTTCCTACATTTCAATGCAGTTACTATCTCTTGATAGGGCTGAGTAGGTATTGTCACAGTTTTTATCACTTTGGGAGGTGGTGCAGGAGCCTTAAAAACTCCATCATCTTTATGAATTGCCTCCTTTGAAGATAGCCTTACCTATTAATAAGAAAGTGCTAAAATGGGCAGATGTTTTGAGCATGAAAACATACACTAAATACATCAGGAAACAGTACAGGTGTGCAATTGTCAAACTCACATTTTGGGACTACTTAGTCCTTGCCTTGCACTACCAAGACGTACCTAAGCTGTGTGACAACGTGTCTACTCTTAAATACAAAAAAAACCCATTTCCAAGTTATCAGGAAAGCTCCAGTAGAATTCTGAAACTAAAATCAGTGGAAGAATAAAATGTCCTTTATACTGGCTCCCTAAGCTTTAGGGTAAGTAAACCAACCAAATTCAGTGTTTATAAACAGTTATTTCTTGCTCTTTTAAGTCTCTTACCCCTGTGCACTGGAGCTTCCAGGAATGACCACGCTGGCTGCACTATGGAGCCCTCAGGAAGTAGCTGGCTCTGGATCCCAGCACAGCCCTGAGCCAGCCCTGCCCAGCCCAGCCTGGCCTGCAGAGCTCTGTGCCAGCTGTTCTGGCCCTGCCTGCCCAAGGACACTGCACTCCTGTCCAACCCTCCAGCCTCACACTCCTAACTCCACCTGGCCTGGAGGCAGGACACTACCAGGACACATTTTGGAGCAGCACAACAAAAGCCACACAGAGTACTGAGAGGCACAGATCACGTCCCAAACCAGGTAGAGCACACTTAGTATTCTCTTATTTGTGCTGTTAAATATTTTAGGAGCATAATACCATAGCACAAAAAACAGCAAAACCTGTTCTACAGGGAGTAGAGAACTTGATGTTAGGTTTAGAATAACTACTGACAGGTTTCCAGACAACTCAGGCAAGTATTACAGGTTTCTCCTCACCTTTGCTGTATTAGTTCAAGGCTACTACAAGCTGAAGTGCAGCTTATCTTCAGATTACTTCTTTCGCACAAAATCTGATATGAAGACAAACTACAGCAAACAAGGCATATGGAAAAAGACCTCCAAATGCCAAATTCTAAATGTACAAGTGCCAATGCCAACGGGCATTTACTCATCCTCAATCTCTCAGTAACATCATGTACTTAGCTTCCTTACACAGAAAAATGAGAGTATTTTAAAAGTCTGACTGGAAAAATAGAATTAACATGCAGGCATACAAGCTGTATGACCTGTTACTCCAGGGGACAGCTGGAGAGAAAGCCTTCTTGTGCATTGTCCATTGACAGACAAAATTAAAATAAAAGCCATAAGAAGCTGCTATATTACTCTATGGAATACTACATTAGTGTTCTTTACATTCTGCCTCTACCACTGTGGCATTTCAGTATTCACTCACTTAAGCACCAGTGGCAAATTGGTAATAAACCAAGCTGAAAAACCAGTTTAGAGCACATACTGGAGGATTGATCTTATCAGTCTGTGAGCACAGGAGAGCCACTGAAGGATCTCATCCAAATCTTAATTAATGACTGCCCCTTCAAAGTAAACTCCAAGGGCACTTGGAAAGGCCCTAAATGAGTACTTGGCATAAGCAGTTTGCATGACTGGTGAGTTTCTCACCATAAACTTGAGACAGATTTCTCCCAACCTTCAGGTGACAAATTTCTACAGAAATTAAAGATGCAGGATCACATGTGCAGGAACTACCACTGAACATTTGGATCAAGGCTCATTTGCCTTTTAACTCTGAAGTATGACACACATGTAAATCAGGGCTAAAAACTGCATCTGAAGGAACTTCTGATGTACATCATAACATGAGCAGCAGATACAAATTCCCCTCAGTGGTTTGTTCAGCCAAACCTCTACCACATCCCTGAATTAATATTCTGATGGTTCCAGATACAAAGTGGAAGTCTGACAGAAGACAAAAGTGACTGTCTGAATGAATGATCCAGACATTTCCCTAGCTTGAAAAAAGCCATATTCAAAGTCTGTCTGACAAGACTCATACAAAATCTGCCCTTAAGTCAGCTATCAGAGTACTTCACAAAGATCAGTACCAAGAGATTCAGTAAGCAACAAAACCTTCACTTCAAAGGTACATAATTTAAATTGAGAAAGGGGTTTAGGAAAAACCCAGGGCTGAAATTTCTGCTCTCTCCTCAAACTCTAGTGGAAATGGCTGTTTTCAAATCAGTTATCTGCATTTTCTAGGCATTGCAGTTAACATCCAAAGAAGGCTGTTCAGAATACTGTGAGGAGACAACCAAAAATAACCACAAATCAAAGAGGAAGAAGTACCAGAATACCACAAATAGGGGTAGAATTTTAAGAAGACCCAAACAAAAAACAGCCAGCAAAACAAACAAACAAGCCAAAACCAAAACAAAACTGAACCCAAAAACAAAAAACAAAACCAAAAGAAAGAAAAAATAAAAAATAAACAATTACAAACTGGTGACAACAAAAGCTGAAGACTTATCATTGGAAAAAATATCTACTTTCTGATTTTCTGTTCTCAGGCCAGTACTATCAGCAAGGCACCGAATGAAATTACGTTTATTGACAACATACAATGCTCTCTTAGCATAATCGGTAACAACTTCTACAAATGTAAGCCAAAGACCCTGGATTCTCAGAGTCTCAAAGGAGTTAAAAAACAATTACTTTGAGTCTCAAATCAACCACTGACTTTTGGACAAAGAGCTGGTCTATTTTTTGATATCCAAAATGTTGGTATTAGCATTTCTGACAGTACACAGAAAATGGTGTTTCGTTCAGAGTATCTAAAGACTCAAGTCAGCAATCAGCACTAAGCCATTAGAAAGGAAAAATAAATGAAAAAGCTCATTTCAAGTTTTTCCTTTTTTATCAGCAATTTGCTAACTTCTGTGTTCATTAGTAAGTTAATCCTGCGAATTCTCTGAGAAAATTAAATGGAGTCCATTGTTAGAAAGCTTAAGTTTAGCAGATTGGGGAACGTAACTTTAAGTGTTTTTTTGTAACTCCATATTGAAGCAACATGAAAGATCCTACTCTACAGTATTTCCACTAACAATTTCTTTTCTATCAAATTCCAATGGCTCACACCACAAGGCGGACTTCATTCTGAATTACTGTGACATTACCAGATAAAAAGAACTGGAATTTAAAAAAAAAAAAAAAAAAAAAAAGTGAATCTTGAAAGGAGATTTAGTAAATTTGAGAAAAAACCAACAGTCTACTTACTGGGACACTGGGAGTTTTCAAAGCTGGTGGTGCTGGCAGAGCCTCTGATTCTGGCTGGTTCCAGTGTCTAGCATTATACACTGCTTTTGTGGGAGACTAGAAGATAAAAACAGAAGTTATTTCTTAAGAAAATTACCACTAGTCACTATACACTTCAAAATTACTGTAGCAATACTGTAGCCAAACAAGGAAAACGAGCCTCATTTTCACTGCTGAATTCCCAGCAACACAAGTTCCCAATATCACATGTATTGGAAAATCAGACATACTTTGAAGCATCTGATGGTTTTAAATACATACAGACCCACTCAAATGGCAAAAGACATGATATGTATGTATCTAAAGAATTTTTCAGTTGTCCCATCTCTTAAATTTATTCAAAGGCAAAAGGTCTGCAACCTTCCTATAGACAAAAACTGACAGCTCAGGGGGAAAAAGCACGTTAGCAAATGCTGTGTCAGTAGAAATATGACTGGTTTAGAATCAATATGCGGAACTCATATTGCTGTGAGGAACAAAAACACTGAAACTAAATGCCTTAATCCACATTAATAAATTAAGAAGTTTTATTTTTTCCCTCTTGCTCAAAAATGTGTCAAGGCAAATCAAAATGCATCAAAATTAACTGTCCTTGAATTTTTGGGAAACATAACATGCTCCTTAGAGGAAGCAAAGTCAGAATTCTATTTCTAGTATTCGTGTTTACCAATCTACTGGCATAATATTGTTCCAGACTAATACAGCACTACAATTTTCACAATTTCCCACCATGCCACGTATCAAGTAAATTCGAAGTACCTGCTTCCTCACAGCACTTACATAGCATTTTAAGTATGAAAAAAATAATTTCAAATAAACATCATACAAATAACGTATCAATTATTTAACCCAAATGCAGCTCAAGCCCACAGAGGGGCTACATGTGACAAGCCTTAGGACCAGCCAGGGACTGAGCACCACTCCACGAAGTGCAACAAGGTTCTGGCATGTCAAAAGCTAGAAAGGTAATTCTCTAAGTCAAGGGTTTCTGTATTATTGCAGAGTAAAACTCTACTGTGCTGCATCCTTCCATTCTTCACAAGAGAAAGCCCTACCAAACAACATTTCAAGGAATATTAGCAGAATGAGGGCCTCAGCTAAGAGTTTTCAGAGCCCAAAAGCACTAAACCATTCCAGCTCCAGACAAGAGAAAAGCCTCTTTCCACCCTAGAGTGTGCTTTGATGTGGTCATGAGAAACTTGGATTGTTAAATTATGCTCCTGAAGCAGTGCTCATGTACCATTCATCAACATGTTTAAGTTTCATCAGTTTTGCAAGGAAGCTCTTTTAGACAGTATCTGTCCTACTTAAAAAGTTTAACTGAGAAACCAGTCTCATGTTCAGGACACTGCAGTTACAGGAGGACATCTGGGCCCACAAATAGGAAGAAAGTGTCATATGCATTCCTACTTGTAAAGGTTACAAAATGGTTCAGATGTTAACTCTCTTTTCTTCTATACCTTTCTGAGCAGCAAATATTTATCTGGGATCTTCAATGAAAAATAGAAAGACAATTTACAAATAACGATTTTTTTTTTTTTTTTTAAATTTTAAAAAGATATGAGGTTCACAGATATCTGCAATGGAAAAGAGCCACTGGTTTTGTTTCTTGAATTGCTCCACACTTCATTTTAGTGCATATTTAAGACCGGTAAGAGAGGGTGCCCTATTTTGGTATACAGGATCATTCAAGGAAGTAACCTGCACAGTACTGCATTTTACAGAATCAGACTAGATTGGGGTAAAATTCTCTGCCTATTCCCCACCTGTGTGCTCCTTTTCCTTCAGGCCTTGGGCTCCACCAAGAGCCAAACCCAGCCCCTGGCACAGGGGAAGCAGAGTCAGTTTGGGTTTGAGCTTGTCCCGGCGAGGCAGCAGCTGGGTCGGTCCCTTGCTGACCACACCATGGAAGCACCTGCAGTCTCCCTGGCTTTTCCAAATTGAGCACCTCTGCTGTGCACACACAGGCAGGGCAAGGAGGCCCAGCCCACAGGAAGCACAGTGTGTTTGGGAGGGAGTTACAACAAAATACACAAACAGCTGTGCCAGTGCAACCAAAAGGGCCACACAGCATTAGCGTGTCTTCCTCAGCAGAGAGCAACAGCTGATGCGTAGGAAAGAGTTCAACAGGGCAAACAGATAAAAGCAAATTCCTTCTAAATACTCAGGGCTCACAGACTTCCAAAGATGGCATGCTTTTTGTTTAACAGTCAAAAATGGGCTTTTCTTCTCCGATTTCCCTTAATCCCTCACTAAATCAAAAGCTAGGGCATCCCAAAGTGTTTTGTGACATGGCACTTTACAACTTAACCATTACTAGTGCAATTGAGAAAAAAGGCTACATTTTACATAAGAAAACAAGTAATGCCACCAATAAATGCCTGTTCAGAGAAACGAGGACATCTGCAGTTAATAGCTCTCTTGTAACAGAGCCTGAAGCGCAGCTGTAAATAGCAATCCTTAAAATCTCAAATACTTATGGAAGGTCAGTTTTAGCCACCATTCCTTGTAGTATCTTCCACTTCAAATCAGAAAAGATCTGAACAAGTATTTGGCCTGTGATTCCATACCTTCCCAGCAGTATTGTCTTAGACACCCTACCATTTACTATCTTGTTTAGTCTCACACTGCCTGCACACAGCTGGTCCACCAAAACGCACCTGTAAAAATCCAACAGCACTTTCCAAAGAAATACATTCTAATCAGTTCTAACACATTATGCAGAGACTTAGCCTCTCTTACAACTCACGTGGACTTTGAAACAGCAAATACATCCCTCCTTTCCAACCAACTCTTAAAGCAACCTCCCCATTTTCTCTTACAGCACAGAATTAGGATGAATTTCCAGAACAAGTACAAGGAAACTGTGCCAATATCCATCAACCAGTGAGCACTGTGTGGACTTGTTTTGGATTACTGTGTGACAGAACTGAAGTCAGAAAAAGTATTAAAGATCAAATGAATGATAGTGAAGAAAGACTTTTCAGAAGGCTTGATCACAGAAGTGAAGAGGTTGGTTTGTTTGGTTTTGGTGTGATTTTTTTTTTTAAGGCAACTCAAACGCTTGTTGTCACAAGCTTCCCTGAACAAGCAATATTGATATTTAAGCAGGAAGAATCTGAGAAACTTTCTCTTAAAGACAAGAAAACCTTGCAATTACTCAAATAACACAGACTTTTCTTTAATAATTCCTTCTCTCAAGACTAACTTGGAATAGATGCAAGTGGAAGTATATAATTCCCTTGAATCCTGTGTTCTTAAGCCAAATAAGTTCTGCAATATTAATCAGCTGTAAGAGCTTCTGCTGAATAGCAGAGGAGTTTCCTTTTTCCACGCATCTAGAACTGACAGCTGCTTACACAGAGATACATGTGTCTGAAAGACTGCAAATATTCCAGGGTGGGTATAAGGCATATGGTACTGTGGGACTCTGCATGTACTTCTGGGGGGCGAGTGCAGATACAAAACCAGAACTAAAGCCAGGGATTTTACAAAATGCACAGAGCTGTCTCTTGTATAAGATCATCTCCAAATGGCATCAACTATGGGTCATGCTTAACCTCCCATCCCTGAAAGCCACACAAAGCTGAAATTTTCAAGAGCTGTCACTCTGCACATACTGATGCAGCACTGCCTGCCATTCATAGATGTAAGAACAGCAGAAAATAAGAGCCAGGGACATGAGTCACACAGAAAATAGTAGCAAAACAAGAAAGAGCATCTAATTTGCAGGCAAGAATGCTTTCCAAGGTTGAAGAAGACAATGGCAAAAGAAAACTCAAGAACACTTTTAACAGATATCCTGGATAAATGAATTTTTTATATCTGAAATGCATTCAGTAACACTATGACAGATACTTGACAAAACAAGTTTCAAAAAAAACCCAATAAACAAAATACATGAGTTACCACTCTGTATTCATCATCATTAAGAGTACTATCCTGTCCTGCATGTCTCACTTTGAACAGGAAGAAGCTAACAAGCATGTTATGCAGCACAGAAATATTCATAATGGACTGTTTCTTTTGAAAAGGGAAAGGAATGAACATCACTCAGAGCAATGAAAAAGAAATCACACTTCAAAACAGAAAGATGGAGTATCAATTCAGCACAGGCTGAGCCATGTTACAGAACAGAAAAAAAAGTTGATTTGGACTCCAGATAAGACAGCAATTTCCAACAGCCATTCAAAACCAGCACCACGTAATTTTTGCAGTGTTCAAAATCTGAACTGCATTTCCATTATTTGGATCAAAGTAGCAGATTAGTGCCAATAAATCATTGCCATGGATCACTAAATTGTGAGGTGCTATTCCAGTTAAACACAAAACACATTATGCACACACGTAGCCAGACAACTACAAGCTGTTAGTCAGACAAGGTTTAAAAATATCAGACAACACAAGGAGCAGGGAATAAACTGTCACTGAAGGGTTTTTTGCACCAAACTTCTGAAGAACTGCAAAATGCTTTTTTCTCCTTAAAGCTCAAAAGGAGGCCCACAGGGCACAACAAGATGATGGGTTCAACACCCAAGTGAAACATGAAAACAGAACTTAAGAAACAGGACAATCTATAAATGAGATTCATTAACAGAAATAGCCAATGATGTTCTGTATGCTGCTTATGCTGAGTGTATTCAAAGGTCAGCTCAGAAGCAGAAGCCATATGGTTATGGTCACTAATTTGGCCTGAAACCTTTATTAAGTCCAATCAAAAGGGACAAGCTACAGTTGTTTAGACGTATCACCACAATACTGGAAACATAACCCTTTGCTCAAGAAAAAAGAAAAACCTGCAGTTCAACGAACACCCCGGCACAGGTACTTCCCAGCACAAATCGTTCACACAAATTTCCTGCTCTCTTGGTTGCCAGAGGCAGAGAGAAGCAGGCAAACAGACACACGTTCCCCTCCCCTCCTCCTGTTAATCCTAATCTACTCAAAGTGTATCAATCTACTAACAGGAAAGTCTTACAAAATTGTAACTGCAATGAAATTCCAGAGGTCATACGGCTGGGGTATTCATACACCCACAGAAACATTTCCATTTGAATCAGTAAAAAGCACTGTTCAAATAAATCTCCCCGATGTCCCCAGTTAGAGCTCTGAGGTTTGCATCACCGAGTCTGAGGATGCTGACCTGACCGCTTCTCAGTGTGACCAAACTTCAGCTGCACCTCCAGAGAGCACCTAATTCGTGCCACCTGTTAACAGCCATTGCCTACATCAGGTCAAAATAAAACTAATTCAAAGTAAAAACTTTGGAATGTGTCTAACAAGGACACTGGGCCTTCAACACCACCAATTATCCTCTCAAGACGTGCGCATGTTTCATCGTGCAATTATCAAATGCACACCAAGTCACAGACAGAGCTGAGTGAACCAGCCATGCTCATACAGTACACAGGAGCTGTGAAGACAATTTTGCATATTCATCTGCATATAAATTAAGCTCCCACTGGCAAATGAAACTGGTATATTTTAATTCCTTTGAGCGTTTTTCCCATTTTAGAACTTCCTACAGGACTGAGAGCTTGTGCGATGTAACATTTATGCTGCACAGCCATCCTGTATTGCCAAATTACTAAAACAATAAGGTAATTACTGGAACTACAAACTGATGTGTGTGTGTGTTTTTTGCAGGGAATGTGAGCATGCAAAAGAGAATCTAGTTTCAAAAATACTTTAATCAATCTTTGCTTCTTGCCTTAGAGCTAGTACCAGTAGGAACTGGAAGTATAAAATGCCACATTTCCACCGTGACATTAAACATTTTCCATTCAACTTGATTTTTCTACTTCCTGAAAAGCCTTGTATGCACAGGGGGAAAAGGATTTCCATGCTTATTTTTCATTTTTTCCCGCTGCCTCTATGAGAACCCAGCCTGTTGTGTTCACTTTGCATCTCTACCCTTCTCAGACAAAGCTACCAATATCTCTGCTGACACCACCTAGAAAAAGAGGCATTTCCAAGAATGCTGCTACCACAGTTCTACCTAACATCTGAGTATGGAGGACACTTGAGGAAGCAATTTTACCAGGTGGAAGTATCCCAGCTTGGCATCTACCAGAACACCCTTTTGACCATGGTTTAGTATTGAAGGAGTGAGGAGAACATAATTTTGATCAGCATTAAATGATTATCTTCAAATGAGGAGACCAACTCCTGGCATTTGCTTTCACTCCAAGATGGTTTTGAGGTGCTAAATCCCAACTCAGTTCAGTAAAATTAAAGCACCTACTCTTCAATTTAGGTGACTAATCTAAAAACCTGCCAGTTCTGACTAGCTTATCCTGCTTATTCGCTTACACATTAAGAATTGGCTTTGGACTATCTACATTAAAAATAATAAAGTCCCTATATGGTAAGCACTTATAAGCCAGTATTAAATAAATATGCTTATAGAAGAATTTGATTTTGCAAATTTTAGGTGAAATAATAGTGTCAATATGATGCTTTGGTTTCTAACAAATCAGCTAATGAACAGATTTATTCTATAATATTTTATCTTTTATAATATTTTATCTCTTTTTAAAATTTGTTTTCAGTCCAGCAACATAAAAATTGCTTACAATAGACAAGCTGATGATAACTGGCTGGCATGTATAACAGCTCAACTCTTGTTTATCATTCCAACAAAATGTATTTGGACAAAAAAATCCCCACAAAAGCCACTTCAGTTCAGGACTGGGCAGCCAATCTGCCAGAAGCAGTAACCAGCTAATGAAAGGAATGCACTGCAGAAGCAGCAACAGGCAGTCACAAGTTGTCAGCTCTGCCCTGCGCTGTTTGTCAGCCTGCTGACAGACAGACTGGGCTTAGCACTGAACTCAGAGGTCACAGAATATTTCCACTACCCAAATTCAGCTTGACTCCTCAATGGAGCTTATACCGCCTAATAATCTTCCCTCTTAAAAACAAGCAATTTTGACTTTCTAAATTAGGATGCACAGAGCAGCTCAATGTGCAGTTATCAGCAGTTAATTATCACTGAAAAAAATGCTTTATTACAACTGCTTATCCTTAGGGTAGGACACACTTTAGCTAAAGGTTATGCAAGATGAAGACAAGCAGTTCTTTTTAAAATGAACCCTGGCCAGTCTACTCTGATCCTACAATTATATGTATAGAAAGGTCTACAACTGATAGCAAAACTTTTGAATTACAATTCCTCTGCTACTTTTTCAGGATTATTTATTTGAAATAAGCTATGGAAAAGTAATTAAGCAAAATCACTTAAGTTTCTGCACTTCAGATAGACTGATGTTCACATACCCTAAAACTTAAAAATGAAAGAACAAAGAAAAATCTTTAAAAATCTGATTTGGGGAAATGGCGATTCGTTTGCAGGCCAGCAAAAAGAAACGTTACTCGCAGGATGCCTTTGATAAACATCTACTGTACAGTATAACACAAGCTAAGTGGAAAACTACAGACCACAGCAGCCTAGTTTCTGTCCCCTCCCACGCACACGTCATTGTCACATTAGCCCTAAGATTACTCAGTCAGCCCAGAGCAGGGCAGAGTACGGGTTCATACTTCTCCAATTTCAAAATACTTTCAAAGACCAGGTATAAGCATTTCATCTTGAACTTCTGGTTTACTTAGACCTAGCATTTGTTTCAAAGTGGTATGTATAGCTCCTTCCAGTCAGCATGAAACACCAATGGAGAAAGCTTCCATCAAACTGTAGAAGATCTCTTATACTCTTAAAACATGTATAACAACAAATGCTATTAGAAACAAAGGCTCAAACGTAAGGGTTTTTTCCAGGTATTGACAGTTTCTGACAGTGCCTAACCTTGTAACAGGAGTATGTTATTTTCCATGATGAAATTGACCTCCTCATGGAAAATAAACCTGCCTATAGGACAAGAAAGAAGCATTTAAATAATGAACTAGTTGCAGAACACACTGAAATTGCACAGAAGAAAAAATAAAGAAAATTTCTTCCCGGTTCAGCACTTGTTACTGGAAATAAGTGCTCTTTACACAATATTGATTTAACATGTCCTTCCAACTTACCTGTCCAAAGACCACACTTGGAAATCTTGCACACATTTCTGTACTTTGTTGGGTACAGAAGTTATTCTTAAAACTTGACTAAACGTGACAAGCAATAGTTACTGGGTTATGAGTGGCTCACATTTTTCTCTTAGATACGAAGTTCAGCAGCAGTCTGTTGGCTAAGCCATGTCTGAATTCAGCAATGCTTTCATTCATGTAATCGACACTACTGTCATGACTAACCCTACTAACGTCACTTGATCAAAGTACTGCACGTAATCCTGCTAACGCCACTGTGTTTAGTGAGCATTTCTCAGTTGCAATGTTGATTTAACTAGACTAAAATGACTTAATCTCTCTTCTTGGGTCCCCTCAACTGAGTAGATACAATAGTTTAGAGTTTCCCAGTGAACTGCACTAAGATTTATGTTAAATGTTTCCTTTTAAGTGAGTTATTTTTATAGTAATACACAGCATGGGGAAACTGAAGGCACAAGGAAACAGGAGGGAGCTGGTTGACCAAAGGAAAAGCAAAAGCAGCATAACCATGTGCTTCTGTCAGTATTTTTTGCCCGTTTCAGGTAAAACCAGTCCTTACAGTAGGTGGGGCTTTGTTGGGTTTTAGACCGGGTTCTTTTGATGCACAATCCAAGAAGATCTCACCTTTTCCTGGCAAATGCAGTCCAAACTAGTGGAGGAACTTTCAAGCAATGCCACTTTAGTGCACTAAAGTGTACCAAGCTTCAAGAATATTTTAAAAGTACTGTTACCGAAATGTTCCCAGGACAGCAAGCAGTGAAAGCCAAATGCCATGCCACGCAGTAAAGCAAGGGGGCCCCATGGCAGGCAGACACCTGTCAATTAACAGCTAAAATGCACTAACAGCTACTAGTTTGATCTAGCACATCCCAATCAAATCTGTCACTATCTCAAACCCACTGAGCCTCATGTGAGCTGCCAAAAAGAACTGCTGTGATTTAACCCCAGCTGGCAACTAAGCCCCACCCAGCTCCTTGCTTACTCACCCCCAGTGGGATGGGGGAAGAATCCAAAGGGTAGAAGTGAGAAAACCCAAAGAGATAAAAACAGTTACAGAGGGAAAACAAAAGCCATGAATGCAAGTAAAACAGACCAAGGAATTCATTCACCACTTTGCATGGGCATGCAGTTTTTCAGCCATTCCCAGGAAAGCCAAGCTCCATCCGGCATAACAGCTACTTGGGAACACAAAGGTCATCACTCCAAAGATGTGTTCCCCCTTCCCTCTTCTCCAGATTTGCATATTGCTGAGAACGATGTCATATGGCATGGAATATCCCATAGGTCATTGTGGCCAGCTGTCCCCTCCAAACCTCCTTGCACATCCCCAGTCTCTGGGCTGGTGGGGTGGGATAAGGAACAGAAAGGAGCCACTGACACAGCAGGCTCTGTGTAAGTGCCGCTCAGCAGTAACAGAAACATCCTAGCAATACCAATAGTGTTCTCAGCACAAACCCTAAACAGCCCTGTAAGAGCTCTTCTGAAGGAAATTAACTCTATTCCAGCCAAAACCAGCACACACAGGAACTCTGTGGTCCAGTATTTTAATGGGCATTAACACCAAGTTAGTGGCAAAGAGGTTTTTCCATACCTTTCCCTGTGCAAGCCAATAGTGTGCACAACAAGAGGAAAAGAAAAAGCCCGCTGATGTATCCCCATTCACTGGGTACATGTGGGAATGCACACACAGTTGCAAGCCAGATAGGTTTTCTAGGGCTAAGATTTCAAAAAGCAAATTGAAATACATTTCTCCAGGCATAGCAATGTAAGAGAATAAGAAAAAAATTCAAGCTAGCTTCAAGTCATTTAAAACCAGTAAATTTTCATTGCAAAAGGGAATATTTAATTGAATATTCCCATTCAACTAGAGTCAGAAGTCATTAAGCAATGAGTTAGCCTTCAGGTTAGTTTTTAGTTTGATCAGTAGTCCACGAATCACCAATGTAGACTGACCATGCAGTAACCACTTTCTTCCTCATCCTACCAATCATAAAAAACACATTTCAAACTCTCAAGAAAATTTCAGTGTTTTATAGGTGCTAAAATTGCATTCTGTAGTAACACGGAAGCTTTATGAAATCTCCTCAGTGCAAAAGGTATGAACATCTAAGAAACTAATTCCAAAAGACTTGTTTCTAAAATTCACCTACTCTAAGGCATAGGGAAAAAAAATCCTGATAAAGCACTCATCTAATTGAAATTTCATGCTACTTTGAGAAAACGTAAGACTGAGTCTGCTTCCAGTTGTGCCAACTTGAGAGAGTCATTGCTTTTCTTCTGTTTTATCTTCTCTGTCTCATTCATGCAGCTCCCTAAGTCTTCCCACATGCCTCAGCAGCCCTGAAGAACAGTAACAGAAAAATTATAGTTTCTCCCCCATCCCAGGCCCCTCAAGCTGAAAGGCTCTCATACCTTTTAACTATAATTTGCAACTCTATCTAAATTCTTACCTTGAAATATTCAAAGGTAATCAGTATTCACCATGTCTAGGTTGGCTTCCTATGGCCACAGGCAGAACTAGGATCAGCAGAGAGCTGCAGATCACTCATTACATATTTTGAGCTTAAGAGCAGAGGGGCCATCCCAGAAAATGTGCTGTTCAGAGGACTTGGTGGTCCCTAGTGACACGCTGGACAACACAAACACTGTACTGACACAAAACACTAAGTAGAATCATTCACTTTTATGGCTGATAGATCAAAAGATTAAATTTGGGGATAGACTAGTTAGTCCTCCTTATCTTACACTTTTTAGTTGGCTTTTTTCCTATTTAGAGACAGGTATTTTGCATAAGACCACAGGAAACTGTTCCAAAGTATTCCTACAAAACTGCTTCTCTTCATTTGCTGACTCTAGCTAAAACCTGTTGTGAAAGCAGCAGGAGCAAAAAATCTCAGGAAATCATTTTTGTGCTCCCTATTTTCAAGTCTTTACTCTCAGTAGATTTGGATGATAGCAAGAAAAAATTTCTTGTCTACTCTACTGGGTTTGCCTGCTAATGGAGAATTAGTTTCATCTGTAGAAGGGAACTAAGCTCAAAGGGGCCAGCAGGTGGGTGTATCCAGAGTTCCCAAACTGACATGCTAGAGCATGAGTTACCCAACCAGTTGAATTAAAATTGTAAACAGCTGCAAACAAACTTCTGCAGATGTTACTCATGTATGCTTCACACCCATAATTTGCAACTCAAGTAATGCCAATATTTATGTACTGTACATACTTAATTATGTTGCTATGGAATGCAACACTCCTATAACTCAGGCTCAGGATAAAGAGGTTTAATTTGCTTAAAAGCATGGCTCTGGTTTGAGCCTTTACTTGCCTATTATAATGTCTGTGGCCACTGCAACCAGGCAGTGATTTCAGTCCTCACAGCAAAAGCAGGGTTTAAGACACACTGTTATTCACTAAGCCAACAATGTTGGTTATATTTTACTGTACATACACTCAAAGTTTCAAGAACAGGACTTAAGCATTAGGAGACAATAGTCAGGTTTTCAAAACTACAACCATAGGTGAGAGATCTGCTGAATACAGACTGGAAAAAATACTTGAGCTTTCTGGATCTGCTGAAATTTAATTATAGCACCTGCTGCTTCCTGAGTAACAGAGCTTTTTTTCTTGGCAGCTCAGTCTGATGCAGTGTCACAGCTCTGAACATCACCACCTAACAGAAAATATTTAATACTGTATCTGCTAGCTCCTACAAGAAAAAAATAAATGGCACTGAGACAGTGAAGAAGTTCCAGAGATTATTCTCTTTTAAGAACATTTAGTTACTACGATCAGGTTAATACTTTTAGTTATTTTTTTCATTCCCAGAATGAAAATTCCCTTAAGATACAACTAAGATTGAGAGTCTATATCGGTATTTTAGGAAGGTAATTATAGCATCTCTAATTACCATCAGAACAAGCTTTACAAGCTTTTTTAGTAACTCCATGCAACAGCCGCATGATTAGAGAACATTAAAGTTTAAAATCTGAATCTCAATTACAGCAACATCTACTTCTATGTCCATTATACCACTACAGGGTCAAAAAAGCTGTTTAATTCTCAACTTCCCCACTTGAATTAAGTTTATCCCCAACTGAGAATTTTCTAGAATTAAAACCATTCTCCCTTATATAGTATGATATTACTGTAAGGCTTTTTCCTTCTCCCCGTAATTTCATGATATATACATTCAAAATTAATTAGAACCATTTTCACATAAAATCTCAGGGACTTAAAGAATAAAAATTAAACAAGAAACACATGAAATGCAATTACAGAATAATATTTGCAGCATATAAATATTTAAATTTTTAAAAATTTCTGTATTTAGCAGAACACCCACAGCTCTTTTATGCTGTTAAAAAAAACAACTGAAAAAGCTAGTCAAATTTGTGCTTCCTGTACTTCTGTTTCTCAGTGTACTGTAACATGTTCACACATAAGAAGCTGCCATTTAATAATTTTAAAAATTATTATTTAATCAACAGAAGCTGAGGTACTTCCATCTTCAAGAAATACTATTTAAGAATACCCTCCTCATTTATCTGACTTCCAACTTTGGAGGGAGGAGCTTCTCATCCTGTCCAAATTCAAAGCAAGAAGTGACATTTCATTTTCAAATGACATCACAACTGACAGGACCTACTGGTCACATATCCTCCCACATGAAAATATTCGCCTGCACATTTTGAGAACTAAACTAAATTTGTCATCCTTTCTCCACTCACAAATATTTTTTTTTTTTTAAATGAAAAATTGTTAAATTGTTATAACTCAACACAACTGGGAAGATAATAAATCTTCTGGTTATGGACAACCAAAAAAAAAAAAAAAAAAAAAAAAGCAGCACCTTAAAAAATTACTTCAAGTGAAACTATTGTATAACACAAGTAATCAGTCCATGAGGAATTATTAGAACTCCTAAGGAAAAAGTAATTAAAAAAACTTTCTCAAGCTGTTGGACTGATGAGCACATTCTGAACACATGTAAAAGACAGTTGCTAAAATACCATGCAACTGCCAGATCTTTCAAAACATGTGGAACTCAAAGGAAAAGCAGCAATACAAGCTCATTTCCCTCTTTCTCTTACTAGAGCAGTTGTGGGTTACAATGATGGTGAGACAGGGACTGCTGTCACCAGGTAACACAAAAAAGTTATGCAAAAAGCTCATGAAAAGGCCTTGAGCACTTGAAATGTCCATCCTAGACATTCAGGTCATAAAAGCTTCATTTAATGGAGATTACATGGAGCTCCCTATTGCAAACTTTTACCTGGTGGTTACACACAATTTTTGCTGTTTGCGCATTTTTAAAAGCCTCAAAATACTGACTACCCTATAATAACAGATAAACCACATTTCTCTAAGATCAAGAAAATGAATAAGGTCTTTTGAAGCTATGAAAGGGCAAATTCATACTGAGTATTACACAGCTGGGGAAGACTGGGGTGGGATTGGAGGTTACTTTTTTTTCCAACTAAAAGAAAATCTCACTAAACCAAATTCTATAAAGGCACTTATCTTTATAAAGACTATACCAATGCCAAATTTGAAGTTTTAAGTTCAATCCTATAATATGATAGATATTTCTTGGGAGAGCAAAGGTAAGAGACCAAAAGAATTCCCCTCCAAATACCAGCAAACCACAACATAAAATACACAAAATTTACTAATTCTTTGTTTAAAAATCATCTCCAGGTAACGCATCTATGTTACAAGTCAGGTCCTCCATAGCAGTCTCCATAGTAAACCTGAAAAGTGAAACTTCCAGTAAAAAATACAAAAATTTTGCACTTTAATATTTTACTTTTCCAGAAATAATATTAAAGGCCAGTATATGATCTCAAGTGCAGATATAAACTGGGAAAAAAGCCCTGTTGCATATATAAGAAGAAACATCAATACTGAGGAGCTCAGTAAAATAGGAACTTTGTATTGGTTTCAGCATTATTACTCACCCGCTTTGGCCCACTAAAAATCTTCCTGGTGTTTTCCTTAGATTTATCACCTTGTTTATTTGTGGACTTCTTATTGCCTTCAAGCACACCAGATGCATCCTCTGAAAACTCCAGATCTGTTAAAGGTAAATATAGACATGAAACAACCATTTTAGAAGCTGTTGAATTGCTAGAGCATTTCTTGTGTCTGACAATTCCACATGTATAGCTTCTGAAATTATGTGATGAACCATCAACCTTCATCAGAAAAATCAGTTTTAATGCCAAGCACAGTCAGGTTTGCTGACTGGACTGCAGCAATACATAGAAGTGTGACAAGGTGCACAGTCACTATTAGAGCACCTCTGGCCCACCAGGTAGGCTTCAGGCTACAGCTTCCCATCCCATACTCCTGTAAATCCCTGGGTACCTTTTACATGAGCATACTAATGGCTGGCTTACTGCTACAACTCTGAGCTACAGATGAATAAAGCAGTAGATTGGGTTCTTCAAAAGTGTGAGATTAAGAGACTTCGCAAAACACAGTACAATTACAGAAGAACTGATCTTGCTTTACTTCTCGTGAAGGCAGCCTGTTTATATTTACTTGTTTTGCTGTAAACAGAAAAGAAATATGGTCATCAGGAAAGAGTCAGCTAGAAGGAACTGCTGATACAGCCTTTCAATGGATTTAATACTTGCATTACAACTGATTCCAGTACCCTATAACTGAAATCAGCAATTCACTCATCAAATTAAATTTTTGTCCTTAGCTTTTTTAAACTTGTTTTATTTGAAGCATCATTCCTTGGAGACAAGGGACACACACCACAAGTTACAAATTTCAAGATGGAAATAAAGACATGCACAGAGAAGCAGTGGTTCATCTGATAAACTGTTTAGATAACCAATCTATTCTTAAGAAGCTGTTGCTGTTTGAAAATTGCACTGCAAAAACACAAGCAGGTAAGATGGGTTCTCTAATCCCAAGTACATAGGACTAGCCAAGCTGGGTAACAAGGCAAGCAAAGGCAAAGCAGGTAACGAGATTTCTAATGGCATTCTCAAGGATACAAAACTGATCTGAGGAATAGAAACGTTCTTAAAATAAAGCTCCACAGTTTCCCAAATTGCAATAAATTTCAACAGGCTTGGCAGCACCAGGACTGGCAGGATGCCTGCTGCAAGGCACCTCCTGGAACCAGCTTCTCACATTCTATCCCACTGGTTCTTCAGTGTAATTATGTCATGTGAGCACAAGAGCCTAAAAACACAGCATCAACAGCCCCTCCGACAACAAGTGACTTTAAAAGATGTTTGATAAAATTAGCATAACTGAGGAAATACTACAGTCCAATTTCCATTAACTTAAATAAAGCAAAACTACTTCCAAATCTATGTAAAAGACAACTTAGCTTTTGCTGAAGCCAATTTAAGGAGTAAAATCAAATTGCTCTGATATACATCCTTACAAATCCTGAAACATTTCTGAAGAAGCCAGGCCCTGAATGCAACTCTTAAAGAAAGTCAAACCAAGAGAACTGGACCCTCCTATTGTAGATTGAAAGCTAAAAAGTAATTTACTTGACAACAGCCATGACAAATATGGAAGTCACTCTTAGAAACACAAAATGTTTCACCCATGAAATGAGAACAGTAACTTGCACTCTGTGCTAAGATTTGGACATGGCATTGCCTTCAATAATGATTAACAATGCTTTGGATCAACTAAGCCACAATTTAAACTATCATCTTAAGTTTCCTTGTTTGAATTCTACTCCTATGAGATTCTGAACTATACCATTTAAATTAGGTGACTATAAACTCAAAGAAACTTCTTGATAAAAACATTTCAGCTCCTACTTACAACAGGAATTCTGCACTTTCTGATGTTGCTAAGACATTGAACACATACTAGCTCTGTACGATTACCTGGAATGCTTCTATCTGAGCAGCGCTTTTGGACGCCTTCTAGGTATCCTAAAAGCATTCTGCATACATTATCTTAGCAGACTTTTAAATCTAAACTAAACAGGGTCTGGGGGAGAAATCTTTTGTTAACATTAAGTGAGTGAAGCAAACACACAAGTAGTTTGTTAAGCAGTAGGTCACTTCAGTGACCCTACTGAAGCTTGATTTCCACTGGCTCTCTCCTGTATGGCTTCTTCAGGGGGGTTTTTCCACCTCACAGAGAAATTGATCATATTGACCTTTTTCTTAGTATGGCAGCATCTAAGGCCTTTTCTCCTCTGTCCAATCATTTTTAAGGCATTTATAATCTTTAAGATAATTTATCTCTCTTGGAAAGATGTTCAGAGACCAACTAAGGCAACAACTACAGTAAATTTCCTCAGGAACAACAATGTAGTTTTGTTTTAGTGTCTCAGGGTAATGCTGCAAAAGGTTTTGAAGTCCAAACAGGACTCTGTCTTTGAGGACTTTGATGTAGTTTTAACTGGCTTAAAATATTTACCCAATGAAGGTTACTCAGTTTTTGAGACGATACAAAGGAATTAAAAAAAGAAAAAGGGAAGTTGGCTCACCAGAACTGAGTGCTGGATGCTGATATACAAAAGCTACATTACCTAAAAAGATTACAGGAATCTCATCTTGATCACTGGAAGGACAAATGAATCAATGACACAAAGGTTAAGCTGTATATGAGAACAGATTTACAAAGAAAAAGACAAAGCTGCAATACAGATTTCTCTTGGATACAACTCCCCATTGATTATTACAGTCAAGTCAATCACTGTCTTCCAGTATTAAAAGCTTCTCCTCACTGGAGTCATCCTGTACTCTGGCTACTGAAATGACAAAAGCTATGTTTCAAATCTAGCAAAGTCTCACCAGTACTTTTAACCCCTGGCATTCTGGCCGAATCCAGCTGGGAGGCTCAAAAGCCAAAGGGGCTTTTGCTTCAATGAATTCGAAGTGTTTTCAGAGGAATTTGAGAGAATTTTAGATTGCAATGGCAAAATAAAAAGTAAACTTTTACTAGAACTCAACACATCAGCAAAATCTAAGGGAAATAAAGTTATGAAGTATTTTCATTAAAAAGAGACGTATGGTAACAGCATCTAGGAATTTAAAAGGTGGAGGTTTTTTTCAGAGTTGGGGGGTTTTATTTGCTTCGCTTTTGTTTGAGGTTTTTTGGTGGTTTTTAACCACTTCAGCAGAAAAGACTACCATGGAAGTGAACAACAGAAAATGTTTTTCAATAAAAGACAGTCTAACCAAAACTGAATTTATCTGTTTAGCAATTTTTTCTGCACTAACAACACCATTCCTGTAGTCTTTGCACTTTCTTAAATTTCATTTGTAGAAACATATAAGTATGTATTGTTAAACATACTTTCCCCTCTGTGAACAGAGGGACTAGAAAGAATAGCCTTTATAATATTCCATTATAAAACCTCTTTCAGATGTTTTAAATTAAGGTTATAAAATATATTTCATAAAAATACACCTAGATTACGGCAAGTAACCAAATCAGTATTATGGCTAAGTAAGGCCATGAGATAATGCATCAAAAGCATCAAGCTTCTTGAAAAACTGATTGTGCTATGTAACATTCTTTATGCACAGAAAACCAAAATCAGTCTTGGGATTTTCCAGAGCTGAAATTCAGAGAGGCAGTTCAGTATTTCCCCTGTCATCTGGAACAGGAGCACTGGATTTTTATCTGGGTATTTACTAATTAGTACAAAGAAAGAAGAGCACATACAGAACTCAGGTAGCATTAGCATCTCTCAGTACTATTCATCATTTCAGGACAGAGTTTTATTGTGCAAGATGTTCTGAAAGCTGTTTCTCAGGCTTGGAGTCAAAGCTGGCATTTTTCATGGATACAGAAGTCCATTTTTCCAGTATGCAAAGACAATACCTTAGAGCAACGTCACATTTTACTGCAACTTCAGGCTTAGATCTAGAAGTTCTTGAGAAATTCTCAGGCTCAGCATCACTATATTTAAGGACTCTTCATCATGATTGTTCTGAGCAATCATGAAGCTCAAAATACACAAAGGTCTGAGAGAAAATAGTGAGAACTTCAGCAAGGAGTCCCTCAAATTTTAGGGCAGCATCAGACTTCCTATTTTCATAATCTATGCTACAGAACATCACCCTTTCAAATTTCAGAAAAAAATGTGCCAAGTCAAATCTCACCCACCAACAGCAGCACAAAATAAGAATCAAATGAGCAAAGGAGATGCAAAATAAAGGGGAAGCATCTCCCAGCAGAGGGACTGAGAGCTAGCTCTTACCTGAAGTGGAGAAGTGCATTAAGAACTAACAAAGCACAAATTTACATCTCCCTGTGCCATGGAAATCTCAGGAAAATATTTCAGAGAAACCATCTGTGATACCTGGGAGTATAAAGGCCTGCTTGGTGAATGCAGTGCCAAATGCAAAGTGTAGATATTTTGAGACTTCTGAGGACAGTAGCTAAAAGGATAATCTGATGGGTCAGCATCTCAGCTGCATTAACTGTACAAGCAAATCTTTTCCCTTGGAATAAATGGCTGAACAAAGACTCATTAGAGACCAGGACTAAGAGTACTTCTTAAGAAGCCCTGTAAGATAAACCATTTAATGGTTAAGATAAATTTGCCAACGAGGCTGGAACCCAAGTGTCTCATCGTAAGTAAATTTTATGAAAACAAATCATGTCCTTTTTTGTTTGAAAACAGAATCTTCTCATACAATATCAGTATCCATTTGTTCCTCTCAAATCCACAAAAATACCCTAGCAGTGACATTTACATTTGATTAAAAGGCTTACAGAAAATTCTGGTTTTAGAAACAGCTATAATTAGAACAGAGGAATTAACATTTTTTCCTCTGAAATTTTATTTCTGGATTATATTAGCAGAAGCTATTTGTAGGAGAAAAAAAAAATAAAAATCCCAGCTTCTCCAACATTTGCAAGGCTAGATTGAAACCCTCTCTCCCTATCACAATGAAATCCATCTGGCCCAAGTCTTAAAATGTAACAAATTCAGTGAGTCAGTAGAACTTCTCATGCTTCATGCTCCAAAACGGAGGACCAAAATGTTCTGTAGAACAGTAGCAGAGTTTTGAAATATTTATTCCAACACAAGTGATTCTTTGGCATTAGACTTTCAAAACTTAAGAGTTAAAAGCAAACTTCCACCAAAGTTATTCCTTTTGTTCTTCACCAACACACAGGACCCAACCAACCACCAAGCAAGTCTAATTTTGCAAAGGATTTTAACCACCAGAACTTGCTCAGCAGCTGCCACGTGTGTGAGTACACACACACCCCACTCCCAATCTGTACAGAAGGAGATAACTAAAAACTGAAAACAAGAGCAGACACAAATATGCAGTGGCTCTCCCAAAACCAGTTATCTGACTGGCACTCCATAGGTACCCACAGCCTCTCCCTCAAGTCATGCATCCTCAGATAAGATGGAACTTGAGAAAGGTCCAAACTGCCTACAAACACATTCAAAAGCAGAAAAGTATCTTTTTCTTTCCCATTTCTTAAGAGCTACTTAAATGTGCACACTCAGCTCTGTAATTGTGGGCTGATCTGGAGGCTCTGTGGGAGGATACCTGCCTTCCAGGCACAGATACTTATGCTCAACACACCAAAAAGGTACAAATCTTCTGTGGAAAAAGAAAAAAAACCTCTACCTCTGGAAAGAGATCAAGGGGTATAAAGCACACTTCAAGAGAGATACGAAACACCAAAAAAGACCACAGGAGAAGTGAGTTTAACTGTTAGATTTCAAATGAGTTTAACTGTTAGGTTTCCAAATCAGCGGTATTGTTTGACGAATTCTTAAGTACACTGCAAAAAGAACAAAATATTGAATTAAATTAAAATTAAATGTCACTCATGTACTCTGTAAGAGTTCTACTGACCTGCATTAGTGCTGAGCTGGCTATCCTGGGAACAGTTTTCATTGCCATCAGAGGTTGACTGTAGTGAAGCAGATGGTACAGTTCTACTTCGCTTTTTGTTGGCTTTCCTTTCTGCTACCTGCCACTCTTCATCTTCGTCCTCGCTTTCACTTAAGTCATCAAACCCAAAGTACTTGATTTTGTAATTGGAACTCCCAGAACTTCTAGAGGCACCTTCATCTCCCCCTCCCTCGTCTTGATCATCAAACCCAAAAAATTCTAATTTGACATCCTTCTTGGATTTGGTATTGCTTGGTCGGAACCTGGTTGTAGTTTTTGTGGTGGCAATGTCTGCTTTTTTCCGTAAGCGCCCAGCTTCACCCAGGTCAGTCGGGGCTGCTGAGGTGAATTCATCCATGCGCTCCATGGTATCCTGGATGGTGACATTGCAAACTGACAAGCAAGATGGGTGGAGAACAGTGTAGTCTCTAGTCCGTCCAACTGTCCCTCTAAAACTGGTCCCACTACTTAAAGAAACTTTTTTTCCTGGGTTCAGACCATCATTATTTGACTCATTATTTGCTTTGGATAAAGACTGACTAGTGCCATCCATCAGCTTGTCAAAATTTGTTGCCCCCTGCAGTTTAGCTTTGTTGGATCGACAGTATGTCCTACAGTTGCTTGGCCTAGGTATAGTTTGCACAAGTTCTTCACTAATGGCTTCCTTTGGATTTTCACTATCTTCTTTATCACACTCCTCATCCTTGCTCTTCACCTCTGAGAGATGTTCATTGTCAAAAGCTAATATATACTCTCCAGTTCTGGTGTCTTCAGTTTCATCCTCCCATTCATACAAGTGAGTTCTTAGTGGCCCCTTGGTCTGAGATGTATCTGATGAAGAATCTGTTGTTTTTCCAACATGGGAATCCCAAGAATCAGGCAAGTCCTTGGCTTCAGTGTTGCATCCAGAAGTGTCTGTGGTCTCAGCATTGGTTTTATTACTGTCTCCAGCACTGTCATAGATGAAATGACTGTTCCCATTGTCTTCCTTCAAGTTCTGGATTTTATCTACAAGAAAAGATATATTTATTATTAAAATGAAATAGTAAAAAAAAAAATAGTCACCCATGTGGGCAACTTTAGAAAGTTACAATATAAAAAAAAAAATTCAGTGATCATTGACAAAAAACCATTAGAGGTGTTTATCCAATTTCTACCAAAAAAACCACCTTGAAGTGTCACTCTGAAAATATATGCATCATGTAAAAGACAGCGGTAAAACCCTTATTTACCAAGGCAAATTACACAAAAAAGGAGAAACTCTGTGGTGAAATCTTCAGAAAAGACAATTACTGAAGTTTCACATGCAAGTGACTTACAGTGAATAAATATAGATAAAGAACATCTACAAATTCTCTTATTATGTAAGAAAATAATTTCCTTCTTGTACACTGAATAAAACAGCAAACAACTTCAACTGTCACTTCATTTTCCTGCTTCAAATGAAAATATTTGGACTTCCAAAAAAATTTAGAAAATGCAACTCTCATCACAAATTTTAATTTTCTCACTTCTGAAATTCAGGTTTATGAACTTCTGCACCTCTGAAGAAGAGCTCCTATCAAAAGTTTTTCTTGTAGTTCTCCAACCCACAGCTACACTCATCTTACACTGTCCAAGAGAACAAGTTCCACTATATGAAGTCAGTTTTTGTAAGGTTTGTTTCCATCCAGACAGCACCTGCACTATAGTAATGCCAAGAAGTAATGCAAATACTAAGTCTTCCACATGCTGTCCTCTAAACTGGTAGGGAACCCACTCCCTTTGTTTTCCCTGAAGACCAACAAAAGCTTGGTGGATTTGGTACTGAAGTTTCATGATGACTGCATGTGCCATCCTCTGTTGTTGACATCAAACACATGCACAGACACCCAGCCAGGAGACAAGAATTTCTTGGAAATTTCTGAGACAGTATCAGCAAGCACAGGAACACAGGTGCCTGCCGTTACTGCTGGCACTGAAATGGCTGCCTGGGCCAGGAGACGCAAGATAAGAAGTCTGACAATGCAGAAGACCGTGGTGCACAGAAGAGCAGCACGTGATGGGATAAACTGGAAACACAGAAGCAGCTGGAACAGGGCCAAGTGACAACAGAAATGCTGGAAGAGAACGTGCTCAGATGACACGTGCAGAGCACTAGAGTGATAAAAGGGGCTCCACTGGCAGAAGGCAACCCCAAAGGTTCAAATTTTTTTAGGCAAAGACTTCCTAAACTCATCAGTAAAATGAAGGCTAAAGTATCTCTTTAGCACTAGTCCTGACCATGTGAAATTTCATCAGTTTCCATTTACCCAAGCGGCACTCAAGTTTCACAGCACTGACCAGAAGATTTCAACCTCCTGATGAGGGAAACAAGCACCAGCACTGCTCTATTGGCTTTGGCTCACTCATCTTCTAATTAAAATGGCATCATCTAAATGCCATCCCTGCACATATGTTTTATAGAAGAATTTTAAGGTACTGAAAATTCTAGTAAAAAATGGCAACCAAATCCAGTTTTGCAGGAAATTGGTTTGATCCTCGCTAAAATTCCTCAGGGAACCAAGACAAGTAATATCTGAAAAACTGCATCTAAGTTTTCTGCAGTCCAGCTGCAGTCTGTCACAGAAGTTATACATACTGAGCTAGAAATAAAAAAAGAAAAGCATTTCACAGAATATATGAAATGGAAAACTCAAAACTAAATTCTTCAAAGAACAAGGAAGCCTAACCCTGCCATCTCCACAAGGGAATCTTGGTAATTATTTTTCAGTATCAATGTGTTATACAAATAATATTGTTGTTCCCATTTCAATCTCATGCTTGCCATAATCCAAGAGGCACAACCAAAATGAATCTTGCAGTAATCAAGGAGGCAGTTTGACAATGCACAGTATGTTCCTTTCTCCCATATGTTTAATATTATCGTGAAGCTGAAGACTACCACAACACTTAGACATGAAAAACAGCAAATTAAATTTGAAATATTTTCAGACTTCCTTGCTAATACACTGTTTTGCAGCCTCACCATTACTGTTCCATATCTAAGGGAACTTCTTGTTTCTCCTCATGTGTAAATGTGATCAAAATCACTTTCTCCAGTCAGCTCAACTGACTAATAAGTAACAAATCCATTCTAGCCCAGTCAAATAGCTTTATTGATGCTTGGCTAACTACACTCCCAAGAAATGTTACAAAGCAAAAGAGCACTAACAGCTCTTTATGCTCACAGCAGGACTTGTGCTGCCTTTGTGTAACCCATGCATCAACAGCTTTGAACCTTCAGTGGTCTAAGAAAATTCTCTAAATATCAGCGAAGTGTTGCATCTCAATTTTACCTTTCAGTTGCTAATTTAATACAGTGCACCAAGGTGCTCCTAAACAGCAAAAAAGTGGCAGTTAACATGCCCCTTGATTCCGGGGCACCACAATTTTAGTAACATACAGTACTTCAAAAGTCTTGGTAACTGCACCAGGGAGGTGCAGTATTCCATCTCCAATAATAAGCAAGGCTGATGGAAAATGGAACCACTGAACTCTTAAGTGTACACCAGGTAGAAAGTCTGGCTTTAAAACCGGATCATCACAATGCGTTGGAGCAGTGACATTTAGAGGAATACTTCCTTTACGCATCCTTTGTCAAGCCACTGTTCTCATCTCATCATTGGGTCAATAGCTGTCAGCCTGAACCTTCAATGCCAGAAAGTACTACTGATCACACTGTAATTGCCCAAAGGTGTACAGGAACTGCAATTCCAATAAACTCGGTTTTAAAAATTACTGTATTTATTGGCAGCAACTACTACAGCAGAAGCTAGCATGACTGTAGGAAAAAAATATGAGAAAAGGAACTAATAGTGAATTACTAGATATTCTGTAGTCCAAGAGAGGCATGGAACTTCTCCTATTTTTAACTGCAATAAGGCTCTTTTGGGGCTCAAATACCAGAATAATTCCCCCAAGTAATTTAAAATCAGCAATAGCATATAGCTCCCCATCCCAAGTACAAACACTTTATACCTAGGAACCATAACAATATTTTGTGGTAATAATAATTCATTTTCTGTTTAAATTGCTAAAAATTGCTTTATTTCATGCTCTAGTTTATGTCACTTAACAAGACAGAGATGTCTTCAGCATTGCTGATGAATTTAAAAAAAAACAAAAAAACAAAGCCAAATTAAAACTTCCACTCTTTCCCACAAAACACAAGATGTTTTCACACACACAAAGATGCATATTGCTAAATCTGTAAAACTGTAAGTGATGATGATTATTTTTCCAAGCAACCTTAGTAAAGTTACCACTAGAGATAAAATTTCAAGTTCAGATAATACAAGATAGTAAACCTACATAAGACAAAGTTTACACTCTTCTATAATATATATAAATACATGCAAACACTCGAACAGCAGGAACTTAACAGTCATCAAAAGCCCACCACTTTTCAGGAACAAACCTTAAAACATGTAACAAATATGTATCTATACTGATAGGGATTAGACTAGATGCATATAAAGATAATATTCTGTTCCTATCTTATTTTTACCAAACACTTACTATAAGCACTCACTTGTTTGATGGAACAAATGTTATTCTGTACATTCAATAACAATAAGAGTAAATGCCTCATGACTACCAAAGGTAGCAGTACTACCTCCTCCCTTTTCATTTTTAAGGTCATTGGCAAAATGAAGAATGCAACTGAAGAGTTAAAAAAAAAAAATCCTACTTTTTTTTAAAAAAAAGCAAAATTAATTTTTTTAAAGCTAAGAAACCTACATCCTTCAGCTCAACATCTGACAATTCTGTCATGAAAATACCTCACACATCATTTTTTCTTTAAGTACGTATAGAAGTTTGACAGAGGAAACACTGAGGTTTGGAGAAAAGATAAAAAACTCTCCCAATCAAATACTGGAGCTGTAAGATCTAAAAGTTCATATGCTGATCCTTAAGGTATAGTATATACCAAAATGGTATCCAAAACAAAATAAAGTAATCCTTCAGGAAATTAAACACTCTTTTGGGCAAGAAAACCAAGCAACCATAGCCCATCTATCCTCTTGCCTAGTCCATTTCACTTTTCTTTCATTTCCATTAACTTACAAGACTAAGTCACTGGGCTCCAAGTCTGCAAACATAATTTTTAGCCCTGTAAAAACCAAATCATCGCTAACAGTCTAACACTAATTGCCCACAGTCAAACATAACATGTTTTAGCTAACTATTCAGTGGTAGAGCTGCAGAACCTTATTTGCTGTTTTTATGTTACTCAGAGCAGGATCATGGGCTGTGAGAACAAGGTCTCCTACCGTAAATTTCTACCCTGAGCAGATTCAGAGCTCACAGGGCAAAGCTGCCCCACAACTCAACCATTATCCTCCGCAGCCTCTTCAACACCAGCCTGTGGCTGCGGATCACGCACCGTGACATGTGCCAGCTCCATGTGCCTCCTGGGCCCTCACTGCTGCCTTCCCAGGGATTAGGGAACCAGCACCTGCCTTCCCACCGTGCAGGCAGCAGGGAGGCAAGGGCACGCATGACACCTGTGACAGCACTGTGTCTTTGAGAGCTCTCTTTACCCCTTTATCACGAGTTTCATCAAAACCAGTTGAACAGCACAGATGTTAGGAGAAAACTGAAGAACACAAAAGGACAATCAATATTAGGCTTGGTATGCTAAAAAACCATCCCACAATGTCAAAATATTATCATAAACGTTTACTTTTTCCTATGTACTCACGGATGAGTTGCCAGTGTTACATGTTAGCCCTACCAACTTGAACTTTAGATTAGTTTTCTCTCTTAATTAAAGCCAAGCAGTATCCTCCAAGCTATAAACAAAAGGCACGTGGTCCTCTATAGCCTTTGCAGCATAAAACCCTACGCTCCTTCACTGCTGTGTAAGTAGCTGTATAAGCCTTCACCTTAATGCTGAGAGAAAGAAGATTACTATTCACAGAAAACAAATCAACAAATGGTGTTTCTTTTAGTATTGGCCACAATGCACATTCTTTTACTATTAGCCACAATTCACTGCAAATATTAAAGGTAGAAGCAATGAAATACTGAGAGCAGGCAGATGGCATGATGCCAATTTTACAGTCTTCTTGATTTCTCTTCCAACAGACACCAAGACGTGGTGGCAAGAAAACAAAACATCAAGAATTGTATGCAGGGCCTTCAGAGCCCTCCAGCTCCTGAGGGCACATACAATTAACAGGCTACAGCTCAGGGACAGATCACTAACACAGGATGGAGGGAACAGTTTGTTAAGCTCATTATGAGCTACTGCTCTGCCTGATGTCCCTGAGCACTTGGAAACATTTATTTTGGCTCCATTACACCATCACCAATGTTCTCAAGGATAAAGCTACATCACTTCACTCTGCAACTTGCAGCTGACCAGGCTAAAGGAAAGGTGCTTATATCACATCCCTCATTTTCAGGAAGAAAGCCCAACTGAGACACAGTGTCATCTCTGGTTAGGTCAGAAAACCAGGAACTGCAGAGAAGTCATGATTTTTTTCCAAATTAGAGATCAAATTTCATATGCATTGAGAATGAAATGTTTTGACTGGTAAGGAGAAAAGATTGCAGACTAAAATTCTTTGATCCATCTTCTGTCTATGACTGAAGAACTGGAAAACTCAGAAAAAAAAAAAGCCCATGAACACAAAATACACAATTTATTAAATGGGCAATATTTATTTGAATGAAGTATCCATTAATGCCCATGATATCTTGAAAAGCAGTGCCTGTTAGCAGGTATGAACAGAAGACAGGAAGATTTGACTCCCAATACCAGTTTCATGGCAGGCAATCTCGAAAATAGCTAAAATTATAGAACCACATTCATAGCTATGATTATAAATTCTTAAGTAATTGAATTCACAACAAGTCTGTATGCAGGTGGGACAGACATTGTTTGACTCTTTGCAGATGTTTTAAGTGGCACCATCCTTTGCTGAGAAAAAAAATCATAGAAAACCCTGAAGTGATGGGAATTAATTTACTGCCATGCCAGCACTATTTTCCTTAAGAATCGTTTGCTTGTCTTGTTTCCTTTTCCAGCACCCTGAATATCAAAATTCTAAGGCAATGTATATGAAAAAAAAAAAAAGAATTTGTTTGTTACACAGTCTTAACTAAGTTCTCAATGACACTACACCTCCATTTCAGTTAGCTATCATTCTATGAGACATGAGATAGAAGATAGCTCAGACACCTTTTCAGCTCTCAAATCACCTGGATGCATCTGTCAGTCTGGTAACACACTGTTCAGAACCTCCAATAGATCACTATTTTCATTCCCTGAGCCTAACAAGATTTTAATGTTTTCACAATGTGCTGCTGGCACAACATCCCCCAGAGCCTTGGGACCATCCTGGGAAAGGCTGAATCCTGCCCACAGCGTTATTGCTTCTAACACTGCACCCCTGTTTCAGCCATACAAGTAATTCCCCGTACACTTTTTTCCACTAGGAAGATGTGCTACCAGAGGCATTCTGAGAAGTTGTGTCATGCTGGTACACCTGGCAGCCAGTGTACAATTGTCTAAAATGCCCTTGTATTTAAATGGAAATGGAAACATTTCACAGGGATGCAGGATGACATGTCCACCTTTCCTCTTGTGCAGAAAATATTCATTGAACTAATCCCTTGCCTTTATCTCAGGCAATATTTTTAATGTTATGACATGATGGCTTTCAACACAACATAATTGTCTTACCCCCTCTTCTTCTAGTTCTCAGGCTAGCAATCACTAGATATTCTGGTATCTCATCTTTCATTGCACCTTACGCCACTGCATCTCTCAATACCACCTTCGAATCAATCCATACACACGTACCTGGCCTAACCAGAGACAGTGCGCTCAGCACAACTGCCTTCCCAGCAAACCTTCAGGGGGAAAAACACAGCGGGCAGAGGTGCTGCTGCACTTTGTAGTACAAGAGTTGTCAGAGCCTGACATGTGCTCACCTCTCACGGAAAGTCCAATGAAAGAGACACATTCCTCCTCATTCCAAGCTCAGAAGAGCATCTGTTGCTCAGAGCAGCAAGAGAAAGCCAGCAATAAACAACTACTAAGTGTCATGGGCAACATGAGGGGCTCACACACCCCAAACGAATGTATACTTAGGCTGAGTCAGTCTAAATTGAGACATGAATACTCATGAATATGCTGAAAATCTTTAATACAGCAGCAGTTTCTTAAATGAAAATATGAACTAAGTTTGAACTTGAACTTTTTCCATCCAGTTAATAAGAACTCAGCAGCTTGAGAGTGACATGGCTTTCTTACCAACTGGTTTCTGCTTACCTGCATGCTTTGGCCCACTTGAGAGGTATGCACCTTAACAGGATTTATTTCTTCCACAGGCATTGACCAACTGTTTTCAGTGCAAAGTTATTTCAACTTTTTAACCATGAAAACTAAGAAGCAGTCAAAAGTATGACCTTTTAAAAACTGTTCATTGTACAAGGCCATGAAGAAAGAATGATTTCAAAAGTATGAACTGCAAAATTCACTGTTGTACAGGAAAGAGTCTTGTTTCCTTATATATTATATATTAAGAGAATATATTTTAAGAATTATATATTAAGAGAAAAAAAGCGCCTTGTACGCTGTACATGGACATATATGTATGAACTGGCCTGTCATTAGGAAAAATATGTTGCAGAAATCATTCTTTCCTAAACATTGGGGTATTTTTCTGTATTGCCATTTTAGCAAACAAATATAAACACTGAGAATTTCAATCACTTCAGACTTTTGAAAAACACCCCAGAAAAAACAAGTCACCACTAAAGAAGGAGCAGATTAAAAAAAAGAATAATAATCCCACCAGTTTGAACATGGGCTACTGATACAGCAAAAAACTCCGTGTAAGGTCATAGGGGGTATTTTCAAAAGGGGAAAGCTTACCAAAAATCAACTAAAGAAGAGACCTGTGGATAAACCTCACCTATCCACATACCCATCATAACTACTACCATCCAAACAAACCTCATAACACTGAAATTCTATGGGTGCACATATTTTCTGGCAGACCTTTCCCCTTCCCTGCTATCAGTTTCTTAATGCTATGACCCAGCCAAAGCACAGCTGCAGTTCTTTTTAATCATGGCTGCTGCCAGCTGTCTCCTAAGACTGCCAAATGCTCAGGCCTCATTCAGGTTCCCCCAACTCTTCTCCATTTTTGGACAGAAAATTACTATACTGAAATTCTTTCTCACAAAGTAAATAATTTACTCTCAAAAACTCTGAAGAGGAAGGAAGATATTACTCTGGCCTAACTATTCTCTTCAATGTCCACGTTAATACAAGTTCAAAAACAATTGAAAAGGAATACCCTGACCAATCTGGCAGTCAAATACAATTATGTAAGAAACCTGCACTTGGGAAGTTGAATCTGAACTCTAAAGATAGGGCTCCCCACCCACATAAGCAGGATGCAGAGGCTTTGCAAACAGAGTCACTAAGGTACTATCAGGATAGTATGTCAGGAACAGACTTGATGACTTCAACGATCTCCTTCCTCAAGGGCATCCATTTTCTGCAATTTACTCTCTGCACTCTCTGTGCTTTTCCAGCAACCAACCACAACTAGATTCTGCATCCTGGGCCAACAAGCAGCTGAGCACAGCCATATCCCTTTGCTCCTGCCCTGCATAAGCACAAGTTCTTAAGAACTACACTTGCCATTTTGATTTGCTACCTGTATGTGCACTGGCACCAAGTGAAAAATGAGGGCATTAAGAACTACCTAGAAAAACAAAGGACTCAAACAGCAGTCAACAGACAAATGCTCCCTTATAGCACCAAGAGCAAAACTACTGCCAGAACAAAACCTGCTTGAATACCAGTACATAGTAACAAATGACAAGATGAGGAATAGTTGTTTTCATTATCCCTCTAAATGTTAGGGGGAAAAAAAATAATTTGTTCTTTAATCTTAAAGAGTCTCCTCAAAGGTCACTGCCAACACAATAACCACAAAAATCTGTACTAAACATTACAACACAGCAGAAAGGGACACAGTTCCTATGCCATCATAAAAGATATTTTAAGCCATCCTATTTCTCCACAGCAAGCAAAACACATTTTCAAGAAATAAATTCATAGGCTCTAAAACAAACCAGACTTAATCCATGCCCAACTGAAGTACTTCTCCCTTAATGCATGATTAAATACCTGGTTTTTTCACTTAGAATTAATGCAGAAAAGGAAGATTCTCTCATAGTCCATAAACCAGAACATGAAGTAGGCAGAGGTAAGAAACATCTGTCAACCCAAATGCCTTCTCTGATGAAGAGTATCTGGGCCCCTTGGACCAGACCCTCTGAAGGCCTGAGTTACAGCTCTGTCCACAAAAGCAAAAGCCAGTAGATGATCACAGCATCCAGAGTCAAAATGCAAACTCACACTACAATGCCAGAAGTATTTCCATAAACTGAAATAGCCAGAGTAGGTAAACTAGCTGTCCAAAGTGAAACATAATGACACACTAATATAACTATGAAATGCCATAGTAACTCCTAAAATTCATCAAACTTTGGCATTAATTTTAATCTGAAAACTTGTACAACATTAATTCAACCTACAAGCTAACAAATATTCTAAAAGCGCAAACTTACAAAATTTGCCCTGCAAGACCATGTTTTTACACCAAAGCTTGTGTGCAGATGAATATAGCCTGAAATTTGGGGTTATGCCTTACAGAGTAAGTTTTAACAATTAACAAAAAATAAATCCCACCAGACTGTTTCAAAAATCCAAATATTGCTCTGCACATTTTCATCTTATCCTACTGTAAGACTCTCATAAAAACCTCGTTTTCTAAGTAGCTGCATTTTTGCTTTATATTAATTACCAGTGTGATACTTTTCTAATCATACAAGTTACTTTCTAGCTACCAAGTTCTACCTACCTCCACAAGGATGACCTAACAGTAACTATTACTACTTAACAATCTTTTGTTGTTTCAAATTTACCTAAAACCCTATCTGCAAATTACCTGCTACATACTGGATTACTCATAGACACTCTTCAGACAGTATTAAGTCTTGATCAAGCAACATTAGGGTAAGATTATGAGAAGCTTTCCATATTAAGAGCTTCTCAAAGCCTTTAAAATGCGATTGTTACAAGCACCAGCTAAAGGCTATTTAAAAAAAAAAAAAAAGACCAGCAAGTTCTACCATTTTAAATAAAAGATACAGATCCTCAACCTGTAACATGGCTGCACAAATACTAAAACAAACCTCCAAATCAAGTGCTTTTTAATACCAAACATTAGATAAAATTAACTGACATTGCATTATCTCCATTTTAATGCCCAAAGATATGGCCACTGAGGCAGGATAATACAATTGGGGCAGAATTACGTGCACCCTCAGTTTGTGCATAGCCATGCTAAGTCACATTTTTCAATTCGGTCTAACTTCTTCACCTACGTTAGGAACTAAGATACAATGATGGCTCATGCTCTCTGGGAGTCCCAAGACCTTTATTCATGCAATGCCTAGGCAGTATGAGGGCAAAGACTAACAAATTGCACTTTAAAACAAATTAATGAGCACTGTCTTCAACATCAGTACCAACACAGCCTAGTTTCCCACACCAGAGATACAGTGCTGTATGTGGGTTAAGGTTGAGCTCACATTGCAGTCTTCCTTACACTGGGAATATTAATGTTCTTCTCTACCTGCCTGCTTCCCCTCCCAGCCCCCACTCCCTTCTTTCCTCATCAGGAACAGTCAAGCCTGCTGTCTCAAGGATCTATAAGCCCTTTGGACAAATCTGGTTGAACTTGGTGGAGTTCACGAGTCACCAGGAAGGGGAAAATTATTATGAGGAAGGCGAGGACATATAAGCAGTTGAGGTACATACACTATTACATTCCTCTCAAGTCCCTTCTTCCTCCAGAACCCAACCCCTAATCAATCAAATTAACTCTCTGTAGTTTTGAAAGAGTCTCCCCATTAAACTTTACTCAACAGTCACTACAACAAAGAAGCCTTTGAAGTACCTACATTTACACTGGCTGACTATACACCACTATCTCTAATTGCTCAGTGTGCTGAGCAACGTCCTCAGAGACAACTTTTATTTATTTTGGATCAGTTTACACACAAGCACAACAGCAGCTTAAACCATCCAAGTTTTATTTACACTAACTGACAAAAAGAAACACTATCACTAAGACTGCAGGCCTTAAATAAGGGTAAGGAAAGCAAAGAGCCTCCTAGGAGGCTCAGCAAAGATTCATTCTCAGTTGAACTGAATTTCTGAAAATAGATATGAAAAGGGTTTTTATCTTCATTTGACTGCGTGTCAACAGAATGTAATAGATTCTGAAAGAACAGAACCATCAGATCAAGACAGACCTTGTCCTTCACTACTTCTGGCTGAACTGCATTCAGTAACAAATACTTCAGAAAATCTTGCAGAACAGAACTCCTCCAGTAAACTGTTGTTGAAGTAACCTCCCCCTGTGCATTCAGACCACCATCACACTCACAAGCTGGATGGACTTATCCACCATCAGCTTCCTTCTGTTCAGAGCTGTGTATTTATGATATACACCGTATTGTCTAGAAAGGAGTTCTAGAATTTAAATAAGCATCAAATTAGCGAGTTTTTCTGTGCTAAATATTGTATTTTATTATTTTCCACAGGACTGGAATCAGGAAGCACCAATGAAACCGCTGAAGTCTGTTCCTCTTGGTCTTCTACACATTATGAATTTCCAGAGCTCTATCACATTTTCTCCCCACAGCTCTCTCTCACTTTCTTTTCCAATCTGAAAAATACTGTTCTGACAAAGGTTATCTACAAGGAAACCATTTCACTGTAAAACCTGTTGTACTATAATCTCTCCTTAACAACCAAGGAAACTCATTACTATTTCTTCCCCTTATAAATACTGGGGGATGAACTTACTCCATTTCTTATGAAAACTGTATTCAAACTTTAAAATCCTGAAAATTTTATTTCCAGTCTGAAGATGAATCATAAAGACAGATGCTGAAAATCATATAAAAGCAAGAAATATTTTAGCAGCAAAAATAAAGATCAAAAGACAGCTACACATTCTACCAACATGTCTGTCAAACTACAGTTCAAATCAGCACTTCCTTGGTTTTCTTGAATTAGATCCCTAACATATATATTAAAAACAACTCAACTGTGACTATCTTCTTACTATTCGGTATCTTCATGTTTACTGCATTAACAACTGAAAAAGTCCACTTGAATTTCTAATCCCTGGGTTAACTATATTTGAAAAATGAAAGTTATGTAAGTTCTTCTCATTAAAATTGATTCTGATAACCCAGAGCAAGTCAGGAGGTGTCATCTTCATCTAGGTTCATCTAATGTGATCTTCTACCCAATTATAGAAGCTGTGGTTTAATCAGCTCATTATACAGAAGCCTCTCATGAGGTATAACAACATCTGATCTTTTCCAAGAATGACTTTAAGAAAATTACAGTGATGTTCGGCTCCATGGGCCCCGTGAACTCCCCTCTGAAAAGTATTAAGCTATCTTAGAAACACTCCAGAGCCCAAAAACACCTCCAAAAGAAGTCTGACAGAATGCAGTTTCACAGGTCTGAAGTTTTTCATGTACACACTGATATAGTTGTGCTAATTACAAACAGAAAATGTTTTTTTCTGTTCAGAAAGTTCAGAAAAGTTTCTGTTTGGAAATTCAGGAAAGTACTTTTTCCACCCAAATAATGAAACAAAGCATGGCCTAAGCTGTATCTGCACCTTCATCAATCCAAACACATACCCACACGAAATTCTACTACCTAACTAATCACTATTCAAAATACGTGTTTAAAAATCACAAATGCACTCAGCAATTTTAGAAAAGGAATGTTATTATTCCATCTTGCACAACAACTGGACTAACATATTGCACTGAAGCTAAAGCACTGTACCACTATCTGTGGACACATGGCTTACAGCACCAAAGACCTCAGAGCAGTGTGTAAAATGCAGAACACCTCACATGCTTTTAGTTAAACAGAGTATCCTCTACAATCATTTAAAATTAAGAATTGCCCCACAGTTTTACCAGAACACTTAACCACCCCTTGAAAACACAAAGTCTACAGGGAGATTAGCAAAAATTAGAGGAAAACAGAAGTATATGGACAGTTGAGCAAACACACCTGCAGTTACAAGTTTAGCACTGCTGCCCTTGCATTCTCCATCTTCCACACTTTTGCTTGTGCTCTTTTCTTTCAAGAGAGGAACAGTATTGTCAAAAGGTATGCACTTGCTGGAAGCAACATTTTCTCCACTGTCTGGCTGATTAATTCTGCTGTTTGCTTCAATTAGAGGAGTGAAGTCCTCAGACTGAGCAGCTTCACCAGATTCCAGCTGAGAGGAGCTTTTAGCCTGTGACACATTCTTTGAAGACACAGGAAGAGATTCTTCATCACTGTCAAATCCAAATGGATCCTCTGTTACCTCATCTTCAACTTTGGGCTTCTTAGGAACTTCAGAAATATCTGGTTTGACACTGGGCCTCTTCTGTCCTAATTTGGCCATGAAGGTGGTTTCTCCCCATTTCGTACTAAGGGTGGTCCGTTTGTTGGAAAACACTTCATCAAACTTGGAACTGCCATTTCCCCCTTTCCGGCTGTAGGTCTTTCCAAATCGGGATGTCATTTTGGCTCCTGTTTCATATTCTCTGTTATGAACAAAAGAAGAAACATCAATTCACCAACCTTCTAGTACAAATGATTGTTACTTCCACCCTTTATTGGGCCTACAAGCACCAGGCACGTACACTGCACACAAGCAACAGATCCATCATCTGCTTCTTTCTAGACTCACTCATTCACATGTAACTGTTGTTACAGCAAAAGGTTCTGCATTAAGCATACACAAAAACAAATACAAATTCAGTTGCTTTAGTTCAGTTTGCACATTTATAAACCAATGGCACAATGAATCCTTCCAAAAAATCTTCTAAGAATGGTACTGCTTTGCTCTAATTTTATATTTTCAAGCATAGAAGGCACTGTCATAAAACATCATGAAACAACTCAGCACTATTTTCACCACATCTGAACACGCAGCTAGCCCCCTCCTAGAGTCCAATAGCACAGCATGGCATAAAAAACCTCTTCCCAGTTAAATACAAAAACTGCCAGAATATTTCACATTGCTCTACATGTTTTTTAAGTACTAATTAATCACAATGATGACACCTCCATCCCATGTTCTTCTCTCACACTCAGACTCACTTAGCTAGTGTTTTACTTGGTAACATGATGTGGTTTCTGCCATCCACATCAGTCCTGGTCAGGACAAGTGCATAGCAATCCCCCACGAGTAAATCTGATTCAGCAAGGAAGAGGAACAGAGACACTGCTCAATCCATTTCCAAAAACAAGTGGGACACCTCTAGCAGGACAGTGTAAACCATTCACTGACCCTACAGGCACAACGACATCACAGCTTGCTCAGAAGAACTGAAGTGTAAAATTAACAGATTAAACAGGAACACATTCAAGAGTTTCTTGCATGTGTTTTTTTTCTAGTTTTGTTTAACTCAAGAAGGAAAACAGACCACCTGGGGGATTTTTACCCAAAAACAAATACTTAAAATTACTGGACAAATGACAACATAAACCCCAAACGCTCATATCTGCTTTGTGAAGCACTATTTCTCTTTTTGGCCCAAACATGGACAGAAGACTGCAATTCTTTATAGTCAATCTGAATCTAATCAAGTCCATCTTTCTCTTTGGAATTCCTCTCTATACTGGAAAAAAGTCTGTTAAAAAAGACTGTTATTTAAGCTACAGAATTAAAGAACTCTAACTTTGGAAGTGTTAACTAACTTCATATAAAGTATATGAAAAATGGTAGTTAAAATATTTTTATTGAACTTATCATGATCCATTTGTTCAATACAACTGTTTTTATTACTCCCCAAATATGTGATATATGTCATTCCTCTTTTAGTTTTCATCTCAACACTCAGTTTCTTAACCTGAAGTGTCAGTCTCGCTTCTGCCAAAATTGCCAGACTGCTTTCCAGAAATGTCCCTCTACCACTTCATTCTAAGCAAGACTGTCTCACTAATAATAGTCTCCCACTATTAGACCAGGCCAACCTTCACTTATCACAGGAACCAAGTAATTCATGGGAAAAAAATCCATGGAGAAAATTTTAAGCAAATTAAAACGATCAAATTTGAACTTCGGAAGTTTACCAGTTCGATGGTGATGCAATGCAGAAGAGCCACAGGAACACCCATTTTGGGAAAGGCTCTTCTCCCCAGCAATCCAGCCAAAGGATAATAAAGGCAAGTGCTTATCTGCTAAGCGGAACTCTGCTGCAAAAGCCCACTCTGCAGAGGGCTCCTGGCTCCTAGGAGACAGTGCTCTTTAACCCCATCTCCTCTTTTCCCCACTCACATCACTGCCAAACTGCTTTTTTTCCTCACCCGTAGGTACCTCCAATTTTCTGTTTTCTGTTCACACATACTTTAGATAGCAAATAGCAACCAAAATATTTTAGACCATTAGGGCCAGGTTTTTGAGCTACAGAAACTAAAGTAAAATATTTATTAATTAATAACTCAGTTTCTAACAACTTAGAGGAAAGAAAAAAATGTTTCACTCACCACTTGCACATTTTCCTCCCCTAAAACCTCAAGACTCTAGTAAGTATTACTTACAATAAGTATTATAAGAAGTACTCAAGTATTTTTGATACTACATTCCCAACCTATGCAAAGACAATGGTAAATTTAAATTACAGCTTGTGGCTTGTAGTTCTAAAGAGAAGATTCCTGTAGTCAAAAAGAATTAATCTGCAGAAAGTAGAACTGCATTTTCTTATTTATAAATTTTATAATTAAGAGCATCTCATAAGAAGATTTAAATCAAAACATCAAGCCCAAATCATCAATATGATGTGCATAGGATAAAAGATAAGTATTAGGAAAACATAAATTTTCTATAAACTCCTATCTTAGATTGAGATTAAATTTAAGGACATAATGAGGTGCCTCCTTACACAAGAGCATCCAAAGAACAGGATTTTTACTCTTTACTTACAATAGTCTCTTGATTTTTCACTCAGAAGTAAAACACTTGGTCAATTTTACTCTGTTTCCACTCCCTGCCTCCCTCTCCTGCATTGTGCCGCACCATTTGGAGCAGTGCAAGCAACATAAACGCATGTAAAAACCCGAAGCACAGCTCTCCCGCATTTCCCAGCGCTAACTCGGCGGATCAGCTGGAGACAAAAACCCCGGTAATTCCCCAGGAAGCCCATCAGCCACCCCTACTCATCGCTCCTCTCTACACCGCTCCTCTTACATAATCAAATGAAAGAAAAATAGGTTAAATGCACGGAGGCAGAAGGAGCTGATGAAATCCCACGGTGACAGTTTCTTTTTTCCTCCCTCCCCCTGCGGCGGGGGGGGTGCGAGCGGAACCGGGTCACCCCACCGCTCCCTGATGTCATTTCCCCTCCCGCCCGGCCGCCTCCCCCGCCCCGCCGCACCACCGGCCCACATTACACAAGTGCCCGGGGCAGCCGCGGCCCGGCCGGGCGGCGCGGCCCGGGGAGCCGCACCCCCCCCGTCCCAGCCCGCACTTCATCCCCGAGCGAACTCCCCCCACAACTTCGCGCCGGGCTGGGGGCGGCGGCCCCACACGCCCCTCCAGGCGGGACAGCGCCGGGGGCCGCGGCTCCCGCCCGCGGGGAGCGGGGCCCGCTCCGCGGCCCGCACGGCCCCCGCCGCCCCCTTACCCGGCACCCACCTCGGCGTCAGCGGTGGCGGCGGGTGCCGGGCGCGGGCCCGGCCGATGTGGCTCCGGCCGCGGGTTCGGGCCGCCGAAGCGCCGCCTGCGAAAGGCGCTCAGCCTGCGGGACGCCTCCGCCCCTCCGGCAGCGGGACCCTCTCGGGGTGTCGCGGGCGTCAGGGCCCCCGGCGCCGCCTCCTCCGACGCCGTTTCCTCCGCGCCGGGATTATCGCCGCGCTCGGGACGGGCCCCGGGACCATCTCTCCGCCATTTGTCCCCACTCCTTCCTGCCGTCACCGTGCGCGCCCCGCCCCCCGCCGGCGCGGCCAATCGCCGCGCGCTTCGCTCGGCCGCCCGCGCCGCCTCCGCGCCTGCGCTCATCCGCGCGGTGCCCGGCGGGAGTTGTAGTTTGCGGTGCGGCGCGGACCCCGCCGGGCCCTGGCACGGCCCCCGGAACCGGCGGGTGGGTCCCCGCAGCGGGACGGCCCGACCCGGGACGGAACGGGAGTACCCAACCAGGCGAGAGCCGCCGCCTCCTCTCAGCAGCCTCCGCGCGGGCCCGGGCGGAGGCTCTGAAGGCGGGGCCAGCGGGGCCCGCCGCGGGCAGCACCGGCCGGCCCCACCCCGATGGCGCTCGGGCCCAAGTGGGTCCCGGCGGACGTCGAGGGGTCTCGGAGCAGCCCGGCCCGGCTGGAGCCGCGAAGGTCAGAGCCCCGCCCGGAAGTTCAGGAAGGCAGCAGGCGCTGGAGCGGCCCTGCCTGCACTCCATTAAAAGTTTTCGGTGCCTCGTCCAGGGCACACGAGCCCCTTGCGCTCACGGCCGCCTTGGCTGGTACTCACAGTGGGTGCACAGTGCCCGGCCTTCACATCCGCTCCAGGGAGGAAACATGCTCTGCAGAGAAGGGCCGCGGAATGAACACGGTGCAGGCTGTGAAATTGTGGCTTTCACATGCTCCCACTTCCACAAGCTGTTACATCCACCCACACGCATTAGATTTATGCACACCTTTGAGGCTTTAACTAATGATACACACTGTGCAGAGAGAAAAAACGCTCCACAACGATTGTGTCATGCAGCAAATACATAGGGCATCAAACAGTCACCAAATCCAACATTTTATATTCTGTAGGCAGTATTTAATAAAGTCCTTGTGGGATAGAAAACTTGAGGTTGAACGACCATAAAAACATTCAAAAAAACAACATCACACAGATGTAGTTTGGTCATTTTCAGAGGAGTGAGGAACTCAGAAAAGTCATATGAAATTCCAGAACTTTGGAGTCTAAAATGGTTTCACAATACATGCTCATACTCAAACCATTGTTTGATGCTTTAAAATACAAGTCTCAAATGCAGAACTAATTAAAAAGCTGATTGCATGTGCAGATGTTAGAGTCATCTCGATACCTCTAGGTTTACATTACCCAATGCAAAGTTACTGCCTCACAATAAGAAGGTGCAAGACTATGGTTTTGTTTCATGATCCTTTGACTACATCTGGTCTTTGCCCTACTGATGTGTTGGAGCTTTCAGGCATTACTGCTGAAGCACAAACATGCTGTGAATGTGCTCTCTTAAAGCCAGTATACAACTGGTGCTGCTGGAGAGAATGGAGATAAAAGCAATGGGGCCTTGCCATGAGAAGTACAAGCTCCTTTTGGAATGTGATTGAGGCTTGTGTTGTATTTCAGATAAGGCTTACAAGCTCATCTGTATCTCACCACCTGACTCAGTTACCGAAGAGCCACTGAAAAACAGGCTACAAACTTTAAAATTTGTAATTTGACTACAAAAAGTGAGGAGATTGTTCTCCTGAGAGTATTCTTGGTCAGACCTACTAAATAGCTCATTTAAACTCTAAGAGTAAAATGGATAGCTAAACCTGTTTGAGTTTGCATAGTCTTATTTGGTGACTGATCTGTTAGACAGAGGAAAACACTACTGTGAGAGCTCGAAACACTGGGGCTCTGAGAATTTCTTTACAACATAAAAGTTTGTCCTGAAAACCAGAAAAAGTGAAGAATATGGCCAGAGTAAAGAAGTTACACCATGAAACTATTAGGAAATAGTTTCTATTTTGATATGTAGTTAGAAGAGTTGAAATTAAATTAGATCTGTTTCCAGTGTAAAGCCTGGGCTACCTAAGTCACTTATACAGTAATGTAGAGAATTTTGCAGTCTAATGATAGTAATTGGTTGTCATTTGAAAGCTCTTACACACCTTATACCCCTGGGCTAGCTTCATACTTCTAGCTGTATTTCCAGTCTTTGTAGAAACCCCACACAGAGTAATCCAAACCACTGCAGATTCATGGTCATGAGGGAATTTCCCATGACTAACAGAGGATAAATTAAACTCATTTATGTGCTGCCTGTCCTATCCTTGGTACCAGCAGAAGTCCGTAAGTGAAGCCTTTTACTAGGATGATGATGGAAAAACAAACCTTGATGTGTTCAAGAACAGCACAGATGTGCCAGTGTTACTGCCCCAACATACTTTAGATACTTAGAAAATTTGACACCCTGTACCTTAATAAGCTTGGCAGTTAACACTTTAAGTTTTTCTATTTCCATTTGCATCTGGCTGACCTCAAATATGCAAGTACCATGGCAGAGCAAATAAAAGCCAAATCCCATCTGTGTTTGGCAGTAGGTATGTTTCATTCTCAGAGGGTGGAATTTAACAGGCATTTTATGCTGTCTGTGAAACTATATTACTGATAGTTGCCATCTCCTTTCACACGAAAAAAATCCCCAAAAACAAAACACCAACCACACAAACCCTTTCACAAAAAAAGCAGCCCATTAAATATTCCAGTTTAGCATTTGTCCTCATGAGAACAGCAGTGGGAGATAAGCAGTCATCTTCAAACTGTAGTTTTTCTACCTTAAAATGTTTTTTGGGAAATCAAAATGAATCCTACAGCTTCCCATTACTGCTCACCCCCAAGTCCCCCCAAGAGAAACCATCATCTTTGCTGATTATAATAAAGTCAGAAAGCCCTGAAAAACACAGCTCAAATACATTAAAGGTGGATATAAAAGAGATAAAAGCATAGCAGCAGAAGGAACATAAGAGGGACAGAACAGTTATTTGGATACATCGCATCCTAATATATTCTAGACCCCTCTCAGTTCTCTTTTTGAGGTTCTGTGCCAGGAACTGTGTGGGGCAACAATACAGAATTTTCCAAATGAGCTGCAGTCTAGTACAGAGCCTTTCAAAAACATTAAAACATTTTAAACTGTTTCCATTTTTTCCAAAAGAAAAGGGAGGCAATGCAGTAGCAAAATAGAAGGTTTCCCATGCAGCAGATACTCTTGGAGCAGATGAAGACAGTCACATCCTTCCAGAAGCTGTCAGGAAGGTTTCTCAGTGCTGCCTCATGGACAAAACATAGCATTTGACAGTAATGGCAGCACAACTGAGACTACAGGTTTTAAAGGAACCATAGCAGTATCCTTTATATCAAGTACATGAATTAGCACCATAGTACACCCTTGCTCCAGTCCTTTTCCCACAAAAAGGGAATAAGCTCATAATCCATTGCCCTGTTTCCCTGTGAAGCACTACCCAAGAAGCAAAGAGAAGCTCACAGGAAAGCATTCCCCATAGCTCCTCATGCCCAAACTGCTCTCCTCACAACTGTGAAAGCGTCTCAGTCCACTCCTTCTCCTCTGCCTCTTCCCTGTTCTTCTGCATCCCAGCCTAGTCACTATTTGCGTTCCAAGTTCTCAACTTCCAATAGTACTTCCTTCCTTGCCTCTTGTCCAGGTGGGAAGGGATAGGGATGAAGAGGATGTCCTGCTGCACTCACAGCTGCTGCAGTGCTTTCATGTCCTAGTTAGCACCACTTACAATGCTAAACATATTGCTGGTTTTTGCTTTTTCTTTACCAAAAGTCACTGTGCTCTCCTGTTGCTGTCCTTCAAATGTCACAGGCACACATGGGAGAGATCACATGGGCCCTTGCCATTTCAATTCGCTGGGGTGAGAATTTCCCCCTTGCTATTTGCACAGCAAAGGTGAGGGGAGGGAAAAGAGACACATGAAGTAACTAATTACCGTATTTTAGCCAACTTCTCCTAAAATAGTGACTTTGACTTTAGTATTGCCATTCAGATGCTGGAGGAGGGGCAGCAGCACCAGCTCCAGCTGGGTTGTACTGTACAACACAGTACAGCAGGCTTGTACTGAGAAGCTGCAGAGTCTGCACAGGCCAGATGTGGTGGGTTGACCCAGGCTGGATGCTAGGTATCCACCAAAGGCTCTCTGTCACTGCCCTCCTCAGCTAGGCAGGTAAGAGAAAATATAACAAAAGACTCGTGGGCCAAGAAAAAGGCAGGGAAAGATCACTCACCAATTACTATCACAGGCAAAATAGAATTGGCTTGGGAAGATTAGTTAAATTTTTTACCAACCAAGTCAGATTAGGATAATGAGAAATAAAACTAAAATCTTGAAACACATTCCCTGCATCCTCCCTCTTCACAGGCTTTACTTTGCTCCCAGTTTTCTCTGTCTCCTCCCCTCTCTCACATATTCCTCTCTCCAGCTGCAGTTGGGCAGTTTTCTGCTTCCCTTTCTTATATCTGTTACCCCAGAGGTGCTACCACTGCCACTGTTGGGCTTGGCCTTGGCCAGTGGTTGCTCCATCTTGGAGCCAACTGGCATTGGCTGTATTGGACACAAGGAAAGCTTCTGGCAGCTTCTCATAGAAGCCACTCCTGCTACCAAAACCTTGCCTTACAAACCATAAAGCAGAAAGTACAGGGGCAGGGAAATAGGCGAGATCTGCAACCCAGCGTACAGCAAAGTATAATTTCTGTCAAGAATATGACTTTTCTTAGTGAAGTATTTCCAATGGATAATGAACTGCTAATTTCTGACACTGAATCCTGAGAAGGACTGAAAGGCACTCAAACAGGGGATCTTTATACAGCTTTGGATCATAATTTTCAGTAGCTGCCTCCTCATATGTGGAGGTCAAGCCAAGGAATTAAGATTAGTAACCAAAAGGTTAAAACAAACTCTGTTGGACAGACCAAAGAAACGCTTATATGAGTGCTGCAAAGGGCCAGCTCTCCATGATTTAAAAAATAGAAGTTCCCTGGATCATGCTATTACTGAATCAGGCCCAGACAGAAGAAAAAGTTGTGCTACTCCACCTCCTCTCTGGCCTGCACACCCATCTGTTGCAATCATGTGAGAGGCAGCATCATCCCTGCAATGTCAGGGCCCCTGGAAAGACTCGTTTTACTCGATGAACCAACAGTAGTCATTCACCTACGGCTAAATTATCTGTGGTTTTCTGTGAAGATTTTTTCCCTAGGTGATCCGCCTGTAAGTCTACTGGAAAAACCTGTGGTGAAACACTAGTGGGAAAGCACAAAGTAGCTTTCACCATGTTATAGTCATCAAGGTCAGAACTTTATTCTGCTATGCATTATATTCCCAGCAAGCTCTGATGAGAAAGTAACCACCTGTGCTGTTTCCCACTGAAGATTTTACAATGTGCCAACATGTTTCAGGAGAAAAAAAAAAAAAAACAAACAAAGATATTTGTAGTGAGGATGCAGCCTCACTGTAAAATCCACAAGGAAAGTCTAGGTTCCTCCGTCCTTTGAACAAAGCAAGTTTCCATTGTTGTATAAGGAATAAGAGGGTGCTGTCTCTCTCGAATACCTGAGATCTCTCACAGCCCTGTAAGGTTACCAGATTGAATACCAACCTTTCCTTCTTCCTGAATCTTTTTGGATTCTTTTTAAAATCTCTCTGTTTTACATTATTATTGAATTTCTGTCTGTCTTTATAGCAACAGCCCTTAAGGAATGCTACCACAGTGTGTCAACATAGTGCTTGTTGGGGAAAGAAAAGCATGGGAACCTATCAAGAAATTGGTTCTTGTAACAAGCTCATTGGTGCAACTGTCATTGTCCTATTCTATTCCTCCATCACCAATAGGGGAGCACCCATTTCTGTTGCTTATTTTGCTACTTTGCTTCCTTCATCTTTTAAAAAGGGCAGGTATGCAACCAACACTTTATCTTCCTTGGTCCACTTAGTTTTGATTATTGGATTTGCATGTGGCTGTCACGTGCAGATGCTGTAGCCTGTAACATTACCTTTTGAGTTTTAATTCACAAGAGTTTTGTTTTCACCTTCGTATTGCCCAAGCACTTGCTTCTACATTTTAGAAAGAGGCCAGTAACTAAGTGCTACTATAGTAGCTGCAAACCATTAAAGCCCAGCAATATCAGGTCAACAAATTTGTTGGTGCACTGGTGTCGCCCTGCAAAATTAAAGCCTTCTGACAATGTTTTCATAGTTTTAGTTACTTTCCCATACAAGTTCTATAAACATAAGTTGTTTTTCACATTCCTTCTAAGAAACATCTTTTGATGGACATTTTTCATGACCAGTGTGCTTGGGAAGGTGGTAACTTAATTACCCAATCCCTGGTCATTGTCAAGAATCTATAAATACTGGAGTCAGAGAATAAAGGGAGGGTTTTTTTTCTGACACTGAGAGGAGTTTGTGTGAATCATTTAGTGTCCTTTAGCGACACACTGGAACCAGGATGTGTGGCCACTGAGGATTGTGAGCAATTCTACAAAGGACGGCAACATCAGCTACAATTGGAGAAGAAAATCCACAGAGAATTAAAACTCGTGTAACTAATGAGGTCTGGATGGACATGTCCCTGAACATCATGACAGAATTAACTAGCTAGCAAATTAAGCTGATAACATGAAAATTGAAAAAAAAAAGATTAAATGAAGATTTCCTCATGGGAATGTAGGAGGCAACAAAGTATCAGTTAGCTACTTCATTAGTTTCCTGCCAGAATACAGCCCCAAACAAATTACTTTCACCTTTACTCAGACTACAATGCAGCACTATGAGGAAAGCTGCAATGTCTGTTGCACAAGACCTTGTTATGTCCAGAGCCTTACCCTGTGCCAGTTTTGCAAACCTGTTCACACTTAAGGTTCCCTGCATAAGATGATAATCATAAGATGAAACAAGCAAAGATCACACCACAGCATGAAATAGAGGGCCTGTTAATGAGTGGTGGCAGAGTACACTCAGAAAAGCAGCTAATGATAACAAAAGGCTGAAAACATCTGTGCATTGCCTGGTTCTTTAGACATGTCACGGAAATGACTCATTACTGGATCAGCCACATGTAAGGGCAACAGAGCAGGCAGTGCATTTACTGTCCAAAAACACATTATTATTCTAATAATACACTGGCCTGCAGGCAGCCTCCTTATGCTAGACTTCTCTGCTGGATCTGTGACCTTGAAATTCTGAGATAAATGTTTATTGTGCAGCACAGTATCTTTTCTTTTTGGTAAAGATTTGAAAGAAATAGTAGGAATTGTTGATGCAAGAGTTTAGGCTCAAATTAAGATGTTTTGACTAAATCAAAATGTCTCCCCAGTGGTTTTTGTAAGGAATAAGCCTTGTACCATGGCTGTGGGAAAACAAAACATAATTCCACTTTTATCTTTTAGTGATGATACCAAGTGGCTTGAACAGCATGTCAGTGTCTACTTGGTGCTTTTTTGTGCCTTTCAGATGGTAGATACTTAAGCATACTTGAAAGCTCATCTCAATCAAAATACCTTTGCTGATCAGCTGTCAAGCAAATACACAGCAGACAAGATCATTCGAAAGGAAAATATCATTCCATTCTACTTCAGCTCAATTCCAAGCAGTCTTCAGCAGCTCAGTGCAGCATCTTCTAACGTAATGTGTAAGAAATTTTGCTCCTTAAATGCTTTCTCAGTCTTGCAGAGAGGTGTTTTGTGGCTCCCAAAAAAAGGGGGGAAAAATAGCATTTAGGTCTTTTGGCTTAATTTTCCACTTTTTCCCCACCACTTTGCCCACAAGATTGAGCAAAGGCTGAGTAATCATACAGGCACTGCTAAGTGGTTTCATTTTTGTATAAAAGAGTCACGTTGGTCATCATCAGCCTGGACCAGATTCAGTCATGCTGGAGAGGGAAAAAAATCAGAATCTTTCTCAAATCATTGAATTATCCAACAGTTATGAGTAGCTAAGGCAGGATAAAAAAGTTGAAAGAGCATTGATCACAGTTAATTTTTATTGTATGTACGTCATCATGTACAAATATTGAATGTTTCTCTATAAAATAAAGGTTCGACTAAGCAGAAAGGATGTTTTAAAGCAGTAATAGCTCTCTGCTGGATTCCAGTGACACCTACTGGTAAACAAAGAAGTTACCAAACATTTCTTGAAAATGCAGCAGCATTAATTTATGCACCTGCCCTTAGGTTCACTAATAATTTTTGTAGCAGCTCAGGCTATGAACCACGCTACAATCAGGTGTTAGAGTTAATGAAACAGTGTATTTATTTTTCAAATCTGGATTTTGACTTCATCTGATTATTAACTATTTGAAACTGCATTTTTATCACTCAGAAGGTATTGTCAAGTCATACATTTTGCTACTGGCAGCTGTAGATAGGCCAGTGGATTTTTGGCTCAATAGAGTACACTGGGACATATATCCAATTTTACTCTTAGTGATTTCATTAATATAACTATAGTCAAAAATTAAATAATTTAATACATCTCCATTTGCTTTCAGGTGCGTTCCTTTTAGCACAGATTCCAAAAATGAAGATCTCATGAACAGAACAACTGACCAAGCTCATAGCTTTGCTTCTGACACCTCCTTGCTGTTTATAGTGCTGAACTGGTTTGTCACAGCTGTGTTAGTCTGGCAGGTCATACAGATATTCCTGAATGTCATTTCAGCCAGCACTTGTAAGAGAATAAATGCCAATAAACTCCCTAAGTGACAGCTGTGGGACCAGAATTTCAATAAAACCTCACATGATGCGAGGCTTTACCCTCAGAAAATGGATGCAATATGCACGATGTATGTGCAGAGACACTTTGGTTGCCAGTTCGGACAGAAGCAGAAGCAACACAGCAAGGAAAAGCAGTACTACAGCTCTGGGCACCAGACTCATCTCCCTTTCTACACTGGGCTCCATTGTGTAAATTAGTTCAGTGTATGGACATGAATATTTCTGTTTGAGGCAACCTATGACTGATGTGATTTACAGGGAAATTACACATGCAAGGTTTTCAAACCACAGTCTTGCCAAACAACTGGCCATAAACATCACTGATGGAGCTCTAGCCATCCCCACTGCATCAGGAAAATTTTCCCTTACTACCTCTGGCAGGCTTAGAAGTGTCTTAGTTTCCCCTCTAATTCTGAGGTCCTTTCAGTTATGCTTAACAAAGCCGTCTAGTTTTACTTCTTTGTCCTGCATATCCTTCCTTTTAGGAACTGAAGCTTCCTGTCCAAAAGTCTATTTTGGTTAAGTCTGACAGTCTCCACTGCAAACTGTCCCAGGACAACAAAAATGGAGTGGCGAGGCCACCTGGAAATGAACATCCACCACCATAAATCAGCACAACTCTCAAAGTATCAACCCAGGTATCTCAGAACAAAGAATGCACTGAATTTTTCTTTTCTTTTGAGTATCAAAGTTTAAGTTGAATAATCACTTCTGACAGAACACATCAGCCAGATTTGCACAGGCAGGAATATTGTTATAGGTTATTGGAAAGCAGACAGAAAGGAGCAAGCACCTTGGTTTTATGGTAGAATACTTGCCAATTAAATGCTGTTCCCAGTACTCAATAACAAAACTTCTAAGCTGGACTATAAAGACCATTTAGACTATAACAACCACTTCTAAAGCAACTGTAGAAACATTTTTAGAAGTCAGACTATAAATCTGCTAAGCAATAGTTCAATATTGATTTTACAAACACATCCATAATAATGGCTTTACATAATTAGAATAGGAAGATATTAGAGAAAGTGCAGTATGTTGCAACTTCAAGATCTGCTCAAAGAATGTAATTTTTTTTTTTAAACATGATGCATTAAACTTTATCAGAACAGAACTATGCACGATCCCATGGAAATCAGATACCCAGATGCTGCTCCCTGGCACTCTGCATTTGGCCTCTGGATTAACCATAACTTCTGTGAAGTGCATAGTGTTGGCAAACTGATAGGAAGCTATCATGGCAATGAGCAAATGAATATAAAGGGATGCATAGAGAAAGAGCCATCCCATAAAAATCAGACTTTGTACCTTGACTAAACAGAGATTCACGTAATTATTATACCAAAATTGAAGCCTCTCATAAATTAGATGTTGATTTCTCCACATGTGCAGCAAAATTATTTAAATTGAAGAAAATCCATCCAGTCCTTTGTCAAAGATAAGTGGAAAACTTTCCTTGGCAAATGAGGGAAGCCAAGTAACCTGTTTCCAAGTTTCCATTCAAACCCAGTAGTTTAAATTTCTCATTATTTAAAAAAGACAAGCTCAAAGCTATCTTTTATGTGAACAGATGCTGTGCTGTCTTCTTGAAGCTGCAGGGTTAGAGGCAGATTTTTCATGCAGCTGCAGAATGAAGTCAACAAGCCCACTCTGTTCCAGGGTTGCTATTCAGAACCTTTTGGGCAGCAATGAAAGAAGATCACATCAATTTCATGCTGGTTTTGCTGCTTTACAAAGATATGAGCAGCACACAGAGACACGAATCATGCCTAGATTGCAGGAGAAAAAAACATGTCAAACTCCTCAGGAAAACAAGGTACAGGAGATTTAATCAAGTGTAACTTTTACAAACACCTTTTAATTCAGGGTACTTTTGGTGGATGGCACTGTTTCTGTAGCAGCCTGTACTCTGGCTGTGTTAGACACTGAGCTCCATGTGCAATTAAGAACTATGAGTAGGGCCCCTGGATCCTGCCTAGAACAGATTTGACAGACATTGGCCTCTGTCCCCATCAGCAGCATTTCCCTTGTGGCCCATGTAGGTTCTCAGCATTGTGCTCTGCATCTGCCATTACTCCTGAACTACAATCCAACACACTTGCTTCACAATATTAATTTAATTGTAATAATGAGAAATTCCAGTTGCAGGTACAGAAAAACCTTTGCAGGCAGGGAAATAAGGTGCCTAGAGAGACAGTAGTTCCCATTCTTGAAGGCTTCCAAACCTACCTAGATAAAGCCCTGAACAATCTGTTCTGACCTTAGAGCCTACCCTGCTTCGAGCAGGAGGCTAGATGAGAGACCTCCTGAGGTCCCTTCTCAGCAGGACTATTTTATAATTCTATGATAAACTCCATATGCTAGTAAGTGCCAAGTGATTCATATGCTTTTTCAAAATGGCATACATATACAGACCCACTAATACCTATACATTATAATACTTTAACTTCAGTTCTCTAATTTTAAGAGCCTAAACTAAAGCCCCCAGAACACCTTATTCTGTGTAGCACCAATGCTGTACGTTACGATGGCTGCACTGCATTGCTAAAAAATACAAGTTTCAGCATTTACTAGGTTGTTCAGATCAATAGAATAAGTGTGCATGGCTAGACATTGTTTTTGCAGTATTCCAAGGGAGAGGATATAGGGAATTGGTAGCAATTTGGAGGTGCATAGATTGCCTTTGTTTTACCACTAGTTAATAGCATGTCCCAGCATTTAGGGGTTAAGAGTCTTGGAAGCAAAGCTTTGTAAAAAACATTTCACTGAATAGATATCAATGACCATAATCAGAGTTAACTATACTGAGACATGAACATAAAACTGAACATAAAGTTAGGTAAAAGTAGAGGCACAACAGAAGTAGAAAGGAAGGGATTGCAATGGAGTCTGTCAAAACCCAGTTACTGAGCTTTGCCATATCCTTGTCTTTAAGGACATTCAGCAACCTCAACCATATACATTCATATTATATTAAACTTGTGTCCTGTTTATTTCTACTGATTTCCCATCTTTCATGCTGAACTCCAGCAATCTAATCTGCATTTTTTTCCCCAGCACAAGGAAGTTAGTGTTAAGCATGCCTGCTAGCAGCATTGATTTATCCTAAGTGCCCTCAGATTGGTAACTTGGATATTAAAAGAACAGAACTCCAAAATTCATCTGGATGAAGTGCTGAAGGGTAAGCTCTGATCTGCTCCAGGCTGTACTTGTGTGTTTCCTTGTGGCCTGAGCCGGCACACTCAAACTACCTCTTCATCAGGTAAAAGACTGGAAAACGCAGAACTGTCAATGTCCCTCCTGGTGATACCCATGTGGGCAGATGGGAGTAAACTAGGGCAGCTCCAGCAAACCTGGTCTCATATCCCTCTGGAGGAGACACTTGAGAATGTGCAAGTACAGATCTCCTTCCTCTCCACTCATGTTTCATTGCACTTAGACATGTTACAAACAACATTTACCATTCTACTTGCTGGCAAGTTATGATTCAGGGGACTTCAGCACATTCCTTCCTAGAGAACAGGGATTACTATAAGATCTTTTTACTGACAAGATAAGCAGCCAGTCTCCCAGGAAACAGATCTATTCCACAAGATGTTGAAGAGGACAGCTTTGTATTTCTATCACCAGCTACTTGCTTATTCAAATATTTGGTTACATGTTTATGCTGACAATGAATGTGCCCTGCTGATCTGGACCCCAACTCATCTTTCTCATTAGACCCTGACACAACTCAGCACCACAGATTTGTCTCATAATGGCTGTGGCTGCCATTGGCCCTTCCTGCACAAGTCCTGTGGGATTGGTGTGGCCACTTTCTACACCTGCCTTGCTGTCATCCTCAGCTTCTGGCTCACAGCCTATTATTACTGCTCCCTGACAGCAATCTCTCTTTTGAAAAAAACAGGAAGCTTAAATTTAGCCTAAAAAAAAACCCCAAACACCTATCTGGAAATAAATAAGGTGAACTGGAAAAGTTATTGATGAAAGCAGTTCTCTCTCCCAGGTCCTTCTCCAAGCTCCATTAAGAAAGCATACAAATACAAGGTATCTTAGGTACAGAACACTTCACAAAACTTAAGATCAAGCTTCTCTGCAGCTTTCTTTACAAGTCTCCTGGCTGGAAACCTGCTGCATTCCCCTAGCACCTTATACAATGAGTCAGATTCAGTAATCAGTAGGAAACAGAATTAGCAGTGAAGGCAAAGTTATTCATGCAGTGTAATTTACAAGGCATCTGTCTGTGCATGAATTAGTATTTTCCTTAATTATCTGTAATAGGAAATCCCAAGATTCTCAGCTGGCTCTGTCAGTCAATATTAACCACAGACTTGGAAAATGATACAAAAATAGGAAGGAAATTGAATCCTGCAGAGGCTGCAGTAGCACTTTACAAGGAATGCAAATAGAACTTCCCTGGGAACAGTTTCACTATTGGCATGGCTGGTCCCACTCCACTGTAGTTTGCCAACACATCACACAACACAATACAATGTGACATTTAGTTAACTTGCGGCTCTCACATAGTGCAAAGAGACTCCCAGATATAGAAACACTGGTGAAAGCAGTAAGTCCAGAGCAATGTGATGGTTATCCATCTATGCTCACCTTTCAATGGGCAATGGTTTGCCTTTTCAAAATTCTGACAATTGGACCATAAAGTGATGTAGTCCTGCAAAGAACTGTGTAAAGCATACTCCTGATTCTGCCTGGTTGAGGAAAGCGTGCAACTGCTGTACCTTAGCAGGAGATATATTGTTCCTTCTGTCAGACCTGGCTGTCTAACAGCCAGTCACTTGCTACAAAAGATGCAATCTGCACCTAGCAAGCAGGGACTCCAGAGACTTGGTGTGGGGTAGGATTATCATACAGATGTTAGGTGGTCTCACCTGAGGCTTCAGAGTACTGCTGGCACAAACATTCCTCAGACTGCACGACAAAGTCCATCTGCAGTTGCACAGGTTCAAGAGCACCAGTTATCAAATACAGCAACTAAAGACATGGTCTGCAGACTTCCAGGTCAGCCAAACATATTTATCTTGACCAGGTAGCAGCTGCAGAAGTCAGGACACAGAGCATCTTGCTGAGTGTCAGTCCTCCTCACAGTCATAGCTGTGACCATCTTGGAGACAGGGAGTGAAAACTGGCAAGCCACACACTTCTCCATTACCCTTACACAAAAAGCAAGCATGCAGTCTTTCCCATCACCATTCTTCATTCAGTCTGCTTCATCTGATCACTGTGCCTCTGGCATTCCTCACCCATCTCTCATTACCACATTCATTCTCTTCCTTTCCTAATTCTCCTGTATTTCCCCCCTTGGCTTCTCTGAATCTTTAAGAGCAAAATGGATGGCACACAAAGGCACTCATGCTATGTCTTCATCACTGCACTTAGCTTTGATCCAGCTAGATAAAACTGTGCTCTTTGGCTAAATCAGCAGAGTTTAGGTTTTTCTAAGACACTGGGGTTCAGTTCCTTTAAAGGGAAGCAAGCACAAATGTGAATGAATAAATAAACTAGAGTAAAGGCTTTGTTAGTCCCCACAGGCAAATCCCCAGCAGCAAAAGACTGGCCCAATGCACAGCACCCCACACCCCACACCATCAGACTTCTTTGCTTCATACAGGCCAGTAATTTGAATCAGGCTTACACTTTCTCAACAGCCAACAATCCTAGGGATTCATCACCAGATAACTGCAACTTACTCAAACATTACTTTATACTTAATTGAAATATATATTTTACAACAATACATTCCTGTGCTAATCCAAAAAGGGGTTTTTCACCTCCAGAAGACTCCCACAAATACTTCATTTCTCTTTGAGGAGTTCACTCAACTAATTATGCTCCAAAAGAGAGCACAGTTAATCTTCTTGTGGAGACCTGCATTTATAGTCAATTACTTATTAACAGTGCATTGTGTCATACTGACTTTGAATATCTAAATCCACTGCTTGTTCCCAACCTCTTCTGTTGTATAATTTGTGGCTTGGAAAATGTCCATGTAGGTCCTGTCATAAACCCATAACAGCTCCAAATATCGGTGAGAATTATTTCTACTGAGTAGGTTTGAATGGTTCTGCTTGTTGTACAAGTGTACCTAAGAGCTACTCTGTAAACAGGCCTTGATGTGCCAGAGTATTACCCCTTCCACTGTTTGAAAGTGTCTGTCCTTATATAAAAGCCTATTTGTATTTAATATTTATTTGATAGCTTACAATGCATCAGTAATTAGGGAACATTTAAGATAGACATGAGCCTAAAGGCTTTTCTACACACAAAATACTTCTTCAGATCAAAATAGCTATGAAAATAAGAGACTTCCTTTTTAGCTTCAGTTTCCCTAAATACTGGGGGGGAAAAAAAAAAGCTCCTAGCCAAAGTTAATAGCTAACTTATCATTCCTTCTCAGGTATTTTATTGTTTATCTTTTATATTCCTTGGTAAAATACTTCAACATGGCAACCCAGTGTTCTACCAGATAAAGAAACACCTCTCCTGTGTATGATCTTTTTCCCTGTGAGAACAGGACTGTTCCTTCAGATACAGTCATAACAGACTATGAGATATTCATTCACACAGAGCGTTGGGGACTGAAAGCATGAGAAGAGAAACCAGGTCCTGCTCTGCCAAGGGCTGTTGGTGTTGCACCAGAGACCACAAAAGCAGAATTGAAAACTTTCTGAGATCAGGTGAAGAGATCATTCACAGACTGTGGCCCAAGGGAAACACCAAGACCTTTAAAGGGTTGAAGAAAGATAGGGAACAGCATGAAGGCTGAGTGCAAAACAGTATCCTTTGAGATACACTAGCCTGATGAACTGGAAAAAATGGTGATTTAGGTTGAACATTAATTCCTATGTCCATGGCTCCATGATAGATTACCCATCATATAAAAAGCGTACAGAGCATTGTTTTTAAAAATCAGTTTAAAAAAACCAGTGTCTTGTGGGGCAAAAGTGATTTAACAACAAACTGCAGACAACTTGTAAGAAGAAGGCAGTGAAAAATGCAGAAGTAAGGGAGGGAAAAGGAAAGTAATTTTCCTGCTTAAAGGCAGCATCCTCCTCTATATATTGATGGAAAAAAAACACGTACTTTATACACTAGTCCTGCACTGAAAACAGATTCTTACTTCTCACTAAGAGGATATAATTTTCCTTCCTTGCCTTTCCTAGAGTATCTGGTAGTCAGACAGGGTTGACCAAATCACTTTAAATATTGTCCCTAACAACACCTATGATGATCATCATTTGTATCTCTGATTGTTAAAAATTCCCTGTGCCATAAACACCTGGTCTGTCTTGCATAATCATGCTGTTGAGGCAGCTTCTGCTGCCATAGTCCCCATCTGACCAGGTTATACCCGCTGCAGCTTCAGAGCCCTCAGCAAATTCACACCTGCAAACACACAACTTACTACTGACTTCCTCTTCAGTAGTAGCCATAAGGCAGAAATAATTTCCTTCTTTCTTTCCAGAATAACATAGCTTTCTGCACAGGCAAGCCTTCTAGCCAAAGCTGTGACTCAGGCAGTCTCTATTTTTGGTATGGACTTTCTGATTAATTTTACATGACTCTTAATTCATGTCCAATTAATGAGCTTCAGGGATGAGATACTACTTCTTTCTTCCTACCTTCCTTTTTTTCCTTTTCTTCCATGTGGTTTTAGAGAGGAGAAAACCCCCTTTCTTGGTACTCTTAGAATGGAAATATCTTGCCTCTTGCAGTTTTTTACAGCTTCCCATTAAAAAGAGCTTATTCTTTGGTGAGAAATGTGTCACTGGGGAAAAGGGAATGTTATTACTTCCCTTTTCTCAGTAGCCTTCTTTATGAGAGGAGCATCTAACATGGCAGGCCTTCTTCATAAAGTGCAGTAGAGTTCACTGATACAACCAGAGTGGTCACATTTGAGGTGCAGTTTGGCCCATGGTACACCATAATAAACCTTTATCTTCTCACACTTTTAAGATAAGACAAGGTCAAAATGCTCACAGAATATATTCAGTGCCATACTGACTATTCTGTAATTATTATATTACTACCATTCAACAAAAGAGGCTACAACAAGTAGCAAATAAAGTAGAAATCTTCGCTAAAACAATTGCCCTATAATTGCTTTCTGAAGCAGTAAAAGCAGCAAAACCCCTCTGACTACAGAAGAGCTAAGAAGAAGACTACAAGTAATGTAATGGGCATATCTAAAGAAGCCAAAATAAAGCAGTATCATCACTCATACTCAGCCTCCATCACCTTCCTGTACTCACTTTTGCGGTGCTTCATTTTCAGTTCTCTGAACTGGCTCATTGCACAGGAAGGAGGAACCATACCTTTAAGATGCAACATAACAACAGATTACATAAATGACATGCTGTAGGGACAGCCTAAAGCATAGAAGGTGAGAAGAAGCAGAGAGATTTCTTCAAGCTGTAAAGCATTACCAGCAGCAATACTAAGAAAAAAAGGCCATATCACATAAAAATGTAGTTACCAAAACTACACATGCTCAGACCCGAGTTTACGTAGCGTTCCTGGGCCAATAGGCAGAGCGTGTGGGTGGGAGTGTCAGATTAGGTCAATTAGAGTCATTAAAGCCTTGTCACTCAGGGCTGACACCACTCATCTTAAGCAAGAAAAAAAAAAAGCAACACAGTTCTTCAGAGAATTCACAGCTAAGCAAACACTGTATTTGCACAGACCTTGGATATATTTGAGGAGTTATACTGTCTCAAACAGATATCACAGGCCCCATTGCTCTTACAATTTAATTTTCAAGTGATTATTGGCACAGCTGGCTCTGCACATGACTTGTGCCTACACAGCATGTGATCACATTCCTCACAGCCTTGTGACAGCTCAAAACATTTTTCTCTGCCTATGCTCACTTGCATCAATTTGATTTACTGTTCTGAAAATGGCAGGAGCCCCACACTACTGGCTTTGAATCAATGTGGCCAGTTCTCTTTCCCTCCAACTACTATTTTAAATAATATCCCAAAGTGCCTAGCAGAACATGCTACATGTGTAACCTTCCCAATACCAGGGATCTTTGTGTACCTAACATCAGGACATCCCAGAGTATAAGGTGGTGTAGCTTCTTGACTATTATCCCTGTATAACTTTCTTTGTTATTGTTATTTTTAGTGTCCTATACCATATGCTATTTTGCCACGCAGAGGAGCTAAAAGTGGTAAAAGAAGGCATGGAAGAAAGTGCAGCACTACAATTAGAACAGTTAACATTACTGAAAAGTTCTGCTCAACAGCAGTAACTTGCTGGGAAGAAGTGTTCTTGTGATATCTCCATTCTGCTTCCACAACCCAAACTATCACCTCTGCATGGTGCTTATTGTATGGTGTTGACATGTCCTCTGTTCTCTCCTTGATTCAGAGCATTCACTTGCTCTGTTGATAAAATGAAGGGGAAGCACGAACAGTCTACTGATCTGACAGCTTGTTAAAGTCCAAGTTATAGCAGAGGAGAGGCTGAAGATCACTGCTGTACAAGTCACATCAGGAACTTAAAGAGAAACTATAGTGAATTTAAATGCAACATGAGAAATACTTGGGGATGTAATTTAAGCTTGAGTGATCACACCGTAATCTTGAAAGAGATACTTTCTTCTTAACTTTTTAGCTTGGTGAGTATGGCAAGAAAAGGTAAAAGAAGAGCTAGAAAGGTTAGCAAACCAGCTGCTTTCAGGTGAACAAGAGTGTTTTCAAGCTCCCAGAACCTGGTGTGAAATAACAGGCCCTAACTGCCCTGACCAGCCTCACCTGCTGCCTCCACCCACCCCTCCTGATGAGGAGCTCTATTTAGCTCAGCCCTGGATATTTTTCTGGTTTGGGTTTTTTTATTTATTTATGTGCTTGTTTCTTCCTTCCTTCCTTTCTTCTCTTCCTCTGTAGGAAAGCTCCTGGGCTGCAGCTCTAGTCCTGCTGTGCCTGGGTCTTCAACTTGACTTGTAGAGCTGCTCCCTGAGATGTCTTGCCCTTATTAACCCTGCCAAGTCACATCCTAAAACAATTTCCCAAGGATTTAGATTCCCAGCTGCTGTCTCTTAACCTGGCAGCTTCTCAGGTAAAGTGGGGCTGGATGCTGGCTGGTGGGGGTCTCTGCTCTCCTGGTTGTGCTGCTTTGTCTGGTTTCCACTGCTGGCCCTTGCTGTTTTGTGATACAGAGTTTTTACACCAGTTTTACTTGCTGAAAATCATACTTTGAATGTTTCTTCTGTTCTTTTACATTTGTAACTGAGTGGTAGTAACTTGATAAGGCTTTTATGAATAGGCTCAATTCAGTTATACTTCTACTGGTGATCCCTGTCTAAATACATTTTATGTGAAAAGACTTTCATCCTGTGATCCTTCCTCCTAGGGAACTTTGAAAACTAGTTCAGACTATTGTAGTCAGCTTTCTTTAGACATGCTAAGTCAATTTTCATTAAAAATCTCATATTCAATGATTTTAATAATATATTAGCAGAGTAGCCTTCTATTTACATCTGTGAAACTCTCCACTGTTGTACAAGCTGCAGTGATTCTTATATGCAACACAAATTGGTGTTAATCCTTTTTCTAGAGATAAAATATTAATTCTATAATAGCTTAAAGCAAGGGTATTTGCTATTAAGTGATAAGTAAATAAACAATTTCATCCCTCCTGGTATGCAGCAAACCAAAATTCTCAGCATTTCCTGTGATCCTTCAACTTCCCAAGACAAGGAGAAGTAAGCTTTCACTGAGTTAGTCAACAACTCTGAATTTCCGAGTTGAGATGAAGGTAACAGGGTTCATAAAGTGTGTACAAGTGTTCTCAATTTATAATTCTAAGTGATAGATACCAAGTGGGAACCACTGATATATGTTATCTTGTGTTGATTTATTGTATATAAAAATTGCTTCTGGGAGATGCAACTGAGAATTATTTCTATTATTTAGGCTAAAGTCACCCTTGCAACAAAGCCCTGTTTAGGAAAGGCTATTCATGTTCAAACTTAACTTTTCATTAATTGATCTCTCTTCTATAGCTCTAGTCTTGTGACAGTACCCCAGGATCCTTGACAGATTAATTGCTGCTGTCTTTGCTAATTAAAATTTGCGTATTAAATTGGACAATTCTGTAGTATGTTATGAGCAGGAATTTGATGTTTGCTGTGAGTTATAGCAATGGTTCTCAGTCTTTCTCTGATGCCCCAGACTGTTCGCTTCTGCAGCTCCCAACTGAGAAATTTCCTTACAAAGTAAGTTCCTCATGGGTGGTTCATGTTTCAGTTATTTTATGTTTCAGCTCTCCTGATCATTGCTGTCAGAATATTCACTGTTTTTCCCAATAACTAAGAAGTTGCTTTCTCCTGCTTTTTCCTCTTGCTGTAATTAAATTAATAAGCTGGCTAGAAAAATCATAAGTATTTTTTCATAATACCTGAACAATTTCCAGTCACACTAGAGCATGTGGCTTGAAGTAACAGAAAGAGTAAATGCTTCTCTTAAAATTGAATGTACTAGAGATCTACTTAGTGATTAATCAGAATCTAATAGATATTATAATCTAATCATATTCAGGAACAGTAGACAAGTCAAGTAAGGTTCAACTTGCTTTTCAAGCACGGAGAATTGCTTAGATCAAGTGGTAGTAGGGGAATAAAGTGGTGTACAACTGAGACTATATCAAACATTACTACCAAAACAGAAACAAGGGAGAGAAACATTGACCTGCATAGGCTCTGTTAAGGTACAAGTTCAACCAGAGAAGATTACTTTTCTCTATTTATAGAAGGCTCTTTTATGTCTTTCCTCACAACTGATAACCAATAAAGAGGTCCTTCTAAAGACTTAAGCTCTTTGCTAAAAAATGCTCTATTATAATTGCTCTATTATATCAGAAAGCCTTTCTTGGAGCTATCATTTCACTTAAAAAAAAGAATAGATGTTTTGTATAACGTAGCAAACATACACTGGGTATCCTGCTGAAGAAGAGATGGAAAAAAGGCACTGTAGTTTTGTCATGTGATAAAATAGGTTGCAAGTAGAGGTGTTGTGCCGTGTCAACGCTTTCACATTAAAAATCAATAGCTATTCAAATGAAACTGTACTCAAAGAAATCAAAATTAGCCCTCTTCCTTCACACACAGCAAGCTATTGTCCATCCCTTCTGTATAAGACACTTTTTACTTAGACACAGATAATTGCTTGTGAAGCAGCTATGAAATTTTAACAGCTGCCTCTGGCTGGGGCCTGTGTCTTATCTCTGAAGGCAGTTAATCTTTCTGTGACTGCATTTGCTGGAACAATGTAATCAAATGAAGGAACAAAACCTAGTTTTATTTTTTAGTGCTCAATAGACTGCATCAAATTGTAAAACAGATTCTAAAATAGTTCACCAAGCTCACCTTAATGCTATTGTTTTAAAGAAAATACTCCCTCCTTGTCTAGCTTCTAAAGCCAGAATTAGGCTGTTCTTGAACTAATTTACAAATAACCAGGTCAACATCTATTTCACAAAACAGTTGTATCTATAAAGTAATTTATATGTAGTGACAGTCTGATAGTACAGGTCATGGATTTCTTTTAAACTGTTTATTTTTTAGAATAAGCATAGAATTTTCTAAATTATACTAATTCAACTGGTGAATTATATGCAGCAACATACAGTAATATGTCTTTCCTCTGGGGGTGGAAAGGCACATTTTCATGTTTTCATCTTATTAAGTAATGCCATTATCCTCAAAGGAGGTTTCTTTCAAAAAACTGCCCCTAAGTCTGAACCCAGTATTTGAGTGAAAACTTTTTAAAGGTATTGCTAAAAAGTCTGTGTTTGTTAGACTGCTGGGTGTGCAAAGACTTCTTGGACACAGAATTTGAGTGGGACTGGCTGATGTGAAACTCAGAATTGTTCCAATAACAATCCCACATTAGTTGGCTGTAGCTATGGTTCCCTGTTAAGAAAAAAGAGCTTTCTTTTGTGCTTTTCCATTTTCCTACAAAACTAACTTTTCTTCCTCAAAGACTGAAAGATAGTAAAATGAAAAAAAGGATAAGTAAGAGAATAGAATGAATGAGATATACAGCTTGGGAAAATGGAAAGGAATGAAGGGTGGGAGGAAAAAGAAAAGATTGGGATGGGAAGAACAGATTAAGGTGAAAGAGGTGACAAAAATACTTCATCACTAAGACAATATTTATAGTGGAACAAGAACAGCAGAAGTTGAGTAAATTAACTAGTGCTTGAACTATCAAGCTTTCACAGAACACCATTTAAATAGTAATGAGTGTAATATTAGGAGGCCATCTTGCTGTTAATTTCTTCCAGTTAAACTCAATTTCTTTCCAGCAGGACTCCAACCCCTAGGATAACATCTTCTGCACTGGTAGACCAGTGTGTCCAACACTATATGAAGTTATTATTGTCTTCCTATACAAACTCCTGACAGAAACAAACCCCTCCAATGTCCACCATTATGGAATTTGCCACATGTTCAAGGGTGACTGAGAACTCACCTCAGAGTTTTGCTTTTACCAGAGTGTGCCTCAGTTTAACACAGGGGGCTCTGGTCAGACCTGTAGGGATTGAATGTTCTTAATTTTTCAGCGTAACTTTTTTAGCAAAGCTATATGTTCATTAGTGAAATGAGCATATTAATATTTACTTTCCTGGACAACAAAAGGGATGTTAAAACTATTTATGCCTTAATCTACCACACACATAAATGAAATCAAAATCAACATGACTTAGCATATGCTTCAGTTTCAGTTACCATAAGCTTTATAACATTATTAGGTTTGATAGAGGTTAAGTGATCCCAGTTATATTATCACACTGGTTCTTACAGACCTTCTGCAATCTTATTTTATAGCTTTTTATCTATATCTGGAAACTTGCCCAGTTTTTTGAAAATGGTTTTATTAACAGAATTTGCATTTGCTGTGATTTAACCTAATTTGCTATTTCCAGATAGTTTAGTTTTTAACTTGCCTTTCAAGGAAGTGCCAACTTCTAGGCACAAAAAGAAAGGACCAAAGGGATAAAACAAAGGGAAGAAAACTAGTAGTGGGGCCTGAAGTTAATAAATCTTGAATTTATTATGAGAATTTATTAGAATGAGAAGGGAAGTAACATGATCATTTGCATTAAATTTTGGAAGTCTCAAATGTCTACTGGTTGCTTTAAAAAATATTTGATAAAGAATTTCAGAATTCATTTTTTTCTAGAAAACTGTCTTTGGTTTTCCTCCTTTGTGGGTGGTGGCAATGAGAAGGATATATCTTTCTCTTTGTGTGCTTGCTATTCATTATTAGGAATATCAGTCTTTTGGTTAGTAAAACCTGCAAGAGATCTTTTCCATCTGCTTTGGAAATTCAAAGGCTATTCCTGTCTGAGAACAGCTGCTCTTCAGAGGAGTCCCTTTTTTGAAGAGATCATTCCTGTGACAGACTTCCTTAAAGTCTGTTGATAAGTACGATAATGCTTATTTATAAATAAATATTATGTCAGAGCCATTAGTAAGATATTTCATGCCAATAAATATTCCTTATACAAGATACATTTGATTTGACTTACTAGACTTATAACAGCCCTTGCAGCTCTTTTCTTTCTATCTAAAGAATAAGAAAAACTCTCCAACAAAACATTCCTGTAATGGAACAGCTTTTTCTTCTAGATGATATAGATAAAAGTATTTTGCTTTTCACATAGCTGAAGGGGAAGATAGCAACATGGCACAGTCACTGTATTTCACTGCTTCCTATATTAACTTCTTGTGCTAGTTAGTGCTTTACTAAAAAGTTCCTTGTTGTACCTTACCAAAAGACAGTTCAACTAGTTATTTTTTATTAATGTAACCTGAAAAAACCTAGAATATCCTCTCATAACCTTTTTGAAACAAAGATATTTTTAGTTTAAAAGCTTTAGGCAAAAAACATTGAAAGGGACCTATCAAGAGATGTATTTTGGCAGTTCTTTTCTTGCAAAAAAAAGGTCAGAATTTGCTTTTCATATCACTTGAAGATATAATATTGGGTTTTGCACAGGCAAGATTGTCCATTCTCTGACTAGGGCTAATGTCAATGTTCATGCAGGTTGCTTTTAGTAAGCTTCCCACACCACTAATGACTTTTCAGTTCCATTAGTCTGCTATGTATTATTGATTTCAGGCATTATTGATTAACGCTGTAAGTAGATTTATTTCTGTTCCTAGAGAGTAAAGGATTGGCACCTCTGTTAGATGAATGGTATTTTTACTGCTTGCTTTGGTCAGTTCTGTGCTGACTCCTTTCCTCTGCTCTCTTCTGTCCCTTTTATGATGTTTTTTTCTAAAACTTTGTTAAACGTTAGGTGCTTTCCATCTGCCTTCTCTGTAAGAGAAGTTTGTACTAAACTTTGGAAAGAATAAAGCAGTACAGAAATGGGAAACTCATGCATATGCAGCAGTGTTTTTTTCAAAGTTAACAGGGTGATATTTCATGTGCGCTGTTCCTTCCAGAGCCTGACTCTGCCCGTGGCCGCTCCTGCTCCCCAGGGATCACGGGCTGCTGCTGGCCCTGTGCAGGCTCTTTGGTCATTGAAGCAGCTCCTTATCCCACCACTCCCACGTTCCAGATTCTCTGTAGTGCCCAGGTATACGGGATAACTTGGTGCTGGATTTCTCACGATTCATCCAGGGCAATACAGTGCACTTTGGATTTGTCACCAAGCCCCATAAACACAGATCCAGCTCTCCAATCTCTTGTATTCAAAGACTATGAACTTTGTCTCCTTTTATCTTTTTAACTAGTAACTTATTACACTGTGTGTGGTGTTCTAGCTATCATTTAGTCTGCACTTTTGAATTACTTTATATGTTGAATACCTAAGCTTCAGTCATCAGCACCTCTGTTCAGTACAAGTCATGCACCTTTGGCTGTTTTCCACATACTGTTCTACACCTGTCTGATGGCTGATGACCCTGGAGATCACAGACATTTTGCTCTGTTGAGTATAAAGCTCATCACAAGTCCCTCACTATTTTTTTTTCACAGTTATAATAATTTGATTTCATATTTGGCTGTCAGCACTGATAATCTATACCATATTTCAAAGTTAGGGGGTTTTAAGTACTTAAATGGAAATTTGGGAAAATCTTACTTTAATACCAGGTTATCAAATGTCTGTGAGATTCAGTTAGTCAAGTTAATTCTCTTTTTTTGAATGTACCACCTCCATCAGCTGTGGGACAGAAACACAAACATCACATGCCTGTGTAAATTAAGACTTAGGACTTTCGTATAAAAGTTAGTGCAGGTGATTATAAAATAAGAGTTACAGAAGTTTTAAATGTACATGGTTTCATGTGTCTGGGTGGTGTTTTTCTGTTAGACCTATCACCTAGTTTCCATTACTTTTCTGCAAGAGACAGAGGGAAGCATCCTGTATTAAGTGGAGCAGAAAGTTCCACAGGTGGTTAAAAAAATTTTCCTTCCTGTGAAGGAAAAAGATTTAAATTAATTTAAATAAGCTGAGTAATTTCTTTCTTTTGGTAAATAAATGAGTTGTATACTGAATTTAAACAGTGTCAACCTTCTGCCTCATTCAATTCTAATTATAAGAAAGCAAATTGCAAATTATTCCTCAGAATTTAGTTAGGTAAATACCCTGCGCAAAAGATCATTGGCATCTTTGACTCCTGCATATGTATTTTCAGAAAAGTACCTCAAGTGATCTCACAATAAATACATAGGTCAAGATCCAGAACCAGGGTTCCAAAATGCACATGCACAGATGATCATTAAAGGACTAAAATACTCATCTCTCTATGAGTGGATGTTTCTCATATATCCATAACTCTGCTGACTACCAAAAATTAAGAGCCTGGTCCCAGTGGAATAGTTGGAGAATGAAAAATAGTCTCTCTAAAGTCTCCCCTTCATTATTTTTCTATGGTCAGTGAATCATGACAAGTCTTTTACTGCTGTAATGTCAATAAGCAAAGGTATGAAATTCAGCAGCACCATAAAAGCATGAGAAACAGCAGCGATTAGAAACTATTCCCAGTGACTGTTTATACTGCATTACTGTGTTAGATTTTTAGTTCTATCCAGCCTCTCCATTCTTAGGCCTAATTGTTATACAAAAACCACGTTCCTAAGTCTTCAGGTAGTCTGGGTGCTTCAGTTACAAGCACTTCCCTGGAATGTGAATCTCAGTTCTGATCATCAAACCTTGAAAAACTGAGCTTTTAATAAGACTATCTGGAATATTAAAAAAAAATAAAATATTTCATTAATATTGGTGAAGCAAGAATTCATTTTAAAAGGAATAATTTATCTTCTGATAATTAGAAGAAATGAAGGAAAGGGAGCTTGGGTCTCCGATGGTTCATTCTGGCAACTCTTTTGAAATGCACTTGCATACCATGAAGAGTTGCTAAGCTGAGCTGAAAACTGGTTTTGTAGTATGACTGTGTTTTAAATTACACAAAGCTTTCTGAGAGAGGCTGTGTTAGCTTTCCGATTTCTGTGCTTGTGCTCAAGCTAAAGAGCAATTTAGCTTGGACCAAAATAACTTCATTGTTCAGACTGCAGCCTTTCTTTTCCCAGACTTTTACACTGTCAATTTGAAACGACATTCCTACCTACATCCTGAATCCTTTTACAAACCCACAAAGCCCTATCAATGTTTGAGTTAGATCACTGAAATATGGGTTGAGAAGCACAGATTTGTTGAGCTGCATGCTGTTTGAGGCTAAAAGAGTATTTTAGGGAAATCTCTCCATATTCTTGCACTCTTTCCTGGCATGTTGCTTTCAGTCACTGGATGTGGGGTTTGACACAGCTTTGGACTGACTCAGAATGGCCATTCTCATACTCTACTCTTTATGCTCAGAAAATAGGTCTGAGTTTCCTTGGTATTGAACTTAAGAATGCTGCCATAGGTTTTTTTTGTTCATGGAGTAACCAACCATTATCACTGTTGTCTTGCTGTCTGCAGTATACCAGAGCAGACTGATATCTCTGCAGTTGTCTAATGATGGTAACAAGTTTGACTGTTGCCCAAGGATGTTTCTCTCTGAACTGAGACATAAACAGCCATGCTCTCTCACTCTAAAAGAAATCCAAGAAAGATTGTGCCACAAGTCAATGAATTTGAAAACAAAGAGACTTTGTGGGATTTTAATTATGTCAATGGTCAGGAATATAATAGCAAAAGTTTGTCCTGATCGTGTGGTTAGGATGTTTTGAGCGTCATTTAAATTTGTGAAGATAGAAGTGACTGCATTTCTGTTTATGTCTTCTTCCTGACTATTAGTTAGTATAAATGAACACTAAAAAAGTAGCATTTTCACCTCTTGACTCAAAAGCAGCAGCAATGCATTTGTTTAGTAAAATATATGTGTGTTAAGGGCAAAGGCTGCATAGTTTTGTTTTGGTGGGAGGAACGAGAAGGCAAGCATAATTATTAAATTACATCTTGTAACTGAAGCTGCAAGAAGGGGTAGAAGCATACAAAGAAAATGTTTTTGTGATCAGGGAGAAATTCCTCTTAAATGTCCATTTTTTGTTGAGGTGTCCTATGGTCTTAAGTCTTATTACTGAAACACTGCTTAGAAACTGCTTTCCCTATTTTCTCTCCCTAGGAAAAGAAGTAGCTGAGTCACTCACTCGGAAGCGAGATAAGGCCTGTCTCAATCTGATACTCCTCTCCATGTATCCACTTGTTTATTACACAGGGACAGGTCAGTCACTGGTGACATCCTTAACTTTCAGTTTATATGACAAGGAAACTGTATGGTGGTGTGCAAAGTCACTCAAGCATCCTGAGGACTCAAGCCCATGTCCAAGTCTGTATGTTGTTAATGTGTTTTCTTACACACAGCGCAGTGCTCAGCTTTCCCAATCATATATATGAATTTTAGGGTATTATTTCAGTAATTTTTTTTACAGTAAGTAGAGATTATACGTTTGTCTGTTTGTCTGCTGTGCAGCAAAATGATCACCCAATTATGTTTTTGTGGTTTGCAATATCATCTGCAAGTCATGAGCAGGAATGCCAGCTCTGAAGGGAGTAGGCAGAACCCTAAAACTAAAGAAAGAAACTGCAGTTTGTCTGAGGATTGGTGCCAGTGTTTATCACTTCATACAGGTTTGATTTTGAGATGTGTATCTATTCAGAAGGCTTACTCTTGCTTTTTAAACTCTGAAAACCATTTTCAGCTGTCCATATTTTTATTATAACAGAACACTGACATTTTCTTGTAGTCATACTGAATTATTCACAAGTTCACCAAAAAATTTAGAGTATATTTTTAAAGCTAATTCATGGCATTACCAGAAAATGGAAGTCCTACTACATTTGCTTTGCTCTAATATTTACAAATGTTAGGCAAGTCAGAACACAATCCCAGCATATAATAAAAAGTCTCTGTTCCAAAGAGCTTGTTACCAAAGTACAAGGAGACAACAAACGGAGGTGTACTGGCAGACGAGGGGCAGATAAAATCAGACATTATAGGTCTGTGATGTCAACGTGCCCAGCCCTTGTCAATGTCTCTTGTTGCTACTGCCACCAGCATGCAGAACTGCATGGATACAAGCAAATCATGCATGGTGGAGACTGTGTTCAGGGAATGATGGAAATGGGCATCACTGGCTGACAGGATGAGAGAGCTGGCAAGCCAGGGCTGTCTGAAAGATGATAGCTAAGCTGAAGATAGGGAATCTATCAAGGCTTTTCAGAGTGAAAACCAGAATATATATCTGATTTGAAAGAAAAGAAGGGTGGAGGGTTGTCAAAGAAGGGGATGCAGGGCAACAGCAGTTAAAGAAAGGAGCTGGGAGAACACAGGATCAAAATGGAAAGGACTTAGACTAAGCTGAACAGTCTCACTTGCACATTTGCATCCTATCTGCAAACTTGTGATAACTGTCCTGTACTCTCCATTAATTAAGGCTGGAGTAAAAGGATGTCATAGCAACTGAAACAGAAGTCAATGAGGATCCAGAGGAGGCATTTAGCATAGTAGGTATTAATAAAGGCCACACTACAGAGCTAAGCAAAGAAGAATGTGTTCATTTAGAGGCCTCATGTTGGGTACTTGGGAAATCAGAGTCCATGGTGATAACAGGCAGGATGACAGCCCTAGTAGAAGAGTTTATAAAGAAACATACATGTGGCTTAACACTTCTGTACACTGAGAACCTCTGGTAGTACATCTGCACTGGATTCTGCTCTAGCTTAAGCATTAGGTCTGTTTGATTTCAGACTTTGTGTGAAGAGTTTCAAGTTGCAACTGGGACAAACTCCTCATAATGTCTCTGTTCTCAGTGGCCATTACAGAATCCTGCCCAAATCTTGAACACTGTTGCAGCTGAAGCAGAATTCGGTGCAGGCTACTGCTGGCCTATTTGTCTTGTGTAGGACACTGAAATCTATTACAGACTCGGCTAAAATATTCTCTGGCAATTTTAATTTTCGCTTGTTCATCAGGCTCTTTTCAGAAACAATTCAAATACAAGGTTTTGAAAATTCAGTGATGTTAGCAAGTGGTCTGTTTCTTCCTTCTCATCCTGCTCCAGTTTCTGAAAGCACTGGGCACAGTGCAGTCTGAAACAGCAAAACAGGGCATCTGCAATGGCTGGGAGTTGCTGAGACTTCAGATGCCTCCTTATTAGTGCACCAACAGAATTTTCTCCCAGCAGTGGCTTGACAATTGTGGCCTGCTTTTTTTCACCTACGTAACCACTGATGGTATTTCTCGAACCTGTAAGATTTCCTTCACAGAGCTGTTGTAAGACAAGATGTGTGTGGCAGAAAAAAGTAATTATAGAGCCATCAGGGCAGCAAATGTATTCTCTGCAGATAATTTGTGGACAATAGTGCTATTTTCTAAGGAGAAATATAACTCTTCAATACCAAGTGACACCACACTTTGTTTACCCACTGGTTATCATAAACTATTATTTCTCAAATATCTGAGTTTGCATTTTGATTGCTGTGTGTGAGTAAAAATTACTTCATACTGTTTGTCATTCCTTAGTCTATTCATCAGAGATCTGTCTTTCTCCATTACTGTCCTCTGTCTTATCTGGCAAGATATTTCTGCAGCCCCTCCCACAAGAGGCTCAAGTCACTGAGTTCTGTGTATTTCGGAAGTACCACATAAGCAGATTGCAGTAAAAAAACAACAATCAAAAAACAAACAGTACTGGTACTACTTCCTGTAAGCAGTAAAAGCTGTCTGCCAGTGCTGACCAAATCCTGGCACTGCTGTCTGCCACTGGCCACTGTGTGCACTTCTAGTGGCAGCCAGCATTTCAGTAGGGGGAAAATGCTCAATACAATTTTTCTGCAATTTTATTTCTCACTCCTTCTCTGTCAATAATCCTCCTCTTGTTGATGGGAATAATTAGCTGGGAAACACACAATTCTGCTGTATCTCTTTCATAATGCCTGCTTTCAGCAAAAATTACAAAGCAGCTTTGAGACCACCATATGCTGATCTGATCCCACACTTCAGCCTACTGTAGACTGACTTGTCTGTGACAGAGACATGGTTTATTAACTGCAAGAGAATAATAAGGGAAGTTTTCTTTAAGTTTTATATCTAATTATTGCCAAAAAGATGGGGCATTTTTTCTGCAATGATACAGCAACTTTTCAATTGTTTTTTAAATATGATTTCTCCTTGCCAACAGTAGGCACTAAGCTGCACCAGCACAACTGGCTTTAGCTCACACCTGTGAGAAGGATGAGAGCTCTTATTTGGGAACTAGAAGTAGGGAAGCTTTCAGCTGAAATTGTTTGAAAAGAGTTTGGCTAACCAGAATTCCTTGGAGAAGGGTAGGCTTTGCAAAGAGGTTAAGCTATAGGAGACAGGGAAGAATGAATCTGAGAGCTCACTCCACAAATCAGGGTTAAGAGGCTTTTTTTTGGAGGCACTGCAAATATAACTTGTCTGGTCTTGAGAGCTCTTTGTGCAACTACTTTGTGTTCAGATTCTGTGAGGAAGGACAAGAGGGACAGAGGTGGGCTGACCTTGTCAAGTTAGCTGGCCTTGAAGCCATAAACCCCCAGAGTAAGCTGGAAGAACAGTTGGGGAAACTCAGGCAGAGAAGCTGCTGGATTGTGCCTTACCATAGACTTGCAGCCTAATGCCATTTACAGGGCTACATTCAGACTTTTGGAGAGACCACTGATGGAATCTTTTCATCTCAGTGGAAAAGATTTTGTTTTTGCTAAGTATTAGAAAAAAACTTGTGTTTGAAGGGACTTAGTTCTAAGCCATCCTTTCTGGTCTGGCCCTTCTGTACTTGGCCCAGCCCTGGGGTTCTCCCTCTCCTGCTGTGGGGCTAAACAGCCCAGTGTTAGCGCCTGCTGGCTGCACCCTACAGTTTGTGCCTTTGCTGTTCACTACAGATCTTGGCTACCCTACAAAATCAGAACTACCCATAAGGTGAATTATTCACTTCCACAGCACAATAGAAACCATATTCATTTGATTTACTGTTTTCTATTTTATCTATTGATTTTTGAGGAGTCCCAAGAGTATGCTCTCACTAAAGGCCATACAGAACTTAGTATTCAGTTTAACAATTTTATTTACCAAGGGTCTTCTTGCCTCCTGTCCCCTTGCCAAGCTGCTGCAGGCATGAAGAACTAAATTTAATTTTTATGATTAATAGAGTACACAAAAGGTATGTATTATACAACTCTCTCCCTGCCTTGTTATTTGGGGTGCCAAAATTGCAGTGCACTCTCTGAGAGCAGCTAAGAAGTGAGAGAGCTCCCCTCTGACAGATCTTAGCTGTTAAAAGGCAAAAAGAACACAGATGGTTGAAACCAGAGTTTTGTGTAAAACGAGCAACCAGTTTTCACCTGCATATCTAAGGAGATATATTTGTTGCAGGTACCAGTACAAAAATAGGGCCCTAAAAATGCTTCTGAGATAAACATGTTTTCAGATGTTGCAGGCACTGAGAAGCAATACCAAACAAGATACCCAGGGCTCACACTATACGGGGGAGGTTGTGTGGGGAAGGCTGCTGTGGACTCAGATTTTTATAGTGTGATTTTGCCTTTTGAAAGGCAGATACTGTAAATGAGTGGACACTCAAATGAAAAATCAATAGTTCTTCCCTTTATCCCATCACTTATATGATTACCTAGCATGTCTAGAGGGCAAGCAGAGCATGTTTTGAGCAATGAGAATTGTCTTCCCCAAGATGTTTTCAGGAATTGTCACTATCGTTCCCACATTACAATGGGGAAAAAATAAAATCACTCAACTTACTAACAATACCAAACACCTTTGTTTTGTGCATGCCCTCTTTGTGGTAACTCAAATCCCAGACCTGTGTCTACACTCAAAGCAAAGTGGGACTTTCCCATTTCTGAGTAGTCTGTTCCTCTTTCCTTATGCTGGCCTTGGAAGCCTAGGTGATCTTTCAGAAAGTTTAAAGAAGCCCAGGTGAGCCTTGCAAAGGTGTTGCAAAGTCATTAATACCTAGCTGACCATGCCCCTGGTCTTTTAACTCTCCTGACACTTCCCAAAAGCAGTCTGTTTATCTTGTAGGCAGCAGATTACCTGTTCTTGCAGTGCACTCTGTATTCCTGTAGATGAGCTAACACCTAATTCCACCCACAGCTCCCAGCCAAAGAAGAGGACAATGAGTTCTTTTCCCATCATTGTGAAAGAAATCTTATACTCATTTAGACTTCAATTAAATTTTATTGAGGCATTATCTTTCCCTTTTTCTGCTAGACAATTTTCTCAGTTTCCTGGAAGGGTCCCAGAGTCTGGTCTTTCTGCTATTTTTGCTTGTAATTTATAAAAAAAAATGTGAACAGAAGTAAATTATCAGCAGCAAGAGGTTGCCTCAGGTCTGGCTGAGCTGGAGCTCATTTTCCTCGCTGAGCTGTGCTGTGTTGGTACCTAGAAAGGTGCTGCTCATACCCAGTGTTTTGGCTCTGGCACTGCAGCAACTCTGTCTTCTCCAACATTCCCCGCTTGCCTGTGGGCTGGAGGTGGGAAATTCTTGGCAGGGGCCACAGCCAGGACAACAAATGACCAAAGGAATATTCCATGTCACTGTGATGTCTGCTTAGCAATAAAAGCTAAAAAAAAAGAGGGAGGTGGGGGGCATCTGTTATTACAATGTTTGTCTTCTGTGATAACTGCTGTGCCTACTGAAGCCCTGCTTCCTGGGAATTGGCTGGCCAACTGCTGCTGACAGGAAGTAGAGAATAAGTATTTTCTTCTCCTCTGCTTCCACACACAGCTTTTGCTTTTGTTTTATTAAACTTCCATTATCTTGAGCCACAGTTTTTTTCCATCTTATTTTCTCCTTTCCTCCTCATCCTGCTGAAGAGGGGGAGGGATGGAGTCACTTGGTAGGCAGCTGACATCCAGATGAAGGCAGAACTCTCAGGGTGGAAAGGCTTTTCTCAGCATACTTCAATGGGACAGAATTCTGGGAGATTAATGCTAGTCAGGTTTTCCTTTCTCTAGAAGTTACTGGAGGGCAATTCAGACCTGGGACCAAGGTAAGCCAGATGAACTTTCTGCATGTTTCACACACAGAACTTGTGGCAGAAATGTTTGAAAGCTTTAGAATGAGCTGATGCCTTTGGAAAGTACCTGGGGTCATAAACTGATATGATTTCTCCATTAGGCTTCCCAGGCATACAACAGAGGTAAGCTTTTGGTAGAGAATATACAAGGGAGAGAGAGAAGCCAAATTTCCCTTCTGATCCACAAATCTAATGTTCTGATAACTTCAAGTGAAATAGCCTTAACGATAAAGAAAAGCGATTATTGCTTAACAGAATACTTAGAACTGTTCTCTCTGGTTTAACACTGTATATAAAGCAAGGAAAACCTGAGAGAAAAAAGTTTCGTGCGTGACTTGTTGCATGTCTTTGTCTGACCCCCCAAGCCTTAGGGACAGAGAATGAGCTGTCTCATACTTCACACCTTGTACAGTTCTAGGATAATTCCTCTCCTTCCATGGAAGCTGAGTCATCATACATAAAACAGGGCAGCTGAATTGCCTCTAGCAATTGGCCAAAATAAAGGATCACACAACTACCATCATATGAGAACATCTCCAATGGCCATGAATATGAGTGTTAGGGTCCAATTTTCAGAAATAATCTCCCTAGCTTGCAAGTGCCTAGGATTCACAGAAGCAGAGTCCTAAGGCTAAGGAAGTATACCAAATTAGTAGCCCTCTTTGACTAGTATCTGCTTCCCAATGGAAGAACTTCCTTTCTGACCTTTATACTGCATATTCTTTCATAATATGCTCTCAGGGACTGCTGAACTAATTAAAGTAATCTCTCCACAAAGGTGTGTATATCAACACCAAATCTAATGAAGCAGGAAGACAGTTTCTATAATGTCCAATTTACTTTAAAAAATTGTATATTTATTCTATGGTTTGATTACTCTGCCAAACATATTATAGGCTCCCCTAAAAATGCTAAAAAAGTCAATGCTTCCAGGCTAACTGGAAATGAAGTATTTTCAGTGCATTGACTTGTTGAGAGGAAGTAAGAGGAAAGAAAATGTCATCTGTGACCCAGAGAAAAGGAGAACTTTATGTACAAGCTGTTTGTAAACAAATTAAGCGTCGGCATTGTCCAAAACTAAGACATGAAGCAGAAAACTAAGAGGATCTAAGCAAAGAAAGTGAGCACGTCAAGTCAAATATCACATCTAATCTAGTATTTATGCTTATCTTGAAGATTGTATGTCTCAAACTTTGTCTTATCTGTTTGACAAGATCAGGATCTAACTGTGTGCAACTCCTTTGAGTACACAGCTCACGCATGGGAGACCTCCCATTGTCTCATTCCTCTTCATGTCAATCATTTCTGTACTTTCTGCTCTACTCCTTAGTAAGCTTCATTTGAAGGTAGTATGAGCCTTTGCCAGTTTCACATTGTGGCTTTCTGTAATGACATCTCCCCACTATTTAGTAGTAAAATGCAAAATTATCTTCCAAAAAGGTCCTGGTCCCCGAAATGTCCACCACCATTGCTTGCTGCAGCATCCTTACAGTGCAAGCACTGTGTATGCAGAGGCATGGATTTGGAGTTCACATCAATGTCTTTTGAATTTTGTACATTAATGTCACATCCACTATTGCCCTGATATTCATGTGTCTGACGTGACACAAAGAGAAGGGAAGAACACACTCTACAAAGTTACTATAGAATCTCAGACATTGGCAAAGGTGAACTTGTCACCGGATCAGCCACTTCTGGGTGCAGTTCTGCCACAGCTGGTTTAAATCTGGCTTGGTTGCATCTACCAACACTGTAAGACAGGGACACTTGATGAAATCTCTCTGCCTTTCATAATAGGCCTGCTAATAATTACTCTTAGGGTGTCATGGTTTGAGAGCCTGTGGAGTTTAAGCAGTGTCTCTGCTGATTAATGTTCAGTGGCCTGGTGACAACAAGGATCACTTCCCTCCTTAAATCACTGTCAAGGGAAACTGCAACACTATAGGTGAGTGCCTTCCATTTGAGGGACAGCTCCTATTCATACAAAGAAATGCAACCTTCAGTTTATGATTAGGTACTGCAGGTGTTCACTTAACAAAAGGTATGAGTGCAGAGCAATGCAATTCCCACCATTACTAACACAGTCTTCCCACAATGGCTTTCCAGTAACAGTTCACACCATCTATTTTTAATACCAACTGCAGTGAAGCTAATAGCCTGCATCAGGGTCATTTTGACAGTGGATGGAAGGCCTAACTCCGTGATGCTCAGGCTGCAATATCTGCTAGAAGAGCTTTTTCACACACTGTGCCTAATTCTCTGTTGCAATTAAACCTCACTTTACAACAGTAATGGGCCTTCAACTGGGAATACAGCAATTCATCTGTCTTTGCACAGTGGAATGTAAAGCCAGATTTGTGTGAATGAGAATCTGTTTGTGTGTACTTTACCTAAACACAGCTGAAAAGAAAGCAGGCAACTCTTGAAATAGATGGATATTTGCTGTTTTCTGCCTAAGGTAGTTGTTTGGGGATTTTTGTTTTGTTTGGTTTTTTAACTAAAGAGCAGAAAAGGATGATGTCAGGTTTTATCCCTATGTTTTGTTTATTTTTAGAAGTAGACCAACAAACAACCATGACCTAAATTCTATAAGACAGAAGTGCATGCAGCCACATTGTTAAATATCAGAATCTATTTGAGTTCTGACAACTTCAGCAGAACTGTACACACGCATCTTCTTTAAACACAGACTACAAAAAACTAACTCACCAATATGATAAAAAATAACTATATTGAAGATAGCGTAAACTCCACCTTTTAACTTCTCTGTTTTCATAGACATACTGTGGCAATAGCATTAAAATTCAGACATACATTGGTCAAAGGCAAAAAATGGATACCAGCACTTTTAAATGAGCATCAGTTTTATGCTGTCATTAAAGCTGGAATTAGGATGGAACAAGCTGTGAACTGGGCATGTGCACACTCTGCCCTCTCCTGTATTTAAATGGAAGCCGCTGCCGCTGCCCTTTGCTAAGCTGATGATGGACTGAAGCAATCTGAAGCTCTAGTGAGAAACTCTGCACTGGATCTCACACCATTCCAAAGAATCTAACAACCTGCTTCACACACACAAAGGTAAAGTGGCTGACTTAAATCCAGAGGACAGCTCTTCTTTCTTGGTTTTTGCTTAGATTTTGTTCACCTGAATAATCAGCCCACTCAGAAGGGGATCTTTTGTCCCTCCGAGGACACCAAGAGCACCAAAACTGTGGAGTCCTTTAATGCATGGAATGACTCGGAAGCCAATGCATACACACCGATGGATCTGCCTCTCAGAGCTCCAACAGTAAGTGTTTTCTGTCACTTAAAGCTTAGCATGTAGATCTCTGGCAAGGCTGGCATTTATGGGACTGTAAATGGATAGTTAAGGAGCATGTACACATTTAATGCTGCAATGCAATAATGAATGACGTAACAAAAACTTTTAAAACTTATTTTCATTCCTTTATTTATTTAATGCAGAAAGGGCTGTACAACCTGTTTTTCAGCAGAGTTGCATGGGCAGAAAACAGGCAGGAATGTCTAAAGGTAAAGTTCATCAAATATGTTGCAAACTATCAAAACAAGATGGTCTTGTACGTTAAACTGCTGTTTAGCAGTTCAAACACAATGCTCTCTTGTGTTGCTATTTAGGGCGGAAATCCACATAATTTCTGTAATAATCTGTAAATGCAGTGGAGTGCTTATGTAAATGTTAAAAGAGTTGTTATGTGCAGTTACCCAAGAAACTTGTTTGGAAGGTTTTCTCAGGTAAGTCCTCTCAAAGCTCTTTCTGAGTTTTTATATACTAAAGAGAAAGACATTTTCCTTGGAAGTGTGAAAGTGAGAATCTCTTGTGATGACATTTCAGGATGGAATTTTTTGGGTTTGCTAAAAATTTCCTCCATCCCACCCCACAAACTTGAACCAAAAGAGTTCAGAAGTCCTCATCCTGGCTTTGTCACTCAGAATATTACTAGGACTACAGGTTTTGTTCATGTGCTGTTTTTAAAAAAGTATGTTTAAAAGTTTATAATGAAAACATGAACCAACCTAATTTTTAAAGTTCTTAAAATCTATTATTTAATAAAACCTGGATATCTGCAGTATATTACCAAAAAATAAAGAAGTGTCCTGAGCTAAGGCACTTATAAAACTAAATTAGATGGATAATGTGAAAAAGGATAGCAGAATGTAGCAGGGAGGGAGAAAAGGGACTGGAGAGTGCATGGAAAAATGGAAAAGGATTCTGGGGACACAGTGATTTACACAGGAAAATTAAAAATTGATCTTTTCTATATTCTGCTGAAAGATCTAATTAGTTGTCCCTTTCCTCTCCCTAGGTCAAGTGTCTGTACCGCCAAAATTCTGCATTTTAACTTGACAAAAAGACTGGCTTAAGAGAGTTTCAGGAGTGAAAGCAGTGTGTACTGCTTGTGGCTGAGATTAAATCCAAAGATAGGCTACAAAATCTGCTATCCAAATTGCTCAACAGGACAAGCATCATCTATGGAAAGCCCTGCTGTCTACTGGAAAGAGGGCTTAGCAGTTAGCGTCACCCTGCTGAAACCATAATTGAGGGGGGATTACACTCCTCTCTGTGCTGCCTGTCATCACAGAGCAAGTGCCCACAGAGGCAAGCTCAGAAATCAGAGCAAGGATCTGTAAAGGAAAATAAGTGCCATCAGTTGTTTGAGGCCTGTTGTAGGTAGGCAGTACAAATATCACACAAGGAACCCCAGGAAATTACAGTGTTTCTGGTCAGGTAACTTTTCTAAACTATGTAATTTGTTTAATGTAAAAGGCCTAACACTATCATTGGTTGTGCAAGTCATACTGTGTAAATAAGTGGCTTCCTTACCTGCATTTGTGGGAAAATTAAGAACAAAGAAACTTATTATATTACCAAAGATCACACTGGACTGCCAAAACTTGCAGTGTTTTGGAACTGGGCTCTATTCTATTCTAACATTCTTCCTGCAAAACCAGTGCCTACAGTTTGAAGTAAGATGAATTCATAAAAGCAACTACATAGAACGCCCTATTTTCTTTCCCCTTTTGTTGTCTTTACACCAAATTAGATACAATTCTTCTGCCATGTTCAGGCAGAGTAGCTGAAAAAATGTCTTTGACAGTTTTTTCTGCTCCTGACTTTGGAATCGATGTCATACAACTCAATCAATCAGAATCAGCACTGAAATATGTTCAAATGCCCAAATGACCTTAGGAGGATTTCTTCTTTCCCTGTAGCTATAACTAAACTTGATCTTATACTCTTGCCTTTGTGAGACTGTGAGGAGTGGCCAATATCAGATATGACTTATATTTACTATGAGCATTTGCTTACATGGCCTTGTTCCTACCATCCTCACTGTTACCTTTAGAAGGACTTCAGAAATAAACATCTCCAAGTGAAAGGTAATTAAGTGATATGATTTTATTTACTCACTCTGAAAAAGAAGAGCTGTTTTTTCTCAGTAATAGCTGAATTCTATTCTTCAGATGTTGTCCTTTTATCACTTGTACACAAATACCTTCCTCATGCTATGGGGATGTGTGCTGGACTTTCAAAAATTGTATTCTTCAACTAGAATTTATTCAGAGGTTAGCTGGTTTGGTTCATTTGGGTTTTTTTTTTTTTATTTAATCAATTATGAAGTAACTATTTAGAAAAAATTCTCTTTAGGAAACTATGATAAATGAATTCCCAAGACAAAACAGACACAGGCATCAAATATTCCTGTGTTTAATATCCAATCTAGATTTCCTTGTTACCTGGACAAATCACTTAGGAATAGTGATTTTGGTTTGGATTGCAAAGGAATTTCTTTATCCTTTCAATTCTCCTCAGATTAGTGTCTTGGAGGGTCTTGACAAACTTCATAGTGAACAACAAGTTCTGCCCTATGTGCCTTAATGAATCTGCCCTGTGGCTGTTTCATTTTTACTCCCTTCTCTGCTTGCACCAAGCCTTTGTCTCTTCCTAAAGAAGCAAGCTGGTTCCTCAGATTGTCCCTCAATGAAGAATTCTGCCTCCCTTGCAAGCAGCTGTGGCAGCAAGTAGTAAATATGGAATAATGAGGCTCCATATTGTGCTGCAGCAAGGATTTAGACATATTTATCTTTAAAACATTTGCTTTTCTTCAAACTCCCAGAAAGCATCTCAAGTTTGTAAGTCTCAGGCAAGTTTACTGCTGCAAGACAACTGAAAACACAGTTCTGTTTTAGCTGTTTAGCTGTTGTAGGCAGTAGACAAATATTCCTTTAGGGAAACCACTGAGCATTTTAAGAAGGCAAACTTCATTAAACCTACCTGCTTCCCTCTACTCTAGTGCTTCCACAAGGACACACGTAAACCTGCTGGAAAGAAACACACTGACACGGAGCAACTCCATAAATTCTGACTCTGCATCTATTGAGGCAAATGACAGAGTAGGATTTAGCAAAGGATTACACCTATATGTGGAGGATTAAAATTTATGGAGGACTAAGATTTTCCTTTCCAATGGATAATAATGCTGTTTTGGGATACAAATCAATTACTAAGACTCTTCTTGAAATTAAATTCCCACATCACCATTCATTATGCATATTTGGTATCTCTGAAATGCCCAGTCCTGGCTAAAGGCAGGCTGGTGTTTCATCAGGCATGATTGTCTGACACTTCTCAAATTGTTTCTGGAAAACTAAGATGTAAATAAATAATAAATGATATGCCTTCCAGAGATTAAAAACATAAATTCTTACACAGCTCTAGCAAAAGACAAACAAAGTTATAAAACCTGATTTTAAACTTGACTAAAGGTTGAGAAAGTTGGGTTTGTTGAGCTGGGGAAGAGATAACTTTGATGAGACCTTAGAACAGCCTTCCAGTACCTAAAGAGACTACAAGAAAATTTTACAAGAACATAGTGGTAGGACAAGGGGTAATGTGTTCAAACTGAAAGAGGGTAGGTTTAGATTAGGTATTAGGAAGAAATTCCTTACTGTAAGGATGTGAGGCTCTGGAACACGCTGCCCAGAGAAGCTGTGGATCCCTGGGAGTGTTCAAGGCCAGGCTGGATGGGGCTCTGAGTAACCTGGGATAGTGGAAAGTGTCCCTGCCCATGGCAGGGGGTTGGAACTAGATGATGTTTAAGGTCTCTTCTAACCTAAACCATTCTATGATCCTATGGACACCCCCAAGACCCTCTCCCTAGGGCTGCTCCCAAGCCCTTTTTCACCCAGCCTATATTTGTGCTTGAGATTGTCCTGATCCATATGGAGGACCTTATATGTAGCCTTGTTGAACTTCATAAGGTCTGCATGGTCCCACCTCTCAAGCCTGTCCAGGATGGAATCTCTTCCCTCCAGCATGTTGACTGCACCACACAGCTGGATGTCATCAGCAAAGCTGCTGAGAGTGCCCTCAATGCCACTGCCCCCATTGCTAACAAAATGTTATATAGTGCCAGTCCCAGTCCAAATATCTTTATTACAAGGTGTTTATAGAAAGAAGGCTGAACAGAAAACATGCAAGGCAACACTGCTGTGTATTATCACTGCAATTGAAATAGTTGTTTGCAGTATTCTCAAAGGACAAGTGCTACAATATGGACAACAGGGGGATTTTTATTCTCCCCTGCCAACCAAGTATTTGTACTCTGTGATGATAATAGAAGACAAAATAAACAGGGCTAATGCACTGAAGAAACTAAATAGAGAAAGGCTTTGGGAATTATCTGATTTCTTGATTATCCTGCTGACCTGAATTTTTCAAGCACTATCTTTTTCTCCCTGTCCTTTCTTTTGATCCCCGCAGCAGACAAAGGGCTGAACTTGATATAAGCACATATTTTTGTCTTCTACTAAGGAAGCTGTGTGTATATATGCAACTTAGTGATGTATTTGAAGTGCTTAGGCCTGATCTAATGCCTTCTTGATCAACTAGTACCTTTCTTTGATGTAAAGAATAATAATTGTATTTCCAATTAAAATAGTGAAGCTTTTTTTAAATAATTGATTTTTATCTCTTGGAGAACATCTGAGTTGTATCCTCTGGTAAAAATCCAAGGCCTACAGGAAGTCCACTAAAATGCTAATTTATTCATTTTACCATACACCTTCTCCTGATTGTATATGTAGTTTTATAATTTATGCCCTAGCACACTGCTCCAGTGTAAATATTATTCCTTTATTTTTTCTCACTCTTGACATTTTTATTGACTATGAACTTGTTTCATTAATGAGTAAGTAATTTTAAAGTCTTCTACTTTCCCTTAACTAACCTTGCCTCTCTAGTGATTTCTCCATGTATTTATATTTATCTTTCAAATTTTTCCTTGTCCTTAGTGCTCCACAAATTTTATTCAAATTCAAGCCACTTTAATCTGTTCTTCACAGCCAAAACAAGCTCCTTTAGTTGCTTCACTTCTATTACACTGATCCAGTTCTGATTAAATGGATAGCTACAGGGAAAAACCATCAGAAATCTCCATTCCACTAATAATCATAATTAACTCTTTGCAGAGCAAGTGTTTAAAAATGTTCTAGCCACAAGACTAAGAAGAAATAAAACCAACCCAAACCAAAGAACACCTGATCTCATTTACTTGAAAGAGTTTTATCTCAACTCTCCCTATCCACTTGCTATTAGTATGGGATTATTTTTGTTAGTTTACTGGCAATGTGTTGAGCACAGCAATTTCTAGCTGGGAAGATGCCCATTGATGTTAATGATATTATGCCAACTTGCACTTTGCTGCAGGAACCTGAACCATAGATGCTGTAATACTGTCATTCAGTTAGTGTATCAAACTTAACATTTTGCTCCAATTACAATAACAGCCAGAACTACATTTTCATTCTCTAAGATCAGAGCATTTGTCCAGCATTTCATTGCTGCTAATGTAGAAACCCAGGGAGTGCACTCTGGTGGTTGAGGACTGCTGTGGGCAGATCTTCAGCACACAAAGTAATCTCATCCAGAATTCCAGGCACTCCTGGGGTTCAACTCTTGCTACTGGCATATTGGTTTTAAATACACCCTGCCTGTAATAACCTCAGCCCAACCTCAAAGATGTATTCAGAAGTATATGTAAGTATATATATATATATAAGTATGTATTCAGAAGTGTCCTCCTCTATTGTTGAAAAATACCCATTTCCAATACTGTAATCTTCAGACTTGGCTAATGAATTTTGTTGTGAGTTATTAGCTGATTTAGACACAAATGCTTCAATCAAGTGGTTTATGAAATACTTCACAGAAAGCAAAATACCTTTATTCAGGCAGACCAGAACTGGTGTGGAAACCAGGCATAAGGTATAAAGGATTTGTGGTTTAGTTTTTCTGACCCTTAATTTAGTTCCCAAAAGACTCTTGTTCAAGCTGCCAGGCTTTTGGTAATCAGCTCTTGAGGGCAACTCAAAATTCAGCGTCTCTCAGTGGGAATAATGAAGTGGCTATACTGATATAGGAGTAAATGCCTATTTAACCATAGAACATTTCTACTTAGTTAGAGAAGTCTAACCCATGATACCAGAGGACAACTGAAATTTTACTTCACAGGTACAGAAACTTCCCTGAAATTAAACCTATAGGAAGCTTACTTGTTGTTAAACACTGCATTATCAGATAGTGAGATCAGATGCAATGAAACAGGTCCCTTCCTGTCTCTTTTTCTCCTCTATATCCTTATTTTTCTTTTGGGAGAAACTAGGTTGCTTTTCTTCACCAAAATTCTAAATCTACAGTAAGCACACAACCACCCTTTGCCCTTTGCACTGATGATGGCATATTTATCCCCCAAAGATGATCAACAATAAATGGAATTTGAATTTACTCCAACTTTTTTTGCTTGTTGCCTTTTTGCATTCTTGACCATTTTCTGTTCTAGAGAAGCACATGCTAGCTTATTCAGAAAAGTTTGGCATACCTATGACCTCTTATTTGCTCCACAGAAGATGACAGTGCAAGATGCTCCTCGTGCCTTTCCCACAGTGGATGTCCCAGATCATGCCCATTATACAATTGGAGTTGTCATTCTTATAGTGGGGATTACAGGAACTCTGGGTAATTTCCTGGTCTTCTATGCTTTCTGCAGGTACATTTCTTTTGAATGTCTTTTTAAATATTCAATTGTATGAACTTGAACTGTATCCTGTGCACTGCAAACACAGTCCAGCAATAATATCAGATTACTTTACTGGCAGGGTAAAATGCACCAAGAGACACTGCTGTAGGGAAGAGTGGCAATCTGCCATTTCCCTCTGACTTCTTCCCATTAACAACAGCCAGAGCAAAATTGTGACTTTTTTTCTACTGGCTAACTGTGTCTGCATTAAAGTGATGGGCTGGTTTGCACCTCTGTACCTCACAAATCTGCTCTGTTTTAGATGCTTCCTTCCTTCTGTTTCTTACTAGTCAGTTTCTTTCTTCCTCCTTGTTCATTAGTGTCCACATCCCATTTTTTCACATTTTCCAACACTTGGATTGTTTCCTTTTAGCTAAAGCCATATTCCAACTTTTATATCTGAGGGAAGTTGGATCTCTGACAACAATGTCATATGCTCACCATTCCTGTTAACTCCTCATTCTGTGTCTGATTTGTCACACTGGGGCAAAGCATTGACATGATGTTCAAGCCAGTGAACTTCTACTGTGTGATTGGTCTTTAGGCATTAGCATAATAAACCAAAATAACAGTAACAAATTATAGGATAATTTGGCTGTGTTAACTTAGATCACTGAAGTGTAGGTGAAAGTTGTCTTGGTCTCAAGCCTGTATTTTTGGGCAGTGGGTTTCAGCACATTCATTCAAAGTAGATAGCCACACTTAAATGAGAATGACAGTAGCTTTAAGAAAAGAAAAAGGTGTTGGCACGCAGATCAGATATGTGAGGAATAAGTACATGAGCCAGCTTAGCTCTTTGGCTGGTCCCATATAGGATATCCAGTTATGGCACTTACACTGGAGGACGCAGCTTGTCTTCATTTGAAGGTGATATGAAGACAGAAAGAGATACTGATAGCTAAGTAACGAGTACATCAGAAATTCAGAAGATAGTTTAGGTGCTTACAAAGCAGCTTCAGGTAATGACAAACCATAAGAGAACCAGCTGCATGAAACAGAAATGTGTTCAGTGACTTCACAGACTACAAACACACACAACTCCTAAGCACCTACTAATAATACCTCCTTGGTCCTAAATTGACAGAAAGGGGACAGTGGTCCTAGTGATTGATTCTGGGCCAGTACAAAAAAGAATGGTTTATTCACCTATTTTTTAATTATGTCTAAGCCTGAAATTGAGAAAGGAGCTCAGTTACACTAAGCCCCAAAGTGAAGAGCTCTTGGTTGAGTTTTGATGTGTACACTAAAAACACAGTAATGTAATATTATGAATAACAAAAACAGGCAGAATACACTGAAGGCTGCTTATTGCTCTTTTAAAGACAGAGTCTGGGCCAGTGAAATGAGTGTCACAGAGAAGAACTGATATAAAACAAAGTGCTTGATGTGGTTCATAGGGAGTTTGCTTAATCCCTGTTGCTTAACATGGTCCAGATCCAGGAATCCATAGTGTACATCAACTTTAACTTCCTGTTAATTGTGGACATGCAGTGCACTGGTTAGAATATTTAAAGAACATTGTGATTTATCCCCATCATTGAGCTGGTCATCAAAATTATCCTGTAAAGTGCACAGGAGGGTGTGAAACTGAGCCTTGCTTGTGTTCCCTCATGAAGGAAACGAGAAGCACTCTGCTTTAGCTTTCCATGTAGTGTTCCTTGGTATTTGTGAGCTCATGGGAGTGAGTAACAGCATAATTAACAGTGCAGCAGTGTTTAGCAACATTTCTTCTGATCTCTGTAGGAGTAGGAGCCTTCAGACCCCAGCCAACATACTCATCATCAATCTAGCTATTAGTGACTTCCTGATGTCCATTACACAGTCTCCAGTTTTTTTCACCAGCAGCCTCTACAAACACTGGATTTTTGGTGAGAAAGGTTTGTATATATTCTTTCTAAGATTTCATTATGTATGTTCTTACAATAGTGGCAGTCCCTCAGGTACTCTTGCAATACTGAGAACATTTCTCAACATTGTTTCAGTGTCGAAACATTTCTTTGAATATTTGTGTCTGTATGCAATAAATACACTGCCATCATAAGAAGAAAATTACATTAATGAGACAGATACAAAAACCACATAGGGCCATACCACTGGCAACATGAGGGACAGCACTAATCTTCTTGCCATTGTTCTTGTCCAATCACCTCATGACTTACTGTCAGAGTCCTCTGACAAAGAAGCACTCACCCTCAGCACACCAGCTTAAAAGCCCTTCTAAATAACCTCCTCTGGGACTTGGATCTGGCATAGGTGAGGCAAGAAAGCCTGGAAAACCTGATTTTTCACAACAGAAATGTTAACACTTCCTGTGTAGTAAGTAAATGTGGAATGAAGATGCTTTCATTCTTCCAATGTAACTGTTGTAAGAGGAAGACTAGTCTTTGCCTTTTGAACAGGTACTGACAGAAAGGAAACTCAGAGAAGTAAAATTGCTATTTTGATCTCTGATGACCAAAGGCATATTTTATTTTACTTCCATTAAGTGTTCATTTGCATACATGTTAAAACTAATCCAAACCACTGCTTTTAATCATTAGGTAGTCTGAACAATTAAAATCACTCATTAATGTATTCATAGTCTGAATATTTACTTCAGCTAAATTAGTCATTAATATATTCATATTTACTTCAGTTTTTCTGCCCTTGAGATACGAACAGTACCAAAGTAACTATATCACATTGTTAAGCAAAACAGCTGCTTCTATGGGACCTGCAGTAAAACTGGAGTTAAACGAGATATTAATGGACTGCTGAAATGATCCCACTAGAAACATCAGAAATCAATGAGTGAAAATATGTTAAGTATTACTGTCTCCGGCAATTGAAGCAAACAAAATCTTTGAAGTTTATCTCCATGGATAATGTAATTAGCAAGACAGACAGCAGCTTTGAAGTAGCATTGTAACTGCAGGAAAACTCAAGTTTCCTGCAGTACAAATTCCAGAAGACATTAGACAGATTTGAACTCTCCTAGAAATAATTAGCATGGATAGATTAATTTCACTGCTACTTCTGTCATCTTCATTGCAAGGCTGTGAGCTGTATGCCTTCTGCGGAGCTCTTTTTGGCATTACATCTATGATCACTTTGACGGTGATTGCCTTGGACAGATATTTTGTCATCACTAAACCTCTGGCTTCTGTTGGAGTGACGTCAAAGAAGAAGGCCCTAATAATCCTGGTAGGAGTCTGGCTGTACTCTTTGGCTTGGAGTCTCCCACCCTTCTTTGGATGGAGTAAGTGAACTGGAATAAAACTTTTTGCCCTCATAGTATTGGATTAAAGACCAGTTAAAGGTACAGAAGAGGGCTGAATTAATAGCTCACATACGAGACTCGAATAGACCAATGTGAAAATAAGAGATGAAATACATGTTGAAACTGAAGGTCTCTAATCAAAAGAAAATAAAGCAGTGGACATTACAGCATATTATATGACAGTGGCACTTTTCCTTAAGCATATTACTTGCTGCATAAAGAACAGTAGATAAATTTGTGACCAAAATTTATGAAGAATGTGCCTTCTCATTATCCCATGTCTACTTCCACTGAATCAAATTCAACACTACATAAGTTAAATACACGTATTTGTGTTATTTCTGATGAATTTTCATCCCCAAAGGTGCTAAGACAACGGTGTCAATCTAATTATTTTTTAGTCACATAAAAGATTAATACAGTCTGAGCATTTGTGCCAAGAGATCTTCAGTAAGTCTTGACTGTGTTCTGGATGGACAAATTGCACTCGGTCCACATTTTCCATTCAGTCACTGGTGTTGTCACTAGCTTCCAATAAGCATGGCATTTAGTAGTAACTAAAATGCCTTTGTAAATGTGATTGTAAATCCTTTTCACACGGAAATTGGAAACATTCATACAGCACCTTGATCATTGCAATTTGTGTCAAAGCGAGTTTCTGTTATTCTTCCTCATTGGAATCTGCCTCACTACCATTAAGTTTGTTTCCCAAGAGGCACCAGTTGCAGTCACTAAGTTGGAATGAACTCATCATTCAAAACCACAGCCCACCATTATGCTCCCTAATTCCAGAAGAGAATGTCTGCCAACTGAGGTGAGAACATAGACATGTTTGACTAGTAAAGGCTGCAACAACCAACTCAGGTACTGAGTTGAGAATTTCAGCAGAGTTTTGTTATTGTACCTTGCTGTTGTATTATTGCCATTCTGCTCCCCCTAAACATGAAGCATGCTTAAGCAGGCAAACTGCAATACTCACAGAAGCAGTCTTTAGTTGAGTGAGGAGCTGCTGCAATAACAAAATGACAATATAGCGTTAGATTATAGATTCTCAGTTGAAGAAGGTGGAATAATTGCTTGAAGTGTGTTATTATCTTGTAATTAGATTCTAATAGTGCCCACAGTATGAACTCTCACACTGTAATTAGATGCATTTGAGAACATCTGGTGCAATATTTTTAAGAGTGGAACAGAAAATAGCAGCGTAAACAATTAAAATTAAAATTCCAAAGTAAAAAGACATTGTTATTGCTAATTTATTTACCTAACAGCTCAAAACAGTTCCTTTAAAGAGAATATATTTTATTTCAGGCAGAACATTAGGTATGTATGTTTATTTTTGGTTTTTGGGGTTTTGTTTGTTTGCTTTTGTTGTTTTTTTATTTCTATTCAGCTTTACTTCATGACAAAATAATTTATAATTTGGACTACACAATAAATCTTTCTCCTTTTCCCAGTAAATTTCTCTTATCTGCACACACTTAGAAAACTGGTACACAGAGCAATTGGTTTGACTTCTTAGGAAGAAAGCATTTTGACAGGAAATGGAGATATTTAAAAACAATACAGGCCAAGACTGTCCAAGATCCAAACAAGTATTCAGAGAGATTCCCTTTGACTATGATTAAGTTTTAAACAATATTCAAGACTGAAGCAAAATAATTCAGTTTTCTGAAGCCTTAGACTGCTAAACATAAATACAATAGGGAAATGAAATTAAAAAAAAATATAAAAGTGCTTTATATTAAGATTTGTTTATAGTTTTAAACCCTTTTTTCTATTTCAGAGAATAGGATTAAATCCCATGTTATTCTGAGTATCTTCTCTAACTTCTACACTCAGAATAACAATCACTTCATGGTTTATGCCTTCTCCTGTCTTCCTTTCTAGGTGCATATGTTCCTGAGGGTTTGCTGACTTCCTGTTCCTGGGACTACATGACTTTCACACCATCAGTCCGTGCCTACACAATGCTGCTTTTCTGCTTTGTCTTTTTCATTCCTTTGATTGCTATCATATACAGCTATGTCTCTATCTTTGAGGCTATCAAGAAGGCCAACAAGTAAGTAGCCAACAGTCCTAAATTTTTATCTTTGTGTTTAAATGACTGTTCTCTTAAAACAGTCATTTCTAAATGTTCTTTCTAAAACAAAGAACAGAAGAAAATTGCGATGTTTCTTGCATTTATTTTGTAAGCACAACTGAAACAGAAAACTAAACGAGAATTCTGTCAATACTCAACATGGTAAGAAGTATGGTTCTCAGAAGGGCCATTCCTGAATTTAGGCTTGAGCTTATCAGTATATTATCTAATGACATGGAAAAATGTACAGAAATTAAGCAACCAGAATGAAAACAAAACAGGACCTCAGAAACACCTAATGACAGTGTATCAATAACTACTTCACAGAAAAATTGATGGAATTGAACTATAAATTTTAAAAAAAGAGAAACAGGTGAAAAGATTAAAGATTTAATATTAGGACTCTGAAACAAAAAGCTGTTACTTCAAAAGTAAAGGGCAGCCTGCCACTCTATGTGCCACGTGTAGGTACCAGTCCCATAGACCCCAGCGGATCTGGCCACTTAGCTCAGAAGTACAAAGTGACAGCAGGGTAGCAAAACAGGACCCAAGGAAGCAAAGACTCCTCTAACTGTCTTTAACTCAGCATTATTCAATTGGCTTGAATACCTGCTTTCTGTGGAAAATCTTTTGGTACAGGGGTATTTTTTCATTGAAGCACATGATTCATTTTGCCATTGATTAATGCAACAGAAGTATTGAATTGTGAAGGATGGGTCACGCACTTGCATTAACATGCAAGTCAGAAGTGCATGAATTTTAGCCTAAAGTAGCAAAAGAGTAATTGTTGCCCTACTTTATGAAGCTATTTGCTCACTTCCCTACCTTAGTTTTTTGCTGTTGTATGTTTATTTTCCCTAGATCTATTCAAACATTTGGATGCAAACGTGGAAATAAAGAGTTCCAGAAACAGTATGAGAGGATGAAAAATGAATGGAAGATGGCCAAAATTGCACTGATTGTCATCTTGTTTTTCGTCGTTTCCTGGTCACCATACTCTGTTGTTGCTCTGGTAGCTTTTGCTGGGTAATTATAAATGTATCAGCAAAGGAATATTCAGTGAAAGCAAAAGATGTGGAATTGTAAAAGACAGATGAAAGTCAAAGCTACTTGTTGTGTTTGATGTCTGAAGCACGTCCAAAACATTCACATATTTAGGAGTGCTATTTAATAGATGGGGCAGGTGTTGACTGATTTTTGCTTAGTTTGACTTTAAGAAAATTAAAACAAAAAAAAAAAAAAAAAGAGAGAGAAAACAAGAATACTGTTACTGACAACATAAACTGCCATGCTGAAGATTTCTGAATGCATTCTCTATGCTAGGATATTTGAACTATCTGAACTTTATTTAGCACCAAAATGCTAAATAAAGCACTCCAGAAAGATCCTCCCAGGGGTTGATTCTCTTTTTTCTCTATTTCTTTTAATCTATAAAAGTATATTCTTTTTTTGTGACATCAAACTGCTGGAATTCCTTACATGTATAAGCAAGTTGAAAATTAGTACATACATGTGTGGGGAGCTTTTTGATACTGGATATAAAAGATCATAAATATAAATCATTGTAGCATGTTTTTAATCTATTTAATTGTCAGTATTTTATACAGTAATTTCAATGGAAGCATGAGAGTATTAAAACATGTAACTTGACACCAGAAACTTGACACAATCCAGACAAAAGTAATGGATTGGGAATCCAGATGCCTTGGCTCTACGTGGTTATTTCCCCCACCTCAAGGTGTGAATTTTCCTGTGCTTCAGTTTAGCCTCTCTAAAATGTGTGTGACTATCTGTTTTAGGAAGGCTTGTCACCTGCAAAACCTCACCTGGACAATTCCTATGACAGTACTAAACACTTCTCTTTGTATTTTTCAAGTCAGAGAAAAGTAGGTGTTCCTATAATTGGCACATAGCTCAAATTAACTTAGGACGGAGCATTTTGGGAGACAAGGGTGATTTTTGTTACACACCCAAAGAAGAGGCTGTTGCAGGGCCTTGTCTCGAACACTGCTTAGAAAGGCAGTTTCCTAAACACAGCACTTCTAAAATTTTAGGTTTAAGAAGAAAAAATACTGAGGGAAGTGAATTCTCTCCCTTTGCATGCAGATGGGTAATTCTCAGCTGCAATGAACACCTTCTCCACGAAGGTAAACATGTTCCTCATGCAGAAACACAAATCCTTTGCATGTGTCCAAGTGTCCCACTGCCTGTCAAAGGGGAACTTAGCTACTGGACATCCTCCACTGGTGACATGTGAGCAGTCAGAAACAGAGGAGAAGCAAGGAGACACAGAAATGAAGCACAGCTACCTTGCAGTAATGTAAGAGACTTAAAAGAAAATCAATTAGGGGATGCTTTAAGCTGACCACTAAGTAGAACTGTTGCACAGTCGAGTATGATTCAGCACCTGTCTTAGGAGGATCACGTACCTGCTGAACCTGGCTTCTGCTCCATGTCTCACACTCTCAAAAATCTGAACAAATGAACAATTTTATAATTTTGCAGTATGTTAGAAATTAGCATTTTCAAATTTTGCTTATAAAGATACCTCGGGAGCAACATAGCTTCATTCAGATTTTTTCAATTTCTGAACTATGTCTTTTAGGCAATCCTACCTGGATTTTTCAGAGAGTAATAGATCAAGTCTGGATGTCTGCTGTGAAATTTTATTGCAAGGGACTTAGATAAAATCTCACTGCATGCTACATATGGGAGGCAGATATGTAGTGTGTGACTATAGTCAGTCTTGGACTAAAGACAACTCATCTAACTGAGCAAAAACATATGAAAAAGGAAGGAAGACCTTAATTCCCTTAGAAAATATTTTGAATGGGGAATGGTGAGCTAGCACACAGTCATGGTCACTAATATTTTTGGTCTACAGTTTGCATTTTCTGGGAATGATTAGCTTAAACACAAGAATAATTAGCTTAAACACAAGGCTTTGCTTGCCTTTTGTTTGTTTCTCTTAGGTGAACTCTCCATCAGCCTTCCCAAAGCATTATCTCAGCTCAGGGTCAAAATCTCCATTCCAGTAAGGTCACACTGTGTGTTATCCAGAATCTGTGAAGATTTATACCACTATTCAATGTTTTTAAAGTATGAGCAGGAGAAACCATGTTGAAATTGCACATGGAGAACATCCTTATCAGAAGAGAGGTGCCTTAAGAGGTGAAATGGCATCTCAACACTCAGGCAACTGACAAAATGGGTCCTATATTGCAATTGCAAACCATTTCCACCTCATCACAGAGCATATATATTCCCATAGTATGATGAAAAGCTTCTTCACCAGGATGTTGAGGCCTTCCTAAGGGCTGACATTGTCCCTAGGTTAAACAACACGAGAATTACCACAATCCTGCGTCATAGTAGAGAAGTACTGCCAGAGAAGCCCCCAGAAAATCTTATTTCTCAGAAATGCAATTAGATGGATGTTGATCTTTACAGGCAAAGGATGTAGAATTTTTTCTCACTGTTTTGGAACAGAACTCCCCTTTTGCTCTGTCTAGAGCCTTAAAGCACTGTCTTGGCACTGTATAACTGCATGGACAATGCAGAACTCAATAGTAAATACATGATGTATTTGTATTACTTTAGGTATTCCCATGTCCTAACACCTTTAATGAACTCCATACCAGCTGTGATTGCCAAAGCTTCTGTCATCCATAACCCCATCATTTATGCCATCACTCACCCCAAATACAGGTAAGTTCACACTTACAAGCTATGTTTAATATAGCAAAGAAAATCTGAGAGTAAATTTATCACTTCTATGTCTTTTTAGGTTTAGTACCTGAGCTCTCCTTTACCTGCTCATTTTAACTCTGTAGGACAGCCTTGCCCTCCCCAGGAATACTCTTCAATGCCATAGAAATGTCAGTGGAATTTGTACTTGGAACAAAATACTGAAGAGATAGTAGTTAGAGATGCTTATGGATACTGATCTGTATTTACCTATAGCATGATAAAAGTTGGAAACCTTTCCATCTCAAAGGAAAGCACCATCAATTTTTAACTGTCTTCATGAGAGGCAGACATTGGGTAGTGCTGCAAATAGCACTTTGTTACATTAACAAGGCCAGTGAGAGAGGCAATACAGTGAGGCAAACCACATCTTCCCTATTTTCTGTATCCTCTTCATGTTTCTCAAGGCTTTCATACTTCAGGTGGTATTTCCTCTGACAGGTAACATGAAAGGTCATTACAACTCCAAGTTCAGATAGAGGCAGTAAGATTTAACAGATGGCAGCAAAGCCACAGATAGGCTATTGTTTCACCACTTTCAAAGACCTACTGAGGAACTGGACAGGGAAGAGGTGGGCACGTGGGGAAGGCTGGCAGGAAAAGTAGAGCTAGACCAGAGTTTCCTAACACTGCATATGAACAAAGTAATGCAGTCATATAAATGCACATTCTGTACAACTCTACAGATAGCCAGCAGATGTGTAAGAGGAGCTAGAATAGCTGCTTAGGGGAAGATTAAAATAATTCATTATGTAGTACTTCTGTGAGGTTCAGTTTAAAGGGATAGCATTTTATTTTTGCCCTGATTAAGCTGAAAGCAGATAAAACATCATTTTAATAGCTCTCTTCAGTTCCAAAAGTTATATTTTAATGCCTTTATCCCTGCCAAGCAATAAATTTGAGTTCTGCCGAACACTGTGAATAAGTGATCTTGCAGGGTGATTGTAGATGAGATATCTGATATCTGGAAAACTCTTTTTGTACCCAGTAATTTTCCAGTCCATGCTGTATTAGTTCATCTCTCTGAATAAATTAATTGTTTATGATGATTGAATTTTTGTGCTAACAGAAAAGAAAATCTGATTGGTTCTATCTCTTATCCATTAGAAGAGCCATTGCAACATATGTTCCTTGCCTTGGACCCCTACTGAGAGTTTCTCCTAAAGACTCACGGTCCTTCAGCAGTTACCACTCCTCCAGACGAGCAACCGTAACCAGCCAGTCTTCTGAGATAACTGGCCTGCAGAAAGGAAAAAGGAGATTGTCTTCTCTCTCTGACAGTGAATCAGTAAGGGAGACACTTCCCATACACCCATTTTTAATTGCAAAGCAATTCATTTTCATATAGAGTCTTTCCAGGTGGTAGTTTCTTTAGATGAAATGCATTATAGTGCTTGTTATAAAAGCTCCAGAGAAAGTGGAGGGACAAATCAAAATTAAAGACAGAGGGCAGAAGTATAAAAGTAGAATGCAAATAATTTTCTTCTTGATGATTGGTGACACTGAAAGAAGAATGGAAAGATGGAACAACAGGAATTTTAGGAAGTAAAGTGTTACCGATAGGTAAGTCTTTATAAAGCCTTACCTATGGGTAACAATAAAGGAAGCAGAGTCAAGGGCTCAGTTGCAAGTCTGATCGTACTTCTAGGTAGAGCTTGTCTGACCACAGATTTGCAGACTGGACACAGAAAAAAGAAGCTGCCAGTCACAAAATAGTTCTCTAGTGAAAGCAAGGTTGTAATAAAATAGATAATGTTTTCTGAAAGTGGGTTTGATTTGGAAACATATTAATCATCAGATTTAGATAAATCAGTAAACCCATTACAGAATCTTTCTCACAGAAGACCTCAACAGCTTGCTGCTGCCAGTCTCAGTGGAAACAAATGTTTTACACAGCTGCTGAAAACAGGCTGTCTTTGGCATCCAGGCTCCCTCCTGTAACTCAAATATTAGTAACTAAATAAGCATATTAGTTAGTTCACTGCAGTAATTTAAAATTAAATTTCCAAATAACTTAAAAGACAAAATTTTCTTGGCAATTCTTTTTCACAGTCAGGATAATAACTGTATCTAAACCAGCCAAGTGCTGAATTCTGATAGTTGTTTTTTAACAGTGACATTTCAATTTCTTTGCCCTCTCTGTTCCTTTGACTTTTCAGTCCAATCAAAACTAAATTCTTCTGGCTGGTAGCCTCCTGTCAGGTGGAAGGTTTTAAAACTGACTAATAGAAAAGGAACATCTTTATATTGCATCTCTTACACTACAAATCCTGATTCTTAAAAAAACAACAGATGCCCTCAGTAATATGGTTTTGTTTTCCCACTAAGTGGAACAAAGTTGATAAACTCAAGACTCCGTCCTGAAACAAAATATTTCTAAAGGACTGATTCTGCAGTCCAGAGACATTTCCTTCATTTCTGCTTTCACCCAAGCCACTTTGGAAACTTTGGCCCTAATTCTTCCAAACACCTGTACTTCCTAAGTGGGTAGTACCATGGAAACACTGTCTCCTTGGAGCTACAAAAGGCATTAGAGAAGTTTCAACAATAGATTGTAACAAAATACTATTTTCTTTCAAATTTTGCAGTGCATCCTGTGGAGGAAAAAAAAAGTAAGCTGAATTTTAGACACAACAGACTTGATAATTTAATTTGTACTTCTTATAACTAAACATTTTATGAAGCTATGAAGTTCTATGGTAGAACTTTTGTGAAATGCCTTTTATACAATGCCTGTCTCTTTTATGATTTCTGTCTAGGTAAAAATGGAGCAAATTGGATGAAAGTTTAAGGGACCTAGAATGAATGTTTTTGCTGTATTAATTTTAGGGCTGTACTGAAACAGAAACTGATACTCCCAGTATGTTCTCCAGACTTGCCAGAAGACAAATTTCCTATGAAACAGATAAAGACACAACTCAGGCTACTGACATAAGAGCCAAATCAACAAGCCAGGATTCTGGGAATTGTGGGAAGGTAATAGACTGTGTAATACCTAAATTCTTGGACAACTGACAAGTTAACAAATCTGTACATTGTACCATAATTAATCATGAAGGTTCCTGCCAAGAAGAAGCAGATAACCTATGAGTTAACACAATGAGTAATGACTTAGATGCTGTAAAAGGTCATCAGCTTTTTATTCCTGCCTGGTTCATTACTCAGCTGTCTTCATTGCGTTTCTGCTGCTGTTTTAGAGAACTTAGCATCTGAATGGAGAGTTGTCTTGTGTTTGGTTTTAAGTGTGTATTTAGTAATATTTGTCTTTCACTGTCCCAATTACTTGGTCGATCTTTCTGTTGCCTCACCATTTGCTAACAAAGGAACAAATTTGGTAAGAGGTAAAAAACAAGGCTATCTTTAATGTATCACTGATTTTTAGTCAATCATCTGCTGTCCTCTTTTTCCCTATGCATTTTGCATGTCAGATATTGTGACATACCTTTATGCCATTTATATCTGCCTTATCTGTGTTCATTTTTCAGACAGCTGTAGATGCTGATGACATATTGATGGTGGAATTGAATGTCACAGAGTACACGGCTACACCTACTGTAAGAACTATTATTTTAATATTTGGCAACCAAAACTAATGACAATCCCAGTCCCTGAGCACAAATTAAGTTGTTTTTGAGATGTAAAAATTACACAATATTCCCAGCACAACGCAGAAAACATGACCACAAAGGGTAGATCATTGCCGAAATTAAGCAGGAGAACATAGGTACTACAGGATTCTTCTGAAGTCCAACTTCTTCAAGGAACCTGAATATTTTCTTGAATTTAGTAAGTCCTCTGATGAGGTCTGTGATTTCCCTAGTGGAGAATGGAAGCATTAACTTTGTGCAATCTTTATATTAATGATGTATATGGTAAGCTGAGACAGCCATTCTGATGGCTGTACCTCTGAGACAGCCTTAGTCCTACGGCAAGGACTGCTGTACAAAGTTATGTTATTAACTGTTTAATGTTCTCTGTTTTGGGTTGCAGCAATCATCTAAAACATGCAGCTTGGAGGAAATCAAGGTCAGTTTTTGAAACATGCCATGTAACCTATTCAGTAGGATGTTGTATGTTGTACTAGTGTCTGCTTGTTCTTCATCTAACACAGCTACTGCATATGGGTAAAAATATCTGACATCTCTCACAAGTGAGTCAACTTGCCTTAATTCTCAGCAGATATGGAAATAAAAGAGCTGGTGGGTGAAAACAAAGTAGTTTTTTTCTTTGCAGCACTAACCCCAATGTAATACAATCACCTTAAATTGTCTCTTTATTGTTTGAAATGATCCTTATGAGCTATTGTGAGCCTCATCCTAATTGATTTTTTTGTACTGTGCAAGCAACAGCTAACATGGTTTATTATCAAAAAATGCTAGTTAATCTTTCCCTCAATTTTTACCTCATTATGTAGTTTGCTTCCCCCTTCAAATTATCCATGCTGTTAACTCTACATTTTACATTATCTCTTGCCCAAGACCCTAAGCAGTCCCTCTTTATGGAGAAACCCTTTATCCGATTGAATAGGCTGGCTGAGCATATTCACAGTATTTCTCTTAATAGTTGAATGTGTTGTCATTAGCCTGGTCTTTCTTCCAAGTAGATAAGCACTTAAATTGCAAATGCAAAGTCTTTAATGCTTCAGTATATTAGCTTGTTTAACAGGTGGGGGATTTTTTTCATAAGTTATTCATGAAATATTAAAAAATGTTCACATCTACTTTTCCCTCCATCATTTAAGTTTGCTTTTCAGTCAGCCATGGGTAGTAGCAAATTGCTAAATATATGTCATTTTTTATAGATGATTCAGTGGGATCTCCTTGTAGATGTTTGTGTGGCCCATTTCTTGTAAATCTTTGCATCCTTTAGAAAAGTGAGAGCCTGAACAGTATTGGACAAAGAAAAGGAGAGTCTCACCAGGGATCATCTTCAGCCCAGATACCCAGTATTACAATAACGTGCAGCAGTGTCCAAGGAGTAGAGCTGCCTTCTAGATACAACTCTGGTTTCCTGTACCCTAAATCCATCAGTCACAAGTAGAACAAGAAGTCCAGCAGTTGAGTGGTGCAAGTCAGAACATCACCTTAGCCAACAGCTCTGGAGCACCTGTGGACTGGCTGAATCCAGAATACTTTCCTAGATTGGTCTGAAATGCTCCTACAAAGACACAGCACAAGTCAAGCCAGGATAAAAACAAGAGGAGTGATCTTTTCAGCAACAGAACTCTCTCCAGTGGATTACATCTTGATCTGAGTCACACTGTAATTTCAATATTTCTTCTTTATGCAGCTCATGAAAAAATTTCTTTCATTTGGACTTTATTCTGCTCATGTATATTCCCACCACTATACAAACCTTACCTAGAAGTCTTCTAGGATTAACTTGAGAGGGAAAGAAGTATGATAATTCAAAACTGGCTTTGTTCACCTAGTGTATTAACTTCAAAACTACTACAGAGCTAAAGCTGAGAAATTTGGGGGGAAATGTACATTACTTCCTGAAGATGGTTTCTTCATTATTGTGAAGTTTCTCAACCAAATGTAAACTTAAGTACACAGTCAGTGATCCCTTCTCTCATTAATGATACCTTTCCCCCCATTTTCTTCTACAATCCAATGAAAGGCAATGCACTTTAGCAGTAATTTGAAGCCTCATAGCTTTATTTTTATTTCTGAGACAGGGAAAGAGAAAGCAGTAACACTTGAGGAAAAGGCTATGGTCCTTTCCATACTTAGCTTCTTTTCCAACAGTGGCTTAGGAGATGATTATAACCCATTCTCAGCTAACTTCCCCAGAGCTATAGGAGATCATTATGAAACTCCTTCTGACTTTCCTTTAGCAGGTTTCATGAGAAGAATGCAGAATACAAAGCAATGTTTGTACTGAAATGTCTTATAGGTAAGTCAATATATGTGTTTTCTGATACTTCAAAGTTGTTTACCCTTTGATGTGCTTTTCTAAAGTAAGTATTGGGAGGAGAAGGTTTAGTTCCCCAAAAATTGCTGTTCTAGCGACGTATGAAATCCACATCACCCCTACTTCGGCATTTTCTTTTTCCCCTTTTCTAAGCAGCAGCATTTGTATAGCTGAGGGTTTTCTTCCGCAGTGACTAAATCCACAAGATTGTACTTCTTTCCCCTAAAAGGAAAGGGAAAGAGTTCTATCAGTATTGATTTTCAGCTTTTCCTTAGTGTCTCTTCGACTGCATGAGGAAGTGAACAAAATTCATTTGCAATCATAGCAGTCAATCCAAAGTGGGGCTAAGCCCAAAAGAACAGGGCAGAAAGCGCTCTTGAAACAGTTCTTCCCCATAGGCCCTCCAGCAGTTGCAATAATGGAGGGAACCCAGCAAAGCATTTTGTCCTGAGTCAATCGATTCTTCCCTATGTCACATCAGAAAAAGCCATGAAATCAATAAAAATGTAATGAGCTTATTATTTTGAGAGGAAAAATCAGTTGGTTAAAATCAGAAGGTCAGGGGCATTGTTTTGAAGTAAGCTACTGGAAACTTAGGTCAGACTGAGGTTTATTAAAAGGAAGGTTATTAAAACTAAAAATGAAGGAGACAATGACTTCTGCAGCAGATAAATGTTAGATCAAGAAAAAGTGAGGCATTCAGGCTGGTAATAAACTGCCAAAAGCAACACACTGTTCAAAATCCACAGTGTTTTCATATAAATGAAATCATAGGCATCAGAGATGGAAAGGAGTCGTAAGAATCTCTCCCTTCACTTACTAAAACAGGATATTGTCTCCCAGCAGAGGACAATATTAAACTAATATAAACAGCTAGCATTAAGGAGAAAGAAGAGAGAAAACATCTTCAAACAGGAAGCATGTTCAAAGATATTCCTCAAGTCTAAGGAGTTCTATTATGACTTATTGCTGAGGCTTTTAAAAATATTTAAAAGCATGAAACATGTATTTCTTTCTTTATTATGGAGGCCAATGACAGTACTAAAAGATGGGAAGAAACATTAGCAAATGCTGCCTGTTTCATATGGGTCACAAAGGACTGAACCTGTCAAGAAAATAGGTCCAACTCACACGTGCTGTTTGATGTGTTAACAAGGAGTGTATGATACATGTCACTAATAGCTAGATCCTTTACTCCAGTCATGATTTTGTTCTACGCAGTGTTCTTCAAGACTGCACTCTGCACTCTTCTGCATTCTCTTCCACTTTTAGAGGGTATAAAAGGAGTACTTCCACGGCTAGAAGAGCTTTATGAATCCACAGCATGTTGTTCTCTGTATCCTTCAACTCCAACATGTATTAGAGATTACTTTGTATCTATAAAAAGAACTACAGCTGTTCATGCTCATCTACTTACAAGAGACTTGTAAAGCATATATTAATTAGGGAGAATTTGTATGTGAGCACTTCAAAACCCTTGTGTGCACTCTCTGTGTAACTAACAGCTTTGCCTTCCCTTCACCTCTGCTGTGTCTATAAAAATCATACAGGGGAAAGCCTAAAAAATTCATCTCATCTGAATATCTCTACAAGTGGTTCACACTGTAACCCCTGCGGCATTTGGAATAAATCATTATTAGTTCATATTTCATCTCATCCTAGCAGATTTATTTGTGTCCTGTATCCTTCACTTGGCAGCCATTCTCTTGGTTTTGCTGTCTCTTTACACCCTTCAACACAGATGACTGACTGATTGGATTAAAATAATTCAGGACTGAGATGATTCACGTTTCACTTAAAGTCAACTGTACAGGCTGTTCTGCAGAGACCGCCTGTAGTTTACCATGCACTTGGACATGTTCCAGTGACTTGGAGTGTGAAAGGACTAGGGCAAATCTGAGACACTTCCCTTTGGCCTTTTGTACTCCAGCAGCTGCTCACAGAGCAGGCTGCTGGCAAAGGCAATGGCAAGCGGTGCTGGGAATTAAACACACAAGCTCTGCCCTTTCATGGGGGCACAAACTCAGGCTTGGGTCACCAGCAAAACTGTTTGGTCTGATCATTCAAGCAATTCTGCAAAACTGCTGAGCAATTGGTCACTACTGCTGGACCTGCAAAGGACGTGCCAAGAGCCAGTGTAATGAACGGCTGCTGCAAGCCAAGACTGAAGGACTGCTTAAGGCAGCAGCCACACATTGCCAATCTTCCCAATTTTCACATACAACCAGGGTCTTACTCCCTGTGTTTTCACATTCCATACTTTTGGAAACTTTTTTACACCCACCACTGAACTTAAAAGTGTCATCATAGAATATGACATTGAGTATCGACATTTCACACATTCTCAAGTAAGACAGAATAGCAAACAGTATCTTCCTTTAAGTAATGTTCAAAACCTACAGCAAGCTTGACATTCAGAAGTAAACAAAGACACCTTCAATGCTTTTCTGGGTGTTTCTAGAGATTTAGGGTGTAACATAGGTAAGTCATCATTCCCACGTGTGCCCACTTTCCTCAGGGTGCTTGGTGCCATTTTTTCCTCAGGCCATCCCAAGAAGTGCCACCACGTCCCCTCACCCTCTGATCCCTCAGTGAAAGGTACTGCCATCCCAGTAACCCTGATGGGGCACCTATCTGTCTCTGCTGCTGAAACCACTGCTGAGAGAGGGCCCCTATCTGCAATGCAATGTTAGTATCAAACAATGGTATTTCAGTGGCTGGTAACAAGTATCTCTGTTGAAACCCTTGTGTTTGTAGCCTTAGAGTTGCTATTGTCATAGGAATGTTATAAATAGGTTTATATAAAAGCAGTCTTGAAACAAGTAAATAAATTCTTATTAGTGTCATTCTGAGCAACTTCAGACATGAGCCGCAATCCTGTACACTAAATGATTACTGTGCTTCCCTTACCCCCTCGAATTTATAACATAAATGCTCATTTTCAAACATATGCAGACTTCACAGCTGACAAGATTTACAAGCTGTCCTATTTACTTCCCTTCTAAGGGGAACAGACTGAGCAGATCATCAGCATAAGCTTAATAAAGGCAGAAAAGTTTCTCCACAGCAAAACTAGCTTAACAGTCTGATACAAACCAGTTATAAAAGTTTTGTTTGTGTTTTGTAGGAAAACACTTATTTTAGTTACAGTGGTTCTGGCAGCACCAGGGCTCTGCTGGAGACACACCACAGGAATTCTATATACCCAGCTTGCAGAGCAAAGAAAATGCTGCAAGAGTCACCTTAGTGTACGAAAATGCCCACTCACTGAATACAGAGCTGTCAGAATCACATGATACTAGACTAAAAAGACTCATGGTGGTTGGTTTGAAAATTACCCTACAAACTCTTCTGGCAATGAAATTTGCTCTCAAAATTAAAATTCACCTGAAACTGGGGGTAAGTAGTAGAACTATCCCAGTGACTGGAAAAAAATTCGCCCCTGTTCAGAGTGAACTTTTCTCCCCTACCCTAAAAAACTTTAGTGTTGCCACTGAAGATGAATAGATCACATGGACACTGGTCGAGGTGTGGTGAAGGAAAGAGAGAGGTTTATTTTTCCCTCCAGGATTTATAGGCTCCTGACCACAGCCAGGGATTGGGTGGTCAGGATAACACTTTCTCACTGCACTGGCCATGAGAGATGTCCATCACAAGACATGTAACAGAAAGAATGTACACATATCTATGTTTATAGTTACTGTCCTGGGAAAGTCTTTAGAAAACTATGTTAGCAAGCTCAGAAGCTGAGTTTTCAGGGCGACACTTTAGGGTTTTGTTTTGTTTTTTGGGTTTTTTTGGGTGAATTTTTTTTTGGTGGTTTGGGGTTTTTTTGTTTGTATATTTGGTTTTTCTGGGGGAGGGAGAGTTGCATAGTTTTAAATTTTTTGGTTTTCTTTTTTTTTTTCTTTTTAAACTTAAACACCTGTAGATTTATTTTATGTAGATTTAATACCAAAAATCTTAACGAACCCTTGCCAAGGAGACTTTATATGGGAGAACCCTTTTAAGACTCACTTTCATTTGGCTTACTGCAATCCATACTCAGCCATAATCCACCAGATCTATGACTCAGAAGCCCAGCAAAAATGGCCTAAGTAAGTCTTCTGATGCTGACTGTAACTTGGAGGATAGGTAGAATGTACAACTTTATCAGGCTTGAGTCAAGCCTTAAGTATGGTTTAGAGCAGAGAGAGCTGCAGCTCTGGTTAAGCTGTGCTAGTGCACAGACATAACCTGAGAGCAAAGCTCATCATGCACATAAAAAAGTAAACATGACACCTATGTAAATAACTTGCTAAGGAGAATTTTTGTGGGGCATGTTTTACCCACAGCGTAAAAGCAAAGCCATTGCTCATTTCCCTCAACATTTACACTTCACTGTAACTTCCACAAGTGTACAAGAAGATGGTTTGGAAACAGACACAAAAATCTGAGACTACATCATTGTATAGAATGTGGTCTCCAATATAAAGTTCCATAGAAGAATATTTCCTGAATAGGCTGCAGGAGACTTATGGGCATACTTACAATTGCTACAATGTTTTCCACTGACTGGAAAAATAAAAAGGAAAATCTATACCCTTCCACACAGTGCCATGCCTGAAAGGTTACAAAGAAAGTGACTGTACCTCTAATGTAACAGCATTTCCTTCAAAATCCTCAGTTCTTCAAAAATGTACTAAAACACACCCAGATGCAACCTTTGCTGTAAAACTGGTAAAACTGCTTTCTTATTAAGTTTTTCAGATGCCTAAGTTAATCATATGCATAAATACTTACACAAACCCTCAGGACACACAAGTAAAATGAAGGAGTTAAGGTTATATTAGGTCAGTACTACAAGTTAGTGAATTTTTAAAACATTTTTCCAGATTAGTATATGCTGCTAACACTATAGAACATCACATTTTTCTAATTTGCAGATTTTTTAAAGCCAAGATTAATACTGATAGGTGAGCTGAGTTGTAAATTTGATTTGATGTAGAAAGCAGCAAGCACTTTGGCATAGCAAACCCTTATCAAGAGGAAGTATGACAGTCCTGAAAAAATTTAATAAAATGACGAATCAGAAGTTCAAGGTTTTTTTTTTTTCTCCATGTTTTCTGTGTGACCTTGGGAAAATTACCCAATCATCTTATATCTAAATATTTCTGCCTGTGAAAGAGAGATAGTATGCTCTTCATCGTCATGTGGCTACTCTCAAACAACTTTTACAGTTTGTTCCAAGATTCACAACTAGAAATAGAATTTATTGTTTCCATTTATTTTATTCACATTTTCTTCCTTTACTGAACAGTTATCAAAACATCTACTCTACACTATCACATATAAAAGACAGATGGTTACTGAAAGGGGATGAGGGATGCATAGGCATTCTTTTTCTCAACAGAAATAATTTACAGATGCCCACCACACAGACTTCAGTTGTTGTTTACAGGTAACATGAGTGAAGTAGAATCAGGAATTTTATTGTTAAGTTGTAACTAAGAAAAAAATGTATTATGCAATTGTGAACATGTTTTTGATCAAAAGGCCTTTATGAAATATAAAGGTTTGTCTCTTGGAGTGAGCAAAGTCTAACAGGTGGCAAATGATTTTTAGGATTTTCTGCTCTATTAATGTGGCAGAAATTGTTCATGGAAGAAGAGAATCCTTGACCAGCAGTGTCATCCGGGAAACAAGGGTAAAATGAACTGGGGGAAGCACTACAAGATCAAACTGACAAGATTTCCACAAACTTCCCTGAATGTTGCCTAGAATGAAAATCAGAGAACACTGTATGGTTTAGCTTGCTCTGAACATCAGATAGTTGTTTCTGCCCTGTCCAGACCCAAGTTACACTTTCAGGACCAACTTCTACTTTCATGCACAAAAGAGTCCCATTAATATCAAAGGATTTAAAATGGGGAAATTCATTAAAGCTTGAACTCCAAGAGCTGTTAAGAATAAAGTGAGGCTCACCATGAAAGGCAGGAAAGAAGGCAAGAGTAAGACTATACCCATAAAAGCTTATAGAAGCATTTCTAGTGGCTGGAGCACATGGCTATTATCACATGCCAAAATATCTAAGGTCCAGTGCTGACCTGTGACTTGGAGGAAATCAGTTCTCATCAGAGTCCCAGCAGTATTAATATGCACTAGACTGGGCATGGTTGTAAACACATAACCATAGAACAAGACATATGATAATGTTTTCAGCAATACCTCTTGCCTCATTTGTCTATATTAGGTATGCTATGCAAGTTCACCTTTAAAGAAAAACAAAAAAGAGAAGTTTAAAAACAAAAAAATTGTTTTCTTTTTGACAAGAAGTTTAAGATCTAAACTCACAAGATCTTTCCCACTGTGACTGCTCACCTTCATCTGTTGCTAGTGGACACGAAATAGAAGAGCAGATTCAAATCACAGCAGCAGATGTTTCATCCCAAGAAGGCAGAAGCCTTACTTTCGGGGTTTTCAGCCCCTTTTATAAGGTGTTCCGCTACAGGTTTAACATGATTGGTAAAGGGAACAACACCTTTCTGGTCCCATTGGTGGAACAAGAGAAAACACTCAGGACATCTGTACAATATTGCTTTGAGAACCAAAAACCTATTTACAAAAAAAAGTCCTTGAGAGAAACATGTTCTCAGGAAACTTTCCTTTGGGAACAGATCAGCCACTAGCAGGCTGAAAACTCTCTCAGGCTCAGAAAATCATGTCCACATTCATCCTCTTGTGCAGACTGCAAAAATCCTGCTTAGCTCAGTCCACATCTCTTAGAGATTCTTCTCATTTTCCCTACTTCCAGCAAAGAGGGACCAGTCAACTCTTCTCTAGCTAACCCACAGGGCCAGAGGGAAGGCCCTTGCTTACCCTTTCCATGAAGTTGCTAAGAAATAGTTGTTTGTCCCCTCACTTCCCATTCAAACCCTGATCTCTTGATCAGGACTCAGCTCCCTGGTACCTGCCAGGTCCAGCAGTTGAGCATTCCTTGACAGTCATCCCATGGACAGTCCTGCTTTCACGCCCTCCCAGCAGTATCACCATCTTCCTCTAATTTTTAGTAGTTCACACTTCCAGCACTCCCTTCCAAGCAGACCCAATGCTCTCAGGTGGCAAAACCAGCATTAATTAAACACAGCTCCCTCCTAGTTTTAAAGGAACTATTTATGCTTCTACCTTAACATATAAACAGATGGAGTCTGGGCTTATAATAAACCTCCAACTGTGATTTAAAAATATGAATCCTTTTGATGCTGCTGTCCTCAGCTGAAGTCTCTGAGTAACAGAAGCACATGGCAGAACCCTTAATGTGTATTGATAGATCTTATTTGAAGTGCTATTTTCCAGATGCACTTGTTAAAACTCACTTTCTGCTGCTTCTCAGTGAAGTAAGAAGAGAACTTAATCTGATGAAGGACAGAGTTGGGGTAGTAGCATCAGGCAGATTGGCGGTTCATCACATTCACTGCATGGATTCCTTTTGAAAATCATTCCTCTGAAAAAGAAAAAGCCACACCAGCCTTTCAGGTTCAGGATCATTATGTTCAGTTAGATGAGAAGTTTCACTCAGAAAGAGCTGCTCTCTTTAGGCACTGGAGATAACTTTTTTTTACCTGAAGAAATTAAAACAATGTAAATTCCATGAAACATGATGTGAAACTTCATTTCAATAAATCACACCCACTTTAATTCTCATCTTACCCCAAACTGTGATGGTAGACTATGACCAAAGGCAAAAGAAGCAAATAAGAAAACACAATTCAGGATACCCATTAGCACTGCATCAAAATAACCTGACTGCAAATAAATTAGGGAATCAAAAAATGTTGAAAACCAGTAAGCTCATATTAATCAGGCATCTTCTCTTTCCTTTTGTGGGCCAGAAAAGGGATTCAGAGTTACCATCTTGTGTCAGATTTCTCTTTGCTCCTTTCACTGAATCCTTGATTTTCCTCACAAGCAGGAGCCAGACCATGATTCCAGAGACAGGGCTAAGGAGGCCACAGCACGTGTTACGGAGCTGCAGCTTGCAGCTTCCCTTCATTGTGCTGTTTCCTGAAATAGAAAGAGTCCCATCACAGCTGAACCTGTTCCATTTTCACTGGGTCACAGTACAAAGACAATTGCTTCCTACAGCAGTTCATGAACATGGCAGCAGTGAGCTGCCTGAATTTCAGCTTTTAAAAATAAAATTACTGCAGAAGTTTTCAAAATAATACAGCTGACTGTCCAGCATCACTGGAAGCCATTTCTGGGAAACCCAGGATTTGGGGTCTAGGATCACGGCATTTCTTTAGCCAAAAGATGGTCAAGGCCAGATGTCTTATCAAAACAGACATACAAGTAGGAATGGCATTATACCAGTAAAGACTGACAGCAAAGGATTCAGAGAATTCAGCCATGCATCAGGTGGATCCTGATGGGAACTGGGTTTCTCATCCACTACTTGAGGGTAATTCTCTGAACAGAAAATCATGGTAATTAAACAACTTCATGGGGATGGATCATAAATCACTTCTGAAATTTTCAGTTAAAAAACAAAAAGTTCAGTGGCAATAAAGCAACATCTCTACTAAGCATTTTGTGTCTCTGTGACTACTTGCTTAAGATTTTCACAATACTAGTATTTATTCTTTGGTTTTGTATCTCAGGACTGGAGACAGAGATTTGAAAAGGGATTCTGGTGGTCCAAAGGACATTCAAATGAACTTCAACAACTGAAAATCTTTGGAAATCCCAAATGCAACACTCACAGCTATTGCATATATATAGTGCAAGTTACACCAATTACACTCAAAATGTTGATTTGACAAGAAGACCCCATAATGTATCTGTTTCAACATGTGATTCACTTGCAGGCACTTGTCTTTCTCTGCTTCCTCCTTCCAAGAGCTAGTGGCTTGGCTCCAGCAGAATTATTTGACTTCAGTAAAATGTGACTGTTACTAGTTTATTTGATCTAAACTTGAAAGAGCGCATAAGAAGAAAAAAGCTCATCACTGAAATGTCTATTCTATTCCCTCTACCACTTATATCCAGCATGTAAAGGGTTGAAGAATATTAGTAAAAGTGGAATAAAGAATAATACATTCCTGTTGACTTGTCTGGAAGCTCTGTTCTTCTTAACCCATGCACTGTGTTAAACAACTGGGGAATTTAACTTATACAATAGGATCCTGAATTTGTATCCCACTTGTCCTCCCCTAGACCACTGAAACTCAGTTTGAAAACTCAGCTGACTCTAAACAAACTCTGAGTTACTGAAACTGCCAATAAAGCTACAAAATAAATGTATTCTACTTATTGTGATTGTACAAATATGGTCTAGAAAATTTTTTGACATGATGTGCCTTTCTCTATTAGTCCTTACTCTGCTTACTGCATGAAAACATTGTGCAAGGACAGAGCTGATTGCTCAGTTAGCATCTATGTATATGTATATTTAGCACCTGACCATTGAGATATTATTTATCTCTCTTCAAGGTTGGGCACCAAGATGCTACCCTTTGAAGAAAAACATATACCAGCACCCAGACTCCAGCAGCAGCTAAGTTAAACTTAGCTCACAGTTTCCTCAGCAAATTTTATCCCAGTTCTCAGGCATCCCAATGAAAACTGCTTCAATAAATCAATGGACCCAACTGAAGGCACCAAACTGAATCAAACTGAACAAGCCTGCTACTCAGCTGACACTGCTCTGTGGTAAGTATCAAAGATAGCTCTGAGTAAGACTAGGGCATTAACTCCTTTTGTGCCCTGGGCAATTCAATTTAGTGCCCAAGATTACCTGAAAAAGGCCATACCATTTACTCCTGGAGTGCTGCAAGGCAAATTGAGGAAGGTTTTGCATACTCAAACAGAAGACTAACAATGCCTATTGTAAGAAAGATGCAATGATAATCAACCTTCAATGGAGGGATGCAGAGAAATACCAAAGGAAACAAGTGGGAAGAGATTCACCTTTCCCACTGAACAAAAAGTCTGCATTTACAGCTGAGTATTTACACTTAAACAGTGAGTTAGAATTAAGAAGACAACATTAATTCAAGAGAATTCCAGCTTTTATTCTATCTAAAATCAGTGCACAAGACATTTGTGCTGAAATTTTGGGGCCAGATTGGCCTAAATTCAGCATGAAAGTGGTGAGGGTTATAAGTCATGCAGAATTTCTGCTGACAGTCCCTCTTGAATTACCTACTGCCATAACTCTGTTTTCATCCTGTACCAGGAATATTATACTAATAATATAGCCCAGGGAAATGACAGGAACAGTCCAAGGAGATTATCATGTGGATGGTGTTCTTTTTCATGTTTGAGCAGCACTCTAGAACTGCAATTCACCATGTTCTATTGAACTGTATGTAACAGCTTCACATTTTGATTATTTTGTTTGCATGTCTGTTTGCTCTTATATGTGGGCAACACTAGGAAGCTTGCAAAATTATTAGAGTAAGACAGAAAATGGGAACAATGAATCTCTATCTTACAAGGATAAAATTAAGTAGAAATAAAAATATGATCCTCATCTGAACTGTGTTTGCTACATGTTCCTAAGATTTTCTGTAAAATTTCTGCAAAACAAAATAGTTTTGGTGATCCAAAGTATTAGATTCCTTTGGCAGCTTTTTTTTGCCAATACCAGCATACATACCACATAAATCAGACTGTTAACTGGACATATCTGTAGTCCTAATTCTAAAGAAATTCCTCCTAGTCTTTTGTCAGAAGGGAAGTGAAAATTGTGAGTTGTTTTGTAAATTGCCCATTTATTTGCCAGTGACAGGAGGAACAAAACACTGATTCTCCTGCCTCCTTACACAGCATGTGCAAAGAACTGAGAAAATCACAAATGGAACAGCCTCTTTTACTGGAGCTGTTACAGTTTGGGTAAATGACAGTGCAAATGCAGGCCAGATCTGCACTCCTCTCAATGTTAGCACTTCTGTCTGAACAGTCACATCAGTGTTGCCACAGAGAAGTAACACCTACACAGCCCATCCAAACCAAAGGCAGTATCTTCTTCCCAGTTACTTGCTCCTCAGTCGGGACTCTCAGAAAGCCAAACTTTCACCAGTTTATCTCTGAACTCAGAACCCCTTCAGCTGGGCAGGGAGTGAGATGAGATGTCAAAAGCATTATCCCGGGATAAAGCACATCCATACTTTGTGCTGCAGTGTCTGTACTTTACTTGATAATTTTCCTAATCATTGGTGAGAAGCCCCTCAGTACCTGAGGAGACCAGCCTTGTTGGGCAGCAGCCATTCTTTTAAGTTTCTATCCGTGGTGGTTGCATCTTCAGTTTAAAACTACTTCAAATAAACTGTGCAGACAGCTTACTGAAGTACCTGATAAACCTAATGAAACCTTACTGCAGACATTTATGAAAAAAAAGGGGCCTATTTACAAGGAAAGCAATGTTTCTGAGACTGCTCTGAGGCTGAACAGTTGATGAAACAGTTTGGAAGATCAGATTGTGATTAGAAGAAAGGATAAAAGACCAGGAGAAAGACTTGCAGAAAATTAGCCCTTGGCAGAACTATCTGAATTTTCCAGAAAAGGAAATTACCCAGGCTGAAATGAAACTCATGGGTCAAAAGAAAATCACACTGAGTGAGTACTGAGGAAAATGGACAGCTAAATCTATCAGTAAGCTACTTTCCAGAAAGCAAATAGGATTGTTTGCACAAGACGGCCTAGCCAGTGCAGTCTCAGTGCTCAGCTTTTCATCCTAAGTGGTGAGCCCAGAGGTGTTTCAGGGAACTATTCCAAGGCCATTGGTAGGGAAGCAACGTCATCTAAAATATGAGTTTAATACTGTCACTAGTGCTTTCTCGAAAAATGGGACAGGGGATTTTGTCCCTTCAAATGACAGGCACAAGTTTCTGGGAACAAGCCTGCAGGCTCTTTTAGAGAGTGCTGAGCAGGTAGAGCTCCCATACTTCCAAGTTCCCCAGACTTGAGTGACTTATGGAGAAGTATAGAAGCTTGTGTATTTCATCCTGTTTCAAACAAAAACAAAGTCTGAAGCAAAACTGATCCACCACTCATCAGAACAGGATTATTGGACAATTCCCAGTTATCCCTGCTGATACTTTTACCAGGGAGCAGAAAATCAGGTTATTGAAGGCCTTGGAAAGGCTCGGGTACAGGTCCTTAAATCTGATTTTTTCCATCACACATAGAATGGGATAATCGAACAGAACATCATGAAATAAACATAATTTCCCACCATCCGGATCATATTTTCCAGCCTAAATCACCTAGTATGCTACTTTACGAGGTTGCTCACCTCATCACAAGATGCAAAATGTTTCCTTTGGGGATAGAAGCCAACTTGTCAGTGGAATATTTTTGCAACTACCATAAAGTCACAATCCATATGAATATGAATGTTGGCCAAATATAAATACAGAAGTAATTTAGATCAACTTTTCCTGGCCTTGTCTGTGCATGCTGTATATTGGACCAAAAGAGGAGTCAGTATTTAAAAGTGTAAAGAGACTTGAGGTTCCATAAGACAAGAAACACTGAACCTGAACTGTGGCCCTTTTAAGCAGGCTGGAGCTGAGAATCTTCTCAGAAGGGCCGTGTATTTCAGCGATTCCATTGCTGTGCTTATCCCGGCCCGTGCGGCGCTTTCGGCCCCTGTCTGCGGGGCTTTCTCCCGGCGCCGCCGCCCTGTCCCTGGTGCTGACCGGGCGCGGCCCCTCGGCACAGCCAGCGCGGCGCCGCCTGCCCGGGACCTTCCCGGCACGGGCAATTCTCGCAAATCCCAGCGGGCTCCCATGCCACGGGGCACCGCACGCGTTTCCAGCGGTTCAACGCTTGGGAACAGGCTTTTCCTTTTTTTAATTTTTTACCAAATTCATAAAGCAGTGGCTCTGTCATTGCACTGAGAAAACAGCTGACTTTCTGCAGGTGCTTTGGGGAGCATAACATAAGAAGCCAAAAAAGCAAACCAAACAGAAGTGCTGAACAGAGGGATGCATGGGGCGAGCTGCCTGGTCCTTGACAGCACTCAGCAGGACCATGTGAAGGCACCACAAGGCTCAATCTCTTAAATCATCTCAGCATCAGTATCCTGGTGGGCAATTAAATCGTTCGTTCTGCATTTTTTGTCTTCCAAAACCTTTGTCTCCTCTCAGGACATAGTTTTAAGTTTTCTACTTAACTAAAACGACCACTGCTTATCAACACCAGTGAATCAGTGGGGGAAAACAACCTCGCTTCCGTATTTCCTACGGGTCAGTGAATGGAAGCACCGTTCTCACTCGTGTTCCGGCGGCGAGCAGAGGGGCTGAAGGCAGCAGGCGGTGAGCGAACGGGCTGAAGGCTGCAGGCTCCAAGCCCGCAAAGCATTAACGCACAAGGCTCAAGAGCTTTTGCTGAACTTGGGCAGGACAGCAGCCCCTCCCGGCCGCCCTCGCCGCCTTCCAGAGAGTTCCTGGTCCCACCCGCGGGCGCAGCCCCCCCGCTCCCGCCGCCATTTCATCCCTCGCATCCTTCCCCGAGGGCTCAGATGCGGAACGCCCGCCCCCCGGGATACCTGCTGCCCCGGCGCTCGGCCGAACCGCTCCCCAGAGCTCTGTGTCACCTTCCTGCTCTGCCACCGCGGCCCCGAGGTGATTTCGGCCCAAACTCGGATATTTACACGCCGCCGGCAGCGGCTTCTTGCGGATCGGTCCCTGCGCCACCGCCTGAGGCAAATCCCCTCCCGCGCCGCCTCGCCCGCCCAGCGCCCCCTCGTGGCGGGACGGGGAGCGGCAGCCTCCCTCAGCGCAGCGCTCCCGGCGGCCCGGCCGCTTTAAAGGCTCCACCTGCGGGGCAGCGGCTCTTCTCTCGCCACGGGGGCGGGCGGGTGGCTCAGCGCTTCCCTCGGCCGCGGTCGTGGCCGCCCTCTGGCTGCGGGGCCGATGTCCGTGGGTGCGGCAGCCGCGGCTCCCGCGGGGGCGGGACCCACCCGGCGCGGCCCGAGCAGCGCTGCGCGGCCGGAGGGGGCGGGGGGCGGCCGCTCGGCCCGGAGGTACCGGTGAGGGAGACACTGCGAGCGGGCAAGGTGGGTCGCGCCGCGACTACAGCGTGTCTGTAGTGGAAAATTAAATCCCGGGGAGCCCTTTCTGGAAAGGCAGAAGTGAGTAGGCGAGGCTGAAGTGTAACTTTTGGGAGGCTGCTTAGTTATCTTGCACCCTTTTGGGTATAGGCGCACCGCTACATCAGCGTGCTGTGGTGATCCCTGAGGAATCTGCCATGGCCAAATGACACTGACACAGGATCCTTCTCGTGAGCTTCGTTGTGCGCTCCCTGAGCTATGCCAGACCTCGGGCTGTCAGGAGACAAAGCCAGCTCTCTAAGAGCTCCTGTGACCTCGATGTCAGCGCTCAGCCCCTGGTCTGTGTGGAGCTGACGGTGATGTCTTCGGGTTTGTTTGGATTTTTTCGGTCACTGTTATCTCTTTCCTGAGGCCAAATAGTCAGTTAGGTCCCCCTGCAGCAGGACACAGATTACACTAGTCACAGGATTGCTGCAAACTTTCCTGATTTCAGCCCAGAGCTGGAGTGTCACAATGAAAACTGAACAGCAACACATTTTGCGGACTTTTTTTTTCTGCCTTAAGTACGTTAGAAACTGAGCCCTGCATTTTAATCCATTTTGCTGCTGTTGATTCATTTTCTGACCTAAAGCTGGTAACCTAAGTGCTATGGTTATGTTTATGAGCAGGACATGGTTAAAACAACAGGTGTTTAAGTGTTCTTTGCCTTAAAAGAAGAGTTTTTCTTGTCATGGGAAGGTAAGTGCCATAGTATTCTTAAGTATTACCTGCTGTAGTGTCTTTAAAAACGATGACTGAAAAACTCGTAAGATGAGAACTTAGTAACACACCTCTCCAGACTGTTTGTGAAGACTTAAGTGTATCTTCCCCTTTCCTTTCATGGTGAATCTGTCTCTCCACAGGTGTCCAGTGTAACACAGTTACCAAAAAATCTTCATGTCTTTTAAAATTTAATTCTGACTAAACTGTGTTATATACCAAATTTTTTATGGTAGCGAAAGGAGGTTGGTGCAGAGAAAAAAAAGGCCATTCAGTAGAGGAAAAAAGTCTGAAAACAGATGGTTTTTTTTGTAAAGGTGAAAATAATCCTGGTGAAGGATCTAGAGGGAGGAGTAAGTAGCAAATTTGGTTAATTGGTAGAGATACTGACAGTAGCAAACAGCCATAGAGAAAACATTTGAGCTGCATTTTTGAAGGCATTATATTCTAGAGAAGGAAGGTAATATGCTATCGTTATATTGCTCTAGCATATCTCCCCAGCATTATCAACTTTTTCTGGAATCCACAAAACACAATCTTAATAATTGACAAAGCAGACTGTGGTGAAGCCACGTGTGATAGAAAATTTAGCAGCTTGAGGAAGATCAAGACTTAGGACAACTTGATAAAAAGGCTAAAAGGAACTCAGAAATCCTAAGGTCTTTGAGAACTGGAGGATTTTAAAAAGGTGAAACAAAGCTGTATATGGAAGTAGGAGTAGGATTAGCTCAACTTATTTCAGAGCTCAGCAGTGAGGGAAAGGAGAATGCGATGAGCTCTTTTGCCGAATGGTCTTACTTTGGAAGCAATATTGAACTTCTGGGAGGAAAATATCTTTTCTCTTGGTCATTAATTTTGCCACTGGCAAGGTAGGAATTCAGAGCTAAATTTTTTTTCCATCTCTAATGTGTCAATTTCAAATTCCTTAGCACTACTTAGCTAATATGTAGTAAATATGTACCATTTCATCCTGTTGGTGACAATGAAGATCAGTCCCCAAATACAACTGTTGATTTCATGTGAAATGTGCTTAACATTGGGTAGACTCAAAACTCTAGGATTGTGTATATTGGACAACTGGTTCAAAGCTTGGGTTTTCTTCATGCATGTATCTAGTGAGTAGTTTCTTCAAAGAAACTACTCCGTTCGCCTTGCTTTTCCACTCTTCTGAAGGATTGTAGATAATTGTACTGGGGACAGTACAGGAATCCATGGGACAAAAAAGTCATAAAGCTGAATGCTGCCTTCTTGTACTGCCAATCCCTCAGGTGAGGGAGATGAAAGAAAGACTATCTTTTTGCCTGTTTTTTTCTTTTCTTTTTTTTTCTAAAGGAAAGTCTATCCAGCTTGTTGAATATCATTCTGTTAAAGAGGAGATGGTAGTTAATTCATGTGTGACACAAATCTTCCACTTGGCTAAACATAAAACATTCAAACCATGACCTTGTATGCATCTTTTTATTTGCCAGAGATTCATAATCTGTTGCAGCTCAGAAGTCAAACTCTCAAGCAATCCACTTCTGCAAACCTTGATGATCCAAATGATAAAACCTTGTTGCTGCAGTAACAGTAATTCAAGTCTCCCCTGTGCGTACATTTGCCACAGCAGACAAAATATAACCCCTGACTAATTTGGCCAGCTTTGTGAAGTAGTTGCAACTTTAACAATTGGAATTTCCATTACTTGTTTCCTTCCACCTTAATTTAGTATTGACACTAGTGGCTTTTATTTCATTCACCTAATGTCTGTGTACTCCCGAGCATGCAGTTGTGGCTGTCCCAAAGTCAGTTCACTGTAATACACACAGCATGGTCTCCTAGCACGAGTGAATTGTTTCCGCTGGCGTAACATCTCTGCTGGACTTGTGGAAGGACAGCCCTGCTCGTGCTCAGAGGCATTTGCTGGAGGTGGTGACACTCTCCTCTGCCTGGTACCCATCCAGCTTCCTCACAAATGTTCCCATCAGTCATCTGGGAATAGCTTGGGGCAGGGAGGGGGGGGTGCCTGGGGAGCTCTGGACAATCCTCTGATTTGATATGTGTAGAGAAAATGTCACCATGCTCCTGGAATATGTTTTTTGTTTAAATGTCACTCCTTACATCAGTGACCTCATCTGACTCAGCACAGCTTCTCTCTGAAGGGAGGGAGCTTTAAGCAGGTCACAGATTTTGACATAACCAGAGAATGTAGGGAAGAAGGCACACCATGAGAAACAAAATACTATTATCTGAGCAAACAAATATTATTTTTGAAACAGACTAGCAGGAAATTATGTAAAGCAACTTAAAACACAATCTGAATATCACAAGCATCTGAAAAACAAGGAAATTGCCACTTCTCTACACACAGTTTATTTCAGCCTCTGGTATTCCAGAAGCTTTTGCTGAGGTTTGTTCTGGTAGCTGTGGTGGCACTGTAGCTGCTGCACTGTCTCACCTTTGAAAACACGGCAGGGCTGAAACAGCCATCTGGATAGATCACCAGCTTTCTTATTTAGAGGCTGATTGTACTGAGTCTGTAGAAGGTGAGACTTGTGCTAAGGGTGTCCTCAACAAATGGAGCTGTGACTAAGGTATGAGCTTCTGCAGCATTTAAACTTCATTATTGGGAGCAGAGCTTTCTTCAGGCAAGCAGCGGGGATACAGACACAGGAGAAAGGCTTGGAGAGAGAAAACTCCGGAATAGTCTTTCTCCAAATTGCACCTGGTAGGGATAGTGCAGACACATGAAAGAGCTGTGGTCCCAATGCATTGAAGGGAAATGTTGGTTGGGACGCTGGCATGTCCTCTACACTTTCCTTTTAAAAATGCCAAGCTATGCTGAACATTCGGCAGACATGGACAGAAACCAAAGGAGTAGGAACAAGTGACCTCAGTTTAACATTTCATTCAAATGACAGAGCCCCGAATGCGATGCCCGCTCTGGTTTCTTAGCTCACTGCTCAGCCTGAAGGATCTCTCAGATCCTTTCAGATGTCCTGATAAGCAAATGGCATGTTATAGATGTGAAAGTAGGACAGAAGCTGTTTGGAGAAGGACATAGTGTTTGATTAAACAACGTCTCTGTTTTTTAGTTCTTAGCTCTGTTCAGTTTTCTGTGTGGTTTTATTCTGTTCTGGGTTTTACTTCCTCCCCTTTTCTGTTATTTACGCAAATGATTGAAGATGTAGGTATGGAAAGGTAACATGCACAGAATTCACAGTCCATAAAACTGTGGTCTTTCTTCTAATATGTATGTGATACTGTCTTTAGTAGTGAAGCAATGACTTGTTACGTTTATCTTACTCCTGGTTTTATTCTGTTCTCCTGAACTCTTGAAATGGAGCCAAGAAAGGGCACTTAAAACAGCAGTGAATTCCTATGAAAAGTAAAAGGAAAAGTACAATGAGAATATACCTTCAAACTTTTGTGTATGCATATGGATATCTTAAAAAAAAAAATAAAATAAATCAGTACTAGATAAACTGGCAGGCCAGGAAACTCTGCCATTTTAAGTCCAACAAGTCAGTTTTGCCTCTTCTTAAAGTAATCTTTCAAACATCAGTGGTTCTGGACTCACAGAGGACAGGTTATAAATACTCTTAATGTAAATGTACCTTCAAGGTATTTGTGAGACATCAAAACCCTGCTTTATTTTCAAGCTGTATCTTGCTATTTGCTTTCATTTTAGTTGAGGCCAGTTCCACTGGCTTAGCGTAACTTTTATTTAAATCTGTGTGAATTGCTGTGGTTTAATGTGGACCGCTGGCTAAAATAGAGGGTTACATGGTTTAGTCTAGTGCCTATGCAGAGATTAATTATTCCCTTGTACAAATGGCTTTTCTGGCACTGTGAATGCTAGACAAAAACTTTATTGCTTCATGGTTTTGAAAAATTATTGACCATCTCCTTAGACAAAGACTGAGTTCCTGGTAGTGTTTGCTCTCTGCTGTTTTGTCATCAGGTATTTACCATGTTTTAAGGTAGGTGTATTGGCAGGGTGACCCATTATCAGTGTTCAAGCTGAGCTGCTTCTCTCATGTGCATTGTGTAGGTTTGCTTGTCTTTTTGATTATTGAAGTAGAACCTGTGGGGGCTTTTTCCCCCTTTCTCTAATATAATGGCAATTTCTTTCTAACCAGAGGATGAAGGAGTATAAATGCTGCAAGGATACAGAAGAGGGGTTCTGGAGGTCCTGCACAGATTAATGACTTGAAAGGAGTGAGCGTTACTTAATGTTTGTAGCTTTACCCTGAGAGCAGAAACTTTTTGTTTATATCTGTATTTCTGCCAACAGCTTCTTCCCTACCCTCATGCCCTCTGTATTTTATCTATTTCCAATCTAAGCCAGAAATGCTATCCAGCATTTGAACTGAACAAGGGTTATAGTTTTATGGAACTCCTAAGAACTGCAATGTAAGCTATGAAAAACTTGGGGAATTAATTAAGGAAGCAGTTAGCTAAGTATTTGTATCCTTAGCCTTTCATTCAAGCATCACACCTTTAGAAGACTTGTATTGAAATGATGAAACAGGTATGTCGTGAAACCATGCTTTTGTCACAGAAATTAAATGCTGTTTAGGAGTATCCTATGATACATCTTTCTGCATTCAGAAAGAAGAAATGCTAATTTTTCCTAAGGAAAGCAAGGGCTGTGGAACCAAGAGCCAAACGTGAAGTTGTGGGATTTTTTTTTCTTAATTTATTTTTTAAATTTATTTTCTTGGTGGTGCTAAATACATGTAGTATATACTTTTTTTTCAGTTCAACAAAGCATTGCAAAATAAGGCAAACACTTCCTTTGTGCATTTCCTGCTACATGTGGAAAGACCTATGTAGAAAGGACTTCTATTATTTGTCACAGTGCAATATACCTACGTGCTGAAGCAGAATTTAAAAATGGCTTTGTAGTTGTTAACAGGTTAGTGAAGAAACTTGGGTATTTGGGATTTTAGAATGGAATTTTGTTGGCTTGTTTTATTAAAACATGTGTTTTGTCCATAAAGTAACTGAGCAGCATGAGGGGCTCGAGGAGCCTAGAAAGATCTGTCCTCTTCCCTGGGGGCTATATTAGACCTCTGAGTCATGAAGTCTTTGCATAGTAGGTGTCTGGTTACAAACCTTTTATGGGCCCTGCTCAGCTGGGATATCAGCATCTGCATTATAGCTCTCATCTATTCTTAGGTGGTATCAGAGCACGACTGAGCAGGCAAGGCAGAGGGAATTGCTTTCATTATGTAAAACCCTTCCCTGTTCTCAGTCTGTTTTTTCACACTTCTTTCTGTTTGCCCCATCCTTCTGTCCTGCAGTGCCCTGTTGCTGCCTCTGAAAGCGGTACAACATGGCTTACAGTGTGAATCTGAATGGACCTGGACCATGGGGCTTCCGACTGCAAGGGGGCAAGGACTTCAACATGCCCTTGACCATCTCCAGAGTAAGTGTGCAAAAAAACCTTGTTGAGCTTGTTTGGGTTGAAAAATAGCAGTCATATGTACACTTTGACCTGGCCTGGTAGAATTGAGGATCTTTGCACCTAGGTGTGAATAAAGAGAGTATAATGTGAACTAGAAATGTACCAGTTCAGAGTACAAGCTGGCATTGATAATGCCCCAGGAAGACAGTTCTGGTTAGTATATTTTTATGGATGGTGATACTGTCTCTTTTAAGTGAGCTTCCAGTTCTATTCTGTACAGTGTTGTCTCTTTTTCTGCTGATAGGGGCCTCACTGGTGCAATCTTGGGGGGCAGGAAGTAGAACAACTCTAAATGAATTATAGAATTATATTTCTAGAAAATAAACATGTAACTGTAAGTATGTGAAGTCAGGTGATAAAACTGAACAAAGACAGGGATGTGTCCCCTCTTGTGATGAGGTGCAATAGTTGGATAAAAATTAGACACATCAAGCAGAAGACTCAAGAGTACTTAAAATACTGTCTTAAATTATGCAGAAGCCTTCCATTTGCAGCTGACAAACAGCATGGATTTAATAATTAATTACCTGCTGTATCTGTCAATTACAGCCATATGTCTCCTAGCTGCCTTTTTCTTTTCTCTTCCCCTTGAAGCATTATTTTAAAGTGTTGCAGTTCAGTACTCCTATTACCTGAATTAGCTCAGTTTCTTAAATATTTTTAACATTGGAAGGTTTTCAGGAAATTTGTGTTTCCGTTACCCACTTTCCTCTTATGAGATAGCTCTGTGTGATTTCTGGTAGCTCCCTTATTTTTTTCTTGTTTCTTGACAGTCTCAAATCTGCTCCAGAATGTTCAGATCTTTCTAGAGAGGTCTTGTTTCCTCCACAAACCACCTGCAGAAGGCTTATTTTGCAGTACAATGACAAGAGAGGTTACTTACATAACAGTAAGAGAAATACCAGAATGATTTAATCAGACAAACAAATAGAATGCAAATAAAAGGTCTGCTCCACTGCAAAAATCATAATAAAAAAGCCACCTACACTGCTTTTAAAACTATGGGGTTTTTTGTAATGAAAAAATACAGTCTGTTAAGTCGTGGGTATAAAATGTGTGTCTCTGCAACAAATGTGATTCAAAGTCAGTTGGTAAGCTTCTGAAATCTTAGCCATGCTATTTCATATTTATCCTGTGAAACTGTATCACCTGATCTCCCTTGTTCTTATGTATATTATCCCTTTCTTGGAAGACAGAGCCACATTTACCTTAATACTAAGGCCTATGATGATTCCTTTTCATAACTCCTTTTGCAACATAGTCACTATAAAGAAGGCTGTTCTGGCAGTATTATCAAAAGCAAACAAGCAAAAGACTACCTAAAATACCCCCTGTCTACAAAAATAAACTCCCTTCATAAACTCAGATTAATTTTGCTCCTGTAAATAGTTTTGGTATTTCTTTTTTCATCCCACCCAAGGTAAGTACAGAGAGGTACCATCATATTTTTGTAGGCATTTTCACGACACTTTACAGCCTGCACTGTATGGTACCTCGAGTCTGTCAGCCAGGGGCCAGGGCTGTGGCACTTGTACTGTATATGACACAATCAGTAATGAAAAGACAATTGTTTCCCAAAAAGCTCACTGTCTCAGACTGCAGTCTGTGAAAGTGTAAACATTATGCCCCAAGGCTCTGTGATTTTCATGGGCCTTTTGAGAGCATAAGAGGAGCAGAAGTGAAACTGCAACAGCTGAATTCCCAGAGGTGTGGAGGAATTAGCTCTTCACACAGCTGACTGCATTTTCAGCCATACCAGTGTCAGAAAGGACTGCTAAATGTTTTTAACTCCTTCCCAGTGAGGCTCAGTTTTTAGCTGGGATTACAGCTTTGGGATGGAAATGGATTTTAGAGCCTGCCTTATGAGGGCAGAAGCAGTCATACAGGAATTAACATAGCATCTTTCAGGGGGAGCTAGGATAGTTATGCCTGCTGTTTGTGATGTTTTTAATTGGAACACGGTGTAATACATGACTTTTGATGGTAATATGGTTTTTTGTTTATCACCTATCACATAAATATATCTCCAGACAGATCAGAAATTACAGTCATAAGTGAGTTGACCTATGAACTCAGCCATAGTTGCAGTGTTACTGTGGTGTGAAAAGGAAAGCTGTTCTTAAATTTTTAAAATATTCCTGGTGGGGAGGAGGGGTAAAAAGATAACTGTGAGGAAGGTCTCCTTCATGGAAAGCGCACACAAGTCTAAATGTTGCTAGTGGATGCTGTATACCTAGTTATCCACATGCCATTTTGATCCACAGCTGCCCTGAGATGAGACTTTCTATGTGCAAGATGAGTCCTAAACTCCAAATACTTCAACTTAAACATTATTATAATTGCTTTTAATGTCAGATGTGCTGTGGCCCTTTTGGCTACAAATGTGCTTCTAAGCCTGCAGTCTGGGCTTGCCTGCAGACATGTTCATTGTGCTCTGACTGCCCCCAGTTAGTTAGACTGTCTGTGGGTAGGCCACAGGGAACAGAAAGATTCCTCCTTTTTCATGAAGGCTCTATGCTCTTCTGTCATGCTACAAGAGCACTGCCTCAAAGCTCCTGAGAAAGATGATGGGAAGATGTCTAACACAGCAGGGTTGTTCATCCCATCTATAGTATTAGACCAACATGTTTCCAAGCACCCTCCCAAAAGAGGATACCAGTATTGTACCATTATGAAGCTAGCCTGTGCATAGACAAGACCTGTTGACCTGCACTCTGTCAGCCAGCCCTATACAATTCCCATCCGCCTCACTCTTTACCTGGAGAGAGGGGAGAAATCCTGAAGGTTTTTGAAACCTGCTGAGAAAAGCACAATACAGGATTGTGGGGTTGCTAATGCTTCTGTTCAGGAAAAATGCTCTTAACACAGTGGGTGAGGAAGGGAATTACACAGAGCTGTTTGGCATAACAGTTCACTTTTAAAGAAATCTTTAAAATGGTGTGAGACACTGTATTTTCTTCCATTCAGGTAGGCCCAGGTGATCAGCTCATTGCTGAATAGTCAACAGTATAAAGCACAGGAGTTGCAGTCAGTCAGCTGGGTGACAGGTGATGTGCTCCCCTGAAATGGATTGTTCTGCTTATCTGTTCTTTATCTAAAAATAAATGCTTGTCTAACATAGGGGGTGGGAACAAGAAAACAGGAGACAAAAACAAGTAGGGAAGAGTTAAGGTCACTCTTCAGGTTTCACACTGCTTTAACAATAGCATTGGGAAATCATCTGTAAACTATTTTTCCAGTCCCCACCCTGCAGACCATCATACCCACTAGAAAAATTCTGTCATGAGATGTCAAATTCTGTCATGAGATGTTATGAGCAGGTAGCAGACACAGGAAAACTGTATTGACAGACTTAGCAAAGCTGAGCATCTGTCAGCCCTGCTGAAGTGAATGAGTCTTGCAGGTTGTTGGCAGTGCTAAGCGCTGTCACCAGTGGCATGATCATATACATAAATCTGGTATTTCCAAATTGACGTGGGCAGCAAAGCTGTTTATTTTCCTCTAGTGCTTGAACTGTCTGGAAGCAAGCAGAATTCATTAATTTTATAGACTTAATCCTCTGTAAGAAGGCTTTTGGACATAGTTAATTATCTAAGTGCTCAGTTGCCATGTTACCTAAGATGGTATGGTTGTACATGGTTGGGTGCAATAACAGAACATCTTCATATAATTCTGAGCCTTTATTTCTGAACAGTGAACGTTTCTAGTGAGACAGGCTTACTTGCAGGTGATGCAATGAGCTGAAAGGTGTGAAGGAGCTATTGTTATCTGAGGTAGCAGAAATATTATCAAAATCACTGTGGTAGTTCATGACTGGTATATTCACTCTACGGTTATTCATATAGTTTTGTATTTCCTAATAGGTTTTTTAGCATCTTGGGTTCCAAATCAAAAGCCAGAGCCTGAAACAGGAGATAATGTTTAAACAAAACAAAAACATTAAAGAAATATTTTTCTTTATTCGATTAAGTGATGCAAAAGTTGAAATCTGGTCATGATGTAAGACCAGGGAGGGAATATAACAAACACTGCTACAAAAATAATTGAATTAGTTAGACTCTGTTACAAGAAGCCTGAAACAGCTTTTCCAGTCTGGGGAAAACCCAGGTCTAGCATTTTGCAGCCTGTCTCTGCAGGAGCAGGAGGGTTTTTTTCTCACAGTTGTTAGGCTCTTTCTTTTTATCAGCATCTCTTGCTGATTGCTTCCTGTCCCTCCTCCACTCCCTGGCATACATATGCCATCCTCTGGCTGTCACTGCCTTTGCTTCAGAGGAGCTATGTGAGAGTATTCATTTCCTGTGGGCTATTGCGTATCAGTGCCTTACAACAGACAACTGAGGAGGGAAGGCATTCCCTCCTCACTTTTTTCTTCTATTCTTGAATGTGGGGAAGCCTCAAATGATCTGGATCAGGCTCTTTGTGTTCTGCAGCTGTCCTTTCAATGGCCATGTGGTGCTGTACATAAACTATAATCAGAAAAATGCAGTTTACCTGTACTGACTGAACTGAAACAATTCAGCAAGTTCTCTTGAAGTGCTGGTGCTGCATCACCTATTAAGCATCCACCTCTGGTGAATGAGACTGCTGAGTAGCTGTCCTAAAGCTGCAAATGCAGCTTTGAGAGGGTTTTTTTAATCTCCAAATAAGAATTCCTTCACAATACCAAAAGCTATAGATTAGTATTTATAATAATGGATATTCTACTAAACTAACAGGTAAGTCTGGTGTCCTCTAGAAGTCTAAGAGTTTTCCTCTTTAACTATTACTCAGTAGAGATGTTTCCTTTTTCCTTTAAAGTTCATATGACTGAGTCAGCTTCTGGAAAGGAAGTATGCCATTTAATATAATGACTGTCTTATGCCTAGACAAACTGTAGTAATTTCTTAGGCCTGAGCAGTTTCACGTTCTTCTAGTCTTCTTACAGTTTAACTCAAAATAGTCCCTTGTAAGAGGAAAATTAAATATTTCCAGTCCAGCTTTTCAGAACACTCCAAAACTTTATTGTCTATTTTTTTGATAAAACAACTATTCTGTGGGCATCAGCATTTCTTTGGGATAATCTGTTTAATTTCTTGATTACTTCTTGAATAACAGTCACCTCATCTGAAGTTACAGCATTCTGAATTTTATTACCTACAGTTATTTGTTGTATATGCAAACAACATCAGTATCCTAGGAGAGTGCTAGTTATCTGAGGTGGTATGTTTGCTTTCAAACTAATTTGCAAACCAGTTCTGGTATGTTTACAACTCCATCAGAAATTATTGTGTTTCTGCGAGCCTGAGCCCTACAAGTAACTCATCAGCCTCCTGATTTGGTATTGTTTATTTGAGATGTTCCAGTAGACAGCATCTGTCCTATAAATGGCAGTTCAGTGTACAGGTCATTTGTATGATAAGGTTGCATGTCTCATCAAACACAAGTGTCATGTCTATGTGAGACACGGAGAGAGGGAGCAAATTCTATAGTTGCGTTCCATTTAAATATTACTTGTTTGACCAGAGAAATGGGTTCTGGCACCTGGGGATCAAAAAATCCCAGGATACTGGGGAAGCAGTTCAAGTCTCTGCTCTGAGTAAAACAGAACAGTCTTAAATGTGGCTATGCAGCTGCTCTAAGAGGTAAGGCATTAATTATTCTGAGGTAGACGACATTTCCTGTCTTGACCAAAAATACTTTACAGAGGTCTGAGAAGTAATGGTTGTTTCACCAGAGCCTCTAACACTTTAAGAGAAGGTTTGATTTCTGCAAATATCCAATTTTGTATCCTAAGCAGTTCCAGCACAAGTTGGGTTATTTTTCCCTTCTGGGTAAACAGTCATGATACAAGTAAGATGCTTTTGTTTTCTTTCCTTGCAGAAAACATTCTGAAAAATCCATGAAGTTTGTTGTAACTTTAAACTCAGGTTTATTTGTTGAAGTCTGATTACAATTTTTATGTAAACTGTAGCATGATAACACAATGTGATTTGAGTGCACGTATTTTACTTGACAAAATAACTTTCAAGAACAGCATGTAGCTAGCTACAGCTCTTGGTCAAATGATTTCTTCTTTAAATCAAGTACTCGGAACACAAAGGCAACCTCTCTTATCTGTTTGTGTGATTAAAGTAATCACCAAATACTAAGCCCACTGCTGAAGGTCAGGGGTATATAAGGAGTATTATGTGTTCTGCACAGATACTGTGCAAAAGTTGTCTATTTAAGGCTATGTTCTTCAATTCTATCTGTTTTGAATTTCAGGAGAAATATAACACCCTGGTAGAATATAGGCCAGATAAATGTGAGTAACAGCCTGTGATAGCTGAGGTTCTGGTTTAAATTGTGTTATATCATCAAACCTGGTGTTCTGTTCGGACACAAAATACATAACTCATGGGTTTGAAGCCCTTTCTTCATTTCACTTCCTAAGTGCTTTTTAATTTGGAGTGGGACTGTAGCTAAATCATCAAAACTTGTGTGGCATTATCTGTGAAAATAGCTCATTCTGTGAAATAACTGGGCTGAATAATATCTATGCAATTGCCAGGTCAGTTATAAAGCAAATTTGCAGCTTTCTTTCCTGCAAAAGAAAGGGAAATGCAGCTCTTCCCTTGAACAGGAGGCATATAATGTTAGCTGTGGGAAACTTGGGCTCACGACTGGAGAAGAACTGAGTTCACAGTGAGGGATAAAAGTAGCTCTTGAGGTTTTATGGAGGAGGGAGAAAATGGTTTCTTAACCTAAGGAAAGAGATCCACAACTCAGATTATTTATATTCCTTTTTTCACATATTTTAAGATTTAACAGTGTGCTCTGGCAACTGGATAATGTGGCCTGACACATTGGTCAGTCTTTGACCTAGAGTTTACTTATATGAGAATATTGTTGATGTAGTATTTCAGGATGTCTTCAGATTTACATAATTATTATTGAAGTCAATAATTTTGCAGATCCTTTAGAATGAGTAAACTTCTGGAGGTAACCATTAAATTATGAATTTAAAGCTGATGAACTGTTAGTGCTTTATAATTAAAATGCACAATAAGCTTTTTTTCAGGTAAAATTTTTTTATTAGTATCTGAACTCTGTAAATTACTGTCTTAATAACACGGCACATAACTCTATCATTATCGCCATTCTGAATACATTATTGCAAAATGTTCTCCAGCCAGTGGAGCACAAGAAGAAATTAGCTCTGCAAATATGTTATCATTAACTTTCTACACTAGCAACAGCAGTTCTCATCTTGTTGTCTAATTAGTAGCATAAAGTGTATGTTATACTATAACTATTAAAAATGTGGGTATTCAAATACAAAATAACACCAACCTTGAGTAGTAATGTGGAAGTATGAAAATGGTGTACAAAATGCAGTAGTCTTCATCATAATCTAGCTTTTATGGTGGGCTGGAGGTATCTGAGAAGACAATCTCATGTACCTGGTTTGTGTGTAACTAGGAGTTTCTGCACATGGGTACCTGAGGTGCTACCATTTTAATGCATAATATAGTATTAAATAGTGTCTAGTGTAAAATGAGATAATGCTCTTTTCCACTGAGTTTTGTTGCAAGATTAGCCAAATTATCAATGTGCGAATAAAATATTAGTCCCTGTTGAAAAATCTCGAGAAGGGGAGAGGAAGGTGGGAAATTTCTGCTGAACATGGTAAAAATCAATTGCAACTTCAAGTTTTGAGGGAATAAATTAATTTAAAACCTTGTCTGGCAATGTCAGCAGTACTGTGCTAGTAGAAATGAATAATGCTAATTGTAAAAGAGTGGTTTCTGTACACAGCATGTTAAAGGGCTGTTTCTTCTGTACTAGTGTAATTAAAGCCTTAATAAAAAGGTTATCTGAGAGCAAAAGATACGAGTAGGCTTTCTGTTCCAGTTGTCTAAATTCCTAAATACTAATTTGACAGAAGTATGCTATGATATTTAATAAATGACATTCATTAATTCATGAAAAAATACATTTTGCTGGTACAGAATGAGGACAAGGATCTCAATAAATGTGCTGTTAAGACACTTTGTGTTGACCCATAATTCATATTATATATTTAAAAGCAAACAGCTGTCACCTGTCAAAATGTGTTGCATAGATGATGATCTTTTTATAAAAGTATTTTATTTAGCTACTATTATAAAACTCCCGTTGTAAAAGAAATAAAAGTTTGGTCACGTAAAGCTGGCCCTGAAGCTTAGGTCAGCCTTACTGTTGGGTGTCCTTTGAGGACAATTCTAAAATCTCCCATTTTTCAGATCCATGAAGGGTATAATATTTCCCCCAAATGTAAAGCTGTTTGTGTTCTTCTAAGAGATTTACAGGAGAAAAAGCACACAATAAATAGAGGGAAGAACATACCCTCAAAAAATTCATTTTCAGCTTACGAATGGCTCCAGATATCTTGAATGGGCTTCCTACAAGGTGTCTCCTCTTGGAGACCTACAAGGTAGTGGTGGTTAGCAGCCATTTTCCCAAAAAGTCAACGAGATCTTGCTCTTCTTTTAGGAAGATGAAATGGGCCAAATATCTTAAAGATATGCAAATCCCCCAATGAGGGTAGAGTTACTTTCTGCACCTCCCACATGCATTGCTGGTGTTGTGATCATCTGTGCCACAGGTGTTCAGTGCCTGGACACAGTGCATAAATAGGTTTTAACCTTTCTCCAAAATCCTTCTGAATACACTTGATTTGTAGCAATGGCAGCTGAGGATTAGGAGGAACACAGCCTTTCACATGGTCTCACCCTATTCTCACCTTTTCCTTGCTCAGAGTCCAAATTCCAGCCTCTGGGCTATTTTGGCTCCATGCCTCTCTTGCTTAGCCATACCTAATACAGACATAAACCCTTATTCTTATTAAAAGTAGCAGGCTTAAGGGCACAGGCTTACTTTAAACAATTTCTGGGTTCTCAGTTTGAAGCCAGTGTTAGTGACAATTAGTCTTTGTGGCATGAATAAAAATACTTGCAATGCATTGTAGTACTTACTATACCTGGTTAGGGTGCTGTGCACTCTTGAGAAGCCTCTGTGGGACTCTCATGCTATATTTAAAGCATCCAGTAACTTAGGAAGCTATTTTGAATTGGAACCAATGCTACGTTTACCTCAAGCTTCTGGAATGGGACATCTTATCCAAAACTCCAAAAATACTACACGTAACCCCAGATTCTGGTGCATAGTGCCAAATCGGAATGCTCTGGTATTAGGGTGAATGTGGGCTGCCTTTCCTTGATCCTGGGGTTCACTGGGACCATCCTGCTCTATCTGACAATGTCAGCATTCTCTCCTTACCTAATCATAGCTAGTTCAAAAATGGCTAAGGACAGTTGGTACTATGGCAGGTGTTTAAAAAATGAATAGTCAAAGCAAGATTTTTTTTTCATCAGCATTGGCTAAAGTTAATTATTGTAGGAAAAAAAATAATACTCTTTCTGCAATTTTTTTTTTTTTGACAAGAGTTGTAAATTTCAAGAATCCTCCTAACCTACTGTCAAAATTCCTTTCCTCTCTAAAAGATTCTTACCTCACTGTTTTGCTTAAATTATCTAACAGATTATGCAGGATGAAATCCTTTAATCCTTTTGTCAAATGTATGGGGTGGATGAGGATCTCTCTACTACATGTGTGCTTTGCTTTCTTCATGACAAGAAGTGCTAAGCAGTCTGCAAGCATCATCAGTTGTGCAGAGAGCAGCAAACGACACCTACCTGAACTAAAATCTCTTCCCTGTTTGATTGTCTACTGCTTGATACTGCTTTTCAGGGCAGCACTTCTAAAACTGAAACGTGCTGGTTTGCCATATAATTCTCAGTAGTTCAGGCTGAGTGCACAGAGTTGTGGGTGTCAAACTGTTGGTACCTCATGGGAAGGGTGAAAAAATTGTTGAGGTGCAGAATTGTTTGGCTGTTTCACCCCTGAGGAACATCAAAGCTCTCCTCTCTTTTGAGGGAGGCTTTATCCCACCCTTGAGAGCTGTTTGCCTCAGCTGTAGCAGCCAGGTGCAAGGACAAGTAGTGATGGCTCTGGGCATTCATCCTCACTCCATGTGAGATTGTTCTCTGCTGTCTCTTCCTTCCATATGCCAGGAATGCTTATGTGGCCTCTTCTCCTGCCTTCTTTTCTTGCTCTATTCCCCCATTCTGCCTCACCAGAATGTGCTATCCTTTCTTTGCTCCCAGCTTTCAATGCTGTTCAGATTAAGTGCACTTAAGAGTGGAGGAGCAAGAAGATGAAGACTGCATTTGGGAAGTGAAAGACTTAGAACTTCCAAAAGTTGTTATAATGTCCTATAGAGCCGTGAAGAGACAGAGAAGGAATGTGCAGGAAGGAGCTGGCTAAATATGGTGCCACATAGCAGTTCATGCTCTCTGTGAAGCTGGGGGGTTTCCTGTTTCTCTGATTACAAGTGTTGCTGTATTAAATAGTCCTCTCTAGCCTCTGTTAAGGAACCCAAGCTGCAAATAATACCAATATCATTTCTGTGTTGACAATAGAGTGCAGCTTCACTGAGATTCCTGGAAGAGACTTTCTCCCCTTTACAACCACACATCCTATGGTCCACAAAAAGATGCATTTAACCTGGTCAGCAACAATTCCCTTTCCTTCCATATCTGTGCTTTTCTTCAGAGCAGTGGTTCCTCAGTCTGCAAAATGCCATTTTAGGTTGTAATCTCCAACTTTTTCTTTGAAGAAAATATGCTGAGCATAGATAGTAGAACACATTCTTTAAAAAAACATATTCTTTAAAAATATATATAAAAATACAAGCAGATAGTGAATGAGAACATTTCCATAAATTCCACATGTCAGATATGGGGATTAAGTGGTGTTGAAGGGAAACAGAATAAACTTTCTTGAAGGTCTAGATAATTAGTGAATTAATTCCGTTGTAACTTCACATCATTTTTATCTAGATGAAATACTTTCCTAGAAAGAAAGAGAAGAAGTCTGAAGAGTGATAATTTACATGAACAGGTTGCTCTCTGGAAGAAAATTAAGTGGCTTTGTTTTTTTCCAGTGTGTGTGACTTGTCATGGAGGTTATCCCAGCTTCCCTTGTTCCCAGGGAACATTCCTGGCCAAAAAAAGTGATCAAATATTGAAGATATAGTTGCAGTGTGATTGACAAGATGAGGAGGTGGTATATAATTTCTGTGCATGTCAAGGGACTGGCAGTGTATGAAACCAAAACTAGATCTTAGCTGCTTTATTTATCCTTTGAACAGATGCAGTACCAGCAGCTGCAATAAGATCTTTTATACATTCCACCCACGATTCCCTGGAGTTCATGTGTCCTAAAGACAACCTGGAAAGGAGGCAGGACACTCTCTTGTACAGTATTATATTTTATAAGTACAGTGTGAGATGCTGATCTTTCTCATAGGGAAAGAATTCCAGGCTGGATCTGAGTTTCATGCCATTTGATCATATGGGTAGATGTCTTTGTCTCTTGCTACTTTGAGTATTTAGCTCAAATGCTTAATTTGGTCTCTAAATCTTGCTTTATTAAAACTTTTTATAGACTAGAAAGCAGCACAAAGAAGTAGTTTTATTATAATTTAATCCTTATTTGCCTTGTTAATGGGACATTTAGTTAGTTTTGTCTGAGGGAAGTATTGTTAAGAGGACTGGTAAACAATATTACTTCTTTTGTCTCCATTAAGTCTTGCTCCTTCTCCACTAGTTTTGCAGAGATTGGATTGGGCTCCAATATTTAATGCATCTGCAAGCTTAGGAGGCCAGGAAAGAGTTCTCACTATGTAGTTTATTGTTAATTCCCTTTGTTCAATGTGTAGATGAAGGGTTTAAGTAGGAATAAACTTTTCTTGTTGGTGCTTAATTTTAGAATATCCACGGTGAATGTTCTGGCCTGGATGCCACAAGTATTTGGTTTCAGCCTTCTCATAAAGCATCTTGGCTACTGTCTGAGACTATTTGTGCCATACATCCACATCAGTGTGCTCCTGCCTTTGGATACACTAGTACTGTAATGTTTAGAAAATAGTCTCTAAAACATTATCTTTTCCACTGCAGGCAACACAATTTTGCCATAGCGAAATAGGGATCATGAAATATTGAGAAAACCCCCCAAACTGCCAAGGTTTTTTTGAAAATAAAGGGAACGTGCCATCTTTTGAAGCTTTTCATATCTTCTCACCATTGCAGCAATGACAATAATGGGATACCAAATAAAAATTAATATTCTCAGTGTGTCATGAGAGAAGATTTTTTCTGGCTAAATTGTAACACCTTAAAAGAGATGATGGTGACCTTCTTGAAAGAGGTGAATTTGAAACATCTAATTTTTTCTTAGTATTTATTCAAATATTTTAATATATTTATTGAGTAAAGTAATAATAATTAAATCCCTAAGTTTATCTGTTAACAACAACAACAAATAATCAGGTAAAAGCATGGTTTTGTAGAAAGATATCAAATGCTGAGAATAGATGAAGAGGGCAGTGATTTCCATGTCCTTAGTACATTTTCAGTTGAGCTCATTTTCTGGAACACAGAAGGCGTTCTCCCTATTTTCCTTTCTGAGTGTATACTGAGACCTGTGTATTTATCTTTAGATGCTAATGGTCCACTTTTTTCCCAGTTTATCTTGCTTTGATACCAGAATAAGTAAAATCAAGGCTTTTTTGATGGTATCATTGTACTTTTTGTGCAGCTTCATTCCAAGGACAAATAGCCAGTGGTTGGCTCAGCCTCTTGGCATTTTCCTCCCTTCCTCTGGTGACTTGTGTCACTTTGGAGTGCAAGTAGGTTGCACTGTGATAGTCCTAAATTCAATTAGATAATGTAACAGAGAATGCCATGGCCTCATGTTGAAAGAGAGCTGCCTAGAAGTTGCATTTAAAAATTGATAATATGAATTTTAACATCCTCTTAACTTTGAAATATGTCTTTCACTTCTGTGATCCTAGATATTGTCTTGAAGTGGCATTTTCCTTTCCATTCTTACCTCTGACACCTCCATAATGTGTGTTTTTTATGGTTAAGTTTCATTGCAAAGACCAGTGAGAGAGACTAGGACAGGACTTTATTTTTTGATTAAAATATACATTGTCAATTTTGGAAGATGAGGAGACCATATTACATGAACTTCTTTTTCTTAACTTCACTCCAACCCACTGTTATCCATAGTCTCAACATATATATAAGTTTATATCCTTTAAGTAGAAACCAAAGGAACTCCAAGACTGAGCAAACTGTGCAAATACTAGGAATGTAAGCATGCATCCCAAGATAGTGAGGTTGTTAGCAGGCACTGTATATACTGATGGATATCTAAGCTGCATCTGGAAATGACTGGTAATTTTTCCTATTGCCATCTCTAACTGTCAAAGCATTGGGCAATATTCTGCTAGGACTGCAATGGTATTTTGAGATTTAAGTTTGGACTAAGTAGTGTCAAGACAAATGCCAGTCTAACAGAAGAGAGAGAACTCTAAGCCTACATACTGGCATGGGAACATGAGGAAGAATTCTGAAATCTTGCCTGGCAATTGTCCTTCTACAACAGTCCTCTTATTCTAGTGAACACAAGATTAATCTGTTGTAATTTAAACAAGGAAGTCCCGCTTCCACTTCACTGCTTGCTCACAATATTTACTTTGATGTTTAGAACAGACCTGATTCATTTTGTGTTGCTCTATATGTTATTTTAAATACGTTGTTGTGCTGGTAGTTGGAAGGAATGTTCCCCCAGAGCGGTAAAAAAAAACCTCACAGCCAACTAAAAAAACCCAGAAAGTAAATTGTCAATAGAGTGAGAAATTATTGGACTTTTAAAGGACCAAAGCTATTCAACTCATAAACGTTTTAGTAGAATATAATTAAAGAATTCTTTTGGATTTATATAGTTGAGACTGGACCCTAAGTTACTGTGACATGGCCAATTCCCAATGTCAAATCCCCTCTTCCCCCTCTCCCACAATTTTATCAAAGTATGAAAGTCTTGAGTGAGATGCTATTGTTGGCAAGCCTTTGATGGACACTCCTGGAATTTCATTGCAGGAGCCATGACTTCTGTTTTATCTGAAATCTCACTGGCTCTTGATGACAGACAAACTCTGTTTTTAGCATTGCACTGAAGGTCAGGCAAATGACTGGTTTCCAAATAGAGTAACTGAAGATACTGGAACAGATTTATTCCTGGTATAAGTCCACTGGTTCTATGAAGTTACAGGGGAATATACTTGTCAAGAGAGCCCTATGAGTTGAAGGATAATACCACTGTTCTCATTCACTTGTGTTTAAAAAGAGCTTGGAAAACATACTATTTAACATAATGTTAAAATTCTTCTGTAAGAGAAATTCTACACTCGCTGAGATAAGGGCAGTAGTTTTAGCTGGAATAAACTAGTATAACTCTATTAAGGAGACCGACCACTGTAGAATGTAATTTTTTTTCTAATATCTGGGAATCTAACTCTGGCTTCTTTAATTATGAGTGAGGCTGAGGTTTTCTGGCTGTGTAAATATTTTAGGACTAATCTAGGAAATACATACACTGCCTAGGCTGCTTTCCTAGTGACAGTTGGGATGATTGCATTATTTTTTACAGATCTTTAATTTTAGTTGCAGTTTTGGCACTCAGGTCCATAAACTGACTATCAAGCAGACTGGTTAGATATTTTATTTAATTTTTGCAAGTTATCTGTGACCTTAATTCACACAGAAAGCAAAAATTGATTTTGCAGATGGATCAAGAAAATGAAAAGTAAATACTGTACTATCGTTGGTGTACTAGTAAAGGAATAATCAATGTCTTTGTAGAATGACATTCCAAAGGCCAAAAGTACTAGGTAAGGTGAAAAAAATCTTGTGGGAAAAACTTTGGCGAGATCACAACCACACTGACATTTTCACACTGATTGTGGAAAGCAGAGGAGCAAATGTCACCCTGTGGATGCAGTAAGTGTGTGAGTGTTGGCAGAGAGGTTTAGCTATGGCTAATGAGGAGGGGCTTTCCATCTCCTGCTCTGTGGGAGTGAATTGGTCAGTCTAGGGGACATAAAGCCATAGATGTGGAGAGATCCTTTGGTGAAAGCTGTCACCTTCTCTGCCTTGTTGTCCCTAAAGAGCTAGAACTACACTGATTACCAACACCCTGTGACACTGGGAGTTGGTGCAAAAATTCAAGACTTCAGTTTTTACAAAGAGGGTATGGTCAAGAATGGGAAAGAAATGTAAACTATGTTTTCTATTTTGTAAAACACATGCTAGCATAATTTTTACAGCTCTTTGCCAGAAATGTATCCCTTAAAGCTCAAAGAACATGTTTTAATAGTTTGGTCTTACTGTCCCCAAAAGGTTACACTTCAGTGAGCTTTTCCTAAAGGGTGTCAAAATGTTTCTTTAGTGACATATACCCTGCCAGTCATGAAGTACAAAACTGTTGCTATGACAAGGCATGATTTATTTGAATTCAGTTAGCTTTGAGTCTAATGCTGTACCCTGAAGGCTCCACTTTTCCAAACCATTCACAACATATGCTTTTTTAAATTCATCAAACAGCCCTGCACTGCTTCTTTACCCTGTTTTAATGTCAGAGGAAATCTATGTTCTACTTGTGGCACCTGCTGTGGCACATACTTCAGCTACTTCAGGGGAGTACTAAGTATACCGCTATACTTTAAGTCCTGTCAACATAGCTGTGATAAAGACCCTTTGGAAAATGTGTAGCTCCACCTTAAAATAATCATTTATCCTAACTCATAACGGAGAATTAATTGGCATTTAATACATGTAAAAATATGGATTAGTGCCCTTCATGAACAGGGCCATGTATAAAAGCAAAGGCCACATAGAGGCATACTTTTTAACAAGGAAAAACAATTTCTGTGACAAATAAACTCCACTTCTAAAAATATACTTAGGACAATCAAAATATTGGTAAGTGCTGTTGTACTGAATGCTTTTAAGTCAGGTTTCAGCAGCATCAATCTGTATTACTAAATACTGAAAATACTATCAATAGCTCAAGATACAAGTTTATATTAAAAATAAACTTTTTCCATTATCAGTACAAATAGAGTTTGACAATGATGGGTTAACAAAATGTTATGTTGTAACACTATGGAAATATGTGCATTATGCACTCATAAATACTTTGTCTATAGCTTATGCAAAAACATACAGATTCATCAGGTTCTTTGGCATATTAACATATGTGACAGCATATGCACTATCTACACATGGATGATGTTTCCCAGTTGATTGTTTTATTTATTACAGAAAGGGAAAGAAAGGTTTTAAGGGGAAAAATGTTCTTTTCTTAGTATTGGTTCATATTTACTTCAGAAAGTTCTATAGTCATCCTTTCTTCCCAGTGAGATAAGTGTACAACTCTGAAATCCAGTCTCTCCTACATCCATTACATGTATATATATATTTGATAGATCTCTGTGCTCCATAGGTTTGTCATGACAAGGAGTTGCTTCATTCTTGAACTACAGACACGTAGACATATCCTTTTGATCCTGTGGAGCATTCTTCTGACTTTCTGCCACTAACATGGGCTGGTTGTCTGCCTTCTGCCAACATAGGCAACTTCACACTTTTATTTCTGTAATTTAAGCTTATATGTCGTTCAGAAGTTGAAAGGTAGTGTGCTTTGAGTGTCTGCACTGGAGCAGAAGACAGCTGCATTACAAAGAGGAAGGTGTGTTACATACTGGCTTTGCAAAATGGCAAGTAATATGTGAGTCTCTTCTGTGAAGTGTTTGCTCTGGCCCTAGCCATAGTCATTAGAGGGGGTTTGCAGATATAAGGACGAGGTGGACTTAAAAGATCTTACTTTGATAAGAGCAACAGGGAGGTTGCTTTTTGGAACAGGAGTGCCAGGCTGCCTGCCATCCTTAATTTTACTTCCATACTCATAAAACCAACATGAACATAAAACTATAGAGGGAATAGAAGAGCTTTTAGAACTCTATTGTAAATTCAAGTTGTATCTTCCAAACGTGATTTAAGACAAAAATCATTGATGTCTCGCCTGAGGTGAAAATGAGCACACTGATTTACCATTGCCAGGCAGTTATGAAGGCATTTGTACTGCAAAGCAATTAACAGAGAAACTGAAATACTTGCATTTGCACTGAAGATAATAAATTTGTGGAAAATAAAGGGGAATTGGGACCATAATATTTTTGCTCTGCTGAAGTTTTATTTCTAATGTGTTGGCAGGACAGAAAAAGTTCTCTGGTTCTGCAATGCAAATGAGCTGGGGTCACAGGAAGAATGTGCACAATGAAATTAATTTCCTGCATGAGACTCCTTGACTCACTAACTTTCACAGCAGCTTGATTCACACCTTACTTAGGGAGTGTACTTGTAATAATCCTGTTTCAAAAGCTGCTAATCTTAGAGCAGTTCTGTTCTTTGCCCTTCCTTCTGTAGAAGGATTTAACCACTTTGGATATTCACACTTTCAGTTCTCCATTCTGCTTTTTTGCTTTGGTTTGGTTTTGTTGTTTTTTTTTTCCTGAGAGTCGATTATCAATGTACCCGCTGATACAAGCACAAGACTTTCTAATTACACACTGATACACCATAAACAGAAGACAGCCTTCTTATCAATTTTTACATAAGATGGGCATGACTTTGTGTCATATTTGAGTTGCAGCCAACAACAAGCTAAGTAAAAGCTTAGCTTGACAGCCTAGTGCTTTTTTTTTTCCTCTGGATGATTGCATTGCGCATTCTTACAGGGTCATGCATGATAAAAAAGGATAAGGGGCCTTCAAAGAGGCTTGACCAACACCTTATTATGTATGGAGCTTTTACCTCTACACTATTCATGCAAATCTGTTCACAGAGGCTGCAAAAGATGCTAGAATTATTACCTAGACTGCAGAGCAAAGTAGCATAGAGCTTGAAATCCATGCTTTCATATTAATTCTGCTTTTCTGTGGTATTCACACAGAGCAGCAGATGAGATGATTTTAAATGTTTTGAAGTGGAGAATATCTTATTCTTTTCTGACACAGCCAGAAAACTTGTAAAATATCTTTTCTCTTTCTCTTATGTCTCAGCTTCTCTTTTTTTTTTTTTCCCCTATTTGTATTTTTATAAGGAACTCATTTAAATGCCAGTCTCCTGTGTCATTTGCCCAAAATCTTGTTGGATGTCTTGTTTGTCACTGTGAAACATGCTGATTCTTTCTTTTCCATACTTTTATTACCCTGAAGTACAGAGCCTGGGAAGTTCTGGGCCCTGTTACACTCGGTACTTGAAGTATGTGGAGAAGCCTTTGATTCCTCACTGTTTAAAAACAGAGAATTTCCTCCAATTACTGTTGTGTCTCATATCGAAGAAGACCGCTAGGTGAATCTAGGCTTAAATTATGTTCTTCCTGAGTGGTTGATGCATATAGCTTTGATATCAACTACTGTCTTACGTTTCATATTTTCCTCTGCAGCCTTGTGAGTCTCTTCAATTTGATAAAATTTTGCTGGGTAAAAAAGCTATTTCCAGTAGTTAATGCTCAGCCATGAACTTCATGACATTCCTCATGAAATTAGTTCAGTCTTAACTCAGTGCAAGACAGAACAGTAAGAGTCTTTTTCTAGTTCTTCCTTTGGATAGCTGTTGAACAATTATGTCATGAAATAGTTGCTTTCTAGATATAGAATAGGAGGTAATTGTGTGAAATGGGAATTCCTTTCACTTGAATGTGCGCTGGACTGGATATGACCCAGAAGACTGAGCAGTATCATCAGGAATTAAGGAGTTCTTTTCTGAGGATTTTATGTAGGAGATAGATGAAAAGTGTGAGCAGAAGGTAGAGGGTGAATTTTTTTCAATCCTGAAAATTATACAAAAATGCAGGGGGGAAGGCCATTCAGAAGAAAATGCCCGTCACCAGCTGAGAGAACCAGATGGACATAATGTTGTACTATTTAAAACAGGTCTACTAAAGGTTTGGGAGCATCTTTAGATTTTATTGGGCAGGTTCACATAAAATGCATGTGTTGCTCCTGTATCATTTACGTATGCAATCTTATAGTTTCTTCAAGGGCTGTATAATTCTATAAATAGAAGAACCACCCTTGGATAAAGAGAGATTACTAATACGACTCCATTTGGCACTTTTGTCTGCCCCAGGAATCTCCCCAGCTGTCCAATAACCATCCAAGCATTCCTAATTTTCATTCATTTCCGCTTCCTGGTATCTGAAGTAAAATCCTCCTGTTTGATAAATAGGTGTATATTCACTTTGAGAAGTGTTTTCTGCTGCCATTGCAGTTGTTACAACATTGATGTTGATCCCATCAAAGTTCCAGTACTGACAATTTTTAAATATTTTCTCTGCAAACATGATTAATGAAACTAAGCAAGGTTACTGAACAAGATATTGTAAGAGGAAGAAGGATATAAGAAGAAAAGAACACAGATGAAAAATGAAACTAGAGAGGGTGGCCAAGATCAAACTCTGACAACATAATAAAACTCAAAAATGCCTACAAACTTTGTTTTCATGTGGGTATACAGCTCTGAAAAATATCACTGTAAATGTAACTGCCTAGAATAGAGAACTTTCATAATTCCATCAGTCATAATACTGGCTGAATCTGATATTTGCATGCTGGTGTTAGGGAATACGTCGATCTTAGTTAAAGTATTTTTTTCTTTATGCAGTCCAAAATGCCACTTTAATTTACTAATTCAGATGTTTGCTTGATGATAAAATACAGTGATGAAGCTCATTGTCCTGCAGTTTAACTAAGTCCTCATTTGAGATCAAGGTAGAGGTTTAACATCTTTTTTTCTGTGTTCCTTTCATTCCTCATTTGCATCAGGAAACTAATGGTTTCTCTAGCAGCAGGAATCCCTATTAAGGTAATTGTCATATTTTCTCATCTATACAATTCATTGTTCAGCAGTCTGTTTGGTGCCAAATGAAGGAAAAAGGAAAAAATGGACACAGAAAGGCAGACCACCTCAGACCTTCTGAAACTTTTTCTTGGTCAAATGACAACTTTCTTCCTGCTTCTTCCAAACCAATTATTTTGACATATTCCATTGCAATAGTCAGTGTCTAATGTAGCCAAGGAAAATACTGTTAAGGCAAATTCTGAACTTGATTGCATTCCTTCCATGGATTTAAATAGATGTCCTGTGAACATTTATTCCTTAACAAAATATACAACCAGATTATCATAATTAGCATATTTACTCTGGAACAGGAGAGGAAAATTCCTAATTTAGACAAGTAGAGTTTAGAAACTCATGGTGACTAGGTATGGAGCTCATTACAGCCTCTGCTTGCAGTGCAGAGAAAAATGTCTGCACTTATCATTAAAGAAATGAAAGATAAAAGTACAACTTTGAAATGGAAGTGAGGCACCCTGCAGAATAATTCTGTTACTTCTACGCAAGTTACACAGCCTAATGATCCTTAAGGAGCTATGCTCGGAACTGAGCATGAATGTATGTCTTAAACTGAGAATCAGAATCATATTCTTCTCTCTAAAGCCTAGTTAAGTATCCCAAGCAGACTAATGATGATTTTCACACAATTTATGCTCCTAACTTTTGTTACCTAAGAATATTTATTAGATACGAATGTTTAACCCATTTTGGAATACCCACACTAAGTTGCTAAAGCACTGATCATGCTACCAAACTGGTAGAAATATTTGATGTTTCCAAGTACAGGTAGTCACCTGAAAGAAACAGGAGTGTACAGAGGAGTGAGAGCTGGGGGAACATGCAGTCAGCATCTTCAAGGCCCTTCTTAAAACACTACATGTAAGCATACATGCTCTGCAAGAAAAACACTGGCGTGTCTTGTTGCTGCTTACACCAGTAAGTGGTGAACACCAAATCTAGATGAGATAAAACAGGAAAGAAGCAGAATACCTAAAAAGGAATTGGCAGAAATGTTGCTCCTCATGTTAACAGGTAAAAGTGTCACTAAGCAGCAGTATCAGTACCACAGGCAGATCTGCAGGCTGGTTTTCACAGGGGCCTTTTGGTTTGGCAGAAATTGTTCATTCACAATTGATAGGTGCCCACTTTGCTGTCTGTAAGTAAAACAATGGATGTTTTTGAGTGAGCCACTGGAATGTAGCACAAAATAAAGTTGAAGAATGTATTAAGATGGGACATGTCTTAGCATTCCCAGTGAGACTGAAAGCTTTCTAGCCCTCACCTGTTAATCAGCAGGGTGAGCAGAACAGAAGGGGAAGGGCTATCCATAGCAGGATGGCAACTGGAGAGGAAACTCTGATCAGGCTTCTCTTCCTGCCTTAATACCTTCTTTCAAGTGCCAGTTATGATCATAGGCTTTGCAAGTTGGAATCCCCCACCACACACACCTGTGCTGGGTCACTCCACGAGGAATTTGAAACACGCCAGCACAAACAAGGCAGCAGAAAACACAAATAGAAACCCAGTACATTATCCAGAGGTAACCGAGGCTGTGTGTACTCTGCTGAATTAAGAATTCTGAGATTATAGACTGCCTTCCTCTAGAATGAAATATCCCAAGAAGAGTTTTTCTTTAGTGGTTGGGAATTTTTGAAACAAGTTTCAGTCTGAAACCTGGAGGACGTAGAAATAGAAGACATGGTTCAGTGGAGGTGAGTGGCATTGTTTGGATCTTCCAATTCAAGATCACTTTAAATGAAGAGCCATTCACCACAGGCAAATATTTACTAGCTGAGGTCTTTAAAATAAATAACCTTCTAAATCTGCTTATGGCTTCTGAGCTTTATGGGACATTCCTGTTAAAACCTTATTTCAGTACACTACTCTTGATGTTGCATTTTCTTAGCAGTATTTTCAGTTGTGCTTTCCAGGATGTGTTGGCTCATAAACAATAATTGTGTTTAACGAAGACTTTCAGTAAATTATCATAACAAAATGTCTTTGTTTTTTGTGTAATGTTTTGTAAAAGATGTTTACTTCCAATTCTCCCTAGAAAATGGTGCAGGCTGGGAAGGGGAGCTGATGAAGCAGTACTCTACGGAGAAAGAGGACTCTCAGCCTATGTTACTTTTGTGTATAGCACAGACAGCTGATTTGACTTCTTTTTGGCCAGAAGTTAAACAAACATTAGTAGTTGAACCAAAAATTAGTGTATCTTTCTCAATAAATGATACTTCTTCTGTCTTAGTAATTTGACTTCTGTTTTTTTAAAAAAAAATTGAGTCTTAAATAGCCTTTAACTACAGACTGTGCAAACAGTATGCTTCCACAATTAATTTATATTACTTTCTTTTGTCTGTAAATAGGAAGACTTTCTAAAGTCATATTTTTTTTATTATTATTATTGGAGAGTTATGGAAAGTACTATTTGCAAAAAACCCACAGAAAATCACATTTTGAAAACTTGTCAGCTTAATACTTCTCAGTGTGCTGAAGCCACTGAAAATGTGTGGGAAGATACTGCACTTAGGTAAGACAGGATTATAAAGCTAACAGATATAAAATTCACCTACAGGGATGCTTTTACATTCCAGAGCCATCTATGCCACTCGTTCGTTCTTTATCAAATAAAATAGTGTGTATGTGTGTGTTGTTACACTATGCAAACTTTCAATGGGAAATCTTTGAAGATTGCTGTACCCACAACTTAAATGGGTGAAAATGCCCAAAACCAGCATTGGCATTATCATACTATCAATAAAGGTCAGTCCTTGTCCTCAGCAATAGCCACATTCCTCCTCAGAGATGGAGGAATTTTGTTTTTGAAAATTAAGTAAAACAAGATCCTGCCTTTTAAAAAGTTCATGTTGTGTTACTTTAACATAATAATCTTCAACATAACAAGATTTCCCTTTTAGATTTGAGATTGTACATTCAGATTATTTCCTGTTAAACAATCATGGTTCCTGTGGCTTCCCAAGGGAAGTGGCCTCTGTGTTCAACTGAATACCGCTAGGAAAACAAAGTTTAAGTCATTACATTTTAACAGGTACAAGAACCAACTTCAATCTCTGCAGTTTTCTAGGTTCCTGAAACATTCAAAAGTTTATGTAACTGTTAAATATGTTAAAATTTTATTTTACTTGCTACATCTTTAAATTTCCAGGGATCCTGCTGAGATGCCTGGCGGGATGTCATGTTATGCACTAAGTGATACAGCCTATTACAGAAGAAATTGGCATTGCACTTTCTCGGGGGAACTTTGCTTCTATTCTGTTTTATTCACTTTGATCTTAAAAAGAATTCTTCACACTCTGAAGTTTGAAGCCTGTGTTTTTGTTTATTCTCTCACAGAGCTTCCATGAATGCTCCAGGTACAAAACAGTTATTCCTGTGATGAAAGAAAGTGTTTAGGGAGACATTGATGCTGTATGCTGGCAGCCTAATCCTGGGCCCTCCACTTGGAGCTGATTCGCACTGGGCACTATGGCCTCTGAAAACCTTAGGTGCTAAAGTAAGGGCACAATACCAAGTGCAGTTCCTGCAAGTTTAGTTCTGGTTCAGCACCTCTGTCAGTGTGGACATGTGTTGCATTTCATCTTCCTTCATACAGCTGCCAGCTGGTATGTGCTATGCTCTTCTACCCTCTCTAGGCTAAGCATAGAGCTCAGTACTAAATACTTCTGATCTAGAGACAGGACTGCTGTTTTCTGTGTCAGACTGGCAGCTTGTATTTTAGTGAGCAGAGGAAGCATGACTCCCCTGGTATTCTGGTGGACAGAAACAAAGAGAACTCAAACAATTAAATGTAAAGCCTGCATCCATTTAATAAGAACCCTAATTTGCAAACATGCAGGAGCAGAAGAGTCACCCATCAGTCATATCTCTGCCAGAACCTCAGGACTTGCTCAAAGTCAAAGCTATTTTAAGTTGCTTAATATCAGAAGTGGCTGAAGGCACTAACTGCCAAACTAAACCTCCCAGTATTGTCTCAAATGCCCTTTTAGTCAGGCCTTATTGTTGCTGAAACAATCAAAAGCCATTCAGCGACCATATAAAGCATCGTGAGCTTCATTACATACAGGGAGATACATTAAGCAGAATGAACTCAGAAAAAGAGAATCTTACCAGAGTGGCCAATAGCAAGACATAAATCCTTAGTTTATTGCTAATGGTTGTAGGGGGAGACAAGACAAATTGTGTTTCTGTGAGCAGGTTAAAAATATGCACAGAATGTAGAATTCAAGAAGCTGAAAATAGGAGGCAGTATTGATGACTGAGATCTGTCTGCTTGAAACACAAAGAAACATCCTGCCTTATACAACTGCCTTAAAGTGAATTCAAATTTGAAAAGGAGAAGCAGGGAAGAGGATGGGGAACCTTTGAAGAAACTTGGCTGTTCTGATCCTGCAGGCACTTGGAAGCTGTGTGTATTTTTGCTGCAGGGGGTTGTTCTGTGGAAGCTGACAGATCAGCCCACACACAGGGGCTACCAGAATACTAAGGATCAGTAACTCAGTTTAATTCTTGGTTTTGATTTGTATTTAGATTATTAAACTCCCTGATACCAAATAAGAGCTCAGTCACTTGTTTCTCAAAACCTGTTGTAACAGAACAATCAACATTTGTCATTATATGACTCACCTCTTTGCTTCCATTTAATTCCTGTGAGATATACAGCACACACTACCTTGGCACGGCGTGTGATGCTAACTGAGAACAGACTGAAGAGATCTAACAGCTATATTTGGATAAAGATTGGGAGAAGAGATATTACTATTAGTCATACCACACACGATGTAAAGAGCTGTGTAACCTTCTAGTTACACCAACATATCCTATTAAAAAGCCACAACCACTCTTTTACTATCATCTGTATAGTTGGTGTAACATAGAGCAGTCATGCTATCTAACGACCTAATCTGCAAAGTCCACTATATTGGTTTTTTTTTTTATTTTTTAACAAAGGATTGAAAATTTTTCCATCAAACAACATGGAGGTGGGCTAGAGAATTAAATGATCTTCCAAATAGCAACAGGTGTATTCACACTGCCTCTCAAAACATCCCCCAAAGCCTTGCCTAGGGCAATTCCCTAAGCATTGCCTATATGCTTCCTTTCATTCCATAACTGAAAGTCTTACATTTGTCTTATTTTCATCACCTGAGTCTAATTAGCTAGGCAGGAAGGGCTATCATCTGTCCATCTTCTTCCTTGAAGAGTCTATATATTTTGCATGAAAAGCAGCCTGAGTGGTGTTAAATGTAAGGGAAATTTTTGGTGTTAATTGAGATGGCATCACTCCAGCCTGGCTCCTGAGACTGAGGTAAGTTGGCTGGTTTGAATGCCCCTAGCCCTTCTGCTGTCAGAGTACAGATTTCAGCACAGGGTGTCCTGAGTTGTAAGTGCTTTACTGTTCATCCCACAAAATCCCTGTGCTGCTGTGGCATTGTGATTCCTGGTACCCGAGAGAGGTAGATTAGAGCTATTTTGGGTGTTCTCACATGTATTGTAATCTCCCTTCCTAGCTACAGATGAAGCAGAGCCTGAGAGGCCACTTCAGAGTGTCTTTTCAGGTTGCCAGAGCAGCTCTGTTTAGTATAAATGGAATCTCTTCGGGGTGTCAGTGGCATGTTTTGCACATGCCATGAGTGTTCATTTAAGGCAGTTCTTGTTGTCCTATTAAAAACAAAAAGAAAAAGCCAAACCAAAGCAATAAAAGAAACACCACAGGAGAAAAAAAACCCCCACCATTAAAGCCCAATAGTGAATTGAAAACAATGACACATGTTATTCTGGCAAATGCTAGTTGCAAAATGGATTTTTTTTTTCTTTAGTTTTGGCTAGTGATACATGCAAAGGCTTTAGTTTCAGGTTTCCTAGAGTCTTGTCTTTACATTTAATTGGTCTTTATCAGCTCTCCTATCTGACACAGAAAGGAATCAAAGCCATAGGATGCTTGCATTATGATATAGGTTATCTAGGCTGTTTCTTTCCTTGTTTATGTTTTGTGCCTTCTAGCAATGTGTCAAATGAAATGGTGAATTTCTGCCATGACGTATCCTAGTGGGTCTTACTCATTTTCTTTACATTTTTTTCTTGTCCAAAATTGACTTCTATTTTCTCAGAAAAAACATTATTTTCCCTTTGGAGCTCTTATACATTTATTGTGGGGACAGAGATGGCAAGTGACTCATTTAGGAAAAAAATAATATAAATTTCCTCAATTAACTTTCTTACTGTGGGAGAGGAAGAGATGTCTCTGGTCCAGAGGTAACTGCTTGGATTCATGTGGGCATTCAGCAGCTGTTCTGTGGTGGGTTCTCAAAAAGACCTTAAAAAGCGAGGAAGTTTTGCAGGCACTTACGGCCTCAGAGCTTAGAATTACTCTGAGAGTTTGCTGGAATCTTCTGTGCAAAAAAATACTTGCATAAATGTGATGGAAGGAGGTTTAAATGCTCTTTTCTCCAGAGAGGAAACATATTGTGTCTTCTAGTGTTCCTTAGTCTCTTTCCAGTCCTTTTCATGTAAGAACATATTATAGTCTCTGATTTTCTGATTATGGAAAAGAACATTCCTTTTAATTATTTCTTCTGTTCCAGAGGTCTTCAAGAAGAGACGGTATTCATTCCCTGTGCTTTTGTGCATTTCTGGTGCTAGTGAATATCTGATTCTCTGAAATGACATTCTTAAACGAGAAGCAGAAAATATAAATTGTTGATATGGGGGTTGATGTCAGGATGGAGTCAGGCATACTTAAGAGCTGGAAAAAGAAGAGGCCCCAGCGAATGCTGCAGGCTATATTAACAGCTTCTCATTTGTGTAGGCCTCCCTATGTATTTTTGTCTGCCTTGTAAATTAGGAGCTCCTTGGGGGTAGGAAAACTGTGTCCATCCATCTGTTTATACAAGCATTCTCGTTAGTATTTAAACACTCATCCACTCAAATGCTGCCTGATCCCTATCTCTTCCCTCTGGAGTGGAGTTCAGGGGACTTGGCTGGCAACATGTGCAGTTCTCAAGGTGGTGCAGCAGCTGCTCTTTGTACGCTGCCTCCCAGAGCTCCTGCTAAGTAGTATCTACTGTGAACCCAGTGCAGATGAGTTTTTTTAGGGCTCAGCTGTCACTGTGGTACTATATATTCACCCAGTGTACAGATCCGCTCACAACACAGCGTAGTAAGAATTCTCTGTAGTGTGTTGAAAGTAACATGTGATACTTCCAGCCTGCCAACTTGCCTTAAGCTGGGGATGTTGGAAGTCAGATGTCTGTCTTGTAGGAAATTTGTGAGGGCTGAAAATTCACATCTCTGAAGCAGCACGTATTCCTCTGCTTTTCTGAGAGAGGTGGGATGTTTGGCTTTTCAAGATGAAATCTGTGCTTGGGCTTGAGGAACTAAAGAACTATTATTAAAATTAGATCTTTTGGTGGTACCCTGGATTGGATTTTGTAAATTAATTGACAGAAATGGCTGTACCCTGAAACTCTGATGAGCTTCTCACTGTAGCATTAAATAAAGGCATTTGCAACACCTAGCAACTGAAAGTGATGTTGTAATCCACAGCAAGTGAGTTAAGACTATTACAAAGGTTTTCTCAAATAATTTTGTCTAGAATCTGCCCAGAGATTTGTTTTAAGAAAAAGAAAATTTGTGGTCAAATAGAAAAATGCATATTTATCCTTGGCAGTAACATATTTCTCTAAATTTGTTACTTCTGTTAATAGAAGAGGGGCTAAGATAAGAGCAAAGTAGAATTTGCTGTGTAGACAGATCTGGATTTCCAGTCTATTTCTAAGGTTTCATTAACATTTGTCCTTCAAAAATATTTTCAAAAAATATTTTTAAATAGAAAATATTTACCAAAGATTTTACAAAGACACAGTGAGCTCTTCTCTGTTTGTGATTATATTTTGTAAATGTTTTAGTAGATCAGAGATGAATTTTCCAAGGAAAATACCAACAGATAAAAGATAAACTCTGCATTCCATTCCTTTCAGCTGGATCTTTAGAAATGGGAACAAGATAGTCTTGAATGTGCCTTGACACTTCAGATCTGTCTGCCCTGTATCTCCATCTGTACACTGGTATTTGTTCACAACAATTACTGACTGTTCTCAATGTCTGCTGGAAATGTATGCTGTGACTTCACTTGGAACTCCCTCTTATCTCTAGAGATGTCTCTCGGGTTCTAACTAAAATACATATAATTTTGTACTTTGATTTTCATGTTTCATACAGAAACATGGCACAGATTATGCATATAGTCTTAAATAATGCCTTCTATATAAAATTCTACAGGACCAAATAATCTAGTGTGCTTTTAACCAGTGGGAAGACCATGAGAAGAAGTAATTCTTTTCTGATACTTACTACTTGTCTGAATTGCAGATACAATAAATTAGATCCATCTTTTATACTTGTGAATCTTGCTGTCTGTGAAGTAAGGATAAGCTGATTTTAAGAGGTAAACTGACATCAGTGGAATGCTGTCCCCTGAAATCAGAATTGAAGAAATATAATCATATGAAAGAATCACACACAGAATTTTCTACTCTTATACTTAGTTGAAGAAGTTGAATCCCTTTCCTTTCCTTTTTAAATAATGACTGACTGAGCCATGACTGAGACTGTTTCCTTGTCTTTCAGGAGTATGATTCTCCTGGAGCTCTTTGCCTCAGAACCAGTGTTGCAAAGTTAGAAAGTCATTGTAAATCACAAATTCAGAGTTACTGAGGACTTTTTGTTTGAGAGAATCTTGAGATGAACGTTTTTTCATTTAGGTCGTGTTTTCTAAAAGTATTAGGTAGAAAATATTCCATTAGAAGAAGTGAATTTAGGTCACTCATTACAACCATCCCCTCCCTCTAAGTTGACGACTATAATTCTAGGAGGGTTGTAGTTGCTGTGTCTTTATTTTAAGGTATAGCATTTACATGTGGGGCTGCTAAAAGCAGAAGTCAGAGAAAGTTAGAGATAAGCCAGTGTGTCCAAGCTGCGTTAAATTAGCCCCCGGTCTAGAGTTCTTTATCCTGTCTGTGGAAGCTCTGCTTCTCTGGGCTTATTTTCTTTGAGGCATCACTGGGGAGTGGAAGGAGAGACAGATGTGTTGAGTAAGAATACTCAAATTAGGGCAGATGTTTGGCTTTCAGAAACTGGGTTGATGTTCAAAAACCAATCTGACAAGAAAAAGGTGTATGTGGAGGAGAGTGGCACAGAATTTGGAACCAGCATTGCACAGTTAATAGTCTGTGGCAAGAACTTGTATGTTTCACCGGGAGGTTAAAAGTGGTGCCTTTAAAAGGGTGATGTGTGAAGATTATTTATTTAAAAAAGGATAATTTGAAAAAGACTGAAGTGTCCTACTTGATGAATTCAAGTCTTACTGACTCGTTTGTTTGAGTTCGGCTTTGGTTTGCTTTTTTCCCTTTCTTTACCCTTTATTCTATTGCAAATTCTGTTCCTCGACATATTTGTGGGACTGAGCAGGGAAGGATCTTTAGGTAACTGTATAAGTACACATGGGTGTACAAATAATCCATATTCTTTATGGACTTCTGAATTCTGTGTACTTGGCACAATGCAAGTCAATAAAATGCATAGAAGCTAATGTGTGTGTAACAGGAAAACTATGCTTGTAACACCAGTCTGGTTTTTGTTCTTTCGGTTTTTTTTCTTGTGAGGGTGCATTAGACTGCAGAATAAAACTCTTATCTTTGAAACTACCACAAAATATTTTTTCCCTCATCCCTCTATTCCTTAACACCAGGAAAATACACTGGGAAACAGTACTGCCCTTATCAGTCAATTCTACTTGCATGAGAACATTGTATCTGTGGCTGTCCTTCACTCGGAAAAGGCAGAACTCATTGCTTCTATCTCAAATGAAAAGGTATTAAAACTTGTCTCTTCCAGTCAAATTAGTTCTGGGAATTACAAATTCCAAATTAATCTTTACTTTGAAGTACTCTGCGTATCCAGGGTGCTGTGTGTTCTAGCGCTCTGATACTACAGCTAGTGTTCTAGTAAAGTGACACCTCCCACTGTCAGACTACACTGTCAGTTGACCTCAATACTGAGCACCTTTATGGCATTTTAAGAAAGGATTTTTTCCTTTTTTTGCTTATTTGTCTTTGCCAGTAAAGTGCACAAACAAACAGTCTAGGAAATTGTTTTGGAAGGAGGGGTTTTTTTAGTATGTGTATATTCATAAGTGTTTTGAGGTTGTATTAAGGATGGCAAGTTAAGGAATTTCACTTAGCACAAGTGTTTGAATTTCTGTTGGGTTTTGGTTTCCCTAGAAATTTAACTTCATGGTTTCAGCCTGGCTGAATTCACAGGGAACTTTTGGCTCATAATCAAACACATTTTTCTTTTATGTTCACGGTACTAAAGGAACAGAATCTTTGAATGCAACCTTTGTTGTAGTAATTTAGATTATGCTTGGGTGTTTTAGTGAGGAATGTAAGGGAGTCTCTAATAGCAAAGACCTATCGCATATATCCATGCTGTCTATGTATTGGATGCTGAAAGCAGAGGGCATCTCTGATGTATCCATTAAAATTTGTCTTGCTGATGGTATGTGAAGGCTTTTCTGATTTAGTACTCTACTGGTGTCATTCATATCGAAGTGACAGGGCTGTGTAAAATTGAGATCAGGGTACTGTCCATTCAGAGAAGATGCAGTTCACAAGCTAACTGGAGCTAACAAAATGTGTTGCCACAGTGAACAAACTGAACTTCTGAATTGTGTCAGTTGTTGGGTTTGTGGTTGCAGCACTGTGGCTTTTTACTTCTGAGAGTGCTGGTCTTTGGAGTGTGAGGTCCAACAGGTTGATGAGATGGGTACATAGCGATCTGTGTTGGTAGTGGAGCTGCAGTTGTATATGGGTAAAGTGTGCCCAAGGCCACTCACATGCATTCATTTTCCATCCCCTCAGTAAAATGAATTAATTTGGTGAAAATTACTTTCAGGAGGAAAAATATGATAAAATCATGCAGTGGGTAGTGGTTCCTTAGTTTTCCTCTTCTGAGTAGCATCTCTATATACTGCTGCTGTATAGAGATAATTATCCCCTTTAGATAGTGATAATAGGTGGTAAGGGAACCACTACAGAGGCTTAACCTTTCAAAATGGAAGTAACAACAAGTAGATGGTGTCCTAGAGTTTTGCAGAAGTGTGAGTTAACTTTGATTTGCTTAATTTCTTTAAGTTTTCATTTTCTACCCATACAATTATGGGTACAACTATTGTTGTATCTATTAGAGTATTTTTTGATGTACCTATTCTGTACTATAATTCTGGGTGAGTTCTTCAACTGTTTTGGATACAGAATGATTTATCAGGATAAGACTTCTTCTTTTGTCTTCTCCCACACAGATCACCCCTGGCAGTAAGGCAGCACAGTCACAGATGAACCAGGGGGACCTTGTCGTGGCCATTGATGGAGTCAACACTGACAGCATGACCCACCTGGAGGCCCAGAACAAGATCAAATCAGCCAGCCACAACCTGAGCCTCACTCTGCAGAAGTATGTTGGTGTAACTTAAACTCTTTGCATGCCTATGGACAACCTATGAAGCTTGTGACTGAAGGTTGCAAATGTTTTATGCCTGGCAGTTAGATATATTTGTGGTGCTCATGGCGCAGATAGGAGACGAAATGCCAAAATCTGATCTGATTCTTGTAGAAGTCAGCATGGATTCCTATAGAAATAGAATGGTTATGTGGAGTGTCTCTATGGGATTTTGCCTATTGAATACAGATGTAATTTCATATCCATTCAAGCTTCTGTTAAATGAATCCAACAGTGAGGTTTCTTTCGGTTATTCTCATGTGGGAAACACAGTTTAGTTTGGCTAATTTATGAGCAACTGTTCTAGAGACAACAGACAGAACAAGTGTTATAAGTGCATGGGAGGAACCTCAGGAGAATTTGTGCTAATGGTCTGGCACCTGTGAGCTTGAAAGTCTGCTCTGAATCTGACTGAATAAGAAAGGTGTAGCCCAAGTGCAGGAAAGGGAGGCAGTAGAACATGGAGAGGGCAGGTTTTATCATAGAGATGTGATAAAAGTTGCTTTGCCATTAAGAAGGTAGTTAATAGGTCTTTTAACTTCTGCTGGCTAATGTTGCTTCCAAGGAAACTTGTTCTCAAGTTAGATAACCTTGCACAGAGGATTTCTGTAATAAATGCATTAATATTTAAAGCTCTATAATTATAGAAAGAGAAGTTGCTGCTAATTTTATTGCATTATGAAGAAGATAATTTTTGTACAGGGTAGGCAAAGATAAGTACAGAAAGCAGACTGTAATGTGGAAGTACAGTTTCTGAGAATATATCAAAGAATCTCATACATAAAAGTGCAGTAGAGATAATCAGTATCAGGAACAGACTAGTAGCCAAAGAGTAAGGAGTTTAGATGAAGTTTCCAAGACAGGACAGGGTACTATAATGCAAAATGTGTGGCTGATTTTCCTCCATCGCTTTGTCTTTGAGTGTTCCAGATAGAGTAGAAAATCACTATCTTGATGCATGTAGTGGAATTCTCATCCTGTCACCCACTCCAGCTTCTTTTTTTTCACTCTAAGTGATAGTGTTATTACAAATATATACATTTTATCTTTTTTTACAAAGATTTAGGTTGTTCTGAATATTTTTTATTTGAAAGTAAAGAAAAATCTTTTCTGATTGTTTTGGAATGTCTGTCTGCTTTTCTATTGAACCTTTGTGTTTTTGCACCAAGAGAAAACATTTCTTATTGTGCTTTGGGTTGTTGCACATTTGGTATTAATTTTCCTGAATATTGAACCTGAAAAGTTCTCTGGTGTCTGCCTCTATGGCCTCACATAAACGGTTTAAAGCTACAAACCAACTCTTCTTACACACAGAGGAAGGATTTCCAAAATTCATGACTAACAAATCCAGATTGTCCTAATGCATATCACAGAGACAAGTCACTTAAAACAGTAATTGTGATCAGGTGTTGCCAGGGATATTTCATTTGAGTAATCATTGTGCTTTTTAATTTGCTGACTTCTAAATTATAACACCAGCAATTCTAATGGTGGTCACATCATTCAAAAAAAAAAAAAAAAGAAAACTAGTGGAAGTACCTGTATTAATTGCTTTCATCTCTGTTTATTGTTTCTTCCATTTTTTAAGGTGTGCCCTGTCTCCTGGTTCCAAAACAATAATATATAGTTCAGATACTCAAGTTTTATGGATAAAGAACAACCAAAGAAAACAGTAATGGAGTTTTCAACAGACTGAAATACGCTTGCATAGATAATAGATGCAGATGAACTACGATCCATTTTAAAAAAAAAGGAAAATGGCATAAAGTAAAATTAAATACTAGTAAACATAAATAGTTCATGAAACAGCTCTCTGTAGCAAATGAACACTTTCTCAGATCATGTTTTTGCTCTGAACTTATACAATTAATGGAGTCTCCTCTCCAGTTGCCTTATGATGTGAGCTATTAGTTCACCTTGGCTGTCCATTCAACCTCATTGGGAAAACCCAATGAAGAAGATTGAAAAGCAATTTTTTTTCATTTTTTGTTTTTCTTAGATGGCATGGGGCTATTAAAAAAACTTGTGGTCAGAGGCATTAAGCTGGCTTTGCTTTGCACAATTCAGACTAATAGAAGCTAAACCCTGCAGGTGATATTGGCCAACTGATGTACACATAGGCCTATGTGTACCCTATCATCAATTCAATGTCTTGAACAAAAGGCATCTCCACTATAATAAGGAAATTACATTATTCTTGCCTTAAAAACATATTTTTTTCCCCTGGACACAAATGGGTTAATTTACCTAAGGACAAAAAGATTGTCAGTTTAGTCACCTGCCCAAAATTTACAATGCAATATCCTTTTTTTTTCAGCAAAAAAAAAATTTACAAATATTGGATTGGTGAAGGGAATAACAGTTAACATGAAAAGAAGGTAGCAGTGACAAAGGACAGTAACTTTCAACCAAATATGGACAAGACAGAAGAGAGGCAAAATCTCCTGGGACATGGTTACCAGGAAAATGACTGTGCTAAGAGATCACTTTGACTTTTTTTAGACGTGGCTTGCAGCAATGAAACTGGAGCAGAGTGTTCTACTACTATGGAAAAGTAGCCCTAGTTGCCCTAAAGAGCACAGGGATGGAAGTGCTCCCGTGTCCTATTTGTATAAAAGTTTGGAAACGCTGGAAATCCTTTCCAATGGAAAAAACACATGTGCATTAGGAGATTGACTGTTGCAATAGGAAAACTTAAGCTCTGAATTGTGATGATATTGGACATGTATGTGGAGTACTCACATGGCTCTACAGAATATGTTTCAAGGTCATGGAATGACTTACCGGGCAATCTGTGGCTTGGTTTTGATGTTGCAGCGCTGGAAGTAGAACTGTTCTTGCTTGTTTAATCTATAAGGCCATGAAAGAAGCAGTAGAATGTGAAATCTCAATGTAAATGCTCTGAGATAGAAAGCTTTTTATTTTTCTAATGGTTCTTGGCTCTCAAGTGCGATGGCCTTTCCCTTTATTGATTGTGACCATGAAGGTTTCATGAGCATAGTTTATTACCTGACACTTTAGACTGTGTTTGCTGCTACTCACTTTTATTATAACACTTCATTCCCTGTGGGCTTTGTTCAGGGTGGGGAACTGGTTATTGTTTTAATTTGGCTGTCAAGAGAAGCTGTACGTGGTGTCAGCACTTGTGCAGGACATCCACCTGCAAGGCATCAATCATAGAAAAAAAGGGAAGTGCTAAGAGCCTCCATTCATACTTGCCTGCCTAAACATTAGGATTCTGTGATTTTGTGTATTAATTTAGTTTTAATGGAAGTAGCAGCTGCATTGTTCAAAGCACACTAACATAGAACTTCTATGAATGTTCAGTGCTGGCCTGAGTGGTGTTCTTCATGTTTCAGCCATGGGTTCAGCAATTTGTGGATGTCAAGTGTTTCCTGGCAACTTCCTTCCCTAAACTCCCTCTTCAAATTGTTCTTATCACCTTATGTTTTCACATAAACTCACAAAATTAGACTGGAAGTCTCACCAGCTATGCCAGAGGTTTGATCAGGCAGCCACAATGTGTTAGGGGCTTGAGCTGCATTGTCTGGCTGCCTATTTTTCTAGAGCCTGCAGCGTGCTTCCCTTTGCTGCTTCTGGGAAGCTAAGAGATGCAGACGGTCAAGTGCCAGGAAGTTGAAGTATTTGGATGATGCCTGGAGAAAGGGACCTGTGATCCAGTGATCTGGGAATGTCTGGGACCCTCCAGACTAGCACTGCCTCCTTAAATTTAGGGGACAAAGTACATCTAGGAAGTGAATTATTTTTTGCTGAAGAAAAGAGCAGGAGTGAGAGGAGAAGGAGAGAAGTGTCTTTGGCACTGTGCACTATTACTTAGCAGAACTCCCATGAGGCACTCAGGAAAACCAGGCTGATCTTCTAAAGTGTTACATACCTTTATAGATGCAGCTTATACCTTAGAAACCTGCATTGCTCTAGATGTACTGAGGTGGGGTTGGTGCTGGTTCTGCTGGACCATGCTCTGGAAAGCTGTGATCATACTCTAAAATGGCCTGGATTGGGGTGGAAAAAGACATTGCTTTGCTTTTAGTCTTTTTGTGACCTCCTGCAGTTCTCAGTCATTTTTCAGTATCAGTTTCTAATCAGTTACTTGAGCTACGCAGCTGCCCTCAGGCATTTTAATTCTAGGCCAGTCAAAGTTCATCTTTAACTGTCTGTCTGTCCCACAAATACTAGGCCATAAACATTGGGACGTGCAGTATTCAGTTCATAGTGAAAAACAAAATGCATGCAAAGTCTATTTTTATTTTGTACAAATGGGTTTCTTTTTTAAATGCACAGTAAATGCAAAAAGAGAGTGGCATTATTTGTCAACATGTTTCACTGGAGCATCCACAATATTCATTTGATCATAACTCAAGTAATCTGATCAGCCTCCTTGGAAAGGATTCACCAAATGTACTGGCTTAGTTTTGGAAAGTGCTGTAACATGAGTGTGCCTCATTCTGCTGGCACAAACATTCCTGTGTCACTCCAAGGCTCCGCTTTGGCATCACTCTGTGCTGCTGGAGAGGAGCAGTGGATGGTGGAGACTTCTGTGCCTGGTGCACATTGACAAAGCTTCCCCCTCCCAGGCCATGCCAGGGATGCTACCCTTCACTTCCAGACAGTCACAATTGGCTGTCTTTTGCTGGAAAATCATGAGCTAAATAATTCTTTTCTCTACTGAAAGGGAAAGTGTCAGAGACGAGGCTATGAGAGACTTATGGTAAATATTTAATAGCTTTCCTTTTTTGTGCAGCCCCAAAAGATGGCTGATCCTGCAGTATTTATTTCAGGCCTACTATAAATAAAGCATGTGGTGACAGCAGACTGCAAGCAAGGGGAACTCAGTGGTTATTGTAAACTGCTGTCTTTTGTCTAATGCTGGGTCTAGTAACCAATTCTGTGCATGTTTTAGTTCTGCTGATGGGCACATTTAAATCAGAACCAGAATAGGGCTGTATTTATGTTCAGAAGAATTATAAGATGGTATCTGCCCCAGTTTGAGGTAAATTTGAACTATATACACAATATTGATGAAAGCATGGTCTGAACTAGTTGGACTATTCAAAATAATAAGTAGAAAAAAGAACACTAATGGTGGATATGACATGCCATACTAGTTAGCTTATTTTGCTTAGACATGTGACTCTAGAACATCCAAGAGTCATCTGCCACCAATAGCCAAGGCTTTTTTCCTTCCTTCTGATAGTCCTGTGTGCTTAAAGTGTTAAAAAAGACACATCTCACTACTGGGTTAAGGAAGCTACACTGTATTACTGAGGTGGTCCTCATTCCCTCTGAAATAGAGGTGACTCCCATTGTGTGCCCAGTTGTCTCTGTATGCAGGTAGGAGAGGACAGTAGGATTTGTTTACAGATGTCAGGCTATCAGTTGGACAGGACTATGAGCTACTCTCTCTGAGTAGTAAGGTTTAGTGCTGGTGAAATTAATGAGCAGCTGGAAAATGAAATAAAGTATCAATGTCAGTCACTGCAATAAATACAAATGTATTCCTTACATTAGCTGTTTAATTGAGTGCATTGCTATTTACACTCACTGTATAAAGTGTCCTTGTTAGTTTTAGAAAAGAGCCTGGAAACTGTGGATATATGCCAAGGCTTTAAAGGGCAGTGAAGTTTTCATTGCAACAAGATTCTACTTGGGGATTAGAGCTGTTCTCAGAGTGCACATCACTTTTTTTTTTCTCCCCCAATACCAGCTTAAAGGTGAGTTTTAAATTCATCATTTTATATGAGAAATATTTTCTGTATTCCCTAAAGATAATCTCCATGTGAATTCTTTCACATATTATATTTCACTTACCATGGGCCCATCTCACTGAAGTCAGTGGGCTGACACAGCTTAGTAAATATACATGGCAGTTGTATTCTTTCAGACAAACAGTTCCTGTCTGCAAGGAGGAAGTAGATATGTTAGCCAAAATGTTACAGTAGAGAACAAGGTCATAGTCTGTTCAGGCTGGGACCTTTTCCTATTAATGCTGATTAGCTTAAACACAGTCATGGAAAAATGTAAATTACACACTTAAAGCTAATTAGAGTGGATGGGAAGTATTTTTTAGATGTGGAATGAGGAATTTTTCAATCAGGTAAAACACTGAGGCTTTACTAGATCAGTCTTGTAGATGTTCTTTGTGTCTATGAATTTTTTAGTTTCCTTTGGATCCTTTTCACTATGGTGTTTCTTTCCCACCAACCCTTATAAAAGCTGTCTGCCCTATTTTTTTTTTTTTTTTTCTCACACAAACTCTTAATTATTGGCAGCCCATTGTTTCTTGCAGTGATACACCAAGGTCTGTTTAGCCTGGCTGTCGGGTACTGTTGGGGTTGGGCAGCTCTTGGTGTCTGTGCTGTCCCTGGCTGGTGGCTGCTGAAGCACATCAGTGCTGAGCACTGTGCCCAGGCTGGCCCAGGGATGTTACTGCATCGACATAATGACAACCCCAAACCACACTCAAATACCTCCAAGGGAGACAAACTCTTTCGACAACTGCTGGATAACTTTATCTACTTAGTCTCAAGACACAGAATTAGGGTTTTAGTCAAAATCTCTGATACAGATATTAATGGAAAGTTTACTGAAGTGTTTTAGCTTGGAAACAGAAAGGGCAGGCCTAAGTGAGGTAACTGCACTTAAGGTCTAATTATCCATGTTTGTTAGTTTTTCTCTCCTATATATCTTCATCAGAAGTGCTCTAAAAGCCATTAGAGATTGTAAGGTCTGCATTCCAGGGAAGAGGAGTTACAGGAAAATTAACTAAGCAAATACACTTCATTAATAGCTTCAGGAAACTAATGTGGTCAGGATGCTTGAAGTATATGGAGTTAGGCTTTAGCTTTTAGAAAATGTTCAGTGGTAAGGGGAAAACCAGACTTTTTCTGTGTAATGTTAGAAATCTCTTCGGGTTTGGACAACACTTGAACTCCTCTAAGTGAACAGAAGGCAGTTACAAAGCCTGATGTTAGTTTTTTTGAGAATCGTTGTATCTTTGGAGTTTGGAGGTGATTTCCTGAATCTGGAGCTGGCTGTTTAGGGTAATTCCCTGCATCAGTCTCCATTGCTGCTCTGAAATCTGCACCTGAATGACTTTCACCCATAAGGAAGCTGCTAAGAAGCCAAGAGTTGCAGGACTTCAGGAGGACCCGGATGATACTGGAATGGGAGCAGTCAAAGTCTTAGGTGCACTATTTGCATGGGTGGTGAAGAATAAGCAGAGGAATTAATTTTGGTTCGTGTCAAATATTTTTCAACTAAAGAACTTACTTAAATATTTGATACTAAATTCTTCAACATTCTTATTTATTATGATAACTAGGAAGAGTTGCATCATGTCTTAAGACCAGGGTATGATAGGCTACATCAAAGAACCGAATATTTTTTCAGTGCATCTTCTGCTTTTTATTAATTATTACTAATTCTTTGTTTTACTTACTAGATAATTTCCTAGCCCAAACATTTTTTCTGATGATCTTAAATGAACAAATATTTTTATTATTTATATGTTTACCTTAAGTAGATTTTTAGCATCTCTCAGTAATTATAAATAATCAATCTAATAATTAAATCATTAATAATACATAATTATGCCAAACTTTGCATTCCAAGTGAGCTGCTATAGCTGAAGTTTTTATGCCATTAAGCCTTGATCCCTCTCTGATAAATCTGATTGCATTTCTGCCTCTTGTTTTTGATTCTGGTCCTTCATTGTCTATAACTAGGCAATGCAAATTCTGCAATTAACCAATTTATTATTGGTGAGAGTAGTGGCTTCCTATTTATAATCAATATTGATTTAGGTATTTCTGAATATTTCAAGAGTATTGTGGGTTTGTCTGCACTGGGCTGCACAAAAATTTGAAATAAATTAATGTATTTCTTCAACAGTGTTAATGGCAATCCACATACAAATTCAGCCCATGACAGCATAAACAAGTTTTGAAATGGAATTAAATTTCCTTAGTAGGAAATTTTTAATGGATTTTTGGATGGACACATTTTTTATGGATTACCTAAGTTTTCAATAGCGATATGTGGAGGAAATTTTTGGAAATGGTTTACAAACAGTGCAGAGACAGGAGGAAGGAGACAGAGAAGTAACCTGCCTAAGTAAAGGTGTCCATGCTCCTTGGATGTTAAGTGTGGAGCTTGCTGTGTGTGTTGGGTGAGTGCCAGACATGTGCTCAGCATTCATACTTGGTACTCTGTGGATAACTGTCACCCCCAGGGCAGAGCTGCAGGGATACTGGATATCCTCCCTGTTTGCCCATAGAAGCTGCTGGGGTGGAGGAATGTTCGGGTCAGTACCAAGTCAATTAAGAGCAGATGGAGGCATTGACAGCCAGTGACTCCATTCAGGAGGGAACATGCTAGAGGGTAGAATGTGTGGCAGTTCAGGAAAGCAGGGGTTTTCCACAGCAGGGGAGGAGTTAGGAGGATGCAGCAGGGACTGTGCACATACCAGAGAAACAGAAAGAGTCAAAGAGAGATCAGGAGAGCCTTGGAAAAATCTCATCTTTTCACATCTTGGCTTCAGTTCATATCCCTTCCTCCCTTTCACTAAATCTCCAAGGCTTCTTCCTTTTCACTTTCCCTTTCTATCCCTTAATGTTTGTGCTTGCCTGTGACTCAGATTCCTTCTAAGGGAAAATAGATATTTCATACTTCCAAACAGCTTTTTTATTGGATAGCTGCTTCCTTTTGAGCTTCTATGCTTAACAAGCTTTTGTCCTTATGTTGCTGTGGGCATGAACATTAGGTCTGGAAAGTGTAATTGTCCAACTCCCAATCTGAGTGCAGCATAATGCAGGGAAATACTTAATGAATCAGTCATCCAACCAAATGCTAATATTTGCATTTGCCATTGATATATACAGAGCAAAAGTGCTGGTGGAAATATTTTTCATTTTTATTGCAGGCACAGATGATATCCTGAGAGAGGGAAAGTAGGTCGGATCCTAGGCCCAGAGTGATCACAGTTGTATTTAAGTACTGTGAAATGCTCAGGGCTTTGTCTTTGTGATTCTCATTGGAGTCACTAAGAATGCTTGCTGATGTCCCAGACAGGGCACAGAGAATTACACCACAGTATCATGGGACTCAAGATTTTCCATGCAAGACTTAGAAACAAGTAGCAGCTTCTGCTTGGCTGCCTAATTCACTGGTTAGCTGAAGATTTAACTGGCACATTACTATCTTAGCATTTATTAAATGGACACCTCTAATTGATAACCATGAGTAATATTTCATCTTTTTACGTCTCTCCCTGACACTCCCATCATCATTCCCTGCAAATTTTCAGGAATGTTAATGCATTAAAACATATATATATATATATATATATGTGCTCACCTTCTCTACTACAGAATGCCTCCATTTCAGTTAGGTGATAGCTAAAGTACGTACAATATTTTGTAAGCATTTTAAACTCTAATATGTTTTATTACCTTTCCATATGCATGTGATGCCTTTTCATTTTCTAGTAGTTGAAATCCTAGGATACAGTTATTAAGATATCCAAGTTGTAAATAAATGCTCACGTGTCATGAAATGACAAATGAAAAAGCATACTGTAAAAAAGAAATGTTGATTTTAGTTGTCCTGAGAATTAGAAAAGATAGACACTGACTGGTGAAGATATGAAATAGAAAAAAAGCTGCATGAAGATGAAAAAGAGCTATAATCTCATAGATCATGTCACCTCTTTGCAAGTACAATATTGTGCTCCCTTGAGGACGGAATTTAAACTGATAGTGCATCACAGAACTCCTTGGCAGCCTTTTCTTAGGCAGCAGTTGCACTCCTCAGTGCAGTTGGCTTATAATAAACCTTTGTTGTGAGTACAAAATTAACAGGATTGAAGTCAAGTGCTCTTCAATTAAAGATCTATATAGGTGGGAACAAGAAGACATTCTGGCAGTCATTTGAGCAGTGCTATCAGAATTGAACTGCTTTGCAAAACTACATCCATCTTGGTTTTGAACTTCATTAGAAAACAGAACCAGTATTGAGGGAGAGAAGAAGTGTATCTGTGGAAAGGAGGAGAGTTTAAAACAAAACAGAATGTATTTGATCACCATTAGAACTGTTCCAAGTGTTCATTTTGAAAAGAGGTTTTTCTTTCCATCTTTAACTTGGAAAATGTAGAAGAAAATGTCTGAAAGTTGAAATCAAATTAAATGCATATGAAAAAGAATCTTGATGAAAAATTACAACATAAAATCTAAAATTACCACAGTCATCTGTGAAATTTGGGCTTTCATCCTTCTCATAGCCCTACTGAGCAAGTATGCCCTTAAGTGTTTGGAATAAAATAAAATAATTTTGCAATCACTGGATTAAAATGTCAACACATATGTTCGCTACAGCACCATCATAATGACTTGAAAAGCAAACTTCTGTTGCTGCAGGATTTGATCCATCTAGCAAGAGAGGGAGGAAAAAAAGAATGTTCTGAACTTGCAGATGTTTTTCCTGGAGGAGTAATGACTCTTATGTAAATAATCACTTTATTCTGCAAGTGCATACAATTTCATTCCACAAATTGATTTCACCTCTTCTGCCCTTTTCTCTTGTGCAAGCCTCTGCTAGATCTAGCAAGCCTCATTATTCTGTTTTTAAATATCAAAGCTATAAACATCCAATGATGTGTAGGAACATCGTTTTCAAGTAACATCTTGAAAACTCCAAGTTGCTGTCAAATGCAAATCTTGGCTAACACTGTGAATGACAGATGTATTTTATCACTAATGTGGAAGAAATGCAGGTCTTTAGCATCATCTTCTGTGGGCTGGTAATGAGAGAGGAAAAACTAAACATACAGAGAACATCAGAAGTGATGGGATAGTCTGGTAAATAAATTCCTTTCCTGCAATACAACTGTTTCAGCTAAGCATCAAACATGCAGTGTGTGGTTGTTTGCTACACCTCTGTATGTGGCAAACCACATTTACAGTGTTAAGCAACTCTGGCACTAAAATTCATCAGTGAGGAGAGCAGGGGGACACTTAACATGGTTCACCAGTTCACTTCAGAGAAGTAACTGGGTGTACTCAGAAATTACTCAGAAATAATGGAAAGAGGAGCAGAATTGTCCCCTACATCTTTGTATGTTGATAAACTGTCACTGTCAGTTTTCAGCTATCCTGTGTTATGAGCTGCAGTTGATTTTTTTTCTCTTTTTTGCTGTCTTTCATGATACATGTGCATGTCTCATAAATATGATCTATCATTTCTCTTCTTAAGCTAAAATGGTTGGAGGAAGAGTATGGCATTAATTCCTGAGGGAAGGTAACTTGCCTGAGGAAAGTTTGTTTTAGGCAGTTAGTGAGTAGCTCTTGTTCTTAGAACTTGAAGGTATCTATTTCTCAGATAATTATATCTTGGGAGTATATTGTGATATATTTCAGCTGTGAGTATGAATTAAAATTTTCTAGCCTGTTGTTTCAGGAACACTTTTTCAGTGAATTTCACAGGTTAATTACACATTGTTTAACAAAATGCCAGTTTTCATTGTTTCCTCAGGCTGTGTTCATTTTCATAGTACCTGGCTGTATGGTAGGCATCTATTATATCAGCTTTGTTTTCAACTCTCAAAGTAGCAAAATTTCCATACCTTCTAAGTGGAAATCTTCCAGTTTCTGTAAGAATTACTCCTTTTTCCTAGGTGGTCTTTTTTTGTACATTCACTACTGCCTATGGAAAAGTGTTATGTGTGGCAGCTAAAGTTAAACCAGAGCTGAGGGTGAGGCTGGGTATTAATACAGGGATTGCCACTAGGGATGAGCCCTGTTCCTGTTGAGCTCAGCTTTCCCTCTCTGATAGATGCCCCTGGTAAGTATTTCAGAGGAAAGTGCAGCACAGCCCTCAGTTAGGAAATAATGAACCTAACACAGAGGTCTTTTAAGCTGTGCCATGAAAAATGAGAGTCTGTATGTTTACTTATTATACCCCATCTAAAGCAGCTCTTGGGGTTTTTTGTTGTTAAGTATAACTGTTTGATCCTTTCTGATACTCTGCTCTTCTCATAGTCTTAATTATATCTTGTAACAATGAGTTTCACCTCAGGTTAATCAAGTTCTCTAGAAAAAGATGTTTGCCTTTATCAATTTTACGTGTTGTCTTTTCAATTCCATTCAATGTCCACAAGAGTAGCTTTATTCCCCTTTTTCTACCATTCATTATTTTCTAAGCCTCTGCAATGTCTTCCCTTCTTCATCTCCTGTCTAAAGCAAACAATTCAAAATGTCTTAGCTGCTTCTACTTGATTTGTAAGTGTTTAAGTATTTTTATTTAATTCTGGTACCAGTCCTAATTTTGAAATGTACTTTTTAAATAGAATTTGAGGCATTATACTGATCTGTAGGTTGGAAATGGGATATTATTTGTATAATTCTGATTCTTTTGACTATTTTGTTTTTAATTTCCTTTTTTCTGGTGATCCCATATGTACTGGAATGATTTCAGGAACATTCACCACTAGGCAGATTCTCACAACACCTCTCACAACTACATCTTCACTTACCTGAGCATCCTAGAAGTGCTTCAGATGACATTTGCCACTGTGCTTTCTTTGTTACGCAAATAAAAGGGCAAACTATGTTTTCAGAGCATTTTAGTGAGGTTTATTTTGGGTTATTTAAATGATCAAGGACATATATTTATCAAATACAGGTGAAAGACAGGCACCTGTAGTGGCTAATTCAGTAGTGTTCTGCTCATTGTGAAACTCAAGTGTCTGAAATGATGCCCGTGTTTCTTCTTGAAGAGAGGTTTAAGTAATTTCAGCTGTAGTTGTACAGTTCAAGCTATTAAATAATAATCTTTTGAGGAGTTATCTAGAGATGCCTCAGCACCAAAGTTTAGCCTCTGCATTTTAAAACATATTTAAGTCTCTTTTTCCAGAGTGCTGCCCAAATTTGAATTTATCTAGTTGTGGCTGACTTTCATCTATGAAAATGCATTTTGTCACAAGTATTGGAAAACAGATGATCTCTCAAGTCAGAGGTTGGTTCCATAACTGGTGGATTTTCATCATTCAGAGAAACTTTCTCAAACTTTTTCTCATTTAATACCTTTGTAAATGAGGATGTAGGAAAAGCTTGATTACTGACAGAAAAAGTCTAGGCTACGCTTAACTTTCAGTCCTGATGTAGCAGCTTTTTGGCATGAAATTAGAGCTGAAAAATAGGAGTACAGATTGCACATCTGTTATTTTCTCTCTCTCTCTCTTTTTTTTTTTTTTTATCCCCAGATCTAAACGTCCAGTGCCAGTTTCAACCACAGCTCCCAGAATTGACTCTCCCAGGGCTGTAATTCCCCATCAGAAGGTAAGTGACACATTTCTCCTCAGCCAAAGTGAATACCATTTTTATCTGCTGTGAAGGTAAATATCTATTACAGGAAATAGCTTTTGCCGGCCCTAAATAATTAAATGTTGCATGAATACACAGGCAGCAAAACTGCTGCAAGGCAATGTGTTAGTGATCAGTATTTTGATAATTTCTGATTAGCAGGACCAAAGCATCCCGCTATCCTCTGATGGGATTTGGTCTAACCAATTCTGAGCAACTGTTCTCATCTAGTCTACAAGAAGCCACTGAAGCTTCTCAAAATCTACATTTGCTTTTGTAGATTGTTGGGGAGAACCATTAGAATGTGTCTTAGTCCAAATCCTGGCTGCAACTGAAATGACACTTATTTGGAAAGAGGATATGAAGGCATTTGAAAGCTTGCATCATATAATGCAAGCTTCTTATCATAGAATTCAGAAGACCTGAGAATAAAAAATAAAGAGGATAAGTCAATTTAATGAATAACAGCAAGTGGCAGAGGAAATGAATGGCTTGGTTTCCATTGTCAAACCACATCATCTTTCATAAAATAAATGTTCATTTTAGAATAAACACTGACTGTACCTGGCAACTCATCTTCTGTATCTTTGGAGACACCGAGGAGCAAGGGTACCTGAAAGATGGTGTATATATCCCTAGGCTCAGGCTCTGGATGGGGCATTTGTATTGCTGATGCATTTGATTAGATAAACGGACAGGAGCTAAAGTTTCCATTGCTGCAACTTATCCCTGCAGTCAGTGCCAGTTTCATTCCTAGCATGCATATAAATAAAAGCAGTGTAGATCAAAACACTTGGGGAATTAGATGATTTTCTACTGTTTTTGACACCAACTTCCATAGATCAATTTTAAGTAATTTTTATAAACACTATGCTTTCCAAATTCAGAGTACAGACAGTAACATCATCCCTGAAACTGCTGCAAATAGGTTCAAGATAGCAGAAGAGAATGCACCTGGGGGGAATAATTTGATTCGGTTTTATCTTGTGACATTTTAAATTAACCTGACTGGCCATTTATTAGTTGAGGCAGAAATAATATTATTTCAGACTGGATCTTGTAGACTTTTTTGGCAAGGGAAGATGAAATTAAAAATTTATCTTGCTCAGAATTGTTTCTATTTATATCATGATTTTTAAAGTTATTTTGGAGGAACTTATTGGAAGAGTCACCAAACAGTACTGTGAAATTCCTAGAACAAAAGTGATGTATCATTATTTTGCTTAAACTGGTGTTTGACTGCGCCAGCAAAATAATAGGGACAGGAAGGGAAAGGAGTTCTCATTTTCCCTGAAGACCCACCCAGAATGCTGCTAGGCATTGAGTTGATCTGTCTCATCAGAGTTATTCACCAACACAAGATTGACACCTTCCTTTTGGGACTCTATAGCACCCGCACAGGTATGAAAATTTTGTCTCCTCCGTCCACAGGCATGTTAAGTTTTATATATTGGGTTTTCCTTACTCTCTGAGGTGCATTTTAGGTGCATTTCTTCCTTGGCAAGTGTCAGTTTTAAAATTGCTGCCATAGGTTTTCAAAGATGTTTACCACAGAAACTTTCCTCCCTTAGCTATCTACTGTATATAAAAGTTAACTTTAAGCACTGCAGGGGTTTCTTGAAGGCCCTAAAAGAACCCTTGGTATGAAAGCCATAAAGACACTTTACATTTCCTATTGTAACCCTTCAGAGAGAGATGAGGATCAAAGGACTCAACACATTTTCAGAAGCTTGCTGTCTTACACCTGAGGATTCTGTGCAAGGTGCTCAGGAAAGCTTTGTAGGAGCTGCTGGAGACAGCCTTTTCTGAACAGGCTACAGTCAGTACCAGCAGCTGGAAAAGAATTACTGGAACCTTTCTGGTGGAAAAGGGTGGCATCCAGGGGAAGATATGGTGGGAAACAGGTTATCTTGCAGTTTTCAGGAATATCTTATCTGTAGGGTCAAGAGGTAACCTTAGAGTGCTGGGTGGGAGGATGATGACCCTTTGCAGATCAAGAGAAGTGCCACTTGTGTCACTTGTCTATGCTAATGGACAACAATAAGTTTTAAGTGAATAAGTCTTCTCTGGGGATTGTTTATAAGGGAAAAAAGGCATTGAGCCCTCAGAGAAATCTCAAAATCCAGAATAAAAATACTTTATTGATAGAAACAGTGTAATGCTGATATGGCAGTAAGGTATGTTACAGTAAATGCACTTTAAAACCAAGGTTCCTTTGCTTGTCCCTTTTTTATTTGTAGTAATAGTATCACTGTAGAAATGAAGAATTCTGTGACACACAGGCAGAAGTCACCTCCACATGTCTGCTTGACAGTGTTTAGACTGATGGGTCATGTGAAATTAATTTGATGGTATTTTTTAAAAATCAGCAAAAAACTGCATTACAAGACAGTTGTGACAGTGTCATCCTCATACATCAAGAGAAGCTTTCCTCACCCTTCTCTGGTTAAGGTTAAGGCATGGCAATGTTAGCTAAACAATCTGCATGTGCAACATCAGTGTCTAGTTAAAACCATAAATCCTCTTGTACATTATTGCTGATCTGATTGCAGCTTCCACTAATTTTCAAGCATGCGCTTCTTTCACTGTGTGGTTTTTGTTTTGTTTTTATTATTGTTTTAGGAAAACAAACATACTTTTTTCACAAAGATCAGTCATTCTTTCACAAAGCTGATCAATGTTATAGATGATATGGGTTCTGCAACCATAGGTATGTGGGGCTATTATTGTAAATAAGGCTTGGTTCATTTTCAGTTTCACTATATCTGACATCAATCTCAAACTAGAAACAATTTTCATTTAGTTTAGTCAAATCTTTTTGATTTAGTGAAGTCTTTTGCACAAGTGGGGCACAGCTGGAAGAAAGGGCATAGTTAATGTTGAAAGCATTCAAATAACAATGAGAGTGAGCTTGGGCCCAAGGATTTAAACTAAGCCATCAGTCAATGAGTTCCTGCAGCTCTTCAGAGGGGACACAACACAAATGAAAATTCAGCTCAGTGCAGTTCAAAACATTCAAGCTGGAGCTTTAGGGGTAAGCATGGCTTTAACATTTGTCCATTTGCATGAAGGTATTGACAGCCTTGTCAATTCTAATAATATGGCTGTATGTTGTGCTTTCTTTGAAACACTACTGAACACACTTATTTTGGAATCCCAGTGAGGATCTTGTCATACTTATGATTTGCTTCCTGCCAAATTTGGGAGCATATGTGTCTAAGAGAAAATAGATGGAGATGACTGACTTTTTAAGTAGAGTATAGGATGGAGGAGCTGGCTCAGCCAAAAGCAGTTTGATCATGTCTTTGAGCAGAGTCATTCAGTGCCATGGTGCCTCCATTCCCTTTTTCCTCTGAAAGCAACAGTTGCTTCTTGGGCACGTTGAGTGGTCAAATTCACTGGTATACTGTTCAAATTGGTCTCCCAGACATGCAAGAGGTGAATAATAACTGTAGGGTCACAGTAATAGATAAATAGAAAATGAGTTGTCAAAGGGAGAGGACCTGAAAAACCTGGTATTGTATCTCCCAATATAAATTTGTTTCTCACGTCCCTGATACATAAGAAGAAATATTTGCCTTTCATAAAAACTGGATGTTTTATAAACTAATAATAATAATAATAATAATAATAATAATAATAATAATAATAATAATAATAATAATATGGAAAGACATGGAAAGAAAAATTTCAGAATGGAAATTGAACTGATTCCTAGCTTTCTTCTATTTCAAAAGGTTTGAGACCCTTCTACATATATTAGTTTTAAGCTCATTCCCTGACATTATGCAGTTTTCCTCCCGCAGTAAGGGATTGCTGCACGATCCGTTATCTTTCTGGAGGGAAGCCCATTGCTCAGTGTCAGAGCCTCCTCTCCTGGTCGGCTGGAGGGGTAGCATCAGACTCCTAGAGCTGGAAATGTCAGCTTGCTTTTCCAGCCACTGAAACAGAATGGCATGAGAAATGGGGAACAGGGGGACGTTTGTTATCTTTGGCTGCATTTCGTGTGATGCAATGCTGAAAGCTCAGTACTGCTGCTCAGTATTAGGCATTTGCCCTTCACAGTCAGAAATGGGTTCTGAAATTCTCCATTGATATGATTTTGACACTGAACTGGAGACAAAACGTAATTCTACAATATTCTCCCAGGAGTAAACTGAATCAGAGGTTTTTTTGTTAGTCACAAAAGGAAAGAGCTAAATATGCTGATGATGAGGCAGTAATTCTTTGGAAGAAGTAATACAGCTGCTCCCTTAGACATTTCCTGTTTTATCCATTTCCTCCCCCACAACACAGGGAAAACAACTGCCCTACAACTATCCAAAATATGAACTCAAAGTGGAGATTGCTAACCTGGCACTGCTGGGTTCTTAAGAATTCTAATGCTGATTTGCCAGCATGCTGGTATTCCAGCTAAAGATTATTTGAGGAGCAAAACCAGAGCTACATTCATTCCAAGAAGTAGCAAAATCATTAGCCATAATTTTTTATGACTGTCCTATAATTTTCCCTTTGTCTATTGTTGCTGTCCAGTAACACCAAGACTATGAAAATGCATTAGGTTAAGGAAATATCTGCCATTTCTCTAATTAGCACTTGCAATTGATACTTTACTATCATCTCTCCTTGCATGTCCTTTTATTTTGGGGTATAGGAAGAAAACCACAGTTAACTAAAAGCCATGGAATTTTCAGGGTAAAAAATGAACATAACTGCAGCCTATCCTTTTTCTTTTCTATTACCTCTGTGTTTATTTTTTATTTGATAATTGTTTTGTCCCTTTGTGCTGGCATGTAAAAATGGTTTGCCCAAGTGATTACTTAATTTTTGAACATGGCGTTGTGCCTCTTTATGAACGCATTTTTGGAGAGAACCAGTTCTCTGTTTATTTAATGATATCCGGAAGCTTTCAATAGGCCACTGGAAAGGATTTTTATTTGCTGTTTTCAGTGTCAGGGTATAATAACCAAAGTATGTATTACAAATGTATTTATTTAAAAAGGCATGGTCTGAAAATGCTTTTAGGATTATCTGTTTCTACAGCCTCGGGCAGCTATTAATGCCAGCTAAAATCTCTTCCTGTTTATCACTAAGGAAAATTATCACAGTTAATTTTATCTGCCTTATATTTTTGATTGAAAATGTCTTAAATGTGTTTAATGTTATGATTATTTATATCCTTAGACCTTAAGGGGTTTTTTTCAATAAATTTTAATTAATCAAGGCATATTATCTTGATTTTTTTTTCAAAGGCATGCACCCAAATTTATATATGCAATTTAGAAAAATCCAAAAGGATTATTATATATAATAATATATAATCATCTATATTATATATAAATATGTAAATATTATATAAAATTATACATATTATATATAATTATATAATTTTTTTTTTCATGGACCATAGTATCAAAATTAGTAAATTACATTAATGATAACCAGTACTAGCAAAAGTATAGAATTAGAGGCCAAATTATTCTTAGGCCTGTATTTCATGCAAGGCTGTGGGGGCAGATGAGTGTAAGGTGTTAAAGATGATGATTGAATTGCCAGTGAATGAGGCAAAACATCTCTGCAGGCAACCACCTGCTCTTGAACTGGCTATCATTGAGGCCAGATTGTGGGCTCCCTTCCTTCTTCAGGCTGATGTCCCCTGAGCTGGACTGCAGCAAGTAGCCAGCATTGCTGGGCCTTTTAGCTGTGAGCATTTTTCATTATTTATATCGCCTCTTATTTTGGTTTCACTAAAGTGCATTTATCATGAATCATTTATGGAACTAAAATGTTCGATTGAGTTTTTTCAGGATGAGTTTTTGGTAGATTTGTTTGAATATGAGCATCAGCACAGACTTCTATGGGTGTAGGCATTGTAGGAGAGATTCCTTTGGCTAAGGCAATATCTGCTGCTGTCCCAGTTAGGAATATTATCTGGCACAGGACTGTAGGATCATACACACACCTGCATACTCAAGCACACATTCCCTCAAGTGGAAATTAAGCAGGAACAATCAGCATAGGGGCAACCTCTCTGTGGAGCAGTACATGTTTTTGAGTCCTGTTGGTGTCTCTGCTAACCCTGCTGCATGGCCTGATCAGCATGAACCAGAGCCCAGAAAAGCAGTGCATAACTTCCATAACTTCAACTGCACTCATAGAAAACAGAGTGGTGTGGTTTAGAATCATTGTGTCTTTATTATAATGGCATTGACTTTTATGGTTGTACATGATCTAAAATGATTCTTACCTCAAGACTTTTTTTTTTAAGATTTCTTAATTATTCTAGAAATTAATGGACAGTGTTGGCTTAATATAAAATTATTGCTGTGAGGTTGACTAGTAGCAAATGCTTTAATTGTTGATTTCAACTAAAACCTGGTAAAGAAATGCCTGAGTTGGTTTTGCTTCCCTTATTTTGAAACAATGCATTTCTTTGTTGAAAATCTTCCCTGAAAGTTTGAATGCTTTGGCTCCAATCTATTTATTGCTAGTTTATGACTATGTATTACAGTATTAATTGCAGATATGTTGTTTTTGCATGTGTTCTATGATTGCTCTTTTCTTTTTTTTCTTTTCTTGGCCTGCATGTTTGCTACTACAGGAACCTGCTTGGGAAATCAATGGCAACAGAACAACCTTCAGCCCTCTAACTAACACGGCGACTGGGCCTATGAGTAGTGTTTTAGCAACCAATGGAACATTTTCAGGCTACCTCAACCAGCAAGAGATCAGCCTTTCAGATAGCTCTTCCTACCTAAAGACTACCACAGTTAGATCTTCCATGTCCTCTCAGTCTGTGACTTCTGACATTTCACCTGCCAAGAGCACTTTAGGTTCCAAAGCAAGCCCTGCTTTGGCTGGTGGCAGTAGCCCTGCACACCAGCTGAGCCCTGCAAGGCAGTATAACAACCCCATTGGCCTTTACTCGGCAGAGACCCTGAGGGAAATGGCTGAGATGCATAAATTGAGTCTCAACCGAAGGGCTTCAGAAGGTGGACTTCCTAGAGGGTAGGTAATATGGTAACATCTTCAATTATTTCAATAAGTAATGAATTTGCTGAACAGTGAATGTAATGGTGCTTACCCTATTGTGCATTTGTCTGGCAATCATGATTAAGGTCTGGATCAATCATTAAATTTTCCAGTAGCCCCCAAAACATACACACATTGCCATTACAGAGCAATGGTTGTTGGTATCTGAAGTGCAGCATGGATTAGCAATAGTCAGCAGAGCATGATGGGGAGCACTAGGACTGAAGTAACTGTAATCATCTCAGGGTTGTAGAACTCAGCAGTTCTGACTAATGCATGGAGTCTCAGAGAACCAAATATTGCTGTCAGACATCAGAGCAGCTGCTGTAAACCACACCTGATCTTCAGTACTTTGCTAAAGAGAAATGACTTTGACCAGCACTGGCAGGTCTTGCTGTAATTCCTGCCTTAATGTGTTGGCTTTCCTATGTAAAATGAGTCAGAACTGCAATATTTTGAATCCTCCGGTTTGAAGAATGTCTTGCATCTGCTAGCTTTAATGTTAACTTTGCTGTAACAACGAAAGATCTCCAGATACTGCCCAGATAGTTTTATCCCATGCTGTCAAGGTTTTCCATATTCCTGTATTGCAGGTCACCTGTTTTATTAGTAGGTTTATGGAGTGAGTTCTGACTACAGTACATGAGAAAAAGCAGTAAGAAACAGGTTTTCTTGATTTTTTTGCCTTCATGTATAAATCATCAAAAAAATATAACTTTTTAGTTTATTTTTGGTGTCACAATCCGCTAACACAAGCGGGAGTCGTGCGAGATTCGTTTGATCTCAGAGTGCAGAAAGGACACCAAGGGATTTCGGTTTAAATCACAACAGCAATAATTTAGCAACCTTTATTTTAGTGCCAACAACAAGGGTTATGCTACAGATGAGAGGGAGAGAAAGAGAGAGAGAGATAAAGAGGCAAAGTAAAAAGAGAGGAAAAGGGGGGGTTATAGCTACCAACAGATGACCTGGGGGCGCTGGTGTCTTCTTCCATGGGGAGATCTCTCTCTCAGATAGTAACTTAGAAAGTCACTTTTATAGTCTGTTTCAAAAGCGAGGGGCAGCTGGCCAGGAGGTGGGGAAATTCCTGGGCTATTGTGATGAGACCCCTTGCTCTGGGAAGCAGGTGTAAGGTACAGAACAGGCTGCTCTGTACAAGCCCCTGCTCAGCAGCAGGAACGAAGGCAGGGTACCATGGCAGCACAGCAAGCACACCTGCAAATAGTCACTTAGCAAGCATCAACCTCAACCAGGCCAGAACCCCTGTACAAAGTCCCTTGGGCTCCTCAGGGTCTTAGTCTCTGTTCTTGTGACGGTTGTGGGGCAAATGAGGGAAGCTTCAGACCGTCTCTTACATGTGGGTTCTTTGTTTGTTGTTTTTCTAAATTAGAATAAATTTATTTATTGTTAGGAATATGGGGAAAAGTATTTTTTTTAAACTAGGGACTTGGCTATACAAGGAAAACCAGAAACTTCTGACAATCTGCTCAAGGTCTGATAGCAAATGCATATCTTCAAGTACTTTATATCCCTTTGCAGAAGCTCTTTGCAAAAGTAAAACCAAGAGGTTTTAACTTGTAGCAAAGTAGGGACATTTCATCTTATTACAAGAGCACATACACCTGTTTTAGATGATTCAAGCAGTTTAAGATTATTCACTGCCACTCTCTTGAGCACTCAACATTAACAATCCTAATTAACTTATCTGAGAAAATTCTATCATCCGTTCTTATAGTGGATAATTAAGTAAAGCAATTACTGTTTAAAAGAAAGTAATTTCAGTTAGTAAGCAAGATCAGAAAAATAAACCTCAGAATACTTCTCTCTTAAATTAGAGTTTTCTGAAGAATACCAATTCTTGTCTTATTTCAATATACAGAGCTTCCTGGGATTATATCTTGTCTTTTTCTCCACTATGTTCATAACCCTCCTTAATACCTGCAGGGGTGAGGGTGAAGGGGCTGAATTTTGGATGGCTCAGCATTGTGACTGTTTGTTATCAGAATACAACACAGCTGCATCCATCACTCACTAAAGTCAATGTGAGCCTTTCTATTCAGTTTGAACAAAATTTTAGGGAACTGCTATCTGCCTTTACTATCTGTAATAGTGATGAACAAACAAGAAAATAAAAAAAACCTTATCTTGCAGTGCAGGAACATTCTGAAAAGATGAAAGAGCCCAGAAGCACTAAATAAATGTGTATTGTCAAGTAACTTCTCTGAGATTTAGAGAAGTGTACATCTCTGTTGACATGCAGAGAAAATTCAGAGCTCAGTAGTGCTATCATTCCCACTCTCACTTGACTGTTATCCATGAAGTAAGAAGTATCTTGCCTCCTGCTCTGTGGAGAAAAACATGGAGCCTGTAACTATCTTAGGATGTGGTGGCATCCATGATAATCTCAATCTCACAATGCATATATGTGAATAAGGAAGTACTGTGAGCACTACAAAATCAGCTCTGGTCTTTGTTGGGAACGTTCTAACCATATAATACAACGTGGTTGTGATATTGTGGTGCTCCAAAGCTGAATTAATTGTGCTTTCACAAACGTGCACTTAGCTGTATGGTAAAAGCTGTGAGAAAGTTCAAGCATGAGAAGTGAACTTAAGGTATATTTTAATTCTGTGCCCTTTTCACCAAATTATTTAAATTTAATTGTGTGAATTGCTGTTACAGGTTTAGCTAAACGCTTTGGAAAATCCTATCAAGAAGCTGAAATAAATTTTGAGATTATTTCCTTGATCTGTGAAGAATAACAAGCATCTGTTTGTCTGATAAATTTTACATTAAAGCTTTATCACTCTGACCCAAGGTGAAAAATGAGATAGCCTGTTAGGAGTGTGGAACGTGATGTGCTGAAAGCTCTGGAGTGTATGAATAAATATGAACAGTGAGTCATAGTTTGTAACATGTGCCTCTTTTTCATTCCAGAGGAAGTTATTTTTCACACTGTAGGGCAAGGGCAGTAAATACCTGTCCCACAAGTATGTGCCAGGTGGCTTGGGTTACTGGCCTCTTACTGTGTGACCTCTGCAAGCAGCGAGCTGGGTGTTCCAGCCATGTCCCTATATAGAATCAAAGTAAAATAATGTGTGGTTCTGAACTGGGAGGAATTTTCTCATCACATCCTTAACATAAGGAGAAGCAAAGCATTACTGTTCCTGAAAGAAGCTACAGGAGCCTCTTCACGTCTCAAAAATCTTTACTAAGACATGACTGCTGAGCTGTTCTTAGTGTGTGCACATAGTGTTTCTTTTCTGTGGACGTACTCTTATATTCCTTTAATTAAGGTGTATTTTAGGGGTTTGGTAGTTCTGCCTTGAAAATGTTATTTTATATGTATGATAGATGCCTAGCTGAGTCAGAAAATTATGCCATTACACTTGGTTTCATTGTAAATGAGTGCCCAGCTGTCCCACATACACCTACAGCTTACAGGCTGCAGCTTGTTCCTAATATATCTCTACCAGTTCCTGTAAGAGACTGATATATTTGGCTTAATGTAGGGTTTATAAAGCTAGAAGAATATTTTCAAATCTGGGAGTCTGATCAGTAGCTACAGAGGGTGATCTGTGATTGCTTTACCATGGAAATGCAGAAGTGCAAAGCCTTTACTGCAGCTTTGGCTCATTAGAGTGCTTTTGATCATGAAAACTGCTGTTGGATGAGTCAAGGCAAAAGGATCATATGTAGGAAGAAGCAGTAATATCAAAGGTTCTGCAAGGAAAAAAGTAGGAGGAGCCAAATTCACTTGAAATATCACTCTGGACAGTGAAACTTTTCTGTCCAGTATTTTGTATCAGTCCCAGATACAGAAATGTCACAGCAGCAAGTTAGAATCCTCAGTGCCCAGTTCTGTCAATACTATTCCAATCAGCCAAGTAAGGAGAAAAGTTTATTAACTGACCCTGGATCTCTTTCTCTTTATTTTGCACAAAATATGATTAATTAGTCTTCAACCAAGAAAACAGCAGAATGTGGGTATTCTAAGCTTTGGAAAAAAAATCTGAAATAAACATCACAGCCTATTACTGTTATTTGTGCAACCACCATAAAGAATTATTGGATAGAGCACCATAGTCCAGACTGAACACACTCTGTTCTGCACTCCCAGCTTCCCAGCTTTATCCTGTGGATATATCCTTTGGAATTACTGTGCAAGCACCATCACTGGTTTATGCAGAGATGCAGGAATGGAGTGTGAACATACTTGGCTTACACTTCTCTTGGTATAATGTAGGTACAGTCATATTTAGGCAATTGCTTTGTTACATACAAAGGCATTTTGCATAGTTTTAGCTTTAAAACATTTGCTAATATATTCTTTGGAGTTTCTCCAGCATGTACCAAGACTTACAAATCAGTCTTGCAAAACTAACTCTCAGGGTGGCCTGAGAACAGACTTCATCCCTGAATATTCAGCATCTAAGAGAAAAATATAGTTTCTACCACTCACTTGCTACTTTCAGATGAGAATATACTCTGAAAATCCTCCTTTTTTCCCTCTACTCCTTCCTCCCTTCACTTTGGTAGCAGTACTTTTAAGGATGCACAGCAATAAGATCATGTTCAAGGGTCAGCCAAAATGCCATAGTACCCCAATAAGTCCTGGTGGATCAACTATAATCCCTGCATTTTTTCCTTTCTTAATCATGTTGGGGATTTTAGGCATATATTTACTCTTTGTTCTTATTTGTAGATGGTCTGAGAAGAGCTGGAGTAATCTTTTGTAAATACTTTTTGCCCTTTGCAGTCTACAAACTATTGACTTTTTTCTGTGTGGTTGGTTTTGATGTTGTTTGTTCTCTTTCTCTTCTTCTAGGTCATAACCAACACCGCTGCCAAGTTAGTATCACCTCTGTGTAGTGCCAGATATTTGTGTGACGCTGTGTGTGTGAAGATGTGTTTTCTGGGGTAGCATGATCCCCCCCCGTGTTCCTGCTGTGTCTGCTTGCAAGTGCAAGTATTTTTTAAAACATCTGCTTGGTGTGGCAGGCGCCCTGCGCTGCCCTTGCTGTCCAGCAGTGCTCCCGCTTGGCATTTCTTGGTGATGCTCTAATGCTGTGAATGGAGCTGCCAGCTGAGCCTGCCCAGTTCTTCTAAAGGCTTTCAGGTGGTTTTGCTTCTATGGGCAGGTTTAAGTCCTCTTGAATCTTGAAGTCATCTTCATGCCCTCAGAATCTGGAGATATCTGAGCCTTTTTTGGTGTGTTATTAGTAAAGTACTTTTAGCTTCAATGTTAAATTGATTTCTAAAGTCTGCTAAAATTCAGATTTAGTAAGATACTGAAGTAGCAAAAAAAAATCTACAAAGTAATTTACTTTGATAAATCTATTGCCCAAAAAATGAATTACTATTGATTTGAAAACATGATTGATCTGCTTTATTTAGGAGATTTCAGAGGGTCCTCAGTTTTGACCTTTAGTTTTCTGGGGGCCGAGGGTTGTCTCTAAACTCTTACTTTTTGCCTCTGACCCAAGTGTTGTCCATAAATTGCCAGAGGCTGGGTTAAATTGAGTATAAAATAAATATTTCTAATAGTTAAATGTAAAATTTAAACTGACAGTACAAAGTTAGAAGTAGTAGAATACATAAAGTTGAAAGAAATAATATTTAGTGAATATAATTTACACTGATCTGTCATTCTCTGTTGATTTCAGTGACATGTGGGTGTGATGATGTAACTCCTTTGGAGTGAAAAACCCTTGCCAGTTTACATTAATAATTATTCTGACAGGATTGTCTTAGAGAGCAGAAGTCACTTTATAGGGGGTGTTTGTAATCTTTCTTGCTTTGGGATTTGTTTTTCATGATCCTTTTCTAGCTTAGGAGAAAGATCCCATTCATTTTGCAGAGGTGCTGTCTCTTTGCCATTTTGTCTTAGAGCCCAGCACTCCTTACAAGCACTAATATCTTCTGTTTGCTTCCAGAGTTAGAAAAATAACTCAGCAGTTGTCAATCTGTACTTTTTTCTGTTATTTTTATGGGAATCCTGTTAACTTCAGGGGAAGTTTAGCCTTGATGTATGTAATGTGACTAAAACCTTTTGAAAGACATCACTAAAACTGTTTAAAGACAAGTGAAAGCCCAAATGATTCCTGCTGCTACCATGAGGGAAGTTTAGGCTGTTCTGAAATTAGTAGCTTTGATTTCTCTCTGACTGTGGAAACCAATTGCTTAGAACAGCATTATTCTTTAAAGGTGGCATATTTTACTTCTGTCCTTTCCTTCACACAGTCTTCTCAGATCTTGGGTTTAGAATTTCTTTAGTACTTCCAACAGTGTGAAAAAAAAAGAGAACACCAAATCCAAGATCTTGAGGACCTATGTGTTTGTAATTATCATGTGATTATTTAGGGTATTACAAAGAAAAGAGATATTGTTGAAGTCAGGCATATGCATGCTCAGTACACCAACCTGCACATCTCTTCGCATCACCCCTCAAGAGATTATGTCAGTGTAATTATAGAATTGTCAGAGGTGATGAATAGTTAAGGGAGTTGTATTTTAAATGTGAGAATATCTTTGTAAAAAGATAATTTTCACTTTTTGAATGCATAATGCTGCTTCCTGGTTCCCTCCCTTAAAATGTTGGCATGTGCAACTGAAGTCTGTGGCTGTAATGCAGCATGTGCACCTGTGTGTCTCTGGTCCTTGTGCATGTGGCTGTCGATGTTCTATCAAGGATTTGCAATATGTGACTGTATCTCTCTCTGTCCGTCCTCAGTCAGGGCATCCCACCAAACAAAAGGCTGAAAACAGAGCAGAATCCCCTGGCTGGCTTCAGAGGTGGCACAGTACCTGTGATAATCTCCAGAAAATTAAGTCAGATGGCTGCCAGCCTTACTTGATTTTACCTTTTCCATCATGCTGGGTTGAGGGTTCAGTTTTAAATCTCACCCACTGGGTAAACAAGCACACTTGTGTGTGTAAAGAGAAAAACAGTATTAGCCAATAAACTTACAGTCTAATGACTTGAACTGGAAAGGAAAATAGTTCAAGTCAAATGGAATTAAATTATTTGGCATTTCTTCTGTGAGGACAGAAATATCCATTTCCAGATTTTGGATTCAGTTCTGAACGAAACATTTATGAAATATCTGTTATTTCACAAAGGACAGAATTCCCAGTTTTGTCCAGTTTGGTGAGTGTGTGGAATCTCTCCTGCTGGCATCCTCCTGCTGCTGGCAGGACAGGAACAGCAGACTAGAGATTCACCTGCTCTCCCATAGTTTGAAGAAGAGCAGCCACATTAGTGGCTGACAGACTGAGGTTTAGCTTGTTCATTGGAACTCTGGGCAGTGCTCAGTCCCAGCTCTAGGACTGGAGCTGTGCACAACTCAGCCCTACAAGAAAACCAGCTGCTCTTTGGCTGCAGTCTGACATCAAACTGACTCATTCTGGTGTCATGGGAGCTTCAGGTAGCTTGCTTGTGGGGTCAGTCTGTCAAATATAAAATCTTTCCTTGTAAGTGGAGTTGCTGGAAACTAAGGCAGCAAGTCTTCCAACTGCACTTGTCCCGTTGGTTGCAGTGTTGTGTATTTTGATCTGGGACTGAGTATTTACCATGCCATAGCAGCACTTCAGGCTGGCTGTACAGAGATTTTGGGAAGATTTAGTCTTTGTGAGGAAGGCCTTGAAGATTAAAAGGCTCAAGTACTAAATTTCACTGTGATTAATAACACAGACAGAAAGTACTGAAACCTTCTAAATAATAGAGAACCTGATACCTGTTCACTTCACTATACTTTCTAGACCTTTGTAAGACCCTTCTGAAAACACAAATAGATGGAAAAAAAAAGTGTGAATTTGTGCATGTACATCCCATGGGCATGCATATATTACATGTGCATGTCTGTATACACTTAGATGGATACATGCATGTAACAACAGAATTTTGTTATATGTAAGTATCACACAGATACTTAAGCATTTTTTGTGGTATTTTAATACAGTGACAGCTATTTCACCTTTTTTTTTCCTTTTTGGGCCAACCCAAAAATTACATCCATTAGCACAGCCATCTTTTTGCTGTGGCTTGGTACTTATGTTGTCTGCTCTTCTCTGATGAGAAGCTTTGGTGGTGAGGTGCCATGAACAGACGTGCACACTCCTCTCTTGGTGGTGCTTCCCTCACTTAACTTCACGCCTCTCTCCTTTCTTCCCCCCCACCCCTTCCCCATGGAACCTCACTCTTGCATAACCCAGCACGGACTTCACGGAGCGTTTCAACCCCAATGTCCTGAAGGACTCTGCCCTGTCTACCCACAAACCCATTGAGGTGAAGGGCCTTGGCGGCAAGGCTACCATAATTCACGCGCAGTATAACACCCCGATCAGCATGTATTCCCAGGATGCTATCATGGATGCAATTGCAGGCCAGGCACAAGCCCAGGGTGGAGAATTTGCTGGGTAAGGTTATTTCCTTCTGTGGAATGCTCTTTCTCTGCATGGTACTTGTAACATCCCTACCTGCATGAAACATTTTCTCTTTCTGAACTTCTTTTCTTTTTTCCTGGGGTATATTACACATGAAAAATGTGTATCAATCCTAGACAGTGTCCAAAAGCACTTTCTTGTTTTGAAGTTAGAAGGATGGATCACTAGAAAATCATATCATGGCTTGCTGTTGGAGGGGACCTTAAAGATCATCTAGTTCCAACCCCCTACCATGGAGGGGTTAATTTTAAAGGGTACCTTAATTTAACCTAGATTTTTTTGGTATTCCTCCTAGAACTGGTAAACCCCACAAAAATACATCTAATGCTCTGTATATGATATTGGATAGCTTTTCATTCCTGACAACTATGATTTATTATAGTCACTATTACATGCATAGCTCAGAAAGGACAGAAAAATGGGGTGGAATTGTTACTGAGATGTAGATGAAGAATGAAAAATATTTATTTAGTGCTGGCTACTGTTTTGTTCTTCAGGATGGAGTGTTTTGCTATATTTTTTTATGTATGTTTACATACAGTATATGTGTTTTACACAGATCCTTTGGACTATGGCAAAATCCACTGATCTTTAATAACTCTGCTTTTCCAATGCATGTTTCTGGAAATCTTATCTGATTTACTTATCCAGACTTGTAATAACTTTACTGAAATTATATATGCAATAAATGTAGCCAGGTTTCTCTTTTACTGGGTGCACTTCTACCCAAAATAGAAATTGCTTTCCTTTGACTTGACACCAAAATACAGGTATAGCAACACACTTTAACGTAGTTTCTTTTTCATATTCATTAGCTGGAGGCTTATTTAAAATGAGGATGGTTTATGTATTTGCTGTTCTCCCTTTGCTGGCCATTTTTCTCTCTATTTTATAATTACTTTTCTTTTCTGCTAACTTTTTGCACCAATACTGTTGTTCATCACAGCTCTCTCCCCTGATGGATCACAAGCAATACCTTTGGCTGGCTTTGGCCATGACTCAGTGAATCTCCACAGGTGTTGAGTAGACTCATATTTCCAATTAGTGAAGTACAAAGAAGTTCATTGGTGTTCTTTATAAGGGTTCACATCTTCCACAGGCATAGATTATAGGAGACATTTTATTATACACTGGCACTTCCTATTAAGTGCTGTAGCATTATATGATGCAAATAGCAATGTTTTAAAAATGTACCTATTTAAAAGATCAGATGATTATAAAGTTAATGCTGAATATGTGTATCCTTTTCATTTTATAAATTTCCTTTTGTTTCCTCTGTGATATTCTGAACTTTAATTTGCAGTGGAAACCAAGATGCTCTTTAGCTTGCTTAATCAATCAAGTCTGAGTTAAGATTATGCTTAATGTGGAAGTATTTGTATGAGAAGTTTTTAATAGAAAAGCTGACCAGCAGCAAATTGTGTGCTGATTGATTTTGTCTCAATTACCAGCCTATAATTTGGTCTTGGTTCTTTATTAATAATCTCAGTCCTTTTCATTTTCCCCAAGTGTCTGTAGGGTGGTAAGCACACTCAGACTGCACATCTAAAGGGCAGACAGCAGCTGGGAACAATTTACTTATTTTATCAATGATGAAGGACAGACAGGCTTAAGATAAGAACTAATTTTCTAGTTTGACCATTTGAAATCAGTGATGTTGTAACTTCATGAGTTCAGTCAGGCTCTTGTCACTTAGAAATAAGTCTTACTGGATCACCATGGAAAACATAAAGGGAAGAACAGAATTACTCATACTCAAATTCTATGCTGAAACTTAAAAGTAGAAAATTTTGAATGCCCTGGCTTTATATATTTTCCTACTCTTTGTTTTTCTGTTTTAATTGATCTTGCTAAATCAAGAATCAAGTGGCTGCAGCAAAACCATGTGGACAGTGCATTTTCAGTACATTCATGTCAAACCACTTCTAAATTCCATTATGCAGTTTTAGCCAAATTCACAAGCTGTATAAAGACATAAATCCAGCACCTTTATCAGGGATAAGGTTTGACAGTTGAAGTAGAAGAATCAATAATGTGATTGTACAAACTAAGTTCTTGTGTGTCCTCTACAATAAGTCAACTTTGCTGGCTATTTTCCAGTCTACATTAACTTTCGTTTGTTGGGTCGTGGGGTTTCTATCTCTTAAGAGCTTTTTTTAAAATAGCTGGAATCAATCTAATAGCTGATGTCATAATATTTCGTTGTATGTCTACATCAAGGGTAGAACACTGCAGTGTTCCTAAGTTTTTACTTAATACCTACCAAAATTAAATCTGAATAATGACTCCAGGGAGTGGTTCACATAGTAAACCACAATTTATAATGAACTCAAAAAAATAAAATCCCATTGGTGCTTATTCAGAGATTTGACTGTCTTTAAAGCTTGTTTTAATGTTAAGAATATGTGACTTAAATGGTAGTAAAAAAAAAAAAGGAAAATTATTTTTATTGACTCATATTAGAATACCTTAGTCTCTAGAATAAAAACCTCCAACAGCTCTAACCCTTTTGGGAAGAGGGTTTTTTTCCAATAGCATCAGTTTAAAAAAATATGCTTAAAGATGCATGATATTTGTGAACATCTGCACCCAGATGGAAAGAAATTAAATTACAAAGAGGTATAACAGAGGTATTAACATGGTTATGTGCATCTTTAGGTTGTCTTTAAGGATCAACTGTCACATTTAGGTTTATGAAATGCTCATAATCAGTGATGTGCTCTATTTTACACTTCCACGCTGAGTGGCTCATAGATCTTAGTTGCTCACCCACAATATAATTATGTTTTTTAAAAAAGAAAAAGGCCTGCTGAATTAAAGACAGAGTTGGAAGTACTCCAATGTATTGCATTAATTTAGTTCAATTTATATGAGCATGTTTTACTCTGCTGGGGAGGTTAATTCACCAAGCTCCATTTCCTGCCTTAATCATCTACCATACGGATATTAATATATCATATTAATGCCACACATTGCTACTGTGAAATTTGTAGTCCAGCCTCCAGCTCTAGTTTTTTAACAATGCTTGAGTTAATGGCATATCTATACATAAACTGTTGAACTGCTTTTTTGTACAGTGGTCATAATATGAGAAGAAAGCATTTGCGGTAGAGGATTTAAATAGAGGAATTTGAACTGTCTGTGCCTGGCACACCGCTGCTGCCACAGTGGTCGGTGGCTCAAATCAGCAGCACTGTCTATCTAGTGGTTTATTGTCCACTTTAGAACAGTGTTCAGCTGGGAATTTTTCTGTCCCATACAGCAGGTTTTTAAGCTTCCACAAAATTAAGAAGTTAGTGTGGGGATATAAAGTTAACTGTTGACCCACATCAGACAGTCACTTCTGGTATTCATAAGGGGCAGGTTCTGGGTGTGAAGCACCCTGAAGCGCCTTGGGGACTTGAAAACAGGGTGATCTTTTGGGGAACTTTAATGTGACAGAACTTTCAGCATAGCCAAGTGTCAGAAACATCAGCAGAGCAGTGCCGAGGGTGTTGCTGTGACTTACTGTTGCTATTGCAGAGAATCTCTTTTCCATGCAAAGACTATTCCTGCAGAAGGGAGGAGAAGGCAAAACTCACTACTGTGCTTTCTTTCCTGCCTCAGCAAGCCTTTCAGCCATGTGTGATGGGCCAGAAGAGGAGGACTGCTGCTCTTTCTCCCCTCTTCCACCTAAAGAAGGCTATGGTGCCACTTTGTCCATTGCTGCAAACTGGAGCAGCACTAATGGAAGCCACTGATGGCACAGCCTTCCCAAAATAAACAAGTCTGTATTCTGCCTTCTGTACCTGCTAGAGTAAGGATTGTGGTTAGGAAACATGAGCTAAAAAAGGAGCTGGAAAATAACTGCTTCCTCCTACAGGCCATCTTTCACACTGAGGGACTTTTTTGCATAACTTGTATGTTTAATGGCAGAGCTTAAACTGAAGAGTCAAGTTTTTCTCGAAATTCACCTTTCTAAGCTGTGTTGCACCCCACAGCTGATTGTGCTGAAACACACAAAAAACTTATCTGGGGCTTGTACTTTGGTGGCTCCTTGAGAAAGTGAAAAGCTTGCATATATGAGGGTTATGAAGGACATAAATACATGCTATCATGTGTAAATCCATAAAACCAGTGTATATTACATACTGCTGAAGAAGAGGATTGTGTCAGCTGGGAAATAATGATATTTAAAGCACTACCAGGTAACATTTTTCATCCCACTGTCTGTAGGATGTCAGACATACTTCCTGTTTTTTTCATGATTCCTCTCAGGCTTTGAAACCACAAACCCAACTTCTCTGTAGATTTTCTCTGCACAGTGATATCTTAGAGAGCACTAACTTCGAGCCTGAACCAAGGAAGTAACTGTTGGACCAAATGGTCCTTAACTTTTAACAGAACTGTTTCTCAGTTTTCTTGAAGTTGAGCTTCCTGCTTGCAAAGCTCTTTATGGAATAGCATAAAACTGTTACAATAAATCACTTCCTCAGAAATAGACCTTGTATTTAGAGCAGCCATGGAGCCAAGTTGCTCCAAGCACACATCATCCCCTAAGTGTATATTTGTGCAGCTCTCTTAATAGTTAATTTTAATTCTGCTATGCAGAAGGTATTTTCACTGGGAAAAAAAAAGCTGTGAGGTTACAAAGCCTGTTTCTAGCCTGTGTCATAAATCAGAGAGACTACCTCACTTGTGCTACAGACCTGTGTAGCTTTGATTTTAGGTGTGCACGACTGGATATATCACTTTGCAAGATGATTAAGCATGTAAGACTCTGAGATACATTCTGTCATTAAAGATTTCATATACTATTTATATATGCAAGCCTGAAGTGCAAGTCTAGACTTCCTGTGCTTCACATGTTTAGTAGACAATGAGTCTAGACTATGGCAGATGGAAGTTTAATTTAGTTTAAAAAAGAATCATCTCTAGAAAAAGCTATAAAACCTTACCACATTATTTTTATAATGAAATACGCATTTATTTCTAATTCCGACTTTAAGGTACACTGGCCCAACATGAAGTCATTTTTATAAGAAATAATATGGAACAAAAATGGTCAGAAAAATAAATGGTTTTGCCTGGCATACTCACCTTTATCACCACATATTATTCTAACCACTATACACTTGTGTGCCTGCATTGACTGAGGAATCATGAACAGGTATTTCCTAGCAGATTTGAATGATAACAGGCCCTTTCAGAGACAGAATGAGCCATAACATAAAATTGATCTATGTATTTTTTAAAGAAGGGGTAATTTCAAAGCCACGTTGGGGATGGCTGGGTGAGAAACTGAGATCAGAGAGCTGCTTCCAACATTTCCCTTTCTGAATTGCAGTACCCTCCCTTTAAAGGATCCTCATGTAGACAGTGCCTCTCCGGTGTATCAGGCTGTGCTTAAAACTCAGAACAAGCCTGAGGATGAGAGCGAGGACTGGAGCCGTCGCTCTGCCAACCTGCAGTCCAAGTCCTTCCGCATCCTTGCCCAGATGACTGGAACTGAGTACAGTAAGTTGAAAGACAAAACATGCCTCTCATCCTAATTTTAGATTCATGTCTTTCCTCACTGCCCTGGTATTGACCACTGATACTCAGGGAATACTCCTGTCCAGGCTCATGTAGTTGTCAGCAAGGGTGGAGATCCTGGATGTAACTTGAGGGTATTTAGAAATCAAAGTGAACAATCTCATCTTATGCTTTATGAAGAAAATTCTTTGATCTGCCAAGGGTATCACCATGAAAGTGTAACAGATTGTACAGTAAATGAGCATTTGGGACCCTATAGTTACTCCTACTTACAAATTGAGTCTCTGTAGTGCAATCTTTGGGTTTCCTGCAGCCTAAACACACAGAGCTGTCCATTCTTTAGACAAAAATTAAACAAGTCATGTCTCCTTTAGGAGTCTTTCATAGAAGTGATTTCTGGAGGTCAAAAAAATTAATCAATCACCATTTGTATGGAATCTATGGCTCTGCCAGCCCAGTTATCTAAACCTAGATCTGATATGAGTGTCACGGAGCTTTAAGCTTTGTTGATTGTTGCCTGGGGAAAAGTTTTTATGGCTACCTGGTACTAAGCTCACAGGTGGTTTCTGATGTAGAGAGGAAGGAAGGTTGGGGCCTTTTCCCATGTCAGGAGGAAATACTTAATATTTCCTTCCCCCATTAATGTGCTGCTGCTGTCTCTTCTGCTTTGTACTAAACATCAGGACCTTTCTGTAGAATCATTGCCTACAGCAATGTGAAACATTGCTAATAGTGAATGGGAAAGTAGTTGTAATAGCTACCTTCCTCTTAACATCCTCCTTCCTGTCCCTAGGGAACTGTTCCACTTTTTGTTCTTGCAAATTCCACTGCTGCAAAACCTTTAGATAGGCTTTTGATAAGTTGCTAAAGAATTTAAAATAGCATAAAGCAAATCCCTTTCTTTCTGTTTTTTAACGGAAACATTTTTTCTACAGTGCAAGATCCAGATGAAGAAGCCCTGAGGAGGTCAAGGTAGGCAACTCCCTGTGAAAAATGCAGCTTTCTCCTTCCTGATAACCCAATAATGTTTTAAAATGGCATTAATATGAACTTCCTTTATTATATTTTTGTCCTAAAATATTCTAATGCACTTACTTAAAAATCACTAAAATTAAAGTGCTATCGTTGAGAGGCATTTGAATGAGAAAGATAACAAATCAGCATGTTTTTAGGAAAAACTGCAAAATTCCTGAAGTGTATGTTCAAGTCTGAAAGCTCTCTGCTCATGCAACTTTCCTGTACTTTACTGGGTGTGTGAATGTGATGAGTTCCAAGCCCTGTGTAACTACTTGAATGTGTGAGTGGAGAAAAATATATAATGCTGTGATAGCACTGTAATGTGAGAGCAATTTATTTGGATGATCCTCTGATTGACATTTGAGGCTCCTTAAATAATCCAGTAAAGGAGTTTTTTCCATTCATACCCATAATCATTAGTTTATGTTTTGTTTGGAATAAATATGACCTAAATGTGTAGAATATGGAAGCACAGGACTGCTTTTGCTAATGGATAAATGTATTTGTTTCATATGATGTATCAAAAACACTGAAAAAGTGGATATGTTCAGAGATATAATATGGATTTAAAGATTTATCATCATCCTGCATAGCCAGGAAATAGATGTATTAAAGATTCTTATGTTGAGCTTAAAAACTGCAGTTGAATCAGGAGCGTTCTACGTGCAATCCTTAGTTTCTGTTTGCATACTTCAATCCCTGTTTCACTTTAGCTTGTCTAAGCCACCGGCTGGGTTTGTGATGTGTTTGGTACTCAATCCACCTCTTCTTTTTCTATTCTATATTTTACTGCCCTTTGGGTTCTTTAAAGGTTCTGATCTTTTGATCACAATGCAGTTTACAAATGTTGAATCAGTGAGAAAGATATCTGCTGTCTTCCCTGTGAGAATACAAGAATGCTTTCAGTTGGTGTTTGCTATAAACCCTCTGTTGCAGTTCGCCCAAGTTCATGGCTGGGTGCCTGAACATCAGGCTTGACATTATAGCCATCCCTCAGGGATTTATTTCTTCCCTCTAATGTGCAAGCCTAATTCTCATTACATGTATTGTGCATTATCTGTTTTGATGTAATAGCACATACCCAAATCCTTACTATGATGGGATTTAAAGCATTGTGCTGAACTTAACAGTGCCCCATTCATATCTGAGAGTAATATGTGGTTTTAAAGAAATAATCTCTCTAGGTGTAATCTATGGCTTTGGGAAATACAAAACAGTGGAAACTTTACATGGTGTGAGATAAGTTGACTATAATTATCTGATAACACATCAACATGTGTAAATTGCACGTTCTATCCAAGTGTAACTCCAAATAAATGACTATATCCACTGTGCTTTGCACATTTTCTGCAGTCTTTCGGTATCACTGTGTTATCCTTTTCTTGCCCAAGGATACTTCTGGTTTTGTTTAGGCACGGCTGAATAGGTTTAAGGTGTGCATTTACAGTAGAGGCATATGGGAGCATATATAGGTAGTTACGCAGGGACAGTGCAGCTGCTGTAAGATCTGGTGCAAGGAATAAAACGGGGTCTTCTTCCTGCCCCACTGACAGTGCTGGCACCATCTGGGTGCTTGATGCCCACCTCAAACACTGGACACACTCCAGTGGGGATTTGGCAGCAGGGCCCTGGCTGTGCAGGCATCCATCACTGTGGCCTCAGGCAGGCTGTGAGCAATCTTTCTCTGGTGCTTTCTCTTGTCTTTTTGTGTCAGCTCTGCAGTGTAGCCAGCAGGAATTGCATGGAATGGTGATCAGGTTTCTTACAAACACTTAGGAGTGGGGGGAGGAAAGATGTAGCTTATTTTTGGCAGAACTGTTTTACATAAAAATAGTCACTTTTAGATTGCTGATTCCAATTTCATGACATATGTTCAAAAAAAAACCCATAAAATTTGGGAATTTTCGGGTGGCAGAATATTCCTTTCAGTTAATATTGATGAGTGTGTTGCATGACTGTCCTTTGCTCATGCTGTTGCTATTTTGAAGGCACACATAAAAGTATAACTTGCTATGAAAACTTTTCATTGCTGGTGTGATGATTGTTGTGGAATATTTTCTGGAGAGATGGGATCCATTTCAAGCCAAACAGATGTTTCTGAATATCTTTTTCTTGAGTGGAGGGTGTATCTTGAAAACAGTAAGGAGTTCTTAAATTACATATCAGACCCACTGGAGTGAGTATATTCCGGTGTAGCTGGAAAAAAAATACCATCAGGAAGTTTAAGCTAGGAATACTTTGTATCTCTTAATTACCTAAAAGCATTAAAAATAGTTTGAGAAGTCATACATCAAGACTCCTTTAGGACTGTTACTTGCATGGCACTGTGTTATTAAGAGCAAAAGATTTAGAAATATCAGTGAATTTGTTGGCATCTACTCTGTTTATTGTTTTGTGCTTTCCTCAGCCTGAGGAGTAAAACCAGCCCAGTCTGCTCCTTTCTGTTTGGCTGATTTCACTCTCAAGTTCCATTGCATTAACACAATTAATTGTCTTGTGTTTTGAGTGCAAATAATGAGGAAAAAATGACTGCAAAAAGTTTTGCAAATAATGAGAATATTTTGTTTTTTATTCTGTTTGATATACTTCTCCTTGACTGTGCTATCATCTCACATCCTCCTTTGTCCCCCTTTTTATGTACAGAAGCTGAATTCAAACAGCATCTAGAAAAGATTAATCCTGAGAGGTGCTGAACATGGCTCGAGCACCCCAGTCCGCAGTCAGGGGTGGCAGGAGGTGGCCAATACTTCATAGGACTTTGTTTTGAATATCCCCTGTTGTTCTGCTTTGTGACACAAATGACCAGAAATATCTATGCAAATGTCAACATTAATACTCACTAATTCTGAGTAAGCTGTAGAAAAGTATTGCTGAAACCTGGGGTTGGTGGTCCTTGCAGGAAGGACAGCAGGTAATATATGTGCTGACCTAGGTGTTACAGAATGGGGAATATTTGCATTCATTTTGCACTTGTATGAGTTAAATTTCACTGGCTCCTCAGTTGTGTGAGAGGGAGGGAAAAGCCAAGAGAAACTGCTGGGAGAAAAACAATGGGATTGCACTGCATTTCTAGCAAAAGCAGCCCTGTAATACCAAGTACAAGTCAAAGAGCAAGAAGTTGTATCGAGTTCTCAGAAATAAACCACTGCAAAACCTTTCACGCATGGTCCAAAAATCATCGTCCAGCCTTCACTATGCTGATTTGAAAGCTGAGGAAAAAAATCCAAATAAATTGCCGTTGCCCTAGTTGTAAGGCAGGGGAGTGGTAGCCATGGTCCCTAACCCCTTTCTTTCTCCCTCCTTTCTTTCTTCTGTGTATGTGTGTCTCTCTCTGTCTCTCTCTTTCCTCATGCCACAGGGAGAGGTTTGAAACGGAACGTAACAGCCCACGCTTTGCCAAATTGCGCAACTGGCATCACGGCCTGTCCGCGCAGCTCCTTAATGTTAAAAGCTAAAGGGCCCCAGTCAGAGCAAACAGCAGAGAGCCACAGTAACACATTAACTGCTGGCCTGACTTAGAGCCTGAGCGTGCCCCTCGTGCAAAGATGTACTGCTAGGCAGTAGGTTTCTGCTGTTAGCCTCTTAGCCATACACTGTCACCTAAGGTGAAATCATGATGAACCCAGGTCGTGTTCTTCATGATAAAGTAGTTTAGCTTTTTTTCCCTTTATTATCTCAAACTTCAGTATACAGCAACACATCACTATTGTAGTCTCTTGACTTTAATTCTAGAAGAAAATGAGAGGGAAGTTATTAATAGTACTTCTTTAGGAGGAAAAAGAATGAGATTTTCACAGAGTTTTACTGATGTGAAAGTAATGAAATAGGAGAAAGAAAGTTGAAAAGGAAAACTGATTGGCCTAGACTTTGCTACATGTATAACACATTTAGTTTGCATAGTTGAATGATGCTGTTTGAAATAAGGTATTAGCAATGTGAAGTTATATTTCAGTATATTATACTGGCACAAGTCATTTCTTGAAGCCATTGCTGTAAGTTTTGTTTTGGAAACTTAAATTTATCATTATATAAAAGAGAGCTGGGGTTGCTCAGGATCTGCAAGGAAATGCCATTTTGCTTGAGGTGATTTAGGAGTGAGAAGAATATATCATACTGCTGGTGCACTGAAGCTTTTAAAAGCATCTTGTAAGTTTTAAGGAATATGTTGCCCATTCTGTATTGCTCTTGCCTTGACTCACATTTTTTTCTGTATATAGCAGCATGCTTTATCTCAAATAAAAGGTTTTAAAACTAAAATAATTATGTGCTTGTTTCACACAGTACTTTATTCTGTTTTAAAACAATAACTGCTTCAGCTGATTATTGAAAGAACTTTTTTCCCAAATACAACATTTGGTCAAAAAGCTTTCCATTATTAGCTATCATTATTATTGACCTTTAAGTTGTCAGAATTGGAATAAACCTGACAAAGCAGCTGAGTTAGGTACCTTTATCTGATAGCAGTGATTCCAATCAAAGGGCTTACTGCATGAGATCAGGTTGAAACTGTTACACTTTTTTCTGCTTCCAGATTTATCTCAGCAGTACATGCAAGAACCAAGTTCTTTCAAACTCCCATTTTTTTTCTTTGTTATAGAAATAAGGAAAAGCTACTGTTCATGGAGAATCTTGCCAGAATCGGCCAAATACTGAATGTTTAAAGAGTTACCATACATATATAAAACAACTAATTCCTCAGTATTAATTCAGAGTACATAAAATACATTTTAAAATACATTTCCCTTTTCTTAGCTAAATACCAGAGCACTTCAGGACATGCTACTTAATTCACAACATGCATTATGTTTTCCTTATGGTAATGCAGATTCTGATCACACCATCTTATTAGTACCTATGGTAAATTGGCATCACTGCACGAAATAAGAACAACATTTTAACATTTCCTGATTGCTGCCAGGAGCAACTTTTGATGAACCAAAGTGGTATATTTTTGTTTATGTAGAGGAAATTTTGATAGAATTTAATGTACCAATAGATAATTAAGCTTTTTTTCATAAACACAAAATGTACCTAAGTAAAAAATCTTCCACGTCTAATTTTCAACCAAATTAGATGGTTTTATGAATAAGTGGTAATACAATCTCTTCACGGTAATAACAATTATATAACAATTGTGTATCCTTAATGTTTTATGAATATAATACAGACACTATTTGTTTCCAAGAGTCCTAGTGCATGTGTTGGAATGAAAATGTCTAGATTATATCTCAGTGTTTACACTTAATGTTATTTTGAAAGGTATTTTCTAATAATAATTTTATCAGATATGAAATTAATGGAGATTTAATTAAGGAATCCCTTCCGCTTAGCTCTGCTTCAGTGGTTTTAGTGATACAAATTCAGTGCATAGAAACCGTGTAATCATATAGGGCAATAGTTTTAATCCTTTTTTCATTAGGCCACAAAATGGAATCTAATACTTTCCAAGCTTTTAGAATGTCAATTCTTTATGCAATTATAGGAGGGGGAAAAAATAGGAAAAAATTTTGAATATCTGGTAGCTTTGAGAACTTTTGCAATGATAAAGACCTTTTCTGAAGGTGCCTTCATTAATCCTTACATCAAGATTTTTACCACAACTTACTTCAACTGCTTAGTCCTGTCTCTTTTAAAAAATCTCACGAGTGATAGACTTTTTGTATTAAAACTTCCAGTGAAGTATTTCTATGTAATTTCTTTTTTATATTTACACTAGCAATTCCTCAACTCATACTCCTAAAAATTCTTCCTTTATGTTGTCATGGTGATCTTCAAATCCAGAAAATGAATGTTATATATATTTTCTGTATAACTCTGAAGAGGCCTTGTTTTGCTTCCTGAGCAGGACTTTGTCTGTAAGACAGAGAAATTGGCCTGGATTTTCACGCTACTCCATATCATTGCTAGTGATAGTAACAAACTTGGCCCCGTTAAAAAAGCATTAAAACTTTGAAAAAAAGAGTAGCTTTGTTCTAGCAAAAGGATAAGTCTGACCTATTATATTTTAGTATGTTCAGGCTTATCTCACTGTACCTGGCTTCTGAGTGACCAACCCCATCTTGCAGTGTTTCCTGAGCACTTGCAGAAGTCTGCTGTTTTACAAGGGAAAATCAGTCACAATTAATGGCAGTGAGGCTTAAAATAGGTTCCTGGTTGAAGACTCGATGAGTCATGTAATTCTTTAAACCAGTGATGATGATAGGCAGGTGTATCTGTCCCATGCTGAGTATGTTTTGACCTGTGACTGCTCTGCTGAGCAGAGGACAATGGTTGGTGACAGTACTGCTTCTAAATAACCTCCATGCCAAAAATAATGTAAAACACAGGATGTGGGTAGTCACATGCACCCCTTGCCCTTCCCAATATTGCCAATAAAGCATAGAGTTAGAAGCATTTAATGAAGACACAGCAAAGCTGATGCCAGTAGGAAATCAAAACCAAAAGGCCTTCCAGGTAAATGTGCTTGTCCGGTTATGGCACAGGGACTTGCTCCTTTTCTGCTGTGATATAAGGCTGTTTGATCTAAACTAACCTGTTTCCTGCCCTGCCTTCTGCTCCAAGAGCCCCCCTGACCTCCTGCAGCGCCCAGTTTGCAGCAGAGGCACTGACTGCATGCAGAGTGTGCTGATGGGATGTGGCTGCAGTGTGGCTTTAGGGGAGCGGGTGTGCCAGCTTGACCTCTCTTCCTTTCATGCATGACAAAAGGAGAAGGGTTCAGTGGCTGCTTCCCTTCCCTCGCTCTCCTCATGCCTGCCTGCACAGAAAGGACAGTATGTTTTTACTTAGTAATAGAGGTCACTTCATTGCAGTTTCTCTCTCATTATGCACAACTGGGAGGAGTATATCTTCCATAGCAAGGAACAAGTATTTCTGGGACTACTTTATCACTTTTCAAAAGTCCAACTCTTGCACATTACAGAGCTTTCTGAAGCCTTCCTCGGGGTGGAAGAAGTGACACCAATTTTTCACTTATGCTCTCCAGTTCCCACAGGAGCTAAGTTGATTTTGTGGCTTCTTTAGCTGTGCCTACTATGAGATTCAGTGACTGGGATTACCATTATATGTATCAGAAACTTATATGGATCCTTATACAAATTTGAGTTTGCGAAGTTAAGTCAGAATTTTGGTATGGTGCATGGTATTATCAGATAATTACTTTCTTTAATCATTTTGCCTTTAGTTGATAACTTTCTGCAGGATACATGAAAATTAATTGACTAAAACTTGCTCTCAAGCACAGTAACATCCTTGTTCTATGGCTGCTAATCAAAGCCATCTGACACCACCAAGACAAGCTAATGCATCTTGATTTCCTTCCTTGGTTGACCAGAACTCCCAATGATTAACATTGCTGACCTGCCCAATTGCCAAGAACCTCCTATCTGCTGCTCAAATTACCAGAATTGCTACTTTTGAAAGACATGCCCTATCTTTCCACAACAGCCTGTGAAATAAAGCAGACTTCTCTTGGTAGATTTCCCACTTAAGGAACATAATAAAAGATAACAAGCACATCCATTTAATATCTTCTAATCCCCACTTACCTTTTAACACCTGAAGAGTGACAAAAGTGTAGGAACAGTGAAATAACTCAATTGTCTCTATGGAATCCTGAGTGAAATCAGAAGTGAAAATTGATCAAATATAAAGTCTTTCCTCCTCAAAATACTCCTGGAAGTTCTATGGGACATAGATGTCATAAATCCCTTTTTTCCAAGTCAGTTCCCTGTAGAATAAATTCGTCAATGATAGTGTAGGGTGCAGCGTATCCACTTGAATGTACCCACTTAAAATTGAAAGAGTGAAGCCTCCAAATGCAATTAAAAAATACCATGAAACTTTTCTCAAAACAGTTCATAAAGAAAGTAATGCATAAGCTCACAGAGCCTGTTAAAGCTGAAATTAAACTTTGGGTGTGGGTGTATTGACCTATATGTAGCATTTTATCTTTACCACCTCAGTCTCCTGCATGTTCCTGTCCACCATGTAACTCTTGCATGATCAGAAATGAACATTAACTTTCATTTCTACTGTGCAACCTTTAAAATTTTCATGTGCATCCTTCAGCTGATGCAGATGGCTAACCAAGACACCAATGCTGCCTTTCTCTCTGATTGCTCAGTCCAACAAGGGAAAAGCAGCTCTAACATGCAGCAGGTTTTCCAACAAGCATTGTAGCTCAGAGGCACTCTGTGGGGTCTGTGGATCATCAGCCTGGCTCACAGCTTTGCTTAGGGTGAGCTGGAGCATAGCACTGGCACTGCTTCCTTTTATTCTGCTTCTAAATTGCATTAATGTCAGCAAAATTACCCTAAATACTAATAACTTCCTAATAGTTCATTTCCATGCAAGCATGTGTTGTAGCTGACCCAGAATGTTATAAGATTACAAATGAGAGAGAGGGAAGGTAAGAAAATCCTTAAAACAGTTTATGAAATAAAATTTAATCCACATTCTGAAAGAATGACAACCGTTTCTAATTCATAGCACTTAGTTGTTTGAGTCAGGAGCTGAACTGCACAGACGCATAGCTGGGTTTCAGAGTCAGCTTCAAACTTAGCTTAATGCCATGTAGAGGAAGTATGAATTTTCTTATCATCAGTGTGCACAAATTCAACAGTCGGTCTAAAAAACTACCCCCTGAAAGTCAAACCTCTGAGTTCTTGTTGTTTCCTCAGCTTCCCTGGAGAAAAGAGAAGTCACGATGAGAAAGAACACTTCAGTGAGAGGGGATTCATTTCCTGGCATACAATACCCAGACTTGTTGTGCACTGGTTTTGTCTGTAGTGGTCACAGACACAGACTGAGAATTTGGATCCTGTGCTCAGGTGCCTGATGGCAGATCCCTGCACTTTACAGAACAGCTATAGAAAGCTACAGGGAAACGTTCAATTAAGTCAAATTGTACACTTAAGGCCAAGATAGGGAATAATTATCTGAATTAAATCCCTGCTCAAACTGCTACGCATGCTCAGAATCTTGCAGTCTTTGTTCTTATTAAAGTGATGTATTTACCAAGAAGATAAAATTTAAAACTGGAGTTTGTATGCTAAATATCACAATGTAAACCTTGGGCAAGAGTTACCTTTCCCCAACACTGATGCTGCTGTATGTCCAGCTGCATTTATTCTGTGACTGTTAAATATAACAGCAACCGGTAGATGCCACTAAAATGCATTCATAGGAGGGATTGGCTTGGATTTTAGTGAGCTGCTTTGATTGAGTTCCATACGACATGTTGAGAATGAGCTGCTGGTTGTTTTCCACTGAATCTATGATAATGCTTTTCCTATTCTGTGGCACTTTCTGCAAAAACCAGGATGCCCCTGTGAGAAAAGTGTTTTTCCCTGTTTTGGAAAGCAGACATAGTAGGATATATTGCAATTGTTTTGGCGTGGGCTGCTCACATTCTTAACTTCAGTGGCTGAAAAAGAGAGACTAGGTCTTCTACCCCTTTTTGTGATCCCAAGCTGAAGTGTTAACTAAACCAGCATGATAGTCATCTTCTGTCCTCTCCAGTTAACTGCCTGTCATTTCTTTGTTTGTCTTCTGGTGTCTTTGTTAAAATAACAGAAATAAAGCATGGGGGAAAATAAAACAAGCAACGTCAACAGTCATCTGACCATGGAAAAATTCTCAGCTGCAAATACAGAAAGATAGAAATAGCCTCATTGGATCAGAACAACAGTTAATCTAGCTCAGTGTCCAGTTTCCAACAGTGTCGGTGTCTTGTGCCTTTTCAAGACAAAAAATGTTTGGAAGGCAATTACAAAATAGCTTTTGCACAGCTTTACTCACAGACACTCTATAAGAATTTCTTTAAAATTACTTTGTTAATTTTACTTCTTAAAAGGAAATTTTATTTGTAGGAAAATATGCTTATATAAATATAAGTACATGTTGGGGTGAAAGTTACCATAAGTCTGATTAGTCCTGAAAATCCACACTATACTACTAGAAAAACAGAATTTTTAATTTCAATAAATATAGACCCTAATAATCTGTAGGTATATTTCCCCCTTAAAAAAAAGACTATTGTATATCTGTCAGACTTGGTAGAAGACTGTTGTATTCTCAATACTGTAAAATACTGATAAACAGAGCAGATAAATTTATTAAAGAATCTGTAATACCTCATTAAAGAGGATGAACTGATACTTTAAATATTCAGCTGGTGTTTGGGAAAGTTTATTTCAGTTCTTTACACTGCTGTGGACTTTGTTTTAGACCATGAACAAATCCATTAAGTTTTAGTCTCTCATTTGTAAAATTAGAAAAATAGTCTTGTTCCACAAGAGTATAGAGAAAAAAATCAGGATATTCACTTTTTGCTTCAGTACTGAAAGAGTAGTTGAAGGACCATGTGGTCCCTCAGGACACCTCATGTTTCTTTATGTCACCAGGACTTCCATCATATGATTCTGTCTCTACATTTTAGTGGAATAGAGCAGAGCTTTTCAAGAGAGAGAGAGTCTGGATCCTTTACTACCTAAGAAGGTAGATGGAAGGTGCACCATCTCCACATTTCAGCTTGCCTGCTACATGTACATGTTTGGGAATCTTTTGCATTTGCTTCCCAAAAATAAAGCAGAATGGGAAAGCATTCCAATGTCCAGTACATACAGTTCAGATTTAACATACTCATTTATTGAAAACTCTCTGAAGATTCTCCAGGCTATTTTTAGGATCCAATAGTACACGAACTTGGCTTGCAAATGAATTTTGCCTTCTGTTACTCAAACTATTGTAATTCTTGTTGGTGTGTGGGAGGGAAAGACTCTATTTCTATAATTTCACTCTGTCTTTAGCACCATATCATGTGGCATGTTTTATGAGAAGAAAACATTCCATAATTTTCACTGTATAATATACTGTGTAACTGGGAAGACTTTATATTGCATAAATAAGTCTTGTTTGCAATACACGTCCAACATTTAATGAAATCTGTAGGAGTTGCACTGTTCCCTCAGAACAGTCGTTGACTGAAGCCCTTCTATCAAAAGCCATTTCAGTGGGGACTACAAATAACTGCAGACAAAAAAAAAAAACCCTACAGTAATTTTAAATCTCTCCCAGATAGCTCAGAACTATTATCCACTACTGTCAGTTATTGCAGCAGCCTGTGTAGACAGAGATACAAACAGCTCATAATATTCTGAGCCAAATTCTTTCATGTTGTGAAGGTATTGACTGTACTGAGCCTGCCCGAGGGATGTATTTGGCTCAAAAGTAAAGTCATTTCTGAATTTAGTTAGCAAAAAATGTTTTGATTGTAAAGACCAGAAATCCAATAGTTGGTTCCTTAAAATGCAAGTATTGTCAGTCAGAGACACATCTGATCTTGAGCCTTTCTTCTTGGTAGCCAAATGGGAATTGCTCCTATTGAGTGGGAAGATAAATAGTTCCTGGAAGAAAAACCATGAAGAACGGTTATGTGCCTTTGAACTAATTTTTCCCTTTACTCTTTGCCTTTTCCTTTTTTTTTATTTTGTGGAAGTATTATTACTACTCTCTCTCTTTTTAACCTTCATAACTTCCCTGCCATTGTCACTCAACATTATCCAATACTGTACACTTGAGGGAAAAGCTTTTGTGAAATCCTGACCTCAAAGGGACCTTGAGTCAAGTGACTTTTTCTTTTTTGCCTTGTTCAGTGTAGCCACAGCTATTGGAGCAGAAAAGTTAGGATCAGATTAATTGTAACAACAGAGGCTTAGCACTGCTTCAGCCTGACCCCAACTGCCTGCCTTTTGGTCTTGGCTGTAATTTCTCATAGAGCATTCAGCAGCTCTGGAGATAAATAATGCTGTATTTTGTTTCCAGGCCCTGACTGTCTTCTTTAAAATTGTTGCATGATTATGGCTCTTGGTAATTAACACTTTCCACACCTGCACAGTCTCTAATCCATCCTCCTGCACCTTGTTTCATAGCTGGCATTGCAGTGAACTCACAGTTTGATTACCATAAGACGGTGTTTGGTTTCTCATTGCTTCAGAGTGGTGACACATCAACCTCGTTGGGGGATCTCTGTTCAAAGCAGTCTTTTCTGACCACAGGAACATCTTAGTCACATCTGAGGGGCATTTCAGGTCAACATCTGGCTTCAATTCATATATTTTAGGGCTACATTTTAGTTAGAGGTTTTTAAAATTTATAGGGAGCACCTATGCTCAAGCCTTTGCTGATCTTAATTGGATTGGTTTTTTTTAACTTTATTGTAACTGAACTAAGTAAAGAATACGACTTTACATATATGTGTAAATGTATATGTACATAAACACAATTCTGATAATGATGTGGAAAATATTAAGAATAGCCTTCCAGACATAATGTAACTCAATGATTGGAGACCAGCAAATCTGTATCAAGAAGTGCATGTATTCCTTTTTTTGTTTGCAAAGGATGCTTCAGAAAGAAGGTTCAGTTGGGTAAATGAGGACATTTGCTTTGTGATTTGTAATTTTACATCCCACTTAAGAAAAGTGTTCTCATTTGGCATATTTCAGCTTTAAACCTGTTGAAATTTCAACACAATTCCCTAAATAGGAAGGGATGCAATCAATTAGCAATTAAATTGCTAAATAGTGAGACTATCTCAATTACTTAACTATCTGGATTTCAAATTTTGGTGTTTAAGGCTAATGGATTCTGTTCTTTATGAAAATACTTGTGTCTTAACTTCTTACAGATAAACAATTGCTTGCATTTAAACTGATCAGTTATTTTTAAGTGTGTATGTGTGTTTACAGAATAACAGCCCAGTTCTCTATCAGTGAAGCTGAGGCTGACTTAATCCTCACCTCAAAAAAGGAATGATTTCCAGGTGAAGGAATTGTTTCTAATCCAGTTTAGCAGAGGAAACTAGTGTTTGGATAGGGCAGAGAATTTTTAAGTGTAATGCCAGGCATAAGAAATCCTTTTTGTGTAAATTTTTAACTGTTTAACTGCTTATCACTTCAAAATATTGGGTCCATGAGGACTGCCCAACTCTGATTATTTTTACTGCTTGGATTTGGCATCTAAGTATGTTCTGCTGGAATACCGTTGAATTCTTTCTTAAAAGGGAACTTACTAAAGTCAAAACTATTCCTGGAATTGTATACATACAGACAATGTCTCATTTGTAACTGTTAATTTTTCTTTATTCTTGAAACAAAGTTGTTTGCAACTGATAAGAAGCATACAGCAAACTTGTATATCTGGTGGTTTCACCTGGAAAGCTGAAGAGCTTTCTCACAGCTGTATTTATGAGCAACCACTCTAGGATGCTTTTTGCAACCAAACATTTCTCCCCAACCCATGTTCTTTTTCCTTGGTTGTTATGGGTTGATGATTTTTGCCACTGCTGGAAATTGCATTTATTTCATGCTGTATCCCCTCCTTTCACAGAGACAAGGAAAACATTGCAGCAGCATCAGAAAACAGGTAATGTTTGCTGTGTTTGATTTACTTCCTGTTAAGAGTGTATATCCCCTTTCTGCATATTGTTCTTACCTCAAAAACATGAAATTTGTACACTGTTTGAGCAGATGAAAGTAGAAACTTCTTCAGCTAAGTGGGTTCATTAGGCTTTTCTTTCTCACGCACTGTGATTCGGAACAGGTGGGGATTGTGTTTCTCAGAACTTCTGAACCTAAAAAAAATAAGAAGTTTTAGATCAAATATGCTTGAAATGGAGTACTGTCAGTTTGTGATGGAGTTTTAAGAACAATTTCCATTTTAAACTTTGTCTAGACTGTTCAAGGTGTTTTTAAAATCTAAATAAGATCATCTTTTCAAGAAAACTTATGTCAGATCTTGATTGATCCTCAATGGCTTATGAGGTTCAAAACAGTTCCTCTGTAAGTTCTTTCATTTCAAGTTGTTTTCTCCCAAAGGATCTCAGAACATTTTGCAGTTAAGTATAGAAATGTGTTATTTTCTACTAGTTTATTTATTAAAGCTCCAAATACTGATACACAGGTATTTCTTGAGTGAATCTGACCAGTTGTTTTGTGGAGCAAAGAAAGCCTCTTACTAGTTAGTCATGAAAATAATTTTATCCTGCTGCTTTTCTCTTTGTTGTTGATTCCTGCCTCAGTGATACGCAACCACTTCTTATTTTGAGATTATTTTTGATCTTATTTTTAAGATTGCTTATGTTTGAACAAAGGCTGCGTAGAGTTAATATCTGAGTGCAAGCATTATTTGTTAATAATGACACAAGTAATGGTCACTGGCACTTGAGCAGTTGGGAAAATTGATTTTGCTTTTTAAATTAATGATAAAGAAAGAAATAAACCCCATGATTCCTGATTATAAATTAAATTGTAAAGAACAAGCAGCACATGTTAGACTTTCATAAGCAGTTTCATTTGTGTAAAACTAAATATAGGACTATGCTTCCCTGAAATCTCCTTTTCTTTTAACTACTATTTTATTTTGCCAGGAACAATTTCTGATATATGACTGTTGTTATTGTCCTCCTTTGTTGCCTTAATCTTGTGTGATCTGTCATACCACAGCCTTTCTCCACCTCCATTACCATCACAGCTCTGCTTATTTTGATATTCATAGCAATATGCCTTCCAGATTTAACACAAGGTACCTTTTTTAATTTGTCAAGCCTTTCCTGGTCTTAAGCAGTAATTAACCAATGAGCTGTCAAGGTTAGTCATTACTTCATCTGCACTGTCATTATGATCTCCAGCTCCAGCTGTGGCTGGAATTTTGTCTCTTCCTCAAACCCCTGCTATTACCCAGGAAGTGCCTCATTTACAAACGCCCTTGTAATCTCTGTTACCCAGGCCTACAGGTACCGCGCACGCGCCCCAGTATGTGACCTCGAGTATTTGGCATCCTCCTAAGTCATCCACCAGGGATGCCAACACTGCCAATGCTCAGCCAGTGGCCTCCAAGGGCTCTGTGAGGCTTGGAGCGGGTACAAGCCAGGGGGAGGCCGGTTTTGGCCAGAAAGCCCCTCTTGCTTCATCCAGTAACCAAAGGTACACTGTGCCGTGTAACTGCGTAACTGACCCGGTTTGGAGCTTTGCAATGGTTTGGTAATAACCACCTCTAACTCCTGCAGATGGAAGTGCCCCTTGCCTCAAAGGCAGACATTCAAATTCTTCCAGTTCCAGCAACTTCTGGTTCATGTGGGTGTTAGATTTCCAGTGGCTCTCATAGGATCACACCTACAGTACAGAGACAAGTCATTAAGCGTCTTCAGCAGAGAAACAGCAGCTGATATTTCTGTATTTTCAGTGGATTCCACAAACATTCCCATTTTCAAATATAAAATCCTTCCACATTACAGCTTTCTCTAAATACTTTCTCCAGCACTTTTTTTCTACAAATGATGTGATAATAGATTTTTTTTCATATCCATTTTAGTTTTGTTCTCTGTATTTTTGATTCTTTCCAAGTGATCTTTTGGAGGATTAGAAACACAAAAACCTTCATGCATTACATAAAGGAGACTAAGTGCTGTTTTAATCATCCACTCCTCGTTATTTGGATAGAAAGTCTCAGAACTTAGGACATCACCAAGAGAAAAAAGTATAATCTACACTTATATTTTAAATGTTAGAGTGCATTTGTTGCTGTGTTCTCATTATGGTTGTTAACCATTATTATCCGCTTAACCTCTACTGATCTGTGTTCCTTTTCATGAGTGAAAATCAGCTGAGAAGAGATGTGTGTTTGTTTTCATCCACCTAACTTACTTTTATGTTTGTTACCACAAATATGAAGATGTTTGATTTTTTCAATTTCTTTTAACATGAAAAGTACTGTAAAGATTTAAAGTCTACAAAACTATTGTATTTAAAAACCAACCAACCAACCAAAAAACCCTCTGTAGCATATTATAATGACACTATTGTATTAGATGCTCTATTTTATAAAGCAGCACTCACATTTATCAATTCTTAAAATTCTTCTGCATTTGAAGAACTAAAATGAAAAATCAGACTGAAGAACTAGAAAGGAGGACAAAAAAACCCAGTTATTGTATGGCCATTGTATTTGACAGTATAAATAAAAATATGTACAATTTATAGTTGCTAATTTAAAGCCAGTCAAGTTAGTCTCAAGCTCTTTCTATAAAACTGTTTTGAGAATGTTATCAATTGCATATGATTTATGTAACCAAACCACTCTGATTTTTATGGTTATATCCCCTTCACTTATATTTATTCCAATTCCTTGTTCTGATAATTAATATATTCTGCCATGAAGGAAGGTAAGTAAGCCTCTAACATTTTGATCACATAAAAAGAAATACTACAAACACTATGCAAGATAAAATTTGTTTGTATTTCTTTTAAACTTTAAAAGAAGTTTAAAAGGTATTCTAGTATATTTGCATTTATTTTATTTATATGGGTTCGTTCTGTTCAAATCTGTCTCCACACAGGTACATGTCCGCACATATTGGTTTGGTTTTTTCACTTTCTTTTCAATATTTATCACTGAATATGTATTTTGATTATTTGTATTTTTATGATTGTTTTTGAAATTGTTACAATTGAGTTACAATTAATTAACTTCACTGTTCTCTTGAAGATGTGAAGTCTTGAACTCTAGAAATCTGTAGCAAATTCCCTTTGCTACACATCAGTGCAAATATACAAAATAGGTGAAATCCTAGTTTGTGTTTGTTTTTAACATGTATGTTAAGTTCCATTATTTATGTGCAGCATAATTTCAATCCTTTCCTATTTGCTAAATCAAAGATATCTAAGTGTGTGAGATGGAAACTGTGACTTGACTGCTTTTAATGGGGTAATTCTGGTGCCCCCTGTGGCACAGGGAAAATTTCACAGTATTGAAATTCAGTACCAGATTGCTGTGGTGGAAAATACACAGCCACTCTGCTACATAGGCTGTGAAAATGATAATCTACTAGTTAATTGGAAGAACTTACATAATGAAATGCATCAGGATGGAAGAAGTCATCTGACTCTCAAATGCAAATTACAGTGGAAGAACTTCTGCAAAACTGTTGCAAAACTTGGTGTAAGGATTTGAAAGCCATCAAACCGGATGATTATTTTCTAGAACTTTCTTATTATGTACATAACTATAGATGAATCTCCATAAGGGACTCATAGGGAGAAAATACCGATTTCCTGGTTTTATTGTGGGCTGCATTCAGCTTTGAGGTTTGTGGGTATAACAACCAGCTTCTGTTTCAGCTAATCAAACAAAATATTCAGCTGAATTAAGACACCATCATGTAGACTATTGAATTCTAGAAGAGGAGGTGAAGGACAGGGGAAAGGGGACAGTCTCTTGGAGAACAAGGAGTATCACAAAGTCAGAAGTACCAAGCACTTGTTCTAGGTCCTGAGGAGCATAACTTGTCAAATCAGTGCTTCTGAGAGAATCAAAAGAAAATATGAGATAATTTGCATAATAGATGGTAAATCTGCTTAGGAAAAAAGGCTGAGGGTGTTGGAGGGCTAACGTTGGCTGAAGAAACAGCTGTGGAACTGTAAGGTTTCTTTTGTTATTTGATACTTGCTGTGCTCAGGAAGAAACATTTTGGGCTTTGTACCTTGAGCAAGAGAATCACTGAATTTCATCACCCTGATAGGAGTAATTTGTAAGAACACAGAGAGGTAACAATATACCTGTGACATAGGTCTAAACAAGTAGACGTATATCCATTATTCTTCTAGGCCACTGCTTATGGACAAGACAACTAGGTACAGTGATGTCGTGATTTTCAAAAAAACCTGCTAACTTTCCTCCATTTATCTGTCTGTAAGAGATGAGTAATTCTCAAATTTGAGGGAGGTGATGGAAGACGTTAGTCATTCAGCATGTTACTGAAATGGTAACAGGCTACAGGACTAGATTATTATCATTCATTTCAATATATTTGATGGAATTTATATAGCTGACAAGACTGTGGCAGGCTCTTCACAGCCATTTCAGTCCTGGGTGCCACATTTCCTACCCCTGGCATCAGTGGGAGCAGGACTGGAGTGCTGTTTAACATCTGGGGTAAGTTTCAGTCAAGCAGGACCAACCCCGTGTTGCAGTCAGAACTGCACAATGGAAAAGGCTGAACAAATGTCTATCTTTTCTTTGCATAATTGCGCTTTTCCCTCAGTAACCCAGCCTGCTACTATGTTTGCAGCTGCAGGTTCAAACATAGTAGGTTTTATGCTCTCCATGTAAATGTGCGCCTTCTTAAGATGCTTCTTGTTTTATTTAATTTAACTCTAATTAGTACCCCTGTTGAGCATGCCCCGGTGGCTCCCAGTTCTGCTGCTCCTGCACCACATGCTTCAGCACCTCAGCCTGCTACTGCTGCTCCAAACACAGCCAGCCCGATGACAGCACCAGCCACCACCTCAGTAGTGCAAGAGTCTTTCTCATCCTCCTTCCAAAGGTAACGCTCCATTGCTTTATACCCCTCTGGCTTTGGACATGCTGCATACACATTCTTAGCTTAAGAATGTAGTATGAAAAGCTGTAACCTGGTTTATATGCTTTTATATATTTGGGGGGGATTGGGTGGTTTCTTTTGGTTTTTTGGGTTTGTTGTTTTTGTTTGTTTTTTTTTTAATTTGTGATATGTTGTTGATGCTTGCATAGAATTTGCAGAATAAAACCTCCCTAAAAATAACTTCCTTTTCAGAAAGCGAGTCTGGGCTTAAAGTTAGAAATGTTTTTACACCACTTATAATAAAACCAAAACAACTCCTCATAATAGTTGCAGTGAATGAAGATTCTTTTAATAGTATTTCTGCAGTAGGACAAGAAATGGAAAATCAGAAAATGCCATTTACTCACATGATTGAGCTTACTGTGTCACAGCAGGTATCAGTAAAACGTGGTGGACACTTGATGATTGACTTGCTCTGTAAGTTAAATCAATTCATTTCTATTAGATTTATCTATTTTTTTTTCTAATGAAAATTAGCGTACAAGCTGAAGTAAGTTTCAAGGAGATGCATTCCTAACACTTGTAGCACAGTGGGAGTTACAGTTGTATATTAAAACTGTCAGACAGCTTGTGAAGAAATGTGTGGGATTTATACAGCTGTCGCTTACATTACAGCAATTTTGGAGATAGTGAGTTCTTTTGGTATATAATATTCTTTTATCTGAAATAATGTCTATTTAAGCATGCTTTTAAAATCCAAGGAAAAACACATTTCCAGTAATATAAACCATTTTAAATAATTGAGACCTCAGAGGTATCATATTTTAGGTATGTATAAATGGAATTGGGAATGTTGTCTTGTGTCTACCCTCTTGATTAATTTTTGCTAGTTGACTTGCAGTATATATATATATACCAAGTAATTAGTTTCTCACTTTAGTCAGTTTTTACCTAGCCGTGACTTACCAGAACGCACTGGTTTTATTCCAATGCACGAAAATCCATTAATCGGACAGCAAAGGAGATTTGAATAAAGTCTTATGTTCTAACTCCGACCTGGCCTGAGAGGCACTTCCACATAAAATAATGATAATGTTTAAGTAATTTTTATCCCTCAGTTGAAACCATAGCATGAAGAAAATGTATTAGCTAGTATCTGCTTCAGACAAAAAAATGCCTTTACTAAACTAATCATTCCAATTCATTCTGGTTTCTATAGGTCAATATTCTCTCTGGGTCTGCTTGCATAGTAAAATTTTTATCTTGTATTTAGACTCAAACATCTTCAGGTCTTTCAGATAAAAGCATGTATCATTGACAAAAGTCCTGTCCTGTAATATTGTCTTTCTTAGTTATTGAGAGAGTCTGATTTTAAAATTTTTCCATAATGTGTGCATTTTGCCTTGTGTTCTGTAGGAATGTGCTTGGTTGTGCTTTTCTGTAAGTCTGCAGATGTATGCTAGAGAAAACCTGTTCCTGGTAACTATGCAGCAGTCTTTCTGTGTCTGAATCCTGCCAGAGCTTGGTTCTGATGTCATGATTTGTGTCCCTGTTAAATCATTTTGTTCATGCTTTCATGCTTTTATGTGTCTTCTGCAGAGTTCTTGCAGCCCCCAGCTCTCTTTCCCAGCCTAAGCCTTTCCATGGGCCCAAGAACATGTCATTAGCAGCTTCCACTATTTCATCTGCTATCTCATCTCAGTCTAGGTATATCTGCAAAGCTCTCTTCTTTTAACCTAATTTGTTTTGATTTTGTATTATGCTCTCTGATATGAGGTTTCCAGTTTCTGAAGGGATTGACTTGGCAGAGAAAAAGCACGATGTGTTTAAAGGAATAGCTCCTTCCTTATCTTCTGCATGACAGCCCAGCTAGGAAACAGCTAAGTATTAGATGTATGGTAGGTGACCACAAGGTCCTGTTGGAGCAGAGGTTGGTTTGTGTTGCTTTTGCCATCCTGAAATGAGAATTGTCTAGAGACACTGGGTGAGAATGATGGACCTTTTTTTTTCTTGGTGAAAATACGGGATCACAGGAATCTTTTATCGCTAGAAAGAGAGAATGCTGCTGTACTGCCTCACTTCTAAGCCTTTTCACTGCTTTCGTAACACTTTGACAACTAACAGAGGAAAAAGCAGTAGATTTTAAGACTCATTTGAACACAGTTTTCAGAAATAATGAAAAACGCAATCAGCAATACATCTGAGATTGTAATTATCCATGTGTGTCTTATCTTTATATAAAAAAAAAGTTAGGAATCACCCAAAGGCGATGTTTGAAATTGACAAAACGCACAAGTTTGAAGGCTTCACACCAAGAAGTGTAATGGTTTTTCTCAAAAGAATCACAGAACAGTTAAGTGAGCAGCACAGGTAGTACTTAGGAGCAGTTTGATTGGCTTCATACCACTGAAACCAGTGCAGAAATGAAATAGCTACGGAACCAAACATCGGAAGAGTTTTCAGTTTTAGGATGTGAACCTGTCTGTTTACAGCCATGGGAATTACAAAGGGGAAGTAATCCCAATATGGAGCTGATAAAATGTAAGAACAAAATTAACTGCTGATGAGTGGAAGTATACAAATTGTAACTTTAGTTTCAAGAAGCCCCTTGTACTTGGGTAAGGTTCCTTGCTTTTTACGCAATAATTAATAACTGTGCACATTTGAGTTTGATTAAAAACCTGTTATTTCTCCTGAGCTACAGAAAAGACTTGATTTTAGGGTTTCTCTCAGCTGAAGATTGAAATGTATCCATCAGTCAGAAGAGATGAAGTTAAATGGAAGCTTTGGTGACTACTCTCGCCAGACAGAGCACATCTATTCATGTTTCACCAGTCTGTATCTTAGGACACATCTAAATCTTTCCTAAGAGCTTGTTTCCATTCCTGCCATGGAAATCATGGAATCATAGAATGGATTGGGCTGGGAGGGATCTTAAAGATCATCTAGTTCCATAGACAGGGACAAGTTAAGCAAAAATTATGCATAATTTACATATAGAATTAGTAGAAAGGTAACCAGTACTTGCTGACACTACTTGCATGTCTTTTTTAGAGGTAATGTAAAATTATTTTTGATTGAGCTTTTTTCTGTTTCCCTTAAATTTCATATCCATTTAATGGGAGAGGGGAAGCAGTGTGAGGCCTCAAATCCATGTAAATTCATTTGTAGTTACGTACCAGTATGGACTAAGCAGTGTGAAACAAAATTCTAATGAGGATAAAAAGATGACACTGAGATATTGGGACATTTGAATTGAAAGTAAATTAGTAAATTAGATTGGCATGAACCATTGCTGCTTTTCCTGCCCCTTTGAAAGGAAGTGACTTGCGTGGGGAGGCTGTGTCTCCAATCTTGAAGGTTTTCAAGACGTCACTGGCTAAAACATGGAGCAACCTGATCTGACCTCAGAGCTGGCCTTGCTTTCAGCAGGTTAGATCAGATTCTCCTGAGGCCTCTTCCAACCTTAAATATTCTGTGAATCTATGAAAAACATCTGTCCGTTTCAAAAAGAAATGCTTTAATCAGAGTCCTCTTGCTTGCACCTGGCACTTTGGTGACATATAAAAGATCTACAGCATATCAGTTTTATACACTGCTGCTTTGTCAATGGATGACACAAGTGTGATGCTGTCACCTGCTTCCTCATTGCCAACAGGCAAATGTTATTGTCTTGGCTTGGACAGGGACATAAAGGCAAATCAGAGACTTGAAGGACCTGTAAAAATTTGATTCCGTGATAATCAAGTACAAGAAGCAAGCTGGTTGGTTGGTTGGTTTTGGATGGCTGTCTTGCAGCTGGAATAGGTTCCATATCTTGGTGTACTTCTTCCATGTTAGTTTTAAAAAGTGTGTATTATAGCTTGTGTATTCAAATGTAAGGAACTCAAACTGGCTTCTAAATTGATGTATAATTCAAATTGTTGAGCATCTGGTAGTTTTCATTTAGAAACCAAGCAATGCTTTAGCATGCCAAAATACAGACTTAAAAATCCAGTTTCAGCTTGACATACACCAGAGGAGTATTGCGTATTTAATACAATTTTATTTCAAAATAAAATATGGATGACCTTAATAACAACACTGTTTTACAGGCTGGGGATATTCTTGGGTAGATGAGGCTGAGATTTTATCACCATTATTCCAGTGTTTGGTGGTTTTTTCCTTCTAGTTTCTTTTAAAAGAAAACGCAGGAGGATTTCTTGATTAATATCTTTAACTATTTAAATCTGATTTTAACCTTCAGTACATCCAGTTCTATAGTGACTTAGCTTTTGTGAGCATATGCATACACTTAACATGAGTAAAATCTTTATAATGTTCCTGAAGAGGAGTGTTTGAAGTAAATCACTAACCTTTAACAGACTGTGTTACTCTTACATCTGCAGTGAAATCTGACATACTGTTATCTATTCCACTTACAATCTCACTTAACAGAAGCAAGCACAGCAGGAGAGTTTTGAATAAGCCTGAAGCTCTTTAAGGATGGGTTATTCCATCCAGAGGGTTAAAGCAGGGCACCCCGTGCAACAGCACTCTGGGAATACAAAACCAGGAGAAACAATGGAGAGAGTTACAATTACGGTTCTAAAGGTCAAGTGTAGCTTTTGATCAGGAGATTTTAATCCAAGCACTGTGTCCATGGTAAAGGGAAGAAGAACTCTTCTCCAGAAGTCAGGAAAATAACTGGCATAAGGCAGACTCCTGGTGATTCTGGGAAATGTGGGCTGTGCTTCTGTGGGATGGGATTGATGCCATGCAGCTCTGCACTGCCCTGCAGACAGGAGCTCTGTTCTTTCTGAATCTCTTGTTTCTCAGATCATAGATTGTGCAGGCTTTCAAGTACTTCCTGTATTTGCATAAATGACTCATTTCTGTTCTGAAATTATGCTTTTTCCCCAAGAAAAAAAAAAATCTACCTGTTTACCTAAGACAGTAGAAGTAGAAAGGTTCTGCAAGGCAAAAGTTGAGCATGGTGGGTGGATGTTTTTGTTTCAACTATGCCAGCCTGTCCTTTCTGTGGGGTTCTCCGAGCTGCTTCATAAGCTGGAGCACTTCCCTGGTCTTTGGCCTTTGGTTCATTCAAGGTTTGCTTCTCGGGTTTGATGCAATGTAAACTTACGACACTGAGAAAAATTCCTTGTATTTACTTTTTTGTGCTAATAAAAATAATTAGGGTTCCACAATCAAGTAACAAGATCAGATGAGAGAGACTTGTGGAACAATATATTCAGCTCTTTGACTTAATGTTACCCCTCTTCAGGTTTCACTGTGATTCTCAGCTTAAATAAGAAAACAAAATGTAATGTAATACTCATCTTATGTGACTAAAAATATGTACATGTTGTTTATTTTAGCATTTAAGAGCACTTCTTACTCATAGGAAATTCATGGTAGGGTAAGATATCCCAATCTTTTGTGTATATTTTTTCAAATACCACTTTTGTCTCATTTTAGTTTCAACCGGCATTCTTCCACCTCCATCAGCTACCAGTCAAAGCAGAGGTATAAAAATGTTTTGTGCAGCTATTCTACCTTAAAAGCACTTAACAAACCAGTTTATTGCTACTAGTAGGCATCTAGTGAAGCGTTAACATAAAAATGATCTGCTTAGAAATATTTACTCTTTCTTTTTCTGACAACTAATAGTTTTCAGAGCCGGTATTTAATTTGCTGCCTGTCACATGCCATTGACTGCTACAGATAAATTCAATAGGATTGCTTTCACTGCTTTTTGAGATGCCAGTGCTTCTTGATCCATTAAAGCATCTTTGGTCCTTACAACATCTTTTTATTCTTTCTTTATTTCTTTTTTTCTTTCTTGTTTCTTTTTTCTTTTTCTTTTTTGTTCTTTTAATCACATGCCATTTCCTTTTCTTCAGCAGATATTCTGATAAATCTTTTGTTCCACTAAATCCTTAATGATGTAGTGTAACACTTTATTTCTCTTTGACAAGCTTTCTTACCTTCTTTATTGTATTTAACATGCATCATACACATGCAAAGGGTTAGAAGTTTCTGTTACTTCTTTTAATTTTGCTATGGTTCTGGTACTATGACTGTGGGGAGGAGGGTGTTGTTTTGGGGTATTTTTCAGATTGATTTTCCTGAACACAAGGAAATCTGTGGTATGGCTCTACTATGATATTACATTTGGGAAACACTTGAATTTTGAATAACCAGTTTTCTTCATGACAGTCTAAGTATTACTAATCTGGGTCAGGGTTTCTTTATTTATTTTGTGCATTAAGAGATATTCAAATGAGTCTTTTGCTGGACCTGTGCACCTGGGAGTAGACTTTCCTGACTGGATGACATTTACAGATTAAGGCTGTGCAACACATAATTTTAAAATCTTTTAACCCACATTGTAAATATTGGGCACTGAGCTGTTTAGTTTACCCTGGGTAGCAAATTTTAAAACACAAACAAATCTTTAGATGGTGTGTTTAGCCGATGGCGTTTTGAAAGCTGTGGGTGAAGGCAGTGTGCCCACAGTGTGTGTGTGTCCCTGTGCTATGGCAGGAGCAGTGGCCTCTGTCCAGTGATCCCAAGCACAGTGCCTTCTTAGGCACCACACAGGAGGTATCGTCAGGAAATAGATGGAAAGAATGGAAAACAGCAAGTTTTACAGTGCCTAGAATAGCTTTGGCAGTTACAAATCACAGCACAGTTCACAACAGAATTTACAGTGACTACAAACCCACTAAAATAGTTTACCTTGGAGAGTTGTGTTCACCCATGGTATAGTGGACCCAAATCCAGGCCTAAGCCCTGGACTTGGTACAGAATTAATTAGCTATAGTCATTGTAGCAATAGCTGAGTTTCTAGGTCTTGCTAAATAGACAAAATAAGTTAGCCTGAGGCAGCAATGCTATGCAAACTAGATCTATAGTAGAAACACTGTCAGAGCAGCAAAAAGCTACATTGAGAACAGGTTTATTCTGTTCAAAATTAAAAATTGAAATTTTCCATATCTTAGAATGTTTCTTACCTCTTACCTTCTTACCAGAAGAAATCTGCTGGGTTTGCCATGTAAGACTATAATGTGTTTTCTCCAGATGGCATCTGTTCCACTCTTAAGAAAGTAAAGTCAAGATGGAGCAATAATCTGGCAAAGCTGGATGCTCCTTTTCACTTGCTGACAGATGTTTTCCTATAGACAAACCCACTATGGAAATAACTCCTTAATTGTCAGTACAAATAGGTAGAGATCTGTAGGTAGTTCACAGGGCAGTGACACTGAAGGAAAAAAAAAAGCAAAACTATGTTTTCAGGGTGAGTAAGAAGGATGTTCTGTAGTGAATAGGTTTTTCTTACTGCACACATCTCATTATCTCTTGCTTCCCTTCCTCATACTTCTTTATTTCTCATGCTTGCTTTGACTGTAATGCTCTTTTAGCAGTCTGTGATGCACAGGCACTACAAACAGAATCATCCCAGGTAACTGGCTGATAGAAGAGGCATATTTTTTAATCTGTTACTGTAATCAAACTGAGAATCATCATCTAAGCCATAAAATAGAGAAAAACTGTTTCTTACTAATGTTTGGAATCCTGAGCAAATGTTTTTATTCTAGGACTGCAAGAAAGTGGATCATAATATTACATATCACATTTTTTTTTCTGAAGGATGAATCTGAACATTAGGAAAATTAATGTAAATTTTGGTGTCAGTGTAAATACGGAAAAGAGATAGCTCCAGAAAAAAATTTAAACGTAACTTCAATATTTTTGAAAAGAGTATAACAGTATATAAATACTAATTAGCATTTGTAATAGTAGTAATTATGTTGAGCAAGTATATTTCTAAATCTAGGTATCCCTCATTGATTTATCTTAGACAAGACCAGGCCTTTTTGTTTGCAGAGGAACAGAGAACACAAACTTTGTGTGCAGCTTTGTGAAGCCTCATCCCTTGTTAAACTGAGAGTTTCAAATTTGTCATATTCCCTCAGCAAGCTATTTTCTGTGACAACAACAGCAAACGTGCCACTGCTTGAAATCCTTATCTGACTAATTTTTCTGTCCAAAGAATTGTCCAAGACTTCCTTAGCAATGATAAAGACTGATGAATCTCCCAACATTCTCTCTGTAGGTCTCACAGACAGTTCCTCTTGGAGTGCTCTGAACACTGCCAGGTCTGTTACTGTATGGGCAGTAATTTTTGCTGTTTATAAGGTTGTTCACACCTACATTTTGCTTTTAGAAACACAACCCAGTCATTTACACCAATGCCAGTCTCTGGAAGCTACAGTGAAAGTCCTGCTCCTTCTGCTGCTTCAAAAATGAGAGTTGTTACTACTGCCAGCATAAAGCCCTCTGTCTACCAGCCAGGTAAGGAGCCTTCAAAGTACTGAAAAGATTCAGAAAAAAAAATGCTCACGCATTTATTTTGGAAAAATAAAATATAGAAAGCACATATTTTGTACACAGACATTTCAGAAAGTATTTATATATATGGGACTAAATCTTGCTAGTTTTTCCTCAGATTGTCTGAAGGTTGAGGATTATGTTGTATTTGTATTCTGCCTCAGAGGTAAAATGTAGAACAAACTGAGGGAAAACTAAAAGCAAGGGAAAAGTCTAATAAAAAATGTGTAGGCTGATTTTTTAGCAGAAATACATTCACAAAATAACACAGTGTATCCATTTAGGAGGACAGTGACACTACAGAATTGATAAAGCAGCTAAAGAATTAAAAGTTCAGGAAGGAGGTAAAATAAGTGGAGTTTGCTTGAATAGGATATATTTGCAAAATAGGTAAGACCATATATCGAACTTCTCAAACTTAGGCTTACATTTGAAATAAAGGATCAGGCATTAAAGCACCTCATAATGCTATTCCATTTCCCAGAGATCTAGAAACTTAAGGAATGTATTTGACCATTCATTTGGAAAATATGCTCCATGATACTATTTAAATTCCCTTGGTATTAATGTGTTACAAATGGACTGAGATTTTAAAGCCATTGATGATCAAAATGCGAACCTTCAAACTGAATGAGTTAAATGAGGCAGCAATATAATTCTAAAGGCAGTTCTGTTTCAAATTAAGGTTTTTCTGATCTTAGATTTTTAAGAGAATTAAAAAGTTGATTTATATCTTTACAGTCAAATAAATATGAAAAGATCAAGAATTCTAACAGTCTTAAACTCTGTCTTCTGTGATGTTCTGTTTCTGGATGTACTGAAATTAAACAAATGTAGGAATTTTAGTTAGGCATAAAGCAGAAAAATCAAATGATCTTTATATTTGAGACATAAAGGTAGAAAAAGTCAAGTCAGAGCTCTCATGAGCTATTTAAGGGTCTCAATGTAAATAAACCTTCAGCTCCTCCTCATTTGCTTTTGGTTAAGTGCACCAGTCTATACCATGTTCTCACTGAAGGCAAATGCTATTATTTTTGACTTGAAAAGATGATGACACCAGATATATTTCTATAATGCAGAAAAGAGCAAACTGTGGCAAGTCAAAATAGCTCCTAAATACACTGACTGACATTAAGCCCTGTGCTCATTTGGGGAAGTATAAACTCCAGTTCAATATACAAACTTGCCACAGAAATACATCTGCAGCTATTTCCAATTTTTGGCTGGATCTGGTAAAGTCAAAGCTGGCTGTTGAATTCTACTTGGCATAAGAAGAAAGGCTTTTTTCCTGGGTTTTCTCCTGGGTTGGGCATCTTCTTTGCACTTTCTTACTTTGCTGGTGTTCCTTTGCAATTCCTTACATTGCTGTTTTTGAGCCTTATTGCATCTCAATAAAGGCTCAAAATAGTTGGCAGAGAAATAAAATGTCCTCCTGTACTGTTTAGGAGTTTGAAATATCCAATAAGGGATTCTAAAATACCTTCATAATTGAACCCTAAAGTGACTCAGGTACAAGAGAGGTTCCAGGCAGAGATTTCAGTGAAGATATTTGGTTCTTGTTTGGTACCTTTTTTAAAGTGTTATATATTTGATGTAGTAGCATTTCAGAGTGGTTTTGGAACATGAGCTTGCCTCGGAGACAGTTGCAGAGCAAATGGGAAGTTGCCACTTGGGAAGAAATGGAGGAAATGGCAGTTGCTGTCACAGATGGGAAAATCAATAGTACTTAGAAACAAACCACCAAGACAGAACCTCATCCAACTTTGCCAATGACTGGCTTCCCTTGGAAATGTGGGGCAGCAACTTCCAGATTAAAACACCAATAAACAGGCTCATTTACCCAATAGAGAGACACCTGAATCAGTCACTGAGAGGATTTACAAGGCTATTTTAAGCTTTCAGACTGAAAAACCTCAAACAAACTGAAACAAGTCTCAAAATGAAAATGCATTGTTGAATATCTGGCTCAGATGGGAAATTTTCTGCTGGTAAAGATCTTTAGTTTTTTCCAGTAGAGAAAGCTATGAACTCAGAAATCTTTTCCCTAAATTTCATATCCTGTTTTTAAAAGGAGCACAGATTTCTCTTCTGAACAAGGCCCACTAGATGGCAGAACGTACCTGGGTATTCCTTTCCCATAGACTTTTCCAGACCAGGATAACTTTTCACATACCCCAAGCAAATCCAGCTCCAGTTCTGTACCACGAAGTAACACAATACCTAAATGTAAGAAAGCAGATCTTTCCTGTTAAATCCCTGAGTCCAACTGGGCCTACTTGTGTATGCAAAATTGGTCAAGCATAAAGGCCTGATCTGCTGTTTTAGCAATTGGTAGAGAGATTCCCACAGTTCTTAATGAACTTTATATTGAATCCTAAGCGTTTCCAGCTTAGCAGAAGCATCTTCCACACCATTTAATTTTTAATTCCCCTAAATAAGAATAATGTCTCCCTATAAAACGTCATCTGCTTTGTCTCTCATCTACTCTGTACTATAAAAGTATACGAGAAAACTTTGGGCTTCAAGGATGTGGCCACCAAGTGTAGAACAAGCCATATCAGTTGTGATTGTTAATTTAAGTTAACTTAAAATAACTGAAAACAGTAAAGAGTAATACTTTCATCATTTACTAACAAAGGGTAAAAAAAAGATAAAAATGTTCTCACAGTGCAAGTCAGTGTGTGACCAAAGCATTTGAGACTCTATAAATCTTCGCTTTACTAAATGAGTCTTGGTAATGTGACTTTTTGTCTGGAGAGAAAATAGCCATAGACCATAAATAAAGAGCTGAGGGGGAGGATTCCAGATTCCCCAGAAGCAAGGAATTGGTTTGTTCCTACTCCTGTTAAGGGAGACCTCTTCTCCTGCCATTCTGTCAGGATAACAATAATCCCATTCATTCTTTCCTATTCTAAGAGAATGTGAGGGCTGAAGGAAACAAGGTGATAGAGGCTAAGTTGCTGAATTATTTGAAGTTTTCATTTTTTAAGTTAATGGTCAACTTGTACAATACTGGTATTTTGAGAATATATTCTGTAATATACTGAATCTTAATACTTTTTTATCAGCAAACAGCCCCTTTTTTCTGCTGATTAGTGTTGAAAGACTTTTTGAAATAGATAAATGTTCTAGATGAATGTGTATGGCAGTAGCTACTAAGACAAAAGAATTGTTCATATAAGCTTAGGGATGTAGTTCTAAGAAAACAAGGTAATTCCCTTTTAATAACAATTGCTAAAATCTCAAAGTTAGTGAAATCTTTCTAATATATTGCAGTGGTGCTATTTTGAAGCAATAGAAATTGCAGCTTGCTCACAGGAGGAAAATGTATTGTAATAAACCAAGCCTGTAAAATTAAATTATAACATCTGAAAAGAGAACTCTGGGCAGATGCAAACACCCAGCATTTGTAATTTTGCAATAATTCCTCCAGTACTTCCTTTTAGTAACTGGAAAAAATCCTATTTTGTTGTTTTATTTTTCTTTCCTTTTTTCTGTTTCTTTATTTTACTGCAGCAAATGGAAGAGTGAAAAGAAATAGAAGGGAGAGAGAATGTAGTGAAATCAGTTGAAGTCACCTTGCTTAATTAGCCTCATAGGCGGGAGCCTTTTGAGCTCACCAATTAGAGATGAAATATTAACTTCTAATTTTCCCTATCTTAATATTGTAATACATAAATAGCAAGAGCCTCAGGATCTAAAGAGATTGCTTATAAACTCTGTTCTGAAATTTTTAAATACTATTTACTATTTCCAAGTTAAAAAAAAAAGAAGCCTCAAGCTAAGGTGGGATACAGTTTTATGAAATAGAAACATTGCTGATGCTATACCATAAGAAATTTTTATCAAGAAAATGCACTAGATTCAACTCTGACCTCAATAAAAAGATCACGAGAGTGATCACAGTGTGTACATTTATATGCAATTTAAGCAATTGCCAATTATCAGTGTAAGTTATTATGTGGCAGGGTGTGGGCTGAGGGAGGGCTGTTAAGTCAAACATAATCTTCTCAGCACTTAATTATGCAGAAAGAACCATGTTACTTTCAGAAGAACCCTCTTGGATTAAATACCTCCTGCAAGCCCCTTAAACCTATACATGTTGTATTTGGTCATGATTTTCTTAGTGCTGGGATCTACTGTCTTGAATGTTTGCCCAGACTGCTGGAAAACTGGCTTCCAAAACTGTGCTCTCTCATTTGGGCAAAACACTTCAGCTCTCTAAGCTTCTTTTCATGATAATTTGCTTTGTTTTCCTTGCAAAGGGAAACTTTAGTGCTTTTAGTGCTCCTGTAGTTGGCAGAGTGAGGCTGTTTCTTGGGCAGTAACTTCAGTCCTACATAATGCAAGATCTGATGTTTTGAATAGAACAGGGCAGTGGGAAAACTTGTCAGTATGTGCGGCCCATGCCTCTTGCTTATTTTAATGTGATAAAGCTCCACCCAAAATTAGAGCCTATTGCACACGAACACAGAGACAGGCTGCACTGAAGGTTTTGTGTGCTAGTCAAAGGGTGGAAGAGATAAAGGATAATATTCTGTTTTACACACAGGAACTGAGGCACAGACACACTTTGCTTTGCTCAAAGTTATACAGGAAGTTTGTGGCAGAGCCCAGAACTCAACTGAGATCAGTCATAACCACAAGTCTGGCCTTTCTCTAAGTGCTGTTGGCTTTATCTTGCTGGTCATGTGAGCTGAATTGTCTCCCTCAGTATTGCTTCCAGTGCTCTCTATCTCTGTGTTCCCTGTGGGAGCCTGTTTTTCTTCAAAAACCTAGGAATAAACCTACAAATGATAGATAACAGTGACATCTGTAGAACATGTTGTATTTCAGTTAATATAATGAGATCAAAAGTTAAGCATAACTTACTGAAATTCTGGGGAATTCTATCTAAAACTTTATCATCCAGCTTTTCTATTTTTAACCTTATCTTGAACAGAGTATATGACAGTCTTTGAAATTATCACAGAATTGCCATGTCCATTCCTACTAGAAAATTAAGAGATGATCTTGACAATGATCTCCATAAAATCTGTAAAAGCCAGTAGACAATGATTTCTGTAATTCTTGTGTATTAGAAGTCAGTGATTGATACCCTTGGCTTCAGCCCTGAATAAATGAGCAGCAGTGGGACAGGCCATAATTAACTATCACCTAAAGCTTTTATTGTATGTGTGTCGTGGAGTACCCTTTGGTAAGTGTTGCTGTACTGACAGTAGAAGAAAGACTTTAAAATCCTTCTTGGTTTCTTTTGGGATATTTAAAACAGCGCCAGCACCAGTTCATTCCTACACCCCTGTCAACACGGAGCCTGCGAGTCGCCCTCCCTGGGTAACAGACGACTCCTTTTCCCAGAAATTTGCACCTGGAAAATCCACCACCACTGTCACAAAGCACATCCTACCAAGGGGTGTTCCAGTGCCATCTCCTGCCACAATTTCTGCTTACCCGTCTCCAGTTTCAACTTCTTCCCAGCCCCCTGCATTAGCCCGGGGAACAGTTCAGAGGGCGGAGCGTTTTCCAGCCAGCAGCCGAACTCCTCTCTGTGGGCACTGTAACAGCATCATTCGGTAAGGTCATGGGCCTTTGAAGAGGGATGAAGCAGGAAAAGAAGTATCAGAGAGACTGATTATTGTACATTAATATACAGTTCCAGAGCCTCAGACTCCGTTAAATTACCTAGCAGGGATGTCCGTTGTCTGCTTCATTCATTTAACATTTCCAGAGCTCATTCTGTTGTTGAGTGGTTCACTTTTTATCACTGTAAAGTTATGCATGCTAATTGTTTGGCTCTTGGATGCTGCAGCAAATCCCCGCTTGATTTTAAAGAGGTTTCTGGTCCTAAGGTAACCCTTTGAAGGAGGTTCATGCAACTTAATTGGGACAGTTAGGGGACTGGGGGCAGAGGGGGGGACTGGGGAGAGAAAAGGAACGAGGCAGCATTTTGGAACAGCAGCCAAATGTAATTGTTGCTTTTGTGTCTGGAGAAAGATAATGCCCACACTCTGTTACCAGTGATTCATAGCATGCCTCTCCCATTTCTCCCAATTCATTCTGCTGGATCAGTGCCTCCTGTTAGCCTATGCACTGCTGTCCAACTTTAAGTAATCCACGTTTAATGACAGTCTTCCCTACTAAAAGGAGCTAGTTTGGTGATGTGGAAGTGCTGATTATTGCCCTTTATATGTTCTGGAATGGAAATATTCCAGTAATAATCACTATATCTAACTACAATCACCAGAGTCAATCACCAAAATGAATTTAATGTGTCTTCCACATAATGAAACAGAAAGTTGTCACCTAATAGTCTGACATTTCTAGAACATGCTGCATGCAATGCTCTCAGACAGAAAGAAGGCAGGAGACTTTAGTAGCTCTTGGGAGGTGTGGGTGTGTAAGGATGGAAATTTGTTTGTTATTTCATGCTTTCAAATAGTAGCATTATCTTCTGTTGCCTTTGGCCTTTTCCTATTCTCTTTGCATCTGCTTACAAAGACCACTTACAGCTTTGCAGATATGAAAACAATTGATTTTTCCAACAGTTGTCTGTAAATGCAGTGTATGATACCAAACAATAATGTAATGTTTTAACCAATGTGTTTTGAGTAATAGTCTTGAAAGAAACCTCTTCTATTCAGGTTTCTGAATGTTATTTTAATATGCACCTCATGATTCAAGTAGCTTCTCATGTGTACATGGTGTCTGACAAAGTGAGTTTGCAGTCAGGGTCATTCAACCTTTTTGCAATACAAATAAGACAATTACGATTGTTTCCAGAGGTCCTTTCCTGGTAGCCATGGGTCGCTCTTGGCACCCAGAAGAATTCAATTGTGCTTACTGCAAGACATCCTTGGCTGACATGTGCTTTGTGGAGGAGCAGAACAGTGTGTACTGTGAGCGCTGCTATGAACAGTTCTTTGCACCAACCTGTGCCAGATGCCACACTAAGATTATGGGGGTAAGAGAACAAGATTAACCCTTTCTGCAACTGTGTGGATCTCTGAAATAGTGAAATAGTTTAGACTGTAAGCAGTGAATGTAGATGTTTTATTATTGCATCCTTTTAATTATTTCCCAGGTTGTTGATTATTTCAGAATGAGAAACATATTATTTTATAATTTTTTTTTTCATCTGAAGGCTTGGTTATTTCTGTACCTTACTGAGCTCATAGACAGAATATGTGATCCAGGTACCATCTCACTGATCTAAAATAAGTAACACTTTCTGGGTAGTTTTTTGTTATCTGATACCCACTATGTTACTTTTATCTCTCTCTTCCTTGTAGTAAGAGACTTGAACTGGGTTTTTATTTCTTACAGGACTTAGTCAAAATTTCAGTAGAGAAATCAGTGATGCTGGGAAGAGGCCTATTGCTCTTGCTGCACCTCACTGTTAGTTAGCAGCACAGCTGTTGAAGAATTCTGCTTGCTTCTTATAGTTAAGAAAATACAGAATAAATACAAATATCTGAATTCACAAAGCCAAAAATGACACTTTGTCTTAAAGGAGTCATGTACAAGTAAATGTACAATTTAATCTGCTCTCCACTTGCCTTAGATGGTGGTGAGGTTGGAATACCATCAATAATTTTAGCAGTGTATTTATGCATGCAGTCCTATTGAATGTGTGACTCAAATGAAGAAGCAATGAGACCCCCACTGGTTTTTCATTGCTTAGCTGTCACCTTTTGACATCTGTCTAAATGTTGGCATTACAGATGCTCTTCTCTGCAACTGCCAGTTAGCAGTGGCAGCATCAGACATCCATGGTGAAGCTCTGGCTCCAACCAAGTCTTGTTTGCTACTGCAGCAGAAGGAGTAATTTATAGCAGAGTGCTGACTTAACCTACCTAATGAATGCTGGCACAAATCAGTTTCCCATTATGGATTTTCATCAGGAAAATAGCAAAGATGCCAGCTGCCTCTATTTATATTAATAAGATTTCTCAAGCTATTTTTGCTTCTTACCTCACTGAGGTTCATAAATGGATCCAAACCTATTTATCAGCAATAGTTGTTTTGCAAACAGTAACAGAACTTAATGAATCTCAAATGGTGATTCTCTAATGAGATATATGGCAACTCTAAATTAGACTTATTTTGTCTATTCACTGGATTGAAAGCACGGAAAGAGGACTTCAATCCATTTTGTCATAATCAGTGGATATTAAAAACAATCTTTAAAAGTGAATGAGAGTCTATGTGTATGATTGGAAGCAACATAAAATAGGATCTAGATTCTCAGCTGGTATAAATCATTGCTGTTTCACTGAAGTTAACAAAGTTAATTTACATCAGTTACGCAGCTGGCCCTTGGAAATCTGGGCAGTTGGACAGAGATGCACTGACAAACATTATCATGGCTACATGTAAGATTGACAAATTAGCAGGTAACTGTGTATCAGAGCCCCCTACAGCAGCTTTTGGACTTGGAAGACTTGGTTATGACAAAAGAATGAATCAGGAATAGAGGTTTCTCCACACTGGACAGAAGTAAGAAGCTGATAAAATCTAGATGTACTCAAATACTCTGAGGAGAATTTTGTTGCACAGAATTGGGTTTTTTTGTGATAAACACATGGACGAGGGACAGACATGCAGATTCATTTTTACTAATCACATAAGTTAAAAGAACCTTCCCCCCCTTTTATTTATTTTTTTTTTTTAGATTTTTACATTAGTTTGTGAATCATTCTTATAAGAAGCATAAAAAATTGCTACAGAATCTAGATTAGTTTGAAGCAACAGACTTACACCACTTATTCTTGGTCTTAGAAAATTGCTCTTTGAAATTTATTTAACAAATCGTACTCTTGCATCGAAGAGTTCATACTGGCTGTGGCAAAACAAAAGAGAAAATAATCAGAATCTTTGTGCAGAATCCCTTCTATAACAGTGACTGGGCATGTTGATACAAACTGCTGGCTGAACCATGTTGTTTTACTTTGGCAAATATATTGTTCTAGAAAGCTTGTAGTCCTATTTCCTCTTTCTTTCCAAAAGGAGCCCAATTTCTGTCATAATTCTTTCTTTTGAGGAGGGAAATTGGCTGATACAGAAGGGAAGAATTTAGAGCATCTCTGCCTTGTGTTTGTTCTCCAGGAGGAAGTTGCAGGGCTGGCTAGTCTGCTGGAGATTTTTGTATGCTTGTTTGTTTGTTTTACAGGAAGTGATGCATGCCCTAAGACAGACTTGGCACACAAGTTGCTTTGTCTGTGCTGCTTGTAAGAAACCATTTGGGAATAGCCTGTTCCACATGGAGGATGGGGAGCCTTACTGTGAGAAAGGTATGGCAGTCTGGACAGTTCTGCACAGTAACTGTGTGCTTCATGTTCATGGAAACAATGAAAGAATAAAGCAGCTGGTGAAAAAAATAGTATCAGATACCCATCCTGCATGGATTTTGTTTCCACTCTCCACACATACAAGTGTCGTGTCTCTGTATTTTTCTCCAGTTTATATGAGAGAATGGTAGAGCACTGGTCTTTGCCTCAGTGTCCACAATGCCTTCCCTCACTTCTCTCCCTTCTGTATTATCATACTTTGTACTTTTTTCTCTACACATCTTCCCTTGTTCCACTCCCCTCCTTGGTAGACTCTGCTCACCAGAAATGAAAAATTAATCTTCTAGGGCTGCCCGCAATCCCACTGAGTTGCTGGAGCTGTGACCTCTGATGCTGTTGCCTCACCCTAGAATTTCTCAGCCAACACTTATGAGAAGATAGCTCTGCACAGATGTGCAGCACATGCTAGTGCAGATTTTGCTTCCTGGCTGCTGCAACAAACTGCTTCTTGCCAACTAGGAAAAGAAAATGCCATGTTTTCCCAAAATGGTACTTGCCATGCAAACGAGTTGCCTGACATAGGCAGGAAGGAGGTTAATGTTTAAGTGGCATTCCCTCTATATTCCCTTTGTGCATTCAGTGAGCTCGTGGCCTACTTATCTCTGGAGATTCCTTCCTAATGGTTATGCAATTCAGATTTTACAAGTCCGAGTAGCTCTTGGTGAAGAACAAAAACCATATAGCATGACTGACTGGGTACCTACCCCTTAAAATTGGAGGTTTTGTCAGAACTTCAAATAATTCTCATGAATTCCATATACCTTTGGAATTTCCACTAATATTTTTCAATGTCAAGCCTATCCAAATCCAAAGTAAAGATGTATTAATCAGCCAGTATGGGGTTTCCATAGTTTTCTCTCTTTATGGAAAAAGAGCATTAATCCAGGCATGGAAACTTGTAATATTCCCTTGTCATTAGACTCTTTTGTATAACCATATTTGTCTTATGAATAGATTCCACATATACTAAAGCTAAATTGAAAGTAATGTGAGAAACATAACTTCAAATTCCATGGACTTTTTGTATGTCTTCTACATTTTAATGATAAATGTTGTACTAATGGGGGATTCTGGACTGTGCTTGTAATTAAATAATGAAAGAAAAGAAAATTTCAGTAGGAGCGTTTCAGTAAATGTAGTAGGAATCTGAGCAAAAACAATCAAAACATTCATTGTCTTGAAACATTCTATTTCTTTTGGACTTAGTATGATTATGTTAAGAGTTTGGTCTAAGTTTTCTTTTTGTTTCATTTTAGATTATATTGCTTTGTTCAGCACAAAATGTCATGGCTGTGATTATCCTGTTGAAGCTGGAGATAAATTCATTGAAGCTCTTGGACACACTTGGCATGACACCTGTTTCATTTGTGCTGTAGGTTCTACAAGAAATACTATCTCCTTCCTTTATACTCTTAAATTGTGTAGTAACATCAGAAAACCTAAAAGCAGCAATAACTGGTAACATATGCTTAAGAATGCAGAGGGATGGAATCTAATTTTTTACTTGCATTTGGAGAAGGATAGGAGTAATTTATCTTCTCCTCCATAACTTTCACTAGAATTATGAAATTTGACCATCATGAGTGTTTTCTAATAACACATCCAGTTTTAGATATTGCATACAGTAGTAAAGAGCACTATTGCTGTTATTCTTTCCAGTGTTTGCCAAATAAAGCTAGGGCAAGACTGAAAGTAAATGAACACCATGCCGAACAGTATAACCATAATCTTACTTACAAAGCAGTGAAGTTTGTATTTCCATGCTGAATGCTTGTTGAAACTTGCAAAAAGAAGTCTGTTTAGAGAGTGGGAATAGTAATTAGCATAGAAGTTGGTCAAACTCATCAATCTGTGGTGTGCACATAGCTCTAGCGTGTGGCCCACATATTCACACACACTGCACACAAAGCAGAAAAATCCATATGATAAACAGTACTTTCATCTGGTTCTAATACCACTGAGCAGATCTGCAACATATTATTCCAAAAGTAATAATGTCTAGAATCTCTAATCAGCTAAAAATAGTATGTTGGCAACACCAAACCAACAGTGACAATTTCTAATGTTTGTTTAAGTCTAAAATTTAAGTAGAATAGTTGAAAGTATAGAAATGTTTATAAATATCTGAAGCTAAACTAGCTTTGCAAAAATGTGTCTTGTGAAAACTTAAATATTTTGGAAGTTCCAACATGGAACATTAAGCAAGTTTCCTTCACAAGCTAACAGCTCTTAATCACTTATAAATATTGATCACTTATAAAGATACTTTCTCTGAATATTTTATGTTTCTTTTTTGCTTGTTCATGGCTACCCTGTTTTCTGTGGGAGTGATAGTTTCATTATATGTTGTTAATATGCAATTCTCACAGTGGGGTTCTTTTTAAGGACCTAACTTTATTTCCTTCAGTGGGTTAAATCAACAGCAAATCAATCCATGACTTCTAAAGATCACCAAAGAAATGCATAGGCAGAAGAGCAATACAGCTGAAACTGATAGTCACATCTTTATCCCTTTTTCCTTAATTATTCCTGATTGCATTTATTATTAATTTTAGGTCTGCCATGTGAATTTGGAAGGTCAGCCATTCTACTCCAAGAAGGACAAGCCACTGTGCAAGAAGCATGCCCATGCCATCAATGTTTAAAAGAAGAGTTGGTAGTCAGTAATGCTGGGGTAAAACAGATGACTAACTGGGCAATCATAAAGTTAATAACCATGGCTAGCATTTCTCTCGGTAAAAGCTAGAAGTTGGTACTTCTCAAGTTTAACTTTATCCTTTTTCATAAATGCAGAATGTGCTTTTTGCAAAGTTCATACAAAAACCGATTGAATGAACAGTCAAAACCAAATGAACTAATGAACTAATCCATTATTAGAGCAACAGATGGCAGAAATATTGAAATTAACTAAAAACTTTAATATAAAAAGTAATGTGCAAATATAGTTTTAAGCTAACTACCCACAGCAGTTTTACTGCTTAGACCACACACTGGTGTTTAAAAACAACTGGAAAAATACTTCTGTATTAAGTCATTTTTCTTTCACAGCAAGAATGAGTAAGTGCCATATGTACAGTCATCTGTAGAACCAAAGGCCATAGCTTTCAAAGGGAAATAAAATAGATTAGGGCTTCCTCTAGGAAAAGTGAGTGCTATTCCGTTATGTTGTGGTGCTTCCTCATAGCACCAGATATTTTAGATTCTTTCCAAATAACAAGTCTTCCTTGGATCCATATGTAGCTGGGAAGCCTAGGTGACAATCCGTAACAGTTTGATAATAAAATGGTTGGGTCAGCCTTGCTAGTGCACTTGGCTTCTATGTGCACAGTAGATAATTCACTCTCAAATCATAATGGAAAAGGACAACTGGCTTTCTCTGAATTGCTCTTACATTGAATGGAATAGGGCTGGCTGGAAAGGCCAACTTTTAATTCAAAACCAGTTTTCCTTTCCTCCTGCGGAAAAGGAGATTCAATCTTGCTTTGGTTTCTAATTCCCACTGATATCAGAGGGAGGTAGGAACCTACATCTGGACCTTCACACCGGTGAAGGTCAGAAGAAACACATCCATCTAGCACAGCTAGGTTGTGGGAAATAGCTTGCAAAAGTTCCCTACTCTATCCCACATAATTAGGAAAAAGGCTTTCTTTTTCCTAAAGTGAATGAATGTTGATCAAAAATTCTTAAGGCAGCAGGCACATACTCTATTCCTTTCCTTAATTTAAATGCAACACATCATGAATTGTAGCAGTATTTGCCATTGGAAAGCAGTAGCTATGTTCTAACAGTGAGGATAACCATACAGTCATCTTTTCTAATAACCATACAGGCATCTATCCTAATAGTTTGCGAATAACTTTCAAGTTAGTCAAACAGTTCTTTATAAAACTCTTTCTTTCAAATAAGCAATACCTGTAGTACTGATAATACTTTTGAATTTTTGAATATCAATGACTTTAATATTGGAGACAGCAGTTCTGTCTGATGGAGTTAAGATGGAAAGTCTGATCACCATTCAAGCTTTATTAACTCATTTAAGTGAGAATTATGATGTGTGTGTTGACAGCTTGCAGTACTGACAGTTTTGAATTAGTACTTCTGAGGCTGAGGATGCTTTCTGTGGGCCACATGCTGGTGCCATCTGCACCTATTTTACCTTGTGTTCTGAGTAGCAAAAAACGACATAACATTGTCTGTCTTGTCCCTCCCATGGGTAATGCCCATTTCATTTGTGCGTCTTTTAAGGGATGAAAAACTATTCAAAGCTTGGGGGAGGAATAAATGAAATTTGGAGTTCTAATATAAGAGTTAAGTTAGCTGCAGGCAGTCTGCATCTTGGACAAAAATAACAGCGTGAACTGCCTGTGGCAGTTTTGACATATATGACTTGTATTTATTCAGTAGGTATCTTAGTTTTCACTGATCTTAGCAGTGATCTGATCTCCATTGCTACAGGGTCAGATTTTTGTATGCATGAATTATTCTAAAACACTAGTACATTATACACAAAGCCCTTTTTTCCTTTCTTTTTTTTTTCTTTTTCTTTTTTTCTATAAGTAAGCAAATTTTCTGTTTTCAGTTGGTGCTGGGCTGGTGTGAATATGGTCCCACAGATTATAAAATCCAAAAATCTGACTCATAATATTCTCCAGAGGAGTAAATCATAATTATGGAAGTTAAATATTTTTCCACTCCTATTTGACTTCATTAAATACATATTCACACAAGTGAGAAAATTCTACATTTCATTTTTCGGTGCCATTCAACAAAATGCTGTTTATTATTAATTGTTCTTTGAGAGAATTCACATCAGCATACTCTCTCCTGAGAATGCATGGAAGATATTCTTTAGGCAGATTTGTGTCAGTGTTGGCCACTGACTGGGACTAATCTCTGACAGCAACATCAGAACAGGGAGTCAGGCTCCATGGGAAGGGCTTGTGATGATGCCTCAGGAGAATTTCACGGGCTCTTTCCCCTCTGATCTGCATGTGTTTATTTGTGTGTCTCATTCTCCCCTCCACCTTCCCTCTCCGTGTCCCTGTAAGGCTCCTCTCCGTGGCAGCACGAAGGATAAATCATTTTAGGATCTGGCCAGGGATGTCGGGCTGCAGCTTAGGGAGGAGTACAGTCTGGAAAGGCGCTGGCAGGCAGCATGGCTGGGGCTGAGCTTCCTCCAGGTCCCTGGGTAGGGCAGAAGTGGCAGCTGAGGCGGCCCGGGCCAGCCCGGAGTTCCCGGCGTGGGGCGGGGTGTGGGAATCGGGGCCTGCCCGGAGGGGAGGAGAGGGGAGGAGAGGAGAGGCTGCCATCTCACCGGGGCGAGAGCCTGAGACAGCCGGAGTGCAGGGGCTCTGCGGGCCCTGCCTGAGTGGGGAAAGATGAGGCACTGAAAGATGAGGCACTGAGGACACGGGAAGCCCGTCCTGAGGCTGGGCTTGGAGGGGAGGAGCAGCCAAGTCGGGCCGGTTTCACCAAGCCGGCATGGCAGAGTAGGCGTGGGGTGGGGGCAGCCAGGATCACTCACCACAGTCAGAGAGCGGGCTCCGAGTAAGAAATAAGGGTAGAAATAGCTCCCGATAGCCCAGAGAGGTGGTTTGAATACGTACAGAAGGGTGAGCAAGGATACAATCTGGTAAATCTGAAGCCTGGACTGCAGGAAGGGGAATGCAGGGTATGTAAGCAGGGCTGAGCTGGCTTGCAGGGGGGCAGCAGCGCAGAGCTCAGTGCTGGCTTGAGAGAGTGCTGAAGATTTCCTGGGGCAGAGAAGCTGCAGCGCATGCCCTGCCTCCAGCTGCTGCCTGAGCGAGTGAGATTAAAGCGAGTTTACATAGCACTATATGAGCTACGGTGATATCTCTGAATGAAGAACAGAGATACCCTGAGGATTGTCATGTAATAAAATTTTCCTGTTATGACTTGTGCTGCTTCATAATGTGGTCCAAAAACAGGGAATCCACGTACCCGCCCTTGATATCTATATTAGGATATAATTTTTGCACATATCTGAACCAGAAATTTGTGAATAATAATGTAGCATTTTAACTTTCACAGGGGTAGAATACCACATAACTGCTGATACTCTTCTGCTACGTCACTTTTGTGATAGGGAGAGAGTAAAATGCATATATATATATATAATAATATATGTATCTCTAAATTCAGAAAATGGCCTTTTAACTATCACTGAAAATAATGTACAAAAATATGCAAGATGAATAATGTGTACTTGATTATGTTTTATGTCTTGTAAGAAATGCCTGGGATAACTCCTAAGTTCTTTTGAATATTTCTTTTAATTCTAATTAATGTGAGGTTTTACCCAATAAATCAAAGATACTGTACCTCTGAATGATCAATTTAAAAGGTCAGTCTTTTGTCTAACTAAAAAGTGTTCAATAACTTTTCAGTCAAAGGATTCAAAAGCTTTTTTAATTCTTTTCTCTCTTTTGGTGTTCTTTTTTGCAGAACAGGGCAAATTAAATGTTTCCAAAGAAGGCTACTTTTATTATCTGGACAAAATAAAACAGTCTTCGGACTTTTTTTCGTTAGTTTTTACTATATTAGATTCACACATTACACAATTCTAAAATCAATTCAAAACAAGGAAAAATATTTTCCATTGGTCCTTCAGTGGTCAGTACTTTGGGTGAAATGTTTTGCTGAAGATTACTTGTATTTATGTTTAATAATGTGAATGTCCACAGCACTGAACACACTCATTAGTGTCTAATGCTGGGCACACTAATGTTTGTTTGCAATATTTGTCTCCTGGTAGTGGATATTAATTTGTTTAGTATTTATAAACATCAAAATTTGAAACTGAGTGATTTATTGCCTGCAGTGATCATATATTAGAAGTCTAGGTTTTATAATATTTTGACATGTTGACTTGATGCCACAAGTGCCCTTGCTTTTAGATAGATATTTTTTCCTAAGTTGCTAGTTATTTCAGAACAGAATGTCTGGTGGTTTATGAGATGTGAGTAATTACGTTGCATGGATTATCTGTGCCAACATGAATAAAACAGTCTAGTAATAAAAGCAATGTGCAAATACAGTTTAAACTTTATTATTTGGGTATATTTATTAATATGCCATGTGAACAGCTGACAGCTTTTAGCCATGTAATATCAGTAAGAAAGCATACACAAACTTGTACTCTCTACTTCAGACCTGAAAATAAAAATTAAAAGCATTGGTTTCAACATTATTGTATATCAGTCTTGAATATTTTATTGACCAAATAATGCTGCTTTAAACAAATATTAGTATGCTTAAAAGATGCAGTCTGCTAACAGTACGTGTTGTAACTGAGCAAGACCTGTATAGTCCCAGACCTTATTGTGTCAACAAATACTGTTTATAGTAACTTTGTAAGGAGTGGGTAAATCCTGTCTTCAGTTACATTGACACATCTGCAAACAAAGTTTGACTACATAAGTTCAGGTAGGTGTTCTTCCATTTCTTAGCAAAAATTATTTAAAATATACAAAATGTTTTAAACACCCTCATTGAGCTCTAGTGCCAAGAAATATGTACAAATGAAAGGATGACTTCATATAACAGTGTCTTTTACAAAAACAGCCATTTTGTGCATTCCTGTTGCACACCCCTCAGAAATGCAGGCATTTTAGAGATACAATTAAGTATACTAAACATAATTAAGAAGTTAGATAATAAATGGGCAGACTTGGATTTAGATGCCATTACCAAGCACAGCATCAGGAATCACAACTTTGTGCACTTTTGATTTTATTTTCCAGCCCTGATTTCTGTTTACAGTGTGCATAAGGAAATGCAATTGAAAAGAATGCCCAGAGTGTACACAGTATTTTGTCAGATAAAATTGCTGTTTTTCAGATTGTCTGTTCTGACCTTTAACCTTTGCACAAGACAGTGCTCCCTAAACTGTGCACTGTGATCCCTGTAGAGTTCAGTCGTTGGAACTGGAAGCAATAGAGGCATAAGCAGAGCACCATGCCAGCTGACAGGGTGGAAAAAGTGAATAGAGCAAAGTTCATTAGGAAAGGACATGGTGCAAAAGGCTTGACAAGTGCTGCACTAAGGGATTCTTAACAGAGATTCTTAAAGAGAGATTATTGCTCTGAAGAAAATGGTGATTTCAGAAGTATAGGCTTTGGCATTGTGTTCCCCCTCCCAATCGTGCATCTTGAATTCAGCTCGTTTCTGTTGATTAAGAAAAGAAGGAATGTGTGAATAAGATTGCTGAAATCATTATTGAATACACAATGAAATGCTTTGTTCTCCCAGGCAAATCAGAGTTGTGGATGAGATTCAGACTATATTCAGGCATAAATTCTGTGCTGTGTTCCTATGAAATGTGCTCTTGGATAGCTGTTAAAACACAGTTCCTCCTCCTCTTAGGAAGATTACATCAAAGGAAAACACTAACAAATGTGTGTTGTACTAATAAGGACTGTCAGGCTGAGTCACAAGAATCTTCTCTGTAATAAAGACAAGAAGGGATTTTTTTTAACAAAGCTAAACTTTTGAACAAAACATTTTTCCTTTAAAAGTTTCCAGATTATAACTGTTCAGGAATAATAAATTAATTGATAAAGTATCATTAATAAATCTGCCTCTACTACAAAAGTATTTTCTAATCTTACTGCTTTAGAAATCAGATTATTTTCATTAATGACAAAAATGTTACAGAAATTCTTCTGCTTCGACTTAGTTTTACTGTGCATACTGTTACTGAAAAAGAGTTGAGATTTAATTTTCTTTTAATTAGAAGATATAGATAAAAATATAGCCATGAATTGAATGAGGGTGATGATTCTTCCAGTGCTTGTGGAATGAATGCTGCTTGCTACACTGAAGCCAGAAAACTCACTGTTCTAGATTGTACATTAAAGAGGATGTTTTGGATTTTTAGGAAGTTTAATAAAAACCTATAGCCTTAATTAAAGATCTCATTTCAAAACAAAAGAATGATTTACAGTGTTTAAATTATTTTAAGATCTAATCATATGTAGACAGGAAAATAATGCTGGGATCGAGGTTTAGTTTCATTTAAAGAAATCTTCATGTTGACTAATGCAAGCATTCCTATGTGCATGTGTGGACATATATGTGGATTAAAACACTCAGAACTGAGATTCTGATATCCTTCAAGTGGATGTGTTTCATACCTGCTTTATGTGAGCCTAAATTGTTATCATATAGTCCATTTATTGAATATAGCTTAAGAATAATGCACAAATCTGAGTGCACCTCAAGACCTGGGTTTTGTTATCTGTTAGGTGTTTGTGCTTTACGAAGTAACAACTCCACAATTCTGATAACACGGGAGATGTGGAAGCAGAAAAAAAGGGCACACTTTCCAAAAATCTGGCTTCACATAAAAAATAGGATTTCGGGAATAAAATTTTTATTTGTGCATTATAAACAAAGACCAGGTATTATTCTTTCACAACAAAATATTCTTCTGCTGTCCCCTGCACATTCCTTGACAGATTTTCTTTCTGCAAATTTTTTCCCTGTACTGATTCCAAAGATACTGTAAATTTCCCTGTGATTAATGCATATGGAGAAGCCTGAGCAGAGTTCCTGTTCCTTACACAAGCCTGTAAGCTGTGGGGTAAAAGGTGACAGAGTGGGCTGTGCTGCTCATGTGAGTATATTCAGCCCACTGCATCCTGCAAATACCAGACTTCCTGAGATTTATTGTGGATCCACAATATAGATGACACTAATTGAAATTTTCTGCTTTATTGCATGTGCACCACACGGCATCTACTTCTGGCCAAAAAGCCCTTGCAAGAAATCCAGAGTGCTAGTCAGGGATTCTGGTTCTAGCTGTGGCCTCAGGGCATACCTGAATCTAAACCATGTGGTTATCAAATAATGGCAGAGCACAGTTTGCCTTTGAGATTGTCTTCCCAGTGCCAGCTGCAGCAGCAAAAGGACAACAGGGCTGTTTCTTGGGTTGTGATTTTCTGCCATTTTTATTATGTAAAGCAATTTCTGGAATGGGAGCTCTTCTGAGCTGCCATTCTTCTGTTACAGCATCATGACACCAGTCTGAATTCAATCTTGAAAAGGTTTTAGCTCATTTGGCAAAATTTACTTATTTTCACATTGAAGGATGTTTTCCACATGTAACTTACTCAGCTCTGTGTTTGACATTCTAGAATAGATTTCAAACAGTCTTTGAAACAGACTTCTAGGACAGGAGACACATCCTGAGAGATTAAATTCTCAGAGACAAATAGAGAACACGTTATCCAGCTTTTATAGACTTAACATGGTTGGTGGTTGTTGGAGACTGTTGACTTCCTAAGCAGTCACAGAAGCTGCTCTCTGTTTAGAAGTTCTCTAAAAAGAAAGCATCAGTTATTAAAAAGTAGATATTAAAGTTTGGGGTTAGTCTATATCCTTAGGCTCCGTATTTGCCTATTTAGTATAACCTCAACCAGTTTTTGCTCCTATGCAATTCTCACAAAAAAAAAAAAAAAAAAAAAAAAAAAAAAAAAAAAAAGCATAACAGAGGGCTGTTACTACTCCTCCCTAATTCTGGGTAAGAATCTTCATTCCCCTCCAGCTTAGGGAAATTCACTGGCACAGAAAAATATAAATTGCATCTCTGTGTGCCAGCTTCAGTTCAGAGAACCTGGCCACAAATGCTTCAGTTGAGATGATTTTGTTCATTTCTTTAAAAGACAGTGAGAAAGACTGTGCTTTCTCTGATCTTGTAACTTAAAAAATATTAATAGAACAATCTTTAAGTCAAAAGATAGTTAAGTAAATGTTTATTTTAGACCTTCATTATTAAGTGCAACTACTTAAAAGTGAACAATTACTATCAAAGAGGGAACATGCAAAAGTAGTAAAATGAGATAAAAATGTAGGAGAGCGAAAATCCAAAGAAAAAGTAGCTTTTAGCATGACAATTAACCACCCAATCAACCCTTCCTTCATTCCTTGCAGGGTAATTCATTGTAAGTGAATTAATGGTGAAACATTCAGTAATAGGCCTTGGTAAGGAAATAGGAGCAGTGTATCAGGATATCCTTTTTCCGCCCCAGAGTACCAATACTTTCAATTTTATATACAACGGAAGTAATTAATTGTAACACAAAGAAGCACAGCTGTGTTTCCTGATGGTCACACGTGCAATAGCTGCTATTCTTTAGCATTCTGAGTATGTACAATGGAAACTGTACAACTGCTTGGAACATTTTATATTCTCAGGGATTTAATTTCCATTAGTAGCTTTTGAATCCATAGTGGATTTTTAATATGCTATTATCTTAGATCCAATCCTGCATCTCTAATCAGGTAATTTTTTGCTGATGCCAGTGAGAGTTTAAACTGTATTAGGTGTAGCTGCCAAATGAAGAGATTTGCAGACACAGGCCAATTTCTTATTGGAAGCAAAGGTAGTTATAGACTGTTTTCCGGGATTTGCTTTTAGCTGTGAGTCTAACTTCTTCAAGTTGCAGTTTCAGTTAATATCCAAGTACCTTACAGACTAAGAGAAAAGCTTCATTGCTATGCCTTTAACTGCATTATATATTTTCAGACATTCTAGGTGAAATACGAGGATATTCTTTTGTTATTTTGTAGACCTATATTGGTTTCACTAGAATATGAAAAAAAAAGTAAATGAGACTATTTTGCTGCGCTTGCTTTTATTTAACAGCAATTTATTCATGTTTAAAGATATGTTTAGACTGAGAAGAAAAAAGGAAGTGATGAAATTATTTCATTCATTTATTTTGTATAGGTTTCATATCTGTTTCATTTTAACAAGCTTGGAAGAACAGAGAATTTTCAGTCTCATAAATGTCCATCTTTGTAAATCTCTACAGTACCCACTCCTACAGCTGCCAGAAACACATCCACTTGAATCCATGCCTTGTGAGGACAAAGCTGTCATACACATCAGGACAGAAATTTTCTGTATTGATAAGAATTTGCCTTGTGTAACAGCAGCTTTTAAAAACATTTCCACTTTCAGCATTGCTCCAGTTTCAGGACAAAGCCTGAGCATCAGGCTTAACAGAGGAATTGTTAATACAGTGTGGGTTTGGATCTAAGGATTATTCAAACTTGTCAAAGAAACAAATACTTCTTGTATCAAAAGGTGGAGGAACACAAACATTTAGCTTCTCTCTGAGTATAATTCAAACTTCCTTGTAGATCATTTGGCACCACTGACTGATAATTCAGAACATAAATTTTAAAATCAGCACTACAATCTAAATACTTAATCTTCTCTGAGCAGTTGAAGACTTCTGGGATTTTATGTGCATCCATCTAGGGGAAAACATATTACTAGTTCTCCAAACAAACTGATGGGAGTGAGGCACCCTGGTGAAGCTTCTGCTGAGCCTACAAATATTTTCTTTTTCTGTGATGAGATTTTTAATGCTCTGGCTTTAATAAAAACAAAGTAATTTGTATTTAAAAGGAGAGTTACTTCAGGGTTTATTACAACCTAGTGAGAAGACTGCAACAAGGGTTTTGTAAATGTGAATCCATAAAAACAAAACCATACAGCTCAACTAGGCACAGGAAGAAGAAACAGAAAAAGCAGCAGGAAGTTTGGTTCTTGACTGGGAAGATGTCTCCCAGAACAAAGTGCTCCCATTACTGCAGCCCTTTGTCACGGCAGGAGAGTCAGTTCCCCACAGCTCAGTTCAGCGAGGAATCAGCTCCCACCCTGCAGCTGCTGGGGACAGGTACAGCCATTGTGTTCTCCTTCCTCCACAGCCACCTGCACAAGGCTGAGGAAGAATCCCCTGCAGAACCCCAAGTAACCCCAAAACACACCAAGTGCTTGAGCTGTGGGAACACCTCTGTTTCCTTGTGCCCATGCTCTGCACATTGAGCTGTTATTCCTTGGATTATTGCCACAGTGCTCTCCAATGCTGCCCTGGACTCAGTTCCACACCAGGCTGGTTGGACTCAAGGTTGGACATGGCTTGCCTCTTTACTACTGGTGATCCACTAGCAAAAACTCTTTAAAAACACCTTTCTTCATAGATTTGACTCTGCCTTATTAAATTAGTTTTGCTTACATTTAAAAAACTTAATAAAATCCACTACTTTTGCAAGTAACAAACAGCTGAATAAATTTATAATCAAAAGAATATGCTTTCAAGTAAAATAGTTCTGAAAACGAGACAAAGCCAAATTCATGTCATATTAAGTGAAATAATTGTGTCCCTGGCTGAAGGGCAATATTCTTTTAATATGTAACATGGGATATTTATTTTTGTAACAGTAACAGAGAAATACTCATCTAATTGCAAACAGTTCTCAAAAATATATTTGGACCGCAGATTTAAGACATCTGAATTCCAGAGACTGAAGGGAAGACAGATCTACAAAGATCAAGTCCTATCACATGGCTGACCTTCTCCCTATATATACCTCTTTGTTCTTTTGATATTCAAGTTTGTAGTTCCCTAGTGATTCCAAGAACTAATAAGAAATTCCTGGAGAGGAAATAACAATGAAAGCAGCTAAAGCAGCTGGAAGACCATACTTTTTTTTTCTTTTTTTTTCTAATATAGCTCTCTTCATCATGACAGTCCGTTTTGAACTGCTTCTTCTGTATCTCATGTTAGACTTCCACAGCTCATCTCGGCCAGATGGCAAATTAACTTACATTTATTTTCTGATTTTCATATTTCAGTGTTTTTTGAGTGTTGCTCAATTAACAAAATAAATACTTTGTGTTACTAAACCTGGTGTGTCTTGAGTTTTTACAAATTCCTAAAATCCTCGCCAGGTAAGATATCTGCTCCTGCTAACTAGCTCACTGAAACCCTATGTCCTTCTGAGAGCCCATCAGCTAAAGTGTTCACTTTCTGGTTTAAAAAGGTCTCTCTACCTATCCTGGGAGAGATATTGGAAATGTAAGTATTGCACTGTTTTGAAAGACATCCCTATTTCCCATGCGATGTTTCATCAGACATCCATCACAATCTGAATACTTTCTAAGGTCGTTATGATTCATCCTTTTAGATTAAGATCCAGTTTGGTGTCCTGCAGCCCAAATATTATTATAATGTAGTTTACTTTTGCAGACTTTATTTTGTGATTAAGACAAGGAGTTAACAGCACTCAATAATGCAGAGATGGGCATTACTTGCCATAGCAACACAAACTTCATCCTCAGCAACACTGTTCCTGACCTGACAGGGACATTCACTTGTGGGTATCTTCAATGCCCAAGTGCCTTGAAAAGTACTGGCTGAGACAGCAGTTTCTGCAATGTGCGAATTTTCACGCTAGGAACTGGATGAAAAAAGTTGATCCATTTCACAAAAAGGGTTAAATACATTTCAAGGCGAGTGGCTGTTGCTAAATTCATGCATCCTGGCTTAGAATCAATATCTAACATCTGACAAGCACTGGGCTGTATTGGCACACATTATTACTGAAGAGATGCTAGCACTAACAGCTTTAGTTCTGCTTGGGAGCACACACACGCATGTTGCATTCTTATTCCATATTGAGTGTCTATTCTGCTGCTATAATTTGATAGTACACAGAGTGGAAGAACAGCAGACTCAGATTTTCCTTTGAAATTATAAACATAAGCATAGGAGTTCTGTATTGCTTGGCATGGAAGCTGTGATTTTGTCTTTCTTGCAGGCTGGCTTTGTTTTGGACACTGACAGATTTTTCTGGATGACGGTGATCGGAAAAAATTTTCCAAAAGTCTATTAAGACAAGACCTGCATTTTCAAATGCCTATCACCACAGTATCTGGCCACATACAATTATTAGGTGTGCCTTTACCTGCCTATATTTTAAAGAAGTCTATGAAAGTGACAGGTGTGAAGTTATACTTCCTCTTTTGTTTTGCTGTGTAGGATAGTACAGAAGTGAAGCATTCATCTAACAATCTGTGGGCAAAACGTGTGTGAGCCAGAATGCAAAGCCAGTGTTCTCATCTTACATTCAGAGGTCACAACTCTGGAGTGGAGTACACAACATTTACAAGTCCTATCTGATATTAGCATGCAAAAATGGAGCTACACTGTGGAGAGGTCAACAAAATAAGCAAGCCCATGTCTCCCGCAATACATGCACATGTGGCTATTTGGCACCAATAAGGCAGATTACTTCCCAGCTGGTTATTCTCTGGAAACAGTTTATCTGGGCAGGCATCTCCACACCAGCAATTACTGGCGTGTCCTGAAGGCCTAAAGAGTGTTTTGGTGCGCAGCAAAGGGAAACTGAGTAGGTTTGTACAATCTTCATCGTGATCTTCATTTCCCACTGTAGCTGGCTTTGTGTGAAAAGTTCTTGATGCAGAGTAACCAGGTGACAGGACAGGTGAAAGGCGAGAGGACACCAGCAGCACAACTGCTGTCACATCGTTGAGTGAAGGATTAAAACCAGCAGCCCAGGTGGGAGCTGTGCCACCTGCCTGGCACAGAACACTTGTCACTGGAGCTCCTTCTGCACTGCTGCTGGGAGACCCCACTTGAAGACAGACAGACAAATTATTACTTTTCCAATTTGTCCTAATGATAAGGACCTTTGAAACAAGAAACAATGCAAATTATGGCCTTCAGCATCCTTATCAGCAAGCAGAGCAGCTCATTGCAGAAGTTAGTATTCCAGTCTACCTAACTGGGCATATTTATATAGATACAGGAAATGGAAAAAGCAAACAATGCTGTCCTTTGCAATAGAACCCTATCCCTCCTGCGGCACTGCAACGTCAGCCTTCTCAGAACTACTTTTCCACGAAGCCAAAAGGCCCATGCGAGTCTCTCGTTTCTCCCTACGTGCCTGCCACCGCTGACTGCTCGCTGCTGTCCCCAGCTCACACGCAGCCCCCCTGAACTCCCATCAAAAGTGCTACGGTAACCCTCCATCCCACCTCCTCCGTGAATGCCGGCAGCTTGTCCGCTTTCCATGGCACCAACCCCACCGGCATCTGGATGGGACCTCCCGGCCCTGCAGCCGAATCCAGCCGCAGCTGTGCTTTTCTCGCTTCTCGACCCTCTTCAAGGCCAGCAGTGCCTCCATGACACCGGCTTGGCCACTTTTTCCCTCACGCCTTCCTGCCCTTTCCTAGAGGAGCTTCTTCACGGGGAAAGCGCTGCTGGGGCCCGGGCGCCCGGTGACAAGCCGGCCCAGGCTGCAGCCCGCGCTCCCGCCCGCGGAGGGGCTACTGGGGAGGAAAAGCAGGCCCGGCGGGTTCCTCCCGGCCAACTTTTCTTCCCGGGGAGCCCCGCCAGCCCTCCCGCCCACGGCACGTGCTGATGGACGGGCGGGGGCGGCGGGCGCGCTCCCGCCTCCCCGCGGGCCCCCGCCGCGCGCGCGCCCGGCTGCAGTGATTGGAATCCGGCTCGCTCCCGCCCCGCCCCGCAGGGACGCGCCGGGAGCGCCTGCCGGGACACGGAGCCTGCGCCGAGCCGTCCCGCCCTCCCCGCCCGACACGCACCCGCCTTCGCCCCCGTCTCAGCGGAGCCGTCGGGGCCCCGGGAACGGCCCGCGGAGCGCGGCGGGGAGCGGGCCCCCTCCCCCTTCGCCTGCCGTCCCCGAGAGGAGGATGAGGAGCCCCCACCGCCGGTGAGTGCGGGCCGCGCCGCGGAGGCCTCGGCCGGGCGGCCGGGCGGGGAGAGCCGGGGCGCTCCGGGCAGCGCCGCGCCCGCACCGCTCCCTCTGCTGCCGGGGCTGCGCGGGGCGCTCCCTCCGCCGCCAGTGCCCCTTCCCCGCCGTCGGGCGGCCCGGCCTGGGCGGTGCCCGGCGGGGTCTGCGCCGGCCCCGGGCAGCGCCGTCGAAGGCGGACTCCGCTGCCGCTGGCGGCGGCCCTCCCGCCCCGGTCTGGCTGCTCGGGGCCCGGGGAGCGCCCCCGGCCCGGCCGCCCTGCCCCGCCGGGGCGCTGGGGGCGCTGCCCGCCGCCGGGCCGGGCCGGGCCGGGTGGGCGCCGCGGGGGCTGCGCGGGGCCCGCGGGTCCCTGCGTGGGCAGGGCCGGCGCGGCGCTCGCCGGCCGTGCGCTCCCTCCCTCCTGCCTCCCTCCTGCCTCCCTCCTGCCTCCCTCCTGCCTCCCTTCCCCGTGTTGTAATCCCGGGCCCGGTGCCGAGCCGCCCCAGCCGGAGCGAGCGGCAGCGCCCGTCGTCGTGGGAAGGGTACGAGGAATAAGGTGCTTCGCCCTCCTTTTGTGCGAGCCTTGAACAAAGCTGGACGCCGGCTTTCCAAATCGGTTTTTGCAGTTCAGCGATGTCAAACAAAAAAAGTCTGAAGAAATAATAACCCCAAGTAACGTCCGTACCTTAGTCGTGAAAGATTGTGCTGTTGAGGACCGATTATGTACGCGGTTTTCATAGCTGATTACAAAATCTATTGAACAGCGTTCAAAAGCACAAATGGGTTTTTACCACCTTTCAATCAACCACACTCTGATGTTGTTTTGGTAAAATTAAGAGTGAATTCAGCAGCAGGGAATGGTCGTAAGCTGTGGTATTTCCTTTCAGCAGTTGCCTGTTACTTTGTGTCTAGTTGTATGACGATTTTTCCCAGTGTAAATTGATTGCTCTCCGAATTTACATGTTTTGTTCTCTGCTTAGAGGTAATTATCTTTGAGTTCTTTTATCAAGTTAGCATGCTAGGGATTGTTCAGGCCTGTTACCTGAAGGGATGGAGAAGCTGCTTTTGTAGATAAGGAAGACTCTCCAAATTGACAGTCTTGTTTGATTTGCAGTAGAACCTAGTCCTGGAATAAAAAAGTTAACATAAGCACGATTTATAGTCAGATAATTTATCTATCCAGTCTACAGCTAGAAATACTCCAGGTTGTAGTGTTTATAGCAGCCTGGATAAAACTCTTGCTGACGATGTATTTGTCGTTTGGTCTTGCACTTTTGTCCTTTTGTACCTTTTTCTTAGGCTATGCATCACATTTTCTTTGGGGGGTGTGTGTGTGGCTGTGTATTTTGTATGTATTTATATAGACAGGTACAACCTGATAGGCTCTGAGATCTGGTTTGAAATTTTATGAAGGGTCTTCTCATGCACCTGCAAGATTCAGCTGCCAGTCCTCAGTATGTCCTGCTGGCTGATCTCTTCCAGCGACAGAGAGTTTATGTGGCTGGATCTGAATTATTTCCTTCCCTTAATTGTGAAGTAATTTAGTTTTGAAATGGACCTCTGGATGTTATCTGTTTGAGCCTTTGTTCAAGTCAGAGCAGAAAGCTCTCTGTAAACTGCAGGCCTGAAATAACGTGTTACTTGGAATTCACTGATTAAAGACATGTTTACTAAAACAGTACGTAGTTAGAGCACAGACTTTCTTAAAGCCAGTGTGTGGAACCCCAAATCCTAATGTTTTGGACACTGCTCTGCAATATCCTCACAGTGAAAATTGTTATGCACATTAAAAATACTGGATATGGTTGAGTGTGTAAATGATATACGAGCTTTTGCTGGATACCAGGTCTGACATACAGAGCTGCAGTAGCTTCTTTGGTAAATTGCTGGAAAACACAGATGAATGAAGGAGACCAATCAATATCTATCAGAGAAACTATTACAAATGTGTTTGTCCTTGCTTATCAAGCATCAGTTGTCAGAAAATTTGTCCTATCTGGATACCTGGGAAAGCCTCAGGTATTTCTTGGTTCCTCAGTAAAAAGAGGGCATATTCTCAGTGCCTGGGATTTCTTCATTTATCTTACTGTCATCTGTAAATAAATGGCAGAAGGAACTTGGTAATTTAAAAGTATATCTTGTCAGAGTCATATGTGAGTACAGATGGAGTACTTGAAGCCTTGTTTCCTTTGCTAGCATTCTGAAAATGCAAGACTTGGAGGCAGGCACAGAGTGTGCCTGACAAGAAGTTTTTCCTTTCACTGCTGCTTTATTGGTTCCACTTTTCCCTTTCTTGGACAAGATCTGCAGAACCCTCTGCAGTTGTCCCACCACAGTTGGGCTGATGGGCTCCAGTTGCAGCGGTCTCTTTTGTGCCTTCCAGGATGGTTAGTGCTTTAAGGGGAAATGTGATTTCTTTCTGTATTGTTTTCTTGAAATCTGTTAAAGGTTGATGTGAAAGCTGTTGAGGGTTCACTACTCTCTGGCACAAAAGTAACTAGACAGAGTAGTTAGTCTCTAAAATGTTTTAAACTGACAGTGAATGTAAAAACTTGCCCTGCTATATTGTGTCCTTTAAGAATAACACAGAGGCTACACTAGGTGATCCTTGGAACTGGGTAAAAGGTTGAAACACTCACCTAATTTTTCTTTTGTACAGAAAACGTAATTTTAGCAATCTCAGTGCTCTTATTGAGAAGATCTATGGAATAGCTATTTTGTGAGGGATTTGGAACCATCTGTGTAGTACATTGTATTCGGGGTGTGTAAATCCCAAGAGGTTTAACTTGATAAAACAAATAGCTGGCCCACCACTGACCAGCAAATCAGGGGACAAGCTGCCAACTTGCCAGGATGGACTTTGTTGAGAACTGGCTTCTGGGGACTTTGCTGGGTATATTTACAGAGCATATTAGGTGTATTTCATGTCTGTTTGCCTCCAAAGTAAAACAAAGCAATTATGCTACTAGTCTGCAATATATATTTTGAAATTCGCTGTAGCAGGTTGGACACTGGAGCATTTTAGGTTCATATATTTGAGAAGAGCAAGAATTTCATTCATCTTGTGGTAGTGCAAAACCCTTGCTTGGGTTTCTGGTTATGACTCCATTGTTTCAGCTGTACACAAATGATGTGAGAAATAGAGGCATTCTGTTTCAGATTTATGATCCAGAGGGGTTTTTCTTGCCATTTTTCTAAAGGGTGTCCTGTAGCTGCCAGCCCATTTCACTGGAATTCTATGTGTTACGGTTAGGTTTAGTACTGTCTAATGACAGTCAGCATTAGGGTAGGAAGATAAACTCTGGTTCATGATTGTGATAATATTCATAGGTTGTATAAGCAGGAGGAAAGGAAAAGCCACAGCAAAGCTTTATTGAAGGTCAGGTGTGTCACCAGCTCTGAGTTTCTGCAGTGACACCTGTAGTTACAGTGAAAGTGATTGCCCTGATGGAGCTGTCCCTGCCATCACCGCCCTGTCACTGGTGAGATGACTCTTCACGGGGGAGGGGGAGGTGCTCTGAGTGTCATGATGGTGTGAACTTTGAATGTTTTAAAAGATTTTGATTAGACAAAAATCTGTGTAGTAGCAATTCACAGGATGTGTTCCTGCAACATGCAGTTAAATGCTGTCATGCTCATTTTTTCCTCAAAATAGGATTCCCCAAAATACAGAGGAAAATGTAGTGCATTTAAATGTAATTCAGGTGTCATGAATTGTTTTGCATTAAAAGGGAAAAAAAATCAGTATTATTAATTCAGCTCTGCAGTATTGTAGCTTAATTTGCATCATATATTATAACAGCAGCAATGCTTTTTACAAAAATTTGATCTCACATAAATTTTTGCAGTGTGGTTTCAGTCAACTTTATTAATTTAAAATGTGGAAGCAACTAGCAATTCTTTTTGTCTGTATTCCCTCACTTCACCATCTTAAAGAGAAAACTGTCAGTCTTGCCATGCTTTTGTTGATAAACACAAGCAGATGTAGCAGGGATAAGTTAGAGAAATATCTAAGTCTCACAAGATAGATATCAGGAAATAATCTGGTTTGTGGAAGCGATTTCCTTTTCACTGTTGCAGGTGTTGAAATGATTTAAATTTGCTTTTCTTGTTAAAAAAAAAAAAAAAATCCCACCTTGAACCGTTTGTAGGCCTTTTTACTTCCTCTGTGAGAGCCTGATCCCAAATTTGGCTAGAAATTGATGGACAGAGCTCAAATGACTTTGAAGGACTGAAGTCATCAAAGATTTCAGAGAATCAGTACTCTGCTCATGAGATGTGTGCAAATGAGCACATTGTGTGCTCAGAGTCAGAATGTCTGGGATATGGAAGTGGTGAATAAGCTCAGATAAAATTTTCTAATTTAATAATTCTTTTACAACCCTGTGTTCAGTTGGAAATTCACAGTGCTGTGTTCAGGGAGAGGAACTGTTCCATGTGGTTTTGCAGGGGTGTAGAGGGCTTGAAAAGGAAGCATAAACAGAAGGGTTGGGAGGAATTGTTCAGCAGGAATAATGGATACTGAAAATATGAAAAATGTATCATCTACTTGTCCCTTTATATTTGGGAATGAAAGAACTTGGGGAGTAGTATGAGAACAAGAGGGATTTATCGGAAGAAAACAATGAACCTCGGTGACTGGAAATGTGAGTGAGGAGACCACAAAGCTGGGTAAAATGTGCTCTTCCTGGCTGCATGTCCTTCTTGGTGAAAGAGAAAATGATCTTTAACAGAATGCCTTGGAGAAGGTTTTAGAAACCCTCCTGTTTCCCTCTCGGTGTTGTGCGAGGAGCAGGCCTTGCAGTTGTTAGGTTTGAACAACTGAGAGTTAATTACAGCACAAGACTGGGACAGGGCACAGGGATGAACTGCCAGCTAATGAGATGCAGGCATTCTTCTCACTCAGTGTTTTGGGCACTGACTCTATCTGAATCTATCTTCTGTTCAGGTTATGGAAGGGATTTTAGCAGTAATGAAAAATTCAGTAGTGGTACCAAGTATTAAGCAGAAATGTCCCCAGTGATGGAAAAAATGTGAAGTTTCACTTTAAAGAGTTTTTTTAAAACTTGGTTTGAATGTCTCCTCTCTTAGAGACAAAGCAAACAATAAATCCCACCGAATAAAAATGTGGGATTTCTGTTCTAAAGTAGAGATGTATTTTTATAATTTTATCTTCCATATTTACTAGTTCATAATAATTTTACCTTCTCTTTTCTTGTGAAAATACTCTATAGAAAGTTTCCTGTAGAATATTCTGATGTGTATGCCATTCATTAGGATCGAAGATTGTGCCCTTCCCAACCCAGGCAAATTATTATTCTGAGCCTAAAACTAAATGGAAAATTGGATAGGTTTTGTGGCCAATCTGTCACATTTGAATGAGTGGGTACACCAGGGATAATTAATCTTTAAAACTTGTAGTGTAGACTGAAGTTTAAGACAGACAGTATTCTATGGCCTAGTCCTCTACTTGACTTAGATGAATGGAAATATTTCTAAACAATGCTATCTTGATATATATTTTTTAAATGTTTTACTATTCTTACATTAATAAATTCTTTATTGAGCTGATCTGACAACCACTCATACTGGTTTGCACAAATCTTTATATGTTTTGCTCTTTTAGTGCATGATGAATTATTTTTTTTTACATTTACAGCTATAATTAATCATAACTCTAAAAAGAATCAAAATCTGAAGTGTTGTTTTACTCAGAAGTTTATGGCAAAAGGCTCTGGCAGAGTGTAGAAACATTCCCCTATAGCTGATATTCTTCAGTTTCCTGCTCTTAAAATTTCATGGAAGGAATGCAATTAGAGGCTCGCCAATTTGGGTTAGACCAGGAACTGCAAAATCAAGCCCGACCCAGACAGGACAGTTTTTATTCAAACCCAAGCCTCTGTTGAACTGTCTGTTTTTGTTCTGCCACTGGCCCTGTTTCACTCCCCCACTTCTCTTTAAATTCACAAGTTTTTAAATGTAGAGATGTTTCTAATTTAGAAAATTATTTTGGTGTAATGAACTAAAGCAGAGAAGAGTGGACAAAGCTGAGGGAGGTCAAAAACCAGATGGAAATAGAAAATCTGAAAACATGGAGTAAAAAAAAAAAAATCCCCCTTGAAATAATGGAATCTAAATGCTGAAATTATACATCTGCTCAGCAGCTGTGCGTTCCTTAGCCAGAGGTTCTGTTGCAGAACTGGCATTACTCAAGTTTTTCTCAAAGCTTCAAATGCTGTTGTATAATATTTACATCTCTCTAATACTGTCAGTAATAGTCTTAGGAGCCTGGACAATAGAGGTGGAGGGAAGAGCTGATGTAAGAATTTCCTTCTTTGTCCTTAAGCATCTGTAGTGTGTATAGTTGTTTGCTGGAATGAAATTCTCTGATTTTCTTGCTTGGTTGTTCTTTATAAATATCTTAATTTCTGCTGACTTAATTTCAGAGGAGAAGTTGGTTACAGGAAAAGTAACCAACTAAAAGTATATGAAAGGAGGGTGCACTAGTGAGAAAATGCTTCAAGTGCTTTCCTCTCATCAGTGGCCAGCAGAATTGCTCCAGAGGAACACATAAGACAGTCTAGCAGACAACTGGAATTACACCACTCTGTGGAAGCTTCTTCCTACATCCCAATAACCAGGAGCTAGCTGAAGTCTGTAAGGCACATTAAATCTATTGCAGTGTATATCCATAGCACATGAAACAATTGTAGTTAGAAAAGGTCTCTCTGAACTACAAAGCAGGTTATAAAAATGTGTAATTTTACATTTTCATTTGTGTCCTTTTTTGTCTTTGTACCTTTTGACAGTGTTGGTGTTCATCAGAGTTACCTGATAGTAGTAAGATTTACATATGGTAGAGCTTTGAGAAAAGCATTGGTTTGAGTGCTGATATAAAGGGTTATTTAGTTAATGAAAGACCCTAAGATGGTGGGTTTTTTTTTTGCTTTGTACAAAGGGACTCTTGCTTCAAAGAATTTTTACCGAAATTTAAAAGTTTGAGGTTGTGTAAGAGAAATGTCAATTTTCAGCTATTTTGAACCTTGATTTCAAACTGTTTCTGCTTTTGGAAGAACTAATTGTTTACTGGAAGATTTTACTGTGTGTACTTGTTCCAACTGAAGGTAAAATAAATCTCCTTCAGGTTCCTTTGATTGATAAGAGAAGCTGTGGGTGTGCTGTAAATACAGATCCCAGGGTCTCCTAAGCACTTGAAAGAGCAGAGTGGGGCTTTGTGTTCGGGTAACAGGGAGTGTGGGCAGACGAGCAGTGGTGTGGTGAGAAAGGCTTGCTGGGTCTGAGCCCTGGGAGAGGAGCCCAGAGCTCTCTTCTAACCTGGGATAGGAGTGACAGAACTCTTAATCTTATTGCTCTGTATATAACTGCAAAGCACCTCTTCCCATATCTATCAATCCATACATTATTATTCCACTGTCACTGTTGATTTTTCTCTCTAGCATCTATAACTTTGTCATAGTGTGAAATGAGGTTTCAGGCTATTAAAGTGTAGCCAGTGTGAAATTTCTAAAATTTAACCTAAGTTTATTATTTCATTTGGGTTTCACTATTTTCCGTATGTTGTGGAAAAGATTGGGTTTTTGTGAGAGTGCCGTGGAGATTCCTGAAGTTCTTCCTTTTGGGTGAAGGAGGAGTGGGTTGAGAGGTGTGTGTCAGGCCTAACAGCAGGCCAGCGTGGGCAGTGTTGGTAGGTGCCTGCAGGAGGTTATCTCCGTGATTGAGTGGGGAGCAGTGGATATTGTTTGTCTTGAATTCCTTAGGGTAGTGGCAGTGTCACTTTTAACATTCTCATCAACAAAGTGATGGAAGTACAGACAGGACAAATGGACAGTGATACAGACTGAAAACTGGATGAGCTACCAGGAGTTGTGATCAGCAGCACAAAGTCCAGCTAGGGACCAGTGACTAGCAGTGTGACCCTGGGATCAAGCTGGATTTCCAGTACAGTGCAACCAAGTGAACGTTCATGGATAATGGGACAGAGCACACCCTCAGAAGTTTGTGGGCAATACAGAACTGGGAGGAGTGTTTGGTGGGCCAGGTGCTTGCACAGCCCCTTGCAGGGACCTGGATGGACTGGAGAAGTGAGCAGAGAGGAACCTCATGAAGCTCCACAAAGGGAAGTGGAAAGCCCTGCACTGTGGGAGGTGCCTCCTGGGCTCTCCAAGGGTGAGTGCTGTGGGCAGGTGTGGGGAGGTGATGATGCCCTTCAGCTCAGCACTGGTGAGACACATCTGGAAGGCCCTGGCTGCCTCTGGGCTCCCAGGAAGAACTGGGTAGATAGCCGTGTGGCAGAGAGGTGGTAACAGCCTCACTGGAAGCAAGCGATGAGGGCTGTTTTATTCTGTGTGTTTGGAAATAGTGTGGAAGGGGGGAATGGATGACGAGGTGGTGAAATTTGTAGCTGATACAGGTACTGTAAACTGGCTTGAGCAGTATTGAATGCTGCCTGGATGATAAAATACTGGATGAGGTACAGTAAGTGCAATGTAATTTAATTCAAACAGAGGCAAAAACAGTAATAGGCTCTAAATGAGGTATTAACACTTGGAGACATCTTTGTTTTGAAGCGCCTACTTTAGATTGAACCTATCTGTGTATGGTGTTGATTTTTTTTTTCTCCTCTTTTTTGTTTCCACTTTCACTTTTGTACTTGTGCCCAAGTAAAAGATTGGATTTGTTTGCTAATTTAACTGAAAACTAACTGCATTAAAACCCCTAGGTTTTCAGTATTAGCAGCTCACTATGGTACCTTATGAAGAGTAGGAGGAGAGGAGGGTCAGCACTTCCCTTCTTACAATCAGTACAGGCTTAAATGAATTTAAGCCAATATTGAAGCAGCATTCTATACAGTTAAGTATTTTAAAAATGTGATTATTCAGCTGTACAAGTTCATTATACATGGACATGCAGGTAATGTCTTTTTGGTAACACAATTTCAACAGTCCCATTAAAATGAGAAGATAATTTTTTTCTGGTTTGATTGTTCCTTCTTCCAGCAGTACAAATAGGATGCATTACAAATAGACTTGGGCCTCTTCAGTTAAGAAAAGAGAAACAATGGAGAGAGAGATGGTGACGGTAATCTGTCAAACTTTAAATGAAATTAAGAAACTGATGAATAGTGTTTCACCACTGGATTTTTTTCTCCACAGTGTAAGGGAATGGCAGGTTTACAAGGATGGTAAAATGGGGCATTACCCTTCCTCAGAGCAAATATTTCAGCTGAAAAGTCACTGTGAGAATACGTGGCTGTGGATGAAAGAGCTGTGCAGATTTGCAATCACACTGATTTGTTGATGGATGTGTGCACTGATGGCAATAGCGCAGTCACTTGTGCCTTGTAGATCGGGAACTCCGCGGGTTTCTGGATGAAGCCAGGGAGGACTCTGTTCTCCCTTAGTTCCTGATAGCAGGCAGTGTCACAGGCAGAGTGCTGGGCGAGACATCTGCCACAGAGCAGGCGGCAAATTCGGAGGCCTTTTATCACACCCACACGCAGCCAGGCACGTCAGCTCCTCTGCTGTTGCACTTAGTAGTGTCTGTAACGCCTACAGCTTTTTTTTTTTGCTGCATTGGCACCCATCTGCCTTCGTTGACACGTTTTTTAGGTTTGCTTTAACAAAACTGCCATCAAACGTGAAGTAACATGTTTTTTTGTATCTGCCTTATCTTAAACATTTTCTGTTCAGGTACTTTATTTTGCTTAGTGTGGAAAGATTGATCATATAATTTCCTAAGGACTGGAGCAGTGTAGCCAGGTAGACTTGCATTGATGTCTGCTGGATGAATAATTAACTGCCAGATGGAGAGGGCAGTTGTGTGCTGCAGATAAGCAGCCGGGTACACTCGAAGGGCCAGTTCTACTCCTTATTCATGCCACCCTGATGCGTCCTTCCCTCTTCCTTTGCAGCAGCACTGGCTGGCACTGCTCTGATGCTGTAGGAATCTAAACTGGCTGAGAGCCCATTACCCTTTTTTGCCTTCCTTTTAAATTTTTTTTTCAGTAGGCTTCACTTCTTACCAGTCTAGCTGTGGATGTGGGGGCAGACCAAGTATTACTGTTAGTGTAGAGAACAAGAGTGCCCCTTCCAGGCCCAGTTTCATCATAGTGTATTGTGCTTGTGGGTAAGTCTGCTTTTTGGGAATGTTACCCAGTTTGGAGTGACTTTTTTGTTGTTGTTGCTGTTTTTGGTTTTTTTGTTTTTTGGTTTTTTTAATATGAGCTTGAATGTTGGTGATCCCATGTAACTTTTTAGTGTATATTGACTATATTCTTACTCTACAAAGCGAAAACAGGTTGGTCAGAATCTTTTCTTTCCCATCCCCACATTTATCTTCACTCTTTCACAGCTGAGTCCTTTGTTTTGTAGTTCTGTTAATTTTTTCTGCCTCTGATGTAGACTGTAAGGTTTTGGAGTTTGGCAAACTCGTAATACTAAAACTTCAAAGACAAGCTTCATGTATCAGCAGGCTTCAAGATTAGATGTCTAGTCAGATTATGAAGTGGATGTCACACTGTTTCTGTTTCAAAGGTCTTGAGCTGTGTTAATGTCCCCAGAGGTGGAGGATGTTACAATCAGAAGTGTTCAGTAAACTTGTTCTGCCTGATAAGAGGGAGGTCAATATGCACTTTACTGTCCAGCCAGCAAGATGTTGTTTGGCACCAGAGGATGTGGGAGGAAAGGGAGAGACAACTGTGGTTAGAGGAATATGTGTGTGAGTGGGGAAATGGATCTATTGCTAAGGGACAAGGAGAGTGAAATCATACAGGATATATAGTGAGCTGGAGCAATTACACTGGGAAAATATATAAACCAAAATAGAACAAATCAGTAGAAAACCAGGCCTGTTAGAAAACCTATGATAGAAGCCATAGGTATTCTGATAGAAAACCTATGTCTGTTGCTCATAATGCAATTTGTTTGTTGCGTGATGCCTTCTTTTTTTTCCCCTGAATGAAGAAAAAAATTTGAGATGAAAGAGTCACTTGAGTTTTAAGAACTAGAAATATCATAGTTGTGTGTTTGCCATCACTACCAGGGCTGAGTAGATCAATTCAGCCAAGTTTTTTCTTCTGTTCTCTTCATTAAACCAGGCTTTATTAGAACAGAGAGAAAGCACAATAAAATCTTTATATAGCAGGCTCAGATATAACAACAGGTGATCTATTCCCAAATCCAAGGATTTTTACAGACTTGGTCAAAAGGAGCATGAAGTGACATAGCATCTATCTAGAAAGTGAAATGTGGGTGCTCTTTTCTGTATTACACTAAGCTGGCTCATGGCTATGACTGGAGAAATATAATTGAGAATTAAGTACAGTCTCTAAAAATGTATTTTTTCAAAGAACTGCTGTAGTTGAAGCAGATTATCTTTTTGACAATGAACATAATGGAATTAAATGCCACTGTAACAGTGCAGTTGGTATGAGAGAATAATCTAAAAATAGTGTTGAAATGTCTGACAAGCTCATAGGAGTACTGATGCAGCCACGTGTTTATATATTAGTATGTCTGCAGTCCACACTCTTCCACCTACGGAACCCATTACATTGTAATAAAAAACAGATTCCGCTTAAACTGCTTGTTGCAAATTCACTTGTTTTTTGGAAGTGCTGGATTTAACAAGTGCTGTTCTTCTGTGATGAGTTTCCTCATCAGAGGAAATAGTGTCATCCAGAATTTTGTGCTTTTAGGAAGTATTTTAGTCTCATGCAAAGAAATTTGCCAATACCTGTTGAGTTTTTAATTTTAAGTTAGAATGCAGGTTTCTAAAAGTATACTTAAAAAAACCCCAACTTTATTTAAACCATTAATTTGGATACATCTTTCAGAAGATTCTCTTCTCCTGGAAGCAGTGACTGGCACAGCTTTCTTTGGCCAGGCACACAGCATTCAGTTACAGCTCAGTGGGACTGCTTGTCCATGGTATGTTAGAGATCAATGAATAAAGTGGCACTTGCTAGAACAGCTAGTAATATTCACAGTCACATTTCTCATAGGAAAGTGTGCTCAAAAGGACATTTTGTTTAGAATGACACACCTGTCAGGCTCTGCGTTACTCATGCACCCAGAGAAGTACAAAAAGACATTAAAGGACATTTTCCACCTCCAGAGTGCTTTCCAACAGTACTTTCTATAATCTCTGTATCCCCTTCACCACCCTTTCACCCTGTATGTATGTTTCTGTGATATGTGGTCTATAGTTTTCAAAGATTGTGACTGTGGAAATATTGAAACTGTTATAAGCAGGTATATTTGCTGACACTGCTTTTCATTTGTTAAAATTAATTTGCAATGGCAGTCTGAGTTTGGATTTTTGGTTGGTTTTGTTTTGGTTTTTCTCCTTGGTTCCCTCTCCCTCCCACAGTGACTGCTTCTAATCTTTGCTGGCATGAAACTTGTGCTGAAGTACTTGAAGGTATTTGTGAATGTCCTTGTAAAACATCACAGTGGCATTTTCTGTCCACTCTTTTGGAAAACAGAATCCTTGGTAAAATATGTTTACCTCTTGTTATTTTTAGCACAGTGGGCTTAACCCTTGTTGAAACCTTTAGGTTTACTTTGTAGTTTTAGCACTGGCTTAATTTTCTTTATATGTAGTTGTGTGAAATATCCCAATAATAGGTCTTGAGACCAAAACACGACCTGTGGGAGTGACGGGAAAGTTTATGTTAAAAAAAACACAACAAAGTAAAACTTCAGGGAGGATGCTAAGGGTGGAACTGTTATATTGGTCTTCTGAAAGAGAATCAACACTAATAACTTCTTGCAGGGCATTTAATAGCTGTCAGGTAATCATGTTATGGTGTTTTGAGCTTCAGTTCTAATGTGTAAACATACTTGCTCTTCCACTGCTAACCAACAATTTGAATAAATTTTATTCCAATGAGTAAGCATTATTAAATATATTTTAAAAGAAAAATAGCTGCTTATTATTATTATATGTATGACATTTTCTGTTACCTTAGGTTAATAAGAGAAATTCTGGTTAAAATAGCAGATACTTCCAGTTTTGATTATCTGATAGAAATTACAAATTGGAAACAAAATTCTGTAGAATCCTAACAGATAGAAGAGGCTCCTTTGGGAAAAAAATTAAGTCTGAGTTTTACATAAGCTGAGAGACAAAATACTATCATGTATGATACACAGAAGCAACATTAACCATATTTTGCCTTCTGTAAAAAGAGGTCTTGCAAATATAAGTCTTTGTTTAGTGCTTATATTCTGTAACAATGGCACCTGAGTAGGGTTTTTGTTCTCATACATAACAAACAAAAAATAATCAATTCTTTGCTTACTTTGCCTAGAATTATAGAGATAGCCAGTTGTTAGTGCTTCTGATCCTTGACCTGCAATAACTTATTGATAGTGGGGATTTTTGATAGGTGTATATCAACAAGTGATTATTTTCATCATCCTGCCTACTCTAGTTTTTGCGGGTTTTTTTTTCAGATTTAAAGTCTTTTGGAAGCTCTCATCATAGTGGTATTTGGCATTCCTCACTAGATTCTAAGGTTTTACTGTGAAGACAGTGCTTTAGGTCAATTCTCTTAGCATTTTGAATTCTTTCCTATTTTGTCATTGTGAACCAATACAGGGGAAAATATGTATGTGAAGGAATCCTGTGTAAAAGTCATTGAGCTCTGAATTTCTGGTTTTGACTTAAGATCCAGGTCTAAAACTTTGTAACAGCAAAGAGTTTCTGGCAGTCTATTGCTAGTGAGGTATTTTTTTACATGAACAGAGGGACCCTACCTATCCAGTGTACAGGGACCAAAGGTCTCCTCTTGGTAGAGTTGCAGAATTACCCCTTAGCAGTTCTCTGCAGAGTCAGATATAGTACAAAAATATAGATATAGTAGAAAAAGTACAAAGCACCTCCTATGGGAGTGGTACCAGAGCATCAGTGTGAGCTCCTGGTTCCACACTGATGGCCCAAAGACTTGCACCCTCCTGAGATACATGGAGAACTTTTTTCTCCTCAGTTCCTGATAGAACATTTGGTAGTGTGCTTAATGAGTAAAATTACTATGGCTAGAAAAAATGTTTTTCAGGTTATTCTCTTCTTACATGCACTGTCACTGGAATGATTATTTTTTCCAAGTCTCTTTTATCTGGTAGCATAATGGCATCTTAGTAATTTCAGTATGTCCAGAATGGTAAAATTCTTGTCCGTTTTGTTTACAGCAAAATACTTATTCCAAATTGCAACAGCCTTTTTTCATGGTACAAAACTACTTGCTTTTGGAGAAAATAGATGGAGACAGTTTATCTGTAAGATTATCTCACACTTCTGTTGAGGGGTAACTGCTTGTACGTAATTGACCTGGAACTTGAGACATTGCAGTGTTGTTCTATCCCAAACAAACTACGTGCCTATAGTTTGGAAAGTTAAGTGAATTCATAACAAAATTGTCCCTTTCATTCGAGAGGGACAATTCACATCATTCCAGAAATCTATCTCGTTGGATCTACATGAATGCACTGGTTTGGAGACGCGAGGCTTTTGCAATGGACGAGCTGCTCTTGCCAGTTCCTGGTTTCTGAGTAAGACGGGTTCGTGTCTGAGGGTAGCGCACCTCGGGTGAGTGTGGAGCCAGGGCAGAGGTGGCCCGAAGGAGGGAGGCCTGCCTGGCAGGGCAGCGGCGCTTCCCGGAGCCGGGCACTGGTTCCCCTCGGCTGCCGCAGCGAGGGGACGCGGCCGGGCAGGCGGCGGAAACGCCGGAGCCCGAGGAAAGGCTTTTCCTGGCTCTTTGAGGAGAGGCTGGCGCGGCGCGGCTCCCGGGGAGGCCGTGCCGGGATGCCATTTTGAGGTTCCGTGTGTGCGAGCGCGGCCGTGCGGGAGGCGGGGCGGCGCGGCTCGGGTTACGGGCCCCGCATTCCAGCGCCGCCGCCGCGCCCGCGCCGCCAGGGGCTCGCCTCACGGGCACCGCCGGGCCCGGGCCGCCGCCACAGCGCTTCGGGGCTGTGCCTTGGCTCCCAGTAAGCATCAGAACGTACTAGCAAAGAACTTGGTTTTGGACTATTTTTAGAGATCAGAAATCCTTGTGACGCTGTTAAATTTTGCTTAGCTCTAACAGTGGTTATAAGGACTTTCTGGAAGCATTATATTGTGCTTCAGATATTTCTTTGAGAGCTAGAAAGTTATTATCTGATGCGTTTATTGCCTTCTCATTTTTCAAGTTGTTACCTGTATTTACAGTATTATGTAAATTCTAGGTAAATATTTGCTTTTTTTCGTGGAGGTGTAGATTTTTGTATTTTGCTTGTTTTCCCTTCTCTTCCCATAGATACCAAATAGCGATTTGAAGTACTGTGTTTTAAAGGTCGTATGATTTCCGTGTCATATTTGCACTGCAGCAGTACTCAGTTGTTCCTTGGCAGAACAATGGTTGGGTACTTAGTGCACACTTCTCAGAGCTCTCACCATTAATAAAAAAATAAAAAAAAAAAACAACCTGCAGGAGAATATCATTAAGGCTTTTTATAATAGAGCTGAGTTTGTATTTAAAGTTTCAGGTTGACTTCAGAACGGAATGTTTTGTGGAGTATTTATTGTAGTTGTTACAGCAACATCAGCTGGTACCTACTGTTCCTGCAGGGTCATTAGCATGTTTTGTGTACTTCTGTGGGGCTTCATAAATCTTTTCAGGTAAAAGAAACTAAGGAGGACATCTCAATTTGAAATTCTGAGCATGTTTTTTTGTGCTGTTTGGGGTGTTGTGTTCTTTCCACCGCTTTTAATTCAGGTTGTAAATCATTCTGCCAATCAGGAGTCCATAACTATTGAATTTTTTTTTCCTCTACCTTCACTATATTATCACAAACATGAGATAAATAACGACTTTAGATTAAGTTCAAGAGCTAAGTACAGCTTTGTCCGTGGGAAGACTCAGCCAGGGCATGAGATACCACATTCATCAGAACTTTAATGATGAATACTGTGTATCAAATGCTGTGAAATGTACAAAGCAAATCAGCTGCAAAAATACCTTCTCTGGCAACTGGTTAGAGTGGTATTATTTGTAAAATAACTTGAAGCTGTTAGATCATGGGATTTTTCTTCATGGCATGTAATCTCTTTGTAGCTAGAGAAGTAAAATGATCCTGGTTGTGGTTTGCAGTGCAGCTCTCTTGTCAAAGGAATTCCTTTTATTCCCCTCCCTCCTCCCACAAATAAAAGCCATCACACGCTGAATTGAAGAGTCCTCTGCAGTTGTTTTAGTTAAAATGAAACAGTTGAGAAGAGTATCTTTTTCTGATGAAAATTCTTTCTGTGAGTTGTTGCTGCTGCGTCCTTGAGCTCCCCAAAACTGAAGGGATCCAACTGATTCTTTGTTTCACTGCAGGGAGTCTTCTGTGTCTCTGCCAGCAGAAGTACAGGTTGGCGAATTTTTCTTCACCTCAGCCTCAAACTTATTGCTAAGATTAAGTTTACCCTAAGATCATTAAAATCTGACAATAATAGCAAAAAATGAAACATTGACATTGAATCTCATTTTCTTATTAAGACTATATGTAATAAAAAGAAATTACTTCATCACCTCGTTTACTCTTTCACCAAATTCTTCAGTGTTTTCTCAATTTACTGCTCCTTGTGCTATAATTTAAAATGTGTGTGTGTTGTTGGTTTGAAAAAAAGTTGATTCACACAAAGCAGTATGCAGTGGATGCAGCTGCTGTTGGGAATATAGAAAGGTAATTGATGTAAAAAACCACCACACAGTTTTGTTTCTCTTCCAGACTGTACCTCTGTAATGGGTTTCAGTACAGTTCAAATTGTTCCATCATTTTCATACCGAGATTAGTGTGTATATTGACTAGAAATGAGAAAATAACTATAAATGCACATATGTAATGTATTTTACTTAGGTATTTCTGCCAGTTCAGAAACTGCCAGTAGTCTGTGATGCTAAAGGCCCTGTGCTGAGATCCAGGGCAAATTAATAACTGCACAGCTCTGGGTAAAAGTTTATCACCAACACCCAATTTCTTGCCTTAGCTGAAAAAGAGCACAGCTGCTGGAGTCACTGTAAGTTAACTCACGTATCTGAGTTATGCTGCTTCCGCCCACACATGCTTACCTTGCAGAATGTTTGCATAGATCTTCATAAAAACACTTCCCTTAATCTGCCGTGGCAAGCAACAAAATTATTTTGGCACTAAATTAACATGGTGTTGGAGCTGAGGGCCTAGGGAATGGAGGATATGCTCTGTGTCTGCTGTTGGTTTTGCTGTGAAGCTGTTATTTGTTCACCTGTCTGATCGGGCAGTGAGGTCATGGGTGGGTCTGTGCCTTTCATTCTTATGATATTCCATGTAGCAGGTTAAGTCATTGTCCTGATCTCAGAAATCCAACCTATCAAAAACCTAACCAAACAAAAAACCCTGATCAATAACATGAAACCCATCATATCAGTTATTTGAAGAACTTCATGCTTCGGTTACACACAGTGCTAGCTCTGGTCTGCAGCTGGGGGGACAACAGTGGGATCAAGCTGAAGCCTTTTGGGTTTGGCTCAATGTTCTGCTGGATTGGAAGAGAAATCACAGCCAGCAGGCTGCAGGTTTGGTCTTCCAGGTGTGGGTTCCTCAGTACCAGAGGGAGACTGATGCAGTAGTGTGGCCTGCAGGAAAGGGGCTGCCACGCACCAGGTGTGTTTGCTCAGCCTGCAGAAGGCTGAGGAGTGATGTTTGTTGTCTTCAGAGAAGGTGGAGCTAGAGTCTTCCCAGAAGTATATGTTGAAAGGATGGTAAATTAGTAGTTGCAAGTTACAGCAAGGTAATGTCTTACTGGATTAAAAAAAAAAAAAAAAAAAATTAGAATGGTGAGGTACTTGGGACACATTGCTGTGAAAGGCTGCAGAACTGCCTTTCTTGGACATGTGCAGGATATTCCTTGTCAAAGTCCTGAGCAGCTTAACTGAACATTGAATTTGGCCTTTTATTGGGCACAGGGTTGGACTGAACAACTTCTGGAAGTCTCTTCCAACGTGTGAGAGTTGATCATTCTGTCTGACAGCAGCGGGGTTCTGTGGGGCTGACAGTTCATGTGAAGAGGTCACACTGTTTTTCTCCAGAGCTCTTGCAGATTGTATTGCACCTGATTTCTAACCCAGCCTAATGGGTCAAAGTTATTGAATGGAGGATTGGGATGAAAATTGTTTGACCTTGTGTAACACCAACCATTTTGGTTTATCTGGATTCAGTGGTTAAATTTTCATTTGTATTGTGTATTGGGGTGAAAATGAAAACTGGAACTTCTGTGTGCATTCATCCTTCTGTATCACAGGAGGGAAGAACTCAGCTAACAGATGTGGCGCTGAGTGCTTGGCCTTTTTTTTAGGGTCAGATTTGAGAGCTTTTTCTAGTAGATCCTTCTTTAGAAGGAGACTTAACAATTTATTTTTTTTATTCCCTTCTAAAATTAGTTCCTTGTAACTAAGGTTTGTTTATTTCAGATGGCCTGCATTCTAGCTTTCTGAAGATCTAGACTGGGGAATGAAGAACTATGTAGACTGTTTATCCCTCATTTGTGGTAGTCTTCTATTCCCTGATTTAAATCTGACTTTGTACAGAGAGCTGAGCCAATAGAGCTGCCAAATAGTTTGGTGCTACAGGCTATCTGAAAATCTCAATCTGAATATTTTGTCAGTGGGAGCTATTGGGTGAATGCCTAGCATTTTATTTTTTAAAATTTTTTTAGTCTGACAGCTTGATTGTCTAAATAGATTTGGGCTCCTATTTTATTTTAAATCTTAGCATTTGTATTAGCAGAAAACTGTACATAGTCTTATGCTACAGCAGTTGGTACCTACTTTTTTTTAAATTATGGGGTTTTGTCACCTAGGAAAGACAACATAATGCAAAGGATGTTAAATGCTGTTTGTTTTGAAGAGCATATTTGAAACAATGGAAAGACTTTAAAAAATGTTGAAGTTCTGAAGTGTTTTTTCTGTCGGTGTTAGATTTGGCAGTGGTTTGCAAACATGACAAATAATTTGCCAGGAAAGGAGTAACTCTTAATGTACCTCTCCTGAGTCCCCTTATTTTTTCAAGTGTTAAAATCCTATTGTTGGGCTTAGAATGAGGGAGTTTATTTCAAAGTGAACTGTGAGTAGTTTTCTTCCTTTCTGTGAGGTGGGGTATGAAATGGCTCTAGGTAGAACTGTTGCCTAGTCAACTGTTGCCTGTTGTCCCCTAGTAGGGAACTATTTTTATATAGCTATAATTGAAAACTGACAGTCATTTTTTTCAGCATAAATTTATGCATGTCAAGTTTTCAAACTCAAGAGAGGGCAATAGTGTCATTTCTGTTATAATACATAATAAACTGTGACGGGTTTTGTATCAGTGTTCTGGCCTTTTGCAAGTCTTGTACAAGCAAATAATTGTTATTTTTCCAATTGGATTTTTCTTGGCAATGTTACCAAATGTAAATGTTACCACTCAACTCCACAGAATCCTTTTTGTGTTAATTTTTTTTCAAACAAATTGTTAAATAAACCATGCTGGAACTTGGTAGAGGATGAGAAGTCTTAATGCAAATTACTAAACTAGAGAAAATTCCCCAAATACTAAAGGCAAAAATATTTTTCCCTGGTTCTTTGTAATTTTTTTTCAGGTATTAACTGTGTACTGGCATTAAGATCTCTTAGCCTGTCTTCTTTTTTTGCTACTTCCTTCAGTTTTGATTGCTTGAAAATGACAGTTTCTATACTGCATATACATAAATATATGGAGATAGCTCCAGAGGACTAGCGGCAACTTGCAAGTTGTGTTTACTTTTAACATGGTGAGTGTAAGTTAAGCCCAAACCCAGAATATTCATAGAATCACAGAATGGTTTGTGTTGGAAGGGGTCTCCAAAGCATCTTGTCCAAATCCCTGCAGTGAACAGGGACATCTCCAAGTAGATCAGGCTGCTCAGAGCTCTGTCTATCCTGACCTTGAATGTTTCCAGGAATGAGGTGTCCAGCACCTCTCTGGGCCACCTGTGCCAGTGTTTCACCAGCTGCATTGGTTTATTCAGGAGGTAAACAAATCCTCCTTGTATCTACTCTGAACCTACCACATGGTTTAAAACCATTACCTCTTGCCCAGTCACAAAAGCCCTGCAAAAACATTTGTCCCCACGTTCCTTTATTTATTTACCTTGTGTATTGGCAGCAGTTCTGCAACTGTTACTTCTCTTCTGAGGCCTATTTCCCCCCCCCTCCAAACCTCATTAGAAGGTGGAAATACAAGCATTTAGTGTCTTTCTTGGCTTTTACTTGAAACTGCAGATTTCATGTTTTCATTTTTGTTACTGTTTTTAATTAGGATTTATTGCAACATCAACGAGAAAGAGAACATATCTGTGAACTGGAACACTTTCTCACATAGGGCTGTAGTTTCATCAAAGACTCAAGAAACTGTCAAGGGAATACAACTGTGTTTTTTTCACTGGGTATTTTGTTGTTGTTTTGTGGTCTCTTGCATTAACTCAGGCTTAAAAAAGCAGTCCATTTTCTTGGAATTTTGGGATTTCTTCCATGTCTTTTTCTTTGATTTTGTGTATGTTAGTAGTTTTGATCCATTTAAATATCATGTAAGATATAAAATGTTGTAAGAAAACAGCAGTGATCTTGCAGACAGTCTGCTAAAGAATAAAGTGAAAATTGTTCCTCCACTGATATATTCTGTATATTATTGTAATAATTCTGATATTATTGTGACAGCTGTATTGGAAAAATTTCTCATGTAAAAAGTGGATTTTTTTATATTTTATTTGATTTTAGTAGCATCTGGGGAAGCCTTTTTAAGGAGGATAAAATAAAGTAAGATAAATGTAATAAAGATAAGACTAGATTATAAAGAACTTCCAGTTATAATTGTGTACTGTTTTGCAGTACTGCAGTAGCAGAAATCTAGCACTTCCTAGGTTCTCCATAAACTATTTTAGTTTCACTTGCCGACAATGGCTTGGAAAGTCTTTTATCTCTTTTTTAGTGGTAGCTGTGTATCCTGCTGCTGTATGATTGGTGTTTCACACAATTCTTTCTCCTAAAAACATAACATGAGAACAATCTAAAGTATTAAATGGGCTTTTCTGTTTGTTTAGGGTTGTATCCTCTCCTGCTTATAAGGAAAAATAGGCACTTGCAGCTCATCAAAATACACTGAGCTTTAGATACACAATTATAGCCTATGCTGTGAAAACTTCTAATATTTACAGTTGATGAGTTTAAAAATTATAAAATCTAAGATTTTATTTTTTTAATGTAGAAAACTTTTTAAGTAATCAAGGTGGTGGAAAACCTGTAAAAAAATGTACTCTCACTGTGCAGAGATGGAAAAGTTATTTGTCATCACTTCATGTGCAGTAGACACTTTGGTTTCTCATGTGGAGTCAGTGTGCCTAAAGCAGCACAGTGAGGCTGAGGAGCTTTGCAGTGAGTCTCTCCCTTGCTGTTTGGGTAGGCTGAGTTCTGGGGTATTTTAACTTCCATCTGGAGATGAGCAGTAGCTGAAAAAAAAGCTGTTCTCTTTCCACATCTTCTCTATACCTGTTTCATTATTCTTAACAATCTCCCTCCTCTTCATCCCAGTCAATGTATAAAAAGTATCCCAAAGTATAAAAAAGTATAAATATTCATAGCTATTAATTTTTGCACCTTCCTATATACATTGCTGACAAACAGTTTTTTGTTGTGACCTTTGAAGCTGATGGAGGGTGAATTCTTGTTCTTCCTGCTCTTCTTGATACACTTCTGAAAGTCTCATCTGTCAACTCAGAACAGAAGGGTATTCTGCATCCTGCTCATGTTCTCACTGGATTTGGTGCAACAGATTCGGGATCTTTAAAAGCATCTTGATCATGCAGTTTCCAAATTATCAGATGCCTTTTTAAATTTTTTTTCCATGTCCTCCCCCTCCCGGAGGCAGATAAACGATTCTGAGGCTGCTTTTCAGTTTGGCAGTTCTGGGCTCGGGTTACAAGTAGTGTGATAAGAATTACATATCCAAACTGCTGCTATTTTACAGTATCTAAGAATGTTCCTCTTAAGATAGCTTATAAATATTTCACATCTTTTAACAAAGAGGAACTGTGAACAGCTTTCAGCTTAGTTAACAGAAGAAAACATCCCCTACAGCCAACCAAGAAGCCCCCCCACCTCTGCCAAACCTGTTTGCTGGACTCTGTGCATAGAACTGGTACTGCCATTGTACAAATTGCAAAGCATTAGGGTCTGTTGACAAAGAGATAAACCTTCCCCCTGAGGTAGCATGAAGACAAGGAAAGCCTGCAAGCTTAATTCATCAGAATTCTTGAACACTTGGAATTTTTAAGCTTTTTAGCAGTATTTTGAAGAATGTGTGTTGTGTGGTTGCCTCTTCTCCCTCCCTAGTTATCTCAGGAAACACAGCATATAACCCAAGGCATTGGATGCCCTTGCAAACCTTGGCAGGAGTGTCCAAGGACACTATTAGGAGTTTTTGGGTTAGGTCATACATATCTCTGTCCCCTGACATCATTGTTTCCTCCCTATTTCCCCACTCCCTTTTCTGATTTTAGGAAAGGCCAAGACCCATATAGTTTGATCTACACTGGGTTTTAGCAGTTTGACAGTCAAAACTCACTTAATCAGGTCATTGAATTATCATACAATGTTCTGGTTTATTAGAGACAGACACTCTGTATTTTAAAGAACTTCAGAATTTCTGGGTCTCACCTGATTTCCAGACATACATGCTCAAGTAAAATACATTACAGCATCTTAAACTCACCCTTTCCTGTGTTTCCTGCAACTCCAGACTTTTCTTTTTGTTCTTACCCCAGATATTCTTCTTTCTAAATAAGGAGGAGTTAGGTTATGGAGATGCTTACATTACACTAGTGGCAGGCATGTGCTCTAGTGACTGCCAGAATATGATTGCATGCTGCTTTGATTAAGATTTAGTTACACTGCTTAGATCTTTCAAGTTGTGTTTTCGAGCTGTAAGCTTGTTATTGAGTTGTTGTGTGGTTCTGTTTAAATATACTTAAATATTTGTTCTATTTTGGTTCTGAGAATATACTAATGGTAGAAGGATTGTGCGAGAGTACTGCTTCTATTCAGCAGAACTTCTTTTTAAACATACTCATTTTTTTTCTGCTTGCTTAAGTAACTTTTATTATTTTATCTTGTGACTCTTTTAGAGACAGCAGAACCAAGTCAGACTTTCCAAACTTCCTTGAGTGCTGGAAAGCCATTTCCTGACTTGCACTCACATATACTTGAATAAATCACCTGAAGTAAAGGCAGGGACATACCTGGGGTACATACTTGTACAGAATCTTCCACTGTTAAAGCAATCCCAAGAAAGTAAGCCATTGTTGGCTCTGAGCTGAGTTGGTAGGGCTGATCGTAAGGAAAGCTGTGTGTTTCTGTGAAAGATAACTCCTATCAACAGAACCTGCTGCTGCAGACTGTGTAATTCTGTCTCAATTTTAGTAATTTTCAAAGCAGCTTATAATAAGGTAAAAGGTCGTTTCGTCATTCCAAAGATTCTGTGGTTTATAAAGAAAAGACTACATAAATAAGTTTTAATATTCTTTTACGTTTTTTCAAAATACAAATATTGAACTTGTTCCTCCTCGGCTTTGTAAGGCATGTAATCTTAGACATTTTGAATCCACAGCCTGTAAGCCTGTACATTTTTCATGCAATTGTTTGTTCCAACAATTGTATTTCTGATTTGAACAAGCAAAAGTTGTTATGATGGTGTGTGTATATTTATCTCTTCTTTTTGCAGTCTTGTTTAATTATGTTTTATATACATAGTAGTTTTAATTTATGCATCTTGCTGTAAAAAAGATAAAATCAACTGGCAAAATATAAATAACCAATCCATCCTTTATAAAATCCTTCAGGAAAAACAGACTTTTTTGTTGTTTACTTTCAGTTTGCTCTTGGACAGCTTTTCACCTGTTTTTACCTGAATAAGGAAGCTGCTGCCCTGAACTGGGACTCTTTTTCATTTCCAGTAAATACTTTTGGAAAGTATCTAGTGTTGAAATCTATCATCACTTCCAAGTGTCTTGCATTCTTGTCAAACAGAGAATGCTGAAGTTCCAGTAAGTCATTAGTGGGCTGAAATTTCTTTCTGCAAGGACTAAGGAAGCTCAGTAGCTTTGTGTTTCAGTGGAAATTGTTATGCTGAAAGGACCTACCTGAAGAATGGCACTTCAGTTGCACTGTTGTTACCCCTTTAAAGGATGAAAATATTCCAAGCAGTGCTTCTGTTAGTGAAGTCTGTAAATCATACACAAGTTTGTTTTGAGCATATACCTAGATGTGACTGATTTCCTTTTGAGCCCAAAGGAGGTTTGTCTGCATTTGGGCCCTTGTCTTGCAGTCTTTGAGCAGTGGTGTGTATAGCCTGTAGTCTGTGTTACAGAAGGTGAAAACAAAGAAACCTGGAAGAAAAGATAACCCAGCAATCTTACTTGGAAATTTTTGCTGCCTTCCCCTAAATTTCTCAGTATTGACTGGTATTATATAAATAGTTTTCCACATTGCTGAGGAGGAGGAGGTGGCAGCTGGTCTGTAGGGAAAAACATTTTGCTGCAGTGTTGCCTGTATAATTTTATAAAATAGATGTCATGCATCTGAAGGGTTAAATCAGCTGAGATTCATATAGAACTTTAGCATAGCCAGTAAAGAAGCTACCAGTGTTAAACGTTTTGCTGGTTCTTTTATTTATATGTTAACCCTGGTTAACATATAAATGGCTTGATGGTTTAATAGATGAATCTCAGTGTAGAGAGGAACAGAGGCTACCTCTCTATTTGAACTCATTTTCTTATTTTTCCTTGGAGAAAACAAGAATTTTATTCACTTATTTGAGTAGGAAATTAAATAAGTAAGTTAAAGGAACATAAAAGAATGCTCTGTTTCCTTTTTCCCCAAAAGAAAAAGGGAGAAAGAAAAATTACTTATGGTAATTAATAATTTAAATAATGTTAAACTTTTTTTAGATTTTTGTTGAAAGATATACATCACATGTGTATTAATTTATACATCTGAAATAGCTCCATTTTCATCTTTTTACAAAGTTGTTTTTTTTTTTAAGTTTAAATATTATTAATTAGCCACAAATGGGACAAAGATGGAAAAATAAAAAATCTTCTTGTGATGGTCCATGCTCTGTGCAGTGGAACTTTGTCTTCACTGGTTTCAGACTGGTCCTGTTTATGGGTAGCTCTGCTTGGTTGGGCTGAGCAGTGTGGATATTGTATTCAGCTTTGAGTAATTCTGCTTGGGATTGTTTTCTGTTCGAGGACAAAAGGAAACAACATAAATTCATAAATTCCTAGTGCTTTTACCTGTGTATTACAAGTCTTCTCAGAATGGAGAATTCACTACATCAAGGCTGAATCAGTCTGCAATTGACAACTCCTTTAAGTGTATTTCCTGTTTGAATTTAGATGAGATTCAAATGTCAGCTGCTGGCTCTTGTGTCTTCAGTAAATAGAAAAAGCTGCTAGAGTCAGAGGGTTTTGTTTTTTGTGGGTTTGGGGTTTTTTTTGGTTGGTTGGGGTTTTTGTTAGAAGTCATATTAAAGCAACAATGCCAAGTATCTTAAGTTTCTTGCAGCAGGACAAGCTTTCCAGAGCTAAAATAAGCATGAATTTTTCAAAAACATGATTGAACAATAACTACCTCATTACAATAACTTGCTCATATTTTTCTGATGCTGTCTCTCAATGTTCATGGAAAAGCTTTCATATTATTTTTCAAGCCACTCTGGAACACAGTGAAGTCTAAATTACTTTCTCTATGTACCAAGAATAAAATAACTTCTGACTTGGTGTGTATTTTGCTATAAAGTATATATTAAAACTGTGGCTGTATCTCAGGGTTTTCTCCAACCCCAAGAGCGCTTAACTGGGTAAAAATCAAATTGTGCTTCTTTTCTCCCTTTTCCCCTTTCTTCCATAGACTTTGTGCTCATCTCTGTAAAAAGTGGTGTCTTCAAAAGGCACAGCAGTGGATGATCACTTGTACTTGTCAGGTCTCTCTTGGGAACACCCTGCCCGTCCACAGCTTGTGGGATGATGGTGTAACTTCCAAGCTAAAGTATTGAGATATCTGAAGGAGAGCAGCTCTCAGGTTTGTTAGCTTGTTTCAGCATTGTCAGGGCAGTTCGAGGTGTGTGCAGAGTACCAGCTGTGTTGCAGTTCTCAGCAGGCACACCTCTGGTGCCTTTAGAGATTTGTTGACAAAAATCTCTCCCTTGCTGAAGAAGCCATAGATTTAATTTAGCTATTCTTTTTCAAGGGTTTTTGTTGTTTTGTTTGTGTTTTTTTCAGGATACAGCCCGTCTCCTTTAGTGTTTGTTCGTGGAAGGTGGTGTTGCTGTATGAAATGAACCTGTTCCCAGGCAGTTAACCAGAAGAGATCTGCATTGTTCTCTGCAAGTGGCCTGTCACCACCTTTTACCACAATGAGTTTTTTATTATGGCCTTGCTAAGGGGGAAAAAAAAAGGCAGCTTAGTTTTGTTTCAAATCCTTGATGAGGGCACCAGAACTCCTGTGCATTTGAAGAAGAGAATTTGAGATGTGATGAATTCTTCGTCATTGCTTCCAAATACGTAAATCAATAGGAAATGCAAGAGGCCAGATTAGATATTAGATAACTGTACAGCATGTCCAGGAACCTGGTGATGAGTTTTCCTGCCCTGTGTTTGTGCCCTTCAGGTCTATTCTGGATGTAGTATTTCAGAAATCTGTCATTAGAAATCTTAGGTCAAGTTGAAAGCATTCATAATGTGGTGGCCAAAGAACTAAAGGCAGTATAACATTCTAGCATTCAGAATGAATAATTGTTAGACTTTATAGCTGAAATGGCTGAGGATTTTTGAGCACCTTAGTGTCTACACTGAATTACCCTTGTGTATTATTTGCTATGTGAGGCAGCACTGCCTTACTCCAACCTATTCACCTCAGGTGGGGCAGATGTTGAGGCCATGGTGGCCTGAGTTTAGACTTGCAAGTGCTGTATCATCATGCAAATGTTAAGGATGGAAATTATTTTATGCTCATGTCTTCTAAAATCCTAGTAAGTAAAGAATACTTTAGCAAATATCCAACTTGTTTTATTACTTGAGAAATTTATTCTAATTGTGTATCAGGCACAGCATCACTGATTGGTCAAAGGATGGGATTGTCCCTGTCTGCTCTGCCCTGGTGCAGCCTTGCCTCAAGTCCTGGGTGCAGTTTTGGGCGCCACAATGCAAGAAAGACAGAAAGCTGTTAGTGTCTAAGGGAGAGCAATGAATATGGTGAAGGGCCTTGAGGGGAAGCCGTGTGAGGAGCAGCTGAGGGCACTTGGTCTGTTCAGCCTGGGGAAGAGGAGGCTGAGGGGACACCTCACTGCAGGTACAGCTTTCTCCTGAGGGGAAGAGGAGGGGCAGGCACTGATCTCTGCTCTGGGGTGACACTGACAGGAGCCGAGGGAATGGCCTGAAGCTGTGCCAGGGCAGGTTGAGGTTGGATATCAGGAAAAGGTTCTTCCCCCAGAGGTGGCTGGGCAGTGGAACAGGCTCCCAGGGCAGTGGTCACAGCAACAAGGCTGGCTGAGTTCAAGAAGCGTTTGGACAATGTCCTTGGGCACATGGTGTGACTCTTGGGGTGGTCCTCTGCAGGGCCAGGGCTTGGGCTTAGATGATTCCTGTGGGTCCCTTCTAACTCAGAATAATATTCCATGATTCTAATTTCCATTTGTTGGTTTTTGGTTGGTTTTTTTTTTTTTCCCCCTGAAATAACAATGTTTAAAGAAATCTCAGAGATCGAGTGTGCTTCAGCAAGTCCCTAGTAGAAACATCTTACTAAAAGAGTTGATGCCATAATTATAGCTTTCTTGTGTATAACCACTTTTGCAAAAAAGGATGACTTGTGTTTTTTGGGGATAATATTCAGTTATCTGAATAATTAATTGATCTCAGTGTATCAGGAGAAGTTTACAGTACCTGTAAACAGATGAAGGAAAGTTCAGTCAGCTTGAGATGAGATACAATCAAAGGCTCCCAATTTCACATGGTCATCTGGATTATAGAGCATTCTTTCACTTTATGTACAGAAAGGTGGGGAGGTTTATACCACTGAATTACAAAAAAGGGTAAAACATTTAATTGTGTATCTTCTCTGCCAAAGACTTGCAGTTGTTTTGGGAGCTTCAGTTAATTGGGGAAAGCCAGAACATTCCTGTAGTCAACCATGTGTAACATTGTGCATTAGAAAACTATGGGGTTATGACTTTCTGAAGTTTTATCTAAAGGAATCTATGAAACTATCCAAATATCTAAATTTTAGATACTACATGTGGTCCAAATGAATTCTGAAGTTGTCTAGAATAATTTGAAGTATTTTTACGTGCCTTTCTTTCTGTTTTGCTATGTAGTGTTATATAATTAGTGATTTAAAGAAAGCAGGAGACTCCGTGGAATGTGGACTCCAAAGGTTCCTCCACAAGAGTTATTTTACTCTTGAATATAAGCATGTAATCCACATACTTTTCTATAGAAAAACTTATGTACTTGAGTGGTCTGCTCATGGTGAAGGCCTTTAACCTTCTAGTGATGGGAGTGGTGTCAGAGGTGTCTCCTGACATCCTTAAAGAATCTGTCATGCTCCCACGTGTGCAGAGCTGTTGAGCTGATGGCTCTGACTTAGTGCTTTGCTGAAGGCAGTGATCTTGTTGGAAAGGTTTTCTCATTCCCAGCTATGTGTTCCTGTGACCTGTGTTTCTTGTCAGAAGTGAGCCAGCCTGCAACCCATGTTTAATATGATTTTGTGTGTATTTGGTTTGCATGGCAACATTTTTGTTGCAGGGGGGCTACAGGGGTGACTTCTGTGAGAGGCTGCCAGAAACTTCCCCCGTGTCAAATTAAACCAGCGCCAGCCAGATCTAGGAGGGACCCACTGCTGGCCAAGCATCAGCCCATCTCTGATGGTGGAAGGGCCTCTGGGATAACACATGTGAGTGAGAGAAGTTACTGTGCAGTAGCAGCTGCACCTGGAGAGAGGAGTGAGAATATGTCAGAGAAAAAAAAAAGAACTCTGCACACACTAAGGTCAGTGGAGAAGGAGGGGTAGGAGGTGCTCCAGGTGCCAGAGCAGATTCCCATGTAGCCCATGGTGCGGCAGCTGTGCCCCTGCAGCCTATGGAGGTCCACAGTGGAGCAAAGTTCCACCTGCAGCCCATGGAAAACCCCATGCTGGAGCAGATTTATGCCCAAAGGAGGCCGTGACCCCATGGAGAGAGGAGCTAGAGCAGGTTTGCTGTCAAGACGTGTGATGCTGTGGAAGGAACCTATGCTGGAGCAGCCTTCTCCTAAGGGGCTGCACCCCATGGAAGGGACCTACACTGGAACAATTCATGAAGAACTGCAGCCTGTGGGAAGGAGTCATGTTGGTTAAGTTCTTGGGGGAACTGCTTCCTGGGGGAGGAATTGCATGCTGGAGCAGTGGAAGAGTGTGAGGAGTCCTTCCCCTGAAGAGGAAGGATGAGTTGAGACTATGTGTGATGAAGTGATCACTATTCCCATTCCCTGTCCCCCCTGTTCCACATGCAGACAGAAGAGGAGGTAAAGATTTTGGGAGTAAAGTTGAGCCCAAACAGAGGGGAGGGATGGAAGGAAGGTGTTTTTAAGGTATGGCTTTATTTCTCGTTATCCTACTTCAATTTGATTGGTAATAAAGTAAACTAATTTCCCAAGCTGAGTCTGTTTTGTTTGTGACATTAATCAGTGAGTGATTTCTCCCTGTCCTTACCTCAACCCACAAGCCTTTTGTTATATTTCTTCTCCCTGTTCAGTTGAGGAGGGCAGTGACAGTGACTTTGGGCACCTGGCATCCAATCTCAGTCAACCCACCACACTACTTAAAACTTTAAAAATTTCTAATGTAAAGTATAAATCTAATCAATCCTACACACACAGAGGTAGAAGGCAATGTGACAGAACATTAGTGTAGTGTTCAGGTTGTTTGCTCTATAGTATTTTGATAGTGCACAAAACCATGGGATTTTATAGTTGTAATAGAATTTTTTATTTTCTTTTTTTTTAAATCAAAGGGCTCCTGAAAATGTTTCTCACCATTTGAATTACTCTGTAAAACAGACAGATTGAAGAAATACTTGACCTTTTGCAGGAATCTTAGGGGGAGGGAGGAGAGGATCGCCTATCAGAATGTGGTCTAATATGTCCTGCGGGACAGGCAGAAGCTAAATTTCATTGGCTCTTTTGTCAGAGAGAAATTGCACTCTGGGCAGCATTCCCAGGATCAGAATTACGATAAGAATGCGCGCCTTGGAGTCTGTGTGCCAAGTGATCGAATTTAATTGTTGCTTCCATCCACACGAGGCAACCTATTAGCCAGGTGGCAAGTGTGGCCCAGTGACTGTCTGAAGCTTGCTGGGAAGGAAGGCTGACTGGGAAATATACCTGATGGTCAAACACAGCATGGTTTCATTTTTTTTGATAAATTGTTTTGCAACTCGGGAAGACTTAAGTAGTCAGTGGTGTCACAAGCAGCCTTGTGTTTTCAGGGATGTCAGACCCAGCAGAAGACTGTTAATTGTGGGGCCACTCTCATCAGTATCTCAAGAGGAGGCTGAGATTGCAGATGGAGGAGCTTTGAGCCAGGTACCTCCAAAGCTGTGCTAAAGCAGTTGAGTTTTACATCTCTTGAAAACCAAGCGTATTTGTTAGAGAAATTGTTTTGGATACTTGGAGAGCTGTGGGATGTGATAAAAGGAGGAGTTGCTCAGCAAAGGCTTTTGCGGAGTTGTTACTTGACAAAGCTTGACAAGTCAGATTCTGACTTCACCTCTCAGCACAGAATGAACTGGTGGCTTTGATTTGTCACCACTGCTGCAGGCTGATGGGTTTCCTTTTGAGGGTAACTGCTTTTTTTTTTAACAGCAAGCTGTTGTCAGATTCCTTTTACCTCCAAAGTATGGAGGGTGAGCTGACTTTTCAGCTTCTACTGGCTCAATGGTGAATCATATTTAGGAAGACTGTGAGGAATTATGCAGTGTTCCTGGAAGCACCTGCTCTCACAGCACAGCAGCCTGTGAAGTCCTTCAGATGACTACAGATGATGTAGCTAGGCATGCCAAAGTAAAATACTGAAGGTACCCTGTAAGAAATCAGGAGGCTTAGACTCTTTCTGGTATGGGAAATTATATCTGCCAGGGCAAAGTAAAAACTTGGTGGAATTATCTGGCCCTACTGATGAGGCAGAATGAGCCTTGTGCCTGGATTCTCATGGCCCGAGTAATGAATTATTTGTGCCACCAGATGCAGTGGAGAGTATGCTGTATTGTAATTTATGCAGATTTGTGTCACTCTGGAAAATGCTTCTTTTCTGTTAGGTACTGCACAGCCCCACCTTACTCAGGAATTTATTTGTGCTCTCATACTTCTAGATATGCCCAGGGGCAATGATATTTCAGGAGCTTGATCATGTAGACCATTTTGTCTTCTATCACAGAATTCACTGAAGATGATGAAAACAAAACTGTGTAACAAGGGCTGGGAGAGTGCTTGCTTAGCTGCTAAACGGTGGGTTGGTCCTTCAGATGCCACCTGTTCAGGGTGTCTGTGTGTGCTTACATGGTTGTAAGGCCTCAGAAGGAAAAGCTTGGGTTGTTCTAGGGCACAGATTCTCCCCTTCTATGAAAATGGGACAAATGATGTGAGGAGTCTTCTGATACCACTTGAGTAGACAGGAGGAGCTATCTGTTCTGCAGAAAAATATTTTTGCTGTGCCAGGCCTGGTCCATTGATGTAATTTCCAGCTAGTCATGTTCATGAAATAAAGAACAGTCAGGAAGGATGAAGTTCTATGGCTCTTGTAGAGAACTTCTTCTCCCTCAAAATAGAGAGTGACCTGAGTTAAAGAAAAACATATGTAGGTTTTCAGGTGTTTTTTTAATTATACAGACTTGTTCTATATTTTCTGTCAGACTGGAAGTGGAAGGTCAATCAAGAGTTGATTCTATTAGTGGCAGCAGCACTCATTCATTACTCCACCTGCCTACACAATCGACCAGCCAGGTTTGATTAGTACCGCAATGGCCCAGTTACTGTTTCAATCTGTATTATTTCTGTTCTGTGTGATATCTTGTTTCCTTCAAATTGCTTCATGGTAGTATTTCTATAGTTCTCACAAATTATTAAGAATGCACTTTGCCGTCAAAGATCCATGGAGTGATCAATAAAAACAACAAAATATAGGCTTTTCAAGAACAACCTGGAAGTACTGGAAAGGTCAGTGGTATCCTGAACTAATTTGAGTGTTTTGACTAGATAAATAGGAAGGCCAAACTACTGTAATACCGATGTGAAGAACTGTAAAACATAAAGTGCTTGAATGTTGTATAATTTCTTGCATTTTTAATACCTTGAAAGAATAACTTAATGATTGTTAATTAAAAGGTAGGTATAAAAGTAATTTTAAAAATTAGCTTTCATGGATGTATATTTTTACTTACGTGATTTTGAACAATTTTTAACTACAAAGAACAAATAAAGGTGCTTGAACCATGTCTCAGGCTCTTACTTTTCCTCTTTCTACCTGGAAGACTTGGTGTTCAGGGACTGGAAAGTGTTCAGCCAGTTTATTTTGTTTCATAAATTGGTCTCACTGTATTTGGCAGGGCTGTTTGTTCAATGAGATGTTCTTGCTTAAACTTCTTCACTGTTTGACGGACAAAACCAGCAAGCCCCAGATTTGCCATGCAATATGATGTTTGCTTTTCCCGGCATGCTGTGGGGGTTTAACTCATATGTAAACTTGTTGAAAAAGGTTTCCTTAATAAATTCCTATCTGGACATGAACTATGGAGTAAAATTTAGAAGCCTGGTATGGCTTCTTTCCCTTTGCAATTCAACTCATTTTGGAGCTGTAGTAGTCCCATAAAAGCAATAGATTACAGCAATTCTGGCTGTATTTTCTAGTGGCAGTCATGAGATTGTTAACTGAAGCATCTTCCAGTCTGCCATATGGGTCTGCAGTGTATTTTCATTGTGCATAGATTTCTAACAAAAAGCCTATTGTCTAGGACTGTAGTTTACCTGAAAAGGAATAATTCTGCTTCTGAAACCTCTCCCATCTCTGGTTACCAGAGCTGTCAGCTGGCTATGAACTCTGCACTCAGAGACGTGTTGTGAGCACTGCACTCTTTTCTCCTTTTCCCTTTTGCTTCTACCCAAGTCTCAGATGCTGAATGATTTTGCCTTTTTTTTCTGATATAGCTGTAAGTCTGATATCACCCAAGCTTATGTCTGTGCCATGATCTGAATTTACAGAAACTCCAAAACAAGTTCTGTTTCATAAATTGAAATAAAGCTATGCTTACCTGAATGGCCACCCTGCAGAAGTGCTCTATGGATGGCTGGAGGAAGTGAAAGAGCAGGAAAGAAGTAACTGGAAGTTGGAGTGATTGGTCAGGTATCTAACCCTGTCTGTACCCACGAGTCCTTGTGTGATCATGTACTTAATTGCACTTTGTACTAAATTAGTTTAACGTGTATGTTGCTTTAAGTTACTTTACAAACTTCTGTTCCTTAAATACACACTATTTCACAAGTAGCAGGCTTCTTCAGGAAGAAAGATAGTTTAAGATGAACAAAGTAATTCACCTGAAAACTGGTAAGGCAGTTGGAGCAAAGTGGGAATGAACAGAGTGCAGAAGTGCCAGGAAAGGTTTTGGAGTCAAAAGAAGAGACAGGTGAGGGAATGAGTTGGATGTGGCCCTGGAACTGAAGAAACTGGAACTACTCAGAAGGGAAGCGGTAACTGGAGATAAGTGGTAGGACAAGAAAAAGGAATCCACAAGCTGAGTAAGTTTGCTCCTCCAGGCAAGTCAGACTGACTTGAGTTTTGCCACTGCGAGTCCCTGCGGTCTGTCTGTCCTGCTCATAGCTACTGCTTCCTGCACTCTCTGCTAGCAGGAGAACCACCCCCACTCCTGACTGAGGTTAAAATCTACTCAATTTAGATACTCTGACTGTTCCCTGAGGCCTTCCATTGGCAGAAAATACACAGTTTTCTGGGTTATCTAGTAGCTAGTGTGTTCATGTAATTCAGATTTTTCTTTTCCCCTATTGAGTCCTGGTATTTTTCAGTTGATAGTATATGACAATCTCAAATTTAATCTTGGTACTAAGAACAATTTGTAGGTAAAGCTGGATTTAATATGTAACTAGTGACAAGGACTGTGAGGCAATGTACTTTTGAAGCTGTGTCTCTTATAATTGCTTTAGTTTAGCAAATTCTAATAAAGTGAAGGTATAGTTATGCAAATAATTTATTGATTTATTTTGTACTTGATAGTACTTCTCTGAAAGATACCATCAAGAATAGTACTAAACATTTTGAAAAACTTGTATATTAATAATTAAGCAGTTTGGATAAGTATATAAAAATAAATATTTTAGTAAATTGATTTTTATAAAATTGAGTATGTTCTCAAGTAGCATTTCATGCTGATGAAGAAGTGGAAGAAATAGTAACACAGGGAGGTCACTCCCATAATTTAATAATTATCATTAATTTCTGTCCTATCTCTGAGAGAGGTTTTTTAGTTTTCCTTTTAAAAAGGGGAGAGATGAATCTGGAACTGACACAAAAATTCAGTAAGTCATAAAAGAGTCTGTGTCCACACTACCAAGCAGTGTGGTGTAACAAGATCAGATCTTTCAGGTGCTGAGAACCTGGCATCTGTGCTATACAGGTGGTGAGAGTTTTATTTCAAGCTGGTCCTGGTCTGATTCTGTGGCTGAATTCCTCTTGGAGGTTGGAGCGTGTACAATGTACACCTGAAGCTCATTCTGTGATCTAATTTTATTCAAAAGAAATCTAGTTCATGTACTTGATGACTGCTTTGCAATGTAAAGCAAAGCAAAATAGGGTTGTTTGGGAGATGGACTTCAAAAGTGCAGTCCTGATTTGAATTAAATGCTAATATAGACATACCTAGAGTCATGCAGATCAGGAAGTTCACCAAAATAAAGTTGTTTAGTAAGAGGGCTTTATCTATTCCTGGGGTTGGAATCAGGAAAGGCAGTGAATGCTTACAGAATTGAACAGCTACTTCATCAGTTTGAGAGTTTGGAAAAATATAAGGAGGACATGGTTTTAAAAACAAAGCAAAAAAACCCTGAGCTGCGTTGTTCAGAAATGTCTTTACTCTTGTAAAGCAAACTCTTTAAATAATACAAAGTGGACTTCATATAAATCAAATACTAGATACAGGGAGATTGGAGGTGTTGTAAAAACAGAATGCACACTAACTTTTTTTCTGTTGTTCTTTTGGAGTCTACCAGAAGATGAACTTGAGGTCCTTGGTTAGAGAGAGGAGAAGAGATGAATATATTTTACAGATCCTTTACTTAAAAAAGCAAAACCAATCTCTACAAACACTATTGCATGGCTAGAATGTTTTTTTCAGTTTTACCATGGAAGAAATAAGTCAAGTGTCAGCTTGTCTGCTCAGAGGAGACAGCTGTCTTTAAGAATTGGTGCTATCTGATATTCTGGATGGTTTTGGGTTACCATTTAGCACAAATTTATTATTTATTACCAAGACTATTAAACCTCAGTGTGTGAGGAGCGGTGCTTATAAATGGATGTGGAGACAGAAGTATTCTGACCTTCTTGTAATGGTAAAGGTCTTTATGGTGCTTCGGAAGGAAAAGAGGAGAGCGGATGCTTGAACTCTCTCTGCTGAAACCATGCACATGTTTTCTGTTTGCATCCCTCCTGTTTGCCTTGGTATTCAAAAGTCATTACATCTCTACACTGTATGATGGTTGTATGTTATTTAACATAACCATAAGCTGGAATGGTGGTGTTTTAGCCTTTGTGTGATTTTCAAGGTTATGATCACTTATGATAGGCCTGGAATTTGTAAATGGTAAGATTCTTGCAGGATCTTCTTAAAAACATCGGATGAGAGAAACATTCAGAAATTGTGACACTGATAAAGTAGGAAAAGTTGGCAATAGGTGGCATCTGTTCACTGTGGAATAAAACTAACAAAGCCAATAAGCCCATTTTAGCTATCAACAGTGCATCTGAAAATGCTGGCACTTAAGTCAGGCTTGCTCACAATCCTTAAGAGAACTGGGTAAGAGCCTGTGCCAGGCTTGCCTCTGATGCTGGGATATACAGCAATTCAAAAACACAAACCAAAAATCAAACCCACCTGACTGCCAATACCTTTGTCCAAATTCTTGGCTTGCTTTTCAGTTCCCAGGAGTAATCATGCCTGTGTACAGCTACAAAAAAACTATCGATTATTTTGCGGTATATTGCAGTTTCTGGTGTACTCAAAATTATAGTGTGACAGCAGTGGATTTTTGGTGTGGAGCTGCAGTCTTACCTGTTCTCTGGTGTTTATAATAAAGATTAAATTATCTTTAAATTATCTTGCTTTTTCCATTGGTGTCACCAACAGTGTGTCCTTTCTTTGGACTTGAGGAAGAAGGTCTTCACAAAAGAGTGATTGGGCATTGGAATGCGCTGCCCCTAGAGGTGGAGTCGCTGTGCCTGGCGTTGTTTAAGAAGAGACTGGATGTGTCTGTCACTCAGTACCATGGTCTAGTTGACAGAGTGGTGTTAGGTCATGGGTTGGACTTGATCTCAAAGGTATTTTCCAACCTAGTTGATTCTGTGATTATCTAGTCTGCTGAATTTTTTTAAAGGAAAAAAAGAAATTAGAAACTTGGTGTCTGGAGGCTTGCAAATCTGGCTGGCCAGGAGAATCCAAGAGTTATGAGGAGAGACAAGAAAGACTTATTTTCATAGGAAGACTCTCTACAGAAATTTTTAACACCCTTTGTCCTTGACATCACCATTCATCTAAGATAAATGTGCTTAAACTAAAGGATATAAATGTTTTTGTTGGTTCATTTTTAATGTGAGCAATTACTGATAACAATAAATTTATTTTTTGTGTCAGTGTTTTACAGATATGCTGCAACCATGCAGCTATTGGATATGCATGATTCCTAGAAAGTTTCTCTCTAGCTGGGAGCAGCTCATCATAGGAGATGGTTTCTCTAATTCCAGATACAAGTATCTGCAATGTACAGTTCACATTCTAGAACATAAACTGTCAACACAGTTTCTTCAACTATCTCTTTAATCAAATCCCCTTTGTGTTTTGCAGATCAATAGAAATATGCATTTCCATAATACCACCTTTGAACTAATGAAGTGGAAGTACAGATGAGAACAGTCTGGAGGAAGTTTGAAGTACAGCACAGTTTTATTCAGTTTCCTAATTCAGAGGTAAGGTTAATGCACGCAAAATTTTATTTTGAGTATTTCAGGGATAAAAAGCATATGGTAAGCAGCCACCATATCTTACAAAAGATTTCAGAGCCACCTTTTTTTATGCTAGTGACAGTCTTTATTATCATATTAAAACAGCTGTTTGATCTAATGTCTGTCCATGTCTCAGTTATGAAAAAAGACAAATCAGCATCAACTTCATACATCTGTTGTACAAAGGCACATTGGAAAAGAGTTATGGTATCAGGCAAATTTTATTTGGTAGAATCTGCTTTGTCATATATACTACTAATACTATAGTTGATTATTATTTTAGTCTGTTTACTGATATGACCAGGTAAAAGCTTTATACAGCATCAAGTGGCAGGGCATGAGCATAAGTAGTTGGGTTGAAAACTCTGGACACAATACTGTTTTAAAAAGGGAAACATAAAACACACACCCCCAGTCACCTTCACAAGTTACTTTTTCTGCCTTCTAGTCCACTGCCTTTTTAAAGATGAGTAGTATTAGAAGCAGTTGAGGGAGGGAAGTTGTTTTTTGCTTTCCCTGTATGTAAATATCTGATCTGGCAAAAAATAAAATGGCAACACCACTCCACCAAAAAAATTCTCTATCTTCACACAGTTGGTTCTCTTTTTAGTAGGGATTATGGGTTTCTAAGTCAAGCACAAAAATGGCAAGAAGAGGGGAATTAGAACCAAATAAAAGCAGGTCCTTGTGCTAATTATTACTCCTCCAATGTACTGCCTCTTGTTGTCATACGTTTTATACCTGAATTTCAATAGCAAAGGGACAAAGACAAAAGAAAAAATTGGATCATGAATGCCAAAATAGGGAAATACTATAAATACCAGATGTGAGCAGGGTATATTGCCCAGCACATTTTATGTGCTTCCTGAGTGAGTGATCAGCAGTATTGTATTTCATTGCCTGTCCTGCTTTCAGGTATGTCTTTGAGCCCATTTATAAGTTTGGACACCTGCAAAAAACAGTGAAAGTGAGTGTTTTAGTTTTAAATATTGGTTATATACAAAAGGTGTCTTTTGTTTGCATCTAAATTGCTGCCTGACAGTTTATTTGTTAGTTCATGGAGAGAAATTTGGATTAAATTTGTTTGGTTGCCTCTTCCATTTTAGGGTTTAGTGAATAGTATCAAATGTCTGAAGCTCCCAAAATAGTTTATTTTATCTTTCTTTAATATGGAATCTCTGTAATACAACCCTTCATTGTACTTTTGCTAATTCTACTTTATTTTGTGAGACAGTGTAAAATTTTCTTACCTCTTACTTAATATGGTAAATAGGTCTCTTTTAATTATACCTGTGAATTTGTGCATTTCCAGTGCAATGCAGCTGGAGAAATTGATTAGTATATTACACATAATCAGTAGGGTTATGTGCACTCAATTCCCTTCTGCAACTGGTGTCCCATATAGTGTTGTCTCTTTATTTAATAGAAAGATTTTGGTTGTATGATTATTTTCTTTGGGATGTTGAAAACTGGACTTGGATGACTTCCCAGCACCACCCATTAAAATGTCAAATACTCCCGTAGTTTGACTTGCCTACAGCAAGGCATGAGTTTGAAGGATGTTAAAGACCTCTAAAGTACAACTGCTGAGCCAATAACTTTTGTTGACAGTTTAGGAATAACTTCCTACTTTTCAGCTTCTACTGTCCATAGTTGTCATCTTCCTGTGTCCTCCAAACCAGTAGTGGTAGGAACATCTTTTATGTGATGCAGCTCATTCGTTCAGTAGCCAGAAACACATACCAGGTGTGTCAGAATGAAGGGTGTCAGTGATGAGATGGTATTCCTGCAATGATTTTCTTATTAATCATCAAAACTGCCAAAGATACCCTCTGTTCTGTTAGGAAACAATTATTTTGTAAGGTTGGGTTAGCTGTCATTGGATTTCCTTGGTGGCAAACTATTTGCTAGGAGTTAATTCCATAACAAACAGGGTGAGCCACTCGAGGCTCAAACCACAAATGGGAAATACAGGTCAGTGTGCTCAAAGCATTTTCCAGGAGTGGAGGAACCAGACATCCATGTCATCTTGTGAATCAGTTGATCAAAACAGGAAGTGCCGGTGGATCCACTCCGGAGCTGCTCTGTTCTGCAGTGTCCTCCTAACAGGACTTTCCTTACTCCCGTAGCCCCTGGCTTATCCCAGCTTGTTCCAGTAGTCTCACCATCTTGATCTCAGACTACATAAAACAAGAGCCTGCCTACTGCTAGGTCAAGACTGTCAGGCTCAGCAAGGTCAGATTAAGCTGCTGAGAATGCCTCCATTTTAATGGTGGCTCTGATTGGCTCAGGAGCTCCTGTTGAAAGTGTCATGGGCAGCAGATTTCAAAGAAATCTAGACAAGTTCCTGTATAGTAAAAGGAAGTGAATTTTGAATATTATTCCTGTTTCTGAGGATGGGAATTTTATGGGGTAGAATAGAGAACAATTTAAGATCTTACAGTGAGAAAAGCATACAAGGAATGCATTTGCAATATAGTCTGAAGATGCTTGTATTGATAGGAATGTATTTTGCAACCAGATTATTGTAACACGGGTATGTAATTAGAAACATAACAGATTGCCTTTTTTTGTTTATTTTCTATTAAATGTTTAGATGAGGAATGGTAAAATGTGTGTTTCAACCAAACATTAATACAGGGATTAATTTTGCTAGCAAGAATTGTTTTCTTTCTTCTTATTTCCCTTGAGCCAAAACAAAGCAGATACATGTTTCTTTTTGATGGTACTATTTTGAATTAATTCTAAGTAGTCAGTTATGGAGCAAGTTCCTCTAAACTAGGTTAAAAGTCAAGAATATGCTTCTGCAGAGGTTCCAAGGTTGTGAAGGTACTGTAAGTTTCATGAAATGTTAGGTGAAGTGTTTCTAAGTGAAGTGTCGCAGTTGATACAGAATTTAATTAGGGATCAACTTCAAATGTATTTAAAAATACTAAATATTAAAATAATAAGAAGCTACTTGTTAGTTTACCAAAATCTAAGACCACTTTAGATAAGGGTCTTTTTATAAAATCCTTAATGTTTATAAAGGCACTGCGATAGAAATGTCCTAATTTTCTTATTTCTAAACCAGGTATATGTATCATCCTTTAAAAAAATTACTTGTGTGCCATAGCCAAGTCCATGTAAAGAAAGGATATTTTTATCATATCCTTAAAATATGTATGTTTTGAGTTTACAGGACAGTAAAGGAATTTCAGGATATCTTGAGTAAAAATCTGAATCTGTTTAGAGTAATGGTAGAGGGGTCAGTAGTCACATCTGTTAGGAGGATTTCCACAGTGTAGAGGGGTTCCCAGATGGCTACACTTCACCATGTTTCAAACACATTTTGTTGTTCTAAGATCTGAAATTCCTGTTCTCGTTCAAACATGCTCATTCAAGTTGCTGGTGTTTAAAAACAATTATTTGTTTCAGTTGGCAGGTAAAGCATATGAAATTTTTTTACAGAAACAGTTCAGTCCTAGGCTTTCAGTGGGATGAAAGAGAAGTGATAAGGGGTCTGCCTGTGCAGAGGAGAGTCCCTGAAGTCTTTGAGATGGCAGTGTATGAGGAGAGAGATATTTATACAGGTGTCTTGAAGTTCCATGCACTTTGAGTTGTTTTGGAATTTGCAGATGTACACTTGCAATCTACTTGGTATCCCCCCCTCCCCTCAGTAAATTTCATGTTTGGTGGTACTACCAATTACTGGATTAATAAGACTTTTTTAATGGGGAAGAGGAAAAAAGTTTGCTTTATTGGTCTTTAAAATTTGTACCCACCAAAGCCACTCCCGTCTCCGTGGGTTGGAGGTCAGGCAGGAGAGGTCACTCCCTGGTTACCGTCACAGGCAAAACAGAGTGAATTTGAGGATATTAATTGAATGTCTTACTAACAAAATCAGACCAGGACAAGAAGTAGAAATCTTAAAAATATGTTCTTCTACTCCTCCCTCCTTCCTCTGGGCCCTACCTCTGCTCTCCAGCAGTGAAGGGAAATGGGGAATGGGGCTCCTGGTGAGTTCATCACACATTCCTGCTGCTGCTGCTTAGGGAGGAAAGTTCTTTCCCTGCTCCACAGACTGCTACAGCGTGGGTCTATCTTCCCTGGGGTGCATCCTTCAGCCTGCTCTGATGGGAGTCTGCCACAGGGTCACAAGTCCTACCAGGAAACTTGCAGTGTGCAGGTCCCTGCCAGGACCCTCTCCAGCACAGGTTTCCCATGGGCTCACAGACTCCTCTCAGGCATCCACCTGCTCTGGTATGGGCTCCTCCATGGGCTGCAGGTGGATCTCTGTTTCCCCGTGGTCCTTGGTGGGCTGCAGGGGCACAGCTGCCTCACCATGGCCCTACCAAGGGCTGCAGGGGAATCTGCTCTGGTGCCTGGGGCACCTCCTGCCCCTCCTCCTGCACTGACCTTGGTGTCTGCTGGGTTGTTTCTGTCACATATTCTCACTCCTCTCTTCCCTGGCCACAGGAACATCTGTGCAGTAACTTTTCTTCATTCTTGAATATGTTATCTCAGAGGCATTATCATTCCTGATGGGTTCGGCCTTGGTCAGCAGTGGGTTCATCCTGGAGCCAGCTGGCATTGACTGGACAAGCCTCTGGCAGCTGCTCACAGAAGCCACCCCTTTAGTCCCCCACTACCAAAACCTGGTCACACAGGCCCAATAAATTACTGCAGTCTTTCATCAGATGGTTTGGTTTCAGCACGGTTCTTAACTCAAATGTGTGAAAAATCTCAAAAGAGAAAAGGGAAATGGAAAAATACTTAGGATGTGGTAAAGGATTACAAGACACTATGTAGTGCTTGATAGAGAAGGTCCAATAATGATGGCTTTTTTTGCCCCCTTTCTCTCTGCCAAAAATAATTCAGTATTCTCTTCAACTAGCAACAAAAATTGCTTCCCGGTATGGAATCTGTGGTTTTCCTGTAACCTCAATTTTTCCTTCACAGATTTAATTTGAATCAGCCTTAATTCCATTCTATTAGAGGTGATTCATGTAAGCTAAAGAATCCTGAAAGAAAGAAGGTTTTGATAGTGAAGATGTGGAAGGAATAAATCACCCCTACATGGAATAACAGCCTTGACAGAAGTAATATAAAAAAAGGCAGAATGAGACAGTTTTAAGAATGTGATCTTGAATGACTGGGGAATAATTTAATTGCCATAGTTAATGCAGAGGTGACTTAGGAAGAACATGGTCTCACTTTTAAAATTTTTAGCTTAAGGAATTTTTGAGACTTCAGAGGAAATACCTGCAAATTTAAAGATGATGGGAGAGTGGGAAAAATGTTTACAATAAAAAATAGTGTCCAAGTCATCCCTGTAATACTGAGTAGGGGCAGTTTAAACCACCATGATAGTCAAAGACAAAAGTAGGGAACCAAGTGAAATTCATAGGAGTATATCATATAATGTCTACCTTTTTAGTCTCATTAGGTCTTAGTCCAGTTGCTTTCTTACAATATGGAGAGAAAAACAGAGATTGAATGAAAAAAAACTTACAGATTTTATAAGTTGAATGTGAACTTCACCTAATCTAAAACCAAGCTTCTACCCTATATGTTGATGTCCTGCTGTCCTGAGTTCTACTGTGCAACAGTTGTTGAAAAATGTTTCATAGCGTGTTTAAAAGAACCTTTTTTGCACTGAGAAAAGAACTGGTGTAGTTGGTTAATTACAAATGGGAGATTTTTAATCTCAATCTCATGACCAGAAAGCTCTCGTTTGCATTTGAATTTTGTGGGGGAAAAAAAAAAATTAACAGTATTACTTTAGCACTTCAGTGCAGGGAAATAGAGGATTATAACTGTTGAAGTAAACATTACCTTTGAACTGTTTTTGTCTACCTATTGAAAGATTACTGTATTTGGGTTTGGAAATGTCTTTGAAGCTATATTTGATGAAAGTACATTGTTCAAACTTAAGAGGAGTATTTGTGTGCATGTGCATGCCATGTTGTTTCTGTAGTTATTTAACCAAGCAGATCTACAGTGCACTTAGAGTTTAACTGAAGTTTGCATTAAAATCTGTTTTTATCTCAGTAAGACTTGCAGAACGCTAACAGGGTAAGATAGTGCTCAGACACATATATTTTGAGTCCTGGAAATTTTTCCCAGAGCAATAATACTTTCTTATATATGTCATGTTGAAATTAAACGTTGCAGATGAAAATAGATGCTGAATGCAGCATATAATTAATTTTATATTATTTGTCCTGTGTAAGCATTTTCTTTATATAGCAATGTAGTTTAGTATATCCACTATCTGTGAGGTAACTCTGTAGGTGAGCATGTCATGCTTTACTCATAAGCATTTATCAGTCTGATATTGAGAATGTTTGAACACTTTGCAGGTTCTGTGTAAGATACTGAATGATTCTAGTTTAGGCTATTCTAAACTTGCCACCGATAATACTTGCTCACTTCTTTTGCCCTTGCTGTGAAGGTAGTAACCTCCTCATGTTCTGTGCCTGGAGTTTGTAATCTCATGAAAATATCCCCAACGTAAGTTTCTAGGGTGAAGGCTCACAGATGACAAAAGTTAGTCAACTGTTCATTAAAATTCAAAAGAATAAGAAAGGTTGCAATTTTAAGTTATAAGAGTAATATAACTAACGCAAAGAACAAACTTAATAGGTAAGTGTAATTTGCAAATTACATTTATCTAAAATTTTGTTTCTGTAGTAAGAAGACTTTAAAAATTGCTTCTCCCTGCCACAGCAGTCATTTAGAGCAGCATAAAGGAGCAATTCACTTATTTGTCCCATCCAGCTATTAAAATGCCTCTTTGGAAGTCTGATGGAGACCACTCCTTTGAGGATATCTGTGTGTTATTTACAGTGATTTGTGAGAACAGCTAGACAGGGAGTTTCTCCTCTCAGCAGAATACAGTGCTTCCATGGGCATGGCAAGCAGGTGAAGAAAATGAGGATTAAGGCTTACCTTGCTAAGCAGCATTTTGTATTAGCAAATCTTCATGATGTTGAACTTGCCAGTCTTGTCTCTGCTGTTTGTATGTGTCGAGCAATACTGTCAAAGAAAGCTCATCCCTCGCCCATTGCAGTGGGGAGTGCTGAATTCGATGATTTAAAAATTATGTTGCTTGCTTATGAAGTAATATTTACAAGTGTGTTTTTATCTTGTTCATGAAATAACATATGAATGCACCTTGGACAGCTGTTACCTTCTGAGTAGCTGAACAAAAAAATATATCCATGTTCAGAGTTTGAAGCGTTGTGAGGGCAAGCAATTTGCCTCTTGTGAAATGCTCTTCTGTCGGCCTTTTTTAATATTAGATCACATGTCACTTGCTCTAAAAGGGACATCATAGTCCCTTTGTCACATACCAGAGGAAAAGGGTTTGCAGATGTGTAAGCAGGCAGATTCCCCTGTGTAAGACATCACCAATTGCAGTTTGGAGGGGTTTGTTTGTATTTTTGGCTGAGGGTTGTCTTCATAAGTAATGTTTTCTGTCTGTTCTCGGTAATTTGAAACTCCATCTTCCAGGTGTAAATTAAAAGGAAGGGGGATTTAAAAAACGCCCCTTTCTGCTACTCCTTCCTAAATTTATTTCTTTCCAGCTCTGTATGGAAAGCGTATCCATTAATAACTTTCTGTCCACAATGTGAGTGTGAGGAGTGAGGGCTCCGTGCATTATCAGGTTGACTCTTTTGACCTTGGTAATTACTAATCTATGCAATCGGGCCTTTCTGAGCCTTGTCAGTCTCGCTTGTTTAGCGTTTTATTTATTTTATTGGTTTCTACAAGTCCTGAATAGGAAAAGGCGATTTAAAGAGTAAAGCCCCCAAAAAAAGAAACCCAAGCCTATGTTTATTCTTAAGGGGTGGAGGTCTTCTAGAGGGGAGCTGGCTTGCAGAGGGGGAAGACAGTATTCTTATGCTAATCCAGGCTCTGGATAAGGAGCAAAGCAGCCGTGCAAACAATGGAAGTGGAGCCAGAAAGTCTGCGCTGCAGTCTAGCACGCCTTGAAAAGCATGTCAGGCCGGGCGCCTTGGGCTGCCGGGAGGGGCCGCGGGGGGAGCGCCTCCCGCTCGCTTTATGGAGCTGGCGGCTGGCCAGCACACTTGGAAAAATCTTACTACCTAGAAAACAAGAGTTAAGGCTGGAAGAGGCGAGGGCAACAAGGGAGAGAAGTAGTTTATAGTCTTGGGGTTTTTTTCGTGTTAGAAAAAGCTAACCCCCAAACCCCGTGTTGAGTTGTCTCAGCTTTGTTGCTGCTGCTTTTTCCTTTGTACCAAAAATTGAAATGCAAGTGATGTGTCTTTTAAACAGCAGCGGCATTTTGTGAAGGCTGTGCGGGAGAGGTAGGCTTTAGCAAGGTGCCCTCGGTGGGAAATGAGCTTACACCTCCCTCCTGTGGGCGAAGCGCTCGGGCTGGGAAGCCGCCGGGAGCCGCAGCTGCGGGCTGGCCTGAGGATGGCACGGAGCAGCCGTGCTTCCTGCCCCTCGCTCCTTTTCTGGGACACACCGATGGCACTGGCACAGGGGAAAAGCAGCGGGTTGTCCAGCACGCTTTCTTGCTGATTAAAGTCAACGACCAAAAATACAGGCTGTTTTCCTTAGGCATCATAAAATTAAAACTGTGCTCTTGAAGCGCCAGACAAAAACCCAGTTTCTGCAGAACTCTTCCTCGCGAGTTCCTTAATTTGCATAATCACCTTCATTTTGGAGACATAAAGAAGTTGTGAATTTCTTCTTCTAGGTTGAGCAGAGGTTGTAGGTCTAGCAGAAGCAAGCCAAGATCATTGGAGCTGAGTAAAAGAAATGCTTACTCTTTCCATTTATTGATCTAGGGATTTTTTTTATTGTAGATTAATGAATAACTGCCCTTAAATGATGAAAAAAATACTGTAAGGTTGTGAAAACATTCATTAGTCTTCATAGCACTGAAAGGGATGTTGCACATTAGAAACTCTTTCTATGAAAGCATTTGTAATTTTGAAGGCATTGGCACACTTATTTTAGGTCCTTTTTCCACTTCTAAAAATGTGAGCAAACCTATATTCAGAATTGAGGCCTATCTTTATCCTTTCCTCACCCCAAGTATATTGTGTCAAATTATTGAAACTCGGAGCCAAAATGTGTGATGCCTCATAGGCAGTATAGTGTGACTTATATTTTTAATAGTGACGTGTAAAATTTCTAACAGTTTTGATGATTGTTTCCCCTTGCTGCTTATGTTTGGTGAACAAAAGTATGTTTCTTATGAATGAGATCTAAAAGGTTTAAGTTATGATTCCCTATTTGGAGTCATTAAATTTAGAGATGGAAGGCATTGCATGTGGAGACCTTTCTTCTTGTTCACATTGACTGGTATGACAGTAAGGAACTAGCAAAAATTATAAATAGATTATAAAAACATATGAGAAGGATAGCTTCTGGGTAGAATAGCAGAAGTTGATGTCATTTATTGTGGAAAGAGCATGGGTGTCCATTTCCTAATTGTCTTAAGGGCAAAAGCTCTAAGCCAGCTAATCACCAAAGTGAAGAAGTTGAGAAAAGAGGGAAATGGGTGAAGGTAAATAAAAATTGTGTAGTGAAATTTTCTCTGAATATGTTAAGAGAGTTGTCACGTTTGTAACACATTAGGATATGTCTTGTCTGAATACCTTATTGCAGTGAGAAAACAATTTTGCTGAATGTCATTGAAGGTAATTTAATTGAAGAAACTTTGTAGCAGTTACTTAATTGTAATGCCATAGTAACAGTAAGATGGGCATTCAGGAGTCCAGTGAGTGGCGTCCCCAATTACCTAATTTTGCTGGGCATGGTAGAAAGCAGCTAGGCTTTAATTTCTTCACAGTTAACAACTTTGTTTATGAAACAGCTATATCATAATTTAGTACTTTGGCTTCTAAATTTTGCCGTGATGTACACGTTTGATATTTGCCAGCAGTGAGAAATCTTCCTTTCAGGAGATGTCTGTTTGACTGTCCAAGGTGAGTTGGTGGCTTTTCCCACTGATCAGAAATACCAAGTCCTTTTCGAAGACTTTGAGCTCCCCTGCTGCAGAAAACTTGTTCTTAGGGTCTTGTGTTTTTTGAATGAATAAATGTGTTGCAGTGCATGTTCTAAACACATGGTTCTATATGTATTACAGAGAGAAGTAAGATTTAATTTTTCAGTCTTTTGAGAAGTATATAATGCATACAAATGTGCTTCATTTAGCATTTCAGATTTCACTTCAGTTTATAGAGGGAGAAAAGACTTTTGTATAATTTACAGTCTCTTGACTTTTAAATTTATGCAATCAGGAATAGTTTGAAATAATTCTTACACAAGCCACAGTTCAGGGGAATTATTTTTGTGAGCTTGAGCAGATTAGTGCCCAAACAAATAGGGCCTTATGTGAAGTTGTTTCTGTTGATGGCTGTGTAGCCAGCAGTCTTCTCCATCAGCTGTAGGATTTCTTGACAGATTTTGGGGGTGGATTTACCTTGCTCACTTAATTTAACATATTTGACAGCACTCAAGCGTAGGTAGTTCAAGTGTTTCATTGTGACACTTTTCTACAATTAGTGTAAGCATGCCTTGCAATAGAATAATCAAAGCACATTTGAAAAGTAGGTTTGTACAAGTATTTGACAGAATTACACAATACACAATCTCAAACTTTCTTCTTATTACGGGCTTGGTTAAATTTGACTGTTTGACTTTGGATAAACTGAAGCTAACAACAGTTATTTTTGTATTAAGAATAATGAAATGTAGTCCTAGATCAGTTCATTACTGTCCTGATACCTGTAGCTACATGAGATGGTGGCCTTTGTAAACTAAAGACTTAATTAAGTTTTTGAAGTCTATTTAGTCTGAAAATCTGCCCTACAACCTTCTAACTAGTGGTTAGGAATTGTCTTCTAATTTCTGATCTAAATGAATTTTAATGGCTAATCCATACCTAGTTGTTGAACCAGTAATTTTCTTAAGGTTGAATAGCTGTCTGTCTTTCATTGTGTTTATTCCTGGTATATTGTCAAAGTGTGGTTATTCACCCATCAATTTTAACGGTCTTAATTACATTTTTTTATTTTCTTCTTATCTCCACATGTCTTTCTTTCCTTGAGATAGTACCCTTCTAGATGGATGTTGAATTTGTCGATCATATTGTCTCTGTGCTAGTCATGCCTTACTGTTTTCCCTGGGAAATTTCCCTAGGAAATGCTAGAGTTGTGTTTGTGTCTTCTCCCAGCCACATCACATGGCTGTGTCTGATGTTCTGTAATCATTGGTGTCCTTGGACATAGCTGTCTCTTATATGTAAGCTTCTAGTCTGTGTGAAGCAGAAATTCCTCAGTTACCAATATGCATGACTTTTCCAATTTCATGCTGTTGTACTTCATTCCATTTCTGTTACTTCAGTTCTTCACATGATCCAAATCTTCCTGCATAAAAACAACACTCAGCTGAACTGACAATTTGTTTGTCAGCAAATTTTTTTAAATTTTTGCTTTCTGTGCCTATTTCATTAATGAAAAGGGTGAGTATTCTTCAGTCAAGCTGAATCAAGAATCAAGGTCCTCAAATGCCATTTGAACTAGGCTACTAATCTCTGTTCTTGAAACTACTTGTCTGCCCTGTAGTGAATTCTTTACTGTTCTTATAATCCCTCTTTTCTTCATCCAAATGAGTAATTTTCTTTGTGGCACCATATCAGGTTTTTTCATAATCTTCCAGGGAAGTTGTTGTTGCACACTGACTTAGACTGACAGTTCAGTTTATCTCTGGCATTCTGTTCATCTCAAAGTCCTGTTCAAAACTGTACCTGTGATTGAGGTAATATGCTTACAGTTACCTAAGTTGCTTCTTGCCCCAGTTACACATCAGAGAACCATTTAGTAAGTTTTAGTTTTGTTGTGTTTAAATACATTAACTTGGTGTTACATGTACTGCTGCAAATGGCTTGAAATATCTTGTCTGTTGAAATGGATTGTATGTTCTAATTCTTGTGAAGTCTAAGATTGGCTTTTTTTCATGTGTTCCCCTTATACAATACTGTCTTTGTTGTTACATTCAGCACTATCATTGAAATTTGAAACAGCACAGCTCACTTGGTTTGGGGATCATGCTGTTAAAAATATTACATAGCCACATCTAAAGAACAGTTACCACTGAACTCCATGCTTTCAGACTTGGTTTGTGCCATATGACAGATTTTGCACACTGCAACTTCATATATTTGGAGTCATACAAAACATAGGGCTGGACTGCTGTAATAATGCTGTGAATTCACTGCTGAGTTCCAGTTCAGGAAAAAACACACAGTTTTAATAGTAAAAGAATTTTCTTCAATAAACTGCTACTACGAAGGATAATAAAATACAGTGCAGAAAAATCAGGTGTTAGCATCCATGAATAAATTATGTTTTAGTGGATTATAGTTGAATGTTTCTTTGTGGGTGTGGTAGAGAAGACATTGAGAATTTCAAAATTAAGAATTCAAAATTAAACTGATTAACTTATGGGTTTGAATCTCTTCAGCGTGATTCTGTTGGCAGAGTAGCATTCCGTGTGTTAATCGGTGCTTCAATATATTTGAAGAGGTTATTTAGTTGTGTCATTCTAAACTGTTATATCAGGCAGGTTTTGGCGAAATTCCAGCTGTTGCTCTTCCAGTTTTGTGCCTTAGCCGGGGCTGCTAGTCTTCCTCTTTAATATGAGTCTGGAAAGGGTATTTTTTGTTTTAAAATGGGGAATTCAAATTTGTTCTCTTTGATTTTTATTGCATGGTTTTATATACGATGATATTTTATATATATGTATATGTGTGTGTGTGTGTGTGTGTGAAAAGGGAAATATTACTGGAAGGAAGATTGAGGTACAAAATACTGGTGGAGAGCATTATGTTTTGAATAGGCTTGGACAGCATTTCTGGAAACTACCTTAGTATGTCACTGAACAAAAATCACCATGAAATTGGAGTGAGTTGCATTTAAATGGTTTATTTCTTCCATTTTTCCTTGGGCTTTTTTAGTAACATGCTGTGTGGTGCAGTGGCAAATACATGTTCCTGGGCCAGTGTGCCCACTGATGAACTGGGGGGAATATTGCCAAATTTTAAACTCTCCTACTCTTATAATGTACAAGACTGCAAGTATGTATTCCTTCTGAAACTGGACAAGACAGAAATTATTTTTAAAAATGCTTTAAACAGACTATTACTGAGATTTATTTGGTTTTGCTTGCTAGAATACAGTAAATAAAGCCTTTGTTATTATTGCTGCATAAAGCTGTTGGCAGTTTTCAACTTCCACGTGTTTTATTGAGGATTGGAAGTTCATTGCCTTTGAAACACAGAATAAAGCATTAATACTTGCTCACGTTGCTGGCCTGATGTTTTATAGCTAGAAGGACGTTCCTTATTAACTGTCAGAGCTGGTGCTGTGTCTTGTGCATAGGGAACACTAAAGAATTGTACTTTTGCTGTCACATCGCTTTTCCCTCTGCCTGGCCAGGAAGTTTACTTGGAAGTTCCTGGTGCTCCGGACGTTTGCACAGTGCACAATTCCGAGTTCATCCCAGCAGAACCTAGCAATAATCCTGGCCAGGGCCATGGCTGCCATGGTGCTCGGGGCACCCTGCTCCTTTTTGTGGCTGCATTAGAGAGAAGTCAGAGACGTGTGAAAAGTAGGCCAGGGGTCGGGGCGGCACGCCGCGCCTGCCGAAATTGGAATTGACGGACACCTCCCGGCTCAGCCGCTAATTTGCCTCCATGTTAAATGCCTCAGAAGACTCATTAAAATGAAAAGTTCTTGGGTCTCACCGACAGACAGATTGAGTTATTGATGCTGGAAGCGGCCACCAACAGTAATTGCTGCCCATCCCCGAGCGAACGCCCGTTCTGGCATTCATGAGCAGCGCCAGGCTGACAGGGGTCAGGGGGGTCAACCCCACCGAAATGAGGCCAAGGAGAGGCAAAATCAGGGCTCTGTTCATCTTTGTGCAGCTTTGCTTTTGTTGCAAGGAACTATTGAGGTGTTCAAGCTGCTTTTTAGTTCTTTGAGGCCCAATTATGCTCCCCTTGTGCATCACCATTGAAAAGTTCTGTAAGCAGAATGTGACCACACGTGACTACTACAGTCTGAAAAAGAGACTTCTTGCTCAGTTTAGGTGTCTTAGCCATGTGTTCACCCACTGCACAAGAGTGGAATTATGTTTTATTTGTGGAGCAAATGGCATGTGCATATGCTAGTGTAATTTTTCAGGAGGAATTAATTTGCACACAGCTTGGGAATCCAGGATGTCACGATTTTGAATTGCAGTTAGTGCTGGTTTTTTATATTTTTAAGATGCAGTACTCTTCTAGGAGAAAAAAGTAATAAGATAAGTATATTAGGTAACCAAACTGACTGTTAAATTTAATACAAATTTGGTTTTCATCCAGCAGAGAGGCTGGGGTTGTTTTTGCAATAAAATTTTTCTCTACCAGCAGGTTTCAACAGGTGGCCTACCATGGTGTTGCTGTTTCCCCCACCCAGTATTATGGATGTATTATAGCACTTGAGTTGAATTTTAAAATCATTAAAAGAAGTTTTTATTTCTATAAAGAAAATAGTTTTCTAACAGATTTACATGTTAAATCTGTTGAATACTACCTGTAGCAGCTGTATGCAAATCTAAAATTATATAGCTGTGACCTATGAGTTGACATATCTAATATTTTTTTTTAGGAATGTAAAAACATCCCTCTGGGTTGTTACCAAAAGTTTATATTTCAGAAGAACCCTGCTATTCACTTAAATAGTAAACTTAGCTAATGTTTTCAGTTACTAATGTTAATAAACAAATGGGGGGTTTTTGTTGGTTTTGTTGCTTATGCTCAGCTTGATGACCATCTGGAGGGTTTTTTTCTTGCTTCACAAATACATGAAGTTTTTAAACATTTTTTTTGTTGTATTTTCCAGGAAACAAAGGTGGAAAAGCTACAGGAGCATCCTTGCAGTCAAGCACTGAATCTCACCAGACTTCACCAAACAGACTGAGCTTAGCATTTGTCGAGCAGAAGGGCTGGTTGCCCTGCACAGGAAGGATTAAAAGTGAACAATGACTCGATTGAGAGTTCATGAGCAATTGCTTGGAGCCTATCTGCTTATCATTCTTCATGTTCAAGGTAAATATGAACTAGTTGAAATATGCTTGTCTTTCTGATTTGTTAAAGAGTTGTGTGTTTTCCAGTGATTGAAGTAGATTATTTTTCTTCTGAAGTTTCTTTTGCAGGCAGATGATATTACTAGCCTGATGGTCTATACAAATGCTTCCCAAAAAAGAATGATGTTCTAGTGGTAATTCACTGAAGTATAGATTAGGTCTGTTTTGGCAAATACTTAAATAGAAACAATACCAGAAATGCCTGGTACACCACGGAGCAAGTTGGATGAGCAGCAGAAGTGAAGGTTTGGCTTTCTGAATGTCAGTTCCGCTATGTGTGAATATTTGATCCCCTTAACCTGGCCCACTGAAGAATTTACAGTGTGCAGTTGCCCACACCTTCTGATGCTCCCAGCAGCCTAGAGGTAGTGTGGCATAGTTAATCTAAATTAACTTGTTGTGCCTACTTGATGAGCCAAAGTGATGCTATGGACTATTTACAAATACCCTCATTTTTAGTTAGTGAAGATACTCATTTGTGTGTCTGTTGTCTTTCCATACACCAATTACCAAAAACGTCTGGAAATCCAATTATCATTAGAAGTTTTAACTCCTCTGTCAAATTGGGTCAAATTGAAAAAAAAAATAAAAAAATGCAGCAATGCATGTCCAGCAGACACATATGAATTAGTCAATATTTATCATTTTACTCATAGGCAATAGCACCTGAAGGATTATTTTTTCTCTCTAGATACAAATAGAAATAATGATACAAATATATAGGTCTTCTAGTGGCTTAAAATTAAATTATATTAACTCCTTCCATGATCATGATGATTAATAAATAAATTCAGTAAATAGTAATAAATAATAAAGTTCAGTAAATAACTTCTAATAAGTAATATAGATAAATTAAATTTAAAGCCTAAAAATTATTTTTCAGTGTCAAAAGAAGAAATTGCCTTATTTTAGAAATTTTCCTGAATTTCAAATCAATATGGAGGGAGTTCTGAAAGCCATGGAAAAGTTGAGCTTATCGAGGTGTTGTTAGTTCTTTGCAAGTTGCCTAAGGGCTTTTCTTCAAATGTATGAAAAATGCTTGGTTTCCAGGGGTGGTGAGGAAAAATCCAGTCAAGTCTCTCTGCTTTTCCCTACATTCATGGGGGAAGAAAGAATTAAGATCATAGGCATAAAGCATTTGAAATTTTTATAGGAAAGAGACAATGTAAAGTGAAAAGTTTAAATAGTTGTTTAAGTTTCAGCAAGGAAGATATATAGGATGTTAGAAAATTGCATCATAAATCAATCAACAGAGGTGAAAAAGATTCATTAGGGCGAATTGAAGAGAATTTGTGTAATTTACAGAAATAAAAGCAGGGAAAGTAGAAACTAGTATGTGTACTTTCAGTGTCTGGCATCCAGCTTAATGGTTTGCTCTCTTGGGTTTTTTTTGGAGGCTTCTTCAGAATGTTAGGAATTTCAGAGCTTACCAAGACCTGAGAGAATGATAAAAGCAAGTATGTCTGTATAGCTGCATGTATATATACATACCAGATTCCCTAACAGGTAACTTGAAAAAGCAAGTGTCTGCATGTGTTGATTACTGTGAAAATATTCTTACCATAACAACAGAAACCAGAGGCAGTTCTATGGCATTGGTGAATAGCTGCAGTTTCTCAGGTTGGTACTATGCAGCACGGTGACACAGTGGTTGTGGTTGTGTTGTGTCTTTATAGCTTTGGGACTTCTTCACTTACTTTGAGAAATAGTCAGAAATAAGCCTGGGCTGCAGATGGATGGATTTAATAGCAACCTCTTCAATTAAATTGTTTTCTATTTCCTTTCTTGCTGTTGAAGGCCTTTGCAGTAGCTTTAAGTCTATGACTTGCTCTGCATCTTCATCCACCTCCTATTTCTGATCTAAGGCAAGAGGTTTTGGGCTTCAGCCGCACTTGTGACTGCACTAAACAGGCTTTGTCTGCCCAGTAGTGCAGGGTTTTCATGATGAGAACAAGTTTTACTTCCAAGTAGAGTTCTTTCTTTGTTGCTATAGTGCGTTGATGAGCACGTCTGATCAATATATGGAGCAGTAATAAAGTGCTTAATATGTATTTTAACATGTTCTCATAAATTTGGTACTTCATTGCTGGCAGTTTACTTACCATGTGGTTCATCACATCTTCATGTATTCTTCAGAGACACCACAGAAAACCAGTATTTTTAATGCTTGTAAATTAGTTGGCTAAAAATGTATTAATACCACTTGATATGTATGAAGATATATTAAAAGTTAAATTTAAAAATAATTAGTGTTAATATTAAATATTAAAATGGACTTAAAGTTGCCACTGTTGGTTAGTGAGTTAAAAAAACATCCTGTTGATTTTATTTCACTGCTCTAATTACTCTTATTCGAATACTCTATATAGATAAGGTGTAGATTAAGATACATTTTAAAACCTTTATGCACTTTCTTAATTTCAGGTAAAGTACTGAATTTGCATGTGTAAATGAATCTGAAACAAAATTCTAAAAGCTATAGCAGGAACTTACAGTTGTCAGTAGCTGATTCATTACTTGAAGCCACTAGTTCTGTTTCTTGGCGATTTCCCCATTTAGTGGCTGCATCTGTCTTTAAAACATGGGCAGCAACCATGTTCCTGTGAATTTGTCTGCTTAAAGTTCTTTCAAGGTATTATTAAAAGTTGATCCATTTGTTTTGCATTTAGTTTTAAGAAATTTTATTCCTTAAAAGTCCATTTAATTTAAATTAGAATGCAGTATACTTTTTTAAGGAAAACACACAAAGTTTTCATGTCTTTGGCTTTCATATCAAGTGCATAAGAACAGAACAGTCTTCAGAAGTGACATTTGGCGAAGGGAAGTGGGAGCAGAGGCTGATGGCTGTGGGTTGGAAAGCAGAGGAGGCAGGGGCTGCCTGTCTGTGTTGAACACTGGTGTAGCTCCTGGGAGAGCTGGAAAGGCAGGAGAGATTTTAAACCAGTAGTCTGGGAACATGCTGTGATTTTTAGGAACCAGTTCTGCTGGATGGAGCTACCTCTAACATGCCTGGTCTTCGGAGATCACAGCCTTGATATATAAAAAAGCACTATAGGGAGAATTAGAGTTAGAATGCAAAACACAGAGTTCATAGAAGCATTTAAGATACTTTCTTTGCCCACATACAGTTTTTCTGATTTTTTAAAAAAACTTTTGTCTTTCAAGAGCAGGTGCTACTATTGTATTCAAGCTATGTCTGTTGTACTGAGGTTTAATTCACATAACAGAAAATGTTAAATCATTATGAAAGTATGTGATAGGCAGAAAGGTGAAATGTGCTTACTGGAGTGGGGGATTTTGCATTATCTGCATCCTAAAGCAAGAAAAAGTAATTTAAAACTACCACATAAAAATATCAAGGTGTGCCTTTTTCATAAGGAAGGCATATCCAACATAAAGAGCACTGGTACAACTTTCATCTTTGATTAAAAGACCCCAGTGTCTGTCAGCACCAGCAGAGAGGCAGGTGAAGGGGCTCTTTTGACAAAGATTCTTATTACTTAAATATTGAATTTCTTGGAATTTACAAGCATGGATCAGAGTTGCTACAAAGAAATGCCTCTAGCACTGTAGTTCTGCTAGGACAAATCCTTTTAAAGGATAATGTAATATGGAATTAGAAGTGTTTTTATGGGCAACACCTATATTATGAATACAGAAAGCTATCAAACAACTTGACTTCTGTAGCCATATTGGACCTTGATTTGTGGAGAAAGAGAGGATAAAATTAAGTAGAATATTGTAGGCATAATTTTGCTTTTATATTTGTCTTCTTTCACTTACTGCTGTCTCTGCATTTCATAGAGCTGGCTTTTTATGGGTGACACAGATCTTTTCTTAGATCAGAAGATTTAATGAAATTATATCTGTACCCTGACATTGAGTTGCAAGCAGGTTAACTTGGGTTTTAGTGATTAGTAACACTGCAGTGTCACACACAGTACATTTTTAAGATTTATCCATGTTAATATTCATATTTGAAGCATGCTTTCAAGTAGACTTAGATTTCTAACCCAGTGAGATTTTTAATATCCTGTGCTTCTTTGAAATATATTTTATAGTCTTAAGTTATTTTCTGTGATTGGAAGGAGTAGTGCTTTGGATAATTTATATTTTTGATCAAAGGCTGGATAAGATATATTGTTAGGCGTTGTTCTATTTTAACAATTCGTTTCATTATTAACTTTTGGAAATTTTATTTATTTTATTAAAATAAAGTTTAATTTTAAACAGAAAACCATTTAAGTGTTGTCCTGTCTGTAATACTTGTTCACACTTGTGGAACTCTACAGTGACACAGTGTATGATGGGGCAGAGCAAAAGACAAAATCAGAACTTGAAGTTCCATCAGCTTTTTTCTTGTCAGTGTGTTACACTGAAGAGAATGTTCCACCATTACTCTGATATTTTGTTGAATGTTCTAACTTTGTAATTCAGTAAAATACACATTACAGGCAGTTTGTATGTTTACAAGTCTGTGATACTTTCATTCTCAAGGCTGGATAAACAGGCTAGAAGTTATCCAAAATTCTGAACAAGCCCTCCAGTGTGTGATGGCTCATTTGTTGCTCGTGTATGTTTTTTTGCCCCACCAGCTCTGTACAGTTTGCAGGTGGAGGTTAGGAAATAGTGGAAAGGAAGCTTTGCTGTGCCTGAAATCTGTGGGTGCTGCATTTCAGTGCACAATACACTGCACTTACACCTTTGAAGGTTATGTGACATTTGTGTATGTATGTTTCGTAGCTGTACTGCAGAGTGATGACTGCAAGAGTTGTGGAAGAGATTAATTACATCATCAAGTATCATAGTGCCACAAGATCCCTAAAAAATTACCATCCCTTTCTCTATCCTGCTCCTGTGGGGGAAGATACAGCAGTATGAATGTGTGAGAGCTGGAGCTCTGAGGGTGGGGACATAAACCTTGGAGCAAGATGTTCTTTAGGCCTATGCTTAGTTCTCTCTTGTTCAGACAACAATGAAGTGTCCTGTGAGTTCAGGGCCTTCATTTGCCCTCTTCACATCTCAAGTGGATGGAAGCCAAGTCTTTCCACGCTTGACTCCCATCCCCATACCTAGCAGCTTTAAGATGGATACTAATCTGCCTTGAAATGCTGAGGATGAATTGCAGCACTGCTGTAAAGGATACAATTGGGTATCCTAGGTGGAGGCTATTAAAAACTGGTTCCTGAAGTAATCCCAAGCATCCTCAAAATTTCCCTATTCTATTCCCTGGATGCTCAAACTTCTGTCCAAGAAGAATTCTGCATACAGTCTTCGAAAATAAAAATGCAAGTGATTTTTTTTCCCGTTCTTTGTGCAGTTCAGGTGTTACCTGTAAGATGCAAGCAGGGCACTATGGTGTTTCACGTAATAAAAATAATGAAATTGTAGTATTTTCTTGCTTTGAATAAAAATCTTTGCCTACAGAAACTGAACAAAAGACAAAGATGCTGTCTCTTTGAGAATACAGTTATCTGGTTTGGATTTTATATGGTATGTGCTTTTCATAAATCTTGTAATGCAATCCATCTTAATAAATGAAGAGGGAAAATGTATTTCATGTCACTTTTAGTATAAAAGATTGGTATACCTGTAGTCATGCTTCAGTGTTAGTTTACAGAGACTTACACTGTTTTAAAAGATGCCAGACATACACAAATATGTTCTTTCTGTTCTGAGCTAGAAGCCGCGCTTTAAGGGTTCCTTGGATTTCTCCTCTAATGAACTGAAAAAACATTGCCTTCAGAGATCAGGCTTGGAAAATGGATGAGTGACTTAAGACACTGATCATAAAGTACCATAAAGACTTCTAACATGTGGAATGTCCCTGAAGATAAGAGGGGATTTATAACATCAATTAGGAAAGATACTGTAGTCATTCAGCAAAGTTAGAGAGGCAGACAATATTTGTACATATGCAGTTGCTTTTCCTTTAAATATGAAGCAGAATTACCTGTTCTCTGAGCAGGTAAGGATCTCTTAAATGTGAATACAGAATGTTGTGTAATGTCTCTAGCACAGTATTAAAATTACCTTTCAGTTTATGCTGGGAAGAAATATGTAGAAAGAGAGGGGGTGGATGGAGGAGCTGTTCCAATTGTGCCGGATTCCTCTTCGTAAAATCAAAAATACTTACAGCCTACTATTATTCTAGCATTGGAACTTGTTTCATGTGAACAGTCTGTATAGATCAGGACTATTTAACTTGGGCATTACTGAAATACTCTTTGAAAACCATATATTAATATAATATATTAATAAAGATTAAACATGTTTAATCACATAAACATGAGATTTCAGTGTTCAGTTAATTACATCATCAAGTAGCATAGTGTCACAAGATGCCTATAACAGTTTAGTTAGTGTTTAGTTAAATAGTGTATTTCTTGGGATATTCTCTTAGCTGTATCCAGAAGAAGCACAGTTGCATTACTTTGCTATGTTGGACAGTGCACTAGGTGTGCTGTATTAACCAGATGAGGAAATCTGCAAGTCTGCTATTTTCAGTACAGTAGGATCAATTTTTACAAATATGTAATTGGCAGTTGTCTGAATGACATAGTGGATATTACAGTAGAGTGATGCAGAGGGCAGGGTTTTAATCAGTTTTTCTGGACATGTTTCAAGCAAGGTACAACAGAACATTGATATTCTCATCATTCTACAGCTCATATTTGTTAGGTTTGACAGGAAGCCCAAGAATCTGTTCCAAGGGACTGTGAGTTTCCTGGTCAGGTTTCTTTTCCTTAGAAAAACTGAAATTTTTATTCTGACCTCCATTTTTTTACTAATAACTGAATTTGTAAAAGTTCCTGCTGGTCCTGACTTGGCTGCTGGTTTATCTTGCCAACAGTGAACCTCACACAGAGCCTTGCTGTAATCTGTATCAGTGCAGGTGATAGTTTGTTCACAGCTTTCTATCTGTATTTGGTTCGTACCTTGAGGATTTAGAGCCAAGGTGGTAGAAAGAGATTTCCTGTTGCTAAAGTTGTGTATGATAAAGCTGAAGGAGATGGGTAAAGGTGTTCTCATCTCATATAGTAATCACATAGCATATTTCAAATGAGACAGATAATGGTCATCATTTTTGTTCTGGATGTTCTTCACTAAGAAGAAAACAGATGAATATTTTCTTGTGAATGCCTACATTCACAAAAGCACTTTAATAATATGAACAAGATCAAATTATGTTTAACTCTGCTACTGTTGAGAAACTGAGGGCTACTTGGAACGTGATTGTAGCCCTGTTTCTATTCTGTGAAAGCTTGTTTGGATGGATGTTCATGTCATTTACTGAAATTTAATTTGCAAACAAGATTTAGTTTAGCTGTGTTTTGAAGTACTAATGCATACAGAGATCAAAAAACCCAGAGATTTTGGAGTTATTACTGCTCTTCCATGGGACTGTGAATCTATAAAAAATTACTTCAGAAAATTAAAAAATTGCATATTAAGTATGTTCAATCATGCATAAAATTATTCTTGTTGTGGTTATCAAGCCCTCAGCATTTTGGTTTTCTAAACACACGAATGAGAGAAGCTTTCTTCAGAAAATTCTAACCAGTTACACCACTGCTTTTCTGCCCTGCCTTGAAAAGAGAAAATATCTTTCTGTTTATATTGATTATGGTTGGAAGATCTGCTGTTAAGTTACAAAATGTGTCAGCTAAGTATTTCTAGAATAAAATTACTAACTCAAATTTCTACCATAATCTTGGGAGAGGAGATTGCCTTGCATACTTCAGTTATTAATATAATTATTGTTGTCATGTTTTGCCTGTAAAACTCTTGAACAGTTGTCAAAGAGATGCAAAGTTGGGTTTTTTTGTTTATTTTTCTGTCCAGGTCAAAAGCTAGACAGCATGCTTCATGGTACAGGAATGAAGACAAATTCTGACCAAAAGAAACAAGCAAATGGAGTAACACTTGCTCCAGAGGACACCTTACCTTTTCTTAAATGCTACTGCTCAGGACATTGTCCAGATGATGCTATTAACAACACATGCATGTAAGTGTTGCATTCAGGATAGAGAGGCTCGTTGAAGAATATAATTTTGGGTTTTGAGCGACCAAACTACCTCTGGAGGCTGACCAATGTTCTCTCAGGTGATCTGACCATAATTGATTATGTTCTGTGAGTACCCTCTTTTCACCACACCTTAGAACAATTTGCAACTGGTCATTTTAAGCCCAGCAACTGCTTTGAAGGACAGAGGTTTTAAGTAACCTCTTGGTATTTTATAGCTGGGTGAGTATTAAGTGACCCAAATCTAAGCCTTCTGACATGACCACCTGTTTGCTTATTTCTTCACCTAGTAGTCAGAAAGGTAGTGTAATGTAAACAACATGGCCATTTACCGGGAATTCTTCTTTTTACGTGTTCAGTAGTTACTGATTATGAAGGAAAGGCAGGAGAAAATAATGTAAAGCCTGTGGACATGTAGAGACAGGAGGGAAGTTGTATCTTTGTTAGGTATAAGAAGCCTAACAGACTTCTGCACAGGTTATGTGCTTGCTTAAGGTACTTTTTTTTTCTTCATGTCCTTAAACATCCTTGTTTTTCTTTTTTTTCCTCCCTGTTTGCAATTCCATGTTCAAGGCCCTTCTGTTTTCTTCCTTAAGAATTCAAATACACATTTGAAAACATATTACTTGTTCCTGTACTTTTAGTATTCACTTTAACATAGGTTTCAGTCTCTTTAAGGTGTCACTTGGCAGGTTTTGTGGAACCCAAAGAGGTAGAATAAACACTCCTGTCTTTTTAAATGTAAACACAGGCAGTAATTTACAAACAGTTTTGAACTGAGAAAATATTCCAGTATTTTGTCTTTCAACCCTCTTAGTATTTATTTATTAGTTTTTATTGCCCTCTAGTGTATGCAGTCTGTATAGACCTTATTAATTTTTGTCTGACCTAGCAACTGGTAGGTCATTATGCTGATAATGAAGCTATTAATGAAAAACACACAGTGTGTACGTGCAGGGTACCTTATTGGCATTATGGTTTCCACATCTGCATTTCTTGGAATTAATGTAAATAGATTTTTGGTAAACAAAATTATTTCTAAATTTGTTTCCCTTATATCTGTGTTGAGGGAATGAATGAATATTTGTGAGAAAGCATCCCTGTAGTGTTCTAATTGGGGGTCTTTTATTCTCAAACTGGATGGTGACCACTGTATTAAAAAAGTTTTCTTGAAGTTTTCATTCTAGAATTCTTAATGAGTTCATGGTCAACTAATGCTGACTGTTAAATGACAAACATGCTGGTAAAGCACACATGATATGTTTATTGCAGAACTAATGGGCATTGCTTTGCTATCATCGAGGAGGATGAACATGGAGAGCCCACGCTTGCTTCTGGCTGCATGAAGTATGAAGGTTCAGACTTCCAGTGCAAGGTGAAAAAATGAGATTTATACCAGTGCCTTACTTTATTTCATTTTTGTGCCCTCCCTTTTTTATGTGGCATTCTGAAGCTGTTTCTAAAGCAAATACTGCTGCCATGATGAGTATAAAAAGAAAACTTCTAAAGGGATTGGGTTTTTTGTCTTAAGTTCAGTATTTATTTAATATATGATTAACAGGTTTTAACTAAGCTCAAGACTTTTCCCATGTATGAAATAACAACTTAAGCAGAAATTGTCTATTTCTGTGGAACAAGTGAAAAACAGTCCATGAAATATAAAAAAATGCAAGATCAAATGTAGGTACTCAGATATTAGATGATGTCTGCCACTGCAGACTGATCTCATATGTTAAATGGTGTGGTTGAGGTGCCTTGTAAATAAAATAGCTTACATTTTTGTCTGTGCTATGTTGTAACTGTAGCATCTCCTGTCCCTGTTTTAGTTTCAAAATCTAAATGTTCACTGAATTCTCCTTCAACAGGACTCACCTAAAGCGCAGTTACGTCGAACAATTGAATGCTGTCGTACTGATTTCTGCAATCAGGATTTGCAGCCGACATTACCACCTCTTGATAGTACAGGTAAACACCTCCTGTATGTTCACTCTGCTAAGAAATGCTGTGTAGCTTCTGTTCTTCCTGATCAACAGTAGAAATAAGGAGAAAATGTAATTACAGTATTGCACAGATCTGTTTTTTTCCTTACTAAGTAATTTTTATATGAAGATCTGTACTACACTTCCTTTTCTGTTTTCAGTTTTGATTTTTTGCCACTTTCAAGTTAATTTTTATTCTTGTTTTTAGTGTGCTCATATCTTGATCTGAATGTGATATTTTGATCTGTTTTTATTCTGTTTCCACAGTCTGTTATCTTTTTTCTTAATTTCTGCTGTGCTTTTACCATTATGAATGCCATCATAAAAAAAGTATTTGGACCTTGTTAACCCCTTTTTGTTGCAAATTCATTCTCTTATTTCTGTTGTTCCCAGCAAAAGTACTTTGCATGTGCTTATTCATTCATTGCGAGGCAAGTCATACTGGTTAATTGTTACTTTATATCTTCTCAGGATCTTACTGCTCTCAATCCTTAATTTCTATTTCTAGCTAGGAAGAGTCAAACAAAATCAACAACTCCAAAATCTCAAGCTAAATCTTTTTTCTTTTTTTTTTTGTCATCGAAATGAATTTATTTTTGCTTTTGTGGTATAAATACTCACTCTGATACACAGTATATGAAACCATACCTAAATAAACTGTTTACAATATATGTTTAATTAATAGACTTTGGAAACTCTTTTTTTTTCTTTCTATTTTTTCCTTTCTTTTTTTTGTCAAATAGATGGACTTTTTGATGGCAGCATTCGTTGGATGGCAGTGTTGATTTCTTTGGCAGTCTGCATAATTGTCATGGTCATCTTACTTAGCTGCTTTTGTTACAAGTAAGAAAGCACTTTCTTTATTGACAACATTTTTAATTTTGCAAGTCAGTGTATACATAACAGTTATTTTGCAAATGTACTCAGTTAATCATATGTAGATTGGAAACAGTTGTAACTTAATTTCACATTTCTGTGGATAGCAGTCACCATCACTAGGTAAAATGAAGTGCTCATGGCAGAGAATTTAAGTGAATTTGATCCTTTCCTCTGGCTACAAAATATTTACAGTTTTGTAAGCTACACATAACTTTGATGCTATAGCAGCTGGTAAGCAAGAATATCTTCATGTTTTTCATGCTCTTGGGTCTTCAGTCACTTTCAATTGTTAAATTTCATCTGCTTCATTTTGTTTCAAAACTAAGTAATTGTCCAGCTGAGTTATGGTAGTTTGTTCAGGTGCTTCTGTCAGCCCCAGCCCTGTGCTGGAGATGATCACTGTTCTAGTAGTTTCCAAGGTTTGTGTCAGCCTCAGCTGCTGTGGTTCAAGGTTCTGTCTGTTTAACACAAAATCAGCCATATTGTGCTGGTAACTCTGGCTGAGAGCTGAGTATCAAAAATGCTGGGTTTCCACCTGACCGATAATCACCTGACACACCTGGACATGCATTACAACAGCTTCTTAACATTAAAAAGCTACGTAAGTTACATTTCAGGAAAAGAAAAAACACAGTAAAATCTGCTTCTCTGTTTTTTCTTTTGAGAAAATGTCTGTCTTTAAATAGCTCTTTGAGTAGATCAGTTTGTTACATATTTTAAGTATTTTGGAGTTCAGCTTAACTTCTGTTACTTTTGCAGGCATTACTGTAAGTCGATGGCAAAGAGGCACTGTTATAATCGTGACCTGGAACAAGATGAAGCATTTATTCCAGCTGGGGAGTCATTAAAAGACCTTATTGACCAGTCACAGAGTTCTGGGAGTGGATCAGGGCTACCACTGTTGGTAAGTCCTAAACTTAATATTTCTCTTCACTGAATTGCTCTCCATCATGTACAAAGTTTGGTTTGGATCTAACGCCTAGAGCAAAGCAGTTTGTTCATACAAAATGCTTATTATTTTATATGCCATTATGATGAAAGGTGAATTACAAACTTCACAGAATTAATTAAAACAAAGTATGAAGATACATTACAAAATATATTGTTACAAAAATGTTGTAAGCAGAAAATTTAGAGTCTGCATCCATTAAGATAAAAATACAAGAAATGGCTAATGTAAGTATCAAGTTGAGTGAACTCAGACATTTTATTTTCTTAGTATGCACTGACCATTAAAATAGAAAAGCCAGAGAGGGGCTTCTTACAAGGGCATGTAGAGTTAGGACAAAGGGAAACAGCTTTAAACTGAGAGTAGGTTTAGATGGGATATTAGGAAGAAATTCTTCACTGAGGACTTTGAGGCACTGGAACAGGTTGCCCACAGAAGCTGTGGATGCTCCATCCATGGCAGTGTTCAAGTCCAGTCTGGATGGGGCTTTTGAGCAGCCTCATCTAGTGGAAGGTGTCCTCACCCATGACAGAGGGGTTGGAAGTAGATGATCTTCAGAGCCCTTTCCAACTCAAACCATTTTGTGATAATTATTCATAATTTTGTTCATTCACCATCCTATATAATACTTGCATAAAAATTAGCCAGTGAGACAGATGGCTATTTATAAATCAGAAATAAAATGCAAGAGAACATACCCTTCAATTAGAAGTTGAGTTGACTTAGATCTTTTCAGGTTTTTTTACACCTTGGACGCAGCAATAATGAGTCCAAAATTGGAATGTAAAAACTTTTGTGGAACAAATTTTACAATGGGATCAAACTTTAAAGTAATCCAAGCTTGACAAGATGCCTGGTTAACTGCTTTGTTTCCCTCCTTCGTCCTATGCCCTCTTGTTTCTTGTATTTTCTTTTAATTTGTTTTTTGTCTTCCTTAGGTTCAGCGCACTATTGCCAAACAAATTCAGATGGTGAGGCAGGTTGGAAAAGGGCGATATGGTGAAGTGTGGATGGGCAAATGGAGGGGTGAAAAAGTGGCAGTGAAAGTGTTTTTTACCACAGAAGAAGCCAGCTGGTTCCGAGAAACAGAGATTTACCAAACTGTTCTCATGCGACATGAAAACATCCTCGGTAAGGCAGCAGAACAGTGCTCAGCTGCTGGAGGGTGGCATGAGGGAGGAGGAGCTCTTAGTGGGTGGCTCAAGGGGTTCTAAGGCAGCTTCTCTGGAATAACCAGATGGATTTCTCTTAATGTGTGCTATTAAAATGCTATTGAAAGCGTAGAATCTTGCTGCTCCTGGTTGGAAACGTGTCTGCAGTCTCTTTGCTGGAAGGCTGGACTGGTAACCTCACATACAGTTGAATCAGAGCTTCTACATAGTTTTCATAAGGGGAACACGTATCTTCTGCTACAGTATGAGAAAATACAGCTTGTGGAATTATTACTAAATCTACTACACCAAAATTTTATGTACAACTAAATACATAACTTGGTTTATAGGTTTCATAGCAGCAGATATTAAAGGCACTGGCTCCTGGACACAGCTTTACTTGATCACAGATTATCATGAAAACGGATCATTGTATGATTTTCTGAAGTGCACTACGCTGGACAACAGGGCTCTGCTCAAACTGGCCTATTCTGCTGCGTGTGGCCTGTGCCACCTGCACACGGAAATCTATGGGACACAAGGCAAGCCTGCGATTGCACACAGGGACCTGAAGAGTAAAAACATCTTGATAAAGAAAAACGGAACCTGCTGCATTGCAGACTTGGGTCTTGCAGTCAAGTTTAACAGGTAGAAAATCCTCTGTCATGAGAAAACTTGCATGGAATTTGTTTATTTAATGCACCAGATGCTCAGTTTAAAAAGGCAGATGGAATCATTTGGTTGTGTGCTTTCAGGGTTTCTTTTTTTTTAGTTTTGAGAGGAAAATGTTCTTGAATGCTGGTAGACATCGTGATGAAAATAGGTTGTTAAGAAACAATGAATACTCTTCTTATGGAAAATAAAAATTTTGTAGAGGAAATGGAGACTGATTTTTTTTTTATTCAAAGCTAGCCTTTCATAGTAATTGCAGTCATGTAAATTTTTTCATAGAAAATTTGAACAGCAAATAGGCAGTCGAAACTTAATGGAAAATGTGATACTTTAATAGTATTATTAAATACTTTTGTTAGTTTAAGTTCTGTGGAGGCTGTGGAGGCAGAGAATTGTCTTTTTAGTGGTTGTGCCATATAGGAGTTCATACCTTGTAACAGTCCACAATTCAGTAACTTGCTAATGTTTTCACATAGTGACACAAATGAAGTTGAGGTTCCCTTGAACACCAGAGTGGGAACAAAACGTTACATGGCTCCAGAAGTCCTGGATGAAAGCCTGAATAAAAACCATTTCCAGCCGTACATCATGGCTGACATCTACAGTTTTGGGCTGATCATCTGGGAAATGGCTCGGCGCTGTGTCACAGGAGGTAAACTTTTAAATATTCTCTATAAAATCTACCAGGTCCTTCTCTCATTCTAGCAATGTTTCACCAGGAAATAATAAAATTAGCTTGCTGTGTCATCAGACTTGTATTCTTTAAAAGCAGTAGTAATAGTCTGACACGTATTTTTGTGACTCATCCTTTCATTTCTTTTACTCTTCTGTATCCTTATGCATCTTCACCTGTATTCTTCTTCCATCTTATGTTTATCTATGCTTCTTTGTAGCAAGTAGTAAATCAGAAAGAGCCAAATTCACCATTTGGTAACAAAATCAAAGGCACTACAAGGAATTAACATAGCTACTAAAGTTAATAATCATAATATTTTGCTTTTATGGTAAATTATTGCGGTGAAATTTTCAGATTTTTACCACAGAAAAGCCATCTGGTGAGTTTAACTTGGCACAAAGTTAATTTTTTGTTCCTAGCTAAGGAAATCCAAGAGTAGATATATAGTTTTATTTATTTTAATTGTTCCTAATCTTTCACAATTATCTTCAGGTATTGTTGAAGAGTATCAGTTGCCATATTATGACATGGTGCCAAATGATCCATCCTATGAGGACATGAGAGAAGTGGTGTGTGTCAAACGCCTGCGCCCAGTGGTATCAAACAGATGGAACAGCGATGAAGTGAGTGTGCTGAGAGGAAAAGCTACTTCAGTTTGTTCATTAATATGTAAAGTAGGGACTGCATTCACACATTCTGATAGTTTGAGAACCTGATAGCAATAATAGGAGAGAGACATGTGTAAGATCAATTCAAAATACTGTATTTTTTTCTGTATCTTTTCAGTGATCTGAGGGGAAAATGCCCTTAAGCAGCATGCAAGTGTATGAATACTACTCTGTTTGAAGTCATGTATTTTAGATAGTGGAATATATTCAGAGTTTTAATTGGAGCTAGAACACAAATTAATTTTTAATTCATTTTATTAGTCTTAATGGATATAGCTTATTGGTTTGTGGCATAAGATATTTCATGAAAGATGAAGCAGTTCCTTTGTGGATTTCCTCTTTCCTTTTTTCCTGTTACATCCCAGGACAATCTGTGATGTAACTAAAATACTCTCATTTATATGTGTTTTTAAAGGGCCGCAGCTTGAACATAGTAAATAAGATGTAACTATTTCACACAGCAAGTTGAACATGCCATATCCATTCTTCCCCAAGTCCTTGGCTTCTATGAATTCCCAGTTTTCTCTTTTTTTTTTTTTTTTGACTGCTGAAAGACCTGTTGTCACATCTTCATTTTCCCTGGAAGAATTCTCTATGGTTTTCCATCCATATATGTGGAGATTTTTCTGTTTATTACTGCCATATTTGTACCACTGTTCTAGAGTTGTACAGAGAGGTTCTGGTAATGCATCATTGAGAGACTAAATCAACACTTGTGTTAGTTCCTGCTACTGTAGTGCACTACTAGGCAATGAGGGGGTGGGATAAGAAGAATTGGCATGTGGATGTTGGGTTTGGGGCATTTTGGGGGTTTTTCCTTCAGTAGATCTCTTTATAATAGTTTTCTACCTACAATTTTGCAGAAAATTTGGAAAACGCACATTTTTGGACTTGAAAGCTCTATAATTTGAGCTTGACAGCGAACCAGAATTATAACTTTGGGTGTAGTGGTTGTTACAATAATGTGCCTTTGTTTTTCCTTCTGCAGTGTTTAAGAGCAATATTGAAGTTGATGTCTGAGTGCTGGGCTCATAATCCTGCCTCAAGGCTCACTGCCTTGAGGATCAAGAAGACACTTGCCAAGATGGTGGAATCGCAAGATGTAAAGATTTGACATAGGAAATTGACTTTGGAGAGCAAAGCTGGACTCCCTAAATCTTTTCACTCAAATGTGGGTGAGGAAGATAAAAACAGAGAAGAGGAAATAACTGAGATTCAGTATATTTTCTCAGCACACTTCTACAGGCTGCTAATGAAATCTTTCAGTACTTCATAGACGATGATACTGAGAGCCTCTATACACTACGTGCTACATATATGGACAGCCTTGAGACAATACACATTTTGTTTTGGTTTGAGCTGCATTGAGACTTCAATCATATTTAGTGAGTCTCCAGTAAAACTCTGGGTACTGAATTGAATGTTCAGATTACAGTGCTTTCTGTGAAAGCCTAACAAGCTATATGGATTCAACAGAGATGGAGAATATAAGCTTTTTTTTTTTTTTTTCCTTCTACCTGATAAAACCTAGTCAATCCATACCAAGTTTTTGTGAAACAGCCTGTAGGTTATGAATCTGTTTGTGATACTACTCAGTTTAACAGTTCTTTATGCCTTTATGTGTGTGCCAGGATAGTTTTGCTGTCATTTGGATTATATAAGAAACCATTTAAATGAACAAAGTTTTATGGTCAGGGCTCTGTGCATTTTGTGGCTCCACAATCAGAGATTTGCTACAGAATCTTTTGCCATTAAGTTATCTTCAGAAATCACAGTTTGAATTTTGTTTTCTGTTTTTTATTTGATCACAAGGAGAACTGCAAAAATGTGAACCGTTAATCAAGGAATGCCCACCTAAATCTGTAAGGAGCTTAAAACAATCTTTTCTAGAGATGTAGGCTGCCTTGCTCATCTCACTTGCAGTCTAGAGAGAGCTCCATAATTGGATCCTTGAAATTTGTCAGATTTTTTCATAGTGCCACATGCAACCAGCATTTTTGCCATAGAATGCTTTACATCTTAGCAGAAAGACCAATGATGATGTGTTTTGCCTTCCTGCTGTATTGGAACCCACTGATAGGTGTCTGTCATGCTCTGATCTTCTTCCCATGAAGGGAGGGATTTGTCAGCCGTAGCAATGTGCTCTTTCATCATTTGACCAAACTAGGCAGAAGGTGAGTTTAGAATGGCTTGAGAACAAGTCTGGTGTACAGACAAAAGAGGGAAGGCAGGAAGCTCTGGGTGCTCTGAAGATCAGAGAATGCCATAAAGGTCAAGACCAGGAGAACTGAGTGCATGAACTGTTAAAGATGAGATCCACAGCATGCAGAAGATTTGGAGCTGGGTTGCTGTGATGGAGACACAGGAGGCCACATCTGTGGGCCACTTAGTGGAAGTGAAGATTTGAGACAAGGTAAATCAGTGGGTGTTGTATGTTCTAGTTAAGTTTGGGAGGAATGGCATTGAAAATAATTCTTGATATATACAGTAAGTTAGCACAATTGCAAAACTTGGTTTTATTGTGCCAATTCTTTCTCCAGGCAGCAACTGACAGAACGAGAGGACACAGTCTTAAGCTGCTCCAAGGGAAATATAGGTTGGATATTAGGAAAAAGTTTTTTACAGTAAGAGTAATAAAGTACTGGAATGGTCTGCCCGGGGAGGTGGTGGAGTCACCATCTCTGGATGCGTTTAAAAAAAGACTGGATGTGGCACACGGTGCCATGGCTTAGTTGAGGAGTTAGGACATGAGTTGGACTCCATGATCTTGAAGGTCTGTTCCAACCTAGTCACTCTGTGTAACTGTTTGCCCTGCACGAGAAACTAAAGTTCCCCCATTTTCACCACTGACCCACACAAGTTGGATAGAAGCCAGAACCCTCTGTGAGGTACTGTAAAGTAGAATTATTATTTTATAACTCCTTTGGCACTTCTACTTGGAAGTTAGAAAATAGTACCATAACTCAAGTTGAAGCTTCAAAGCATGAATCATCTGAAGATTGAACACACAGTATTGAAACCATTGTATCTATTTGGTAATTTAAGTGCCTATAGCTTTGTACTGTAAGTCTTGTTCTAAATAACTTTAAAAAGGGAAGTTATTTATACAGTGTGTTTTGTGCTTTAGTAAAAAAAAAAACAAAACAAATACCTAGTCCTGTGTACATGTGTACAATTAGATATATGCGCACACACACGCCATAGTTGAGATTTGATAAAAAAAGTTAAGAATAATATCGATATTGATGAAAAATGTTAAAATTTCAGATTGATTTATGCCAGATTATTTGTTGTCTTAAAATATTTACATGGAGATTGTTTTGATGTGTTTAAATTTCCCTTGAAAATACAACTCATAAAAAGCAATGTAACACAGAAGTAATGTGATCTGTGAACAATTACAACCTTCTAGCATGTTACTTTTTTATTTTAATCCTGTAGTTCCCATAATGTAAATGGTCAGGCAAAAGATTGCAGTATTTTTATTTTCTATTGTGATGTACAGACTTTATTTAACAGTTCTACATATTTTATAGAAAACTAGCTATTTCAAGGGACTTTTTTTTTGTTTTTTAATAAAGTCATTACTTTTGTTTAGTAATGCCTTTAAGTATTAATATGTATTCTGGCTGAGAAGTTCGTAGGTGTGTCAACTTTAACTTATTTGAGAACAGCAAGAGATATATGATATTGTGCCACAATCCTCATGATAAAGGCTTTTAAAAAAAAGTTTCTCCGTCCATTGCCAAGAAATGTATGATGATTTTGCAATTGTTAATCATGTCTTCGTGCATGATTTTTGCACAGGTAGTTGGAAAATTTTTGGTATAAGCCAAAAAAAGTAAGGGATAAGCTTTTTTTCTTCCTTCTCTAGAATTTTTATCAATAAGAAGGAAAAAATGTTTATGTAAGTACCCTGCTAGCTTAAACTTTAAAATCATGGAGAGCTGTCTAAATTAACCCCATCCTATGCAGAATCTTGTTTCTTTTAGAATTTGCTACATCATCGTTAGCTGTAAACATGTCTTGTGAATTTTTTTTAGTTCATTTTTTCCAAGTCTTCAGGAAGCCCCTTCTGGAAGTATGAATTTCAATAATCTGTTCATTTTCACTTTTTTCTTTTCCATTGTTTAGGTATTTTCAAGGCAGCAATAGGATGGTTAGACACCTTAGAACCTAAATTGATTTACACATTAACATAGAGGGAGCCAACTACTGCAAAGATGATTTTTTGAGAGGGGAAAAAAAAAAATCATTTTTGCCTTAAACCTAATTTATCAGCACTTCTGTTACTCTGTTCATACTCAAATTTATCATGCATGTGCAGTTTTTTCTGTGCTAAAAAGGAGCTTCATGGATTCTAATACTCAACAAAATGTTAAAACTAAAGTATGTCTATACTGATACTTAATCATTTGGGGGAAAAAAATGTTCTCAAAGCCAGCTCATTAATTTTTACATAACTAAGCATAATTAATGCAGACTCCAGAGCTAAGTTGTTGCTTTATACAATCCTGTAGAGTTCAGAAGCCTTTAAGGTCAGAGAGGGTAATAGGATTCTTCTGTTGGACTGTGATAAATCTCATTTTGATGGTCAAAATTTTAAGCATCTATTATCCAAAAAAAAAAAAATCCACCAAAACTGGCAAATGTGTTTTTTTGGTTTTTTTTTTATAAAAAAATCAACTGTGTGGAAAATGGCTTGGGGATTATCAAGCCTGTGCCTTGGAAGTCCTTAAACACTCATATGGAGGGATTTTTTATGCTTATTTAACCTGTTTCATATGATTTTAGATAGACGTAATTGGAGTCACTTCATTCTTATGGTTACAGCAACTTAAAGGAAAATTTTTGTGTTCCTGGTTAACTCGTAAATTCCATCAGAAATGTGGGTATTCCTACAGAGAAAATTAGGCTTACATTTTGAGTTTATTCAGAGTTTTACTTAATGTATTTATTCCTCAAGAAACCAATACCCATCACTTTTTCCCAATTATTTTCTTAATTGGCCTTTTTTGAGGTCTTGAATGAAATATAAAATTAATATTAAAGTTACCTCCATAGTAGTCTAGAATCAAATTTTAGATCTTGATCTAAATGACCATTTGAATGTGTTTATAAAACAAATTATTTGGATACATTTCATCTGCTCTGTCTTAACAGACTGTATTTTAATGGTCTAGAAGTGTTTGAAGAGCAGAGATATAAAGTTAAAAAACATTCTTTTGCTATTGCAGATATTTTTAAAGGGAAGTTACATGCTTGTCTTCTGTGAAATATAAGAATGATTTAGCCTTTCCTCACTCTCCTGACAGTGCCTCTGAATTAAGTCTTTATCCTGTGCCCACAGTCTTTATTCCAAGTAGGGGTGATGTCTAAAAGCAGCTGGCAGTGTTGCACAGTACAGTGCTTTATGGAACCATGGTGCTCAGACTTGGCTGTACAGCAGAAGTAGAGGGCACATTACTTCTGTTTTTTGGACAAATCTAATGTAATTGTTGCTTTGTGATATTTTACTGTTTAATGCAATTATAGAAGCCCACATCATGTAGTGACATTTGTGCTCTGACATGACATGCCCAAAATGAAATGTACTATATTGTATACAAGAAGAATAAATAACATTGTAGTTAACCTAGAGAAGATGTAAATAAAATATGAAAGAAGAGTGGAACAAGACAAATGGTCACACTCTTGTGTGTGTTATATGCCAGAAGTGTAGAATACTACTTTAAAAATGTAACACACTAATGTATTTTGTACAGCATCTGCTTTAGAAGGTGCCTTATTGAGTTTACCATGATTTGCTTGTTCTGTACACAGATTATGTCCAATGTATCATTTTTAAGTAAATAACCTTATTTTAGTACACATTAGTAATGTGTTTTGTTACTATAAGATTTTGCCTGAAAAATGTAATGACTTGGAAATAATACTGTAACTAAATAATTCCCTACTTTTTCATACCTCGTTTATCGTTTTTTTCCCCTCACAGCCTCTGAATAAGTTGTTAATTACTGCTTTTATTGTTCAGTGGTACTGAAAATTACTTGGTGCTCTTTATTCCTCACACAAAATTTAAATTTGGGTGCAACAGTTAGAAACAATGTTTCCCTCTCCTGATTTTTATCCCTGTGTTACAGCAAAGCCCAAGAGCAAGTCAAAATCAAATAATACTTTCATTTGAACATATGCAAGTTCACTACATGTTGGTTTTATCCATATAAATTTGCCTCAGGCCTATCAGGTAAAAAGAAAAAATAAAGGGATGGGGAAGTTTGTAATTGCTTTTTGTTCCCTCTGGGTACAATGTTCTCATTGTGTAATAGTATCCAAATTAAGAGATTTGAGTTTAATATGTGTATATACTGCTTGTTGCAAAAATATGAAGATATTTCTGTATATCCTGCTAAATTTACTCTGTTTTTTATGATTCAAGCAAATGAAGACCAGTCAAGGGGATATTTCACCTGTGTGTACTATAAAGAAAGTGTCAGAATTTGTCTTCTCATTGCAGAAATGTATTGGCTTCTAATCTCCATCAATTTCACCTTTAGTTTACAAGGAGAAATAAGTAAGATCAGTTTCTGTTATCTTTTTGCATTTAATCAGGAATAATCTTATATTTAAATACATATTTTTTACAGTAGCTACAAAAGTTGGATATCTGAACATCATAAAAACTGTTACCAGTATACTATAATTATAAGCCTTGATTTGTTTTCCCTATACAATCAAGTTAGATTCTTGCAGTATAGTTCTGGCAAGTGCAGTGGAAAGATTAGTGATGTAGTTTCAAACATTTCTTAACACATAATACCAGGAAATAAGACTGCCTGAAGATTTGGTCTCCTTAAATTAGCATATTGGCAAAGGAAACCTTTTTCCTATGGTTGTGGCTATTACATTGCTTATAGAATGGAATGTCTTCACTGATTGCAGTGGTTGTGGTTGGATTTAAAACTTGGATTTCATGTTAGCCTTGCAGGAGGACATAATGAAAATTGTGGCCAAGTGTTTTTACACCTGTCCGTGTTTTCATGAGCAGCCTTTTCTCTCGGTCTTGTTTCAGGAAACGGCCACCGGGTGGCGCTGTGTCCTAAAGAAAGGGTTTGGAAAAAAACGGGGAGTTTTGAGCCATGAGAATGTAATAAATACCAAAATGTTCTCCATTATAAATGGGTGGGTTTGGCCACGATATAAAATATGTTAATGAAGAGCTTGCATCAGTATCTAAGAGGTGAAACGGCTGTATCCAATGAAATATGTATACATACCTCATGGATGTTTTGTGGGCATACCAAAAAGCAAACTGAGTAGTTAGCAAACTGAATCACAAGCTTTTAAATAAATAGAAGAAGTATCACTAAATTCAGAAAGGGTCAGATTTAATTCTATTAATTTCCTTAATTCCTTCTGCAGTTTTATCTTCACCTTTCCCCAAAACACCACTTCAGTCTTTCTCACTGATGTTAATGCAGTAAATCAGTATCAACCATGAATCTGAGCCATGGAAGGAACACTGCTATGGGCTGACCACCTCCTGAGTCTGCTTCATGAGGAGACCTCCATGGACTTCAGACTCTGGTTAGATGTGGGTATTATCTGCAGAATTCAGGCACTGCTGGATCTATAGAAAGTAAAATTATTTATATATGATACAGTGGGTACTTGAATTTGGAGTACAGTAAGGAGATTGTCTTAGTAATGGAAAAGAAAAAAAAAACATTAGGAGACCTTAATTTTAAAATATACTATAAAATACTGGCATTTGTAAAGCAGCAGATTCCTTGAAGATCCTAAGATACACAGCTTTCTACCTTATTGCAATGCTTAGTGGTTTGAGCTGGAAATAAAGAAACTTGAAGCAGTGGCGATATGTTCTGGCAGGTTTCTAGGAAGTACTAAAAGCTGTTGGAAGCTTTTATTTTAAAATATGAGAGTCAAATTGACATTACGTCTATCTGTGTCCTGGAGTGAGCACACATTTCTGTGTCTATTGCTGCCTGGCCATCAGGCACATTAGTGTAGTCAGTCTGCTGTGAGGGAAACTGAAGCTCTTACAGACAACTCTTCTCAGTGCCTATGGTCAGCTTCAGGTTGATTTTCATGTTTAGAAATCCTCCAAAATCCACTGAGCCAACCAGTAGCTATGTTTTAAATTTTAAATTATCTTCATTAAATTTGTTCCTCTAGTTTGCCTAAAAATACAGGTCATAGCGAGGTGGCTGTGTTAATCTAATAAAAAAGCCCAAACAACCATCCCACCAAAAAAATGCAGGAGTGGTTTAGATGGAGGCTTATGAAAAGCTGGTTTATTGCTTTGAACAAACAAAACCATAGTAGGTTAATCATCATTCTCTTGTTGCTTGAGAAGGATGACAGTCTTCCTGGCTTATGCAGCCCGCAGAGTGATTTAACCCATTGTCTTTCATTAATTTCTTGCCTCATGGTCTAAAAATTAGTCTTCCAGTCAAGCGTGTCTTCTTTGTATGTGCAGTTGGCTAACTTAAGCACATATTTGAAGATGTCTTTAAAATACAAAAACATCTTTAAATTAGCATTTTGTTCACTCCAGAGTCAGTGTTCTCTGAACTCATCTGGCATATTCTTCAACAAAAGTAAATGCTGGTAAGCACAAGGAAGGACACCAAACCTGTAGAAGTTCTGGCTGGATGAACTGCAATGCTGCTTCCTGTGTCCATTTCCAAGTGGTTTTCATTCCAGTTGAAGCTTTCTGTCAAAACTTTAAAAACAAAGTGTTTTGAAATATATATGCATATCATAACCCCCGTATGCAACATACGAATTCCCCGGTGGTATTTATTTTTGGAGCTTGGCTGGTAGGTGCAGAATTGGTGTGTGCTGAAGATGAGGTGTTCCTTGAACCACCCTGACCTAGGCAGCACACTTGGCCTGGCTCTGCTGAACACTGCCACCACAAAAGCCAGGAATTGGAGGAACACTGGTAAAAACCCATCTGAGACACCCAGGATGGTAGCTTTCTACTGAAAGAACCTAATCTTACAATTTGATTGTTTTCTTCATTTTACCTCTTCAATTTTGTTCTTCTCTTTCTTCCCTCAGATATTTTGAGCAAAAGTGGGACAGAAAGGGACACTGCGTTTGCAGGCACTTGGTGCTGCCTGTAGCAGAGCAGTGTGAGCTGTGGCTCTGTGCTAGAAAAACAGGGACACCTGGCCTGGGCATCTCCTGTGGAAATCAGCATTGGCCAGGAGGAGATAAGGAGCAATTTTTGTTGCTAGTTTTCTTGGATTTTTCAGGATAGAGAAAGCAATCTTCTTAGCAAGTCAGTAGCTGAAATTGCTTTGTAGCTTTATTTCAAAAGATATATGTATTATCTGCTTGTCAAAGTGTTACTTTAAGTGCATTGTGTGTTGGTACCGATGTGTTTGTTGGGGGTATTTAACAAGTAATGATAGTTTAGCATTGCTTAGAATACAGGTAGGTGGGGAGAAAATTCTTAACAGCAGAAGAGATTTGTTAAAAATTCTACCTTAAAAGGGTGCAATTTACATAATAAGAATTTATATTGTCATCAAAAGTACTGGAAAATTCAAAGTGCATTTCATTTTGGCAAATTTAATTGTTTTAATATTGCTTTGTAAGGTATTAGGATAGACAAAAATACCACATTAATTGACCTTCTTTAAAGTGAAAGTCTTTAGGAAGTTTTATTTGACAGAAAAAAAGTTTAAGACATGACCAGGCATGGTCACCTTGAAGTTTTGGAAATTTAAAAAAAACCAAACCCTCTACATTTCACAAGTTCTAGTCTTTGTTTACTCTTAATTACAGATTTCTATTCAGCAGTGACACCAGATGAATGAGCTTGCCTTTTGGTTTTAGTTTTGCTTGATTGGTTTTGAAATACTTACTAAAGGCTGAACTCTGGGCTGAATTCATGATAATCTCCAGGATTAACTGTAAAAATAAACTGCATTTTCACCAATACTTCTAAAATATCATTGACATTTTCCTAGTGTCCAAATGTAAATGTAATTCATCTTAACAGTGCTTTAAATTTTTTCAGTGTAGCTGAAATACATCACAGGCCCAGAAACAAGGAGTAGGCCATTTACAAGATCCTTGCTTGCAAATACTGGCAGTAGAGTGAATTTTACTGGGTTTGATGGATCTCTTCTAGTGTTCCTGTTGTGCACAGATGGAAACATTGGAGTGAGTTGCAGAAGTTTCCAAGATAGTCTGTGGTCCACAGAGAACTAAAAGGTAAAATTTCCCTGGCTTCTGGGTTTTAAGGTACCATCGACATGAGAGTGTATAGTCCTACCTAAAATCTTTTCCTTGCCACCGATGGGGGTATTTGCCATGGGAGGATATTCTTTTGCCAAGGGAAAGGAGAAATTTGCATTAAAAGTGAAGTCCCACAAAACACTGATGTGCAATTCTCACATTGGAAGTATTTTGGAATGTGTGTACTGGTACATCTGGAGTCCAAACTGTTAGCTTTTCACTTGAAGGAAAATCCCATTGCTGCTCATAAGCAACTAATCAAAAGCCAAACACTTCCAGAAAAGAAGCATGAAGACAAACCTAGGGTAGTGCTATGTTTAAACACATGCAGTAGCATTGAATACATCACAGATGAGGCAATAGTGAATGCATCCATTTCATCTATGGAAAGAGATTAATAAAATATAAATGTCGTTATTCAAGTTTTAGATATTAGGAATCCACCCAGAGTTGTCCCAGGTGGGCTTCGTTTCACTACAGAGCCGTGCAGCAATTCAAAGCACACTGTCTCCCCCTTCTCCATTTCTGCCACAGCAAAAGTAGTCATAGTGTTTCCATGTGGGCTTTTCCTCTGACTGCTTGAGAGAGTTCTTTTGTACCCACGGCTGAAGGAGAGTTGTCCCAGTGCTGGTCCTGTGCTGAACTCCACAGAGATGATGAACAGGTAGACACCTTTGTGTGGTGCTTTAAAGTGGCCGTGTTCAGAGAAATAGCTGTTTCCATAATTGAGGTATGTTTCATTAAACCTCACGGTTTTTTCTTTATCCTTTCTTTCTGAGAATCCCACATGGAATGCCACCAATGAGTCTGAAAAAGAAAGAGAACAGGATTTTAGCAGTGAGTGAGCACTCTTCTCTCTCCAGGATCATCAGGATGGGAGATAAGGTGAATCCCTATCAGGCCTGATTTTTGTATGCTGCTTTGCAAAGCTAGACACTGGAAATGGTATGTGCACTGAAGTCGATCAAATGATTCCCTGGAACTCCTGGAAAAGTATAACAGTGGGACCACCCAGGGGGAAAAAATAGCAATTTTTTAACTGTCCTAAAAATAAATTAGTTAAGAATATGTTTTCTACTTTTTCAGTCTTAAGTACATTTTTGCAGCACAATGGCCTAAAGGGGCTGATTTTTGCTCTATGTTATTTGTCCATAGCAAGAGCTGCAATCATAAAAGCCAGCCTTAAAGCTGTGGTGGTTGTAATTACCAGATGCTTATGGTCACATGTTTACAGGGAAAGGGAACTGGCCAGTCCCAGTGAAGTATAAGCTGAAAATTTTTCTCTGAAGCTGAGTTGTAAGAGGGAGAGTATATGCTCTCTGGTCAGTCCTGCCTGTTCCACTTGTGCAAATTATAGTATTTAATGTAAATTATAGTTCATTTCATGCATCTGTCTGCCTTGGGAAGGATTTGGTTCTTTGAGTACTTTCCTTCCAGATTCAAGTAACAAAGTAACAGGGAAAAAGAAGCATTCCACATCAATTTCCAAAGAGAAAACTGCTGGTGCATTAGCATGAACATCTACAAACATTTGTCTTCTTAACACCCGAAGTTGAATTAGTTCAAGGCAAATTTCCTAGCAGCTATAACGGGTGTAATTTTATTGGCCTTGAGCAAAACACAGCACAATATTGACTTGGTTCTCACTCAAACTGCTTTTTTTGGTGGAGGGGGAGAATGTAAGTAATGTCAGAATTTCTCCCTCCAGGATCCCACAAAATACCTGACAGTTGTCATAACTAATACTAATATGCTCTGTGTGTGGAACTTGCAGCAGGGCCCAGAAACAAGCTAGACCTGCACATGAGCAAGTAAAAGAAAAGAACACACCTTTTTCCACAAGTTCTGTCTGTGCTGTGTTTCTTCCACCTATGGTTTGTGTATTTCCTCTGTGCTTCTCAGGCCTCTTCTTGTCTCTTTGCTTGTCTTGACCTTTCTGTTGCCTTCTCCCTTTTTTGTTCAGCATTGACTGAATCTTTGTAACATCCAGACTTATATTTGAGTCAACTAATTCTTCAGTAGTTCCAAATAGCTTTTTAAAAGTCAGCAGATGTTCCTCCAGATTCCGTTTGATGGTTTCTAAATCTGCAGAGAGAGTTTCTACAGAAGCGTTGAGTGGCTCAATCGCATTTGCTATTGTATGGTTGCTGCAGAGACTCGTGTCACCTCTGGATTCATGCCTCTTGATTGCCAAGCTCAGATGTTTGATATCATTCTTCAGAGTCATGATATCATTATAAGCTGAGCTGTCCAAGGAATCATCTTTGGCAGCCTCATAGTTAGGTTCCATGTGTTCTATGATGCTGCGTTGGCTGCTGACTTCATGTAGAGTAGAGGAGGTTTGTGTTTCTTCCTTGGGGTGCTTAGGAGGCATGTGAGCATCATGATGATTCTGGTGGCCTCTCTGCAAGGGGTGAAATCTCCTTGCAAGAGATTCTAAAGTCACATTTTGTTCTTGCAGTTTATCTGAGAAGTATCTGAGAGATTCTTGAAGCTGAAATACTGATGGTATTAGGCTACTAAAGTCATCTTCAAAAAAGACATCCAGAAATTCGTGTCTCAGTAAAGCCTCCAGTGCTTCTTCATGCCGCATTGCGTCTTTCAAAAGAGAGCTAAAAGAACTGTTGAGGTACTTGATGTGTCGATGAATTTCTTCATCTTTCTTCTTCAGCAAGCCTATGTCTTCTGAAAAAGCAGTAACCTGTGACTGAAGCTGTCTGTTCTCTTCTTGACGGAGGTTAAGAGATAGGTGGATGGATGGAATAGCTGAGGAGAGCTCTTCAATTTCACTCTTGAAGAAATCTCTGAAAACTAACTCCAAGTGCTTCATATCCTTTGACTGGGTATCTTCAAGGGAATAAGTGCTATTCCTGAGATCTTCCTTCAGTACATCAGTGTCAGAAGATAATCTCTGGCAATTGCATTCCTCCATGTACCGCAGCAGATCTGAATAGTTTTCCTGAAGGTTTGAGAGAGTGTAGTTGAGGTCTGATATCTGCCTTTCCATTGCTGCATTGTTTTCTTCCATAATAACTGATTTCTCAGCCAAACTTATTGTAATATCTTCTGGCCTATATTTGGAGATGTTTTTCTTTAACTCCTTAAACCACCTCTCTAAAACTGCAATATTCTGAAAGGCCACATCTGACTCCATGTAAAGTTCTTTAAGCTGCTTTGCATGCCCTGACAGAATGTCATTCATTTGTTTGATGGTTAATTGGCTGCTTTCGTCTTTGGGACCATGATGAGAAGAGAGTTCTGTTAAATTTTTTTTCAAAGCCTCCAATTTATTTTCAAGAAGGTTTTGCTCTTGTTTCATGTTTGCTATGCTGTTGTTCAAAGCTAAGAAATGGGAATGCTGTATCTTATGAAGCTTCTTGAGTTTCGTGTCAGTATCTGCCTTGATCATGCTGAGATTATAGTGAATATTAGCCTGCTGTATGTGCACTTGGTTCTCTATATCTCTTTTCGCCTGATCAACTTTCACGATGTTTTCTTGGACTTTTGATTCAAATTTCATTCCCAGCTCCTGGAATTCCTTCTTGGGCACAGTGCTCTCTTGGAACCTTTCTATGCTTTTCCTGTTGGCTTCCACATCATGGGACAGGTTTCTTACTATGTTGGAGAGGTTCTGTAAGCTTCTGTTGAAGCTTGCCCACATTGGGTTAAAATGTCTCCTAAGAAAATTCTCCACATGAGGAAACAAAACTTGCTGCAGAAGCCTTTCTTGATGATCTGTTAATACAGTTGAAAAAAAATATAAAATCAAATTCTGCTTTTGGAACACAGTCTAGCCAGGATAACTCAAGTGTGTGTTTTTCTATAGTAGCTGCCATCTTACTTCCCAGAATCTGACCTCAAATGATAAATTTCAACAATTGCAAAAATAGCTTAGTGTTAAATCAAGGTTACTGTAAAGCACATGGTGTCAATCAGTGCACAGAAAATAACTTGGATATGTATTGACTTCCCCATTTATGTCTTAAAAATTATGCTTTTGGAAATCCCTGGACAAGTGTTTTTTCCAGTGGCCATAACTGTCCATTTTCCCAACAGTTCTTAGTTGGTGGGCTCTTCCTTTTTTGACTGTGTCATAATGTTCTTTTTCTCATGCTTTCAACTCCACAAGGTTATACAGTATCCTAGCAGCTGAATATTCCAGGTCAGGAATAAATAACTTGAAAAATCTGAAGTATCTGGATTATATGGAAATTATACTAACACTCAGTTTTTAACTTTAAAGTTCAAACCTGAGTACCCTGAAGTTCACTGAGTACCATAGTCTGTATCCTTAGAAAATGTTTCTGCAAGCCAGTGGCTCACTATAGCAGGTTAAATTCAGCTGCTCTTGTTTTCCCACTCCTGTATATGGCAGGAAGAGTGTTCCAGAGATAGGTCAAATGTCTCATTTCTTCATGTAACTCCAGTGTGCTATTTCATACATCAGAGCATATAGCATGAATATGGGAAAAGAACAGATGTAAACTCTGCATCCCCACAGAAGAGAAGAAGCCATAGAAGCAGAATAGTAAGGTTAACAAATTTTAAATACAAGCAACTTCTTTATTCTGTGATTAAGGCATGTTCAGAACTCTGCCTTTCCTCTCATTTCCCATTTTGAGTTACTCTTTGGTTCATTCATTTACATTGGGATTGCACCCATTATTTCTTTCTTTATAAGCAACCAGCAGACCAAGGAATATCAGGGTATATTTGTTCTCACGTTTTCTTTCTGATCTATGTGGTTTCACAGGGCCTGTCATGGGCTGATAATTCTGCATCAGTCCTCTCACCTGAATTGCTCTGGTTCACTTCTAACACCATGCTTGTACCGTTGTTTTCAAATAGTCTCTGTAAGTCACCTAAGGTGCTGGCTGCTTGATGAATATCACTTTGAAGATCATCCAGTAAAGCCTCATGATTTTGAATGACTTCGAACATTTCTCTTGAATCCACTGATGTTGACACTAGTCATGAGATTAGAAAAACAAAGTCATGCAACAGGGTGCAGCGACCAGGTGACAGGTATTCATGCAAGACCTCTGAGAACACCTGTATGGTTTTCACTCTGAAAATTTTGCACTGACATTTAGGGAGTCTGTTGATTTCTGGCACCTTAAATTGCAGTTTATCTGCAAGGATTTTTTTCAACAGTGATGGAACCTAATATATTCAAATATTTGCAGAGAATTTCAGCTACAACCACTGTGATGGTAGTAAAATGCTCTTAATTAGAAATCTCCCCATGCCATTAGAATGTTTTGGAATACTAACTCTTTTCAAACCATTGACTGAAAGGATGGCAAGGCTTTACAACGTAGGATAAAAGGAGGGGATGGAAGAGCAATTGAGACGTTCCACTGAGGAATCAGGAGCACAGTGTTAAGTGTCAGAGCTCATGGTGGGGCCCTTTAACTGATGTTTTTCTAAATAAATACTTTTAAATTTGAGCTGTAGATTTCCAAGTGTGCAATACTTCCCAGAAGCTAATTGCTGAAAGGCACTTCATAGCTCTGCAAGCAACACCCTTTCCCAGGTGGTAAGGGAAGGCCCTTCTTGTTACCTACACTGGCAAGGGTGGAGTTCCTGAGATATAAATCTACGGTACCTTGTAATCATAATCTCAGCTACTCAGGGGCTGTTCTGAAGTAGCATTTTCAGTGGACTGTTTTTCTGGTAGGTTTGTGAACATGGTGTGCTGTCCTGTGAACCCACTTTGCATAGCAAGGGGTTAACATCCATGCCACTGAAAGGGGTAAGGCTCTGCACCAGCTGGCATTCACTGATGACCAGACAGCTTTGAAACTTTGGGATCCTTTGTTGTGAGCATTCACAGAGTTTTATAGCAAAAGCCCTCATTTTTGTCAATAAATGTATTGTTTCAAAGCTTTCCCAGAGAATGCTTTCACAGATTGTCCATAGCTTATCACTTTAAAATTACAGCTTCATAATTTTTTTTCTTTTTTTCTTTTTTACTCCCCTGATCAGTGACTGAGAGGTAAAAGGATGACAAGCAAAATAACTTCAAGCACATACTGTGGTTTGAGAACTCTTCTCGTCCTTCAGTTTCAGTTCCGGGCAGCAGAATAAAATTAGGATCTGCAATCAAGATATGACACAGCTGTGAAAATGTTTTAGATGCAGAAATGACTACATTTTAGCAAGGCCACACAGGAATTTCATGTCATGTAACTGGTGTGGAGACAAGCTTCCTGGGGAAAGAACACTTTCTATGCAGAACTCACTTTCCTTGCACTAGCAAACAGCATTGCATACATGGCAGTGCTATGCAGTATAGCATGGAGATTTTTATCTCATGCCAAATCATTGCTCATAAGAAATTAGTCTATTGCAAATAAATGGGGCTTTTTTTCTTTTCTGGGGATTCCGTCTAGAGATGTGCAAATTCTTCTTCCTTGTTCCACAGTTACCTGAACATTCTGGTGGCAGCATTAATGAATGATGCTGTACAAATGAGGAGACAATGAAGGAGGTGCTGGCTTTGGTCAATGAGTGTTAACAACAGAGAGACCAAAATAGTTGCACTGTGTTTGGTAACATCTTTCCAACATGATGAGTGAAGTTCACCATCTAGAGATCAACACACAAATGAAAGCTATTTGTGAAGAAAAGCTAAACCTACTGAGATTTTTATCTGTGGAGTCTGTAGGTGAGTTCAGACATATGTTTGCCTTTTTTGTTATGGTTGCCTTAATTGCTAGAGGGAATTACCTTTTATCCATTTTAATTCCATTTAAGTTCTTAAATCTGTTTAAATTCTGCTTTTGAGTATTACTTGTTAAATCCTGCCAATGCATTTTTAAACCACCATTCAGTTTTTAAACCACACTGTCTCCCCTTTCTCTTTATTAGCAGCTGCACAGATCTTAGATCTTAGAATCGTAAGTTTGTGTTTGGGTTGGAAGAGGCCTTAAAAACCATCTATTTCCCACCCCCTCACCATGGCAGGGAACCTCCCACTACACCAGGCTGCTCAGAGACCCATCCAACTTGGCCTTGAGTACTTCCAAAAATGGGGCACCCACAGCTTCTCTGGGAGACCTGTTCCAGTGCCTCACCACCCTCACAGTAAAGTGTTTCTTCCTAATACCTAATCTAAACCTGCCCTATTTCAGTTTGAAGCTATTTCCCCTGGTCTTACCACTACATCCTCTTGTGAAAAGTTCCTCTCCATCTCTCTTGCAGCCCCATTACGCCCTGAAGGGTGCTCTAAGGTCCCCTCTGAGCCTTTTCTTCCCTAGGCTGAGCAGTCCCAGCTCTCTCAGCCAGCCTCCATAGCAGAGGTGCTTCTGGACTCACTCCAACAGGTCCATGTCCTTAAGGTGAGGACCCCAGAGCTGGATGCAAGACTCCAAGTGGAGTCTTAGGAGGATGGAGTAGAGGGGCAAAATCCAGTCCCAGTCCTGCTGCCCCCACTGCTTTCTTCAACAGTGCAGTGGATTACAGAAGTTCACTCTAAAGGCTGCTCCTGGAGCTTTCATGGAGGTTCCAGTCTGGGCATTGTTCCTGTGCTGTGGAGCTGCTCCCGGCTCGAGGAGCCAGTGCTTTGCAGCCAGGGGAGCAATGCAGAGTGAAGGCTGCCCTCTCCTCTGAACCTGGACACCTTGTGATTCCCAAGCCAGATGATTTCATCCTGTGCTGACCATAGGGGCATTTCACACACACACACTTGTGTTGTTTTCTGATGTCGCCAGTTTCTACCTGGAATTAGGCATTCTTAGATGGACTTGTCTAAGATGGACCTCTGACAGGCTTTCCAGCAAATTAATACCTTTCTCTATGTGCAAAGATTACAAAGGTGCTATTAACAGAAGAGTAAGTAGCTAATGATATTTAACTATTAATTGCAGCTAATTATATCTTGTCTCAAAGTACCAATGTTTTAGGACATAGCAAAAAAAGGCATAGAAAAAAACAAGGCATCAGTTCTGAAAAAAAAGAGAAAAATTAGGAAAATTCATTTCTTGCCATTGTGCCTGGCATTTAGTCATTCATTCCTGTACTTGTTCTCCAGCTTTGCTTACCACGTTGTTCACAGTCCTTGCCAGTAAATCCAGGGCAGCATTTCCACTGCAAAGACTTCAAAGCCTTCTGTTTCACTTGGTAGACTGGCTTCAGAGCTGTCCTGTACCTGGGGAAGAAAGGTCTGGGCATTAGATTTATTGTAGTAGAGTCCTTTTCAATCAGGTTTGGATTGATCCTGAGCTTCTGTAGTATTCTGATGATGTGTAGAGAGAGTTTTATTATTAAACACATTACTCCAAAATGTCACAGATACCAAGGAAGATAGAAATTTGTTTAAAACTCCCCTAGAAATAATGATGAGGCTTCAGAACTGTTGAAAACATCCTTTAGATACTTCAGAGAAAATTCTGTTCTCTTCACTGGTTTTACTTAGGACACTTACATGATCTTCTGGCAGTCTGGGGCTCCGTTTGGGCAGGGCTGCTGGGAGTTGACAATGTACTTCTCCTTCATGCAGGCTTCTATGTATGTGACCAGCCGGGACTGCGTGAAGGAACACCAGTTCCTAGGGAAGAAAAACGTGGGAAAAGAGTTTTAAATAGGTCTCTAAGTCTCTGGCTGTAACAGTGCCAAGAAAAAGCAAAATGCAGAAGGGCCTTTATTTTTACTTTTGTATTTTTTCCCAGCTGTATGATGAGGAAAGTGGAAAATGCTTTCTACCTTCTCCCTCCACTCCCAATTCGTTTGTTTTCATTTGAGATGTTTATCTGAGTTTGTTATGAAAGGGCTGATTGTCTGAACTTTGATGCATTCGTTCCATTTCCAATCCTTTCATTTTGCAGGAGAAATTTCCAACCCATGATAACCTGTGGGTTAATGTCACTTTAAATGTCAAATTGCCTTTCTAGGCATATTGCCATTTCAGATGCCTAATGACTGACTCACCAGGTTGAGGCAGACCGCTTCTGCAAACATAATCTGACTTTAACTCCATTAATAATATCTTCCTAAGTATTACTTCTTCAAGGTAATATAGTAAGTGATTGGATTTTATTAAATAGGCTAGCTTCAAAATAATTTCTCCCATCACCTGCAAGAAAATAATATTGGGGGGGAAAAGGGTTGTTTTAGTTTTATGTTTCTAGCAAGGACAAGTGAGTTTTAGTAGTTTTAATAGTCTGATTAATTTTCCAAGTCAGAATTACATAGGCAGCTATTAATCCCAGAGTGTAGGTGAACCTCTTCCTTTAAAGTCAAGACTTGGCTGCTGTTTGATGGTTAAATCCAAGACCAGAAGGGGCAGGAAGTGACGAGCAATAACTATAATGGAAACAGCTGAACTTTAGGCAGTATATTTTTAAATGGGAATACAGGAACCAAATCTCTAACTATCAGCATATATGGAAAAAGTTTGCCCCTCTCAGGGAGTTGGCAAAACAATGGGGAAGCGAGTCCTGCACAAAAGCAGAAGCTGGTGCTGCAGGAGCCAGGAGAAGGGGAGGAAGCTGGAAACATCAGCATGGAAGGGCAGACAGCCTGGGCTAGCTAGGAACAGTTCACCAGCCTTGCTGGGCCGTAGCCTGTTTTGCTCCCCTGTTTCTCAAGGAAAATGTGACGGAGATTTCAGCAAGCACTCATGCAAGCAAAACTCTTCATCTGCTAGAAGCAAGGGCAGGAACCTGGCAAAGCATGCAGTGCTGGGAAAGCAGGACAGGAGAGGAGATTGTTGCCTTTGTAGTGATTTCCAGCCAAAACAACTTGTTTGAGTTGTAGCTTTGAGGCCTTTGCAAGTGACTGGGGGAAATTCTGGGGCTGTAATCAATGGGAGTCTTGGTTCTTACAGGACTGAACTAGAAGACAAATCATCAAATTTTTATTGAAGCATTACTCTTCCAGAGTCAAACACTCTGCTTGTGTCAGAGTGTAAAACCACTCAGTAAAATCCAGCAGACCAACATTACATGCTCTGGTGACATCTGAGATCTTTATAAGCCTGTGGCACTTTTCTGGTATTTGGTGTCAGTTCAATAACTAAAACAAAGGCCTGGTTTGTGCTTGGTTTTGGGCTGTCCTCTCTCATGTGCTTGGCAAAGCATGGCTGGGAGAGGCTTTCCCCCCTCAAATCCTCTCTGCTTTTTTCCTGGGGAAATGAAGTGTCCAGGCACTGTTGCTGGAGCTGGCTGGTATTGTTGCTAGGTGCAGGATCCCTGCCCCTGCCAGCGGGATGCCTGCCAGATCCAGGCAGGAGTCTGCATTCAGCGTGGAAACCTCCTTTTAAAACAGGATTCTTTGGCTGCAGGGTTTTGTTCTTTCCTAATGAAAACAATCCACACCCAGTGAATCATCATCTAGGCTGATTTTTTTTTCCCACCATATGCAAGTCCTTCCTAAGAAGTCCTTGGAGTCGTGTCAGCCATGCAGAGCAATGCCAAGTGTTGCACATGAATCAACCTGTGTGAGCAAGAATGAGGCACTGTGAGGCTGTGAGTGCTTTTGCTGTATTGCACAGGTGGATGTGCACACACATGGAACAGGAAACACAAGGATTCCTTTTCAAAACATGTGAATGTGTTGGAGGTACCTGGTGGGCTTCCAACTTGTAGAAAGGGGTTATGTTGTGTAAGAAATTTAATCAGTGGTTGATCCCAACTTGATGTTTTGGACAATTACTAGCATTCTGCAGAATGAATAGCATGAGGAAAAAAAAAAAAAGAAAAGAGGAATATGATGGACTCTCAATCAAAACTTCCTTTAAGGCTGGTCACAGTTCTTTATGTCCAGTTTTCTTTACTATATATTCACTGGCTATCTCTCACTTGATCTTAAAGGTTTCTTTTTGGAGCTGAAGGGCCATGTAATTTTTTTGTTTGTAATATGTAATGTTTTTGTTTTAATCACAAAAACTTTCAGAGGTTTTGAGTTCCATAAAACTTATCAAAGTTTATTCTTTCCTCAAATAAGTAGATAAGGCCTATAATGAGCTGCCAAATAGATGCATGTACCCGAAGATGAAACTTCTATTGCAGTATTTTTTTACAACTTGTCAAATGCTTCCTTTAGGGAAACTTTGCTATCTGTAACTAAAAATACTCCTTAACGGGATTAACCTTGAGGGAAAATATGTCATTCTTTAATGTTAAGTGCAACCATGTAAAAGACTGAGAAGGGCTTGATCTAAAGTTCAGTGAGGCAAGCAGGACTTCTCTGGCAGCAAAGGCTCTGAATCAGCCTGTGAAATTTCAAAGAGCTGCTCCTTCACAAATAGCACTTTCTTGAGCTGGTTTCTGGAACACAGCAGCTTTGTGTTCTGCTGCTGCAGTTTTTTCCCTCTTTGTAACTATGTCGCTTCATTCACTGAATATGTTACCAACTTAACACCCTCTGCTTTTATTCCCTTTAATAGAGTTTCCTTTCGGTGCAAGCTTCTGCTGCCAGGGAGAGAGAGGGACAGAGAGAAGCTGTTCATGTGAGGAGAACAGAAAAGCCTTCCCTGTAATCTGGTGAATAGTAATGTTTATCAAAATGCTGAAAGTTAGAGCAACACTTGAGGGGGCCCTCGGAAATTCAGGGCTGCAGACGTTCCATTTGTTCAGTGGCTTTTCCTGGTTCACACTCCAAAGAAATTAATCCCTTTTTTTTAAACCAGGTAGTTTAAACCAGCCAAAAAAGTGTTTTAGTAATTTTCTTTGCTAGACTGTGGTGTTGGGTTTTTTTTCTTTCCCCTAGATCTCATTCAAATTATGAATTAATCTTTTTAAATAGAGTCTTCACATGTATCTATTAACTTCTGCCTAATTCTGAGACGACTGTATTCTTATGTCTGAGGTTAAATATATCTGGTGACAAAGCATTCTGTATTTAAATAAGATTCAGCAAATGTAGGTTAGCTCAAGCTCTTTTTATTTGAAGCTTTCAGGTGTTTAGAAACTGATACTAAAATGATTTTTTTCTTACATTGGATCTAGTTCTGCTTTTACTGAAACATAGCAAAATGGAGGCATTTCTTTCTCTGATTCTAGGATTTGACTGGGCCACCTTATAGCATAGGAAACAAAATAAAACCAGCAGAACCAGGAGAAAAGGTTAGATGGCTGCTCTGCAGTAATTGACTCTGCTCAGAAGAATGTGGGGTAGTGTCTTTCCTTCATACAGACAATTACAGCGTGTGAGTGAGTGAGCATGAGTAATGCTCCCCAGCTCAGCAAGGGACTGACATACTTTAGTTCTCTTTGCTACATGGTCTCTTGATTGCCACTGCAGTGCATAATTTTAGATGTTTCCTGGGTGAGTGGAATTTTTGCCTGAACAAAAGCTTCAGGAATTCAGGATGTTCAGATGTTTTTCATAAGTTTTGTTATTCCTTTGGCTGAACTGGTCCAACTGAGTTGTCCTTCACCATCATTTTCCTCAGATTTCTATTCTCAAGGAAGCCAGTGTCTATAATTATTTTGAAAACTCCTGCCTAGCCATGCCTGTCTACTACTCACAGTGTGCAAAACTTTTCAAGACCGTAACATTTTCCTATGCAACACAAAAGGCACCAGATAAGCAGTAATGCGTGCTTAGAGTGCTGTAGGAACGTAGTAGAAGAGTGTTATTTCAGTTTAAACAAGTGATTTTCCACTGACTTGTACAGAATGACTTCTGATTTATAGCAGTTGAAGAGGAATATAAGAACAAGACTTTAGCTGTGGTTGGTTTTTCCCTCCGTGCAAATTTCTCACTGACAAGAAAAAGCAGCCTCAATAAAACAGAAATAAAGTACTACATTAAAATTAATCTAAACTAAGACTGTGCATGTCAGTATTGAGACAGACGTATCTTTTTATAATTTATGGAATACAAAAAGTGTTCAGCTGTTGGGGAAGGCACTGGCTCTCCAAAGCAGCATGGTGTGCCACTGGGTTTTTAATCAGCAGACAAGTGATGCCTGGTGGTCTGTCAGTGAATTCTCCAGCTCTTCCCAGGCAGCCAGCAGCCCTGTATTAGAACCAGACAGCATAAACTCATATTTCTCCATCTTTGCCTCAAGAAAACTCCCAAAGCAAGTAGAACTCCTTCTCAGGTAGGGTCTGGGATCTTCCTGTGTCTCATCCCATGAAACACGCTTGTTTTCACTGGAGTGAGAGCAGATTGGCTTGCAGTTCACCTCAACAAACTGTACTGAAAAGAGTGGCAGTAGTAGTTTCAAACGTGTGGGTTTCCATGCAGTGCTGGAAATCTTCCAGAACCCTGAGAAGCCCAGGCTGAATGCAGTGTGTATTCCAACAGACTGTTACCAATTGGGTTAGTCCCATCCTGCAGGACATCCTAAGACCATAGTGCAGCGAAGACTTTTCGAGCAAGTGCAGGCCTGAACTTGGGAGCAAGAGTTCAAGGAGCAGCAAGCTTGACTGGGAGCTGGTTTTGAGCCAAATTCAACTGTTGTACAAACTATTTCAGAGAAGTAAATGCAAGCGTTTTTTCCTCTTCAAGAGCATCCACAGCCATTGCCTCATTTCTCTTATCACCCCTGCAATAGCAGCTTTACAGCCCATTGAGAGGGCAGCTTACACTTGGATTTTTTCCTTTGCTTTCTGCAGACTTAAGTTCACCCCTGGTCCAACCCGATCACTCCTTTGTCAGACTTGCCTGGAATTGCAGCCAGTGGCCACCCTTTGGCACACCTGTGCTGATGCCAGGGAGTCAAAACTCCTTGGGAGGCCAAGCTTCCCACTGGCACGTGCTCAGGGTGCAGGCAGTGTGCAACGAGGTTTGGACTGACAGTGTTTGGGGCACAAGGGGAGATTTGTTCAGGGCTGCTCGCTGATCTCTTGTTCAAGGGGTCCTGACCTGCACAAGCAGGAAGGGGTTGGGTCCAGGTGGTGGACAGTGCTGACAGTGATTCTGTGGCTATGCTGAGACAGGAGCTCCCGTGCTATCTGCTGAAGAAATTAATTGCTGCAGCTTGCAATAATGAGCTATGAAACAAATCAATCCCATGGGCACAGAGGGCTCAATAACTCCTGCACTGTGTGGAATGGAGCTGTGTGATTTGCATCAAGCAGGCTAGTGTGGATCTGTTCCACCTGCAGCTGAGCTGCTCAATGACAGCAGCTATTGGAGATTATTGGAGAATTTCCTGAAGTCCTAAAGGAGCCAAGTGCATCACTTTGATAGGGAGCCATTGCTTCTGTTGATGCACTTGGCACTGCAAAATCTATTGCTGAGCACTCAGTGGCTGTTCCACTGCTTTGCAGGGTGCTGAAGATCACTTTTAGCTGCACTTCATTATTTAATTTTAAATATGTTCTGTGCCCCTTTAGTGGGAAACTTCAGTATCCCATAAGCTTCCTACAAAACCCACTGCCTTGTTTCAAAGAAATGGATGAGTCAGTGTGTAACTGGTCTTAATTAAATTAATGGATTCTTCCTGTAAAAGCACACAAAAAATAATAAGCTATTAAGACTGAACACTGACTTTCCTTAGAACAAGTGATTTGGTTTTTCTCTGCTTGTGTACCCTTGGGAGGATAGTTACATGTTTTGACTCACTAGGTAGTCATGAGAACAGGCCTGATTCTTTGTGGCTCCTTGAAGTGGAATGAGAGGAAGAGGTGTTTCAGAGATAAAAACACACCTGGCTGGCATCAGGAAACCTTCCTCTAATCAATAATGACTTCACAGAATTGTGTGAGCACAACTCAAAATATATTAATGAAATTAAGGATTTATTTAAGCTGAAGATTTCTGCCTTTCCTATTTAACAGATCAGGTGGTAGAGTTTGAGGACATTTTCATTTTGCTTTTCCATTTCTTGTAGCTATATTGTAAGATGACACTGTTCATGGATTAAAAAGAAAGAAGTTAAAATGAACCCCCTACCAAGCTGCAGGGCAGAAGCAGAACAGGGGCCACTTGGCAATGATTACACTTCTGGAAATAGAAGTTCTGTGAGACTTTGGATAGATGGGGAAGCCAACTGTAGTTGCTGCGCTCCTTCCCATTCCAGCACCACCATCCATTTCTCCCTTACAGGGTGAGCCTTCCACCTGGGGACTGGCTCCATCAGTGTGGTTCCTGAGGGGGAAGGTTAAAAATAACCTCTGCTTTTTCCTAAGATTATTTTTAGCCTGGAATGCTTAAGTGATCTGGTTTACAGTGTTACTTGACAGACAGGTCAGGCTAACTGAGCGTACAGGCAGCTTTGGGCTTTGCTGTCAGAGCTGCATGTGCCTTTGACATGCTTCATTTGTTTTGGTTTCTTTAATGAAATACAACACTAAGTGCATGAAATCTGAGTTGTGAGCCTGACTGTTCCTGATGTACAGGTCTCTTAACCTCCCTTTTTAATTCTGCTGAAAGTTTTGGGTACGTGTGAATCCATTTACCTCAGCAGTAGAATAAAATAACTGAAATGAAACCATTCAGCTCATATGAGACACAGATGCTGGGGGAGGGGGGGGGAAAAAAGCAGTATAAAGGTTGATTTCCTTTGGAAAGTTGGCTTCTTTTGATAGTTTTGATTTTGTACACGTACAGACACTTGTCCACTTGAACATGCAGAGCTTCTCATATTTGTTTAGATACAAGCAACAGCTGAAATACTAAACTGTTACGTAGTTCTTCCTTTAAAGACTTCTTACTGATTTATATTTTAAAACTCTTGCATGAAAAATTTTATTATTCTTAGAGGAATTAGCAAAATAACATATGCAAGCATTTGACTGGGATCTAATGAGTCATTTCATCTCACATGTTGTAACAGAAACCAGAGGATTCTGACTAATACCTTTCACTACTTAGTCATGATGGTCTCAATTATTCAAATAACTGCAATATGAAAATGATACTCTTAATTTTTTTTAAATATAAGATTATTTTGTAACTACCACTATTCCTAATACAAAGAGAAAATAAGAAGTGGTTGAACAAAACACACGTTGCTTTTATTTTTTTTTAAATAATGAGAGTCAGCCCAAAACTTCATTTGTTTCCTAGTTCTGCAAAAAAAGGTATTTTCTTATTTCAAAAGCAAACTAGATGTAAGACGTCATTTTGGTAGAAAACTCTTCTCCAACACCCTGGGCTTTTTAAGGCATGTCTTTCTCTCCCTTTATCTCTCAATTCCTATTTAATTCCTGATCCTTTTCTTCTTGTTCTCCTCTTGAGAGATATAAACCCTGTTTCTCGATGTTTGTTTTTTTCCAGGGAATGTGTCACACTTGTAGGGAGGAAATACCAGATTCATGACAATATCTTCTCTGTGCATAGCAGGGCACTGCAGCCACAGCAGCTGACAGGCACATGAGGACTTCATATTCTGGAAGTGTGTTGCTTCAACCATATTAGAATTCAGAGTGTGGTTACAAGAGAAATTGTATTGTCCCTTCTTATTCTCCCTCACTGCCTTTACTTTAAGATATAATTCTCTCAAAGTCTTGAATTTCTTTCCTAGGACCTAACAGCTGCCTGGCCTTGTGTGTGGTCTAAGTGTGATGGCTCTATAAAACAATGAATACCTTAAATCTACTGCCAGGCTTGATTTGGATTGCCTGTAGTCATCCACATAGCTTTATAATTGGGAAGAATGTTATGATTTGACTCATTATGCAACTATCTCCATAAAAAGGAAGTATTTCTCTCCTTGGGAGGAAATTAGGATGAGTCATAGCTGGTACTGAGCTGAATTAGACAAGCTGGTACTGAACAGAGCTACAGAGCCAAGGAAGAAATCCTGATTAGGACAATATATTACAGCATCTTGCTGACCTGTAATGCTGACCTTTTTACAGCATTGAATTTTCATAGTACTGGGAGTTTTCAGAATGTTTGCAGCATTTCAACTAGCAGTCAAATGATTACCACCTTGCAGTGCAATTTGGAAGCCCAAGGTACCCCTCGGGCCTTGTTTCCTTCCTTTGACAGTGTCTGAACTGCATTAACCAGGACTTGGTTAATCGAACAGTGCCCATCAGGAAGCCTTGCAGGCTTTAGGAAGTGCCTCAGGGCTATTAGGGGGGGAGGTACAGATTTGTGGGAAGGTGTAGGATGAAAGACAGCAAGGTTTTCATACACTCACTGTATTACATGCAGAAGAGAGACCTTAATTTTACATGCAGATGAGATTAGGAACAAGATTGCATACTTCAGTTTGCATGAAAGAGAAGCATGTCATGAGTAAGGTTTTACAGTCTCTTTCCATCTCACTTTTTTTCCTTTCCTCAAGAGCATTTAAAAGGAAAAATACCAGGGCATCCTAAAGCACTGAGCTGTGAATAGCCCTCAGTGTGCTGCTGTTTCAGCTCTCCTGAGCAGGGCTCTGCTGTACCCATCCATCAAGGCTATAAAAGATTCATCCACTGTCCTGCTTGTTTTTCATCTATTTTAAACATTTAGAGACCTACTTACGTGCCCTGTAAAACTTACACAAATCATAGGTTTTGGGAATATTTCTATTGAAGTACATGCCTTTTGCTCTCACAATGGCTGCTCTTCTGCTAGAGATTACCATGAAAAGCATTTTGCTGGCATGAAAACCTTTGGAAGGGGGTGGGGACGTGAAATTTGTAGAAATTTTAATGCTTATTCATTATTTCTTGCTTTGTTATATTTACTCCTCGCTATTTTTATTTTGCTAACATCCTCTTTCCCTCTCCATTTCCAAGGCCCAAGTCTGCAGGCAGGCATATTCTGCTAATGAGCAAAGTTTGCCATGCTCAACAGAAATAATCAGCATTGGTTGATGATAAGAAACAGTAAGTACATTAACTTCTTCTAGTTCTGCTTTGCCAGAGGTAGTGTTTTGGTTTATGGCAGAACTGGGAGGCTTCTCCTCTGCCAGGTGTATGCACATCTCTAACCCCATTCTGCTGTTTCAGATTAAGCAAAGATGGTCCCATCTGTGGTTTCATCCTCCACAGGCAATTCAGCTTTCTGTTTGTGTAGTTAAAGCATTTAAACCACTCTTGTTTGGATATAGATTGGCCCCTAGAATCTAGTGTATTTTAATGAGAAACTTCTAATAAAAACAGCCCTGTATCAACAGAATATAAAAGTATCAGAGAGGATTGCACTCTTGTTATGTGTGAGACAGACATGTTGGGGTACTTACCCATTTCGGGGCTGTGGGCTCTCAGCTTCAAAATCCCCTCTCTCTTCCTGATGTGAGGAGATCACACTTGAAGGGTAATCTTGAGTATCTTCCCTGAGCCCTTCTGCCTCCCAGTAACCTTCTTGGCGTGGCAGAGCTCTCTGGGGATGTGCAGAGGTCTCATGAACTCGTGGCTTTAGGCTGTGCACGGAACCATCACGATATCCATGATGGTCTGCATGTTCCACCAGCTTTGCCAGTCCTACTGTACTGCAGACCAGCAAAAGCTTCACGAGCATCCTGGGCTTCTTCCCCCCCAGTTACACCTGTCTCTTGTTCTTTTCTCTGAAGCTCAGCCTGAATTACTTCAGAAATGCCCTAGCAATATTCTTTAACTGGAAAGTTGGAAGAAGGAAGGAAAAAAAAAAAAAATTATAACAAAGAGCGGAAAGAGCTTTCGGCCCTCCCAGCTACTGTGGAAACGTCGGTGGCTATTGAACAATGTGAGCCTGGTTCCTGTGTGGGGCTCAGACGTCTCTGACAGGGGGGGAGAAAGGTGGTAGGAATATAGCTTATTAAAGGAACTTCAGAGCTTGCCTGCCTTCTAAACTTATCTGTGAACAGGAACTTGGCTTTTATCAGCTGCCTTCTCCCTCAGGCACAGGAAAAGGATGTTAGCTTAAAGGAAAGGAAGAGAAAAGAAAGGAAAGAAAATCCTGAGTGCTCTAACAGATTGTCATTGCACTGCCAGAAAATGTCACAGACCTGCCTGGTCCAGTGCTGCACATGGAAGTTTTTCCTACAGTTTAAAGGCTGAAATACCTTGGTTTTAACAGCAGAGTATTTGTGGTACGTAGAACAAATTGTGGGTGTTGAGGGACTCAGAGCAAATGTACAGTAAAAAAGAGCCTACAAACATCCATGCTTGTGAGACCTTTGCAAAGTAGCTCTGTGAATCATAGTCTGTTCCCATCCAAATGGAAGATTTTCATGAAGCTGTCCTTCAGGGAGGTCAGGATAATGGAGCATTTTTAAGAATTTCTATTTGGGTTGTCATCTCTTGGTGTCAGACCTAGGTTGCTTTTTTTGTTTTATGTTTTTTTTATTTGTATTTTTAATTAGCATGAAAAGAAAATCTGCTAGCCAAGAGCTGCTGTCAAGAGCTACCTCTGTCACCACATTCTAATAATATTTTTTTTTTAAGAAGGCTGTGGAGGTTGCATATAGTTTTCTTACTGGTTTGGCCTTGCTGGTGGCGCTGCTTTTAGTTTTGTCGCTTTCATTAACTGTGTTTCTCCTTTCACTGCCTTGCAGGGTGGTGTGCTCTGGCATTTTAAAGAATAAAGTGAAGGAGAATGATGCTCCACTGACAAAACAAGTGGGAACACAGGACTGCTAGATCATCTTGCAGTGTGAATGATCAGATAAGCAGCCCAAAGTTCAGTATGTCCTGCAGAGCATTAAATGTAAAGCTTTTATGGATTCATTCCAATACCAGCTGAAAATAGAGGATAAAGTCTCTCCAGGATTTTGGAAAGCCTTGTTATTAAAGGCTATGAATTTGCATCTCCTTATCACTGGCTGGATTTGCACTCCTCTCCTGATGCCCCAATTTTATGCTTAATGGAAGAACATAGATGAACACAGAAGTGTCCTTCCTGACCTGGTAGACACTGCTGCCTAAGAGCAGTGACAGCAGCGTATGGGGCCAGGCAGGGAGAGAGTTTGCTAATTCTAAGGGAAGACCTGTTCTTGCTGTAGCAGTCACTTCTCCAGGGAGATGAAATCACAAGGTCTGGACTGAAGGCTGAAAAAAATTAGCGACTTCCCTCTGTTCCTTCCTGCTGCTTTTATTTCAGATTTGTGTGCATCCTGCTGTAACACATGTCAGTGTGTGAATATTTCATGAGCCATGTTTCACACAGAAATGTGCTTTTCTCACAAGTAACTGGATGTGACCTAAGCATTTTATTTGTTTACGTATTAAGACCATCATCAGGAAGGAACTAAAGCAAGCATGAGACAAAACAAGCAGCAGGCTTATAACTTGACCTGCAGTGAGATCCTTGCTTGCAGAGAAGTGACTTTGTGCTGAAGGTGTTGAAGTCATTCTTAATGGGTGCAATCACTGCCAAGTGGTGGGGCAGTGTTTCTCTGCCATCCTCCTGGATCAGAACATCTACTGCTCCTCCAGGTGCAAGAACCTGTTCTCTGTACCTTTGTAATGGTGCTGCCCTGTGGGTGCAGCAGGCACAGATTTGCAGGTTAATAATTTAACATGACTGTTTTTTGGTAGTGGTTCGAAGGATGCTAAATATGAAGCAAGGCAGGGGATCCCTTTCCTTGTGGTAGGCATAACATAGAATGCTGCCATGAAGACATGAAAGACATTCATTATTCAAAGGAATTCCCTTACTGAGCAGTAGTTGAGATTTTTGTGTAACAGCTGTTATAATTTGTGGTATCTGAATAACACGTTCAGGTTATACTGTTGGTTCAAAATATCAGATTTGCTGGCAGATTGAGCTGTAAGGTTTCTTTTACATCTCTAGGGAAATAAGTATGAGGAGTGTACCTACTCAGGAATGAGATACACCACAACTTTGCCTTGTTTGTTTGTTTGGTTTTGTATGCTGTTACCTCAGTGTGGAACCAGGGAAAACAGACATACATTTGCTGTAACAACCTGCTCATTGTTTTCTGAGGTCAGTGTCTTCTAGGAGTGTGCTCATTTCTAGATGTGTACCAGCTAACATCAGTAGATACTTAGTCACTCTTCAGTTGCCTAGTTGAGTGTTGGTGTGCATTACACAGCTGGGTACCACTGTTCTAATGAAAAAATGAGTGAGTTAAATCAATTTAAAAGATAGTTTGGAAAATTATTGGGAAAGTGTTATTGTGAAGTGTTACTCCAAAAATATACTTGAAACCCATTCAGTAAGTGATGTTATACTAATAGTGGTGTGGGGATGTTTGGAGATGCCCTTGTGGCTCTCACAGGTTTTTACTGGTTCCAAGAACAGCTAGCCAAAGACACTGTTCCTCCACTCTTCGTCCCCAGTCACTAGTGGCCTTTTTTTCCCTCTGTGCTCTTATTCATGAAAATACTTTTTCTCTAAGTATTTCTGAGAAGTTCTTCCTCAAAGTGTTCAAACTATTCTTCAGACTTCAAGCTCGTCTTTAAAGAGTTGATATTGCCAGTTATACCAGGTCGATCACTTATGCCCTGGGATCTTGCCAATAAGTGTCAGGACTGCTCTTGCCTTGTCTGATAACTCTAACCACTTCCATTAAACACAGCTCTTAATGCCCTCTGATGTTGCCCACCCTGAGAATTCAGTGTTCTGTTTGCAATTCCATAACCAAGTCATCAAATGCCAGCACTGTCTCCTGGGTAATCTGCTTAAGGTGCAAAATCTTCTCTTGGCCCCTTTCCTTTTGTTTAGGGTCAGAGCCCTGAAGCTACGTCTGGATAGGAGGGGGCAACCTCAGAGTAAACAGTGCCAAACACTGCGTTTGATCAATGGCTGATCCGATAAATGGCTTGGCCGTACTTGGGAAGCAAACGCTCTGGCTGTTCCAGTCAGTATGTCTCTGGAGAAACAACCCTTCGAAATTCAGTTTTCTCTTAATAGATTCTCATGAATTTGTTTGTTTCTTTTCTGTCTTTGCAGATTCACTCCCTACTTTGTGATGCTCTTAAATGCAGACTTAAATTCTGAATTTGTGTATTTAAAAGGAAAAAAAAAAACCTTGAAAAAATGTTTAAAAAGCCAAGAAAAGATGGAAAGCAGGTGTGGCTTTAGATTCATATATCCCAGTTCCGAATCTCTGAAGCACACTGAATAAATGAAAGGGTTTTATGTCTAGGAAGACAGTTTAGTTGATAGGTGCACAGCAAGGGGATAACTTCTCATTAGGCACTGGGATTTAGATCTGGAAAATGCTGTCTCATCCCTTGCCCGCTGCCGATGCGCGCTCATGCGTGTGCAGCAGCACGGGGAGAAGAGTGTCAGGAGGGGACTGCAGGGCTAGAGAGCAATTCCCTTTGCTGGTCTGTCCATCATGGGGAGAAGACGAATTCTTGTTGCCTGTATTTTTAATGGTTTGTTCAAAAGCTATCAGTGGTATTTGACAGCAGAGATCAGTCACGGAAGATCTCTGTACTGGCAGCACTCTATGCGCTGCATGTGGCTCATCCCTGTGTGTGTTCCTGAAAAATGGCTTGTCCCTGGGTTATTCATTCTCTGGCTAAGGAAATTAGCTCATTACCTATGCAAACGTACATGCAGGGATTCAAATCCTAAACTGTTTGCCAAAGGATGTCAGACAACTGCTTGTTTTCATTAGGGCATGGAAATGACGGATCTGTGACAGTTCTCCTTTCTGCATTTTGAAGTTTTCATAAATGGAGAGACAGGGGAAGGATTTCTGTTTATATATAGCAAGGTTCAATCCTGTTAATGTTAATATTCTTCATAAAAAAAACTTCCTGAACAAAGGAAATTTACCAGCCACAAAAGCAGCCTGTCTTTCCTTACCTGTCTTTCAAACAATATCATACACAATTTATATTCTTCAGAAGAATATGACCAAATCACACTCCTTTCATCCAGCAAAATTACTTTGTCAGCTGTTAGTCTCCAGCATAAGTTCATTGTTAAAGGACAAGGTTAAGGCTTTGTGGGTGGAGCAGCTTGCAACTGGGAAAATTCAAGAAGGAAGAGACCCAAATTAAGTAAAATCCTGTTTAATCTGTTGCAGGCACCAAGAATAGGACAGTAGAGGATAGGGAATGTTGATTTCTGCTTTGCATTCTTTTCTTTGCCTTGCATCAGTGCTTTGGGAATAGGTAGACTCAAGTTAGAATTCTCTTGCCCATATTCCAGAATTGCTGGCAGGCGTTGCACAGACCTGCTTGTGGTGGTATCAGCCACCAACACCCAAGGACTGCTGGAGGCCCATGAGAGGTGGGGAACTGTTCCTTTCAGGGGCAGTTTCAAGAAACTCTGCTGTTAGCCAGTAAGAGGCTCAATGGTCAGGTCTGAGCAGAATTCAAACTTTAAATGAACAGCAAGTGGATGGTTTGTCATTGCACAACTTAAGACAAGGCTTTCTTTTGGTATTATGGAGATCAGCCAACTTTTGGTATTATGCAGATCAGCCAAATGTTTTTTAGATATAGATTTGTTTACAGTGATATGGCTTAACTGGATTTTCCTAGTGTTGCAAGGCAGAAAACAGAGAAAAAGAGGTTGATGCCAGGGGAGATAGGAACTTGGGGTCTCTGAATTGCCTGCTGGAAGCCTTTCTCTTTAGCTGCTGATTATCTTACCTGATACAAAGGGGGAAACATTACCAGGCAGAAAGTTAAGTCCCTAGCAAAATCTCAAAGTGAAGGTAGCTTGTGTTAACTCTGTTGTTAGTTTTGTCTGAGGTAGGACTGGCAACAAGCTGGAACTGAATCCTCTGCTTGGAGTAGAAGGATCCTGCAATCACCTGCAGGTGGCAAACATTGAGGAGCCATTATGGATGCTTGCCTACGATGTTGTGTTTAGTCCAGAGCTTTCCTAAAAAGGTTTCAAGGTAAAACAATGCCTGTGCAAACTGCCTGCTGGCTGGGAGGGATCCAACAGCATTGAAATGTGTCTTGTGAGCCCTTTCTCAAGGTCATCGGGACAGGAGAAGGCAGGAAAGGAGTATCCCACTTGAGTATTGGCTAATTCAATCTGGTGATGATTCATGTTTCACATCCCAGGATGGTTTGGTATTTCATGCATTTGTTACCTTTTATAGCAATGTAAAATACATAAAATTGAATTGTACAAATCACAGTGACAGAACAATAGCTGAACGAAATCAAGATATATTCTCACTCAGCCTTATCAGCCTTGGTGTTCTGAAAATACCAGTAAAACTCACAACCCTGGGAATGTCTGTGCTCTGCTTTAATGGTCTTTGAAAGTCTGGTGAAAAAGTAAATAGGCCCTGGAGCTATTCCCAAAGATAGTAAATTCTTTTTTTTAAAACAAACGTAGTTAAAACAAGACTCCTGCTTGTGTCTGGTGAAATCAATGGAAGTTTTGGGATTGGCTCCAGGAGCAGCGAGGTTAAACCACTGTTGTATGTATGGCACAGTAAGGTGCAGATATCTTCAATTTGAGAGCACCTTGGGAGCAGGAAGGAGCACCAGCCATAGCAACAACCACCTAGGGGGAATTTTGACAGATGATAAGAAAAACCTTTTCTACTTCTTGCTGCAACATTCTGTAGCTATGTGAGATCCTATAGTAATTAGTATGCTGTGCTGGCCTTCCTCTGATTCCTGCACTTTTAAAGATTAACAATTGATAAATTCATTAGTCTGACAGAGATTTGGCTCCTTTATGTTCAGATGGAAATTTGTTCTTCCTTTATAAGTAAGGAGACTTATTTGTGAGAAAAGGATTAAGAGCTGTATATGTTATTTCCCAGATCAACAGCTTTTCAATAATTCCAGTGTGGGGTAAAAAAAAAATGCTTCCAAAAACTGAAGAATTATTCTTAGTTCCACAGTAAGAACTATGTTTGTGTACATGTACATAGAGATACAACATTTTGTGTTCAGAGTTTTTTGTGTGTAGTCATTCCCCGTCTGATACTTCCAGGCTGGTAACTCGTGGCAGCAGTGGCTTGCAGATCACTGCACTTCATGACATTGTGGTGTGCTATCTTTCCAAAATGCAACTCAGCCTCTGAATTTCATATTCTGTTTGCCTGGTGAGGAGAAACAGCCAAAGCAGGTCATGCCTTGGGCTCAGAGGCTGATGCAATGTGACTTCCATAGTTTCACATCTGGCACTATTAAAAAAAATAAATTAAAAATCACCTTGCTGCACCAGCAATTGCTTTCACAGCTAGCACTGAACTTAATTTTGCTGATGGGGCAATAGCTGATTTGGGCCACTTAGGCTCTGCTTCAGAAAACACTTTAACCTGAGTTTAACAGCAAGTGCATTAGGATATCCTACTGTGATTAATGATCATGTTTTCATATTTTTTCCTAGCCAGGCCTTGAGGCTGGATGGATCCTCTGTAAGATTTCCCCAGTCAGTTCTGTGCTGGCAGTTCTTGCCCTGCTGTGCTCTGCAGCACCAGCTCTGACGTGAGGGATGGTGTTTGGTGTGAGATGTTGTCTCGCTCTGCGGTGACAGAGCAGGGCTCTGTCTACAGCAACTCAGAGAAACAAATAGGAAACAGGATTTCCCCCAACAGGCATCTGATTTTTCAGAAATGAACCGTTATAATGGGATGTACAGCTGAGCAAACCTCACAATTTGTACAGAATGACTTCACACTTGACAAACATAGCAGGTGGGACCTCAAGCTCGCTTCACCTGAGCACCAAGCTGTAGCTGGTTCCCTTTTTCTCAGGATTTATTAGAAATAATGTTCTTGTTACCATTTTGTGCAGACTGGGTTCTGGTAAGTGCCAGACCAAGAAACCTTGACCCTGTTTGTTTGCTACAAATGCTGTCAGCATTACGTGCTCTCCACCCTCTGGGGCCCAGGAGAGCTGGTGTTTGGCTCCTGCTGCAGCCTCAGGAAGATGCCCTTTCAGGAACTCGGCTCTCCTGCTGAAGCCTCCCTCTTCACTGAGACCATCCTTCACTGAGAGCATTGCAGCATATTCTAAAAGCTCTGTCTTTCTGGAAATTCTCCAGACAGCTCCTTACCTACTGCTGTCGTTGTCCTCCTCTCCCCCTCCCTTCTTAAAGCTGCCCAAGCAGATCTGTATCATTAATATTTCAGTATCAGCTGTACACGGGCATTGGCTACACTGCAGCACACTTCATCAATAAGAGCCAGCGAGGGCTGTGAGCTTTGCCACACTGCCTTCATCCAGCACAGGAGGAAGAGCAAAGGCAGAGCCTGCCAGAGAAGCTGAGTATCTGCCGAGGGCAAGGCTGCATCTCGCAGTCCCAGCCTTGAGGTGCTTTTTGCTGCTTTTGCTCCCTCATTCAGATCATCCCAGATAATACCCAAACAAGCAACAAGAATGGATGTTTTTAAGAAAGGTTTCTCCATTGCTAAAGAAGGTGTGGTGGCTGCTGCAGAAAAGACCAAGCAGGGAGTGACAGAGGCTGCAGAGAAGACCAAAGAAGGGGTAATGTATGTAGGTAAGAGAGAACTAGTTTTGATTTACTTTTGATGAGCATGAACTGCTGCATAGATTGTCTCTGAGAAAGTCTGGGGAAGTGACATTGTGGCTGAAGCTTGGGAGTGACTAGCAAAATAGTCCAGATAAGATCCTGAGCTCTGCAGAGTTGCTGTGTAAACCTGGGGTTCCACAACCTCCCCGTGCCTCAGTTTCCCCAGGTTAGACATAGCAACCACTACTTCAGGGAAAGCAGAATGGTGTTAAGGAGCAGATGCTCAGGTGTAAGGTTTGTTTGACTATTCACTGATTGTTTGCAGGGTGAGTCAGGCACTCTCCAGGCAAGTGAGCACTGCTGGTCTCTGCCTCACCTCCACACTGAGAGAGGCTCACTGAGGAGGCTCCTGAGAGGAGCCAGGGTTAGTTAAGAGGGGATTTCAGGATGCATCTGTTTCCCCACAAACAAATGGGTTTGTCCTGAAATCCTTCTCCTGTTCACCGACCTCTTTCGTTGCCCATGCACACATTAATCTTGCTTTACAAGAGACGCCCAAATTCCTTTTGCCCAAAGAATAGGATCTGGAAAACAGCGTGCCTGATGTCCTGCCTAGAGACCTCTTTCACAGTTAATGGGCTGAAACCTCCCTTTTCAAGGTCACCCTCAAAACCCACTATCTCCACTTATCTAGCACATGCAATTATATGGCTGGATGGTCAGATATTCCATATAATACAAACTAAAGAGTCTTAGGTTCCCAAGACTGATTATCTCACTGCTGATTACTGCATTTCACACAGCTCTTTATTTTTGCTGGATGTGGGAGTGTTTCTTTTTGTAGAAAAGTTTACATGCAGGCTCTTCCTGCTGTCATACTGCAACATCCACAGCTGTATTTATGTACTATATTTAAAACTGCTCTATTGCCAATGGCTACAGATTTATATTTGTATGTTACAAATTAAATATAAAATTTGTATGTAGCAGGTCTGGTAATGTCTTTGTCTTGAAAGGTAAGCAGCATCCCTGTAAACAACTAAACTAACTACAGTAAGTGAAACACCAGTCTAAGAAATGTCACATGTGGGTGTCACATTGTGGCATCATTACTGCTCCACCTGCTTCCAGATCTGAATTGTGTTGGGGTTATTCAGAGTTTTTATACGTATTTTCTCACATCTCTGTTCAGTCACGTTGTGCAGCTCCACACTGTGACCTGGTTTTCATTTTTGCACAGCCAAGAGGTCTCTTTAGGAGATTCTAACCTTTTCAATAAAGTTTTCTATGATCCTAAAACTAAAAGCCTTGAAACCTTCATCTCTGAATGAGTATCAAATAAGGAACAAGGTGAGGATTAAGCGCTTTCTCCTTTTCTTGGTTTGGTTTGTTGGTATACTGCTGGTTCCTGCCCTGTCATGCACTGGACACAGCTTTGCCTTGACCTGATTCAGTTCCTGTTGGGAAGCTGAGCCCTTTAGGGAAAATTCAGTCTTTCACAGGCAGGAAAAGTAAAGGCCAGATGCTGATTAGCTCAGAAAATGGGGGTTTTGTATAGCCAGAGAAGGTGGAGGTGTGGTATATTGGTTCAAAGTGGAGTGATTAGTATGTTGTTCATGCTGCCTTTTGTCATTCTGTGCCACATAAAGAGTAAATCAGAGACTTGAACTGTTCCTTCCTTACTTCTTCCCTTGCAGAGCCCTATCCCAGCAGCTTCATCTAGAGCATTAGGTGATGAGACTTGAGTTTTTGGATGCTAGGAGAGAATAAAAATGTATTGAACCTCAAGGGTCTTTTGAGAACTTTAGGAAAAAGAGCAAAATCCCCAGCACCTAGGATGGATGAAGTGGATCCCTGACTTTTATTCAGGTTTGTGTTAATTCATTGCTGACTCTCTGAGGAGGATTCCAAATGTCTGGGCACAACCACCACGTCTGGTGAGTCGCTTGCTGCTACCCAGGAGAAGAAAATAATGCTCACTCAGAGGCATCTGTCTGGAGTGAACAGCATCACTGGGACACTGTGGCCACCTCTCTGATCCATACAGGCTCAGCTCCCAGAGCTCATGGCAGAGCAGGAGATGCCTCCCTCCTGCGTTGAGCCTGCAATGCGGTGCTCCTGCCCTGCTGCCGGCCTTGCTGAACCGGTCAGGTAGGGAAGAGAGCGTACAAAAAGAGAGAGAGAAATCCTGTATCATGGGTCACCTTTGTCCTTGGTGAAATCACCATCTGCTCTCCAAATTCTCACAGCCTCTGACTGTGCTCAAGTGTCAGGAGATCCCTGTATGGTTAGTGTGGATCCAGCAGTTGGCTCAGTGGGCTGTTTTAATTTGGTTTGAATAGGGGTGTTAGTGATGCTGAAGTTAATTAATGAATTTAATGAAAAGCCACATCAGAGTATTGAGTCATTAGTACTGTGTAATGCTATGGTTCAGGAAGCCTCAACAAAGAATGCACTTCTAGTTTTCCAGAATGATTTTCGGCCTTGTGTACTGCAGAAAGCCCCAATACACTGAGCTGTATTTAAGCTGAGTGATTCCTGCAGGACTTAATGCACATCAAAATATCCCTTTCTGGTCTAGAACTTCTCCCAGGGCATAGCATTCCACCACCTCGGTCCCACCCTGGCGGTCCCAAAGCTCTTGCTGATGACTCACGGCACTCAGAAGAGGCAGGACGCATGAACTTTTAATTCTGGGTACAGAAGCTGCAGGCAAGGACTAATGAGTGAAACGAGATTGAGCATCAGGTGATTGCTTTCTGATTCAACAGATGCGGGTTGCTGGCAGGAGTGTGCGCCGGAAGGTCGGGTTTCATGCGGTGCATAATGGATGGCAGCCTGAGTCATCGGGTGTGGCTGGGCTGGGAGGATGAGGCGAGCTCTCCCCAGGCTGCAGCAGTGGCTCTTCCCACTGACATTGCTTCTGCCATGGAATGGATTCGGATGTTTTCCCTCTGTCTGCATCCCTCCTTTCTGGAATTATTTTCCATCTGCAAATATAGCACCTGCCTACTCCCCTTCCCCATAAATGGATTGAGCCCAGATAGTCACCTTAAAAGTCTGGGAAAAAAAACATACAAAAGTTCAGCTCTTGTCTCAGTAAGTGTATTTACTGCAAAACTGCAAAGGCATGAAAGGCTGGTACAGATGATGTACTTTGCTTACCTATCAACTGCTGTTTGACCAAAAACCAGCAAAGGGCTAAGCTTGAGCAGCTGAGTCTGATATAAGACAGCCTTGTATGTCACATCAATATTGTGGCAGTCTTTTCTTGGAATGGTACTGGGAGAGAAAACAAAGCAGGATGGTTTCTGAATTGAAGCTTGTGTGTTTGGCCCATTCCGGGGCTCACATTCATGGCTTGAGGCTTGCACCTGCTCTGCTCAGTCCTGTCCTCCTGCACACATTTGTGTGTCATGGGCACCATTATTAAATCCAGTTCACAGTGTATCATGTGCATCACTAGGAGCTGCAGCTGACAGCAGTAACAAGTTAAAGATACAAAAATTTCATCTTTTGACTTCTAAGACAGTTTGGGAGGGTGGAGTGAAATGTTGAGGGCAGATTGTAATAGAACAGTTTTGTTCTGCCCCAGGCAAACATTGCAACCACCAAAATAAATCAAGAATGGAGAATTACATTCAAAAATACAATAACATGTATCAGGCACAGCAGAGCTAGGCTGGACCTGTTGTTATCAGGGCACTGCACCTGTTTTGCTTCTATGGATGTTAATGAGAATGAGTTGTGGTTTGTAGCTCGTTTCTCCCACCACACCCATGGATGCTCCACTATGATGGAGTCAAAAATCTGCCTGGTTGTTGTCCATTATTATAATTTTGATAGTTTGCCATAGAAATCCTTTTGTTGTATAAGTATGGGAAACATGAAGAGAACCTGTATAGGTGCAGATGATTTGCAATATACAGTAAAGTGGGTCCGGTGGAATATTTTGTCTTGTGTTTATTTAAGTTCCAAGACAGATAAATTTGATCCTTTATTTTTTTAATGTGTAAAGCCCCTAGCTACCATGGAGGCTGCCAATGTACCATTTGATTTCACTTATCTGCAGCAGTATCAAGTAGAAGGGATATATAGCTTGTCACTTCAAGCGTGGAGGAAAATCACAGAGACTAATTATTCCTTAGGGCTGTTTGTGTTGCAAACTGAATGCCTTCACATCCTGTTAGCTTTTCTACATTGAGAACAGCAAGATAAATTACAATGTAAGCATACATATGGTGTATTTTCATAATTTGAGATAAAACCATCTGCTTTCTATGTATTGCTGTGAGCAGGCACTTACAGCCTAGGCTGAGGCACCAAACTGGGAATCTAGTAAGTAGGTATGCAGTAGGCAGTTCTGTAAATTCAGTCTCAGGTTTCTCCAGAGTCTTTATCAGTGGTATAGAATGAGACTTTTAAATGACCATTGCAGCCAAGTATCCTGGCTGAAAGGTCAAAGTCATGGATGTGGCTCCTTGTCTTGCAGGAGTGAAGTAGGTGAGATATTACCAGGTGATTTTAATTACATTCATTTTTACAACTTGCTTAAAGTTGATTTACCACCACTCAACTGCTCATTTTGAAAATATTGCAGGGACAATTTTTCATAATTAAGATTTTTCAGGTCTAGGCATCTCCAGAGAATTTGCTGTTGAAGCTCTCCAGCTCTCGACACAAAGGTACTCATTTGCTTTACTGGGGAGGGAAGCTGGTCTCTTTTCTGACTCTACAAATGGTTTGTGTCTGAGCAGGAGGTACCAGCAGCACTTTGGCTCTCTGCTGCACTTCCTCGGAGCAAGAAGCCATCTGTGTCCAGAAATCAGGGTGTGATTTCCAGGCAGCACTGATGGATTGTGTTTCCTTTCACAGGCACCAAGACCAAGGAGGGCGTAGTGCAAAGTGTGACCTCAGGTAAGAGCGCAGCCCAGGAGGGATGTGGAAATCTGTGGTGATTGTCAGACCTCTTGGGAAGGCCATCACCCCTGCCAAGTGGGAGGTCTCTGTGGGACACCACTGATCTGCCTGACCTTCCCACTGCCAGCCCCTGAATAGGGGCTGCTTGCCAGGAGTGATGGTTCAGGGTCTGGCATTTGCAGTGCACACAGATGGGAGAAAATATTTAATCAGTACTGTAAGTCAGAAAAAAATCTAACAAAGGTTACTTGGCAGACTGGGATGATTCACAGCAATTTAGACATTTCACAATGTCAGGTGCACAGCCCAGCACATAAGGAGGATTTACTTGCATCAGATCCCGTCTGGCCAAAACTGTGGTCTTTGGAAGAGTCCTGCCAGGCAGTTGCAGAGTCAAGGACCCAAAGGGTTCCTTCTAGGGAATCCCCAGCTCCAAGGCAGAGAAGCCATATGGACTGTCCTGAAGGAAAATGATCCTTTCCCTGGAGAATTTCATAACCATTGCTTTTTTCTGCCAAGGGGTATTAAAACAAACAGAAGATAACCTGGAAGAGGTCATGCACAGTCTGCAATGCAAAATACCTTATTTACTTGTTGACAACCTTGTTGCCTCTTAGTATCTGACTAATTGTGAATTTTTCATTCTCCAGTTGCCCACAAAGACTGACACGCTGCAGTGCTGCTCTCTAAGCAGCAGTTTGTGCCAGACAAAAATCCTCACATACACAATCTAAATTCAGACATGATCTCATCTAAAAAATCCAAACAAGGACTGCACCAGGGCTAATTTCTTCTTTTACATCAATGCAATCATTTTGTCATCCCAGGGAATTTGGCAGCCTTCTGGCAGTGTCTAGTTTGCTGACTTTTCTGCTTTTTTTGAAACTGTAGTTGCTGAGAAGACCAAAGAGCAGGCCAATGTGGTGGGAGAAGCTGTAGTAGCCAGCGTGAACACAGTAGCAAACAAGACTGTAGAAGGAGCAGAGACCATTGTGGCCACTACAGGAGTTGTAAAAAAGGTGCGTTTCTTTCTTCAGTGATGGGCAGAACAGAAGAGCCTTTGGATTACACTTAAACTGCCTGCAAACATTTACAGTTGATGGCTTTACTTATTTAATGACAGGCTTTCAACAATATCTGCTTTTGTATAATACTTAATAATATCTTATAATGCCTAATATAGTCACAGAATCATTTAGTTTGAAAGGGACCCCTTGAGATCATCTAGTCCAAACCCTTTAGGGCCAATGAGAGAGGACTGCCCCACTGGGTTTTGAATATCTCCATGGAAGGAGACTCCACAGTATTCCTGGGCAACCTGTGCCAGTGTTTGACCACCCTCATGGGAAAAAAGAGAATTGTTTCCTTCTGTTCAGATGGACACATTAATCACTTGGTTCCTATTGTCTCTTGTCCCATCAGTGGGCACTGCTGGCAAGAGTCTGCCATTCCATTTCCTTATGAATGTAGAAAAGCATTTTGCCCAGGTGCTTGAGTAGAAAAGTGTCTGGGCTGCAGAGAGCCCAGATATCTGGACTGAGTCAGAGCTCAGGGATGTGCAGAGTGGGAAGGCACAGGAGCCAGCACTTGCCCTCACCCCTGTGCTGTGTTGGTGGGATGCACAGGCTTGCCCTGGCCACGGCAGCTCTGGAGGCAGCAGAGGGCAGCAGCAAGTCAGGCACAGCCTGGTTCCAGCAGAAAGCCTGACCCTGATGCTCTGCTTCCTGCTGGTTTGACAACAACCAAGTGCTTATTGATAAAAGGCCATGTGACCCAATTTGTGTACGGATTAAGCCAGATTCAGACAAGGCATCTTCTGTCCTCCAGCCTAATTTAATGAACGGGGCTTCTTCAAGTGAGGGGATTAAGGGGCGTTTGAAGGAGCAGAACAGCTCTTTAGTTGAAGGCAGTGTTGATCATTAGAGAAGATGCTTTGGTAACAAACAGCACCCATTTGTACAGCAGGAGGCCAATACTTGGCAGCTCTTTGGTAAACCCATTTTTCCTCTCTTCAGAGAGTGTGACCAGTGCTGTTTATGGCCACATAAGCTTTATGAGTCACAACAAACCCAAACCCAGTATCAAAGCAAAGCCAGGCTGGCCAAAATTGTTTTAATTGTTCAGATAGTCGGCTGATTAATTTCCTGACCTGCACATAAACACATTGTGATGTGAAACAAAACTTCTACACAGCATATAAATCCTGAGAGAATAGCCTAACAAAAGAGGAGAACAGCGGCTACAAGTGACGCAAAATGTCCTCCTGAAAGCATGTGAACAGGGCAGATACAGGAGATCTGCTAAGCCATTGGGATAAATTTAATCTCTATTCCCACAGGGAACAGCAGTTAGGCTGCAGGAGTGCAAACAGCAGTTCCTAATTCCATGGGGCCAGAATACCCCTTCCTACCATTTGACTGACCATGAGGTGATTGATCCAGGAGAGCGAGGAATTTGCTGATGGTAGGAATCCCTGCTGCAGATAGCAAACTGTCTCCCCTCCAGCAATCCTCTTCCTAAGTGAGAACCCCACCTCAAAGACCAACAGCTACAGTTTACAGCTAATCTCAGAGCTCAAACCACTGCAGATTTTCCAGAGCATCTGAAATATTATTCTCATGTCTTCATTGATGTCCAATTGCTTAGACTTAAAATGGAGATTGATTAAGAAATGAAAAATTAGGATGTGCCACATACTAAAGGGCAGACTAACTGGAGCCAGGAAACTGCTTTGGATACAGCATCATGGTGTCATGCCAAACAGCAGAGGTGGGCAGCACACTGAAAACAGGAGGAGAAAAACAAGGCAAATCACAGGAGAAAAAAAGTCAGGAAAAACATTTGTTTCTGTGACAAGAGGGTTCATCTGTTCTATTGGTATGGTTCAGTTAAGGACTGCGAATCTTTTATTCATACTCACTGTACTTTAGCATGTAGCTAGACACTTTTAGATGCAGATAGACAGAGAATATTGAGCCCCATGTGCACATCTGTCTCTATAGGGCACTCGTGGTTAGGTTCTTTCTCCCCTTGAACTGAAATTGATGAGAGGGAGGCAGTTTTTTCTGTTGTTCGGATTTGGTTGTTTAGTCTTCTCTTATCTGCATTACATGTATACAAGGTACAAGGAGCTATGTGCACCAAGATAGAAAGGCGCAAAATGGCTAACAAAGATCTTCTTCAAGGTCTTTTATATGTCTTTTTACCCAATTAACAGATGTCAAGTAAATTATTTTTCTTAGTGACCCAACACCTGTGAGCTGCACTGCATCATTCTCTAGCCACCTACTACTACCCAAAAACCTCTAGAAGAAGAAAATGAAGAAGAAAGAAGGACAAGGGACAACACCCTAAATCTGCCATCTTGTCTTCTGTTCTCTAAACTAGTTTAAACCCCAAACTTTAACTTTTTCACCCAGTGACTTAAGAAAACTTTCTAATTTACACACATATTCAGTTTCTCTACTTAACTCTAACAGTTGTCTCCATGGTGCTATATGAAATTCAGTGCTTTCTTGGGTGTCAGAGTTAGGCATCACAGATAAAGGTATGTATCTTGCATCTCTGACCCCAACACACATCTAGTGCATCCCCACTGCTAATGGATAATTGCCATGGAGCCAAAGCTGCTCCAGAGGGAGGGCCCTAAAAGGAGTATAAGGAGTTGTGCTGGGCTCTCAGCACCGGCTGCTTTTTCTCTAGAGCTGCTCCTATCGTGTTACACAGTTTGCTCATGGAAATACATTCAGAGTTTGTCAATAGCAGCACCAGGCACTATAATGCATGTGGGAGACCCACTGGAGATACACTAAGAGTGATAATGTATAGCTTTTAAATGTTTAAACAGTGAGTATCCACCGTTATAATCCTGCAGTTCTGGAATCATCACAAGCATTTCAGCCCTAGAAGTCCGAGAGAGCGTCCAGTTGCATTCAGTCCTGAGATCAGTTGCATTCAGTCCTGAGACTTGTTTGTGCTCCATACCATCCTCCTTCTTTCTAATTGCTCAGAGCAATTGCCAATGTCTTATTTGGGTTTTCAACTGTCTCCAGTGTTGTTCCCTGCTATAGAAGGGCTGTTCAAAATGCCAGGGATCTGTGAATGTATGGCACTGAGCAGTGCTCGAGGTGACTCAGGTCTGTGTCCTCCAGTGGCCTAGAAGGCATGTCCCCAGCTGACCATTTCCAGTATTAATGTCAATTGTGGCGAGCTTGTTGACATTTAATCTGTGCATTTGACAGCTGGGATCAGTGGCAGGCACACATTAGGAAAGAGAGGGGTACTCTAAAGGTTTTGGATTAAGTTTTGCTCAGGATAGCCGTGGGGTGCAGGTGTATCAGATGGTGATTTTGGCCATGGGAAGGAGCCCAGCCCTTTGTTGCATCATGGCAGGCACTGAAATGTGGACACCCTGGCAGCCTGCTGTTCCTTACTGTCCTTGGGGGAAGCACTCAGAGCCATGCAGAAGGAAATGGGGCTGAAGTAACCCTACACCTGTGGAGGGGTGCCAAGCTCCAGATGAGAACCTCCTTGAGTTGTGCTGACACTGCCTGGTAGGGCTTTGGCACTGACCTGGTCACTGCTGAGTACAAGAAAGTATTGACTCATTTGGGGGAGTTTTTAAGTATCAACTAAAAAATTTGTAAATGAAGAGATTATAAACCCTCCTCAATTTTTCTGATACAGAAAGGAATGAAATCAGTCAGAAGTGTGTTCTGTCTGTGGCTTTGCACCCATGCCCATCGCAGGGGTGGACATTAAGAGATTCCAGTGAGATAACCACCCACTAAATATCCCTGTCTTAGAAGAGGATTAATTCTTCATCTGTATGACACAGCACAGAGCTTGCTGCAATGCAGACACCACGTGGTTGGGAGCAAGCCCATGTACCTACATATGCTCTCAAAATGTCCCTCAGGGTTTGGAACAATTTCCCCAGTAACTGATGCTTCCCTCCACCTTCCACATAAATTTTCCCTTTAGATCTATTTGTCCTGTCAGTTTTTATGGTTTAGTTGTCAGTTCATGACTCCGTCACTTTGAATTTGGTCTGATCTTTTTTTCACTTCACCCCATTAATTAAATGAGCATTTGTCAGTTACGTGCAACCACTGGGTGCGTTTGCTGGATCACAGTGTTTCTGTACACCTGATCTGGAGCACGTGGGCCGCACCCACGCCATGGCTCATCTCTTTCATAACAACTGCACATCTTGAATGTGAAAGGCTGCTGTTCATGGCCTTAATTCCCTTCACTTACACACTCCAGTGCCTCCCATGCAAAGACAGTCTGTCGCACGGAAGGAATTAGAAGCAGAAACTGAGTGACTTTCCTGTTCAAGTTGGATTGGGCTGGGCAAGTCCCACTAGGAGAGAGCCACCAAGGGCATCTGAGAAGCCAAGGGCAGAGCTGCTAAGCAGGAGGAGCAGGGAAATCAACAGCCAAACTACCCAACAATTAAGTAGAACAGATAGTTGAAACTTGTTCCCCTTTTTATTCAAGCTTCCCTGTACTTAGCTGATGCAGTGATGCATACCAGTGGTATCCTTCCACCTCTCATGGAACACAGGACGTTTTTTTAAAAGTACTGTGGAGGGGGCACTCTGCCTACAGGCTCTTTTTCTGTGCTTCCCTCTCAGTCTCATTAGTGTATCCAAGCAGACATTTTCCTATGCAAAATAGCTGAGTTAGTAGCACTGGTGAAACCTTAAAGCCTACAAGACCATGGATGTGCTTCATAGCTCAAGGCTGTACCCCAGCAATCCCATTCATTAAATATCATTTGTATAAGCAGTCACAGGAGCCACTCAGAGAGTCTGGCTGTGACCTGGATAAAAACAAAGCCACCCAAAAAGTCTAGCTGGATTTGTAGAGTAAGACAGGAATCCTGCATGCCCGTCTGTCTGTCCTGTTCATGGGTCCACTCATTTTAGTCAAGGGTTGATCCCTTAGTCAGAGCTGTTGGCATCACTCTGAGCACACTCAGCCTGAAACCTGTCCAGGACAGCTCGTCCACGGGACCTGCCAAGCTGCCTGAGGCTTTCCTAGGGAGTGGTTTGGGGATGCTGCCAGGCAGCATCGTGTTTGCTCCAGCACCCAAGGTCAAGAGCACTACAAGAGGCTGAACCTCTCTACCTTATGCAACTGATGTCCCTTTGAGGGCTCCTAAATTTGTAGCAGATTAGGCTGCCAGAGAACCTCTCTGGCTTTACTGAAGAATAATAATAATAATAAATAATAATAATAATAATAATAATAATAATAATAATAATAATAATAATAATAATAATAATGGACTCTTGCTTGCCACTGAACTTGCTGAGATTTGATGAGTATATTCCAGTATCCAATATTTGGACTGTGTTCTCTGTTATATAAGGAAGCTATTTGGATGTAAACAATCTTATGATTTGGGGACAGCAACAAAACTCCCACTGGCCTGGAAGATAATATAGATAAAAAGGATAAATTCTACTTCATATATGAACTCAGACAGCAGACAAGTCAATTGCTGAAGAGCTGAAAAAGGGATTTTCATGGAACCTGTGAAAATGAGAAACCTAGAGAATTAAACTGTAATTAATTTCTTCCAGTATTTCTGGGCTTTTAAAATCAGTATTAAAAAAAATCTTATTAAAATATCCAAACCCAGAAGCCTATAGTACAGTCTATTTAAGAACCTTTAGCATTTCACAGGATTATTTTTATAAATGGCAGGTCTTAATTTGTTGAGTTTTTAATTAGTGATAGCTGAACATGTACCTGCTGTATATAACCTTAGCAAAATATTGTATTATATATATAAATATAAATCTTCTGTGGTATATATATTCTACCTAAAAGTATATTTTTAAACACACAAAATATTTAAAAATTTGTGTACTATTCTTGGAAGGAATTCTGAGTTCTTGTGATTCACTTAACTATTATGTTCAAGTACTTCACTTTTCTTTCTTCACTAGCAAAAAAAGATGCAACTGCCCCCCCCAAAAATAGAAGAAAATAGCCCCTAAAAAACTAAATATTTTTTTTTCCATTTAAAATACTTTTCTCTAAGAAAGTACGTAATTTCTGAGGGGGAACATTCAGCTCACCCTTGAAAAGCAGGAGGAGCATTACTAATTGCTTCATGGTTTCAACATGCCTTTTACTTAGAAAATGTTACCCCTTTTAATGAGGAGATGAGCACTGACAGGAATGGCGAAAGTCCTGCTGCCCCTCAGGAAGTTGGATTTTCACCCCTTCTTTCTTGCTCAGCATTGTTCTGTGAGTCAGTGTTATAGCTGCAGCTGGTGCCCAGGAATTTTTGTCTCTGTCCCAAGTGATGACCCCTACACCACACGGTCCTCCTCTGTTTATTGCCTTCCTGAGCAGTCCCTGAAATCCCCAGCCAGCTAACACCCAGCTGAAGAATGCAGCCCTTCCTCATCTCCTGCTCCCTATTCCGGGCGGGGTGGAAGCGCGTGAGAAAAAGCCTGTGAGGCGACATCCCTAACACGGCCTGACACCTCTTCATCCTGCTATTGTGCTGGTTCCTCCAACATAGTTTAGAAACACCCTCCAGAAACTCAGTTGCTTCCCTTTCTATAAATAGATGGTTGATTTTTAGCCTTCTGGAGCAGTCTTGGCAGACAGCACGATCTAAGGGATCTAACAAGCAGCACAATAGCTGAACAGGGATTCTCCAGCCCACCCATTGCTCTCGGATACAGTGTCCCAAGGGTGATCCTGAGAAAGGTATCTCTCTCCCAGGACTCTTTCCACATCTCCCAGAGCTGAGCTCCCTGCCCACTGGAACAATAGGTGGTCATACCCTGTAGAAAGATGGAGTGCACTGTCCCTGTGCTCCTGGGAGCTGTTCTCCACTTTTCCCAATGCACCTTAGGCAGTGGCCTTTGGTTGACCTTCACGATTTCACACAGCAGCTGGTGAAATTGCACCTGCAAAACACTATGAAAGAAACATCTGCTGTTGCAGCTGTTGTCAGTGGCTTGCATTGGAGATTTCTTTCTTTTCCACCTAATAGTCAAAAAGCTGTTTGTAAAGCTTCAAAATATAATTTGAAGCTATTTACCTGCTTTGGCTTAATGCGCTGTTGAGTTCTAAGGTGTAGATATGCAAAGTGTAATGTAAATGCAAATGTAAAGTGCTTTAAAGCCACAGGCTGGATCCTAAGGCTGAATGAGCATCCATAAATTCAGAGTAGTGAGCTGTTTGCTGGCAGCAGGAGAGTTGACTCATTTCAAAAAGGCTGTGGCTGAGTGGCTCCATCAGAGCAGTGGCCTCTCCTGGAGAGCTGCAGGTCTCCCTGCAGGAGAAACTGGCTTCCATGATGTGCAAGTTTGATGTCATTTGGTTACCTGAGCTTGCTCAGGCTGGTACCAGCAAGAATCATTTCAGCCAACAATACAGTGCAAATTGAGGGCATGTTCCTTAGGAAAAGATGATCACACTGTGCTTCTCATCTGGAGACAGTAGCACATGATGCTCTCCATAAACAGACTAATTAGCTCTGGTCCCAGCAGGGAGATGAAGGGAATGCCTGCATCTGTGACGGACATCAGTACAGGGCTGCAGCTTGTATTTGGCTATTTCCTGTCTCCAGTGGATTGATCTTACAGTAGCTTGCATGGAGAGCAGGAAGCCAATAGGTAGTACAAGCAGGTTTGCAGTGCTTCCACCTCCTGGCTCCCCTTGCTGCCACAAATGGATCTGAAGTTCAATTTCCAGATTAAATTTTCATGGGTTCTACCTTGTATCTATGTAACTCCATCTACTTTTTCCTTTTTTACTTCACACTACCTTTATTTCCCAAATCCTGTCCAAAAAGCAGCAGCGATGGCAGGAATGTTCTCCTCCTGATGAGAACAGTTGTGACTGGACAGGAAAGTAAGGACATGTGTCAAAAGGAAAAGTAGAGTCCCCTAAACACATGGAGCATGAAGTTCTGTTTACAGTAGGTTTGGCAGGGACATTGATTTGCATTGCATTGCAGCAGCAAGCAAAGTGGTGGCCTTATGTTTCCAAAATGTTTAAATCCATAACTTTGCCTTCCATGCAACATTGACTTTCCCTTTCCATAATACATGTGTCTCTGGTTTCCTCTATGGTGGCCCTGACTCCATGTGGGAAGATGATCATTCAAGGGAAACTGCTGGGCATGTGTGCTTGAAGGGAACAGAGAAGTTTTCTAATTTAGTTGAGTTCTCTGGCGATTTAGGACTGGGCTACAGAGGTCCCATCTCTGGGAGATGTGGGAGAGTATCCCTGCTCTCACTGACTGATTCCACACAGCTGCATTTCTGCTATCTGTCCATCCCCTGTGCACATCCAGTATGGTCAGGATTTTGTCTTCTCTTCCCATGCAGCCAAATTGTGTTTAATGTAATTGCCTGGTAGTGCAACCTTTTCTCTTCTTCTTTGAATAGGGAGGTAGCTGAAAGATGTAGGCAAGTAGCTAGAAGAGCCCAAAATACTTCAGTGAATGCTTGGATGCAAACAAAAAGAAAAGCTCATCCTTTGATACTGATATTTTATCTGAAGCATGACATTAACAGCACCACAGTACTGCTATATCTTCGATTAGTTTTACTCTATGCAATGAGTTCTTAGGTAAGACAGTGCAGGGAAAGGCTGGGTATAGCCTTACTATACGTAAATTTCTTTGTTCCTCCCAAAGTCTTCACACTGAAGACATCAAAGCTCTGGTCTTAGTGACAGGAAGATCTGATTTTCTGTACAAAAAAGACCCTAAGCCAGGCTGTAAGAAATTGAGTTGGCTTTTTCATAGATATCTGCTCTAACCAGCTGCATGACAAAAATGGATTTCAAGCAGTATCTGCTGTCTATTAAAGCTGTTGTTTCGCTTGCGTGTGTAATGCTCAGCCCCATCTCGCGCAGTCTGTCTAAGATTAGGGCAGTGACTCTGCATGTGGCAGCAAGGACAAACATCTTGCTTGTGACTTGGCAGGAGGACCTGGCAGCGCCGCAGCCACCGGAGCAGCCCAGGGTGGAGGGAGAGGGGGCCCCGGCAAGCGCTGGCGGAGAGGTGAGTGCTGCCACGGCCCCGCTGCCCCGGGCTATCCGTGTCACACCGGGGATCTTGCTGGGTTACTGGTTTCCCCCTGGCAGAATCTCCCCTTTGCCTCCCGTGGTTCTATAACTGCCATGCAAGGAGCCCATCACTGTTCTCACTTCCCTGAGTTATTGGACAAAAACCTGAGCTCATCTGTTCTTGTTTTTGCCACTTCCTTATCTTGGGAATTTTCCATAAGTAACAGATTTACATATTGCAAACTGCTGGGTTGATTTTGGGATGTAAATGCACATATAAAAGTTAATGCTGTCCTATAGTTCTGTCATCACATGGAATAGCTTTTTCCTGTTTGCAGCCATGCTTTAGAAGAGATTTAGATAACTAGTTAGGGTTTTCTATAGATTTTTCTGTATTTAAATTAGTTAATTTAGTTTTTGAACTGTTGTACCTGCAATGTTCTTCTGAAGCCCTGGATCAAACATTAGTCTCTGGGCCAAATTCAGCTCTTGAACAAACAGGACTTTTTGTCCAACATGGACAACAGGGGCAAATGCTTCTCATGTAGTGTTCCCTTTACAATTTCAGTGTTAAGGCCTTTGTCTGCCCCTTTCACAAGTACTGCATGCACCCAAACCCCACAGTTTTCAGCCTTTCTGAAGCTCAGGCTGTTTTCATGCTCCCCAAAGTTCCCCAAAGGCTCATCTACCACTTTCCCCCAACCAGTCCCAGAAATGGGCCCTGTAATTCCACTGGCTGCATGGCTGCACCAGTGCTGATCTCAGGCTGGGTCAGGCAGGAGCAGAGCCAGGAGCACAAAGCAGGACAATTCTGCCAGTGGAACCCCACATTAGCTTGACTTCCACCACATGTGAATTCACACCCTCGTTTTCCCCTAACCCCTAAGCTAACAGCAGGAGAGTGTATGGTTTCCAGAAGGAATGGATAATTAATTTATTTTCTGCATCACCTATGGTCCTCATTATTTTCTAGCTGTTTGTGGGGTTTTGCATGGTGACAGTCAGCATTGATTTTTCTCCTAAATTTATTTATATATGTTTTCCACTGGAAATATTTACCTGTTTTCTTATCTGTCTTCTCTCACAGGGTGAAATTGAAGGTGATACATCAAGTTAGGGAATTCTTGCTCAAAAGAGACCATTCCAAGAGCATACATGGAAGTATTAGCTGACACCACAACAGGAAAATTCCACTGTCCATAGACTAACTACATTCAGCTCTGTAGTCTTGCACTTGCCTCATAAACCAGTCGTACAATATATGTATGCCAGACTCCTGTAATTGTAAGTAATGTGCAGGTGTGTACTGGGCTGTGTGTCTTTCCCAACCTCCCTTCTGGCCTCCCAGTCGCTTTGTATATTTTGGTTGGACTCACGAATCTGTGTCTTGCATCCATGTGCACTGGCCCTTGGGATCTCTAGGCATTGTGGAATTTTTTTTTTAACTAATAAAAGGTGTTTGAACAAGTTTTTTGTCTTGTTGGTTTTGTTTGCACATTTAAAATGTGGATCCTTCCAAAGTGATACATTTTTCTGTAAAAGTGCAGTATTAGAATACTCAAAACTGTAAGGGCCTTAAATCATGTTGTAAAGGAGGATTTGTAAAGAATTGGGAAATGGATGTTGAGTTCAGTTTATTCTGTTTGCACCAGAAAGCTGTCCTGACACCAGGATGTAATAAGCTGCCAGAAGGTAATTAAAGAAATGTCATGGCCCCCAACTGAACTGATCAGAACGGCACTGCTGCTGGCAGGGACTGGAAGGGTTGCTGTGAAATGTGTGACTGTGAGGGCAGGTGCCAAAGGAGAATCTGCTGGTGCACCACAAACACGGAGCTGGTATCAGTTACAGCACTCAGTCAGGCTGCAGATCAGCTGCTGAGTGCAAGCAGCAGAGACACTCCACATTCACCAGGGTAGAGAGCAGGAAAATGTTGCTCATTGGTGTAAATATTGGGCTATGTTTAAAGCACATCAGTAGGTATGGATACAAAAAAGGGTTCTTTTATTTACCTACAGGAAGAGCACCCACTAATCCAGGAGAAGCCAGTGTAAACTGTTGAGATTTAAACTGCTTCAAAATCAGACCAATAATCTTCATTAAGCTGCTAAATGATGATGACTATGGAAAGTATTACAGAAGAGAGTTGCTGTGGCATGGAAGCATCTAGCAAGTGTGCTAGCATCTTCTCTTGGGCATAACAGTGCATGTAAAGCATTGCCTTGCAGAGACCACAGGATTTCCATTCCAGTGGGTCTTTGATCTCAACACAGAAAGGGAACAGAAGAGCCCTAGCAGAGGTAACAAGGCACCTCAAAGGAAGATGTATCTGATATATGCATACTCTTTTATGATGTCCTGCAAATATCTGCGAATTAAAGAGAGTTACTAAAATTGGGGCCAAGGTAACAGGACATAAAGAGATACTCATGCCCAGCAGCAGGAGGCCAGAGTCTCTTCTCAGTGCTTGCCAAAGAGAGACAAAAAAACCTTTTGCTCAAAGACTTTGCTTTGTGGGGATACAAACAAAAGTGTTTTGCAAAAAAGTGTTCTGCAAAAAAAAGGAGGTGAATGCCTTCACTATGTAGGACGTGTGGGAGGCAGGAGAGGGCTGTAACTCAAAGGAGGAGTAAGCTGCACCCCAAATGCCCATCTCTCAAGCAGGCTTTGCCCCTGATTCCCAGGGCTTAAACCAGGAGAGAATGGTAATTACTGAGCTAAGAATAGGGGGCCACATCTCTGCCACACTGAGCTATGTGGCTGCTTGGGAGGATCACATGCAGCTCTCTGTGTTTCCTTCGCTGTAGGAGGGAAAGTGTTTTTACCAGTATTTACACACCTGTATCTGGAACTGTGGAACTGAAAATTCTGCTTGATCACTGCCCAACATTTGAGCACCAGAAGTGTCCAAATGTTTCCTAAAGATGTGGCTCTGCACTTGCCTGCCCCTCACGTGGGGGAGCACTGCTCTGGGCCCAGGCGGGTGCAGTGCCTGCACTGGTCTGGTCTAGTCCCATGGCAGTCAGAGCCCACAGCGTGTTTATCCATCTGTCACAGCAGTCACAAGTCTTGGAGACAGGACCAGGACATGCAGTTTGATCCCACGTGAGTACCCTGTGTCAGTGGGTGGGAACAGGGTAGTGCTGTGCCCATGCAATGGCTCAGTGAGCCTCTATTTCATCCCTGTCCCTTCCTCAGACTGGCTGTCACCCAGCTGCGGGAAGCAGAAGCCAGAGGTCTGAGCCACATTTGTCAGAGGTTAGAAAGGTGAATACTTGTTTCTTTTGAAGTAGAAGGGTCTTACATTAAAGAGAGAAAATATTGTCTATTAATTATTCAACTAAACATCGTTGTACATCTGTTTGGTTCATTGAATGGAAGTCTGTGCTTTCAATGAGAATTCGGACAAGTGTAATGAGAGGTGATGGAAGGTGAAAAGTGGAATGGTGGAAGAGATGTCCCAGAAACATCCCACAGGAGAAGGTACTTTCACTGTGGAAGTGCTGGCACCCCCTGTCCCAGGTGAGTACTGAGGGAAGCAAACACTAGCAAAATCATTTTTTGCTGACAGGTCAAGGTCTGGGCGATCAAGCATTTCTTTTACTCATCTCACCCTGTGAATTATTTAAGAGGACTTTGTACATGCGATACCACTGTCACACAAGCTGTTAACTTAATCCCACTGTGATGAGACAGCACCCAGTGCCAGGCACAGCATGGCCACCATCTGTCCCCAGTGACTACTCTGGGCACTTGCACCCTGACCTCTGAGGGGATCCAGGGAGCCAGGAGCAGCTGCTGCCAAGTGTTGCATCAACCTCACCATACAAGTGACCAACAAAGTGCTGAAAAACACTTTTTTCCCCTCGTAACAGCAAAACTTCCTTACCATGTAAAACTGCAGTTACGCTTTATTGAGTGATTTGTTCTGATAGAGTTTACAGCCTTTGCGAGCTCCCCCCAGTTATGTCCTAGCCAAGGGCTGAAGGGTATGCAGGGCCTGATTTTTCTAAGATGTCTGGGATGAAGGAGAGGAAGCAGTGGCTCTCCACAGAATATCCCAAACAGCATTCCACTAATTTAAATGCAAATCAGGTAATAATACACTTAAAATCCCACTTCATTTGAAAGTCCTATTTTTGTGTCTGCATAATGCATGTCCTAAAACTGAATTCACAAAGCTCCCAATTAAAAACTGAAGGGCTGTTTTTTTTAAATACTGTTCTCTATAAAATCACATTCTCACCTCTTTGACACATTGAAACTTAGCTTAACTGTTTCATAAATGCATTGAAACCTTACCAAATCACAAGATACTCCATACTGTTAATAACATAGCAGAAAAAGCTCAAATTAAACCTGCACTTTCTGAATATTAGACAATATTGTCTGCCTACACGAGTTTGAAGCAGCACAGAGTTTCTCTGTCAAGCTTTGGTGCTGATTTTTCGCATGGATCCCAGCATGCAAGGAGCTCTGCTCCTCCACCCTTCCCCTTGCACTAAGCCCACGTAGGGTGGGCAGCACAGCTGTGTGCCAGAAGGGCAGAGCCACAGCACTCCCTCCTCTCAGTGTGCCTAGAAAATATACACAGCTCTCTGGTAGACTTTACATCCCAGCTCACATCCTCAGCTTTCCCAGCCAGGCCCTCCTGAGATAGGACCAGTTATTTATTTCCCCAGTCTCATGCCAGATTTTAAGGTGGGAGTCAAGCCTTTCTCATCTTCCTAGCTTTTGTAAGTAAGACCAGACAATTTTGGTTTTTGTTTTTTCTATTCCTAAATCTGCAGGATATTGTGAGACTCCACAGCTGCCTCAGTATTTAAGGATGGTTTCAGGTGCTCCAGATGACAGTAGAAACATGACACTTCACCTGGATGCTACCTCAAGATTGAGAAAGTAGAAGGTAAAGAACTCTATTTGCCCTGGCCTTATGTTGATCTCATGCTTTGAAGTAGAGCTGACTGATGATTCCTGGAGGATGTTACCACCTGTGTAAAGGAATAATCAGTTAAACCTACTTTTCTCCCTGTATATCAATATTTGAACTGAACACCTAATTTAACTTAATTAGAACAACTTTAGTTTGATCTCCTAAATGACTAATAAATGACTTACAATAATTATCTATGAGCAAATCATTGCATTTCTTAAAACAGTTCTGTTTCATGGCACAAACATCACATCCCTTCCACACTATCATCAGTCTCCTTTAGCAGCCATGAATGCTGAACACTCACACTTTGTAAACTTCTGGAGTGGTCTGTGTGAAACTTTTTAGCCCTGACACATCATTGTGTTCACCTTGCTGATGGATACCACACCTATCTATAAATCTCAACCCTGGTAAAATTAAAATTTAAGAAAACCCAAATAAATTTCAATACTTCTAAATTAACTTCACTTGCCCCTTTCCATGTATAAAACATAAGCTCTAGTTCTGATTAATTACTTCTGACCTTCATCAGGTAATAGAGCAGAAAGGTTCATATCACTGATGTATGAGAGGGTGCTCAAAAATGCCACAGAAGATGTGTGAAAGAAAAGGAAACCAGAACAATTTCTAATTTCCCTGTGGTGCTTCAGATTTAACTCACAGCTGTTTCAGCTGCCTATTTGGAGTTGCCAACTATATCTGTAGCCATGGGTTGTGGAGCACTCCTAGCACTTGAGGACTCAGTTTTGGGTTTCTTTTCCCCAAACACAAACAACTGCTCATCACAAGCAGCAGGCTGTGAAGGTCAGAATGTGCCAAGGACTCAGACACAGAGAAGGGTGCCAGACATGTTATGTGTCAGAGGTGAGCAGACAGTGCTGCTGGGGGTGGTGGCACTTTCAAACTTCTGGTCCTGGCCTGTGTCAGTGATGCACCCTGGCATCAGCAGGTGGAGTAACTTTTGGAATAGCCTGAAATTGCAGAGGCACCTTAGCATGTGGCTCTGCCCACACTGTGGTACCTGCCCCAGCTGGCATTAACCAGAATTTCGATCTGCAGCCTCAGCAGATACTGAGAGCTGAACGGAACAGAAATCCAAACTAACTTTCCACCCTTTCAGATCCTCATTTTTAAGCACTCTAATTAATATCGAACATCAGTTCAAAAGACTTATTATTGTCTTCTAAAAAGTAATGTTAACTCACAGAGTGGATAAACATTATGCAATATATTCCATTAATTTTCTGTTGTGGTTTTGTAACTCAGCCAGCCACCTGATGCACAGATTATTGGTCCCATCATATGGAATTAATACTATGCAAATATCCCTCTTCATTCTGCTCTGGACTGCATTATAATGATCATGCCATGCCAGTCTGGGCAACAGTAATTTGCTCACGTTTCTTTCTATCAGTTTGCAATCAGGATAATGATATTAATGCTAAGGATAAGATTACATTAGATAAGGAGTCATGCTGCCATGCTGCCAGCAGTGTGGGTTTTACTCAGGAATTCATGCTACCTAATGCTTTGAGCAGGAGGTACAGCAAGCACAGGCACACATCAGACACCCATATTGAGTCCAAAATGCTGAACAGGTATTTCTACTTGGAAGAATAATAGCTGGAGCTGGGGAAATCTACTGGAGCAGAACTAGAGAGCAATATTTACCTGCACTGACTAGTAGCCTATAAAATATTGTTCTAATGTAGTGCATGTTTAATGCTTAATGTAAGCGTGCTTCAGTTTTCAGCTCTCCCAAACTCCCAGTGTCCCTTTCAGACAGGATAACCCAGCCAGCAACTTGCAGGGCCCTTGCACTGAAAACCCAGCAGTGGAAACAAGCTGGAAGGGCATCTGGAAGGTATTTGCTGCTGAAACCTGGGCACATCTTCTCTTGAGCTGTGACAAACTGCCTGGCGGATTCTGGAGAGCTTCTTCCTGCCTTTCGCTAGCACTTCACACAAAAGTTAAACTACCTAATGGGCTAAGAACAGCTGAAATCCATGTGTTTGGTGTGGCTTTGCTGTGGCTGTGTTCTCAGGTTTGGGTGGGAAAAATAAGTAGGTCTCTGTTAGTGATTTGGTTCAAAAAATGCCAGAGCCCCACAGTACTGGGTGTCTTTATCTGAGTTTTTGCAAATTCAAATAAGAAAACCATTCCTGGAAAGGAATCAGCAAGGAATTGAAAAAGACACCTGATATGAATATATGATTAAAAGTCTAATTGGGCCATTGAGGGGGGAAGAGGATTGCTGTTTGAAATAACAAAGGAGTGGTGCAAAAGTTGACAAGAGCTCTCAGAAATGACAGGCGGAATAGGAGCAGCAGAGAAATGCTCGGAACCTTGTTTTCTGTGACTCTTCCTCACTTGGGTACTAATGAAGTCCTAAACTTATGAGAACGGTCAGTGCCTACCCAAGTTCATCTGTGGCATCTTGTTCTCATGCCTGTTTACCAACACAAATCTTTACTCAGGAGGAAAAATATGGGTATGAGTGTGGCCATCCGAAGAGAGACTCTTTGTACCCTGGAAAAGGCAATAAGGGACCTGAACCCCACAAAACCAGAGAGCCATTTGGCTCCTGAGTCTGCCAATAGTTTATTTGTACAAAGTACCTTTTTACTGGGGATTGATGGCAGGAAATGTAAACTCCAAAGGCTAGTGGAAACCTGGGAAATGCCAGAGGTTAAAGCCAGAAACTTTTATTAATGTGGTGATGCTAGGAAAGGAAGTGAGTTTAAACATAATTTCTGAACTAAAAGGATCTTACCACAAAGCCACGGTAGGGAAATGTGAGTTTGTTAATTTGGCTTCTTTTTTTTCTTCCCTTCCTCTGAGAGCTGCTAGTGTTGGCACTGGTTACCTGCTTTACCCAGGCAAGGCCTTCTGTGATGATGAGATTTGCAATCCACCTTGAGCAGGCAGCTGGAAAGATGATCAGATTAGCAGTTTCTTATAAAAATACACATAAATAACAACTCTCACCATCTAACATTATCCCACCTGACAGGAAAAGGGGGTTGTGATTAAAACTTCTAAGAACAGAAACAAGTTTGGGCTGGTTTCTGTTCTCATGAGGGTCTGCTCAGGGACTGAAGCAAGGAGAAGGAAGTTAGCCCGGCGGGGACGAAAGTTGGCTATGCCCACACACTGCACTTCAGTAGTTTTCCAACACTCTGTAAAGCTTACTTCAGTGGCTTTCCTCTGCCTGTGATGGTGGAACAGGTATTTTTGCAGTTCTGGTTTTAAAAAAAACAACCTGCACAAATTAACAAAGACAGTGCATTGGAGCAAAAATCTCAATCTGGGCACACCCTCTCATCAGGGAGGGTAAATAAACAGCTTTTCTCTATTTTCACCTCTCATTCTTCACATTCAAACTCCACCCATTGTATCAGTCACCCCCAAAAGAATCAGGAGGTCTTCTGGCAGATGTATAAAACCAGAACAAGTCAGGACACTATCACATAGTGTGCTATACATCACCAGGTGCTCAACGTTATCAAAGAGAGGACTTTCAACAGGTGTCAGAAGCCACAATGTCGGGTAAAAGCTTCCAGGGACTGAAGGAACAAGCTGAAGGTGCAGCAAAAGATGCTGGTAAGAAAGATTAAATATTGTTCTATATTTGGAGGGGGGCTTAGCTGCTAAATACTACAATTTGTAGCTGCATCAGTGCTAGCAGGACACAGCTTTCTCTTTTATCTTCACTTTGCAAATTTTGGCCATCACCTGGAGAAGAACACAGGCCATCTGTGGCTCTCAAAGCTGCGTCAACCCACTCACCCACTTCTCCCTCTGTGGCTCCTGAGCATTGTCAAACTCTTATCACTCTCCAAAATGTTAATATTTTTAGAGCAGCGAAGCCTTTTTTTTTGGTGATAACAACCTTCTATATGTAGCATTTGCATTGCTCATGGTGGTTTTTTCTCATGCTCGGAGGTGGTTTTTAATCAGCTCTCCTTTAAGTAAGTTGGAATTAAGCTTTGATTAACATTTGCCACTTGGCCTGTCAGTGTCTTCTGTTAATATAACTACATTGATTGCAATGGATAGTTTGTAATATATAGGACGTGTTTCTGTTGTGTTCTTCAGTAGTAATCACCACATTTCTGTCATAGCAATGTCCATGTTTTAAGGCTGAGCACTGTTGTCATAAGCATTGGGCATTGGAAAACAGCTTTTCAATGCAAAGCATAAAAGCTTTTCCTTCAAATGAAAAGTTGCAAAATGTGTATAGCTTGTAGTAGCTTTTTATAGTATATCCCTTACCCGGTTTGCCTGCAGCTCTTTCCAGCATATAATTTGGTCAGATATGGTTCTGGATTCTGATTCTGCAAACACTTCCTTTATATATATACTCATATATATAATATATGAGTAATATCATTGATTATATTAAAGTTACAGTTTTATGCATCTGGGGACAAATGTGTAGTAGCCCCACAAACATGACAGAACCCCTTTCTGAAAAACTAAATAGTCTTTGCTGCATCCTGAGTATATTCCTGCCACTGAGGGGGCACTTTGCTGCTTTATAAACCATCAGCTATCTTACATTCACAAGGTATCTCACTTTTTTAATGTTTCATATTCTGGAGTTGATCTGTGATGTTTCTAGTTTCTGCTCCTCTTCTTCTATTCATATCTTGTTTGTAAAAATCTCCCTTCTTCTGTCCAGCTGTTTAATGCACTTTCTTCCATTTTAGAATAGGCCCTACTCCCAAACAGCCCATAGTGAAAATGCACATTAGATGGCCAACCTACCCCAAGCATAATAAGGCAGAAAAATCAATAAAAGCAAGTGTAGTGTTAAATAAGCAACTTGCAGCTAAATGTCATCATTCCAACTCACTGCTAATCTTTTCTTATCTCCTGCTTATCTGCCATTGATTTGCTCAGCTGACCATAGGTGCCAGGTGAGTGCTAATCTCGGAGCAAGCTGCTGTGGCAGCACACAGTGCCCAGGGTGCCCTGTGAAGGGCACAGCCTCAGCCTGCTCTGTACCAGCCCAGGACTTGCCAGGGACACAGCCTGCTGCAGGCGTGCAGAAAGCCGACTGACGTACGGAATTCCTGTAACCAGAAAAGCGAACAGCTGGAAAGGATTTTGATTTTGTTTTACCTTAATTACAGCAAACACATTGGGACAGGCCACTCAGGATGCAGTCAACCAGATTACAGATGCAAGCCAGAAAGGTAGGAGCAATGACGTTCAAATTAAGATGGAGCAGCTCAACACAAGCCAGAAGCGGCCAGTGCTCATTCTCTTCTGTTCCACAGGTGTTCTCAGCCTGAAACTCCTTGGTTTCAGTGACGACTTTATATAACCTTTAATATTTTATAACAACTTTAACGTTTTTATAACAACCTTTATAAATCTCACAAAAGGATTTCAGGATCTGTTGCTGAGTAGCTGCACACAGCTACGGTACAGGCAGACTGTAGCTGACACTCCCTGGCCATCGAGTCTCAAGCACAGCGTTCAGACATTGGCTTCCTATTTAGAAAACTTGTGGGGACAGCTCTTCTTTCAAGAGCATTAAGTAACCCTATGTTACATCTTGCTCCCCCCACCCTGGCCCTGAGGGCAGGGGTCTGTCCAGGTCCAGTCCTACACTGGATCCCAGCAGCTGCTGGGGCAGCAGCTGGGGTCGAACATTGCAGATCCTGCAGGTGAAAAGCTCTTGTCTAGAAAGTGTTGGCATCTTGCAGCTGGAGACTGTGACTAAGCTAAACTAAAAACTAGTCTGATTCTTTTTATTTTTAATGATTTAATAATATTCAAGTATGAGGGGAGAATTAGCAATTTTGGGGTCTAAAATATTTCATGAAAGCTAAAATGCACTGGCAGTATCCCCTAAAAGCTGACACCTTCCACAGCTCCATGGATGTAACAAGAAGGGCAGGCTTGGGCACCTGTTGATGTTAGATGGGGAAGCAGCAAAATGTCCAAAATCTTTTTTTGGAGATATATCACTCTTTTTTTGTAGTCTAGTCATTTTAACACCTTTCTTCTATCATAAGTACTAAACCATGTTGCATTTTTCCAACTTTCTGCTTATCTTTTTCCTTCTCTTGCAGCTTTTGACAAGGCTTCCAAGACAGCACAAGATGGAGTAGAAAAGGTGGCTGGACAGGCTGCAGAAGCAATGTCTGGCTTCGGGAAAAAATGTGGATTTAAAAAATGATGCTAATTCAAGTCAACAGTACTGCTTGTATAAATCTCTTTGGTCTGCTATTAGCTACTTCTTTGTGTAGAAAAATGAAAGCTGTTTGATATCTGGATAATTTTGTTCTCTTCAAATACAAATTTTTAAGGCAGAAGGTCTCCCTCATCCTTTACAAAGAAAAATTACATCTTTTAGCACCATTGCTCACAATTGTCAACATGGTTCAAAAGGTTTCAGCAGTGCTGTTCCCCTGCTCTTACAACAGCTCAGTGATTATTGCCACATTTGCTGAGTGTATTTACAAAGCCAGTGAAACTGTTCATAATTAGGACACCAGAATAGTCATGTGATGAAACTGAGTCTTCTTCCAATAGTCAAAACTTAAGCTGGGGTTATATGTCTTGTCAGTTGTTTGTTTGTTCCCATCCTCTGCATTTTTAGATAAAGATAAATAAAGGTATGTAAGATTCCCACTACTCAGATCGTCTTGTTATTTAATCTCATTATTTTGCTGAGGCTTTCAGTGAAGGATCACACAGTGTCTTGCTAAACTTTTGCTCTCTGATACAAAGCCCTGTGAGGTCACTGTAAGAAGGGGAGTACTGAGCCCTTCTGCAGTGTGGCAGACGGATGGACACCAACAGCCCCGCACTGCAGAGGAGCCCTGTGGTGTCTGTGGGTGAACGGAGTAGTGGTGTCCACCCCTTCTCCTTTCTCCTACACGTTTGGTGCCCATCTAAACGTCTTGTTTCCATTATCCACTGCACATCTGTTAAATCTGCTGGGGGCAAACCCCGGCGTCTTTACCGCAGCGCTCGCTTGGGGCGCTGCTGCCGAGGCCGAGCGGAGCCCTGAGGTGCGAGAGATGCCGGAGGGTGCTCTGCTCTCGCTGAGCCACGCCTGAGCTGAGGTTTGTGTGCACCTTGTGTGGGTGCTCCGAGGCAGCCCCGGCCAGCCATGGCCTGTGCAGGGACGGAGCCGTTGCCACACAGGCAAGAGGGCAATCTTCTTGCCTAGGAGATGGAAATATTTATTTGAGATTGCTGCTTGCTGGGCAATCAGAGGCTGTGCAGCCAGACAGGATGCCCTCTTAGTACTGCCTCTGTCAACAGAAGGCACTAATACCCACTTATTCACAGTAAGTGCTCTTATCTGGCCTCTGGGTGTTTCTCATTGCTAGGCAATATTTCTTTTCTTTTTTTTTTCCTTTTTTTTTTCCTCTCTTGCTTTGAAGCCTTACCAGCCTGTTACAGTAGGAATCTAATTTGTGTCTTACAAAAGAAAACCAAAGCATGACCAAAACCATCTGGCTGCAATGAAATAGGGAAGTCCAGGCCTGTTTGAGGTATCGGTCTTGCACTTCTTGACCAAGAGCTGTGATTGTCGAGGGCTTTTTTGGAAGCCAATCTTTGTGAATTTGGTCCAAGGAGAGCCTGGCTCATTGCTGAACCCACCCTTGTCTGCAATCTGCACAAGGACTGCATGAACAGAAAAGCCTTTACAGGACCTTATAAGTAATAGACCATCTGTGAGTAAATATAGTCCAGGGCTCTGCACAGTGCCCCTATGCAACGGCTTCTGTCATTTAAAGCTTTAAAAGCCTAAATATTTACCCAAGTACAAGCTCACAGAAAAAGCATTAGACTATTACACTCTCAGTTACTGGGCAACCCCCAATAGTACTTTATTATTTAGTACTTTTCATGGTTACCTCCCTAACGGTGAAATCTTTGGAGACTGAGCTCTTTAGGCTCAGCATTTCAGAAACCAATGCTGTGTTTGTGTATGATCATGACCCATACACCACTCTCCATCGCACCTTGTTTTTTTGCCTGAAAATCACTTAAATATTACTAAAAAATTTGTACTTGCAGGTATTTTCACCAGCAAAGCCTGTTGTCCCCTTGCATGACGCACACTATTCCTCCTGCTTTGTTCATGGGGAACACAGCCCTGACTCCTGGTGTGCAGTCTGGTACCCCCTTATTCCAGCTGTCTTCAGTAAAACCACACAGTTGTCAGTTCCCACTGCTCTGGCCCAGTGTTGGCAGGGTAGGGACTGGACAGCCTGGCTGGATGGACTACTGGAGGTCACCCACTGAGTTGAGAGAGTAGAAATCACCTTATCCATCCAGCCAGGGGGCACCCAGAGGCAGTTCCTGACTCCTGCTCCCCAGTGCAGGGATGCCCTTGTTGCTTCAGGAGCCTGATTGGAGTATTTCACATCTCTTTTGTCCTGAGGGTGCACGCTGTGCCATGGGCACCCGTGAGTCTGAGTCACTTGCTGGCAAGCGTTTCCAGGTCTAAACTTAAGCACTTTGCACCACAAGTAAGGTGCCTTAGTCACAGTGCTCTTTGGTCTGGAAGTATTTGAGGCGCTCTCTTGCTCATGCATCACACAGGGACCCATGACCCAACCCAGGACTGCATCTTCCCATCCCAACTGAAGCCTTCAGGTGTTCTGTAAAAGTAAAGCAGACATCCCTAGAGCTCTTAGCAGCTCCTGTGCCTTCAGCCCCAGACACGTGAAGTTATCTAACACTGCGGTTCTCAAACTTCCTTATATTTGGTGCTGGGCGTGCCTGCATCTGCCTAAGCTGTGAAATGTTGAGCAAAGGGGATTTGTGTTTCAGCCTGGCTGGGCTGCCAAGCCCAAGCACCTCTGCTCCATGTCCCACTCCAATGCCCCAGAGACCTTCCCAGGGTGGCTGAGAGGCAAACAGCCCTCCCCATCTCCACAGCTCAACAGGCTAGGGGCATGGGGGGAGGGCATAGATTTTACCAGATTTTACCAGATTTTATCCTCCTCGTGGGTGAATACTGTGATTAATGGTCTAAAGATTATCAAGAATCCAAGCTCTCTGAAACCTGTCTTTGCAGCTGTAATTTCTTGTCATGTGGCAAAGTAATATCAAGAAACCTGGAGATGAATAAACTGTTGGTGTGTTGGATGCTGTAGCCCATGTGCCACTGGGATTGTCCTGGAGTTGGAGCTGCTGTGCAGGCTGCACACTCTGCCTGGGTTATGCCATTTCACCAGGCCTCAAACAATGTCAGGTGGCCCCACTCAGGCTCTCTCCTCCCCAAAGGGGAGCAGCAGCAGAGGGCAGCAATAGGACATGTGGCAAACTGGGCCCCTCTTGGCACCACCTCCCAGGTAACCATGATTGCTGCATTAGCAATGTTGGAGAGGATATCCCAGCCACTCCTTGAAGTCTCTGGTTATGAACAATGTTGTCTAGCTCCCTTTTGGAGCTATCAGCACTGTCTGCCCCCAAGGTCCCTGGCGGCAGTGGGGTTTCCTGCCTACAGGACAAGTTGCCTTTTATGTCCTTTCACATTTGAAGTTCATTTCCCCACCGATCACACAGATGAACCCTTCATCAAAACCCCATGAGGTTTGGCAAATAAGGGCCTGACTCCGAAACCTCCTGTGCTTGGGCTGGGCAGGCTTTAAAGGAGCTGTGAGAGGATTCCCAGGGGAGCTGCTGACCACAGACATGGTGGGCAGGTAGGACCCGGGCACGCTTGGCGGCTGCGAGGGTGGGCGAGTGTTGCTGTTGTGGGGGCTGCGCTTGAGCCCGAGGGATGAGGGCCCTGCCGCCCGTGCCCGTGGCGAAGGTGCTGGGCTTCGTCTCTGCTCCGCAGCTCGGTGTGTCTGCCCGTGCGGGATGGTGGCTGAGCTCAGGCAGTGTTTGTGTTTGTGCCTCGGCAGCTCCAGCCCTTGTGTCCGGCCGGCCCATGCATGGCCGGCCCCGGCTCGGCGCGGCCGGGAGGGAGCGGGGCCGGGCTGGGCCGGGCCGCCCGCAGGACGAGCCCTGCTCACAGGGCCCGGCTCTCGGCAGCCTCACGCAGGAACGAGCCGGACTCCTCGGGAGGTGCTGGGGACAGAGAGGAGCCCGGCAGGGCAGAAGTAGCGGCTGTGGTGCAGGGGCTCCATTACAGGAGCTGGAGTTGGGGAATGCAGTTACCGGGACTGCTGCTGCGATTGCAGAAACCCTGACAATGAGTGCAAGCTAACGTCTGCCTAAATGCATACGTGCTCGGGCCTGGTGCCTGCAGGGAACTGCACCTCCTCATGGTTTCCCGTGGCTTTGGTCTATATGTAGTGAGAGAAAATAAGTCCTTTTTGTATTTGAAAAGTGCGGTGAATTTTAATGCTGTGTGTTTTCACTCCGTGAGGCAAACTTCACCTTTACCTGTGTGTAGGGAGTGTTGTGATGGCACATACTCTCTCCTCTCCCATGTTACAATTAAATATGTACCTGCAGTGCATCGGTGTAATGTAATTAGAGTTGGTGCTGTAATTTTATTTCTGCGCTGATGTTCACTGCAAAGCCAGTGCTGATGCTGTACCAGTCCACACTCGTGGAAGTTGCTCCTGAGCTAATGTGACTTTAAAAAAATAAAGCTGTATTTGTGGTACTGGAGTGTGTGTGAGTGGGAACCATTCTTCACTTTGGAATTAGGATAGGATGAGGAGGGGTACTCTCAGTGATAATATAAACGCACCTCGGCAAATACACAAATCTGTTGCTGACTCTGAGTCTTGCTCTTCACATGTCTCTGCTATCAGTAACTGGAGCAGCAGCAGAACAGGACTAGGAAATTGCCATTTCCTGTGAACAAGGCTGGCTGTGAGTAGTTGAGGATGTCACTGGGAACAGTGTGTACGTTTTACTGCTTGGCTGCTGTGCAAAGAATTTCCACTGGTCAGATGCTGGTCTGAGTTATCTGAAATATTTCTGAGCTTGTTTCTTTTTCTTGCGTTGCAGGTCTGTTTTGAACTTTGTCAACAACCTTAATATTGTTAGTAACAATATTGTTACTTTCCCTCTGTTTTTTTTTTTGTGAGCATATTCTGATGGAATTTGCTTTCAGATATGGAGAATAATCCTTTCCCTGCTGTCAGAAGACAAGAGGGGAAAGGGAACCCCCTCTCTACCCTCAGGAACTCTATATCCTATTTAACTGATATAAAATAGGACTTTGTAGTCTGGAAAAAAATTGCAGTGGTGGGAAGAAAACAGAGCTTTCACTGTAATGCTGGAAAGGGACATTGCAGAGGAACTGTTGTTCACGGAGTGCCATGCCAGGCATCAAGAGATTGCATTCCTAGCGGCTGCTGTGGTGGCAGCTGTAGGATAAAGAACAGTTTGATAAATAAACTTTTGTTCTGAGGTAGATTATGCATTTTCACCCTGTTTTCAGCAATAATTATTTGATCAACAGAGTGAAACCCTCTGTTCTGTGTGAAAGAACACAACAGTAGCTCTGCTGGAAAGCTGGTGATCCCAGAAAAAAGTAATCTTAGTGTTTTGGGGTGAGGTCAGCTCCTGTGTGGCTGGACAACATAAAGGCACCCTGTGAGAGGAAGCAGGGTGCTGTGGGGGCCATATGCTCAGCAGCCTGCATCCTGCACATCCCATCCCATTGGCTACAGCTGGGGGGACAAGGCTGGGCAGCTCAGGGTTTTTGGCAGCTGGAGTGAGCCTGCCTGAAAACCACCAGCTGTTGCTGATGCCTGACACTCTGGAGGCTGTGCTGGGTCCTGCAAAGTGATTGCTGTGGGGACACTGGGGAAGGACACAAATCTACTCTCCTGAGTCAGACCACGGAAATAAGAGGTTAAAATATTAATTATGACACACCACAAAATTATGAGCCTTCTCTAACACAATAAAGATTTCATCAGACGCTTCAGAAAGCAGGGTTAGTGCCTCCCATTTCTTTTTATAACCGTGATTTTTAAGTCCCACTGGGGATCAAAAGAACGTGGGCAAGAATCATCTGAAACTGGATACTTTTCTATGTAAGGTTTTGAAATGACAGAGTTGATTTAAGCAATTCTTCAGCAGAGTGTTTCACAATGCAACGTTTTTGTGCCCGGTTCACGACGGGCTGTGCCAGCCTGCATATCCCCCTGCGGCACTGAAGCCTTTGGTCAGGACAGCTGTGGCATGCACACTGTTTACCAACTCCCCGATATGGAAAAACAAAGCTTTCATTCCTGGGCTATGGAAAACTTCTACAGATGAATCCACGCCCTCTCTCCGGGGAGGAAAGCATAACAAACATAAATGTCTCTTCACCCTTTTATGCCTGGTATATTAATCACCCAACAAGGGCTCATGACTTTTCCCTGTTCCAGTTTGCATTTGCCCTCTAACTACTGGGAGGAGTCCTGCTTTGTCTATAAAAAGCTGCACTTTGCCGAACAGTGTAACAGAACCGAACTTAGGGATTCACTCGCCCATCTCATCCGGGGAGAGAGGACTGAGCACAGCCATGTTCGGGATTGGGAAGAAGCTCGCTGGGGAAGCTGTGCAACAAGCTGAAAGTGCTGCACAGGTGGCAGGTAAATACAAATTGCTGTTTCCTCCTGCGCCTTGGGTGTTAATTTTCCCTGCTCCCACCCCTGCTGCTGGGAGCAAATCTGCCCCTGGGGCATGAACTCCATAGCTGCTGCCCTCAAGGGTGGGGTCAGCACATCCTGTAATCTCCAAGCCCTCTAACACTATAGTAAGTGATGGTCTGATGTTAACTACTGGGTTTCCAACAACTTTTCCTATTCTGGCTCATAGTGCGTGGGTGCCTAGATGATACATTGATGACAGGACAGCAGAAAGCTGAGAGCGGAGGCGACGCTGCTTATCTAGGGCTTTGCTTCCTAATATGACCAGCCATGACAAATAGAAGCCCCACAGCAGCGCAGTATCAGCTCTGAGGGCTCAGATCCGCTCGGTGCTGCCCAGAGAGGCGCAGTTAAGTGCCCTGATGTCAGTGCTCCAGCCCTGCCAGCACCGCAGTCACGCACCCCACCGAGAGCACAAGTGCAGTTGCTGGGGCTCAGGGCATGAGTCAAGTTCACTCCTGCAGAGAGTTTTGCTGAACTGGCCCCGAAGTTAAATAACCATTGTTAGTGGAGCTTTTAACATGGAGACCTGCACTGCTGAGATTCCTGAAGTGTTTGTGCTTAGTATGTGAGCACTGGAAACTGTTTCATATTTCCTTACATGACATTTAGGTAAACTCTTGAAACTAGTTATTTTGCTTCAAATGCTGTAGAAATATTACTTGTGGGCTATGTGCCCAATGAAGCAAGTGGGAATCCTGCTACTTATTTATCATGACTTGGTTCATTTTGCTAGGAAGATGAAGGATGAACAATCCCACAGCCATCTTCTTTTCCAAAGAATTTGGATTTATTCTTAATTCAGCTATTTTTATGCTGAAGCATGAAAGATAAACACCAGGATGTGGGCAATTGGAAGGGAACCATCAATTTTTCAAATGAAGATTTCTTTCTGATTTTGCCATACAGTTGTCCTAGAAATGAGCATCTTGTGGCAGCTTTTTGATGTTCCTCACTTCTTTAACATTGCAGAAACATCTACTGTTTCCTATGCTAGAAGACAATATGGATATTTTAGAAGGGATATTTGTCAGAGGAGCTGAGTATTAATCTCAATCAGCTGATGGAACGAAGTGTTTAGGAGTCAACAAACTCTAAGAGCAAAGCTTATAAATAGTAGCTGCAGTCCTTCCTCCTGTGTCCCAAGCATTTGAAGCTGAACCAGGGCTTTGGATATCATCAGTCTGAAGCCCTTTGCCTGAAACCTCCCCTACATCTTCCCAGCAAGTCCTGCACTGCAGCATGGCTCTTCCAGCTGGAGTAGGATTCTGGAACAACACAGGGGCACAGGCCTGCCTTTGGCCACTTCTGTGCAATGGGCACATACCCTGATGTCAGGCACTAAATACACAGCCCATGATGCTGAACTCATCACGCCACTGTTAGTACTGCACTGACTGGAAGGATTCTAGATGAACCCTCTAAACACCCATTCAAATGAAAATAAAGGGGGATTAATATCAGATTTCAACTGAAAAAAGTCTGGCTAACTGGTGGTTTTGCAACTACTAATTACCTTGTTTCTGAACCACTTCTGTTGTGCCTGCACGTGCCCCAAAGGCACAGTCCCGTGAGCCACTGCCAAGTACAGAGTGGCACAACTGGGCTTTGCAAGTATCTAAAATTAGCACCTATCCCATGGGTCCTAAAAGGAGTCACCAACTTGGCTGTGACCCAAGACTCTACGGGAAGTATTTTCTTTAGCTGCACCTTATGAGCTGTGAACATCATTCACATTAGAAAACTGCAACACGCAAAAGCTGGCATGTAGTGATAATTAGCATGTATTTTAAGCAGTAGCAAATGTCCTACAAGCTCAAGGTGAAATAGGTCACTGATTTTTAAAAGACACTTAAAAAAAACACTGTTGAAGAGACATTCAATGCAAGCCTGGAGACCTTTGAAGTTTTAGACTCTCCCAGTCCACTTAAATGTTTTTCCTCACCTTAGCATTTCTCCCTCCTGCCACTTCCATGAGGAATGCCTTGTTCAGTCAGCTACCCCCTCAGTATCTATTGTGCAGAACACATCTATGATGTTTTTTAAAAAGTAGTGCTTGGAGCCAGGTAAATAAAATAAATACAGTCACTAAAATAAATATAGGTCCAATGCAAGGCCATTTGCCCCAAACTTCTGACTCTTGTAAGCAAGACTTCCCTGATCATAGCTGTTGGAAGCTGATCATCCAAATATTTACCACTATTTTCTAGGCTGCAGGCTTTTAAGACAGTACCTCCTCTTGTTCTTCATTTTTCAGTATGTCTCTTCTATTGAACTTTTCCATGCCTTTAAAACTACTCTGGTCTCTTATAGAATACATTTGCTTTAGATACAAGAGAAAGTATTAGACTAATCACTACATTTTTGATGTGCTACTCGTACAGCATGTCAGTTGAGAGAGTGAGCACCAGTTTATGCAGTTGGCAAAAGAATCTTTACCAATCAAACTGCTCTCAGCAGAGTGTACTCAGGCTAAGTAAAAGGAAGGTTTCATTGCACCCAGTTCTCTACTAGGGGCTTTCTTGACAGTCTAGATGTCCCACATTTACATCCATAATCTTCAATCAATACCATAAGATATATGGATACTGTGAGGAACTGCAACTAGAGTCCTAATAGCATCTTTACCACTAGATCAGGATGCCCATCCTTATGAAATAATTATTCATCTTCAAGCCCTGAAACATTTAGGGAACCCTTTGAAAATATGACTATTGAAATTAGGGGAAGGGTAAAGACTGCTTAATTGACTTTTTTTCTCCTAACTGCAGTTGACACGGTGAACCAGACTGTGCAGCAAGCAGCGGAACAGGCTAAGAGTGCTGGTCAGAAAGGTACGGTTGGTGTTTATTTCAAAATGTCACAACAGTGAAATCCCAGATAGGGCCCCCTACCCTGCCTTGGTCATTGTCCCACACCTGGTGGGAAAGGGAAAGGTGTTGCAATGATGCTACAGTTACCTTTGTTTTTTCTCTTTTAAAAGCACTTGATGAAGTCTACAAAGTTGCTGAAACTGGTGAAAAAGCTGTAAAAAATGTAGCAAACCAAGCAACTTCATGGGGCAAAAGCTTTGGACAATAAGGATCAAAATGTATCACCACTGAAATTTTTGTAAACAAGTTTCTATTACATATACTCTTAAATAAAGACAATTCTTAACTCTGTCTGGCTTGCATGTATTTCTTTGGTTACACATATAAAAACACATTTACAATCACTGGTCTAGAAAGACTGGATTACTGCACAAAGCAGGCAGCTAGAGCTGTGCCAAGCTACTAATGCAAATATGTTTTTTGGTTTGGGTTTGGTTTTTTTGGTGGGGTAAGGGCTGGCTTAAAGTGGGCAGCATGTAAAGTCAAGCACTTCAGAGCTGGTCTCCCATTCTGTCACTGAGCCTAAATTCGGATTTTGCGTGTGTGTGTGTTTGTGTGTGTGTGTGTGTGTGTGCAAGTCTCACAAGCTGAGCACCCAACAGTCCTCTCCAGACAAGGTAAGAACCTCTGCCTCTCTTTGTTCTTCTGATCTTACTGGTGAAATCTCAGTTAGCTCCTGTGCTGAGGAAGGCTCAAGTATGTTTGAGGTGTATGTGACTGCTGTAGAGCAGCACACTGTGACACTCAGAGCCAGTGCCAGCAGCAGGAGGTTGCACTGCTGCCAGCAGAGCACAGCACAGGCACGACAGGCAAGGCAGCCACCCTGTGCCACAGAGGAGGCACTGACCACATCTGCAGGGCTCCTGTCAAACCCACACAGGGACAGCAGCTGAAAGAATCAGAACCAGGTAATTCTGAGTAACTCATGAACAACCAGAAAAAATCCTCAAAAGCCAGGAACCCTCTGTGCATATGAACTTAAAATGAAATCTTGGAATCTGATACTACAGACTTCTCAATTAGTAACAATAATTTAGAAGTTACTTACCCAGCATCTTGAAATCACAGCAAGAATTTCCATTGCTTTGACACTTCTTCATGATGGTGACAGTTGTCATCAATGAAACACAGGTGTAGTACTGAGTTCTTTGCTGGGATAAAAAAATTATCATTCTGCTTGCTCTTCTGTATAATAGAAACATTTTAGAAAAATTTTGAATTTAGTAGTTTGCAGCTGGTATATGACCCTGAGCACCGTGGTTGTCATCTTTATGTGATTCACTTGCAGCTTTAGAGTACTTGCTGAGCTGCCTTTCAAAACAAACTATGGACCTAAGCAGTATTAGTGCTGAATGAGAGGTTGCAAACACCTGGCAAGGATGTGCTTTGCTCTAGGTGTGGTTCAGAGCAGTCACAAATCTCTGTTCAGACCTAACTTCAGGTCCTGACTGGCTCACTGCCAGCAAGTTTCTTAGTAAATGTCCAGTGGCATGTAAGTGAATACAAGCAGTGATAAGGTTATTAGCTGGCAGATAAGACTTGTGTGTGTGTGTGTGTACGTTATATGTAAGGAGGGTCCAACACCTAACTGAAATTACAGTTTTAGTAAAAAACCCCCAGTATTTATAACATGCATCCCAGAGAGTGATTGCTTTCTTCAACTGTGGCTTGGGCTGGGAAAAGGCTAGAGCTGCTTTGTACTCAAACCTCTAAAATCACATTAACTCATAGAAACCGTACAAAATTGTGCTACTTTCTTCTCTCTGTTGTTGCTAGGTGTTGAAAGGAACATGCACAAAATGTGGTAAGGAACATGGGACTCTTTTTTTTTCTTAACTGATCACATTAGGACTAAGGTCAACAATGCTCAGAATGGGTACAAGATTATTTCAGAGTAGGCTATCACAAGAAGCCTGGAATCACTGATAAGGATTTGGTTCTTGTGTTTAACTAAAAAGGACAAATCAGCTGATGTGCTCTTAAGTCAACCTCCAAGCATGTCTCCTCAAGGATCTCAACTCTTTGATTGAAAATACCTTAAGTTGTTGTTACACCCACCCTTGGAAATGCTTGGATTCATGTCTCCAACACTGACTGTTTAACAAGAGGTCAGTAACTACTGCAGTCAAGCTGCTGAGTAGAGATCCAGTGAACCATAAGGGCTCATCTCCGGGTTTAGTCCAATCCTGCCAGGTGGTAAGTCTGCTTCTGTTTCAAGATATCCTCAGAAAAGAAGTGTTAATGTGTGTGTACAAAAGAACAGAGGATGCTAATGAACCAGGGAATACAGGCATGGTGCAGGCTTTGGCTTTTTTTCCCTTCCAAGTAGGTAGGAGGTAGAAGATATCCCAGCTAGCTCTCTATGGCAGCTTTCTGTATGCTCCAGCACTGAAAGGGTTCCATTTGTCAAGTCTGCTCAGCCAAACTAGGGCTGCTTTACTAGCTATAGAGGAAATTCAGCAGGGGAGGGAGAACAACAGTAATTTTGCGTTAAATGGATTTGCTGCCAGATAATGCAACACTGCTTTTAAGATTATTTCTAGTTTTTTATAATACAACTGTTTCTTTGTGAGCTTTCAGCTCCCACATTTTGGGTACAATTTTTCAGAGCTGAATTGTTAAAGTCATAATTTTGTTTTACTTTATAATGGTTTATGTAAAATCGGCACTGAAGGATATGATCCATGATATAGATCTTGTGTTTAGAGATTCATACCTTGATCACAATAATTCTCAAGCTCAAAGGGTTCATATTTTTTTAAAATAGTATCAATGTGTATATACATATATATACACATAGATACATACATACATATATATATATATATATATGCTGCACTTATTTAATCTGTAGTAGTTTTACAACCCTAGATGCCAGCATATATGATGGAGTAAGCAACTAATTAAAATACCTCACACAGGTTTATTGCTCCATGCTAACTACTAAATAGCTCTTCACACAAATTTTAGAGGACAAGCTAAAAAGACCTGAAATGATTTACTAAATATATGCAACTTCAAAATCTTGCTGACAGGCAAGCTCAAGAGACAAAGATCCATATTAGTGAGCCCCTTTAGATAATTCAGGGACAGTATCTTAGTAGTGGTCAGGTAATGAACAGACCATGTGTGCTTTGAAGAACTGCAGATTGTAGCTACAGAAACCTATTGCATGAAAAAGAAAACAGTAATACACCAGCATAGTAGGTTTGGAAAGGTCAACTTTTTTTTAATAACTGCTCTCTCTCCAGGTTATGTCATGCAGTTACAAAGTAGTTAGGAAAAAGCATGAGTTTCTGGGAGGGACTAATTGTCTTTTTAAAAAAAACATTCATATTCATTACATAAATAACATCTGGCACTTCAAGGGGACTCCAAGGGACAAAAGCCTTACACTTCAAAAACTGTGCTTGATCCAATATTTTGTTGAGGTCCATTTTGTTATACTTTATGTTCAAAACTTTCAAGACCTCAAGATGACAAAAAAAAAAAAAAAAAAAAAAGGCTGTGTGTGTTAAGACAGTGAATTAAGTTTATAGCAGCATTCTAGCTCCTCTGTGGTTTGGCCAATGATTTCTGGGTTCAGTTTCACTCTAGTTGTTCACTGAGGCAGTATTTAATTTTCAGAAAGCCTCTGAAAGGAAAAGACTGAAAAAGAATTCCAAAAAACCTAAGTATGATTGCTTACCAAATTCAGAATATCCCTTTCTTAAAAAAAAGGAAACAACCTATAGTCAGAATAGTTATGTAGATACTTGATTAAAAACATAACTAGAGTTGCTCAATAGTTTCAGCTTATAAAAATATTAGTCTGTCAGCGCTACAAATGTCATGATGATCGTCAAACTAGCTTGAACCAGCGAGGAAAGGCAGTCCTGTAACAGTAGCACAGTTAAAGAAAAAATATTGCCTTAAGAGAATCAGGCCTGAAGCTTTACTACAAATAAAAACTAGACTCCTATCAAAGTTAATCCCTGCTGGAGGCCCATTCTTCCTTTGACAATGCCACAGCATTGATCATACAAGGCCTTACTGAAAGTGCTGAAGCCAAAATTATGTCATTAAACAAAAGTGCATGAAGTAATAATGAGCTAAGTGCTCATATAGTACAGTATCTGATCTGAAGTCTGAGAAGTGGCTCAGGTGGCAAGACCACTCTTTCATACATAAAATGTACCATTTTGTTTTGTAGGCGAAACACCCAGAATGGCCCCCACAAGTGCAGATGAACTGTTATCTTCAGATACATACTTGTATACAATTTCCTAATCCATGGATTTTTATTGTAAAAAAGACTAGTTTGGAACTGAAACTAATTGAGAATAGAATCCACTATAATATCAGAAGAAAAGAAAATTTTGTGGTTACATGTAAACTTGTGATAAGCTTTCTCAAGAAGAGGGTACATTAACAGCGAGGGGTGGGATACAACAAGGAGCGGTCATGGCCTGTTTATGTAAAGGTCAAACCAGCCTCATTGTACACTTTGAAGACTTTCTCAATTGCATTGACATAGGCAGCTGTTCTCAGGTCCAGACCCAGGTTGTATGTCATGGCAGTACGCATGATTTGCTGAAACAGAAAAAGTTACATGTAGTTTCTGCAAGTTTCTCCATAATAGCTCAACAATTTTGCTTGTTGGATCCAAGTAAGGAGTAAGAGGAGCTGCTAGATTGTTATCAGAGCTCTGATCCTTTATGGATCAATTCTGAAATTTCTCAATTCCCCTTACAACTGAGAACTGAAAGGGAAGAACATCTTTCCCAGGTTACTATATTACCACTTTTCATGATAGGGAGAGATGAGATGTTTCAAGTAGCCTTTGTCCCACTAATTAAACATACAGCATAGAGGAATTAATCTAAAACTGCTAATGGTGAAGTAAAGCACTCTTAGGTACATGTCCCAGATTAGCCAGGTACAAGAGGACAACTAAAAAGTTTCTACTTACTACAGCTTCTACCAGAATAATCTCTAATGTTTATTATACCCAGTTAAAGTTGGCCATGATGACACAGCAGAAATGCTTCATACTCTGACTTCCATTAATCATGTACTATTTATCTACTCCTTTAATTGCAAAGAAATTCTGTACAACCTATTAAAAAAACTGTCCCAAAGTCATGAGAGTTTTCTTTCAAGTAAGTATATATGGTTATGCAGTATTTACCCGGGCAGAACGTTCCATCGTGTAAGCCAACCCAGAGTGCACAATATCTTTCTCAGATGCACCCTGCAACAACAGAGAGTAAAATGAAGGTTTAATCCAAGACACAAAAAGGTCCTAGTTGTGTGCTGGGGCCAATGACATGTTGGATTCCCATAATTACTGAAGCTTGCTCACTCATACTCTTCTAATGATGGGTGAAGAATCTAAATAGCCTTTACTGTGTTACTTGAAGAGCTAGCTATGGACAATTCAATTCTAAAACATCAGGTGTAAGCACTGAAGACTTTTATGAGACTAGCTTTTAGAAGCATGCTGCTACCATTATCTACTGATGTAGTAATTACTGTTTTCAGCCTTCAGACCACACAGTAAATATTCAACAAAAAAGTTTCCAAGAGTCAACAACCTATTGCAATTGTTTTTCGAAGACAGGTTTTAGGAAGGGCATAGATCCCAAATTTATGTACTCCACATTATATTAGCCCTCAGCAATTCCACATCTTTATTCCCATTAAAACTTTAAATACACAGAACAATAAGCAGTTGAAGAATTAGGATGACTCATTACAGGTTCAATGTTCCACCATCCTGATTGCTGTAAGTTACTAATAATTTGACATCTGACTCCACAAAACACTTGCTTTCCCTCAAATACTAATTTGGTCTGGAAGTAGAAAGTACAAGAGCAGTTTCTATGGCTTGTGCTTAAGAACTACAGCATTTGCTTTAAGCCAGAGAACCCATCACACAAGCTACTCATGTAGCCTAACATGTATAATATGCACCATTCTGAATCAGGCTAAAGTCTATTGCTATCATCTGGCTGTAGTCCAAGTTTATATGCACTTCCCCTGATTTATACCTGAGGAAGCATGGTTTAATGTTTTCCACAACTTGCTGGACTTTTTTCCCCTCCTCATTTGTCCCTCCTCCTCCTGAATTTGAGTTTACAAACCAAACCAACCAATGCTTTTAGTTTCCATGTATCCCTTGGCAGAGTATTGCACACCTGAAGCTAACTGCTCTTCTAGGAACCATCTCCTTATTCTTCATTCTGCACCTCACTGTGCTGGCTTTGTTGGAACACATCTCAGTCTCTTCCAATATTCCCTGCAGTGAACAATCTATTCTTACCCACCTCTTTTCATATCCCTCATTCTACAGATCACTGTCTCCACCTCAGGCCTCCTTCAGGCTAGTAGGACCTAGGTTAGTTCAGTGTTCCATGCTGGAGAAGCTCCTGTACTTTTATCTATCCTTGTGATCTTGCTCTGAACTTTCTCTACACTTCCAGTGTTTGAAGATGCAGAGACTTAACCTGCACACAGTATTCAGAAGGCAGCACACTCTGAATTCATATGGTAGCATCATTAGCCAGTCTTACCCTTTTGTTGGAGTCTGAAACACAGAGTGTTTGCCCTTGTTTCTGATACCTAGCTCTGAGATGCAGAAGAACACTGATTTTCATATAACATGAAATTTATGAGCACTTTTTCATAGTGATACATGAAAAAAACTGTTCAAGTTAAATAGAAAAGCTAAAAGTGTGAATGTATAGATTAGAGTTTTCTTAAGTCACTGGGTGAAAAAGTTTAGAGTTTAAAATAGTTTAGAAAGCAGAAGACAAGACGAAGGATTTAGAATATTGTTTCTTTTCCTTCTATCTTCTTCATCTTCTTCTAGAAGTTTTTGGGGAATAGTAGGTGATTGGATAAAAAATGCCACAATGCACTACACAGGTGCTGGGTCATTGGGTCATTAAGAAAAATAATATATGTGTCTATTGTTAATTGGATAAGAATGAGTATAAAGATAAAAAAACTGTAGTTCAGGACCATTTTGTGCCTTCAAAGCCAAAATGAACCAGAAGGCCATTTTGTACCATCAGAAAGAAATGAGCCAGGTTGCAGTGAATTGAACTTGAGCAGAAAGTCTGGAGAGACCTGCCAAGTTTTGTGATAACATCCTAATAAACACAAGAAACAAGATCCTAACAGGGTTTGGAGTTTTTGTCCTGACCCAGAGAACTGTAATAAGCGGGACTCCCCGTGAAGTAGTATCCCCAAGAAGCTCAGCTCAGAGGAGACTGAGAAACCCAGGAGTGAAAAAAAAGTGCAGAAGAAGCACAACAGCAGAATCAAGAGAAAAAAGAAATGAAGAATTTAAAAAAAAAATTCAGAAAAATTTCTAATGCTGTATTTGCTTATTGATTACTATAGATTTCTACGCTTGCATTTTGTCATCACTTTCAAATTTCCTTTTAAATGCAAATGGATGAGCTCACAACTCATCAGTTCATGTGGCAATTTCCCCATCGTGTGTTGCTACACAATAGACAGCAATAAATTTTGCCTGACATTTCTTTGTCTGTTGATTCACTCTTAAAGGAACAAGCTAAAGTTTTTCACCCAGCTGTTATTCTGGAGTTACAGAAACATCAAACTGTCTGTGGTGTGATATCTTGTTCAAAGTTTTTTGGAAAACCAGGCAAACTATATCAACAAGAGCTTCAAAATACAAAATGCATCTGTATTAAAATTTGCTTTTTTACGATACTGGAGGTATTTTGTATGGGCTGAAGTAAAAAAAATCAAAAATAGCTTATTTCCAATATTCTGGAGCAGTTCAGATCATTTGCTTGCTTTCTTTGTTTGGCCATCAGGCTAATTATGTACTAATGATTTGCTTGGGGAAGTGCTCCATGATAGCTACAATGGTAACATTTAGATTTCAGTTATAATATCAGAGTACAGCTCCCCTAACAGTAAAAAACCCAGCAGCAATGACTTACCGATATCCTGTCTTGAAATTCTGCTGTAGGCACAACTGGAATAGTTCCCCCATGTTTCCCAAATTTTCTTTCCAAGCTTTCCTGGACAGACACTAAAAAAAAAAAAAAAAAAAAAAAATTAGATGCAAGGTGACTAACAAATGTGAAATTTTAGGACTTTTTTTTTCCTTAGGACATGAGCAGTGCTTTGGTATTTTCATTGATATTTATTTCATCTTAGTTCTTGAAATTCTGAAATTCCTAAACAGCAACAAAAAGCATTTGAGATTATACAATCTCAAAGTTAAGAAAAGGATTTAAGTGAGAATTGCCATAACTCTCCACTACCTTAGAAACACCTTACAATGTATGATTTATGAGAAAGGTTTATATTAAAAACTATGCAGGTGTATGTTTTGTCAAGCCCAGTGTCTCAAGATTCTCAGGTTTTCTAGGGAGTATTGTTTAAAATGGAGCAACATCCTCCAGTTCTTCTCCACTGAGCTTCCTCTCTTCATGTAATTGTTATTGTTTCCCAGAAAGCAGGCAGCACAGAATGACCATAAGTGGAGCTATGAGCCACAAGCAGGTTTTTCCAGTGCCTGTCTCTATTATATTATTGGCCTTTATAGAAATCCTTTATTGTTGTATGTGCAGAACAATGGCACCCACTTGAACTTTGAATGCTTCCTAAATACAAAGTGTACAGCTGAAAGACATTTATTAAGAAGTAATAAATATTTTACTTAAGTGCCTTGACTTTACTATTTTACAAAACTAAGGAAAGAATTAAAAGATAACCAAAAAAGTATGCATTTAACTTAAGTCATTAGAGTTACAGGTCAGTTAACCTATAAAACCTTTTCTATTCTTTAGTAAGCAGCAATTACAGACTTCTGGGGAAATTGTGGTAAATTTAAGAGTTCAATTTTCATTTCTACCACATTTGGTGTTTGCTGGTCCAGTCCATTAATTAAACAGTGCTTGGAAGCAGAAGTGAGCACTTACTGAGCAAGTGGTAGTTTGAATCTCTTTCATATTTGAAAGTCAAACGGCCATAACTGACGTGGTTCAAGTTTTTCAGCCACTCAAAGTAGGATACTGTTACACCACCAGCATTCAGGTAAAGGTCCTGCACAGGAAGAATAAATATTTTGAATTGTGACCATGTGACAAAGACAGTACTATCATACTCTGCAAAAGGAAGCAGTATTATGTATGAGGCACCATTTTAAACTGCAGTACAGAAGACGATCCACTTCTTACTCTTACAGGACAACACCCTCTTCTTCAGTTTAGGGATTACTTCTACTGATTTACTTCTATTGTGACTTTAGAACACATCAAGTTCAGATGCACTTGACAGACTTCTATTTTAGCACAAATGTTTAAGAAAATTAGAGCATTCTTAGGCCATCTCAGTGAGCAAAGGCTGAAGATCAGCTAATCTATCTAGCAAGATCACTTGATCAGGACACCCTTTCTCTGTGAAAAAATTGTCACTATAGCTGGATAGGTCTTATTCTTTCAAATTATCACTAGACATATTCTATATACTCTGCAGTACACAGTTCTGTCAGAGCTTCACCCAGACTCACCATGTCTACAAAGTGGCCAAAATATTTACTCTTCTTTCTTCCTGTGTTTAACGCACATTTTGATTGAGCAAATGTCAGCTAATAATCACGGTCATTTTGGTCATTTACAGTTGTAATGAGGTCTTTAATAAATATTATCATTCTTCAGGAACATTGACACCCACTTCCTAGACATCAATTTTTAAAAACCACTCTTGAGAGAATGAATGGCCATTAATAAAAGCCTTCAATAACTAGCATCTTGCCACTCTTCACAAAAATGTTCCTTTTGAATATTTTTCAATGTTCCAATGAAACTCAAAGGTCATGATAGAACCTTACAGGGATAACCATGATATTCCTCTCCAAGAAGATTTTGTCAGCTTCGGGAGTTGTAGGCCCATTGGCACCTTCAGCAATAATCTGAAAGAAATCACAGCACAGAGTAACTCAGAGGTGTAGATTTGGGTTATATAGTTTATAGCTTATATATGCTGATTATAGAATATTAGTATTTAAATAGACCATCTCTAGTTTTCATTTCCATTTGAACTCTTTGACTTACTTTTGCTTTAACCTTGTGTGCGTTGGCCTTGGTCAACTGCTTCTCGCTGGCAGCAGGGATGAGAATGTCACAGTCTGTTTCCAGAATGCTGCCCTCAAGTGGCTTTGCTTTAGGGAAGCCCATGATTGTCCCGTGTTGCTGTGTGAAGAAAACAAACCACAGCGGTTTTAGTGTGTTATGCACTCATACGAGTTTCTTCCCTTCTGACTTTCAGAGAGAGGAAAGGGAGAAGCAACAGTACTAGAGGGACAGCACATAACATAATTCCTATCCTTACTTAGACATGAAAAGCAAGCAACAAAGCTTCAGGAACACAGTTCCCAAGACTGAAGCACAACTGCTCTATGCATAAAGACACTGAAAAAAAAAGGTCCCTCTCAGTTCTTAAAATAGATTTCAAACAACAGAAATGACTCACTAGTCTGCTACACCCAGGATAAGTTGCATCACATAAGATAAGTGGTTTTTAAAATTCAGTACTACAATGATAGCCTTTGTTTAGTGATAGAATCTTCAGTCTTTTGAGAAAGAGGGTGATAAAGAAATTCAAATATTCCCTATATAAAAGAAGACACATCAAAAAAGCCCCTAAGAAAGTTTAAGCAGAAGATTGTATTGTAGTGCCTGTGAAATGTCCCCTCAAGTCTGCTTCACTTGGAAACTGAAATAAAAAGACCACATCCAGTTTTCATTATGAACTACACATTCAAGTCACACTGCCAGGCAGGCTTTCGTTCTTTCAAAAACATCCAATACGTGAGAAACAGCAGAAGTACACTTTGTACATTTTAAAAGACCATGTGCTTGTGATTCTCAGTAAGGAATCCTTCAGGAAACCTCCTTGCCCTGGTTCCTTGAGACATCCTTCCTAGCTTAGGCAGGAGAAAGGCAATATAATAATAATTCCAATTCTGAAAACAAAGTAATTAGCCTGCACACATACAGACATTATTTTGAGAGTCAGGTCAAAGGGTAAAAAAGGTACCACCTTCATTTGCATTCTTTTGAGGATAAGAAGGAAAGTCAGAAGAATCAACATTTCTAAGCCATTTTGTAAGGACTATTTGCAACATGCTTTAAATATCACAACACCAGTCTACAGTCATCAGTCATTCTGTGTACTTGCAAAGCTGACAAAAATGAAACTTTCTTTGCTTAGCTAAGTTTCATACCAATTTGAAATCTTCTAGTTCCTTTGGGTCAATCCCATCAGGATTCCAGATGGAACCATTAAACTCTCCAACAGCGACGCATTTTGCACCAAAACGATGCAAATATCTCATAGAATGCAAGCCCACGTTACCAAATCCCTGAAGGTGGAAAGAGAAAGGGAAAAGTAGTGAACCCTCCAGCTAAAATGATGACTACTACTAAGACTTATACAGTTTTAAATAGTTCTTTATCTATTTATTTATATTTATCTATTTAGCTATTGACACACTTTGGCATTAGATGATGTGTTTAGATGGAAGAAATCTACATACATTAGAGTCTTGTCTGAATACCATTGCAGAACTTATGCACTGTAGCCAGCAAGGTACAGTTGTGGTAAGTGTTTTATACTGGAAATATAGAAAGGAAGAGGTAATGCTGCTAAGAAATTCTCAAAACTATGATGTTTATCAACTTGGGAACACTCTGTGTATGTACTTTATGATAGTGGATTTTTGTATGACTACTGACTTAATTCCAGGCCATTAAGTTCCTTTACTTCCAGAATGCTGATGTTCTGGAAGGAAAAGAACACACGTAGCAAAAAGTCATATGATTGATGTTGAAAGCTTGTCATACAATTCTGGGCTGAAAAAAAGCTGAATAATCGATTCCTGTATAACATAGCTTCAATTATACTTTTTACTTATGTATTAGAAGCAAACCTTGATAGAAGAGTCTGTCATGCCTTAGGTCTCTTTGAAATGCTCTAGGCTCATTTGCCTACGAAAATTTTCTGCTTCTCTTACAGCCATGTTTTCAGCCTAAGTTTTGCTTAAGTGCCTGTTGGTTAGTCCTCTGCCAGGCATGAAAATGCTGAAGTGCAGGGAGACAAATGTGCTGCTGGGCCTGTGCAGGGTAAAGATGTTTGTTCCAGCCCACAGGTTAACTAGAGGACAACCTGGAGGTAACAATTACTCTGCTATTTCTAACAAGCACTTTTTGAAAACAACAAAACAAATCAGTTCCTCAAACCCTCCAAGTAACATACTGTTTAAAGTTGAATAAGTTTCCTTTCTTTGAAATTTTAGGAATTATAATGCATACTACTGACTATCAAACGCTTTCAAAGTCCAACTACATAAATCCCAAAGTCTTAGGAACACCAAAAACATACGTTCAACCATACAAATTTAGGATAAGGTCTTAGTTTCTATTTTTCCAACTGTTTATTCCATAATGGAACAAGAACATAACCCTCAATTCCTCCTCTCCTTAAATATTTTACTGTAAAACATTGCAACAAATTTTGTGTAGGTAAAGCCAGTGTCACAGCTCACTGAAAAGTGTGCTATGCCTTAGTTTAAAAAACTCCCAAAACAGTATATCATTTTGGTGTTTGCAGCTTATAAGACCATAAAGACTACAGAGATTTGGCTTTGTGCCTGTGGCGTGCAATTGAAATTTCAGTTTACAAAAACCAGTCCAAAATAAAGGACACCTATGTTGAATTTGAGAATAAAGGTTAACTTGGAAGTTTTAAAGCTCTCTGTTTTTAAGGGCTACTACAGCTTGTTTTAAAAACAGCTCTACTGAAAGTCTATGTACTACTTCTTTTCCTACAGTCCAAGGAAAAAAGTTACCTGAACAGCAAATGTTTTATCTCCAAATCCTGGAGTCATTCCTAATAAGCTCATATATGAGGCTTCATTGATGAAATTTTCAATTCCATGGAAGACACCACGACCAGTTGCAGATATACGTCCATGGATCCCACCCTGGCTGATGGGTTTACCAGTTACACATGCATGTGCATTAATATCCTGTAAAACAGCAAAGGACTCGTGAGACATGGAATTAATCAATCAAAGAACAGCTGGAACAAGAAGTTTTGTGCACTTTAGACATAAGGGAAAACATAAATTGTAAGAGTCAGACATGATATAGCTTAAATGCACTTAGTTTGTAAAGATGATTTCCTTCCTCACTGTGTGTGAACACCTCAGAATATTCTTTCAGGAAAGATGTGTAATGCAGTAGTGGATATGGTGTGTGATTTTTTTGCTGCCTCTAAGTGTGTATGTTAACTTCAGTCTGTGTATCATGGTGACATCCACAAGCAAACAAATCAAAAAGCTTTCAGGAATGCATCTCAAAGTCAGCCCCTATTTACAGCCGTAATATCTTTACATCATTACTTTTGAAGTCTTAATTGTTTTAAGGGCTCAGACATACCCTTGAACTAGCTTTTAATTATCTTTAAACAGTGTTTAGTGTTCCTTTACAAGAAAGTCAGTTATTTTGCAATTACAAAACAAGGTAATGTAGTCAAAATACAGGGTGCTCTCAGAGGAAGTCTGCAGTTTGAAAGTCATATGGGAAAAGCTGGGTATTTACTACTTTTATTCAGAAAAGCAGCATTTACAATCAAGCCTCTATTCTTAATTTGGTGGCAATAAAATTAAGTTTTCCATATGCCAGTCAGCCAAGAGAAAATAGCACTGTTTAAAACCATAGCTGATTTTTCCAACTGAAATTAATAACTTGAAAGAAATTCTTCCAAACCAGACACTGGACCTCCCTCTTCTGTCACCAGCAGTTCCCATGCTCCCACACCCTGGGAGCACAGTCACACGGTGGCTTGGCTTCCAACACAAGTGAAAAAGTAGGGATGAAAGAGAATCCACTGAAACGAGTGTGCCAGCAGCCGGATGGGTTTCCATTCCACCAGCCACACATTCACTGGGAGGCTCCCTCTGCTCCATCCCTTGTGCCAAAGGCATTTGCATGCCTGTGGTGCAGGATGCTTGGTGAGAGGAAGGAAAGGAGCAGACAAAAGTAAGTGGAGGCAGAAGGACTGGAGGAGACTAGAGCCATAATGAAGACTAAAACTATTTTCTGTTTGAAAACGATAGCGAGTTAACATATAACCCTCTCTAAGAACAACAGAAGTGATGCTGGCCTTGCTACAGAATTCCTAATTCAGCCTCCCAAAATACAGCTTGCTGCTCTCCGTAAGCTGTATGCTCCCTCTTGTGGCATGTCAACTGTAACAAAGATTGGCAGGGGTGTTTTTGTGGAACAGCTTGGCCTGATGTTTTGATGGACTTTCAGGTTTTTATTCTCTTATATGCTTTGGGCTTCATGCATTCACAAAAGAGGAAATGTATTTTTATAAATACATGAAGAAATACAGCTTCCCACCATATAAAGGAATGTACTTATCAAAGTCCTTTCCTGTGTACCAAAAGTCAGTTGATTGTGTCAGGAAGCTCAGAAGAGCAGAAAGGATTAATTTAATAAAAAACTTCAGCCATATATAATTCAGTGATCCAGCAACTTCAGATGGATTTTCTGGAACAGTTAACACAGTAGTTTATTAACAACTTGCATGGTTTGTCAAGAAAACAGAGCATGAAGTGAGGGCAGATCCAGGTCTTCTAAAGTCACATATAAAAGCCACATCTGATGTCAAAGTCCTAAAATCTTTGGTTTCAAGTCAATAAACAAAAACTTTTAACACACCTTGGGTGAAAACCAAAGAGCACGGCTTTTTCTAAGAACCTTGAAAAATGGCTTATAGCTAGCATCAAAGACTTCTCTATCAACACTATTATCTCATGAACTTAGTTGGTGATGTTCTGGCATCAACTTTTGCTCCTTTCTTAACCCCTTTCCAATCATCCAATGATGTTCTCCTTGTCTCTCCAGCCTTCCTGGATCTGTATGGTAGGTTTTGAGCAAACTTCCCTTATGTGTTTTTATCTGTTTGATTTATCCTTCCCACTTGAAACTCCCTGAACACAGCTGTGTGCAGTGTGCAAGCACAGAGCCATTAGGTCTGTATCTCAACAGATCCCTCTCACCAGAGTTATCTTTCCACTCCACTGAATGTAGTCCCTTGCACAGCTTCCATCTGTGTTTGGAATTATGGCTTGTTTCTCTTTAATTTGTTGCTCATTTTCTGCTCTTAGCCCCCTTCCCTTCTTCCCCCATGGGCACTTATCTTTTTAGGATTCCTTAATCACCTTTCTTTTTGCTCTTGATTTCCCAACCAGCTAGTTATCTGAAACATCTTCCTCTAGAAACTGGTTTTGATGGATTTTTCCCCCTTTTATAGCCTCGTCAGAATTCTCACTTTCCTTCTCCATTACCTAGTCGTTCTCCACAACAGCTCTGGAGTTCCACTGTGGCTACCACTCTCTCTTGAGCGTACAAACAAGCTACATGACAAAAATGAAATAAACTAACATTCTGCCCCCCCCCCCCCCATTTGCATTTTTAAATTAACTTTGCAGAAAAGTGTTCCTGAATCCTCTCATTTTTTTTATTTTTCAATAGGATACTACCATACAGAAGGAGTCTAAAACAAAGCTGTGGTAGTATAATTTCAATTTTAATCCTCAGTAGTTATATTCTTTTCTGTTGTCATTGAATCATAAGAATGTATAGGACTACACAATAAGGTGCAATTATAAAGTGGAAAGAATAAGAAATGAATCCATTTGAAGACTTCTCTATCAGGGTTTTGTTTCATTTTTAAAAAATGAAGCTTTTGTATTAAAATGTATGAGAACTCTTCAATACAGCAAATCTTAAAGCAGGTCACTTGCTGTGATCCTATTCGTCAGTCTTAATAATACAGTGCTGTTGTATCACAGTGAAATACACATTTTAGTGCAATAAGTGAAATGTTGAAACTCAGTGCTTTGTGGCAGTAGTTTTGCTCTAAGTTGGAATTTGAAGTTCTGACTGAGGGAACTAGTTGCAACCCTGCATGTTGAAATCCTTCTGAAGTCATATTTTTGGCTTTTTATCAGATATCAAATTTTAATTAAAATATTTACCTATGTGAATAGCAAAAAGCAAGTAATGTTTTACAGTGGTATCCCTAATGGAGAGCTCTGTGTAAAAGTGATTTAACTCAACTAATCCGCATGCCACAGCTGATTCCTCAAACATTCCTTTTTTCCGTCCGTAAGGTACCTCAGAATGTATTTCAGACTTAGAATAATAACCTGTGCCACCCCACCTCCTACTGTCCAAGGCTTCAGACAAGTCTCGTGCCAGGAGACTGCCTGAGGACAGCCAGGCACGTCCTGGGCAGATGTGCCAGGGTGAGGAATGTGGTGGGTGGCACCAGTGCCCAAGGCGCACACCCCGCTGTAGGACTGTACAAAGTACAAGGAAAGTGTCTTTCCATTTCAAAAGGAGCTGGGATAGGCAAATCTGCAATAGATTAGCACATTAACACACTAATACACAGCTACTAACAAATGAGTTCTCCAAAATGTATTTTCCTTTGAACTGACCTGTTTAAAGTATACAACAGAAGTGTTTGGTTAACAGGCACAAATAACCCCACTGACACAAGGACAAATGTCAAACCAAGGGCTACCATCAAAAAGTAATTTTTTAAAACTTAAATTTATTTTTTTTTATTGCCTCCCTGGCTGTAAACTATGTCAGTGTCCTTTTGCTTTACACTCTGAAGAATTCGTTGAAGTCCACAATAAAACCTGTTACTTCTAGGAGACTGCAGAGAATCTTAAAACTTTTACAAGTTATACCAAGTGTGAACTTAATTTACATGGTCTCTTAAATGAACAAAACCATAAGCATGTATTTAATAGAAGTTGTAAATTCAGTTATCAGTTAACAGCTTTAAATTAGTAATTACAGTACCAATGAAAAACAGAGGAAAATATAGAAACAGAAACCCATTTTAGACTATATGCCTTTAAAAACTGTATTTTCTTTTTGTTGAACAGTTGCAATAAGTATTGTATCAGAGAAGCTTCTTTTAAGGCTAGTGTAAGAATATTATCCTTACAGCTATTATTCCTTTGCTGTACCCTAAAATCCTCACACCACTGAGGTTGTCACAGTTTGCAAGAATATTTCTAGATCGAAGAAGTAAACAAATTGATATGATTAGGCAACTTTTCTGCTTGAAAGCCTCTGCTCAAGACTTACATAGTGTCCTATGGTACTGGCATAGGTGTCAGCAATCCAGGACATCTCCCTCTCCCCTGTGCTCATATCAGGAGCAGGCACATCCACACCAGGTCCTGTTGGCAACAGTGAAAACAGCTCTTAAGGATCAAACACAAATAGTTATTTTCAATCATTATTCCCTTGGGAACTGTGCAAAGAAGAACCGTTTTCCTGTTTAATCCTCAGTTTATTATGCACCCAACATATTCTTGTGGATTCAATGCAGTTTTAGATGCTGTGTCACACCTTTCTAAAATACTATCAAAACCTCCAACCTTTACATAAGCCATTTGATAAAAGGTGAAGGCCACTTCATCAATAAAAATCATGCATCAAAAGTGGTTTGGGCTTTTTTGCAGGCAAAGTGCTATCTCCTGTGACATTGACTGGATTCTTCAGCATAAGAATTTCCTTTCTGTTCCTGGGTAAGTTTATATATTGAAGGTAGGCTGTTCCTAGTCACTGCACTGTAGAACATGATTTTGACTTGATTTTACTACTTACTTCAAGAAAGGTTTAATTTCTCTTTCTTGATGAAATAAACCCTTAAAAGAAATCTCTCACATCTGTTGAAATAAAAAAAAACACCTGTTTTATGTAGATAGCTAAAAATAGTGTTTCCCCAGACTATTTAAGATTATAGAAACTTGCTAATCAGGATATTATATGCAACTCTGCCCCAACAATTTTTTCTAAGTATTTTTAAAAGGTTTGTCAAAGTTGTGTAGCACCAACCAGAGAGCCAAAATGGAAGACAATTTTATCAAGGCATTTTAATTGTCACTGAACTAATGATCACTATAGCTTGCATTGTGTATAGTAAAACCATAGTCACATGTAACATCAGTAAGTGTGTTTATAAAGGAGTTTAATTTAGATGATAATACTCTGGAAGAGCAGATGACAAACATTCTGTCTGAAGAGCAAGAAAATGCAGATAAAAGGATAGATATTCCCAAGGCAGTTAGATATCAGGAATACATGACAGACCTTTAACTAGCTACATGCCTCATTATTCATTTGAATAAGAACCTTCTCTGGGTAAAGCTGCTCCCTTTAATTAAAGGTTGAGGAGGTAATATTCAGCTTTCTGCAGAGGAAATGTCCAGACAGCAAAGCTACCAGAACAGTTCAGGGCTGAGTGTGAATGAAGCCCCTACTGACATTACAGAAGCAGAACAGAGGTTCTGTTACAAGCTCCTATGCTTCTTGCCTACGCTTCCCTTGCAGCCTCTGGTTGCCATGGGTGAAGCCATCAGCTTTTGCTGGGGTGGATCTTCTATTTCCTTCCTCTCTTTCCTCAGATACCTGCCAAAAGCCTCAACTGAGATGCCAGGAAACAGTAACAGTGAAGAGTTTGCTATTAGAGATTAAAACTGCAACAAATATGGTCACCATTTTATGCTCTGAGAGAAATGCGATTCATTTTGGATACTGTGACCTCAGCTTTTGTGGCTTCTCATAGCAGAACAGCCACCAGAAAATGTTAAGACACGGTTCCCTTTAAAATGCAGTAGGATGCAATGACTCAATTCTTTGTGGTTCTTGCTGAAAGTTCTGTACCCAAATTGTTTACAGTTCTCAAAAATACTGTTACTTAAGGATATTACCTAATGGACACTGCCAGTGCACAACAAATCAGATTCCTAAATTTGAATAGTAAAGCTGCCCAACATACCAATAAAGCCCTTTTTTGCCAGCTCCATGGTAAACCTTCTTGTGATCTTTTCCAATTCATTGTCCTACAGAGAAAATGCAATAAATATCAGAAGAAATCATTAATGCTTACAAGTATTTGCTCAAACTTAGCCCAAGCAGAAGCAAACGCCCTCTTCTTTTAGAAGGATGATTCATAATTTATATAATTTATATGCCACTCCCTAGCAGACCATTGGTATTCAGGCAGCACAAGAAACATTGGGCTTTCTTTCTGTACATTCTGATCCGTGACAAGTCAGGAGCATGGCACAGGAAGAGCCACCTGTGCCCACAGCAGAGATTTCCAGCAAGCAAATCTGATATCCCGTGTGAACGATTTACAACCAGCAGCAGCAAGAGCTGGCCCTGGCCAGTTGTGTAATCAACACAAGCAAACGACTTGACACAAATCCTTACAGAAGCTTTGAGCTTGGAATATCTGTTATGTATTCTAGTATTCCTTTCTGTACCAGTTATTTTAATTAGGGCAAGAAGGCAAGCCTGAAGTAAACCTTTTATAAGCCAAGTTAGTTATTATTCACACTGGAACACTGCATAGAATGGTTTAATGGAGCATAAAACTATTAGTCAAAATAAACAAAAACATTAACTTTTTTTCAAAGAGTAACTTAATTTAAGCTTTTATTAACAACGTCAACTTCAAAAAAAAATCCAGGTTCCAAATTATTTGTAGTCTCCTAATTTTCAGAAAAAAAAAATAAAGTAATTGAAGTATTCCACCTCTGAAACACAGACCTTTTAGAAATTCTTCTCCTACCTATTTGCATGCACAGGCTATATTCAGCCTTTACAGAGGCAGAAGTGGCAGGAGGTTTTAAGTGGTCAATAATGCCCTTAGAAGAGCTTTTTTAACTGGCTGGCTTCAGTACTGCAGATAACCAAATTTTTATCTATGATTAGGCTTACTGTGTAGTTCTTGGGATTGATCTTGACACCAGCCTTTGCCCCACCAAATGGCACATCTACAAGAATGCAAAGGAAAATCATTTTACTTTTTCAACAATAAAGGCAGAACACATGAGAAAGATGTGTTAATTATGTCTTTGATTTTAGCAGTGATTTTGGTTTTGCCGCATTCATGGCTTCTGAAGTGTAAGTTATAATCTGATCTAGGTACTCTTATAAAAATGGGAGATCTTTAAAGGCACTTTGAAAATGGTCCTTAAAAGTTGAAAATTCATTATTCAGATTTTCTATGCTTAAATATCTCTTGTCCTTGACACTTGTAGAAATAAGTTTTACCTTTTATATTTTACTGGTTTAGTTCAAAAATTTTACTTTGGAAGTCCAAAGCACATCTATATACATTAGGAAACTACTTTATTTTCTTACACATAATATGCAGACTCTCCAAACTCCTCTACAATTTAGTAGCTGTGTACAAATTATATTTCTTTATAACCCATAAAGGAATTTTATCCTTCTCTCTCCACAACTCCCCCTGCCTAAATCCTTTACAGCCTCCATCTGTTCCCCCTAAAATTAGTCCCCTACTAATCCACGTTGGTCATACTTGAATTTGAGTTCAAGATGCAGTACTTTCTATAGGAAAGGGTAGTTAGCAGAATTTGGACTTTTCAAATGAAAATGCAACTTTATTAGAAGTTTATTTTCAGTAACAGCAGAAGGAATATGTATTATTATTTTGGTCACTATAGACTTTTCCCACCTTGCTACAGATTTAAGTTAGAGATTAGTGTCTGAAATGCATTTTAATCCTTTACATGTTTGGTTTTTGATGTAATTATATCAGCTCTGATTGAAATTGAAGATGGAAATCTTGCTTGAAAAATGAACACTTACCAACCACAGCACATTTGTATGTCATGAGAGATGCTAAGGCTTTCACTTCATCCACACTAACGTCCATACTATAACGAATACCTGCAAAAGACACGTGAGAAAAAATAGGAATTCATTTAACAGCTTCATAAGTATTTATAAATTGGGAAGGGTAATTCTACATCAACAATCTTTAACGTGCAAGTAGGTCGTTTATCAACTTATTTACTCTAAGAGGTAAAGAACAAGACCCTGCTCCCTACTTAAATATCTTTTATGTAGCAGAAATTCACTACTTCAGTCATTTTCTAAGAAGCAGCTTAATGGTAGCACTCAGCCTTAGGGAAAAAAGTGAATATTCCTTGTGCTGAAGATGAATCAAGCTGACAGGTAGCTAAGAGCAGAGTTTTCAAGAGGCTGATAAAGCTCTTCAGCATTCCACAATATCTTTAGCTTTGAACTTCATTCACTGTATATACAAGATTAACTTTTTTCCTGAACATAACTTATCAGTACAGGTTATAATCAAGGTCTTTTTGATAGAGTAATACAAGCTCCTGTTAAATTCTAAGCCTTGGCTTCAAGGCCCGGGCTGCTTGGCACAGCCATGAAACAAAACGCAACAAACCACTCTGCTAGTTTGAATTTTTTAAAAACATTTTGAGGGAATAGTCCTACACCAGTGAGCTTGTGAGACCAGGCCACCCATCCCACATCCACATGGAAGCCAGCCCACACCTGCATTCCCTGCTCCAAGTCACTCAGCAGGGCTGCAAGTGTATGCTGACACATGGTACAAATGCAAATTCAATTTGTTGTGTGCTGGCAGCAGCTCAGATGCAAAAGAGATGAGCCCAGCACCCAAGGCAGTTCAAAGCTGAGTGAAAAAATGGTTACACAAAGGTAAGGAGACTTTTCACCTGCCTCTTACCAGTCTTCTGAAAAATTGAAAAATGGATCAATAAATTGATTGCACTCAAAGTTAAGATTCATGTATCTGAAGACAGCTACTGGGTAGGAAATATTTAACCAAACTGACAGGGCAGTTATAGAGACCTAGAGAAGCTTAAACATGACGTTCAAGATCAACATGTGCCCAAAGTCACGTGGCCACAGCCAAAAGGGCCCTACGACTGTATGTTTGTTTCCATCCAAGCTTCTCCTCCTTAACTAACCATACAACAGAGCCATGAATAATTTATTATTCCCATCTCTACTCCCCAAATCTTTGGCTGCAGGCTCTGCCAAGTTGCACGGTGGTTTGTAGCAGGCACAGAGTGTCCCTTAGATGCCAGAACATGGCACCACAAATTTCCTATTATGTAAAGAGAAGACCATATTCAGGTTCTAAGGAGTGAAAAAAGGCCAGCATACATTACCCAAACTAAAGCACTGTGCTGCTATGAAAGCCATTCCTGAATGCTCTGGAAACAATCCCAGTTTCAAAGGAACTAAGTGCTGCTCAAATAAAGCTGAGGGCCAAGTGCTGCTTTCTTATGTGAGTTCAATCAGTAAAAGAAAGTACCATGCCTCTGCAGAACAGAATTTAAATTTATTGTGTATATGAGGGAAGGGTGGTCGCCAAAAGCAAACTAAGTAGTTTCTGACTTAGATAGCTGCAAGGAGTTAATGTCTGAGCTTTCAATAACCTTCTCATCAGAAGTAATATTCAAAATTTAAGTAGAACCTATCAGAGCCCAAAAGACCAGTCAAAGCTAGAACATAAATGTGTTGGGTTTTTTTTAATGTGTCTTAGATTGATCCTTCAGAGTAGCAGTTATCCTTCTGTCAAGCTCTGAGCAAGAATGAACACTACCTATGGCACTGTCTGTCCTGCCTGAGGAAATCATTCCCTCTTGGTTGAGCAGATACTCTGGGGACAGGTCTCATCTGAGTATTGCTCAAGCCAGCCAAGTTTGGAGTCACAGCCTGTGTTGGCCAGAAGTGAACTCTGCCCCTCAACCCCCAGCTGAACTAGATCACCGTGTATTTATTCAACCCATATACTTATTTAAACGTCCAAGCTGTGTATACAAAAGCAGTTTTGCTATAAATGTACTCCTGCAGGCATGCAAAATGTTATTTATTGATATATGAGAAGCAGCAAGGAGACTAAGTAGTTTGGGATAATTATCTTGTACAGTTTAAAGAGAGAAGCAAAATACAGAAAGAGAGGGAAGCCTCTTCTGCAAATCATACTGAAGATAGGATCTGAAGAGGTAAACAAGCAGCACTTTAACTAGAATGTAGTTAAGTAGCAGGACAGTAGCTAGTGCATGTACTCACTCCAGTGCATGTCAAAAAGTTAGATCTCTGGTTCCTTGTATTACAATCAAGGACTACCACAAACTTTGATGTAATAAATGTTAAGATTTCCTATCAAGGTAAATAGGGAAAAAGTCCCAAAACTAACAAAGTACTGACAGGCTTTCAACTGAGCTGCCTATCTGTCAGGCATGTACACATACCAGAAAACAGAAAATTTTTGGACTTGAAGCCAAAACTGTTATTTTCTGCGCAACTTTGTACTTCTGAATAAGGTTTAACTCCTTTTCCAGGCTTTTAAACAGTTGCAATTAAAATAGTTTGACTGCTGGCTTTATCTTCGTAAGTGGAAGATCAGTCAATTCTGAGACTTGTGCTGACTTTACTGGTCAGTCTTCTCTAATTAATGTGGTAAAATCTTTCATTAGGTGAAGTTCAAGGTATGAACCCAGGTTCTCTGACAGGTGTGATGAATTTTTCCCTTCCCTGGCAGGAGTACATAACATTTAAGATGTGCTAATATTTTATTCCTTTTCACAATTCAGCCAGTTACTGTTTTCCAGGAATTGTAATTACTCTACAGGAAGGCCACCTCTTGATAGGGAAGTTATTTGTGCTAAGCTGTTAAGACTGATGAGAAGCAGGCATCTGAAAACGCTGTACATTCCATCTGCAAGCAGATGCACAAAGATAAAAGACTTATTTAATTTCTATTCTATTTGGACATCATTGAAAATTAGTTTGACAGCTTCCTAAATTGGCAGGAGTGTTGCCACGCATTTGTGTGACTCTTTTGGCAGTGTTACTATGCATTCAATAGCCTGAGCCTAAAAATGGACCATATGCACAGATAAAAAACAGGGTTTGGTTTTTTGGCTTTTTTTTTAAGGTTCTCGCTGCATAAAAGCAAACAAAGTCACTGTTAGGTAGCAAGATTACAATTTTTTTAAACCCTGGCAAGTCCCACGCAGTACGTCTCTGGAAACTTGTGCCTTTTACAGCAAACTACTACAAAAAATAGTCTGAAGGAAGCCTCAAGTTACAGTATGACTCATGGCCATGGAAAATACTTTTCATTGGAAAACATATGAATTCTTGTTCTAGATGAGAATTCTCCTTACTTACCACGCCCTAAGAAGTTAAACAGTATGCTAAGAGTGACTTTGTTTTTCTAAGCACAAAAGCTTCTAAATGAGGAAATGTTTTCAATTAAATTTTTAGCATTGGTCAGTAAAAAGAGAAGGCTTTATCACTACACTACAGTGTCTATGCTTTTAAAACTTTTTTTATGGTCTGTATTATGGAAATATTATACTTCAGTCAGTGACCTCTTCACATTAAAGTAGTCCTTTTATCAGCAAGGCTACTTTGGGTTCTATAGCAACAGCAGTCAGTTATCATTTTAATCGTGTTATCATTTTGTAGCAAGGGGTGTACTAACAATACACATAACAAAGACCTTGATTTCCAAGAAAACTGGTTATACATCCTACTAGATTTTGCATTGTACAGATTTCAGTATGTTCTGTAACATTAAGTGTGTTTATTACACTTCCTTAGAAAATGTGGTGTACAGAGCCACCACAACAGGATGACTACTGCCTTTCTAGTACGCCTACAAATCTATTTGGGGAAGTTCGTGTCACTATTTTCTAAGCTTCTCGCGCAGTGATCCTAAATGGTAGTACCTCCATGTGCCCCCACTACTAACGAGCATGAGGTATACAAAGTCTCTTAAAAACCCCTAAATAGTTGCCATAGCAACAGCTCAAAGCAAAACACTTGGTAAACTACTCCTCCTGTACTAAATATCTTGCAAATCTTAGTAAGTCTTTCAAGTTCCCCAGAACCTGGAACACATTTGCATCTCTGTCTAAAGTATTAATACCTAACCAAGGGTTTTGTCCTGCATTGACTTTAGTGTTTTCTTCTGGTTGTCATGCTCTTGTGAACTTAGGAACTAATTTGGGTCCTTTACAGATGACAATTCCTGTTAATATGGTTCATTTGTTCTGCTCACCTCTGTTTGCGAAGTGCTTGCTCATCAAAAGAAGCCTTCCAGAGCAGCAGCTACCCTACACACAGCACTCAGCACCACAGATGCCATGATCTCCTTTGGAAGTTTCTAGGACTGACTACAGGCATGTTCATCTCCCAACGAGCAACGCTGGGTTCTGCTGCAGCTCTGTGGGTTAGCAGCTTGCCTGACCCTGTCCAAAGGCTTAAGTCCACAGTCTGAAGGAGTTTCACTATAGAAGCTCATCTATGTATTCTGCAAAATCCATGTATCAGTCCCAGCTCCTTAATGTTTTAACTCTGGATTATGTATAATATTTTCATGTTTAGTAAGTACATAAGTGCAATTGTGATTGTACTACCATCAAACTAAGTATTCACTGACACCTAACTCAGTAGGGACATATCATCCAAGCAATACACTCTTTCAGAACACACATTTTTCTAGAAAAGTAATCAGAAAAACATTCCAACTTTCCCAAGAAGGAAACTGCTGAGCCTTATTTAACCATTTGGAAAGTGTGGTAAACAGCACAGCAACCAATTTGTAGTTATTGAAGACAAAGAAATTCCAGATAAACCTAACAAAGCAAGATGAGTAATTCAGTATGGGAAAACAAGAACACTGTACACCAATCAGCAGCAAGAACCGCTAATTCCTAAATTCAATTCACTAACTGCCAAGAGAGGAGATAAAAATATTTATCTCTTCCTACACAGCACTAGCCAGCTACAAAGCTGGGGCAGGACAGAAATTCTTCTATAGAGACACCCCACTGTTCTGCTTTAAGCACCAGTATGTATAAATTGACCATGGGTACTCAGCCAGACAGAATACTTCAGTATACCACTTACTGTATGTTTTTAAGAAGCTGCACTTGAAATATGTTCAAAAATACATGTTTATTTCAATCCATACTGAGAAAAGGCAAAAATTTTCTCTATTCAAAAATTACCTCTGATGCACTGATTAGACTTAGTGTTTTAAATGTGAATATGGCAAATTTAGTACACTACCAGGCAAGCAAATAGGATGTGAATTTATGCACTTAGAATCTGGCTATGAAGTCTCTCACCTACAGAACTACCTCAGCCCCACCTAAAGGATTCGGTCACTCATTAAACTGCACTCAACACTGCAGTAACAAGGACAGAAACCAGGAGATACAGTAAACTGCTTCCACCCACATATTATTATTATCACGTGTGGAGGGGGGGGTTGTGCAGAGGGTGAAAAGAACACACAAGTTGGCCCTGGCTGGTCCAAATGCCATAGGAGCCACAAAACAAGAAGCCACCACAGTGCTGACATGAGGCAGGCAAATTCCATGCTCCTCCTAAGAGTCTAATTCCTGACAAGATGGAGTTGCTGCAATTCATGCAACAAAGAAGTGCTTGCTAGGATCACCCAGAGAACAGGAGGGAGACTATCACACAGGAGATTCCTCTCCCCAACACGTGTTTATGCAGAAAGCCCAATGCTGAGAGAGGTATGATCTCTCTATAAATAGACAAAGAGCCAACAGTAGCAAGGGAAAACAACTATTTAAGATCAAGGACAAAGCTGGCTACCACAGCAATGGTATGAACTGATTATATGAAAAAGCTGAGACTAAAAAGATTCACAGTGAAAAGAGCAAGGCATAGCCTTTTACAAGAATATCAAAGGTAAAAACAAAAATCTGATATAGTTCACATTACAACTAGCATATTAAAAGAGTAACAGACAAGGCACACATTTCTTTCCTTATTTTTTCAATTTGCAATTTAAATGTATATCCCCTGTTGCACTAATTGTGAAGTTAAACTACAAAAACAGAATAGAAACCTATGAAAATTGGTCAAAGGTTGGACTCAATCCTAGAGGTCTTTTCCAGTCTTAATGATTCCATGCAAGTAAGGCACTCATGTAAGTTTAAGCTACAACACTGGAAGCGTTATCACAACTGGGCTAATTATCTTTTTTCCCCACCAAAAAACTCTCACACTCCTTTGGAGTTAGATCAGTTTCCAAGGTTTATTTCAGGTTACAGATGGTCCATGTTATAGTTCCATCTGTTGCATGGTCTATAGGGTACATTTCCATGTCTTACTCGAAAGACCCCAGGCCAAAGGCACAAGCTCTTAACTTTCACCCATGCGTGACTTAAAAAAAAGCAAAGCCATTAACTCAACCCCAAGATAAACAGCTCTGCTGATTCCAAGATACCTTACAGCACTATTCCTTACCCTCTTAGAAAAGGAATAAATAATGTTGAGACAGCACATGAGATTGTACTGGTCCAAGTCCTGCATGTGCAAGTTTTTCTTTTGCAAGTAAGGTTTCCATCATCAGGTATGTACACTGTTTTCAACACAATAATGTCTGCAGCAGAGGGTATTTTGTGACTGGGCACTGAGATCAGTGCCAGCCTTGGACCTCTGCAATTGGAAAACTGCGGCAAGGGTGGCATGAATAAAAGTCACCTTATGCTGTAAGAAACTCATTAATATGAACCCATGAGCCAAGAGAGAAGGATAAATCCTGACAGGCAGAATAAAAGCAGCCAAGACCAGACAACAGGGAAGTTTTGCAGTACAGAATAGCTCCTTCCACTAAGCAGCCAAGGCAGCACCACACAGGAAATCAAATTAATTTACCTCCAAGTCAACTGAACAAATAAAGTAAGACTTATTTGTCTTCACATAAAAGAGTGAACTCTGAAGTAATGTTTGACAAAGCTTTGTAAAATTCCTCTGTAAATGAAAGTTATACTAAATCTAGTCCAGAACTAAGGATGGTTTTAAAGCCTTTCTGAATTGAGGAAGCAGCTGAGACTTGGTTACAGCAATTTGGGTGAGCACAAACAAAAGTTAGGCTGTTTCCAGCTCTGATTCATTTGCTTTCATTCATAACAGACCTGTTGGACAGCTGATTAACATGGAAAGGCTTGAAAAGGTTTTAAAACCACTTAACAGCATTATTTCCATAGTAAGTGCTGCCTAACAAGCATGGAATCACTTTCATTCTACTAAGCAGGTAAAAATTCATTAAGTTTATTTTGTTTTCTAAAACTGACCAATTAATGATAAATACCCATCAGCAACCACATAAAAAGCAGCTTAACCAGAGCTACACCTTTCATAGAACCTGATGAACTTATTTAGAATTTATTATTTTAAGTAGGAGCTGCCAGAGTACTATCCAACAAAGTCATCTGTATTCAGACATCTCATTTCCTGTACCCTATTTGGTTTGTTTTACTTCTTTAGGCAGCTGTCAGTGCAGTGAACAAGAGCGGCTGTGGTTTCCTGTTAGTACTGGCCACTGGCATGCAAGTCACCACATCAGCAAAGGAAAGAGTGATGTGACCCACAGCATTACTTCAGCTACCAGGCAGCATCAATCCAGTTGTATAAATACTACACTTGGAGTGTAAGAAACCTGAGTTCCAACACACAAGAAAACTGCTTATTCCATATTCTCAGTGGGATGAGGAGGCATCTGATTTTTCCTTTCTAGCAAAAAGTTACATTGCAGAAAATGGTGTCCTTAAAACCTGGATTTGCATGCTGGACATACTACAAGATCTGCCACTTGGGGATATTTATGACTGTTCTGTAAAGATTCCTAAAGTACAGCAGAGAAGCACTGCTAAGAAAAAGAATCACCACCTTCTCAAGTTGCAGGAGTTTGCAACCCCCAAAGCAGAATTAAGGATTAACTTCTACAACAATTAAACTGGTAAGCACCACAAGATTAAACAACAAGTGTTATTTCTGGGTTCTCTCCATAAGGTGAAAAACCACCAGAAGTTGTAAATTGAAAAGAAAGCATGCTTCAGTACCTCATGCTTCTTTTCCAGAAAAGCACTTTTCTTCACCCACTGAAGAGTCACCTGCACTGCTATGTAATGACAGCTACATCCAACACAGCCAAGCTGACTTGTGTTCTTACATGTGCTTTTGGGGGGAGAGAGGAAAGTAGGATAAGCCTTTAAATAACTTCCTATTTTTATTAACAATGCTTTTGATTGTTAGAATTAGGGTATTAAGAGCATTGTACTTCTTGAATAGAAATAGGACAGTCAAGTTTCTCACCATGGTGTAGGAGTTTGCCTATACAAAAAATTTAAGGCTGATGATCTTGAATTTTCCCTCATGCAGCTGTATCAGGCCACAGTCATCCATGCATTCAGGACCTGATTTTTCAAGGCAGTCCTCTCATGGCATTCACTCTGCTGAGGTATTTCTGCTTTGCAGGCAAAAGAGAAGCCAGCACAGAGTAGGTGAAGGACTACCACTCAAGGAACTGCTGGTTTGTGCCAGCAGATATCATTTGCTTGCACATGTAAGACTTATAAAGATAAACCATGCATTTAAAGTCTAGCAGTTTTCACATCTGGGCTGGAACACCAAATTGAGATTGAGGTTTCACTCCAGAAGAGAATAAGCAGGCAAAGAAATTGACATCTGTGATAGAAGAAACATTGTCTGTTATACTGGTAACTACAAATATTTAGTAGAAATAAGAAGGTGCTGCTAAAGTGCCTATAATTAAAATGTTTATTTAGACTCTTTCCTTGATTAATTCAGCTGTCTCCAAGACTAGAGCATTTAAATCAAGATTTTAAAATTCTTGATTAGTTCATGGTTAAATCTGTAAATGCCCTTATAAACAGAAAGGCATACAGAAGCAACATACAATCACTAATGAAGTATTTTGGTATGAATGTATTGAAAAAATTAGGAACAATTAAAAAAGGACAACTTTTAAAAGACCAGAAAACTTTCGTACTCCTACATTTGCGACTTGAATCTTAAAGTGTACTTTGATCATTTGTTTTATCTGCATAGAGAACAGTATTTAATATTCTGTAACCAGCATCTCTTATCCTTCAGTTTACATAAACCTCAAGAGATATAAGATGAGCCTTTAAAGCACAATGCCACTTGAAAGAATAGACATGGCAAAGCATCCCCACTTGCTAGTAATCACCTAACAGTAACTAAACTCATTTCTTTACTATTAAACTAATAGTAACTTTACTATTCTAGTGAATAACCATTTCTTTCTTAGTAGCAAGGACACACACACTCAAAAAAAAAAAAAATAAAAAGTGCAAAACAAGTAACCTTGTTTTACCAAAGTTTACTTTTTCGGAAGCACAAATTTAAAGGTCATAATTCTGCATGTGAAAAGATGTGGAAACTGTCTTCTTCCCAAAGTCTTTGCAAGCCTTTCACTTGTTAACTCATCCCTTCTTTTAAAAGGGGGCCTTATGTCCCCTGCTGTTCCTTGATGGTGTTAATTACTTGCATTGGACTGGGGTCCACAGTGTGTGGGACACTCACTTCAGCAAGTTTCCCTATTTCATACCATTATATAGAGTTTGGAGTTGTATTTCATTGGACTTTGTGCTTTTATCCCTGTGGACTGTTGTAAGATTCTAGTTCAAAAAAGCCTTTCAGACAAAAGTTCAAGTTGTTGGTGAATTTCAGGTGGATCAAATGTACTATAAATGCAGAAATACTTTTACCACTCCTTTGCCATTAAAGTAGAAATGTTCTGCTTCCTCACACCTTTTTCATAGCAGGTTTCAAGCAAATGATCTATGCTTATCATGCATCCCATTTAAATTTACTACAAATTCAGATCTGTCACCTGATAGTGAGCAAATTCCTAGAGAGCAGTAGAAGGTGAAATCCATTCATGATCTCTGTGTTTAAGAATGGAAAGGAAATATCATTTGCAATTCCTTCCCTAAATTCAGAGGGGGTGGGGGAGCAACACAAGAAAACGACAAACTACTGAGACTTCCTTTCTGTAGCTGTCATTTTCAATTGCCTATAAGTGCTCCGGTGTGAGTGCAGACAGGTATAACAAATGACACTGAAAATCAAGCAATTCTGGTGAGGATTTAGTAATTTAGGTATCAGAACAGAGAGTGTCCAATTACCCAGCTGGTGGGGTTTGTTCATGTACAGTGCATTTTATAATTATTTGTTGCATAAACATTAGTTCCTTCACTTAGAAGCAATACTAATGTGAAATATTAGAAGCTATCATATATCGATATTATTTCATTACTTAATTTGCCACTGAACTGCATTTTGTTATGCAAGCAGGATCTTAAGAGCAACACAGGCTGTACAGCAAAGGACTTTTTGCAAGCAGCAGCAAAGAGTAACTTAACTGAAGCAGTGATACAACAGCAGTGTGATATCCATCAGGATTTAAAAAAAAATCATAGCAATGGCATAGATTCACACAGAGTAAGCTTCAGCCACACCCAACTTCAGCTACAACTAAGTCTGATGCTAATTCTTGCTTCAAGTAAACAACCAAAAGTTGAGTTAGCCTCTTTTGGCTAAGAATGTATCATGTCACAGGAAACTCATTAGATATTTGATTTTGGAATGTTAGGAATCACATTAACAGGACACACTATTTGTGCTGCAGGGAGAAATCCTCATGTCATATATATATACCAGCTGAACTGATTCTCAAAAACACATTTACCTAGGAACACCCTTCCTAATCTAGTCTTGAAGTCAGAGGACTTCATTTATAAGAAACCACTTGCTTTCTGTAACCATTATTTACCATAAAGCTGATGTACACTGAAAAAAAAAAAAGTGTTTACAGACTACAGAAGCTCTGGTTTGAGGCACAGATCTGAAATGGTTTCCCAGACTCAAATGTCCACAAACATCAGAGCTCTTGAGTAAGTTATGCTGAAGGACATCTGTATTTGTTTTTCAAGGAGATGCCATCTATCCCAGACTAAAAGGGACTCTGATTCCTCTGACATGACGGCCGATCCCCTGAGCCCAGCCCTGCTCAGCTCCAGTGGGATTCACCCTCTCGGTCTCTCAGCATGTTGTTGGTCTCACCTACCTACCCTGAGAGAGCTACTTCCAGAAAAATCACTTTTGTCTAACTATGTATCCAGCCGGTAACGAGAAACACAGTTAACTTGTAATTTTTTTCTACGGATGTTTTCTGTGTGAGTACCAGGTTTTCGCGAACACAGAAGGCTGAGTATGAAGGGACAGCGGCTCCTCCAGCTCTCGACTCGAGCAGGCACTTCTAGCATGGTGCGCCCGCGTTTTCCTACAAACACTATTGAGGTCTGAGTCACATCGAGTTACAGTTAGGCGAGGCTTCTCCTCGCCATGCCTAGGGCCGGACCGCCGGTGGGTGCGGCGAAGGCCCGACCGGCAGCCGCGACACCCGGCACCGGAGCTGGCCCGGGGGTCACCCGCGGGGCCGGGACAGCGGAGCGCTGAAGGGCTGCGGAGGAACCGCCCTACGCCTGCCTTCCCTCGGCTATCGGATACCACGGGGGGACAGGGAGACAGCCGCTTGCCCTCACTGGCCGGACGGGCAGCGGGCGCGGCGGGACGGGGGGGCCGGCCGGGGGCACGGCGGCCCGGCCCTCCGCGGGCCCAGGGAGGCGGCGGCTCTCACCTCCCTTGCAGGGCGTGCGGTGCTGGCTGTGCTGCGCCCGGTAGCCCTCGATCACCTCCCACTCGCCGTTGTCGCGCTTGATAGGGAAGGAGACGCTGAGCACATGGTTGCAGGGCTTGATGATGCGGAGGATGCCGCGGACGCGGTGGCGCCGCTCCTCCATGCTCTCGCGGGTGCGTAGCCCCTCCACCAGCTTGTCCTCCACGATGCTGGCGCCGCGATCGAAGAACCCCTCCACCATCTTGAAGAAGTTGGGGTCGTCCTCCTTCTTTGCCGCCTCACAGTAGTGCCGCCGGGGACACCGGCCCCCGCCCCACGCCGCCGCCACCACTGCCCCCCCGGCCGCCGCCGGCCCGCCCGGCTCCGCGCCCGCCAGCACCGAGCCGGCGGCCAGGCGGGACGCTAGCAGCTCCCCTAAGTAGCGGTACATGGCGGCGGCCGCCAGAAGCGAGGATCGAAGCGGCGCTGCCGCTGTCACGGGAGGCACCGGGCGCCGCCGCCGCCGCCTTTAAACGCGGGCTGCAGGGGGGCGGCGCGCCCGCAGGGCGCGGAGGGCGGGAGCTCTCCGCGCCTCCCGACCGCGCCTGCGCCCCGCGCCCCGCACCGCCCCCGGCGGGATTCGCGGAGGGGAGGGGGCGCGGCGGGCGGGGCCGGGCCGGGCCGGGCCGCGCCTGCCCAGTGCGCACTCGCCGCACCGCCCCTTCCCCTTCCCGTTCCCGCTCCCGCGGCCGCCCGTGAGGCCGGGCCCGCCGCCCGCCCGGCCGGGAGCGCGGCCGCTGCTACAGCGCCCGGCCCGCGGGGCCCTGCGCCGGCTGGGTGCGCGGCGGCCCATGAAGAGCCTGGGGCAAGTAGCCTTCAGGTGCCGCCCTTCAGCCGTGTGAAAAACGAGGCTTCTCTTAGCGCAAGTACGGTGCAAATGAGGGCGTGCTCACACAGCGTTCAGCACTCTCAGGGAAAGGAACCTGTGAGGGAACGCAGCTTTTCCACGGGTGTTTAAGTGAGTGCCCTGCCGAGAGGGGACAGAGGCTTCGAGTAAAGCTGTCAACATGGCTGCTTTCATAGCACCCTTAAATCACTGAGGTTGGAAAAGACCTTGAGATTTATCTACTTTGTTTCCTCCACTGTTTTTCATTTTGCTGGGTCTTGGTCCATTCAAGTCCGTTTTTTTTAATGTAGCTCAGGCACCATCTCTTAAGAATATTTCTTTAAACTGTGTAAGATTTGCTTTCAAAGCATGAGAGAGTGTGCTGTACTATTGAACTAGGTTCATTTTGGAAGAATTAAGTAGCTTGTTAATTTTCTGTCGGTTTGGGCTGCTAATTGGAAAACACAGTGGTGTTTTTTTTCTTTTTAGGCTTGTGGGAGATCAATGCCCCTAAACCAGGAATTACCAGGAAGTTGCTTTATCACTGTGGGAATCTCTTTAACCACTATGGGCTGTGCTGCAGGGCTTGTGGGAAAGTTATTTAACTTTTTGTGTGTATTTGTCAGCAGGGAGATTAGTCACAGATTCTTTAACTCACATAAACTCTTCAGACAACTGATGGTCAATTTGTATCTTGATTTGATGTTGCTCTTTGTCCTAAGAATCTGAAGAAGTTCTCTTAAGTCCGGACCACTATTAAGGCTGGCTTTTATCTGTAATGAGGATGGTTTATAATTGTAGTCTAGAGAACAAAGATCCTTGATAGTGATACGGGGGGGAAAAAAAGCTGATTTGTTCATTGGATGTTCACACAGGGCTTCAGAAACAAGCAGACTGATTTAGTTTTCTGTCCATAGTATAGGTGGTTTGTGGAAAACTTCTGTTTTGGTGTTAATTTTCAGTTCACAGAACTGCACTGTTCTCAGTCTTTGTATCTTTGAGCTACTACTTCAGTCATCTGCATGTTCTCATTAGCTAGAGCTCAATTCCTGTACAAAATATTTTGTAAATGCATAAGGAAAGAAGGTGGTGAGAGGTATTGTAGCAATTAGTCCTTATCAGGTAATTATTTCCGCCTTGTTCTGTAGGTTGGAATATCATTGCACAAACAGAGAGGTTAAATGAAGAATGTGATTAGCTGGTTTGCTCAAGCATGTAGATCTTAAGGTTAATGTGCTTAGCTCCTATCCTGCTTTCAGCTGTGTTCTCTCTGATTTACGAGCACACTCAATTATCAGCTGCTTGCAGTGTCAGGCTGTTTGTAGCACATGTATGTGGATGTATTTGAGACTGAGCATGGGACGTGGCAATGTGAGAACCACGTGGGTGTCTCCAGGGTCTCAGTCACACAGCTGTATTTGAAGCAATGACAGTACCATGCCTACCCTCCTTTCTAAACAAGACTGGATTACAGTAAAACATTTAACAAGCTGTGCATTGAATGCTGAGAATAACTAAATCAGCATGTTAAATTTCTTAGTCTTTAAATATTGTAAGAGATAAGATAATTAGGGAGTTTTATTTTGTATGTTCCTATAACTGAAATCATGTGTACAATTTACAGGCAGTTTGTCAAACTCAGCAAGTCTGCACCATATTTCTGTTTGATTTGTCCTTTCTCAAGGCAGGAGTTATTACACTATCTGTGTCCTCCATTCGAGTATTTATGTGCTAAGCAGTTGAATCAAAATCAGTTTGCTGGAGTAAATTAAAAATGGCATGCTTCAGAATGAATTTTAGCAGGCATGAAAGTGGTAATTGTGATAATAAAAGAGGAGCTGTATCTTCTTTACTTTCATATAGCATGTGAGGTGCCATCAGAAGACTCAGATTTGAGTAGCATCAGTAAAAAAGAAAAAACACCGCTGGGATGGATTAAAAGGTAATTTTTTTGTCTTCACAACCAGAAGTTTCACTAACTTCATTAATTTCATACAAAGTTTTGGTCCATCTGAAGAGAGACATAAGTAGAGAAAACTCAACACTTGTGTGGTAGGAACTGTCTGTATGATTCATGGACTTTGCAGCTAGGTAATTTTCAACTGTGTGTACATGACAGGTATCAGTTTCTGTTTAAAATCTCTTATAACTGAAGGAGACAAACAGCTTGATTTAATTTGTTTCTAAAACATCCTATATATAATCTTTAACATTATTTTTATTAGAGATAAGAACAATAATAAATACTGTGTTGTGCCGTCCTAAAGCAATCTGGTGTTTTAAGGTGTATATTAGCAATTTCATAGCAGGAGGAGTAATTTTCTATGTGTCAGATTTTAAGATTTTATTGAGAAAAAGGATCTAAGACAAGAATCAAATACTTCCTGCTTTAATCCATTATGTTATTTGAAGTACTAGCTATTTGGGCTAAAACATTTCCAGGGTGTACTGGTGCTGAATTCCCTCAGAAACTAGGATAGCTATTCCCAGTTTGCATCCCAGTCCTCTTAACAACTGACAAGAGCAGATGAGAAGGACCAGAGAAGCTGCAAATTAGGGATCCTCCCAGGGCTCTGGATAACTCTTTCTCTGCCTGAGCCCTTCAAATCCAGGGTAACCCTGGGGTTGCCTCTGGTGCAGAGTTTGAGCCTCCATTAGACAACACACTCAGGAGAAAAGTTCATCTGTACAGAGGACCATTTCCTTTCTGTGGTAAACTGTCTTCTGGGAAGACAAAATTGCTTTTGAAATAAACTGAAAATGCAATTACAGTTGTTTCAGAAAATATCATTTTAAGTTGTGAGCCATACTGCATGATGCACTTGACAGTTCTTACCCCTTGCTTAAAGAATTGATTGAGATAAATTCCAAATAAAAATTGAAACAAGTTGTTTGCCTTTGAATTGCTTATATGAGCATTTGTTTCCCTTCCTCATTTCAGCATAAATTGCAAAAAAAGGCCTTTTTTTCTTTGCTTAGATGTTATGCTGTACTGCTTTATGTAGACCTTGGTAGTGTAACTAAATAGGTGAGAGCTGGGGTTATTTTCTTACCCCAAACTGCTGCAGAAGCTGTTCAGTTTCTGAATCAACAGATCTTTGGACAGTTGAAGAATACTTTCTGAGTGAATGGGAGGATATGAATCTGATAGGAATGTAAGTGTAGTACTACTGACATGCCTCTTGGCTAAAATCCTGTGTGTTTGTGTTAAATGGAGATGCAGATGAGCAGCAAGTGTGTAGGACTTCACAGAAATCCTCCTGCATGGGAGCTGCCTGCATATTGTGGGAAAATGTACTAAAATAGTGCCAAATAGAAATCTAATTATTTTCCAGATCTTTAGCTTGAGGTGTTCTCAAGCTCATGCGTTTAATTTTCCGCCTTCCCAATGCTTTAAAGTAAAAACTTCATGTCTAATTAGTTTTGGCATAGGATGTGGAAATAGAGATGGCAGTTTCTTTATGTGCAGGAAGATGTACCAGAATTCAGTCTTCAGAGTAATGGAAGGTAATCTTGATACAGCATTTGTTCTTTTAAAGATGTATTTTTTGATGAAACAAATATACTACAGATTAAAGAGTCTAAGAAATAGTTAATGTAATTAACTTTAATTCAAATTAATTTTAACTCCAAATTAGTGAATAAATTGTACTCTTAAGTGCCATATTTCTTGATTATATTCTTCCCTTTTTATGCCAAGGATGTAACAGAAATGAACCAGGATGTTTGCTTGGCTTCCATGTTGCTGGAGGGATGTGCCTGTAAGATGCTGTTACATGCAGCACATGAATTAGGTGAATCCCAGAAGATTCCCCTTAATTTGTGCTATATGAGCACTTCTACCAAATGAACACTTAACTAGAAATCTTCATTTCAGTCATCTGTTTACAATCAGAGACCAAGGCTTATTAAAAGTATTTTTACTGATAGCTATCAACACTGAGATCTATTGATTTAGAGCCTTTTCTCTATAAATAACTTCACCTGTGTTGAGCCATAGCCAATCTAGAGAGCTGACTTGTACATTTTCTTTGTTTACTGCTTTTCCTGTAATGAAAACGAACATGAAATTGTTGGTTTTCCAGGCAGGCTGCAGAAGTTAATTTGCACATGCTGCAAATTTGAGATGTGCTTTCTGCAGTGTTGCAAAATTGGAGTAGAGGTATTCAGATTATTTTGTGTTGAGATAAAGGCTTTAAACCTTTCAATACTTTGTCTCACTAATGAAATGCTTAGGTGCCTGTGGTACATTATTTAATGCTTTTATGTATTACTTTGCACTAAATTGAAGTCTAACTGCTAAGTTGAAGTAATAAGCTCCTATAATTTTCTTATCTGTAAATAGTAATATTTTTGCTTGTCTATAGCACTGTAAAAGTAGGGAGTGAAACTCATAATTCTGCAAGTAAAGTAGGAAGTTCTCTAGGTCTAGCCTAGTAGGGACTAGGCTAAAGTGGGTCTTGTTTTCTTACTTGAGGCATTGCTACAAAAATAATCTGTAGCTGTGCAAAATAATGTGTAAATTTATTATTTCATCAAACAGAATTTTTTGGGGTTTTTTTGTTTGGTTGGATTTTTTTGTGTGGGTGGGGTTTTTTGTTGTTGTTTTTGTTATTTTTTTACTTTTTTTTTTTACCTTTCCAGAACTTCTGTGACAAGATACCATTCTTATTTCAAAATTCTGATAATAGATCTACTAGCCCATTATTTAGGATGTGTATTTGACAGGGATTCATAAGTGAAAGTTACTTGGGAAAACCCTCAGTAAGTGGTTCAGAGAAGTTTTTTGAGCTTCTAACTTAATAATTCTGCTGCTGAAATCAAAATATTGAATAAATTCTGATAACTACTTCATGAGTAAATATTTTTAATCGCCATGAAAAGTGGTCGTGCTTATGTTTATTAGCTTTAAAGGCCTTCTGTCGCCATCTGTTTATATAGTTGCTGTGCATGATGACTGATGTTGCCAACTGGTTACTTCAGCTCTGTGACAGAGTAGATAAAAAAAGCTCTTCATGTATATGGGAACTGATGCCCTCATCTCTTGGTCAGGCAGTCTATAGATACACAGAAATTCTCAGTGCCATGTTTCAGTACTGTTACTATCAATATATTGATAATGAGTATTGCCAGATAATCTAACTGATAGATTTTAAGTAGGCTTTTTAATGAGACTTACCCCTGTAACACCACTTCTGGTTTTCAGATGTGTAGGACAAAAATTAACTCCATTTGAAGGATGCAGATTTGACCCAAAGCTTGCTGAAGTCAGTTACAAATTAATCTGATTTCTGTCACCTTCCATCAACATGGCCATTCATGATAGAGGCTTTTGTGGGTCAGCGTGAATGCTTCCCCTTTCTCAATTCCTGTATCAGTGAGAATCTGTGTAAGGAGCTGGTTTGTGTCATTGTGGCATAATCTTTCGGTTTTGATTGGTATTTCCTCATTTCTAATTTAAAATACAAAAGAGGGCATGATGTAGTTACCCAATCCTGAAATCATCCTGCTGTTAAGTGTGTTTGAAATCAGCTGATGAAAAATCTAGTAATGGGAAAGCTGGTAGATATACAGGCATTACTCTTCCACAGATGCACTCTGAGCACGCCAGCTTTGTTATCTTAAATAAAGTTCGGAGGAAAAGAAAGTACTTCACTCAGATTATTTCCTGGAAATTCTGTTTTTTAGAAAATTCTTGTCTACTTCAGTGAACATAGCAAATAACAGATAGTAGAAAGTGGTTTGCCAGGAGTGAAATAAGAATTGTATGAAAGTAACATTTAAAACTGAAATGGATCTTTTTTGCAACTCTTGGTGTCCTTGGCTGTCTGGCTGAAAATTATACCCGAGATCTTTCCAGCCCGGAATCACAGTATCAGAGGCTGCAAACCAGATTTTTCTTGGTTTAATATTCAATTGACAGTCAGAAGTTGTTGACATAAATATAGTGTGTGTTGTTTAAATAACAAACATTAAAGCTCTTATGAACTAGAGATTACTAGTCTCCTGTAGTGTTTTTATTTGCGTTTCTATTAGCAAAATCAACTTTAGCCTCTTTCAATTTAGAAGAGTGGTTATGGAAATCAAGATTGTTAAAATATGTTTGAATGCTTAAATCTTCTGTGAAATATGCTGGTGGTTGAAGTCCAGATACAAAGCATTAAGATTTGCCATTCAAGTTTGTTGGCATAATTAAAATTGGTATTATTGGAAAACTCCACGAATATATTGGCTGGTATTTTCCAACACATTATGGATTTCCTGGGAGGGTTAAAACATAGCTGGTTATGCTTGATGTAAGAATGTATATGTGATATCTTTTCTTTGTCATCTTTCACAGACTTTGGGATTGTTCTTGGTGTCCACTGGATGTAGAGATCCAGCAAAAAATCACTGTTGTATAGGTCATCCCAGAGCAATCTCAGAATGAGAAAATAGGTCAAAAAAGGAAATGTTTCTGTTTTAATTAAATTGTTCCTTCTTGAGCACTCTTGAACAATTTTTGAAAACACTGTATCAGGTTTTTCTTGATTATTATTGTCTGATCTTGTCAATATTAGCAAGATAACGTCTAACCTGTTCTACTTAATCTTTTCTGGTTTTTTTCCTTTGAAAGCTAGTAGGTTGAAATTAAGTTTATTTTGAAGCGCTTGGAAAGTTAGGGTGTCTGCATGTCATTAGTAAGAGATTTTCTGGTTTTGGAAAGACTACTATATTGTGGTCTTCTGAGTAAATGAGTTAAAATCACCATGGAATTTGTAGAAGCTTATCTTGGTTTCTTTCATCTTATCAGTTTTCACATAAGCTTGCTGTTTTTCTTTAGTTTGGTAAAGGAACACTAAATGGCAATCTAAATAATGTATGCTTTTAGATTGTTCAGTTATCATTAGAGATCAGCTTTCTTGAACAGAGGATGTTATGTGTTCACCTCAGGCTTTAAGGTTACATTATCACTGTGGCATTTACTTCAATCTAACATTGGGTTACCTAAGCAGAAACTGAGCTTCTTCCTCATGTGACCAAAAACCTCAGAGTAATAGATGAATAGGTGAAGGGTGGAATTAGAAGCCAATCTCCTTCACTGTTCTGTTCTCCCTAAATACTTTACCCCTCACCTGCACCGAACTCATGCTTGTAGTGCAAGTCCATTAATGTTACTCAGTTTTAGGTACAGTTTATTCTTGTTTATTAGATGGCTAATTCAGTGAAGGTTATGTAAGTTAAGGAAGTTAATGGGCCTGTTAATGAAAAGAAAAAATAAAGTCTGTTACGTGGCGAAACATCTTTTTTCTCCCTGAGTGAGTTCTAAAGTCACAATAGAATATAAGGCACTGCCTCAGGATTTAAAGTAATTCTTAACATTTTGAAAACTAAGGCTTGATTGTGTGGGTGTCTTCTGCACAATATAAGGTAAGAGAGAACTTCCTTCAAATAGTCTATGAGGTTCAGGGACTAAACAAAAAAAATAGTTACATCAGATGCCCTGTGTTAATCCTGACTTTGAATAATTTGATTATTTTGTGCTTATAAACCAGCACTTGAGACCTCAAGTAAGGAATAAAAGCAGCAGAGGACAATAAATCTCATATTGCAGGGAGAGTTGTAGTTATAGAAATTAAACAACCAGGGATGATGACTGTTAAGATCTCAAGAGGTAGGGTGAAAAGCTGAGGTGAAAAGGGTAGTTTTGTATCTTATCAAAAAGGCGAAGGATTATGTACTGGGGAATTGCAGTGCAATGTTTAAGGTATGAGTATTTAAGATTCACTCAGTAAGTTCTACACTTGGTTCAATTTGCTATGCAAGCAAAAGTAAGTTACTTAACCTTTCATTGCCTCAGTTCCCATAAAAAATCCAGATGATAATTTATTCCCAACTTCTTAAAAATATTGGGAGGACAAATACATTAAGTATTGCTTGGAACTGAGCTGGTTATACGTATGGTCCTCATATCTGAATGAATATAGGCTAGAAAGTATGGACACTATGTATTCTTAAGGAAAAACTCCTGGAATTTGCTTTTCTAATAAACTCATACAGTTTCTTTCTTATCAGACTTGATTTTCTTCAAGAAATATAGGAAAGTCTTAGATTATTTTCCAAAGTGGTAAGTAAAATACTTCTAGTCTTGAATGTTTCTCCTTTTTTCAGAGCACATTCAATTTACTCATTCCTAGGAACAGAAATAGGGATGTCTAATGGAACTGCAGATCATTAATTTTATGTTGAAGATGATGAAAAATAGAAGTTATGTAGGCTTTTGCAGGTTCTGTTGGATTAAAAGAATCCATAGAAATTAGTGATAGAGGAATGAGCAGATGTTCTCTTGGAATAACAAATACTATCCATAGCTTCATTCATAGCCAACTTTAATGAATCAGTTTGGATGAAAGGAATGCTTGTCAAATACATTGCATTTATGTTTTTCCAGCAGATTTTATTTGAATTATTTTCAAATAAAATGTATGAAAATGCTTATGTCTAAAAAGAAGTCAGTCTTTAAGGGAGTCTTCATCCAGCAAATTGGATGATGGCAGGTGAAGAGTAGGTAATATAATTTGACCTGTGGCTGTATTTGGTTAGAAGAATTTCTGAAATGCCAAGTAAAGTGGAATTACTCAACAAGCAAAGTAAATGCTGGGGTTGGCATGAGTTCTTTGGGAATATGCCAGTGTAGATATGATTGTGCTTTTTTGCTGAGAATGTCAGATCAACTTGTTTAAAGCAGTGAACAGCACTTCTGGAGTGAAGCAGTCTTGAACTTAGACTTGTTTGTTTTTTTGTGTTTTCCACCCTAGGTCATAAAAGAGCATGAAATTGAGATGAGATAGAGGAAGGTGACTTTATTAGCTCTGTAACTGCATGGATTGCTAATTCTAATGGACTTGTTGGGAATACAGACTTTGCAGTTGAGCTGTTCCCAGGCCTTCCTGTGTCCAGCAGTGCAACCACAGGAGGCACAGCTCTGACTTCTCAGGCGTGAGACTTTCATTCCTGCAGTAAGCTCAAACCCCACATTGCATCAGTGCTTGTAAAACAGTCCTAAAGCAATCCTAAAGATCAGTGGCAAGCTTTCTGCCAATAGTTCTGCTCTTGACATCTAGTTCCTGAGCTGAGAAGTCACTATTTAATTTTTAGAATAATTGGATAGAACTACTTTTGAAGTATCGTGAGTACTCTTGTTAACATGAAGAGTGGTGGCAAATTTCTGTCATGGAGCCTGGAACTAGACTAGAAAGCCAATGTAATGTGGAAAAGCCTAAATAACTTTTACATTGGAACAGCTTCAGTCCCCACTAAAGTGTATTATGATTTATATAAAATGAGCAATTGAGAATTTGAAAGAATAGGGTTTGACCTATTTGGGTAAAGTTTCCTCACATCTTTCTAAAATACTGATGTTGGCTGCAAGAGTGAAATTTCCTTTTTTTGAAAGGTGAGTCAAGACATTTTTTTAAGGGGCTTTCATTTTTTTATATTATAGTCTTAAGAAGCTGGGCTCTGTTTGGAGAGGAAAAACTTTACGTAACACCACTGTTCTATCCTGCTGTACAGTATAAGTGGCTTTGCAATGCTCAGCTGTGGAGAATGCTGCTGATGGACAGCTTCCTTCTCCATGTTTGCATGCTCCAAAGAAGGCTGAAATGCCCATTAAACAGCTTTTCAGTTTAGGGCTGCCTGGAGAAAGGAACTGTGCAGAATAGCTTCCAGGATCAGAATTTTATCCTTTAAACTTACCTGGAGATAAAATGTAAGTGCTTGTTTTTTAAACACTGTGTTTCCCAAGTTAATGGAATAAACGTAGGTAAAGGGACTTGACAGCTGGTTCCCATTTGGGATTGGAATCTACTAATAATAACTAATAATAACTAATAAATTCCTTGAGAGCTGGTAAAGTAAGACTTGTTTGCCATATGGAGAAAGAAGTGACAAAGTAATATCATAATGTATGAAGGAATTAAAAACTACACAGTATGATTGCACAGTTCTTAATTCTCGTGTTACCTCTTCCCTCTTCTGTATTTGCCTTTTTTAAATGGGGAATGCAACTTAAATGGACATTGTTTTGGATGTTTTTCTTCTCAGCTTCATTAAATCAAATTCTTACACTTGCTCATTTTGTGAAACTTTCTATCCATACCCATAACTTACTAATTTTTTTCTCACTATGATCAGACTGTTCAGTTTTCTGCATGGTTTTTGTGTTGGTAGCTGAACTTCATAATACATTGTTTATATATTGCAATGTCATAAAGTTCCTGTTGACAGAAGTATATTAATATTTTGATTCTCACTTGTCTCTGAATACCTTGTATTTACTGAATGAATGACTATATTTTTGAAAATATGCCTTCAGTTATATTTTAATCTAGTTTCCATCATATAAACTAAATCTCCATTTGCTAATTTTTAGATTTGTGCTTAAAAGTCTTGATTTCATTTTATGTCTTTTATTTAGCTCAAATTTTTCTTCTGCTCTAGTGTTTCACAGCACTTAACATGCAGTGTTGCCATACCTCACTTAATGTTGTTTTATGAGCACACGGCTCCTAAAGTGACACCCATTTAGATGGTATGTTAGTTTTACCTGCAAGATACAGTTTTTATATAAAATGTAATGTTAACATAGTTCTTGCAATGCAATGTCAGGTAACCCAGAAGATTAGCCAAGACAGAACAAACTGTACTGCTTTTTGAATTGCTGTCTCTCTGGTCTGTTGTAAAGATTACTAATCTCCAGAGAAAGATAATGGGTCACATGTTTAGTGTAATAGCTTTTTGGGTTTTCTGCTTTATCTGCTAATTTTAAAATCTTTTAAAGTAAGCTCATATAAACAGATTTTAATGTGAAATTTATTGGAAGGGAAGCAAATATGTATTTGCTCATTTCCTGTCATATGCTCAGTACTACACTAGCTGTTTATTTATATTCTGTGTGCTTCCCTAAGACAAGCAAGTTAAACCTGGAGTTACTCAAATCATTAGCTGGATACATAGGATACTTTGATATGGAATAGAGTGCAAATTTCTTGTGTTTCTTCACCTCTAATTTTCCTCTTTCATGTTTTTACAGAATGTAAAATTCCGTGTGTGTGTGGCACTAAAGCACCACAAGTCACACAGGGCAGTAACTGTCTTTCTGTAAATGATGTCACTTGACATGGAATAAGGGTGGGTTACAAAACACTCTTCAGAGTTACTTTAGTACCAAACTCATTTGTGTATTGGGGCATTAAACAGAACTCTTGTTAAAAAGAGAGATTTATGACACTGGCACTGCTGCTTCTGTTCTATGTGAAAACTTCCTGCTAATGTTTTATAAAATATGTTTTGAAGTCTCTTGTGATTTTAGCTTTGTATAGCAGCTCACAAGATTTCTGGATAAAGAAAATGCTAATATTCCAGTAGCCAATATTGGCCTTGTGTACATCAGTTCTATTGTTTCTATTCTAGTGAAAATCAAGTATAGAACTTGCAGCACCTGGCAGACTGAAAAAAATTGCATTTGCAAACAGGATTACAGCTCCAAAACAGAAGGTGTTAAAATATGAGGTGACCATTTCTTTAATCTCTACTCTCTCTGCATTATATTGCAGAAAGAAGCAATTTATAGCAATTTTACTTCAGATTGGAGGAGCTTCTGCATGAAGACAAATGAATAAATAGATAAGTCTCTTTAGATTCCATCCTTAACTCTTAATACTTCAGGAGTTTTGGAACTTTACTTAAAATTTCAGGGGCAGAACTATGTAGTACTGCAAGTAATAAAAACATTTATAAAAGTTACTGAATCAAAGGCAGCTGAGTGAAGGTGCACAACAATAATAGCACTGTATAGATAGTAACTGAGGTATTGTCTTGAACAAAAACAGTGATGAAAATTATGTGCTTTGACTGAGAACAAAGTTACAAGAAGGTTTTTATCAATGGTTATGCTGGTGTGCCCTGCTGTTCCACACTATGAATTGGAACAGTAGAGGGAGATCCAGGATGACTTGTTACATCATACCTTGAGTTTTTTGATTTTGCTTGAGGTGTTTTCAGACAGCTGAATTACCATGGAAAAGGGTACAGGCCAAATCAGTGTTTCTGGGATTTAATTAGTATACTTCATGCACATTTTGTTCAGTTGTGATGATTTCCTTTAACTTTTTGGGGCACAATAGGATAGAAATTGTGATCTACAATTTTTTTAAGTATAATTAGTCAAATTGTTTTTAATAAATAGTCAAAGTGCATTGCTGCCCTAAAGAGAAGCTTCTCTGAGAGAGAAGCTACCGCTTTGAAATAAGGAAATTTGCATCTAAAAGACACCTTTGGCTCAGTCAGCTATGTTGATAGTTACTCAGTGTTACCTGTTCCCTTGTTAAAGCTTAACCAGTTTGCTAAACTAACATTCATCTAAGCCATTGGAATGTAAAGGCTTATATATTAAAAAACGAATGCTAATTCTCCTTATTTACCATATCTTAATTTTTTCCTAGGTAAATGCCAAAAGATTTGAAAACTTTGTTTCTGTTTCCAGAAGATTCACTGTAGTTCTCACTCACTTAAAATAATCTGATTTTTTTTTTGTCTTGGTTTACTGCAATGCCCTTGTAAATTAACAACTTTACTACTTAGCTGGAATAGCCATGAAGGAGTGTTTGGCGTTCATACAGTTCTGCAAAGAATTTGGTAGGTGTGTTCCTTCTGTGGCCACAACAAGGAGCAGGTGTGGGCAGTGAACCATCAGTGATCTTTGTAATGCTGTTCATCGGTGTACAGAGACAGTTTGGCCCAAGTCTGAAGGTTATGTTTCCTTAAGGGAGCTTTATATCTTAAAAAATCTTAAACCTCTTGACTTACAGATTGAAGAGCAAATCCTTTTCACTTACAGCTCAAGTGTGTTCTTGGGGTATGTGCAAAAGGGAAACATTAAAATATTCTTGAAAATCCTTTGCCTTTTCAAGGACTGAAATTCAAGATTTGGATATAAAAGTCAGTACTGTCATGTAGTTAACATCTGTCAAGTGTTTTGTTTAAATTACAATGCTCACATCCAAAGCATGTGTTTGAACTTTTCTTTTGAGACACTGGACCTATAGAAGTGTGTAAAGTCAGCTTTCATCTTCCTGAGGTATGAAAGCACTGAGGAGATCAGCTATTGATTGGGTTGGATTGCCAGCTCCTTTGATCCTCACAGAAATACACTAATGATAGCACATAAAGGATGTAGCTGCACACTAGAGGAACAGATAAAATGTGCACAATGTGGTTTGGGGTGGGGAGGGGATAGGTAGGTCTGGTGCTATAGGTTCAGTCCTGACAAGAAGTACTTGCTGCCATTTATGTTTACAGGAAGGTTAAATGTTTGCTCTCCTGGAGGGGTCCTGTATAAAAAGTGATGAAGTAAATGAAGTCATGATTGAGCTGTTGGTCTAAAGTGTCTTGCGGGCTCATGTGCCAACTGGCTTCACTGTATCTCCTTGTGTAGCTGGGAGTTTTGAAGTATAAAAGTACTTGACTTGATCTAGTGATGACTTGTGTGCTCCAATATGACTTCTTGAAGTGAGTGTCTGATTTTTTCAGTTGCCAGACAGTGAACTTGAATTGTTTAGTGATGCTGACAAGTGAGAAGTATCCCATTTGTCCTAAAGGCAAGAGGAACTGCAGCTTCTGTTAAGGTCTATTGCTAACATAACCACTCGTGGTGGAGAGTGAAAGACATTTTTCTGGCACTAATAGATTACTGACATAGTAACAAAATAAAGTAGATCACTTTACATGGTAGACTTAAGAAATGCACCTTTTCAACACCCTGTCTCCCACAGTACAAAAGCAAAAGGACAGTCTTACCTATGGCTGTTGTCCAAAACACTGACAGTATCTCATTTTTGGTTATGAACGTGCAGTCATCATCCAGGTTTTCATTATAAAACTTCATCTTTTTTGAATAAGGCTTTTGTAAAGAGAAAATAATATTGGTGGCTTTGTATTTTAAATTTTTCTTATATATTTATCTTCTTGTCCTAATAAGTCAAATCTACCAGCAGTTAATCTGATGGAAGTCAGGCTATTATGATGTTTCTTTGACCAGTTACTTTGCTTTCATCTTAGGTCCTGTATTGTTTTGTCCACCTCTGTTTATCAGGTTTCAGTCCCAACATAGGTTTTCATTGGTTATGATACCTGTGGAAAATTTTCTGCCAGCTAAATAGTTTTTATAAAAAAAGCCTAATATTGTGAGGTATTTTATATGCTGAAATATATGGAACAATATCTTTCTTGATAGACAGTATATCAGTTTAATTGTTTAAATAGTTCTCAAAAATAAGGGTTTGGGAAATGAGCGTTCTTCAACGAAACGTGCATGGCACGTTTGTGTATCTTTGACCTTTTACCTTTATCTTTCTTTTCTACTCAAAAGGTCAGTGTTCTCTAGAACTTTTAACTTCTTTTGTTTGTAGCAGCCACTGGATGCTCATATCTCCTTAATTATATGTTTTTGTGTGTTGCAAAACTAAAATCAATAAATAGCATTTACTTAAGGGGCCATCTTGAAAGGCACGAAGGCAGTGAGGAAAGAATTATCAAGTTAGTCACAAAAGCCTACTAACTTTACTCCAATTTTCAAACACTATGAAGACTATCTCTGAGTGGCTGAATCAGAAGTGTATTATCAGTGTTCAGATTTTTGCATCACTTGGTTCCAAAAAATAATAATGGTAAAATAAAATGGCTGATGCAACTGTTCAGTAGATGTCTTTATATGATCCAAGCTTGTATTTAGAGAAGAAATATATTTGTTTCACATCCAGGGAAATATTGTCCTTCTAGAGCACAACTTTAGTAACCACAGGCCCTGATCCTGCAGGCAAGTAGATACACATTAAATATTAGCAATAGCAATGCCATTTGATTGCTTACCTTCTTTTTGTATATTAATAGTTCAGTAATAGTTATGAAGAACAGCTTGCCTCTCCTTACTCAGTAGTTTAACATTTTTTACGGTGTCAGGCTGTAGAACTGCTTAGAACATTGATTTCATGTTTAAATTATTTCCCTGCTGCTGCTGCAGCAGTATTTAGGAAGGTTTCTATTGTGATGCCTAAACCATAGGTGTTCCATATGCTAAAAATCATCTTGTTACTGAAAGTGCTCCAAATAAGGAAAAAAATTTGGTACCTCATGTTTTATGGCTATGTGTTGCTGAATACAGGTTTTATGTACTTGTAAACCACCTGTACCTATCTTGAGTCCAAATGGTATTGTAGCCCTCTGGTAACAGCCAGTGAGAAAAACTAAATACTGAATGGATTAGTATTTTTGCTATTTAACTTCAATAGTGAGTATTAATAGAAATTATTTTATGGTCAATAATAACCCAAGTACCTCCTTTAGAAGTAACTTTATACTAATTACAGATACTGCTGTAGGCAAATGAAGACTTGTGATTTTCATCAATTCTGATATGAACTAGCAGGATTCTTGCTATACCACAGGTCTGGCAGCCTCTGTGCACAGTATTCCATGTGCTAACATGGTGTTACTTATGTGAGCCAAACAACCATCATGGTGTAAAATTGCATGGGGTTATACAGGTCAGTTATGGACAGGACTACAGTCTTTGCCTGAAACCTTGTATTGAAATTCAGATAAAAGGTATTTGGTGATTGTAACAATCACCAAACAAGGGGTGACAGAAATAAGACCTATCCTATCCATTTCCCCAGTTGCCCATGTGTACGTGTATGTTCTCCCCACATCTGTGTTCCCTTGGCTTCTTGTTAGATCCCACCAGCCTTGGCTAATGCAACATACATAAATCTCCCTGAGCTGCCGTTCATGTATAGGTTTAATCTTCTTTTAAGCCCACATGATACCCTCACTCTTATGTAGAGTAAGTTTGCTTCAGCTACAAGTTGCTTAGCTTGATTTTTTCTGTCAATTTTTATTTTCCATTGTGTTCCTCTTAATATGTTTGGACCAAGCTTACTGATTTAGTAGATAGGTGCTGTCGCTGGTATATTGATTCACTTGCAGTGCCAGCAGGAGTTGTTGGCAGAAAGATCAACTTTCTTTTTCTTGCACAAGTTGCAAGCAAAAGTGTAGTGCATTCATCACTTCATCCCACAGTTGTTTCAGTTTCTAAGTGTATGAAACTGTTACTACACTGTTTGCTGTTTTTTCTCTTTCAGAGTTACTGTGCAGTTGCAGTACCTGGCTTTTTAAAAAGATCATGTTGAATTTGGGAGGGAGATTTGAGCAGCTAGGTGGAAGTGCCAGAAGAGTTTCTGTTTTTCGTTTTGTTGGCAACTGTCTTTGTAGATTTTCTACTCCACAGCCTCACAGGTTGAGTTGTTGAATAAAGAAAAACCCAGCCAAACAACCCTACAGCTTGAATTGAACTGAAACTAAATACTCCAAAGATGGCTATGAATAATTCAGTTTCCTCTGTTGTAAGGTAGATGAATTAATCCTTTAATTTTTTATACTACATGTAGGAGGAGTATAAAGTCAAGTATGCGAATAAGGGAGGGCAAAGTTTCACAATAGAAGTTAAAATTTAGAATTTTAGGAATATCCTACTTTATGTATTTTTTACATACTGGGACAGCTTTTCAGCAGGTAAATGACAATATAATGTTTTCTTGCATATTTTAGGGATCAATTCTTTTGCCACTTACCACTTAGGATGTTCATCATCAAGCTGCAGCAAATCAAAGTAGGAAGTTAAAAGAATACACTGTTTATTTCCTAAAACTTTAGTGTTTCTAGAGGGGAAGGTACACTTTTGCATTCTATTGCTATAGTCCTTTGTCTTCTGATGCATTGCTGTCTTTTATTTCTGTAATTCTATTTGTAGCTTGAAACTTTGTAGTGTGTAACAGACATAAAGAAACTTTTAACTGGAGGTCAAATTAGTGTGATTTACTTTTAGTGTAGACTGCTTAAGTAAAGACTTGATGAGACTATTTGGATGTATCTTATCAAAACAGAGATTTAGACATGTGGCTACCATGAATATTCAGCAATGATAGGAAGCTGAAGTTGTGTCACCCTCTTAAATTACCTTGGCATAATGCTTAATGATTATCATGGTGAGTGAATACTATCAATGAATAGAAAAATATGGAATAAAGTTGATGAATATTTCTAGGGTATTTTAGGGGTACTTTAAGGTCATGTATGTAGCATCAGAACATTTGAAAAGTAACCATGGGAAGAGGATTTTTAAAGCTGTTTTGTTCTGTGTGCCGCAGAACACTAGAGATTACCAATCTGTTAAATGACAGTTTGTTTTAAAAACCTTTAAATTTAGAATTCCTGTCTTTCTGTTGGGATTGGAGGAAATACACTAAAATACTGCTTAAATTGGAGGAAATACACTATATACAACTATCAGTTGCAATGTCTTGCAAATGTAAAACTTGCTGATGTAGTTACCGTTTTTTAATAGATCATTGACCCATCAATCAGACTCTGACCATTTCAGAGATAAAAAGCTTGGCTTTCATTGGCTTTTAGGAAAAGAACAGCTTTCCACAAATTAGGAAATGGTGTAATAATTAACAGGTATAATGGATATGTGCATTCAGGTTTCAGTTGTATTTTTGAGTTTTAGCTCCTGTTATCCTTGGTGTAGTTAGTTAACCCACTGTCTGCCCATAGATAATTTAACTATAGTATAAAATGGATTATTTTTGTGGAAGTAGAATTTACTAAAATGATTGATAGTTTTTTTGCTCACCTCTTAAAATCTGTAGTGAATTGTTCTTTCAGACTTTCATTTATAACAAGGTGCAGAACTTCACTAACAAAACTCATTAAGTGAGTAATAATTCTGTTCTAAAGCAGCAAAACAAAGGTTCTTTGAATAGTTTTGTGTACAGAGAATTTATGTAAACTCTAATTTTATTTTTTTTTTTCTGAATTACAGACTTAAATGATTTTAGGTACTGGTCATTCCTCATACAGGAAGGAGTTTGACATCTCTGACTCAAAAAGTCACTTGGAAATTGGCAAAGTAGGTCATTTAGTAGTGGACCTATTGCATGAATCAGAAAGTTGGCAGAGGTCACTTACCATTCCTAAGGTAATTTATGTTTTGAAAATATAAACTGTATTTTAATTGCAAACATTCATTAAATAACATCAAGATAAAGTTCCTTTGGTGTGATCATAGAATCATAGAACAGCTCAGGTTGGAAAGGTTCTTAAAAATCATCAAGTTCCAAATCCCCTGTCATGGGCACATTTCATTAGACCAGGTTGCTCAGGGCCCCGTCCAGCCTTGAATGTACTGGCACTGCAAAATGTGAGTCAGGAAAGCAAATCCTAAATTTAGAGAAGTTACAGAACTGGAAAGTTAAGGAAAACTTTCTGAAATTTTGTGTAACTTAGAAGCCTTTAAACATGTCAAAAAGCAAAAGAGAAGTGATACTTAAAATGAGGGGCTGATAAATTACTATATAACTGTTCATTTACCAAGTTCATTTGAACTGATAGTAACATTTTCTGTTTCTCACAGATCTGTTACTAGGCTTTTTGCATCATGTATATTAGGTAGCCTTTTATCTACAAAACTTATTAGCATCACTTCTTTAGGGATTCAACCTCACTATTACTTTGCTTTGTCTTTCCCTTACCTAATGCACTACTTTAGTGTTGATTGTCCATTCTGTTCTTCTGGCTATTTGTATATTACCATTCTTTATGTAACTCAAAGTTTTCACAGCTTTGGGTATTGTCCTTTAAAAATTACCATTTTCTGTGACTAAATTTAAATGTACAACTGCAGAAGTTTGGACACTTCAATGTTGTAAGTGGTATTTATTTTGTCATGAACATAAAATATGGGGTTTGTATCTTCTTTATATTTTGCCCTGTCTAATTTTAGTGACTGTATATTGCTTTTCCAGTGATAGCAATGATATACCAGAGATCAGTATTCCAGGATGTTTATGGTTTTTCCATGTTACAATGAGCCTTATGAATATGTAGATTTATCGACCCCTAGTGGGGTTGTTAGGAAAATGGTTGCTAATTTAATTAGTGCTAAATGATAAATTTCCATATTTCTCAATGCTGCATTTGTTTCAATGGTCTTTTCCTTCTGTTTACAGCTGGATTTGCTCTCGATTTATTTCTGGTATTCTCTACATCTGCAGAATTGCCTATTGAACCAACTTCTATTAACAACAAAAGTAAAAACTACTCCTAAAAGAAGTAGCTGTAATCACCATTTTAAAGAACAGTTATAGCTGTTTCTGCATATTTTAAAATTACAATAATACAGCAGAAATTCTTAAAAATGACAGGTCTTTTGGTGTGCTGTGTTAGTGGGCTTATTTTTAATTAGCTAGAAAAGCTAGTAATTTCTTGAGTAGTTTGCTGTTACATAAATGAATTAAAGCAAATGCTAAATCACCTGCTCAAACTTTACTGACCTCTTAGTGATTATTAAATAATTATAATTGATCATTAATAGCCTGAAACAGTAGTTTCATGCTAAAACAGCATGTAAAATACTGTATTTCTAGCAAACTTTAATTTTAAATAGCTCTAGTGTTTTAATCATTTAGTTGAAACTAATTTTCTGGGAGATGAAATGATCTCCTAACCATGCTGTTTCAGAAGAGTCAAAATCAAGTACTGAATAGTGAAGTCACATTTGACTGTTTAATTAGCAATAATAAATAAAGACGAATAGGTCAATAATTGAACTTACTTTTAACTTCTCTGTAATGTGTTTCCATGTGTCAGAATCAGAAACTAGGTGTTGCTGTAATTTTATTTTTCTACGCAGGTTTGACACAAATAAATGTTAAATATTTCTAAAATAAATTCCCCTTTTTAGATTTTGTACGTCTAATTTTATAGGGTTTAAATAGTCAAGTAGTGTTTTTTCCCAGTTAAACTATTAAATACTCCCTAAACTATGGATTTTAGGTGTTTTTAAAATTGTAAAGGAAAAAGTAAAATTTTTTTTTTTGCATTTGCTAGTATTTATTTATTATTGTTCTTATTGCATAAACCACGTTATTTAAAGTCAAACTCACACAGCAGTCAAAAATGTCAAAAAGATCTCAGATTCATATTTTTGTGGGAGCACCCAGTATTCCGAGCCTGCTGGAGGGGTTCGAGCAGAGTAGTTCAGCCCCTGCTGGTGAGAAATGGCGAGAACTGCACTGTTTGTGTGATACACGTGGGTTTGTTTCTGCAAAGGTCCAGGCTGCTGCTGCCCCCTCGGTGTCCCAGGCAGACAGCTCCACACTCACAGGAGTCCCTGCAAGTGGGGCCAGCGCTCAGCAGGGCAGGTTCATGGCAAAAGAAGGAAAAGATTTGACATCTCCTGCCCCTATGGCAGTAACTTGTACCAGCACATTTAAAAAGAGCACAAGTTTAACTTGCTCTGATTGTCAAGTATCCAAAGATAGATGCACACCCGCAGGTGTAAGTCAGGCTGCAGGGGAGCACCTGCCCCAGAGCTGTGCAGAATCAGCTGGACAAGGGAAGCCATCACGTGCCTGCTGCCCAGACCCCACTGAGAGAAAAGGCAGTCCTTTGGAAGTTAACAGCTCTGACATTCCTGCTTTGGTTGCCAGTACTGAGCAGGTCAGCATCCATCTACAGTCCTTGGGACTTCAGGCAGGTCACAGAAGTGAGCATCATGAGCATCTAAGTCAATATATGGATATGTGTTTCCAAGAAAGTCTGGAGTCCAAACCAAAAGAACAGAATGACTGTGCAGACTCTGCAGTGTCAGCAGACACTGAATTTCGTAGTGTAGTGACTTTGAGTCAGGTGGCTGTTTTTGCGCAGAATGAAATGCAAGAAAGAATTGTAAAACTATCAGAAATAGAAGCAGATAAAAAAGCTGAAGAACGACAGTATAATCACTTCCAATGTGATTCTGGTTTTGGAACATGTACTACTAATGTGACTGAAAATGAATATAAGGAGGAGGATGCAAGTTCTCTTGAACTTTTCAGTTCCGAGGATGATGGGGAAAATGTTTGGATTAAAGCTACAAGACAGGAAGAAAGTGCTCAGGAAAATGCAGAAAAGTTTCAAGAACTTAATGTTCCTGCTGAGCAATCTGTAAATGAAATCCATATTGAGCCATTGAGTTCTGGAATACTGTGCTCTCAAGGGAACTGTTCTCAAAAGAACTCCTCTAAAAGACCCCGCAAGTATGAAGGTTCCTTTCATCTTTTTCACTCCGCATTTAAAAGACAGGTGAAATCCAAGAGAGCTAAATTGAATTCTTCTCCACCTGGTTCTGGGGTGAGAGTGGATCCAGACAGGATGACAGAGTTCAAGAAACTCCAGAAGAAGCTATCACTACTTAAGAATTGCTGCAGCAAAAATCAAAAGTACAATATTTTGGTCACTGTTGTACATCCTTGTCATATCAAAGAAATACAGATGAAGACTAAACCAAAATCTTCGTGTAAGGTTCCTGTAGCAACAATTGTTGTTACTGACCAGTCAGAAACTGAGAAAAAGGTGGTGCTGTGGCGTGGTGCTGCATTTTGGTCCCTCACTGTGTTTCCTGGGGATATTGTACTGCTTACAGGTGAGAGTTCTTTTGTTTGCCTTTTTAAAGTATGGATCTTTAAAATGCCTGTTTAAAGTAGAAGAATGTAACAAATAATTTGGAACTATGGCTAAGCTTTCTTACATCAATTAGATCATTTGAGTTCTCAGTCATCCTGCCAGTGGAACATTGACTATTCCATGGAAGTTTGCCCTCAGACACAGCCATGGGGAGCCAGGGCTGTTCTGTAAGGTGCCAGTGTTTTAAAACAGTTGTTCCTGAAAAGTACAAGTGCTACCGGACCTAAGCAGTGTCTGCTAGGAGGCTAATGAATTTCAGAATTACATCAAACTAATGGGAATTTTTTTTTTAGCTCATTGTAAATGGTGTTGGTAGATTAAAAAAATAATCACTGTGTTTCCAAGTGATCTCTTTCAGACCCTGTTCCTTACACATCTGTATGTAAGATGGTTATATATTTAAGAAAAACATGATACACTTCAATATTGTCGACACATGAGTTGATAAGGTTGCTTTTTTCTTGCAGATGTAATAATGTATGAGAATCATTGGTGCGGAGAGGTCATGCTTCAGTCTACATTTACCAGTCAGTTACTGAATCTGGGGAACTGCTCAGCTCTCAATCCAGAAGAATGTAAGATTTTAGTGCATCAGTTGCCATGAAAATCACTGTAAAAGAGCTATTTCAAGCACTCCATTTTGTTGGCAATGTCTCACACATGGAATAAAACGGAACTGTGTGCAACTGAGAGGTACAAAACACAATAGAAAAGTGTGACAGGAACACCTGAACCCAAGATGTGGATATAGCATCAGATAGGCATGTGGAGACCATGGTAAAGTTTGATGGCTACTACTCTGAACTCTAAAAAAAAAAGCTTAGCTTAGGAAAAAGCAGTTATCCCAGGAACTGGTTGTGTGATGTCTGAGATTTCATGAGGATTAAATTTTTTGCAAAATGGAGTAAGAAGATCCATTCAGGGAAAGTGATTAATTGCAGGCCAAAGGGGATTGAAGACTGAGGGGAAAATACTGTGGAAGTATCACTGTTGTTCTTACTGTCTTTGTGGTGTCTGCTATTGAGATGCCAGCTCTTTACAGCAGATTCTGAGGTCAATAATCAAGAACAGCTTTCTTCTTACCAAGCTATGATATGAGATTATTTTCTGTGTATTTTAAAGTATTGCACTTAGGTTAGCTTCATCTGCCTCCTCTTGATACTACCCTGAAGTGCGGTTTAATTTCAGATCAAGTGTTATATATCTCTTCTTACCTTCATATTGTTCTTAAACTGTTTTGATTTTGTCAGTGTAAACATGTTCCAAGTCATAAGTTATATACTTCTAAGTGTAAAAAGCAGTATGTGACTTGGCCTTTTTTCCACATAAGTTTATCCTCTAGTGGATGGTGGTGTTCTCCTTGGCTTATTGGCATACATCTCATCAGAATTTCCACACTTCAGAGACATTCCACAACGACAAGTTCAGAGACTGGATGATGTTCGGTATGTGCAGCTAGATCAGCTCCAGCCAAATACTTTGGTGCACTCAGTCCTGAAAATTATCAATATTTCTGTGGTAACAGGTAAGTTCATGCACTGAACTTTGACTTCTGAAATAGGTGGAACTTAAATAGTTGTTTTGCAAGGCAAAATGTTTCTCACTGCTTGACTTCAAGCTTTGCACAAAAATTTGATCACATTGCACTCTCATCTTGAATTAATGAAATACAAATTTCTACCCACATCATCAATATCATGTTTATTAGTTGTAAATGCAGAATTTGGAAGACAGAAATCTTCATAATTTTCTCTAGTATGTAAATCTTGGAGCTAGATATTAGTTAGATATTTCATCTTCTTTGAAAATTATTTATGAAAAATGCTGTAGTTTTAGTGTGGAACTGAAACAAACATGCAGTATCCTGGATAAGGGTAGTGTAGAGATGTCAATTGTTGCAATTTGTATGAACTATTACAAATAGTTTTAGTATGCCTTGACAATACATCACTATAGTTTTCTTTTATGTGAAAAGTTCTAGAGAAATGTTTCTTTCATTGTATTCTACAGAAGTTATGGGAACTTCCAATTACAGCAGTTGCTGAGAGATTAAGTACAATTTCTTTATACTCAATACCAGTCAGGATGAGTAGGAGCTGAAAGATGCTCAGATACCTCCTGCTTCAAAGGGAGTTGTCCAATTACTGAGTACTTAGATGAATAAAAGTAAATTAATATACTTTATGCACTCCCTCAAACTGGATTCCTGTTGCAGAAGAAACCAGATTATTTTCTGTCCAGAAGAAATTGTAGGTGTATTCTTCTTTGCTTTTAATCATAGCATAAAATGTGATAATACCATGATTTCACTGTAATACTGAGGCACATGGGGTTTGTGTGCTTATATGCTCTTCACTGTAGAAGTAAGGTAATTTCAATTCTTTTCAGAGTCTGTGTACAGCTACAGAGGTGGCAGCCAAAAAAAAGTTATTCTAACAGTAGAACAGAACAGAGATCAACCCTATAGGATGGTTCTGTGGGGAGCAGGGGCTGCCTGGTGCCCCCAGCTTCAGAGGAAAAAAGGTAAGAAGGTCCTTGTACCTGTTGGTAGGTGTAGAAGGATTTTTGTGATGCTGTTAGTTCCTTTTAAGTGTTCAGCTGGTAACATTTATCCATTCAATCTTTAAATACTCCCCTTGGAGGGGCAACATATTTTATGCTAATTCTGACATGTCTCCTCTGTTGAGAAGCAGTGCCATCAGCAGCAGAATTTGAATGCACTTTAGAAGACTGAGAAGGCATAAATATTCAAAAACTTGAATCTATATACAAGATGCACTTATTTGCATAGGGCCTGGTTATGTAACTATAAAAATCCATGAGTTTTAAGTGTGTTACCAGTTTTGCTGGGTCTTCCTTATCATTGTCTAGGCTCTGGTTTAGCATGAATTGCTGGGTTTTTTCTACTCCTTTTTTCATTTTCTGCTTTCCACCTTGTGTCAGGCTTTATATATTGATGGTCTTGAGATCAAGTCCAATTCACTGTAACTAAGTGAAAGCATCTCTTGCAAGAATTACATAGAATGTGTTTCAGCAGTGACTACTACCAAATTTTGATTTATTCCTAGTCTTGTTCTGTTAAACTAGGTTTAAGTTAAATTGATAATTGTAAAGATAGAAGATTAAAAAACGGACATATTAAAGAAATGGAAGCTGATTAGTTACATGAAGATTTTTTTCTCTGAGACATTGACAGCATTAGAGCTGACAACAAATTTCAGAGCTAGTTTCTTTTTGAAAAGGCTGAGTTGTCTTGACAGCTGAATTTGGTAGAGGTGAAATGAAATTTCTGTTATGGGACAATTCATGCAAAGTTTATAGGGAAAGGAAAAACCTTACATGTCATCATACTTAAAATGAAGTTGCCAGTGCTGACCGTATGAGAATGTCTTCTGATTTGTTTCTCAGTCTTGTAAGTGACCTTTGGCTTCCTGTAAATTAGCCACTGTATAGAAAGTAAACTCTTCTGTTTGCTCTTTTGTTCTTTGTTCTGTAGACCACATATGGGACTTCAAATACCTTCTGGTCCAACATAGTTCTGTCTCAGGTGACTTGGAACTGCACACAACTCCCTGGTCATCCTATGAGTGCTTGTTTGATGATGACAAAAGGGCAGTTGAATTTAAGGAAAAGTTTCAGAACAGTCAAACATCGCTCATGGAGTTGACAAAGCTCTCGGCACACCTGGAAGAAAAATGCTCAGGTAAATGTTATCCATAACTCTATAATGTCTGTTGTGCCATGCATAAGTAGGCAAAATAGATGCTCTGTTGACGAAGTAAAATGGCTGTTTTTTTAAGGTCTGGTTCTGAATTTCTGAATTTATTCTGGAGGCTGCTGCTCTTTACTTGGCCAGACTGAATGCAGCCTTCATCCCATGAGCCCAGGGGAGAGATAGTTGTGTGTGATGACAGCTTTGGAACACAGAGGGAAATGCTGACTTGTCCACACCAACCAGCCCAGTAATGATGTGACTAATTACTGAAAGATATCAGTCTTTCTCAAACACTAGAACTCTCTAGAGTAAAGAGAGTAAAGAGTAAAATAGCTGCTGCTATTGAAAACTTCTTACAAAAGGACAAAGATGACATTTTACACAGTCATACTTTTCCAGATAAACCTAGAAGATTGCTGTGGTTGGTGTTAAATTCTAGGAAGTGATTAAAGTTGTTCTTGCAGCATTGAACACTAATTTATATGTAAATAATGGAAAGCTAAGTTGTTTAAGCTATGCTGTTCAGTGTCTTTGAAACAGTTGGAGGAAAATCACTTTGCACAATTTTGATCTCTTATTCAGGCACCTTCTATTGTGGCATTTACTGATATAGTACCTGAAAAAGTAGTACTTTTATGTATTTTAAAATAATATTTAACCACCAGGATTTTTCATGATCTAAAAATTTGATCATATGTTAACAAAGGGGAGAAAACTAAGAAAGTTTTTGATAGCAATTTTGGTTTTGAATCAGCTGTTGCCATTGGTTTTGCTTTCAGTTCTAAATAAAATTTAATTCAGATTTGAATTGTTTTTGTAGGAGTGATTCAAGTGAAAGCCCATATCTTGGAACTGAAATTTACTATTTCCACTGGTCAGTACAAGGAACTCATCTTCTCTGCTGACACTTCACTGGAAAGTGTTTTGGCTTCTCTGCCTATGATTACGTATTCAGGTTGTGCCAAATGTGGTTTGGAGCTACAGGCAGATGAGAACATGATCTACAAGCAGTGTATTAGATGTTTGCCATACAGAAAAGTAAAAACATTCTACAGGTAAACAAAATAGAGCTAAAGTAATGTATATTATTAGGGAAGTAAACTTTCTTTATTTTAATTTCCCCCATATCTAAAATTCTTTATTTAAGGTGTGGTTAGCAATCCCTGTCTCTCTAATGAGTTTTTCAGTTGTTGTTCTTGAATTGCTGTATTATATTGTCATTATTTATACATTATATTCTTAGTTTAAATCTAAATGTTTAATTTATTTGAGTACTGTATCATGCAGGAATCATGTTTACCCAGTACAGTGTCAGATAAAGCTAAGATGGGAGTAGAAGCTTGAGGATCAAAGGAAAACTCCTTGAGAATCTCATTCCAGCCTAAATCTGAAATCATTTGAATGCAGAAGCATGTTTTTAAACTGATTTAGTAGTTTCAGCTGTGCAGAAATAATATTGACAAATGTTTTCAATAAACTTTCTTGGAGAGCAGAGATAGTGAGTTATCACCAGATGGCACTGCGAGACACAGATATTCACACTTAGGGAAGATAAATTAAGTGGATCCAGTTGATGTAGGTACATCTTTATTAGCTAATTGTTCAATTCTCACATTTATCTTTTGAAATGGGCTTTTGAAATGTAATTATCATAGTGACTAGAAGGACATGTAGGTAGAGAATGTTTATGGAGGCAACTATGGACGTAATAGAATTCTTGAATATGTAAATTTTCTATCTAATTTTTTTCTCTAATACTTTTTAAACTCATAATGAGCTTAATGAATCATTGGCTTAAATACTATTACTTAATGAACTATGAATTAAATATCCTATTTATCTAACCAGGTAGTGACTTAGTATTTTTCCTGTAAGCAAAATAGTCTTGCATCTTTATGTGCTATTTGTTTTCCTGTGAGGGAGGATTAAGTGCAAAGAGGTCTTTTTTCTTAACTGAAAAGGTTCTGCCAGTCTTTCATACTATAAAATATACTAAGACTATAAAATCTCAGTGGGTATGAAGGACCTCAATTTGCTCCTGCAAAAAAAGGTGGTAAAAAAATAATAAGGATTTCCAATGTTTGTATTCTCAGCCTGAGAATGTAGATTCTAGATGTAAAATTTGCATGTCCATTTTTTTCAGAGAAAAGCCTGACATTTTTCACTGAATTTTTTTTTTCTGATCAGTTTAGTATGAATGCATCAACTTGGGAGTATTTCAAGGAGGGATTTTTATTTGTTCAGTTTTTTGTGAAAACATATGGTATTTGTTACAGTACAAAGATATGCCTTGGTATTATGTGGCTGTAAAGTGATGTATTAAGACATAATATTGAGTGATGTTGATACAGATGATACAATTCCATGTGATACACCTAAGCTCGTCTCCTCACTTTGCATTTCCACCACCTCCATGGGCAATCCTGACCATCCTAACAGTGAAAAAATCCCTTCTAATGTATAATCTGAATCTCCTGTCTCAGTTTAAGGCCATTTCCTTATGTATGCCTCAAACTGATTCCAGTGCTACAGATTTGACAGATGAGTACGTAGAGATTTTATCACTTTTCTATTTCTTGGTTTTTGTTGCAGAGTAAGATTAAATTGTAGTGCTATCTTAAATTTTACTTCAATAAAAAGCAAACCATAGCAGGTAACTTTCATGAAACTTTTGTTTTCTGATCTAGACCTGCTTTGATGACAGTAGAAGATGAAGGATATGAAATTTATGTTCATGTGGTGTCTGAATTACTGGAAAAAATCTTCCTCAATATTCCTGCAGACTGGCTGAAGAGATTAGTAGGTACTGATCCATTAATTACTTGTGATAGAAACAGGCAGTAAAGTTCATAATGGAAGCAAAATTTTTAATCATTGACAGTTTAAAAAATCCCTAAACAACCAACATCAAAGAATATTTCAGTGGCTGTGTGGCAGACTCAGAATTTCAGAGGAGAGGCTGCAACAACAGGAGGTGAGATGATATGAATACCTATTATTTAACTAAATAGTTGTAGTTATAAACCTAAATATTCAATAACTAAATGGATTCCTTATGTGCAAAATAGAGACTCTTAGGAGCTTTTAGAAGTAATAGGCGTGTTTTCATGGTTTGAAACACTGAGCTGTGTTTTAGACAAGCTTCACTTGATAAGTACTGTTTCACTTGAGAGGTGGTTTATGTGATTCACAGGTGTGAACAGTTTAATGAGAAACAGGCTCAGCTCATTGTTTTTAAAAAGGAATTAAAAATAAAAGTTACTTTTCTATTCAGATGTTGCACTTCACTTCCAGTAATTCCATGGAGCTTCATGGAGGTAGAACTTCAATGTTACATGCTATTGTGAAAATCATGTGTAAATTGAATTGTTTTGTGTTTTGCAGTGCCCTCTTCAGATATAACTTACAGCACAATAGTAGCAGATCTGTGTCATTCACTGCTGGCAGATACAGAAGCATCCTATTTGTTGGAAATCAGAAGCCACTTTGTGCTAGATGACAACAGCTATCCTTTACAAAAAGATTTCCATCTGCTTAATTTTCATCCTGATCTTTGACCTCTGCACTTACTGAATAACAAAGACCATAAGAACACACAGATATGAAGCAGAAGAAAAATGACTTAGCTGAAGGAAGCAATCTCTATAATATAGGATTTTGGTTTTAACTTATGGAAAAAGCAAAATCATCAAAAGGACTGGTATGGAATATATGCTAATAGTATATACTGTGGGAGTAATACTGATGAATTTTCATAAAGTATATTTTTATACATGTATTTTTATGTTAATAATTATGTTAATAAACTCCAGCAATTTCTTTAGTATCTGAAGTATTTTCTCCTCAGAAAAATTCACTACTATTGAGAGACTGAATTTTCATTAGACCTGCCTGGCACGTTAGAGGAAGACAGACAGAATTCACTACTATTTTAGTTACACAATTTTTTGTTTGTTTTGTCCCATACGCTATCTGTAGCTTGGTGGTTTTGTTTTGCTGTTGTGGTTTAACAGCAGAATTTTTGCCATTTACCCTCAGCAATTTTGCTGCTCCTCTTTTCTCTTGTAAAACAGAATTGTCTTATAATCATTCTCCTTCAGCTCAAGGTAAGTCTCAAGCACGGGATTAGATGGATATTATATAAAAGGCAGTAGGTACAAAAAATTACTCATGTGACAGTTAAAAACACTGTATTACATCTCCTTATTTGGTGATGTTTCTCACTTTGAAATAGCTCTTGTTCAAGAAGAGTCAAAAAGGGCCTTTCTTATTTGTTTCACTTGGATGACCATGAGTACAAGTACCTTGGTAAGTGCATTAGAATTTTTTCCTTCACAATTTAGCTGAAATTGCTGAACATACAAGCTGAAAGTATTGTTACTTTAATGTATAAGAAGAGAGGACCATACTGTACACCAAGTCATATAGGTGACTTCCCACCTTAGAGGTATTTGTTAACAGACACTACATTGCATGCATCTTCTTGCACAAGCTCATAAACCAACTGTCTGAAACACTACTAACAACTTGTAAGATCTTTATTGGTGTGATTGAAATAATAAAAGACAAAATATAATTGGTAAAATCATTATATTCTAGTAATATGTAAGCTGTACGATAACTGTGTAGCTTTTCTACAGAACAAAGGCAGTAACTTTGTTTATCAGATTGGTTTGCAGTAGTTTTGTGGGGCTGAAATTGGAATACAGCTCTTTGGGTTTAAGTTGCTGGTATTACTCCTTCAGCAAAGATATAAGGAGGATTGAGCACTTTGTCAAATTCAGTTTAATGTAATGAGTTTAGGCTCATTTTGTATCCAGTGGTGTAATTAGCAAGACAGACTGTGAGGGTACCATGTAACATATCAGATGGTGGATCAGGGAAGTCTGTTATCTTACAATTCCTCTGTGGTATCTTCTCATTCATAACATTTCCTTTAGGTAATAAAAATATCACAATGGAAAGTGGTTTCATCTCCCCAGAGAAGCCTAACTTTTTTAAGATTTTGAATTCATATCCTGTTTGAAAGTACGTTGGTTTGATCTCAGCTGTAGAGGTTATGGAACACAATTCTGCAAAATGTTTTGCTGCAGTAGTCTGTGTGTCTGGTTTATGCCTGTACAGTGAGATGGGTACAGAGCTCAGGTCCCTAGTGAAAAATCAAGAAGAGAAAAATGTCCTATTTTATTTTGATTAGGAATAATCGCTCTGAATTACTTTACAGAGCAGTAATTTACTTAATGAAGAAGACTCTACTACTAAAACAGACACATGCCCAGGGGCCTTAATCTAATTGGATTTTCACTCTAAGAATGGTCATACTAGGTCAAACCCAATGCTCTTGTAATCAGTGCTCTGTCTCCAGCAGAGATGTGTTTAGAGAGAAATATAAAAGGACAGGACAGGTCTTCATCTTACTGTCTCAGAGTATTCCAACACTCCAGTACTGGAATAGCCTCCAGTCACTGGTGACTCTGTGACTTCTCTGCTTGTCCCTTATTGTCAACACAAAGTGCTGCAGCTGGGGTCAGCTGAAAACCCTGAACTGAGTTACTGCAGGAAATACATTGTGCTGAGGGATGTGAACAGCTGCTTCTAGGTGTGTGACCAATAAGCAGTGCCTTCACCCTTCCTGTTCAAAAGAGGCTTTAAATATAATGCCTCTATGTTAGATCTAAGTTCTACATGTATTAGTCAGTATCTTTTGGGCTTTGTCTGTTTTGGCATGCTCACTAGGCTTCTCTCCCCTTTGGTGAAGCCACTGTGGTAATGTGGAGCAATGGGCAGATAGGTCTGGTATCATCACTGGCAATTCTTGGGTCGGTTTGGGCTCTGTCTACATGATATATGATCATTTGTGCCCAGAACTCATGACCAAGAAGTGGAATTTATTAGTCAAAATAATTAATACTGAGAGATCATGTTTGGCTGGTTTTTTTTTGCTTAGCTGCACATTAATTAAATTTAACATATATTTTGAAGAGGAAAGAGAGACTCCCAGCCTACCAGGGACCAAATCTTTTATTTGTGTTTGGTTAAGGAAATAATTTATTTTATTGTTTTCTACTTTGGATACAAAATCTTAGCAAAGATTTTTGTACCCTTTAGATGAGAAAGATAGTAAGAGCTTTTCCATGTTAAGGTTGGTTTTTTCTCAGTGCTGTTCACATGCTATGACAGAGAGCATGCCATCGTTTCACCAGTTCCTTGGGCTTGCTGATCATCTCATTCCAGTGTTCCAGTTCTTTGCCACGTGTGTACATGAAAGGCCCAACTACTACTCGTCCCAGCAGAAGCGTTTCTGGGGAAAAAAGAAAGCAGTTAGTGATGAATATCTGTGATGCTTCTCTGAAATCCTTGCCTAAATTAGAATATCAACCTGTATTTCTCCAAGTACTGCCTGTTCTCGAAGTTATTTTAAAGCCAAAATATTCCTGAAGGAAGTAAGTCTGGACTTCAGGTTCTGTAACTTCTACCTGCTGAGGTTCAGCATTAAAAGGTATGGGAGTAAGTGGGTGTTCAGTCAATGCAGGCCTGTCCTTTTGCCTGCAGTTAAACTAAAACATCTTCAAGGTACAAATATCTGTATCTGCTCTGCCCCTTTACCTCGGGTTTACAGTGGAAGTGTGCCTTAATTTTGGGCATCAGCGACCTCACTAGGATTCATATGATGCTTTGCAATTGATTTTCGCAAAAAACAAATGCAGTTGCTGAGACAGCTGAGATGTCTGCTGAGGAGCAGATTGTTTATTCATGCCTGGACTTTTCAGCTATGAATGGGGAAAGTTGAGATCATATTTGCACTGCAGGGAAGATGTTTTTCTTGTGAGCAGTGGAAATCCTGAATTCTGATGTGCTTCTGTAAGCAGAACTCCTTAATGGATTCTCTAACAATTAGTAAGAGGTGGCCTCAAGCATCAGGCTTTCTTCCAGGGAATGGAGGTGTTTGCTTATCTCCCTTATTCCTCACTGCTGAGAGAATTAAAATTCCTATTCCTCTTTCAGATTTTCTTAGAGGCAATGGCCACAAAATTTTGGAGGTTGTGTGTTATACACACAAATGTTCACATAAGCTTGTTTTAATAGGATACTGGAATGGAACAGAGGCACAGCTTGTACTGGCATTGACTAGCCTACAGTGATTTTATTCATGTCTTTCATGAAATTTAGGCTCTGAAAGAGAGAAGTGCTTAACTATAAATAAGTTGTTCTTCTTTTAAAGACACAGCCTTTGAAATACACCAAAACACTTCTGTTTTATGATTATTGCTGAACAGGACTTACTTCCTCTCAGGTTTAAACATGTCTCAAATACGTAAGAGATTTGACACCTTGACTGTAATAATTTATATGACTGTAATAATTTATGGAACTTACTTTCTCCTTTGTTACTCTGGAGCACAGATAGACTCAGGCTTGCTGTATCCAGCTCTGTCTGATCTGCCTTGAAACTGAAGGTTTCATTGTACACAGGATTGTGAGTTCCCAGAAGAGTGGCTGTCTTTTTACTTTTGATGAATTTATTATGGTTCATTAGTGAGACTTTGACATACACACCTTAGAGAAAAAGAAATTCAAGACTAAAAGACACCTTCAAGAAGCAGGTGGGAGATGGATTAAGGAATTTCTTTCTTTTGGGAGTCAATATCAAGTATAACATCAGATTGTGAAAGATTCATGGAACACTCATGACAGCCGGGACTACAGAAAGTACTGAGGGTGCAGTTTTGCAGTGGGCTTTACAATTTAAGTGCAGTTAAAATAAGCAGCCAGATTTGGATCTGCCACCCTGCATCCTTGATCTTACATTTCTATGCCTTCCCATCATCTGATGGAGACTTTTTTGTAGGCTTAATTTGTTCAGTCAAAAAAACTTCATAGTTGATGAGTGTATATAGAGGACTAAACCTCTTTTCTTTTTAAATGGTAGGTGTATTTTGCATTTGTATTGTTTAGCTTCAAAGCTCTGCAAGAAATCACTACAGACTGAAATACAAGTTTGGATCTTCATCTGTTTTTGCTTTGAGTTTTGGATTTTAAACAGCATTTTGAGGTAATCTCTGAGACCAGAGACACATGGGTATGATGTACCAGAAAAAGCTCTCTGCAGTAAGGGAGAAAATTGTGACTCCACGCCATGGTCCTTTAAACAATAGCCAGGTTGACGTAAAGTGGGATTTTTTCTCCCAACTCCATTCCTCCCAAGACAGCTGTTCACCATAAGCAGTTGTCCTGCAGCTGTTACCTCTGGGAATTTGACTTGAGGCAACTGTTTATGTCAATATCCCCTGAAATGCTGCCTTCTCTGGACTGGAGAGCAGCAAAAGGATTTTGCTCACTGTACTGAAACAGGAGAAAAAAGTTACCACCAATTGTCACAGGACAAATCATTTGTTATGAAACAAACCCCAAACATAGCAGAACTAAGCAATCAAAATCTAATTGCCTCAGGGCAAAATATGGCTTGTTTCCACTCAAATCACCAGGATGTTTATTTGTTCCTATCAGAGTCCCACAGCACAAGCCTGGGTGGACAGATGAGGAAGGAGCAAATTAAAACAGGAATTGTGGCACTGATAGCGGGGAGGAAATCCCACTCACCAACAGCAGGGCTCTCCTCCTGGAGCTTTAATCCCCTCGCCCTCAGAACCACCACAGTGAGACGGCCCAGGTAGTCATTGTAGCTCAGGGAGAACTGGATATCACCATGCTCTGAAGGAGGCTTTGGAAGCAGAGCAACACCTGTCAAATATGTCTGGAAAACTCTCGCCATTTCTCCCCATCAAATGGGGAGAAAAATCCTTTTCCATACTGATGGTATGTGTTACACTAAGGCATGTGAGTGAAATGTAATGGCTTTATTTATGCTGTTGTAACGTTTGATGGAACCAATTAATCAGTCTTCCTAACCCTCAGAATTATTCTTTTCTAGGGGTCATCTATTTCCTTGCCTCTTCTGCTCTTTTTTGCTCTTACTAACTGAAAAGAGAAGCAAATAACAAAAGTTCTTATGTAATTACCTCCTGATTCATGTGACTTTTTCCAAGCGTTTGGGTAATCTCTTTACGACAGCTACGGATCTGCCGGTTGGTAAGATGGGAATTTCAGTTCCAAATGTTTATAAAGTACTTTTGCATTTGAGGTACTTGGTAGAACATAGTTCTACTTCAGCTATATCCTTCCAATACTTGTAAAATGACAGAAGTTCCACAGTGCCAAGAAGCCTGGTATCACATACCTCCAAGTTTTCTTTCTCCAGATCTCTCCATATGACTAGTTTGTTGTCCTCGGTTAATGCTTCATTTTTTAGTGGGAAGATAACTTGGCCTAGGAGATGATGCTTCTTCTGTTTATCAACATGATAAACCAAAAACTTTAGAGTCCTTTGGAGCAACATTTTACTGGAAACCTGTACAGGAAAAGGAAGAATATTAATAATTACAAAACATCTGACAGTTTTCTACTATAGCATGACTTCAAAGGAAATATTTTTCAAAGTGTGTTGAGTGTAGGTGGAGATTTCCTTTAATTATTTGAAGTCTGCTTTTAAAATTTGCCTGAAGTTTTAGCTGTGTAAAAGTCAAGATCCAAGCTAAAACCCAAGTTCGTTTGAAAGCTGTGAAGTTAGTTGGTGGGTTTTTAGCTCATATGGATCTATTGCTGTGTGATGCATTCACTTTCAGACACGAATGTTTAGAATATGTAAATATTTTTTTAGTTGTCTGAAACACAAACTTTGTTTTAAAGCTTTTGTCTTGTTATGTGTGCTGAAAGCCTCTTAGCATGGGGATCCAAGCTGCAGAGTACTGTACAAATAGCAGCCCAGACATTCCTCCCATGTTCTGCTGTCTAGACTACTTCCACAGCAAAGAAACTAAAAGCTGTGAAAGCAATATATCTGTATTGGCTCCTTCTGGACTTCTAGAACTGATGGGCTGAACTGCTCAGCTGTAGTTTTTGTTATTCCCAGGGCAAGTTCTGGAATCATTAACTTTGGTACAGACGTGCAGTAAGATCAGTTCTGGAGCCACACACTTCAGTAGCCCAGGATCTCCAGAAGCCCCAGTGAAAAAATCCTGTCTCTGGTGGAAACAACTTCTACCATGATAGAAGCATTGTGAACATACAGACATGTACTGTAGTTTGACAAGTTAATATTTGCAAACAAAAATCTGCCTCATCAAAAGTACCTGGAAAACAAAGTTTTCATCAAACTGCGGGTTAAGAGTTTTACGTTTTGTTTTGGACTGCAGGTAGCTTCTTTCATCAGGCAGCAGGTAGATTTTCACAAATGGACTACAGGAATCAGCAGGAGGCTGCAGCTTTCTGACTTTGATCAAGGAGACAAGGAGCCTTTCTGACTCTTGCTCGTATTCTATGGAGAACCAGAGGCGGCCAATGTTGCCATCAGGAAAATCTGTTTCGCTTTTGTCTTCAGGAAACTTGTACAGATCTGGGTTAATGGTCCCTACAACATAAGCTCCAGCTTCAAGAAAAGACAAAACAAGCCTTCAGATTAGCCTCAAGAACCATTGCAGGCATTTTTATAACCACTGCTGTATTTGGGTAAATCAGATTACCCTCTTTATTAACAATCAATTTTTGGTAAGAATTTCATATTTTATTTCCTTTTCCCTCAAATCTGGGGGAGTAATTGTAGGCTGCACCACTTTTTTCTCTTATTGCTGTGATTGTACCTTGTTAGTTCTAGCTATTTGTTGTTGCAGTCTGCGACTGGTGAATCTGCTGTTTCTGGGGACAGCAGACACTTCCTGGCCTTTACAAAATATGGGAGGAGAGACTGCTTTGTCTGCCAGATGTGTAAGGTATCACAGCACTGGGACCAAAATGACTACATTCTTTCCCAAGTCTTACACTTAAAAGTGCTCAGAGTTTTCAGGGCTTGTGCTGTGTAATGCTATCTCTGGTGTGCCCCCAAGATACATGCTTCATAATAATAAAGCCACCCTAGCCTTAAAAATAGTCCCATTTTTGCAATTCCATACCCAAAGAATGAAATGATGACCGTGGCCCAGACTGAGGGGTCATGTAGGGGTCCCTGTCTTCCTGAACCTGTTCTTCATTTGTCAGGTGAATCCAGTCTCGCCCATGCAGTGTTGGTGGAATGATAAATGGAACACTTCTGGATCTGTTCAAGACAACAGCGCCTATTGATTCTTCTGGTTTAAATGTGGAAACCAAACTTTGTAAGAGTAGTAAATTTACTGTTCTTATGTCACAATATTAAAATTCTATGGACATGCAAAGGTAAAAATGAAATCAAAAGCAAATAAAATCAATTGCTTAATGCATAAAAACTCAGTGAGGCACATTAGGTCTTAATTCTTCTAACTGATTCTTCTCTTTCCCACTTTTCTTCCCTTTATTTATCTTTCAAAAGAAAGAATTAACTGCAGCTGTTTGTTTTAGAGCCTAAAACCCCTGCAATGTTTAATTCTCTAAGAGAGTCTCCTTCCTGAACTGAAGTCCTATTGCTTTTGTTATTAGACTAGAAATGACTCTGAAACATAGGCTGGGTTTGTCTAACAGGTAATGCTATCCGTGCACCAATTACACTTGAGTATATTCTCTCTTTTAAATAAATCAGAAATAATCATCACTTTCATAGTTTATCCTTTTCCTAAAGGAACAAAACAGAGCATGACTGATGTTTTCATATAATTTAGGGATCTCCTTTATTTCTGTACATGCATATTATTTGGATCACCTGCTCATTTGAGATTTGACAAGTTGAAATAAATTACATAGTGTATGCTTTAGAAACAAAATTAAAATATGTACCTTGTGCTTTTTAGTTGAATTTCAGAATTTGCCTGGTCATGGAAAATGGCATTTGCATTTGTTGTTTTGACAGGATTGATGAGCTTTTCGTAAGAAAAGAGGCGGAAAAATTTTTTCCAGAGCAGATACGCCGTTATTCCAAGGAGAACAAAGAAAAGGATTCCTCCTATTATACCTCCTGCCACAGCAACTGCTTGTTCTGTTCAAACATAAAAGCACATATAACATCACAGGAAGAGCAAAGTGTATTTTGTGAGTAGACAGGAATATTAAAGCTAACAAAAACCATTCCAAAATTATTTTTAAATGAAGTATTCGGCTCACGTGCACATTTTTCTTGGTTATAGCATGGTGCAGCACCTGAAGACATATGACAATGACAGTGACAGATTACAGTTCAGAAGCACTGGCACTTACTGGAATGTAAGAAACTACAGACATGAAAAAAACCCAAGTGCCAAAGAATTGTTCAGGCTCTTGTTTTGCATTAGCATTTACCTTAGCATGGCAGAAGTGCTGGAGCTTGCATAATGGAAGAAAAAGAGAACCCAGGAACACCTAATATGAAAGGTACCATTATTTTGGTTTGGTTTGTTCTTCCAACTATTCATCTATGTTGAATTGAATCTAGACCATGGCACATGGGATGAAGTAAACCTATGGGTTGTTTTCTTTCTAAGGATGCATGTGTTTCCTGATCTGTGAAGTCAGAGTTAAATATCTGTTAAACATAGTTTCCTGAATTGTGAGAACTTAACCTACAACAAAATCTTGTATAATTACTGTGAACAAACCAAAACCCCAATAAACCTGATTAATGTGTTTAATATAAATATGAGAAATTCTGTTGTGAGAATTTCTCATTGGACCAAGGGTAGACAATTGATAATGGGCTCAGTTCATTGCTTTGACATGTTTGTTGAGAGTGCTGGAGGGATAGGCTGCAAAGATAATTTTGCTCTGTACCTAAACTTCAGAATTATCTTCCACTCTGCAGCCATGGGAGGCAGCTCAGGAGCAGCTAAGTACTGGGTACTGGTAGTTCTCAAGGTCTCCCCTGAAACTGAAGTAGTGAGGTGACCTGGCATTTTCTCACAATTGGTATTGAATTTTTTTCCTCTTCTGAGCTTTTAGGTAGAGATAACTGTGATTATGCTTTATTCCTTTTTCTTTTTATCTGTCTGTGCTTGATAGGTACCTTGCAGTAAGCCATCTCTACACAACAGTACAAGTAAAATAAAGACAATAAAGCACAAAATAATCAGTCAACACTAGTGATAGTTTTGAATAGTTAAAAACTAATTTTATTTCATTTAGTTTATTCATTAGAGCTGTAAAGACTATGGGAGGTGAGTTGCAAATGCATATATTGCTGATCTTTTTCAGTGTTGCCCTGTTGCAATAAATGACATGAAATGTCCTTCAGCTACAGAACACTTAAGTAATTACCTTGTGCTATAAAATTAACCTGGCTATAGAGCCTCAAAGGCCTTAATCTGATCCTGACTCATTTTCCTGCATTTGGTAGAGTCACCGGAGCCAAGTTGGTTTTGCAGCTCCCCTCCAGGTGTGTTGCCTTCTCCCTCTGCAGGAATTGCCTGTCTGCTTCCCTGAGGCACATAATCACTCGTGTCTCCCAGCACCACCACGGAGCAGCCACCCTGCTCATGGCTGCACCACAGCAACAGCACTGTGCTGTCCTTGCAGCTGTAGGTGAAGTGAGTAGGTTCCAGCGTTCAGCCAGACTGTTAGTACAATCCTTTTTCTGAGCAACAGGAAACAAGCACCTACTTGATGTGGGTTAATATTAATACAGAAACAAGTCTGGTTGTGTCATGTGGGTAAATTGGTTTTCCTTGATAAGAATACACAGTATGAGGAAATGCATATGAGCATGGGAATTTTGTGTGTTTGTTCCTTTCAGTTTTGCAGGGCATCCTCGAATATGTCTTCAGTCAGACTCACATTTTATTGCATCCCAGAAGGCCAGATGCAGAAAAAATGCTTCCGTTTAATCCCATGAACATAATAGAAATGAATGATTTCCTTCATGTAGGTGCATTATAAACAACACAAATATCTATTTGGCTGGTAGTTTTACTGTCTGACATAAGTATCTGAAAGGTTTACATTTCAAGCAAGCTGTACAGGTCTTTGTTGAACTTGTCCTCTTCATTCACAAGTCTTTTATGCTCTCAGCAGCAGTCCTGTGTTTCTCTATAGCCAGTTTGTCACCATTTACCATTAAAGACAGTAAGATGAGGTGTGCATTGGTTTTGGAATAAGAGAATGAGTTTCCAGCCTCTTAGTTTGTATGTTCTGAATTTGTTCACTGTAGAACAGTGATGTTAAGATTTTAAGGTTAGGATGTTAAGTTACGGAACAGAATGATGTTAAGTATTTATGACACACCCATAGCCATCTTTTAACTTTAACTTTTTAACATCTTTTAACTTTACACAGCTGTAAATTTTTTTGTAAAGGTAAATTTTTACTCATTTCAGTAGTTACCTGTAATTTAATGAGAGTAAGGAGAATTTGTCTCACTTTTAGACCATCTTACCTGATTAGATCAGCAACAGAACCAGTGACTTAGGGCACAGTGTTGCACTAGTCACAAAATCGACCACTGAGATGAGTAGCATCCATTGTGTGCAGGGAGAAAATATGTATATTTAAAAAAAACTACCTGTCATCATGAGAAATTGATGTATTGTATCCTGCTGTGGTACAGGATCATGGCAACAGGAGATAGAAGAGACCTGTTGGATCGCTTTATCTCCCCCCACCTGAGCCGAGGACTGTCTCCTGCTAATAGGTTTATCCTAGCATAGAGGAGGTGTTGGCAGGCATCCTCTGTCTCCTCTGGGATCGCATCCCTTTTTGCATACTGTCTGGTTATATGCTTTTAATAAGCTTTACTTAAACTCTGCTGTAAGTAACTTTTGGAGTTACGAGCAGCCCGTTCTCCACCAAGAGTTTTAATCCCCATATAAAGACACGTTCTAAGCACATGTACAGTATAAACGAAATATTTGAGGGGGAGTGGAGGCAAGACTCCGCATTTGCTGTGTCTGTCTCCAGAGCCGAGCTCTGGGTGAGGCGCTCCGGGCGGTGCCTCCCAGACCTGCAGTTCCAGGCTGTCTCTTCCCTGGCCGGCTCCGGAGGGACAGCTTTGAGCCGATGCTTTGGGGAGCCTTCCCCGGCGCCAGCGGGGCTGCGGCAGTGCCCGGCCGGGGCTGCGGGAGGAGCCGGGCACCCCATCCCTGCCTCCCTCCCTCCCCCGTGCGCGGCCCGGCACTTACCGGGCATGGCTGCTGCTGCTGCTGCTCCTGCGGGCCGGGGCGAGTGCCCGCCGCCACCGCCCCGAGCGCCGCTCGGCCCCGGCCCGCCCCCGCCGCCCCGCCTCGCCCCCGCACCGCCACCGCCACCGGCTGGGAACCGGACTGTGGAGAGGCATCCCCGGTGCCCCACGGAGGAAAAACAAAGGGACGGGAAAGGTTCCGCCCCGCCCCAGGCTCCCCGAGCCCGGCCAGAGAGGGACAGACATTGCCGATCTTCTGGGGAGGGAGGGCTGGAATGGGGCAGGAATTATTATAAATCTTCTGTCAGCCCTAAAAAGGTACCTGTGCCACACTGACTGTGTGAGAGAGCTCCAAAAACTGCAGTTACGCTCAGAAAAGTTCTTCAGTATTAGTGGCTTAATTCTGAATATTCCTGTGGGCAAGAAAGTAACATGCGTGTCTTTTATATCTTTAACAAAACATGTAAGCACAAAGGAATATGGATCTCCTTAGACAATTGTGATCACAGCCTTTCCTATTTGTATTTTTGAACGTTATGATCTTTAAGCTCTGAGTGTGTAATAAATACAACCCACCAGATCTTAACCAGCAAAATTACTCATGCATAGTTCAGAAACAAAGTATTTGCCATCACTTCTTGTCTGCTAATGCTTCTTTCACAGCCAGTATGACGAGAACCTACACCTTAAATTTAACAGCTGTTTGTATTACATGTTCTCTTCACAATTGTTGCATGTATAGTGCATGGTGTTGTTTAATCTAAAAGCAAAAGAACAGCAAAGGAATTAAAACCGGTAGGATCCAAATGAAATATCCTCTGTTTCTGTGGAACCTTAAAATTCTTTTTATTGCATTTAAAATGTTCTGCCGTAAATGTAGCATAGTTAAGCTTTTTCTATAAATTTTTTGAGTCCTCTGGAAGAAAGAAAGTACTTTGAGAATTTTTACCCAAAAAAGAAAAAGCTTCATATGTATTAGTTTTGTGCTTGTAAGATAGTTAATTATTAAATAAATATTGCACAGTCAGTGCTTTTGCTACTCTTATTTCTCCATTGAATGAGTGCAAACACTGAAGTGGAGGTTTTTTGCTCAGCAGTTTTGCACTTGTCAGGATAACATCTATAAGCATCAAAAATTTTGAGTTGTGTGGCAAGATAACAGTCTGCTTTCTCTTGCAGTGTTCTTGCTCGAGCTCACTGTTTTGGCAGTGTGAGGAGAGCTACAGTAGCTTTAAACAGCCGATTGCTTCCCAGAGCACTGTTGAGCGGTAAAGTGATCTGTGCCAGATACACAGTCTCCCATACAAGCCGTGCTGCCTGTGTGGAGTGTGGGAAGTTTGGCATCTGGGAAGCAATACCCAGTAACCATCTGCGGATTCAGCTCCTGTTTCAGTCAGCCCTGGATGGGACAGACCTGGAGGGGCAGATCTCACCCTCCCCGAGCTCCCATGGAAGGAGTTAATGGCAAAGCTGTCGAGCAGAGAGCTTTAATTTTGATTCTGTGCTCCACTGTGAAGTTCCTGTTTCCAGTCTTTCTGTGCTGAGTTCTTGCAATAGCTGGAAATCAGAATAAATACAGGACATGAAACACAACTGTACCGTCTTTTATCTCTGGTTGCTAGTCTCCTTCCTAGCCTAAATCCCTGGAACAGCTGAGAGTTTAAGGTTTTGTGGACATAGATATTTTACTATAAATATTTTATGTTTCTGGTGCATATTTTGTAACATACACATTTTTCTGGTCCTGTGCAGGGACATCTTACAGTCAAACCTTGAGCTTTAAAAGACCACTTAAAAAATCTGTCACAAAACAATTTTCCAAACTGTGGTACCTCAAAAACAGCAATGTCACATTGCTCATTTGACAGCTATCTAAGTAACAGTAAATAATTTACCATATATTCATGTAATTCCCACTAGACTGGGTGAAATTCAACATGTGTATTTTTTAAGTTGGATATCCTTGAAAAAATCTGTGAATATTTGCTTGACCTATAAGCCCTTTTATCCCCTTCTGATTTACCATTAATTTGATTGCATGTAATTACTTAAAGCTGTTTATAAGAACATCCCTTGATAAAAGGATAGAAAAGTATTTAAAGAAGATATAGGTGTAGGATCACAAGCATCAATAGGTCTTTAGAAAGGTAAGTAATTGTAGCATCATTTTACACTGAGGTCTAACTCCTACTATAATTTATTAATAAAGTTTCAACAGATCTCATTTAATAAGAGCGTTTTCATTCTTTTTTTTTTTTTTAATCCCATTTTGCAGCTGTAGAATGATCTTCAAGTCCATCCATTTCAAGTGAAATATGTTCAAGTTATTCTGCCTTCACACCCACTCCCTCGTGTTTGTGAATTTTTACTTCCATGTTGGTGGTACCATCATCTGTAATGGTATCTAGAGAGAGGTAAACAGGGTTTTTTTAATTTTTTTTTTTTAAATGTTGTTGAGACTGGTGAATTATTCAGGAACAATAGATTAGGGTCTGCAGGGAGCACTGATGGGCACCCTGACTACAACAAATAGATTACATTGAAAAGTGTAATTGCAAATGGCAGAAATAATGAGTACTTAGAATTTCTATAGTGCCTTTCATTTTCAGGCAATCATTTCCTGATTTCTATACCAGCATTAATTACTGGTAGTTAACCATCACAAACCTTTTTGAAATAATAGTTATTGTTATCCTTATTTTATAGATTGTTTAATAACTGGAGTTCCTCCAGATCCACACTTGTGTAACTGAGATAAGAATTTCTCCCACAGTCTTACTGTTGGCCTTGGTCTGACACCTAGTTCTTGGCTTTAGAGGATATGGATAATAGACAGTTTCAGAAAAAATATGTGAAAGAAAGATCTACTCTTTTACAAAATATCCTTTAGATCCATTCTGGGAGTTATTTGTTATTTTCCTTTCTAAAGAAAAGATGGGAATGGGAGAAGTGCATCCACAAGGGAATGAGTGTTCCACAATTGTTTTCTCTCAGCTTGGCTGAGCAGACTGCAACCCAGAATAGCTCCCCCAGTAAAATTACAGGTGTGAAATGGGGGTAGAGACAGGGCAACATGGACAACAAGAAAAAAAATCTTCAGAAGGTGCCATGTTTGGTGCTTCTAGATAGGCATGAGGAGAAAGGCAGCAAAAGAAGAAAGGAGATGAGGGGAAATAGCATTAACCTAGCCATGGGGTTTGGATTCCTACTTTGGCATTTCATCTTAGCCCAGTGAAACTGACCCTGCAGCTAACCTTGACATTCTTCAGGGAGAGGCAGACAGAATGCTCTCTCTGCACCTGCAAAAATCTTCCGCTGTTCCATCGGTTTCCTCACGACACAGGTCTGCTCAACAGAGCCTCTGCCACATAAAAACAGTTACAGCTTGGACAGAGCTGTGTCAGGCAGATTTTTCCTGTGCTTTGATAGCCATCTTTTGTTAGGTATTTGAAATCCCTGACAGACACAAACATTTGAATGCCTTACAAATCTTTTTAGCACTGTTACAGAATACCTACTGATATGAAAGCATCTGTAGGTGAAGTCCACATGCCAGCATCTCTACAGGATTCAGAATGTTTCTCTTTTTTTACCTTTTGCTTTTAGTAAGCTTTAGCTGTTGGTGTTGTCTAATAGCAAAATTTACACAGGCTATAGCACCACCTCCTGTCCAAAGCTGAGGTTTGGTGCAAATAATAGAGCAAAGCAAAAAGTTCTCTTAAAGGTGACCATTTTTTTAATGTATGAAGTAAAATGGAAAAATGTGAACTTTTATTCCTTTCAAGTGACTTTTCTTTCCTGTGTTTTGTAATGGGAATTTCAGGTTTGCTTTTACTAGAATGTGTTCTTATGGTTGCAAGGGTTTTTCTCTGGTGTAAATTGCATTAAGAAAGTTAGTAGCTGGCTGTTGATGTTTTCAGAAAATAAGAGTACAAAATGTTCCTTTTAAAGTGACTTTATTAATAAACTCCAAGTTCAGAGATAATATGCACAAATAGAGACTTTTGCAGAGAAAATTACTTGTGAAGGTCTGGTTTGCGTCGTTTTCAAGCTTTTTGGGGGCAATATTTGGCTTTTTGTTCCAGTTTTGTATACTTCCTGGCCTTGATAAGAATAATCTAAACTCCATAACTTTGGCAGGGCCTTGCAAGATTATGTGTGTACACATGAAAAATGAACTGTTCACACAGCTGTAGTGAACAACAGAAGTTGCTCTAAGGCAAGACTGGTGTATATTTTAGACATTTTTTCCTAAACCTCGCCCTCTCTGAGCGAGGGATAATGAATTTTGGCCAGACATAATGTGAATTAGACAAATGGGCAGGGATTGCTGAGCAGGCAGGTGAATCCATAGACACTAATCCATCTTAAGATTTTCAGGGAAGCACAAAATCATATATGCAGCATAACAATTATACCATGTGTAATACAGCCCTAACTGGTACAGCTTTATGGGATGCAAACTTTTAACTGAGAGCAAAAGGTGATGTTTCTTTTTGGAAGCATTTACATCTGGAATCAGATGCTGGAAACTGCAGAGCTGTTTGCTCTAACTTAAAGATGTTTCTGCAGGCACATGCACCAAAAACCGCTCTCTGTATAGCAGCAACAGATTTAAAGGTGTCATCCCATACAATTTTGTGTTTAAAAAGAAATAAAGGTTGCTCAAAAGCCTGGTAAAGACTGTAGGGGGCTCTTGAGGATCAATGGTGTAAGGAAAAAAATTAAAATGCTGAGTGTAGGGAAAAAGGGGTAAACCTTTCATATAATTAAGTCGTTGTTTCATGTGGGTAAGTGATGTTATTGTCTTTGCCAAGTGGCCAGGAGGTGGCCAGCAGGCGCCATCCTGGGGCTGTGCCTGCTGGATTTCCTTGGCGAGGAGCCCCACAGGGCGGTGCTGGAAAGTGACCAGCCTCGCTCGGACACAGCCTCTGGCTTTGCTGGAGTAAACGGTGCAGAGAATCCACCGGGGCACCATCCCACCTGCAAAGGAACTTAATAGAAAGAGGCACTCTGCCCATTCTTACGCTGCTTTTGCAACAAGTAATAAGGAATCCCTGACGCATTTACAGAATATTTATCTAGTACTGATAGTGTCCAGCATGAATCAACAATACATAATGATCTCTCCTAAATACAACCAATACCATGAGATTTGGCTCCAAATTCCATTCCAGTTGATATCGATCAAACTAGGTTTGGCCTGTGTCGGAATCCTAGATACAAAGGGTTAGAAATTTAATCAGGTATAGGGTACTTACCAAATGTCACGAGGGAAACACTACAGCAGCTGTGTGAACTATTCCAGTGACAGCAAAGGAAAAAAAACCTAACCAAAACAACCAAAACCAAAAAACAAACCAACACACAAAAACAAAACAAACAAACAAAACCCACCAAATCCTCCTCCCAACCCCCCACCCCCCTCAAACAAAAAAACCCCACATCCAAAAAAAATCTCAAAAAGGGTTGATCTAACAAAAATCTAGGTTAGAGCCTAGCCAGGAAGGGGTAAAATAAGCTGATGCAGGCACATTTTGTCTGATAATTACTAGAGTTGTGACTGCTGCAGAAAGAATGCTGCACACTCTTCCTGTGGTTAGCTCTTCACTTAAAATAGAGGTGAGAATGTTCTAGGGAATACAAGAAAGATGAGAAGGACGAAAGTAAATCTTTCAAGCCAGGAAGAATAAGTGTCACTGACAAGATATTGTTGTCTTGTTTTTTCCTTAGGGAAAAAAAAGAGTCTAAATGCTAGAAAGCAGTGGTTTGGTTTTTTTCTGTAGGAGCTAAGCAAACAATTCCTGTGCCTTTCCCAGCCTAGGGCTGAAACGGTACATGCTGTGGTTGGAAATACTAACCTGAAGGACACCTGCACACCGTGGGTGAGCTTATTATATAACTTCATTTGCATGCATGGAGAAGTACGCTGGTTTTGAGAAATTTAATTGATACCTTTTTTCCTATTGCCAACATAATTTTTCCTCAAGGAGAATGAACAAGATCTCTGACAACCTGTTTAATGGGCAACCAGGGGTTGAAGGATGGGAGAGAGTTAAAGGAGATTTTCTTTAGATTCCCGAGACCTATGAGTCAGTATGTCCATGAGCAAAGGTTACATAAACTAATAGATTAGAACAAGATTTAGTTGCATAAACACTGTTACTGCATTTCAATCTGTCACAGAGTCAAGCCAACAGATTATTGCAGGCAAAGCTAGCCTGGGGCTTACAGTCCATCTTGCTGGACTGCCTCTGACACTGGATACATTTGAAGTACCATTGCCCTCTTGCTGTGGGGCTCCTCTGAAATCTAGGTCTTAGTGCTGCAAGCCTTATTTAATATACAGTGGTGTTGCTCTCAACTCCTGTCTGATTTGGGATGTCACTCTAGTATATTGGTTGCACAATAATTCTGTTTCATTTAACCAAGGATCATCATACCTCTTATGTGACTGATCCACTACAGGCAGCCACAGGGCCTAGATCCAGGCATCCTAGATCCTCTCCAAATTTCCCTGCAACTTTCCTGAAGCTTCTGTCCCTCTTCCATCATACTCTCTCCCCAGAATATCCTGGATGAAGTCAAGGAGACCAGTATAAGCAGCTCCTGCTGATTAGGGCAGAAATGAGGATGGATATGTTACCCAGGAGTGTTGTCTGGGGAAAGGGAGTCTGGATTAGGAATTTTGAGTGGACTGGAGCTGATCCACAGGCCATGAGACATTATGATGGCTGAGTTATTTGGGAATATTGCAGGTGTCACACCCTTTACTGGAGCACACTTTTCTTGGAGCTGCAGAGCTGCGTTTTTTCTAAGTGCATGAGGGCAAATTATGCTCCCAGGCTGCAGTACTTTCCTCTTGTGTAGTATTTTCCTTTGCACTTTCCCCAGCTTCTTGCTGATCCCATTTCACTATTTTACATATGGGAATTGAGGCATCAAAGTTCAAGTCTTTATTTAGATGCTTAACTCCCATTAAGTAAAGCAAACTCTCTCTACAGCAGGCTTTGTTCATAGCCCTCAGCCCTGGGCACCAGTTAACATCTAGAACAGACTCTGATACTTTGTTGTTCAGAGACCAAATAATTTTTCTTTGAATGACACCATTTGTAAAAGTAAACCAAGGAGGTTTAGTATCTATGTGATTGTAGTTTTGAAAAAAAAAAAAAAAAAAAAAAAAAAGCCCAAACTTACAAGAATATCCTGGTGGGCAAGTCACATAAGGACAGAATTAGTGGTGACTTCTCGAAGTGTGGTGTTCTGTAGTGGTTTTTTTTTTCTGGAAGCAGGCCCTGGGAGCCCTGCCTGCTTATGTGGTCCTGGCTTGCCTCCTTTTCAACTGAGAGTGCAGAACAGATGGAAGAATAGCAATCAAATGCAGGGTGAAGCTAAACATGTGATTAAATTATCAAAAGGCCAAAGCCCTTATTGCATGAAAGGCAGCTTAAAGCTACCCCAAAACTGGCTTGAAGGGTTGAGGTTTTTTTGGTGCAATTATTTATTGCTTTTTGCTAATGGATATTAAGGAAGTGTAGGGAAGATATTCTGGTGGTTGTGCATGGGAGGAAATGACATCTGGGAGAAGCAGAGCAGAGAGTCCATGTGATAGTCCCTTGATTTAAGAGGAGATGTAAGGTTTTGTGCAATATCATCTTTGGCTTATTGCAAAACATGCTTAAAAAAGGGACCTTGTTTTCATTCTCCATAAGCTACTGTTCTATTTGTTTGATAACCAAACTAAAAATAGTGCTTTGTAGAGATTTGCTAAGTCTTTGAAGTACATGTGATTGTTTGTATCAGTGGGCTGCCTCGCTAACTGCCAAAGTAAAATAAAGGCAAAAGAACTGGTCTGCTTTGTTGAGAAAGCTGGTCTTATATCCAAGATGAAAAAGAAAGGAGATGACAGAGCTCAAAACCACCAGTTTTTACGGGTCTAAAAATTCTGACAGCTTTCAAAAAGATTAATTCTGCAAAGAGGAGAGCTGCATCTATGTTGCTCCTTGAAAAAAGTCATGTCAGTAGTGTTACGGCATTATTCCCAATGAAGATAAATGTAGGTGACCTGGCAGATCTCGTGGAGACTGTATGAGATAAACCCACACAAATCATCTTCCTTTCCTCAGAAAAATAAAATTGCAGAGTAGAGGCTTATTCAGAGATCATGCCTGCTATAATTGGGGTGTCTAACCAGCAGTTGTTTCCTCCCAGGCACAAGAAGCAGAACTTGTCATGATGCATGTTGGATAGAAACACTCTATATAGTGTTTATGTTTATATCCACAACTCTATATAGAGTGTTTATAGACATATTAGGTTGACAGATGTGTTAGACATGTGGCACATGGCCTAATGGAATGATGTTTGTGGTGATTAATTTGGATGTATTGGAAAGTTTGAAGTTAATGTGATATCACTTACCTGACAGAATTGGTTTCTTTATAGATCTCTGTAAGAAATAACCCTGCTGTTTATATCAAATGGGAGGTGATGGTCAGTTTCATGTTTTTAAACAGCCTCAGGTGCATTTCAGTTGCTTCGAGTTTGTGTGTGAACGCTTACTGTGCTAGCTCCTACACCTGACTGACTGGAATTATTTTGGGTGTCTCAGTATATGTAAAAACTGAAAACTGGAACTGCATACAGAATGCCAATTTCAATAAGGAACAAGTAGCATCTGGAGTGGAGAGCTTCTGACTGGTTACAGGCATTGAAAAAGTTAAATTTGTCCATAGTGCATTAGTTATTATCTTGAAGACTCTCTCAGACTGTGCTAAGGGGCTGTTATTCTTCAGAAACACTTGAAAATACTTTACAATGGAGGTATCCAAAACCTGATCCAAATTGGCTGTGGCAGATGACATTCAGGCAAATGAGCAGTTTTACCCACAAGACAGCATATTGTTCCTGGAGGGCTGCCTTATTGTAGAAGATTAGAACATATCCCAGAAATGCATTAAGATAAAATCTGCCTGGTGAAAGGTGCAGTTTCACTGGCTTGAGTGGCTTTGAATCAACAGACAGCAAATATCAGCCTTCCAGGGTTTGCATGCAGAGCCTCCAGGCAGATGTGAACAAATTTCAAGCAGTGTTTGTGGGCACTCAAACCTGCCCCCCAAAGAGCAGCAGAGCTTGGCAGGTTCAGGGCTGATGAGGAGTTCGGGAGGCACAGTCTGGGCAGGTCCAGGTCACCCACCTGGCAGGAAAAAGTTGCTCTAAATGACAGCAAACAGGCAGTGCAAGAAAATACTGTGGGGTTATAAATGGGAAGGGGTGAAAGGACTTCTGTACATGGTTTTAGGATGCACCAATCAATCAGGATGGTTTTCCTACCCCATTTCCTCTTCTGAAGAGGAGTAGATGGTCAAAGTGTGGCAGTGAATTTTAGGTTAAATAAAGGGCTATTGGGTTAGGACTGGATTTCTCCTCTCTTGCATGTGGAAGCCCTGGTTGCCTGGATGGAGACCGACAAAAGCTGGCCTGCAGGTCTGACAGCTCTGCCTGGATGGTGCCCTTCCTCAGCAGGCACGCAGAGCTGACTGCCTGTCCTCACACAAGCTGACTCAAAGTCAGGGAGCTGGTGGCTTGCTTTCATATGACCCCCAAGCACCCATATCAGTAAACTGTAATTTTGAAAGGGCTTTCTTCCATGGCTGGGCATAGGACTTCAATTTCATGAAATTAAACACATTCTCACATGTCTAAGCTCTCTGGGTGGAGTTCTCAGGAAAACATGAATGCTAGTCAGGCTGAGCCACAGTGGCAGAAATGTTCTGAAATCATTCTCTTGAAAAAGAATGCTGTCCTTCTCAAAAGAAATTCATCAGCATTGTCTGGATTTGGCCTAATGGATCTGTAGGCTACTGGTTACTCAGCTTCCTTTAACTATCAACTTTCTTAAAGAAAGATACAAGAATAAACTCTCCAGATCTGAATTTCAAGCAGTTTTATACCTTTTCTCATCAAATTTAGAGTGAGAAAGCTGTATGCCAATTGCATCACTATGGCTGCCCAGATTTGAGACCTGTTGATGTTAAAGTTGGTCACAAGTATCTTCCAGTAAGCACATTTTTGATGCTTTGAATGAAAATAGTCAACCTTGCTGGACATAGAAAATCTGGGACAAGAAAGCCTCACAACTTTGCTCTGTAATGGGTTTAGGGGAAAAGCAGGCCTGGTTTAGGGCCAGCAGGAATGCTGATAAGGATGTGCTGGAAGGGACAGGTTCAATGAACTGCTGTTTCCAGCCTGGCAGGAAGGATGTCAGGGTCAGCACAAAGAGCTGACTGCATGTGCCTGCTCTGCTCCACTGCTGTAATACATGGCAGGTAAAATAACACAGCCAGAAAGCTGCTGCTGACCCATGTATGGCTCTTAACCCCCGAAATGCTTCCTGACCTGCAGCCCCAGGGTGTGATTGCTCAGTGAGTCTGTGGGGCTGTGCATCTTAGGAACAAAGCCTGGAAGCACACAGGAAATTTACTGGTTTTGCAGCCCGTTCTGAAGACTCAGGGAGCAATTGTACATTTCTAAAAGCATTTGGGAGGGGTGTTGATCCCCCTCTCTCAGCTGAGCTAGGTCTGATGGGAGGGTGTTGTGAAGGCTTAGGAACAAACTGAGAGCTGCTGGAAGTGTTCAAGTGTAACAACAATTATTAACTGCTTCCTGAACAGAAAGAAACGGGACTTGAAAGGGTTCTTTTCTGATGTTTTGGCATCTTTCTCTTTGCCCCACTAGAGATCCAGCCACCCTCCCTTGTGTGAAGTTCTATGTGGAGGGAATAGGCTAGGAAGGAATAGAAGTGGCTTACAATGTGAAAACTTGGAGTGACCCTTGGGAAAGGACTGCCCCTCATAAAGGTGAGCAAAAGAGGAGATTCTACACACAAATGGGCCACTGTGGATGGGGACGAGACTTCTCTAGTCACATCTGTCCTTGATGTTCCCTGATGCACCACAGGTCACACCTGGCAGCTTGGAGGACCTGCATGCCTGTGTCCTCAAGGCAGGATATTCCTGTTGGGTGAGGATAGGGTGGGGGATACTCTAGGGCAGCACCCTCAGGACCCTGCCCATGCCTGGGTGAGCTCCTGTGTCAGGCTGAGGGTGATGGATGCATGTTTGCATGCAGGCAGGGCAGGCTGGGATCCCCTGAGGGCTGCAGTACTGCAGGGGTGGGGATGGCCGTGGTCTGTGTGAGCCCAGAAATACCTGTGCCAGGTGTGGGACAGAGGGGTGGCACAAGTGGGAGCCACGCAGGAGGGCAGCCTCAGCTGCGAGCCCCCAGTGTGTGCTGGCACCAACTCCTTGGAAGTCACTTTGGTTCAACTGAGATGTGTTTTAAGTTAGCGGAAACAGGTTCTGGAAAATGACTTGCAATAGAAAATGTGTTCTAAATTGTGTCCAGTTTGGCACAAACTAGATAATTATCTGTAGATGCTGCTTTTTTTCCATTTCTCCCTGCTCAGCACAAACAATCTCACTCTTTGCAGTCCATGGATACATCCTTGTTCCCAGTCTGTGCCTCCAGGATGGATGCATTCTGGGCTTGGGGTTTGATTTGTTTTCTTTCTGATTGTTCCATGTTAAGAGAAGCAATGGGTGTTTCCTACTGGTGATTTCACCTTTATATGAGGGTTGATATTGGACACATACCAGGATGCCTTGGCCCAGGAGTCAGTTCATTTGTATACCTTTTATAATTTTCCTTTAACCCTTACAGTTTTATTCCCCCCCTCCCTGCTCCTCCCCCTCCTGCCCCTGTTTGCCTCCCCTCCCTGTGCTTGCCTGGCAGCATTGCCAGCTCTGCACAGGCCCAGTTTCTCTAATCAGATGAAGCTGCAGGATTATCTCTCTCCCTCCCTCCTAGACTCCATTTTATTTCCTCTCCAGCCAAGGGGGGAGCCAGGAAGGGGCTCCACGTCAAGGCAGAGGGAACCCCATCTCCCAATCTCCTGCTTCTGATGCTCTCTAACAATCCCACCTCCTTCCCCTTATCATATGCTCACTTTAGTGTCAACAGCATCAGGCGGATCACGGAGAGGAAATCTGAACTCTTTGGGCTTTTGTTCTCCTCAGATTTCTGAGCATCTGTTTTTAAATACCCTCCAAGTAACTTGTGCAGGGAAGCTGGATGTGCAGTCTCTGAGTGGGGGGAAGGTAAGGACCACGGAAGTCATGCACTGCCCGTTCTCTCGTCTCCTGTAAGGACACCGAGCCCTCTCCGTTTTGCCAGGAGAGTAACAAAGCAGATGAGGGGAAGGAAAGGGAGAGGAGCTGCACAGAGACAAACCCAGGCTTCTGTAAGTGCTGTGTTGGCAGCAGGGGGTTGCTAGCTGGACTGAAAAATCTCAGGCAATGGTAGCTTTCTCTTTTAATGAAGTGATGGGAACTATGACTCTGAGCTTTAATTGAATTTAATGTGGTTCTGTAGAAGGTGGTTTTTTTGTGCTGATGTCTTTCACTTGCGTGTGTCTGTGTTTGTCTTTTAGTAAATATTTCCAGAATATACGTGTCACTGTTTCTTTGGGGTAAAAAAACCCTCCATAAGCTTGTTCATCTTATTCCTCTGCACACCTGTGAGTTTATGAAGATGCTTTTTGGTTATCTCTTGTGTGTATGTTAGGGTTTGGATATTAAAAATAAGAAAAAAGACTAAATTTTATTGCTTTAAATTTCTATGTTTTAGTACTAATGTGCCAGAGAACTGTTTACCTTACTGTTTTCCACCATTTTTACCACGTGTTTTTTAAATTCCTAGGAATATCCAATACTAGAAAAATGTGAGGAAAATTTCAGTGCTTTCTGCATATCAGCTTTGTTTTACACTTTTCCTTCCTAGATAAATGGTCAATTGCTATTTAAAATGGCAAGTTAATTTTTTCTCTTAAGTCAAAACATGATTTTTCCAAAGTCACAAATTTGATTTGGTTTGGCTTTTTATTGTCACTGGATTAAAAATCTTATACCAGAATCCTTAGTAGAAGACTATTTTGTGTATATGTTGTGACTAAAAGCAATAATCTGTGCTGATGCACTCCTGGATTTTAGGGGAAGAGGGAAAAGGGAGAGGGAGCAAGCAGTTATTTCCATTTACCGAACTGTAAGCATGAAAGGTGATGGGGAAGGTAGCCATGAGATAAATATATTTTGCAAGATGTTGATCTCGTACATAAATGAGATGGACCTTACATAGATCAAAATCTACCTCTCTTCCATTGACTCATGCTTCAAAGTAATAATCTCATACAAAAATGTAAAAACGATCAGTGGTTTTCTTGCACCAAGACATTGATGAAAGCTTGCAGATGGTTGTTAGCATGTTTTAGTGGCTGTTTGAATAATTGCAGGACATCGATTGTAGTCAGATCTGAGTTTGGAGACCTCTGCATGGAGTCTTTGTGTAAAACAATGAGGTTTTGAGAAGTTTTCATTTAGGAGGGTGGATTAGATGAGGGCTTTATGTCTTCATGCCATGTCTTGGTTACTCCATAAACACTTCTCCACTTACAGGGTTTTGTTGATTTTTATTGTCCAGACATTTTATCTTAACTGTATTCCAGGGAAAGCTGGAATTGCAATTTAGTTTATCTGACAGTTATTTAGGGGTGCATAAACAAGAACAGTAAACTGTATATGGCCTTGTGGTGTCAGAGTTGGTTTATAATATGAAAAGTGATAAATTTCCATCAGATAACCATGCCAAAACTACATTTTATCTTCCACAGTAAACTATGCATATTCAAACTGCACTTGAAAAATAAAAATGTGTGAAGGAGGGTAAAACAGAGGAAAACTGTTGTTAATGATCATTAGACTTCTGAAGTTTGATTTTCTTTCTTGTCTGTTAGGGCAATGACAAAGGGTAAATTGGAGGTAGCTTTTAACCACTGCAGATGAGCAGAGATATTTGCTTGTGCCAGTGAGATACTGTTACACCTGACTGCAGGCAGGTTATTTCTGAGCAGAACAGCAACAAATCCTGCTTCTTCTCCAGTGGACTCTTCTGGAGGTTACAGAGACTGAATTGTTCATTCCTTTGCTCTGGAGTCGATGTTTGTAAATGAGGATGGCACGTACTTCACTGGTGCCTTGTATTTGAATATTGCAAGCTGATACACAGTTTGCAGGAAAATGCAGCCTAGGAATGATGCTTTCCAAGGCTAGGGACTTGAAAGAGACCGGTTAATGGTATTTGTTCTGCAAGTGTTTTTTCCAATTAATCAGGGAAAAAATCTTATTTTTGTTATCATACCAATATTTTTGTTGCAGCAAGTAGCTTTGGCAGGTGTGTGTGATATTTCATTGCTTCTAGTCTCAAACCATTTTGGCCCAAGAGCAACAGTACAGCAGGAATCATAGGCTGCAAATGATCTTGCACTTTACTTTCCTTGTCAGGCCTGAACTCTTTCTTAAAAAAAAATCAATTCCCATGGCCATGAACCACACCATAGGAACTGCAGCCTTTTAGCTAATTCTTGCAGCTTCATTGTACAGAAATAAGAGGTTTTTAACTGGTGTAAAGTTGTATGCATACACAGTGTCTCCCTGGGATACTAAGGTTCTGGAGGATGTGAATTATCCAAACTTTGAATAGCTTTTTTTTTTTTTTTTTTTCCTGGGGCGGTTGGGACAGTGTTTCAGTGGTGAGAGAAATCTTTTCTGTAAAAGCAAAATGAGGGGGAGAATCAAAATAAATATTGGAGTACAGTGGTCAGGAATATCTGCATGAGGGATACAATGAGAAGGCAGTGAACTGAAAGATACTGCTGAGCTTTTCTCTGGGTAAGGTAATTTGATGCAGTATTTCATATGGATGCCTTATAACAATTGAATTAATCTATAGTTGTGCAGGTAGTAGTTCATGTGTATGTTAAGAATTCTCCTTTAAAAGTATTCTCTGATTGCTTAGGGGATTATTGGGAAGAAGTTGGCCTCTTCCATTTAGAAAAGCTGTTGAAGTTCTTCAGAATAAAGTTCACTCTGAGAAATTATCTTTAGCAACAGGAACCACAAAAAAAATATCACTTTGGGGCTGCTTAGTTAGATGCACTCAGAGCATGGGAACTGGGTCAGGCCAACTAAATGAAGTTGACATCAGCCAGGTCTTTCCTAGTTTGGTGTGTGAGCATTAAGCATATGAGTTATAGCCACACATCATTCTGCACCAAAAAAAGCTTCATAAGAAAGATTACCTTTAAACTGGCCTGTCTCTGTGTGGGGAAGTTCTTGCAAAATGATGGCTTGGCTTGTGCACTGTGGATTTAATACAAAGCAGAGGAAGGAGCAGGAGTCTTTTTCTATCTGCAGAATATTTGGTAATTAAGCTTTAGCAAGGGTCCACTTGAGTGTGCAAATGAGGGTTAATGGGATTGAGCAGTTGTAAGACCTTCATTTGACTTGCAGAGCTTTACTCCTTTCTGAAGACTGACAGAACCCAGCTCATCTGATCTGAAGTGAAAGATCCAGATCCTTTTCAACTCAAGCTAAGCAAACCCGACATGGAAATTAGAGAGATGAAGAATGCACAAAGCCACCCTTGCTCTGATAAATGGGACTTTTTTTTTAAAGACTTTTAAGATTATTGCTTCCTGCAGAGAATCTTCTGGAAAAGTTCAGTGCTTATGACTGAGCAGGGTAGATCAGTACTTTGTGAAACATCAAGGAAAAACATACATCTTGTTATAGCAGTTTTATTTGGTTCTCAATGGCCTCTAAACTGTGAAAGGGGTGGAGTGATTTTGTTGATTTAGTAGCAGGAGAGGTGCTAATGTTTTGGGAAGAAACTTTTGGAGTCACTGCATCCTTCCTATAGATCATCTTTCATGTAGAATATGAGGATCATCTTTGTGCTTCCTTTCCAAAGTCATTCCTGTCTCAGGAAAAGGTATTAAGGTTTCAGTAAAATGTACAGATTCCACTTATCAGTTAAAAGTGGTTCAGTATTGCAAAATGGCTGCACATTTCAGCTTCTCAGGTTGAAAAGGTACATGACATTCATTGGCATTGATGGATAAAAGCAGGTATTTATGAAAAGAATAAAAAATGGTCATTTTTGAAGAGACCTTGTGAATTCATCTATTCCAATGCCCTCCTCGAAGCAGAGACAACTATGAGGCCAGATTAGATTTCTTAGGGTTCTATGTGAGTCTTGAATATGGTCAAACTAATATTTGAAAAGCAAAGAATTCCTGTAGTAGAGCCTTTATTCTTTATAATCAGTGTCTTGTTGCTAGCAGTTTTAACAGCAGATGCCTGAAGAGTTATTCTCTAGTTGTCCATGTCACACAAGTGGGATCTTCCTCTATCTAAATGATGACAGGAACTGAATTGTCTTGTGGCTCTTGAGTTGTTCCAAATTTATACATCAAAACTTTGTGATTCTGACATTATTAAATGTTAATAAGGAAGTGGAGACTTCTGCAGTTTGTTTTATGATTAAGATTAACCAAGAGGAGGGGAAATTTGTTTGTTTATGTAGAGTAGGGTGTAAACATTAGCTCTATATCCTTCACATACTTGGATTTGACAAAGTATTTGGAAACTTTAGTCTGCTGCATTGGACTGTTATTTTACTCTCTCTTGGGTTTTTTCTCCTTTCAGTCTCTGGTGTCAAGCCTTGGGAGGCAGGGGCTCCCCTCTAGCCAGGCTCTAATGTTTTTCTTCTCTCAGTCCTGAGAGAGTAGAGAAATACTCCCTTTCATCCCTTACAGATGTTCTCTGAAAACTATAGATAATAATTCCCCACATAGGTCTAATTTGACCACAGATGAACTGGGGCAGTTGCTTTTCTGAGAGACAGACATTGAATTTTGACATAATGCTTTTTTATGACAAAATACCAAGTTTGAAATGAAAACTTCTTCTTCCCATATTCCTTGTTTAAATAGTTTCAAAGCTCATACTACAATGGCAACTTTTAATGCTATGAAGCATGATTATCTGGTCCCTCTTTAGTTCTTTTCAATACTCACTTAGCCTCTTGGATAGAGGTTTCCAGCTCTTTTCCAGCCTAAGGATATAGAGAAGACAGTTTGCAGTGTGAACTGAAGGCTTAAATTAGTCACAGAATCTCTTTTCCATGAGAAGTTCATCATAGTAAATAAAGGCCTGCAAGTGCATGTGGCACTGCAAGGCAGCACAGTCTGTTGTGACAACTCTGCTTAGAAAGTTTAATGAAGCTGCTTAAAATAATTACTCATTGCTACTTAATATACCATGCACATACAATATACATGTTGTCAGCATGCATATTGTATATACATGCAACACCTCATTTGAGAAACTCTGCTGAGTTTGAGTATTTGAAATCCTTGAGATTACTTACGCTCACGATGCTAGAAAGTTGCAGGGGATGCTTTAAACATGCTTCTGAAGAACACATAGTGCCTGAACTTTACTGGTAAGGTGAGTTTTCTGCAAGTGCAACAAGAACTTCCTGTAGAGATGCTCTATTTATTTCTTCCAATCCAAATATTACAAAAGAAGGGCCAGAATACATTATCTTCAGCATCTTATATTTAATATCTTTTATTCTAGGATTTGAGAATTCTCTACAATCATGAGTTAAGCCTTTAAATACCTACATGAGGGGCTTCTGCATCTAATCTGTGAGTCACAGATGAGTAAACTGAGTCACAAAGCAAATGACTTGCTCAAGGTCATACACTATGTCAGTGAGCACAAACAGAATTAGAAAGCAATTGTTTCCTCTTTCTAATTGCTGAGTAATTTTTTTTTTAAAAGTACTGGAAGTCAGTTTTCTGTCAGTCCACAATGTTGAAGTCAATCTTTTCTCTGCCACCATTGAGAGCAGCTTCTAGAGGTTGATGGATTGTGTTTTTCCCTAAGGTTTTGCATACAGTTCAAAAATGCTGTTATTTATATAAAGAATTGAAGGGGATTTTGTGGCCCTTGTATAGTGTTCAGTCACAGGGGAAAACAAGGGAACAAGCAATGAAGGTAAGTTTCTAGGTTTTGCTAGGTAAGTTGCCACGTTTTTCTAGGTAGGAAAGAGATTCAACTATTACATGTTGAAGAATAATGAACTATCTTTAATTGTTTTGGTGCGGCATCCTTCAATCTAAAATATTGTCTTTATCCTAATGGAGATGTTTGGAGACTATATCACCATTATTCCTGTTTGATGCTGCTGTAGGAATTACCATCCTTCAATTAAGGATGGTATGTGAACATGAAAAGCTGCTGTACTTGCGGCTATATCTATTCAGTATTTTTAAGGCAGATTTGAGCTTCCTTTGTCTGCCACTGCAGCTGGTTGTAAAGCTTTTATCTTTGTTGGCACAACACTGAAGCAAGGGAGTGAGTTTTATGGGGAGGTTGGGCATGTTAGACAGGCTCTGTGCTTTTCTGCCTCCTTGCAGCCAGCACAGAGCACACACACAGACTGTGCATCCACTCACATGGGCTGTGACACAGCTTTAGCTGTCACAGGTGCATTCACCTGGAAGAGAGGGGTATCCCACTGCCCTCAGACTCAGAAGTGCAGAGCCATTAAAGCTGGGATGTCCATAGGGCAGGGAGAGTAAGCTGAGTTCGTGCTTTCCCTGTAACTGTCGCTGTTAAGCTTTCAAGCAAACAGCAAAAATTTTTATTTTAATATTTTCTACTAAAACACATGAATTTGCAAGTAGATATTCTAATAATTTAGCCAGTTTGGGTGGAGTTGGATGTGCGAACTTCAGGGCTCTTGTGCAGTTGCACTGATATCCATCTGTTCTCTGAGATTGGAAAGGCTGTAAGAAAGCTTCTGGTTTTCTGTATGATTTTTAAGTTCATGCTGCTGCCCAGACAGCTGTGATTCACACAGTTGGCAGGCTTGGGCCTCTGACAGGCAGAGGCTTGCTGAACAAAGCTATGTGTTTTTGCAAAGTTCCAGATCAGTGGGGTTGCTTTGGAGCTGGTCTGTTTAGAACTGAAGAGTGGGTACAAAAGCAGAGCTCCAAGGAGCATGAATTGTTCAACACCAGACCAATTCTGTCTCCTCAAAGTTGGAACATGTGAAGGACCTGGATTTGATCCCCTGCTGTGAAGAGGAAAAAGCTCACTAGTGTCTGTCTCTCTGAAAGAAATCCAAATGTGGATAGGCCACTGCATATTCTCTGCATTAAAGATGAATTCCTAAAGAAACTATGAAGTATTTTTTTCGCTGGATTTCTGCAATACCAGTGGATATCAGTAGCCACCAATTCTTAGCAGCATAATCCTGGCAGCTGAATTAACAGTTTCATTTTGGTTAATTCTGTTCTGCTTAAGCCAGAAAGACAATTATATTAATATACCACTTCTTTAGCACACGTTATTCACTGTAAGCATGATTCTAGGTCAGTGTTGCCTGCTGTCATTATATTTGATTTTTTTTTTTAAGCTCCAGCTGGTGAAAACAGCTGATTACATGACCATGTCATCATATTTAATTTGTAATTAAAGTTTGAAACCTTCTAACTGAAGAGATGAGCTTTAAAGAAGTAAGCGGTCAAACAGTAAAAGTGAGCATCAAATATGACTGTACAATATCTCATATTTTAGCTCTGTTGAGTATATTGTAGGGTAGTTTGTATGCTGAGGCAGATCTCCACATGGAGATATAGTGGGAGTAATGTTTGCTTGTAAAATTCTTCTAAAAAAAGATGAAGTCCCAGAGATTTTTGAAGTTGTTTCTGGGGGAGATGATTAAATAAAAGAGGTGGCAAAGAAGATCACATGTTGCAGTAGTAAATCATGTGGCGGTGTTAGGACAATGTCCCAGTACATGCCTCCCTTGTGACAGAGTGCACCTCTCTCTGGTTTCCCGATAATTTATACACAGCCGTGTGAATTGTCCTTCCTGGGAATTCAGCTGAAGGTGTTACTGAAATGGTCCTTTGGTTCATCCCTACCAGGATCCTCTCTCATGGCGCTTTCATTTTAGCCTTTTTTTAGTTTTAGATTACAGAGTTGTCAGCTCTGCTTTGCTGGCTCAGACTGTGCCAGGGCTGTGGGCTGTGCCTGGTCCTTAAAAGAGAATGCTTAACCTTCCTGCATGGCTCTTCTAAGCTGTTGGGATAACTGGGGGCACTGTGGCCAGTGGCCTTGTCGTTCCACGCTGAGGTGAATGCATTGGCAAATGTTGGAATCTGTTCATTTTCTGATGTGATAACTCATTTGTTGTCTCCTGCTGAGGCCACTGGTAGCCAGGGCACCCGTGGCACCCTCGGTGTTTGGGGGAAGAGGTCTCTGCTGTGGCCCTTGAGAAGGAGAGAGCCGAGCTTCATTAACACTCAGGGTAAAGGGGACTCTTCACTCTCAGTCTTGTCACTGCAGAGAGATACCTGCCCAACATGCTCAGCACAGGATGGGGAAAAGACAAAAGTCTCTTAGGAAAGCCCAGCGGCCAAAGTGGTAACTAGCAGAAACTAATGAGTCTGTGTCCAGTGGCCTTGTAAGGGCATCAGCCACAAGGCCTCTGCTTTGGCAGTGCTGAGCACTGAGGGTCACAGCTCTCCTGCTCTCATGTTTTCTAGCCTGTCAATGTACTCCCCCTCCCCCTCGTGAATTATGGTCCCAGTGACATGGCCCCACTGTCCCCAGTGCTTCTTGCAGTGCAGAAGTGGGAAACAACCCCATCCCTTTGCATACAAAGTGTGCTCTCATCTGTGGTGTTTGTCTGTTGGTATCTCCAGATGCCCAACCCAGTCCGTTCTGTAGATCTGGCTGATGCTTGGGAATACTTAGGATGATAGAAAATATGATATTTACAAAAGGGCATTAGCAGATTAAATTGAACAAGGCATAGTTTGTTTATAATGCTATTCCAAAATGGGAAGCCTACAGAAAGATGATGGATTAAAAGTTAAGTGATTGGGGTCTCAGCCTGAGTCTTTATTAATCTAGTTGATAGAATTTAGAGAAATTATTTTTTTGTACTGACAGAATTTAGAGGAATTTTTTTATGTTCCCTGACAAGTCATACCTTTTCCTCTACTGTAACTCCTCTGTTTCTTCTTTTCACTTACACCTCACCAAAATAAAATAACAATTAAAAACAGCAACAACAAAACTCCTAATCCCAGATACTTGAATCTCTAAGCTTTTTACCATGGCTAATCCTGTTTTGCCAATGCCTTTCAAGTGCCCCCCTCACCCCCCCAGTGTAAATGTTAGTGATTACTGTTAATGAACTATTTCCTTCAGTAGTAGTAGTAGTAGTCAGTGAGAGGCCATCAGATCTCATAATGCTATCATGCCAATCTTTGTCTAAAGCAAAACAGCTCTTTCTTATCTTGTGCAAGTAGTTCTCCGTGTGGGCACACAAGTACAATTTTTAGACATAATCACATTTTTTTTAATTATAATTTTGATGGTATAAGTTTCTTTAAAATTAGTACAACTCTAAAATAAATGAATGTCGTATTAGGTGATGTTCCTTTTTATGTCATTTTACCACCTTAAGCATGTATCTTAGAAGTTTAGTCATGGATTGCAGTAAGGAAGCCACATTGCTTATAAAATGCCAGGCCTGAAGAGAAGCCAGTATGAATATACTGAATTGCTTCTGGTACCTGAGAGAACTTGGCTGTTTGGGCAGAAATGCAAGTTTTCCTGTATATGCTGCCTTGTGCTCCAGGCAGGGGTCAGCAGTGTTTATGGCTAAGTGACCACTGCCCCTTAGGATGTAATTGAAGTTCCATCATTTTAGCCATAAACTGCTCTTCACTTTCAAATTTATAGCCATGGTGTTTGTAATAAGATTAAATAAAGTTAAGAACCTCTATCTATCAGCCTTCTATTCAAGTAAATTTCTTAATTAAAATGGCACTATTCTTCATGTATAAAATATAATTGTGTTTGTCTTGGAGTTAGGTGTTGCAGAAATTCTGCGTTTGCCTTGCAGAGCTGGTTATTGCAGGGCCAGAATGATGCAAATGGAGGAGCAAATTCAGGACAAAGACCTTGCAACCCCCTAACACTTCTCAGAAAGTGAACGGGCTAGTCCTGCCATGGAGGGTCCCGGTCAGCAACCAAAAATAACAGTCATTATCCAAAAATGTTGCTATGGATCAGGTAGCTTAGCTTTTCCAAATTCCACATTTGCATATTAGTGCTCTCACCCCTGAAATGGCTTTGATTTTATAGCTTGTTTTGCAGTCAGATGCTGGTTTTAAAAGCATAAAATTAAGAAAACCATTTTTTTTATTGTATGATTAGCCAAGTGAAGATGGGTGAAACAGCTGCAGTCATTATTACAAATCTTGTTGACTTGTGGGTTGACCATCAGAGTTATATAAAGAAAAAATAACTGGAAGATTTAGAGAAGTCTCTGGCATTGCATGCATGTTTCTAGTAAGTAGTACTAAATTTCTCTGACCCTTCCCAAATTCTGCAACAAACTTGTGTTGTTCAGCATGTCAGGTGATTCTCACTGGTTCACTGTCTGTTAACTTACTATAGTAACAAAGTACTAAATGGGGGTTCTTAAAAAAAGAGGGAACAGGACTTTTAACGTGGGCAGATAGGACAAGGGAGAACAGTTTCAAACTAAAACATGAGTGTTGTGAAAATTTCAATTGAAGTACATGTGCAGAATACAAAAATACCAAAGGATTTTAGAATCATAGTTAATTTACAGTGAATGTCTTTCAATTGATAACATACATTATATTTAATATTTTGAGACTGAATTTACTGGTGCATTAAATAGGTCAAAACTTTAATCATAAGTCATAGCAAAATACACGTTTGTTGCTTTAAAGTAGTTCAGTGGAATTAGTGAAAGCAGCCTAGATCCCCTCATAAGCTATCTGAAGCTAAGCCAAAAATAGTGGATGTTAATTCCATTTCTATCCTAATCCTTTCTCTGCTTGTCTAACAATTTTCTATGTATTCATAGCAGAATATCTGCCTCAAAAATTCATACTTTCCTGTTTGTGTATTCAGGTGTGAATTTCCTATGAAATTTCAAATCAAAATCTTTCAGACAGACTCAGAACTTAAAGTAGATATTTTGGAGTAAAATTATTTTCCTATAAACTATATTTTTACATTTTAAAAATTAAAGTTAAGCCAAGCAGTCTGCTCTGCCCAGCATGCACAAAGAAAGTTGTTTTGGGCGCCTATGTACCCAAAATCAGTGTGTTTCTATCCATGTTTCATGTGGGTAATCCATTCCTGATTAGCTGATTCACAAACTAAAAGGGTGTTGCATGGCTGTGACATTGAAGAGGTTACATGTTTTGGGGTTGGATTTTTAAAAGCTTTGGCCCCTCATTCTCCGTACGAGACCCAGCCCCTCGCTGGCAGAGGTGTCGGAAGGATCATCCAGACCCTTCTGCTTCCCAGCTTTTCCCAGAAGCCGTGGGCAGGACACTGGGCTCAGAGGGAGGTCTGGCACCTCGGGAGGTGTGTGTGCAGTGCTGGGCCTCTTCTCAGGGGATTTTGTGCACCCTGAGCAATCGGTGCCAGCGGTGCACCTGTGAAGTGCAGAGTTTGGGAAGCCCAAGGCCATAGGAGAACTGTGAAAACTATGGTAGCGTGGAACACTGGTCTGCCTGTGCAGCAAAGTTCAGATGCTGTTGGGAGTAGCTGGTTAGAATATTCTACATGTACATGTGTAATATATTCTACATGTACATGTGTAATATATGTCACATCAGCCCATGTTTGGTCGTGATTTCACCTGCAGTGGGCAAAAATAAATATCTTCAGAATTTCCTCTGGAGATCTCCTTGCCAACATCACCCTGGATATTGCTTTCTGCGATGTCACTGCATTTGGTCTGTTTGATCCATCTGAATGTGTTGTATGTGAGGTGACAAATTAGTTTCAAATGCATCACTTCTTTCAGTTACAGAGGCTTCTGCAGTCTACTGCTACATAAAGAAAGCAAATAAAGGCCTTAATTTCTGTGTACATGTACATATTTGAATGCTGTAAACTTTGTAAGAGAGCCCTTCAAACTTCCCACAGCCTTGTATCATTTGTAACAAGATATGTTTAAAGCTTCCTTTCACCTGAGTCTCAATATTTGTGTCTGAGGATTTCCATTAGTAAGTGTTGTTTCATCCAGGTGTGTGTGAGAGCCTTTGCAGGTGTTATCTTCTAAAGAGATTAAATGTAAGGTTTTCACCTTGTAGACAGCTATTGCTCTGGTGTTTAATCCTCTAGACTCCTTTGAACCCTGTGTGGCAGACTATTGTCATGCATGGAACTGGCCACAGGAGAGGTAAAGTATGGAGGATGGGAAATCACCTTTTTTCTGCATACAGTCTAAATTGGAGCAAACCCTGTGCTAGAGGATATTGCTGCTGGTCACAAGTCCCTGCTACACAGCCCACAATGAGAATTTTTGTAAGAATGTGATTGCAAATATTATTATTTTTTAATGTTGTCATGCTCAATTTAATTTTGTTATGGAAAACAGCCAACACGAGTGGATTTCAGGTGTTGGGAAAATTGCAACTTGTTAGCCTGCCGAAGTTAACAATGGAAATGGAATTACAAGCACTGATAGCTGCCTGAATCAGCTATAGCGCTCTTGGTTGGCAGAGGTGGCAAAAGGCATGTTCTTTTCAGTTATGTTGGTACATGACTCTTGAAGCCTGTAAATATCACATAAAAGAATCACAGATGAGAAGCTTCTCACTGAGAGGGTTGAATGTGATCCCTTGCAGCCACTGTGTCCTTGATGGTAAGAGTGAACTTCCCTGTTACATTTGCAGAGTGCTTTTGTTCACCATGTGTATGTACCTTTCCTGTTCCACACATGCACTTTTATTTTAGTGATATAGTGCACAAGAAATTGTACAGGTTTCTGTCACGAGACCTGCTAAGGAGACAGAGTACATAGAGGTTATCTGGGGGAAAGTTGTCCAAAATGAGAAATTCTGGCTTTCACTCTCTACATCTGCACAACAGGATATCTGGTAGTACTTGGCCTGGAAGCAAAGCACAGGTACTCTGGATATTTCTGTTCAATACAGTGAGTTCTTGTAGAAAAGACATATATGTATTTGGATTGATAGATATAGGTGTATCAGCGTGTTAAAATAACTTTAGTTGTACAAATGCTGCAACACCTCTGTGACAGCAAGGCAATATGTATAGTGAATCAGTGGAATATCTGATTCAGTCAGCTAAATCTGGTGAGATTCAAAATCTTCAATCACAACTTCCATTAGATGTGAAACTGCTAACATGAAACTGCTAAATATTAACAACATATAGGGTACTGAACCAACTAGTAGAAAAAAGGGTTTTCTAAAATTAGAAATGACTGAGTACACTATAAAAAAGGACAGAAGAACTTCAAGACTTTGGCTAAAGATTTTCTTGTTTCATTTTTATCCTGTATCTGGTGGCATGAATGTGTGCCTTCCACAGCCAGCATGAGCTTGAGGATTTGCAAAGGTGAGCAGCCCAAGAGCCCAGAGCATTCACCTTTAACAGAAGCAGTGCTGAGGTGCAGATTCTCCTTACAGAGAGAGGGGAATTTCATCTCCAACCTTTCTCTGGATCTATCTTTGTAGCCACCTCCTGTAGTGCCAGAGGTGAGCACAAGCTGGAGTACTGCACAACATTATTTGTTCTGGGAACACTGGCAGCGACCCTGCACTGGCCTGGCAGAGGTCATTTCGTTGTGTTTCAGGTAATCTCTGTCACAGGACATTGAAACAGCTTTGTCCATACCTACTGTACATTTGTGTGTGCTCAGGGAAAGCAGTGGACTAAAACAGTGATCTTCTTGTAACATGAAATATTAAGAAGTTTGTTAGAAAAGGTATGGGGAAAGGGGAGAACTTGTTCAGTTGTTGTGACTTTAAGGTTTAAAAGCTCCATCAATGACTGGATAACTTCTGAAATTATGATATCAAGAGACTAAAAATTTTTTTGTTTTGTTTTGACAATACAGTTAATATCATTGGCTTAATGACCACTGTGGTGAAAAGCTATCTAGTATGAAAATATCTCTGTCTTTGCTTAAGTTACCTGACATGTCTGGATGTTTCAAAAATGGCTCCAATGAATTTGGGAAGATGATAACTTGATAATGTTGAGACAGTTATTGTTAAAAGGTAGAAACCAAGAAGGATTTTTTCCTTTTGTGTTTTATGAATGGGAAAAAACCACCAGAATTTCAAAAAATCCTGGGTCTAATTTAGGGAAAAACTCTTTGGGGAAAGTGAAAATGGAAACCAACTGGTCTGAGTACACTTAGACTAGAGTACTGTGCTTTTTAAAAAGTGTTTTTGAACTGTGAAAGGCAAGAATCCCATGCAGAAGGTCAGTAGAGATTAAAGTTTCCATTACACTTATTTCCTACTTAAATTGCTTCTTTTTCTTTTCCACCATTTCTTGCAGATCTCTCTTTTTTTGCCATGTCATCTGAAAGCTACCAGCTCCACACCCATTCCTACCAGGACTCACTAAGCTCTACTTGTCACAGTCTCTTGAATGTCAACAGCCACCCCCTATCCAAGAGCTCCTCAAATCTGGCCTCTCTTGGGCACTCAAGGAGTTTAGAGGAAAGGCAAAACAAACAGGAGCTGAAGAAAAGCCATAGCAGCACCATCTGCCGTATCCTGGAAAACAGGAGTGATGCAGGGAGTGATGCAGGGAGTCCCGGATGGTCCTCCTCTCAGCCTGGGGTGATGGGACTTGGATCAGAGGTCCAGAGCATAAATGACCCATCAGCCAATGACCATTCAGAGGGCAGAACTAAGAATACAAACCATGTTCTTGTCACTGAACAGTCCTCAGCATCCTGGGGAACTGGGGATGCTAAGATGTGTGTAAAGAGCAGCACTGTTGAGAATGTTTCTTCAGCCTGCTTTGTTCACCAGCAAGGCATGTGTGAAATGGAAGAATCAGGAACTGCCCTTCAGAGAAGCCACTCAGACCTAACCTGCAGCTGCAAACAGCAGACTTATGTCACTCACATAGAAACCAGTTCTACTCACTCCAGCCTAAACTCTTCTGGCTGCAGGCATTGTCTGCCAGTGGCTAGGATGTCTTTCCAAACGCAGAGATATGGATCAGAAACAAATGAGAATACATCTCACTATCAAAACCTTGTAACTCATCTTCCGGTCCTACCTAGAGACCAACAAGTACCCACAAATACCTTTGGCAGTGGCAGTATTCCACATAACACTAGTGTTTACACAGATCCTAGCACATTTCACGCTGCTGTTCTAGGACCCCACATGCCTGGAAATGGTTTCCCGAACAGAACAATGTTCAGTCAAGCTCCTGGGATTGTTCATGGTGGTCTGACTTATGGTAATATTCCAAACTCTGCGTATTCCCCCATGGTGATGACAGTTCACAACAACTCTGTGGGACCCTGCAGTCTCAGGCAGGATGCCTTGAAGGCAGATGCCACCATCCCGGCCTATTGCCACTCCTTGCCCATCCCATCCATACAGCTCGTTCCACGGTTGGTGTGCTCTGTCAGTGAGACAGGAAAAGAGCAGGCAGCACCTGGCTACTTTAATTCCTTTTCTGCTTCAGACATTCTGACATATCCTAAGCTGGTGTCTTCAGTAAGTGAATCAGGCCTGGATGCCAAGAAAATCCTGAAGTGCTGTAATGTTTCTGGAGAGCAACTGCAACCTGCTCAGCAGGAGAGAGCTCCTCCAGAAGCCAAGGCTGCCCGTGTTGCCCTGAGCAGCCAGCAAGGTGCAGATGTAGTAGTGACAACTAAGGATATGTGGACTATGACCTCTATGAATGACATAACCAAAGGCCTGAAACCAGCTCTGGAGCGCAGAGATGCCGAGGTACAAACTCTTCCAACCATGGAATGCAAATCAGTGGCAACAAGCCCAGCAGCTGCAGCAGAAGGTCACTCACATGTGTTCCCAGAGGTGAACCTGGAGCAAGACTTGGAGGCCCCCAAATCTCCAGTTCGGGAAGTGAGATGGGATGATGAAGGAATGACATGGGAAGTATATGGGGCATCTGTGGATCCAGAAGTCCTCGGGGTAGCCATTCAAAAACATCTTGAGTTTCAAATAGAACAGTTCCAGACAGAGCCTGCTGAGGCAGCTGAGAAAAGTAATGAGGAGCCACCCCCTGAAAAAACTGGGAAAAAAAGGCCTTTCAGAACAATGATGCATTCCCTGAGATACCCAAGCTGCTGTGCTCGCTCCAGTACTGCAGTGGAGTGAGCGCAGCTGTAGGGTGTAGGATAGCTGTGCTGCTCTTAAATTGTACATAAATGCTGACTCTTAAGTGTTAACACAGTGTATGTGGACAGCCCACATCAGGATGAGTGGGAGAAGTTTAGTGATCATCAAATGTACATTAAAGCAAGGAAAAGTCCGTGGCTGGACCATATAACACAGAACATAAGATTATACTTAAATAATGCCATCCAAATGCTCTTGACTGTATTTAATGTAGCATTGTTTTCTTCTATGTTAGTTTTAAACCGTATTGTAAGGAATGGAACTTCTTTTTCAATTATGTGTCTTTTTGAAACAATGATGACTTTTTTCTGTATTTTAATAATTTAGGGTTAGAAAACAAAGTTTAAAAATCATGCTTTAATCAAAGTTCTTCACTTTCAATCACATTCCCTTAAATTGTTTTGGCAGCTGTTTTGCTGTTCATTTAATAATCCTGACTATAAGCCTACTTTAACTGTAGACAAAATAACAAACTAGTGTAATGTTCTATGACAAAGAATTGTAACTTTTTTCTACATAACTGTGAAGTAATTTCAGTGTTGCTAGTCTGAACTCTTCCCTTAGCAAGCTCATGTACAGCTGGAGGACATTCCATCAACTTTCCAGTTAGTTTGTATTTACAGTGAGTTACACTCTAAATATCCAGAACTTATGTTTACCAAGTGATTGACACAAATGTACAATATTACCAAAGATGACTGATGTAACGTGAATTACTTACTGAATGCTTGTTTTAGAGACCTGAAATGGGAGCTGTTCAGATTAGTCTGTGGCATCACCATACCCTACAACTCACAAGCAGTTTTGGTTTGCTTATATTAAAAATAATTTCCAGTGAGTTCTTTTTATGTGCATCTCTCCTGAGCAGTGGTTATTTGGCTCTTGCATAAGCCACAGGGGACAGTTTGCATGTAACCTTTGCCTGTCTTATGTTCCCTCTCTGGTCTGACGTCAGGCATCTACTGAAAGTGAGACCTTGTGTCTTCTCCAAAGGACAGTCCTAAGGTTATTCTGAGTGCCTTGGTCATTTGGGCAGCTTAAAGATTTATTTTCTTCTAAAAACAACTTCACAAACAAGTTATCCATGAGAAACCTGTTATGATAGTGTAATGCAGTCATGGTGCAGGGCTTGTTTTAAGTGAAAGGTTTGTCAAGGAAGGTGAGAATATTATTTCCAGTGTAATACGTGCCTTTGGTGAACACCTAAGATTCGCGGGGAATGAGATAAGCCTTTTTTTTTTTTTTTAAATGAGAGAAAAGAGAAACATTCATTTCTGTCTCAAAGGAAAATTTGCAGTGCCTGAGAACTTACTGCTGTGGAATTACCCACTGTTACTTCAAATGTGTGTGGTTATGCTTTGTTGGTTTGGTTTCATTTCTGTTCCAGTAAGTTAGCAGACTGTCCTCATAATGTTCACCTGACATTTGATATCAAGAGGAACCTCTGGTGATTAAGACAGCTTTAAACTTTCATCTAGAAAATCCTTAAATGTAGGACCTCCTAGCCGGAATGTTCTGTGATGCATTAATTTAATGGTGTAGAGTAGTTCAAGATAAAATTTTCCCTCCTGGGCAAAGTGGGATTTAACAGCTGGATCCTGTGAAATTCATCTTGCACTCAGGAGGCTTCATTCAGATCCTGCGACTTTGGCCTCAAAGACGTCTGAGCTCAAAATGAGTTTTATACAAACCAAGCATGAAACCACTGGAATATAATGCCTTAATCAGGGTGCCTCTATAGTTGTGAGCATCTCAGTTCTGCTAATCATTCTGGATGTTAAAATTCCTTTTATTGAAGCTCTAATAGGAGTAAGGAAGTAAATAAATAACTAAAGTAGGAAGTAAATGAATAACTAAATAAAATTACTCTGCTGTTATTTAGGGTTTAGCTAAGCAGTTTCTATACAACTTATTTTATTGTCCAGAATATTTAACATTGATTATTTTTTTTCTTTCATCAAACATTACACTTTGAGAATTTTAAGCACTATAGTGATTTAAAACCTTGTGCTGTCTGTTAGCTTGTCCTTGGGTGTGCAGGAGAATTAAAGATTGGAAGAGTCAAACTAAAGCTTTAAAATAGCAAGAGTACCTTTCTCCCATGGTCATTGTAATCCATACTTTGACATGTGGAATATCTGTATTCTCCTTTCCACCACTGCCATTCCAAGCATCTCTTCAGAATAAAGACCCCAGTTGTAGGAAAATTATATAAAAGACCAGTATCAAACTGGTCAGAAAGAGAGAGTTTGCAGAAGGAACTGGAATAATACGGCAAAGTCCCTTGAATTCTTTGGCTGTTGTGCTATAAAACCTGGAATTCTTGTATTTCATACAGTTCTGTTGTCACTTACTTACATTGTAATTACATTACTTTATATATTGGTATGACTTGCTACTACAGTCCTAAACACTGATTATCATTCCTGGAAGAGAAAAATAAATTACAAGTAAAGGCAAAGGATTCCAATGATTTGCAAGTTCAGAAAAACTGACGTTCACTCATTATGAGCATTCTGAATCTTCATTTTATTAATCAGGGTTGCTGATATTTACAAAAAATAGTGTTTATATTTGAGGACTTCCTACACTTTTGGAAAGGTTTAAAGTGCAAGAATATAATGGAAATCTGAGGAAAAAGCCCAACAACAAACATTCATCTGAATATTAGCTAGAAGGATAAAACAAGTTGTTTTACTTGTACAATTGAAGTCTTGAAAAAAAGGCTATCTGGATTAATTTTGCATTTGGGTTCAATTTTTAAAAAAAATCAAATGCAGCCATTTTGTATATTAAGTATTCTCTGTTGAAGTGTTACTCTTGTAAATGTGAGAATTCTGTTTTTTAATGTTTTCTAACTTAGGAAAATCCAAATTTTACTCTTAAATATAAATAAAGTAGAAGGAAAACTCACACTAGATTTATAACTGAATGGGTCAATGCTGAACAGAGATGCTTGTCAAGCTAGGGTGAAATCAGGATGTATTATTTTCTCAAGCCCATTTGAAAACCAGTGCATTGCATCATGCTGCCTCTGCTCCCCAGCCTGAATGCTCAGGTACCAGTTCCAGCTGAGCTGATTGGGGCTGCCCTTCCCAGGAGTTCTCAGGGAGGGATGCACTGGCACACTGGGTACTTAACCCATATGTCTCAGTGTGCCGTCTTTACCTTAACATATGGGAACAGCTGCAGTTCATGCAATATTTTGCATATGTTACATTGTCCCTGGACACTAACTAATGGCTCTAGAAGGATTTCATTGCACATTGTACATTGATACTTGATGGCTGAGATTGATAATGGGCTGAGATGCTTAGCTCAGTGGCTCAGCAGAGATTGAAGGCAATTGATACTAATATCAGTATGCTGTTGAAATAGTTCTTAAAAGGTGTTAGAATAATTCATTTCCTTCTGAAGTAGCATTTACTGTTACCATTCCTAACAGGAGGAGAGGCCAAAGCCTGTCAGATATTTGACACTGACTATTATCATTGCAGTTTGAATTTGAGATAATCTTTGACTGGGGTTAAATATTGAAATATCTCAATGCTTTAAATAACAACCTTCCACAGTTAAACAAGTTCTTCAAAAATGCCAAAACAACACACTAAACAGTTGCTTAGTCATTGTCATATTAGTTACTATTAAAATAATTGTATTTATTTGTTGGGTCCTCACCTGGATGTTTTGCTTTAGGAACCCCTGTTCCACAGAAAGCCTATCTTCCTTCCAGATGTAGCTTAACAAAGGTTGTGTTGTACAGCTGAGCCAAAAGGCCCCACAGAGCTACACTTTTGCACAGTCATCTGAGACGGGCAAGTGAGAAGAGGAAAAGGCAGTCAGCTGTTCTGTACTGAAATGAAAGCAAGACGTTCCAGAAAAAGAGCATCTCCACTGTACGGACAGCGATGTGTTTCTTTCTGATCACTTCTCTCCTTATAGCCAGTAAGAATAATGACAGGCTGGACTAATTGCATTATTGGATAGACATTTAGTCTTTCAAATCCAAAGCAGTAATGACCTGTCTGGAGATGTGCTGAGGTAAGAGGCCTTCTAGAAGGATATAACTCATTATTAAAGAATGAGTAAGGAAAACAGTGTAGCTTTGCTCTAGGAAAAGTAATGTGTGGTGAGGTTGTGTTAAAGCAGAAGCTGAGAGTGGAGGTGAGATCGAGGGACCAGCAGCTCCACAGAGGGAACAGGGCTAGGTGTCCTCCAGACGCTGCTACTGCCCCCTCTCTCGGAGCTTTTCCAACTGTGAAATTGCAATGTTAATACTTCATTGCCATCTGTTCCTTTCAGACATGTTGAGGTGATTAATTTGTCTTCTTAAGCCCCTTGAAATTGAAAGCAGTTTATTAGTGCTAAGTAATACTGTTAATTGGCAAGAGAGAAAGAGGCAGCATGTGGGTTTATGAGCTGGAAATAAGTAATTCTAATCAACTCATGGTACCAGTTAAATAACTTAGTTGAACTTGCTGCGTCAATCTCTTGTGTCTTTCCCCTTCAGGGGACTTTAGGATTGATTTCTAAATTTTGTTTCTTTTCCCTCCATTCAGAGTTATGGATCTGAAATGGAGAATATAATTCAGCTTCCTTCCAAAGCATTGTTATTTACACAGGCAGCAAGGTCCAGCTGAGCCTCGTCAAAACAGGGGAATCTAATGCCTGTGAGCCTGTGTGCAGAGGGCTGTTCGTGTCTGCAAGTACTGCCTGTCCACAAGTAGTGTGTGTCCTGCAAGCCACTCATGCCTGCTGAGGAAGGGAGCTGTGGTGCTTTCTGTGGATGCTGTAGTCCAGGTCATTGCACTCCCCTGCCGCTTTACAGGGGAAATTCTACAGAGCCATGTGGTTTTAAAGGGAAAGAGATGGGTAAGCCTTGTGGGTGATGTGGATTAGTGAGAATTCTGTTCCTTTTCTTGCTCAGAAAGCAACTTGCCACAGCAGTTCTGTTCCATGAAAAAATGGTTGTGCTCCATTTTCACCTCTGCCAGCTGGAATGAGCATGTCCATTTTCTGTGGGACAACATTCTGCCACAGGCAAAACCAGTGCTATGAAGTTGTTTCTTTCTCCTGGGACACTTTCACCAGACTTGGCACACAGTTTTACTGCATCCGTGAAGGGAATGGTGCATATCCTTTGCCTTGGCTGCATGGATGTCTGGCTTCCATCTTTCTTGAGCTGTAGAAGTGCTGAGCCTTGAGCTGGCAGCCATCACATGTACCAGGGCCAATGTGTTCAGATAGCAGAGTACTAAGCTGTAGCTTGTAAGTCTTTGGGAGCATTAATCCTTTCAAATATGTGACCTAAACAGATGTCATCTGTCTTATTATCAGGCTTTCAGTATACTACAGGCTATGCCACTCAGATGGCATGTGAAGGAAGCTTAGAAAACAAAGGGGAGGGACACAGGTAAGGAAATGATGCTGCAGACTTCCACCCCCTTCCAGCCACCTCCTGCTCGCCTACGGGCACTAAAGACAACTCCAGTAACAATGGTGTTACAGGTGTGATGAAGGGGAGATTTTCCCCCCGAGGTGTTAAAGGTAATAGGGCTTAAGGAATGTGGGTCAGGCCCTCTGGTGCTCTCCTGCTGGCCAGGATTAGATCTCCGAGCTCCACCTGGTGCTCAGCGCCGCCGCACAGCTCTGCAGGACACACCCACTCTTCCTCTCCAGCATCTTCTGGTCCCTGCTCACCTCCGACAATTTTTACTGTGAAGCAGAGATGGGGTCACAGCTTGGGGTGCAGTGAATCCTGCTCGAACACCCTTTTATTTGTGCTTTCCAGCAGACACGCTGACGGGCAGATTTTGTGGTGCAGGAAGCACACAGAACTGTCTGGGCCTGAGTTCCAGCACCTGACCTGTGCTGTACTGCCCTTAAAGCAACTCCAACGGGAGCTGGAGTTTCTGGTCCTTCCCCTGACACAGACACAACACCCTCAGTGATGATACATGCATAAAAAGTTAGGCCTTTTGCAGGCTTGTAGGTAGTTTGCTTACACTGCCTCTGGTGCTGGTTGTAGTGCAAACTGATGCACTCCAGATGGGACTGGGCAGAAATTCCTGCGTGCAGGTTGTTTGAATGCTGTCTTGTGTTCACATTGTCTGGAAAACCCTATAAATGCCACTGCCTCAGAGAATCCAATTTTAGAAAAAATTTTACATTGATTTAAAATCACAATATTATATAATCCGTTATGTTGTAATTTCTTCCTTGTTCGTAGTGGTCTGTGTTTTCTAAATTTCATGTTTATTTCAGCATCAACCTCACTCTAACAATAGAATGAGGGGTTGATTTACTGTCATGCTGCTGTAACTGCTTTCTTAAAAAGGATTTTGGGAAAACATGAGACAAGTGCCTCTGAGAAAGCTGAAGAGATCTGTTTTGATTGTGTGCTGCATGTTGTTCAACAACCTGCTCCCACATTCAAATGAGAGCAAACCCTGGAGCTGTAACACAGCCCTTGTGTTCCAAGTCTGCACTACGAGTCCTTTCCTGCTCCAATTTTGACTGGAATGTGTGTGTGTATATATACTGGAGGGAGCTGCAAAATATTTAGTGACCAAAATCACACTGCTGGTTTGCTACAGGCTCAGTCTCTGTTTGTGATAGAACAACTTTTCTGGAGCTGGTTGAAGCTTTGTGAAAACAGTTTTAGTTTAGTTAAAATTGTTTATGCGCTGTTTACATGCCTCTCTCCCTCTAGTATGAGTCCTTTGTTGCTGTGCCTGTTATTTTTTGCATTGATAGGTTTGGGCCACAACAAGTAAGAGATTTGTTCATGTCTGTGGTGGGACCCTAAGGCACAAAAGCAACCCATTACTTCCATAAGTTCTGCCTTTGGTTAGGCTGTCTGGAGAAGCTACAGAAGACCTTCCTGAGAACCTCTTTAAATGAAAGATGAGTGTGGCATTAGGTGTAGTCGGTACATTTGTTCAGTGTGAAGTTGGATAGAAGAATAGACTGAAGCGTAATTGTAATTAAAAAGTTTGCAGAAATGAGAAATCCCTAAACTAGAGAAAGGAAAAAGGCTGTGTGTGGTGTGCAGGAAAAGGCTATTAAAACATCTGTTTACAGTCTATATATGAAACTATTTGTTTGAGAATTCAAAAACATTTAGTTCCTCTCTGGCATTGGGGTAGCTCGACACAAACAGCAGATATTCAAGGTGAGTAAATACAGTGCAGAGAGCTTTGAAAGTGCCCTGCAGGGCAGTGAAGTCTTTGGACTTCAGCGCAGGTGGCGGCTGCTCCGCTCGGCTCCTTGGGCGGGCTGGGGCTGAGGTCGCCCTGGGGCCACGGGTCCTGCAGGAAGGCAGGGGAGGGATCTGGCGCACAGCTGCGGGACCGAGTGCCAGGTCATGGCCTGCCTGGAAGGGGACCAAGGACACACGTCAGAGAGGATACGTGCGAGGGAGGGTCATGCTGGCAGGGACGAAGGGAAAACAGTCCCTTTCCAGCTGCAGAGCTTGGGGAAACTAGCGATTCCCACGGGAGCTGCCTGAGGCTTCCTGACAGCTACAATGACGACTCTTCTAGAATTTAATACTCTGCCTTGGGACTTTTGCTGCTTCTGACGGGAGCAGCCGGCGGCTTGGTCTGCCTTGGCGACCGGCTGCACCCACAGCTGTGCCAGGCTTGCTTCCTTACTCCCCCTTTAAGAGGCAGGGATGGACTGCTCAGCTGTGTGGTAGCATCGCAGAACAGGGAAATCACATTCTGGGGCACTTAACAGAGAAGTTAACTCAGCTGATGCCCTTCAACTACATTATTGCAGTTATTCAAAGAGGAACAATATGAACAGAAAACAGAACCACTCTTTAAACCCCATAAAATTTGCTCTAAAGCCGTTGCACCAGAGAATATTCTTCAAATTCTTTGTGATTTGAGTAGTGCCCTGTAGTACAGTTTTGCAGGCCCATACCTAAGAAACTTAGAAGAAGCTTCCAGTTCTCTATCAAAACCTCCCTTTCCAGGGAATGGGAAGGGATGACTTTCTCCCTGGTCTTCATTCCCATGCTAGAGGTGAGCAAGGAAGAATGTCTTTGAGTGTGACAAGGGAATCATACGCTTTTGCCAAATCAAGGAAGCTTGCTTTATTCTGCTGCTTTATGCTGCAGAACTGTAAGTGGGATTCCCATTCAGCAAGAAATAGCACTGAATCTTGGGTGTGTGCATTATGTGGTGTCACACACTTCTGAAGTATCCTCATTAACTATTTCTGACGTGTATTTAAACCCCTTTTATGCATCCAAAATCCTTTTCTTCCTACTCTGGTTGGAGTTTTTTTTGTGAACACTGATACACAGTTTTATCCAGTGCTGAGAAAATACCCACTAAGTCTCTATCTTTGCTGCTTTTTAAATATGAGCAGATTATCCTGTTTATTTTTCAATAAAACTGTATCTCTACCCAACCTTTTGCCACTATTTCAGTAGATCACCAATTTGCCTTTTGCTTAAGTTGATGCAATTTAAATTTATTTTTCTGATCAGCTATGCAGGCTTGTGTAAAAAGGCACATCTGGTGTGGCAGAGGCTATGGCTGAGGGAGGAGCAGAGTGTACTGCTGTGAGGGGTGGGAGGAAAGAGACCATTACAAGATGCATGTGGTTCCTTACCCTTGATATTCCATTAGGGGTAAGATGGAAGATGTATCCAAAGGGCAAATCCTCTTAGGAAGGCATGACCTTAACCACAATGAATCCACACAAAAAGTGTGCTGTGTGAAGCAACTCTACCAACAAAAAATCTCTCAGACCATCTGGATTATGATATTGTCTTGGTCAAACCCGTGGAAGACATGACAGAAACCTGTGTGCCTGCTGGCCCAGGAGAGGCAGCTTGCTTTCTTCTGGAGAGCACTGCTGGGTAAGTGCATGGTGGAACATATGTGTATGAGCACTCCTGGTTTTCCAAGGTCAGGCAGGGTTGGTATTATTTTTCCTCTTAAATCCAAGTACACAGAGGAGGATTATATAACACACCCCGTGTCTCTTACGTGTTTAGACAAGGAAGCCAAATACCTGAAATGCTTGTTCCTAGGGTAACAGCACATCTGGGATTAGGTGGCTGAACTTCTGCTTTCCATGCCAGCACTGAATAATTTGTACTTGTAACCGCGAGTAAGGTCCCGCTCGAAAGAACGGCTCCTTGATCTGTGCCCAGAGGAGGAGAGGTGTAGGAAATTGCGACTCAGCTACCACATGTAGTCAGCTACTTCGATTTCCATTTGAAGTCCTTCCTGCTTGAAGAAAGGATACAGTATCTGTTAAGCTTTTAATGCTATGCACACACCTACAAAAGGCAGCACTTCACGAATGTGCTAGCCGGCGGTCACGGAAAGGCTAAAATCTCACAGAATCACAGAACAGTCTGTGTAGGAAAGGACTCACAAGGATCATCGAGTCCAGCTCCTGAATGGCCCTCACAGGGACGGAGCCCGCACCCTCGGCGTTACGGGCACCACGCTCGGGCCAGCTGAGCGATCTCCTCGCCCCTGACCAAATAAAGCGCGCGGGCGGGGAGCAGTAACTGGAGCCTTTTCCCAGCTGGAAAGCGGGATGGCAGTACTGGGAGGTGTTCTGCCGCGCTTCACACTTGCGGAAAGGAAAACACAAAACCTGTACTGTGGAAAGCCAAACCAAGCCAGGTACTCTGGGAAATTTCCGGTGGACACGAAAAAAACCCAAATCGGTGGGTCGCCCCATGATACACGTTCTGTGCTCCGAGGATTTGCCGTGCGGGGTGAGGCGTGATTCCCGGATTTTGGCTGCCGTGAGCAGCAGCAGCGGCAGCAGCAGCACCGCCCCTCAGCGCTCCCTCAGCCGCTCCGCCGCGCCGGCAGGGGGCGCGCGGGCCGGCGGTCTCGCGAGAGCGCGCGGGGCCGGCGGGCGGACGGACGGCCGGCGCGGGGCTGAGGGAGCGGCGCGCGGACGGCGGTGAGGCGGCGGCGGGGCCGGCACGGCGGGGGAGACATCCGGGGGGATCCGAGAGCAGTCCGGCGAGGAATCCCGCGAGGAACCGCGTAAGGCATCCCGCAGGCACCCCCTGCCGCGCTGCGGGAAGTGCCCAGGCACCCGGCCTGGGTGGTTTAGGTCGGTCGGGAAATGGACGCTCCGCGGCGCAGGGCTCACACGGGACACGGAGACGGGATTTTGTACCGATCTCGCTCTCCGTGTCCCGGAGAGGTGGTGCCGCGAGCGCTCCTAAAGCCGCGTTCCTAATTGCAAAGGCAAAGCCTTTTGTTAGCAGCTGCGCTTCTCAGAGGTTATATAAGCAGTAAATGTCTGGGTTTGGAATGGTCGGGGTTGTGCCGCATCGTGCTTGTTGAAAGTTTGGCAGACCTGTGTCGTTGGATGCTGGTAAGTGGTGTGAGCCAGCCCTTCCGGGGGTTGTGTGCTAGGCATCCTGACAGCTCTAAACCCGGTGTTTATGGCTGGGATTAAAGAGAAAAACTGACAGAGGAACAAGATTACCTTCCCCCGAGACTTTCGATAAGGTATGCAGTCACGGGAGCAGAAGAAAGCTGGCACCCATGTAAAAACCACTGTTCGTCACGCTGCAAGTGCGTAATATTGGATAGATGGGTGGGCAGAGAGCATGGGAGTGGTATCTTTGGGGCTAAATGCTTCAGGCAGAACCAGGGGTTTGTCACTTGTTTTCCGAAGGGTTTTTAAGTGCAATACTCTGGAAGATGCGTTGTAATGTGCAGTCTGCATTAAGGTAAGTGTGTGTCTTCCCCACTCTGTGGTATCTTCTTTGATATTGTTAGTAATTATAGCATAGAGATTTCAGGCCTTCATATTCAGATACTTTGTGATTTCAGTAATATGCTTGTTGTGCATAAAATATATATTTATGATAGATGGAATAAAGTTGTGATCAGACTTCTTCACAGTTGCATTAGTGACTTGTGACTGCTCAGAGCCCAGCTCTTGTGAGGGTGTCTCTGTGCACTGGCCAGGCTGTTTCGGGGCTAAGACAGGCAGAAAAGGTAGTCACACGTGTTCAGGTGTGTGGCACAGACCATATACTGTGCAGACAGGTGAAAACTACCTGAGTTTTAGAAAATGTAATACCTGAAACTTCTGTTACAATTTCTTAAGGTGTTTATTTCACTTTTTTTCTTACTTGAAACTGTTAAAGGTTACTTTTTCTTCTTCACATGGCTTGTGACTTTAAAATTAGGGTGTTATATGCTTGTTTTGGAGTAAAATAATCTCCCCAGCAGAACCTCCATACAGATACTGGAATGTAATGCTGATGCTGCACTGTACAAAGTGCTTGTTATGCTTGGATGTAAATGGGAAGTTCCCAGATTCAGCTCATGTGCTTAGAGTACTTCTCTCCCTGACCACAACTCCCACGTACCTAATTTGGGAGTGTTTCTTAAGAGGAACTACTGTTTTTTTGGTGGGGTTAGATGGAAATCCATGGGGATTTCAATTCAAACAAGCCAGCTGCATAAAGACAGGTCAGAGAGGCCTTTGGAGCAGCCTCGTCCTGCCAAATGGAAGAAATCATTCCACATTTATAAATAGAGCCTGTTCAATGGGAGGCTTCGTTCCCTTCAGCTTTTCCCCAACAAAGGCTCTGCACAGCTCTGTTTTTGAGGTGATTTTTCCACACCCATTTGAAATGTAAAACAATGCTCTTCTCAAGGGCAGTGTGGATGGTTGTGCCGAGAGTAAAAAGCTGGTAGAACCAGTTTCCTGCCGGCCTGTTTGCATACTGTGCAGAAGATGCAGTGTTGTCTCCTCCTCTGCTCCCCAGCCACCAAATACTTAATTAAAAGCTTAAAATTATTTTTGTCCAGCAGTTTCTGACCTATGGGAATTACCATCTCAGGGGTGGAGTGTAGGCAGCCAGGAGGTTGCACAGAGCACCTGTGACCAGGAGTTATAGCTGCAGGGTCTTGTGGTGACACCTCTCCAACGAGCCAAAAATCTTCTTGTAAAAACGTAGTTATTTTACTATTAGGAACAATAATGTCATCTTCCTCATGATTCAGGCAGTTCTTTTGATTCCATGGCTATAACATTTTTACTGATTACATGCAGGTGGGGGCATGTGCGTGGCCCATCCCTGGGAGTATTCAAAGCCAGGCTGGATGGGGCGCTGGGCACCCTGGTCTAGTGAGAGGTGTCCCTACCTATGGCAGAGGTGTTGGAACGAGATGATCTTCAGGGTCCGTTCCAACCGAGGCCATTCTGTGTGCTTTCCTCAGCGGTGTGTGTGAGATTGTGGAAGCAAGAGTAGATGTGACAAGAATTGTGCATGTGTGTGTGTTATTTTGGCCATTCCAGGAGCTAAATTGTATCCGAGCGGCCCCGTGTCAGGATTTCCGGCACGTCGCAGGCTCAGTGTTGGATGGGGAGCCTCACTGCTGGGCTGTGCCTGGCCAGGGAGAGAAGGCTGAGCTCGGCGGCTGAATCGCCCCGCAGCTCTTTAGCTCTTGCTGCTGCATCCGCGCTGGATGCCTCAGCGCTCGGGTCTGCTTTGTTGTTGCGTGAAGAAGGCACATTGCCACACATTTGAAGTTGCAAGAAATAGCGGTTTTGTTGCAAAACGTTGAGGTTTCGCGGTTTGAAATGCTAGTGGGATGTTGGGGGGCACTCGGTGTTTCGGCGGAGCGGAGCCAGGCCGGGGCAGAGCGGATGCGGCTCCGCACGGGGCCGGTGGTCGCGGCCCGCCCCGGGCCCGCCCCGGCGCTGCCGACGTGCGGCTCGGCCGGGCGCGGTGGCCGGGGCGGGGCGCGGGCTGGGCCGCCCCGATAAGGCGCGGGGCCGCTCCGGCGAGACAGCGCTTGGAGCGGAATTTGCCGGGTTGGAAGCATTCCGGAGAGTATTCCGGGGGCCGTGCCTGGGAATGGAAGCCGCTTTATAAAGAGGACATCGCGGGATTTCTTTCTGAGCGCGGCAAGTAAGTGCGAGCTCATGTGTTGGGGGTGTGCATCCCGTGACGCACATAGCAGGCACTGGTGGGGACCCCCGTGTGCTTGGAAACAGTTTGATGGCAAGGAAATGGCCAGAGCAGGTGACGGCGTGTTGCAGCCGTGCGTTTTCTTGCAGAAGTAATTGTATTTAGTTACTGCTGAGCCGAAGTGTGTGATCGCGGTTGTTTCAGAGCATGTGACCTGAAAACGTCTAAATTCTCAGTGCTATTTGGGAGTAATTGGGAACAAGGAAATAGGTGCTTGCCTCCATTTAGTTTCGTTAGAGGCTCGCGGAAATTGAAAGGAAATTGAAAGGATTGGCTCTCATGAGCAATATGCGAGTTTTACTGGCTTATTTGCGACAAAGCCTAAGAACAGCCATTTTAACAGGAGCTGGCTGGCTGGAGGAAGGCAGCATTCATTCTCTCTGTACATTCTGGAGTAAGTCTCTTGCAATCATCGATAAAAGGAAAAGTAACAAACAGTAATTTCAGAGATCATTTTAGAGAAGTGTGTGTAAGCTTAAATTGCGCCATTATGAAGTTGCTAATACAGATAAAGTAGGTTAACATAATTTTCACAAGAGTTAAGTATGTTAACTACTGTGTGAGCAAAGATGGTAGTTTCATGTAGTCTTTCACACTTTGACTCATTATGTAAGAATAGAAAAAATGAAATAATAACCAATATGAATTTTTAAATTTACTTTTGACTATGTGATAGTTCTTAAGGTATCTAAGACCCTTGTTTTCTTGGTTGGGTGTATTGCTGTAATTCTGTTTGTTAGATTATATCTGAGAGCTAGGGCTCCCACTTACACTGTTGGCTCCTACTTCCTGTAGGTTGTACATGAGAGTTGAAAAGCAAGACAGAGTCTACGGAGTGTTGTGAGAAAAAGCTTAGCTTACCTTTTATTGAACATTGCTGACATGGTGAAGATCATGAAACTTTACTGAAGTGAACCTGTGAACAAGCTAGGCTGTGCAAATACCAGGAAAAAACTGGCATTCATAGCACAGCGTGGGGGTTTGTGTATTTTGGACTTCTGCGCTGATTTGATGCAAAATAACATAAGCTTAAAGATTATATTTGAGTTCTCTTCTCTTGTATTTATGCTCTGCAATTCCTAGAAGATGAGATGTTATGGTGAGGATGGGATTGAGTTACTTGCAGGGTCTTGGGGTGGCATCTGTGCCTCGTCTGTGTCTTGTGTTTGGAGGCGCTGCAGAGACAGGAAGGCCCACGGTGTTGAGGGAACTAAGGGGGTTGCAGCCTCTGTTCCTGCCCCATGGTGAACATTGCTTTTTCTGTCCCCTCCCACTTGCAAGCCACTTTTAGCCCTCTCCTGTGTGAAACACACTATTATATTTGTCTGGTAAAGCTTGGCTGTAGGGTAGGACTTTTGAGTTGCACTTTATATGATCGTGGGTCTTGGAAATTGCAGACTAAATAGCTGCTCAGTACCAAAAGCTCATGGTTGTCTTGTCGTATTCAAAACTACTTTCAGTTCCCTCCAGAGCAGTGGTAAAATCTCTGACATTTTAGATTGGCACATGTGTACGCTTTTAACTCTGCTGGGAGTTTCCATAGCTGTCATTGCTGAGGACTTGTTTTAAATAGAACAAATACTATGAATGTTTAGTGCTTTAGGAATCCCAGGAAACTGACAGGAGAATTCAAGCTCTTCAGTAACAAAATAACCCACTGTTTAGGAGAAGTGCTTACGCTGATCCTTCCCATCTTTACTAAAAGTTACTAAGTACTATATTTTTCACCTTACTTGCAGAATCCTTAATAATACAACATTTGTAGAAATTTTGTATTTGAGCCTCTTTTTCTTGAGACTGTGCTGAAGCTAAGTTTCCACAGCTGTGACCAGGACAAAATAATGGGTAGCTGTTAAAAGTTCTGGCCTTTGCACCTTAGTAAAGAGTGATCTTCATAGTAGCATGTGGGTTTTCAGTTTATGAAAATGTATTGGAATTTTCTTATTTATGGGAATCAGCTAATTTGCCTGCAGAGGAAAAAAGGATGACTGAAATATTTCCTGTCCCTGGCCAGGCCATTCTCCCCCAGCTTTAGCATTGCTGCTGAACCTTCCCTGAATCAGCCCCTCAGCTCTGGAGCTTGCCGGCTAGGCATAAAAGCTGGAGGAAGGTGACTGGCAGGGGAGGATTGCCTAAACTCCTGTGGCTGAAGCTTTTGTCAAATATCTGTTGGTTTTCCTGTGATTGTGCAAATTCCGTGGGCTGAGGTGTTTGAGACGCTGTTATTGCTCCTGGAGGAGAGCTTTATCTATGTTTAGAAAACTTGCATCTTTGTAGGGTCTTAGAGGCTGTTTTGTGCACCTCTATAGTGAAGTAAAACAGATGGTTCTTCATATGATGCCCTTCCTCTTCTGTTAAAGAGGAATAGAAACTATTAAGAAATCGGTTTTTTCCATTGTGTTTTAGGAACACTTCAAGAATGAGTCCACCACAAGATAGAAATAGAAATTCCTGCAGCAGTGAGACTCTGGCAAAGTGCCTTCAAGCAAAGAAGGACTTGGAAACAGCTATATCTGGAATTGTCAAAGCTGAACAGCAGATTAAAGAAAACTGGCGGGAGGTAATTTTAAATTACTTCTTAAAGATTTTTTAATAACTTACGTGACTTCAATTGAATTTTTATTATTCCAGAATATTTACTATTGTCATGGTGGACTGAAATTTTCTTAGCAACTTGCAAACACATTGCTGTGTCATTTGGCTATGCTCTTGATAAAGGTATTCCTGTATTGCTAACTTAGGCATGCAGAATTTCCAGAAAGCTGTTGATTGAAACCTCAGAATAGAGAGAGATTACAAAGAACATTATTCTTTGATAACTCTTTAAAGGTAGCCTTGGAACTGTTACTGACCTGAGTCATGTGGTGCTGTGGGTGACTGTGATGAATTTTTGAGAAATAACTAACTCCAAAACTATCACTTGCCAGTGACAAACAGTAGTTTGTAATCACTGCAGCACATGTATGTTCACTCTGCTTGACAGATGTACACATGGTGTGTGTTCTCTGACAGGTCAAGGCCAAGATCCACAGCCACATCAGCCGGCAGCTGGAATGCCTGCGCAGCCGTGAGGTGTGGCTCTTCGAGCAGGTGGATCTCATCCAGCAGCTCAAAGAGGAGGCCTTGCAGCAGCAGGCGCAGCAGCTCTACTGGGTGAGCCTTGGTTGTCAGTTGCTGCACTGGCATTTTCAAGCAAACGTTGTCCTTGCAAATATTGGCTCAATTTTATTCCTGAAGTCCAAAACAATAATGTGTGTTTTGTCTTCCATGCAGTACTTGGGACAGTTCAATTGCCTTATTCATCAGCTGGAACGCTCCTACAGTAATGAACTGGCAAACCAGATTGCAGTTTGCCTGGAGAGGTAAAGCTGTTTTATGATGGAAGTTAACACAGTTTGGTTTATTTTAGTTTATGAATTTAATCTGATTTTTTATTCTGATAGAACTAATAATAGATCTGACTGTTCCTACATTTTTAATAATTCCTAGAAAAAAGAACTTTAAAGCAGTCTGAGGTGATAAACCAGGACTATAGTGAGCAGGAGAGGTACTCATTTATGCAGATTATTTCAAATATTAGTTGTTGATGGCAGTTGAAGTAAGAAGGTGAAACTTGTGTTTTGCTGGCAATTTATTCTGTTCTTGGTTTGTAGATAGCGATTCCTTTCTTGTACGCTGTATCAAAAGTCTTCTTTTTTACCTAGTTACTGCCAATTAGCTTGAAAACCTTTTTATGAAATAACGGACCGACTTCCAAAACAGGACGGATGAAGAAGATTGTAATTTTTTTTCCTTTCTGTAACTACCACCTTATTCTTTCAGACTGGGAAGTCTTACACTTAAACCTGAAGAGTCTTCCATCCTAAATTTTGAGGCTGACACATCTCACCTTCGCCAAGCTATTACCTCATTTGGTTCCATTAAAACGATGGTAAGCAGTAGGACTTCCCTGGGTTGGAATACTTGCCTCAGAGATTTTTGTTTTTCAATTGTGCAATATATTCCAAATGATACTTTTGCTTTTAGTGACAGCTTGAATGGATCCTGTGCATGAATCATATAATTGTAGCTGTATGATAAATACACAGTGGTTTATTAATTATTGCATGTAGTTTTCACTGAGCTTAGTTAAACACATGTTATTTTAATGTATTTTGGCAGAGGATGAGGGAATGGCTACTGCATTTTTACTCTATTCCATCAAATGAAAATTTGTTACTGTTTTCTTTAGATTGCAATAGTTAAGACATTGTAGATGCTTTCTGTGATAAACGTATTTTGGGATTCTTACGTAAGCGACATATTTCCTGTATTATTTGAGACAATTCTGTTAAAGGAAGCAGGCTCTAGGTAGTCAATCTTTCTTCATTTGTAAATGTTGAGAACATTATTAGCCATAAAGCAGTAAGCATTTGTAACTGTGCTTTACTTCTGCTTTATTGTAGAATCTGTCCTAGAAACTGGATAAAATGGAGATATAAATTAATTTTTACTTTTCTTTTAGCAAACCTCAGAGAGACAGAATGCTTCTCCCTGGTTTCCAGGGCAGAATTGTGCCCTAATGAACTGTGAGCAGGTAAGATTGCCCTGTGTCTGTGAGTGTTTAATTGCATTAGAGGGAAGAGGAGAACTCAAGCATGTTATGTGAGCTTGAGTAATGGCTTGTGTTTGTTTGTTAAGATGCTTGAGTAGCCAGTAGCTGTGGCTATGGTGAGCAGTGATCTGATATTGCAGGAACAGACAGGCAAGACCAGAGTATGAAAGTGTATGTGGGGTGTGACTGATGGGATTTTTTAATTGAATGTTCATTGATGTTGGAACTATCCAATTCCTATGGGTTTTTTTGTAATTAAAGAGGACTGTTTTTACTTTTGGTGCAGAAATACTGATGCCTGCTGCATGCCTGTGTTGATGTTCAGCACAGACTGGCTCGGCAGTCAGTATTTCTCCTAACCAAGGGCATTCTCTCAGCAGCAGATGCTGTGTGGGACAGTGAGTGCCTCGCTGGCTGACTGGTTACTCGGAAGCAGACCTGTGGGTGTGCGCCAGGCTCCCTATGTTCCCAGCACCAATCTTGAGGAATGGGTTACACAAAAGTGTGTGTCAGAGCCCAGCCAGGTAAACCTTTTGTGCACTAACGTAGTTTTGAACAGAGGGGAAAACACTGTATCTGACTGCAAACAGAATATGGTGGGAATGAAACTCTCTCCAGAATTCTTCATTCTGCCTCATGTTCAGCTGATGCTTTTGCACTTACTAGCTGAATGGTCTGAGCTCTAACTATGCAAACAGTTACTGAACATTGCCTTTTAGTTTTAATAGATGTGTTTCAATGTGTCTTTACTAGGATTTGAACTCTTCCAAAGTCTGCTATTTTGAGCAAGCCTGGGGAAATCTGAAGGATTTGGAGAACTGGCTCCTGCACAATCAGCAGCGTGATGTTGCTGGGAAGACAGATTCCCCTGGTCGCAAGGACTCCACCTCTACTCTCAACTCATCCTTTTCCACTATTGAAAAGGTGGAGGAATTAGAATCCCTTGAACAGGAAGAGATGGACCTTTCTGACTGGCTGCTTACTCCTGACACAGAAAATGGAAGTATTGCTTCAGATGAGAAATGGAAGAATGAATTTAAACCTTTTAGGGAAGAATGCAATTTGAATGATTGGCTTCTCAAAGCTGAAACATGTACCAGTTGTCGTGGCAGCCAGAGCAAAAGTGTGGAAATTGAGAACCTGGGAAATCTGAAGTGCCTGAATGAGCATCTTGATGGAAAAAAATCACCCACTACATCTGCTGTAAATGCTTGGCTTCTTCAGCATCCTCAGGCCCCCTTTAAAGTGGAAGATGTGTGCAAAGCTAATGATCTGTGCGCCAGCTTTTCAGAATGTGTGTGTGATGAAAACTGTGGAAAAGAGGCTCTTTGCAAATGGCTTCTGAAGAAAGATGGAAAGGACAAAAATGGAGTTCTGGTCAGCCAGAGAGATGTACCAGACCCTGAGCATGAGAAGACCAAGTTTGCTGCCAGTTCCTGGCTTAGCCCTGCACAGCAGCTCCCAGGGGAACCCATGAGTGCAGAGAAAGCAGATTATTCAGCAGAGATCGCAGAACCCTGGAAAGCATTGCTCGAGAGGCCTCTGACAAGCTGGCTGGCCAAGACTGAGCACAAAGCAGAAAGCACAGAAGAAAAGGAGAGTTGGGAAAAAGCAGACAAGAGTTTCAAGAGTCCTTTCCTAGACATCTTGGCTCCATTCCACCTCCCCTTAAATGTAAACAGTTGGGTGTTGACTTCAAATAACCTAGAAAGTGCAAACCCACCTCCAGTGGAAGATAAATGGCTTCTGCGCAAGAAAGCACAAGTGAGCATAAGTTTTTGATACTTTTGTGTCTTATGTGCCAGGTTTATTGCTTTGCTGAGTCTAATGACTTCATTCTCTTCCAACGTCGTAGCTCTTCTGGATAATACAGACTGAAAGTTTTTAGGTTTCTTGGCTCTTTTAATGTTTTCACAGTTATTAGATACTTAGCACTAAACAAGATAATATGTTATACTAAATGAAGAAAGCATTAATGTCAAAGACTCAAAAATTGATTTTGGTTTTGAACACTACAGAAGCTGAAGATACATCAAAATGTGTTTATGTTTGGGGTTGGTAATTATGGTAACTTCTCTTTCAGGACTTTGGCCTTCCTACAGTTTGTGACCTTTTTGCCTGTATGAAACTCAGCGGAGATAACGAAAAATGGCTGTATCGGTCTCCTTTACAGGTAGGATACAGAATGTGTTAGAACAGCTGAACCTAATCATCACTTGGGGGTACAGAACATAGACACTGGCAGCTAATGGTCATCTTCAATTCTTTAAATGTTAGTTTAACAGTGTAGTAATTTATGCCCTCATAGACTTTTCTAACAGCTTGGACCAGTCTCCTTTGTTATTATTCCTCCTTTTTTTATCACAGGCCAGGGAGGGAATTACTGTTGTTCTTGTGTAAATCTCTCAACTGATTGACACGTGGTAAGTCTGTAACCAAGATATGGAATTAATGTGTCAATCTCCAGGCAGCTTCTTTCTTACCTTAGTAATGTATTTACAGCTGACATCATGTTTTTTCTTTCTGATGATAAACTCTTGTTTTTGAAATTAATGAAGATGGTCCTTAGCAGTACTTCAAACCCTAAAAGGCAGAATATTCAGTTCTAGGAGTAATGTTAATATCACTTTTTTCAAGGGTATCTTGTAGTTGTTTTTTTCTCAAAGTGTTGTTTATCAAAGATAATAACCCTATTTTAAATTTGTTTAGATGTGAAGAACTGGAAGTATTGAAATCATCCCTTTCCTGCTATCAGTCGCACATCACGCTGAGTGACTGCAGCCAGCTGAGTGCTTGTGTTTTGTGTTTGGCCGTCTGCTTTCTCTTCTAAAATTATAACAAAAAGAAAGATTTCTTATCTAACAGAGTTATGGTGCAGAAGATCCCTTTTTGTTGTCATTAATTCTGAAATGTAAACCCACTGACCATAAGCAATCTGATGCTTTAGAGGTGTTAGCAAATTTGTATCTATTATGGGAATACAAGGATCTTGAATGGGTTGTCACTTGAAGTATGTTCAAGCCAGGGCAGGTATAAAGCAGAATCTTCCTGGTGCTGTGGAACGTCCACCTTTGACAGTGACTTCAGAAGTGCTGCTGTTCCTTTCAGCTGCTACAACTTGGTCACGCGTTGGGTTCCAGCTTGTTTAGGCTGTACTTGCAAGCAATTTGTTTTATGGAGCAGTTGCTCACTTTAGAGGTTTCATTTGCGTCCTGTGTTGGTGCATTTCCCAGCTAAATATGTGAAATCCAGACTTTGAAAAAGACATGGATTTATGGGACCTAACACGTGACAGGAGAAATGGTAACTTACTTTTAAATCAAAACTTGTGAATTTTGAGCCTTTCAGAGAACAGGGTAGGGTGTTAATTTTCATGCACCAGTAGATCAGGCCCTACTATCCCCAGCATTTACAAACTATTTGAATGTCACTGAAAAAGCTGTAAAATGAAATGTGTGTTTCTGTTAGTTCTAGATAATTCATAATGAATTTTTATTGACTAAACCACTGGAAAGGAGGCATCTTAGCCACCTAAAATTTAAAGGTAATATTTGGGGAATTAGATGCCTTCAGCAGATTGATGTCATGCTGTTTAGTTGGGAAACACTAACTTGGCAAACTGTGGCTCCCACTGATGCAGTTTAAAGGTATTTAATCTGTGGTTTCCATGTGATTATGTATGTGAAAGTGGGGTCCAGTAACTCGGATCTTCCTGAAGCTGTGGATATAATATGAGCAATACCTCTTCAGATATTTAGCCTTTTGAGCCTGTAGGAACGAGTGCAAAGATGTTATGGAAACCTGGATCATGCCTGTCAGGCTCCATGGAAAAACTGTGAAATTCCATAGTTTCTAGTGCAGCTTCTACTCACTTAACAAATTGCTCTTAGTGACTATGAAAAAAGGCCCCTCTTCTCCCCATCCTTGCAGCCTCTCTGGGAATAAAAGTGATTTGAGTTCTTCACAACCCTGTAGGAAAGAAATTATTAAGAGCCGACCTTGGTGTCACTTTGCAGTGTGAACACATTCCTGTCTGATCAATCCTGTGCATTCATTTAAAAGTAAGTTTTTAGTCCGAGAAGGGGAGACTGCACATCTGAAACCAGACCCTGAAAGGGCTTAACATCAGGAAAACACTTGAGGCTTTTGTACTTTCATAGCCAGGGCTTTCTGCTGGAGGCAGAGAGGTGTTTTAGGAGTCCACTTTCCCCTTCACACATGTCCTTGTTGCTGCTTGGGAAGACTGCACTGTGACTTACTCCAGTAACAGCCTGATGTGATTAGCAGTTGAACGTAATGAAGGTGATTGACGTGCAGCCCACCTCTTCCAATTAATTCCACGTAGTTGTCATTGTGTGCTACTTTGTCAGTTCATTATGAGCCTTTAAAACCTGGGGGTATGTATTCCTTTATTCAACTGACTTCTTGTCACTAATTGATATTTATGTAAAACATTGATTAGTCTTTTCCATTAAAAAAAATAATTGCAATCCAAGTGTGTGTTATGTCTCATTTACAAGATGGCCAGCACAACCTGCTGTGGCACATGTGCAGTTTGCCTCTGCAGGAAGCTGCTGCACTTGTGCTTCCATCCACGTGGGAGTGACGTGCTTTAGTTCATTTCACCACAGCCTGGAGCTGCACTGAGCTCCAGAGCAGGGAACCTCTGGGAGCTGGCACAATCCCACACACTTAGTGGGAAACTCCTGTGGGTACTGCCTTGCAATGTGACTCCCTGGCCATGCAGTGGGTGTCTCAGTCACCTGGGATTTACTCAGCTGTTGGAAGAAATAGACTTGGACAAAATGACCCATTTGCTTCTTGCTACCCTCGAATACTTAGTGAGGATTTACGGATTTTTAGTAGCATTTGGTCCCCTTCTCCCATGGCTGAAGAACATCTATGGTCTGCCTGTGCACTTGGACCGAGTTCCTCTCTGTCTCCCTGCTGTTTGAGCATCGGCCTCTCTGCATGATTGGTTCCTCCACTGAGCATTTTCCCATATTTAAACTGCAGCCTGTATTGTTCATCAGGAGAACGTTTACAGCTGGACCTGGCAGCCTTTCAACCTTAAATGTCCTGTGGGGGTGTGCACACGTTTTTTTTTTAAAGTGGACTGGAAGTTCTTTGTTAGTAGTCACATGCAGAACTCCTGAATGTGTATCCTGAATGTTTAACTTTCAAAGATGGGGAAAAGGGACAATTTGCCCAAGACAAGGACAGAGTAGCAGGAAGAGAATGCTATTCATGGGTTCTCAAATGGCTGGAGCACTTTCTTTGAACAAGCTGAGCTATGAGATTGATGCCCTCTGCTGAGGAACACTTCCTTCCATCCCACACCTCCCTGGAGCAGGGTGGCCACAGGCTCCAGAGGCACCAGCCCCTTAACTCCTTGTCCTCAGAGCAGCTGTGGAGTGAGTGGGGCAGCTGTTCCCACAGGGCACGGAGAGAGGGGGGCTGACAAAGGGGGAAATACCTGTGAGGAACACAGAGCAGGTATTAATCATGCTGGGAAAGTACCAAAAAGGGGATGGGGTACCCTCTGGTGTCCCTGCACTGGCTGGCATTGAATAGCACAGACCAGTACTCACACAGTGCACAAAGCTCCACTTTAAACATACCAGTTTCCTATCTAGAATTTATTAAGCATAGGGGTAACCTTCTGTTAAAGCATACAAAAGGATTTCCCCCCTCCTTTTGAAGTCCCAGATTAGATCACAGGAAACAGACTATGAACGTGGGGTTGTTTTTACACCCTAACCCTTTCTGCCTTCTGTTTTCAGAATCTGCTTCTGCTTCAGGGTGTCCAGAGATTTCCACCCTAAGCAGTAATTTTTAAACAAATTCCTCCAACGGTAACAGAAGTCACCTGCTGACAGGGAATGGTGTAAGTGGATTTGCCCTTCTGTTCCAAAGACTAAGCAGCAGCAGCTTCACAAGACTCAGAACCCTTCCACTATAGCTGCTGTCTCAGCTCCCTCACTTGGTGCCACAGCATGGAAAGCTGCTTTGGATCTATCAGCAAAGACATCACAACTGGCACCAAAACCCCCCTCCTCCAAGACAGCCAAGGTCTCCCATGCTCACATTTATGTAACACTGCATGTAACGGCTCTAATTTGAGCCAAATCCTGTTTTCAACTTGATTTTTACATCCTTTTATTCCTACTGAACTTGGATATATTTTTGGTCACAATATAAAGTAGCAATTTTATACTGATTGCCAGTAAACCATGAATGCAGTATGTCATGACACAGAATATTGTAAACACATTCTCTGTATTGTATCTTACAAATTCACCTCCCTCACTGCTGCCTCTGTGCTGGTTGTGTTTCATAGCTCAAGCTACAGATTACTCGATATACAAACAGATTATAAACAAAAGCTTTTAACAGCTCTAACTCAGCTATTTCAGAAAAATGCTCTCAGCTCTGCCCTTGAAGCGAGCAGTTCCAGGAAATCTGGGTGCACTGCAGAACAGATAACATGCTAAGTTGTTCAAGAGTCAGCCAAGCCTTAAGGTTGTGCTAACTATGAATTTGAAAAGGCTTCTGTGTTATCTCCAGTGCACCTGAAGAAGGAAATACTTGTTAAACTTCATGGTTTACCCACTTCAATTAGGGCAGACAGCTCCTGGGTCACATTTTAGTCCTGAAAAAGTCTTTAGAAAACCTAAGATATATTGCAGTTCCTGGCATTTAAAAAGCCACCTTTGCCCCTCATCAAGCCCCAAAGCAGCTCTCAATCCTTCATCCAGCACGAGTACAGGAACACAAGTCTAACCAATGGTGACCAGGAAACATGCAGGGGAGGAACTCACTGATGCCAGCGGGGAGAGAAAAAGCTCAGGATAAAGTGCATGTGTTTTTCTGATGTCCCATGTGACAGCATTGTGCAGATGAAGCCCAAGTTACCCCTCTGCAGCCTACAAGTGGGGGACAGTTTCTTTGGTGGTACAGCCCTCAAAAAATGCATGCTAGGAAGTCCAGCTCTCACACCACAACAGTAACATGCAGAGCACTATGGAACTGTGGAAAATAAGGCTTAACAAAAAAGTGTTGACACAGGGGGTGAGAAAAGGCCTGCTTCCTTTATCCTACTTTAAGTGCTGGCATAAAGCATCTAATTTGACCTGGTATCCAAGCAAAGCTGATTGAGTTCACCCATGAGGGCTCGTTAGCTGGAGACTTGCTCTATTAAAAGCTGGTCTCAGTGGTTATTTGCTGCCAATGAGGCTTCTTAGCAAAGTGGTACTTCTTGGGGGAAGGTAAGAGCTACTGCCTTCCCTTTACTGCTTTTTGTTATTTTGGTGTATGCAATGTAATTATTAAGAGCCATTTCAGTAGCAAAAACTCAAATGTAAAAACTTGGTTTGCTTTAAGTTGTTTTCTGACCAGTTAGTTTCCTGGTTTTCCCTAGCTCTGCCTTCCCTGTCTTCCTTTAATAATTCACCTGTTTAATTATTTAAATGTGGAAAGAATGAGCTGTTATACAGTAACTCTAATTGCTGAACTAATTCCCAACTTACTGTTTAGTTTATCTGCAAATGATGCTTGGTACATGGTTTAATTTTAACACTGGAGAACGTGTAGGTTCATCACAGTCTTTATTCCACCAATAACCTATGAATGGCACTTTAGGCAAAAACTTTCTTGCCAATTAAAACTTCTGTAATAGGTAATGAGTGCAGTCTTCATACTGTTTGCTTTATAATTGTTGGCTAAATGAGTTCTCAGATATTGGAGCACCCAAATGTTTTAGTAATCAACTGGCAGCTGTTCTGCAACAGCAACTGTATTTCATCCATAAACAACCAGGTCCTTACTTGTTAGAGCAAATAAGGGAGTGAAGTCAAGCCCTGCTGTGCCTTACCATAACCACCCATCAAGAGATGATCACACTGCTTGTCCACTTCCCCTCACCCACCAATTCCCCCAGGATTTCACCACACTGGTCCTTTAAAATGAATCCATAAATAGGTCACTGGATGCAGCACACTTTTGTAGCAGGAAGAGCAAAGGATAGAAATGGTATTGAGTAAGTACCACCCTTTTTATTCTGATGATGTCCCTTGTGCTAGCTTGCCTTGTGCTGTCAGAATAGCAAGCCCTGCCTGTGCCATGGCTACTGGGGCTGTGCTGCTGGCCTGGCCAGTGAGGTGCTGGGAATGCTCTGTGGACAGACCTTACAGGCACCCAACAAACCTGGCAGCGAGCAGGAGCAGCTATGGGGACCCAGCACGCCTGGCAGCTCTGGCCAGGGCTGCTTGGGGAGCGTGGCAGGGAGACTGTCTCGGTGGCCATGGCCACTCTGTTCACTTGCATGTCCAACAAATACTGTTGCCTGTCCAGCAACTGGCTGGCAGGAAGGGCCAGTCCAGCCACACGGTGTCAAGACGTTCCTTCCAGCACAGCTTCCATCAGTTTCACACTAATTGTAAATAAAATAGCAAGGGGCACCAGATAGATCTCACAACTGATTTGATTGGTGACTAAGCAAGCGTGTCCTCTGCCCTGCTCACAGGGACTGCCGGGCTAGGGAGCCCTTCATGTGCTCCCAGTTGTTGTACAGGGCGTAGAGGCCGGTCAGCGTCAGGCCTGCGATCCCACCTCGTGCTATCCCGCGCACTCCACCTGGGAAAAACAAAACACATTGCAGCTCATTAGTGTTACTTCCAGGAAATGGTCAGTGAGCAGCAACTTCCAAGAAGCTGTTTAGATCCAGAGGCATCTTAATGGACAGTTCTTTCTTGAGTTAACTCTCCAGAAAGAGTCCCTGTGCTTTTTCTACCTTCCTCTCACACCTGCTGCCAGGCTCATGGTCACTCACTCCTGATCCTGACACTAATTCTGCTGGAATGACTTCCTCTCAAATTGTGTTAGCACTACTGCTTCAGGGAACCATTACGGAGCACTGGAAGCCAAGGTGGCTTTTCCCAAGTCCTACTTAATCCATTCTCTCTGTCCTTATTACATTTCTTTTTACAGTTGGACACACTCTCCTCCTCTTACAAGATTGCCTCCAGGTTTTCAGTTATGGTAATTAGCTCTGGGCAGGAGGCAAATAAGTGAACAAAACAGCAGCTGATAGGGACATGACATTGGGCTCCAGAGATTCATTAGGGCCATCATACAAAACCTATAAGTGCTTTTGTGTCTTTGGAATTTTAAAACTTTTTGATTAAAAAATAGGAAGTAGATGAAAAGGGTTAACTGGCAGGTATTTACTGTGTTGTATATTGAACAGCTTTCTTTATTCTTTTATTAATAATCAGAATTATCACCTTGCAATTGTAAAAATAGAGTCACACAGGAAATCTTAAGGTACTGGTGAGCACCTTAAGAAATACAGGACAAGTTTGGCTACTGCCTGCAGGTAGTGCACCTGGCTGGAGCTGGGAGTCAGGCAGCATTCTACCTCCACTCCATCCACATAAGGACTGGGATGCACAGGGGCACAAGTAGAGACTTCTGTTGCTTTTACTAAACAGCAAAACACTTCTGTGCTTTGACAGAGCTCCCAAAATGCACTGTAAATGCACAGAACACCTGCGTATTTGACCCTCAATGCTAGGAAAATTTCAGTGAGTTTGATTCTGCAATGTTTATCATTGCAGCTGAACCAAGCTAGATAATGTGTACAGTGTATAGAACAAGGCCAGTTTCTGCTAGCAAGATAAAAAGCCCTGCTTTCATTATTGGAGAAACTGGCAGTGCAGTTCAGGTTTCTCAAACTTGAAAACAAATATATCTCAGTAATCAGAGAGACTGTATTTGTTTTTTTTTCTTTCCATTATGGGTCATAAAGCTGTCTCACAGAATTGCCTTTAGGCTTTTAGTGAGGCAAGAAGCTGTTGGCATCAGCTAGACTGACACTGTTAACTGTGCTGTAAGGTTAAATGGGTTTCACTGGAGTTGTGCAGAACCCCCCTGTTCTGCCCAGGCATGCAATGAAAACAAGAAATGGGACTTGGTATTAGAAGCCATGTCTAGCCATAGTTTCTAAAAATTTAATTGACAGACCAGCTGTGACAATTTGAGAGGTTTTTAGGCTGTAAGGCTGAGTTCACTGCTGTAGCTATTGAGAATTTCACAGCTCTAAGAAAAGCCCTACTGAATATGATCTATGTGCCTAAATCAGCATTTAGGAAAGCGAATGCAGACGTCTGTGTTTGATAATTGATCCTGAATTTGTTGCACAAAAAGCTTTTAACATGAAGGGCTTGCAGCTGGGTACACAAAACTAACCATGTGCAAGCAGTGTCTGGCAAAAAGCCAGAGTTGAAATTTAAAGGACACTTTGTACAAAACAAGTATTTGAGATAATCTGTAAAATACTGACTCTTCATTCCTGCTGAGGTAAATGAATAAAACATTAGAGCCCAACTCTCTCCTGTTCCTATCAGGATTCAAGAGATCACAGCAGGGACCCCCAAAGGGGGCTCATGACCATCAGGTGTACGAGGAAATTCAGAACATCCCCACAGAATGCAATGCACTATGGAACTGTGAGGCTCTTTCCTCACCCCCCAGGTTCAATTCCTCTCATTTCCCCTTAAAATCCTATTCTTCCTATGCAAGAACATGTAGTTGAAGGACGATCAAGCCTGGGTCCAGATTCTGTGAAGTCAGGGCTGTAGAAGAAAGGTGTCATCTTTCATTAGGATTGCCAAGCTCTATTCTAGCATCCATGTATGAGGATTTTAGATGTGCTGCTCCTACCACAATAGATATTGGCGTTCTCATGTGCTGACCCAGTCAGGTAAGGATGGCAGCTCTGACCCCCCCTGGCAAAAGTCAACCACAGGGCTTAAAGCCATCTCTAGGCCTGCAGACAACTTAGGGACATTTCTGGAGATGTTTAATGAACAGGGTACTAAACTTGTGCAGTTGGTACAGGTGCATGACTGAGAGAGAAGACGTCCAAGAAAACATGCAAGAAGTGTTTCTTGACCAGTGTTTCATACAATGTTTCTGCTACATTGGGGGTGTTTTGTTGGGGTGTTTTTTGTTTTTGTGTTTTTTTTTTTTTTTTTTGTAGCACTTGCTCCTGGTTTCTGAACTACTGAAAGCAATTACAAAAAAGAAAAAAAAAGGAAAGAAAACTTTCTTTTCCCTAACTGGTCAGATTTGTGTTTGAGTAAGTGTGTCCAGGTCTGTGGAAGACTACAAACAGTAATGCACTTTAGAATGCAGCCCCGTCGCTGGGCAGAAAATCTTAGGGCCTCAGAGAAAATTGACTTGTTAACAAAAATAAAAAATAAATTCTCCACTCCCATCCCAGCTGTGTTTGCATGATAGAACATGTTCCCACCCCTCCTCTGCAATCACTCTCTGCAAGCCTTTGATACCAAGTCTGCCCTGACAAGGCCTGCTGAGACATGGCCATGAGCCCCTAATCTTGCATGTCCCAGTAAGATAAAGGTTCCAGCTGACAGACACTTCTGGAAGCAGGTATTTTGAGATCAGGCACCTTGCACAAGAGTTGAGAACTGCTGTGGGTTTCCAAAGATAGATCTGATGCTCTCTAAAGGGGAAGTTAGTTCTCTGGCTTCAGCTGCTGCACCCTTTCACCACCAAGTGTTGTCCCTCCTCTATGCCTTTCAATAGGTCCCAGCTTCCACTGTGCTGTGGCACAGCTCAGCATCCCAGTGCACTGTGCCACAGCTCACAGCATTCCCACAACTCTGAATTCCAGCATGGCAGGAGCCACTCCTAACACTGAGCTGCATTTATCCCGCAGGTAAAACTGTGAGGGCAGAATCTTCCATTTAGAACCTTAGGGTCCCTATTTTCAGATTGTTACTCCAATGTCCTGGGATAGTTCCTGGAATGTTTAAAGCAAGAACCATCCAGCAGCAAACATTACAAATACCTTCACCAAAACCTCAGACCCACATACTTATGCCAAACAAAAGAAGAATAATCTTTAAATTGCAATTAGTTTTCTGCCCTCCAATCTCTCTTGGATACTCTGAAAGAAAACAGCTTCTCTTCCTTCTGGGCCTTCAGGAACAAGAATACTTTAAAATGGTTTAAAGGACTCAAGTATACAAAGCAATCTCAGTTTTGCTCCATATTCAAGCTCAGTAATCAGACCATCTGAACCATCAAGCAGTCATTTGTTTGAACATCTGTGGGTGGCCTGATGTCATTAGAAAATATCAAGAGTTTCCTCTTGCTGCTCCATGGGGTTCATTTCATGAAATCTTTTAAGCAGTGGGGAAGTCTGTGGATACATAAATTACTGAGGAAACGGATAAACTTCTATTTGGAAGCAAGATATATTCCAGAAAAGCATCTTCCTTTTTCATATAGCTGCAGCTAAGGCAGTATTGTGCTTAGAATACAGAAACAACAAAGCTTAAAAGGGAACATTTCCTGCAGTTACTGTGGTATGAAGGCTAAATTAGAAAAAACAGTAGGAATCTACAATTTAATTTACTGGTTTGGAAATACTAGAGCTGTTGAAGTTACTTTGCAAACATGATTAAAATTTGCTGTCTTCTCGCTGAGTGAAAGCAGCAGCACCTGACAGGCTACTTCAGCTACTGTAAATGGCACCTGCAAACCCCTGCAGCTCTGAGTTCTCTGCTCCTGCCCAGCAGAGCTAGCGCTCAGTGGCCACACATACTCTCAGACATCAGTCCTCAAGTAACAAAGAAAGCCTCAACAAGCTGTTACCTGTAGTGCTGCTTGTACATTGTCCTTATCTCTTCCGTATTTCAGATTAAAAAAAATAAAATCCTTTCTCTAAACATCACTTGATTGATAATCCTATAGACTTGTTATGTGAAAAGGAGTTCTTAAATTTCCAAAATGCCAGCCATAAACTTAAGTGATGACAAGCAAGGTCTTCAGTTTTTTCTAAATACTGCAGAAAAGTAGGATATCCCAGGCCTGTACCTACAGCCCTCCCCCAAAAGCTTTTCTCTCCCCCTCTCCAGCCAAAAGGAGCAAGGAAACAGCCCTATCTGGCCTAAAGAAAAACATGGGTTGGGCTCAGAGAACAGGCTTTTTACAGCTCTAGAAGCTGTCAGGTAACATATCTGCTCTGAAGTACCCACTGGATGTCACAAAACCGATCTTTAGCTCCAGCCAGATTTTACTGCTGGCAATAAAACATTTAGCCTTTCCTAATTCATAACACATTGACTTTGCAGGGTTGTATTCTGAGCTCTTAAAATGACATTCATCTACTGCTAGCATGTAAATTTTCAGACACACACCATTTTCTGTACCAAATTTTATCATGTCTATTGTTCAAAGGCATGAGATGCTGTACCTAGGATTGGGTTCCTACTGCACAAAAGTAAACAAAGGAATTTTGTTTGTCCACAGAATTAGTTTACTTTTGTTGCTGTTATCCCTAGAGAGGAAAAAAATTATCCAAGAAAAAGAATATCTGCAGTCTGTGGAGATCTACTTCAGAGAAGAGGTAAAGGTTGGTTAACTTTTTTGCTTACTGAAGTCCATCAGGAATTCCAGTGAGAAATTAATTGCTGTCACACTGGGTCAGGCCAAAGTCCCACCTAGCTCAGTATCTTTTTCTGAGTGATCAATCCTGCGTGCTTGTAGGAGCCTCAGGCAGTTGCACCTTTGTGACAACTGGAACCACACATTTTCAGGGTGGGAGGGTAAAACAGCGACATCGTGCACAGTGACAATCATTTCTGTTTGGTATTTTTTTGTGTCACTTTCATGACTAATACAATTATAAGAAAACCAAATAAAAATGGTTAGTTTAAAAAAGAGGTTGGAAACACATGCAAGGAGGCTAAATACTTGTTTTAAGATATGTCTGTCTTTTGTAACATTTATCAGAAGAAACATGGCATAACAGATACTAATTTCTGCCTTTGCTTAAAATTGAAGAAGAATAGTATCTTATTAAATGGAAAAGTCATCCTTGTGGACTTACGATATCAGACTCCCTTTTAGCAAAACTCAAATTAACCGAGTTGCTGTAGCATTTCTATTCCATATGCCACTGGCAGAGGAATCCCAAGGGTTTTTTTCTAACTGTTACCCAAACTGAATGTTCTGCGTGGAAGTCAAGTGGTGAGCTCACAAAATTGCTCCCATGAAGTTGTAAGACTGGTATAACAAATTAATATGTACTTTTATTTCTGCATTTGGGCTAAAATCTAGTCAGTAACTGTGGCATTAAACTTAAATAGAAATAAATGTGAAAGCTGGAGATCACTTTGGTCAGATGAATCAAGAAGTTGCTTCAAAACTCGTCACATCAGTTTTCCATTCCCACTCAATAGGTGTTTTTTGACCTAAGCCATGCAGTACTGCTGAGATGGAGCCCAGCCATCACCTGCTTTTAATGGGGACTGAACTGCTTCAGTCACTTCAACGGCAAGTTTCAATGAGTGATGGCACTGCCAGTGAACACAGGGAGGGGGCTGAATTGCCACTGTCCTCCCTTGCAGAGCTTTCAATCCTCTCTTATCTTCTCCCACACAAGCTGTGTCAAGTAGCTTTACACAAAACTGCTCACAATCAATGGCTTTAGAACGTGCATGTTCTGTTTGACTGCTGCCATTTTGGTAATGATTAACACTTCTACAAGGACAAATTGTGAAAACTGGGACCAGTTTGGGGCAACAAATCTCAACCTTAAAAAAGTCTTCCCACTACATTTTTTTCCTGTCCACTCATCAGATGTTTAATCGCTGGTTTCAGAAATTCAATCTAGGTTTTGCAGTGTACACAGGAGTGTTTTGCAGTGCATCAGGGCTGCTGATGTGATTCCTCCATCAGTGCTATGGTTAAGCATGAAGTTATAAAAGACCTGCCATACATTATCCCATTTCTTCCTAAGTATGTTCCTGAGCTCTTTACAAAACAGGAATGATGGAAGTGGGAAATTTGTGTGTTTCAACAGCACTGCCTGCAACTCTGTATCCACCCCTTGTGGACTACAGAGCAGCCTTGATTTGCAATGGCATGTTTGTGTGAGCTTCCAGCTGACACTAAAATATGGAGATTTATAACTCAGTGTCCTTGACAAGCTTTTACATTTTCTTAATGCCAACATGTCATGGCATTCCATATAACACAGGTGATTATTACAGTCTTGATATGTCAGATGTGTGCTGATCTTTTGCATGGTTTAAATATTCAAGGTTTTAAGGTAAATAGATACACTGATGCAGTGTAAAGGCAGAACTTTGACCATACAGAAGAAGAAAGGGTGCTCTGGCATAAGGTGACAGGAGAGGCAGCAGTTTCTCTGCACTATGGTTCATATGCCCAACACACACTTGAAATACAATACTGTAATGAATAGAGATTTACTGATTTAATTTGCTTTTATCAGGGCTGCCACTAGCTCTGTAGATCTTGTGTTACAAAACAAATGTCCCACTGTGCTCTGGTAATAAAAACCTTAGTGCTGTCAGATGACTGTGCATGTGACTGGAGTAGTTATCCATGGTTGCACTGTGTCAAAAAAAGATTGCACATAATGCCAGCTCTATAGTTCAGAAAGGTAAGGGGGATGCTTCTGCTGGAGTATTAGATGACAGTTCTCCTTGTTAATGAACTCCTACAGAAAATATTAGGCTTCTATATGCTACCCTTTCTGGCTGTTCTTGGTAATCTGTCATATCACTCATGAAATTCCTAGGAAGAAATGGATTACAGGAGAGCTCTGTGCCCTTGCAAAATTAAGAGTCTCATATTTATGATGGCTGCTCCAGCCAATTATTTTTGGCTTCAGGTAGATTAAGCCATCAGGAAAATAGTTACTCAAACTGTTTAGCCCCATACATGAAGCAGGCCTTCAGGAACACTGACACTGTGGCTCAGTTAGATATGCAAAAGTGCATAGGTTAATTCTTGCATTATCTCCTTCATAAAATGCATGTGAGTCATCCAGACAAACATTTACTAAGTTACTTTAAACATAAAACTTTTTTCCGTGTGCCAATGTCAACCTGTGCTACCCAGCAATCCTCTAAAACAGACGACACCTCCACTTGTTAAGCTTGGAACATGTGTTGACAGCCATTTTGCTGATGAAGCTCAGACTCTCTCTCCTGCAAACAATTCAGTTTGTATCAGTAAACTCACCTTAAATCTATGCTGTTCTCAAATAACCTTGTTTATTGGTTTTGACTGCTATGCAAAGACTAGAATCCTACCACAAGACAACAGTTTCATGAACACCTTAGTAATAATTTCATAAATACATCAGTTTCTCTGTGTGTAGGGTTTTTGCAGCTCCAGGTACCACTATCATGTGCATTACTATCACAAGGATCACTTGTAGAAGGTTTCATCTTCATGCAATCAAGCTCTGTGTTCTGTGTTTTCCTTCCCTGTCCCCATTCACTTTGGAAGGTAATTCCCATTTGCCTGCACCCACTCATGGACTTGAGGAACAATTACTTTTATTCCTGCTATTGCTGAAAACATGGCTAGGAATGAGGTAGGTGTGTATTTTATACAACCTCACCATATATCTGAGGAAATAAATGACTTTTTCTTCAGTATATATGTACAACAGTCATAATTTGGCTCTCATGGTTACTGTTAGTCCTGTGCAGTTTCAAATACTCAAATTTAGTTCAGCTGGACTTTTTTTTAGTGCAAGTTTTCCTTAAGTAGCCTTAGTTGGATGAAAAACGTGAATTAGGGGACATTGGGTTAATAGCCATTTTTACACTGTCAATTTTCAGAGCAGGACAGTATTTAGTAAAAGTAATGAGAATCCTAATAACTAAGATAAGCACAAGAGAAGAAAAAGGAGAAATATTTTGCTACTGTACCAGTGCTTTTGTATAGCATTCCTGTCAAGGTTCCAGCAGCTATGGTGTTCAGGTCATCTTCTGCACCTCGTGTTTTTTCAATGATGACTCCAAATGCACTGTAAAGCAGAGCTGAGGGGGGGAAAAAAAAGATTAAAAAACCTTCCATGGTCTGAGGCCCAAGGCTTGGAATCCAGGCTTGGTGCAGATATTTAGACAATGCTTCTGAAGAACAGATTTGCTGCTTATTTGAAGGGAATCCTCCGCAAAATCCCATCATTGGTGTTTCTTTTCCACATCTCTTTCTATATAGCTATTTCTTTTTGCTTGAGCTATAATTTGGTTATAAAGTAGCATTCTTCATGGCATGTGCTATAAAGCACTGACTAAAGTTTTAGCCTATTTTGCTAGTTCGAATTTGTATGAAAATTCAGGGTTTAAATTTGAACTGCTAGTTTGATACTGTCTTCTGCAGATGACATGAAACCAAACCCATCACTTTCTAGGTAGAGAAAATTGCTGTCCTGTGTGATAGTGATGAAATTTGAGTTAAGTACAGCATTCAGATAATACTACCAAGAGCTGGAGTACAATGGACAATGTTTCTTTTAAAAATGACTATTAGAATGCTTGGGATTTGACATTTGCAGCCATTTCACCTCTGCTTGTGCATGAAATCTTTATCCCCAGAGGGCCTTTTGCTTTGGGATAACTTTAGGGACTGTCCTGGAAAGGACTAGAAAGAGTCCATGGGCTTTCTAGCATGGATGTATTTGTCATTTATGAATTCTGATGAAAGGAAAAGGTCCCCCATCTTCACCCCTCATTCATATTTCATGCTGGCAAAGAACAGTAGAGTATGTCATCATTTTGAAGTGATACAGGTAATGCCATTTAATTCTTTTCTCCAAGCATTTGAAATCTTTCCTTCTGCTAAAAGGAAGTAAATTCTTCATAAGCAACCATAATGAAGTCAATGAGTTAACAGCAGCATTGCTCTCCATTCAGCACAGGCAAGGGTATTTTTGTCTTAGCAGCAAGTAGATTAACAATGAGGGAAGGAAAACAAAACATAATTTTTTTAAAACAGTTCCACATCTGTTGCCTCTGTTCAGGAACAGAATGCCAAACATTGTCAGTAGTGACAAAAATAATCTCTGAGGTACAGAAAGGCTGCACAAGGTGAAGTAAGATGCAAAAATAATTGAGCTCCTTGAAAGGAATTTCTCTGGGAGCTAGGACAAGACAGAAGTCTACCAGAATCCCAAATATAAAGTTCTGCTTAACTCTGTGATTTTGGAGGCCGTATTTTGTAAGAAAAATAGCAATTTGTTAGTGGAATGCACAAACATTTTCTTGAGTAATCTTTCTTCAAACACAGCTGAAAAAACCTGTTAATGTGTCACTTAAACCTTGAACTGCAGTGTGCCTGCATCTCAGTTCTCAGACATGTTTTTATTAGACTTGTACCAAAAAAAGAGAAAAAAATCCAAACAAAAAATGGCCCAATAAAACTCAGCAGGCAACACACATTTCTTACAGAAAAAGTGGCTTTTTTGCTGTAGCTCAAAATCCTATCTCTAACCATGCCTAACCTCTAACCATCTATACTATGCCCCAAAAGCTAATGCCTAAATTAAATGTCAGCTAATCTGCTCCTCAAAAATAAGATTGAAATAAAATGTCATAGATGCAACTCAGCCTATGCTTTGATGCATTTCTCAAAAGTCAAACAGATGTAGACTGGGTTATAACATGATTTAAGTATTGCTAACTTCTACTACAACTTTGCAGGACAACAAGCTCCATTATTATTTTTCTTCAAAATAATTTAATCAATTTTCGATTTCTCCTTTAAAAGTTACTACCTCAGTTTTCATTTTTTAAGATTGTGGAAGACTGGGGGGAAGTAAAAAAATATTGTAGTTTCTAGGGCATTAATTATTTCACTGACTTTTATGAAATAATCTCATTTTTCTGAGGCAACTGATGTGATTTTACTTCACAGCCCCCTCCCACCTAAACTTCAGTTTATAGAAGTTTTTTTCTCTTACATCAGGCCATTGGTCATTTTCTTTTCTATTTTTTTCAAACCCACATTAGTTATAAGCAACATTTAGGTTTAGAGTCAGTGGTATCATATATGATTTTTCTAGCTAATGTAACATCATTTAAAGGATAAATCTTTGTACTGAGTATCACATTTCTTCTTCACATAAACATTTTGTTGACTCTAACAGGAAAGAAACATTGGGCAGTTGATCATATGACCACAGAGTTTCAATGTAGGTTATTGAAGTTATTTCAGAAATATCAAATTACATTTTTTGCTGTAAGTTGTAATTCAACTGGAAATTATTAACAATCAAACATTATCTGTAATTTCTAATTATTTCTCTTATGACTAGAGTTTGTTTATAATATCGTAAAAAATTGGGGTTTTAATTAAAAGCTTTTGGCTGCAAATCCTATTTTAGCCTTTCATTTCTTTTTTCATGTCTACTGAAATACCCTCAAGCCCCCAAAGAAAAAAACCTGCTCTTTTTCCTGATGGATTTAATAATGAAAATTTAGAGAATACTCTTACTGAGATAATACACAATACACTTTCCCAACAATTACATCTTTAAATTGCTTTCCCTGTGAAGGAATGACTTTACTTACCCAGTGATCCCAGAGTGTTAGCCCATAACGCTCCTTGCCTTGTCACCATATTTAGAATTCTATAAAGGAGTTAAAGAGGTATGAAAACCTTCAGCACGCTGTGTTTACATCAAGGCAGTGTTTATGACAGTAGGGCTTGTGTGTTTACATTATACATGTAGTTAATAAAACTGCAGTGATGAATTAAAAGCTTCTGAAAGCAATATTCAGTCCTGTCAAGTCTTAAGAAAATCTTTCTCTCTTTTCAAGGCAAACTTGACCCTCCCCAAGACTCAAATCTCTTCCCTTCAAATGACTTTCTAAGCTGAGTTTTCCTTCCTTTCATGGTGACTACATACAGCTCCTGGAATAAGGGATACACTTATGCACACTTAGCTGGGTCAAAGGTCTCCAAGAAAGCCTCAGTGCTCCTCTACATGGACCATGTGTCAGGGAGCGTGGGGATGCCTGAGCAAATGGTGGGGGCAATAAAGAAAGTCTGGACTGAGCAAGTCAGGAAGGAAAGAGACAGTGCCTTAGAATCCCATCTGTGCACCCAGCACCCAGCAAAAGGCCAAGAGGCGTGTCTGTGTGTATGGTCTGTGTGTAGGCTTCCAGACTAGCACTAAAGAGGAAAAGAGAACCTTTAGTGCACTCTCAGGGAAGCACAGTGCCACTTCTTGCTGCCACCAGCTGTCTCCAGAACGGTGACAACAGCAGCCAGAAGAAATGACTGATCTTTATCTCCCAGCAGTGTAACACTATCACAGGCACAGTATCGCTCTGGACAGCTGACTACCACTGGAACTGGAACAGCATTTAATGTCTGACACTTTCATTGCTTTATGTTCCTTCTGATTTAACTTTCTATTGTTTTTCCTTTTTTATAATTTTCATTAGGACACAGATCATTACTGAATATAGTTAGGCAATGAAGTAAACAATAATGGAACATTTCATTTTGAAACAAGAGGAAAAAAAAATTTAAAAGGCTAGGGTATTGATAATCTCTCCTTAATTACAATTCCTACATTTTAACTTTATATTAATTGTAAATTGATTAGAGAATCAGTAATTCTAACAACCATGGTATGGTGAGGTATTTGATAACAAGTGAATAACAGCAAAATTAAAATTCATTAAGAAAGAAATCTGTGTACATTAGGGATAAATTTGGAGGAAATCTAGCTAATCAAGTCTGTTCTCTGCACCTGATGAGGGAAAAACAGAACTTAATGCACTAATGGAAGGTGATGACCTTTAGCAGACCTTTGCCTTGCAGAGCCAGGATAAGAGCAGCGTGTGCACTGACTGCCACCTCCTGGGCTTGACTTGCCAAAATTTGTGATTATCATGGCTTTGTCCAACTCTGCTCATTCCAAACCCTAAAATACAATTATGTTCATCTAGAGCATTATGAAAGTCGTAACTATAGTGCTGAATATTTTAGTAAAGAAGGGGATGAATATAGAAACAATTTTAAAAGGAGCAGAGCCAATATAAACTGTACCAGGAAATATGAAATTCCTCTTCTAAAGTTCCTTTGATCCAAAGCATTCTGGGAGTGAAAATTTCCCATGTTTTTTCTGGTTTCCAATGACTCTTTCACTTAGGTTTTCCTATAGCTATGTCTAAGCTACCATTATTTTAAGAAGAGGCATCCTGTTGAAACAAATGTTCCTGTCTTTGCTACGTTCTTTCAAATGCTGGTTTTAAATCAGGTAAGGCAAAAACATGGCAATGTCACGGGTGCTCACAGATGCCAAAACCCAGAACAGCTCCCCCCTGCAATGCCTGCTCAGCAGCATGCACCAATGTCATCCCTAATCCTAATCCAGGCAGGGTCAGCTCTGCATTTGAAACTTTTCCTGGTTGTGAAAAGCTTGGGAAAGAAGAGAGACTCGTGCTCAGATAAATTACAGCAAAAAATAGCTCAAAGTAAACACTGCTGCTTCTGGGAATATTTCTACATAGAAAAGCATTGCTTTGACTTTGAAGTAGGTTTTTAGTGAACATCAAAGTAGTAATTATTTTTCAAATATATAAGTTAAGTCACAGGACACGCAAATTGTGACTAAGTAAAAAGCAAAAATATTGAACTGAACATCCCTGTAAAAACATGTAATAACTTGATCAAGACAAATACTGACTCCCATTTGTCCCCACTAAAGAAAAAAACAACCCCAAAACATTTATTTTTTCAGTATAATCAGATCTAACCTTGCATAAACTGGAAGAAAAAACTCTTGTCACTAAGAAGTACATTTTTTTACATGAAACACTTACTGTACGTTTCTAGGTTTTGACCATGCCATATTCTGTGTCTCCTTCAAGCCAAGTCTTAAACCATTCAGTGCACCAAATGCTGCTCCTAGATGGAATAACATCAGTTATTACTTTTTAAGAAGAAAAAAAATAAACAATACTAGAAGTAAATACTGAGAATAGAATTTAGTGTATAAACTAAAACCAAATATCTCTTTATTTAAGACTAGAACAGACAATGTCTTGCAGAGGAAGACATTTACAATCTCATCAATCACTGCAGTACATAGGTGTTACCTGGACAGCTGGACACGGGGAAAAGTGAAAACCACAACTACCTACCTGTCATACAACATCCTCCAATGGTAAAAAAGGCCAGCTCAAATCTGCCTCGAGTTTTGTTGGCTCCTGTGGGCAAGATAAACTCATCTGTATCCTGGGAGAAAACAAAAATAAATGTTTTTGTATTTTCCAAGTCTAGTTCAAAATGTAAGCCATATTCATTTTTCCTTAATCCATGCAGTAAACTAAAGATGGATGAGTATTTCTGGAAAATTCTTGCCTACAGCAGTACAAGGATGGAATGTACTATGTGTATACTGTATTAAGCATGAAAAAGGACTGTAAAAAGGTCAATTGGCTGAGTGCCTTTTTTTTTTCCCCTAGCTGTGCTAACTTTTTATAAATTACATCAGTCAGCTAAGGAATTCATACTGTGTGGGCTGTTGGTTGGTTTTGTTTTCAATGACTATTTGCTTAATTATTAATTACATATTGGAGCAGGCAATACAAGCCTTCCGAAAACATTCCTGTTGTCTGATTACATAGCACTGTTTCCTCACTGAGCAACCCAGTCTGATACAACAGAGCATTAATTAAGTTTCCAACTACTCTGATACTAAGTAAAAACTGCCTTTTTATGAAAAGAGGTATTTCCGTGCACTAAGAGGGACGTGAAAAACTCAGGGAAATCACTGAAAACTAGTGATGATTTGGCATCACTTTTGTGAGGTTAGTTGACTTTTTACTTGTCCATCTTTCTCCCACAAGGACACACTTCTGTTCTGGCAAATCAGTGGTCTAAAAAGCTAGAGAAATGGCCTAGAGAAACTGGGATATGTGTAGAGATAAGGTGTGCCAAGGCACTTCTTCAGTAGGAGACACTGAACATGCCTGTTGTTGTTAAGGTGCTAAAGCAGCAGATCTCTTTTAAGCTCCTGTAATTTCCAGTCACAGCATTATCCGCCCCTACTTAACTGATAAAAGACTCAAACAGCTGCAGGCTCAAGGAAATGCATTCTAAGGGGTTTTATTGGCCCAGACCTGACACTGAATGCGAAGAGCAATACAGAAAAAACAGGTCCTAAAATTGTGAAGTGTTACCAATAAAATTAACCTATAATATGGTTTCTATCTTCTTTGTAATTACAGTTGGAATAATTCAGTGCTTACATGAGTCAGCAGTTTCTAAGTTTTCACTACTGTCCCAAAAGTCAAGATGAAGCAATCCTTGCCTATGTAACATCTAAGTTTCTAGAGACAACCTGAAAAGCCCATCCTCTAGGCTTCTGCCAAAGGCTGACAGACAAATTTATAACACAGTACTGTTATAAACGCAATTTACAACAATGCAACACAGCATTGCAGAAAACATCTTGTTCTGTGCCTGCATTCATAGACCAACCAGAAATGTGAGGTTTAAAGTAACAAGTACCAGTGTACCATTTGTTATTATGGGATTTGTTACTATGAACCAAATGTAAGATTCTCAACAGCAAGGCTGGCGTTCCTGCTGCATTCTGAAAACAAACAGACGGTCTTTAAACACCAGGAGACTCTCACCTCTCCCTCCACATGCACCTTCACAGAAACCCCAAATTTGAAGGCTAATAATTTCTTATATTCTGAAATACTAGCCATGTCTTTTTCCTCCAGTATGTAGAATCCTAGGAACCTGTGGAGACTGTTCAGTGCAATCCCCATTGTTAAAAGAAGGGTCCGTTAGTGCTGGGCACTCAGAGCCATTCCCACGTCTTGTGATTCTCTAAGGAAGGAGACCTCACTGCTTGTATGGGCAACTTGAATTCTTTTTTATTTCAATGCACTTTGCTATTACTTCAACACACTAGTGCTAAACATGAAGGGCAGAGAAATGTTACAACGAAGACCGCAGCCTCTAGTGTTACATCAATAGGTATTTTTAGAACTGTATCATGACACAAATGCCAATCCCTTTGCATTTAAAGCAAACTTCTCTTTTGTTTCTAAAATCTCTTAGTACACACACACTTTGTTCCAAAATCCCTGCTACACAATTTTTAACACCAACATGTTCTCAGACAAACTTTCTAAACAAAACAACTTTAGAGTGTTTTTGGAGAAAGTCTAAATAATCTTAGCTTCTTTCTGACCACTCAACAACAGCAGCCACAGTACTGAACCCACTTCCACCAGAGGCATAGCTGTGGTTCTCTAGCCTCCTGGGAATGTTACATTGTAATCTGGACTACAACAGCTTCCCGGCCACTGAACTGCATGCAGAGCTTCCACTTAGAAAAGAAACAGTGACCCAGCGTACCAGGCAACAAGGCACAAAAATCAGGAGATACTATGCAACTGTTGACCTTTAAGTGCTAATTCTATAGAAGTTCATGTTCTAAGATAATATGAGCCATATATGTAGAAATATACTAAATAAATAAAATCATTGACTTTCATCCTAACTTGGATTAACTTAAACATTTTCAGCTACAGTTAATATTTATGAAAAAGGAAAACATTACTTGATTTAATTTTTTTTTATGATGGCCTCGTTTTATATTAACTAATATTAAGAAATGCACGAGTGACAGCTACATTATTTTATAGAATAAAATTACTAGTTTTACTTCATGATGGTCTCCCTTCAGTTGGCTAATGACATGAGGACAGTGATGTAAAATTTGCAGCTGCCATGATGGCAAAGCCTGGTATCAGGTCTGGAGGTTGGCTGAACACCTCAATAAACTGATAGAACTCAGTTCAGAAAACTCATCCATGAAAAGAAGGGAGAGATTTTGGCTGCTCTTACTGATTGAAAGGGCTCAGTGGAGGTGTGAGCAGTGCCAGCACTTGTGTGAGGTGGTGTTGGGCTGTCTGCCTCAGGGCAGGGAGATCTCTTTCCAACAGCAGCAGGCTCGTATTGACACAACAGCTCTACCTATCCTCTGCCTTAGCAGTGCTCATTTTCTTCTAGATGTCACAGTACTCCAAGACAGAGCTGATATTAGGGAAAACACTGAAAAAAATTGTTTCTTTCCACTGCTCTTCAGTTCAAGACTTCGGTGCACAGTGCCCAGCAGGAGGTTTGAGGTGCTCACGTATGATCATGCAAACACTGAAATCGAGTTCAACACAATAAATACAAGCCACCTTCTCACCTGTACTAGGTACTTGGGGTCCAAGTTTAAATACGGTGACAAAGGGCTCATCCCAGTTACTAAAAGGGAAAAAAATAGAACACTTCAATACCAACTTCCGTAGTAACGATTTACATCCTGTAAGGCAAAAAGGGGCAGATCTCGTGCGTAGCAGCAGCGAAAATTCTGCCGTGAGGCTGCCCAACTCCTGAAAAGCCGGCAGGGGTCGGCAGCTCCCCCTCTCCGGGAAGCGGGATGGAGCCGCTGGGATGAGGCGAACGCGATCTCCCCGCGCCCGGCGCGACACGCGGCCCCCGCCGCGGCCTGCCACCTCCGCGCCCACCCTGCCTCGGCGCGGAGCCCTTCGGGAGGGGCCGGCGGTCGGGAAGGGCTTCCCGCGGCCGGGCGGCGGCGGAGCCCCGAGGGGCCGCGTGATTCCCGAGATCGGAACCGCCACCGGTATCGGTCCCGGCCGCCCGGCCCTGCAGCGGCCGGTGCGCGGACACTGCCCCCTGCGCCGGCCCCGCCGGCCGCCCCAGTACTCACGCGGCACCCCGGCCAGGTCGGCGTGAGAGTACCCGAGCCCGCCGGCGCCGAAGAGGCCGCCGAGCCCGGTGCCCTTGGAATTCCCGCCGCCCTCCATGGCGGCCCCGCGCCCGCCGCCCTCGCCACCACCAACGGCTGCCGCAAAGCGCCGCCGTAAAGCGCCGCAAAATGCCGCCCGGCCCCGCTGCTTTGCGGGTCGCCATGGCGACGGGGTGAGGCGCGCCGGGCGCCATCTTGCTGCGAGCGCCGGGCCGCGCTCGCCGGACGCCGCTCGTTCCCGGCCCCGCCGCGCCCCCCGCGCTTTGGGAAGAGCCCGGCGTGCGGGACGGAGGATGCGGACGGGCGGAGCCGCTGTCGCAGCGTCGCGCCGTCCCCAGGGGACGGGTGCTGGCCGGCCCCGGCGGGCAGGGCGGCCCCGCCGAGGATGAGCGCGGGCTGCGAGCGGGAACCCCCGCTGAAGAGAGCCCGGCCCGGCCCCGGCAGCTCCGGCGGCGGCTCCCAGGGACAGCGGCAGGAGGGGCCCGGGGGCAGCAGCTCCGCCACCGCCGTGGGGAATAAAGGTTTGTACGGGCCCCGGGGCGGCGGGCGCGGCCAGGCGCGGAGCGGGGCTCTCTGGCGTCCGTGCCGCCCCCGCCTCCCTCGGCAGCCTGCTCGCTGTTGGGGCGCGGGACGGGCCGGCGGTGCCCGGGCAGCGCTGAACTGGCCCGAGCTGGGAGCGCTGCTCGGCTCCCCCCGCCGGGGTCGCGCCGGGGGCTGGGCGGGAGGAGGAGGGGGCGACCGAGCCGGGGGCTCCGAGTCGCCGTGTCCCGCTCTGCCGCTCAGGGCAGCTCTGCCGTGCTGCTGCCGGCCTGGGCAGTGTGGGACGGCGGGGGCCGCATGTGTCTGCACGGAGCCTGCCCGGAGCTGCCCTTCCTCGTTGGGCTGGAATTGTCTCTAACTTCGCTTCCCGGTGCCAGCGTGGCCCCTGTATCCCAGCCCGCTGGTGTGGTCAGTGTGCGCTGGTTCCCCTTAGAGACGGCTTTGGGTGCAGGATCGTTATGTTGGTTTTGTGCCTGATTCTTTGCAAGTTTCCACTAAGAGTGCAAATCGTCGAAGAGAGGTGTGAGCCGCAAAATGTAGAGTGTTCCGCAAGAAGGGGGACAAGTACTGTGGGAAATAAGGCTTTCGGCGGGGGCTGTGCCAGGCTGTCACACAGGGAGAGCCGAGACTAATGACAGGAGCTCACACAAGCACGTGGCTGCCAGCTTGGAGCGCTGCTGGCCCCTTGGGGTGGGGTGGCTGCTCCTGCCGCCTAACAAAGCTGTGTAGACCAAGTTCCCACGTGGTTTCCTTAGTTTTGTTTTCTATTTGGAGCTAACGCTGCCAAAATAAAATTTTAATGCATCTCTTTCAGGAATAGAAAGGAGTGCATGGAAGGGGAAAAAAAGCCCAAACAGATTTGCTATCGTCTGCAGCTGATGAGTTAAACCTTACTAACTCACTAACTCCTAAGAGGCAACTTTGAATAGATGATAGTTTGGTGTTAGTGGTGTACACTCCTCCAGAGTAAATTACAATCGTCTGAAAATTAGGTAGATTGTAGGAGATGATTTGTTTTATGGGAATGGTTCGGGGAATCTTGAGTGGAAATAAAGATGCCATTGAAAAAATAAAAATGACAGCAAAGTCTGGTTCTCTTGTTTACACTGAGAATAAGCGTGTGTTGTCTTTTTGTTGCCTCTTATTTTCACCACCTTATCTGTAGCAAAAAGCCATGCTGGAAGCATGAAAGTGATGTGTATTATGTTGGTTGGAGGGCTTACATGGCTGCTCAGATGTTGAAGTCCAAACTAAACCCATTTTGTTCTGTTCTGCTGCTGCTGACATTATTTCTGTTTATTGTGCTAATGAATAAATATTTCTTTCTTTGCACAAGTTTACACCTTAAGAGGTAGTCAGCTGCCTTTGAAGAGGTTTATTTGTCCCATGTTTTAACATGTCTCATCAGATTTTTGTTTGTTTTGGTTTTTGTTTTTTTTTTTTCTGGCTGCTTACCTGTAGGCAATTTGGATTAACACTTCAAATACTAGAAGAAGGTGAAATTTTCTAATCAGAATGACTACTAGACTTAAATTTAGTGAATCTTTGGAAATAAAAATATTTTGTTTCATAAAATCTGTCAGTCTGGTATTTGTGTCTGAGTGGAGGAAAGCTGATTGTTTGTGACTTGTTTATGATTGTGGCTAATTATGGCACAGGTATCCTTGTAGCCTACATCCAGTTTGGCACTGCTCCCTGGTAACCCAGTCACATGGTTGCAGTTTTGCTCTGTTGTTTGTGCCATTGCAGAATATCAGAAAATAATTTCAGTATTTTTTGGAGATTACTTCTCATTCTAAAAATTATGGTGTCCTCTGATTAGGGTATTTGATAAGCAGCTGTATGAAAGTGTTCACGGCCTTGAATGCTAGGGAAAGTGTTTATGAAACAATGTCTCTTAAGTTAGCTATGGCCTAAGCCATCTTTGTTACAAGTTACACAACCTCCATTTGCAGAACACTGCTCAGACTTCCCATACTCAGAAGAGCCAGATCTGATTTGCTGGCTCTGAAGTTCTGCACAACTATTGTTACAATATTGTTACAATAAAGTACCCCAGCTGTTCCCTACCTAGTTGAAAGCAGTGAACAAACACCTTGCACAGTCAGCAGTGGCAGGGGGATGCTTTCCTGGCAAATGGAAAGAAAGGGAATTGAAGCTAGTTGCCAAATTTGCAGAGTATCTTTAAATAAAAACAATGAAACAAAACACCCTTTTTTCTTATAAAAACTTTTTTTTTTCCAGTTTTGTAAGAACTACTTTGAATTTTTTCTCCCTGTTCCACCCTCAAAGTCTCTCCATAATCAGTTTACATGTTGCTGTTCCGTTGAAAGCTTGTCTGAGCTGCAGCAACACACAGATAGAACTGGGACTCTGTTATTGATAGTAAATCTGAAGAAATTGTGTCCTTCATTTTGTTGCTGTTTAGGGGAGTGAGCATTGAAAAGCTTTGCAAGCTGTTGATGGATGGAGGAGAAAATAAAAAGCCCTTTTCTGAGTGCTTCTTACTTCTAGTGTGTGTTATGCTTATATTGTGCCTTATGTTTCACAGTATGCTACATGCAAATAAAGTTCTTGGATGGTTCATCAAAGATGCCTTGTTGTTTATTCTTTATTGATTTTAAGTTATGTCATGTTGCCTCTTCATTCCAAAATTCATTAGAAGCTTTTGGGGCTCACTGTGGTGGTGATTAAAGGTAATGGTGAGCACTAGAAAGTTAAAGTTCCCTTGTTTTTAATTCTACACATTCACTGTATATTTTTAACCTTTTAACTATATTTTAAAAAGAGGTTGGATGAAACAAATCCCACTACACACCATGCCTGGAAATTATATGGTTTATTAAAAAACCTACAGCTGCTGACTGATGCAAATTAAACATTGCATTACATGCAGTTTTAGTACTGCTAGTGTCTGGATGCTCCCTGTAGTAGAGATGCTAATAAGGGATTAATTGTAGGTGTTTTTATCTTCACCCAGTACAAGTTATCTTTTTTCATATGCAATGATGTTGCAGTTTAATCATGTTTCATGTAATAACAGTGAACTGTGGTTTTTCAGTTTGTAAACAGCGGACAATTACCAGTTGGTTGGAGAATAAAGGACCCAAGACAACGGAGTCCAGAAGGTAAAGAGCACAACATAAACCTGTTCAAAAGTTGTGTCCTTTGAGGGGGTCTAGGGGGAGCCAGAAGTGCAGGTTGCCAGTACAGCTGGCTAAATGGAGGCAGCCCCATTTCTGCTGCTTTCCTTACCTTGGCACATTATCCTGAGTAACAAACAGCTAACTAGTCCCCCAACAATCCTCTCTAATCACCCAAGTCCAAACTTTGTGCTGACATAGATTCCTGAAGCATGTCACTGTTCAGGTGAAAAAATACATTGCTCCTGCAAAGCAAAATATTAGAACCTGGAGCAAGGGAAGGCAAAGTGGGAGTGCTGCTTCCACTGGCAGCCAAACACTGGATCAATTAAGTTGTAATATCAGACTATGTCTTTGGTCAAGTTCTGCTTTCATTTTTGTTTGACACGGGGCACTAATAGTTGCAGATTTGCATTGGTAGTCCTGTGGCCAGCTCACTGTTTTGTTAATTTACAGACAAAAATCTGTTTTGGTTTGTCTCATTGGACTGCAATTGTAGCTTAAATATGTGCAGCTTGATTTAATTATAGATAGGATTTACAGGTGCTCAAATGTGCCTTGAGGTTTTTTATATGAAACATGTTACAAATTTTTGCTGCTGAATAATACCAGGTAAAGTTTGATATTTTTGGTTAACATGTTCTGTCAGGAGCAGTGATTGCAAAGCTGCCTTAAAGTTATACTCCAGAGAATTTAACTGTCTGGTGCAGAGGAATATCAGATATTATTTTTCTTTAGTTGCAGTTATAAATGTGCTGGTTTATTTTTTTTTTTTGATGTTTTCTAATAAATAGGGATCTAAGTCCATAGCAGTGCTAAAAATAGCTGTGAGGACTTGTGATAATGATTAATACAGAAATATGCAGGGCTAATTAGAGGCTTACAGCTTCCACTAAATCAAGGATGTCAAGAGGATTCTTAAGGAGGGAATGAATTATTTTATTTTTTTTATATTCCCTTTAGAGTATTGTTCTTCTATGCCCTTCTTTATCTCTGCTGACAGATTAGAGCCTGGGCAACTTTCAGAAACAGATTTGTTGTGTAAATATTTAATGTGCCTTTCTATTGCAGTTAACATCACAACTTTAAATTTGTGTTAGATTCAATTTCTCAGGTTGGCAACAGATATTGGCAGTACCTTTAAAGAGTCATTGAGAAGGCTGCAGTGTTGTAACTCTTAGTTTTGTTCATCAAAATTTGCAGGAATAAATGTATACATTGGAAGTTAAATTATTGTGAAATAAAGACCTCTGTGATCCCTTTGTTTTCAAATAATCATTCTGTGGATGAAGTTCCAAGCTATCATCTCTGCTTATCCTGAGTGGTCTTTTAGAAAAGGATCTGTTACCATTCATGGAGAAAGTTAATGCCTCCAGAAATCTCTAGTCTATTAAAATGTTCAGTGGCTGAATTTAGGATGGTGTGGTAATTGTATATTTTCTTATTTAGTGTAAATGGGAAGCTGGGCAGTGACCAGACGTATAACTAGAGTTTAGTGGGCTCAGTTTGCATTTGGAATATACAGTGTTGTAACAGCACATTCAGGAGAAGATACTGTTCAGAGTGGTGTATTCACCAAGACTAGTCAGTTTTTGTTTTAATATTCATGTGTCCTCTAATCCTTTATCAATACACTGACACATAAATTAGTATGTAAATGTGAAATGACTTTCTGACGTCTCGTCATACACTTTACTTAATTTCCCTGTGTAACCATTAGGACATGTTTCTATCCTGCCCTGCCTTACACGAAGACAGATCAGGTTCTTTTTAAATCAGGAAGTTTTTATGTATCTTTTACTTTTTATTATTGGTTTGAAATACATTTTATACTTGAACTTTTTTGAAGTCATGGACTTTATATGAAAGTAAGAGAGTAATAGGAGACTATGGACTGCTGTGCCCTCTTTGATGAATTTATAACTCTGAGGAAATGGTCATAAAACCAATCATTTCCTTGCTTATTGTATTTAATGGATAAAAATGGAAGTTATGGAGGACTTTATTAAAATTTCTAATTTTTTTTTTAATCTGGAGAAAACAGCTAGATGATAGTGTCAAAATGTTTAGATTTGAAGATTAGGATATGAATGACTGAAATATATTTCTGAGGTAAGCAGCTGATTAATCATCCTTTGGTGATTTTACTGCACTGAGCTAGTGAGCTCAGTGCAGTAAAAGCTGTTGGTCCTAGTAGTGCTCACTTACAGTAGAATGAATAAAAATCTGTACTTTCTGTTAAGTTTATCATTGTTCCTTAAAAAAAAAATATGCACAGGAATTTAGTTTGGAAATAAGACATTGAATTCCCTTACTTCTCTTCCACAGCTTCCACAGCAAAATTAATAACAATACTGAAGCAAATCCTAAGATGACTTCCATTAAAAAAGAGAACTTTTGTGAGCATGATGTGGAAAAGCTAGAGAATACTTGTCAGCAAAATTATGCAAAAATATCTGTGGAAGTTGGTGCAAAGCAAGTAAATTTGCCACAGACAGGCAGCATGTGTAACTGGGAGGCTGAGGAAAAAGATGCAGTCTTAGATACAGATCCCAGTAAGGGGCCACAGTCTGCAGACCTCTTTAAAAATGCCAACATTGATCAGATGCACAAAACTGGCAAGCAGAAAGCCTGTGAAGAAAGCAATGCCACTTGGACTCAGAGGAAACTATCAGCAGGCCGGGCTTCAAAAACGGGAAATTCAAAAACTTCTTCAAAAGATGTCGAGACAGATGGACAAGTGGCTTCGTGCAATTCACAGAAGCTGAAGAGTTGCAATTCTGTCTGTTTAATGGGTGAACAAGAGGAAGGGGATGTAGTTCCAGAAAGTCCACTTTCAGATGCTGGTTGTGATGCCTGTACATCTGATCTTGGAGATCCTGGGAAACTGAGCAAATGTCAGAGCAATTCAGGGGACTCGCCTGCTTTTGAGAAAGAAAGTGAACCAGAGTCACCGATGGATGTGGATAATTCTAAAAATAGCTGCCATGGGTCAGAGGCTGATGAAGAAACAAGCCCATTTCTGGATGAACGAGAGGAGATTAGTATGTCAAAACCCATAAACAAATCTTTTAAAATTCAATATGGGGATGTTGAATTGGAGTCAAGGAAATCACGTTTTTCTGCCAAGGGCTGTGAAAGCTTTGAGGAAGTAGATAATTCTGTTAAAGAGGACAGTCTGCATACAAAGGCACCTGGGATCTCTCCTGCTCCATCATCAGAGTGCAAAGGTGCAAAACCGGGTGTGAAGAGGGACTCCAAAATCACTTCTCACTTCATGAGGATACCTAAAGTTGAGGAGAAAAGGTAGCATTCTGTCTGCCTCTTCATCTGGTTTTTACATGCTTGGAAATTTCCTCTTTGGTGGTAGAATTTCAGAGGCTGGATTGTATAAAGAGTTTTGCAAAATATATTTTAAGATACAAAGACAACTGACGTAAGATTGAAATAACTTATTTTTAATGGGATTATTTGCAGGGTTTTTGAAGGATGTGTTTGTCCAGTGCAACTCTTAGAATTCTTATTAGTTAGATCTGTCAAAAATAGTGAATCTCTTTTGTTGAACTATCAATGCTATTGATGCTTTAGTTGAAATAGACATGGAAAAATTCACTTTCAAGAGCAGTTGTAGAGATGTTTAGGGTTTTTTGTTGATTTTTTGGGTTTGAGTGGGGATTTTTTGATTGTTTTGTTTGGCTCTATTAATAATTTGGGAGAGAGAAGGACTGGTGATTACACTGCAGCAGTGAGAGCAGGAGCCCTGAGCATGGTAGAGGACCCTGCATGCCAGGTGTTGTGGAAGGACAAAAGGATAATCTCTGCTCTGAAGACCTTAGATTTCAGTGTGAGCTGAGAAAGTGAGTAAGCATCTAAGGAGTGCCCAGAAACAAAAGGACTGTATTTTGGTATAACATGCAATTCTTTGACTTGTCAAATTCTATTGACTTCTTATAACCCTCAAGTCCTTCAGGTAGGGCAAGAAAGTAGTTTTGCACTTCTTTACTGGGGCATTGTCCATGGATACAGATCCTTTTGGGAAAGAGCATGGCTCTCTAGAGGAATACCCTGTTTTGCTAACCTACTGCAGTTCTGTGAAGAGCTTTGTCAGCCTGTAGAGAAGAGTGTTTTGGTAGACATGTGCCTGTGTGTCTTGGGGAGGGGAAGGTTGTTGGTGGTGGGAGCTCTCCTCAGATAAAGCTTTGACCTGAGGCCGCAGCAAAGCCTGGCAAATAAACTGACTGCTATTATTGTAAGCCTGGGGTGGAAGTTTGTATTTGCCCATCAGTTTTTTCAGGGGAAGTAAAACGTTTCAATGTATTGTATTTTAACAGCAGGAAAGAAAAGTGTGAATTCAAACCCCAGAGGCCAGGAAGGAAGATTGCTAAATATACACCACCTCCTCTGCCAACCAACAAGAAATGGTTTGGAACCCCGATTGAAGAGATGAGAAGGATGCCGGCGTGTGGGGCCCGTCTGCCTCACCTGCGACCCTCAGGCAACCACACCGTAACTGTCAGGGTACAGTAATGCACTGCATTGCCTCACGTCAGAGTTCTGCCTGAAGTGTTCAGTAATATGAAATCCCATGCGTTAGTCTTAGATTTTGACATCCTGCTTGTACTATTTCTTGCCATTCCTTGCAAGTGGACTGGGGCAACTGATTTTCCTGAAAATTGGTTCTTCTGATCCATAGAGTTAGGATATTAAGATCCAGAAGAAACACAATAATGGTTTTGCTGCCTCTGTCTTTTTAGGGGCAAGTATTTTTGTTTTGTGGGGGATTGTGAGTGCTTCCTTGACTGATCTGTAAAGTTTGGGAATTTAAATAAGTCTACAAGTAAAATTGGTACTTGCAACGTTTTCATGCTATGTTTTCATTTTAATGTGGTTCTGGTTTGGGTTCAAGATGCACAAAAGGCTCAAGATAGTCAAGATATGGAAAGGACAAGGAATGAAGCAGAGTTTCTTGCAATTTTGCCACTGCATTTTAGATCAAATCTGATAAGTTTTCCTTTAATCCTTTGGAGCAGTATGCAATCCAATTGTTGAAACAAAATGTGACCAGAAAACTATGGGGTGATGGATAAATCCCAACCAAAAGAAGGATAAACATTGAATTTAAATACATATTCTGAGAGACTTAGTGCTGCTAGAGGGCTGAATAGCAAATTAAGTCTTTAAGAATGTGGTGTTCTTTCTTTTTAATTTTCTGATGTTCTGTGGAGTAAACTTGAGATATTGCTTTATGTATAATGGTTCCTCATCCCTTTCAGTGTTAGGTTAAAAATACTATTTCTGCTCATGACTATGGTTAGATTTGTAACTACATTTTGAAAATACTTGGATGAAAATATGTAGATACTTACATTGATAAATGAGGAAATCTTTAGCTGGTGATTTATGGTGATATATAGTAATTGAATATATTACCTTTATTTGAGTGTGTTAAGGTGGTGTTCTTTTCAACAAGTGTAATGTAAGGTTAACAGATGGATTTTTTTCTGAGTAGCTATCCTATGTTTAATTTGCAGCTTTGCCCTTTCCAAAAAGGATGGCTGTAGATGAGAGCTTTTTAAACTGTATTTTTGCTTACTTTTTATTTCTTCCATTTAAAAACTTGAAAGTAGAATCTGATTTTTTTTTCCCTGTCCTTTTGTCTTACAGGTAGATCTTCTAAGGGAAGGAGAGGTACCTAAACCTTTTCCAACTCACTACAAAGATTTGTGGGATAACAAGCATGTTAAAATGCCCTGCTCAGAACAAAATTTATACCCTGTAGAGGATGAGGTAAGATTAAGTATTTACAGTTGTGTGATCAAATAAGTTTGCTTCCACATAGATGAGTTTTCAGTTTACTGGATTTGCTCAATTGTTAGGCTGATTATGGAATTACAAAATCAAGTCTGAAAAACTGGATTTTGGGTCACGATGCTTCAGATAGAATAGAAGACTTTTTTTTCCTGGTAATTATTTTGCTTAGCCAATGATTTGATGATATATTTCTGTACTTACATGGAGTGTAAACTTGAACTCCTTATAAATGACACATTTATTTACTAACATATTTATATGTTATATATTTTTGTGTGTCTGAAGCAATTTGCTATTCCAACAGATGTGAGTGAATATGTAAGCACAGTTTGATTATAATACTCTATCAGGTATTGCTGATAGTGAGGTGTATCTGACCATTGTTCTGCTAAGACAATTGCAGAGAGTAGCCCTGCATGCTTTATTAGTCTGGTATTTCTTGTCACTGCTTGAGGCTTAAACATACCCACTGAAATACTTCAAACTAGGATGAATATAATCAGCAAGTCTGTCCTGTAGTAAAAGCTCTACAATGATTATTGATACTCCACACAGAAAAAAAGAATTCTTACAGCCTCTATTAAATACACTCAGTCTTTTCACTTAACAATTTTACAGATGACAGTAAATGTGTCTTTATGTTTTGAATAACTTAATTTGACTTTGTTTTGGGCTTTTATTTTAAAGAATGGAGATAGAACTGCTGGAAGTCGATGGGAACTAATCCAAACTGCCTTACTTAACAAATTTACCTGCTCACATGATTTGAAGGTAAGCCTGTTAGTTTGAAATCCAGTCTATATGCATATAAATACATTCAGGTTGTTTGTATACTGCCAGTGATTCTGGCTTGGTTCTGTTTGTTTAATGACTTAGAAAAATAAAGTATGAAAAAATCTCTGCTGTTCAAGGGATTTCCTAAAGAATGAAGGTTCTTAATGAGTACTAAGATTACCAATGAATTTATGCAGAATATTTAAATGAATTGCTATTTTTAAGTCTACACAAAATGATGTTTGTCCAGCAGTATGTACTAGTCTGTGGTAAACATAGTGTGAGGGTTTTGTGTAGCCAGCTGGTTGGGGATGCACAGGTGAGAGAGTTGGAAATAATAACTCTTCGCATCAGTTCACTCCACTAAAATCACAATTCAAGCTGCTAACAAAAATCTGTAGATTTTGGAGACAAATGCTCTTTAACTCTTATGTTGACACAAAGTCTTACAGTAACATGAATATTGATTTGGAGCAGCTTAGGGTTGCTATTATATTTTTTGGTGAAGAATAATGTAATTTAGGTTATACCTGAAAGGCAGGGAAGGAGGAGGATGCAAAAGCCATAGATAACCTTTAAATGAATAAATAGAGCTTCCCCAGCAACTTTGTTATTTTATTTGGCTTTTTTTTTTCCTTCTTGTGAATTTTTAAGGGTGATATTGTTGTAAAGGATCTATTTAATTTTGCTGTGGTTCTGATTAAGTTCCTAAACTGGTACAACGTCTGCTATATTGCTTTTATACTTTAAATACCTTTTATTGGTACTGTTAACAAAAGCAAGTGTGGAACAGGAAACGTTTATATTCTTTGTTGGGAGATATGCCTTGTCTTGTTTTGTATTAGGAGAAAAAACCCTATAGACTGAAGCTTATTCCTTGCTAGACCCAAAACAGAGGGTTCAGTATCAAGGATTTGCTCTATATTAGTAGAGCAAATTAAGTGTTACAGATTTTGGTAGGCTCTGTCGCAGATTTTAGCCACCAGATGGTGCTGTTCCTTCAACAGGGAAATTTCCTAAAATGGTTTTTCTTCCAGTAATAATTATCTCTTAAGCTCTGTTTTGTTGTGCTTCTTCCTTAGGAGGCCATATTGAGGTACAACGTTGCTTATTCCAAGAAATGGGACTTCACAGCTCTTACTGACTTCTGTGAGAAGGTAAAACAAGTTGATTTAAAATAGGAAGAATAGTAATATAAAAGTGACTATTTTGCCTATATATCTCAATGCTTTTGACTTTATTTCCAGTTTCAAGAGTAAATGTTTCCAGTTGTCAGACATCTAAGTGAGCAGCTATTTGGCTGGTAACTTCAGCTGAAACAATAATTATACTTTATAAAATGGTTTAATTTTAAATTTTATACATGTAGTTTGGGTTCTTCAGTAATATCTGAGCTTCCTGAAGGTAAGGTGAAAAATGCCCTTTTCCTGTTTTATGACAACCATATTTATTAAGAAATTGTATTAATATTTCCAGTGCAATGTTGTTTTTTGTTTTAAAAAGTGTTAGTCTTTTTTTCCTTTTTTTGTAAAAATTTAATGTTATATTGCAGTGGTTGGTGTTTGTATTGACTGTGCCTTGCTGGTATAGTAGGAAAATTTTGTGATCTGGCGAGATGGTGGATTTAAACTGTAGAGTCTTTGAAAAACTGTGGTGGGTTTTGTAGTTTCAAGTATTAGGTATTAGGACTTTCATGGGGAGGATGGAAAAGAGAAATGAACAGTAGGTCTCAAATGCAAGTTGGATTATTAATGTACATCCTGACTGAAAATCAGAAACTATTAATTGAAGAATAATGAAAGATTAAATGAGATGCAGTAAAAATTGTTGTATTTTTCTTCAGCACTTCAGAAGTACTTCTAAAACACAAGTACTTGTTTTCTTGGGAGGGGCTTGCTAAGCTGCATTAAGGCTCAGTGGAAATGAAATTAGAGGTGAATTTTTTTTGTTATATATGTAAATAGATGTCTGCTTAGACCATGTGATCGGAGGAGCTGTTCTGTTCTCTCTGTTGCCTGTCTCCATTGCGTGTGGGGACTGCTCTTTCACAGAATGAATTTTCTTTTGCATGCAGTGCAGTATTATTACTAGGGACAAAAGGCACCTGTAAAAATTCCAGTGTTATCGTACTTGCAAGCCACAAGAGCTGCTGTGCTCACCCATCTTGCAGATTTAGTGCTCCCCCTCTATCTCTGGGCTGGCTGCCATGGCTCCATTGTAAAGGCTGTGGACAGTCAATCTCTGCTCCTGTTGACTCTCCTGCTAAGCAAAATTACCATGGCCTGTTCAGTTCACTTGTGTGCTACGGAAGTAAACATACTTCAGTTAGAATGTTTTAAAGTATGAGTGCTGTTCACTTAAAAATCTGACTCAGGAATGTACCAGATTTGCGTTATATTGCTACAAGTACAACTGAGCTTGTCCTGATGTGTTCACATCACATTGTGAATGGGATTTCAGAAACTCTGGGTGATTAGATTCAGAGATCATCAGCCAGAGAGCGTAAGTAATATCAGCTGTCTCCAGAGGAGAGGGAACAATCAGGAAATAAACTAGGGATCGGGCATCAATCTTGCATGAGGATGAAAAGGAAATTTTTGTATCCTGGGAATGATGATTTATTTGTGTGGTTCTCAGATGAAGGGACGAGATCTGTTTCATACATAGATTTTCAACTAAGTTAAAAGAGTGTGCAGCAGTATTTTAAATAAGAAACAGTGAAGGGGTTGTGACAGAGTTGCCTCTTGCAGACCACAGGAGAAAAAGCAAGCCCTGGCTTGCTATGTTGAATGTATTGAGTTTTCATTTTGTATGAACAGGACATGTGGAGAGGATAGATGTTGCAGAGAAATTTAAAGGCATGTGTGAACTTTCCAAGTTTTGTAAATTAACAAGGCATCTGCTTTCAAAGAATGCTTGCAGTCTGTTCAAGTGAGCAGCACTTGTGTGAAAGTTGACATCCTCTGTGGAAATGACCTGAATATACTGGCTGTAGTAAGCTGTAGTGGTTTTGAATTTATTGTATTTGTGAGTTAGTGATTAAGGGCTATGGTCTGTGTATTTTCTTGTTTATACTATGATTTTGAGGGTACAGAGGAGGAGCTGTTTCAGGTTTGCCCACCCAAAGCTGAGGGGGCTGGTTAAAAGGAAAGCTGGCCTAAGTAATCAGCCCAAAGGGAGTGGCAGCAGCTCAACAGAAGGAGATGTGGTCACAAAAAAGAAAAAGACTAAAACAGAGTCTGTGATTGTCAGATATGTGTTTATATTGTTGGGCACTATTGATTTTCAGTGCCTGCTTTACCAAAGATTTTCTAGTCTGATTTAGAAGGTAGCTGTCCATAAATCTAGTGGTGTCTTGCTTTTGAGGATTATTCAGAAATTACTTCAATAGGTCTGTGTTTGGTTATAAAGTACCATTTGTTGTTTTTTTTTCTGATTATGGACACAGCTCACCTCATCTCTTAATCTCTTAAATACTGTCATATTAGTCTTGCACTGGGCTTCATATTTTAGTTCCTTGCAAGTTATACTATCAAAATATGCATTATTTTTAAACATTACTTTGTAAGGTTCAAGTCAATTTTCTTATAACAACAATAATAACCAGTTTATTTGGCTTAGGTTTATTTTCCCTTAAGATGAAAACACTCCCGGCTTTCTTAACTAATAGGAAATAAATATCACCTATGTGAGTCAAGATGTTTTTCTGAAACGACACAAGCCTACAAGTTCTGCAGTTTGGTCAAAGTGTTGTCAGAAGAGGGAGCCCTCACACTTTTTAAAAGATTCTCTTGAATGTGTTAATGTGTGGAAGTATAACTCCTGTTTGTACCGTGAAGTAAATTGGGAAGTTTGGATTCTTTTCTGTTTCTTTTGACAGTTTCATAGAACCTTTACAAAGAACATAGAACTTATTCATAGAACAATGTATGTAAAGGTCTTTGTGGCTGTTTACTTCAGACATCTGATTGTTTTGCTGATCTCTACAGAATTTCCAGTGTTGTATTAATTTGTTTTGCCATCTGTCTGTTGATATTGACATACATGCTTAGGATTTCTTCAGGTTATTACTTCCTGGATGAAAGTTATTACTGCTAATGATTTCCTTTGTACGTGCAAAATTCTTGTCATTTGGAAGTCATCTTTGCATATATTTTCCCAGAACTTACATAAAAGCCAGGAAAGAATAAGCAACAAGCAGAAAAGGAAATGTGAGAAAACCACTATGAATGGAGCTGTATTGGAGCCCACAACATGTTATAGATGAGCTTTATTTCTCAGAATGATGATGGGCTGGGTATTAATTACATGCTTTTGCTCAGCAGTGCTATGTACTGTAGTAGTTTTTATTTTTCTGTCTTCTAGATTTGCCATTCCACTTTCAGGCAAAACTTGGAAAATAAATCAAGGTTTTTGTTCTTTTTTCCAAGTGCATGAAATAAAAAGTCTAGTTAGGTCATTCAGGGCTTATGCCTTAGACTAATCTGTGACAGCAGCAACTTCATCTAAAGGAAAAAGTAGGGCTCTGTCATTTGAGAGAATCATGTGATCTGCTGCTTTAGACTGGACCTCCTTGTGCTGGACATGCTTTGTTTTTATTATATTGCTTTAAAGTCTCTTAGAGCTTAAGCATAATTCTTGTCAATGAACTCTTCCTCTTATTGCTTGCATCTGTCTTGCCCTTTCAGGAGCAAAGGACTGTTTATATCTGAAAATGGCATAGACCAAAGATTGAGTTTAGGTAAATTTGTGTGGCATAGGCAGTGATTGTCTCTGAGCTTCTGCAAGTGGTCTGAAAAGTGGATTACAATACATCTTGCAGTTACAGTACAGTGAATCCATAACTGTAGTTTGTTTGATCATCTTGGTGGAAAGTTTAGGAAATAGAGAAGATACAGGCAGAAGAGTCAGGACTGATGCAAAGGTATGTAATATTTTCCGTATGAGGAATGTCTAAATAAGTTAGGATCATTTCACCTTTTCATCTTCGTTGAGGGACATGAGTAAGGGACATAACAGTACTGACCAAAAGAAATATAAGAGAGGGTGAAGAGGAAATGACTGTCCATTCTTTTGGTACAGCAGTTAAAGGACACCAGATGAGTGTTCTTGGCAGGTAAGGGTTTCAACACCAGACAAAAGTAATTATTGAGATACTGAATAGAGGGCTGTGGAACCCCTTGTCACGGGAGCTAGAAGATACTATGGCCTTACATCAGGTTTTGAAGGAATTTGGAGAAGTTACTGTTAGAAAGATCTCATTGACACTCACAGAGATATTTTTGTGGACTCTGGGAATTTCTGATACTGATTGCTGCAAATGAGGAAGTGCTGCTGATTATTTGTGCTTCTTGCTGTTAGACTTTTCTAGGAATGCTTTGCTGATGTGCTTTCATTGTGCTGTTGTTGTGTTGTACGTGGAACTATTGTCCATTTTTGCATTCTTATGGCTTGGCTGGATGGAAGCTGAAAGTTGAGACAAGTGGCCTTGTCAATGCAGGGTCTGCTGTTGCATGGTGTGCAATATAAGATGTTGCTGACAGAAGGGTATGGCATCTATACAATAGACTTTTTAAAGAGGCAAAAATACTAAAGGTCATTGACATTTTAAATGCTTGAATCACTTAAGGCACTTATGCCTTTCAAAATTTGCTTTTCCAGGCTCTCTTTAAATCCTTGGTGCCTACTTAACTCAAGTAGGAATACTTAAAGGGGAGTATGCTATCAGTATCTTTACAAAGACACTCTCCACTGTGTAATACTCAGTTTCCAACTGTTATATTTGCTTCTAGTATAGAGAAAACTGTGTCTGTGTCTGCAGTGCCTTTGTATGGATGCCTTATGGTCTTTTTGTCTTTTGGGAAAGCTGTTTGAAGCCAATGAGTCTATTTAATGGCCAGTAATTACATATTTGCTTTTGATTCCCGTGTAAATTCAGGAAATCCTTTTGTATTACAAAATAAGCTGTTTAACTTTTACCTTTGGTAAAAGTTTTCTAGGAGACTGAAAGAAAAATGATAACGATGTCTAAAAAGACCAGTCTCTTCCCTTCCTTATATTTAATTACAGAGAAGAACCTTCAGCATGAGAGAAGAATTTACTAGACTACTTTCTCTGTGCTCCTCTTTCTCCTTTTCCAGTCAAGCGTGAGTTCACTGGCTTTAGCCTCAAAACAGACTGTTAGCAGTTGGAGCTTTGTGGCACAAATCTCAGCTTATTCTAAAATCTGATAAAAAGCCATATAGCAAGGAACAAAGTCACTTGTCAAACTGAAGGAATTTATTGCTGTTTTTCTACACCCTTTAAAAGTGTTGTCTTAGAATTACAGCTGTAAATAGTTTTGATACAAGATTAGAAAAGGAGTTCCATTTCTCACTTCTTTCTAATAAAACTTATATGACAGGTGCTAACTGCATGCTGGATCCTTTTAGCAGTCCGGAATAGCTGGCATGTGAGGCTTTGTTAGTCTGCTTTTACATTCAGGTCTCTGTAAGTTTTTGGAACTTCACTTAATGCTGTTTCAGAATTTTCCATAAATGTAATTTAAAGGCACATAAACTGAGTAATAAGATAAATGTGTAAAGAAATTTGTCTATAAATACAGCTTTTACTATTTTCCACAAATATCACACATCCATATTATATATGTTTTGATCTTGCATAAGTCTAGTTTCCTTATCTTGAAAAATTGAAGTTAACTAGAAATTGGTTTTTGTTTTCAAAAATCCTTGCCATTTTAATTTTGGCCTAGCAGTATTTATATGGGTATGTACACACACACTTTCTAAAATACCACTTTTTCTACTGCAGATATTGTGTGCAGGTTTCAGAATATAAAAGAATGTTCTGAAAGTGAGGAGTGATGGAGCTTGTTACAATGAGTCTTGTTAGGCAATGCCTTGCATTTAAGAATAATTAAAGTAGATAGAACACTAATGTTTTTCACTAGAACACCTAGCACGTGTGTGTTGCTAATTGGGGTGCACACCTGTAAAACCTGGGATAATGTCTACAGAATGTGCTTAGTGCATTTTTTGGCCATAGTGTACTTTCTCATTTAAATGTATGCTACTTCCTAGCATACTGGCATGTTTGGCCTGAACTTGTTACTTTCAGAAAATGTCAGATACAAGTAATTGAATTAAGATAGAGCATACTAAGTGATAGAGAACTGCCCAAAACAATCAGGCATGCAAATATTGGCAGTGTGTCTGCTTCCTCTCTAAGAAGAATCAGTTGTGTTTTGAGATAACTGAATAAAATTAAGAACTGTCATGTCAATGAAATACTCTACTTAATTGCAGAGAGCCACAGAACCACACAGCTTTTGTGGGTGTATAGTCTTATCTTTAATAACCTCAAAATTAACTTGAGAAAATTTTCAAATTACTCAGGTAATTTTGGAAATTATGGTTCCATTTTTTTTACCATTTTTTTCAAACTTTCATCTAAAAAAAAAAGACTATAAATGCAACAACTGAAGATGATGCAAATGAAGTATAGTTTAATTGGATTATTTTCATTCATTTGGAAAAGATCAAACACAGAACAGTGCTACAGTTAAATATGTGTGTATCTTGGGAAGTCTTTATGTTCTAATAAGGCTTCACCCCACTTCTGTCTCCTTGTAGGTCTTATGAACCATGACAGTCTTTCCTGTTTGTTTTGTTGTTTGAATGACCTGCTTGAAAAAGTGATTGCTGTAATCAGTGAAACTGGAATAGAAGGAATCTTGAAGTACCAAATTGTTCTGGTGACTGGGTTTTTGATAAATCATTTTTATAATTGTCTGGACAGTACTAACAGAAGTGAACATTGTATAGAGATGTCAGCACTACAAATGTAGGCTTTTAAGCAAGAAACAGAATGTCCCAAGGCTGAAAATAGCCTATCCATTGCTCCTTGTTGGATTTTACTTTAGTCCAGATGTTTTCAAGCAATTTTCATTACATCAGATTACCTTTTTAAAATCTAAACTGAAAAGGTCTTTTGAGTGTGCCATTTCTTTTCACAGCAGCAGAAAGGAATTTATTCCCATACTGAACAAAGGGTGAGCTTTTCTGTGGTGGGGGGAATATGCATCTTGTACACATTCAAAAACATTAGAAACTAAGCATTGTGGAAAAAGAGCATTGAATTACAGGCTTATTCTTAGTTTTCTGTACTTTCTTGGCAGAACAGTTGAGTGTTTTTTAAGCAGTGTTTTGTAAGCACTGTTGCAATGACTGCTGAGTTGGAATTATCAGGGAAGGGATAGCTGCACATAGCAGGTGCAGAGATGTAATTATACTGTGTCCAAAGTACTTGTGGATACTCAATGCTTTAATAAAGATCTATGTAAAGACACAATCTGAGCATCTTGTTCATAGTTTTTCACTGTATTGAGAACATTCCTTTTCTAAAAAGAAAAGAAAAAAAAACCCAGTAAATATACAATTCTGGGTTTAAAGGATGCCTTCTGATATTTGCTTTGTTTTGTTTTGGGGTCAGAGGACTGTTGAATAGATTTCTTCCACTGGATTATGTGTAAATCATCATTTATCTGTGCTCACCTATGTATCCCAAATGACTAAGAGAAGCTTCTTTTTGTGGTGGTGGGGCTTTCCTTAGCTGTTTAGTGCTTTTGGATCTTTTTTAAAAATTTTATTTTTAATATATTGTGCAGTTAGAATACAAAGGCCCCACGAAACAAATCCTGATGGTCAAAGCTTTCAAGAGAAATGTTTGCTGAAAAGGTGTATGTGTAGGTAAGGAAGTGGTAAAGAGGCATTGCCATTTTTTGGGATGACTACGAAGTATAAATGAAGTGGACTATAACTATATTCCTGGGGTTTTTTCTCCTTCCTTTTCATCTGAAAAACTGAATTTGCTTAAAAGACTTCCTTGGAGAGATTTTTACTGCTGCCATGCATTCTCTGAACAGGATATTTACAAAGGTGGCAAGGTGTGTAGCCTCAAAATGGTCTGAGGGTCTTATTTAGCCCTCATAATAAATATAAGTATAAATAAAGAAAAATAAATATAAGTAATAGTAATTACTGGATATTTTTCTTTAATTATTGGTCATTTTGAGCTGCCAGTCAAGCAAAAAATGGTCTATAGATTGCTTAAAATCTGCAATGGTATAGTTTTTTCTTTACTTGATCATTTTTTTCTTCCCTTTCCCTGTGCTTGACTTGTTTGGTTTGGTTTTTTGGCTTGTTAAAGAAAATACAGTTTTCATAAGGGTAACAGCTGTGTTGTCTCATGAAACTTTTTGTGCCAAGGTTTCAAAAGTGGTTGCAGATCATATTTAGTATCTGATGGCTTTCCAGTGCTTCTACACTGTTTTTAAAAAATGTTTTATAAATCACAGCAGTAGTAAATATTTTTTCTCTGTGACTGTATTCAGAAAGATAAAAGTTTTGAATGAGCCTGGAAACAGATCCCTTTCACTTGTAACTTGTATCAGGCAGGTGAAAGGTACTTTCCCTTTCCCTCATGTTACAGCTATTCTCTGGAGACAAGGTCACTGTCCTCTTTACTGCTTTACTTCCCTGGAATAACTTGAAAATACTTAGAAAGTCATATTTGACTTTTCATCCCAGGACTCTCCCACTGCTTTGGAAATGGCTGTGATGGAAATTGCTTCTACCTATGACAGAATCACTCTGCAGGAGCATAGAGGTAGAAGCTATTGGTGGTCTGAAGAGTAGTGAAAATGACTGAGGATAGATTTCCAGTTCCTTGGAAGTATAAACTGGGCTTCTAAAACAATTAAGAGGAGATTGAAAAACAAACACACATTTTTCTCTCAGATTTTATTTAGAATGTTTAAAAGCTTTGAGAACAAAGCAGCAGTTGTTAAGGATGATACACCTGAGAGATTATTCCAGGGTTGGATTGGCAGAAGACATGAATGAACCTTTGGGGAAAAAAAAATTAAACAAAACCAAATTAACCTCTGCCTTGTAAGCTGTCTTCTTTTTTCCTTTTTAAGTGTCAGTTTGTGGTTTTGATAAATGTCAGAAGCATTCTTGTTTTCAAATAAGATTCTTTTCTGCATAATCCAATGTTATGGTTTCTTTCTTCTTTCCTCCAAAGATTACTTTGTCCTTCTTTTTGTTTCTAATCAGACAAGTGCTCAATAAATGGGATGGATTTGACAGCTAAGTGTGTTTGCTACTGAATTAGCTTTGTAAGGGAACTGGGAGAGGCAGATGAAAGTATTCTTTCCTGCAGTTTTGGAAGTTCATTGACATGATAAAATGGGAACTAGAATGGACTCGTACCACACCCCTCACCCCACATTTCTTCTGTTTCAGTCTTGTTAATATGTACAGTATTTGACATTATGATGAGTCTGTTTTATGGAGGCATATGAGTTACTGGGCTGCAGTAACCTGGTGTCTCTGTCTGGGTATGAGTACAGTGATAGTTGTCACATGATGTCTTTAAGTTGAATTGATCTCCTCCCTCTTCAGAAAGAAAGGCTTTGTAGAGAGTGCTGCTTAGTGAAGCTTGTTTTGGGAATGGAATTTAAATAGATTTAAGTCACCCAGTTAGAAGTTGCAGAGGCCTTTTTGTTGTTTGTGTGTGTGTTTGTTGTTTTTCCCCAGCTGTTCCAAATATCAGATTGAGAAAGTCTGCTCTTAGGATTCTGTAATGTTTAAAGGCACCTGTCACAGGATTAGAGGAAGAAAGGGAGTACAGATTGCCAGTCTGAGGTTGGTTACTTTCGGGTAAAGTTCTTCATTGTTGTAACCAGTGACTTAGCTGTTTTATTGGCACTGCTGAATTCTAGTCATAGATTTAGACTTCACCATGTTTAAAGTGTTAAACAGTGTGCAAAAAAACCATGGGATTTCTGGATGAGACAGGAGAACAGGGAAATAAGTACAGGCTGCTCTGGAAGGAAGAGAAAATGAAAACAATGCAATAAAGGAGCAGCCATCTGTTGTGATTGAGCACACTCAAGTGTCACTTTAGTGTCTCAAAATCATGGGATGTTTAGGTTGATAAGGACCCTGAAGTTCATAGAATCCAACATTAACCCAGCATTGCCTACTCCACCACTGAACCATGTCCCTAAGCACCACATCCACAAATTTTTAAGATACCTCCAAGGATGATGTTTTCAGCTTTGAAGTATTTAATGTGCCTCAAAATACACTATAAAAATACAAAGAGTTATTTTATTTGAGGCAAGTTGAAGATAATGGAGAAGGAAAAAGAAAAAAAACCTATTTGTGAAATTAAGAGAATGAAGCTGCTGTAAACAGAGTACATACAAGTTATTTGGCTTGTCCAATTATTTACTTCAGCATTATCACCTCTAACCATATGATATCTTACATTAAAATAATTTTGAAACTTGTTACTGGAAACTTCAGCGTATTAACTGTAGATGGTTCAGAGCACTGAGAGCATGAGGCATTATAGCAGCTGTGAAGTAAAAAGTCAGAAGGTGAAAATCCATTTGAATTAGGAAAGAAGAGACACACAGTCTGAAGGAATCACTCTGGTTTTCCTCTTCATCCTTAAGAACATGGTTCAATTGGTCCTTGTCCTGCCACAAAAGTTAATATGGGGATATAAAACCAAACAAATTGAAAGCATTAGGCCATTGCTGTCTTAACGTGCTGGCTGCCTGTTGGCATGATGGCTGTGCCTTCCCATGTGATAGATGGAGCTGTCCAAATTTGTGTATCCTATGTGCAGTTTGTTTGCTTTGATGAGCTGTCAGATTTAGATTTAAACTCTCTACCATCACTATCACCCCATGCTACCTCAGATCCTTCTTATTAGGTCTGTCAGGCATATTCGTCCGCTGCGTTTTGGAGGACTGGTTTATAGTGACAAGAGGCCATTACTTACAGCTGTGTTTAGTCAGGCCTCTTTGCTTCAGGATAAATGTTCATTTTGTTAAATTGCAATGCAGGTTTGGCCAAGAGCTCGTACCTCTGCTACGGCTCACTGAGCAATTTGCATCTTAGGAATTGGAGCCCTAAGTTCTGTTCATTTAATCAGTCACTCCAGTGAAGATAGTGATGGAATTGCCAAATTATTTCTTTGGTAAAGAGCAAGTCATGCTTTGCAACTCTGACTCCATATACTTTTCCCTTAAGGTATAACCCCTGCATGTATTTAATTCCTACATATTTTGCATGATTGGAGCACTGAATAAAGTCAACACTCTATTTATGTTTTTGTTTCAAATACTGAAGGAAACTGTAAAGGACAATAGTGCATAACAAGGAAAGGAGAAACTGGTCAATTGTTTAAAACAAAAATTGCTACAGTACTTAAATGTATTTTCCTTTATAAAAACTTGTTGACAACCATTTAATATTTTAGAATTCCTTAAGTTATAAAACAAATGTTAGCTCCTTTAAAAATGGAAACTCAGTCCTTTCTCTTAAAGTTTGAAGAGTTGTTTGAAAAAGTTGTACACACTTAAAAGCACATTAGTGAATTCATACAGACATTCCTGTACTAGTAGATTTACTTCCAAGTGAGGTCCTTGTTTTAACAACTTCATTCTGACTACAACATTCCTGCTTTTTCAAGTGAGAATTGCAACTGAGATCTGCCTTTGTAGCCCATTGATAAGGGTCGTGACTGATTCTTTCTCACTTACCACCCACTCTGCACACATCTAATTATACATGGCTTTTCGGTAGGCTGCTTCAACTTATTACTGCATGGGCAGACTACCCCCACCTCCAGGTTATTTTTCAGTAGAATCAGCAAGATGAAGGATCTCAGGAAATTGTCAGGTGAACATGGGAACTGCTGAAATGTGGTGTGTGGGGAGGCGCATGTGTGTATTTGGGTGGATAGAATGAACACATCCCTCTTTCAGTGGCATCAAATATGTAGAATGTGTAATGTCACTCTAAATATCTAAATATCTGGATTTTACATCAGTACAGGTCACTGCTTCCTGAAGAGAGTTGCCTTCTAAATAAATCTTCCCTCAGTTCTGTCACCAGGTGTTCTGTCTGCCAATGCTAGGTTCTCCAGGTAGGCATTTGCATTGTGGCATGTCTGCCAGGTGTAGCTGTGTTGTCAGCACTCCATGTCCTGGAATTCCTTTACTTTCCATGACTGAGTGTTTCTTTTTTGCTGCTTTCAAAGCCTGAAAAGGCTGTCACAGGTAACACCAGGCTCTGTGTTGCATTCAGCATAGCTGAGAATATGCAGTGGCAGTGGTAGATGTGCAAAGCTTCACCTGTTATGGTGTGTGGGGTGAGTGGTCAGAAGAGTCTGAGGGCCAAGCAGCCAGGGATTTACAGGTGTTCTTTTTCACAGAAACCTCAAAGGAATGTTACCTTTACAGGAAGAGTGTATGGACAGATAGGGTAAGCTTTAATTACATGGATGTGACATTTGATAGAGAGCAATGCTGAGTTAGCAGTTTCTTGACAAGGTCTGTGAACTGTGCAATCATATATTTGAAGTTGTGGGGTCTTCATGGCACCCAAAACTCTTTTCGAAATTCACTTCATTCACATGTAAGATTAATCAGAAGTAAACGAGAACACTTTGAGGCAATAATAACTTTTAATGTTGATGTTTTTCATTAGTGGAGATCTAGTAAAACTCATTGCATAGAAATACTGTAGAAAAGAAAGCATACTCTAGTACATCATTAGGAAGGTAAGAAGAGGGAAAAATAGGATTTCAGAGTAGAAGTGGCCTTTATAATTAAGTATTCTGCATCAGAGCTGAGCTGTGCAATTGCTGGCCTGCCTCTGTTTTGCAGAAGAAATTGTCTCACACTATTATGTTGTTTTCAAAGAAGCATAAAGAAAAGGTTGAAGTCTTGACAGCTATGACAAAGTCCGGTGCCATAATGTGTCACCAGATAAGTGATACTGTATAGTCTGTGGCAGTCAGCAAAGCACAGCAGCCACTATTTATATGTCAGCTTTAGAAGAGAGGAAGTGTTACCCGAAGGGAAGAGAATATCAGAATTTGACAGCCTGGTAGACATCTGGGGTTAAATGTCAGTTTTTAAATAGCTATAACTTACGTATTCATTTTGTGGGTTGAGATCTGAAATTCCAGACTTAAATGCTCATTTGGTTACTTTATGGCACTTAAAAACATTGTGCCTAAGAACGGAGCAAAGTTTCCTGCTAGAGCAGATAATGTTAAAGGTTAGGTCATAGCTTTCAGGATTTACTTAGGCTGTGTAAAAATGTAGGTGCATATGCAGCCAGCAACAGGAGAGATGCATCTTGCTCATTTCCCATCCTAAAATAAACTTACTTTCAAAAGTAATTTGTTTATTACTTGGATTCTTCCTCATATCAAATGATTTTCATGTTTCCTGGGCTAGTTGTTCTTTGTAAGTTCTTCTTTAATTTTAAATTTTTATATTAAACCCTCATTTTTGTGCTTCCACAAGTACCCCACATAATGCATAGAAAGTAACTTTGCAGGTCTTGGCATTGTTATATTTCCCCCCTTTTCCCAAAAAGTAATTTGTGCTTTGAGCATTTGTGTTTTGGTTTTTTACTTCCTGAGTACTCTTATCCCTTTATATTACTTGGAGCAGGAGACAACAGAGCCAATATATTTCTATAGTTATTTTAATGATCTCAAAAGACCAGAAGTTGTTAGCCTTCAAACAGTATTTTTGGTGTTTATGAGGATCAGTGTATCTTGAGTCAGAGGCACCATATTTTCTTCTCCAGAGAATTGCCAGTGTCTTTTTATATTCTGAAGTCTATGTGGAACTTTCCATTGAAATGTGAATTACAAAGCCCTGATAATATGACTAAAGAGATCGCTTCCTGTGATTTCACAATTACCCTTAAGTGTTATAGAGACTAAAGTTGATAATACCTTCATGCTGTTTCATCCATTCTGTCTGCAGCTCGTTATGTGCAAAACTGGTAGCAAATAATTTTTTTAAGTGTTACTTGAAAAATAATATTGTATAGTTTTAAAGCCATCATTTCAGACTTTTGAGTATTTTAGTCTGGAAACCGGTAGAAAGTCCGGATTCCCTGGATGCAGGGTGTGGTGAAGGAGAGAGGCAGACAACTGATCTGTGACCTTTGTCTTCCATTCCCCAGCTCTAGAGCAAGTTGTGTGTTCTCTCTGCTTTTTGCCTTGAATGCAGTATGCAAATCTAACAGGCACTCACATCTGATGCCCATATCCACAGATGCTGGGAAAAACTTCCACAGCATAGGAATGTGCTTTTCTCTACATCTCCCTTCAGCCTGTTCATTCAGCAGACTTGTGAGAGTTTCGAGGCTTCTGTGCTGCTTCTCATATTGCAACTGTGCCACTTTATGTTGCATTTCTTTTTATAACCTATCATAGCTTTTCTTAGAAGAGCATTGCCCACCTGAAAGAAATTTTTGCATCTTTGAAAAATAGATGTGTGTTACATGAATAAGCACATGGGAGGGTTCACCTAAACCCTGGGTGTGGGATGGTGCCCTCAGAATTGGTAGTTGCAACTGGAAGGGAGATCCTGGACTTGCTCTGAATATATTGGCTTGCTAGGCTTTGGCAGCCAAACACATCAACAGTGAGCCAGACAGTGTCAGGGGAGGGGGTGGGACTTGAGAACAGGACAAGAAAGGTTTGGTGTGACTTGTTCTTGGGGATAAAAGCTTTGAGAAGCCTTGTGAAACATTGGTATGCCCATTTGTTTTCAGTGCTGTCAATTCTAGTGTCCCCTTCTTAGATGTTATGTTAGAAGAGACTGAGAAGATTGCAACTTCAGCACGTGGGGCCTGGCAGGCTGCACCTGTTATGTAATGGCTGTAATTCTTGAGGAAACATGGTGGGGATGGATGGCAGAAAATGCCCAGGATTGTGTCGTCTTGCATAGGATTTCCTGTTGCTGCTGCAGAGGCCCACTGATCTCAGCCAGAAGTGCATTTTTTCTGTCCTTAATAGGAGGATGTCACTTGTCTTGGACTATGACCTGAATATGAAATTTGAGTAAATAATTTCAGTACTTCTGTGGTCAGGTAGTGATTTTTCAGTTGAAAATTTGGTTCATTGCCTTGAAAAGAGTAAAATGGTAACATATTCAAGCTTATTTTAAAAGACACTTGGTGACATGTTTTCTTAACTGCAACTTTTGAGACGTGTTTCTGTATCGCAGTGGATTTTTGCAAGGTAAACTCAGTGAGGCACTATTGTGAAAATGTTAGAGATTTGGCATGAAGCTAAGAGGACGTCTTTATTTTCTCATTTCTTTTGCATGGGTCCCATTTTCACAAACTTTTAATTCAGTTGTTATTTCTGAGGTAAAAAGCTTTTTTTGTCCTTCTTTCTTTTTAACAGGTTCTTGAAGATGCAGAGGCTCAACATCTGTTCCAGTCCATTCTTCCTGATATGGTCAAGCTGGCACTCTGTCTCCCTAGTATCTGCACCCAGGTAAGCAAACACAGCTAGCAGGTGCTCTGTGGCAGAGCACTTCTCTGCAAACTGCAGCTGATGGCTAAGGTAAAAACATCAGGGTCATGTCATGTTATGTTCTTAATAAAAGCTGTAATTTTTTTCTTAAAAGTAGATGAGACCTAGGGAGCAGAATGGACAATACACATCTGGAATTATGTAATAGAATGTGGAAAAAAAAGTAAATCTCAGTGTCATAGTTTTAGCCTGAACTTCAGTAAGAGTTTCTATATACTGAAGTGGCTTCTTGCATTTTTTAAATGTAATGACCATGCAACAAATGAGGTTGTAAAATCATGCTTAGAAACTGGAACCACTGAATAATCTGATTCAATTTTTTTATTTCAATCAGATCTAATTGTTTATTTTGGAATTTTTTTAATCTTAGAAGTGGTATTTTGATAAAGCTTTCATTTACTTGGGAACATACTTTATTCCGTTTAGAGCATGTAATACTTGCACACATACAGACCTTAACTAATTCTGTATTAATGCTATAGGAATTAGTTCTGTAAGGAGTGAAGCTGATGAAAGTGAGTAGGGCTGGTCAAGTGAAGATGTATGGTAGGTAACATATTAGTAGGGTGACAACAATTTGTCAACTCCTTTGTTACCATTTTCTAAATTGGTTCTGTTGGGAATAAGCAGGGAAAATCTTTCCCTACTTTTTTATGCTGCAGGGGGCCTGAAGTAGATACGTAATTTCAATCTATGAATATATCTTACTTTTTTTTTTTGCTGGTAATTCGATGAGGGAAGTTGTTTGAAAATGCCATGAAGTTTCTGAATACAAGTAAAGCACAAGACTTGCAAGACTTTAAGAGATCACATACTGCTTGGCAATGTAAATTGTGAAGATCTCTGTCAGACTCAATTTTTGGTTAGACATAAAGATAAATTTGTTCCAGTACAACATTATCCAAAATATTCTGTTTTTATAGGTTTCTAGAACTTATTAGAGTGAGCTTGTCAGGCTTCTCTCCCCCTCTAGGTGTATAACTTCAGACATCATAATATAGCTTGTTAATTAAATAGCCGGAAGACAGAATGAGATTCAGTGAATGTGACTGTAGTAGTTATAAGAATGAAGGAAAACTTATTTGCTTTCTGGAGTAAACAGAGCTGTGTATTCAATGGTCTAAATCAACAGCAGTTTCTGTATTCAGAGCTAGAAGGATGAAAATGAAGCTGTACTGGAGCTCAGCTAATTATGATGGCTGAGAATTTTGGAAGAAGGTGAAAACTCTATTCTCTTTCTCCTGTCAAGTTGGTTTGTCGTAGTGGTTACTGGACTCAGCAGTCAGAATTATGTACCCCTGCCATGCTCCGTATTGTCACATAATTAAAAAAATAAAATACCATGGATGTTGTGAGCCAAAGCTCAAAATCAGAAGGCTAATGCCTCATAAAATGAAGGATATCTAATGCTTGAAGTTGGGGAGTTCTTTCTTCCCTCTGCTCCTTTATTTCTTTTTATATTAAGGAAACCCTGACCAGTGTAAAATAAAACTTCAAACTGAAGACCAAAGTGAAGCTAAGCTTTTTGTTCATTCTGATTATAGAAGAATGAATAATTACACACTTTCTACAAATACCATCAGTGTTATTTCTTCAAGTAGGGGAAAAAATGTTCAAAGCAAGTCATAGAGTTATGATCTGTGGCATGACTTCCATGTTTCTGTGTAAAATTCAAAACTTGGTTATTGTAGCTGAAAGCATTCCCTAAGGGTTCTTAACTATGCAGCTATTTAAAGTGGATTTTTATTTCGGTTTTTAACATTGCCTGGGATTTGCAACATCCCATCTGTTTTCCCCCTCTGCATTCCTGATGGTTTTGTTTGTTAAGTTGTGTTTTCCTGATCCTTTTATTATTGATTAGAAATCTGCAGTTTGCCAGGCAACCTCTTTCTGAATTGTCTAGAATAAACTGTTCTTGACTTTAACAGTGCTGCTGATTAAAGGCTGTACCAATGGTCTAAATTACTCTTGCTCTAATATAACAAATGTAATTTTATGCTTCTGTTTTTTCTTTCAAAAAGGGTAAGCTAATTATTCTTCTCTCTCCTTCTCTCCTTTCTCCCCTGCCCCTTCCTCCCCCTCATTTCTTTTGTTGGTAGCCAATACCTCTGCTGAAACAAAAGATGAATCACTCCATCACAATGTCACAGGAACAGATCGCCAGTTTTCTGGCCAATGCTTTCTTCTGTACTTTTCCACGTCGCAATGCGAAGATGAAGTCTGAGTATTCCAGTTATCCAGACATTAACTTCAACAGGTATGGCATTCAGCAGTAAATGAACCTGATAACCCTGCCATGAAAATAGTATTGTCCTTTTGGGAAGAAACTCATTTGCTCCATGTTCCTTTCACTAAATTCACTAGTTTCCTTTTTAGTTGTTTTTTTTCCTATTACCTCTAAGGGAGAAGAAGACTGTGAATCTATGTAAGAAAGGATATTGCGCACAGGAATATATTATTAATTTTCCAAGTTTTGTCCATGAGCATGCACAGACACCCTCTTGCTCTGGCATAATTAGATTGATGCAATTCCCTGCCTTCTCATAAGCCAATTGTCTGCAAATGGTATATTTTAGTTGTGCTTCAAGTGTTCTGTGTGTATTTAAATTAAAGGTTGGTGTTTCCCCAGCCACGTTTCTGTTGTCTCCTGTGTTATCAGTGGTGATCTGCACATTAAGTCAGATCGATAAGACTTCGTTCTTCAGCATCCTTGCCATTATTTTAAGGCAGTTGTAGAGCTGCATGTTAAAATTAACCGTTTCTTTTTGCTGCAAGTTAGCCTAAGAAGGCCACAATAAGAATTTACTTAAAGATTCTCCTATGTCTAAGCAAACATTTATTCTTTTAATCTTAGTGCTAATTTACAGATTTGAAAATCTGTTTAGAAATTTGATTAGAAATTTTTCTTCACATCTTTTTTATAATTTATATGCTTAGTTCAATTTTAAATGAGAAAAGTAGCTGGAGACATTTTCTGCTGCAGAATATTATGGTTCACATGGACTTGTAGATTAGAAATATGAGTCCATTGTTTTTTGGCACTTCCATACAAGTGTAGATCAACGATAAGTTTATTAGGCTGAAGCTTGGATCGATTATTGATCTAGAGTTTTTCTTATTCCTCACTGTTAGCAGATGTAGTGTATGTGCTCTGACAGCTGAGATTAAATATAAAAACAGTGTTGCCTGTGAGCCAGCACAGTTGTGTGTGTGTATTATGAGAGCTGTATTAGATTAGGGCTTCCCAGAATAAATTGTCAGGCATGCCAATGTACTAATGATGGTTTTGGTGGCTGCTGCCTTTAAGGGCTATCACAGGTTTGTCCATACTGTGTATTTCAGAGGAGAGACCAGGGTCACTGTCTTGGTGGTTATCCCAAGAGTGCAGTGGGTTACGGAAGAGAAGTGTGGGTGGACATTATTATGGCACACAATTTAATGTATTTTTCTACCAGTAGTTCCCAAGAACAAAGAAATGAAAAGTACCATAGCATTAAAAAATACTGATGTTCAGAGCATTGAAAGAAGAGAGTGAAAGGTCTGGAAGGAGTTCTGTTTGACTGCACACTTCCAGCTGTATTTTGTGGTATTTTAAAGGACTTTAAGCTACTGTTTTTTGTTGTAATTTAAGCATTTTATAAACCAAGAAGTTAAATTTTGCGTGTTGGATAATTTCTTATCAACTACAGAATAAAATACTGTTAAATAGCTGGAGTAAATTCATATACTCCTCTATGAACATTGCAGAGTAATGTGAGGTGATAGTATTACAGTGGTTGACTCTACTTGTGGTTGACTCAGGGCAATAATATTGCAAACTACTACTAAATAAAAAACCTTGGCAAATTATTAGGCAAATATTTTCCTGCTGTGGACTCAAAGAATGACCAGTATAAAGTATTAAGCATTCAGAATTTTCTGCTCTGCTCCAGTGCTGCATTGTTTTCTGATGTGGCTGCCTGGTGCTATCATAGTAAGGTCCCACAATGTTGTTTAGAAGGGGAATAGAGCAGACAACCTTCAGGCTTTCCTTTTGCATTATGAATGAGGCAATACTCAGCTTCAAGTCATATAGGCTAGAAAGCCATTTTTATTTGTGCAGGAACAACAATGTTGTTGCCAAATTGGAGAAAAGAGGGAAGGTAATGTCCTCTTGTTATTGAAGATTAAAAGTGGCTCTTCCTTGGTGTTTGCCAATTTATGCATTTATTAGATAAGTACAATTTCCTTTTCCATTCCTTTTTTTTGCTTAACCATTTGTTGCACCAAATCCACACTCCTACACCCCCTGTATTTTGAATTTGATAATAAGCAGATTAGTGAAGTAAAATACAAGGTGTGGCAGGCAGTGGATAAAATCTGAAACTGTGTCAGTGAGAGTGGGACTGGTAGGATAAAAGCAAAAGGAAGAGTTGTGCAGAGAGTACTACAAGACTGTGTAGTTTTCTGCTACTGTATATAACCTGACTTAGTTAAAATTTAAAATGAGGGTGGAGAAGGAGGATAGATAGTATCTTATGTCTTTTCTTCTTCCCCTCAAGCCTGTATTTTCCTGCCCTGCAAAGTCTTTAGTAGCAAGGACAGAGTAAGCTATCATGTTTTCAGCTATTGTTTCAGACTTGTAAAGATGACAGGATTTGGTTCACTGCAGTGTGTTTTCAGCTTTTTGGGAAGCTGGATGTACTCAAAAGGCAGTAGGCAATGACTGAAGTTAAAATATTTGTGACTTTTTTCCTGGGATATAAAAATGTTTTGATGTAAAGGCTTTGGAGGCTGCTGCTCTGCTCTGTCTGCTTAGAGATGGGCAAAACAGATTGTTTGCACACCAACCTTTTGTCCCCACAGTATTATGGTCTGTAGCTTTTTTCAGACTTAGTTCTTTCCTCAGCATAATTTATTTGCTACATGACTGTGAATGAATGACTCTGTTCTAAAGGTATCAAAAATAATCTGCTGTTGTTCCCTAACAAAGCCAAATTACTGAGTGCACAGATGCTAGCATTTGAGGGTTTTTTCTTCAGCAAAGGGTAGTGTTCCTTGATTCTTTTATCCATGTCCTGTCTACATTCATACAAAAGGCTCCCATTCCTCCCCTCAAATCTCTGAGACTGAAAAACTAAAATTTGCCACATCTAAGTTAGAAACACAACTGTGTAAATTTTCTTGTGTTTTTGGTTTTACACAGTAGTCTTTTATCAGGTCATTTTATGCAGACTTTAACATTAGTACCTTTTTATACACTATAAAATAATTATAGTTTTTACATTTAAATGCTTATATGTTCCTTCTTTCCTCCCAGTCTTGTCCCTGCTTTAGGCTTTTATGTGCTATTAGCTATCATATTGTAAGTTCTAACCCTACTCCCCCCAAGGTAGAAATCTGTTTGACAAAACAAGACAGTCACTGCAAGATGCTTCAAAATTTAAGACTCGTAGATACATAAATGCAGCTGATTGGGAGGAAGGCTGTTGTGTATCTTAGTATTAACTTAGATCATCAATGCTTTACCTCTCCTCTCCTGCTGTTAGTCTTGCCAAATGAGAGGCGAATCAATGTGGCCATTCCTCTTTTGACACTGAAGCACTTGGTTTAATGGTGTGTTGTGACACTGACTGTCAATTTTGTTTCCTTATCTTGCTACAGACTGAAAGTCACCTGTGTATCATTAAATACTCAGTAATTTAATTGAATTCCTCCCTTTTTTGCTCGGCAGGGATGGGACTATTATGAGTCTTAAGTCATTAATAACATAATTAATTTCAAATATAGTTGATAAAAAGGAATTCATAGTTTAAGAGCTTTAATATTTATGAATTTGAGTAGATAGAATGGCATCCATTCAGTAGCCAGACATTAGATCATACTAAATGGCATAAAATATTGCTTCTTTTCAAAATATCAAGCTAAATTTAGAGTGTTTAATTTTTCTTTTTAAAAAGCAGTGCTATAATATCGATGAACACAATAGATTGTGCAGCTTTATTCCAAAATAACCCATCACAAAAGAAATAAATTATTGAATTTGCCATTTTATTTATTTTATTGATGTATTTTTCCTGGAAGTTGCATTCTGGTTGAATGTAAAGCCTGAATTACATTGACTCTACATTTATGATGTTGGTTACAGAGTTTAAAGTAGTTGATTGTGGTGATGGTTGTAATTACACTATAGACATGATAGAATTTGTTAATTTAGGAAACTGTCTAGTTTGGTTATATGTGAAAGCAAAATGTGAGGAAAAATGTCTGCAGTATTGAATCAATTCTGGAAAGGACATGGATTTGTCAAGGACCTGCTTTGCTTCTGCTGTGTCTTTGACCTGCTATAGATCTGTTTTAGCTTGTGTCCAGTTAGAAGAACTCTTCCATTTTCCATGTTCAAAAACTCTGTAGTTAAACTGGAGATGTGATAGCTCTCATCAAAGCCACTGGGGTGGAATTCAGAACTGAAGGCAGTAAGTCTAACAACATGAGCCTGGTAGATCTTCTGGCACATATATTAGTGCATGCTCTGGTCTGAAACCACCAGTATTCCACTGGGACTGAATTTCTTCATCTTTATCAAACAAACCTTTAAAGTAATTTCAAGTGATTGGAAATGAGGAGAAAAACACACTAGTTAAGATATATTTCTTTTATGGAATATATAATATATGAAAGGAAATGGGAAACTGTATGGTACATTTATGCAGGAGAATTGAAATCTAATTTACAAGTAATGCAATTATCTCTCCATAAACAACATCAATTTCACAACACTAATGAATATGCTCTGGGGAATAAATTATCTAATGACTTTGAGAGAATTTGGTTTGGACTGAGATCTATTGCTCCTCTGATAAGTAGTTCTAGATTTTCTGAGTTAAAGGACAGTGATCCTACAAAACTTGTTCTGTCATGCCTACTTTGGGCACGTGAACTGATTAGGCTTGGATAGATTACTTTAAGTCAAGTATAATTTTCTGTAGAAAATTTTAAATCAACATTTGTGTTTGGTAAATGTGGAAACATTCTTTAAATAGACAACTTCAAAAGGACACTAAGAATCTGGCATAATTACTGCAGTGATTAAAACTGTACTGAATCTGAATAGTTTTTAGCTTAGTAAATATAATAATGTAGAACAGAACTTAGCTGTACAATGCTATTGGTTGTCCTTTATTTTAGATCCCCATGATAAAGCATTTTACCCCACTATTCTCTGGTGTTGAGTACTCGCAGTTACCATCTTACCATTTCATCAAGATCAGATATCAGCCTGATGTGTTTTAAGACTCATAAATCACCAAAACCTTTTGTTAAAACAGATTTATAATGCACCAAGTTACTTGCCACAATAAACAGAACTACAAAATGAAAAGCACAGAGAGGAGAGATGTGAGTATATGGGAGTGTCTGAGACAAAAGATAGTTTTTTTTCATCTGGATTCCCCAACAAAATTGCATTGCTCCATTTTTTTGTTTACATCTTAAAAGTCAGTATTTAATCTAGAGATGAAATTATAATTCAACATAAGGTTGTTGAATAGTGCAGTGTTCTTAAATAACTTCTCAGATGACGACAGCTTCTACCTATGACACATCACAGTAAATAAGAAATTGCCCATGAGATTGAAATATTGAATGTTTTGTTTTTCTCCTGCTTGATATGTCGGAAATTAGAAAACTCTAAAATGATGTCCTTTATAAGCCAAGAGAAGGAAGGCAGTTTTAATACAGAAGGACAGAATTCATGTTGAGTGGAAGAGGCACACACCAGGCACAGAAAAGCAGAACCGAGGTTGCTGTACATGACTTGTTTGAGGTTGTGCTCTGTTTTTCTATCAGGAAGTGCAAGATGTGGACAGTGGCATTTCCTTTTGTTTTGTCAGAGGGATGGTCAATTTGCCTGCTTTGCATCTCTCTGGAAGGAATTTCTCATTTGGATTGTTCTGCTTTTGATTTCCATTAAGTCCAAATTTCAGAAAGCAAAGTTGTAATATAATGAAAAATGAAATTTTTCTTCTAATTATCACTTAAAATATTTTCAGGATATTGCAGGACTTTCTAGTAAGGGTTTATTTTTTATATTGGATATAAGAATGCCCCATTTTAAATTTCCTGAAGTTTCCTCATCTTGCATTATCTAATTGATGTTTAAATATTTATATTTAAAGCTGTCTAGGGCAGTGGTCTCCAAACTTTTTTGATCACACATACCTATCAGTAAAACATTTTTGATCATGTGTTCGTATTTATTTACTTAGAAATTATATATATGTGATACTTTACTAATATATTGCATTATAAAAGAAGCAAAACATTTATAAAAGATAAGGATGAAATAACCACTATTTCAAAATGTTTTGGTTTTTTTTTAAATGAATAAACAAAAATATATTCCTTCTGCAGTTTAGTGGATTGTCTTGCACACCCTGTGGGGTACTTTGGAGACCAGAGAGGGTCTGGGGTATTGCTGTTCGCAAAATATAGTTAGTTTGTTTCTCTTGGGAAGGAAAGCATAAATTATAGCAATGAAACACTTGTTGCAGCTCCAGTCTTCATGAAAAATCCTTGACTGGTCCTATCTCCTATCTTTTTCACTGAAGTGAAGATTTAGAGATTTAAAACTCCATTTTAAAACATAGATATATGTTTCTATATGGGGGAACCTCACCCAATAAATAGTCAACAAAACAGCATTCTCAGAAAATGCTGAAGGCAAAGGATATGGATAATTATTGTAATTCCAGTTACTCCTATGCGATAAACAGGTTTGCTTTCATATATTTAGAGAATGAAATTGTTGTCTGTCCCATGCAGTTGTGTGATAAGCACACATAATTATAGACACATTCCAAATCTTACATGGTGGCCTCCTCTCTCTCTGTGTACATTAATGCACACAGCTTTGCTTGACCTTTGATACACTAATATCTATAGGCAGTCTGTAAATGTGGATGTGACTAAGATTGCCTTGAGCACAATGGAATAAAAAATGTGAAATCATACTGAGAGAGAGTCCTTTTGAAACTGTTTTGATAAGCTGTGCTTAGTATTGGAAGTCAAAGCTCAAAAAATACTTCATTAGAAATATGATACTGGTTTTGAAAAAAGAGAGTTTTATATTTTTTTTATTTCTAGAACTTCACTTTTTTATTCCGAGAGGTTGGGAATTGCAGGAGAAAGATGGAAGAGATGCTTATGTGCTCCCCAGTGCAACTAATGCAGTCCTAAATGATGAGGTTATTGGACCATTCAACACTATATTAGTTTTTCCTTTAGGGTGCTGTGTATCAGCCTGAAATTTCAGTGGTTCCCACTGAGGATGCTCAGCAACTGAGGATGCTCAGCCACTTAACCAAAATACCCCTCAGTCATATGGAGGGCAATGTAAGTTTGATAATAACATACTTAAGCATATTATTTCTACCCCTACATGTGTATGTACATCAGGTAAGCATAGGCTTGAAATGCAGCAAGATAGAAAAAGCAAGATATTTGGTTTATTCTCATTTCCAAGTGTTTTGTCATCCAATACCTTAGATTAAAACTGTTTAGTGATTAGCTGTCTTCTTGAAGTGGAAGGAAATATCTATCCAATATTTTCATTTCTGCATTAACTTTCCATCCTTCCCCCGTTCAGTCCCTTTACTGGGTGAAATTAATCTATCCATATGACTTCGGTTTAAGTCCTTCTTTGACTTTTATTAATAGGAGAAGATCAGGTTTTAGTAAGATGTTTTGTACTTGTTCAGATGTTCCATTATCTTTAGTGAGATGATACTAAAATATAAGAAACAACACAAGTCCAGTAGTAAAGACAGTTTTTAGTGCCTGTGGGGTAGTGGAGGAAACAGTATGCATGGTTAATTGTAGGGATCACAAGTACAAAACTGTGTATCCACACTTCTGCAAAGAGTGGCCATGGAATGCCATGGATTTATGAATGGGAGCTATTCTTTGAAGCATGATCCATACTGCAAATTTTTGCAAATTGTTACAGTGCATACACCTTTCTGGGTCTTACAATAGGTTCCAACTTCAATGTAAAGACATGATTATTCTCTTTGAAAAGAAACATTCAAAGGAAGCCCAGCCTGGGTATGGAAATATCATTATGAGGTTATTGAACTGGGAGATTAAATCACATGACTGTAATGGCTCCTGCTGGAGCCAGTTCTTAGAGTAACCGTCAGGGGAGCAATTTAACTCCTTGGAAATTAAATTTTACAGGTAAATACTGTATTTTAATTTTGTCTTAATTAGAAACAATGTATTTGGGAGCTGTTTACTTAAGCTGGTTCAAATTCTCCCCAGTAAACTCCATGCAAGCCAACGTCACGTTTGTGAAGCTCTTTATGTTCTTAAATATTTTTTCTCCTGTGTTATTTTCAATGCACCCTTTGAAGTTCCTTGCAAGTTTGAAGTCCACTTGCCTCAGCACTAGAAGGAGTTGGGAGTGGTTCTTTGGAGCTTTTGGCTCCAGCTTTAGAAGGTGGAAATGTTGGTTGCAAACATGACAATTTTGAGTTGACAGTCAAGACTGCAAAAGCCAGAATATTGATTGCACTTTTTAAATGCTTCTTTTTCCACCCCAAATTTTTTTAGGAAAATGCTCATGCAAAAATATGTGTGTGTCTTTGTAATAATTGCTGAAATGGTATGAACTGTTGCATTGTAACTTTACTGTGTGTTTACTGACAGTTGTTTTACATTTTCCCAATATTTGTTCTAACTATTTTTAGTATTTTATTTCTCATGTATTGGATTTCTCTTCTGAACAATTAAATGTCTGAATATTTGCTAGGAAAGATATTTCGTTTAGCCACTTTGACTTTAACAATCTACAATGTCATAAACACAAAGTTCACACATCTACTTTTTTATGTTTTAAAATCTCTGGCCTTGAATACTTAAATGTATCTCTATGGAAGTCTCCTGTTTGATTAACACTGCTACTCCCCTGGCTTGGCTGGAGAGCCAGAGATGAATTTGGTGATGAGTCCTGGAGGTTTTCTCAGTTCCTGTAGCTGATAAATTGAAGTTATTGCATGGCAGTGAGAACATCCTGTACAAAGCTGACATATGCAGTTGCCAGTAAGATTTCAATTACTTCACCTGAAAGTGGACTTGCAGTGCTTTGCATGTGATTTACAGTGCACTTTGTTTGGATGAGTTCTTTAATTGAAATTGATGGGTTTTGGCCCTAGGTGGTTCTGTCAGGAAATTATGTGGTTTCTACTTAGATTTTTGGGTGGATTTTTAGTTGGATGTGTGTCTCAGCACTTGAAGAATAATTTTATGTAATATCTTAGTGATGCCTTCATATAGCTTTATTCTTTAAAATATTTACTTCAAAAACAAAATTTTCATAATTTTGCCTCATTGATTATTTCAGAAATAAGGTTCAAGCTTAAAAGGTTTATAACTTTGCTGTGTGATGTCCTCATTTAAATTAATGGGATAGGACCAGATCATTTTTGAATCCTGTAAATATCACTTGCTTTTCCTGTTGCATTTACAAATATGACTGGTTTTAGCTTGATCTGACTTACCTCAGGCATAGTTCTGCACCTTTCCTGCCCAGCCTGCTGTTTATACTGAATCACATATTGCCTTTGTTACATGAAGAACTCTCTCCTGAGAGTTTGCAACGTAAGCAAGATGTCACTTTCATGTGAAGAGGCAGAAAATTAGTGAAGACATGATCAGGCTGACAGATAAATTAACCAGTTTAAAGGCTTCATACTAAATGAGACTTCTAGATCAGAGGCTGGGAATAATGTAGGCAGCACCTGTGCACATTAACTCCTTTTATAAACTCCTTTTTACCTGTGCAAGCTTAAGGCCTTGGTAGAACTTGCATATAGGCCCATTTTAGAATATACTGTAAAAGTCTTGAGTTTACCTTCCTAAAACCCCAATTCACTGCTCAAAGAATAAAGTGCTAATAAAATTAACCTCTGGGACTTAATATAGATTTCAGGTGCAATTGATCTCTTCAGTCTGTATACATCATAAGGATTTTTAAATGCTGAAAAAAATCTAGTTCACTTCCTTGCTGAATCTAGTTCAGTTCACCTCTCAGCATTCTGGTTTAAAGGCAGATTGTCATTCCACTACACAGAAACAACTGAATAATGTTGTGTCATTGCTTTACTTAGACTGTTTATTGGGGAGGAATCTTATATCCTCAGGGCTTTCAGTGGATCAGACATCTTTTAGTAAACTTCCTATTCAAAGGGTATTATTTCTGAAGTCACTGCTGTTCTTCCTTCCAGATAAATTCCATTATGTGTTGCCAATAACAATGCCTTGTCACTCTGCTGAAAGTCAAATGAAGTAATGCGTGTTCAAGTTGCTGGAAGATAGATGATGCAGTAAAAGTATTTCAGCTAACCTTAAAAGAATACATTCACTTAGTGACTAAAAATAGGATCCTTCCTTTTAATGCTTAGGCTTTTTATAAATGACTGTTAAAATGTCTATAACAGCCCAGTGGATGGAGCCATTTCTGTTGGGGGAAGGTTCTTTCCGTTGGAAATGCTGCTGGTGCAGTGCAGCTCTTGAAAGCAACAAGGTTGCATTAATTCTTCTGACCAACTTCCTGAGCTGGAAGGAGGGTGATATTTGCATATTGGAGTCCTCAACATATATGTTTTCACCCCTTGGTCACATAATGGCCTGTTAAATGTTTCAATTTGTTGCGAATAAAACGAGAAGCTTTCCAAAATGTTTATACTGAAATTACATTTCTTGGTATTAGGAAATTGGTGCAAGTGAGAGAAGCATTTACTTGGCATCTTCATCAGAAATATAGCAAGTCAGAAAACTCATTAGTCCTAAAATCATGAATTACAGAGGGGCTGTCTAGAGTGTTCTTTCAACAGTACAGTACTTAAATGCAAGGCTAATGAAATGTGTGCATAATAATTACAAAAAATCAAATTGCAATTAGTAAGTAGCATTAATTGCTCTGCACTATATCCCTGAAATCTAATCATTTGCTTTTATTTCCTGTTTTTCAGGTTGTTTGAAGGGAGGTCACCAAGAAAGCCTGAGAAACTTAAGACCCTTTTCTGCTATTTTAGAAGAGTCACAGAAAAAAGTATATCCTTTATTCTTTTTTTTGAACTGCAAAGCAGATAGATGAAAAACTTAATCCCATTAAATTTAGAAATGGCTACGCAGGCATGATAAAAACATTTAACAAAAGACAGCTTGCAAAGTACACTGATGTTCATACTAATGATACTTTTTACCATATTTATGATGCTTGCAAGCAAATTATTTGCCTAAAGTGTATTTTATTTTTTCTGATAAATATATATAAATATATATGTATGAATATATGGGGTGAGTGTAATACAGAGGTATATTTTTAGCCCCTTGTAGATATACATATAAAAATGTGTATGAATATCATTGTATAGATGTGTAGATATAAATATATATATATATATATATAATGCTAGTAATATATGCAACCACTTGCCTCACCACATCAAAGTGAGGATGTAGAGGGAACTTGGCACCATTAACGCCATGAAAATAACAAGCTGAAAGATTTCGAGTCAAGCTTCACTTTTCCTGCAGAATGCATATTTAGTCTTTTGACTATAATGCTTGTCATTCTGAAGGATTTTCCCCTACTTGTGTTGGTATTTCAGGTTTTTTCCCTTTTATGGTTCCAAAGCAAAGCTGTTTTTAAGTTTGCCCAGTTCAAATAAAACAAATGATAGCAAGACATGGGATATCTCCTGCTCTTGGAGAATTTAGTGCATAGTCAGATCTTCTGTTATTACCAGAGATTTGAACATTTGCATAAGCTTTCAAAAACAGATTTATTTTTGTGATAACTACCATATATACATATATACTACTATATATTGCATTTTTGGGAGAAAGAGATTTTACTGTAGTAGCATACATCAGATGTGCAGCAATACCCATACAAAAGTATTTTTTTAAGAACTTTTTCTTTATATATCAGCATTTTACTATTAACTTCATACTTTCTCAGAAGGGTTTGTTTTAAAAGAAAGACTATTAAATATATAATTTAAACTATTAAATATAAAAGCCCCTTACTTGGTTCAGACCATCTTCATCAAAATAAATGCAGCTATATCCAATTTCAGCTGTCAGACTTTAAGCAGTATCAGTAGAACTAAATCTCTGAGGTAAAAAGTAACTTGTGATCTATGTGTGGGACTGAGAAGAGATACAGTGTACCAGCTTTTTCTAATACTTGAGTAATAATGTTTTTGTGCAAACCTAATCCTAAATTTAGGCAGCTGTTCCTGAGCCCCTGAGCATGTGAAATCTGATGGGAACATGCTTTATGAAGCTACCATATTAGATTTCATAACATTATAACTTTAAATAATATTTAATGATATTCTTGAATGCTCTTTTATTGAATTAAAAATTCCTATCATAACTTTAAAATATCCCATTTCTTATTCTTTTTTTTTTTTTTTTGTCCCAGGAATTAGTAAGGCTGAAGTAGCTTAGCTCTATAAATTACAATAATAATTGTGTGACTCTTTATATTGTTAATAATAATTGTGTTCTCTGTAAAAGGACACAGTGGAAACTGAAGAATTTGTGCTCAAAAGGTGAATGCTTGATTTGTAGAATACCACAACTGATACCAGAATTCCCTTGTGAAAGAGCACTTGATTACTGTGCTTGAAAGTTACGTATTTTTCTTCAGAGAAAGTAACCCTTTTTTAACCTAAATTTTAAAGCAAAGTGTAGGACCCGTTAAGGCTTTTTTAGAAAGATGCATTTGCGCTTTACATAGTGTTCTCAGTGTTTTCACAAATCACAGTAGACTTTCTGTAGCAGAGAAATAAGTCTTAATTGAAGTTTTTATTAAGATTATATCACCTAATAAAAGGTTGATATTTTCTTTCTGTTGCAAAACTGAACTTTTTTGAGTGAAATAAGGAGAAAAGATGATACTGCATCCTTCATGCAATGAGCAACAGCTCCTCTTTTTCCCTCGAGGGCGGGAGTCTTTTCTTAGTTGGAATACAGTGAATTTCACTTGCATCCTGGCAGGGTTAAAAACTGCTTAAATTGGAATCTGCTAACACTGCTTGCTTATTGACATAGTTAGACTTTCTTAGAAATACGAGCTGCTGCTTCCTCCTTCCATAGATTGAATACTCTCTAGATTGTCTGTTCACACTGAGCAGTTGATTTTAAAGGTTTACAATCTTTTTTTCTCTAAAGCAGCACATTTTACTTCAAACACTGGGTCTTTCTAGTAGTATTTAATGTTGTTAAAGTGAAAATCACGTAAGAAATAGTTTTTCTTAGATCTGGAAAAACTAAAATACTTAAAATACAAAGTGGGAAGAGAAGTAATATTTTGGTCTTCATGTTACTTGTCTTCATTTAGAGCATGGGCTGTAAGGGGAAAAATCAGAACTCTTGAAGAAAGTTAAGCTCTTGGTATCTACCAAGAGTGATGTTTGTAGTTTTCAAAGCTTGCCAGTTAAGATAATCTAAGGGCTAAGCTCCCACACTCAATATTTTTTCCTTTGGGGTTGCTTTGCCTGTAGAACCTACAGGATTGGTGACGTTTACAAGGCAGTGTCTGCAGGAGTTTCCAGACTGGGAGAGGTAAGTCAAATACCCTTTCAATGCAAGACATTTCTTAAGTCTTCAATAACTGAATGTCATTCATTTGGAATTGATTCAGGTCTAGAAGTACTACAGAAAACAATCTTTGCTATGAACTGTTGCAGAAAGAAATACAGAGGGCAATGGGTGAATTGCCACAAGTAGTTTGTGTCCAGAGTTTTCCCATATGTTTGTCTGTAAAGCAAGCAAGTTGTTGTTGAAGTTTTAAAACAGCAGCATATCCTTGGTGGCATTGCTTGAGTGGGGGGAAAAAAGAGAGGGGTGGCTTGATTTAAGAAATGACAGGAAATATAATGATGTATGGATGATGACCAGGATGTGCACAAACATTGCAGCTTCATTGCTGTGGAGCAAGAAAAACTTCAGTTTTGGGGTTTTATGGTAAAAGGTGAAGAAACTGAACAAATGACTGTCAGACTTTCCCACCTTGTTTCTGCAAGGCAAACGTGTTTTCTTTAATCTGTCAGGGTTTTCGTTGGTTTTTTTTTATTTTAAACCACCTTATGTTTAAGGTGTGTAAGCAGTTTGGGTTAGAGTGAATTTTGTTTTAAAATTAATGTGTTTTTGTGGGGTTTCTGAAATGATCCTTTCTGTACAATATTTTTCCTCAATGGTAGATCTCAGAAAAAACTATCTAGATTGCATGTCACCTATGAAGGCACCATTGAAAGCAATGGACAAGGTATGCTACAGGTAAGTGCATGTAACAGTTTGTGTGGCTTTCATGTTTTTGTCATAATTTCATGGTCTGCCAGCTTAACAGAGTTACTTGTTTATCTTCAATTAACTTAAATGACAAGTTGTTATGCAGCATAAAAAAACCCCATCCAAATTAATTCCATGGGCAATCTTAGTACTGTCAGTGTTTCCCAGCTCATCGAGGTAGCATGTGTACCTGTTACAGAAAGGGCTGACAGAAAATCACAAGTCCTGGACAGCTTCAGGTCTTCTGGTTCAAGCCAGGATCAAAGATTGACAAGACAAAAGATTCAGGCTGTAATCCTGATGACTTGTCAGGAGTTTCAGTTTATTTTAAAAATATTATTCTTGTGCCCCAGACAGTGACCAGGTCAGTGCTCCAGGAGACTTTCTTGCTGCTGCCAGCACCACTGTTTCAGTCTGGGAGGCAGTCAGCAAAAGAAATTCATAAGGAGGATGTCCTGTCCATATCTATGGGAAAGAACATGTTTGAGTTTTCAAATTAGTTGTTTGCTTTATGCTTTTTTTTTTTTTTTTTTTTTTTTTTAAATGGGTATGCCTTCTAGAATTCTTTTACAAAAAATAAAGTAAAAATTAGAACTTTTTTAGCCAGGGACAAAGTAATGCATTGGAGGAGGAGAAAGGAAATGAGGAGAACTTTTTTCTGCAATGATTTTTACTCAGACTTTAAAATGTCTCATAAATTTATGAAACTTGAGCACTCATATGTGTGCTGAAAATATGAAGAACTCAGCAACTGCTCGATAATGACCATTTTTCTAGTGTTGCACTCTGTGTAAGGGAGTATTGCCTAGGATGTGATAGTTTTCCCCTTGGCTATTTCAAGTATTATCAAACAAAAGGTCTCTGCTCGGATGAAGAGCTGCCACTCCAGCAGGGAGCAGGATGACCAAGGCAGGACCGTGCAGGAGTCCACAGTGACCCCAGCCTTGGGCAGGGACGGTGACAATCACTGTTTCTGCTGACTGGCTGTGGCCATCAGACAAAGGCAAGGTGGTGAGTCAGGGCAGCAAGGACAGTGAGAGATGTCTGGTCAGCACGTGGGCATCAGCAGAACAAAGGGCTGGACCTGAGCCCACATGTGATGTGTCTCAGGTGAGGTCCAGGACAGGGCGGGTGTTTGTGCGGGACAAGGTCGGGGACGCAGAGGAGGCTGCTCAGCACAGTTCCAGTGCTTTGGGGCCCTGGCATGCTGCACATCTGAGTGGTTTTCATATAACTTTTTATCATAGTCAAGTTTAGCAAATCCTAAACAACTGAAACGTGTTGGTATTTCCAGGATAGACTAAAGGAACACATGCTGCTGTAGTGGCTGGCTCTTGGTGAGCTTTGGACTCTGCCTCCTGGGTCAGTTTGTAATCTACACAGGTGTTCATGTTATCCCAGCAACTTCTGTCCCCCTCCTGTACCTATGCTGTCATCAACTACCTAAGTAAAAACTAGTAAGAAGCTAATAGCATTCAAAAGATGAAATAACTTTTAAAATTATAAATTTATAAGGGTAGTTAATGTGAGTGAATAGTAATTACTTTATTGACTAAACAGACTCCTTTTAAAACTGTTGTCTGTATGAAAATGTAATTGGCAAAATATGTACCATTGCAGCAAAAAATAGTCTAGAGCTTCTCTATTTCAAGCAGAAATCTTTAGAGTCAAAATGATTTGCCTTGTTCAAATGCATTTCATGGACAATTGGTAAGATATTGTCAGTACATTTCACGAGGAATTCGTTAGAGGGTTTTTTTGGTATAGAGCTGTTACAGTGACAGTGCTAATCTAAAGATACTTCAGTGTAGATAGTTGGGGCAGAATGCTTTCCAAAGGACAAACTAATGATTTTTCAATGTCCCTGAAAAGAATGCTGTTTTCATCTTTCACATTTACTGAAATGTGTTTTATTCTGAAATATATGCCTCTTCAAGGGAAACCCACACATTTGGAGCATTTGAGATGCAAAATTTCTTTTGCTGTGTAATGTCTCATTTGTCATAAATTTTCTGAGAAGTTGAAGGGAAAAAAAGAGGCATGATCATGTTAATCAGTCTCTCTGCTTGTAGTTTTAAGTGATAGCAGCAGATGTCAACAAAATAATTGGAATCTGTACAGGATTTTATTTAATTTGGTAATGAAAGGATTTTTTTTTTTTTTTTTTGCTTATCCTATCATAATCCTCCTGAATGTATTTTTGGTAGGTTGATTTTGCAAACCGTTTTGTTGGAGGTGGTGTGACTGGGGCAGGACTAGTACAAGAAGAAATTCGGTTTTTAATCAATCCAGAACTGATTGTATCAAGGCTCATCACTGAAGTCTTGGATCACAATGAATGTCTTATCATCACAGGTTAGTCTTTGCAGAAAATGTTTCACATCGAATTCTGGTTTTATATATACAAAATACATTTCAAGTTGAAGTTTAGTATGGTTAAATGCTGTAAGGATTGAAAAAAGGAAAAAAAAGTTGACACTCATTTGACAATGAGCCTCCTGCTTCATCCCACCTAACACCACAAGGGACACTGTTCCATAGTTGATTTGTGAAAGGAGAAAAGAGAAGTGACAGCAAGCAGAAGAACTTACTTTATCCTCTGTAAATGTGTTTGAGGAATTTGTGTCTTTAGCTAAAGAATGCTGATGGGCAATGTAGGTAACACCCACAATTTCCAGCTATTAGCTGATATTGCTTCTCTTATATTCAATGATGTGGGGTTTTTTTTCCTCTCCTGAATTCGTAACATTTGATGTCATCAGCGCAATTGAACACTCTTAGGAAGAGGAGCTACCTTCTGATTACCTAAAAGGGGAGGAGGTGGAAGGGTAGAAAATCTGCATCCATTAGAAAAGGGTAGAAAGCTAGGAACTGTCTCTGGTCTTGTTAGTTCCACATTTGTGTTACTTGTAAGTTAATTATGGGTTCCTAATTACATCAAAAACAACCTGCTTCTTCAGTGTGTTGCTGAGGGGTTGTGTGTGGAGACCTCCTGTCTGTCCAGAGCTTAGCTGAAAGGGTTTTTTCTTTTGCTTCCCACTCTGTCATAGAACTCGGATTCTTTTATTATCCATTGGATTAAAACAGCATGAAAAACCAAATGTCACTGCTAAGAACTGGAGCAGCCAAGGTCGTGCTGCACGTCTCAGTTCTATACATGAATGAGCATTTTTCATGACTGAAGAAATAAAATGATATTATAATACTACTTTATTTGCACTAAAGAGCAACTATAAAAAAAATATATATGATCAGAGAGATCATCTGGGTAAATAGTATAATAGACTATGTTTATATTTTTCAATCTGCTGTAGCAGAAATGTTTGGTTTAGTTACCTGAGCTGTCTCAAAAGTCAAGAGTTTCTGTAGGTATTAGAACACATTTCGTGGAAAAATCCATCAATAGCAATTCTTTCTCTTACATGCATACCCAGTAGGAATTTGAGCTTGAATCTTGCAGGTCTTATTTTGTCCTGAGTTATTGATCGTACTGGGCAGAGCACCTTTTGCTTCCAGTCTTATGCTTGGTAATCTTTTTAAGACGGTGTTTTATATTGTTTTTCCACTCTGCCAGAATTAATACCTTTTCTGTGAAAAGTTTTTGATAAATTGCCTTTTGTGATTACATTTTCAAAAAATTAATCAGAAAAAGGGTTCTTGGCCATCAGAGACTTCTATTCCATGTTTTTATATGATACTATATTAACATATTTTAAGCACTGTCCTCTGGGAGAGACTTTTTTGGGAAGGGTAAAAACAGAGCACAGCTTTCAATCTGGGTAATAACTGATTAGGAGGAACACTAAATTAGTGTTTTGAAATACCTTCTTCCATTTCCCTGCAAACAAAAATGGTGATTTGGCATGGACAAGTAAAGGTGGGAATGTTTTTTCACTGCAGCAATATTTTGTCTTTCTTGATATTGTATCTTTCAGTGTTTTGCAATTAGTATTTGGGATATGGAGTTCTTCTCTAATGGAAATATCCATTCCATCATTTTTATTTAATCCTTGGAGCTTTTCCACCTTGTTTCTTAGCCAAGTCTCCTCTGTGTCACGATCCTCTTGATAAATTACGTTCTTTGTGATGCATCTTGAGTCGGCAGCCTAATGGATATAACTGTGTAGCTTAAATTTGCAGAGGAGCCCAAGAAATTGGGAGATAAATTAAATTTGTTGTGATTTCACAGTATCTGGTTAGGATCACTGCTGTAATGACTATGAAACTGGTCATGCAAACAGTCAAGTTATTCAACACAGACATTTACCTACAGAAATATCAGCAGCAACACCAGAGATTCCCACAGCTGCATTTCTGGTAGAGCTGTGAATAAGTGTGAGTGGTTTTCATTCAGATTTTTTTCTTTCTTTCTTTTTTTCCCCCCTGTTTGAGCTCACACATCCTCAGGCAGTGTTAAGAGTAGATGAAGCTGTGTTCCTTGTTTGCTTTAAAAAAAGATCTACCAATGGCCAGTCAGGATCTTGTTTGCTTTAAAAAAAGATCTACCAGGCCACTACATTTTAGCAGGGCAGTTTTGGGGTCTTCTGACCACATTAGCCAGGCAGCAAAAGAGATGAGATGAGATAATTGGTTTGGCTGAAAATATATTCAGAGAGGAAAATTGGTTTTCAGCTGGACTTAGCAGGCTGATTATGCCAGTGTTGGGAGAGCCAAAGACTAATGGTGGTACAAGATAAGGATTGGAAGAACTGATTGAAAGGGAAAGAAGCACCTTCCTCTCCCTTATGGCACTAAAAGTGCCTTTATGTCAGTGACTACAAAACTAAACTCTTGCAATTTTCACATCTACTTTTTATTTAGTGCTAGTGGTCCTGCTTTTTCAGGAGTATAATTTCTAGCTTTTTAGAAATACTAGAGGAACACTATAGCGGAATTTTTCCCAATCTCTGGAAACGTTATAAGGCTGTACAGGTCATATGCAAATGTAAAGCTAGACTATGGAGTCTGAGAAAGGTATATTTATTTTTAGTAATAATTGCAAACCTGTCTAAATTGGTGAGGTCCCATAAACACCAACACTTGACAGTTTTGCTTTTTGTCTGATGCTGTAACTTTTACAAGTCTCACAGAGGATGGATTTTTGAATGGTACTTGTACATATGTTCTTTTGATTTTAGGTAGGCTTTTCTAGGTTTTGTAGATTGTTTTTCAGTTCTGGCGGAACTTTATTTGTGGTTCGCCTTTTCTCACCTCTATATTTTCTTTAGTAGGAAGAAAGATTAACCAGAAACACTAATGTATGCAGCTTATACCATGCTGCTTCTGTTCTCCCAGTAACAGAAGTTTGTATTCCAGTAGTTCAGAGGCAGAAGTGTTGCTGGTTGAATAATCATTTTTGTCTGACAAATTTCCAGAGCTTCACTTATGAAAACTCATTGATTTTCATTAACTTCAGGTTTCTGGGACATGACTTTAGAGTCTGTGTGATTTCCTTGAGTTTCTCCAGTATTGATTTTTTTTTTTATAGATATATGTATGTATTTACTTGTTTGTTTGTTTCTTGGTGCTTTTGTCGTCAGGCACTACACTTCCATAAAAATTAATGAAAACAATGAACCTTGAAAAAGCCAGCCTAATACTTTATCATTTAATCTATCCTTGATCTATATCTTGATGACCTAGAGTTCTCTTTCACCATCTTAGACACCAAAGGAAATGCTTCCTTTTTCAAGCTGGAAGTTTTGCTAGGTTGTCCCCTAAAAAGAGTTCTCAAAAGAGTCACATACTTTCCTTATCTGACTTTTCTTGCTCTGTGCTCAACAATTTTACCAAGCATATCAAGAGAACTAAATTTTACTTATGTCAGGAAAAGTCTTAGTGAAGGCTGATAGCCTGCAATTCAATTAGAAGACTGATTTCTGAATATGGAAGCCGCTTGTGCTTGTCCTTTGTTCAAGAGCATGGATGTGTGTGAGTACACAGGCAGATCTTCTTATCCACATTTTTCAGGTGATTTATCAGGAAGTGAACTCAGTGAGGAATCTCGTGCTATCCCACTCATTTTGCATAGCAACTTTTCAAAATAGCCTTGAGTGAGATTTGTGTGCCTTCAGAATTATGAATCTTCTAGACTAAATAAATAATGAGTGGGTAACAGGGTAGATGAGTTAAATGAACATTGATAAGTCTTGTCAGTTAAAATCAGTTTAGGTAAATGGGGAAAATATCTTGACATATATGCATCATCGTAGACAGTTTTTAACAGCTTGTTTCCTATGCTTGAGACTACTGGAGGTAAACATTCAAATTTCCTTGTCAGTGAGGTTTAAAGTTAATAGTTTTATGTTTTTGATTGTTCAACTTCAATTGCATTTTTATTTAGGGATTGGAAAACTTAGATTAAATTTCAATATTTGTCTTCTCAGGGTATTGCTGATTGTGCAATAGTTAGGCAGTATTCTTGTCTTAGTAATCAGATGCTTTACACTGTCAGCTTGCATTTCTTTAAAACCTGTTTTTCCCCATTCTATTTAAAGGCACAGCTGGTGGCACAAACTAAGAGGTTGCTTAACAGTTCTCTTCTTACTATTTATAATTGTGCCAAGCTATACCTGCATGAACCTCCAAACAAGTCAGCTCAGCTGGTCAGAGCACAGTGCCAATAACGCCAGTGTTGTGAGTTCACTGAAGAGTTGGACTTGATGATCCTTGGGGGTCCCTTCCAACCCAGACTGTTCTGTGATTTCTTCTGAAACTCAGCTGTTGTGAGCTCAGAACAGGGGGAAAAGGTGTGATTTTGTGGCATTACTTCAGGGGTATTTCTCTGAAGTATTTGTGCAATGCCCAGGTTTTAAGGCAAGGTCCTGAAGCTCTATAAAATGAGGTGAAAGGCAGCCTTTTAGAAAGGTTGTGATCTTTGTTCTCAGTTGCACTCTTTCTTTGTCTTGGGATAAACCTTTGAAAAGGAGTTGGTATAGCAGAGCACAGTAAGTAAAATTACTTTTTTTAGTGGCCTTAAGGAGGTGCTTTCTGACAGCCTTTATTACCTGCCAAGACACCCTGTTGGACCTTTTCAAGAGCAGCCAAGTACGTTCCAGACTGTGGTTTTTTGGGTCTTCGTGCTTTTACAGAGGTAGCTTGTTGGTGCTGACCACTTCTCGTTATATACTGGGCAGCATACATAGATCTGCACTTGTAATGTTCTGTGGTGGGTGCTGCTCATCACCTGTGGAAAGGTGATTTACAAGGAAATCTTGTATTCGTGGTGCAAACACAAATTCTGTTTCCCATTCCTTCTGAGAGCTGTGTGTTCATTTGGAGAAGCAGCGATTCCTATTAAAGATTTGCCAAGTGAAAAAAATATGTACATATTTTATATGTAATCTGGAAAATCATTTGTTTCAGGTACTGAGCAGTACAGTGAGTACACAGGCTATGCAGAGACTTACCGCTGGGCAAGGAGCCATGAAGATAAGACCCCTAGGTAAAGTTCCACCTAAGCATTTTAAGTGAGGGAAGAAATAAATGTTAGAAATTTGAAAACTTAGTACTTTTAAGTATTCCCTAACATTTGCTTGATGTTTCTCTCTTCAGTAGAACCAACAAGCTAAGAAAGTTTATATCATGTTGGTAATGCCATAGTAATGCTAATAAGTGGTACGTGCCCTTATGTCAGTTCTTAGACCAATATCTTTTACAGTTTAGACATACAAGTATTTAATGCACATTTTTGTTAAGATACTGACTGAACAATGGTTTGCAATGTCACAAGAAGTTTGACAGCAATACCTCAGATGCCACAGTGCTGCTGATGTGTTGGAAAATAAGAATCAATACCATGAATCTGAGTAGAAAGCTCTGAGCTCTTGAATTTATTTCTCCAGCAATGTCATTAGAGTGTATACACAAAATTACTCATTTGGTATAGAAACATACACAGTGTACTCTCATTTAAATGTTGGAGGAAGACAGAGAAACATTGACCTTGCAGTGTTCTTACATACTTGATAAATAGTGCTGTGTAATTAGATTTGTTTCACTTTCATGCCCAAAGTCTGGCCAGAGTTATTTCTAAATTTATGGGGAGGCATGTCTCATTTCTGATTCTGCTTTCGTTCCTAACCCACAAAGAAAAAGTATTCCATTGTCTGTTATCAGTTCAACTTTTCAGCTTCTTTTCAGCAGAGAAGAAGAGCAGAGAAGCTCTGAAGGGAATTGCTCATTTTGAATCGGGGTTATATGGCTGATATTAAACAACTAATGTCATCTGCTTTTCTCCCCCCTCCAATTTTAGGGATGAATGGCAACGACGCTACACTGAAATTGTTGCTATAGATGCATTTCACTTCAGACGTTTCCTTGATCAGTTTGGTCCCGAGAAAATTAGAAGAGAGCTCAACAAGGCCAGTAACTTCTTACAACAACCTGCAGTCTAATGTTTATAGAGTCTTTTCAAATATTTTTATGTTTTTGTCTTCTTCTAAGGTAGTTCTTACTTAGTTGTGTCTCATGACAGGGTTTTGCTGTCCAATATTAAAGCAAAAGATTGTCAAATATATTTCTTGTCCTTTGATATGCTATTCAAAGGTGTATTTTATATAAATTTCAAAAATATAAATGAAACTTGGATATACATTTTGTTAACTCTTCTCTGTCCTGCTTCCAAATGGTGGGCTGCAAGTTGAGGTTGCTCATCATGGAGAAGAGAAGGCTTCAGGGAGACCTAATTTTATCCATTCGGTACCTAAAGGGGCTTTAAAAAACAAAGGAGAGGGACTTTTAATATGGGCAGATAGTGACAGTACAAAGAGCACTGGTTTTAACTGACAGAGGAAAGGTTTAAATTAGGTATTAGGAAGAAATTCCTTACTGTGAGGGTGGTGAGGCACTGGAACAGGTTGCCAAGGGAAGCTGTGGATGCCCCATCCCTGGTAGTGTTCAGTCCCAGGTTAGATGGGGCCCTGAACAACCTGAGCTAGTGAATTGCATCCCAGCTCATGGCAGGCAGTTTGGAATGAGGTACTCTTTAAGGTCCCTTTCACCTCAAGCTATTCTATAATTCTAAATTATAAGTTCTTTCTGTATGATTTGTGCTGTTGAATCCTACTCAGCTGTGCAGTCAAGGTGGAAAAGGAGGTGCCTCATGTTTTAACATGGGGCAGTTCATAAATATGGTGCCACTTGCTTTTCTTCCACTTTTCTTCTTTGCTCTTGAGATATTGACATATTGCCTGGGAGTTTCCTTTTTTCTATGTTGATGTCTTGAGATCAGATCTGTTGCAATCCTCTCTCTAGATGCACTACAACACAGATCCAGCTGTTCATAAATCCTCTTTATTTTTACGATAACTGTAAGGGCTGTTATAACTACATATGTGTGTGTACATGCCAGTCAGAGCTTACAATCTTCAAAAATGACAATGTAGGCTAGTTTTAATCCTTTAAGCAAAACTTCTGGGGTGATGTTCAAAACTAGCACACTTCCTACTAATAATTCTTGCACATTATTAATCATTATCATTAAATATTCAAAGTTGTCAGTCCTTGACCCTGCCCTAAGTCAGCTGTGTGCGTACAGAACTGCACTTTGCAGTGACTGTGGTCCTTGATAATCTCACACATCAAAGTTGCCAGGCTGAAGAGCTCTTTGACAGGGGAAGCTGGAACTGTGGTGGACATAATTTTTTTTCTCTTCTCTGCCATCCCTATTTGGGATCTTGTCCTTAAGATATTTGAGATGTTTCCCAGCCCTTGGTCTCTGCCCTGAATTACATGCTACATAATGTTTGGGAACACTGGGTTATTTTCCCAAGCTGTGTCAGGTGCTTTATCATCTGCATAGCCAAGGTTTTCCTGTCACTTGTTTTTCTTCTTGTTTTGCTGCTGCTCTTTTGTTGAAGCTAAAGCAATCTTTTCTCGGCTTCTAGGGCTGTACTTTTACAGGGACTAGTAATTGCCATCAGTGAGCTGTTTATGGTTATGAGACCTTAGGTTTCAACCTGTGCCAATGTTTTCAAGGCTTTTGCAGTTATCCCATGCACACATTTTATCTGGTGACATGCTGTGTGTGGAATCAGTCTCCAGTTCACCAAGCAGATTCTCCTAAGTTAATAGGAAGGTTAATGGGCCAGAATTAGGGCCTTGCATCCCCAGCATAAGGCATAGGTGGTGAGAGGTGTGTGTACTGTTCTAGCAGTGGCAGTGCTGTTTTTACTGGGCAGTGAAGTACAAGAATGCTAATTCAGATATACTCTGCTAGTGTGCCAATATTTGGGATCAAAACATGCTGATGTGTCTTCTTAGTGTGATTCTACATTTACAGATGCAGTGGGTATTGAATATAAGAGCTCAATGCTAGTGTTGTTAAAGCCTCCTGCTTTCTGCAGTACAGGAGGGTATAGAGTATATAGAGTATAGAATGTATTTTAAATAAATTTAAACATAGGAACACACCACCCTAATTCTCAGCTGGAAAGGGAATACACCCTCTTGAAACAATGTACAGTGCTGAAGGACTAATTTAAATTAGTTGTGAAACCTTAGCATCTTGACTAAAGTAACATCCATCAGCTTGTTTCTTCATGGTTGGTAATGAAATTAGTGCTAAAAAAGACAGTTAAGTACGGTTTATAAACTTCACTGATATCTTAGTACAAAATTCTAATTACCTACATCGGTAAATTTATAATCTGCCTACAATTTTCAGTGTATTGATTTGGTTTGGGTTTTTAAAATAAGTTATGGTAGGTCACTGCAATGTTTGTAAGGTGTGTTGGCTTTGCTGATGTTTTTTTATGAGGACTGATTGGTATATAAAGAAAATTTTAAGTCTTGAGTTGATTTTCTGTTCAGGCTGTCCTGAAAAGTTTCCTGTAGCTGTGATGAAATGTCTGGGACTCAGGACCTGTATTTTAATTTTTAACTTGGGTCCAAATAAGACAAAAGTCTTCCTGCCCTAAATTTTTTTGTTATTGATGTTGAATTTGAAGGAAGACTAATGGCATATTGAAGTAGTTTGAATTTGGTATTGCTAGAAGACAATACTGATTTTTGTTATCATTTTATTGTTTGAAAATATGGCACCAGGTTGCCTCTCAAATCCATCTCTGCCTCTTGTGTACATGCAGGCCTACTGTGGCTTCTCTCGTCCCAGCGTTCCACCTCAACATCTCTCTGCAATAGCCACAGGAAACTGGGGATGTGGTGCCTTTGGAGGGGACTCCCGATTAAAAGGTAAATCATAACAATTAGTTAATGTTGAAATTAATCAAATAGCTTACATTTTGATCCTGGGCCATATGTTTTTGTTTAAGTACATTTTTTGCTTTCATTCTAATGAATACATTTTTCCCAAGAAATGGCATTCTATAGAATTGGTTCATTAGTGCTGATCTTTAGGCCATGAGCAATGTGGCCTTAAACAATAAAAGAGCATTCTACTCTGTTCTTTGTGCTTTAGACTTTTATGCTGTTTTCAGTTTAAAGATTGGGGCAAGCTTGTGATGGTGAAATACAAGAGTTTGCAAGGACTTGTAGCACTGAACCTTCCAAAACACAAACATGCAGCTTTAGTTTACAGAAGAACATACTCTTTGCAGCTGTCAGTCATGTAAATCAGTTGACCTTTCTGGAGCAGTCTTTTTAGATTCTGCCTGAAATTCATATCTCTGCAAAGCTGTTTAAAGTACCTGGTAATTTGCAAGGCTTCACGAATTTGCTGGCAATGGTTGTTTAGTTTTACTGCTTAATACATTGCTGTATGCCAGTCACTCAGTCATGCTGCTTTCTTTCCTGACTTCTCATGTTCTTTTATATTTAATTAGAGTATTTATAATGCAGCAGATATCACATGCCTACATCCATTTAAGACCTTTTCTATCAATTCAAGAAGTGATGTATCTTGACATATAAATTCATATCTTGATTCATAAAATCCTAAATAAAAATTTACATATTTTTGTTCTTTCTAAGCATTTGTAGAGTATTTAAAATGTGCTTTTCAGAACAGCTTTAGGTAGCTACAGTGAGACAGTCATCAGGCTATCAGCTTAATTTCGTTAAGAATGAAATTCATAAAGTATATATTTTTTTCTCAATGCTCAATGAGTTCATGGCAGTTGTTTTTTGATTTTCATTAGATAAAATAGGCTATCAGATGCATATCTTATCAATATCACAACTAGTATTTACTGTAGGATCTGAGCATACTTGATTTATATTAAGAAGATTTAATAAATACTTCAATTTGCGTAAGATCTTGTATTTGAACTGTAGTATCCCATGTATGGTTTTGTAAAGTAGAAGGAGGGATGTCAGTACGGCCATTGCTTCAGCTGCAAGTCCAGAAGTTAAATGGGATTACATCAGCTGGGTGCAAGGGGCGAGAGAGCTCAGATCCCTCCAGACCCTGATACCACAGGCTCTGTTGCTCTTCCAGTGATGCTTCTTTCTGTATCAGTACCATGGTGTACCAGTATTGTGTATCATTAATTGTGGATGCTAACTCTGAAGCAGGCAGGTAGAATTGCAGGCCACATAGCTTTCTCAGTCCAGCCTGAGAAAGTAGCCTGAGAATTCATGAGGAGGATTCAAAACAATCCTCAGAGACAGAAAACAGCCTTGCAGGTGTTGTTTTTCTGTCCCTTGTTTTCCTTGCAGGAGAAAGTCAGGGGGTGGTGTGCCCCACTGACCAATGATGGTGATGTAGTAGTTTGCTAACCAATAAGAGTTTCCTTTCTGTACTTTCTACATATCGGTCTATAAAACAGACCTGAAGTAATAAACTAGAGAAATTCTCCTGATTGACTCCTAGAGAGTCTGTGTCGTCTCTTCCCAGCCGTTCCTACTAGAGTGACAATTAATGTCCAGGAGATTGTGAAGTCTGATTCTTGACAGAAATTTTGATCCTTGTTTCATAAGATCTGTAGCAATTCAAAATAAACAGTAGAATATTTTTAATATATTTTAAAGTGAAACTGCATTGTTTGTTTGGAATGAATAATAAGATTCATTAGGTTCTGTTCCCCTATGCAAGCTAGTTAATTAGACTCTTTAAAAGCTGAACTACTGAAGCTTTACTAAATCCACAGCTGGTTCAGTAGTTTAATTAAAATATCATTCCCAGATTGAGATTAATTTCACATGTGAATCATGTAATTTATAATTTTGGCTATGGGTTTACAAGTGGTGGGGTTTTTTTGATTAAGGAATGCAGTGTTTTAATAGGTCTCTTTAAAAATGTGCAAGATTATTGAGCTGAGCTCTGAACAGCTTTCTATTTAGCTTCCACTAGCTGGTGGTAATGCGCTATGTACGCTGTTTTATTTAAAATTAATCTTTACAAAGACAATATTAATCACATTTTAATTAACTCTACTTACTGGGTAGAAAAAAGAAAAATTAGTATCAGAGCTGCACCAACAGGCTCTGAAGTAAGGCTGCAGCAGATGAAATAGTTGCTGGGGTCCATTATTTGGACTGTTGTAGTTTCCTGAAATGAACCTGTGATTGACTGGATGCCTCTGTGGCACTCCAGCTTGGTAGTGCTGGCTGGTGAGAAAGCTGCACTCTTCTAAGTTTGGTGCTGCCTAAAAGGATCCTGGTTTTCTTCTTCCCCTCATAGTTTCTTTTCCCCCTTCATTGTTCCCGGCTCTGTGGTCTGATGCCCTCCCTTGCCTCAGCTCTGGCTCTTAGCAAGCCCTTCACTCTGCCAATTCAGCTGCTGTTCTAGCAGCAAACAATTAGCTTTTATTCTTCATCTATAACTTTTCTGCCAGTTTGGTGAATGGAATTGGCACAATGTCTGGTGAACATCAGTTGTACCAGAGAGCTGCAGAGAAGTCAGAAGCTGGGTGAGAAGTGGACCAGAGCTACTTTCTCCAATTGCAATGGGTCATTAGCTTGGCTCAGCAGCACTATTGTGTATAGTCCAGATGATTTCTCAAGGTGAATCTTCAAAGAACTGTTTCCAAGATAGGAAATGTTTTTCTTTCTTTTGCATATCGAGGAACAAAGTCTGTGTATATTGTAATGTTAGCTGTTGGCAGAACTTGGGATGCATCTTGAACCAATGAGTTTGACAGAAAGCTGGAAGTTAAATAACATGAACTACATTGCTGACATCACCCCTCACAGGTCAGAATAAGCCATCGTATTCCACGCTGCATACTTCTACTGTAGGTATTATGGACACCTTAAATTGTGCAGGAAGAGGCTGCAGAACCGTAGTTCTTCCCTTGGAGCTAAAAGTTGGGTCAGCTCTCACTTTCTATAGCTTACCTAGTGAAAGGATTGGCTCCATTCCTTCTTACAGGTGGCACAGAACGGAAATTGCCAAGTGCTCATGGATGCTTTTTACCCCACTGTCTGTGGCTGTATGGGCAGCTCAAACCAGAATGGAAGGTGCTGCTGCTCTGTTGCCTTCTGCTGCCACAGGCATTTATTGGCTAATTAATGGCTGCATGCTGCTTGGGGGCAGACATGGACCAAAATAAACCCCTGTTAGTTTTAAGCACATTGTTTATCTGGAAGTAAGGGTGGATGTCACTAACAGCTCTAGCAGAGTGCTTCAACACTTTTGACCTGCAGTGCCCAGCGTTCTTTATTTAAAAAATGGGAGTAATACTTACCTACCTGTTGTTTGTTCTGCTTTGCAGTATCCATGTGGAAATGGATGCTGTGGTTGCTTGCTGTAAACTTAAGCTGTTTTTTTTTTCCTTCAGCAAATTGTTTTATCATGTATTTATGTGTAATCTTTTTTCATTGTTTCAGCCTTAATTCAGATATTGGCAGCTGCTGAGGCTGGACGTGATATTGTTTATTTTACCTTTGGAGATGTGGAGCTGATGCGGGACATTTACAGCATGCATACTTTTCTCTGTGAGAAGGGCCAAACTATTGGTGAGCAAAAAGAAATCTTTGTGCACAAAAGAGACATAACCATCTCTTTAAGTAGAAATTTACCAATATGAACTCTCACCACTAAGTCCTGAACACAAGGAAATGGGTCTTGGTTTATTTGTACCTGTTTTCAGAATGGGGAATTTCTGATTCGGGGTCTACTGCACAGTGCTAATCAGTTAGAAGACTTCTAAATGCTTTTCTGATTCACTTAGGAGTCATGCTGTAGAATTTGAAAAATACAGATACATGTGCAAAAGCTTTTGATGTAACTCAGTAATGCTTTGAAAAGGGAAAAGCTACTTAGGCATTCTTGATATAAATTTGTCTTCCAGTGGTTCGGGTCTTGATCTGGTCTTGATGCTGCTAGATGTGGTGTGACATGTTATCCAGTTTCAATACTAGAAAAGCAGTGTATCCATTGTCCTACTGTAATTGTTCTGTGTCTTTTAATTTCTGGGCCAGAAGCACAAAGGGTAATTGGCAATACATTTGTAAGTAATGTCTCTGCAAGCCTAATGTTAGGAGAGCTTGTGCAGGAAGTTGAGGGAGCCTATCCTATGTTCTGAATAACCTGCTGGCATTCCCATTACACAGTGGTTTGCCTCCACTGTCACTGCTTCATTTGGAGATGTTTCTAGCCACTATCTCAGTGTGCATGTGCATTTCTAGCCTTCCTTTGCCATCATACTTTGATCATATGGCATGTTTTTACATGATGCTTAATGATTTCTTTTTGATTTTTGAAGGGGACATTTATAGGCTGTTGCTGAGATACTACAATGAACAATGCAGAAACTGTTCTACTTCAGGACCAGATATCAAGCTGTACTCTTTCATATACAACACCATTGAGTCCTATGCAGATTCTACTGATGATGACGATGAGGATGAAGAAAAAGGGTTGTGTTTTGAAGATTAAAATAAATGTATTTGATCAGAATGTTTATCTCCTCCCACTGGTATATTGTGTGAATTGCTGGACATAATGAATGAGCTGGCTTAATTTATATTGACTGCGTTGGTAGTTATGTATAACACTCAAACAAGAAACCCCACAAACAGCTTTGAGAGTCAAGATTTATTTGTTTGATGGTTTCATACATGAAAACCTTGTTCATGTGTGTACAGAAAAAATTCTCTGGTAAGTCAGGTTTGTGTTATACCTTGTTAAGTAGACTATTTTGGTACACATGTATATTTCACTCGAGATTACTGAAAAACTTTAGATTTCCCTGTACTCCTTTGCCTTTGTTTTTCAGAGCTCTTATGTAGATTTCTCACAGAGGCTTAGAGCTGGAGTACAGACAGCCGTGTAACTCCTCGGATGATGTTAGAGAGAAACATTTTAATGATTGCTGAAAATTGTCATAATCTTTAAGAGTGCCAAGGTACCATCAGTGTTCTTACCAAAGTTTTCATCATTTAACTTAAAATGTCCTGGGTCTAATTTATTTTTTTTAATAAATGGTTAAAAATTGAAAAGTTCTGGGGGAGCCAGGAATGTATTTCACAACTGCAGGGTCTTTACTAAATTAGACATTAAAGTTAGCATGAAAAAGTAGAGAAAAAACAACAAGAGTGGGAAAATCAGAAATGTGACCAAAGCTGGAAGCAGAGGGAAAGATTTTCACGTGAAACTCTTCAATACCATTTTGTTGTGCTGTTACCACATTGAACAAGGTCTTTGACACATTAGTCTATTGGAAGTTTCTCAAGGTTCAGTGCTGCTGGCAATATTTGAGTTAAGGTCTGCTAGTTGTGTTTATATTGTCATATCAATTCTCCCTTATCTCAGTATGCATATATGTGAGTATAAGATCCCCATGGGATATGTGAGTGAGGAAACAAATCACGTATCAGTGGGAGGAAAGCCTACAGGCTACAGATAAGAACATGAGGTCTTGTTAGGAGTTTCTGCCTGTGTCATTTTAGACATGGGAATAACAATGAAGAGTTGTCAAAACGTGTAAAACCCGTGCTTTTACTATCTGTGAATACCAAATTAGTGTTGCTGTAGTACATTAATAGTTTACACAAAACTGCAGATACATCTGTGATAAAACCTTTTCAGGTCTATGTACAGGGAAAATCCAGTGATACTTTTGTCTATTTGTAGTTTAAGCCCAGTTTAAGTTTCAGCCCTTATTCCTAAGTTTAACCTCTTCTGTGTTAGGTTTTTTTTGTCTGTCATAGTTGCTATTACAAGTTAGCAATACAAGTAAAAACTGCAGCAGGAAATGTAGTGACCTAAGTTTCTTAATCAATGAATCCTTTTGAGTTATGTCAGATAAAACTCTCCAAGCCTCAAACACACCATGGTAATTAAATGCTAGAAGCTGTTGCTAGTCTGGCTCAGAATAAATCACTCACTGCTTGATCTGCTCTGGCGGAAGCAACAGGAAAGAGTCTGGGTCATTTATAAACACCTTCAGGGTGCTGTACCTTGGCATTAATTCTAAGTGGGCAGCTTGCAGGTGTGTTACTTGGGAAATGATGCACACACAAGTTTCTTCCTGTTCTTCCCACCAGCTGTAGTTTTCTCCACCCCCATCCATTAAAAGGAAGAGATTTTGGCTAGAATTTCAAGCTTTTTTCTGTTTGCAACCTGTGTCCTCAGATTTAGCAGAAATCTCTTCTCCTGCTCTTAGTGTTTCAGTGTTGGCTCAGATTCTAGCAATAGGAATAACTGTTTCATTAGCTCTTATTTGGGCATTTAGGTTCAAGTTATGATAGTGCTTCTAGATGTATTGCCGACGATAGATATACCCTGTGAATTATGACAAGTGATGGAAAACTGGTGCTATCAGCCAAACCTTTTTCACCTTACTACTCAGGATCTCATATAGAAGAGATTAACAGAATTTGTTCCTAAACAACTGGAAAAAAATACAACAAAAAGCTTTAGATGGCTAGAAATTACCTCCCCCTTATTATATATAAATACTTCATTAGTGCAATATTGTCATTGTGAGGAGTGATTGGTCAGGTATGAAAAAAGTACCAAAATATGATGGAATTAAATTCTACTTCAACTGTAGAAACAGAAAAATTTAACTTTGGAGAGATTCTCTTATGATCATATTATAGGTATGCAGTTAAAAGAGTTCTTGCAGTGTCAAATGCTTCCAGGATAATCCTAGTCTTTTTATGCAGTCTGTTGTTTCAGTGAGTACTGAGCATTTTCTAATATGGGGAAGAATGCCTTTTGTTTGAGATCATTCATTAGGATATGTTTACCATACTTTTTTCTCTTGTGAATTATGCTTGTATGGACAGGAACAAAGGAAAATAACTCCTTTTTCATTTCATGTGTTGTCTGAATAATATAAGTGATATATCCTGGATTCTGTGGTGTGTTCCTGATCTTGTAAAGGGCAGCATTTTAAGAATGCTTTGAATGTGATTTTGATCACAGTCAGGCTGAAGATTATTTTGTTGTTGTTGTTTGTTTTGGGTTTTTTTAAAGCAAAATAGCCCAGAATTAGTTAACAGTGGTGTTACATTCCCATGATGTTCTAATTCAGTAAAAAGCTGAACTGCCCAGATTGCTGCATGTCAGCCCAATATGTGCTCTACATCTTTCTTTTTCTCCCCACCCACCACTCCCCATTTCCAAACTCCTTTAGCTGGCAATGCCTTCAGTGCTCGGGGGAAGCAGTGTGGAATGGAGTTGCCAGTGATCTCCTTGTGCAGCCTAGAAAGCTTCAGTTTTACTCTTCCAGAAACCTGGTGATGGAGTATTCTGGGTTTGGGATTTTTTATTATTTTAGGGATGTTTGCTGTATGATTTCAAATAAAAATAGACTTCCTACCAAAACTTTTGTTTTGTACTTTTTAGCAGCTAAATTGAATGCTTAAAATGAAACAACAGGCAGTCATATCGATTGCAGTGTTGTCTCATAGTCAAGTTTGGTGTCTGAGCACTTCTGTTGTTCTACAGCTCTTGCACCTAAATTGCTCTGTTTTGAGGTTTCCTTATCCCGTGAGGCATATCCAATACTGTATATATTAATTTATAAACTGTTGAAGTGTTCCTGACATTCTTCTAAACTTACAGTTTATGCACCATTATATTGTATTGATTTTTCTGGATCTGTATGCTAATGTTTACATAATTTTGTAGGAATACAATTAAAAAATTCTGACTGAAGCCATGTTGTGTAATTTGTCACTTAATATGCTTTCCAGGACAGAAGAATTCCAGCACATTTGAATGCACAGGGCATAATACTGCGAATAGTTACAACAGTAAATCGACACATTACACAGAGCTGAGAAATTTATTCTTCCTGTACAGTATTGTGAGGTTGCTTCTGTCTGCATAGCAATGTAAAATACAATTAGCTACTGTAAATTGGATGGGTGTCAGTGGGAGTGTGAGGTTTCATCTGCATATGCAGATATTCTGATGTTCCCAAACTTTTGATAAGCAAGTAGATGCTGGATTATTCATTAAACTTCATGAAGGAAATGTCACTTAATAAAAGGAAATAACCCCGTAAAAATATATAAATAATTAACATGTTGTATAAGGGTTTTTATGATTTGTAAGAGTTGGGCTGAGATTCTCCTAAATAAAACCATTTCAAACTTTTTCCAAAATGTTGTTTTAAGCCAGTGAGGAATTAATTTTTTTAGCATTACAGGAAATTAGGATAAAGATATAATTTGATTTTTCCTAAGGTTTTATATGTAGCTGTGCTTATGATGTTTGCATTGTTGATACTAAGGGATTTCATCCATCAAACAGCAGCAATGGAAACAAGGATGGTGACCAACAGACACATCTGGGGGAGCAGGAATGAGCAGGTTGGTCGTGGGTGAGCAGGGAGCTTCCTGCACTGTGCCTAGATAGCTCTGCTCGTGGAAATGGCCAGAGGGATCCCATTTTCACAAGCAGTCTTTGGCTGAGTTCTGGATGAGCTGGATGGGCTTTGGTTGAGTGACAACTGGGAAGAGAGAGAAGGGTTGATGCCTTTCATGTACTTTGGAAGTCCCAGGTGCAGGGGAGACAGAAGGTGCTCCCGTTGTGCTGCTGCAGTGCAGAAGCAACTGCCAGTCTGTCCCAAGCTTTCTGATCTCACTGTAATCAGCAAACACCCTCAGGAATACACTTTGTTAATTCTTAAAAGCAACCGTAGCCTGTGAGGTAACCCTGAGGATAAAGCACAATTCCAAGGGCTGCTTCACCATGGACTTTCCCTGGTTTTCTCCATTGTTTTCCCACCTCTGTCAGTGTTTGGTCAGAGGAATCCCAAACCACCTGAGTTTCACAACTTTTCATGTCTGTGTTCACAGTCTGCATCCTCTGATTCTGAGCAGCTTTCTATGACAGAAGGATGGACAGATGGATGTCAGACCTTGGGATTCCAAAAGCTGTTACAGACTCTGTCAGGTTCACTGAGGTAATTGTTTATTAGCCAGTGTAGGGTGATGTAATGTTTGCTCTGGATGGATGACTTGGGTTTTTTCTTTCTTTTTTTAATTTTTTTTTTTTAATATCTGCATAAAGTCATCTTTTGCTGTTTTTTGGCACCTCTGTGACAAGAGTGAGAACATCCATAAAATCATGGAGACTACAAGATACAACAGCTGTCTGAAATGGTTGGGTTTTTTAAGCTCAGAATTGAGTATTTATGATCTTGTTTTGTGCTAACAGTGTTTCATGCTCATTTATCATTGCTTAAGTGAGTGTGACCTGGAAGTTGCATAGGAGGTATTTGTCACTGATAACTCCATTACAGCAATACCATCAATTTCTGCTGAGCTGAGCTGTCAGCCAGGCTTTCATTGCGTGGTCCGGGTAAGTGGCACTCGGTCCGCAGTTAAAGGAGGCACTGGTGTGTTCCAAGTCCTCTTGGTGACACTGTGGGATGTGTGTGGGTGTGTCCACACTGTGCTGTGCATGCACACACATTGAAGAAGCTTTAAAGAATCTGCCATGAACTGGAGTGAGGATCATTGCTAATGTAACTTAGCTGTAAATCTGAAGCAGGGGACAGGAACCTAGAGAGAGATTGCGCTGTCTTTACAGGCTGGCTGTGTGTGCTGGCTCTGCGGTATGCACAGTTCACACACCTCAGCCTTTTGCAATCAGCTGCCTCTCTCTGATGGATTGCACTGAAAACTGCATAGCTGATGTGCCTAAAAATAACAAGACAGGTTTTTGTGCTGTGGTTTTAATTAATTAATTAATAGTAAATTGAACAGATGATATTAAAAATAGGAGGGGTTTTTTTCCCATTATTTTTAATTGTTGAATAGCTAAGAGGACCACTTTGCTGTTCAAACTTTTAAAGAAAGGGAATACAATGAAGGTGTTTCTCCATTGGGTGTAAATCAGTAAGAGTATGCCAGTAAAGATTACTGAAAAGCCTCATCTCCTTCTGCCCAAGTGATAAACATTGTTTGTGTAAATCTTCTCTTGAAAATTCATGTAACATGCAGATAAGAACTTTCTCTGTACAGAACTTTCCACAGAGGCTTTGTCTATTCTGCTCTCAGTTGTTTCCACTTGGAAGGCCCAGTTCAGTAACATCTTTTCTTGCTTATTTTTTAGCGATGCCTTCTGTAAATGATTGGAATTTTTATACCTACTGCAACTGCTTCCTTTTGTAATTAATACTATCAAAGTGAGATTCTGCACATATAAAAGCTGCGTTTGCTAAAGAGGAAGGGAACAAAGGACCAGTGAGACAGGTTTGTTTTAAAAATCCATGTTTAGAGTTAACAAGAAACAAGAATGCAGTACCACACATGATGCTACCAGTTTGGATCCAAGACATTCGTATGTGTGTTGGCATCTAATCATTGTCCCTATGCAAATCCTGAACTTTCATTCCAAGGCTGTTTCTGTAGGAAGACAGTAATGACAAATTACAAACTGTTTGTTTTAATATAGCCATATGTCATCACTTCTTTAATATGTCTGACCTTATCTAAATGTTACAGGCATTATGGGTGTTTTTGCTTGGAAGGACAATATTTGCTAGCTTTTATAAACTGTAATTTACACTCAGAACAACATCTGGAGTGCATGAGGAGTTAAACCCCTATAAATCCTCTCTGCTTGTGCTCTTAATGGCTTTTGAACATCTGAAATCTTTTCAGGGTGGTGGAATGTGCTAGGAGGCTACAGGGGAGAACTGCCATATTCTTGCTCAAAGACAGTGCTTTCACCTTTCTTTTACACTCATTTGATGGAGACAGAAAATTATTTTGATCGTCGGGGAAACGTTACATTTATTCTCAGAAATTGCTAATAGTATCTGTTAAAAAAATAAGCCAGGAAAGCAAAAACAGAATCAGGGGCAAACTTAAATGTTTTCACATTTATTACAGTAATCTTCTATATTCATGCTCTCTAAATGTGATGCTTAGATTATCTCAGAAATCATCATGAAGACCAGCTGTAAGCGGGGGCAGGGATGTATGTTCCCAATTAGCCTTTAGTTTCAAAAACTGATGTTGTAGTTTTAGTTGCAAAAAGGTCAGAAAACACTTTCAGGAGGCAATTGATTTTTGTTTGTGTTCCCATTTGCTGGGTTGCCATCTCCCACGTGTTGGTGTTCAAGCAGAAAGACCTGTATGTGTTTCCTTTGGTTCCTGTTTGATTGATATTTTTTATTTGTGAAAGACTGTCCTGACTGTATCCTGACAGTAGTCTTGCTTTTCTTTCAGGGGAGAAAAAACACAAGGGTAATGTTTCTCTGAAAACACCAATGTGAGCTCTGACCATAAGTATCTGAGTAAGTCATGTCTGTTTTGGAGCTGTGTGGGGAAATGACAAAGTTAAACACCTTATTTGTCTAGAATCTTGCAGCTTTAGAGTTGGAATAAGAAAAATATGGAAAACTTTCTCCAGCCTGCCTGGTTGGTTCAACTTGTTTTGCTTTGTGTTCCTGGAACACCAGAAAGTAGGTTTACAGTGAACTGTTGCCATGGGCTTGTGCATCTTCATCAGTAACAATGTTCCCATATTAATGGGGTCCTCTTGTGACAGTGAATAAGCAGGCCAGTGAGGAGCTGGATCCATGTGGAGAGAAGGCAGGGTGTCCCCTCTGGCACTCTTGGCCTTGCAGAACTGACCAGGGGGAAAAGCACTATATTAAAGATGTTTTCCCACGAGTTTAACCCACTCCACTCTTGTGGATTCATCTCCTGTGCTATTTCTACATCAGGTGTTGCCTATAATGGGATACTTAGGAAAGTTCATGATCCTGAACTGTGTGAATTATCACTAAGCAGAGAGAAATTGTATTTACTTCCATTTGAAAGGGGAGGGAGCTAATTCAAATAAATTAATAAATTGTGTCCACTTAAGATTTAGCTGTAGTTTATGGCATCTGCTTTAGAGATTCTTCAGAAGAATCCTCTTCCATGGCCTTGCATCAGTGAGGACTTGGCTCCTCTGCACATGTACAGCTGCCTTTCAGCTGGAAGTTGATGGGAAGTGCTGAATTTGCTCTTTTTTTTTCATTCATCAAAGCATCTTGGCATACCAGATGCAATAAAGGTAGTGTATAGAACAAAGTGTTTCATCATGGCACAAAGGTAATTTTGCCAAGATTTGAAGACTTACCTTTTCAGAATTAAAGGTTAAGAAAATTGCTGTGAATAGCTAAATCCTGTTATTGAATAATGACAAAATTTTCTTTAATGTACTAGGAATTGATTGCATCTAAACCAAAATGTCGTGAAAATAAATTAAGGTAATTGTAAGTGTTTTATACCCTTTATATAAAGGATAAGGTCCTAAAAATTGTGTTTTCAAATCCAGAGTTACGTCTCTCTTCAGAATGCCTGCACTGTTAGGTAATTATCTCATTGCAGTTTTAAGTCATTATTTTGCCTGTTGCCTGAGGAATTTTACAGCAGAGCAGGATTAATAAGATGCCAGGAGAACAAATTTCATAAATTAATCTCTGTCATAAATGGAACTTATATAAACAAAGTGACATTTTCATTCATAATTAAATGACCTGCAGCAAATGTAGGTCAGGAGTGAAGGGATGTTTGATTTTACATTCTGTGGAAAATCAAAACATCTGCATTTTGAGGAGAAAGGTGAGAAAAAATACAGTCAGTGTCGTCTGGACATGGATTGAGCATACCACAACTTTGAGAAAAGGAGGTTCCTTATTCATCCATATTGTAAATCTCAGCTAAGTGGCATTTAGACTTTACTGTTGGTGATGACAATTCCCTGAGTATTCAGATGAAGAAAAAAGACCTACTGATTGATTGAGTCCACTCCTTCCTCATTCTGCTGATTCCACATACACAAAAACGAGCAGCCAAACCCAGCAGATTGAATTTAAAGTGCAACAGATGTGGAGCTTTTTTTTTTCTTATCTGAAATTGGACTACTTGATTGTGAGCAATCATGTGGATGAGATGTTTCTAATGACAACTAAGTACCTCCTAAAGTCATATGGCTTCAGCATCTGTGGCTCTAAATCTTTTGACTGAATTTTTTGGGGGGTTGTTTTTTTCTAAAGTTTTGAAGTCTTTAAATTGTTTCCAGTCATTGGCATGAGACCTGGAAACACTCAGATGAAGCTTCACCTTCTGCATGTCAGTTTTGGAAGAGGTTTGTTACCCTGACTTACAGCAGGAACCTACTTTGCCTACTAGGAAAGGCTTTGGCCCCAGTAGATTGAAAGGTTTCAAGGCTAATCAAATTTCTGTTTGCTTTAGACAAGTATCTCCTTTTTGCCTCAAATCTTGATTACATTTCACCTTCAGAGAGCCTTGAAATGTTAACGAGTTTCTCTGAGATTGGTTTTTGTTACAATCCAATGTAAAATTGTATCCATGAGAAATACTAAATCTATGACCAAAATAAGGCATTTGTATACTTAAATGAGCAGGGGAAGTCTTTGCTGTTCTGAACATTCATGTGGCAGTGACCTTACAGAACTATGTCTTAAGGGAGTTAAATCCAACTTGGAATTCTGATGTCCAGGTCAAATAACTCCGGGTATTCTCTGCTGCCTTAATATTTCTCCAGGGCTGAGAGACATAACACAGGCAGCAACTAGTGGCCCAAGTATCATAATGTTGTATTTGGTAGTTTGTGTCTTAAAGCCTTTCCAAAACCGAGTGTTGGTAATGTGCCAGGCTGGGGGGAATTCTTTGAAGTGGGCTGAAGGAAAGAATGAGCCAGGGTGAGGTGAGGGACCCCGTGAGTGTCCCTTATCCCTTGCTCCGGCAGTGCCCAGCAGGCACAGGCAGCACCTTTTCCTTACAGAGGTCAAACACAGTCCTGGTGGCTGAGACCCGCGTATGGTTTTGTCCCACGCTTGAGAAGATGTTAATTTATTGCAAAAGCCTCTTTGTCTACTGAAGTGCTTGCTTTCTATTTGTGTTCTGGGCAGATGGCTCCTCAGTCTGGTCGATGAGCTCAGGCTCGCCCGAAAGCTTCACCCTGTCTGCGGGAGGAGTCGTAATTCAGCCAGGGGCTCGCTGCCGCTAAGCCGCTGTCGCAGGCGGAGCGCCGGTGGGGACTGCGTGTGCCAGCCCTGCTTAGTGGCTTTAGAGTATTGACTGAACTGACAGATCCAAACTCATTTACTTAAGGCTTGGGCTAATCACAGTCCCCAAAGTGACGTGCGGTTCTTGCTCTTCATAGCTAGATCCTTCCCGTGCTCCAAGGTCCGAGGTGGTGATGACTGAGGATTATGATTTGCTAGCGGGATTGAGTAAGAAATGACAGGTGGGATTTATTTCTCACTTTCCAGACACCTTTACAGACTTTTCAATTTTTTTTCATAATTGGCTTCAGTGACAGCCTCCCACAGGCACTATACACATCCAGGGAATGGGTCTATGCAGGAAAGGTCTGTTTGTTAAGGCAACATCTGTAATTGCCTTAGGCTGCCACAGCAATAGCACTGAAACTCCAAACCTAGCATCATTAAAGCCAAAAGTCATCTCATTGTGGGTCCTGCCTTTCACTTAATGATGTTGTTCTTCATGTAGTGCTCTGTGCATTGAAGGTGATATTATGATTCATCAGACCAGGATTTTATGCAGCTCAAAATGCCTTCAAATGGAGCTGTAGAGATACTCCTTTCACATACGTGACACAAGCACAGATATCCGCTGGTAACTGGCCTGCAGAGTCTGGGGAGCTGGACACCGTTACTGTGCTGTGTGCTGAGCTCCACAACTGCCTCGTGTTAATAAGCATTAGAACAATTCAGTGAGCTCAGTGTCGATGGGTGAGGATTTTGTAAAATAGGGGTATCTCTATAATGTGACAGCATGGACTGCAGTGCAAACTGTTCTGAAAGGAATTTAGAGCAGAGTTAGAACAGTTTATTCCAAGATAATTAAACAAGTTCAAAACTACATACTGGGGACAAGTTTGGGATGAGTTGTTGCATTTTTTCTATGGCATCAACATTATGTTTCCGAAAATGTATTTGGTGATATGGTGGCTGCTAGCGTATCGAGTTCCCATGACACATGAACAGTGAGCTCACCTTTCTAACTGATCTTCTCACACAGCTACTCAGTTCAGGTGTTTCCTCTTTACAGGAAAACAATTGAACAGTTTGCTGACAACTTAACATAAAGGAAGCACAGAGCTGCTTCAGCTGTGAAGCAGAATCACTCTCTAATACTGAGTTCAGCATTGTGAATGTAAAGTTTCCAAATGGCCACCATCAGGAAGATAAGAAATGATTGTGACTCTACATCTAACAGGGTTGATATTCCCAGGCCACCCCTGAGCCCCTGGGTATTTTACATCAACACTTTTGCAGCTGGTCTCTGGCTCTGGCACCAGAAGAGAAAGGGTTGGGAATACCAGAGAAAAGTGTTAGAAAGAAATGATGAAATTTTAACTGCATAACAGGCTTGGAGTGCAACTCCAAAGGATCCCATTGAAAAACATAGATAAGTTTTTGCTTCTGGAAAACAGAAGTAAACAGAAAAGCCTGTTTAGTTATTTCAGAATAACGCAGTAGGGACAGTGCTTCTAAGGGAACTCTAGCTTTGAGGCACAACGTGGTGTTGATTAGTGCAAATAAAGCTCTTCAAGAGTCACCTTTCAGCAATTACAATCAGACACTGCCACTGTGGCTTCAAAAGCTTCATTAGCAAACCCTGCTCCTAGTGAGAGCTGTAAATCTCAAATACCCCAGAAGTTTTAGCTGATGGAGAACTGTCTTCCCTTATTTATTTTCTTCCAAATGAAAGATAATTACATATTCCTTCATCTGGATAAATAGCATTAAAAATCAAAATAGATCCTCCTGAAGAAAACACAGCCAGTGGTATAGTTCTAAAGAGATGAGGATAATTTTCCAGTTGAGTATGATGAAATCAGGGCACCTTAAAATTTTATTGTTACCTAAAGCAACAGTCTAACAAAATGCAGTGTGTCTTAGTGTAGCCAAAAGAAAGCTATCAAAAATATTTTTTTTCTATTTTTGTTAGGATTTTCTAATGAAACATCTGCAAATACTGAAAACAATTTTCTAGCAGTTTTCTCCTAATCCACTGGTAAAATAGAAGATGATGATACTTTCAATGCTTTCTTGGTTAAGGGAAGGGCAGTTGGCAGTGCTTTGTTCATTGTCATCATGCCAAATGCTGTCAGGCTCTTTTGCAGTGCCAGTGGTAATCTGTTTCCACAGTTAGTGGGAAGACTTCTTGCTGTTTTGCCTGCCAATGTACGAACCTCCCATTAAAACAGTGGGACAAATTAAGTTTGGTGCTCTTGCTAATTTCCACATGAATTCATTACTTGGCAGCTATAATAAATATTGTGTGCCAGAGTTCCTCCTTAACCTACGTATCTTACTGACTCACTCGCTGTTTTGTATATGCTGTAGTTAATTGTTTAAGAATTTAATGAAAATACAGTGAGGTATCAAAGAAATAATTACAGCAACAGTTCCTTTTGTTCTTGTAGCTGTAATGGGCTAGTTTATTAGGAAAGACTTGGGAAACCAAGTAGAAGTTATGTTTTCCTGATTTTCAATCAGCTCTATTGTCTAGCTTGTCTCTCTCTAACAGATCTGTGGCCAGACAAATGGGCTCCTGCAGTTTGATTCTATCCAGAAATATGTTTGGAGAATAAAATCACTTGAAAATAACCTATTGGCCAGAATCAATCAAGGAGCAGTCTTGGATGCTACTGGTCTTCCAATAAAACACTCTGTACTTGTACCTGTTTTCTCCAGAGCATCACAGCCTGAAATTTTAGAACAGAGAATAAGTAAACCCAAGATAGCTGTTATTCAGATTAATCTATCAATATGAGTTTGTCTGTTGACCAGGAAGCAATGCCCTGCTTACCCTTAGGTTTGACATGACTTCTGTTGTGAAACTGGTCCAAGTCAGAGATGCTTCAGTCAGATTGGAAGGAAGTTTGGAGGTCATCTAGGGCTCAAAAGTGACTGGAGTCACACCAGGCTGTCCAGGGCTTTGTTCAGCTGGGTCCAGATACCTCCAAAGATGGAATCCTGTTTCCGGGTCCCTGTTGTGATGGTTTTTATCCTCTGAGTGGACAATGATTTCCTTGTGTCTAGATGGAGCCATTTCTATTTCACCCTCTCATCCTCCTGCCATGCAGCACTGGGAAGAGCCTGGCTTTGCTGGCACTGTCTTCCTGCTGAACTCCCTCCCCCCGAGGTTATCCCTGTGTCTGAGGAAAGGGCAGTCATTGCTTCCCTCCAGCTCCTGGCTGTGCTTCAGCTGGCACAAACCAGCATGCTGTTGGCTTTCCCTGCTGCCTCACATTTAACCTGCCCAAAGCAAAGAGCTGTGTGAAACTGGGACTGACTTTTCTGTCCCTCAGACATCCAGCAGCACATCTCCTTTACCACAGGAAATTTATTCACAGAAGTCAGGGATTACTGAAGCTTATGCCACCCAGAGCCAAGGTTTCAGAAAACAAAGGGAACAGAAATAATCCATGTGAAATTCCTCATGTGAACTTTTCTGCAGGAGGTGTCAGATGTAATTAAAATACTTCTCTTATGTAGGACTGGGGAGGGAGAAAAGCTTGATAAATTATTTGTTGACCAAAAAAGGGTTTTAACACATATTTGAAATGTCTGCCTAGGAAACCCCCCAAAGCCTCTCCTTTGAAAACTGACTGCATCATTTGTTGCAGCTGTTTTATCTGGTCTCTAAGGTTTTTAGGTCTCAGATTTAAATGTTAGACAAACATAATGACCAGAGTCCTGTGTGACATCCATGTTAGGCTCAAAGTGAGAGCAGGTTTCATCGTTTCCAAATTGCCTTGCTTTGAGAAGAAATGGTGCTTTATATTTGAACCTGTTAGTTTGTAGTCTGTGTGTATAATAAACACATTGGGAAATAAAGGAAAATGGAGTTTCTGGCTTGGCTTAAAGAGAACTTCTGGTCAACATTGTCTCTAGTGGAATTACATTACTAACAACAATGAAGAGTTGCCAAAAATACATAAATGCATCTATCTCAGGAGGGGAAGCTATTAATGAGATTGTCCTTCTATGAGTAATCCTGTACCCAGACCACCTCCTATGAGATTACCCTTTGAAAAAACAAGCCCACTGAGAAGTCGTGCTGTGTTGGAGAAAGGGTTGTGTGGAGCAATTAACCGCAGAAACTCACTGATTGCAAGTGGCTGCTGATCCACCAAGGAAAATCCTCGTACCAAACCCAAGCAAAGACAGGAGCAAGGCATTAGAGGGGTGTGCAGGATCATACCCTGGAACAAGCACATCGTGCCCTCAGCGGGCAGCACAGTGAGTTTCCAAAACCAGCTGGGTTCTAGTTTTGTTAAAACATGCTTTGGGTTCTTCAAACATGTTGGATCTAGTTTTGTTAACTCATGTCTGAGTTAAGACAGAAAGGCATGAAATAAGTAAGCAAACTTGTTACAGTCACACTGGTCTGCTACAGAACATAAGGATAAATATAAAAATAAATCATGGCGAGGCAGTGTGTCTTTCAGCACAGCAGGCAATTTCACCTCTGACAGCACAGGGGTGCTGTTGTGACTATCCTGTGCTGTGCATTTTATCCAGTACAAAACTTTTCTAACGCATAACACTTCCTCACTATGGAGCTGGCACAAGAACCATGCAAAGCACACTGACACACCTGACTCTGTGTGTGCTGGGAATTGCAATTTTTTTCAAAGTTTTCATTCTGCTGATGGATTTCCATTCTAGCCAATTTCAAAGTGTGATGGTTTAGCAGGAAGCAAAGCCAGTGTGTGGATCTCCCTTTGGCTGGCCAGAGGGAGAGGTAAGCATACAAGTGGACACATAAACGAGCAGGTAAATGTGAATTGTAAATTGAAAATTGTGGGAATTGAAACAGGAATTGTGAGCAAATAGCTTGTTGTCCATCATGGGCTCACCGGAGAGCAAATGGATGAGTGGCAAGCAGGTGCTGCTCAGGGGTGCAGACTGGTGACAAAGTGACACCAGAAGCCAGCAGCAATAAGGCAATAGCTCAGTACACCAAAAGCTGCTGGGGCAGGCTGGTGGGACAATCAAGTCACAATAAATACTGGAGAATTTGGGACCTGCTCCAAATCCCAATAAACCAGAATCTTGCTGTTTCAAGCACACAAATTCCCATTGTGTGAAGCATTAAAAAGAAAGAAAGAAAAGAAAGAAAAATAACATAAATGTGAAACTGAGCAAAGGCTTTTGGGAACAACGTAAGCACTTGAAACATGATATAATACCTTAGTGTCTATCCAAGCATATTTAATTTATCCTGTACACTGCAATGGTATTCATAGTCAGATTTGACATGTGTGTTTCCCTCTAAAGTGGAGGGGAAGTCTGCTTGTCCTCACTATAATTTTTAATTGAATTTATGTTCACTCAGCATAACATGATTGCTCTAAAGATGTCTTCTGTCTGCCCATAATAAGGTTAAGACTCAATTAGTAGTTGCAGCATCTAACAATGTTTCACCACTTGCCAGAAGGCTCAGGCAGCATCTGGCCAGCTGCAGGTAGCAGTTCAGTACCCATTTCTCTTTGCTGGGGTGCTGGGCCACCCTCCCCGGGAGCACTGAGCGAGGGATGGGCTGTCCTGGGCGCTCCCTGTGCCTCATCCCTGCTCCGTCTGTTCCCTGCACTGAACACTGTAGCACAAAGGCATGAACGCATCATTTACACCCTCGCTCTGCAGTCCCCTGAAGGTGCACAGCTGCTAGGAAAACTGCTGAGACGATAATAAGGTTTTTGATGTATTTATGTGAGGATTAAGGGTTTTTTCGTTTTGAAGAAATTAATTTTACTCTAATCAACAATTGTAACAACAGTAAGCCTCAAGAAAATCTGAGTGACCGTTAGGTGACAAAACCCCAGATGAATCCTGTTGTGTTCCTTCCTAAGGTTTTTCCTTTCAATTTCTGCCCACCTGACCCTGATAAACTCATTTTTGCATTATATCCTTAGCACAAAACAAATTATAACTCTTTCTATCTTCCTTCCTTTTAAGGCGTGTCCAGTTTTCCAATCAATCTTATCTTACTTGCCCAGAAAGTTACCAAACATTGGAATGTATGTGGTGGTGTCAATAGTTATCTGAAATACCAATTTTACCATATATATATATATGTATGTATGTATGTATGTATACATATATATTTAGAGCAGGTAAATAAAAAAGATGTAATTTCTGATTTCTGAGAGAACACGGACAGACATGTAATTTGAAGGCGACCAGGAAAAAAGAAAACACAAAAGATGTAAACAAGAATTCTACCAGCAAAGGAACACTTGAAATTGTATTCCCTTGCATTTTTTATTTGGTCATATAAGTCAGATACTATCATTTTGTCAAGGTCTACTAGGTCTAGTCTATGTACAAATTTTTGCAGAGCAAACGCGTGTGTCCTTGGGACACTTTGTATGTCCCTTGTCAAACTTCCCATCTTCTTCCCGTCAAACTTCTCCTGCAGAGGAGCGGTGCGAGCAGCTTGTCCATCGGATGGGTTTCCTCAGGCGTTCCCTGTCACAGGTGCCCACCGGCGCGGTGCTCTCGCCTGTATTTACACGGTCGGTAAGGGGCGGGAGCATCAGAGCGCGTTCTGCGCTCACCGACCCCGCGGTGGCTCCGGGGCCGGGGGCTGCGAGGGGCCGGGGATGTGTCCCGGGGTGTGTGCCTTGTCCGGGGTGTGTCCTAGGATGTGTGCCGTGTCCCGGGGTGTGTCCTGGGGTGTGTCCTAGGATGTGTGCCTTGTCCCGGGATGTGTCCTAGGATGTGTGCCGTGTCCCGGGGTGTGTCCTGGGATGTGTGCCGTGTCCCGGGGTGTGTCCTGGGATGTGTGCCGTGTCCAGGGATGTGTCCTAGGATGTGTGCCTTGTCCCGGGGTGTGTCGTGGGATGTGTGCCTTGTCCCGGGATGTGTCCTAGGATGTGTGCCGTGTCCTGGGGTGTGTCCCGGGATGTGTCCTGGGATGTGTGCCATGTCCCGTGTCGGTGGTGCCGGTGCAGCGCCCGCGGCCCCGCCCCGCCATGACCTCAGCGCGCGCGCCTCACGTGATGCAGGTGCGGCCCCCGCCCCGCCGCTCCCGGCGCTCCCTCCCTTCTTCCCTCCCTTCCCGTCCCTTCCCTCCCTTCCCTGCCGCGCTCCGCGGATGCGCTGGAGCCTCCGCGCCCCCACAGGTCTGTCCGCGCCGGTGAGGGGCGGGGGGCGGCGGAGCCAGGCCGGGCCCGGCCGCGGTGCAGGGCCCGTCCCCCGCGCAGGCCCCCGGCACGGCGGGGCGTCTCGCCGTGCGGCTGAGGGGGGGTCGCGCCGCGGGCCGGGCCGGGCCCCGCAGCGGGGGTGAGCGGGGCGGCCCGTCCTGGCCCGGGCTCCGGTGATGCCTCAGCCCCGCCGCAGCCGGGAGCGCCTTGACAGCCCGGCAGGCTCGGCCGCCGGTGACCAGGGTGACCGGGACACCGCGTCCTGGCGTTACGGGGAGGGGCCGGAGAACAAACCCGACCCTCCCAGATCCTCCCCTCTGCTCTGCTGGCAGTCTGGAGTCCGTGGTGGTGTCATCCCTTTGGGGCTGTGGGGGTGTTATCCTTCTGGTACCCGCTGAATGCGTTTGTTCAGGGTAGGGCAATAAATCCGTTAAGTTTTATGGCACCGAGACGCCTCCATTGCCCGGGACTCGCGCTGTGCTCCTCGAGGCCAATGCGCCGCTGGAAAACCTCCCGCAGGTCTATTTTGTATGTGCAGAATTAGGACTCTCTATACAGCATGGCATACCTGTGCTGGGGGAAAAGAAACACTTAGGCATGGAGGTATCCCTGAAGTAGCCTTATTTAAGAAGGATATTCCCTGTATCTCTAATTTAAATCATCTATGATAATCTTTTGGAGAAGGTTTATCATGTTCGTCCAATTTTTTTTCACTGTCAATCTTGTTTTATTTGAATTGCTCAGTCTTAGAAAGAACTTTAAGAGTAATCTATGTGGGTAATATTCAGGGAAATTACCATGACAGTGGATGAAGAACTATTTTTATGAAATACAGACCAGACTTTTTAACCACCACTTCTTCAGAGCATAAAGAACATTTGTTAACATTGGAAGCAGGGCTTCACGTGTGTTAAGAAACTCAATAAGGGCACTGGCAATACCAAGAGGATATTGATTCATATGTGCAGTGTATTTATACTGAAAGTGAACTTGAAAAGAGCTGGATAAAAACTTTGTTATCAGAAGTGTCTGCTGCCTTTTTTCTGCATGCTCCTGTGACCCTCTGGAAATCTGGGTAGAATAATTCCCAAGACTGTCTGTGACATTAGGGCACTTTTAGAGGTGGAAGTGCCAAGGTGAAAGCTAGGTCGTCGTTTGAGACACAACAGCTGCAGGAATTTTCAGCCGCTTAGGGCTTTCATTTACTTCCACCATTTTGAGGGTGCTGTGGTGCATTAAATATCACGTTGTTCTTGTGGTTCACTGGTTCTTTCTTATTTTTGACCTCTGGTAGAGATTTAATTAATACCATTCCTTAGGTTGCTCTTAGCTCAGCTTGATCCATTTCCAATCACTGTTTTCATTTCAGGGTTGGTTTGGGAAGCATAGTGAAGTGGAACAGTTCTAACTCCTCCTGACTCCTGCATGCTGTCCTGGGTGCAGATTTTTGACTGACAGTCTCAAGGCTGAGTGGACTGGGATGGTTTGTGATCACGCTGGTGGTCTCTGGTTTGTTTAGCTGCTGACAGCTGACATCTGTGCTGAAGAGCAATGTGTGCAGAAGGAAAAGCTAGGAAGAAGTCAGAGGTTTTGAGTCATATTAATCTGTAACTGGGATCTGGCTGGAATGACATAGCTCCTATACGCTTTAATAGATTGCATATTCAGTAGTTACTGCTTGAAGTATGGCTCTGACCCCATTTTGAAATTTAAATGGAACCCGTGGGAAGTGACTGGTACCACTTCGAAGTTCTTTGTTTCTGTTATATATTATGTCATTTGCAGCCATTTTCCAACCTCTCTGACAATTTTTTTCTTATTCTGTCGTATGTTCTTTGCTAAATTCTAGAAGAAATAACTACACATTCTTCCAGGCAGACATATTATGAAGAAAAAATGTGAAATTACCTGTGCTTAAGAAGCTTGCTGCTGCAGTATGATAAACTGAGAAAAATGTTCCTCTCTTTACCTTCTCTCTCAAGTCTTTACAAAGTACTTTGAGAGAGAATTGGTAATCCCTTAGGAATGAGTGTATGTGTGCAAAGGTTTTGTGGCAGTGGGTGAGATTTGCATGCAGTAAGGTAGGCGCAATAATAGTGTCAATGAGAGTGGGCACAGACATAAAGTTGTAAGTGCCAAGGTGACCTCTCTCTTCTTACTGTTATAACATGAAGTCTCACACAGTTTTGCAAAATGACATCATGTATACTTGCTGTTAAATCTTACAGAAAATTATGTATGCAGACAGCATATGAGCTCTGTCAGTGCCCTTGCAGTCACTGAGCTCTTGCAGGACTTAATATACTTCCAAAATGGTGCTGATGGTGTTTGTGTTCCTCCAGTTGCCTGGGAGCCCTGGTCAGAGATGGGTATTGACACAGGTGTTGTGATAAGCTTTGGATCTGTGAAGTGGGAAACGACAAGGGAATATAAGCAGGTAGAAAATAACACTAATGAGAAGGGATTCAGCATACCAGTAGCTCAACTGTTGCCAATTTGCTGCAAATGCCAAGTGGAGAGAGGAGAGTGTGTGGTTTTGAGGAGCTCATAAGTTTAAATGAGGACTGGGTGCTAGTTTTAGTGATGCTGCCTTGGAAGAACACTTTCCACATGTCTGGGCACATGGAGAATGTGGACAAGTGCTTCTTCAGAGCATCCAGTAAGTGGATGATGGATGGCTGCTGCTCTTAGGAGCTACAGCTCAGGTCTGCTGGTGGATGAGAGTGAAAAGGCTGCTGGAGTCTTGAAAGAGTAGACCAGGGAATCTGCTATGATCAAGGACAGTTCACTGCTGGGATGATACAGTTAAATGTAGTGACTAAGAAAAGGATCTAGTCATCAGCTTTTAAAATAGATGTTGAGCTAAAAATATGATGCCAGAGAAGAACAAGCAGTAATGATGTTTTATTTAGTAGGAGCCCCCCCCTTTTTTTTTTAAAAAGATCAATATTAACTTTTAAACTGATTGATGAAAAATATAGCTATTCCTATCCCTTAGAAAATTAGGCATTTTATAACCATGTATTTTGTTTTTTGAAAGCAGACTGTAAGAGGAGAAACAGTGAGAAAATAATTCAGTGGTACTTCTATACAGAAAATGTTTATAAATTTTTTACGGTATTTATTTTTGAATTAGAGATAAATCTTGTAATAGGTAACACTAAATTTTTTTTGTATGGAATAAAATAACAGTGTTGTTTTTAAAAAAACTTTAAAGTTCATTTGGCAGCTCAGTACATTTGTTTTTAGCAATTGTTCAGTCACACCAAGCAACAAAAGACCTTGGGTTTTACCTTGGGGCAGATAAATGATTTCTCCAGATGGATAGAAAAACAAATGAGAGAAACTTTGGAGTTAAATCTGAATTCTACTTCTTCTAAATTAATACCTTATCCATCCTTCGTGTTATAGTAGCTTTCTAAATACTTTTAAAATGAAAATAAAATTAATAATTTATGTTCTCATTGTTGCTCTTACCTTGCAGTTTTAGCAGCTTGAATATTGAGATTATATTATTTTGGGACTAATTGTAAGATGCATTTGTTCTTTTTTATTTTGAAAGTGAGCTCTGATTCTGTTTGCTAGCACTGGAGCTGATGGTGTTCAGCATTCAGAAGATTCAGCCCTTATTGTTGGAAAATGAATTGGGAAACTGAATTTCTCAATTCAAAATTGCATAGAGTCTGCTATCCTTGTTACAAAGCTCATAAGAGATCATTGAAGTACAAGATAAATGTTGGCAGTTAGGAAAACAAATTAAAACGAGCCTTTTCTCAGTGTTTTGCTGTTTGGTTGAAGGCCAATGTCAATATGAACACTTAACTAACACTTCTGATTATTTAGTCAGATCCATTACTCGTGGCAGAAATTTGAGGTAGCAGCTTTTTGTTTTCCACAGCACCTGTGGCTGACACTATTTGCTGATCCCACCCCAGTGTGATTGGGTAAAAGGCCCCAGCTTTCCAAACAGAGAGAAAGCAGTTGGGGCTGCCAGGAGCTCCAGAGAAGTCAATGATTAGCAGCCCCATTTGTCCCAGGAAACTGGGCCCAGGGGCAGGCGGTACAGTGGTGGCTGCTCACCACTTACAGGAGCTGTGAGAGGAACTGACCTATGGCCAGCAGCTGCCACTCAAATGCCTAGGCCTGAGCTTTGTACTAGAGCACTGTAGCCAAAAACCTCAGTTTTTGCTGTGAGGCTGAAATGTGTCTGCAATTCATTGTCTCTTTTTCTAATTAAGTTTGGTTTTATTTTATTAATAGACTTGGATCGTCTGGCTAATAAACAAACATGAGTCATCTGAAGTTGCTTGCAGCTGTGCTGAAGAGGCATGGCTTTAAACTTTTGGAAAAGCAGGATATAGCCAGAAGGACATTTTTACATGGCCAACGGTATGTTTCATCAGGAACCTCGCAGCCATTCCTGAGTGGGAGTAATTCCAATTACATGGAGGAAATGTACCATGCATGGCTTGAAAACCCTAAAAGCGTACATAAGGTAAGTCTAAAACATGATTGTAATGCTGGGTTAAAAGTGGAATAGGTTTCTTTTACTTTTTTTTACTTGCTTTTTTAATAAAAAGTTCAGGAAAAGGTCTTGTGTGAAATGAAAAACGTGAAATTAATTTCCTACCTATTGATTGGTTTAAGATGTGATATTGCAACTATAAAAGTACAGAGGAGGCACAGGCATGGTGAGCAGAGCGGAAAGAATGAGAAGTCCAGACCAGAAATAGAAAGCTTCCCTGAAACTTTGTTCCTCCATGGAAATGCTGGTCAAGCAGTCAGTTAAGTAATTAGTTATGTCCAGAAGAAGACCCAAGAATAAAATATATTTAATTTTTTGGTTTATAGTAAGACTCTATCAGCGAATGTGTTATATTTGAATAGTATGTGTTAATGTTGGTACTTCTAAAGTGAAAAAGATGAATGTTCAGTTGCGTTTGGGTTAAACTATGGAAGCTGTAACCTTAAAACTGAATCTGAAATTGTCAGAATATTCTTCTGAAGCATCTTGAAAAGTAGTCTTTGTTTTGTGTCTCTCCTTCTCTCTCCAGGCAATAGACATTTGTTTGCTTTTCTAAAACCTCTATTACCCAAATCCTTCCTTGTGGACAAAATACATAGGCTTATGTTTTAACAAGATTTCTGCTGACAAAGACGGCTCTCTTATGGTGATACATATAGAGTAACTTAAGAAGCTGATGAAAAGTCTGATCAATTCTAAGACAGACAAGTCATTTTCCAAGAAGTAATGTGAATTGTGCCCAAAATGTTTACCAAATTGGTTGTCTGTTCCCTTATTCTCCAGGCACGTATATCAAAATGTCACTTAGAAGTTGTTGTTCTAAGTCTGATAATCTGTCTAGAATGTGAGGAAGTGATGCATGCCGTGGGCAGAAACAAAAAAGGAAACCATAAAGAGTGGTTTTGTAGCTGTATCTTTTTCTTTGGATGTTGTGTATGAATTTAGCTTTGTTCAAAGGTGACATATGCGGTGCCAACTCTGAAGGCTGACTGTTATTCACATAGCAGATTGATCCTAGGTCATTTATGTTACACCTGAACTTGGGATGGAGAAATCTTCTCCAGGAGTGGCACTTTCTCATCTGACTTTGAGTCCTTGTCCTGTAGCTGCCAGCTGAGCTCCAGCAGTGTGGGATGGGATAGCACATTGTATGGGTGCACTGAATTTCTGCAAAGCCCTCATGATGTGTCAAGGCTGTGGATCGATATAAACCCTTTTATACTAGGGATGAACTCATGCACAAGGAGTGTGTGGTGACATCAAGGTGACATCTTGTTTTTTATTGTATTTACATTATATTGGCTTCTGGCTAACTTCTTTCCTTTTAGATGAATGAAATTCCTGGTTCAGCCCCTTTGCAGTGGAGTACATTTTGTTGCTGGGAATCCCTGCAGGCATCTCTGTGTGTGGGAAGTTCGCCTCGGTGCGGGCAGGGGAGCGCGGGGTCCGCCGCAGCCGGGAGCGCTGCCGCCGCCCGGAGCTGGCCAGGGTGCTGAACCGAGGCGGCCGGGAGATGCACACCGGCGCCTTACGGACTGGTGCTCGGGGTAGGCAGAAATACTAAAAGTCCTGCCGAAAGGTCGTCCAACTCATCTGGCAGTTCGGGCACAGTCTGATAATGGGCCCTGTTGAGGTGATGCAGGTTGTGGGTTTGTTGCAAGCAACAAATCGGCACAAATGAGTTGGCAGGGGAATGTAGGGTGTGGGCTAGGGAATGGATCCCAGGTGATTCAAGATGCATTTTTGTCGTGGTTTAACTTCATCTGACAACCACGCAGCCACTTGTGCCTTCTCTCTCTCTCTCACACACACACATGTGTGAATGGAGGAAAGAATCAGCAGGGTAGAAGTGAGAAAACTTGTGGATGGAGATAAAGATAGTTTAATAGGGGGAGGAAAAGCTGCATGCACAACCAAAGCAAAACAAAACAAGGAATTCATTCACCAATTCTTGTGGGCAGGCAGGTGTTCAGCCATCCCCAGGACAGCAGGGCCCCAACACACATAATGGTGACTTGGGAAGACAAACACCATCACTCTGAATGTCTTCCCTTCCTTCTTCTTTCCCCATGATGTGGTTTGGAATATCCCTTTAGTCATCTGGAGTCAGCTGTCCTGGCTGTGTTCCTCCAAAGTCCTTGTGCACCCCCAGCCTCCTCACTGGTGGGGTGAGGAGCAGAAAGGCCTTGGTTCTGTGTAAGCTTTGCTCAGCAATAACAAAAACGTCTCTATATTGCCAACTCCCTTTTGAAATACAAACCAGTTACTGTGCAATTAACTACCCCAGACCAGCACAATTATAAAACTGTGAATTCTTTTCTAGGTTAACTGTGTTTAATAAACTTGGGACAGTAACTGAAGTAAATTCACTGTGTCCCTGATTTATGAAGCTTGAAAGAATATGATGGATAGAAGTAATGGATTACAGCTATTCTTGCCTAAATTATTAGTTTTTTCATAGCCAGTGAAAAAAGGGGAGGGGAAGAATGCCAGTAACTTTGTTTCATCAACAAAATTAATTTTTGGTTTCTTGAAAACCGTCTCATTTCATTGGCTGAAAGCTGCAAATACCTTTATAAGATTTTTGTTGACAGAAATTGCTCAATTTAAGCTCTTATAAAACAAGTTAAAATGTTAAGGTTTGAAATCACCCTGTGTTCTTAAAAATACAGAAAAATTTGTGCTGTGATTTTGACTGTAAAGTTGTGCATTTGTCATTTGAGTATGGAAAGGAGAGAAACTGTTGGAAAATAATGTCAAAAGACACCACATGGTGTTGATTATGGTTTTGTTAATGATTTGGCTCTCTCCAGGCCCATTGTTTTTGTTGTTTTAGTCAGTATGTCCAGCATGGTTTAGGGAATCAGCTTGTGCATTTAGACATTGCATTCTCTTTCATAATTTTCCTTTTTATACCCTATTTCTCCTCATGTTTTTTCTTAGATAACCCTTTTTCAGAGTGGATGTGCCTCCTCATTGATTAGATGGAAAACCATGATTTTTCCTGGGCTTTAAAAGTTATACACTTATACTTAGAAACTCCAGTTAATCAGGGCTGCTGAGCTGCTTTCTCTCTCAGAAGATTTGACTGGACATGTCTTCTCACATATGCTTATTTACATCTGTTTGAAATATGGCTGTCACATTCCAATGAGCACATGCAGTGCTTCTAAGAATTTCTCCTTTCTATGTATTGGTTGTGTTCCAAGGAATATGCATATATATATACACATATATATGAGCTTTTATTCTTTGTACAAATCCATTTCAGATGATTTCCTGCTTTTCCTTGCCTTTTGAATTTCCTATCATCAGAGCAGCCAAAACAACAATCAGAATAAAATGACGTGTGCTCTGAAAAAGGCGTCATTATTTCTCCTTGAAGCTTGCTGTCAGGGCCATAGATCATAAGAGAGAAGCTTGACAAGGCTCAGTTATTACTATCACAAGATTAATTACAAAACTGCATGGTTGGCTATGGAGTACGTAATGCCTGCCATGTTATCCTGTGTGCAGCCACTCTGCTGTGAGTGTGTAATCACCTCCTTGGTTTATGGACTTGGAAAAAATGTAGGGGTTTTGCTTTGACTGCATTTTATTAATTCTCTTTTTTAAATGATATAGTGGTGTTCAGTGTGTGTCCTCTAAGACTTTACTGTCCTCACTGCAGTTGATAAATATTGTGATGGCTCTAGGAACAAAAGCCCCAAACCATCAAGACAAAGCATATGTTACTACTTGTTATTCTAATTGCAATGCTGTTTATTATATAACAGTAAAATGTTGCCACTGAATCACTTGAATTGTATTAAATGATTTGAGAAAATAATGGTTAAGTACAATTTAGATTTGCTGGCAGAAGGAAAGAAAATGTATCATCTATCGTTATTTTTTTTTGGTGAATATATTTTGTATTATAAATCTCCTCTACCATTTTCTTGAAGAACTTTACTAATTTAGTTGGGAAGCTGCAGGTTTGCTGTGAGAGCAAGCTGGTCTTCTATCTGTTCAATCACGTGGCAAATGCTGTTGCCAAAGACTGACATTGATACACAGAACTTGAAGACTATAATCTGGTATCAATCTTGAAAGACACTACAGAAATTTGTAAAGGCTTTGATGGATGTGTATCTAGTAAAAACTAATTTTCTGTAGCCAAATGATGTATTTTCCCTCCCCTCTGATTAAATGTCAAGGCTGTCCAACAAATCAATAAGTTCAAAAATGTGATAGAAAAAAATAGTCTGGGTCCATTCTGTCTTAGCTGGCTGCATCTTCAGATGGAAACATTTTCTTTATACTTGTGAGTTTGCATGAAGAAACTGCCCTATACTGATTCTCCTTAAACAGATCACTTGTTGGGCAAGTCTATTTGGAGTTTGTTAACAACTCTCTTAGCAGAGCTCTTGTCTAAAAACTCATTCAGTTGTTTGTGGGCTTGTACTGTGATAACTTTTACATTGAAATGAAAGGTTTTACTCAACAAAGGAATAGTTATGTTATTATTATCATTGTATGTGTACCATGGTGTTAGAAAAAGTAAGGAAGAAACCTTAACATAAGCAAAGCAAATTCTTTATTTAAACATAGAATGTGAGAGATGTCACAGATCCAAATGTGTGTCTGGAATTTCCTAATTTAATGTTAAATGAAAATTTATAATTGTGTATGGCCCAAATAATTTCTCCAGTCTAAGTAACTTTAGTAGTTAAACAAGGGATTATAATTGTTTTTCACTAGGGTCTCCAGCCTCTCAGACTGGATGCTGTGTAGGCATGGAAGAATAGTACTGTTCTTAACACAGATCAAGAAGGTGTATAGAGAGAATCCCAGATGAAATACAGTCACACTAATAGGCTCTTGTAGACCACTTACAGGATGTAAATTCAGACTTCTAATCTCAGTGTGGCTGCCCAGAGGTCAAGGTAAGAAGAATATAGGAAATGGGCATAAATAAGAGAAAGGAGGAGGAATGAATTCTTCATCAGTGTGTCTGGAACTGGCCACCACACATGATCTGTCTGCCTTAATTTGTCAGGGCATATAAAAGTCAGGCTATGTTTAGATAAGCCTGTGGAAGAGCAGGGTGATAAACTAAGTTTACTGTATTTGTACTGATGCAGCTTTGTCTGAATAAAGAAATAAGAGGGGTGCATTAAAGCAGTGTTTCTTGGGCAATGGCCTCATGTTAATGGTGAAAATCCCACCCACAGGTTCAATGAATGCCCTCACTTCCACCATTTGAACTTGGAAGGTTGGGTGATGTTTAGCTCCTTTATGCTGCCCCTCTCATGGTGTTTCTGAGCACCATAGAGCTTTTAGAAATTTCAGTATGAAGATTTTTTTGTTAATGAAAACAAAGAGGATTTTTGTAAATATTTTTTCTGTCACGCCATGCTTGTATTGCATTATTTTGATTCTTTTGTGGGTTCTGTAATGCATATATTAAGTAATCTTTTAAAAATAATTTTGCAAGGCTCGCAGCCTTGCAAAAATTTATCTTTTGCAGTTCTTCTGTTCCAGTCACAAAGATATGTAGGTTTTTAAATAGCTTCATTTTTGTTTTCTGAGGTTAGCCAACCTGAAGTGTTTTACACAGACTTCCTTCTTTGCTGAGTATAAGTGTCTCACATGTTTTGTCCCATTCTGCTGCTCTCTGTTAGCATTCATATATCTGATACCATTCTAACCTGGCACTGTGACCACCTCATCAGAATGAAAACAGTTCAGGAAAATAAGATTTGGGCATATGTGAGTGAAGTAGTTTTTGTAGAAGCACAGATGGAGATAAAAAAATATTTTGTCTGTTGTGATTTGGTTTTTGAGATAAGTAGTCTAAAATTACGGCTTGCACCTGAAACTAGGCCTGTAATTTCTTTCATGGTGAGGTAACCTAAGGTGTTGAGGGAGGGAAATTAGAACAAGAGTCTCACTCAGAAAAGCTTTAATTGTTTTTAAAGTTTCTTCAAGAAAAGCTCTTAAGGACTGATTCTGATTTAGCATAATCTGTGAGTATCTTGAAGTACCATAAATTCTATACATATCATTAAAGGAATGGATTAATTTAGTTTATTAAGATTCTTTGTTTTATAGGCTTGATAGCTCTTTACCAGCAGCATTATATTGTACCCATTATTGGCTGCCTGAATAAACAGCACAATTAAAAAGTGCTGTATGAATGAGTAATATATGAAGATGCTTTACAGTCCTGTGTGCTGGAGAGTTTTCTGCTGAGCAAGCTTGGGGTAAGAAAGGAGAGGAAAAGTGTTCTGTGTAAATAAAACACACAATTGCTACTGAAACTGGGACATATCCATGCTCTTTTTTTTGGCTCTCTGCTAATGGTGTTTAACACTAATGCAGTGAGGTTCCATCTGCAGCTTGAAAAAGCTGCTTTTGGATTAGACTTCTGTTTGAAGTAATAAATATTTCTGTTTTCTCTGTACACGTTTCCAGTCCTGGGATGTGTTTTTCCGAAGTGCTAACACTGGCCAAGCAACCCATCTACCAGCTCAGCTGGAAGGAAAGGGATCATTTCTGCAGAGCCACGGCCTGGCCCCAGCACCAGGGACGGCTGAAAAGGTTGTTGAAGATCACCTTGCTGTGCAGTCATTGATAAGAGCATACCAAGTAAGTGCATTTCAGGGTAGGTGTGGGAAGGCCTCTTCTATGCAGACAACCTTCTTCCTTTCTGTGTTCTCATTTGTATTCTGGTCTTAACTATGTCTTGCTTCTGATCCAAAATGCCTTGAACTAGACAGCTTTTCTTTCCAGCACAGTGTCTAAACATGGAAGTATTGGATTCAGACTGGGGTGATCCTCTGGTTTAGCAGATTCGTAATCCAGATTACCCACACATCTGATGTTAGTCATCTGGTTTAGCCCAGAAGGAGCTAGAGGTTGTGGAAAGCTAGAGGTTTGTGAAAGTCTGCCTTTACCTCTGGGAACATTTGTACTACAGTTTTAATCTTACTGCCATTCTTTAAGAAAGGAAGGAAGGAATGTACATCTAAGGTGGATCTTGAGATTGCTGATTTGAGCAAGATTATAGGTAAAAAGAGAGAGGAGAAATGATGAATTAACCTGAAACTGAATTTTGGGAGACTGACAGTACTGAATTTTGGTTAACTTTGGTGGATTCTTTTAGAGAGCTGTTCATCAAAATCTGGTTTTTTCCATACTCTGATTTTTAACCCTTTTCTTAAGTTAAGAAATTAAGTCTAATTTCATTATTTTTCCTCTAACAGAAGAAGGAACTTTGAAATAGGACAGGTTAGGATAGGACTTTGTTAGATGTTTTCCAAATGAAAAAACAAGTTTAAATATTTTTTGTTTAGACTTGTATTTAGTATCTTAGTTTCAATAAAAGGCTTAAAAATTATATAAACCCCCCCACCCTGCAAAAATAACCAACCCATAAAACTGGATCTGTGTTTAACAAAATATTCCACAAATATTTTTTAAATTAGTAACTTCCCAAGAAGTTTCCAACAGTTTGATTTGAGCAGATTTGTTCCTCCCTGCTCTTAAGTATTTTAAATCCATGAGAGGAATGGAAGAGGAACTTCTTAAAAGACCTTTTTTTTGTACACATCGCATTGTCACCATTGAGTTGGAGGGTTGTTGTGAAAGAGTAGAAATGTTTGTGATTATAAAGAGTATGTGAAATTTTCTTAGAAATAGATATGTAGAAAATAAACAATTTTGGAGTAAAAAATTGGTGAAGTATTAGAGAAAATTGGAGAAAGTTAGGCTGTTTTGACACAATTTATCTGAAAATAATTCAAGGATTGCCATTTTGCTCCCTGTATTTGTCAAGTGATGGAACAGAAATGTCTGTAGAAATGGCAGGCACCCATGTGTCTGCGACAAACAGTCACAGAGGATTGCCTAAGGCAGCTGTCTGCTTTTTAAAAGGTATTTAGTGCCTTCTAAGTTCAGTGTTGAAGGGGTATGATAATTTGTGACCTTCCTTTGCCTGATAAAGAAATGAAATGGAGAAGGATACAGAATTTTCATTTCTCAGACCTGTCAGTGTTTTAAGGTTTTTGTGGTAAACTGCTTTGTGGTCTGTTGAGCTGGACTTTGAGAAAGCAGTTCATCTATTGCTTGTTCTAGCAGAGAGCACTGGGCACACTGAAAGAAGGATTTTCAGTGGGATGTGTTTGCTTAACAAAAGCGAGGCCGGAGAAAGCAAAGTCTAGCTTCTGGTAGTCTGTACTTGCATTTAGTCATATGGCAATTGATCAAAATTTTCTCTGTGTGTATTTTCACATTTTTGCAGATGTTACTATTTTCTGTATTCAGTGAAAGTAGTAGGACTCAACGAAAAAATATCTTGGTATTGAGGAAAATACTGTCTTTCAGTTAAAGACCAAACTGCTCCTGGAATAATATGGTACAGCATTTACTGGTCTACCTTTCTGGATTTTGGCATTCCTACTGATCTTCTTCCTCTTCCTATTAATACTGAAGAGCAGATGTAGCTTAGGGAGGTGAATTCTTTCCTGTTGATGATGTTTGAGACAGAATTGTTTGCTTTGTTCCAGTCAGATAAACTTAGTGCTGCTGTAAACAGTCAGATGGCACAGATGTTGCTGTGGGTGTCATTTGGCCTGTCAGAGTTTCATTACTGGTGATTCATGAGATGCAAAGAATCACAGAAATCAGGCTGAGTTTACAGGGCTGGTAGCTCTAAAAAAGATGCTGTATTTCTGGTTTCTTATGACTGGAAACCATTTTGTTATAAACTGTCTTGCAAATATACGAAAACTGAACAGTGTTTTTACAGGTCCCTTTTTGATGAACCACACTGTAGTCATATTCTATTACTGTGTGATGCACTTCATTGTTAATATTGCACTTTATAATTTTGGGTATTTTTCAGGGACAACTACGATATCAGTAGTGTGAATGAAATTCTACCCAAGGGATGCAAATTTGTTGTTAAAAATAAAAATTATAAGGAGAAATTGTTAGTATGTTCCTCTATACAGAACTTTTAATGAATTAATTTGGTATAAGAAAGTCACGCATAAAAGGCATATTAAAAAATGTTTTATATTTGTGACTCTCTGGGATCAATTATTTATTTCTTCTGTAGCAATGTTATATGATTATTCACTAGTTTATAGCAACTTGTGGCATGCATTAACACCAGTCACACCAATCATTGAAAGCTGGCTAAATTCCTCACTCAATTTGTGTTCTTCAGTGACTTGAATATCGATTCTATCAGATCAAATTTCTGAAATTTCATGGATGAAAATAAATGCTGTCAGATGCTATCTAATGTGGTGCAGAGCTCAGGAAGAGTTATCCCTTCACTGCCAATATAAACTACTTCAGCACCAATCTGTTTTAAGTCAGCAATTCTGTATCTTAATGTACTGCAGGTGCAGAAAGGAGGATTCAGGCAAAAATACAAAATGACTGAATTGGCAAATGGCAAGATCTATAGGCTCATCTTAGTTTCTTAATATTACCTGAAGACTGATAGTGTACTCTCTAGTAGACTTCTTCACTAAAACGCCAGTGTAATCCCAGTAAAATTGTGTGTCAGACGTAATGAAGATTATGTTGTAATGTGTAATTTTTGGTAGAGGTATACATGTAATCAGTAATATAATGGTTATTTTTTGTTTTTCTGGAAAACCTGGGGAATATGTATCCCTGTAATCACATTAGTGGTGTTTGCTTGTTTAGCAATGGCTGATATACAAACTATGGAGAGATATGTTTAACTTTTTCCCTTTGTCTGACTTTTAGTGTGATATCATTTTGCTCTTACTTTCCTCCTTTTACAGATCCGTGGCCATCATGTGGCTCAGCTAGATCCCCTTGGAATTCTGGATGCAGATTTGGATTCATTTATTCCATCTGACCTTATTACCACAATCGATAAACTTGGTGTGTAAGCTGTGTGCCTTCTCATTTGCAATGCTCGTTTGTGTATCACTGGACTGAGGTGATTTAATAAGACATTGCACAGGTACATAGAAAGGCTTGAGTTGGAGGAGACTTTAAAGATCACCTAATTCCAACTCCCCTCTATGGGCAGGGATGCTTCTACCTTTTCTGCTTGCTGATATCATGACATAGAGCCTTTCAGCATCTGTAAGGAGGCTAAAATTTCAGGATGATGGAATTTCTCCTGAGATCACAGGTGAGGTTCCTGTGATTTCATGGTCTGATGAATGACTGTTATAAATGCTCTATAAACCCCCTAAATATTTTATTTTTTAACCACACCAGAAATTAATACTAATCAATACATTCTTGTAATCTAAATTACTCTTACAGCATTACTGTTCATACTTGCTTGAACTGGGGACATCTGAAGGCTTGTCAATAGGGAAACCAAACAATAAAGCAAGCACTGGACAGAGGAACTTAGGGTAAATTTCGTAGCAAATTTGGAATCTAATGTCTGATACTTATTCCTTATGTGTACCTTGAAGAAGTCTCTTTGAAGTTATCAAAAGAAAATGTGGGAAGCATAGAATTCTTTACCTGTGGATATAATCCAATGCAGATTATGTTTTCTATTATAAACTTCAGTTTACTACTGAAAGAGTGTAGTGCACTAGGGTCTGCTTTTGCAAAGCTTGTTTTCGTTGTTAGGAGGGCTTGTGCCTGAGAAATTGGCACTGATCAATTTCTTTGCCTCACTCTACTTGAATAAAAAAGCACCTGATTGATTTTTCTCTGCTCTTCAATCTACCTAGTTTGTTTAAAATGTGGTTTTCTACTTGATGAAGACACTGAATCAATTTTTCTTTGATGTGTAGGGAAGCTTTTTCGATCAGACGTAAAACATAGTGCAGGAAGTAAATAAAAAACTTTCTGTTTAATTTTACTGTAAGCATATCTACTGCCTCTTTGGTGCTCTGTTTTCTATTTATGGTGTTGGGAAAGAAGCAGTTCTGATCATATTAAGGAAGTGGATGCCTAAGACTAAACAGAGAGGTGCTTACACAAATTGGGTCTTCTCTCTGAAGTTTGTCAGCTTTAATTAAAGAAAAGTACCTAGTAGAAAACACATGAGACATTTACTGAGCAAATATAACTAATTTGGAGCATGGGTGACTACTAGCATGTCAGTACACATTTCTTTAAACTCTACAAATAATTTAGTACAGGGCATTGTGACTGGTCAGAAGGCATCCACTGAAGCCCTCATGCCCATAGGAAAAATATGCCTGACCTCTCAGTGAGAGGGGGGGGGTGTGTTTTAGAGTGTAATTGCAGAGATTTCAGTTTGTGAGGGGAAACTAAATTTCTAAGCCAGTCTTGGTATAGCTAAAATAGAGGAAGATCTCAAATGCCTATGCTTGAATGTTCCAGGCAAGAAAATTCTGAAAGGTCCTTGGCAGGACAGAAAGTATTTTAATACTTCATTTTTCTGTGCATTTTCTTTGTCCCATCTTCTGGTTTCTTTTTGAGAAACCTTGTGGTAGACATTTTTCTGAGAGTTGCTTCTAAAAATGCAGGTAGTTACAGATGTACCCACTGCATGAGTCACAGTATAGAGCTGCTTTCAGGATTTCAATAAGGTCATCTCTCTTTAAACACGAGGTGATGCCTCAGTAAATATGTGGTGCTGTGGTACAAAGCACAGATGTTCTGTGTGTGCCCAAATCACTCCTGTACGTGTTCTGGTTTATGCATGAGAGGACATCAAGAGCCTCTGAAGTCTGAGGGAAAGTCAGCAAAAGTGAAGAAATAAATGCACTGCTTTGTTTCAAATGACTAAAGGCTCTGTCATCCCTTGTGTCACTTTCTCTTCCTGCTGGGAAAAAACCTTTTACAATACCAAAAAGGAGATGTAGTGGTACCTTTGCTTTTTTTGGCCAGTCCAGGTTTGAAATTTTAATATATTATTAACATTTTTATTAAAACCAAAATTAACATTTTAAAATGTATTATTTTTGAAGCAAAAATTGTGTTATTTACTGACAGTGCTGTATAGTAAAAGTGGTAGCAATGCAGTCCTATGGCCTATCTTCAACTCCTAAGTGCTGTTATTATTTCATCCTTAATTTGCTGCTTTGCTTTTATCTTCAGAAAAGTCACTTAACATTTAAGCAACTTATTGATTTGAGAGTTATATGTGCATGCTATCATATCATTGTTAAAGTAAATGTCTACAGCTTATCTGGAAACAAGATAAAGAGTTGAAAATTAAAAACGGAGAAGCGATTTTTAATTTTTCAAATATTTTTACATGCGTAGGAGCATATAGAACCTTATATATACATTGAAACTACATAACTGTGGGTAATGTGTATTATAAGTGTTGTACCTTTGCTTCTTATAATTATAAGAAACTGTTTTTCCTTCCTTCATTTAACAAGTCTCAGTTAAACTTGTATCATACAAGGCCTTTAACTTGCATTGGTACCAGTCTTTCAGTTTTGTCTGTTGTGTATTCTGCCTTTTGAAACTGCATAATAGTTAGGTTAAATATTTTCTTAAATAATATTCTCAGCCAGAACTAGTTTAGATATGTCCAAATAAAGGTGGGTCAATGTGGCTAAAAAAAGTTTTAGATGGTGGGGGTGTGGAAATCTGTTTATTTTATAAGGGGCCATTGCCTGGGAACTGGAGCTGTACAGGTCATTACATGGCTATTTCAAACTCATTTTCCTAAAAAGAGAAAGAGAGTGAATAGAAATACCTTGAAAGGTCTCCATAATGCTTGTACAGCATTTTATTGAACCTGTTGTGCATTCTCTTGGTCTGTCTATTAGTGTAAAATGCTTCCAGCCAACTGCTTCTGTTGGTGAGAAGGGATTCTTTTTGCATTTATTGGTCATGATAGAGTCGATTATTTTATTAAACAGTGAGCTGTGAGAAGTAGTGTGGAAAATTGATGGCATGTGTCTGAATATGGTAAAATATAAAAAAGGCTTGGATGACTCTAATTTCAGTTGTTTCATTTGAGCATTTAAGAAATAATCAAATAATGACTAATTCAAAGACACTTTTTAAAATCCTGACTAAAGTTCATTTTACTGATGCATACCTTCAAAACATTCACTTTCAATTTTTAATCTGCTTTAAATCTAATACTGCTTTATTAAATATAATTGCCATGGCTTGAAAAACAATGCTGGCTTCCTTTTTGTCTCCTGTTCTACTTTGCAAATCAAAAATGTACCTGTTGTAGGGTTTTATGGTTTGCATGAATCAGATTTGGACAAAGTCTTTCAGCTGCCGACAACCACCTTCATAGGAGGAAATGAGAACAGTCTTTCTTTGCGAGAGATCATCAAACGCCTGGAGGTCAGTGACACATGTTTTCATTTGTGATTGTTTCATTCACACTTAAGTGAACTTTTTCTAAGTGTCAGTCAAAAAACCCCTTATTGTTTGCCAGTTATAAATAGAGAATGTAAAGGATTCCAACAACATTAAAAATAACCTACTCTTTCTAGAAGTAGCAGCACCACTGGTGCAATTAACTGGATATTGGAAACAGGTGGATTAAGGATGAGTATAAAAGAGGTGAATATGGCAGAATATTAATGCCAGCCCTCATTCTGGAAAGAACTGATACTATTTAAAAGGAGTAGAGCCTTTAGAAATTGTCTTTTAAGTGTTGTACCACAGATAAAATACCTGTGCACACGGTGCTGAGGACATTCATGGATTGCTTTCAGATCCCCAGCTCTAGTGAGACCTTGAGGAAAGATATGAAGGCTGGGTACCAAATTCATGAAAATCCAGTTGTAGCTTGTAGACAGTGATGGTCCTTGTTTTCCATTCCCAGTCTTTTTTCTAGAGTGTCATTATCTGACAGGTGACATGGTTTATGCCATCAGAAGCCATCAAAGCTAAAATAATTCAAAGAAAAACTAATTTGAAGGACTAAATATCATTAGAGGCAAACTCCAAATAGCAAAGCAGCAAGTAGGAATGGTAATGAATTTGTAGACTGCTGGGTGAGTCATTGTTAGGTATTCCCAGTTGTTTGACTTTTATGTTAGCTTAACTGAGGCATGGTAAATTGTTAAACCACATTATCTTTGTTGTGAATTTGAGCTCTATATTTGGTTGGGTTTTTTTGTTTGTTTGTTTGTTTTTGCACTTCTAGCTTATCTGTTTAGCAATAATCCTTAAAATTGTAATGTGTAAATAAAAGGACAAAATCAATGGCAAAATCTAAGAGCCTTAAGGAACTGGTTTGTGTTAAGGAGAGATAACCCTCTGCTTTCCTCTTCTATCTAGAGCTTTGGATTTTCTTTTTTTTTTTTTTTTTTTTCAATAGAGGTCACCATTCAACTCCTTAAAGGCAGTAGAGAGCACACACTGTGTTGAGAGTTTTGTCTCAAACTCACAGTAGGTCTTACTTCTATTGACTTGTATTTTGGACATATTTTTTTCCTAATGAAATAATCTTTTTAAGGTAAGAAAAATAAAATTTAAAAAATGAACAAGGAGATAAAATTTCCACTGTGTCTTTGCATTTCTCTCTGTCCTTTCTCTGCTCTCAGCTACTTGGATTTTTTTCACATTTCCAGGTTTGACAGTTATCAGATAATTTACATTAGACTTCATAGCTGTCTTCTCACTGCCTTTATTTCTTGGTTTAAGGTGACATTTAAAAAGGATGTGGTAGAAGACACAAATTTTGATAAATTACTTGAAATTTTTGCTGCTGCATCTGAAGGGTGCTCTATGCCTGTAAGAACAGCACTGAGTTAGGTGAAATGTTCCACTCAGTGTAAGGCAGGTTTGTTGGCCTACTTTGGGTGTAGCACCAGACAAGAATCTTCCAGTGAAAAAATTTTGAAATGTTACCTTGTAGAGAAAACTTTGTGATACAAAACTAAATTCACTAAAACAATTTATTCATTTTTAGAATTACTTTGGGGGAGATATTGTGGAAGAAGACAAGGTAGCTTTCAGGAGAGTAGCAGAGAATATAATTTAAAACATACATTAGTTTGTTTGTGGCCCACTAGCTCCTAAAGCTTCTCTGTTGGTGTTTTCACTTGCTAGCATACCTACTGCCAACACATTGGCCTGGAGTTTATGTTCATCAACGATGTGGAGCAGTGCCAGTGGATCCGTCAGAAGTTTGAGACGCCGGGAATCATGAAGTTCTCGAACGAGGATAAAAGGACTTTGCTGGCAAGGCTGGTGCGCTCTATGAGGTACGCTGGGCTGGGACACTGCTCTGTGTGTGCTGCCTGGGAGCTGTGGGATTTGGAAGCTGCTGATGTGGGGGGGAACAGACTCACTGAAATCTGGGGTACAGGTGGGTGTAGTTAACCTGGCAGCTGTATCAAAGGAAAGTGTGTGCTGTGAGGAATCTGTTAGGGTCCGTGTTGTGACTTAGTATTCTGTTATCTTAAAAGGCCTTTAGTGGCATGCCTGGCCTAAGGAGTTAAACTAGGGAAAAGTTGTTTCAACTCGCTAGTAATATACATTTGTATTAAAGATTTGTAGCCTGTTTCAGAAAATAAGTGTCAGAGCGATGTTGGTGTGTGATTTCAAGTCCTGTTTCTGCCCTTTTCATTTTGAGATGTGCCAAGATGTGTTGTGCTGTTGCATGACCTGGCAGCCACAGTTTTAGTATCTGCAATAAAAGAAAGCGCATTTGGAAATAGCTTTTTGACTACTCCCATTGTGGCTATCTGTTTGGAAATACTGTGATCCCAGAGACTGAATTATCCTCTTACCCCTGGAACAAGGCTTCTCAGACACAAGATTTATTTCAATCCTTACAACATGAAACAGTGTGTATGTCCGTTGTGAAACACAAGAGACAGAGATTTCTAAAGGCACACTTTTTGGTTAAGATTCTGTGTTCAAAGACCTAGAAATGAAGTGCTCAAGGGAGGTGTCAAAAGATGTTTTTGCCAGGTCTTTTGTTTGTCAGTGTTATAATGGCTCATTAAATGTTTCATTTAAACAGAAACAAAAATGACACTTAATGGTCAAGTGAATATTACACTTGAGTAAGTTTGTTTAAAAGGCCCTCAGTATGAACCATCTCCATTTATACTAAGACAAGAATTTGTGCTTTTATTCCTGCCTAAGCTGTGGAAAGATCAAGGTTTCTGGTGGTATGAAGGAGCCTAATGTTTATCTTCTGCCAAATTAATTGTCTGCTGTATGGGGAAAAAATTTTGTAAAAAATTTCTATCCAGCTATCTTTAGAGTGATTTTTATTTTATTGTTTGAAAATGGCCTAGGAAAAAAGTCTAGTTTTGTGGAAAACTGGTTGTGCTCTTTAGCTTTGTGGCCTTGTAAAGTAGGTTTCCATTATGTGGCTTAAGACTGTTTTTAAAATATGTTCATTCCAAGACTACAGAGTTCAGGTACTTGAAACTGAATTTTAAAGTTGGATTTCTCATCCCTTATGGTTTTCACTGATAGGTTGTTGAACAAACAGTCATTTTAAAATCTTCCTTATGTAAAATACTCGTATATTTCTGAGCTACTTTGTAATGCATTAGTAAACATGTTAGACCGTGATGTGGAGCCTGATCTGGGCAGGGTCAAGCATTTCCAGATTTCCAGAGAGCAACCAGCTTTCACCAGATGTTTTCCTCACTGGAAATGCATGCAGTGACAGAGGCTGGGTCTCTGAGACTCCCAGTGGTGTGTCGGGGGCTGGCAAGGTGTGACTGAAATACTGTAGCTCTGCACACTTAGTGGCAGTTTGCCTCAAGTAGTGAACTTGCTGCTTGTCCACTAGTGGCTTAACTTGCTGCTGCAAAGAGGAAGAAATCAGCGTGTGCGCTGCTTTCCTTCACCCTGTGGGGCCTGCTGTTCACATGGCACAGTGCTTTCCCTTTATATCTAAACTGGCATAGCCCCACAGACTTCCCTGAGGAATTCTGACAGAATAGCTCAGTTGAGGGTCTGCCATGTTTAGATGGCTGGATTGTACGGTATTGATGGGTGAGCTAGGAGACACTTTTGGCAACAGTTCATATCCTTTAGGATTTCAGTCTAAAGAGGTAAATGTCAGGATTCTAAGTGAGGAATAAGCTGGATATTAATGGATTATGGCAGTGTTATGAGGCAAGGCACTGCACAGATGATGTAATCAATACAGCTACTTTCATGAAGATGTATTTTCTTTGCCTTTCCTATCTCCAAGCTTTACAATGTATAATCTTTTCAGTGTTTGTTGAAAGGTACTTTTTAATCACTCACATTGCCTCTGGCCCAAATACATTAAAGAATGAAAGAGCTTAGAGCTGTCAGGGAGTGACATCATTCTGCTGCTGAAGCTGAGGCAGAAATACCAGTGTCCTGCTTCTTGGCTCATTCCTGAGTGTTACATCACACAGTCTGAGGAGCCTTGCTATATGGATTAGGTGTGCTTTCTGCTCTGTTTTGGTTTTGTTTTTTTTTTTTTACAAATATTAGAAAATACAGGTTCTCTGTTATATTTTCTTTAATTCACAGAAGAGACTTCTTTGCTGTCACTCTGCCTTCCCAGTGGTCAGATTTGTATCCATGAGAGCAGAGTTTGACTTGGGAAGTGAATTTTGTCTTTGAGATGAGGACTCTTAATCATTTCTAAGTCCTAGTAAATGGTTTTCAGATGGGGGAGAAAGAAGACTGAATTCTCTCCTGTGTTTCTTTCCCCATGTGACTGAATTCCAGAGGCATATAACTTGTATTCACTGATGTTTTAAAACAGTTAATGTAACTTTATTTGCTGTAAGATGGTAAACAATAAGTATTTGCTACATTACCTTAGTACATTTGTAACTTCTCTTGGTTTTTTGTTTCTTTTTGGCAAAGATTTGAAGACTTCCTTGCCCGCAAGTGGTCTTCTGAAAAGAGATTTGGTTTGGAAGGATGTGAAGTAATGATTCCAGCACTTAAGACTATTATTGATAAATCCAGTGAAATGGGAATTGAATATGTTATAATGGGAATGCCTCACAGGTAATGCCAATGGAAACACCCCAACAAATAGGCATACAGTGTTGGGACAAGTTTTGGATTCTAGAATTTTGTTTTAAAAGTTGATATTAGAGAAGCTGAGATAGGAAGAGTCAGTCATAAGTAATGGGAACACAGAACTGTAGCAATCACCTGTCAGTAAGAGGCTACAGTTTCAAAAGTAAAGGGTAGAGAAACTCTCCAAAGTGTATGTTGAAGCTGCAAGCAAACGTGAAAGCAGCCATGGTATATCTGCTATTGCAGAGAACTGAGAAAGCTTTGTGGGGTAATTTTGAACTTACTTTTGCAGTCTGCCTTAACTAATTTATAATGTGATTATTTAAAGACTGCTAGATAGCTACAAAATTCACTTGGATAACAAGGTGTTCTAAAGTGTCTGAGGGAACACACTCGAGGAACTTTGTTATTGGAAGAAGGGTTGAATCACGGATTTCAAGCTCAAAAGTTTGAAGAGAACATTTGCAAATTTCTGACAGGGTGGTTTGCAGATTTTGTGAGTTTTATACTGTTGACTCTCTTAGTACCATTTTTGAGACATAACTGTGTTTGGAATTTTCTTAGAGGTCGGCTGAATGTATTGGCTAACGTAATCCGAAAAGAGCTGGAGCAGATCTTCTGTCAGTTTGATCCCAAACTTGAAGCAGCTGATGAGGTAAGATGCTTTTTCATTAGACCTCTCTATAGAGAGGTCAACATTCAAGATTGTTTTCAGTTGTTTTGGTCATGATTACTATGAAAACAGCATTATCAGCTGCAATGCCTTCTTTACTAGTTTGAGGAACATTATTTGGTGAAATTTCTTAACAAATTTAAAAATTGTTATACTTCTAACATGCAGAAGGTCTCTCAGGAATGACTGTAGATAAATAAATTCCATTTGACAGAGTTCATAACCTCTAAGCATCTCTTTTTGTTTTATATGGATGAACAGAGTATTAATATGCTGTATTTATTTAATGTTTGATGACAACAGTAAGATAATAGAATAGGCACAGTGTCCCAATTTGAAATTATGGTGTCAAACCCATAGTGCACACTGATGTTCAGGTAACCAGATGCATTTTTCAGGCTGAAGCACAAATTTTAGGCCTAGTGAATCAGATGGAGCAGGTCTGATTTGTGATTACATTTTTCTTGTTAGGGATCTGGGGATGTAAAATACCACCTGGGAATGTACCATGAGAGGATCAACCGAAAAACAAACAAGAAAATCACTCTGTCCCTGATGGCTAACCCTTCTCACTTGGAAGCAGTTGATCCTGTTGTGCAAGGCAAGACAAAAGCTGAACAGTTTTATCGAGGGGATACGGCAGGGAAAAAGGTAAAAATTGTTTAATATAGTAACTTTTAATGGTAGTTTTTCATGGTATTTCCAATAAAAATAGTTTGCCAGTTGTTTCATATCACAGAATCTGCTTCTTTTCCTCCTTCACAAAAGGGATATATCACCTGTTGAACTAGGTAAGGTTTCTGACATGAAACCTCAAGGGTAACTTCAGGAAGTAGGCTCAAAGCTTTATTTCTTTTGCAAGCTGAGAAAAGGCAGCAGAATGCTGAGAATTTTATATTTTATCATAAAATTACTGTGGTTTTTTAATAAGCACTACAGAAATAGGGAGCCAATAAATCTTGCGGAGACTCTCAAATTGCGGGTTTCCTTTCTAATATGTGTGGATATGTATGTACAATTCTCCCTCTTAGGTTATGTCCATATTATTACATGGGGATGCTGCCTTTGCAGGACAAGGAGTGGTTTATGAGACATTTCATCTTAGTGACCTCCCATCCTACACTACAAATGGCACTATCCATGTTGTGGTCAACAACCAGGTAACGAGTACAGGCTTTTCCAATCAACTTATCTGCTGAATATGTGCCCATCTGTCTCTTTTTATTGTTTGTCATTATTGTTTGTTCTTGCTCCCTCTGGTTATTGGAATGGTTGAGATATTTCTGAAAATGATCCTAGTATCTAGCAGCTCTTGAGTGGATAATATTTCATCACCTACATGAATTCCATTCAAATTGTAATACTTAATTGGATTAAGCTTATTTTGGTTTTTAAGGGAGCAAAAAGAAGCTAGCTAGCCACAATGAAAAGCTGATGTTGTTGCTTTATGAATGGCTATTAAATGCGAACTTTAAAACAGAATAGAGGGAGGTGCTGAAATTGTTTTAATAGAAGTTTCTGGAATTTTTAGATTGGCTTCACCACAGACCCCCGTATGGCCCGTTCATCTCCATATCCCACTGATGTTGCTCGTGTGGTCAATGCTCCCATTTTCCACGTGAATGCTGATGACCCTGAAGCAGTGATGTACGTGTGCAACGTAGCTGCAGAGTGGAGAAACACTTTCAATAAGGATGTGGTCGTTGACTTGGTAAGTTTTGGTTTTCTTAACTTTTCATTCTGTGCCTTATATACTACTCTTTATTTTTTTGTGACTTAGAAGGTCCAGTCAAGGAACATATTTGATTTAAAAGGCCTTTAGTCTCTTGGTTTTAAAATACCAAGCAACTAACTGGTCCACAAAAAGCCATGGATGTTTTTTTTTTTGCAATAAACCTCTTAAGATCTCTATAAAACTATGAAATGAAAATATTGCATTTTACATTTTTCTTTATCAGCAGAAGCAATCTTTCCCTTTGTAGGTTTGTTACCGTAGGAGAGGGCACAATGAAATGGATGAGCCCATGTTCACCCAGCCTCTGATGTACAAGCAGATCCATAAACAGGTGCCAGTGCTGAAGAAATATGCTGATAAACTGATTGCAGATGGGACTGTGACGCTGCAGGAGTTTGAGGTATATACCAGCAGAGTTAGAGGGAATCTAAGGAGTTGTAAGGGGAAAGACCCAACTGACACTGTATGCTGCCTGCTTGAAAACTTCCTTACTGTGATAAGTCTTTACCCTTTGGCAGTTTGTGGTTCAATTTCGCTTGGATTTTCATGTAAATACTATTGTTGTAACAAAAGGACTAGAAGTGCTCTGAAGTAATTAACATATATTGCACATAAAAAATTGTTTCAGTTCTGAGGGAGAAGGTGATTAAATAAGAACATTGGAAAATAGAGGCATTTATCAGCTGTTCCTGATCTCTGGGACCTCAATTCAGCAGCAAGACAGTATTTAAACACTCCTGTTGATAGCTTCCTATTGATAACGTTGGCAGGCTTGTGTCCAGCAATGACGAAATCGAATCAATTTAACCTTTTAGTTTTCTTGCAAGAATTCAACCAAGCTCAGAGATCATTTGAAGTATTCCAGAAAGATGAAGTGTAGATTGTGGTGTCGTATTAAGCTGGTTAGGTCTTTACCTTAATTTTTTTGAGAATGAGTGTTTAGAATGCAGACAAAACCTTCTGAGGAGCCTTGAAACTTTCAAGGACCTTCTGAGAAGGTGTAGTGATGTGATATTGCAGATCATGAAATAAGCACTTTGGGTAGGTGCATTCTGTTGTCTTTAAGAAGGATCACAGCTCAGGCAGAAGTAGCTTTCCTGAATAATTTATTATATCATGTGCCAATAGAGGCACCATGGGATTTGGTGACTGGATCTAGGATCCTGGATGGATGTTTGGCTGTACAGACTGAGCTCAAAATTGCTGTTAATTCCTTTAAAGGTTAGCTATCTCAATAACTTTAGTGTGACTCTGGATTGAAACACAGATATTGCAGAGGCATTCTGCCTCTATGGAATATGGCATTCAATCTATTGCCATTGAGAGGTGTGGCCAGCAGATTTTTTGCTAGACACTCCAAGACAGACTAGTTTTTTGGAAACTTCTTTTCCAAACTTTAGTGTCTTTCATAGCTGGGAGTATGAGAACTGGATTATTTTGATCTTAGGAGTATGACTGTAAATTATATTTGATAATTCCATTTTGTCTCATTTTAGAGCAAGGCTTGCAGTTTCAGCTTCTGGTACACCCCTCTGTAACATCTGTCCAGTGAACTATATGATTTATTTAGAGCAATGTATATAAGCATATTTCTGGAAGGCTGTTTGATTCTAGATTAAATTTATTTGTTTGCATTATTTTAACTAAATTTTCTCATGGACTTAAATAGCTTGTTTTATCGTGCTGAACGAGAGGTGTTATCTGTAAGAGATGAGGGTATTATGTTTATCTATTTTAGAAGTTTTTTGTTCTACAGGAAGAAATTGCAAAGTATGATAGAATATGTGAAGAAGCATATACTAGATCTAAAGATAATAAGATCCTCCATATCAAGCACTGGCTGGATTCACCTTGGCCTGGTAAGGAATGTCCTTTCATTTATCCTAGTGCTACCTGAACATGCTTTTATTTTGAGTCCAGAATCTAGGATTTAAATAGATTTGATCAGACAGTGTTCCTATAAAATGGAATATGTGATCTTTGATTTGCCTCCCAGATCTCCCAGCATTCTCCCAGATCAACTTGAAATAAATGCTTCTGTTTAAAAATGTGCAAAGTAAGCTGTGACTTTGAAAAAGCTATTTTCCAGTTTAGCAGAGAAGTGGTTTTCCTGTACTGTTAACTGTCTGAGCTGTCAGGAAGAAGAAGTATGTCTCATGTTATTTATTTTTGTTTGAGGGATTGAGGTGCCATATGCCTTTTATTGGCTGCCTCTGCCCACATAGTTGGACATCACAGGGAGTGAAAGCAGAAACAAAATAGATCATTGTGAGCCTGTAAGATCAGCTTCTGTTGTCATGCAGACAATCAAAATTATTGTTTCCCAGTGAAAGGTGAAGAACTAGGCTTAGTCTGCTAATTAGAATGTCACTATTGAGTTGTTGAATAAATTGTAAGTAATATACATATCTCCTAAACAATCCTTGAGTATCTCACCAAATCTCTTCCTCCCAGGCTTCTTTAACGTGGATGGAGAGCCCAAGAGCATGTCTTGTCCTCCAACAGGCATTTCAGAAGAGCTGCTGACTCACATTGGCAATATCGCTAGTTCAGTGCCAGTCAAAGACTTCAAAATACACTCAGGTCAGCTGAAGGCTTTGTGTCTCTTACTGGCTTCTTGTCATGCTCCATTACTCTATTTCTGCACAGAAGTTATTCCTGGGCCATTTCTCAAAGAGAAAAATATCTGCAACTTGTTTTTACTTTGATTCTTCTACTCTATGGGTGAGGAGAATGTGACATTTAAGAGCCTGCTGCTTGTTCTCAGCATAATATTCTTTCAGTATCACACCACTTCTGTTTCATACCTCATTAAAATAGATTTTCCTCTGAGGGAGGTAGAAGTCTCTTTGCAACCTTCGGTTAATAACTCCTTTCATTCTTCAAATCCTTGCATTTTCCCCCAAAAAAGTCTTGGCTTTTGTTCTAAAAAGATTCAGTCCTCACTTTGGCATCTATTATAGTAAGTGCTTATCTCGCTGGGGAGCCCCAACACTGTGTCAGAGTTCTGAGATAGTTTTATTTCCTGGGCAGGTTGAAATCTAGCAACTATTGGGAGCAATAACTTGCTCATTCCATGGGGAAACATGGGGACCCTTTGTTTAGCGATCTTTTTTTCTTTTGTTGACTTGTAGGGTACATACTAAAGATAAGGAATAAAGAGCTTTTTTCTCTTTAAAATCTCTAAAGAGAGAAAGATAATCCTCTCTAGAGTCATCCATCAAGGAATAAAGTCTGTCTTCTGTAAATATGCTATGTATTTGTGTTCCTTTGGGAAATGAAACACAAGTAATGATGATAGGGCATTCCCAGTTTGTAATTGCAGGCTTGTTGAGCAGATACAATTAATGGATAAATTTAACTCTTATACACATTTGTGCACTTTGTTGTGACACTGATAAATTAAAAATCATAGTTGGCCAATAAAATTTAGTATAAGACATTCTAATTAAAAAGGAAAATTGGTCTGTTGTTAGTAAGGTGATTAACCATTGACACTAGGGAACACTTGCCAGTATATAAGGTAGATTTATGGTTCAAAACAATTATGGTATGCTAGATTTTTTATGCAGTTTAAAAGGATGTAAGAGAGAATTTGTGGAGAAATAAAAGGGGAGAGAAACAGGAATTGGAAGTACTTTGTCCTTTCACAATGAAACAGCTTGCTATCATATAGTCTTGCAACAAATAACGGGAAGATTGTTCCTTTTTATCAAATGTATAATATATTCTAAAGGGGAAATTTTCAAGATTTTTTTTTTTTAACTTAAAATGAGGCTATTTTAATGAGAGTTTTATGTGGCAAGAAAGTGGGGTATTTTTCTGTAAAATTGTGGAAAGTAAGGAAAGGAAGATATGGGAAAATAACATATGGGACAGCTTACCAAAATCACCAGTGCAGATGTGAAAATAAGATGCTGTCAACTGACAGTGAATACAGGAGACTTGTGGTCTCGAAGCTGGAATCATCTATGTGCAGCTCTGAAGTTTTCTTCCCTTTGAAAGTGACAGTGTTTTAACTTGTGTTTTGGCTCACAAGGTTATAAAATCTTCACTGAAAAGTCAGCTATTGGTTACCAACTGAAAATCCATTGGCAGCTGCTACAGTTTTTCTATTTATATGATATTCATAGTATTGATCAATCCAGCCTATTTCACTGTGCAGCATCTCCAGAAGTGCAATATGACAAATGCCAAGAAAAAATTAGGAAAGGAAGACAAAAATTCAGAAACCAATTTGCTATTTTCAGTCTCTCATAAAACAGTACTTGGAGTTAGAGAAGTGGAAATATACCTTGAGGAAGAAGAATTTCACCATCGGTCTTTTTAATTGTCCTCAGTAGATTCTGACACAGTCAACCTTACTTTCTTTTTCAAAAACAAGGTATGAACATTACACAACTGTTTGCTTGGGAAGCAAGTTGTTTTATTTTGTCAGCAGTTTAGTTCTATAAAAACAGTTTGTAGACCTGATTTGGTATCTGTGTTTAGCTTAGCCAATGAGGAAGGAGAACGTAGGGTGAATTTAATGTGAACGGAGAATTTCTCTGGAATTGATCCATTCACCTCTGATCTTTATTCTGACACAGGACTCTCTCGGATTTTGAAAGCCCGCTTGGAAATGACCAAAAACAGGCTTGTTGACTGGGCCTTGGCAGAATACATGGCTTTTGGCTCTGTTCTCAAAGAAGGGATACATGTCCGACTAAGTGGCCAGGATGTGGAGAGAGGTACTTTCAGGTCAGTACTGAAATAACTGTTAAATGTTGTTAAAACTGTTTAAGTCCCACACTTAAAGAAACAACTTGGCATTTGTTTAAAAAATATGGTCTTCTGCAGGGAGGGGAAAGTTTGGGTTCTTTCTTCAGCCTTAATCTGAATGTTATAATTTCTAGAAGTCAATAATAATCAAATTTCCTGTGTATCTGTAAGCAGCATTTTAAAGTATAATATTTAAGCCAGAACAAACATTTTTAGACACTTTTTACCTTCTCTTGCTGAAAAGCAGAAATGGTGTCTTTCCCCCTGATTTCTAACCAAAAATACAGTTGCATTCCATCTAATTGTTGAGAAGAGAGGATAGTTGCTGCAGCAGATCCTGAATCTTTTAAATACCATTCCAGTGGTGGCTGCTTGGAACTTGTGTACTCTGTGAACAAACATGTTGCCAGTTGGTGAGGCTTTTAAAGTGAAACAAGGTCCATTGTACTGAGACTTTTAATGCCTATGGGTTATGTATGAAGGCAGGATCTCATCACTTGGTAAAATATATACAGTTTGCTGCCTTACCTGATTCTCTGTAGAGTAAAATGTTCATGATGTATTTAATTGAAACCTTTGATGTGATGCCAGTTCCTGGGGTGAATGCTGTACTGTGCTCCATTGTGAATGCTTGCAGAAGAGAAATAAATTTTGGTGCCTATCTTCTCTGGTACATTATTGGCTAGAATTTGGGATGAACTGAATGTACCGTGTTGGCATAATAAAACAGCACAATGGGGTGCTTTCACTATTTTGGAGCTCCTAAAGTCATGTCTAGAAAGTAGTTCTTTCTTTCACTATTCCATGTGATGGCTTCTTTTCTTTCTGTTTCAGTCCTCAACACTATCAATAGATTGCAGCTTTATCTAGATTCTGACAGAAGCACCGGACCCCTTCCCCTCTTGGAGACAAACTCTCAGAGGACAGAGGGAAGGGGGACAGCCTTAATTCTGTACTGGTTTGATGTCAGTAAATCTGACACTTGCACATGTGCAAATTGTATGTCTGTATATTTCTGGCTGGCCATCTATGTTCATCTTAATTACCTTTTGCCAGGGAAACACAAAACTTTGTACTCAAGAAGCTTAACACATAACTAGGTCTTTGGCTTAATGAAAAAATGAAAATTATGGCAGCAAAAGTGATTTATGCCAAACAGCTGTTTGGTGTGTGAATTTCCGCTTTTCTGTCTACTCCCCTCCTTGTGCTGCTCTTCAAAGGTTCAGTCTTTTTCTGGCTTCAGATTGTTGAGTTGTAGATGAATTTCAGAGCTCTTTTGCTAGCATTCATTACAGCAAAAGGAAGTGCAATAAGATTCAGACTTCAGTGTTGGCAGCTCTACAACACACAGTATTGTTACCAGTACAGTAACTGGGCCTTATGTCAGTGGTTGTAAAGCTGGACATATTGCTGTGATTCACTCAATCTGCTCACAGAGTTAATGGATTGCAGTAATTACTTCAGTCATCTCTGTTTTGGTATTCCTTGATGTCCCATTCTAATGCTGATTAATGGTATTCTAGAGAACTGTAAATGGTGCATGTGAGTGGAAATAGCAGGAAAGAGAATACAACTCCTTCAAGTTTCAGTGCTGAAATTAGATTACATTTTTTTCCATTACAGACAAACAACAATTGTTTCAAGGAAAATGTTAGAATTTGTGAGGAATGCAGAACAAATTTTTTTCATAAAAAGTTCCTCAGAATTTCTTTCCTTTAATAATTCTATTATATAGAATTATTATAGCAACAGCTTCCCTATCCTTTTCTCTTTCTCCCCAGTTCTACTAACAATAAGGTATTTTCAATTTCTGTAAGTGCTTGAGAAGCCTTGGATAGACAGTGAAAGTCCTTACAGTGCAGTAATTGTATTTAGACATGTGATTTTATTTCCCGTGGTTTCAATCAGACCAGGGTGTTGTGTGTAGCAGAGATAGCCATGGTGCCTGCTGTCCAGAACACAGCTTTGATGCTTTAGCTTTGAAAATAGCTCTGTTAAAGCCCCAAATGATTCTTGGCTAATAAATCTCTTTGAACAACTCTTTGCAGCCATCGTCACCATGTGCTTCACGATCAAGAAGTTGACAAGAGAACTTGTGTTCCCATGAATCACCTCTGGGAGCAGCAGGCCCCCTACACCGTGTGCAACAGTTCTCTCTCCGAGTATGGGGTCTTGGGTACGTCTTGATCTGCCTGGGGTTTGATAGGGCTGCTAGATAAGAAGCAGAGGTCAGCAAGGAGAAGAATGTGGGGGAAAAAAGAAGCTGTAAAATGGTCATATATGAAGCAGGTATCAAAGGTTCTGGCATCCCTTAAACAAGCATCCCCACATTTTACAATTTTGGGATTCAGTTAACAGCATCCATCTGCTATTCTTGATCTTGGCGGTGCTGGAATGTGCATCTGATGCTTTCTTAAAAGAGGAGGAACTAACAAGAAAACCGGAGACAGTTTGTTATAGAGATATAAAAAATCCATCCTGGCCTTATCTGAACTGCTATTCTGAATGTGCTGTTTCAAGGAAACAAATTCTTTTTAGTGATAGCATTAATCATAGTGAATTATTTTACCTTCAGCCACAGAGAATGGATAACCTTACTCTGACATGATGAGGGTGGCAAGAGGAATGTGGAGCATGAAACAAATACATCTAATAATTTATCAAAAGTGTTACTGATTGTATGGATAGTAAAATATTGTGTGAAGGAAAAACTTGAAACATTGTAGTAGATAAAGGTGGTCGTTGATAGCTGCTTCCTTCAAAATTCCAGAAATACTTGGTTACTTAGTAATTTTTACAATGCTACATGTTACTTACTGCTAATAATATTAAAATTAAAGTGATATAAAATTGTACAGTTGGAGCATGGGCTCGAGACCAGATTTTTTAGGTATTTTTGTTAACTCTGTGGCAGAATTGGTGTGAACAGAATCACATTTTTTGTATTGCTAACATGTAAATTCTAAATAGGAGAGTGCAAGCAAGGATGTTTATAAACAGGAGAAAAATAATTGGCATAGATAAAAATAAAGAGAATTTTTATTTTCAGAGAATGATTATTTCCAATTTCCTATTGTTTCTCACTATGTGTTCTGGGGTTTCTTAATTTGAGCTTGTTTACAGTGTCGTTGCAAAACTTGTGGGTAAGTGGGTCATAAGTTTCTGGGTTTTCTCTTTTTACATTCCAAAAGAAGTGACAAATGTCTGGATATGGTTGAAATCTGATTTTGTTTCAAAAATAACAACACAGCAGGAAGCCTAGTGTTGATATGGTGTGAAGGCAATTCTGTCACGATACCATTCTTTAAAAAACTAACCAAGAAGGCTCGCTCTCTTTCTTGATCTCATCTTGCCCTTCCACCTTACCCAGCCAGACTTGATTTAACAAAATTCATTGAATCCAAGCAATATGGTAAAATATGGTTTTGTTTGTATGCTGAAAACAATACTATTTCCATACTTCTGCTTCACAGATGGGATGACAAGTTCTTCAAAACTAATAGTATTGATACCTTTAATTTTCAAGACCTTTAAATCCCTCGAGATGTTTCCTAGCAGTAAAGGAGATTAAATTGATGCAAATAGTTAAGTGATGTGGCTTTTTGTTTGTTGGGTTGGGTTTTTTTAAACTAAATATGCCATGTTCTGTGTTGAAGTGATTTTATAATAAAGTTTTCTCTCTCTTGCTGGCTTTTATATATTGCCCTTTTCCAACATGGTTACTCTTGTGTATTACCTCCACACAGAGACAGTTTTGGGATAAGCAGCAGTGTTTGAACATGTCTTTTCTAGTTAAGACTCTGAGTCAAAGAAGAGGTATCAGAATTGATATTTATTTGGCTGGTAACATGACTGGGTCTCCTTTTTAATACACAGAAGAATAAGTGAAGGCTTGCAATTCATGGAGTTGGTCCTTCAGGAGAACCAAAACTGCTGAACACTTTACTTTCTCTAACTGCTGTTTCTACTATCTGATTCTGTTAAAAGAAACAGTTTAGAATTAGTGCACTGAAGTGTTTGGTGGCTGTAAGGAGAGTTGTGAAATAATATAAAGGAGAAAAATGGTGAAAAAGTGTTAGGAATTTATTTTATGACTATGTTAATACACAGCATCTCAGAAGCATTTTGGGAATTCCCTTAGTTTCTGTAAGTAAAAATGGATGAAACAGCCCAGCATGATATAACTAAAGATTATTTCCTTGGCAGGTACATAAGCCAAGAGCTGGTATCTGTTCAGAGCTGTGAGCTTTACACCAAGTTGTAGTGAAGCTAGTTAGTAACACCTGGGGAGCCATTGCTCCATTAAAATGATACTCTAGCAGGATTGATTTCACTTAGAAAGAAAACAAAGGCAGTCTTATTCAATTGTAGTTCAGACAACTGCTTATATTTTGTCTACAGGAAGCTCTGGAGTGGGTATAACCTGAACATTAAATGAGAGTACTTAGCAATCTCTGCTAATTTAGAGTATTTGACAACCTCTGATAATTTTGTTTGACATCCTATGTCTCCTATTTTTAGCTACACCCAGATTATTATAGTTTAGTTGTGCATCCACTTGCCTTGCTGTAATTTTCTCCTTGTACTGAAGCTGAATATCTGGAAGTATAAGTGATAGCTGTGAAAAGTCATTTAAGCAAAAAATGTTTGTCTGAATTTACTTGCTGATTAGGATAGAGGAAAAAACCAAAAGTAACTAACAGATGCTCCATTCTACTTCTTCAGCATTTATTAAATACTTGAAAGGATTTCCTGTCTTTCTGGCCCTCTGAATGACTTGTGTAGTGTTGAGTGTCTATGCAAGAGGTGAGTTTCTTTGTCAGGTTCAATACTGGCCTTGAGAGATCTTGGGCTGGAGCATCTCATACTGGGAGCTTTCAAGTAATATCAGGCTATATAGACTTGGAACTAGTGTGTAGTTCAGGAAATTCCTGAACCATGAGACTTGGAGTATAATTTTCTCAAGGGAAAACATCAAGTTTAAAGCAAAAGATGAAAGGAAGAAGACAGGTATTAATGTAAAATTATTTTTTTGCAATACACACCTAGGATGAAATATGTAGTATTCCTGCTCAGTCAGAAGAATGTATTTTTAGTGTTGGGGATAGTAAATACAAATACCTGTCAGAAATTGTGTTAGGAACTAGGACTAGGTTACTAGATTGTAGTAATCAATGGCAACTGCATGGACTTCTGAGAAGGCATCAGTCTGCCTGTTTAATAGCGTCAGCCACCAGATGGGTATTAGCTTCATTTTGTCCTGAGCTGTGTTTGAGTTTGTGAAAGGATGCATATCCCTCTGTAGTCCCTGAGCTTAGAATTTCTGTTAAAGATAGCAAAAAGCTGTCTCTGAGCTGTTCTTCATTCTGACATAAAATCCACGTACTGATAATCCCTTTTAACCATTAGTTACCATTCATGCCCTAAGTCACTTTAAATTCATATTGAATTAAGTTATGGCTGTAGCCTTACTTATATTAATTGAAAAACAGCTATTCTTATGACAATCATGAAAATGCTGTGGGGAAAAACACAGTGCAGTATGCTGTGTAAGCTGCCACTTTGGTTGACAGCACTTCTTTCTGTGCCAGAGTGACGGAAGAACAGTGAGGGAGCACAGCAGGCAATGGACTAATAGAAACAGGCATTTCTGCTAGGTCTGTCATCTAGGGACCATAATGAACTCCAGCAATTGAAACATTAGTTTTGCAGCCTTAATCAAGTGCTGTGTATTTTTCTTCCCTCTGTCCCCTCAGTGTAGAAGTTTACCAGACTGCTGTGCTGGTTCCTGGTTCCCTGTGCCCTGGTGTGCTCTGAGCAGCTGCCTGCTGTTTGGAGTTGGCTGGTTGCTTTCCAACACCCTTCGGGTGTGTGGATTCCTTACCTGACATTCTTTGAAAGTTGTGTTGCTACCTGGTTACCTTGGATTTCCTCATCTTCAACCTGTTTTCTGTTTCTACCTGTGGAAGAGTTAATTCTTTAAACCCACAAAATTTGCACAGGATTTTAAATGTTCAGCTCTTGTTTCTGCAGATGCAAACAATAAAGTTTGCAAGGTCTCTGCTGTGGTCTTTCTTTCTTTGTTTGTCTGTTTTTTTTTAAAATTCTTTCTTTCTGGTCTGAGGTTGAGCCTTCATGAGGGACCTGGGTAGGAACCTGCTCCCCTGCAGTTCATGTCCCATCTCTAGAATGGTGGAGACTTTCTAGTTCAGGTCACCTTCCCTGACCTTGACTCTGGTCCCCCAACAATTCACTTTTTCAAGAGAACATCTCACCCTCTCCTGGGCTGTTCATCTTGCATCTGTCTAGATCTCTCTCCACCAGCACTTTTTAAAATTTTATTGAGCAGTTCAGATTTTGTTCTCTAAGCTATTTTTTCCCCATGAAGGTAGTAGTAGTAATTCTTCACAGACTCCTTAGTCTGTCAAGAGTTAAAGTTATTCCCCTGCTGTAGTCACGATTGGAATAGTTTTAATTTAGTAACTCTCACTGCCATTTCCCTGGTGGAAAATTGAGTTCTGGTATACCAAAGATGTGTGTATCACAGACACATGTGCCATGAAATACTAGTCTCAGCAACATTATTCTCAAAATGCTAATCAGAATGTATAGATTACGTTTGGATGTATTTTCCTAGACATTTTTATAGCTGTCGGAAAGCTTGGAAATGGTATCTGTGTTAAGATCACACTTTTTGATACAGCTTCACCTAGAGCATTGTTACCCTGTAGAGATTATCTTGAAGTTGTCAGCAAAATAGGAAATGAGAAATTATACTCTTTTTTCCATATGAATTTTAGGGGCGATCTTTCATATATGAAGTAGAATTATGTGTATGCTGTGACCAAATTTTAAGTATGCATTGACCTCCATACTCTTTGAAAAGCACTGTGTGATTATTGATAATTCTGAGTAGTCAAGACCTCAGTTTGTGCTTGTCTAAAAACTGGATTACCCCACCCTTACAGAGAGCAGCATATGCACAAATAAGTCTTGAACATATTGCATATTTTCTCAACCATGTAACCCAATCAGTGGAAATGGTCTCTTAATGCTTGTGTAAAATTAGAATGGGATTCAAGTCCATCTAGGGAAATCTCTTTCAGATACCTTTGGGAATATGATTGAAGAAGTTGTGTAAAGTTTTCCGCCATTTTCATTGTGTTAAGAGCAGTGGAATTATACAAACGAGGAGGCCAGAGATGAAGGAAAGGCTGTTCAGGCAGTCAGGCCAAAGGCAAGGCCAGCAAAAATCATTCTCACTCTCTGTCATGGGGACTCATAGAGGAAGGGCTGTCTTTACAGTCTTCTTTTGGCCTCTAATGTATCAGTTGCCTTTTGGTGGGACCATGAGCATCTGCTGGAGTCATGGATGGACTGTTCAGAGATCAGTAGTCCAAAAGCCAAATGACTCCAAGATTTCTTGCCATGGGGATGGTAAGAAAAAAATTGGGTTGGAATTGCCTGACTGGGTTGGAGTTGAAAGGACTGAAAACCCAAAAGTTAGTTGATCTGAGGGGTAAGCTTCAATGAGAGTATTCCCATATTGAAGTTCTGTAGTTGAAATCACATCATTATATTCTGTATAGAGCTTCAACATGAAATTTATCTAGCAATTAAATATTTATTCTCTGTGTATATTGACTCAGTTTTGCCTCAGTCAGAACCTCTATACCCAGAGCACTGCTATATAACTCTGTTTTTTACTGAGAGCTTTAACATTTTGGTTGCAATCACTCCAAACTATAGGTGGAGAATCTGAGTACAGGTATTTATTCAGCACTCCAGGCTCTGCTATAGCAAAAAGTCAAAGAAAAATATGAACAGAGATCAAATACTTTAATGCTGAAGCAGAAACCTAAAGGGTCCTTAGCCCTGCCTAAGAAAGGATTGTTTATCCAAGTCCCAGATATGTTTGCCATGCAGCTGTTACATTCAAGTTTCTTGGAAGATCTGAAGACTAGGATCATGTCTGTAGACTGAAAATTGATATCACCAGTAATTTTCTTCATCATCTGCTTATGAGAGGGGGAAAGAAGAGTTATTTATTAATTTTAATATTTCTACACAACATTGTCTTTAACTGGGCTGTAAGTGCATTTTTACAGGAGAAGATAGTAGTGAGCTCTTAGAGAAATATTATACTGAAGTTGGAGTGGAGGGAGGGGGTTTAGTTGGTTTAAAAGCTCCTATGATTTTGAAATGTTTGAGGAAAAGTTTGAAGGATAGAAGTCAGGCTTTGAAATGGTACTACTGGAAACTGCATGATTTATAACAGGGCTCTAGAAGTCCAGTTCATGCTCTAGTTTTGGGTTTATTTTTAATTTTTTAATGAGGAATGACCAGAATTTTCAGGAAATCAATTTTTCTAATTTTCCTACTTGTTTGCTTGTCAGGTTTTGAACTTGGCTTTGCTATGGCGAGTCCCAATGCTCTGGTGTGCTGGGAAGCCCAGTTTGGGGACTTTCACAACACGGCGCAGTGTATCATAGACCAGTTCATCAGCTCCGGCCAGGCCAAGTGGGTTCGGCACAACGGGATCGTCCTGCTCCTGCCACACGGGATGGAAGGAATGGTAAGCGCTGCTGGCTGGCACGTGCAGGAGGGGACTGCTGGCTGCAGTGCCTTCTCTGCAGCTGGAAAAGTCAAAGGTGTCTTGGGGATCCAGTGCTGATAGGAACCCAGGGGAGGAAGGCACTGTTAAGCATGTGTGGCTGCCTCAGTGTTACAGAGAAGAATGTAGATAGATTGACTGGTGAAAACCAAAAAACCCTGAGCAATATTTCTGAGGTCTTAGTTTCATGTCCTTAGTGGCATGTACCACTTCCCCCCATTTTTTTCCTTTTTTTTGAATAAAGTATGTCTGTGTAAACTCTGCAGTAAATTCTCTTGCCATGAAATGACAAAAAAAACTTCTTCAAAAATAATTGACCTTGGTAAATTTTGATATAATAAGAAATCTCCCTCTTTCTGGAAAGGAAAATGTTTCTACTAGCTGTTAATTGTCTCTTTTTTGGTGTATAGGAGGAAGTAGACAATGTCTTAGAGGGAAAGGGTGTGGGCACACCCTATGTGTAAAGTTATATGAAGTTCATATCAGCAGTGGAACTGTTCTTCAAATATTTTAAATTATTTTTAAGATTACATGAACATCATATCAGGCAAGGTTAATTTTCTCCTTTTCAAATACATTAACCTTCATGAATTGTTGCATGTATGTTTCTAGTTTTCTATTTAAAAAAAGCATAGTATGTGCCACAGTGGCAATCTCCATCTGTATTAATGCTTTAGACCTTTTCACCACAAACTGTGTCATTTCTATTCTCACAAACAATTTAGTTTATTTCTATTCAGTTATGATCCTGTCCTGATACACTGGGGTGCATTCATATCTTATGAATGCCTTCCTATATCCATTGTGCTTAAAAAATAAAGGGTCTGATGCTGTTCACAAGGGTTTTGATAAATGAATTTTTTTAACTGTATCCTGAGGGGACAGCCTGAATGAGCCCTCAGCAGGAGGTGTGGTCCTCTGCAGGGAAGCACTTGGCTTAAGGGGCTGGTTCTCCGCTACTTAAAATACATTTAATCTTTTCCCATTGCCACTTGGCAGTGAAGATTTGCACAGGTCTTCTGAAACATGCTTAATTTGCTAATAGTGTCAGCTGCTTTTGGAATATTTAAGAATCCCACCAGGCTGTTGAAATCTTTTACCTTCCCAGAGGACCTTTTCATTACAGGAGGACTAGTCTTTCTATAACTACAGTGTTGGGGACAAGATGATTTGGGGAAGGATTCTTAATGGGATATGGATCCCTTCACCTCTAGGTCATGCATTCACAGGCAAGTTGGCTTTGATTGAAAGACTCTGCAGCCTAGTGGCTCCTTGGGGACTCATCTGAAAGTAGCTAATGGATTCAGTATAAGTCTCACTGGATAGGTGGTCACAGTAGAAATAAACCCTACTCCATCCCACGCAGCAGTTGCTGGTAGTCTGATTTGTGGTGTCAGCACAGAAACTGAAGATGGATGTGAACACTGAGGCTCTGGACTGAGGTTGTTGCTGGGGCAGTGTGTGAGTGATGGGGAAGCCTCACCTGCCTGTCCTGTAATTGTTTGCTGGTAACATCTCTGTTCCCAGTGTACTGACTCCAGTGTGCTTGAGAAGCACTGGGTTTGTGCTGTGTATGCCATGCTTAATGCAGGATTTCATTTACAGCAGATGTGAACATCAGAGGTGCTACAATAAACGGGGCTGCTACTGTGCACCATAGTTTTGTGCAGCTTTGTTCCTTGCTCTCAAGTTTCTTGTCTGTGACCAGGTTATTTGGCACCTCAAAAGCAGAGGCAGAATTCAAAGGAGCAGTGATATAAGGCACTAGCTCTAGGCTATTTGTGCTACACCTTTGTTGCCAACAGAATGTTTTTTTCCTTTGAATTTCCTTAGTCCATGCAGCAGACTGAATCATGGAGTCGTAGAATGGTTTTTCTTGGAAAGGACTGCAGAGAATCTTGTTCAAAGCCTCTCACGATGGCATGGTGCCTTTCACTAGACCAGGGGCTGCTCAGAGTCCCATCCAGGCTGGCCTTGAACACTTCCAGGGACAGGGCATCTACAGCTGCTCTAGGCAATCTGTGCCAGTGCCTCACCACCCTCACAGTAAAGGTTTTCTTCCTTGCATCAAACCTCTACTTGCTCTCTTGTAGCCTAAAGCCATTTCCCCTTGTCCTATTGCTACCTGACCTTGTGAAAAGTTGCTCTCCAGCTTTCTTACAGGTCCTGTTTAGGTACAGGAAGGTGCTGTAAAATATTTCCCTGGAACCATCTCTTCCCCAGGCTGAATCATCCTGATTCTCTCAGCCTGCCTTCATAGGAGAGGTGCTCCACTCCTCTGATCATCTTTGTGTTCCTACTATGGATCTGGAATCCTGCACTTGGAATTAGGAAGGATGATGTGTTCAGTCAAGGTGGATTACTAGTTGTCAGAGTAATGACTGATTTTGGAGATCATGTATTAAGATTTCAACAGAGGAACTTATGATGAGAGATAGCCATATAAAGAAAAAATCTCTTTATGAACATTATTAGCTTAGGAGACATGGAGAGAGTTGAGAGGTGTAATAGTTTGTCTTTGGGTTAAAATACTTTACAGCTGTGTGCAAAATGAAACCCCTTCCTAAGGGTACCTGTTACTTGAACAAGCCAAGGCTATCAGCAATAGCAATACATGAAAAAGCACATTGCATTCTAACACTCCTCACAGCTTTCTCTGATCCTTTTTAAACAGGGACATGAAAAGGAAAAATAACAGATTCTGTTACATTCCTTATTCCTGATAATTTCTGTGGCCAGCATGCATGTTTTCTTAATGTAAAATGGAGCTAGCAGCATTTGTGCAATTCAAGTAATTGCCATGGGTACTGCTAGTGAGACAGTGGATGGGAGTGTTCAGTAATGACAGAACATAAAATATCCCCCAAGGAGGCAGAAATTAATCATAGGTTAGTCTGGCAGATAATGTGTGTGTATATTTTGATCCATTTTAGCTAAAGCATTCATCTAGGTACTTGGTCCTGTACTGAAGAGTGAACAATAGTGGGAGAGATCCTGTGCCTGCTTTTCTTGCAAATACAACAAAAGTAGTCAGCAGATAACTTTGAGTCTGCTCTGGTTCAGCATGCACGAAGTGTGAGTCACTGCAGTACTCTGAGCCACCCAGTGTTTCTCTTCCTGACATTCCTTGTGCTCCTGTTTGCTCTGCAATAGCAAGGTCATTGTTGTGCCCACATGGACCCACTGCCTTTCCACTGGTCTTCATTGTGCAGCTAGACTTAGGGTAGAAATCACTTGCAGCTGGTAGAAACATTGGAAATATATATGAAACCAAATCTCCATATAGAAACAGAAGATGAGGAGTTCCTGTCCTGTGGTGTGTCCTCTCTCTCAGTGCTGCTGTTGGTGCCTTTGGCTGGGGGCAGGTGTGCAGCTGGGACAGGAGGTACTCATGCAGTGAGTGATCTAGACTGATGTCCAACTGCTCATTTGGCTCTTTAACATTGTTTTAAATAATACCTTTACTAGGGTCCAGAGCATTCATCAGCCAGGCCTGAGAGGTTTCTGCAGATGAGCAATGATGATTCTGATGCCTATCCAGTAAGTAGTTTTGTCCTTTCCTTGCTTTTCACATCCCAGAGATTTTTTCTTAGTAGCATCCTTTTAGCTGGGTATAGCAGTTAGGACTTAGCTTCAAGTCTTGGTGTAACATTAACTTGATCCCAGTAAAAGTAATGGAAGTATGCAGCATTGCTGCTCATTGGAAAGCTGGGGTCACATACAATTAATCTCTGGCAGCATGATCTTTTTATGGCTCTTCCTCAGGGCCAGTGATCCTGCTTGTTTATATTGCTGTGTGTACTGTAAATAGTTGTCTCTAGCCAATTTCTAAAGGAGGTCAAGTGAGACTACCCTGGCTCTTTGCAGTGGAGCAAAATTGTACTGCTAGGAGTATGGAAATGGGGAACTTCTAATTTTGATTGGGCTAAGACTTTCATAGATTGGTCACTTCTACAGATAAAGTACATAGCTCTACAGGTTGGGAGAGAGAGTGAAAGCTAACTGTACACTCAAAATTTTAATTATAGTTTAATGTTCTTTCAAAGCAGTTCTATTTTTTTTCTTCCATCTGCTCATGTCCTAGTCCTCCTCAGTCTTCATTCCTGGAATTCCTATGTTTTCGGTATTAATGGAATCTTTTTGTGTTTACTTGCATAAATTTTTAGGAAGTAGAAACAGAAAGGAATTATTTGTAGGGATGCTTCCCTAGCTAATAAAACAATCTCAGCTGAGAGCTGCTAAATAATTTTTTTGAGGAAGGGAGTTGCTGAGAATCAGAAATAGCAGGATGGCTTTCAAAGTTTTTTTTTCTGCTTTTTGAGACATTTTCCTAATGCCTTTAATGTTTCTCCCAGGAGTTCACTGAGCAGTTTGAAGTTTCCCAGCTGTATGATTGCAACTGGATTGTGGTGAACTGTTCAACTCCAGCCAATTACTTTCATGTCCTCCGAAGGCAGATATTGCTGCCATTCAGAAAGCCGGTAAGGTTATCTTAATGGACTTGATTATTCCAGGTAAATTAGCCCTCAGACAAGGAGTGGCCTTTGCATGTGACACAGTGCTGAAAAGAATAAGGATTGCTGGTGAAAAACCTTAACTGAACACAGGTTGAAGTTGCCAGTTTGATGGAAAGAAGCTCCGCTCTGATTTACTATGGCTCTAAAACTTCATTTTCAGCTTTGCTTCCATCTGGCTGTGCAGATCTTTGGATGACCTTGTCAAGATATTAATGATGTAGCTAACAGGTTGTAGAACTATCATCTGCATGCCTAATTGCTGGAACTTCAAAGACCCAAGATACAACTGTTGAATGTTTTACTGGTTCATAGCCTGTGATTTGATTTTGTTGTTAAAAAGAAGAATAAGCAGTGAGTTTTGAGAGCCTGTAAAAGGAACAGGCTACCTAAATCTTCTGAATAATTTTGAAACTTTCATGGCTTTCAAAACAGGAAAAATAATTTACTGTGTTTGCTATTCATGTTAATTTATTCTATATCATATTAATTTTGTGGGTTTTGTATGCACAGTGTTACAAATGTTGCATGTGTAATGGAGATAAAGCAGCTCTTGAGTGTTTTGAAAAATTTCTGTCTTACAGCTGATTGTTTTGACACCCAAGTCACTGCTGAGGCATCCAGAAGCTAAATCCAGTTTCGATGAAATGGTGTCTGGTAGGTCACCTCAAAGTGTTGTGGGAAAATAATTAGCTATACCAAGTTGCATGTCAGACTGTGAAGAACAGAATCTGTTCTGCAGAGTTTGTCTTTTCTTTTGGCATAATTTCTGTGGAGTTGTCATAGTGAGATCTAGCAGGGACTTTTTGCTGAATAATTTGCTTTCACATATAGATTCTTAATTTTAATAGGTTTATCTTGTAAACAGCCATTAATCTTAATGGAAAGTGCATATCTGTCTCTGCAGGGAGTTTCCTCTCAAGAGGCTACTATGTCCCTCTACTCTTTCTTCTCTTCATATAAAAAGTTTAGTTCTTTGTAGTGCCCATGCCTCCTGATCCCAAGACTGGTTATGGGATAGGTTGTAATTTGGAAGAATAATGTGCCCAGTTCTTGTTACGATGCTTGGTTTGGGGCTGCTGTGTCACACCACTGATCTACAGTGAGATCAGTGAGTTCAGAGCTGTTGCTGGCATGCCGTCAGCACCAAGAGATACACAGTGAAGGCAGGGGGAATACCAAACACTGCAGTGTTTTTTTCCTGCCTTGCACTGGTTAGACCATGTTGGAGTGGCATTGGGAAATGCAGTGCCTGTAATGAGGGATTAAAGTGACTGTTCAGAGTGAGAATGTGGGCAGAGGTGTGCTGGTCTGTCTCCAGTTCCAGTGAGGGTCTTAGCTGCTGTCAGAAGAAAGCAACTTCTCAGTTTTTTAAAAGCAGCTTTCACTGTGTAAGTGTGGTTAAATATTGTATTATCTTATTTTTGTAAGCATTAAATTTGCTTCTCAAGCAAAGGCATTTGCTGTTTTTATTACTGTTTAAAAGCTTTGTTGAATGGGTCAGATTAGGAATTCTGTAGGCTTTGTGATTTGTCACTTTGTCTTGGGAGACCCCTCTGCTTCAGGTTATTTAGCCTCAATAGTGGCTAAACTCCAAATTAACATTGAGTTTTGCTATGCTTTCATGTTTCTGCTGAAGAGGACAGCAGGTAATAAAGTGTTTCTGACTCTCAGCTAATCCTTTTTGCTCTGCTTTTAATAGAAAGCTGAGAGGAAGACTGACTCCAGCTGACCCAATGAAGCACAGATTCAGTCTTTTTTAATGATGAATTCTGCACTTCAGTGAGACAGGATAATTCTGACATAAATCAGTTCTTCTTTGATATGTTTGTGCTGTTGCTTTTCTTCCCCAAGATAAATGGTTCAAACAGGAGCTTATTCTCCTGGTAAGTGGGTGTGCTGATTCAGAATAGGAAGTTGAGCTGCTGTCTGCTACCCTGCAGTTGTTTAATGTGGAAGTAGTTCTACTCAATCATATATGAGAGCAAAGAAAAGGATCTTTCAGTTCATCAAGTCCCTCTTCCGGTTTCACATATCCCAAGCAAATTGTACTCCCGGGAGGTGGTAGCAGTTAAGATGTGCATCTGAAATGGTACTTGTACTTTAGCATTTATAGATATGGCTCAGCTCTGTGCTAATTCTTGCTTTGGCTATTGTTGTTTTAGCTCTCAAACAGAGGTTTAAATCAAATAAAATATTTTTTTTCTTATAAAAATAAAATATGTGCTTGGGTAAATATTTCTGCAGTTGCCAGGTTTAGTTGCATTATGGATATGTGTTTTGTTTTTATAGAATATTCTGAAATTCGTAAAACTGTATTAATGTTACATGGTTGAGATAATCTTGGAAAGAAGAAAGATTATTTCAGGTGATTCTCTGAAAAATAACCCCAAAATGGAAGAAAAGTTGAGCTGTCCAATCAATTTAAAAGTAAAGATGTAATACACAACACAAAGCTGAAACCCAGTCTACTGTTTATATGATTCTGTCTATTAGGTATTGTGAAAGACTGGATTATTGACAACCTTCTAACTTCTTGAAACAGAACTGCTGAAAGTCACTTTAGCTAAGTTACCAGTCTGAAAAATAGGACCAGAGAGGCAGGAGAGCCCTTTGATCACTGTAACCTGCTGCTTGCTCAGTAAAGGACTAAAGGACTGTTTCTTGGGCTGCTTTATTGAAATGTCAGGTCTGCTGACAGCACTGTTTCTAATTTCTGCTCCAACTAGGTACCACTTTCCAACGTGTGATTCCTGAGAATGGGCTGGCAGCCCAGGCACCACATGAGGTCAAGCGAGTGATTTTCTGCACGGGAAAAGTCTACTATGACCTTGTGAAAGAGAGAAAGAACCAGGACCTGGAGAAACAAGTAGCTATAACCAGACTTGAACAGGTGAGCTCCCTGATCCTCATTTTAAATAGACACCCCTCCTAGAATGGATGGTGATAGCATTTTTCTAGCACTTAGCATCTTACAAGACATATTCTACTCCTTTGTGGCCTTGTGAAGAACGAACACATCAATAGCGTACTGGACAATGAGATCCAGAAAGCTTGATGACTTTTCCAGAACAACATAACAAAATGAAAATTACAAGATGATAGCACCTTAAATTTGTATATGCAGTCTGCTAGGTTTGAATGTTGTGAATAGTACACTTTGATGGTATATTGTCATTCACTGATTAAGGACATGCTACAGCTACTTCACTAAAAAAGCTGTAGGAGTGCAGGTGATCTGGACTATGAACTACTTCTTTTCATACTAATACAACTATAAAATACTTGTGTATTCGTTTCTGAGCATTCAATCAATTAGAGAAACATGAGTCACTCTCCATGGAAAAGTAATGACTTGCTATAGGCTAATACCACATAAGAGGAAGCCTTGGAAACTATTACTCTCTTTTTCCAGATCTCACCATTCCCCTTTGACTTGCTGAAAGAAGAACTTGATAAGTATCCAACTGCTGATCTAGTCTGGTGTCAGGAGGAGCACAAAAACAGTGGATATTATGATTATGTCAAACCTCGTTTCCGCACTATTGTGAACCACACACGACCCATCTGGTATGAGACTTTAAACAATTGGTGTCTCCTGGGCTGTTTTGTTTGCTTTTAAATTTGGTTGGGGTTGTTTTCAGGTATTCATGGGTAAGTCAGGTTCTTCACAAATCAAAACCTCTGAGTCTGGGTTCTTGGGTGAAGGAGGGGAAAATCTAGACTACTGTTTCTCAAGTACCAGATGCACATATTGCTCCTCCTTGTAGATCTAAAATAAATTAGTATCAACTAGGTCTAATTTATTGTTACTTAACACAGCACTTAACTCTTTTGGCTAAGATTCTGTAATTTTAAGAATTTCAGTCCAGCTGTTAGGTTTCTGCAGGAAACAGCTATTGTAAAAGCTCAGTCCAGGCACCTTTGCATTTATTTTAGATGATTGACTCTCAGATCTGCCTGTGCAGCTGTCAAAGGAATGAGAATCTTCATTGCCAAAAGCAAGTTATCTAATTATGAGAGAGTGTACCTGGCTGCCCTGGGAGGGATGGGGAGAAGACACAGCTTAACAATGATGGGAGGGGGAAAGAGAGGGAAGCAGACCAGAAGGTATAACTTGGTACAACTTAGATTGATTTTTATTTAAGAAAGATTGCTGACTAAATATCCAAATCTGCCAAGCTGACTTGAATGCATTAAACAGCATGTTCTCATGCTTGTTATTGTCAAAATAGTGTCTCTTCTCATCTCATGTGTCTGCCCAATTCTTTTTATCATGAAGGTATGTTGGCCGAGAGCCTGCTGCTGCAGCTGCCACAGGCAACAAGAACATGCATCTGGTGTCACTCAGAAGGTTCTTGGATACAGCTTTCAACCTGGAGGCCTTTGAGGGAAAGACATTCTAACTGTAGGGCCCTGACCTGTCTCTGGTAGTCTCTCAAAACACCTGCATCCAGAAGGAAAGTGGAGAGAATACTGAAAATTATGTACTTTTGCTTTATCAAATAAAAGGATCCAGCAGCTGACTTCATTACTCTGTATCTTGCTCCCTAGTTTATAAGCAAGAAACAATTCCATCTTACCTTCCACCTTTTTCTGTCACTTGTCTGTTTAAATTGGGACCTCTGACACAAGAAGCTTCTCCTATCCCAGGATGCAGTGTGTGGTTCAGTGAGGCTCATATCTCAGTCTGTGGGCACTGTCTGATTACTGTAAGTACAGCAGGCATGGACAGCACCATGGACATGCACACAAGAGCCATTACCACAAGGAAAAGAAATTACTTATTTCTGTCTATGTATCAGAGAAGAGTAATGAAACTGAAAAGCAGAGTTGGTAGATGGCTTTGGTAGAGAAATGTACCAGCTGTGTTTGTTGGAAGGAGATAGTGAGATAACCTGGAGATGTGAGGAGGAGGCTGGAAACAGGGAGTCACAAAGTTGTTCAACTGGAGGATAACAGTAAGTAGGGTGAACCGCTTAGGAGGTCAAGAAGGGGCAGAAGTAAAAGGGACCAAGAAAAGGTTGTTTGGGTATACTTGAAGAGGGTAGAAGTGTACATGAGACCACAGCTGACAGACCAGTGGGTGATCACCAGGAGAATTTAGCATGAAATTACTTCAGAAGTAAGAGGTGCTCCCACTTCCTGGGCTGCCTGCTTGCATGCTGTGTGGTATTAGGGAGCTTTGGGATCCTGTAAACATCCTTGTTTTGGATGAACAGTCTTTCCCTCGCCATACTACTAAGGTCTGCTTTTCTTTGACCATTCCAAGATTGTTTGGATGAGAAATCTGTTTTTGCAACAAGCAGTAGGTTTTCTGCTTTGTCCAGTGCTATTCCCTACCTCACATCACCTTGCTGATACTAATCCAGCTATGAAGCATCTATTCCTGATTTACTCACCCTTTTTTTAGAGGAAGGTGGGCAAACAACAGGTTCTGATTTACCAAAGGCACATGCTGTAGTTTTGCACAAGTAGTAATTAATTTTTTTTGGTCCCTTATGTTTATCTGTCAATTGGGATCTCAATTGACATGTACTTTCAGTACAGACATAAAAGTGAACCACCTCAAGGGCTGCTCTGTCAGGGGGCTGATGTACAGCAAGTGCTGGAGGAGAGAGAGCAGCAGGGGCTGTTTCTCTTGATGGGAAGTAGTGCTTGGCTTCTGGGGAGGCACTGCATGGCAGGGTGGTCTGAGGACCATTGCTTGTGTTCTTCCACAGCACTAGAAGGCAGGTGAGCCCAGCTTTCCTCTCCTTTCTTGACATAAGAACTGGTATTGTCAGAAGTCCTGTTCCCTCTGCCCCAGGAGAACTTGGCTCTCAGTGGACCTTGTGACTGCAGGTTTCTGCAGCACTAACCTATGCAGTGGCAGGAGGCTTTTTTCCCTCTTTGTACTGGCTGGCAGAAGGAATGGTGAGGCGAGCAGTGTCAGTGGGGTGCAGAGGGATGGCTCCACCCGTGCTGGGGGGCAGGGAGCTGGAAGGAGCTGCACAAAGGCCCTGTGTCCCAGCAGTGCCCGGAGGGTCAGGCTGGATGTCCTGAGCAGCCACCTGGAGACAGCATAACAAGTGACTGGAAAACACAGAGATGAGGCTTCACCTCATCTCCTCTTCCCTGTCCTGAGCATGCTCCTTGGACATGCTTTTGCTCTGCGAGTCTGTTTTGCCCTGCTGCTGCTGTATGGACTGTGACATAAGGAAACATGGTAGTTTATGTCTGATTCAGAGAGTCGGGTGATGCTGGAAAGCTTCTTGTCTCATTAAAATAAAAAGCTGCAATTAAAAACTTTAGCTATGATTAGGTACTACATACCCAGGCAGGTTTCCAAATAGGCCTGTGTGCCTTGTATTGTCCTTTTATTTTGCTTGGATAGGCCATGATGGTGAAGAAATAATCCTGTCAGAGCATAGAATTGATGTGATAAGATACTTACCATGGCATCCAGAACTGAACTTAGTCTAATGTTTGTGAAACTCTGTAGCATCCTTTTAAATCAGGCTGCTTGCCCTGGGCTTGTTTCTCTAACTCAATGCTTCTCTCACTGGAACATTTAAGCTAATTCAGTCTTTGAAAACCTAATGAACTTGAAAAGTACTGCAGTTGACAGGCACAAATAACATCTCCTGTCCATTTCTATAGCTCAAAACATTAAGCTGATAGACAGTAACCATCACCCAAAGTATTTTAATGCTTTTATAAATGCTTGTTTCTTTAGCAAGACTTGAGTGCAGCTAAATATTGCTGTATTCTCAGTTTGCATAAGGCAGTCAGTGCTGCATGAAATATGATAAATGCACTTTTGCCACAGTATATGCAGAGGTAGAAAACAAAATTAACATAGGAATATAAATGGTAAATGACGGATTTTCATTCTCATTGTGTATCATAGATTGTGGCATAATAGTTGCATAAAAATTCCATCAAAGATGTAAAAAAATGCAATAAAATAAAAGTACATAAGAAGAAAATTCTTTGTTATGGCTGTTCTTTTTGACAATTTCTCCTTTGAGTGGGGATATTAACATTCCATTTGTAAGAGTGCTAGGACAGCTCATTTTTCTGTTTTCTGTTTGTTTCCTCAATGGTGGCTTATTTAAATGTAGAAGCAGTGACGTAGACAGCATTTGGAAGCAATCTTGGACAGCAAGAGACAATTATTCAAAATCATTGAGTCAAAATTGACAATAACATTGAGGTTATATTAGAACATTTTGTTTTATTATTTGCTAATTTTTTGAAATAACACATTAATGCATTTTTATTTCAAGGAGAGTTTTTAATAAAAATACTGGAGCTAGACTGGAATTAATGTCTCTAATTTTTAAGCATTGGAAATAATTTCTCTAAACAGTTTGTGTCTTCAGCTTTGAGATGGTAAATGATTTAAAGATTCATCTTTGTATAATGTTTGACAGGGACTGAAGGATTATATAGACCTCTTGTGAAAAAAGTTGGCACTGAAATTCAAATGACAGCTTTGTGATTTGGAAGAACCAGCAAATGTGAGAGTGAGTTCACTTCATCTTCATGGGGACACACCATGCTGTGCATGCCCGCAGCAGCAAGACTTGCTAAGACAATCAGCTTCTGTCACTGTTCTTCATTCCAGCAGGAGTGTGCTTGATGGAAACCTTTGCTCTGCCCATAGTACAGTCAGAGTCTGTGACAGAGCAGAGGAGTAACCTGTTCTCCAGTAAAGAAATCATTCTGTTTGTTCCAGGAGGTAAAAGTTAATGTATGAGACTAGACAAAAAAATAGGAATGTGTGTGCATTGTTTGAACTGAATAGATGAAAATGTGTGCCTTGGGGGCTGTTGTCTGTTTCTTTGTTTTAAGTATCCCTTGCTAGACTCTCTGGCTGCCTTTCCAAGAGCTCTGGGTAGCTCTTACCTGGGTGCACAATCAGCAGATGTGCTGCCTCTGATACAGAGCTGGGAATACCCACTGCTGCTAAGGATAACAACAAAATGAAAGCTCGGGAACCTCTACTCTATTATTTCACATATATATATATATATATATATATATGTATGTATGTATGTGTATATATGTGTGTGTATATGAATATATCTATCTATATCTTTATCTTTTAATTGCTGTTGGCATAGATGACAACCAATCAAACATTGTTTAAAACATGCAATAGAGGCACACTCAATAGTCACATAAAGCCGGAATAGCCCTAAAAGCAGATAGAATAGATTTGTAAAGTTAACAAGTCTGGTCAAAGATGGAAGAAAAGAGTCGCTGTTGTCTTTTATATTAGTGCAGTGAGTTCAGAATGTTTTGATTTTCCAGGCAGCTCCTCGGGTTGGTGCTGCAATGAGGGGCATCAGGGCCCCTGCCAGGCTAAGGAGCAGCCCAGTGCGGTGGGGATAATTAATTACTGCTGATGGCACTGGTCTGAGTGCTGTGGGGGTTAAAGCCCAACCTATGCTGGCAGCTGGCCCATCTCTCTAATTTGCTGTCCTCCTCTAAATATCTCAAGCATTTCACCTTGTTTTACAGAGTAAAGGTGCAGGGAGCAAGCCTGAGGATGGCTTGCTGGGAAAGGCTCAGGAGGGAAAAGAGGCCTGAGGCTCCCAGATACTTGGGCTGAGTATGGGCAGGTAAGAGATGGGAACTGGGTGAGGAAACCTTGTCCCTGGGGTGAAGAGAACACTGTTCTTCGAATTATTGCCAGAGCTGCTGAGGACTGTCAGGCCTGGAGTAAAGCACCTTTGGATTGTGACTGTGGATTTCTGAGGTGAGCCAGTGGCAAAAGCTCCTCAGGCTGTAAAATACTTGCAGTGTAAAATATTGCAGTGTAAGTGCAGTGGGGCTGCTTTGGGAAACATGAGGGGACCTGTTAGTGGTAAAGAAATGCATTCTATTCTTTTTGCAAAAAAAAAAACCAAAACAACCCAACAAAGTAAACACTTAAAAAAATTAAATCTCCTTTCCTAGGGAGAGGAATAGAATAACCTGGGTTTTTCCAGGCTGCAGCTATCATCCTCAGGTGAGACCTGCTGGGATGGGCAGACACTGAACCTCTCCTTTTCCCTCCTTCTGTGTCCTGTGGACAAAACTGCAGGTCTTGGAAATTTTGTCAGTACCTGTCATACAACCTTTCTGTGCTGATGAAAAAACATCATTTTAGGCACCAAAAAAATCCTTGCAGATATGGGTAATTTTGCATTTATCTTTCTGCCCTTATTCTTGAGTAGTAAAGGTTACTGAGTAGAATAAATACAATATGGTGTTCAAGATTCCTATTAGGTCTGATTAAAAAGTTTTGTGGGTTTTTTATTTCTTTGTTCCTGTTGGCTGTTGAGTAGTTCTGCAAAGTCCAATTGTGTAGCAATAGGAGTCTTGATTTCACGGATTCTACTGATTAAAAAGATAATTGAAAGTTTTTCTTCATATTTATACAGGAAGAGGGCAGAGATTGAGTGAGTACATTTTCTTAATCATTGGTGTAAGATATCAGGGAACAGCATGCAGTCTAAAATAGAAATTCAACATACTTGCTGGAAAGAAACTGATGAATATTTTTTTCTTTTCTAATTCATGCTTTTTAACATTGAAACCGCTTCTGGTTTTAGATACCTCTTAGGAGTTACTTCAGGTTTTTTTAATGCCATTATTTAAAATAAAAACTATTATCCAAAAGGAATAAAAGAACAAAAGGAGTAATTATTCAGGAAAAATAATATTTTAGAGAATTATTAGCTTTGATTGAAAATGTTTCACGGATTTCCTCAAAGTTTTCAATTATTAATAAGTGCACCAGGCAGTTCCTTTGTGATACTTAAGTGATTCAGTCATTAATGGCAAATGGAAACCTAATTTGTTTAGAGAGGAAAACAGTTGTAGTCATCATTAAAGATACTGTGTGAAAACCTGAATTATAATTTCAGAAATCTTTACTTCCTGTTCAATAGCCCATAAATTCTGATACTGATACTCTTATGAAAAAAGCACACACTTTCTGCCCATGTCATACACAGACAATGTGAAATTCTCCTCTGCTTCAGAAGAGGATGCATTCAGCCTGCCACAAGAGGAGGGGGTTTGTGTGAGAGCTCAGCTTGGCTCTTGATTAGTTTCCTTGGGAGGTTTAAGATTATCCCTATAATGGGTTTGTTCTAGTACAGGTTTAAGTGACTGCATTTCCCTTGGAATTCCACCTGCAGTATGTCTGCACATAGACTTGGTTGAAGGGCAGTGATGTTTAGTGCTCTCACAGAACTCTCCATGCACCTGTGATGCTGCCTGGGCTGAAGGGGAAAGTGCAGGTCAGTGCTCAAAGCTGCCTGAAAACACACCCCTGGCACCCTGTGTCTGTGCCACAGAGGAGACCTGGTTCTTTCTGCTGCCCCAATGACCTTGCCCAGGCTGAGGTCAGTTCTGCAGTCCTGGGTCGTTTTGCTGGGGTTCCCACTAAAGCTCCCCTATCTGGCGTGAGTCAGTTCCCCCAGGAGAGGCTGGGGAGGAAATGTGAGCAGCCACTGTGTGCTGGCCAAGACTTTGCAAGGGTAAACTTAATTAGTAAAAGCCAAAAGACATATGAAGGAAGAGTATGCTTCATACACATTAGAAGAACGATTATATTTCCCCAAATTAGTGTGCCCACTGCTGGGGGTAAAATAAAGAGGATAAAATAAAAATGTCTAATATAGAACATGACAAAATGACTGTATATAATTTCCCATGACTAGCAATAAATGTTTAACAAACTGCTCCCAGTAGGCTTGTTAAAGATGAAATATTTATTACTATATGTTAATTACAGGGTTTAAGCAGTACTTAAGTAACTTAAGGGGATTGGCTTTATCTAGCTTTCAATAATTTTATGTGATTAAATCCTTCTTCATCAGTCTTTCTTTGTGCTACAGCAGTTTGCCCAAACATATCCTTAATTAGTCTGTGTTTGCAATGTTGGCTATTTTGTATAGGATTAGTGGACAGTTTTCTTTGTGAGTTTCATGACCCAAGAAAAACCAAATTCCATCAACACTGATGCTTTTGCATGTGGACTGAAACACAATAGCTTGTCAAGTCTAGAAAAATCTTATTACTATGGTACAGCTGTATGTTACTCTCAGGATACTAGTCTCTTACACTACAGATCAGTTTTGAAGAAGTCCTTATATACTTTTTAAAGCTGCAATATGTGAGGCAAATGCATACTTAGCATTAAAGTTTTCCCTTGATCAGCATAAGCTTTCTGTAAATATTTTGCAGTTTTACATCTTAAAATATTGTTTTGTGCCAACCCATTTTGCACAAATTGCATTGATTAAAATTTTGGGCTTATCCTGACTTCAAACTGGTGTTGACAAAACTGTCATCTTTGAGTTGATGAAGAGCTGAAGCTCTGTGTTGCTTAGGGACTCTTCACTGCAACAACCTACTGCCTATTCAGAAGGAAAGATAAACACAAATAAAGCAACTTAATCTCCAGTGATTCTAAACGGTTCCTAGTTACACTCTTAGATAATTAACTTCTCCTGTGATGTGCTCATTTAATAGATACCTGGTCATATGTGACCATGTTTATTTAATGTGCTCTGCAATATTTATACCACAATACACCCTTCTCATTATAAACCAGACAGTCTTTAATTTATTTACACACACATATTCTGAAGCTTTTGCTTAGACAAAACTCTACAGGCTTCAGGAAAATATATCTGAGGGTGCATGTTATTTTATGACTGCTCATAAATAGCTCCTGAAGGGACTGCCAGGAAAGAAAACCCTAGTGTTTTTCCTTCTTTTCAGCATTACTGTTCTGATATTTATGTACATTAAAAAATGAGGGACATGCTACATGAGGGAAGTGTGATTATTTTTTTTTTACTTCCATTTTTATTTCATCAGGCCTTTATCACAACCCTGAAGTCCCTCATTAGACTCATCAGTAAAATAATATTTGTCATGGTGAGCATAATATTGCACAGCTCAGGAGCTCAATAGATTTATGCAGATTTCAGCTTTGTGGCACCTGTCTCTGTAACAAAGCCCAAAGGGAAGGAGATCTCTGTAGCCACATTCTGTTGTCCAGAATAATTCCAAAGCCTACAACAAAGACCACTTGTTTGCAATGTTTCTGGCTATACTTCATAGGACCTGGGTGGGTCATTCCTGGGCACACTTGCATATATACCTATATGTGAGCAAATGTTTATGTGCCTGAAAAGTGTCTGTGTGTTGGTGCAGAACAAACCTGTCTTTTCTTAAAACTGCCTTGCAAAACTGATGAAAACTGAAAGCTGCAGCAAACAATGACTGCATTTCAAATCAATCATAAATTAATTAAAAATTAGTGATGTAAAATTTGTGATGTATCTTGTCTCTCACTTGAAGGAGCCTATACTGAGGATTACCATTGTGATTTCCTTCCCATGCACCACTTTCATCTCCACAGAGTAGCTCCCAGACCTTTGCAGGTCTATTTTTCTGCTTGATCGAACTGGTAACCATGAAAGTCCATATGTCTTGCAGCAATAACTGTGCTGCTTTTGCATTAGGCTCCTGAAAATTAGCTGCTTGGACCTCAAGTGCCTGCTATCTTTAATATGACAATGCATGGGATAAACACCTACAGGCCTCTCTGGTAAGGGGAACTGTCCTGTTGCAGTGTATGGCTTGTGCAGCCACTGGAAGTGCTGGCCAAGAGCAAAGTCCTCCTGTTTGCTGAGAATGAAGAGGTCAGTGGTGTCTTGGATAATGCCGGCTTGCTCCTTTTTAAATGTGCTCCTTATATGAGGAAGAAGCTTCATCTTTCCTAAAGTTGTTTCAAACCAAACACCAATGAAGTACCTGGATTAGGACCCAGAGATGCTGCAGTGTGTACTTCACAGAGATCTGAACTGCTTTGTGTCTCTCTCCATCAGGTACAGAGAGGTAGCCCAGGGCAAACCAGCTCCTAATCACAGGTTCATTGAAGTGCCTGCAAATAACTGAGCCAAAGCCATTCTTTGGAGGTGTGTTCTGCAAGGGGGAGTGCCCTGGGTGCCACACAACCGTGCAGCCTGTGCTTGCTTCAGTTTTCATTTTTTAAAAAAAATTATCAAACATTTTAAATTTGTTTCTTGATAGCTAATGAATTTTATATATATTTTCCCTCTCTCTTTTGAAGAAATTACTGGAAAAATTGTCAGGTTTTTTTTGAGCCATTTGCAAAACACAAGGAAAGGCACATGATGGAGCTTAATCATGTTATAAGAGATTGTTACTGTGAAAGGCATAACTATTTTAGTTATATTGGGTTATTGTGCCATTAGTACCGTTTGGCTGCCAACTGTGCAGCAGTGGGGCTCCAATCAACAGGAGTCCCTGAGCCTTTTCCATTGCAAAGAGTGCCAAGGATAGGAGGCAGAGAGGCTCTTAGTGGTACTGTTTTTTCAGTGATTAATAATACTTGAGATCCATTTCAGTGATCAGAAATGTGCCTTAATGAGACAATTAGTCAAACCATAAAAGCTGCACAGCAATTTAGTTGGTGTTACTACTGGAATAATTTGCTGCGGCTGCTTTCTTTCTCCTGATTTGACTTTATCACAATAGTCTGGCTGAAAGTTGCTGTAGAGAAGACTTGGAGGCTAAATTCAGTTTTGAATGGCCATGATTATCCACAGGACAGATAATCCCCTTAAAAATTAGGGGAAAAAAGTGGATATTTCATTATAAAAAAATTACATGTCGTTGTCCACATGGCTGCTGTAGTGCCTTTCAATATCCAGCTGCCTGCTAGTGCTGTGGCAACTAACTGCAGGTAGGGTTTGGGGGTAGGTACCAGACTCAAAGGGCAACTGCAAATTTGTGTTTATTTTGTCCTTCTGTGACAAAAACACAGTAACAGGGCCTGAGTTCTCTATGTGGAGCTATGAGATCTCTTTTAGGTACAGCTGATTTTTTTGTCTCAATATTTGGTCATGATATTACTCTAAAGCAAAGCCAGAGCAGTTGTCTTCAACCCATGCTTGTCTTGAAAGCTTGCTTTTTCAAACCTGCAGTTTTTGTGTTCCTCAAAACTTGTTTGTATTTACTCCAGCTAAACATGTTGATTTATTAAGGCCTAATATCTCCCTACAAAACTGCTGTTATTCTGACTTGGAGGTATGTCAGATATGTCCTCAGAGTGAAGTTAAAGAGGGCACCAAATACAGAAAAATTAACCCACCCACCAAACAAACAAACAAATCTATCCTAAGTCTAGTCACACTAGTGAGCTCATCTGCTTGCATTGTTTCCAGCGATGTTCACAGCTTTCCATGCTCAAGAGATCTGGGGGGTTTATTCTGCTATTTTAGGGAGCAAAGCCTGCCCAGAACTAGAATTATTTAAAATAATTTAGTCTAATTAAATTACCTTTACCTAAGAGGCCAATAAGCAATTTACTGCCAGAGCAGAGAGCCATTTGTTGGTGTCCCAGTGATGAATGCAGTAGGTGTGTTTGAGAAAGCCCTGCCTCTGCTGAGAGCTGCACTGGAGCTGGCTTATGGGCAGGACAATCCGCTCAGTAGTGGCAGGGAGGGTCAGGGTGACAACAAGGTGGGAACAAACTCCCTCTGTCCAGGGCAAGTGCTGAAAACCCAGTTTGCTGTCCGTGTGAATGCTTCCTGCAAAAAGTGCCCCTGGCCAGCTGTGCCAAACTTAACTGTATTGATCTTCTCAATCCAGCTTAGTTTGAATGTTCTCACTTTGCTGATCTTGTTGTATCAGAGTGGTAGAAAGGAAAACTTTCAGTGGATTAAAGGGGAAATACAAGTCTTGCTTTGCTCAGCTTTGAGTATTGTTTTTCTTACTAAGGAATATTGGTTTAATGGCTCTGTCACCTCTAGGGAAGGGGACTGAATCTGAACATAGTGATAGTGTTATTTTGACACACCTTTGTGTTGGATCAGTGTTACTGTAAATGTGGTTTGCTATCTGTGGTTTGCAGATTTCAGCTGGTAGGAGATACTGAGTGATGGGTTTTCTTTGGGTTTTAGTTTAGTGCTGGGCAGCCTGCTCTCCTGCAGCCCTGCTGGGAACTGCAGCTTTGCTGCCTGCTGTTCCTGGGCCTCAGCAAATCCTCGTGTTCTTTGGCTCTGCTAGTGTGGAAAGATTAACCACTCCCTTCTTTCATAACTAATTATGGGCTAAACCGAATATTGCTCAGGGTACCAGCATTCTGCCATATGATTATTCTCCAACAGCTGATTTTACCTAAGTGTAAATTGTTTTTAAAATAGAATTGAAGTTGAATGTATATTGACAAATAACAGCAAAAATGAAGCTTTGTGCTCTAGTTACTTTTAGGGTACATGGAATATCAGCTATGATAACACCCAGTCAGTTTTAATCCTGTCCTTATGGCTATGCCAACTTCTTTCTCTCTTCTTTTGGGCTCCCTAGTGATGCACAAATGTTCTCTGAGATACTTGTGGCCAAGAGAAGAGCAGAACTGTAAACTGGTATAAAATAAAATAAAAATAAGTATTATCTGTAAAAATAAGTATTATCAGATATGAATGACTTTGAAACTATCTTTGACATAAGAAACGTTATAGACTTGAAAGAATGAAAGATACCCAGAATTTCAGTATTTTTTAAATTTAATTCAAATTATTAAAATGCCATACAAGTCAGTTCTATGTACCCAAATTTGCAATATTTAGGGTAGTAACATACAGCTGGTTCTGGAAAAGGTGTTCTATTCTTATTTGGTTGACATGGGGGTGTAACCAGATTATCCTCTTCATTAAGAGACCTAGAAGTGAAAAGAACCAATTGGTAGAATCTTTGTGATGCAAGTAAACTGCCTTACAGAAACCTAAGATTAAAGGGAAATTGTCCCTGTAAATTGTTAAGCATTTAACACTGCTTTTCTGGCTTCTTCACAAAGTGGATCCAGCTTGCCATCACCCTCTAAAGGAGAAAACTACAACTTAGAAAATAAATGCAAGGAATAGATTTACCTTTTGCATTTCTACTTCTTACCCCAACACCTATTGTCCTTTTGTGCTCTCCCTCACAGTATTTGGACCCAGTTTGGCTCTGCTGTGGTTAATTCTGTAACCTAAGATGGATTCAGCTCAAGCAAAAAATAAAAATGGCTATTTTGAGAGCAGAGGGAAGCCCTAATACCTCTGTGAAACCTAGCAGGTTTTCTTGTGTCTGTGTGCTGGTGCATGTGGGATGGCCCCAGACAGTGCTCCCCAAGCGTGGCCTTAACTCCCAAACCATACTCTGTTCCTGACTGTGCCTTTCAAACCACCTTGAATATAATGCAGTACAGAGCTTAAGAGTGTAAATGTTGATAGAACCTGGACTGTTTATGTCTTAGGAAGTGCTCATTTCAAAATGCATGTGCTTTTAAAGCTGCAAATAATAAAATTCAGGAGTTTCCAAAATCCAGGTCATAGATGTTGCAATGAAATACAATCTCCCTGTCGACCTCCAGGTCTACAGCATTCCAGTCTGTCACCACTTCCAGAATAAGTTGATGTCCATCTGTCTTCAGACCAGCTGGAAAAGGGCAAAGCAGCAGTGGCCAGTACTGTATTTGCTTGGTTCACAGTGAATTTGGAGTATATCTAAGTTTTAGCCCTTATGAAGAGGAGAAAACCCCAGTGTTAATGTAGTTAAGTGCTGTACAAAACTCCCCACAAAGCTAATCAGCTTTAATCTCTGTCTTCACTATTATTATATTAATGGATCTCCTTTGAATGAAGCCTCCACCCTCTGTCATTTTTAGGTCTAGGGATAAAAGGCAAGAAATTAATTTTGTACTTGTATTTGCTATTAACCGTCAGAGCAGCTGTAAGGAACACAATGCATTTATTTGTAAGTACCACAGAATAAGACTAAATTCAAAAGAATTCTCCAATAAGCATTAAGATGGTGTTATAGAACAGCTGGAACATTAAGTGAACAACCTTGATAACCCAATTGTTCATTGACGCATAATTCATTTTCTACTGAAAGAGTAATTTCTCAGGACATTCAAGATTTGAGATTTTTGTGAAGCTGAGAGTCAAATCAGAATGGACAAAATAATCTCTTGATCCACATAATTTTTTTAGATGAATTAGGTGCTTTTCAGATTTATTATGGTGCATTGTATAATATTATATTAATCAGAACTGGGGAAATAAGAAAACTGGCTAATAATGCCGTTCCAGGAACACAGAACTGCTAAGTACTTGCCTGGGCACTCCCCAGATTTAAATTTGTTTTTATTAATCACTTTCTATTGAGTTGTTTTACAAGGTAGAAGCAGATTCTTGTATAGTCAAACATTCAGGGCCTCACCTTTCCAGGTTTCTATCAGCTGTGTTAAGGCTGTGCTGACACCTCAAGTTATTCTGGCAGGTGGAGGTACTTCATCTGTCCCGGTTCCACTGTAGCTGTACGACTTGCAAGGGTCAGCATCTCTCAAAAATTTAACCTAATGGTGTCCACCTGTGAGAGCTGTTTGCAGTATTTTAATTCAACTTATTGAAAAAGTAGGAGAAGTGGCTGAGGACAGAGTCTGTTTCATGAAGCACCATGCTTTCAGCTTCTGCTGCTGTTTTGCCATTCTCATCAGACAGCTCTTGCTGCTTTCTAGGAAGCTTTGATGGTAATCTCAGACAATTAATTCACACTTATAAAATCGGTGAGAGAGATGGCATCTCTATACTGTGGCCTCTAAATTAAAAAGCCCACCTGATTAGTTTCCCAAGGTTAGGGCCATGACAGGTACATTGCAATCATCTACCAACCCCAGTGAATAAAATTGGAATGAGTTGCCAGTAGTCCACTTATAGCATTGACTCATGTTCTTTGTAAATTTTCAGTGTCGAGCAAATAGGGATTTTTCTGATATTGAGTTTATCTGTGTGTGTATGTGTGTATGTGTGTGTGCCTCTATGCTACCTAAAGCCTTTGAATTCACAAAATTGTACTTATTTGAATACTTGTGTTCACATGCATGCAATTTGATTTGTCTTGTAACCTTAGATTAATTTTGCTAGGCAGAAAAGTTATTACAGCTGGAGAGCACCGGAGCAGAGGAAAAGTGTCGCTTATTCCCTCATAAACAGGAAATAGACTACACCAGTCCTTAATGAGATGAATGAGAAAAAAATAGTTACAACCCTTCTCTGTGGGCAATACACCACCGCAACTTTAGGTATGAATAGTGAAGTTCTGCAGCTCCTGCAAACTCTGTAAAGCCCCGAGGCGCTGCTCTTCTGTCAGAGCTGCCGTGGAGCCATTTCAAGCCCTGCAGCAGCGCCCCGAGCCGCACAGCTGGCTCGGTCCCTCACCTGCGGGTGAGGGAGGTCGGAGCAGCTCTGCTCCAAAACGTGGCACAGCTGCCCCGACCCCGGGGGTACCTGCTGCCTGCTCTGTGCTGGCTGCTGGAAATAATAGCTGAGCTGTGAGCGGCAGATGGAACTCTGCTCCCAAATACTCCTCTTTACAACTACATTTGGGTTTAAATGTTTTCATCGTTGGTTTATGGGTTTATTTCAGTCTGTGATTTTAATGAGGTTTGTGTAAATGGAAAATATACAGACGCTGGAAAGCTTATTTTAGCAAACAGAACATCTGGAGGTGTTTGTGCTTTCTGAGGTGCGTTTGAGGAGCGGCCCTTTCCCCTGTCTCACTCGTGACACAGCCGCTGCAGTCCCTTCGCAGCCTGCCAGCCTTGCAACACCGAGAGAGAGCCACAGGGAACCTAGCACGGACCAGAGGCCTGAAGCTGCCTCAGGGGAGATTTAGACTTGGGTACCGGGAAAAGGCTCTTCACCCAGAGGGTGGCTGGGCACGGGGACAGTCTCCCCGAAGCAGTGGTGAGCACCGGCCTGACAGAGCTGAAGAAGCGTATGGACAGCGCTCTCAGGCACCTGCTGGGATGCTTGGGGCTGTCCTGAGCAGGTCCAGGCGTCGGTGATCCTTGTGCCTCCCTTCCCACCCGCGATATCGCACGATCCTACGGCGGGAGCGCGGCGGGCAGAGGCCCCCCCGCTCCAGCCGAGCCTCCTGCCGCGGGCAGGGGGGGCTGGGGCAGGGCCGGGCCTCACACCGCCCGGCGGGCCGGGACGGGACAGGGCCGGGCTGGGGCAGGGCCGGGCCTCACACCGCCCGGCGGGCCGGGACGGGGCAGGGCCGGGCTGGGGCAGGGCCGGGCCTCACACCGCCCGGCGGGACGGGACGGGGCAGGGCCGGGCCTCACACCGCCCGGCGGGACGGGACGGGGCAGGGCCGGGCCTCACACCGCCCGGCGGGCCGGGACGGGGCAGGGCCGGGCCGGGGCAGGGTCGGGCCTCACACCGCCCGGCGGGACGGGCCGGGCACTGGGGGGAGCCCGGACAGGGCCCCGGCAGCTGCAGGCCCGGCTCCGGCTCCGGCTCGCTCCCCGCGGGGCTCGCACGCTGAGACGCCCCGAGGCTCCGAGCGGCGGGGCCAGATGGGCTCGGCGGGCCGGGGCTGCCAGGCACAAAAAGGCGACAAGGTCTTTCCTCTGGAGGCTTTTATTTGCCGTGCGGAGCTCCGTCCGTGACCGAGCTGGATGCGCGTTACCAGCGTACATTTCAGGGCGGATATATCGATGTAGACAGATAAATATATTTCAATAGAGACAAAACGTAACAGGAACAACAAGTGCAATAAATACACATTTACATTTGTCATAAATATATACTTTCTTATAAAAATAAAAGTATCACTAAAATATTTCTCTGTCTTCTGCAACTCACGCTGTGTTGACACAGCCGTGTCCTGCCAAATTACCCGTGGCACTGGGGCTCTGGCAGAACTCCTGTCAAATGAGCGGGGCCGGGCTCTCACACCCTTGAAACACCCCTGTTCTGAAGTCGAACGTCTTTTACTTTTGATCGCTGTCACCACGGAATTTCATTTAAAATTTTGCTTTTTCATTTCTACACCCCAGCACTGCGTGTGCGTTGATGTACACCCACGGGAAGAGCGAAACAATTACCTTCTGGAAGTTCTCTTGCAGGAGGTTGTGTGCTCCGGGTCCCACCAAGAGGGCTCATTAAATCATAGCCACTTGTTACATTAATGTAATTACACTTAGCTTGTCAATCAACATTTTCTCTCTTTTTATACTGAACAATCTCTTTCATGGTATTCTGGTTGGAAACATTTTAAAAGCTTCATGTTTGGTTTCCGTAAGTGCGTAAAAGTGTGTATTTTTAAACTTCATAAAGGAACTTCATCTGTATAACACAAATAATTTTAAATAAGAACTTAAGAAAACCTATTTCCTGAAATCTTTCATAGATACAGCATGGGATCACAGCACATACATGTAGGGAATTGTGTTAACTGAGAAGCAGTACAGTCCCTTGTGAAGCTCCTGCTGTCAGAGAAGTTTGTAATGCCTGTGAATTTTTATCCATCTGTAATTTAACCAGAACCCTCCAATTTAAACAGACCTGAACTGAGCTTGAAACTTCCTGCACAAAGTCAGGTGCCTTGCAGATAGTCCTTTTAGCACAGGTAGTGGCAAAGGTAAACCATGTACGCAAAAGACTTCCCCTACGGGGACTGAGCTCATCAAAGCTGCTCCTTTCAGGTATTCAGGCTGAACACTAAAACCAGATCAGTAAGATACAAGTACAGAATGGTTAGTTAAATAAATAGGAAGTATGGGTGGTCACCGGTCCTCAACTAAAAATAGCGTCAGTATTTTCCACCACCAGTAGTTTCCAGAGCTGGAGAATGCAAAACACCCATTACAGCAGCTGTAGACAACTAAGGGACTCTTAATGATAAATTGGTATCAAATATTAGGTGTGGGTGTAGATGCATCCTGGGTTCTCAATGACTCTGTTGAGCACAGTGAGTTACTTTTAAGATTCCAGACAAAAAAGTAAAATGAGAAACAGGTAATATTTGCAAATAACAATTGGTACTTATATGGCTAGGATTGCAAAATAGAAGTATATATTTAATTAGAAGAAAATGAATAAATTATCAAATAACTATTCACAGTATTTTTATACACTTAAAATATTACTACAATTTTAAACATATAATTCTACAAAAATATGTAGTGCTACATTTATGTTAGAAATGCAGAATGCTTTTGTAGTGAAATGAGACAAAGTAAAATTACTGGGAATGTTTCAAAGTAATCTTTTATAATTATAGTATAGGAACAATTTAAAGTTTTATTTTGAACTGTGTATTCTTTAAGCAAACTTTTGCTCTGGTTAAGTTTTCTTGGGTTTTGCTTATGTATTTTTGCATCTTAACTTTTAAATTAGATTAGATGTTAGGAAGAAGTTCTTTACTGTCAGAGCAGTGAGGCACTGGAACAGGTTTCCCAGAGAAGTCGTGGATGCCCCATCCCTGGAAGTTTTCAAGGCCAGGTTGGATGGGGCTTGGAACAACCTGCTCTAGTGGAAGGTGTCCCTGCCCGTGGCAGGGGAGTGGGAACAAGATGATCTTTAAGATCCCTTCCAACCTAAACCATTCTATGATAACTTTGGGGCAGCTTTTATGCTATAATTATTTATGTAATCTAAAAACATATTTCATCTTTTATTTGAACCACAGCTCATGGAATAATAAAACATACATGTTGTTCAGTGAAATATAATAACTTAAAAAAAAAATGAGCCCAGCTCTTAATGTCTGCAAATCATCATAGTTGATTTACTTCAACATAGCTAGTTGCTCTAATTGATTATCAGGCCTGCTGTGCTTTCATATATGGGGTTGTGGATATCCTTTATCCAGCAAACTGCTTAATTGCAACTCCAAAGAGGCAGGAAAATAACCATGGACATACAGAATCTCCTGAATTTGTATCTAGAGTTCTTAGACAGAAACATATCTGCATCTCTAAGTTATTGCAATAAATCTATTCTGCTTTTATGTTTCAGAGTGCTGAAACATATGATTGTTCGATCTACAAAGGAAGAGAGAACATCTCCACCTCTCCATAGGCAAGGAAGCAATCCCTGGCCAGGCCCCAGAGTGTGCTCCAGCTTGTGCAGCACAGGATCTGCACTGGAGTTTGGAATTAAGTGTCTTCAGTCAGTGAATAAGTTGTGTTCTAACAACAGTACTGAACTGTAAGGCAGCATATTTCACCTCACGAGAAAGTAACTGAAAATATCAGTCCCTGGAAGGATTCATATGGAATGAAAGAGATAATAAGAGAAACCTCAGGATAACACTCACATAAAATGGGAATTACCAGACACTATATACTACCACTTTCCTGGTTGAATTTACTGTATATTGCAGAATATGATACCTTATATCTGCTACTAAAAAATAAAAAATATAAGTCCCTCCAAGCGGGATGTTGCAAAGCTGATATGAGTACCAGTACTGGTATGTATAACTCTAGTTTGAAGACTTACTTATATTGCAAATTTACCTCTTCATTCTAGTTATTGCTCTTTGATTTTGTGTGGTTGCATTCACTCTCCTGCCAGTCACAGTGACTAAATTAATTCCAATGCAAACAGAAAAGGTCTTAAGTAGGATTGAATAGTACTTCTGTTTTGTGCTTTGCATCTCTGTCAGGCTGGGTTTTGCTCACTGATAGAAAGAAATAATTAAGTCAATTCATTAGGGACAAAATTCTGCCAGTTCTCTGTGATGGATCATGTCTCCAATATGCTGCTTTCAGAACAGGACTGTGCTTGCAACCAGAGCAGACCAGAATAAAAGCTAAATTATTTCTGCAGCATTTTTGAATTGGGGGAAACATGCAAACACTCGTGGTATGTTCTCAAACTCTGTGGAAATGCACAGGGGGCATTCCTTTAAAAAGAATCAGTTTTTCTTATATGGTAAATAGACTGGTGGTATTAAATAGACTGCTAATAGACTTCATGCAAAAGTTCAAGATATAATGGCATCAGCCTATTATTTACAGTGTTACTCTTGAAATTCCCAATATTGGAAATTTCTTCTTTTTCTTTACATGCAAATCTCATAGTAATAGATGTGAATATTTTAGAACTACTTGCAGGGGATATTAATTATTTGGTGTGCCTTAGTATCTAATTTATGCCATATACAAACTTACTCAACTTTTTAGATAGTAAAATGGCACAAGTTAATTATGGTTAGAAATGGTGGTACAACACATACTTTTATGACTTCCTCCTTCATTTTAGCCAGTGAGACCATATCTTTTTTGCTGACTCGTAAGCAAGAAATGGTAGATTTAGTATACAGAGTTGTAAATGTTGGCAACAATGAGAAACAAATGACACTTTGGTTCTACACTATTATATTACTAGTATTATCTTGCCTTTGAACAGCTATGTCACGTTTCTTCATAAGGTGGATTTGGGAGAGTAATTGCCACAGCCTCTTAGCGCTGGCGGTCACTCTGTGGCTGTGTGGCTGCATCTTGTTTAGCAGGTGGCTTTGCTGTAGTGGAACTGCATTTCTTGCACAGATCTCTCATTGCTAGGAGACTTTCTTCCACAGCTTTTGCAAACCTGTCTGAGGAGGTTTCATTACATTCTTTAAAGCTTGAGATGCAGAATAATATATGCTCTGGCTGAGGGTTATAACATGCCCCATATCCATTTGGCACCACAGGCCCATAGCAACAGAACATTTCCATAGTAGTAGGAACCTGGTTGCAGGGAGAAGGAAAGGAGTGATCTCTGATTAATCAGGGCACTGAAAACCAGCTGCTTAGGAATTAGGAAAAAGAGAAAAAAATGCTACAAATATTGGTAATGTGGTGAGTCCATCCTTGTGGAGTACTGCTATCTTCAGAAATCCAGACCTGGAGATGATTTACCTTGGAAGGCGAATGCTGATCTCAGTATAGAATTTGACTGCTCTGTTTGTTCACTGTGGTTTAAAAACTGGTATAATTTGAGGTGGCTATAATGCATCTCTTTGCTCAATTTATATAGGTATTTGAAAGCTGTAAGATTTATTATTGATTGATAGGAATTTTATGTAATTCTTGTACAAAAAATGGATATATAAAACTTCTCTAAGGTTTTCAATTTCTTAAGGCTGTGTTAAATTTGTAATGTGAAGACTGCATTCAATTAGAGAAATTAGCACTGTCCATTTCTAATAATAGTTTATAACTGTTATGCCGTATAAAAATACTTTAATGCAACTAGGCATTCTGTTTCACCCAGTTTAATCATGGCATAATATGGCAGTGGAACACTTTCTTCTGCAGAAAATAAAAGGTGTTAGAAATCTATATGTTTCAGACTTTGTGTACATGGGCCTTCTCTAACAACATTTGCCTTTTTAATGGTGTAGAACAGGCCATTAGTCCTGCTAATAGAGCCGTAGAATTGTCAGATGAATTTGCTGTGCAACAGCCGAAGGCCATAAAGCTATTCAGAAGCACTCTTTGCTCATGGATAGTTTCTTGGAGAATTTATGTAGTAGCATGTTGGTTACATTCACTCATGTCTGAAAGCCTACAAACATTATGACAAAATCAAATTACTTATTAAGGTTTTATGCTGTAGCATGATATTGTAAGTCTCCTTTGTTGAATAGTCCCAATCTGTTGCAGCTGGGTTAGTGTTTCAGTTAATGAATTCCTACATAGATTTCTTTTTTCATTAGGACTGCTACTACATGCAACAAAACATTTAATTTTTAGGCCTTATGCCATAAAGATGCTTCCTTATTATAACATTAAATGTGGGAAGTACTGACTCTTAGACCTTTGTGTGTGCAAGTAACTGTAAACCTGTAAATGTCTGTACCTGTCTAAAACATCTGTAAGTCTGAGGTGCATGTCTGCATGGGTTGCTGTCTTACAGCAAATAACAGAAGGCTCTCAAAGATGTTAAATGTAGCAACTTTAAATTTCCTTGTGGCCCTCGGCTTTTTGCTTCTTAGAGTGGCAGCCCTTCTGGCTAGTGGCTGTACTGTCACTGGAGTAAAGACTGCTCACTAGAGCTGTCATCTTAGGGGAAGGAGGAAAAGAAGGGGAATAGGAATATTACGTAGTTTGGAAACTGAGGAAACAGCCGTCACGTGAATTTTACTGAGTTTGTTTGTGTGCATTTACAGAATTTCTGTGAAGGACTTTGAAATGTTCCTATGAAGTGGTAGCTGCAGTCAGTATTTACTGTGCTGATGAAACAAAACAGGATTGAAAATGTGGAGCAATTTGCAGACTTCTTGATGATACTGTGCTTGTTTGCTTGCTTTTTTACATTGTTCCCACTGTGAGCTACAAGGTCTGGCAGAACACAAATGAATTATCCTCTGCTTGGCAAGACGAGTGAACAGGAGAAACTCACCTGGCTGGTTGAGAGGATGAATCGATTGCTTGTCAGATAAGTCTCATCCATAAATATCTCTGGCAGCTCCTTTAAGTGTTCCCGTGCCACCTCTCTGAGCCCTAGCAGGTGATTGTCTATTGCCATTCCAGTAACAGCCTGTGATAAGATGTGATAACAAAAGCATTTTACTGAGTTTGGAGGCATTTTGACTATTGCTGCCTAGTGCTCTGGTCAGAGCTGGTGAATTTGGTTTGAGTGATATAAAGCCTGTAATGTTCAGATATTACTCTGACTCTGTACTTTGCTGAAGATCAGAAATAACTAGAAATTCATATGGTGGTCTGAAGATTTACAAATTAGGAATGAGACAATCTTGAGATGCATTATATGCTGATGTTACTTGTGTGTTCATTGTCTTTTAGAGCTGAATATCGTGGGCAGGGCTTCTAAAGATGCTGAGGGGAGCATATGGGACAGCAGAAATTTCTAAGCATGTTTTGGAACTTCCTGTGCATCATTTGGGTTATGTTTCAAGGTGGAGGGCTCCAAAGCACCTCCAAACTGGAACAAGTCTTCCATTGCCTTGCTGCCTGCATCTCCCTCTGGCAGTTAAAGCGCATGTCCTTCCACAGAACTTAGATCCAAGGATCTGGTAGGTGTCTGCAACAGGCTGAACAGAATAACAGATATTTGCCAGTGATCTGTCACAGATCTGTAAGCTTGAGAAAACTGGGCTTAGGGATACAGAAGCAGCAGTGGCAGCTCACAGGAGCTGCTGCTGAGCCTGCAGCAAGTCCCTGCCATCAGCTGCCTATGCTCAGATCTCTGCTCTGTCCAGCTCTCCAGTGCTCCAGACCTGAGGCATGTATGTATTAGATTTAAGAGCTTTGCCCTGCTAGTAAATGTGATTGAAGTTGGCTAATGGGATCAAAAGTCAGCACTGGGGGCTTGGCAGACAGGATAGTTAGAGTTTTGTTTCTTTAGGAAACCAAACCAAAATTTGGTCCAACCATGCAGGAATTGTGTGATAAATAAAGTGTGTTCAAGATCCTTCAGTCCAGGTTTATTCTTGATGGTGAAAGCACTGATTTTGTGGACTGAGCTGTAGCTCTTCTGTGGCCCAGGCTGAAGTCAGGAAGGAAGGGAATGCTGAACTAGGGACAATGTACTGCCCTGAGAGCAGAGCTGACATCCCCGTGGCACAGGACCCTTGTAACAAGGGGAACAAACAGTCTGAGAGAATGCAGGATTTAAAAAAGAGCATGAGCTTGGTTTTCCTCTTAAGGATTAAAAAAAAAAAAAAAAAAGAAAAGCACAAGTTTACTTCTCTTATGAGGAGGTAATTTTTACCATGGATAAGTGCCTGAAGCAGGGGGCTGAGAGTACATAGCTTGGTTTGGCTTTTTAAGAACTAGGCACCCATTGGTAAAGGAGCTATTTGTTCATCAGCCCAGACAGAGGAAGGATGCTTGCAAAAAGGTAGCATACATCAGCACTGTGTCTACGTTCTTTTTCCCATACAGGGAAACTGACTTGATAATCAAAGGAAATATTTTGCTATCCCACAAGATTTATAAGGCTGTTAGCAATGACATTTTTGCAACATAGATCAATGTCATGTCTGAAGAGAGGCCGAGACAGGCTAACGAAATAAACTGTGAGTCAACGCATAGGAAAAAACTGGGCTAAATTGAATTTTAGAGCTCCACTTTTAAGATAGCAATGCTACTAGTAAGCCTTAACAAGGGGAAATAAAATCATTAAATTGCCTTTTGTTTTATGAAGTAGATTTTTTTTTGTTTTCCTTAGAAGCTATTACATTTCAGTCTGTTATGCACAATTTAGTCAGACCATCTAAGTCTTACCCAGAGTTTAAAGCCCCAACAATTACATTCTGCTATTCTGAGAAAGGAGGGGGAGCTTGGTAAGTAGAAATACCTGGAGAGCTTTTTAAATTTAAAGATAAATTATTTTTCCAATGGTAGTTTTAATATTTTCCCATAAGCTACACTGGAGGTTGAATTTTGTAACAGTTTCTGGATGTGAAATAACATGGAGGGGAGAATTAATGAGTGTTTTTATTTTTCTCTCTATTTTTTTTTTTTTTTTGAGAGCTGTTGTACAGAAATTCCATTGGTTGTGACCCAATAGAGCTACAGTGTGTTGTGTTTATTGTGAGGTTGCCCTGAGATGATTCAGGTTGGCCTGAAGTAAGACCTGGCTTTGCTTTACAGAACACATGAAGTAGCAGCTTCTGATGTGGGTTCTCAGCACGAGGCTTGAAACACAGAATTGTTTTCCTTCCCTGCTTCTTTCGTTTCACAGTCCTGCCTGAAAGCAGCACTTTACCTCTTCAGTGCTCAGAATATACCTTAAAAGCATATTCACCTCTGAAGGTGAATGATTTCTTAAATATTATGAATATTCAAAGAGTAATCAACAGTATATGTTTATAGGCAATGGTCTGAGGCAAAACCATGGGTAGCAAATTCACTTATCATAGCTGGTTATTAATATTTATTAATTTCATGAGTGGTATGACTAAGTTGTTTGTAGAACAAGTCTGTGCTTTGTCTTGGCACAGTGGGACATAAAGCATTAGCCAGACTGAATTGTCTCATTTTTAATCAACAGAAAATGAGTTGTATTTGATATTAAACTGATTTCTTCACTGGAGGGGATCTCTCCCTTTTGTTAGACACTGCATTCAGGTCTTTAAAAGAAAACTTACTATAATCACTCCCTCATTGTTAATGGCCTTTATTACAAATGGCTATTTGGAATACCAGAATACATGTTCCAGAATACCAGTCCATTTGTGGATCAGGTTCCAGATAAGGACCTCTATCATCTAGTGAAGGGAAATATAAGCATATACATAGATGTATATAGTTTTAGGCTTAGTATTTTTTAAATTGAGGTTAGTTGAATATGACTATTTGGGCCATTAAAAATGTACCTAAGTGTGACAGAGCATATACTTTCCTGTTTGGAGATGCCTACATTTTTCTAGTGTTTAAATAGCTAATGACTGTGTCTTCATACTTTTCTTGAAAAAGCTGACTAGTTCTTATTCAGACAGGCAGTGTTTTACTCACCAGAACACAGTAATTAGTTTGAGCTGCAATTGCATCCTTAAATTTCTGTATCTTCTCAGAGTCCTGTTGGGGTAATCAGAATATATTTATTATTGAATCAACTCTCGAAGAAATAGCATCCTCCATCAACTAACCAAGAGCCAAACAGCAAGCACCTCAAATGTCCTTTGCTCTTGGCTCAGGTGTAAATACTCTGATAAATGAAAAGCCACAGGGATCAATGTCCTGATCAACACCAGCACCTGGTCATGCAAGGGGTGCAACAGGTTGCTTGGTGGTGGTTTGTTTGAACTAAAAAAAAGGCTTGCAGTTCCTTTTGTGCATTCCTTCCATGGATTTTAGGGGTGTAGATTATTACCAATAGAATCACTAGGCTTGAAATAGGGAAAATAATTGCCTAGTGTAATTCAGTATTTTCAAAACAGACAGGCGATGTACCTTCTCCAGAATGGTTTATCTAGAGACTGACAGTGATATTAATGAAAATCATTACTGATATTTTACTAGCCAGTCAAAAATTACTCCCGTGTGTGAAAGGGCATCTAGAATTTTCTGAGCTGGCTCTACCTTCCACAGATGCCTCACATTTCATATAACAAGCTAGTAAATTTTAACTCCTGCCAAATGGCAGCCTTTTATATTAAGGGAATGATCTTAAGAAGTCCTGCCTTGCTGTACATCAAGTCCAACACTGCAGCATTGGGAGACCCTGAAACAGCCAGAAATCACTGGGTCTGCAGATAAACAGGACCTTCAGCTCCTGTGGACAATGAATGATCTTTTGAACAAGGAATTAATTTTAGAAACAAGTCAAGGTCACCATCAGGGACCTTCAAAATACAAAGTCTGATATTTTTTCACAAGGCTAGAGCTAGGCCTTAGTTTCCTTGTACAGATTAAATTACCAAATGCAGTCTTTAAATCTGATTAATTTACAGCTGTTCAAGCAATCTCTAGTGTCAGTAGCTGCTGCTTTTATAGCAAGTGTCAAATGCATGAGATATTTCTCTTGCTGAAGAATCAATCTGACTCAATCAATCTTTGGTGACTGTTCAAGCTATCGTTTGAGGATAATTTATATTTGTATCAGAAGAAAAACATTTTTTAATTGGATTTGAATTAATGGCTATTAACAAACAATATTTTGGGGAGTTCAAGGCTACTTAAACCAAGTGGTGCATCTCTTTGCCCAGAAAAAAGAATTATCCCCTTCACATTCAGAGCAGTGCGTAGGTCTAAAGATATTACCTTGGAATAGGGTTGTATTAAATGAATTTTTTAATGTTTCTGTGATACTAATATATATATGTAATTTTGCATGGAATGATGAAGATGTTCACATCAAAACAAAGACTTACTAATGTCTGTTGAAAAGAACAATCACAGACTGTATCTCTTGGTGGAGAAGAGGCCAGGAAAACTATCAGTGGATTGGTTTGCATTATGATTACAGGTTTTCCAGGGGAAATGAAACCATTATCCCCCCTAGTCTGTACGGCCAAGGGATGGAGCAAAAAGACACGGGACTGAGACTGAGCTCCATCTAGACACACACAGCTTTCTCCAGCTTGCTTGTGTGAAACAGGACAGTTTAGCGTGCTGTGAAAGGGGAGCACAATCTCAGGTTTGGGTGGAAAAAGGCTGAGAAATGCTCTGGGAGAGCTACAGAAGTCAGCAAGTGTGGGAGGGAGGGAGGGAGGGAGGGAGGGAGGAAGGAAGGAAGGAAGGAAGGAAGGAAGGAAGGAAGGAAGGAAGGAAGGAAGGAAGGAAGGAAGGAAGGAAGGAAGGAAGGAAGGAAGGAAGGAAGGAAGGAAGGAAGGAAGGAAGGAAGGAAGGAAGGAAGGAAGGAAGGAAGGAAGGAAGGAAGGAAGGAAGGAAGGAAGGAAGGAAGGAAGGAAGGAAGGAAGGAAGGAAGGAAGGAAGGAAGGAAGGAAGGAAGGAAGGAAGGAAGGAAGGAAGGAAGGAAGGAAGGAAGGAAGGAAGGAAGGAAGGAAGGAAGGAAGGAAGGAAGGAAGGAAGGAAGGAAGGAAGGAGCTAGAAAGATCTATTGAAACCACATGGTAGGAGCACGCTGCCAGGAGCACAGTCAGTGTGCCACAGCATGGGCTGGGACTGGGCTGAGTGCCCAAGTGTGCAGAGGAAAGTGCACAGAAAACAGGAACTTCTAATGAAATGTGATTGAGAGCCATCTTGTCAGACAGGACACTGAGAGCAAATAAAAACAGCCTCTTCTTGCCGACTGTGTGGTGGTCACTGTTATGTGCAGTAGTATGGTCATTATCTGCTGTGAATTACCCACCCAGCAGAGGGAGTTACTTCGGGTTTTTTGGGTAATTTTGAGCTTTATTCATTAGGAGCTAAATTCTGGCCATAATAACCTTAAGGAGATTGAAGAAGCAATGGATGAAGAGAGGACTTATTTGGGTAAATTTTCATAATCCTCTGGGATGTTAGATCTTGCTTTATAATATTTCATTAATTTACACATAATCTACAGCCCAGCAATGCTTCTAGCAATGTTATGCTAAATTCTAAAGAACAACCATGTGGGCTGTTGCCACTGGAATGGGCTTACTGTGAAAAATAAACTGTATTGTGGCAGCATTTTGCATCTAAACAGCCACCTGGAAATTCCCTGTACGGCAGTGCAGTGCAGTGGGTGGAAGTGGTGCAGAGACATTGAGGGAGGCTCTCCAGGGATGGTGGGCAGGACAGTGCATGGGGCTGTTTGTGCAGCTCTGCTCTCAGCTCTACCTCTCTGCATCCTCATCTACTCTGTACAGGGCTCATGCTTCTGGAAAACAGATGGTGGTGTCTCAGAGAAAGGCAATTTTAATTTCTCTTTTAGCAGTATGGTATCAGGACAGTTTGGAGAGTCGCTTGATTAGCTTGATGAAGCTTTTCATCATTAAGGATCAGCTCTCTTGAGAATCCTGTAAGACTTCCTCTATTTGGTAGAAACGCCTCTTTAAAACAAAAAAGATCAGCCAGAACATATCCACATATCCAGAAATGAAAGCATGGGAATTACATCACATATTGCAGGCTGCAGCAGAACTAACCACTGCAGGAGACCTGCCAGGCAATTCCCCTGGTGTGGCAGTTTAATGATCCTGAACTTTGCATGTTCAGCCTCAGTCTCTCCAGGGAGATGAATTTGGACCTGATGATAGAACATTCGTAAGACAGTACTGAATCTAAAATTAGATATTCTGTTCCTTATAATGGCGCATTGAGGTACCTCTGAATCTTTTGGATGCTTAAATAAAAATAAGGGAATATTTATATTTAGCTTAATGGTTGGTCTGTACAAAAAGCATAATCCTGTAATGCTTGCTGCCCTGCCCTATGCTTTTATGTTCAGTTAAGAGTTAAATAGTGAGGGACTTGAGACCATGAATGCATTATTTCTTAGTGTTTAGGCAAAGAAGACAGAGGGAGCCAGCCCAACATACCGACACAGCTGTCTTGTCACCTGCCATTGCTTTGACAAAAGCTAATGCTTCAGAGGTAGCAGACCTAATGTTCTCAACCCGGCCCTCATCAAATCGGCGCAGGGAAGCACTTTCATAGGTTGGGACAAGCTTCCCGTGACACCTGAGAGAGTGAAGGAAGAAAAACAAAGAATGGTTATTTTCAAAGAGTCATAAAGACTAAGAGAAATATAGGCTTGGTACATTTTACTGTTACAGCCACACTTTTATTTCTTGCACCGTATTCATCTTAGTGTTGATAGAATTCTGTAAGAAACTTAAAAAAGATGGATGCTCATTCCTTTCTAATATGAAGAGCTGCATGCAGCTGTATATGTTTTAGTTATGCACTGCCAGTAAAAAATGACTTGTTGTGTAAAAACAAAGCTAGTAAAACAAAAATTTACTGAAAGATCTCAAGGAATGTTTTATTTGTACTGCATCATAAAATAATTGTGTAATAAATCATTTACTTATGGGCTTGAAATATGCTTTATTTAAAGCAAGAGAAAGTGCACTGGGTGCATGAATGAAAAGAAGAAAACTTAAAGGGGAGTAGGGTGTTATTTGTGAGCTGGAATGAAAACCCTCATAGAAATTAGAACAGATTATGAAGACTGTTGTTTAATTTGGGTCCATGTATACAGATACTACTCCTTGCTTCAGGAGACAGACTGTGTCTTTCAGTTGAAGCTGGTCATCTCAGAACACAACTGTTCCCTAAGGTTTTTATTGCAAACAAAGGATTTATATCATGGCCGGGATCCAGATGAAAATCTTGAGCTAGGTCATTGTTGAAGTTTTATTAATGGAATATGCAAAATGGATGTTCAACAGATGTTAAAGGAGTACATGAAATGTGTTAAGAATCTCTGGTCTTGACCAGGTAAAGATCACTCTGGGATTTGACGTGATAAAGAATTATTTGTGTAATAGGCTGTTCTGCAGGAAACCATGCAACCTTCTCTACCCTGGAGTTCTGGCAATGTAGAAAGGAGATTTTAACTTTGATAAGACCATGGAAATTAGGCAATCTTATCAAATCTTGGGATGCCTGTGAAGAAGGGAACAGCGGTGGTTACTGTTCTGTGTAGGAGCTCTAGTCTGATGTGCTGTGGTGGATGCTTTTCAGCCTGTGGTGCCGGAGATGTGTGTGTGGTTACTGCCATGCCTCCTCCCAAGCTACCCACGAGGCAAGGCAGGGGTGTTCCTGCCCCAGGGACCTGGGCTCCCCAGCTGCTGCTGCTGCAGACATCCCTGCCATATTCCCTCACCTCCTCTATGCCAAGCACAGGGACAGCTGTTGGGAGGGTACTGGCTGGGAACGGCATGTGTGGGACACAGGGATGGGGCGGCAGAGCAAATAGAGCGAAAAGGGAGAGAAGAAAAGGAGTATTCTCTCCCAGAACCAGGTATCAGTTTCTATCTTGTCTGCTCTACAGTCATTAGGCAAGATCACTCATTTCCATGCAGGAGGCATTTGTTTGAAAGTTGAGGAGAAAATGGACCCTCTGTATAAAACCCCACTACTTTATGTAACTTGTTCCCATGAATTGAACTGACTTTACCTGTAGAATGCCAGCTGAAGTGCTACTTGAATGTAGGCATCTGGGCTAATCTTTTGCTTCTTAATAAATTCCTTTCCATAGTGCTCAAACCTGAAGGCAATAAAATCCAGATTTTCCACTGCCCTGGAAAACAAGCAGAAGGAGGTTACTGCAGGGGTAGTTGTAAGAATCTCACAGAATTTTTGGTTGGGAAAGAACTCTCAGATCATCAAGTCCAACCATTAACCTACCCTACCTTGTTCACCACTAAGTCATATTCTGTCTCATTTATGTTTGCAAATAAGCCCAGAGGTCTTTTTTCTCCCAGCTCCCACTTAGAGGTAAGTGGCCTCCTGCTCTCCTGCTCTGCAAACAGCCCAGGCCTTTGGTAACTTATTCCTAGTCAGTAACTTTTATTCGTACAGATTCGACACCAGGCCTGGTATCTGCAGCCTTAACTGTGCCACTCAAGTCTGTTTGTTTAAGACACCTCTTTTTAAAAAAACCAAAAACCCAAAAAATCCAACAACCTTCCCCCAACCTTAGTGTTTCCACTCCTGAAGCCCAAGCAAGAGTCTCTTTTGCTCTTGACAAATTTCTGAGAGATTTACTGGTGTGAGAACTGAGTGCATTTAGGACCCAATGATGAAAGACTTAAACTCCTTGCAGGACTCAATTTAGAGAACTACTACTTACTACCTTTATTTAAAAACACAAAGGAGTTATTCTGCATCTTGAATGTTCTCACTATTATGTATCTTTCAAGCCACTTTGAGGTCTTATCTAATGCAACCACACTGGAAATGCTTACAGCTGATCATGTAGACAATGTGTTAATTCTCTACAAAGAGATCATAAGCCTGAATGTTGAGAAAAAATTCTTATTGCTGCCCCCACCCTCAAAGATCATGCAAATCTCTGACAGCCTGGAAACAGAGTCAGAAAAACTAGACTTTGTAGCAGCAATATGAATGTAAACAAATTACATTCCTAAATTAAAATAGTTTTTCAAACCAGTTGTGTTCTACTGTTCCCTGTATGTACCCCTCTTGCCCTGGTTTCAGATTGAGCCAGCTCAAACCCATAAAAGACATCCACAAAAACAGAGGACCTGCATGGTTTGCATCCTGTGTAAATATGGGTAAAGCTGTTTTTCCAGTGGTTTTTAGAGTTCCTGATATTTGCAAGGAAGGACAACAATTCAGGAATGCAATTCCTGAATACAGACATGTAGCTCCAGCCCATGAGGGTCCTGTTCTGCAGAGAGATGCTAGGTATGTGCAGCTTGGGAAGAAGAGGAGGAGCAGGAAGACAGGAGGCCCCCCAGGAGGGAGCCCATGCAATGTGCTGGGTAGTTCCCAGCTTGCAGTCACGGCTGAGAAAAATGAGGCATCTGTTCTACCTTTGGAGTTTTTCTGCTGCTGATGTCAAATATGTCTGAATATTAGGGGAACACTTCCATCTTAGTCTCCGGGGAGCAGGAAGCTCACTCACTGAATCAGCTCGGACTAATTTCTTGGAACTTTCTTTCCTGTTGGCATGTGACAGAGAAGTCATTAAGGTCACAGGAATGATCCATTTATTAAAACTTTTAGCAGTTGAATTATTGCTTTTCAACAGTTTTATGTGTCTTAGTGCCCCTGTACATCAGGGGAAGTTTGCCCCTGGCAGAGGCTTCCCAGGGGCTGGGATGGGTACAGAATGTGCAGAGAGGGAACTCACGTGTGCCTGAGCAGGTATTCAGTGCACTGCACCATTACGATGCCATCGAAAGGGGAGTGTTCGCACACGGCCCCGCAGAGTCCGTCTCTTCCTACCACAAACTAAACAAGGAGAAGAATAGGTGCAACATAAACAGGGAATAAATTGTGTTCTGAGTAAGTTACCCATGGTGGAAAGCTGACAAAGGTGTTATGGTTCCCCTGTGATTTTCTTATTGCTCATATCAGGAATTTCCCTGCCCTATGGATCAGTGGGTGACTTAGATTTACTGCAGGAGACTTGCTTGTCCTGTGAAAGGTGTTGCACTGAATCCCTTTCATGATGCTATTTGGGACTGAATCCTGTGAGAATGTGAATTTTAGCAATTCCCAGTGGAATCTGAAAATTTGTTCAGCATCTGCTTTATGGTACAGAAAACCCATTCAGACAGACAGGCCAGGGTTCTCCTTCCACTTTCGAGGACAATAAAACATCTGTATCTGGGAAATCCTTAGGATCCCATTTTATTACAAAGCTAATCCTTATTTTATAGCTTTCTCATAGCTTATTTTGGATCTTTTGTTTTTAGATGCTTTCTTCATTTAATTTCCCTCTTATTTGTGTTCATTCTTAATTTCATTGTGTACACATGACCCTGCTGGTGACAACCTGCAGCAGTCCAGTTCTGTGATACACCCATGCAATTTGTAACTTCTGCATCTCATTCAAAAGCAGATGTCTAGGCCAATACTGCATAATACTGCAAATACTTTTTCTGGGCTTTTCCCTACACTTATTTTGAAGTGCATTTGGCTGGACTTCACCCACTTAGGTCTCTCTTGCACACTTGTATCACACACACCCTGCTTTCCATGAGTATACAGCAGGCATGATGCAAAAAGTTCACCTGGAGATTTTCTGAAGCCTTACTGCAAAGGTGAGGAAGAATATGGAGAGAAGGAACAAATTCTACTGTGAGAATGACTTCCTACATATTCTGTGTTTGCATAAAAGGAAATTGGATCTTATTTCCCTAAGAATTTCTCTTCACCTTTGAACTAGTTAGGTCTGAATACATCTGGACAGATTAAGCTCTCTCACACTATGCAATTTTATTTGTTTTCTTCTGCCTTATGATAGACAAAAATAAAATGTTGCTTGTTCTCACATGCTTGAAATATCTCAACACTTGACTGCAAATAACAGAGTTCTAGTTGTTCTAAAGACAAATGGTTTGTTCTTCAAAAGAGTCTACTAATAATGCCATTTGCAGTGGCATTAATCAGGATTGATTACTGAAATGTGTTTGTTCTTGGGTAAGTTGGTGCAAGTGAAATTATTTTAGGGGTTTTTCTTCTCATGCTGCTGTTCTTGGATATGGCAAGAGCAACAAGCATTATGCAAGCAATGTATCAGTCAGGGTTTTTTCGATTTCTCACAAGGTGTCAACATTGTTGACAGTTGGAGATTAATACATCACTTCACTCTGGGTCTATTGCAAAGTGTGGAAATAACAGTGTGATGTTTTAAAATATGACAATCAAAATCTGATAGGGAAAAAGGCTGAAGAAGTCAATATTTAAGGAAAGTCTCAACAAGGATATCATTAAATGAGTAAACAGTCTGTTAAGTGAGGACTTAAACACATGCCAAATTATAAGCAGTAGCATTTCTAGGACATCAGGAAAATGTGTAAGAAGAGGAAATTAAAAAAAAATTGTGTTTTTTTTTCCATCCTGCAATACTAGACCCATTTCCATTCCATTTGACTCAGTGTAGAAAAATGCATTTTTTTTTTTATATCCAGAAGCTACCTACCCATACATCTGCACATTTGTGTTATCTCAGGAGCAAAGGGCAGCTTTGGAAAAGCTGGAAGTGTCTGTGCTTCCCCTGCCTTGCAAGGGACGGCCTTGCTCACAGCAAAGCTGCCCAGGCAGATGCTGACACCGCTTCCCCTTTCTCCCAGCTGACTCTAAGTGTTCCCCACCACGAGGCAGCGTGCAAGTGATGCCCCAGTGCTGGGAGGTTTTTACCTGCATGGGTTTGTCATACCAACGATTGGCCCCGTTTTTATGGCAGCCTCCTCCGTGCAGCATCTGAAATGCCATGTTTGTGTCGTTGAGCTCCACCCCGCTGGGGCTGTCCAGGCACACCAGGCAAATGCACCGTTCAATCATGTCTAGAGAGTCGCGGTTGGTGGAGTCTGGGGATAAAAGAGTGAGATGCTCACATCCTCTTACCTCTGAGTACAGCACTGGCTGGGGAACCCTCTGCCTTGGAGAGCACCGAAGATCTGACCCTGACTCTGCAATGAGCTGCTGTCTGCAGAGCTTCTCTCAGCAGCTGATCATCTCAGTGCAAGGGAACAACACACCAAGGCATTAATTCCTGTGTTAACTTTTGTAACTCTGTGTATCTCTCACATGATTCAATAATAACCACTTTCTTTTTCTGCCTTTCATTTCCTTGAAGAAATTCTATTACAAAATAGATCTATTTTACTCTTAACGCCACCATTGCTTACTTAATTTATATATAACTGTTACAGAGAACAGGTGGAAACCAGGAAATTTTAGAGCTCATGCTATTGCTGCAATATTCTGCTCTGGAACAGCAGATCTTAGAGTGTTTTGTGTTGTTCTACCATGAAAACCCTTTTCGGAACAAGGAACAGCAGGGTCTACATTGGTTTTGTTTTATTGTATCAAAACCCTCTTGTCTTTCCTGTCCCTGATCATTAGATTATACTGCCTACATCACATGAGGAAACATCTGTGGATGAGGTTTTGAGGCTTAGTTTTTGAACATGGCTTTGCCAAAAACATGGGTTGCCACATTATGCTGCTCTCCTGTCACTACTGTACTGCTGAATAGAATGGGCTTTTCTGCATCTTTTCCCTATCCTGACACTCTTTATATGGTTGGACTACTGGTGGTATTTTTACCTTGTCCTTATTGCTTTCCTCCTTATTTATGGTGTATTTATGAGTTTCTCAGTTTCTTTGGCTAACTCAGAAATATTACAAAGCTTAAGAGTTTGTTGGCATCCAAGAACCAGTTTGAAGCACAGCAAATATTCAATTGTGAGCACTTTTCCTCATTGAAAAGTTAGAAGTGCACAACCTATAACAAGAACTTGTTTAGTTTAATAACATACAACATTATTAATTGCTGTTATGTGGTTGTTACCAAGATCAAAGGAAAAAGGGCTTTCAAGCATCAACATAAAATTCCTCTTGTTCTTAACAGATCAGCTTTAACCTTCTGGTTTTGCTGGATTCTGGTGTAAATATAAATTTGTTTCTGAATGTTCTCACCAAAAGATATGAATTCAGATTGATCAAAATTTCTTGCAAGTCTAGGCTAAGTTCAACAAATATGTCCTCAATTCAGAAAATTATTTTAGCTGAAAGAATGGAAAAATATTTAAAATTAAACAATTCTGATATACATTTGAAATATGAGGCCATGTTTTCAAGGTTTGCAAGTATGTAAAGTAACTTGATTGTCTGAAAGAACAGCATTTTTCATAGTAAGATATAATGCACCTTTCCAGAAGGAGTAACATAGGTTAGTCAGGTGCTGGAAAAAAACCCAGACACTTGTTACCATCTAGGTTCATTCTCCAAATGCTACATAGTGAAAAAGAGACCAAATATGCAAGAAATCAAAAATGTGTCAAGAGAAGGAGAGGCAAGTGATAGCAGTGGCTGAGAAGGAAGTGGGGCAGCTGTGGCTTTTGGTGGCTCCTGCAAGGCAGCATTAGCAGCCAGGGGCCCAAGGGACAGAGATGGTCAGCCTGACTTCTTGCAGGCTCTCTGGGGACCTGGTGAAATGCAGAGTGTGTTGTGTCTCCTTGCCAATAAAAGAGTCCTAGGGAAAGCAGCTGGAGCACCTGCCAGCTCCTACAAAGGCTTGAGCCTAGAGATTGTGTTTGATGGGGCGCGCAGAGAGGCTGCTGCCCTGCAAAATGTGAACACCAGCGTCCCTTCACAGTGTCTTCAAAAACATTCAGAAGCTTTATAAGAGAGAAGACACATCCATGTCCACTTGGCTGTAAAGCTTTTCTAAGTATCTCACCCTTGCAGGGCTGACCATAACTGTGGTACATTTTCTCACTGACGGTCTGGGTGCATCACTGCAAAGGCTGAAAAGATCCTTGTGAATGGAACTTGCCCTGTATACATCAGCTTCTGGTGTTTGCAGACAGGCATCTTTGAGGAAAAACAGCTTGGATAGTGATTTACAAACTGCTCACAGCTTGCTCAGCATTCTGCTTTACGCTGTTTGATAGCTTTATATATATTTCATTGTGGCTGCTACCCACACATCTTTGACAGATACGAAGCCCTTAGTCTGACATATGGCTTCAGGGTATCTGGAGTCTCGGTATTAGAGTGAAAAAAATTAAGCTGTGCCAGAGACAGAGAAGTAAGGGAAAGATGCCTTTACAGAAGGAAACAGACTTATCCAGAGGGCTGATCAAACACTGAAAAATTATCATTTGAAGCAGGCAATAAATTGCACAGGCACTCATGAACCAGAATTTGGGATTAAAAATATCTGCAGGAGGAGCTAAAACAGAGGAGAGTAAGACCACGCCTAAAGCCCTGCAAGACATTTCTTTCTAATACACAGTTGCATTGAATTGGTCAGACAACTGTTGGTTAGTTGGGTTTTTTTAAATTTAGTTTTAGAAAGGAAAATATGAGAAGAGAGTTTTGAATCAAATTTAGACAGTGTGCATGGGACTGTAGCCAGTCACTTCACACAAAATTCACTTCCTGTACTTAGGAAGAGCGAGCTAGTTCTGCAGCCTGAAGGCAGTTTCAATGCTGAGTGTGTTTATAAATCTGTCACAGCTGGGTTTATTACAATAGCTTGGATATTTTCTCACCTAGAAGAGCTATGCTGTACCTGCAGGTCTGTGCATAAGGAGGATGTAACTCCTTCATGGCCTCTGCAAAGCACTGAGCAGGTTTCCTGTCCTGGAGCAATCTCTCTGGCCCTGCCCAGCATGGACCAGCTGTGGAGTGACCATTTCACCCACACTGATTTCCAGGTTCTCTCTTCCTCTATTTATTGTTGCAGGAACATTTCACCATCACAGATAAGAAAGAAAATAGGCTGTTAATGATCTTATATCCATGTGTAACAGCAATGCATTTACCTATATAAAAGAGCTGTGCTAACATGAATGGTCTGGGATGGGATTCCTGCTTAGATTAGAGAAGGCTCACATCATGGTGTTATGAGGTTTACTAGTGCAGAATCTGTTTTTTTCAGATGCATAACTGGTTTGCCTTCAGATTAAAATGAATATTTTGGTAAATGCCAGGCAATCTAAAAACACTATGGAGAGGGATTTGCCAGTTTTTGTTGATTTTTCTTTTTGTTTTTCTTTTGGATTTTCCTGTAAGACAATTTTTCTGTAAGTTTCAAGGCATTGATTGTTTTACTTAGTATGGCATGAAAATAAATGATTAGATGTTCACCTCAGTTTTCATTAAAATAAGTTCTTTTTTGTCTCCTCCTTTAAAAAGAAATGATGGAAAGAGGGGAAAGCTAAAAGATGAGATTAATGCTATGTAATATTGCTGAATAATAATAATGACTCTGTGTGTGTGTATCTGTACTAAGTTTTTCTAAGCACAGATAAACTTGAATAAGAAAAGGGGAATCTTCCTTAGGATGATAAACTTAATTTGAGACTATTGTCAACTCTTATATATTCCAGGGTATTAGTAAAACAGCAATGTTTTCTGTGGCATTGCTGAGCTGGAGATAAAGAGATGAGTTAATGTTTTCTTCAGGATGAAGAAGTAAATACTTAAGATATGTAAAATGGCAAAAAGAGGGCATTTATATCACTTAGACTCAGGATAAAATACATAAGGTGTGATGTGATATGATGTGATGTGATAGAGGTCACTAACCCCACCCTTTATTTTCATCTGTTTCCAAGTCTGACATTCAAGTCCAGAATCTGAGACAGCTAAATGCTGCCTGTCGGAAAAGAGAGAGAGCAGTCCCTGATAATAACTGGTGCCATCTTTCCTAGATTTCTACTTAAGAATTGGTTGACTCAGCCCTGGAACCTTCTCCATTGACTAGAGACAGTACACAACGAGATTCAATAGGTGTTTAACTCGCAGATGCTTTTGTTGGATAAGATCAATAATGTCAAATAGCTGCCAAAAGCTAAGAGGATACATCATTCCTGTTGGTACAAAATGGATATGAAGAAAGAGACAAATCACAAAATCTGATGGAACATAATTTATGTGATGGAAAACAAAGAATGGAGTGAGAGTTATTACATGGCATAACACTTAAATATACACAGCCAAAAGGTCAGGCCATTTCTGCTGCTCCCCTGGCAACACACACCTTACACGTACTGAGATTCCTACAGCTGGCAAAATTCAGCAGTGGGGTTACACATTCAGTCCTGTGTTTGCTGTAATGTTTGTTCTCAGCAAAGAAAGGCAGTGATGGTGAGGAGGAAGATGATGAAGAGAAAGCTGGGGTTGCTGCTGCTAACCTTTCATAAGGATCATCCTGGCCTCTGCCCACTCTGTTCTTCCATCTGTTGTCAGCAGGCCAATTGGAGGCAGCATTTCCTCTTCATTCTCTGCCATTTTTGCTATCTTTTGTAACTGAGTGAAAAGGTCTCCCTCACTGAGACGACGGAAATTAATGACAACATCCAAAACAAAAAACTGCAAAAAAATGACAGAAGTCAGAAGATCAGTCAGAGTTGGGTTGAACCCTTTGTGGCCCAACATTTTGCTGTCACCTGGGTAGGTGTTGAGATGCTGAAGTCCTGCCTGGAGAGCCAGGCCTGCATGCAAAGGAATACAAAACCACTGGGGAATGGTCCAGGGCTCACCCCTCCTGTGTTTTAACACCAGTGTGTTGCCAGTTGCCATAGGTGACTTATATTATGTGTTGGACTCAAATAAAATATACGCTATTTGAATAAGGTTAAAAAAACTTGGAGAGATAAAATCAGGCAGTATGTAATTTTCATGGTATTATTTGTTTAAACATAACCTAGAGAATCTAGAAAATTTCCTGCACTTCCTGGGAAAGCAGAAAGCACTTCACTGGAACCTACCTCCTCATTCCAAGAGCGGTATGGCTCTGGTACTGCAAATAGCTGGGCTCTAAGGTTCTGTGTCCAGGAAACAGGCTCTGCTGCTCCCTGGTGATGACTGGTTGGGGCAGATTCACTCTAACACTCCACTATTTCTGCCTGCACCTGTGCTAACTTCTTCAGGCATAGCTTAGGAGCCCTGCATGGTGTCTATGCCACGCATAGGTGTGATGGTGATACAGAACTGTGTGCCAATATGTGACTGTCAAGAGAACATTTCCAGCAAATGCACTCTAATAGGATTCTTTTTTCTCTGTGGTTTTATCTCTGTTTATTAAACATTTTTGTTCTAAAGAGAAAGCACATGAATTCTGCCACATTCTTTCTGCATCACTGTACTTGGAACATAATGTGGGCCAAGGACCAAAATGCTGCAGAAGCATCTTTTGGAAATATCAACCGCAAACGATTGGTAAGAAGTGGGCTCATATGCAGCACACTAATTGCATTTCTGAACAGAGATTAGATTAGGCTCTTCTGGAGTGAATTTAAGCAAATTAAGAAATATAGAAAGGTATGAAAAAAGAAAATTAATTTACCTGATTGTTACAAGCAACGATGATGTGCTCTGGTTCTGGCATTACATTGCTTTTCTGGGCCACGAGGGTATCTTTGGTATGTCCTGGAAGACGATAGGAAGAAAAGAGTCCATAGTATTGCTTCATACAGAGAGGATGGCCAGACAGCTGTCCACGAGAAAAATCAGCAGGTAAAGCATGGCTGCAGAGAAGGAGAAAAACAAAGCCAGAGGAAAAGAGGGGAGAGAGAAAGGAAAAGAAATCTAATCTGTCCTTTGTTCTGTTACAATTAGATCAGGTATAACACAAATTGAATAATAAAATGAGATTACAGTATAAGGGAAATAGATGAATTCCCATACCAAAGTTAAATACATCATTCCTGGCAGCTTCATGCATATTCATTAAGCAATGCATTATCATCTAGGGGAAATGGAAATAGCAGGTCACAAGCAGCTTTGCAATGTGCAATGTAGGAAGCCTGCCTAGATGGGACCTGGGAAACTTGGCAGGACGGAAGTCAGAAGAACAGCTGGGAAACATCAGCACCTAGAAGAAAGGTGCTGATGAAATTCCCTGCAAACCACAGCAGCCCTGTATTGTGCTGACTGGTTAGAGAGGTGTGAGAGGGCCTTTCCTGAAAAATGGGAATTACTTGGGCAATACAATGGGAATTTCTGTTTTCCATGGGACCTTGCTTTTGTGCTAATTTTTACTTAGACCTATGGAGTAATACATACTCAAAATCTATTCTTTCTCTGACTGAAAGGTAGGTGAAACCAGTATCTCTTAAAAGGCTTCTTTAGTGGCCACGAAAAAAAAAAATGTGATTAATTGACAATGTAGGATTGCAGCAGGAAATAATGGTGCTGCTGGTCAAGAGAGGCTGCAGAGACCACAGGAGGAAGAAGATTACAGTGCAGGGATTTTCCTTCTGCAAAAGAGATCTCAGCTTCCAACTTGTCAGACAGGGGCAAAGGTGAAGAAGCAGGCAAGAAGGTTTATTCTCATACAGCTTATGAGGGTAATGTTTTATGTTAATTTATCTTGGTTAACCATGTCTTCAAAACAATTGCAGTTCTAAACCAGGGATATTCACTTTAGTTCCCAACTCTCAAATTCTGTGTATCACTTATTTCCTTACACAGGTGAATAATACATATATGACTTGAAGAATCATGTATTTCCCTTGTGTTTTTGTTCAGAAAGTAAGAAGAGCATAAGTAACAAGAGCTTATTTTTGCTAGCTGCTGGGCCAGCCCTTCTGTGGTAAGACTTCCCTCCCCTGCAGGGATGTGTTACTTCTCTGCAGGAGGGAGGTGGGACAGTGTTGCTTTAGGTGGGGAGTGCCAGGAAAGGTGTGCAGGCTGTGTAACCACAGTGCTGCTGCCCTTTGGGTGTGGGGAGCACAAGCTTCCTCTTGTGTTCTCAGTAACTCTGAGTAATTCAGGCAAATTGTGTGTGTCCTCTTGGGCTGCGCCATGCCTGCCAGAGTGATGACTGCCCACCATCAAAAAGGATCCTTCTTCAATCTGTTACACTGCAGGAACACAGCAGAAAGGGCAAAAAAAAAATTGCTGAAGCACTTGCCCTGAAGCATTCTGGAGCCCCAGCCCTTCCCCATGGTGGAAAGGTGCAATACAGTCCAGCTTTCTACTGAGAGCAGCCTTGAATCAGGAGCCCTGTGGATATTCAAGCTCTCCTTCCAAGCTACTTACGTGTCCAGTAAAGCTTTGTAGTCTTGCACTCCTGAAATGAGATTGGCAGCAAACCTGCAAGTAGCACAGAGAAGTGACTTCAGTCTTTTGTCATTTGGCAACACTGGGCTGTTTCTGGGAGACAGAGGAAAGCCTGAATGATTGATGCCACAGCATAAGGAGAGAAAGTCTTCTGGTTTGGCAAGAAGATCTCCCTGCCCCCACCCAAAACCAAAATTAATTCATGTCAAGAGAAATATGAAATCCTAGTGACAATTCCTTCAAATGGTTAAACAGACTACCACAGGAGGAGGTCTGAAAGTGCTTATTTACAGAATGGGAGCAGAGACTGAATATTTAATAGAATCCTCACATGGATTTCTATATCAATACTCATAACCTGTCCAGTATTAGAGTACTTCCTGTCCTAAGCAGATATTCATTTTGCAGAGCTGTGGACAGGTGCATTACTTCCTAACACTGTCTGTTTGCATTGTGTCAGAATGGGAGGCTCTGAGAAAAATATTTCCTTGTTAAAGCACGTGCATTAGAAAATGCAAAGTGGAGGTTTTTTTGGAAAGCTGTGTGCACAATAAATTTAGTCAGTAATGAATGGAAGCATTTATAGTTATGTTTAAAGTAAAGTAAAAAGATGCATTAGCTGTCTCTGCAAAATGTTAAAATAATGCATATTGGTTTCAAGGTTCTGGCTGTTTTATAAGAGCATAAATTCTCATGCAGTTAATTATTTCAGTAATGAGCAGCTAGAGAGTGCTAAAAGCAAAGAGGAAAATTGCACTATATGAAGGTAGTTTTAAAAGGAAGAATGTTTTGGCAAAGGCTGAAGAATGGAATCCTGTTTTAAGGGTGTCTGGAGAGGTATATTCTGTGCTTGGCTACGTGCTTACCTTCTCACTTTTTAAATGATAATAATTGCCCAGAACAGCTCAAAGCAGAAAGATCAGTTCAGGGCTGGGACTGATGGGCCTGAAGGAAGCAGCGTTCTTAGGGAAGAATGATTTCAGAATTCTTATTCTTAGATCCCCTGTGTTTCTTGTGCCCTTTTGCGCATCTGAGAGGGACAATTTAATGCCAGCATGGCCTTTTCAGGGTTTGCAGGGTGGCTACGAGTCATAGTGAAGCCATGTTAAAGATTATTTTCCTTAAAACTGTGTGTCAGAAATTAGTATTTTTTTTGTTTTTTCATCACAAAGTGGTTTACTTGAAACACATACAGTAAAACACTTTGTAAATATTCCTTAAAAATATAAATCCCATGGCATATCTTTCATGAAATAAATGTAATAGTAAGGACATCTTTCTTTCTGAATATCAGTATGAGTTACCCCAGAAACACTGTCCTCAGCCAGCAGGCCTCATAGGAAATCATTTTAATGGCTACAGCCCTTATTTTTTAATGAAAGTTGATTATCTTTTTGCAAAAGCAGTACATTTAAAATATCCTTTCATTTAGCAAAAGCTGCAAAGTCGTAATACATTACCTCAGCTGGTCATCTACGTCCTTGAAATCCTGGCGAGCAAAGATAATTGCGGGGCTGGAGTTGACTGGAAGAGCCAGGCGGTTGTTGAGGTACATGTCATCGAGCCAATAGTTAAACACCTGAGGGAAGGGGACACCGCATCTTAAAGCTGCCAGCAGCACACAGAAAAGCAGTCTGGGGGTGAGGGGACAGTGCCTGGTGCTCCTGGTGTCAGCCATGGCTCTGATTAATGGAGCTGCTGAGCATTTTCAGCTTGGGCTCTGTGACCTCAGCTCAGCAGAAGTCAGCCACAATTCCATAATCCCATTTCTCAATCAATGGCAATTTACAGTGCGTTCCATTAAAAACTAAACAAGCTCCAGATTGTGGTGCTTTGGGTGTTTTGTCGTTTGCTTCTCCCTACAGCCAGAAAATGTTTGAATACAACGTTAACTCTTGCATAGCAATCAGAATATGTTTAAGTGAGGGCCAGGGTTTTACTAATGATACCTTTTCTCAGGGGACTTAAAATACTTGTCAATGGTGCCAAGATGCTCCACTGCTAGACATCAGACACTGTCCTGTAGCAAGACAGAGCGGGAAAAGAATTTCCAAAGCCTAATGGTTCAGTCCTGCAGAGTGGCATGTGGGTAGGACCCCTGGAGAATTCCCTTTGTGTCCACTGACACAAATGCAGATTGCTGATTCTTGACCCAGACAGACACACATTAAATTTCTAACCATTTTTATTGAAAACACAGATTAACAGTAACTGCATTCCGTTATGTCTGAGCAGAGATTGAAGAATCATTATTTGGAAAATGGAAGCTTTCATAAAAAGATCAAATGGTCTTTCTGAGAGGGCAGGCTTTGCATATGGTAACTATAAACAACAACAAAATTATGCAAAAATAATTACAAATGCATGCATCAGTTGAAAAAGTTTTCCTCCGAGATATTTCATTGCTGTTAGAACAGATGCTTCCCCCACAGTCTCTGGAGTCTTCTGGGGAACATGCTAGAGGTATACTCCTGGCAAGCTAAATTCCAAATAAAACCATTTCTAACTTACCTTAGGAATCAGGTATTTATTTTAATAACCAGTATTTAAAAATGTCACAATTTCAGAAAATGCTTAAGCATCCTTCCTCTCTAATTTTCATGCTGTAAGTGTTCCAATGAGCAGCTGTCTTCTGGAATATTTTTTCCTATCAGGAAAACTATTTAAATGCTGGTTAGTTTAGCCACCATGAAGTTCTATGATCACAATATGAAAACAAGATTGGGCAGTATTTTATATTCCAAAATAAAGTATTTTATATTCAGGAATTAAGCACTGCTTTTAAAATGAAAGCACTGACAACACTGTAGCTTTTCCCCCGACCGTAGCAGCAATTCGCTGGAGTTTTTTTGTGTGTCACACAAAAGGGAGAACCACAATTCACTGACATCAGTAACAAGCCTGCAGGATTTCAGGGAATCCATAAAATCATTTTCCTTGTGGGGATGGAAGGACTTCAATAAAACTCTAATTTTCAGCTGCCATATTCTAACATGGTTAATGAGGGCAGGATGAACTGCGACTTTGTGGAATGGTAAAATCTGCTTTAGCTATGGCTTACCTAATTTGCCTGCCTTGGGAAGCAGAAAGCTGAACTTTATTATAAAGGCAGAGGTCTCAGCATGGTCTGTGTGATAGATGTAGATGTATATACATGTATGTGCATACATGGCAAAGTAACTACTTCAGGGTAACTGCATTGGTATAGTATGACAGTGAATGGCAAATAATAGCTCAATATTAAAAGACTAATTCCTTTAATGAATATTCCATTTCAGAATAATTGGAGTGGATCAGAACTTTGGGTAGATGGCTGTGCAAGGCACTTTTAAAGCCCTATCAGAAAGTATTTTTCATTCTAATAAAAATTCTAAATCCTGTTATTTAAGGCAAAGGAAGAAATTACATCCAAAATGTGTATTTCCTACAGGTTGTGACACTTCTGTGAATACACCTGAGTTGAATGAATGTCCTCATCGATGTCAACAAACTCTTGATCTGAAAACATAATAATGACATGTATTTTGCCATAATTTAAAAAATCTAGCCTATTACATCTGAAATGTTACTTTGTCAGAATGACCCCTATTCGCATTGACCTGCTGAAAGAAAACAGTGATTGCATAGAGGATATCAGAAAGAACATGTAAGTAAGTATCAAACACAGCAATTATTTTTTCCACTGCATTTGCTTACCCAGTTTACTGTCTTTTCACTTCTTTCCTCAAGCATTTTCTGCAAGGATTCCCCCAGGCCTCCTGCAATTCCAAATTTCTCCACAATGGCCTTGGTCTTTTTAAATTGCTCCTCTGGCACCAAGTGTTCCATGCACTGTAGGTACATGCGTAAGGTCTGTTGCAGTGGTGGAACTGGAAGTTTTGGCACTTCCTAGTCATGAGAAAGAAATACATATTAGTGAGTAATTCTATTTGTTTCCCATCTGTCCTCTTTTGCTTCCTTTATTTTAAATTTCTTTTTGTTGCTGATTAATATGTTACATCCCTTTAAAAATTAATTTATTCTGTTTTAGCAGTTGAGAGGCTTGATTACTACAAATGTACTTTTTGTAGGCTTTCAAGTGGATACAGCAGGGGACTAGTGGAAAATTATCGAGGACACTATTCCTTGGTAAAACTCCTAGAAATCCTAGAACAAAGAGGCATGATGCAAGCAAATAACCCTGAGCTAAACTCTTGGAAATCTGCAAATACCTTACAAAATAATAAAATAATATCTTTAGGTATTTCATTAGTAAAGATGTGCATTTAGCTTGTGATTAGTAAAACCAGGGGTTAATACTTGTCTGATTGGTAATACAAATGGTTATAAAAGGATAGAAGTAGAAAACATTCAGGTCTGTTTGTTATAACTGACCACACACAGTCCTCAGTGAACTTGTGCTTTACCCTGACAAACCTCTGCTGTCAGTCAGTCTGGAACATCCCCCCAAAGGCTTGAGAAAGCATTTCTATTTCCTTTATCCTTACCCTGTTTGGAGCAATAGTATCTGGGAAGAAAAGAGTTCCTTGCTGTCCATGCTATTAAGTTTCCTTTGTTTTTTAATGTAGAATTAACCAAGTGAAGTGTAATTAGTCATTTAAAAACCAGAGCAATTATGGGGACAGTGGGAAAATCAAGTATGGAGGTAATTCATGAAAGACTGGGAAATTGCAAGAGGCTGTGATGCTCTAAGCGTGGTTCCTCAGGGAGAAAGCTGTGTCTCCTACTTGAGAAATGGTCATCTAATGCAGCTATGCTTGTCCATTAGTGATTAGTGTAGGCCATAAACTTTTGGAGCCTTTCTTTTTCTAATTTGATTTTTGCTATCTCATAAAATAGGCAACGTTCAGATTTTTTTTTTTTTTTTTTTTTTTTTTGCTAGCTTTTGCAGTAATGGACGTTCATTTTAGTAAGATTGCAGGCCATAGTGTGATTTTTAGGTGGAAGAAAGGATTAGCAGAAAGGATCACCTGTCCCACCTTGCTGCTCAGAGTTAGTTAAGTACATGCAGGGAGGGAGGCTGTGGAAGAAGTGCTATGAACAATAGGCAGGGACTGGGTGTCCTCTGAGCTCAAGTACCAGCTCTGCCTTTTGACATCCAGAGAAAAGTCAGTGCTGCATTATGTTCCCTATCAAACACCAAAGACTTTAGATGCTCATGAAAAATGTCATAGGATTACTGGTTATTAATGGAAATGCAAATCAAATTTAGCCTGTAATATACCCAGAAATAAAAAAATGGCAATTCTACAGTTACAAGCTATGCTTAGTCAAGATATATTTCCTCTGTCATTGATTCCTCAGGAAACAGATGTGCTAACTAGTATTTCTTTTGGATACCTGGCTTTGGCCTATCTAAGGTTCCTCTGCAGCTATGACTCTCTTTAGGAAAAAAACCCTGGATGCTATTGACAGGCATACACACCCAGCACCTTCTAAACCAGCTTGAAAATTAATCATATGTGATAGTTTGATAGTGCTGTCCTAGCATGAATAATTTCATGCCATCTCTGACTTTGTAGTATAAAAATATTTGTTGTATAATAATGTTTAATTTACTCTAGTTCTTCAGAGGATGTTGGAAGAAAGAGTTTATTTGGATATGAGAAGCACTAGTGTTAGACCAAGGTTTCTGGCTATAAACTGTTTCAGGATAACTGGTGTTTCCTGAAATGAAGAAATTGTCTCTAGAACAGAGCTTGAGTTACAATTATGATATTAATTTAGAGAATTAAAAGTAGTTAAGTCATCTTCTTTTTTTTCCTTTTTGTTTTCCCAGAAAGAGTTACTTACTCTTTCATCTTTACTGCATGTATCTTTCTCGTTCTTCTGCATTTTTTTTCCTAGGTCAGGCAGTCCTGCATTTCTTTTGGTATCTTTTGTTGAGAACAGAAATTGAAGTCACTTGGGGGCACTTATGGAGCCTGATGCCTCAGTTCTGGAAATAGAAAAGATTTAAAGTCCTGTCAGTACCCATTATTTATAACCAAAATGTACGAGGGGAATATTCCCTGTGCAAACACACACAGAAGCTTCAGAATGCAAACCTGAAGAGAAATAGAAGTATAACATTCAAAGCAGCTGAACTGAGCCCTGTGGAGATTGCTCTGACATTCTATCTGGCTCATTTTGCTATAACTTTATTTATTCAGAACTATCTGATGCTCATAAAAGGTCCCTTCTCAGCATGGTTTATTGTGTCACTGTAATTTACTTTACAATTTATTGTGGCATAATCTGTGTGCTTTGTATTACTGTTATATGCTAGCTGGAGGAAAGAGAGGACTTTTCTTTGAATGTACTTATGCTGACACAGGTAATAGTAATGTTGCAGCTTTCTGTATTAGGATCTTACATTTCCTCCCCATACCACTCTACAGGAGAGCACCACAGCCTTTAAATGTATTTTTCATGGCACTGCTCCATGGGTGTACAGTGAGGCGTCGTGCTAGAAGATGTAAAAAGGAGATTGATGGAGATGTGTCTGTGGCCTCTGCAGCCTAGAATCTCACAGGGTAGCAGTGCTTTGGGGCATAGGTCTGGCCTGGGGGGCCCTGTGAGCCTGTCTGTAAAGGCTGTGGGAAGGCTGGCATGGCTGCTGTACCCTGGGTTTGAGCCGCTTCATAGAGCGCTTCATAGTCTTTCCAAACAGCACACACTTATCCAGGGAGACAGCTTAACCTGCCAAAAGTCACAAAAGTAATGTGACAAGAGCAAAAACTTCCATTCGTGTCTCTCTAGTGTGCTTATCCCGGTTTTCACTTCTAAAGATGCCTCTTAACTCCTTTTCTGTGCAGGAATAAGCTATCTGACACACGTTTCTTCTCATGTACTAGTGACCACACCAAGAGACTGTCCTTCAATTATGACAGTACATAAGTACAGCTAAAGCAGAGGGATTTTTTTGTTTTCAGTCAGGTCTTGACAGATTAGAGGTTTTTTTTGGTTTTCTTTTAATTACTTTGCACTGTGTGTATGCAAAATATAAAAGACAACATGTGTTAACTGTGTAGAAAATATTTTTTTTTCCTGTAATCTTTAGAATGATTACATTTAGGGCCCTGGAATTATTTCTACAACAGCTTTTAAGAACAATTTGGATTAAACTCTACAGTGTTTGAAAGAGTGAAGTGTTGTTGAAGAGTTTTGTTTAGCAATAGGCAGAGATGGCTGTGGATTATTCCTCTCCTGAGGAATTAGCTTGGTTATTCCAGCCTTGCAGCTTCAGCATGGCTCTGCCAACGTGTATGTGATCACTGACACCTTGTGTTGACCCTGTCCTCTCCCTGTCCTGCACTGGCTGTCAGTGGGGCCATGTGCTGTGAAATGGGTTGAGAGGCGTCCCTGGGGCCACACAGCAAACTCGTGTTGATCTGTCATCTGCTCACAATTTCAGCTCAGGTGAGAGATGATTTCCCTCATGGAAAGGCCACATTAGACCACTGCACTGCTCTGCTCCCTCTTGTGTGCTGCACAGGGCTCATCACTTATCCATGCACTCTATTCCTAAAACACAGGTTCAAAGCACCTCAAATAATGCACGTCCTGTAACTCTTGGAAGACTGTTGGCTTGCCCAGTTGTTTATGGGCTGGCCTCAGCCCCCCTCCTGTATTCAAACACAGAGCAGACATCTTGTCTTTAGAGCCCCTCAAATTGTACTCCCTTGAAGGAAAAATCCTGCTGGTATTCTTTTTGCTGGGAGTTTTGCTCTTTCTTTCCTTACATTTTTTTGTCAAACTGCAATATGGTGCAACGCTGACTAAAAGTCTGTATTGGCTCAGGGTTTCTGGGAAGTGCTACTACTAACAGCCCTGCATATCTGTAAAAACAGCGTGATAAAGAGTTTGGAGGCAGTAGCCTGAACTGTGCTTTTCTCTGTTGTGAGGATAAACGGAGGCTTTGTCTCTGGTTCAAGTGCTGACAGCTTAGCATCACACCCAGTCCTGTATTTGCTTAATAAAGGACAAGAAAACTGACACAGGAGAAAATCCTGCAGAAATTCAAGATGACTTCAAAGCTGCTCACTAGAAAGCTGTGAGGTACATTGTCAAAGTTATTAGGCAAAAAAAGAAAAAAAATAATCCTAGCTGTTTTTATTTACAGCTGGCTTAGCTGGAGGGCCAGGGTGAGCAGCTTAGCACGGTGACTGCGAGTCACAGCAGGCTGCGGTGGCCTTCCCCAATCTCAAAGCAGCAACTCGAATCCACAACAAAAGGCACTGATCTCCCCGTTAGCAGACAGCAGAGAAGGACTAAAATAAGCCCATGTGCTTATACTTGAGTTCTCCTGACATGGTGGACTCGGGAGGCAGCTCGCAGTACACGATGTTGTTGGGGCAATACACTCACTCCTCATCCATTCATTCTTACTCGCAGTGTTATCAGGAGGATAAGCGCAAAGTTCTCAGGAATCTATGCTTGAAGTTAAGAGGAATGTGAGGAATACACTGCCGCGGCCGTGGACACTGCGAGCGGAGCCAGGAGCCGCCCTCTGTCGCCGGCCGTGAGCTCCCTGCGGGCCACGGCAGCGCCGGACCCGTCGGGGAGCGCTCATGCTCCGCCAGAGGCTGCCGGCACGTCCCGACACCTGCCCGAGCCTCAGCCCTAAGGAGCCCTTTCCATCCCGAACCGCCCGCCACGCCGGGACACTCGGGCGGCTCCAAAACCAGGGCGGCCCCGGGGTGCCGCCGAACCCTCCGAATATTGGCCAAGGGAGCTCGCTCGGCTCCGGTCGGCGGGACCCGCCGCCCCCGCTGCCGCTCTCCCCTGCCCCAGGCTCTCCCGCAGCCGCGCCGTCGGGGCAGCAAGCGCAGCCCGCCCGCCCGCCCGTACCTGCTCGTCGGGGAGCTCCGGAGCGGCTGCCGGGCGGGCTCTGCGAGTCGCGGCGGCTCTGTCCAAGGTACCGCCGCCTCCTCCGCGGCCAGGTGCCCTCTGGGTGGGGGCGTGTGGAGGGCGGCTCAACTCGGCCGCCGCTGGCTCCTCCCCGCCCAGCACCGCCCGGCCCGGCCCGGCCCGGCCCTGCCCCGCCGCCCCTCCCGCTGCGCGCAACAGGCGTTGCTGCCGGCGCCGCTCCCGCCCGCCCGCCCGGCCCGAGCGCTGCTGCGCCCGGCGGGGGCTCGCCCCGTGCCGGCCGTGTCCCGTGAGGGCGGGCGGGGACAGCCGGCCACAGCCGCGCTCCTCGGCGCTCTTACGGCCGTCGGGGTCAGCCTCGGCAGCGGCAAGGGCGGCCCCAGGAGGCTACTGCGCTCGCAGACCCGCGTTGCCCCGGGGGTTGTCGCCAGTGTCGAGAAGTGTCGCCGCGGCGTTTCTGCGGCTCCTGAAAGCTCGGTGGCCGAACGGGCGGGCGGCGCTGCAGGTGGCTGCCGGCACCGCGGCCGGGAGGGATGGAAGCCGCGACGGGGCAGCAGCGGTCCCGGGAGGGAGCAGGGCTCTGCGGGAGCTGCCGTGGGGCAGCGGCGGCCCGGGGCGGCGGCGCGGGCGGCGGCCTGGAGGAGGCTCCGCTTTTGCCGCTTACCACAAAGAGGCGGCTGCGGTTTAGGGAAGCGGGTCTCACCTCGCACCGCGGTGGCCGTGGCTCCTTCGCCGAACCCCCGTGCCAAAGCGCCATCCCGCTGTCTTCATGAGTCTTGTGGCGCCTGGGCAGCGGCTCGGCCGCGGGAGCTGCTCCGCGGCGCGTCCCGAGCAGCTCCGCGGAGCGCACCGGCCGCTGCTCCGCGGCACCCAGAGCCCCGGGGACGGGTGGCAGCCCTTTCATCGGCGCTGGGGCCGCTTGTAAATGTCTTTTTCCCCCTCTTGCGATTACAAATAATTAATTTTGTTTCCTAATGGGTTAATAATTAAAACAAACGATTTTATTTTACATTAAGAGAAATTTACAGGACAAGTTATGCAGTCTGGTTCCCTTGTGAGAGGATCGAAGGTTCCCACTGTTTGCAAATGTTTGAATGAAGCGTTTCACCCACCTTTTGTTTTTGTTTAATTCCTGTCGAGTCACTGAGGTGGGTGCCTTCTAATTGGGGCATTTAGCACTGAGAAAAGCACCTTCTTTGGTATTGTGCCTCTAACTGCTGGTGATGTAATTTTTGAAATATTAGAAAATTGAAAATCATTATTTTGGGGAATTAAAATTGAATTCGCATGAGATTTCAAAAAGCTGTTTTTAAGCAAGCAGTAGCACAGTTGCAGCGTGATGTTATTTGCTCAGACCCCTTATGTTGTGAAGAACATTTTGTACTGGGGTTTTCTCCTGTGCCATTTTGGTAGCTAGTTAGAATTATGCTCTGGGGAATTGTTACTTCAGGGGTTACACTGAGCACAACCAGCTCCCTTCCCCAAGCAGCCCTCAAAAACAAAACAAAAGACAATCGATCCCCTTCAATTCTCTTTATTCAGACCGTATTATTCTTGTAACTTGGACTTCAACATAATACAGCATATTGCACTTACCGGAGAGCAGCACAAGAGAGAAAAAAGGTACAATACTTCAGTTTATTCCCAAGGAAGAATAAAATGAGATGGTTGTTGCTCTTAAATATATGAAACCAACTGAAAGTCTGAGTATATGTACACAAGATTTACTAAGTCCCTGAATACACCATTTGAAGTTTTACACATACTTTTTTGCTTTTCTTGTAATTTTTACAGAGATATACAGTATGTCACACACAGTTTCAGTTTGAGAACACTCTGCACAATTATACCCCAGCTACAAAGCTGTTGGGTTTTTTGTTTTCTTTTTGGTGTTTTATTTTTTGAAAGATCCCCTCAGATTTCTGCTGATCACTCCAATAATTTTTTTCAGTATTGTCTCCCATTATCCCACCCCTTCCACCTTGCCAGAATGCTGAGGGAAATACCGATGAAAAGTAAGTCTAGAAGAAAGCCATTACATCATGACAAAGGTTAAACTGTAGATATTGCACGTCAGTACAGAAACATAATGCAGTAACATTTTCGTTCCCCGCTTTGCCTCTCTCCCACATCTCTCCTTGCTCCTGGGTCTGGGCCACATGGGGGAACCTAACTGTACTCATAGTCTGATGAGTCCTCCTCAGACACCCCTTTCAGATCTCTGTGGTAAGAGCCCATGCTGTTCTCATCCACCTCGCCTGCTGGCTGGAGGCTTTTGCCCATGCCTTTGCGCTCCTCCATTTTGATGGTGTCGTAGAGTCCCTTAGGTCCTTCTTCAAGGAGGATGTTCCTCTCCGAGTGAGAGGGTTTCATTTGGCAGACGTTTTTGAGAAAGAGAAGGACAGGGGCATAAAGCACGTTGGCAAGCCCCATGCCCAGGTTGAGCTGCGCAAAGCCCATGGTGTGCACGATCTGGCCGGCCACGATGGGCCCCAGCGCATACGCCACACAGTAGGAGATGTCTGCAATGGCGTAGACGCTGCCATAGACAGAGACGTGACGCACGTCCACCAGGAAAGCCAGGGTGGGCAGCAGGGCTGTGTCCACCAGGGCGATGCCAAAGCAGATGCCACAAAGGGGAATGATGACCTGCCCGAAATTCCTGCAGGCTGGCACCAGGCAGGAGCTGGCGCCGATGATGGCCATGCCCAGGGCCCCGTAAAACCACTGCAGGTGCGGGTACGCAGCAGCCAGCCGGACGGTGACGTAGACGCCCAGCACGTGGGGGAAGAAGGCGGGCAGCCAGGTGAGGCCCACCTCCCACTCGCTGGCCCCCATGGAATCCTTCATCCAGTTGGCGATGGTGGGCTCCAGGAAGGCCAGGGGGATGTTGCAGGTGGCCAGGGCCCCTGCCACCACGGCAATGTAGGGGTCGATCATAAGGCGGTGTATGGGGGTGCCGACGGGCATGTTGGCCCGTGCCCCGGTGCCGCCGGGCGGCGCCAGGACCAGCAGCAGCAGCCCGTCGAGGAGGCAGACGCAGGCCAGCACCAGGAAGGGCACCCGCTTGCCCGCGAACTCGTAGAGGACGCCGCCGAAGGGGGGGGCGGCCAGGCTGCCGAAGGAGATGCAGGCCAGCGCCGTGCCCAGGGCGCGGCTCCGCGCCGGCTCCTCGGCGTAGCGGTCGGCGATGAGGGCGATGCCGGCGGTGTCGGCAAAGGCAGAGCCCAGCCCCTGCAGGCTGCGCGCCGCGAACAGCGTCGCGTAGTTCTCGGCGAAGGCGAAGGTGGCGGTGGAGAGGAACAAGACGGCCAGCCCGGCCAGCAGCGGCAACTCGTAGCCCACGCGGTCGATGAGGGTGCCGCTGAGGGGGTTCACCAGCAGCTGGAGCATGGCTTTGGAAGCGAACAGTATCCCGATCTGCACGTCCTCGTTGTCCCCCGAGGCCGGCGGGTACCGCGCGGGCAGAAGGCTCCGGTTGCCGCCGCCGCCGCCGCTCCCGTTGCCCCCCGCGGGCGCGGACGGGCCCGCGGTACCCCCGCCGCCACGCATGGCCGCGATGTAGTCGGGGATGATGGGCACGATGACCATGTAGAGCATGTTGTCCAGCAGCAGCGCCACGCACACCACCATCAGCAGCAGCCGCCGCTGCCGCCGTGCCTCCCCCATGGCGGTGCCCAGCTGCCGCCGCCGCTCGCCCACCGCCTCCGAGAGCCGCTCCACGGCGGCCCGCGCCCGGCCCGCGCCCCCCGCCTCAGACATCGCCCTCAGCGCCGCCGCCGCCGCCCCGCCGCCCGCATGGGGCACGGCGGGGGCGGCCCCGCCGCCTCGGCCGCCCGAGCCGCCGCCGCTCACCTCCGGGCGGCTGCCGTCAGCCCGCGCCGCCGCTGCGAGGCGGCTCCGAGGGGCCGCTCCTCCATCACCACACTAATAAGCGCCGCGCACGGAAACCCCACCCGCCCCCGCCACCGCGCCGGCCCCGCCGCTCGCCCGCCCGCCCTCCGCGCCCCGCCCCGCTGCACCGCGCCGGGGACGGAGCCCTGCCCGCCGCGGTAAGGGGGCTGCGGGGCGGGGGTGCCGGCGGGACTCCCCGCCCCGGGGGTGTGCCTGGGGGGGCGGTGGGGACGCGGCACCGCCCCCGGGGCGGGGGTCCGACGGCAACTCTCGCCGGCCCGACGGCACGGCCGGCCGCGGACGCCCGAGCGGCGCTGGAAGCGAGCCCGGCTCCCCGGCAGCCTCCCGGGGCTCTCCTTCGCTTCCCCCCGGGCCGGGGCGGTGTCCGCCCGCCCGTGCTGCGCGCAGCGGTCCCGTGTCCTCTCGGCCCTGCGTGCCGCTGCCTCAGCGGAGCCGGCTCGCCTGCGGAGGGCGGCGATCACGGGCTCTGCCGCTCTGCTGCCGCCGTCTAAGCCCAGAGCTGCTCGGGGCTGTCGCAAACACACGGCGCGGTCCGGCCGGGGCAGGGGGCGGGACGCTCGGGGGGGGGGACTCGGGCTAATGGGGAGCGGGGCTGGCAGGGCTGGGCTGAGCCCTGCCCCACCTCAGGCGGGGCCCGAGACCACGGAAGCTTCATTGGAAATCAGAGAGCAGCGCAGTAACTGCGTGCGAGCGCGTTTCCAACACCCAGACGAGCAGCGGGGAAATGACCCTCGAGTGCGGCTGTGTTACACACTGCCCGCGTTCTGCCGGGCCAATGCGGCAGCGGGAAGAGCTGCGGAGCAAGGGGCCTCACTCAGCGCAGAGCCTTTGGTACTGAGCACTCCCTTGCACAAAGCAGCATATCATTACTCCCGTAGCAGAAATGACATGTGGGCTGATCCGAGGAGGATCTCTGCAGAAGGCTGTATGAAATAATCCCATCTCTCAGCCGAGCGGTTCCTGAGTGGATGTGGAGTTGGGGCAACTTCATTTGCTTGCGTAGCTGGGCTTTCACAGCTGAAAGGGAGATAGGTGATTTATCTGTCAGCTGATGTATCTTGCTCTGTTGCGAAAAAACATTCTAGATGGCCAGAAAGTCTACAAGATGGATCCCTGCATGGAGTAGTATACAGATCAAATTGTGCTTACACAGAAGTGGAACCTTAGAGCATATTTGAAATAACAATACCCCTAGACATCCATATTGTCATTGTTACCCTTGTTACTCATTTACTACATGCGTTGTAAAACTGCAGAAATGCACCCCTGACAATCGGGATAAAGCTCTTGACCAGGGACTCTAAATAAGCTATTATCCTACAGGCTGCAAAAACTAATTTCAGGGTGTAGAAGGAAAGTGTCTGAAGGAATAGAAGAGTCAAACTGGAAGGGTATTGAGCTAAAAGCCAAGGCTGCTGCACTTGGCTGTATAGTGTCAAGATACTTGTCACCTGTGAGCCTGGTTTAGTTGGGAAAAAAATCAAACACTACAAAGTCCATCCTCCTCTGCTTCCTCAAAGAGACCCTGGGGTAGCTTTTTGAGAACATGTTTGTGCACAGGACACGGGAGGAACAGCTACCCAGATGATGAGGAAATGGCTGAAGGATGCACCTCCTGTTTGGGATGGATATCACGTTTGCAGCAGGCAGTAATGGGTTGGGGGCAGATGTGACTTTGGAACATTGCTGTGCTGCAGTCAGGAGTATTGGAATCTTGGCTCTCGCTTGATGAGGCACTTTATTTGATTAAAGTTTCCCTTTTAATCAGAGATATGGTCATTTCCCGTCTCTAAAATGGAATCTGGCTCTGGGGGTCATGTCTGGATAATAAAAGGACTGGTTCTCTTGTCTCATGGGAGTTGATATCGAATTTATTACCATCAAGAGAAAGCAGAATTATACTTGTAAAATGTTGCATAATAAATTTAGCTTCCTTAGTAAATCAAATCAGTGGATACCCTTATCTGCAGGAGATGCGTCATCGCTACGTGAGCTTCTTTGACTAGACAGAACTAATGGGGAGAAAATGTACCTTCAAGTGTGGTCAAAGTTGATGGACCCACAGTAAATTAAAGTTTAAAAAAGTCTCCCTGGTGTTTGGCTTATAAATTTGTAATTGTATTTGGGAAGGGACTTTAAGGTGAAATGACATGACTTTTAAAATTTTGTGCTTTTATCCCAAAGCCCAGAGATGTGACGATTATTTAGTTTGAGAGGAGGAATGCGGAGGAGGTGCTGTACTTCATTTGTCCTCCAGTGCAGAACATGCAGATTTGGAAAACTACTAATGTCAAGGAAATAGAAAAGATTTTGAGTCTGTGTAAAGAACAGAGATGACTGCACCAGGACTTTTACCACTTTCTTTGTTCTAGAGGCTGTAGATCAAGGAAAAGTAGCTCAGGATGACTGTTTGGCAATGAAAGGGAATTTATTATTGAATCCAAAAAAGCCCATGGCCCAGGAAGACAAATTCTACTAAGGATCCTCAAGATTTCAGAAAAAATCCTAGAAAATATATAACATATATGAGCATACAAACCTTCATATCTGATGATGGTATCAGTTTAAGTTGAATATAAGGGTAAAGTAGGGTTCAGTACGATCAGTTGATCACATTTCTAACACTCAGTTTAAAAAGGAAGACCTACCAACATCAGGAATTTTGGAAAAATGAGAGAGGTTTCTCTCCAAACATCAAAATAAGAATATAAGTAGTTAAACAGATAAAATTACTTGTGTACAGTCTGCTCTTGCTTGTCCTGCTACCTACTGATAGTCCTTGTGCTTTGAAATGACAATTGTTTTTGATGCTGTTGCAGGATGATTTTACAGAGAGAGAGAGAGAGGGGGAGAGAGAGGGAGAGAAGCAAGAACTGCTGTGACGCACTCTGCTATCAGAAATGGAACTGAGTTAATAGTGCATCCTTAGGAGCCTTTCTTTCACAAGAGAAAAAGATTTTGCTATGAGGTGTCCAAACACAATGAGTCAGGGAGTTAAGAGTCCTACAGGTCTGCAAAGTATTAATACTCTTAATAGTCTGAGTACTTAATGTCTGCAGTAGGGAGCTTGGCCTCTTCAGGATATGGCAATACTTTTTAGCACTTAGGACCCAACTAATTATGTGTTTCTTTTTTGATTAAAAGACCTACTACTCTGATTCTGCCAAATAAGAGAGGCACACCTAGTTTGACAAGTATGTTACAATCTTTAGAAGTGTGGTAGAAGAAAAGGGATGAGATAGAAGGTAAGGTCTATTTTCAACAACTTAATTTCAAATGCATTTTAGTGCAGAAAATGGCCAGGCTATCAAATGACAGCCAATTGATTATTGCTGTGAATGTAATTATTGAGAAAACAACAGGTATTTTGCATTATCCATTAACACACTCCTGTTTGTCAGTAGTAGCTGAGGTTCCTGCTCTTCCTGTTGGGATCTAAAACCTTTGTTTCCAAGGCAGATGGACACACAGTGCAGACAGAAGCACATGAAGCACACAGAGGAGCTTTGGAGAGCAGAAGAAAGAGGGAGTCCTGCCAGGGGCTGGTGGTGCCATGAGGTGGCACTGGGCAGGGGCATGCCAGGCAGGGCTTGGTGACCCAGGTCCTGCTTTGGGTTCCAGCTGAGCTGGTTGGCAGTCCTGGCTGGACAAGCCTTAGCCTCTCCAGTTTTGGTACTTTTGGGATTAGCAGGATTAGCCACCAGGCACAGCATTCTGGGGAGACTGGGTGTCTTGTAACTCTGTCAAAACCTCTGTGATACAGGTGTAATGTGGGATGGGGACTGTACATGAAAGCATGCCCTTCCACTTCTGTAAAAGCTTTGTTCTTAATAAAAAGCAAACCTGCTTTTTATTAATGGTTGTCATACTTTGAGGAATGGTAAAATGATCAGGGTGGGGTTTTTTTAATTAATGTTACACCCATGCTTCATGCTGCTTCACTCTTTGGTAATAGTGCTTAGAGAGAATGGAAAAAATAGGTGAATATAGGAAAAATAAGAGAAAAAACAATTAAAGGATATGTGTCTAAGCTTATGTCAGTTCTTGATAGTTGTAATAGACAGTTCCTCAGTTAGAGTTAAAAGAAAGCTAGTAAATGATGGTGTGTCTTCCAACTCTAAAAGTACAGGGTATTCTCTATGACAAAGTCATTTCTGAACATGTAAATAGCTCAGTGAATGGAATTTCCCCTTTCCCTCTTGGAGAATACTTATCTATGGACATTATGTCCAATAAAATTCAGGGTTTGAGTAGTCTCGTGATGTTCAGTCTGAAATTTCTTTTCCTGCTGTGTTTCTGCTAAGCCTATGTCTACCATGTGCATCACCTCAAACCACCTTTTTCTCTTCTTTATATCCTTCAGACATTTGCTGTGTTAGTCCCAGACTACACAAGGATGACAAGTGGTGTCCGCCTTTGAGATGCAGGAAGCAGTTATAAAATCTGGGAAGATGCTGTTCCTCCCAAAGACTGCTTCTCTTCCTAGTCCTTGAACACAATTTTTGTCCTGTCATGTCTTTCTCTGCTCTTTTGTGGAAGCCTGTCAAACTGTTCTCCAACCAACCACAAAAGTATATTTTTTCCCCAAAGTTATCCCGGTTTTGATCTTTTCAGTTGTAAAAATACAGAATCTATCCTTGCTCCAAGACTCCTCGAGTTCATTTCTGATCCAATTTTGCAGGGAACAGGAGCTGAAAGAATGTTTGGATGCTCCTGATTCTTAACATCCTTCTCTACTAGCTACTCATCTCTGCTCACCTTTTGGGGCTTTGGTGCAGTCCAAATCAAATTTGTCACTGCTTAACAGCCTTTCAGAGCTGTGATAGCAGAAAACACATTTTCCACATGCCCACAAATAATTTCCGGGGATTTAAAAGTGGTGTCATATTGGCAATTTGGTTTGCTGACTGTTCAAATGTGCATTTCCATCATGCTGGACATTCTCCTCATGCTAACTACAGAAGAAAGATATATCAAAAAACCTGTCAGATAATTTGGATTGGTAATCTGCAAAGACATTCATTTGTCCAAAGCAGAATGAATTGAATGTGAATGGTTTACTTAAATGGAGTGGCAAATACCTTGGCAAATAATTAAATATATATTTGCAAGATATATTGTAAGTGACATATCCCAGTGACAGGATACAAGTCAGCTTGTATTTTCTAACTATTTAAGCAAAATTTCACTGTCAGGAAAAGCTCAAGCATCTGGCAATTTAGTAATGTCTTTCTACAAAATTATTGCCAAGGAGAAAATTCTATGAACTAACCATTGGTGTCTGGAGACAAACAACATAAATTTGTAGTGGATTCTACTTTTCCATGTGACCTAAGGAAATCAGGAAAAGATAAACCTAGATAATTACTCATGTATATCTAATGCATCTAAATATCTAAACATTAGGTATTTACTCATGTGCATGTATTATGTCAGGTTTGTCTGTGGCAGTGTTTGCCACCAGACTTGCCCATCTCCTCCCAGTACACTGTTTAGTTCATAAGAAGTTAGGTTTCTGTAGCTTTCATCCTCTGCATTAACAGTTTGGATAGCTGTGGCATTTCAAAGCATTGAAAACTGCTTGTAAAGAAGTGGAGAAAATGTTCCTTTCTGCATCATAGATAAAGCCAGTGGAGACTGAAGCCACCCTGAAGGTCCTTACAGGTGTGTGGGCTTAGTGTTCACACAAATTTAGGAAGGGAAATCAGGGATGCATCATTCTTCCTACCTCAGGAAGTTACCAGACTGATTCTTAGCCTGCTAGCCTGAGGCTGGTCTTGGGATGGCATGAGCTGGTGTCACTGTGGAGCAGCTGCAGGAGTGAAGGCTTGGAACTGGTTGTCAGTAGAGGCAGAAGAATGAAGTTAGTGACTTTGTGGTGCTTTTTGTCACTGGGAATATCTGCTGAAGTCTCTGTTGCCACTGCAGCTTCAGAGCAGTATAGGGTCCATATGTGGCCGCTGTCAGCTGGGGGCTCTTCTTTTCCAGGTGCAAAGGGCAGTGACTCCTGCTGGTGCTTTTAGATCTATCAAAGCAGCCTCTGGTATTTTTGAATAAAGTTGAATAATAATCTGTACCTAATAATACATTAGACTTTTTTTTTTTTTTACTTTTTGTTCATGAACCATCTGAAGGTACTTGTACAATTGTCTCTTGTTTTGTTTGAAAGTGTTGTAAGTTGCTCTTAGCATAAAGGTTGTTCTCAGAGAAGTTGCTGCAAGAATGAGGTGCCTGACATTAGAAATCTGGACTGCACTGACTGGTTCTCAGGGGTGGAGCATCTCCTGTTGCTTCCCTGCTTGGGCTGGAAGCACATGGAATTAGTGTATCTCAGCCTGAGCATGTCTATGCTCCCCCAAACTGACAAGAGTAGATCATAAGTGGAATAAACTTCATAAGAAGTGGTGAGATTTGACAGCACATCTAGTAAGTTTGTGCTTAGAAATTGTACTGAAAGCTCTCTGGAGGATTTGAAAATCCAAGGAGATGAAGTCCATTCGCTACTAACCAAGGCAGGACCAACTGGGTAACAGGAGGAATACCTGGGAGAAGCAGCTGAGAGAGCTCCTGCTCTGAGTCCTCTTGCTGGTGGGAAAATGCATGGGATTTGCTGTCAAAATGTGATGGGACTGGTGGTGTCCCAGTTGTAAGCCCAAAGAATGCATGGTTATGTAGGTTAGCTTCAGAAGCAGAATTTCAGTTTTCTTAAGAAGTTTGGCACAGTGGATGTGTGGGAGTTTTTTGGGTTTTTTTAGTTATTTGTTTCTTTGTTTGGTTTTTTGTCCCAGAAACACAAAATTATGAGGCAAGTTTTCTTTGACTTTCAGTTAGATGGGGGCACCTGCAGATGAACTTAAATATTTTTTAATGTACCAAGTTGTTTTAATTGTGAACATAGCAACAGAATGGAAAAGTAATTTGATTCTATGGGGTATCCTATTTTTTTCCCAAAGCTTTGCAAATTTTTATTGGTACTGTTAAGAACTCTATTTTCCAACTCATAATATATGAGCATTATGTATTCTGTGCATTTCATGGCCTAAACTGTATGTATGGAACAGAAGGCTGCTCTGTGCAGGTTTCTGTCCTAAGTGCACAGAGTAAAAGGGAAATGCAGGGAACATGCAGCAATGAGCAGAAGGATGTTGAACATACACTGTGGAGGAAACTGTTTCTAATTGAGACAAATGAGGTTGCATTTGAAGGGAACTCTTTACCTCCTGACAAGATTTTAGGAATTCAGTGGGCTCCAGTAATTTCCTAACTGAACTTTTAAAGAGATTTTCCATTTCCTTGATTGCTGCTATATTTAAAGAAGATGGCACTTGAGAATTGAGAGCAGGACGCAATGATCCTGCCTGACCCGTAATGCCAGTGGAAGCCACTATTCTTGGAGCACTGTAATTCTGCTCTCGCTGGGAGGCTGCCTTTGATTTCAAGGCAAAAGGCTGGAGCTCCCAAATGGGAGACTGCTGTCCTGCATCTCTCACCGAGCGTGCATTAACTGGAGAGCAGGCATCAGATTAACATCCCTAGTGCTGTCATAAATCAATCTGTGTATGCTTAAACAAGTTACATCAGCCTAATGGGAAAAGATGTGGTGAGACAATTAAAAGAATTAACCCAGAGCAGGGGGGTCGATAGCACAGAATAATCTGCTGCTGGAGCGTGACGACCAGGCACCGTGGTAGCTCTGGCAGGCAGTCCCTGCAGGAATTGAACCCCAGTCTCTCTCACGGGAAGGCTGATGCATTTTCAGAGGATCTGGCAATGGGGCTCTGGGGTTTCCAGATGCTTGAAGGTTGATGAGGTTTAATTATTTTTATTATTAATTTTTATTGCTCTAAGGTGGAAAGCAGCTGTGTGTGAATGAGTTCACTAGTGTGTGTGTAAATAAGCCAGCTCAGAGCCTTCCTGACAGTGGAATCAGAGCATAAGCAATAGGGTGCAATCAATTCTAGTGATTTAATACTGTCTAGGTAAGCTTTTCTTCTTACTTACTGACTCAAGAAGGTTGTCTTGCAATCCTGTTCTTATGCTTTAGTGAGTTGCCTGAATTGAGCAGTGCAAATGGCTGCCAATGGAAACCAGAAACTCAGACTTCTTATTAGATTTTGTGCAGTGGTCATTATGGTGAATTTAATTACGAAAAAGGCAAGGGAAAGTTGCTAAAAAAAGATACAGGTTTATTTCCTTTACTCTTCCCCACCTTGTGAAAAGTCAAATTGACAATGCATATCTATCAGGCTTACAGTCTTGGAGCACACACTGCAAGCTCCTATTCAAGTTCATGACAGTTGCACAGGGGTCTTTGAAAAATGAGACTCTGTCTTCCCCAGCCAGTATTTAGAGCCTGAACCCAGTTCAGCCACGCCCTGTGTGAGTTAATGGAAGCCTCTGCTCCTCTATTTTCCCTTGAGTCTGCTTGTTGTTTCCCTGGAAGATTTCTTTTCCATGGGCTACTTGTGCCTGGAAAACAAGAAAGGCAAAACAAAAATGCAAGGCAAACAAAAGGCAAGAGACCCAAGAAGAGATTGAGAGCTGGTGGAAAGGGGCACTCACAGCATTCATACTACATCACTACAGTGTTTGTGTACTTGACCCTCTTTTTATTTTTTTTTCTGTAGCTTTGTTATCATCTTCAGGCAGAGAAACCTGTGCTTGCAAATCGTTTTCTTTTCCACTTATCCCCAAGCAGCACAGTGAAGTGTTACTGGGACCATAAGGGGAAGCATAAGGAGGTCATGGAGTTCAAGGAGCTCTTTGGAGGTGTGGGGAAACTCCACCATGTATCTCAGAGCATGTGATGTTGACACTGTGAGTCCACCAAAGCCTGAAGAGTGAGGCTAAAATACTGATGGTGTTTCCAAGAAATGAAGTCATTGGCTGTCCAACCCTCTGCTTGCTAAGTGTGTCTCTTGGCTCAAGGCATGTCAGGGGGTGCTGGGACTGGCACTGCTGCTGCATTACAGCAAAGCAGCAGTGAGCAGCTCATTGTGCAGTGTCCTCCACTGCCAGAGTCCCGTGGCAATGGGTGTTTGAGGGAGCTGCTCCCCCAGCTCATGTGTGCATGACTCGAGTTTTGTGTGTGTTGTGCTTAGATATGTTTTTGGTGGACATGCTGAAGAGGGTCAGCAGCAAAGAAAGGCTTTTGCTGACCCAGGAGACTTGCAGCATGGAAAGGCTACTGAGAGATGCAAAAGGAATGCTGGCCCTAGTTGCCCTGCCTTCTGCTTGCTGTTTTGAAGCATCCTGGCAGTGAGGTACCATGCAAGATAAACATTGTGGCCATTTTTCAATGTGCCAGTTGCATATATAATGGATCTCAGTTGGGAAAACCCACCAGGACAGGGCAGAGGTAAGGGTTAGCGCAAACCTGGCTTTTAGCCTCCCCTAGCAGCTATCCAGCTGCATCTTCTAGCACAATGCCTTTAGCAATCATTGAACTTTTGACCCCAGTCTCTGAAGTAATGCCAAGTATGTTTAGCACACATACAAATGAAGTGGAAATCATTATTGGCTTGCTCATGACCTGCTGAAAAATGGTTCCCCTCCGGGGGCTCTGTTTGCATTTCCCTCAGTCTCTCTGAGCACTCAATCTTTCAGCAGTTTCATGTGCTACGAACTGAGCGTCGCTGTGCTTTTGATTGGATCGACCTGCCCCTGCCTGTTGACTCCAAACCTTTCCCTGCCTTACGTTTTCTGAGAAGCAGTAACAGGGCTCACACCTAAGCACCCCCCAGAACACACATCACCTTTATATTGTATGTGCAGGTGTGACTGGGGAGCACATCTAGCTCATGTCATGCTGGGAGCTGGTCTCAGCCTGTCCTCTCTGTCCTTCAACTACCAAGTCCCAGGAAAAGGAAATGCAGATTTGTAGACTGTCAGGAGGCTCTGCTGATCCAGATGATTGGCAGCCCAAATGCCAAGGTTTCTTCCAACCCTGAATTTTATTTCTCTGCTTTCCCTCTGCATGCATATATTCATTTTGTCTGGGCTGCCATGAGGGTTGACAAAGTTGATCTCTTCTTTAAATGTCCATCATCAGAGCCCCTTGTCTTCAAAACAAAGAAACTTCCAAACACTCAGAAACCTCTGAATTATTTATCTGAAATACAGGAATAAAAATTTTATCATTTTTATCTTTATTTCTTTCCTAAGCAAAGCTACACATAAAGTTTGAGATAAGGTCAAAGCTCATGAGATAATTGCTACTTATTCTGTGTATATACAGAATGATTCAAACAACTGGATTGTTCTTTGCAAGAGTCTCCTTTTACATTTGCATGTAAATGATTACAGAAAGGAGGAAATCCTAGTATTCTCCTTGTCACCTTATCCTATATTTCAGCGTTACAGCTGAAATATCCTGAATAGTTGATCCTTCCATTTTGCAATTTTGTATGCCTGGTTAGTTTTTGTTGTTGTTGTTGTTGTACTGTTGTAGTAAATGGCATTTCCTTTTCTCAAATATGTTCTTTTTGATGGGCTAGGCATGACACTAGAATAAATAAGACAAGGCTTCACTGAAAAGGAGTAATAATCAACTCATTAAAAAGAGTAAATGAAACAGCCATGTTGAGCTGTCTTAGCAAAAAACAACCAAGCAAAAAAAAAGTCAATTTTTGTATGTTTCTGAGTTCTTTTCTGTCAGTCCAGCAGAGCCTGTGTTGAGCCAGCAGCTGCGTGGTGTTTGTATGATTGACTGACAGCTGGCCCTGTGACAGCCAAGCCCTTTCCTTCAAGGAGATGGCAGGACTGCAGCTTGATGAGGGGACGTGGCAGAGCAGGGGAGCAGGGTCGTGGCTCTTGTGTCCCTGCTCTGCAGTTTGCCGCGGTCCTTTTGGCGATCCTGCCGCTGTGCCGAGGGGCAGCTCGGAGCCGTGCCCTGCGTGTTCCCAGTGCTGCTCCCTTTGCGTGCGGTGCCGGGCTGGGGGCTGCCCTGGAACTGCGCATTTCCCGGCTGTTCTCAGCGTGCCCCCAAGCCCGACTTTCCCCATGCCACGGGCAGCTGTTGTGCCGCCGGGACAGGCGGACAGGCGGTGGCAGCCGGAGCAGCGCGGCCCGGGCTGTGCCGCCGCTGCGGAGCGAGGGCAGCGCTGCCCATGGAGAGCAGGGCGGGAGGGAATGGAGCCCCTGCTCCGCTCAGCCACGTGGAGGGAAGCCGGGGCTCTGAGGCTCTCTTCGGTGTCAGTGCGCAGGTGTACGTGTGGATCTTTTCCCGAGACTCCAGCCGTGTGAGAGATGCTTTCGTGTGTGCTCAGCTGCGCTGGGCAGCTCGGGCAGGGCTCCTGCCTCACAGCCGCTCCCGAGAGGATTTGTCCACAGTCAAAGCTGGCAAGCTGCTGCCTGGGCCATCCATAGAAGCGCATCGCTGAAGGTATACAGAAACACTGGAGGAGAGGCAAGGTGGCAGTGGGGCTTTCAGAATTGCTGGAAACCAACAGAGGATTCAGGCACAGCCCCGGTTTCTCTAGTGTGAGCTTTGTCGCTGGAGATGATGTGAATAAATGGTAAGGATCATGGGAACCTGTCGCGCTAAGAATCAGGCCTTTCGATACTCTTTTCATAATTTATACATTTATACATTCCATTAAAGATGTGCCTTTCGATGGGAGTCTCTCATGGCCAGTGTGCTTGGGAAGGTGGTGAGCTGACTATCCAATCCCTGGTCGTGGTCGAAAATCTATAAATACTGAAAGAACAAATAAACTTCGCTTCTTCCTTCACCACACTTCAAGCTGCATCCGTGTGAATCATTTAGTGTCCGACAGTGACAGGAACCCATTCCTCTGAAGTTCTCCCGAGCTTTTGAGATTCCGCTGCTCCGCTCCACATGAGAGTTTTGCACGTACTGTGCACACTAATGGGTGTGGGGCTCTTCTGAGTCCCGCTAGGGTTTCAGTGGACTTCAAAAAAGCCAGAACAGATATGCCATAGGCTGGTTGCACAAGGGGAAGAGACAGGAGAGAAGAAATAAAGTATTTTTCTTGCTACCGTAACATGAATTAGTTATTGACCACGTCGTTCTAATTCCAGGGAGTTTACTCGAGTGGTAGCCTAAGTTTAAGATTTATGCTGCGTGAAGTGCCCAGGACCTTTCCCTGCTCGGCTCTGCCAGGCAGTTCAGGACGCTGGGAGCAGATTTGTGGCCATTCAATGCCACCTTCTGGTTTTAAGTGTAACAGCAGGGCTGCTCTTAAAGGGTTTAATGCAGTCTTTAATAAACTGGAATAACAAATACCTAACTTCTTTGGTGGCCTTCTTGGATAATTTTATTTTAACACATTTTTCTACCGAGTAACATGAAAATTCTCCCTTGGATTACTGTTTATATTAATAAAATTATAATAAAAATAAGAACAGAAATATTATATTGTGATCTGCTGCTTACCTGAGAGATTAAAGATTCTGGAAAAGGGCTTGCCAGCCTCACAACACAAAATCTGCCACAGCCATTTCTGTTTATCAATAGCAAAGGTCTGATTTTCAGTACCTAGCAACTGTTTGTCCTCTGGACATGTTATTTAATGATATATTGCTACTAGAGCTTTTTTTTTTTGTATTTAAATGGCCTTTCTAAGCACAAGGGGACTCCTTCTTTACAAAAAAAACCCAAACAAAACCAAACACAAACAAACATGCAAACAAAAAAACCCCAAAAATCAAACAAACACCAAAAAACCCCACAAGCCAAAAAAATCCCCAAACAAACAAACAAAGAAGCAAACAAAACTGAGTTACTTTGCAAGAATGTGGTAAATAGAGGATTTTCATGAGCTCTTACTGTGCATTACTCCTGTCTGTAAACTTTTCACTGGCTCCAACTAAAGTCAGTAAGGATTCTGAGTAGAATCCCATTGATATGACTGGGTTAGAAGAAACGACCTGTTTAAGATGAAAGCTGCTCCTGTGTGTTTTGGGTGATGGGAGGAAGATCTCCGTGGTGAGACTCAGCTGTTTGCTCGCGGCTGTTTCCCCAGTAGAGGGTGCAAAGGTAGCGTGTGTTGGGGGAAAAAAGCCCTTTTCTTCTTCAGCTTAGCCCCACATCTCTTTAACTAGAGCCTGGCCTTTAGGGAAGCTCTTAACTATAAAGGAGAACGAGAACACAGAAGATGCAGAGTGTCAGCAGATGGAGAAGCATTATCTGATAGACTCTAATTTCACTTTGCACATATGCCGGATTCAGCCTGGCTGGGGATGGAGTTCCCTCTATTTACTGCAACTCGTTTCTATTTTCTAGAGAATATTTTTATTGTTATTGACAACAAAGCCTTTCTGCATGTCTTTTTTATTTTTTGTGGAAAAAAGGTTTCATTTTCATGTTTGAGCTATGGAGCGACTTCTGCCTTTTCATTCCTTTCACAAAGATCTGATGCCACCTTTTGCATGTAAAGACCACATTTTTCTGAAGTGAGAAGAAACTTAGTTACTGAGGCATACCAAAAAATGAATTCCACCTTCAGGATAACAGAGTGCATTTATTTAATGTTTCCTCTTGTTTCTTAGAGGGTTTGATGTATAAACCTCATTCTCTATTACTTACCACTATAAACCCTGATTTGCTGCTTTAGCAAGTGTTGATCTTGGCTGGTGCATGCTGAGACTGAATTCTGCACACAAACCTCAGCTGTCTGATTTGATACTCTGAGACTCTGATGGCAGTTTCATAGGTTTAGAAAATTCGTTAATAAATGCCATACATTTTCACTAGATTATGTATAGGGTAATGGTATATATGTAGGAATTGAGAAGGAAATGAAGAAAGTGGTTTTTGAAAGGAAATAAGAAGTACAAGGCAGTGTTTTTGACATACAAAGTAAAACATTCCTTGACAAATGTTGGTGTGATATCATGCTTGATAGAACCTTTAGCAACTTTTTCCTCACTTCGGAGCTACCTTAAAGTTGTTGGCTTCAACCAACAGGAGGAATTTTTCAATTTTGCAGGAGGAAGTTCTAGTTTTTGTACTCTCTAAACACTTCATGAGGATCCTGGTAAAAGCTTCCTCTCTCCAAGGATGTGTGCACTGTGGTTTATGATCAGTGGTCAAATATTTGTTCAAGTGTGACATTGTCTTTTGGGTTTTCTTACTTCTTTCTATTGTAACTTCAGTAATTCATTAAAGTTATGTCAGTGAAGATGGGTTACAATGTAGGAGATTAGTGTTGTTCAAATGATTTGTTTGGTGAACAGCAAACAAAAATATAACTCTTAAAAATACAAGAAACAAATTTCTTCCTGGCAAAGTTCTTTTCCATTAAGGTTAGTCTTTTCAGATGCCTAGGCATCACCATCAGCTATCTTTCTTTGCTCCCAGTTTGTCAAATCCAGATTTCAGAGTAAAATCCACAGCATTTATGCAAGGGCACAAAGCAAATGGCAGCTGCTGTCTGGGCTGCTTAGAGCCGATTAAGCTGCAGGGAGGTGTGTGCTGCCATCGGCCTGAGGAGACCGGATAATGAATGTTCCTCCTACTTGTCACAGTCAGCTCCATCCTGGAAGTCTAAAATAAATCACAAACTGAGCCGTGGCCAGGATCCTTAGACGAGGTGCTCAATGCAGGAGCCAGCCAGGCTTTTAGAGGTTTCTACTATTTTGTATTTGTTGTATTTTGTATAGAGCCCAAATGCACCTCTCTGTCATCACCTTCTTCCAAGGAATATTTTCTGTATTTTCAGGCACCCCTTTGGTTCTGATCTTACTTATCCAACCTCCTTTTTCATACAGTCTGAATGGGAGCTGAGGGAGGACACCCTGGTTTCTGCAGGAAATAGTATAGCCCACTCCTAATTAAAAATCCAACAGAAACAGCCCATATTTCTACTAAGGCTTCAGCAAAGACTGAAGGAAATGGAAGCTATCCCCTGTTGAGAGAACATCAAAGCAATTTCTGAAAATGAAGATGTAATTATGACTGGGTCCTGTGGCTTTCCCTTCTCATTGCTCGGCTTTCTGCCACTTTGTACCGTCAGTCTGGGACTGACAATCTACATTCAGCAGCTTTCTTCTGAGTAATACTATTTTTTGAGAGGAGGCACAGCGCTGAATGACCTTCCATTCCCCAGCTGTGAATCCAAGTATCCAGTCAGCAAATAGCTGATGTGCTGTGTTTGGAGATGACCGTGTGGTGTGCCCCTGAGCTGGCAGGGGGAAAGGAGAGGCGATTTCTGCACTAGACCCGGCAGAGGGCATGGGTTGGTTCCTGGGATTCGTGCCAGACCCACGCCCATGTGGAAAGCACAACTCTTTGTTTATGCATCGCTGTAATTTCCACCACTGATAAGACACACTCTGGCGTGTCTTTTGGGGATTATCACATTTCCTGGGTTATTAAAGTCTGGGGACAACTGAGGTACGTGATAATCACTCAGAAATCCACTGCCAGGTGGATCTTGTGGTTTAAGGAGATCATGCCATTTCCTTCCGAAGTTCTGGATGCTGCACCAAAAGTCAGGTGCTACCATTGCTGTGGGGAGGTGGGAAACCCAGAAGAGTGGAAAGCTGTGATCAGAGCATGGCTTCAACCACCCAAGAGTGAAGGTGGCTTTCATAAAGAGCTGGGCTGGCCACATCATGCTGCGTCTGCTCCTCCTGCTTCTCAGACCTGAGCGGCTGTCAGGCTGAGCTAACATGATTATCCCCAGAATGAGATTACCCAAAGGTGATTTCTTATTTTCTTGCTGTGACAGGTGATAGGAACTGACTCTTCACCTTTGGAGTCACGCTGATGGAACAGCGTTTCCTTCAGGAAACTGAAGATGAGAACCATAATTGTGTTATGTAGCCCTTCCCATCTCATATTCCTACATATATAGGATATATATATATCTTGGATCACCAACACCCTGCTCTGCTCTGAGCAGAGCTGTGAGTGCAGTGGGACAGACACCAGGGATCTGTGGTTGTGAGAGCAGCCCCAGCTCCTGGCTCTGTGGGGGCACCTGCAGGTGGAGATGTTTGATGGGCCAGGCACCAGTCCTCTTGAAGGAGTTTTTTGGTTTTATTGTCTCTAATTTTGAAGCAATGTTTGTACTAAATGTTGATAAGGATATATCAGTGACAGAATAGCAGGCTTAGACAATGCTCATTTTTTAAATGAACATTATGGCAATTTATTGGTTATATTTAAAACAGCAATGGCAATTTCTACAAGAGGGCCTGTGAAGAAGTTGTGGGTTATATAGAATACCTAGACTTGGTCCTGTGCTGTCTGCAGGGCTGCAGTGCAAACCAGAAGATCATGTGCAAAGAATTAGGAGAAGCAAATCTAATTATTACTCTTGCAAAGACTGTTTGCTGTCCCTTGATTCACTTTTTCCATCATATGCTGAAACAACATGAATTGTCTGACATGTTGGGGGGGTCACTATGACTTTTGGATGAATTTGATTTTTGATGCAGCATTCTTAATTACTGTAAAAATGTTTGGAAGACTTTGAAAAGGAAAACAGTATGATACAGATATTTTTGGTGACAGATAACAGATCTCAGTGTTTTGTAAGAGATCAACATTATGTTCTCTAAGGGTAAATGGCACAAAGAAACTTCCACCATACAGTGACACAGAATATTACACCTGCTCAATAAATTAGGTAATCTGTGATCAAAACCAACCTCTGTACATTGCAGCAGGCCATTGAAACTATCTTTCAGTCACCAATGGTCCTTTTGCATCAGTGCTTAATGATTGTCACACAGAATTATCTGTGGCAACTTTTGAGGTTCACTGTAATTCACAGAGTCCTTGAAATAACTGTGTGAATCACAAAATCAACTGGGTTGGAAAAGATCTTTGAGATCATTAAGTCAAAACCCTTCAGAGCACAGGGGAATGAGCCACCCAGCTGGGTCTCTCTTAACTGGTCACATTCCCCACCAGCCCCTTTCCTCGGGGAGAAAAAGAAACTTGTATTTTCTGCTTCAGAGAATGAAATTAATTTCATAAAGTGCAGGCTGTCCTGGGCTTGCCTGAGGTCTGCTCACAGGGAGTGGGCTGTGCCTCTGGTCAGGTGGCCTGTGGAAAAGCTCAGCTATGGGAAACAGTCTGATGGTAATGAATGAGCCACAAATCTGCCTCTGTAACTGCTGTGGCCACATCATCCCATTTTCAGTGTCTGTCAGCGTTAGGTTTTGCCCCAATTTCTTGTCTGTTCCCCTTTCAAGCAGTCATTCCACAAATGACTCTATGGAAAAGCTAGATTAAAAAGTCACATAAGCTGCTTTAGCAGCCATTAGTTTAAATACACTCAGCAGTGTAAACATTCATATGCCAAATCAATTCAGTAAATGGAGACAGGTCACAGTACTAAATGGACTGGTGTGCACTCAGGACACCAGGTCCCCTCAGAGAGAGGTGCAGGGACTGTTCTCTCTCACCAACACTTTGCTCTTACTAGAAACTGCTTATTGGAGAAATGTGATTATATGAACAGAGACCTTGTTAGAGAGGTCCCTAAGAGGTTTAGTTTATCTCCAGGGCTGGGAGCACGGTGCTTGCTAGCGAATGGAGGTACTCTTGTGCTGTGAACTGCCCAGTGGGTACAATTCCCCACCTTTGGCTCCCATCCCTACATGCATGTGCTTTTGGAGGAGAGACACCCTGGACCAGCAGCAATACAACCTGCCAATGCCTTTCCCTTCCACGCATGCCATGGTAGGAGAAAAGGCCTTTTCTCTTGGTGTTCTTGGCCAGTGCTGCTGGGACAGCTGCACTAAAGAAACCATGATGGTCTCAACCAGCAGCGTGGGCATCGGATGCCCTGCAGCTGTTGAGATAGATACGTGCCTCTGCTGTGCCTTATGGACCCTAGTCCCAGATGCTTTCACCAGGTGTGGTAAACTGTCCTGGTGGGCTGTGGGAGAGGGCTTGTTAACACCTTTGGCAGGTTACATCTGAGCATGTACCCTGGAGTGCTCCATGCACAGAGCCTGTGGGTTTTATATTTATCTTTCTGTATTAAGAGATAAATAATATGGTAGGAATGTTGACTTTTCACAAAAAGCAGAACCAAGAGATGCCCACTGATTTTTGTTTTCCTGGCTGTGAGATTGTTACTGGCTGAGCAAATCAAATGGCCGCACATTCTTTTGCCTCTGCTGTGTATCTCCTGCCTGAAGAGGCTGTGAGCCCCCAGCAGAACCCAGCAGCCTCTTGCAGAAGTGAAACAAGTTACTCACATATTTGTACGTGAGTATATATTTATATATGAGGAGTACTCAATACTCCTCAACACACAGACCTGTTGTTTCATTACAAATAAAATCAATTTCACATGAGTTTGATTTCAATGCTGTTTTGAGGGGAGGGTGAGGAAAAATCGAATGTGAAATTGGTTCATCCCTATCCATTCCATGGTAAAAAAAATAGAAAAAAACCCCCATAGACTGAAAGCCCTGTGCTCTTGTCAGGGGACTTGCAGCACTTGGGACATTAAGAAGTGCCTGGGCATTGGCTAAGCCAAAAATCTTAGTGCAGTATTAAAGAAATATTCTCCTCCTTACACTTCCAGTTTTGAAGTTGTGGTTTTTTTTTTGTTTTTTTTTTTTTGTTTTTTTTCTGTTAGGAAAAGAATTAAGAAATAAAAGAAAAAAAGGATTGACTGAGGTTTCCTTGGGGCCTACTGAGGCTGCTGCAGTGATGGGAAATGTCATTAGGCAACCTCAAGTGGCACCAGCTGTGCATCTTTTCTGGCTGTGGGCATAGGATGGGGTGACTTGGCATAGGGCCACTTATTTTGCCCCTCTGGAGGAATTTTGCCATTTCAGTGTACTCTGGTGATGGTAACATGGGACTGAATAAAGAGAAGATTTGAAGAGATAGATGCTGACTCTTCACTATTACAGACCATGGCCCCACTAGCATAATAACATTAATCTCTTTCTTCCAGTTTTTAAGGCTGGGCTTTCTTATGTTATGGTGAGGTCTTGGTTTAAATTTGTTTTTAAAAATAAAGAGGAGAGCAAAAACATTTTCAGCGTCTTTCATCTGGAGTGACTTATTTCATACTATAACTGTGTGCCACAGTACCATTGCAGAGGCTAAGAAGATTTAACTAACCTGTATTTCAGGAGGAAATGATAGCTTAGATAATTGCTCAACTTGCTAATCACTTTAAAAGTACCAGTGAGCAAGTTTTGAAAATTCTGCAGAATGAAAGTAATCAGAAAGATTTTATTCTAAAGAGCCCAGTTTATGGAAGTCAGGTAACTTCTGTGTAACCTACTTGGGATCTTTGTCCATCACCTACTGCATGGGGTTTGGTCCAGAGTGAAAGAGATTGCTGAAGTCAAGAGTTGAATAGGTTTGCAAGTGCAATATAGCAAAACTGAATAAATTTCTCCTCTAAATATGTGATTCTATCAGTGTGTCCTTGTGTTTCACCTTTGTATCTGCCCTGCTCTCTCTGGTGCTGCTGCTCCCCTCATGTCTCAGGGAGACTGAGTGCCCCTCAGCAGTGATACTCCTGCTGTGGTCCAGGTGCTCAGTCTAACCTCAGGAGGCTCAAAATAAACACCTGGAGTTTATATCTCCTCCGGATATTACCTATGCTGGTTGCTGTCTTATTGTTCCTTGGTTTTGTAGCCAGGTGTAGTTGAAAATGTTTTGTTTATTCTTCTACTATACAACCTTTCCAGAAAATAAAAGATATTTGATGCTACTTAAGGAAAAACATTCTGGGAGCAGCATGAGGGTACCGTGGGCTCTGGAGTTCCTGTCTACAGCCAGTTTGATTCTGCTTTTGATGTAGAACCCCAATTCCATTTCATCAATGTGTTTGTTTATTTTGCTCAGATTTCATAGCTTTTTAAACAGAAACTCACCACATGTTTTGGTAGTGGCTGTGACAGTACACACGAACATTTCCTGGTTCATTATTTCTCCTTTGACCAGCTCTGCCTATCCTTCCCTTCTAATCTGTGTTTAACAGATGAGCGTGTCTCAATAATGAACATTTGAGAATGTCGCAATCTGTGTATGTGGCAGTCCTCCAAGTGAAGGAGGAAAACTGTGGGAAGAGTTCCTGGGTACTCATTTTACTGCTCAGCATTAGGCATCTGTTTAATTGTTCCTAACATGCTGAAGCAAAATGGACAGGCAGATGCAATCAGGTATATTTTAATTTGCATCTCTATGATGTTTCCCATGCCAGAGTAGGGTTTGGCAGTCATTCTGTCTTTGGAGTATGAAAAAATGCCAGGCTTGCTGAGGGTGGGCTTTCTTTGTCTCCATGTGGTGTTTAAAAAGGGCAAAAGTTAGAAGTGGAGAAAATTACAGCCTTATTAAATCTAGTATTAAGTTTGAGATGAACCTGTAACTTTAAGGGTGTATGGTTGTTTATTTCAGGATGATTTGGTTATTGGGATTCATTTGCTGTTATGCTCCTTAAGCAAACTGGCTGGTGAAAAAACAGAGCTGGTCAGAATAAGCGCTCCTGCAGAGGCAGAAATAGAATATACAGGCTAACCATAATATAATATATAATATACAGTAACTATGTATCCTATCAGTGTCCAAGGAAAAATGCGTGGAGTGCTCAGGCCCTGGCAGCTGTAAAGCTGGCACCCACTCCCTGGGACCCCTCAGGGGTATCCCTCTCCAAGAACAGAGACCTCATGAAACCCCTGCCTTGGTGCTGAGGACTTATTTTGTCCTGAAGCAATTGCCAAGCAAGAGGTAAGGCTCTCTGCAGTTGTTTTACTGAAGTCATTCGTGTTCTAGGTTTTGGCCTGTTTTAGCTCTCCTCACTACCAATTTATGATGGTGGTCCTCCCCTAATGAAGGGATGTATCAGTTTTCCTTGTGAAGGTCTCATGATGCTTACAAAGGGTTGTCCTGGAAAAACTAGTGGGAGTTTGATTCACAGAGATGCCTCCATGTTCAGTGTTAGTGATTTGTAAATATAGCCAGGAATAAGGAGCTGCAGGAGCAGCCCCAGTTTCTTGTTGTACTTTTTGGGATGGCTGTTTGTACAGGTGAGTACTGTGACCAATCTACTCATGTGTGACAGACTAAGGGCTCACAAGTCCCAAATTTTCAAAAAGCTGTTGACAATTCACCACTGTTGCAGTCATCTGTTAATATGCACTAAACAGCTTACTACATTTTTTTAAAAGACTGTGGGAATATTTCTACCTCTTTCTAGCTTTCTTTGGGGTGTGGTTTGGTTTTAGTTTTGCTTTTTTTTTTTTTTTCCTTTTTTTCCTGACTGTTCCTGCATGGTTAACTGGAGTCAACTTGAGGTTAAAGCTAATTTAAACTGGATGCTATATTTAGCATTTATGGTGCTAAAAGGATTATAGGAAAATAGATACTACATAAGTGGCCATAATCTTCTCACTGCTTGTGTTACTTGAGTGGCAGAGAATGGGGTGCCAATCTGAGATTAAAAATCTAATTTTAGGGAGTTAACAAGAGTCACATTGAAGCAAAAAGGTACAGAGGGCTTACATTTTGTGGACTTAATTTTTTTAATTGGGCCTCTGATCTGCCTAAAACCTTGCAATCATAGCCTTAACCAAAGGCTATGATTCTAAATTATGTACTATTTCCATACACCAATTTAATAAAAACAAACTAGACACTTCAGTTTTACCCTGGATGGAACAGCCAGGATACATTTTCAGGGGTCAGTCTTTTCCACTGCCTGAAGCTTGGCAAGGCAGCTCTGTGCCATAATTTTTGATTGCTGGAGGCAGCAGTTAGCCAGCTCCACATCTGTATTCCTTCCTCCATGACAGTGACAAGAAAGCCCAGCCTGGGATGTGAGGAACCAGTGCAGATGGCAGCTCTGCAGCTCCAGTAATGCCCCTTGGTCACAGTACAGCCACCTTGCCTGAAAAGACTTCCCAGTTAATTTCTTTTCCATCACCTGGAGAGAAAAAAAAAAAGAAGAAAGAAGAAACAGACTAGTGACAAGTAATGTTGTTTGCAACCATGGCCTTATGGCTCTGGCAAGAGGGTGGGATACTTCTGAAAAGAGACACAAAAAATTTTAAATCATGGAATTCCCATTGTGCATTATAGATGAATCAGCTTCTCTGAATTAAATTGTCAGTGCAACTGAGAAAGGACTGGCTGCTAGCACCGAGGCACTGCAGGAGACTGGTGACTTGGTAAAATGCAGTGCACAGCACTGGCTTACTGGGGGTTATTCCACATTCTCCCAGTTGTATTTAGTGGCTACCAGCAGGAGGAGGGATGGATCTTGCATTCAACTGAAACTGAAGCAAAATCAGCACCCAGAGAAGGTCTGAACTGGGCTCCCTTTTATTCCTGCTTGTCTGTAGGCTTTTAAGTAACAATTAAACCCTCTTAATGGGATTTGTGTTCCATATGGCACCTTTCTCACAGGATGACACTTTCTTGTTGCTATCCTGTCCATATCTACAAATAGTTTCCAGCCAGAAAAACAACATGCACCATTTAGAGACATCCAGGGAGAGAACACCACCCCTTTGGATAATTATTTGTAAATCGTTGTCTGAGGCACTGTGTTCCCTTGTGGTGGTAAATCACTGGAGCAGATTTCAGTGTTGTCCTGGTTTAACCCCCAGATGGCAACTAAGCCCCACACAGCTGCTCACTCACTCCCTGCCCCCGCAGTGGGATGGGGAGGAATTGGAAGAGTAAAAGTGAGAAAACTCGTGGGTGGAGATAGACAGTTTAGTAGGTAAAACAAAAGCCATGTCCATAAGCAATGGATGAAGAAATTCATCCATTGAAGAATAAAGGAATTAATTCAGCACATCCCATGGGCAGGCAGGTGTTCAGCCACCCCCAAGAAAGCTGAGTTTCCTCACATGTAACAGTTGCTTGGGAAGAAAAATGCCATTGCTCTGAATGTCCTCCTCCTTCTTCTCCCAGCTTTATATACTGAGCATGATATAATACAGTCTGGAATACCCCTTAGGTCAGCTGTCCTGGTTGTGTCCTCTCCCAACTCCTTGTGCACCTCCAGCCTCCTCACTGGTGGGGTGAGGAGCAGAAAAGGCCTTGGCTCTGTGTGAATGCTGATCAGCCATAAGGAAAACATCCCTGTATTACAAACACTGAATCCAAATCATTGCTGTATACCAGCTGCTATGAAGAAAATTAATTCCAACCCAGCCAAAACCAGAACAAGTGGCAAGCTCAGGCCACTGAAATATTATAGCAAAAAGAAGTTAATAAATGCTCATTGTAAGCAAAGACTGTTGGGTGATGGATTCTGACATGCCTCTAGTCCTGAGCTCCTTAGTTTTGTTTGTAATTTTTGCTGGTAATGAATTCTGAGAAAAAGTAACTGCAAAAGAACACCAATTTTATCATTTGGTCCATGTAATAAAAGACACTAAGGTATTACTTGTCTTACTGATGCTTGCAATGCATACTTCTCTTTTAATTTCTTGCTAATCCCATCTCATAGCACCGAGGTTCAGCCAGCAGTAGTTACACAGCTGTTTGGTGGTAGATGGAGCCTTTAATTATGGGCAGTGCCATGAGATTAATGTTTCTAATTTCAGCTGCTGAGTGGGGTTTCACTGGAGTCACGAACCATGTTTTTCTCACTGATGCTTCAGGTCGAAACTCATTGCTGTTCATGTGTTGTATTTACAAGTATGGCTGCTGTATACATTTGATTTCAAATGCCATCTTTAGGCAATTGTGCCAGAGGTGCTGATACTCTGCTCTCCCCACCTGTCTATCCCACAGCAGGTGTATCTGTCTGTCTGCAGTGCTCTCCAGTGTACACTTTCCCCTGGAAGATCCTGCCTCTGAATAAGCACCTGGTGCCTTCTAAATTTTTAGACCAGTGAAGTTGGCTAGTGTGACTCCCTCCAGAAAGCACATTGGGACCAGATCTGACCATATCTGTGATGTGCTCCACTTTCCAAGTGCTCTGTGGATGATTTTGGAGAAAGCGGGGGAACATTTCCAAATAGTTTTGGCCTTAATGTAAAAGAAAGCATTTGTAGCTTCACAAGGGTTGATCACTCTCCATTGCTACCCAAGAAGATTTTACACTTGGTTTGCATCCTTAGGAATGGAATATGATCTCTCAAACACCTGCTATCAAAACCTTATCTGTCTATGTCAGAAGAGGACATGAGGTTACCCCTTCTCCCTGACCACGAGGCCAACGTGGTCCCACCACGCTAACCCTCCCCAGTTGCCACCCACAGCCCCTGTGGCATCATCTGAGCCATCAGGGAAGCATTGCAGGCACACTGATTACAGTATAGGCAGTCCTGTTTCACCACGGGCTGAGGAAATAAAGCATAGGGAACTAAGGGGTCACAGCCTACCGAGCCAGGAAGGACAGCCATAATCATCTAGTCTGAAATAGGCCAAAAGGGTCTCTTCAGTGCTATCTTTGTCTAAAATGTTGCAAGTGATGATGGTGGTTTCACTAGTTCCCCTGATAGGCTGTTTCTGTTTTTCATTACTTTGTTGCTGGGAAATTTCTCCTTATTTCAAGGTTGAATTTTTCTGACTTCAGCTTTCATTCATTGGATCTTTGTCAGCCAGATTGGAAAGCTCCTCACGTATGTCTTCCCCAAGAGCAATTACCTACGCAGAGCGATGAAGGTATGTCTACGCTTTTTCTTCAGTGAGCTGAATATGCTGAGCCTCTTACCCATCACGTCAGAAGGCATGGGCTTTTTTTTAAAGCCAGAGAATTCATTTGTGACACTCACTTGAACTCTGTCCAATGTCTTCAAATCCTCTTAAAATGCAGACACTAAGACAGCATTCACTAACCTAGTAAGGGTCTTGGCAGTGCTGCCAAATGATGCCGAAATCCTTCATTATTTCTGCTTCATATTATTCTCCCCCACCCATATTCAAGAATCTCATTAGTCCTTTTGCAACAGCATTGCCCAGACAGCTTACATTGAGGTGATTATCTATAATGACCCCTAGATCCTTTACTGAGCTCTGTTTTCCAAAGCAGAGTCTTCTATCATGTAAATATAAGCAATTGCCATTCTTGGATCTCAAACACTAGATCTTACCACAATACTTTTTTGCAGGTTACAACTATTTACTCTGATGGCTCATTTACCCATCTATCTGTTAGCTACTACTCCACACAGTTTTATGTCAGCTGAAGATGGGACTATAGCATAGAGAAGTAAAACCAAAGAGCCAATCAAGAAAAAGTCTCTGGTTTTAAAATGTCCCCATTCAGTGGTATCTACCTATGGACTGTATTTTAGTTATTAATTAGTATTTTAAGCCTAGTATTCAGTTCACAGAACATGTTATATGGTAATTCCATAAAAGGTGTAATTGACTGTATTTCACTTATCCTTACAAGTATCCTGGAGAAATTCAAGTTTTCACTAGGCTAAAACACATAAGTCTTTGCATTTTGTCCTGGAAAAAATATCATGATCTAAGTTTCTTCACATCTAGTCAAGTCAAATCAATTACAAATTACTTGTCCTCATTCAGTTGGCAAAACCAGGTCCAACCATTAATTAAAAATAATTATTCCTAATTGGTAGTACAGGAATGTGATTCTAGGAAGGTCTTTTCTGGCTTGAATAATTCAATGATGCTGAGTTGCCTAGTCCCAGGTTTTGAACCCTTGCTGAAAACAGGCTGCAGTGAATTGGCTCAATGTGCTGACAAAGGACATGAAACAAAAATACCCCTTCTTTTCAGATTTATAGTCTGTTTAAGGTGCTTTTCATTACTTTCTGTGTGAATTCTAGTTTTGGGTAGAATTTATGTACCAAACTCAGGCTTGGGGACCAATGCCAAGTATCTCAACATGTAGATTCTTTGTAGATTAAGGGCTAACAGTAAATCAGCCCATTGTCTTGTCTCCATTAAGATTTTTGTTTGTTATCTATTTCAAGAAAGTTGAAACCTTCCTAGTAAAGGAAAGGCTTCAGAGTTCTCTGGGAAATGCAGCATTTAATCCATGCATCAGAGGCACCATTCCATGTGATATTTAGGACATGCTGCTGAGACAGAGGCAGAACTGCAGAGTGCTGATCACCTTTGAGGTTTGAACTGACTGGTTCAGTAGTGAAAGAGCTGACAAATATTGCCATCAAAGCATTGGGTTTGCCTTCCTCCTGTTTGTTTGATGGCATTTTCCCTGCCCCATCTGTAGTTAATAGCATCCTTAAGCTGCTGCTTCTACAGCTGATATCAGCACAATGGTTTCTCATCCAATGTGATAGAATTTGCTTGCAAACCTGCTTGTCTTTGAACAATGGGTCAGCTTATTGATAGAGAAATTAAGAATGTTGCTGTAGCACCTCACGGTGTAGTTCAGTGGAAGAAATCTTGGCACAGTGGACATGACTCAATGAACACCATGAAAAAAATCTGTTTTCTCACTGTTCACCAAGATTATAAGAGTAGTTTCTCCAGAAATTAGAGCCTCCAACTGTTGCCTGTCAAAATGCAGTTTGTTTTCACTGTCAAGATCTAAAGTACATTTAAAATTTAGCACTCTTGCTGTAGCACTTGCGAGTTTGCTCTCTGCTTCCACTTACATAATATTTTTGCTGGTTTTTCTAACATAGAATCATAGAATGGCTTGATTTGGTTTGGAAGGGATCTTAAAAATCACCTAGTTCCAACCCCTCTGCCTTGAGCAATGACACCTTTAGCTAGACCATGTTTTTCAGAACCCCATCCAACCTGGCTTATATGTAAGTGAACTATTGCTGTTACCATTTAAAAATAAGATATATGTTTGTAGGACACAAATGATTGTCTTCCTAGAATCATATTCTTGTACTACAATAATTAGAAAGAATTATTTTTCAAACTTGATTTTTGACAACACTGTAAAAAAGTATTAGACCTTGCTTTAGAGCTACACAATTATTTTTCTAATTCCCAAGAACAAATTGTTGGTAAAGAAAACACATTTTCTACCATTAGAGGCCTACTGAACTAGGTATTTTCTTCTGAAACATACCTCTAAACACTGTTTAATTATTTTACATTAATTTGAGACTGGGGTTAATTAAAATTAGATTTCTTTAAAACAGGTAATTGAATTTGCATCTGAAATGTATTAAATTGGCATTTAGGTGCAAAATCTTAATTGTCTTGACCATTTCTGTGGTCAGCCTCAAGGGACATATCATCTCTCTGCAGCTCCCTTTGCCTCACCTCTCTGGCACTGCTCAGGGTTATTGCTCCCAACCAGTGAGCCCTGTGCTTGTCTCCTGCTTCTTCTGAAACAAGGAAAACCTGTAGCCAGCACAGCTCCTTCACACAGCAGTAGCTCTCCTCTTCTGACAGTTCTGTGATCTGATGTTCTGCTCTGAACAAAACCTGCTTTGGAAAATTCATACACAGCGAGCACTGGAAGAAATAACACGCTGCAGAAATCCAAGGGTCTCAAAGGGTTAAAATAGAATTCTTAAATCTTGCATGAGCAATTTCAAATGTAGTGATAACCATTCAGACTCGCATCTCATCAAGAAGCATTTTTGTGCTTCCTGGTGCAGCTATTGGGTCCTTTTGTCTTTTAATGATATACACAAAAGATTATTTTGCATTAGCAAACTTCCAAACAACACCTAATATAGATGTGTAGGCATGTGTGTTCACCATGTGAAAATTATTATTTTACAGAATATTAAGGCACCAAGCCCACGCTCCCTTTCTCTCTGCAGAGAGTGAAATGCATGTTTTCACAACAAAAATCTTCTGAGCATTTAGTTTATTAGCCTGGCCAGGGCCAGGGCCTGGCCTGGCCTGGCCATTGACTGTAATGCCTTGGTGAAGAATCTCAAGTGTGAATATGTCTAAAAAGGCAGATGGTAACAATATTTTTGCAGTTTAACTCCAACTTACAAACTCTCACTGTCATGGGCTGAGGTGTGAGCCTCTACTTTGTCCTCCTTGCAGGTGAAACACGAACAGAAATTTAAGTGAGACAACAGGAAGGATGAGTATTTGTGACTAACACTTGCCATTCATCATGCTATAAGGATCTTATATTTCACTTTTTTCTTTGTATCCCACCTTGTTGAATCAAAATCACTAGCACTTGGGTCCATGTTTAAGATTTTGGCAGACCTTTTTTCTTCTGTGATGACAAAACCAGCTTACTGCCCTGTTTTACATTAATGCAGTTCAGAGACATGATGACAGACAGGGAACAGCGCAGATTCCTCCTCTGACCCTATTGCTGAATTGTGTAATGCTCCCATCAGCTGTTCTGAGGGTGCTGGGGAAAGCACATCACAATGTGTGTGAGGCACATGAGGGATGTGCACTGCAGAAAGGCCTGGCTCCCTTTTATTGAAGTGTAGAGTGTTTGTAAGTGTGGGCAGTGTGGGAAAGCTGAGTCAGCAAGATCTGGATGTGCAGCATTATTGAGGACACAGTAACTTCATTTGGAGTTGTAGGCGTTTAATAACCTTGAAAATAGAACTGCATGAAATGCTATTTAAGATGTGAGGCATTTATGTCTGCTGAAAGAAAACCTGAAGAAATTACACTTTGTTTCCAGAGATAAGGAGTAAAAATTGTCTTCTGTTTTTTCTTTGAAAGCCTGTTTTTCATCAGTGTGTAAAATGCTCACTGACACAAATGAACAGAATTAGTTTGCCTGTAAGAGGGATGGTAGGGTGTTTAAGTGTTATTGGATAAAATGCTGCAGATCACTGGACATTAAGAGTGGTTGGATACTGAATCAAGTAATTGAAGCCTAAGGGGAGGCCCACCTTCCACTTCTATTTTGGTTGTGTTCAAAATCTCCCCAACAAAGGGTTGCAGTGGCTAATGTGACATAACCTGAGGTGCCATTTAATTATTTTTAGCAGTGGGCACACAGTTGTACTCAGTCACTTAGTGACAGGACAGGTATTAATCAGTGATGTTCATATTGTACTGTCTTAAGCTGAGTCTCCATTTTTTTGTTCTTATGCAGTTTGCTTCAGAGAATAGGTGGAATACTACATGTATAGGAGTGTCTTTCACCCCCTGTATATCCCCATGGCCTGTACTTTGGTTAGGGTACTGTAAATCCTGTTTCTAGCCATCTGGGACTCTCCAGAGTACAAACACATGATGAGATTTTGTATGCTTCAGCCTAAACTACTCCAGATAACACCTTATTTTGACAGGTGTTATCAAGATGGTAACAGATATCCACTGCCAAGACCTGGACAACCAGCAGTGCCGTGAGGCACTGGGCCAGCATGTTGTGGTGGAGGCTGACTGTGCTAAGGATAAACTGTGTAATCAACTAGAAGTATGTGCTGGGCTTCTTGATGCAGTGCATTTTGCTCTCAGACATTTTCCTGAAGCACAGGATGCTTGTTTAGGCTATTGTTAGTAGTCATCAGCCACCTCTTAATGTGGAAAAATCAGTGGTGAGGACTAGTCATAGCCAGAAGAGTGACCAGCTATCAGATACTGCTGGTTCTTGGTACAGTCCCTGGAAACCCTCACACTTATTTCCATGTCTTTTTTTCTTTCAGTTTGTTGTTGGTTTTTTTTTGGTTTTTTTGCAGAGAGAAAGTATCCATAATCCAATAAATGAGCCATGAGCAACCTCAATTCTTCCCCTCTTTGGCAGGAAGTCAGCAGCCAAGGCTATAAACTCGAATTTGAACAGTTTGTTCAAATGGTTTGTTTACCTCTTCTCCCTCAGTCAGGAGCTTTTGTAACCTGTTTGAAGGAGCCCTCAGGCTGGGACAGCTGTGGGCCTGACTGGCTGAGAAGCATTTGTTGAAGATATTCAGGGGGGAGATAAATGACAGGAGAAATGACTCATGTTTTACGTACATCTTTTGGTTTAGAGGTGCAGAGTGAAACCAGGTGGGATTTCTGACCCGATGGGAGAAACACAGTGCACAGGAAACCATCTGAAGTGAGGTCTCTCCCCCCCTTGGGTGGGACAGGCTGTTCTTATCTCACTGTAATGCCCTGTACTGCCCCTGCTTAGTCCCATACTTATAGCTGGGCCATATGAACACATCCTGTGTTCTTCACAGTCCATCTGTAAGTTTTGTACTAGGTGTGAAAGGTTTCAGTGATTTTGTCACCCTGCATTTCTTCAGTGGGGCTCTAGAGGACAGCTTTGGTTGCTGCTCAGGACACAGGCCCCATTTGTCTCAAGGCTTGAATAGCATTCACCAACGTTATGCTCTCTAAATCATGATATTCAGCTTTACTCATCACTACTTCTCAGTAATCTGTATGAAAAAGAATGCACAAACCTAAGCAGAGGCATGTTTAGATTTGTAGCTGTCCAACAGAATGAAGAAAGAGCTCTGCTGCTTTCTACTCCCACATTAGAAAGTTTGTAGTAAGAGCAAGAAAAAAATCAATCTGCAGATGGAGTAAGCCAAAGTCTGAGATGAGTTCCTGATGTATGTTTCCTTTAAGCCAAAGGGACTCAGTCCCTAATCAAATATCTTTAGCTGTTATTTATTAGATTATCACAGTCTTTTTATGTAAACCATAATGTGTTTCAGTAGGCAGACATGAAGAACACTCCTCAAACATTGAACTTTTGAAAATGCACATCTCAAAGTAATTTTACTGTGTGTCCCATCATTCTTCTGCTACTGGGAGCAGCAATCATTCCATCTCTCATGCCCTTATCCATGGTTCAATAAGGCTGTCTCTGTTCTCCTCACCGGGCTCCTCTTCTGAGCCAACACTTTCCTTCATTTCCTCCCTACTGTGTTCAAGCTTCTCCCTGTGTTCGATCATCTCTGTGGCCCTTTTCTAGTGTATCCTGAGTTGGAATGACCCAAACTATGCACCCTGTTCACTAAGTCTGAATAAATGGGTTTCAAATGGTGTGACTGTGTGTCCTGTTTTGTTACCTACTCCTTTTTTAGCATTCTGCTGGGATTTGTCATTGTGACCCCGCTGACAATGGAGCTGGTGATTGCAAGACCTACCCAGGCCTCTTTCCTGAGAAAGAGATAATTGCACATTCAGAGCCTGTCACTGTAGATACATACTTAAAGGTAATTTTGTGCCCAAACACATTATTTTGCACTTATCAGTGCAAACATTTTGTCATCTGCTCACTTTATATTGTGTGTACCTAAGATGTAAGACTTAGCTGTCAGCATTAGATGTCATTATTCTGCATAATTTTGTCATGGCACTATTCAGTGTTCTGTCAGGTAGTTTGTGACCAGATTGAACCTCATGAAGTCCCAAAGCACATCCCTGAATGGGATCCTGCTGGTTAACTGCTGACAAAATGACATTTATTCCCTATCTCTAGACATGAGAAGAATGTTCCTTCTGCCCACTGATTGTTTAGCTTGCAGGATTGTACCATCTACCCTTTTTTATCTCATAAATGACTGTTTCCCTGTTACTATGTTGGAAGGCATCAAAAGGACGGATCAGCTTTTTCTTTGGTCAGTTTCAAAAACCCTTTCACTGTCAGTGCTTGGAAATGAACCACATGATCCCTGTAAATATCAATTAGGTTTGCTTTTTTGTACACATAATCTCTCCTAATCTGTGTCGTGCACATATTTTTTTACAAATGGGCAATTCTGAGACACATCTTGTAATAACAGGCAATGTCAACTGACAGTTTTTCATCCCATAGGCAATATGAGCAACATGAGCAAATACAAGTGTTTAAAATGGACATTTCTGAGAGTTTAAAATACTTATGATTTCTGATAATTATGAAAGTGACTTTTTAATTGCTCAGACTCTTTAATCACCACTGATTCAGTGATTGCTTTCTTATGTAGAACATAGGGGAATTTAATGGAAGAGGTGAAGTTAATTTTTATTCTGACATTTTTTCACAGAATCTGACTCATACCTCCCTTTAGTTTTTGCTCAATGTTCAACAAAAAGATGAATGTTTTTTATGATGGACTATAAGCTTTTGATTGTCCTGCTAAGCACCAGCTGCAAAATCTGATGTAGTTTATTGTGTGACAAAACTGAATGTCACACAGTAACTCATTTGAATAGGAGCCAAGCTAATACTCTTTACTGGGGAAACATGCTCACTAAAATGTTTTTATGGAACTAGGATGTCAGATTCATGATGGAAATTTGGAAAGCCCTGTTCTGGGTACACTGAAAACGAGTTGTTCAGATGAACAAGCTATTTATACAGACATGTGGTCAATACTGGATACTGGTTTAATCTTGTAGTAATCCAGACATTACCATATGGACAACCAGCACAGATTGATCTGATGAGGCCTCACTGGATAAATGAATATCCTGCTTCAGTTAATTTGCTGAGAGTTTATGTTAGCTTTTATCAGGAGGAAAAAAATGCTTTCCAGCACATAGTTTATTCGCAGTGACATACAAAATGAGACTGATGACAATCGACACAGCAGCTTGTTTGACAAGCAGCTCATGATGGTTTGGACAGTTATCTGGAGGGCTTTCTTTCCATACTTCATTTGTAGCCAATGCACAGCCTTTCCAATGTGGAACCACCTTTGCACATAACATATCAGAGAATGCACTCAGTTTTCTCTTGAATTTTGCTTTCAGTGATGTACCCACAGTAATTGTGCTTAATGCCATAATGGGTTATTTAGTTTTGTTATCAACCTCTGCTTTCTCAATCTTCTGTCCTGTGAGGAACTGCCATATTCCTCCTCTGTAGTTTTCATTTCCCAGGGCATATACAAAGGCATCCACCGTTGGCACAGTCTTGGCAATAAGGGCAGGAATCTGTCATGAGACACAATATTTATTACTGGGAGAACACACCGAGAAGCCAACGGGCTGATTTCAGCCTATGTTTAGTTTCCCTTTACCAGAAAAAGCCTGTCTCCAATGGCATTAGCTTTCTACTCCCGGATAGGGGAGAAGTAAAAGCAATTTGGCTGGTGGGAAGTCCTACTAAGGAAATTATAGTTTACAGAAGAAAGAATTTAGGTTGGCATTGCCTGAAACAGGGATAATTCAGTTGCCATTGAATACAAGCACTTAGGATGAGTGAAAGGTGTGCCATGGACACCTTTGGATGGATAAATAGGCTGATGTTGCTAGCACACTTAATGTGGGATACTGAATACAGTAATGCATTTGGTGACCTGAAACTGGGCTGATTTTGGGGGGAGGCACGGAATGAAAGTTGAAATGTTTGATGTGATATTACAGCAGTGATGATTCCAGCTGTGGCTTTGGAGCCAAGACTCACTGAAGAAAGTGGAAAAAGGAAGCAGCAGAACCTTAGGAGTAATCAATTACAGCTTCCTTGAGGACAAGTAAGTATTAGAAATATGAATGAGACAAACATTGACTTTAAAACTGAAAATTCTGAGCTGGTACCTCACTCTGGGAAGGACAAAAATCTCCTACATGACATAGAACAGGACAGGTTACACACCCCTAACTAACTGCTACGGAAAAATACCCCTGATTTCCTAAATTTTTGCTTGATCAAAGCAATAATACAATGCCTGTTGTATCACTGTGCTTACCTGTTTTCACTAAAAAATGGTAGTGAACAGAATGCTTTGAGGAAAAGGACTACTTATACATGTTTTTACAAATTGACCCAGTAGTGAGTAAACTGTCATTGTCCCATAGAGAGGGAGAGGGGAGTGAGGAGAATCTCACTGTTTGGGTTCTGAGGTGGTGCTGACGTACCATGCGGTATTTGGGTGGAATGAACATCACGTTTTCCACTGCTGCGTAGGAGCACAGCAGGCAATAGGGACCCCAGCAAATGACCAGCGTCTTCAATGGTAAACCAGTGTTAAACTGAAAAACAAGAGCAATAGGTTTCCTTGTGTTTCACAATCACACACTGCAACAAATGGATGGGAGAGGTCCTGTGGGACCGTGGCTTGTGTTCAGTAGCAGGAGAGGATCAGCCAATAGGATATGGGACAGAACAGAGCAGCAGCACCAGAGCCCTGATCCTGGGCACGGGTGGGGAGTGGCAGAGGAGACAAAACACCTTGTGGTAGATCAGATAAATCAGTGTGTGCTAGATACACAAGCCATGGCCAGTAACTGCTGCTGAGGGGAGACAGCAATGTGAAAATTTAAAAGCAGATTAAAAGGAATGATATTTTGCTGACTTCTTAGATAGTCTTATAGACAAAGTATGTGACACCACTGCTGGTGCAACAAATGGATGAAGCAGCTCTGCTGTGGTAGGAGGATTCCTCTGTCCTTTATGCTAGGGCCCTATCCATGGTGTTTGTGGCCAGCTGTTCCCAAGTATCTTATAAATATTAATGACTAAGGAAGTGATAATTTCATCCTTAAATTTTCTGCATTCTAACCTGTCTGTGCAGCTACAGAGTATTGTGAGAAAGAAATCACATGCTAGTGCATACAAAGTCACTCGAAAAATGTAATAGACATAATAATGAACACTGAGATTTGTTCAAGACATATATAGAGGGCACATGTATTTATTCCAGTCAGCTACAAACAAGTCTGCCTGACTGTCTCTGTCAGTATAACATTTCTCTTGAGATCTGACTGTCTTTACTGAGTGCAGGGGTTGGGCTGTGCCCACCAGCCATGCACAGTGCCCCAGACTGTATCGCCTGCACCTCAGCAAACAACTCATAGAATCACCACATTACATTCCCATAAACCTGCCACACCAGAGCAATTCCTTTGTTTCCAGCTCATAAATATTTCTGAATTTCCTCAGCCAAGTGTTAGCACAATGTGTCTGTGAAAGCCCTTCTCCCCATGGGGTGCCTGCATGTTTCCTTGCAGAGTTGTAGTTCTGTCTGACTTCCTCAGCCATAAGCCAAAGGCCAGTAGCAAAGCAGGAAATAACAATCCTTCCTGAGATAAATTTCTCTGAATAAATATTGATATGCTGTTGGCAAATATTCTGTATGCTCTGTGTTTATTTTTGAGGAGAGGTGGACCAGGGTTAATGGAGGGAAATCTTCAGGATCACTGGTCCAACTCCCTCTTTGATGGGGAACTGTTTACAGGACTAGGTTAGGGTAAATGTGGCTGTCTGGTAAAATGTTGACATTTCCAAGGATGGTGTGTCCATGGACTTTCTGAATGGCTCCATCATTACACTACTCAAGTAGCACTGGGGAGTTAGGATAAAAGGAGCTGAGTCAAAGTCTTTGTGAAAGAAAATGTTTTTTTTTTCAAGGACTTCATCTCTACCAGATGCAGACCTATTTTGTCAAGGTGATTGCAGGAGCTCAGGGAGCTTTCTTACCTTAAAGTGCCCAGTTTTCCTGAACTTTTGGTGTATGGACTGATAGGCTGTCAGCATGATGAAGCCTGGGATCATGAAATTGAAAGTGGACAGAGCAAAAAGGAATGTGACATAGTTTCTGGAAAAGGTGAGGAGGGAAGAAAAAAAGAGAATATTAATTCAAATCCAGTGCATCTCTGTAAACTTCCTGTAAGTATTTACCAAATTGTAATTTGAAAATTGCTAAAACCACTTTTGTCAACGTGCTTCAGGTGCAGCATTCGCTAAAGGCCAATTAAGTTGTGCCATGCTATTGTGTGTGGGATGGACAGTATGTAGAAAATCATAACAGGTGTTTGTATTCTAAACCCAAACATCACTACCCAGACTTCTGTGTTGGCCTGCATAAAGCCAAACATTCTGGAAGAGTTTCAAGCCCTAAACCCAGAGTAAATGCAATGTACAGAAGAGTGAGGGAGTGGCAGAAAGCTGAGCACCAGCCTCTCCCACAGAGGAAGCTGACTTTAGCTGTTCCCTGTGCCACCACACGAGTCCAGGCAGCCTTGGGTGGTGCCTGCCTTGTCCCAGCTGCTGGGAGGGACATCTGCCCCAGGAACAGTGGTGGGCACAGCTGGGGGGGGTTTGTGCCACCAAGGCCATCCTAGGGATGGCAGCCTCCACTCTGCTCCTGTGGGAGCTGGCCCTGGCTCTCACCTGTCCCCTTTGCTGTAGTCCAGGGTGCAGCAGGTTCGGAGGGGCTCGTAGTCGTATTCTCCCCACCCCAGTAAGGGCATCACGGACCAGAAGGCAGCAAACAGCCATGCAAACACCATCATGGAGGCAGCTGTGCTCCACTGCAGCCTGCTCCCTGTGGGAAGAGGAAAGGGAGTCTCCATGCCCCGAACAAAACCACTGGAAACAGCTGTCAGGCCCTTGGGCCTCAGGCAGAAACAAGCAGCTGTTCACGTTTTGTACCCCGAAGCTGACCCGAGTCTGAAGGAGTCAGTCTTCCATAAAATATGAAGGAAGCTTTTAGGAAACAGCAAACTGTATTTCCCTTTTGTGTGTTTTGCTTAGACAAATGCTGCATTGCTGCTCAGCTTTGTAGCATGCTGGAGATACAGCTGCTGTTACAAACATTATACTTTGTGTTTTGGGAATGTGTTTAAAGACAGATGAGGCAGAGAGCAGAATGAACAGGGTGAGGCAATAAACAGTGTTTGAAGAAACACCATTGCAGAGTGTGGGTCAGATCAGAAAAGTGACTCTGCACACACTCCCCAGCCCCTGCCTTCTTCCTTCCTGCCTGGCCAGGAGTTCACGGCATGTGTGGATATCTAATATACCCTGTTCTAAAATTACTGGTCACCAATATATATCAATATATATCTGAAAAAAAAATATATATATACAACCTGAGAACAGAGCTTCTTCTAAAAATACTACTGGACAAGTAATTTTGCCCTTAAGATGATCACTTAACCTATAACAGGAAATGTGAAGCTCAGCATTAGTAACTTTATTCTAATTTTATAATAAAGCATTCCCTTGTGCCTATCTCATCCAGTTCCATCAAATACCATAGGAATGTAGTGAAAGATTGCAAACTTGAGAAGACACAGGAAGTATTTCTTCATGGAGAAGACAGGCAGGCTTCTTTGCTGCTGCAGGCTATTGTGCTAGCCCCACTGCTTACATGTAAAAAGGTCTGGATAATTTTGTTATTGAGGGCAGTGGCTGTCGCCATGCCCACGCTGAGCAGCACCAGCAAGGAGAGCAGTGACTTTCCCCAGCACTCCTTTCTAATCCAATCTCCCATTAGGGACAAGTAATGATGCAATTTTCACTGGGGCTGGGAAGCAATCTTTTTGTCTGCCCTTAGGCAGCAGCATCATGAGAGCAGGCAGGAAGATTCTGGCCAATTCTGATCTTTCCCTGAGAGGTGAAGGACCAGGGTTGAGGTGCAGGAGATGGGTCCCTGCCGTGGGGCTGGATGTGGCTGACTCGTGGGTGAAGGACATCTGGGGCCATGGAGGCTGGAGATCCCCATGAGACAGCAGCTCCAGGAAGAGCCACAGACTTTACAGCAGCTATTTGCTGTTGTACTACTCTTGTATATTTTAAAAAGGGAAAATAAGGGGTGCTAGTGAAACTGCCCTTTTACAGGAGTTCTGGTTCCATTCCTCTCCTTTTTCTTATCTTAAAGAGGTTCTTAAGGTAAAAAAAAAATAAGTTTGAATTGCTTTAAAAATCGGCTTGGAAAATTTTTTGGTGCAGGTGTTCAAAAATTCATCACAGGAAAAGACAGTTGTACAATGCAATTTATATAACAAGGAAAATGAAAGAAAAAACCCTGTATGAAATATTCTAGGTTTTATATTTGATACTTGCAATAAAAATTTCAATTTTTTAGTAATTAAAAGCATAATTTTATAATAGTTACTAATGAAGAATTATTAATAATGACTAATATCTGTCTTTTACATGATTACTACATAGAAGATATAATTTGGCTGCAAAGGCTTAAACACTGCTTTGTAGTACTCACATAATATGACTCTAGAATTATATAGAGGAAAATAAAATAAAATAGTTTTTGTTTAGGGGACTAGAAACAGAAGTGAAAGTTTTTAGTAATTAGTAATTCTTAAACTCCCAGCCGAAAGAAGCAATGTAGCCTAAGCATCTAATTACTTCAGTGTTTGTGCCTTTTCTATGAAAAACTGTAGGGAAAAAAAATTATTTTAGTTACTTTTCTGTGGGAGTTAGGGACCACCATTTTCTTATTAGATGTAGAATAAAAGGAGTATGCAGTAATGGAGTCTGGCACCAGGCTTGTCACAACAGCCTGCCTTTGGAAAGCCCATTTCTGGGGCTGAGCTCATCTTTTCTCTTCTCTCACACTTAAGGGGCCCCACTTTGGATGCTTGAAGAGGAGAGAATCAGAACTAATAAAATTAAATTTTTCCTTTTGGCTTTGACCTTTTGCAAAATGAGATTAATGGTGAAGTAGACCTGGTGAAATCAGCTGCTGGCTGACCCTTCAGAAAATATTTACACACAGAAGTAGCTAAAAATACATTAATTTAAAATTAAAAGAGCTTGAGATTATTTTAGTTTTATTCAGAAAAAACACTTTCAGTACAAGAACAGTGAAAGAATTGTGCTGTGTTCATGTGGCAAAATTGTTCTCGCCTGAGAAGGCTGAGAGCTAGAGCACAAGTTGAGAGCAGTTCAGCTGTTTTTGTGCACAGCAGGCCATTGCTTTACCTTAAATGACTTTTCTTGGCCTGATAAAATTTAATGTAATAGCTGTGTAGGTCCTAATTCAATTAAATGCATATGCAAGGGGTTCAGCATATGCTTACAGATATCATTCCTAATTGGGGCCCAGTGCTGGCAGTTTGGTCCTATTAAGTCTAATCACTCTTGTGCTCTGGTTTTCTCTCTTTGGAAGGTAAAAGGGAAGTCTCTCTTTTCCAGACAGTGAAATATTAATATAGGGAATTTTAAACAATTCCTCTAATTGATTTGGAACAGAAAGACTACTCTCCCATCAATCAAAGATTACTAAAATTGTGATGCCAAAAGATGAACTTTTAGCGAGTGTTAAATAGAGCATGGAACCTTAATGCTTTTGATCAAGAAGGGCTGTTTTTAGTGATATAATCATACACTATGTCTCAGGGTTTAGTTTGTAGAAACATTTATGAATGTATTTTTTTAAGATTTATGATTTATTCAAACATTTAGCTGATTTTCACAGACTAAAAAAATACATCTCTGATACCATGGCTACCTTTTAGCTAGATTTCAGTCTGCTGTTCAAAAGAAGTGTCTCAAAAAAAGCTTAAAAGGTTAACAGGATTTTCTATGATGGAGAGGAAAAATAGTCCCTTTTCCTCATTCTTGCAAATGGTTAAGTTATAAGAGCTGTATATTATTAAATTATAATATATTCCAGGACAGTTTATGGCTTGTACCAAACTTAATGGCATGCATCACTTAAAGTTAGCTAAGGTTGTCAAAGACAGAAATATCTGAAAATCTGATAAGGAAAAATATCTATCAGTGATAAATAAAATAGGTGCTAGCACCTATTCATCTGCAGTGCAAAAAGCACCAGTCACTGGTGCTGACAAGTATTCATTTTTTGTAGGAATAAGAAAGCTGTAATGTGTAATAGCTTATTTTGTGCATATCACTATAAAGAGCTCTTTAAAATAATCTAAGGGATATTTTTACTCCATTGTTTTTTTTTTAAATTTTGCTGTGGTTCACCATGATCTTAGACTGTCTTGGTGATTGCCTCCTGCTTCAGTGAAAAATGCAAGATCTGTATAAACATCCACATTTTGTCAGGGAAAACTGAAAGGTGCAAAATTAGATGAAGGGAAGGTGGCAGGGTGGATGAGTCAGTGTGACAGGAGTTTAGGACTTTCTCCTAATTTGACAGAGCTGGCAGTGGCAGTTTTAGCAAATGGTAGTTTGGTAATCCTTGAATACTGATTTAAAACCCAGGTTACATTGGTTGTTAAGGATTAGATAAAAGTCACTGTAATTCTACTTTTAGAAATTGAATGCTGCTGTGAAATCCTTGCTGCTTTTGATTGTCTTCTCTTTTATAGCATTGAGAGAAATACGGATATAAATCACTTCAGATTTTCTGTTTTCCCCTAATTCTTAAATGCAAGTAAAAAAAAAAATCTATATTTTTTTTTAATTTCCTTTTAAATCTATAACTTTATGCTGTGCTTATGAATTGACCAGGATCCTTTCCCTCTTCACAAACGTCTAATGGCAGTGTGAATGGAGTGTGAATGGCCAGAGAGGAACTGACAATGCCCACCTTGATCTAAACTGTCACCTTCTGGCCTGAATACTGCTGCTGAGAGACTCAGAAGCTGCTGAGCTTCCTCAGAATCTGTGCTTTTCTTCTTCACTGCCAGGCACTAACATATAACTACTTCTGTTTTCTCCATTTCCCCCTAATGATCAAATTTTAAAATCTTTTTTTCCCATCTTGCTAGAGATTGACATTGATACCCTCCAGATTCCCCTGATATTTCTCCTCTTATTGCATACTTTTAGGTTATCCCTCTAGTTCTCTCCTCTTTGCTCTGAAAGTAGCATTTCACAGACCCCTGAGCCACACTTAGGGAATGAAAAGAGAGTTGCCCATTGTGGTTGCTTGGAAGTAAAAAAAACAAGAGAGGGGAGAGTAAAATCCCCTGACTTTCTCTTGCCACTCTGCAAGTCTCTATCCAGACTCGTCACTCTGCCCCACAACAGTATGATAATATTGTTTTCTTCCATATGCCAAGCAATATCAACCTGATTTCTGGCGAGTCACTTGTCTAGTCATCACTACACTTTAAAGAGAATGCCTTGTCACTTAGGGCTGTGCTGACTTCCAAATCTATAAAAAGCTGGTCAGTTTTCAGAACGCTGCTGAACAAATTTGTGACATTAGCATCCAGAACAGTTGTAAAGTCCCAAGTTATCCTATCATCATAGCAATCTCTTACATTCTCATCAGCTCTTTCTTCCCAGAAATAAGGACAGTGAATAATCAAGTGCCAAGCTGAGGAATGCCACAACAGATGTTTGCTTTGGAAACTATTAGGACATAACAAAAAAACCTGGAGATGATGTAATTGAGCCTGGAAGGAGTACCACATCCTGGGGAATGAAGATAAAAGGCTTTTATTTTAGGTAAAGGTATTTTGTACCTTCTGTACAGGCATACAACTCGAACCAATGTCAACAGGAGTTTAATGTATGGATTGAGAACACAGAATAGCCTGTGGGCTTGGTGTAGCACATCTGTGAAATATGACTTAATCTTCCTTGCAATCAGCATGTGAAGAATTGAACTAGAAGGGGCTGGTTTTACTGGAATAACCACAGGGCATGAGCACCTTCTGGGTTTTTAATTTTGTTTTTCAAAATGTTCACTATAGGAGCCATGTTTGGCCATTGGTAAGTAACAATTTGAGCAAAGTAAAGAAGCTTGTGCCCTTAGGGTCCTTCTGCCTGTGCTTTTAATGCAGTGTATATTCTTGACTGGAGGAATCCATGACACAAAAGCATTAAAGCCAATGTGGCAGAGGGTAAAATGTCTTTCCCAGACATGCTTATTTTCAGGCTCTCTCTTGTAAAATACTGATGCTCCTCTTCCAGCTCCAAATGCATTTCAATGTCCAAGAGCTGTTAATATGGGTTTAGCTCACAGACTGCATTATTTGGGGCTTTTATCTTGACAAATGAAAAAATACATTTCATTGCCTGAGCTGAATTCCTGCAAAAAATGCAGAACTAAAGAAGTTTACAACCTTTTCTCAACAGGACCATCAGACTGACCATATTCCCTGTGTGCTTTCGGTGTGTTTTGCCATTTGCTGCTGGAACCACATGGAGGCTGTGCCTAAAAGACTCTGTGGGTAAAAAAGTCTCTTGCACCCCAAAATGCCTGTGTGTTGCACAAAGGGGCTGCTGAGCTCTGTCTGCCCAATCATGCCTCTTCACAGGCTCTGTTCCATCCACTGTCTCTGCAGAGGCAGCTCTCTGCTTACACCAAATTTATCTATAGTTAGTAAAATCTGCATGGACATGATGATCTGTTTGGTACACAGCAGGGTGTTGGATGAAAGCTCAAGATGAATAGATTTTTCTTCAATATGAGGAATTGGATTTTATTTGGGATTTTGTTTTAAAGACTACTTATGGATTAAGAGAAAGCATGGCAAGAGGGTCACAAATTGGATGTGATGTGGATGAGGAAATATCTCCTGAACGTGGTTGATAATTTCCTCCTGTACGGAAAGAAGTCCTTTCGAGAAACTGTTTATATTTGCTCTATCTAGAGTGTAAGAAAAACAAGCTTATATATAAGGTACACAAATAGTAAGAATGTGCCTGCTTTGATTCTCAGAAACCTAAGCCAGCTGCCTTTTGCAGGATGTGGGTAGGGCTGTGAGGTAAATTGTAGCTCTTACTTGTACAGTAGTGATGGTATCGATCCCAGGCGACAGCAGCACTGGAGCTAATGCTGGCCAGTGCTGTCAGGAAGCCATGGAATCCATGGATTTGACAGCCATCAGAGCCATAGGGCCAGTATCTGTCAACAAACAAGGAATATATTAAGAAAATGATAGAGAAAGGTGAAGACATCTTTGGAAATTGCATGAACAGAGAGGGTACAATGATAGCCTGTGCTTATCGTATCTGTCTGAGAAACACTGTGAAAGATGTGACTGTGCTTGCATTTAGGCATTTGCCAGCATTTTTCTTGCTTACAGTACAACAGCTATTTGTACTCTTAATACTGAGAAGAAAATATAACCCTGTAAATGTGTATTGAAAAGTTGGGCTTTTAAAATTTGAAATCTGCTTTTCATCCAAATAGCCAGATATTCAAGATTTGCGTCCTTTGTGAGGAGCCAGCTTATCAATGTGTGCAAGTCAGTGCAACACAACAAACAGATAAAGACTTGCAGGCAAATTTGGGGTCAATCTAGAGGTTAGTGAAGTGATATTTCGATATTCAAGTAGCTTCTATAACCATTGGTAAAGCTGTCTGGCTAAATGTCTTCTCTAGTCAGTCTTAAAATCTGTCAGTGAATATATGCAGTAAAATCTGCTTTTCTATTTGCCCGGTAGAACCATGCAGGGTTTTGTTTTGCTGTTTCAGATCGAGGGAATGAGAAGGTTGGCTATGACTTATGGTAGAAAGAGAGACATTTAATTAGTTAGAACTCTTAGAACTTAAGCTGTTAATTTTCATGTGGTCCTTCTGAGCATGCTTTAGGAAAATCTTTCTGCCTTACCTGAGGAAGCTGGAAAAGGCAGCGATGAATGCGTTGATGCAAATCCCACAGTCGGCCAGGGCAATGCTGAGAACCAGCAGATTGCTGGGTGTTCGGAGCTCTTTGATTTTTCGGAAAGAAATAATTGTCAAGCCATTCAGACAGAAACCAAGCAGGGCTGAAAGACAGAATTGTTTGGTGTGATTTGACTGGAAATGGAAAATATCTACAATGATACTGCTGTTTTCTTTGATGAGAGAACAACAATTACAGTGGAATCTTCTTATGCACAGGGAATATATCTGTAGTGATCAGTCTGCACGCAAGTTACAAAGGCTTTCAGAACAGAAGTCATAGGTGACAGCTCAAGCCAGTGCTTCAGACCTCATCAGTCATGTGGAGCAGAAGCGGTTTGATCTTATTTGTAATTTTGCCTTTTGTGATAATAAGAGAAACGTATATTAAAATCAATTACTGATTGATAGGCTCTGTGCAGGGACACATGATTCAGGGTTCAGTGCGAGTGAGATGCAGAGGAGGCAGTTTCAGGAGAGCTGACAGCCAGCACATGCTGTTAGTGTATGCATGTCCAGGCCTGACCTTAACAGAGGAATGGTTTGTGTTTAATATCCATTTTAACATTCTTTTTTGCTTAAGCACAGAAATCCCTCAGCCACGTTTTAGTCAGCCTGCCTCCCTTTGGGCTTCTGTCTCAGGGTAGCCTACACCGTGCTTGAATCACACCAGCTCAATCTTATTACTGTCCCTCGTCAATAGACTATACATGGAAAGGAATAATCTAATTATGAAAAGCAGTCACTGATAGATTTAAAAAAATAAGTTTATGTTGGTCCTCAGAGAGGGATCCAAGCAACCCGAGCTATACACCCAGCACAGAGCTGTGCCACTCTGAAGCCCATCCTTCTCTGGTTTAAACTCGAGCTTTGTCCTTTAATGCCCTTTTCAAGGCGACCGGAATTATTTTAGCTCTTATGAGGCTCTGATTCAATATCCAGTCTCTAAGTTTCAGTTAGATGAGTAGCACTATGTCTTTGTGTTCTTCTCAAAAAAAGAAATGATGTAGCACAGAAAAAATCCTTATCCCCTAATTTTGTAAAGTAGTGTAGTTACTTACGCTTATTGTCTTAATTCTGTGGTTACGTAAGATGGATGATTTTTTTTCTAGTCAGAAATCCTGCTTCTACCTTAATTGTATTAATGGCTGATGGCATAACCATAGTAACAGATGATGTGTGTCTATCATTACACAACATATAACAAAATATTTCCAGGAGAAATATTTGGAGCCATTTGAGATCTGCTGTTTTTATTTCCTCCCTGCCAGATTACCTCCCGCCCACAGGGTAAAACTGCTGTCAACTCTCCCAAATGCAGAGAAGCCTTTAGGAAAGAAGTGTTCTGAGCATATTTAGAGTAGAGCTGAAGAGTTATTACTATATCACATTTTTTTCTACCTTTTGCCTGTTTTTGGAAGCCTCAGGCTTTACCAGATTCTGCTTTCTTGAAGGTCAGCATGAGTGTACAAACAGAGAACTTACTAAATTTAAAAAAAAACTTTGAATTTTCATTGTTAGATCAGCAAATATGTCCACTTAATAAAGTGATGCCACTCTTTAACACAATGTTTTTTTGCAAACTGCACTTAGAAGCTGCCATAAAAAAATGAGAGGTCTTCATTGCCTTTGTCTCAGAGTGTTTCAGAAAGTGAATTAATCCTTGATTATTTAGCTTGGTCTTCTAACTCAAAAGACAATTATAAAGTTTTGCTGCCAATCTACTGGGCACATTTGGCCTAAAACCCGATGGGAAATACTTGTGTTTAGTAAACCGTACATGTATTAAGCTACACCTAGTTTTAATGGAAGGTTACCATGGGATTCTTTGCTGGAGCTTCCACAGCTGCAGGTCCCCAGCAGGGCAGGGCTGGCAGGGCTGTGGTGCCCCAGCAGGACCCAGCCCTTGGGCTCTGCCAGTCCCCAGTGCTGTCCCTGTCCTTCTCCTGCTGCTTCCCACCCTGCAGGACAGGAGAGCAGATCCTGCCAGGCTGTGCACATGGCTCAGGGACTGTCAGCCAGGCTTAGCCCTGGGCTCTGTTTAGGCAGAAGCCTGCCCTGGGCAAGAAGTAGAAGCTTTTTCCTTTCTCTTCCGAGGAAGAGTGTCTGACATTTCCAGCTTTCCTTTGCAGCCAGATATGAGCTCGGGTGCAAGGTGAAGGTGAGCACCCATGCTCCATGTTCATGGGGTGAGCCAATGAGCATTTATCCCACACTGATGGTGATTGCAGTTTCTCCTCCTCTGCCTTTGGGCCCCACGATTCCCACATCCCCCTCTGAGCAGAACTATGTAGGAATGGGATCCTGGGCCCTGGGACTGACACCAACATAATCCTAGCTATGAGCCTTTGCTAGCTGCCAGGTAGATACAAATTCACAGTTTTGTTGCAGCCCCTCAATAAGTGGCATATGCCTTAAGAAAATATCACATTGGCTAAATTAAACTGATAGGTTTGTTACATTTACCCAGCAGCCATTAATTGCAGTGCTACCAATGCAGTCTGGATGTATGCTAACAGTTTACAGGTTTTTTTTGAGCCATCATGTTTGATTGTAAGACAGCCATCACAACCCACAAAACAAGCAGTCCAATTTTATTGAGAGATTATCACTCATTTCAACTTCTTTCCCCAGAGGAAGATAAAATTGCCCTTAAAAGTCAACAACAAAATATTACATCCCAAATTCCAGAGCTGAGAGCTGAGTAGCAAGTACTTCACTGCTATGCACAGTGCACAGATATTCACAGCAAAGAGCTTGCAGCTCACCCTGATTTACTCACCAGAAGTACTGGTGATGTAGGCACAGTAACCAGGGTCAGCATAACACAAATGCTGCTGTTCACCTCAATTTCCCTTCCCCCCTCTTACCAGAAATAATAGGAGGAAAAAAATCTTATTGCTGCTGAGGTCACATACTGAACTTACCTTCTACCAGGAGGGCAGTGCCAATGGCAAACACTTCTATTTCAGTGAAGCCTTCAGGAAGAGGGTGTGCAGTGACCATTCTTATGATAAATATGCCAAAAGATTTAACCTCTGCCCTCTGTTATAGCTGTGGGGCTCTGGATCTCTCTACTTCCAGTAGCCCAAGGCTTCTTAAAGGAGCAGCTCACGTGCAAACACATGCTGTTATTATATAAAAGCTTTGGGGTTTTTACTCCCACCACTACAATCCCTGCAGGAATGTTATTAATGATGGGACTAGCATCAACCCGCACTCCCCCTTCCCCAGCAAATCGTATTTCAGACACCAGCAAAATGAAAGCATTCATTGTAATTACAACAAGTTCTTTGTAGATACAAGATTAGGAAACCTGTCCAGTTAATTTTGCAACACTGGAAAAGAATTAAACGTTGTGGAACAAAGAAAACATGTAATTGGGGAGTGACCTGAAAAACAAAGGGGCACTCACTGAGTTGATAATTAGAGGAAAAGTATGAACCAATAATTTCTGCAGCTTGTAGATCTTCCCCTCACCCATTTTTTTAGAAACTGGCCAGTGTATTTTTCTGGCAATGACTGTTCTCTATATTAACATATTTCCTCTTTGTAACTGAGGCTTAAATTAATGTGCACACTGGCACAGCTTGATTAAAGACAAACACAAATTACTGATTTGGGGCCCTAAACATACAAGGATGTGAGTGAGTTGCTCAGTGGTGAGCACTCTCAGGAATCACTGCACCATCCTTTTGGAGATGTTTGGGGACTGTAGTCTGGGTGTACAGGGGCTCTGGAGTATGTGCAGCATGCAGCTTGTCCAACCTCCAGCTCATTGCCTTAACCAGGTGCCACTAGCACGATAGTTGCTTCTTTGATACGTAACTTTCTTCATCCTGATAATCCTACTGCAAAATGGGAGCAAAAAGGGATATGAGTACAGGAGATATGAGCTTCCTCCATCTCAGGCCCCACACTGTGCTGACCTGGCTCCCAGTTGACCCAGGTGTCAGGCAGAGTGAATTCACTCCAGATCCCACCAGAGCTTGGTCAGTTCTCCCAACTACATGGTGAAGTTTACATTTCAGGGGTGCATTTAAAGTCAGGGGTATTGGTTGAAGATAGTGGTGGATTTTTTTGCAGTTTCCCTGAAATCTGTGCTTAAAAGCTGTGATGCCCAGGAGAGCTGACTAGAGGTTCAAGGCTGTTGTGGAACCATCTTGCTGCATTTTTTTTATCTCTGGTATTGAATTTACAGCTCTTTTTGATGTAGGTAATTGCCTTGATGGATATGCTCTTAGATTTTGAAGTAGAATTCAGAAGGGCATGATATTTGTTAGGCTATATAGATGTTTAGTTTCAGCAGAGTAAAATTACATTGCACCACATAAATCCATTGTTATGTTTGCCTTTCACTCACCTACATGTCTTGATGACAAAGAAGGTGACAGTCCTGCCTCCTAGCATGGCAAATGAGTGATCTAAACCCATGTTTTGATAGTGATCCATTGTATGTTCTTGCAGAAAATTAGCGCTAGATCTTGTAAATGTGCTGTAAATTTTCCTAGCATGATAGTTCTGAAAATGGATGGCTCATTGTAATGCTTGTCAACATAAAACTGCACAGCTCTTCCAGACTGGGGATAAAGGACACAGATATTTGAACTGCCCTCCTGAGGGCTACCAGGTACTTTTGGTTACCTGCCACTGTACTTTGCCTTTGCTCTCAAGCAAATCTCCCAGATGTGTTACACTGCTGGTAGATTTTGTGGAGTGTATTAAAGTCTGCAGGGCAAAATTGCTCATTCTAATATTATTTCTTCTGGGAAAGTAGGCTACTAACCCAGTCCCCCTGGATTTAACAGACCTTTATTAGAATTATTATTATTAACTTGCTGACTGCTTTTCTTTAAGTATCTTAACAATCCCCATGTCTAAATCTCATTTAATTTATCACTGCAGTGTCTAATTACACAAGTCAATCATAAGCAAACCTTCCAGTGGCAGTTCAGCATCTGATTCAAGTGAAGTTCATGTCAACAGAAGCTTTACACATCAGTCTCTTAACATCTTTGCTGATGCTGTGTTAAGCTGACTTTCTAAGGGTACAGTATGGAGTGATATATGGTCCAATATGGCTGCTAACTTCAGCTGAAAGTTCAGGTTGTAAATGGTTTTCTTCAAGCAAAGAGGAGGTGCAAATAAGGAATAGATATTGATAGAACCTTCTAATGATAGTTCTTTTTTCCAGTTGGTAAAAATGCGTTCATTTCCTTTCTGTCCTTTTTATGTAAGACGTAACCTCACATTGTGTATTCCTGTGAAGTTGGGGGGGAAAGCATGCAAATGATAGCAGGTTTGCCAGACACTCATTAACTCCTTACTGATGAAGTTTTTAGTGATCCCTTTCTATTTTATGCACTCTTCCAATAGCTACTTGCTCTTTCCAAACTGAGAGGGAAAAATCTTCGTTCAACATGATGTTATCCTAGAACTTCGTATTTTGAATTCCACTGATCTCCTTTCTGCATCAGTAACAGATCCATTTCATTTTACCCTCTCACTTAAGAATATTTCACTGGGTACTAATCTGTTTGCAAGGAACACACAGAAAAAAAATATGATAGGTTCTTGCCAGATGTCCCTATGGATTTCATAGAACTGTATAGATTTGGTGGGAGCATATTAATCTTTGTAAAATATGCACTGGTACAAGCACAACAAAAAAAGGTGCAGTGCAAAGATAACAGAGTGCTCATGCACTCTGAATTTTCTTCAAGCAATCAATGAAGATTACTGACACAGTATTTTATATTCACAGCAAGAAATTTGCTAAATTGGTCTATTATTATTCCTCTGCCTTCCTAATCCTTTCTTCTGATTCAGGCTTAGCCAAATTTGACTTTTTATGTTGAAATATGCCTTTAAATGAAAACCAGCAGCATTTCAGCAGAAGCAGGATGGGAATGCAGTCACCCAGAACTGCAGTTTGGTATCACTGAAATGAGTGGTAATCTTGGCCCTCATGGGAAATGCTTCTTGCCAAGGAAAGGAAACAGAAAGTGTATTGTCTGGAGTCCTTCTAGTTGTGGTTGTGTAAATTTGTTTCAGTTTGGTAGAAGTGATAGGGAACATGATCCAGATTGTAAATAGGCACCTGGTTTTTGCCACAGGAGGGATGATGCAGGGAAAAAATCATCACACCAGTGTGTGGACAGGTGTCAGCCCTTTGGAAATGCCTGCAGCCACATAATAACCCTTGTCCTCAGCAGTCTGGCAATGTAACACCCTTCTCAATCTGATTTTCTCTGCACTTGTCTCAGAGCTGTTGGAGGAAGATGTAGTGCTGAAAACCAAGGAAGCTGGGGGCAGGCAGGAGCCAGTGGCTGTGCTTTGGGGAGTGAGCGTGGCAGCCCCAGGTGTGGTGGGGATGGTGTGAGGGACCCAGAGCAGGATGGGGGCCAGGGGAGGGAGGTGCTGTGTGTGCAGAGAAAGGTAGATAAAGGCTTCACTTGCAACTACAGAGAGAGCATCAAGGTCAGGGATAATATCTGGGGAAAGATGCTGAGCAAAAATGAAGGAGCTGTAAACTCGGTGGGAAGTAAGAAAGCCAGGAGGGGCAATTTCAGTCAGAGCCAGAGCAGTGCTGTATGAAAGTCTCTCCAAAAAAGCACACAGATCCATCACCTGCTCCCCAAATATCACACATTAGCCCTGTGATTGGCTCCATGAGGATGCAATGCCTGGGACCAGACAGAGCTGGGACTGGCTTTCCCTCCTGCTGCTGCACCTCAGTCTTTAGAGTCAGAATTTCCTGTAGAGCTGGGAATCATTGCCTCTACTGTTTGAGTTACCTCTCCAGAGGCAGGTAGCTTAATTCACTGAAAACTGGATATGTAATTCATAAATATATGGATATCCACCTAGGCTAGAAAATTAATAACGTTTCTAGAACATTTATTGCATCCTAGACTTAGTCTTTGCTGGATGTACCAATCATGATTTTTATAAAATATGTATAATTGTTGCCCTGATCTGTTACTTGTCCCTCAAAATGCATTTTAGGCACCTATAAATGTGTTTTTCTTTCAGTTAAACTATTAGTTTTAGAGTCATATACATATTCACAGTATAATGAAATATGCTGTCTCCCTCTGCTGAAGAGTGACATGTTTCAGGACTCTGAAGGACAAGGCAGTCCTGCAGAATACACAGTGTACCTGACACTGTTAGTGCATTTCCCCCTTGGCACTGAGACTTCCCACAGCAGGAGAGTAACTCCTCAAGGGATTATGGTTCAAAGACCAGTACCCAGTCATCAAAAAACCTTCTGCTTTCAAGAGGGGCTTTAGTTGTATTAAGAGAGGATTTGCACACCAGCTCTCCTATTATTGCTCTTGTAAAGAAGTGACGTGATCCTCCCTGAACCATTCCTCATGAGTCTATGCTACTGACCAAGAACTTCTAGACCACATACAACATAAACACATCTTTTTTCCTATCACTCTAGTATTACATATCTTGTTTGTCTCAACAGTCTTCTACCAGTGTCTGTGTGTTGGGAATTCCCCAAACTTCCTGCTGATATTTCCCTCACAGGCATTACTTTAGCCTGAATTCTGCATAGCTTTCCTCAGCTTCAATGTAAGACCTGTGTTTACTTTTAGAGGGATTAATCACATCTAAATTTTTTCTTATATAAAACCCAAAGGTGTTAATTACCTAAGCTAAGCTTTGTTTTTACTGTTACTGGATGGAATGGGCAGAGAATAATAACGTTAAAAAATAAAAAATACACAAGATAAAAGGTTTCCTTTTCTTATTCCTTGTACCTTTTTTATTTTTTTGTTTTGTTCTGTTTTGTTTTCCCCAAAATTTTCTTGGTCTCTAGTACTTGCAGCTTCCAAGAAGTTTACTCGAACTTCCACAAATGTGGAATGTATGTACTCAGCCTGCAAAACCTTGGGGCTGTATTCAGGTAAATCAGAATAGGAAAGCCGGTGATGTCAGACAGGCAAGAGGGCAGACGGCTGCTGTGTATAAACACTGTGCTCCATCTGCATTCAGGAGACAGATAAACAATGCTGGAAGTTCTTCTTGCATGCCTGAAGAAGCAAAATAAAACATCCACTGCTTCCTAAGCAGAGGTGACTCTGCAGGGCTTAGACTAATACTATTAAGGTCCAAATCAGAAAAGGTGGTTGCAGTCAGCAATATTACTGTATGACCCCCTCTGTCATGCAGCTGGGGATGCTAACCCCAAAGTTAACTGATTTTGTTGAAAGGAGGGAACTGTGCTGGATTTTAGGCAATAAAGGTACAATAGAGATATGGGGCCAGGAATATAAACCTAAGAAAGCTTCACTCATTTAAAATACATCAAATATGACCATGGTATGTCCAGTCATTAAATTGGATTATTGTGGACGTGTATGTGGCTGAGGCATTTCAGAGAATAGTACTATTTTCAATGAGAATGATGCTGCTGGACAGACATTTATGCTCCTCTAGGTGTACGTTTTAGTAACTCCCTGATAATCAGTTCCTCTGCTGCTTTCCCTCTGTAGAGTTCACAAAGGGTTTGTCCAGAGAATTTCACTCTGGGGCCCTGAATGTCCAATCCTTGGTAGAGTTTGCCTGTGGCTGTGGGGCCTTTGTAGAAGAAGAGTAGAAGAGTTATGGCCACGGTGGCTGGCCCACTCCTCCCCTAAGGTGAGGCAAGAGTTTGTGTCCAGTTTACCTTACTGGTTGCTGAGGGGCTCATTCTCCATCGGACCTGGAGGCCGTGTCATGGACGCCCAGCACTCCACATTTGCCTCAGTCAGGGTGAGGCCTCTCGGTGCCTGAGCCCAGAGGGAGCAGGCAGGGACTGGCTGGGTTGCTTTACACCTCCATCCTCTGCCAGGCTTTGCCTTGCTGGGCACTGCTGACCACAGCGGGGCCTTGTGGGGCGGCTTCTGCTGCATGGACAGAAATGGTTTGTGAGGGAGCTGTGAGGTGACCTCCGCCATGAGGTCTGCCCTCACCTCTGCTCTTCTGCACTGGCTGTAACAACCAAGGCAAATAAGCACAAAAAAATTGCCACTGACAGACTTGTAATGGCGCCATGCCAAAAGCCGTGTGCGTTTGTTTTATTTCTTCAGCATGTCCAGAGCTCTGTTAATGACTTTGGTCCCATAGGTCTGGAGGAGCTGCCTTCACCAGCATTAAGTGCAAGATCCAATTTAGAGTGACGTAATGCATTAACGTGCTCTCAGCTTGCATCAGTGGGAAGGATTTTTCACTTTACAAGTCCCTTGCCAGAAGCTTCTTGGAGGTGCATTTACCTAATGAAATTGATTTAGTGTCTGGCCTGTGTTGCCTGCTAATAAAATCTTTCATACAAAATCATGATAATAAGGTATTTTATGGCTTTCATTTATGCTAATATATGCTGTTTGATTTGCTTTATGCCATATTATTTTTAAGTATATAGGGAAAAGAAATATAAATAAATTCCGTCCAATTGCCTTAGTAAAAATGAGCAACTTAGTGGAATATGCTGCGTTTGTCACACAGGTTTAGCTTTAGAGTTTGTGAAGAGAATCTTCTAAAACATTTCTGTGTTTTTTGGGGAAAAAAGGAAACTATGATGTCAAATGATTAACTTAATCTTATTAAATACAAAGCAAAATTTTTTTCTCTGAATTATAACCCCGCCTAAGAAAGATAAGAAAGATTGCCATGTGCTGAAGTTTGCTGACAGTAGGCTTTGACCCCATTTTGCTTTGCATTTATTTACACCAAAAATATAAATGAGAGATTTTATTCTTCTCAGAGAATGCATAACAAATTCTTACACTTCAAATGAATGACACTTTCTGACTGCTTCTTTGTATGTTTTTTTCTACAACAGATATTTTTAGTTTGGTGCAGAGAAGAAACTGTTTACCTTCCTTCCTAAGTAAACAGCAAGGAGCACAATTTTTATGATCTGGAGTGCAGAACTGTAAGTGAAGAGCCTAACTCCCACAAGTTTCATTATGGAATGGAATTGTCTGTCATGAAAAAATATGTTTTTACTCTGCACTGCAAAATGTGGTATTGATTTTAAAGTCTCAAATAAATATCACCTGCACTTACAAGGAAATTATCTAATGAGCGTTCATGTTACATTAGATAGCATAATAAGTGAATAACAGTTCAGTAGCTGGGAGGAGGTAATACACTTAAGGCTTAAAAACACCATGAAAATCTAGAAAGATGATGTACTGCAAACAGTGCTTCAGGATAAACCAGAATTTTGTGTAGAAGTGAATTCATAGTCTGTTGAACAGAGCAATCAGATTTTGCTTCCAGTTTTATTTCTTCCATCTCCCTGAATTAGGGAGGGAGCTTGAATATAAGCAGCATCTTCTTGCAGCCCACTCATCAGTGCTGCCTCATACAGTCCTTGAAGTGCAGGTACTGGCATCTACTCTCACAGTTTTAAGGATCTCATTTCATTGTCTTTGTTTCACTGATTCTCTCTGTTCTCTTCTGCCTTCTCCATTCTGAGACTTTACCTTGAGTACTGCATCCAGTTCAGGGACTTCCACAAAAGAAGGACCTGGACCTGCTGGAACAAATCCAGAGGGGGGTCATGAAGATGATCAGAGGCTGGAGCATCTCTCCCATGAAGGAAAAAAATTGGTGTTGTTCAGCCTGGAGAACAGAAGGTTCTAGGGTGGCCTTGGAGCAGCTTTCCAGTACCTAAAGGGAGCCTACAAGAAAGCTGGAGAGACTTTTTGCAAAAGAGCATGCAGTGACAAGAGGGAATCACTTTAAATTGGCAGAGCACAGGTTTAGATTATATATTAGGAAGAAATTCTTTACTGCTTTTTAAGCAGTGAAGCACTGGAACAGAATGGCCACAGAAGGTGTGGATGCCCCATCACTGGAAGTGTTCAAGGCCAGGTTGGATGGGTCTTGAGCAACCAGTTCTAGTGGAAGTTGTCCCAGCAAGTTTGGAATTTGGTGACTTTAAGGTCCCTCCCAAACCAAATCAAACCACTGTGTGATTCCATGATCTATGAAGCTTGTGAACCAGGGGAATATATCTGCTCCCTGTGCACCAAGGCCCTCCTTCTCCAGTCCCTTATGTCTAAAGCCTAACTGAGCTGGTTTCCACACCTCCTGATGAACCTCTGGTTGAGTTTCTGCAAGCTGAGGGCAGACCCAAGGATGATGGCAAGACTCTCTTGACCATTCAAATCATGCCTAACATGGGTGTATCTCTCTCTTGATGATTAACCCATCATTTGCATCATTTGGTGGTGATGTATCGATGGAGGATTATAATATATTACAGTCAACAGGGAGGGAAAAGTCCAACAAGTAAGTGCTGATAAAACATAACTAGGTTATTAGCTGACTGGTCCTTTTCCCTCTCTTTTCCTCTTTCCAGGGACACATTTGTGAATACACTCCAAGATGGGAAACCTGTTGATGATGCATCTTTTATTTATCTGGTTTTAATAATCTCTCAGCCTACCTCCAGGTCTTTCTCTTGTTCAGAAGCGACTCTGTCATGTTAAGTAAATAGCAGCTTTCTTGACAAAATGCAGAGCATTAGCTGCTGCTAAGGCATGCTTTATTGATTGCTGTTGATTTTTACAAATTAAGTTTACTTCTACTGCTCCTGACATTTAGTGGTAACTTAAATGTTTCATTAGTGAGGCAAAATTTTGGTTCATGAAAGCAAACTTACAATACAGTTCTACAAGTTCATTATCCAAGAGCTCCAGTGGGGGGCAGCTACTTTATCAGATGTATTGAAGAAAAAACAAATGCAAGAGGTTAATTACATTGCATTGCCTTTTCAAGTAGAATTTAACTTCAGATGTTTCAGTCAATGTTGTGAGTATTGAGCTGAAGCAGAGTCTGGGCAGCAAGGCAAATTGACCAATGACTACACTAAAAAAAAACCAATAAGCTTGGTCTTAGCTTGGAGATCATTAAGGGAACTGAGAAATCATTAGATCTAGAAATGGGACCTAATGGAAGTCAATGAGAGAACAACTATGGATAGTTAACGAGCAGCACTGCATTATGTTTCATCTCTTCAGAAATAAATAATGGGATACTTGAATTTCTCTTGGAACAACAGTAAATGTAGAATGTGAAAATGGCAAGGGAAAAAGTAATCCTTTGGGCCATCCTCTCAATAAATGATTTCTGCAAGCCTTAATTAATTATCGGAGTAGCTTGTGAAACAAGTTCATAGGAAACAAGCTTATGTGAAACTATGGCACCATAAAACATCTTTATTAGTTAGCCCCAAACCCCATCTAGATTACTTTGAAAATTTGAAAGTTCATTACCCAGAATTATTGAAAATTATCAGCATAATTTCATTGTGAAACACGCACAATAAACTCTGCATGAGAAGAGCTCCACTCCAGAAATCCTGGTGAGCAATCTTTGTTAGGAACAACATTGATGTAAACATAGTCATTAAACTTCAGGTAGTTTGTACTGTTATTGCTGCACTTCTGAGTGGTAACTTCTCATTATGTATTTCAAAAGGAAAAGCAGTATCAACAGGTCCATAATAGGGAGGAATGCTGGAAAAGTGCGATGAGTCTTTGGCTGAACTTAAGACAGAGCTGAGCTTTTCTTAGCATTCCTGAATTCCTGCCACACAGCCTTACATCTGGTGGCACTCCCCAGAAAGGTCCCTTACCTGAGCTTAGCTGTGTCAGCAAGTCAGAGCACAGTGGCCAGTCCTGCAGGTGTGTGCTAGCTCTGGCAGAAACTGAAATATGTACCTATTTGCTGGGTTATTAACTGTTTATCAGTATCAGGCTTGTTGCCAACAGTTCAATAATTTCTTTATCAAACTAGGAGCCTTTGAAAGAAAATAAAGCCTTTTAATAGCATCACTATATATATATATGTATATGTGTATATATATATTAGTGTTCTGAGATAGAAAGCTTACATTTCATTAGCAGAAACAACTGTTTTAAATCTTCCCAGCACCTCTGCGAGGAAGTAAATTATTATGAACTCAAGGTCAGATAACAGTTATCTTGCCTGTGATGTAGGTCCCACAAAAATATATTTGTTTTTTTCTTGCATGAGAGCCCCAGACTGCCAGAGGAGGGTGTTTTGAAGGAGCTGCTGAAGGAAGAAACGCCGTTAGTATGGTTCCAGGAAGCAATAAGCACCTTCATGAAAATAACTCAAGTCCCCATCCTTAATCCCTGCCTATCCTTTTTTATCTGATGGACTCAGCGAGGGCTGGAAGATCACAGCGCGGCTGAAAACAAAAGGGAGTTAACAAGATGTGACCGGCCGATGGATAAAACAATAGGCGAAGCCCTCCACGCTGCCTAGAGCCAGGTGTGCTCCATGCCCAGGTGGCCATGTGGCTGGCGGTGACGGTGCTGTGCTGCTCGGCGCTGCTGGGGCTGCCCCGGGCGGGGGGCTCCTGCCCCTCGCAGTGCAGCTGTGCCTTCCACAGCCTCAGCGAGGGCACCAAGGCCAGGTACGCGGGGCGAGGCGCGGGGGGTCGGGGGGTTCTCCTGCTCCTGCTCCTCCGGAAGGATGCTCGCAGGAGAAAATATTGTGTCGGGACTTTGTGGCCATTATTTTTCCAGTTGCTCCGTGCTCTAGCTATATTTGTGGAGGATTAGCTTCTGAAAACACAGTAAGCTGATTTCAGAGAAAGCGTTTGGGCATCTCCTCTGTGAGAACAGAAGCGACATAATTATTGCTAGTGTAATGGCAAAAAGGGAATAAAATTTAAACAACATTTTATTTTTTTTTACCTTTATGTTGAAAATTTTGGTTCTGTAAGGCTTCATTCTGCTCTGCTGGTTTGTTGCTAAACTGTGACCAGATTTGATTCATGTTGTGGTACCAAACCCAGCAATTTACTTAAAAAATCCTTCAGCTGGAGATTTTAGGCATAGCAATGGACTTTAGACAAGAATAAACCAAAAAACCAGATAGTAACAAAAAAGAAAATAAATAAAAGAAGTTCATTCTCAGACTGGAAACTTTCTGTTAAAAAAGAAGACAAGACCAGAAGGACATCCATCTTTGAATGCAAAGCCATTGTACATACATTTCTCTGGAGGACTGTTACAAAAGAGTCCTTCTGAAGGGTAAGCACAAAGTATCTGACTTAAAGAGAATAGAGGCCATATTTTCACAAGGTGTGGTTCACAGCAGAGGAGGTTTTGTGACAGATACAGGATTTGCAAAATCTTTTGTAATAAACTTTTTCTAGACTGAAATATTTTTTCACTACTGAAATGAGATATTTTGGAACCCCATGAAATAGCTCTACTTTCTTATCTCTTTTATGGTACTATAGATTTAATACTAGAAACTTTCCCAGTAAGAAGCAGCATGGTAGAGACACGAGTAGCCTGCAATTGTTAAAAGGGGGTGCAACAGTGTGAGAGCCAATTATTGCTCCATAAATGCCACAGTTCCCAGGGGAATTTCCTCTCAGTGACTGGAAAAAGCTGTTGTGCATTTTAGTAAGACACATAATAAAGCAAATATCCATTAGTCCCTTAAGGAGCATAATGCCACATTTTTTCTGCATTATGATTCATATTTCCCACTAGAAGGAGATTATCCCATAGATTAAATGTTTAGTGCTCACTGACATAATTTAGGGACACTGTGAGAACCATTCTGCTTTACTGCCATGGTCTTTGTGAGTAAACATTTTGTGACATGACTACACAAAGAAAAAATGTTTTATTGTAAGTGGGTTTCTGGATTTTTCTTTTGTGATAGATTCTTATCTTCCTCAAAATCTCAACTTTCAGTAGGGGGTGGGCAGGATTTAATGCCACAATAAAAGTGTTGGGTGAGAGTAATGTACTGTGTTTTGATCATAAATTAACAATTTAACTATAGGCTCAAATAGCATTTAAATCTGTGAGGTCTGCCTGAGCAGTTCAGCAATGTTATATGTTTTTTGTTGATAGTAGAGAAATAATTGCTTTCAGCCAAAACCAGTCTGGTTTTGACAGCTTTGTAATATTCTGTTTATAGAGGTGGTGTGATAGGAAAACATTACTTGCCTGATCACATCACATTTCTTGTGGTGTCTTGTTCAGCAAGTGGAATGGAACACACCCATCTGACCTATTACCTTTTGCAGGTAGCTTGGTATTTTGTTAGGAACCGGCCTTCCCCTACTTGCTGATAGGCAAATTAAAATTCAGTTTGAGAGACCTGTTTTGTCTCCTTTCATTTCTCATGGCTCTCTACAATCCCAAGCCACAATTTTTTGTACGAAGGCTGCAAAAATGCAGCCCAAGCTTTTCATGCTTTGACCTTTAGAGATTAGAAATGGGGGAGGAATGTTTAAAACACATAAATCTGCCTTTCTTTCAGTATAACATTTTCCAAAGAGTTAATTTTCTGTGCGTTCACTCTCATGAGTATATGTACCTGCGGTGTAGTGACTGCTATCATCTTTACACACCCTCCATAGTAAAGCAGAGCTTACTCCAGAGCATTTCCAAGGAGCTGTTAGCTGGCTTTCTCATCCTCATTTCTCAAACCAGAGTTCCTGTGTCATATTTAATCTATAGAACTTCTTGCCCTCCCACATGTCAATAAGGCTTCTTTTTGTAGGGCTTTTATAGTTCAATTTATGGATCCTTTTGTTTTAACTTGCACTAGACTCCTCTGCTGTGCATGGATGTTGTCACTGCTGTCTATCATATATACTCTAAAAAAAATGATGGCAAAACCCAACAGGAACAATAAATGGGCCAGATTGAGACTCACACCACTCCAGGAGAGGCACAACACTGTGATCTCTGCAGTCAGAAGGCACATATGAATTACTGCAAGTTGATGTATTTTTGGTGATGGTGCAGAGATCAGCAGCAAGAAAGAAATGACAAGAAGAACGCTTGTGAAAAAAGAAAGGCAGACCAAAATCTTGCATTAAAATAAGGTTTCAAATATTTTCAAAATAAAAGAAAGTCACATCTTTTCTTGTCCTTGTTTTTCCCCACCAGGACAGTGCTGTGTAATGACCCAGAGATGACTCTCCCTCCTGTGAACATCCCTGTCGATACAACCAAGCTTCGGATAGAAAAGACAGCCATCCGCAGGGTGCCGGGAGAGGCTTTCCACCTGCTCCACAACCTGGAGTACCTCTGGATGCCCTACAACTCCCTGGCCAGCCTCAGTGGGATCACCTTCAAGGGTCTTCGTCGTCTGCAGGAGCTGAGGCTGGATGGGAACAACTTAATATCATTCCCCTGGGAAAGCCTGGCTGGCATGCCACAGCTGAGGCTTCTGGATTTACACAACAACGAACTCACTTCAATCCCTCCAGATGCTGCTCGTTATGTCAAGAATATCACATACCTGGATCTGTCTAGCAATAAGCTGATGACTCTTCCTCAGGCTCTCATTGCCACCTGGGCCAACCTCCAGGCTGTTCCCTACTTCCCCAATGATAACTCCAAGATCATCCTAGGTAAGACAAGTGCTTGCCATTTTGCAGGGGGCAAAAATGTCAAGAGTTTCTCATCTTCTTGCAGCACTTTCACCCACTGTGGTTACCATAGCAAGTACACTGCTACTATATGTATACAATTTAATACCCCAAATAATGTGTGTAAACTCATCTGCATATTAACAAACTCACCTCAGGCTCATCACACCCATCTATGATTACTTTGATTAGATCAAAAAATAAATTTGATTATGTGCTTGGACCTTTGTAGCACAAAATTGGTGACTCTTGCTCAAGGATTTTTTAGTTATTGCCACTGCCATGGATAGAAATACAAATATGTTCACAGCTCTTCGTCATTTGTGTGCTCTTTTCTAATAGCACTGTGTTTGGAATTGACCCATTTTAAGCAGAACTAAATAAAAGGATGGGTAATTTATTATGCCTAAATTATAGAGGAATAATGCCATGACCGAGCATAAAATCTGGGTCAGAGCTTCCAATTTGTCTCTTCCCAGAGCCTTGTTTATCTGTTCACACAGAATTAAACCCAAACACACACAGATAGTGCTGCCCTGAAGGGCAGCTATGAAGCTCCAAGAATACCCTCTTTGGTGGCAGCTCTAGGCCCCTCAAAGGTACAGCTTTGAGGCAATTGTCCATTTTTGTGTCAGGGTATCTCACAGCTGACTCTCAGTTGCAGGGTGCCCAGGTGAGGCTTTGAGCACATTTCCTAGCTCATGGGATTATTACATGATCTTTTAGCCGTTGTTCACTGTTCAAATCCACAGCAGGCTGATGATGGCTCAGAGCTGTTGCCATCTGCTGTCTTCACTTGCTGTATGCACACCAAGCCCCACTGACTGTGTTTGGTCACCGAGCTGTGGGCATCTGCATGCATGGGCTCTGCAGGCAGGGGTGTGAGTTCAGGCACTTGCTGATAATCTCAGCAGAGGCACTCACCAAGTTTCCTCTCACTCTGGCAAGTACCTGCTTCTCTTTGTTCCCTTGATAAATTTAGGAAGGTGAGGTTTTTAAAACTGGATTGGAGTGAAAAGAGATACAAGACTTTAAAAAGTACAACCTACACCTATAAAGCTTTTAGTGTCCTTAGCAGATGTTGCTGAAGGTTTCACTAGCGTCAGGAGAGGAGCAGGTGTTCCATTATCCTGCTTTGCCAGATGCAGTAACAAGATCTTTAAGCTAAAACTGGAAGTTTGGGGTTGCCCATTTCATTCTTAGCAAGACTCCCTAGATCGCAGTTCTCCCTTTTTATTTTTAGAGTCAATTTACATGTAAAAATGTTATTCCATTCAATATAGATTAGGAGAGTGAACAGACCATGCCTTGATGCACGTGGCCAAATTGAGTAGTATCCAGCTGTGCACACGTTGCTTGTGCCAGGATCCTAAAAAATTCATGTAACCATATGAGTATAATGCTAAAATTAATGCAGTTATGGGCAGACACTCCAGCTTCTAGGTCCTATCCTGTGGACACCCACAGGAACCAGGTAGATAAAATTCATGTCCCTCACCGGAGCAGGCTGGGAAAACACAGCTGCATGTTTCTGTTTTACTCTGCTCATGACTGTTTCTCATGGAGGCATAAAAAAATCATGAATAATAAAAAGAAACAGCCCAATCCGGTCCTTGCCTGCAGTGCATCACTGTGACTCCAGAGCCACCCCTTGCAGACTCCTTCAAGAAGAAGTAACTCCTCTGCTAAGTTGCTGGCTAATAGTCTGTGCCAAGGGTGCAAGCTTTCCCACGTGAGCCCATGGAACTGTGATGTGCAGGGCAGCAAAGGCCTCACTGGGCTTCGTGGTTGCTGCTGCTTCAGCTGGAGCTGGGGAACCTGCCAGGGAATCTGGGATCAATTGTTATCTAGTGCATGAACTAGAAACTGCTAGTAAAAACGCCATAGAACAACAAAGCCAAGCTGAATGTTCATTATTTACTTAGTCTCCTTTACTTTAACATATTAGTTTACAAGAACTGACTTCCTGCCAAAACCCATCACTTCCACATCCTCTGCTAAGCCCAGGAAAGAAAATATGGAAGAATCAGAAGAATTTTTTCAGCAGCATCTTTAAAATAGTTTGAGGGAATATCAGTACTCTTCCCTTTCAGGCAGGTGCCAGCCCCCAGGCATATCCTTGGGCTGGGCATGGAAAAGAGGAGGCACAGCCCCCTTGGAGGGAGCAGAGCTCACTGCTGCAGCAGGCAGGAGGCCTAGGAGCCATGATCCTGGCTAGACTTCAAATGCATGCCTGGGGTTAGATGGCATTAATATCCCAAGTGCCAATTCTGCTAGCTAAAATCATTAGAGACCACAACCTGTCCACAGAACAGCTGGATGTGAACATTTGTAAGTAGGATGGCACAGATTTAATCAGAATACAGCAACTTCTCTTCATGGATATGCATTGCTCTAGTTCCAAATTTGCTTTTTCAGAACTATCTTCACAGGTCTATTTTTAATAATGTATCGTTTTTTCAGCATTGGAATTCAACAGGTGCAAACTGGGAGAGCAGAATAAAGAAGAAGAGAAACATTCCAAGAGTCTGAAACAAGAGTGTGTTTTTCAACATATCTCCTTCTGTGTGTTTAGCCTTTATACAGTTATGGTCTATCTATGTTTCTTATATACCATAACAGGCATACCCTTCAATTTAATCCTTAAAAGAGTTCTTTCATCTCATTCAATATAAATTAGCATTTCAGGAAAAGTAACTGATTACCAAAATAATGAAAATAACTTAGAATAATAGGGCTGGAAGAGAACTATGACAGGCAAGTAGGATCAGCTACAGCTATTGCAGGTGTGAAAAGTGGCATGACAATCTGGCTAATATTTTAAGAATGTCCAGTGAGAAGAATTTTCTGGCCTGTCTGAGACCTCAGTCTCCTCATGCCAAAAGAATCCACAGTCCTCCTCCCATGAGTAGTTTTTTTTTTTCATCCTGGAATGAAATGTGGTTATAGTAAATTCTTGTTTTGCTTCTTTATGTGCATGAATCACAATGTTTCCGTGATATGAACAATCCTGCTTTGAATTTAAAGAATATGATTTCAGATCCAGATCTGGAGATACTTTAGCAAGATGTATTTATTCCATTCTGGAAACTGTGGGATCCATCAGGCTCAGCCAACAGCTGAGGGGGGACACATCCCCCACCCCACAGACTCCTGCACAGGCAGTTCTTGTAGAGCAGATTGGGAGCCTATCACATTTTCTCCTGCTGAAAAATAGAAACAAAAGGCGCTTTTGGAGTGACTTAGTGCCCTGATTTCTTTTTGACAGGCTTGCAAGACAATCCTTGGGTGTGTGACTGCAGTCTGTATGAAATGGTCCATTTCCTAAATTTCCAGTCTCCTAACATAGCCTTCATTGAGCCCAGGCTGAAATGCTTCACCCCCCGGAGCCTTGCAGGAGTCTTCTTCAGCCAGGTGGAGCTGAGGAAGTGTCAGAGCCCCGTGGTGCACACATCTGTAGCCAAGGTGAAGACTATCCTGGGCAGCACGGTGCTGCTGCGGTGTGGCACCACGGGCGTGCCCATCCCCGAGCTCAGCTGGAGGAGAGCTGATGGGGCTCAGCTGAATGGCACAGGTGGGTTTGGTTTAAACTTTTCTGCACACGTGGAATAAGTGAGGCAGACCTGTACTAGGTGCTATTCGCCCTTGCATTGTGATTTTCTATAGACTATAAAATTACTTACATCTTGATCTAAATATTATCAGATAAATGTGTGTTATCATGTGTAGGTAGTTGGTTTTGCTTTGTTTCATAGCAATTGTGGTGGTGAGACAAGTCGAGGGATTTTATGCAAATCTGTCAGAGCTAATGAAATGAAACTAGCAATAAGCTGTTTTCAGTTAGTTACTTAGTTATTCAGTCACTGAAAAGACTTCCCCCTGAATTATTCTATTATTCTATATTCTATTCACCTATTCTATTGCTAATCCATTAGCAAACATCTCTGGCAGAGAGATGTCTGATGTGAATTCAACTGGGATTCAGATCAGTTGTAGAAAAAGAAAATGTTGCAAACATATAGCATTACTGATATATTAAAAGACAAAAAAGCCACTAAATTCTGAAGAATACAATACTTCAGTGGGAATGTCTCCAAGGAATCATTTCCTCTGACAGATTGACAAGCTCTCCTGGAGAAAAAGGCCTCTGGAAGAAACCTGGTCTGAGCACCTCTTCTGTGCTCACCCCTCTCCTGGGGGAAGCCTTCAGACAGACACTGGTTCTGTGACTGATCATGATTTAATTTCCATTCGCAAGAAAGTCTGGAGCTGTAATTGTAACACTGGTCCTTTAATTTGTGAGGAATTTAGGGAAGAAACCTTTGCTCTGCTGAAGACAGTTGTCTTTAGCTTTTTGTCCTATAAGTTTTCAGTCAGAACCTGAACCTTCTTGCCTCCAATTTGCCCTGAATACTCCTGTATCAGTCCTGCCCTGATTTTCAAAGAGGATCTAAACTCAGCAGATAAATTGCTAAGTGTTGGGCCTGATCCTCAAAGGGTTATAGGGCTCCTTGGTGCATAGAACAGGGAAAAGAGCAATTTTCTTTCACAGCAGTAGAACCATTTGTAGCAAGTATCATTTTCTGGGATGTGCACAAGTCATTGCTCTGTTGTGCAGGATGTGCAGAATGTAGCAGAGCTGCTCCTCATAATGATAATGTGTACCCATCACACTGCAATCATCCCTCCTACACTTGAAAAAGAGCCACCACAAAAAAATAAAACGGGATGATTTCCTGAAAGCCTATGTTGAGTTTACTTTGAGCTACAACTGAGAATGATGTACTTTGTGCCCCATTAAATCAGATGCTAGCACCTTTCAATACAAAGGTGGGTGGAAAGATAGGTTATTCCTCAGCAATGGCAGCTTCTGTGCCAATGCTATAATGTGGCTATTTGAAATGCTGGTGTTCTGAGCAGAAAGGAATGAGAAACAATCCACAGTCTGTATTAAAATTGCCATAGGTAGATCCATAGCTTTATGTATTTTAATATACTCATTCAGCAAATAGTTAAACTGAAAAAGTAACTTCTGTTACCTTGTATTTTGCTGCCATTGCAAGGGGCCCCGGTTGCCAAGGCTGGATTCTGACCCCAAGAGGGCTTGGGAGAAGTTTGCATCCTCTTACCTTTGCCTTTCAGACACTTCCCTGGTTTACCTTTCAGCAGGAAAGGGCTGAGACAGCACATGCCCATCCTAAGTAGGCTGATTAAATAATCAAGAGGGTGCTTTACCCTTCCACAAGATCCCAACTATTTTTTTTTTCTGCACTGACAGAAAAAGAAAAAAAAATCTAGTTTTAGCCTGCAAATAAATCATGTGAGCAAATCAACACTCATCTATGTACATATAATCTGGTGGTGATTACACCTGTGTAAGGATAAACACCTGCAATAATTAAGCACTAGAAGGGATATTATCTTTCAACTATTTTTCCATACACTCCAGGCTAGTCAGCGTGAGTTCATTACAATAAATTCTCCACTGTTTGTATTTTCTTTGCCTCCATGGTCTGCATCTAATGGTTGAATAGATCAGTTGCTGTCTGCTCCTTCCACTCTTTTAAATACTGTATCTACATAAGAATTTTCAAGCTTTTATCTTTAATGGAAGAACATTTCCTGTTACATCATCAATTTGGAGGAAATAGCATCAAAATTTCCATGTATATTTATTTTGAAGTAGTTTAAATCCTGACATAATCTAATTATAGTCCTTTTCTTAGATTTACTGAGATTTTGTAATGTTCTTGGTAGCAAGCAGAAATGATGATTCCTTATCATATACTTTATTGAGCAGGTATTTGATGACAGTCAATATTTTACAAACATGAAATTAATTCCATTTATTATTGCCTGTTTATTTAACATTTTTCCTCCCCTGCAGTTCACCAAGAGATTTCCAGTGATGGGATGAGCTGGTCTATCCTGGGCCTGCCTGTAGTTTCTTACCTTGACTCTGGGGAGTACATCTGTAAAGCAAAGAATTTCCTGGGGGCAACAGAGGCGTTCATCTCGCTCATCATCACGGACTCAGAAAGCACGGACGACCCAAACTCCAGTGCCAAAGGCACATGGAATGGGAAGGCGAGCGGGATGGAGGCAGCTGCCTACAATGACAAACTGGTGGCAAGGTATGTTATCACCACCTCCACTGTGCCCACCCTGGGGGCTGGGGCGGGCACCGGAGACAGCCTCCTCCTCCCGGACGCGGCACAAGATGGCAACCCCCAGAACCTGCTGGTGAGCCCCACCACGGGCCAGCAGGAGCCAGAGAGGATGGTGAGGTCTGTCAGGGTCATAGGGGATACAGACCAGAGCATCACCCTGGCCTGGAAGGCGCCCATGGCAAAGAACACCACAGTGTTCAGTGTCCTTTATGCTGTCTTTGGGGAGAGGGACATGCGGCGGATCAACGTGGAGCCAGGGAAGACCAAGGTCACTCTCTACGGGCTGCTGCCAAAGACCAAGTACATCGTGTGTGTCTGTGTGAAAGGGCTGATCCCCAGGAAGGAGCAGTGCATCATATTTTCCACAGATGAAGTTGTCAGCGCAGGAGGGACGCAGAAGCTCATCAATGTGGTTGTCATCAGCGTGGCCTGTGTCATTGCTGTTCCTCTGACGCTGGTGGTCTGCTGCGGAGCACTGAAACGGCGCTGCAAAAAATGCTTTGTGCGAAAACCCAAGGACGTTCAGGAATCGTACGTCACCTTCGAAAGCCTGTCTCCTGGGGCCAAGGCCAAAGGTGTGGAAGGAGAATACCTGACTAGGCACACCCCTGACGAGTCCAACAGGCTGCTGTCTGCCCGCTCCAGCGTGGACTCGGAAGCCATACCAAAGATAGAGGGACAGCCTAACGAATACTTCTGCTGACAGCACCTGGGCTGACTGTCAGCTCGCACACTGGGAAGCGTGTGGCTTTATCTGAGACTCTGCTCCAGCACTGCAGGCCAGCCTGGCCACGCTTCTGTCTCTCACATGTTCTGGAAGAGCATGCAGGAGGGTAGACTGTGCCCAAGCTTTACAGGACATGTTGCTCACACCACTTGGGGTTGGCTGCTTTATACCCAGTCAAAAGCTTCTGTGATAATGGCCTCGTTTTCCTGGACCACTTTTTTTTTTCTCCTGTCAAATGAAGTGTGCACACTAAGTGTGAAGACATTAAGCAACATTTCTGAGTGTGTTCTGCTTGGTGTTGTTTAGGACCTGCTCTACAATATGCTATGTATTTTGTTCTCAGCTCTTTTAATGTTCTTTTGGTTGATAAGCCAGAGGAGTGTTTAGTAATTTTAATAAAAATACTTATGAAGGTGAAGATTTAGAGTCTCACCTTTGACATCCCCCATGTTTGCATGAAACGTGCAGCTTGATGCTTAATAGATCACTCAATACAGATGTACAGCAACCCTTTCTAATATGTTCAACATAATCACAACTCCATGCTCTGAATTCAGAGAAATGTGCAAAGGAGATAGAAATTAAGAGACAAAACCCATTCCTAAGAATGCGTAACAGAGAGCATTTGCTGACTGCATTTCAGCCCTAAACTCTGTTCTAAAGATATGGAACAACAGCAAAGGTCTTTCAGTATCAGTCCTAGCTGGCATTTTGTATCTGTATTGTAATTAGTAGAGTATGTTTTATACCAGCTGTGCTAGATAAAAATCATACAATAGGCTACTTTGCACATTGTGTGTGGTGGTGTAATGCTTTGTAATCATACTGGAAAACTTCCATTAGACAGTTTTGCAAAAATCTCTCAAACCAGCCCTGTCACTGCTGCCTGTGCTCCTGGAAAAACTGGTGAAGGCCCACATGATCAGCCAGGCACTTGTGACTTGGTCATGGTTGCTCTGTGCAGAGCAGGAGAAAGTGATGTGGTGTCAGACCACTGGCAACGCACACATCAGCCATTCCTGACTATGGTCTCAGTGGTGGCAGAGGCTCAGTGCAGTCTTTTGGGTTTCAAACATTTCACAGGTTCAAGGACCCTGAAAAATACCTGTTTAATATTAATCTAAATGTACTTTCATAGTCAGGGTGAACTGATCAGTCATTTAAGCTCTGCAGCTTCACTGGAATTTGAATCCGAGTGCTGATGACAAAGTAATTCCCAGATGTATTATTTTCTACTCAAGTCCCTCAGGTAGTAACACTGTATGTAACATTTTTCTCTTTGTAATAAATATTATTCATGAAGAAAATTATATATGTTCTGCCAAATGTTGAATGGGAAAGATCCAGCCAAGTTGAAATGCTAACGGATAAAGCCTGCTGAATTGTTCTGAAATGTGTTTGTAAATTTATTGGAAGGACTTCCAGTCACATTCTGGATATATATGTACAGTGTGGCTTAACAAAATTCACTGGTTGGAATGGAGCCCTGTATGGATTTTGCAAGACCCCCTTGTACAGAAGGGTTTCACTTATGTCAGATTACTTGGCCTGATGGAAAAAGCAAGTCATTTGATCTCAACATAAATACCAGCAACAGGGTACATCACAAGAGTTTCTGATGGGGCTCCCTGTATTCCTTGCATTAACGATAAGGAACTTCTCTTGTATTGGGAGAATTTGTCAATCCCTGTATGAAATAATTCATGCTACTTTTATCACTGGACTGTGTAGATTTTTAGGTTTACAAGTAAAGTTTAGTAAAATTACATATTTTAATGCAACAAATTAACTGATAAAACATGGTATGTACTAGATCTAATCCTTAAAGTTCATTTGTCCCAGCCTGATTATTAAGAGTCAGGAAAAAACTGTCTTTCCAGCAGCAGTTTTTGTGCTGAGTTGCAAGGATTGCTGTATATAAGCTTGGGTCCTGCCCCCATAGGCAGCAGGAGCACTGGGCTGTGCAGAACTCAGCTTACCATGGCCCTGGATGGGTAAGCTCCTGAAGAACCACAGCTGTCCCAAAGTTTTCCTGTGCTGAATGGAGTGCACCTACTGCCCACGGACTTTCCTGTAAGTCAGGTCTGCAGGAGCTGACTGGGAAGCAGAAGTATTCACTTCTCAGCTAACCGGAGGTGTGAGCTGGGCCATTTGCTGCACCCAGCCCTGGTGAGGAGCAGTCTCACCTGCTGTGAGCCTCAGTCTGTGAACTGGCTGAGGAGAAGGCACCAGCTGGGCCAGCACTGGCACTCTTTGCTTCTGCTCCATCCAGGGATCATCCTGGGACATTCACTGTGGATGTGTTCAATTTTACAGACTCTACTGGATATTTTTTGTACTTTGAATAAATAGTGATCCCAAACAGAATAAACATGACTTTTCTCATTCCTGTGCCCACTCTCACTGTCTCATAGCTGAGGCACTGCAGTTTATCATCTCAGCTGCTGCTGTTCAAGACAAGCCTTTCTCTATGCACTGGTGGTTCACACACAATAAGCAATAGGTATGAACTTGTACAAGTTCTGTCTTGTTTGGCATTCATCAGAGGAGAAACCCTGTACCTGCCGAATTATGAGTGAAATTTTGAACCATTAAGGATGTGATTTCAAGGCTCTGGGTCAGATTTTCAGTGTTATCAGACATGGAAAGATAAACACTTTTCTGGATTTTCTGTTTTGTTGTCATGGAAGAGCTGTTAGGCACCTAGTTTCAGCACGCTAAGGAGCAAACCATTTATTTCTTGATTAAAGTCAGCGCTCAAGATATGCTGTTAGAACCAAAGCGAACATCTGCTCTTGCACTCCCTTTTAACAAGCTTGGACTGGATATTATCATGCTCACTAAACCATATTACGTCAACTCATTTTTTAAACACTTTCACTGTCTGAAACGCCCAACTGCAGCCTTCAATTCTTATGTCCTGCCCAGCAGTGATTTCTAACACTGAAGGCCAAGGTAGAGGGACTAATTGAAAAGCATCAGCCCAGACTTGCTTTCTTACAAGAAGAAATGTCATTTCAAGATGGAGTTTGACTCCCTGGGCATAGCTGGCAGCACACAATGGGTAATCTCTTGGCATTTGCTTTGGCAATCAGCACAATCTCTTAAACTCCACTTCCCATAGACTAGCAGGAACCGTCTCTGTGGAGATTTATTTTGACAGCTTGAGTTTTAGACAGCTTGTTCTGCTTTTTGGCTTCAGCCAGGATGCCACATGATGTTAAAGAGCAGCTAAACTGAGTGGACATCTGCTGTCACAATTGTGACCATTAAATTTACAAGCAGGCATAAACTGGGCTGAACTAAAAAGGCACCAAAATCCCAGTTCAGTAGGGAACATAAGCACAATGACTGTGCCTAACACTGGAGGATTTATTTCCCTTACCTCCCCCTCCCCTCTTTCTCCTCCCCCTTTTCTCTACCCTAATTCATCCGACTGGGGTAAGTGATTCACCACTGGACTCTCAGGTTAATACTGAACCTTCTGAGTACACTCGGAGTTTGGATATATTTAGATAAGTAGCCTCTCAAGCAGCAAATAAATATCAGCCTGAAAACAGCCAGAGCATTGCCCATGGCACTGACTAACACCACTCTTTGAAAGGCCATTTGTCAGCCCTGTAGAAGATAGGTGGAACTAGCAGGAATTCTCATGTGGAAAAAGAACTGCTATTTTTTTTAATTGCTTTTTTCTGTTAAGAAAATTATTTATTTTAAATAAGGTATTTCTAACAGAGAACCCTGGATATAATTCTGCTTCCTTCATCCCAGGACATTGGGCATTGTGCACCTGTTCTGTGCCTGAAGATGTACATGGTGGGAAACTCCAGTAGTTTATAAACCTGTAAATAAATAACACTTTACTTTTCATGAAAGATTTTTTTGAAGATGTGACTTAGCTGCCACATACGTTAAGACCCTCCCCATGGGCCATGCAGGAGGGGTAGGAAGGTGGCAAAGAAGGGCCCTTCCTTTCAAGCAAAGGAGGTTTTGGGCCTTAAAAGCGGTGAATCCCTCTGGCTGTCCCTCCTGCTACCATTGGCACAGCCAAAGCATCCCAATCCAGACCCTCCCTGGTGCCATGTTGTGCTTTTTTTCTATCCCACCTGCCTTGAATCCCAGGCACTGATGGGTGTCTCCATCCCTCGTGGTTCCCACCTGTCCAGTATCACTGAACGTGCCAGAGACCTGGGGCCACTGATCCCATCACAGGGACGTGTCCCATCCTCTCTAGAGCTGAACATATCAAGGCATTGATTTTCCTCTGCCTCTGCTAAAAGCCTTCTGTTCCCAGGCCCTGCAGTTCATACATGGGCAAACTTCAGGAGCTGCCACTGACACACAGGGGTTTTCTAACTAACTGCACCATGAATAGTTTGTTTCTGTTATTGCCTGTTGTAAAGAGTAAAATAATATTATTTTATTATAGTAAAATTATATTATTATGGTATCATTATATATTATACTATTATATGGAAATATATTTATTATTATATATTATTTAATATTTTTCATTATTTTATTACTGCAAAATTATTATTTTAATTATTGTAAAGTGTAAAAATAGAAAATTACTATTATTAAAAAAGAATATAATTGTTTTATTAGGGAATATTTTCATGGCAGACCACAGAAAGAGAGCAAAGACACTGGTGACTGTGGCATTTGCTGGGTGGGAGTGGAGGTCCCCGAGTCACTCTGCTTCAGTGGCTGATGGATGTTGGGGAAGGACACACCCTCTGATGGCAGCTGCCACTGATGCTCCTACAACACCCTCAGTTTAGCCAGCCAGCCCTGCTGATGGGTGTTCCCTCTATTGCTTTGGTTACATGCAAGGGGCACAAGGAGTGTGTCTCTCAGGTGACAGGGGCTGCACCGGTGCCACTCCCACTGCAACAGCAGCAGCTTCACTGAGAAACTCCTCGGCAGCCACCACCCCCCCAGTGGAGCATTTATAGCTGCTGCATCTGCTGTGCTACAGACCAGCAGCCTTCCCCCTTCACTCCCGGCTCACTGATGTGTTTGACTACAGAGCAGTTGTTGAAAAATCAAATACTGCACCACGGACAAACAAGGAATGTTTCAGCTAAAAAAACCCAATCCATAAAAATCCCATGTGCCTGAGGCTAGATGTGAGGCACTGCCAGCAACAGCATCCCCACAGGCCCATTCCTTGTGGCCTGCTCCCTGTACATGGGGGAGAGAAATAGAGCACTCTACCAGTCCCCAGAAGTTTCCCCACCATTCCATTTTGCTGGTTTGCCATGAAAGAAAAGCTCCTGTTGATTTAAACACTGCAGAATCAAGCCTGTGTCTTCCGTAGGCGGAAAGCAGCACAACCCTGAGAGCCACATATAGCTCTAAGCTGCCACACTTAAAATACTTTTCTATCCTGGTCCCATAGGTTAGAGGTTAAGCAGGTTCAGGCTAATCTTGCTTTGTGACCCAGCATCACCCACACGGGCAGTGAGGTGCAGCCCTTTTCCCAGGCGTGCTCCTGTGCAGGCTGTAGTGAAACCCATCCACACTAGATGGCCCCAGGAGAACGCAGAACTCCTTGGGAAGCACAACTGAAACCTGCTATTTTGGATTAAAAGAGATCAATAAATTTGGTTACTCAAAATCCCTTCTCAGAATGGCTTAGTTTTTCAAGATGACTGAAAGAGAATAGTGCTGAGATTTTTGTATTTATACAAAAGAGATTGACTTCCAAGATACTCTTGTCAGAGAAACCCATGGACTGGCCACAGCCATGTTGCTATTTTCACTACCAACGTGTAAGAACGGAGCTACTGTGGGGAGAAGGAGTTGTTTCAGAGGAAAATGGTGCCAGGCAGGGTTTAGGGGAGGATGGACTGTGCAGTGGGGCACTATGGCAAATTACAGCTGTGAGGTCTGGCCCTTACCGTGGCTTTCTGCCTTGATAAAAGCCATTAAAATATAGAAGAGACAGACCCCATGGAATTAAAAAAAAAAAAAAAAAAAAAAAAAATTGGCCTGGTTAGTTTCTTGCAAGGGCAAAAGAAGTGGCTTTGGCTCCATCTTCATATTCCCAACCAAATATATGTCTGTCAGAATCCCCTCAGCTGGAGGAGAAATGCCAAGACTGGTCCTGGAGGTGGTTTTTAGTACTTGGACACAGACAGAACCACACTACATGTCTTCCTTAGGGTTGGGTCCCCAGCAGGATTTATTTCTGCGTCAAGGAAGATTACAGCTGATAGGATTTGCTTCTTGGAGGCTGTTGGCGTGTTTGGTGCAAAGCCCTGCACAGTGCTTTCTTAAAGGAGAATATGGACCCTGTCTGTCATATTTTTCTTCTTCTTCTGGCCTTCCACAAGATAAATCCCTCTGTTTCATCTTGCATCTCAGGATGCTCTTGTTCTCAGGACAGCTTTGGAAGGTAAGAACACTATTACCCCTGTTGTAGCACCAGTGAAGTGGCTCAGACAGCCCCAGTAGCAACTTTGCCGATGATGTGAGCACCAAAACCAAGCAGACTGATGCAAGGTGTGCCACATCTAATACTTGAATTGTGCTGTCTTGAGCGTAGAATGAGATTTCTCTTATTTCCCTGAGATACATAGTTACATACATAGCCATTCTTATGACTTAGTTGCATTGTTTATGGCAAAATTGATGTAAACCCTGGGGATGGATAGATGGCTTATGCATGCCCTATATACAATACTTTATAATTATTCAAGTGCTTGTAGACCTGCATAGGGAACTAGTTTATTGGCCTCAAACATGGTGTGTGACCTGGAAAATTTTCTGGTTTCCTCCCTAGGAGTTTGCTCTGTATGTCTGCACTGCTGAGGCAGATCCCTGCAAACATCCCTCAGGACATCCGGAAAATTAGAATAGAAAATTCTCACCTAACAGAATTGCCTCGTGGGTCTTTTGAGAACGTTAGTGCCTTGGAGTATCTGTGGCTCAATTTTAACAACATCACAGTGATGCACATCAAGAGTCTGGAGTATCTGCCAGCTCTGAAGGAGCTGCGCTTGCAAGGGAACAAATTAAGTTCGGTGCCATGGACAGCATTTCAAGACACCCCGACTCTGAAAATCCTGGATCTGAAGCACAACCGGCTGGATGTCCTTCCAGAACACGCACTCCGCTATCTGCCCAACCTGACCTATTTAGATCTATCCTCAAATCAGCTTACCATCATATCCAGGGATGTCTTCTACAACTGGCCTGTCTACCAGAGAAGCCAGAGGATGGAGGGACCGCTGGAAGCTATTTCCAATGCTGTCCTGGCCCTCCATGACAACCCCTGGATTTGCGACTGTCGCCTGCGGGGATTTGTCCAGTTTATAAAGTCCGTGGGCCCACCTATTATTCTGATGAATTCCTATTTAACTTGCTCAGGCCCAAAATTCAGGACAGGGAAGTTTTTTCATGAAGTGGAGCTTAACAGCTGCACGAAGCCCCTGACCTCAGCCCTTGACACCAACCTGACAGTCCCAGCAGGATTAAACATCACCCTGACCTGCTTTGTGCAAGCCAGCCCCTCCCCAGCTGTCTGGTGGACCTATGCACTCAAACTTTTAAGGGCATTTAATGGTAAGCAAAGCTTTTTTTTCCTTCTTTTTTTTTTTTTTTTTTTTTCCCATTAAAAATTGATGCTGTACTATCCTACTTACATAGGTCTGCAGCCCATCACAGTCACCACAGCAACCCAGCCCCTTTACAGAGCACCACAGTTATTGTGGTGGCAGTAATCCAAATGATCTTAATCATCCTGTGCATCTAAGCACATCTGACCAGCATAAGAAGAGCTGCTTCATGCAGGACATCAGTCAATGATGAAAGGAGCGTGGCCTCATTTTTATACAATTATCCTGTGGATTTTAAGAAGCAGCTCTTTCCTCATGATACATAATGTAGGAGTTACTAATCCTATATTAGTTGTATATATTTAATAAATAGTTATCTAAATATGCATGTATATTTACTATATATTATATACTACATACTTTTTTTGGTCATATACTACATATATATATGCACACACTGTATAATTATATGTGCATGTAGATGTGTTTGTAAGAGTGCACACACATATACAGACTTGTATGCTCCTATATTATCCCCACATATTCCCTCAAGAAATACTACACCAACCACAAAACTGTCTGTGTCCATTCACATTGTGAATGAACTGAAACAAAGATTGTGTTTTCCTGAACTCTTGCTTATTTACATTCTTTAGCAAAGGTGTTGTAATATGAGACCTTTTTCTTTTCATCCCAATCCATCCTCCCTCACATTTATTTTTACTAAGAGCCTTCAATAGGACAAGTTGCTATTTTCAACGGGTAAGGTAATAAGACATACAGGCAGCCAGCACACAGGTTCTGTGTGTCCTTAATAAGCCAGCTTACTAAATAGGATAGCATTAGCCCCTAATCCTGGGCTGATATTTGCTTCAACTGCAGCGCTGTAGCAGCACTTGTGTGTCTTTCCACAAGCACATGCTGATTAATTATATACAGTTTTTTCTCAAGCACAGTCACACACCTCTGTTTGGGTAGATGACAGGGTTTCACACCGTTCTTAACACTGCATTTCACTTCCAGCCCAATACTTACTGGCTTCATACACCTATTTTGGTCTGATCCTCCTGAGACTGACATTTTTAATCCTGACAGAGGATGGAGCATGTGTCCAAAATGTAGGTGTGCCTCCTCAGCGCCTCTCCTGGTCTGCGCTGAATGCTGATGGCAGACGGGCAGCTCGGCCTGTGCCCACAGCAGCTTCTCCAGCAGCTTGTCTTGGTTCAGGGGTCGGACACACTCCATGTTTCCCATGCCTGGGTGTCCCAACGCGTTAACGCCTTTCAGACAAACACTTTGCTCTCAGCTCTGCGCACATTCCCGCGCACCTCTTCCTTTCTCCCTGGGCAGGGCGGGTCCTGAGTGGGCCCCGTCCTACAGCGGCCTTGCGGCTGCCCGAGGCCACGGTGGCTCCCTGCTGACCCCTCACCTCTGCCCGCAGTGTCCACGGAGCCCATCAGCGACGACACCGTCCGCTCGGAGCTGCTGATCCCGGCGGCACGGCCAGCAGACGCCGGCAACTACACCTGCACGGCGGCAAACTTCCTGGGCAACACCTCGGTGGCCATCAACCTGCGCGTGGTGGCCCCGTGGGCGTCCACCACGCCCCGCGGCTGGGCGGCCGCGGCCCCCGCGGAGCCGGGCGCTCACGTGGAGGTGCGCATCGCCAAGCAGACGGTCTACGGCATCACCCTGGAGTGGTTCGCGGCGGCGGCGGCGGCGGCCGAGCCGGGGGAGACTTGGTACACTCTCCTGGTGGGCCGCTACGACGCCGCGCAGAAGGACACCATCTACATCGGGCCCGGGGTGAACACCTACTCGGTGACCGACCTGCTGCCCGCCACCAAGTACGAGGTGTGCGTGGCCGTGCGCAACCAGGCCCCCCGCAAGGGCCAGTGCGTCGTCTTCGTCACGGGCAGCGACGTCAGCCAGATGGAGCAGCGCGAGAAGCTCATCCACATCGTGGTCATCGTGTGCGCCATGGTGCTGGCCGTGCCGGCCGGCATGTACGCCTGCACGGCCGAGGCGCTGCCCGGCTGCCTGGCCCGCTGCCCCAGCGCCTGCCCGCGCCGCCGCCGCGGGGGCCCGGCGCAGGCCGCGGGCAGCAAGGAGAGCACGCTGGACAGCCTGCCCGCCGGCAGCGAGGACGGGCTCTGCCGCCCCGACGGCGGCCGCGGCGCACGGCGGTCCCCGGAGCGCCAGGAGCCCGGCAAGGCCCGGCCGCCCCACAGGAACAGCGCCGACCTCTACTAGCCCGGCCCTGCCCGCCCTGAGGGCGCGGCCCTGCGGCACCTTCCACACGCCACCTCGGGCCGGGGCTGGCGCTCCGGAGGACGGCGCCGGGGCGGCTCTGAGCTGCGAGGACTCGGGCACGGCGGGCGCACCGCCGGGGTTTGCGGCGGGCTTGGGGAGCCCTGGGAATGGAGGTGCCCGGGCTGTCCGGCCACTGGTGTGAGTGGAGCTGCGCCTCCGTAGCCCCGGGCTGTCTCTGCGGCACAGTCACGGAGCAAGGCACGCTGACACACCAAGAAAACCAACACTAACAAAAAATCAGCCCCCGAACCAATAGTAATGCTTGTGGCCAAAGGCCAGAAGTGTCCCCTCACTCACCCACACAGGTGCCAGCTCCTGGGAACGGACGGGGAGCTGGGCACGGCTGTGGTCACAGCCCAGCAACAACAAATGGTGGGGAGAATCGGGCCCACATGATGAAGAGATTTTATTTTAGTTGGTGAAAAAATTATTTTGACCGGAAATGTTGGTTTTGGGGGTGGTTTGTGTTTTGTTTTTGGTTTTTTTTCTTACTCCTCCTTAAGGTTTACGCAGCCCTAAGAGATTCACAGCTTTGGTTGTACCACAAACAGGAAAGGTCCAAGTGCTTGAAGCAGGCTGGGGGGACAAGTGGACAGGGGCAGAGAACATAGAGCAGGGGGCTGGGAGCTGAAGATGCAAGCCAGGCACATTCCCTATATGCAGACTGGTGCCTCCCCATCCTGCTACTTTGAAATCGAAGCTTGCCTCTTTGCTAGAGGCAAAAAAAGCCCAAAGATTCATGTAAAAGTGAGTGCCTCCTGCTTGTGGAGCAGCTCAGTGCTGTGATTTTCAGGGGTCTGAGGACATGTGACTTATTTTTCTTTTTTGACCTCATGCTTTCCAGCACAACCAAAGCATGCGGCCCATAGACCCACAGCCCTTGTTATATGTGTTATAGATCATCTCAAAAAGAAAAACGTATAGTAGACACCCCAGCTGTTGTGAGCTTCATGCTGTGGTAGCTTGCCTTTCTAATTGTATTTTGGTTTTTGGTGTGTGTTTTCCATGCTCTCTCCTCAAGCCCTATGATTCCTCCCCCAGCACCTCCTTCTGCTGTACTGTATTGCACAGCTTTTGAACAGAGCTCTGTTTTGTCACTGCTGACTCTTGCTGTTAATACTTCACAAGACTTCCTAGTCTTGTCAGTCTTTTAGTGTCAAAGCAATAAACACGGCAGGTTTTCAGAATACACAGAGGTCCTCTGCTTCATCTCTGGCCTTTCACAGTTAAAAATTGGAAAGAAACCTGGATTCCAAGGAGCTCCGGGGTTTGGCTGCAGGGATGGAGGAGGCCAGGCAGCTTCAGTACAAGTCACAGGGGTCTGGAGTGGTGAGAAAGGGGCAGAAGCAGCTGGCCAAGCAGGAAAACCTTGTCCTGGGCAAACCTTCTGCAGACATGGCTAATACAGAGTGAGGCATGAGCTGATGCTGGTTGAAGACCAGTGTGGGGCCGTGGGTGAGGGGGAGTAAATAACAAAGCACCGTCAGTAATGACTGGCCTTCTTCCACCCCAGTCAGCAGGGAGGGACAGCAGCACACTGTAGAGACTGGAGAGAGGTGCTGAATCACAGTGAGGAAACATCCAGGGAAAGACAAAACATCCCCTGAGCACGTGGAGGAAGTTCATAACAAATGGCAGACACTGGCCGCTGGCATCAGACTGAACCTGCTGCCTCCCTGCCCCGGGGCCATGCTGCAGAGGGCTGCACCGCGGGAGCTTGGCCAGGGGCTCTCTGTGACCCTGTGCCAATGGCATCCTGCTTCTCTCCTCCCCTCCTTCCAGCCCGGTGTTGTCCATAAACCTCACAGCCTCTCTCCGGACTTGCAGCCTGCAGAAGGGTCCATTTGGTCATCCTAAAAGGCAGCCTGGCTGCCTGTGGCTGGACACCTAACAGGTGATGACAAGGCATCGTTGCCAGCAGAAGCACACCAAGCACAGAAGCACCTTTTGCATATTTTTTTAAAATTTATTTATTAAAAAAAACTCCTTGAAGTTGAAATACAGAGTAACTGGGAAAGAGTATCACAACATAGTAATAAAACATCTTTATTGCCTCTTAAATATAATCTCTAAGACTATAAGCCTGTAATTCCTGTTAAATCTGACTTAATTGAATGGTCTTTATAGGCTTTCTTCATTAGAGAATGAATACAGAATAGTGGCAATAACACAACACTTGGGAAGACAGTGGTATGGGGAATAAATGAGGAGCTTTGGGGAAGATTGCAGAACCTGCAGACACTCAGCCAGCAGAAGGCAGGTGCTTGCATAGGGCAGCAGGAGTGGGGCCAGGGGCTGCACAGCTTATGGCCAGGGGACAAGGAGGAGGTGATTGGACAGGTGAGAACCTGGGCTTCACATCACAGTGCCCCAGGAGGAGGGATAAGCAAGAAAACAGTAGAGAAAAGGAGAGATGTGACAGGAGAGGCTCTGGGAGCAGTGCTCCTGCTGTGGCCCCCAGCTGGGACTCTGCTGCACCTCTTGGCTACAGCTGCTGGCTCAGCTCATGGGTGACATGAGCCATGAACACTATGGCTTCTAGACAGATTGAACTGAAGTTAAAAAATACAAGATTTTCCTTGCAAGTGGGTCATTTCATATTCAACCAGCCATACCCTAAAATAATGAAGTCCTGCTGCAAAAAGGGGAATTTTTTCAGCTACTGGAGTGAGAGATCATGAGGGCCAGGTCTTCTGGTTTGACTGAAATGACAGCTGGAGAAGTCTCACGAACCCCTTGAATTAACATGGTGTGTCCTGTCAGGTTTGCTCCCCTCCTTGATGTTCCTGGTACCATGACAGCACAGCTTCTCTGCAGGGCTGGGTCTCAGAGAGGGTGCAGGGTGCTGCTCCCCAGCCAGCTCTATTGGTTGCTGACTTCTCTCAAGAGGATGTGAAACAGCCAGGCCCAGCTGAAAAACCTCTCTTCAGAAACAAACCTGAGGGGGAGACCCTGGGGTAGATCCAGTGAAAAAAGTGCTCTGCTCTCAGTGCCTTTTTAGTGTCATGTAACAGGAAAAAAACCTGTCAGCTCTGCCAGTCCCCTCCCATTAACTGTTGGTTAATTCACTCAAAAATACTGATAAGAAAAACCTGAATATTTTATGGAAACCTCCTTTTTCACACACCAGTCCCTGCAACGAGCCAGGAGAGGTGATTAAATATATTCCTTGACACTTTCTGCTAGAGTGTACACCACCACATGATCTTTCCAGACACTTCCCTGACCAACATATGCAACTTTCCAGCACTTGTCTCTGTCTTCCACTTATCATTTGCCTCTCAGTTTTACCTAGTGTTCCCTGTGTTTTTATTCATGCCCTTCTCCTGCCAGGCTCCCGCTCTTTTGGGGCGCAGTGTCAGAAGGAGGCAGTGCTGACTGAGAGCTGCTATTGAACTTCTGTGCTCGAATCTTGGCCCTGATGGTCCAGGGACGGCTGAGGTGCCCCTCCCATCCCTCCTCAGAGCAGGCAAGTCCAGGGCAGAAGCAAAGCACAGCATCATGTCAATGTGCTCTGGCAAAACCCAGCATAAGCTGCAGGAAAATGAAGAGATTCTCCGAGCCTGCCTGCTTACCTTTCGGGAATGAAGGTACTCAGGCCACGAGCACATCACTCTGCCAGCTGTTGCAAAGCACACTGTGCTCTGGGGACAGGGCAGTGTCACTGCTGTAGGAGACCTGCACCTCGACTCAGTGCTGCTGCCACAGCCGTGCCAACATCTTCAAAAATGGGTCTGGGATTTGAAGTGATGGATTTTCTGACACCTCAGACCCACCTGCCAGACCGGGTCAGAAAGAACCATCCACCAGGGTCTTGGCTGCAGAACATCTTGTTTGAGAACCCAAACTCTGGGTAGAGACCTCCAAACCAGGGGCAACCTGAGTCCCTGTTCACCTGGGGAGGCTGTGGCTGGCGCGCTCAGCACCGTGGTCACACACAGCTGCAGGGAGGGCCCACGGGACATGGCCGAAGAGCCACAGTTGCGACTGCACATGGAGGCAGCGCTTCTGCGGGTGGGGTGACTCTGTAGCACATGGTACTTGCAGAAGGTGAGGGGTGGCTATCACAGTGAGAAGCTGCTCTGGTTCACAGGGTGCTGACAGACACGGGGAAGAGACAGCACATAAAAACATCCAGCCCAGCCACAGTCTGTAGTCTCTGGGAGCTGCTGAGAGCACCTAGATGTGGGGCTCCCCGAAAGCTGCGTTCCTCTTCTCAAACCTCATTTTGAGCTCTGACACGAGGGCGTTGTGGGTGCTGCTGTGACCTTTCTTCTTTGGGGGCTTGATTACATGCTTGGGAGTGAGGGAGCCAGACACAGTTGGCACCCGCCACCCTGGGGCATCACCCCTTGGAGCCAGGGCAGGGGGTGGCGGCGGCAGGGGAGCTGCTGGCGGCACGGGGACAACCTGGACGTTGTTGTTGCTGTTCTCATTGTGTAGGCTCTTGGTGTCCTCCTCAACGACAAACTTCTCTGCAGCGTTGCTGGGCCTCTTGAACTTCAGCCACTCCATCCTGACTGTCCGGGATGGCGGCATCTGTCTCTTTTTTATGATCCTTCTCACCGGCATGACTTTGTTGGACCGCTTGTTGCGCCAGAACATGGCAGTAGAGATCATGATAGTTATCAGCACCATTATGCCCATGACACCAGCTAGCACTCCTAAGGCTTTCATGGGGTTATCTTTAGTTTGCATCAAAAAGGCGGCCATAGGCCCTTTGTGAAGAGTCTGTAAAGGAGTACAAAGAAAACACATGACTTACTCTAGGGGACAGACAGTGACCCAGAAATTTCATTTGTCCAAAATATGTTACAAGTAGAGCTGATTGATGGATGTCATCTCCAAAAAAAACCATACGAGATTCACACAGCCAGTCCAGTCCAGGGCTGGAGAATTTAGATGGGGCCAGAGACTGGGTAAACATTATAGCACTGTGAGGTAGATGACTTGAACACAAAAGCTTACAGAAGTATTGCCACCAAACTAGGGCAGATTCCTGCATGCCACCATAGTGTTTAACTTGCAAGAATGGAGCAAGAAAATCATTGGCTCAATTACTGAGCATGGCATTGAAAAGGATTAGGAGAAAACTTCTGCTTATAAAATGTCAATATACAAATGAGTATTTAGCAGATATGTGCTGCATTCTGTTTTCAAGTACTCTTTTACAGACATAACAAAACTCTTTGAGGTAGGGGAGATAAGTGGAGCTAAAGAGCTTTGTTTATAGAAAGAAAAGAAATCAGCAATGACATAAGCTACATTGGCATATTAAGGACAAATGAATGGCCAGTTCGCTTTCCAACTTAGCACACTGTGCGTCTCGGAGGTCCCCGTATAATTTTGCGGATTTTGCCCTGCGGGTGGAGCTTGGATCTTTTCACACTTTTCCAGTACATGATGGTGGAGATCACCATTGTAACAGAAATGGTGGAAAGGACGCCACTCATGCATATTCCATATATTGTCCATGGACGCTTCTTGAGGCCTAAAATATAGGATTTTACCCTGGACTTGATCTGGAAATATCAAAAATAAGAGAAATGGTCAACCCTCACATGGTTATATTTGAAAGAGGCCAGTATCTATTTTAAATACAGCTGGGGAACTAGGCTGCAATGTGTACAGGATAGAGAGCCTATAAAATAAAGGAAGCTAAGTGTTGAACTAGGCACAGGAGGGGAGGCAGTTGCAATGATGTTGAACTGAATCCAGAAACAGTAAAAGAAGTTAGGGAGCACATATAAACACTGGGCTGATTGGAGAATAAAGGCTAGAGGCATGGCACATAGATCACCCTTATTCAGGGCATGGCAGCCCATCCTTGGACTGCATTTCCAAGAGAAGTTAATTGTGAATATAGGTGGTATTTGAACAGACAGTAATGCTATGCAAGGCCAGGAGATCCTTCAGAAATGGCACATTCACATGCAGGTTTGGTTACTGAGAGTTGGTCATAAAGTGATGTGTGGCTGCAGAAAGACAGGGCTTCCCACTGTGCCCCAGTCCCCTGTCTTTGACTCCATGGGGGAATCCTCACCCAAACTTTGCATGAGTAGTAACAGGTGATCTGTGTTTTAGTTAGAGGTTTAAGCTCCCAGCTTTCGGTCAATGGGAGGAAAAGGACACCCCTGGAGCAGTAGTCACCATATGCTAAAATGGGTATCAAAAACAGTGTGTATAAGGAGAACCTTGTGCATAGATTGGACTTTAACCTCTGACTCGTAGATCGGATGGATTTCCCTGTGACTCTAATCTAGGATGCCCATCTCTTTTCCCTCCCCAGTATTGGGGGGAAGATGTCTAAGAGTATCCCAGAGTGTGCTTCAGAGTACTTCTTGTCATTAATGTCACATCCCTAAACTTGGGGCATGTAAATTAACTAATAAACACCTCCTGGTCTTAATTCCTGTGTTTTCACAACCTATCTCAAACACATTATCAAGCTCTTCTCCTGTTCTGAATGTGTCCCATTGCTAACAAGAAAGGGGAAAAGAAATGCTAGTGAAACTCAACAGACCACGTCACTGGGGAGGTAGGGACAAATTTTCATCATTTTGCTGTGCAGAGAGTTCTTCCAGTATTTAATTAGGAGTGGAACTAGAAACCAGAAGCAAAGCAGCCCACAACTTTGGTGGAGCTTAGATTCACATCAGCTTTGCTGTTCTGCATTACATGTATTTTTTTTTTACTTAAATCTCATCAGATGATAGAAATTTTACACTGTCTTACTTAACTTCATGTGAAAGTCAGGTGAATTAAGTGTCAGATAAGCCCTGCTAAGTAGCATATGACCTAAGTCCATCCAGTTACGAGTTCTGTCAAGATCTATTTTGTAGGAAGGCACTGATGGCTAAAGAATATTTGACTAGGTATTTGAAAACATTGAATAAATGAGATTAGACATTAGTACATGTTGCCCAGGTAGTACAGCTGCAGAGGTAAAAATGGATGAAAGTTGTATGGAGAATTTTTGCATGTGGCTTCATTCAATCTCCTGGTCTCAGCAAGCCTGGCATCTGTTCAGGACTTCCAATGATGAAGAGATGATTAATACCAAAAACTAAACCCATTAACAGCTAGCTGGTTCAGCCTCTATTCTAGTTACTTGACCTCTACTATACAAAGCTTTGCCTGGAATTAGCCTTGGATGACAACTGTTCTGCATAAAGACATCAGGCATTTTGTAAGCACACAGTGGGAGAGTTTATGTTTGTCGTGGCCATTGCACTGGCAGGATAAATACGAGGAATAACTTGCAATACAAGCCAGGGATGTCATAATCTTAGCCAGGCTTCAGAGAGACTTATGGGAAGTACACATTTAAACCATTTTCAAGTCCTTGTGTTGATTACCAGCAGTGCCACGTAGCCAGCTCAACGAATAGTACCACTTTGTAATTGCTGAAGCTGTAGTTTTTTTCCTAAAAGGCACACTGCATTTTGAAGAGTACTGGTTTTTCTGGTATACATAAAATAAAACCAGATACATGATGAAATGGAAGCTGTCGTATCTCTGTGGGCCAGGACCTGGAAGAAACACTCTTTCTTAACAGCCATCAAAGGAGTTAAAATACCACTGCTCACAGAAGATAATGCTTTGCTGTTTTTGTTAATGTGACAGTTTCTCAAGAGCCTTTCCTAATGTATGGGTTGCAGTGAGCAGAGCACATGGGCCAAGTATCCAAAAGCTGGACCCAAAAGGAATGTGGTTGATCTGTTCAACCACATGAGCAGCCAAGGCTCACCAGCTATATTTAGGAGTCTAAGTAAGTAGGCAAACCTGTTAAGAGCCCATGCTATTGCAGATTATTTGTAGATGTGGGACTTAAGGGACATAGTTTTTGATGGACTTGGAAGTGCTGAATTAACAGTTGGACTCGATCTTAAATGCTTGGTTCAATGATTGTGTTACAGACAACTTGGGCTATGTTGACTTAAGCAAGTGGATGTGTACTATCTGAACAATGAACCAGCTGGTTCTGAGTAGCCTACTTCCATGCATTCAGTGTTCCTGGGGTTTTGTTCTAGCCTGGTTGCGGGGAGGGACTGCCTGTTGGTGCCCAGGCACACTAGGTGTGCTCCCCAAACACATTTTCCTCTGAAAGGAGTCTACCTTGTGTGCTTGGAGCTATGTGAGGCACAGGCACAGTATGTGGGGATGATCAGGAGATTTGCTTCAGAAGTGACTCCTGATCCGAGGTAGAGCACCAGCTGCCCCTGCAATGCTTATCCCAAAGCTCAGTCCTATCCCTGTATATGAAGGCTGTGTTTGCATCACTGCAATACAAACACCAGCATGAGGCAAGATTTCTCAAATCAAACCAACATTTTTTTCAAGTCCATGAAACTGAGGAAAGAAGTTGCTAACTGCTCTGCAAATGTGGCAAGGGCTGTGCAGTGCCATCAACCACAGTTCCCATGGTTGCAGTTAGTACGAGAGAGGAGAAGATCTCCATGTTACTTCAAAGATTTTTGTTGAGCCTTTCAGTTAGGAGAACCTAAAACTGAGACTCACCTGCTATATTTAGAAGTTTAAATGATTGGCCAAAGCTATTAAGAACTACAGATTATGCTGTCTAAATAAGGACTTAATCCTCAGTCCAAGAAGAGGTGTAAATAAACGCCCCCTCTACATTTGCAGAACCTCAGTGGAGTCATCAAGAGGCCAAGGGATGCCCCCATCAGGCCAGCCTTCAGGAACAGGAGTGGGAATCAGCCTCTGAAAATATCAGGCAGCAGGAATAGATTTCTGAGTGAGACATACGGATGGAAAAAGACTGGCTTTTCCAGCATTTGTTTTTTATTCTGTGAAAGGATATTTTTTATTTACTGTGAAAGGACAGTATATTAACAGATTCCCCTCAATACCAATTTCCATAAAATCAGACTCAGTTAAATGAAAAGGCTTTTGGATTCTTTTAGCACTGTATTATTCCAAGAGAAGAAGGTCCTTTTGATGTGCAATACTGCTGAACTTAGCCACAAGGCATCCATCTCGAAGGGCACAGACTTGTGCTAATTGCAATGGTGAACGTTAATCAGAAAATATGCCTGTTTAATTACTTACTGTGATTAACACTGCAGGAAACCTCTAGGGGATGCATTCAAAATATCCTCCCTATCCAAAATCAGTAATACATAAATGCACACCAAACAGTGAAATAAGAGCCTTTGTGCAGCTGGGGCACAGAGGGATGAAATGCACATTTGTAACAGCCTCAGAGAAAGAGAGAGAGTGTGTGTATGCAATATGCCTACACCAAGAGATTGTTTTCTTCACAAAGTGTTAGCAGTGACTGTGCTGTTCCTGGGACACAGGGAGAGACCAAGAGTTTTGGACACTGGCACTGCATCTCTCATGCATGCAAACGGAAATCTGTTCCTGCAAAAAAGATGGGATGCTATGGGATAAAAAACCTCCAATCTAACCAATCAACCAAATAATTTCAAGCAATGGAATAAGTAATAGATAGATATACAAAAGGTTATGGAGGATGTGACACTAGATCAGTAGCTCAGATCCTGCTGAAGAAACCTACTCAAAGAATGAAGATGGTGTTGCTATCTCAGACTCTCTGTTGGGACTTGGCATCAAGAAGAGCACAGGAAGATGGAAAAAAAACTGTGTGTGCAAGGAAATCCATGTCATTACATGCTCTCTGCTTTCTCTTTAGGCTTCATGAGGAGGGCTCTCCCTCACTTTGTGCCAAATATGTACCTGGGGAGGGGCAGAAAAAGAAGCAGACAGGGGACTTCATACAAGACACCATCTTTCATCAGGTAATGCTATTGCTTCAAGCACAAGAAGGAAATTCAGGAAATTCAGGAAATTCAGGAAATTCAGGAAAACCCAAGTGTTAAGCAGTGCATTTCCTTTGTATGTGTAAGAACAGCTACATCTCTAGACTTACCACAGACACCGCTCATGCAGAGTCCCCCAGCCCCACACGGCAGAGCCCTGCAGCAGCAAGCGCAGCCCATGCCCCAAGAAACTTGGCCCCATGGCCAAGGCACTGCCAAGTCCCCTGGCAGTTCAGCAGGCTCTGAACTGTGCACAAAAACTATCATATGAATGTGCCTCACAAGGAGTATCAGTGGAATAAGAGCAGATGGAGAAAACAGAAAGATTATATGAGACCTAAGAGCAGTGGGAGCATTGTGACCAAGCAAAGAGAAGGCCAGCTGCAGCCTGTAGGATGAGCTTTGCATCTTTTCCCAGTTTATGTGTGTGGTCCAGAGACTGTCAGGCTAATGATGTGTTTCTCATCTACTTTAAAGCCTATTTCCTCCCTGCTGGTACCTAGTTAAAGGCATGGCAAGGCAGTTACAATAAATAAGAATTGTGCAAGCATGCGCTGCACACCATAAATTGCTGCTTGTTCTTCAGCTGACGTAAAAGCTGGACTAAGGAAAATCTCAACCTCCACGTGCAAGACTCTTTTAGAGTCTTCTTGTTTCATCTGCTAATAATACTGCAATTATTAAATTCCCATCCAAAGTTCTATGTACTTTAAAGCATTTCTGTAAAGCTTTTTCTCACTTTTCCTATGTCACTCAGGTTGATTTATCTGATTTATTTCACTCTCACCCCAGCTGCTTTCCACTCACTTTTTATAAGGGAAAAAGATTTTTTTTTCTTCTCTTGGATGAAAATAAAAAGGCAGAAATTTAGCAGTTGGGATTTACCTTTACTCTGAGAAGTCTATAGACCTTTAATCATATCTAACAATCTCTAACAAAAAACTCATCTCCCAGTTACATTATGCTCCTACCTTTGTACCTTTGCAATATTTCTGATCAAAATAACTTTCACATTTGTGGCTATAGAATCCAGATTTACCACAAGGCTATAAAAACACTCTACAAAACAGAGCTGGCAAGTCTCAGAAAAGGAGCAAACAATGTCTACCCTTTGGTGCCTTTCAGGGATCGTCTCCCACAGGGATTTTCTAAAACATTTGCTTACCTCTTCTGTGATATCGATCTTCAGAACTGCTGTGGTACTGAAGGACGGGGAGCCTCGGTCTTTGGCCTGGACCACCAATGACCATATGCAGTCTTTATTGTTTGTGATGTTGTGGATGATGTCCAGAGATCGGATATAGGATTTCAGCTTGATTTCCCCAGTGCTTTGGTCTATGTCAAACACATTGGCTGGATCTGCTTGCATGATGGAATAATCCACAATGTTGTTGGGTTCTTCTGCATCTTGGTCTATAGCCTGGTAGGGGAAGTGTAAAAAACAAAGGTGTTATTGTTTGTATCTTTGCCTGAGGACAAAAAGCTTCTGAGCATTCAGTTCTGAACAACACTGGGCTGCTTTCATTTCATCTTGGAAGCTAGGCTACATTTTCTAGTGAAAAATAGCAGGACTAGGCTCCTTTCTTTATAAGTGATTTCTATTTGAGATGAAATAAAATCAGAGGAAAAACTGAACTCTAACCTATCTGTAGAATGCAAATGGTCCTCAGCTGGGAGCTTCTTACACAGTGTGGGGGACAAATGTGAAGTGATAAAGAGCAACGGGATTAGCTCCATGCCATAAACTGTAGCTTGCCTTAATTTTTGTGCTGTGGTATTTATTCTACTAACATAAGGTGTCGTGTGATCAGGCTTCATGATATGCATTTAAATGTGTCTAACATAGGATGTTCTGTGCCTTTGCCTGGGAATTGTTACTGCATTTTTTCACCTTCCGTTCCACACTGGATTATTGAATACAGTTCTTCAGAATGAAGGGAACTAAGTTGTGTGGTTGAACACAAAGGGGTGTCAGGAAGGTTAAGTGTTTAAAATCCTGTGCTTTCATTCACGTATCTTATTTGGACTTCTTGTGATCACTGTATAATCCAGGATTGTCCACCAGCTGATCGTTCAAATACTGTAAAAGGACTTTATATTCTGCCCATAGAATTTATTTCTCCTTCTCAGCAGTCAGTAAATACTATAATTCACACTTTAATCCATTTGTTACATCCAAATGGATGTGCAAAATAAAGCTGCAGGAAAAGGCAACTTTCAGACATTCATCATGACCCCTGAGAATAAACAGCAGAGCCAGGTGGTTTTCCAAAGCACTCTGCTTTGTGACACACGGTGCCATCCCTCACCTCTATCTTCACTGGTGACCCAATGATCATCGTCTTTTCCTGGATGTTTTCATTGAACTCTGGAGAGTGGTCATTGACATCCAGCACGGTGATAAACACTTCAGCCAAGCTGTATTTCCCATCTGTGTCCTCTGCTTTCACATAGAAATTATACTTGGAGTTCACTTCAGCATCTAGTACAGCCCAGGGCTGGGTGTAAATTATACCTGTTGATGGGTGGATTAGGAACCTGGAAAAGAGGGAAGAGAAAACTTTTGGTCACTTAATGTGTGTTTAGAGCCTGCCTTTGCTGCAGGCTGTGAACACTGAAATGCTGTGCCCAGACACGGGTACTCTTCACCTAGTTCCTCTCTGGGTGATGTTTCCAAATCCTTCACTCTACCTAGTTTTTGTCTAGTTCCTTAAGGCTTGAAAACTAGAGAACTATCAGTGTCTCATAGTTTTGTCTCTCTTGTGCCATTTTAGCTGTATTTTCCATTAAAAGTATTTGTCCTCAGTAAATGCTCAGTGTGATGGCCTTCTCCCAGAGTGATTTCCTTGCATTAAAAGGAAAAACATTATTTTTACTTTTTTTTTTCAGTTTAAAAGTACAGTGTAATAGATTGTCCTGCATAAATTAAGATTGATTTATATCTCCTAAATGGCTAAAAGAAGCATAACATATTAAGCTCTTCACTTCTCAGAATGGGTAGGAAAAAAATCTGCTCTTAAATCTCCCAAACTACAGGGCAAATTATCTTCTCCAAAAAAAATCGTTTTTCCATAGACTGACACTGGGATGGGAGTGGGTGTTCAGATTTATCTGTTGCAACTTCAATTTTACACATTTGTAATTACAGAGACACTGTCAAAAGTGTCAGCCCAAAGTTTGGATTTATAGAGAAGATACCAACACAGTGTCTTTTTAAAATGGTCTGCCAGTGTAGGCTTCAAGCAGTGGAGCTTGTAACAGATGAAGGTTGTTATATATCCTTTGATCAATGTACAGGGTAGCAAAATACTTTCTGTATTCCAACTGTGAATGCAATTGAGAGTGATTATAAAAGGGGCATTTAGTAATCCAAAATCTTCAATTGTTCTCATAACTCTGTTAAATACAAATGCAAGTTTTGATGAAATCCAAGATGTGAAGGTGGGAATAGCTGTGTAGGAGACAGTGCCTGTGCAGTCTCCTCAGCACCCAGCCCAGCCTAACCATGCAGACAGCACTCTCATCATTCCCATTTTAGTGGAAGAATAGAAGTGCTCCCACTGGTAGCTTGGATTACCAAAGTAGGATTACCATCAGATTGGTTTCATCTTCAACAGTTAACACGATTTCTCTTACCCCACTACAACTCATCTTTCTGCCCACGCAACTGCACACCCACTGATGTAATATCCAAAACAGAAACATTGTGCCTCTAGTTGGAATTCTCCTATCTGCATCAAACTGTGTGTTCAGCAGATCTAGAGTTGCCAGGGCTAGAAAATCAATCCAGCCTTGCAGAGCTATGCCATTCTGGCACGAGGAAAACAAACAAAAATACTAAAGAAGGAAAAGAAAAGCTCACATCATAATTTCTTCATTCAACTGCACAAGAACAATGAATCTGAGCATCCCCATAATGTCAATCAGAATAAAGTTGTGCTTACATTTTTTTCCCCCCTAAATCCTTTGTCAACAACCTTCTCAAGCTTCTTTCCACCAGCTGCTACATTCTAAACCTAAGAGGTCTGCCGGCATGACATGACCTTTTCTTGCTTCTCTCTGTGCGGTTAGCAGCTAGCTTAAAGACTTAGTGAAGAGCTCAAAATAATCCATTGTGGAAATGCTCCCATATGTGTATCTTTCTGGCTACAGAAGAGGTTCATCCTTAACATCTTGGATTTTGGACTTTGATTGTGCCTCCTAAACGGCTTTCACCTGAACAAGAGGAGTTCAGCTTTAGCTCCAGGTGGAAAATGTACAGAGGAAAAAATTCTTGAGATGAGTGCCTGAAAATCTCATTCATTTCCAGCGTTCTGCCCTGCAGCCCTGCCCTGCAGCTGCAGGCTCCAGCAGGAATCACTGTGACAGCCATGTCACTGATCCCAGACATGCTTGGGAGCTGGGATGGATATGGTGTGAAGGAACCACTGTTTCAAGATGTTCTACCCCCAGCACTGTCCCCAAAGACAGGGAGAGGGAGGAAGCCATTATTACCAAATCAAGTAAGCATAAGGTTCTCTTTTTCCTGACTATTACGTTTAAATATATGAAAGGCTTTTAACACCCAATGCAGCTGACCTCCAAAGCTGAAGTTTATATCCTTGAATATCTTGTCTTCCTTGATTTATTTTGACAAGAGCTATTTGTAAAGCCATATGGAAAGGGAAGGGGAAAGAACCAAGAGATTCTTTTTCTGTAGAACTGACTTTTCCCTTGGCTAGATCAAAACCTCTCTTTCTCTTAAAAGTGTTTTTCAAATGGTGATTGAACAAGTCCTGTGTATTGATACTTCAGCTGCCTTATATCTCTTTGGGGGTTTGTGGGTAGAATTCCTTGGGTTCATGAAGCAGATGTTTAATGATCACAGTAGCTTTACTGCTGTTGTGTTCACAGAACTCACAAAGAACATGGTAAAAATGTCCTTGGAAATGAGCAGATCAAGAATGAGTCGGCTAGCTTATTTTAAAATTCTTTTAGAACTCTGCTTATAGGTTATGTACTTTTATTTATTTACTTGTTACTTACAGATCTGCTCCTGTTCCATAGATAGAGTACTTGATTTCTCCCCAAAGCCCTGAATCTGGATCTGTAGCCTTAAGAAAAGAAAGAAAAGAAAGTTTTATTTTACTAAAATGCAAAAAGAAATGTTTAACTTTTTTTTAACAACAGGCCCAAATGCTTTTCACTCTCTTTGCCACTACATTTTTAGTGGGAAACCGCATGAGAAAATATGCACCTAGAAAGTGCACAACTTATCCACCAGGAAATGTCCCTGCCAGTCCCAGGAATGCTGTCCCTGGTGCCCGGGGGCTCTGGCAGGGAGACTGACACTAGATGGCCCCATCCATCCACAGTTACCTCATCCTCCTTTGATAGAGATGGAGATAGTCTCAATGACATGAACACACAGCCAGCTCTCAAACCTTCCTAATTGTCAGTTAAACATTAATGAATATTCCCTAGAAAAATGATTTACTTTATATAGAGTATTTTAAGCTTCTGCTTGTTTAATTGATTCGATTTAAAGTAATGAATAACAAATGTTTCAATCTATACATTGTATTTCAGCTTTGTTTATATTTTAATCACTCCTGTGCTCGTGTGACTTTTAATAATGCAAATAGTAGGCCAGATGATATCTTTGTTTCATACTCTTGTTGGCTTCCTTTCTTAGCTCAGGCTTAGGAGAGCTATTGATCTGGTAGCAGCTATTTCTATAAGCTCATTCTTCTCTGGTAGCTCTGAGGAGGTGTTATACCGTTGTATCTGGCCATCAAAATTCATGGTGGTGCTGGTTGATTAATTCATCTTCCTGTTTAAATATTTGAGAACTGGAACAATGTCTTGACTCCTGCATGATTAACACAACACACCTGCAGCCCTACTGATAGGGGTTGTTTTGTTCTTTGGCATTGACTTGTCAGATTCTCTCACCCCATAATTTTGACCAAAGCCTAGTTTAGTACTGTCTAACTTTATTTAAAACATTTGCATACCTGGGACTTCCTCCAGAATTGCCATTCTGAGTACCTGAAACATCTTAGTTTTTCACATATAGTTGTGAATCTGGGTCAAGTACTGAGTTGACAGCACATGACTAAATTTTACATGGGCTCCTCAGCTACACATTCCTGTGCACTTTGGCTCAGAATTTTTGTTGCTTCTGCAAACATTTTTTATTTTTTTTTTCTGTCCATGTCCTAGATATTTTTTTATTCCTATTACCTCAAGGATAGTAATGCTTAACACTCTCTAATATCTTTCCTATTAGTTTCATGTAATAACCTTTTTCTCTATTATGTTTTACTTTGATTCCCCCATCACTAAAACTTGCCTTCATCACTTTATTATTCTGAGTATTTAATTGTCTTTCTTACTTGTTGCCAGCTTGTGCTGGAGATCTCTGGCAACCTGCCTCCACCATCCTTACCTGAGTGGCCTCTTCAAGGTGACCTGCATCCCCCACTGAGGCCCAGGTGGCCAGGAGCTTTCTTGGCTTTGTGACATGATGGCTGTTTCCAGTCTCAGCAGTTGCATTAGAGAGAGGCAGCTGAAAATGCTCCTCCAGCACTCAGGGTCCGTGTAATACCCTGACTTTCTTTGTATTAAAATGCAAGGCACTGGAGAATCTATAGGCATATTTTTCCCACTGTGGGAAGGTACATACATAGGGAGCTTTTTTCCCCAGTCCTAAACACTTGAATTTTATATTCGTGCCCTCATTAACAGTTTAATTATGCCTTTAGCAGCCATGTTCCTCCCAGGAGGAGGAGACTAAAACCTACTAAGCAGCCATCTTGTTTTCTTTTTACTCATACTTAAGCAAGCAAAATCCAGTAAATCCAATTCCACTTAGCCATGACTGAATCTTCCCACTGGACACTGATTTGGCTGAGGCTTTTTTAATACTTAAACACCATGTGATTTGTCTTAAAAGCAGATGGCCCTTGTTGTTCTAAATAATATTTGTCTAAAACTTTTTTTCCGAACTCTTTTTTCCCTGGTTGATTCTGGAAAGGAATTGGAGTTTGGTCCAGAAATCAAATGGTGAGTAAGACTTGCTACTTGCCCTGTCCAGTGTTTTTAAGGAACTGTCTCCACAGAAAAGGGAACATTTCTTAAGAGGTGACTGAAACTTACTGTAACAGCGACTACATTTGAGCCCCCCGGGGAGTTCTCGGGGATCCTGGCAATGTAGTAGTCAGAGGAGAACTTCGGGACATTGTCATTGGTATCCAGCAGGCGAATCACTACGTCAGCCGTCGAGCTGAATTTCTCAGGTGTGTTCACCTCAATTGCAAGAAGCTAAGAAGAAGAAATCCAGAAATCACTACAAAGCAGCTAGTAGTTCTCTTAAAGGAGCTTCCTCCCCCACCCACAGCACACCGGTGCGTTTCAGCCTGGTTGGACCAGACAGCTCAGAACCAGGGAGACGATGAGCCAGGTCACCATGTAGCCTTGGCTTGTTTGTGTGTGCTTGATTGCAATGGGTAATCAAGCTGTGAGAGAGGCCTTCAAACTGTGTATTCATATTAGACTTCATGTGACAGATGTGACCAGTCATAACTAACCAACACACATCCAAAAGCCATAACAGAAGCCTACGAACAGTCATTGCTGGGCAGCTCCTAGAACTCTGGGAAACATAAGCACTGAATTGTTTTGAATAACCTCATACATTTAATCCTGATCTTAATTGTAGAGGATGTTCTTTATCAGGAAAATGTCAGGAACAATAAACTGCACCAAACAGGGTATAAAGATGAGGGAACCTGTTGTTTTGAAGTAGCATTACTCCCACCCCAAATGTTGGATGGTCAGGCATGTACAGCACCATTCTCAAAGATTGTGAGGGCTTCTACTACTGACTTCATGGGACTTCTACCCTCATTGCCTCATGCTGATCAGGACTTTGTCAGATAACGTGGGAGCTTTTGAATTGCCTTACTGTCTCTGAGGAGAACAGAGCTCTCTGACACCACACATTCTTATAACTGCTCATCTGAAAGGACAGGCAATCACACAGAGCAAACTGAGTCTCTCTACTGTATCTTTCTATTCCTTATCCTTTTATTGAGTAAAATCTACTGGATTTGGGGAGCATTCAGTAGGATGCCTGAGCTGGTAGAGCAGCAAGCTCAGGTGGTGTGTGGCTGAACAAGAAGCAGTTTCAACAATGGGTACTGAGAGGCACTAGAGACACTGGGATCTTCACAGTGTCTGTCCCAGGCATCTGTCCCATGGGTGGCTGCACCACACAGGATCAGCACTAGGCCATCAGTCCTGGGCTCTGTGGGGGCTGAGCCCAAATGGCTAACACCAAAAACAATGGTCTCATGTTTAGTTTTCATGCTTGGGCAGAGACATAGTTAACACAAAGAAGGAGGGCTCTAAGAAGACAGCCTACCACTAATAGAATAGTGAGCAGGACATGAACTGCGATGTAAGAGGCTCAGCTGAAAAATCTGGCTGCAGGCATTTTAATTCCTAGGAGAAGTGTCCCAGGAGCTCCCACAAAGAGAGTGAGTGCCTAAGTGAGCTTTGGAAGGAGCAGCAGGGCTGCCACAGCATGCCCTGCTGCACTGGTGCTGTGGCTGCGGGAGCTCATCGCTCGGGTGCCGCAGGTCCCGGCGAGGCGGGTGAGTGATGCTCACAGCAGTGGCACTGCCACCTGCCTGGGGGACACACACTGTGCTCAAGCCTCTGCTCTGCCAGATTTGGACACGTTTGTATCACCTCGAGGTGAAAGCAGAAAGTGGGGAGCTGCTGTTCAAGCAGACAGGGAAAAGGCTATCTCAGTGTCATCTCCTAGAGCTGTGCCTGCTGTGTGAACATTTATAATGTTTGGAAATAAAGAGAAGAAATGAATCTTGAAGGATTGCTTGCAATTGCTGCAGGACACATCTGCTCTAAAAGGGAAACTGGTGACTACATCGCTGTGTTAACTTCTGTGTTTGGGAGTCTCAGGTGGTGCTACAGAAAAAGAAATTTTTGAAGGGACAGCCATACAGACATCAGCAAAAACCTCCTCATGAGAAATCTCAGCTCCTGAAGCAGTACAGAGGTAAAATCTTAGTGCTGATTGTGCACATGGAGCTATAAGTAAATGATAACATCTGCAGTTAAATCATCTTTGCTGCTGCAATCAGCCTATCTCAGTGTACCTTATGAAAGCTCAGTATTTTTACTTTGTTTCCTATGCTTATTTTTTATTCCCTCTTCTTTAAGCATCCACAGTCCTGCTATGTCAACATGCTGACATCTTCCTTCAGGGAGGGAGTTTTGTCAGCTTACTTGCCTGCAGTGCCTTATGCAGACCTGTATTGTTTGTTTCATGCAGAAAGAAAAAAAAATGGCATAAAGCTATTACTTCTCAGGACTACATACAACAATTAATATTTAAATGCCAGAAGAGCAAACTGACATGCAATCTTAAAAGTGGTAGGTAAATTTTTAAAATAGAGTTTGATTTTGGCAACTAAAGATAATTGCAGCCTTAGCCAGTCTGTAGAAGTGAGTGTCTGCAGCATGTCCAGGCTCCTGCCAAGGCACAGTGTGCTCTAAGCTGAAGGAGATGCAGGCAGGAGGATTGTCCCCAAAGCATGGCAGCCCATAACAAGGTGGGACAGCAGTATCTGGCCCCTGTGGCAGAGGGACTGGGAGAGATGTGTGAATTACTGTAGCTGCCATACTTTGTGAAACCCATTTGAGCTCTTGTACAGATGAAAATGAAGGAAGTCCTGATTACCACATACATTTAAGAGCCAGCACTAAATGGAAGATAGGCTTCTCTAGTAGTCTTTGCTTCAGAAAGCTTTTCAGTGCATCTCCCAGACAAATTAATATCTGGAATTTTACTCTTCAAAAACAAACTAGAGGAGAGGGATCATTGCTTACAGAAAAAAACCCAAAACCCCCTTGAAGATATCCTCTCAAAGCTGTTGTGAGATACACATTAAATATATTTCATCCAAATTTCTAACCAGAATGACTACACTGACAACTAAAACTGGGTAGGAAGTGATCTGAACTTTGCAGAAAAATGAAGCCAGCAATGAGATCTTTATAAAGTATTTGCTGCCATATATTGCTACCATATCATCCATCTGCACCTTCTTCATTTGGAATCCAGACAAAGGCTGCACTTTTTATGCCAAGTCTTAAAGTCTCCAGTAGAAATAATTTTGGGAAGTCTTTCTCCAGTAGAAATAATTAAAAAAAACCCCAACTGCTTAAGCTATAAAAATATGTATCCTTTTTTCCTGGTAATTAATTCTTTGGTGCTCATGGCAATCACATTAACTACTTTGATTTCTATTGGCATTCATGAGGAGGCCATGTGTAACTCCTTTACTGGTCTTTTGGTAGTTTAACCTGAATAAATGTGCACTTGTTATAATTAGTTTCAGTAGCACTTTATGGCCCTTGCAGAATCTTCCACTTTAATACAGTAATGATGCCTCATATTTTTGTAGCATCTATAATCTATAAAGCTCAAAATGCCTTAGGAATATTACAAGAAAAGGCCTGAAACATACTGAAGTGAAACTTGCTAAGGACACAAAGCAAACCATATAACAAGGGGGAGAACAAAATTGTGGAATTTTGGCTTTTGGACTGTGCAAAAAATGCCCGTCTCTGTACATTGCAAAACTAGCATATGTTAGTACTCAGCTAGATCATTTTGTCAATTTCTAAAAATGATTACAGGGATTGTCTGTGCAATTCTTTGTAGTCAGAACTGAAACATCTACACTCATGTTCAGGGGCAGCTGACAGAAAACCTGACAACTTAATTATCTTGTTGGTGAGCCAAAGAATCCATCAGGGAAGGTGATAATGCACGATTCCAGGCTGGCTTAGAGCATGGGTGAGCCTCAGGTCAGCCTGCAAATGGCCATGGAGATAGATAGACTCTGACAAAGGCAGTGAGCAATTTTGGGAATTATCTTCCAGTCAGCTGGGGTCTTCAGGCTGCCAACATTCAAAAGCATGATCATGAATCAAATTACTTAGCACTAAGCAGGTAAAGTTCTAGCTGCAGAGAAATTAGGATTTCATCCTGTGAATGTATCATTGTGAGTGCAGAAATAACACCCTCAAGGTTCAGTCTAGAATGATTCAGAGCCACCAACATGTACAGTTTCCAGAGGCAGATAAAAATCAACATTTTGTACTGACTGGATTAAATCAGTCCACAGATGTATCCATTAAACTTTGTGAAGGTGGGGAACTAGAGGCAGAGATGAGTTTCCCTCACATGGAATATCATGTCACTGATATGCATCAGACAGCTTCAGTGGATTAAGAAGCTAAATCACATCAAATACAAAAGCCATCATACACATAGTATATACACAGAAAAAGAGGACCTGGAAAGCAGAAGTACCTTGAAGGTTAACACCTTGAAGCTTTCATAGTCAATAGCAGCAGAATTTTCCACTATTATTGTAACCTGAGCCTCATTGAGGACAGTCTGAGGAACCACTCGGAATATGCCACCAGGTCCAATAAGACGGAGGTTGAATTTAGCATTGGCTCCCTGTGAATAAAAGCAGATATGACATTGATTGTTTTCAGTGAATGGCACATATCTTCCAGCCTAGATTGCTCTCTTTCTTCAAACTATGTAAAATGAGAACGAATCTTACTGCTTAGAGACCTCTGCTCTCCATCCCCTGGGCAGGAGACCACTAAGAGGCTTATTAGTTGTATAATCCCTCCAGCCCTAGTCACAAGACAGACACAGCTTTTCTTAAAATAGATTGACAAGCTTGGTTATTCTTTCAGTCATAATGGAAAAACCCCACAGCAGGCCTGGCTAAAAGAGGAATCTTGTGGCAAGCAGCCTTGGGTTTCGTGCCACACACTGGGAGCTAGACAGAGATAACACCACATGCATATTGGCAGGGAAGTCCTGCCTCTTCCAGCTTCCTACCAAGGAAAGACAACTGAAATTCTCTAGTAAGGAAAACACAACCCTCACAAACCCAATCTCATAGAATGGTTTGTGTTGGAAGGGACATTTGAGATCACCACATTTCAGGCCCCCTACCACAGGCAGGGACACCTTCTACTAGACCAGGTTGCTCAGAGCCCCATCCAGCCTGCCTTGAACACTTCCAGTGTCCATCCTGTGTCCTGGTAATGCACATGCTGTGTGAGTTGTTCTTCGTGCATTCTGCATGATATAGATGCAGAATCACAAAATAGGCAATCTCCAAACAGAGGTGGTACTCCACATTTTGCACTGACTGGATTAAGGTAGCCCAGAGATGCAAATACCAAACCTTTTGGAAGTTGGTGTACTTGTGGGGAGAGACGGGCTCCACTTGTGCAGAACAAAATCTGACACACTTGACAGCTTCAGGTGAAGTGAGAAGGCAAATCCCATTACATAGATAATTCTCTCTAGCCATAGAGAACATGAGAAGCAGCAGTATCTAAAAGGTTATCACCACTTGTGTGCAAGTTGGGAAGAGTGAGCCAGAGCTAGCTGGCCAGGCCGGTTCTTTTAAATCAAACTGGAGCATGTGAGAGAAAATATGAAGGGGAGATTTTCATATTTCTGCCTTACAGGGAAGATGTGAAAATGAGCTGAGCCTACCTCACCAAACTCTCTGGGTTCACCAATTTCTCAGTGTCATGTTTACACTGTGACAAACAGTCAGAAACACTGCCTGCCTGGTGCCACGTTTTCCCTGTAGCATGAATCTTGAGATGATGAATTTCTAATAATAACTTTCAAACAGGACAACTTTACTTTCAGCTGTATCCCTGGAGAGCTTGTTATGAGTAGTTCTTGAGCAGCCCTAGCTCATGTCAAGAGAAAAAGTATTCAGCAGTAGTTTCTTAAGGGAAACAGAATGACCTTGGATCCAAACTCAGTGGTCTGAGTTGTTTGGTTACACAAACCCATCCCTCAACTACAGAGGTGATAACAGGCTCTCTTTTGCTGGATGGTAAAGCCAAACACACAAAGCCAGAGCTGCTGGACTATGGATAATAGTGCTGATGGGAAGAGTTTTGGCAATACAAAGTCAGACAAAATCATACCAAGTCTGTGGCACATGGGACTAGCAGGGTGGTATGGGATAGGGACAGAACTGCCTCTGCAACAGCTGAGTGATTTCTGACACAGATGTCCACTGAACCCAGATCTGGTCTGAGCCAGCCAGGCTGCAGCATGTCTTCAAGCAGACAGCCATGGGACACAGCAATGACTGGAGGAACAGCAGCACTGAGCCCTAAGCCCTGTTGAACAGGTCTGGGAGAGAAATTTCTGTATTATTTTCTTACAAGTAAGCATGGCATTTCCATCAAACTGTAGGCCTAAACTAGACCTTAACCACAGCTTCCTCCTCGCTTGTATCATTCACTCCCCAAAAAGAAAAGTCTCTAGTAGCTGTGACAGACAGACACATGTTTAATTTTCTTCTCTACTGATCATCTTGGATGGAAGGGAAAATATTGCATTCTCTGCCTTAGAAGAAAAGCAACCCATCCCCCCTAGAGTGATGCCTTACACTGCACTAGGAAGCTTCTTGAGAAATCTATATAGTGTATTTATCAGTGTTTTCTGCTTATTTTATAGCCTAACTTGCAGCCTGAATATTTTGTCAGCCTAGATATATATTTTGTCTCTAAAGAGAAGAGATGGGTTTTGTTTCTCCCCTTCTGCAGCACCATCCCCCGTGACAATAGCAGGGTAGATGTAGCACTGCTTTGAAAGCAGTCATTTATCTGCTCGCTGCAGAGCAGCAGGAGGGAGGGGGAAGAAGCCAGTGGGTTTGATAAAGTACAATACCATCAAACCAGCACAATACTAAGCACAGTTACAGAAGAGAGCTTTTTCCAATAGTAATACAATTCTCAGATGCATTAAGCTTTTTTCTTGTCACTACCTAACCAGAGGCTAACTCAGATGGATGTCATTCATACAGTATTTAGCTTAGGGGTCCCTATAGCAACCATTGCCATGGCACCTACAGGCATCACAGGTCAGTTAGACAGCAGGCTGAGATGGATGGAGTCTTCTTTCCTTTGCCTTTATCTGTTAGGAGTTAGTTTGGCTCAGGCATAATTTTTAAGACTACCTAAAAATATCACTCCAGTGGGAATGACTTATCAGACCATGCACTGCAAACCCTGGCTGTAACAGAAGGACCAGAAGAAGATGAAGACTCTAATTACACCTGAAGTTAAAGGGCTTGGAACCTCCAAGAAAAGTCTTCAAAGGGAATATGTTCTCAGACAATACACAGGCAACAAAAGAACACAACCAGTAGTTAGGGAAGTTCATAAGGATAGTTCAGCTTCAGTTGCCACAAGACCTGCAGGTGCAGGACCACCCTTCCCATTGGCCTAACTCTGTGTGACAGACTAACAGAACTCCTGGGTCCAGGCTTTCTGTGGCACTGGACCCTAAAACTGCTTTGTCTGTCCTAGGCTTTTAGGGAATGCAGGTGAAACAGGTGAGTTTCTAAAATGACATTTCCCCATCTGACAGCTCTTTCTAGTCTTTACAAAAGCAGGACAGGAAAACTGAAAGTCTGCATAGTTTCCATTTACCTGATCTGAGTCATTGACTGTGATCTTCAATCCCCTTAAGATCTCACCCTCTGGGGGATGCTCATACATGGTCAGTTCAAACCTGTTCTGGGGACCATTTTCTCCATAAAACGTTGGTGGATGGTTGTTGAGGTCGACCACCCGTATGGTCACCATGGCAAACGTGTGCTCGGAGATGTCACCTTCCTGACTGACTTCTGATGCCTGCAGCAGGCAAGAGGAAGAAAAGAATGAAACTGTTTTCTCCTTCTTCAGGTTCACGTTCAGATATTATTCCACATGTACAAAGCACTCTAACTTGTAGGAAGATTCACAGACTTATATTTCTCTAAAACCTCAGTCCATTTCACACTAAAGTTTATGATGATTAGAAGATTATGGTAATAAACCAGTCCCAGTAGAGCCCCAGTTGATTCTTCTTCTAATTTTGTGATCTTAGTAACTCACTCTAAGTGAAAACAGTTCTCTAAAAACAATCCAATAGAGGTAAGGTAATTGCTTGCCTAAAGTGTTGATAGAATAGAAAAGGAAGACAATGTTTAAAATTGCTGTGGTACCACAGGCAGTTCATTGTCTCATTGCTGCAAGGACTGCAGCCTTTAATACTTTGAGAAAAACTGTACTTGAGGCATTTAGGTAAATATTTGAAAAGGTGCTTTTTTTTTTTTTTTTTTTGAGATTTAGTCTCTGATTCAGAATTCTGCTGTGCTCTTTAGATGAGCCTAATTTAAAGTGGATATAGTTTAGACAGACAGGCAAACCTAGCTGGTATTTTTCTGAACCACAAAATCAAATCTGTCTGGGTTTCAACAACTGCAACTTGCAGCCTGATTCACTGGATTGAACCTGAGGCACTTCTTCTGCCAGGACAGAAACTGGCTGGTATTTTTGTCACAACAGCTATATCTAACATGCCTTTTTGCTCAAAGGGCTCAAAACCAAAGGCACTTTCTCTGAAGACACTAGTCTGGCAATTGAGGTGCCTGCCACTATGTCCGCTGGGTAATGTAACACCCTCTTGGTTCCTCTAGCAGCTTTTGCAGCCTGCAGGAACTCTGGGTCACCACACACATAATTAGGAGATCAGAAAAGCTTGCAAGGCTTTAACCCATTCTGCATGGGGAGTGGTAGCAGACTGCAGTGAAGCAGAGCAGATAGAGGAAGAAATGGTGCCTGAGGTTAACTCAGCCCATGAGGACTCCACGTTCTCCCAGGTACAGCTCACTGCTGGAGCACAGGAGCAAGTAAGGGCCTGTGGGGATGCTACACACTTGTTCTGGCAGTGTGCAAGTCCTCAAAGCTGCCTATAAGCCAATATTGTCCTTACCACAACAATAATCAGCAGTTTCAACATCCTGAAGAAAACTGATAGTCTTCACAACTTAATTCTACATTTTTAAACACTTTTTCTTTAGAAACTGCTTAAAATAATGCAGCCTGTCACATGAGTACTGGCTCATCGAGATCTTAGCTCATCAAGGTGTGAGCACGTATTTGTGTGTGGCTGATGAGTGCCTCAGCAGTGGATGCTGACATGACCCTGCATGATCTGTTCCAGTCCTATTACCAATCACAGATTTGACTGTTACCTATCTCATAATGTGGAGGTTTCAAGATATTAATTCCCAGTTTAGCAATAAAATCTGGAAACACAGACAACAGGTATCTATAGACTGTAAAGAACATTGATTCTCTAGCCTCAGAGACAAAAATTTGGACAAGATGATTTCATTTGAAAGAAGTAATTTGAGATACTAAATATCCCAAAAATAATATCCCAACATCCCCACAAAAGCAGTTAATTCTGCTTTATACTATCTGGCACTCTGCTCAAATATAGGAGGTAGTTTCTGGAGCAGGTAAAGTCAGATATAAATTGAACAATTTTATATAATCATGCCAACTCATGGCATTTGAGACCAATAGTCTTAAAGTGGCCACAGTACCTACCTTAACTTTTAGTTCATAAACTTCTTTCTTGAGCTGATTTGGGCTTTTTATCACAGAAATGGCTCCAGTTGTGTTGCTGATTTCAAATGAACCTTCACTTCCTGCAATGAAACCAAGATGCTCTGGTTATATGCCACACTTTCCTCCTTTGAGCAAGCATGGGCAAATCAACTATACACTTCATTGAGCACATCTTTGTCCATTTGTGTATCCACGTCTGTCCACAGATCTGAAGCCACTCTTCAAAGAGGAAGCATTTCTGCCACTGGGCACAGTGAGATGAAAACACAAATGAGGGTCAAGAAGGGTTTTGTCTCCAAAGAAAAGGCTCAGTGGAGTTCTTCCCTTATGGGCAACTGTCAGCATTTTCCTCTTCCCATCCTGCTTGGGCTCCCCTCAAGCCTCAGCATCCAGGCATGCTAATTTGGTATTAGTTTTTATTATGCTGTCTTCTTTATATGCTGGTTTAGACAAAAATAGACATTTGTCATTGTAATTAGCAAATGCTTAATTAAGTCTCTGAGAAACAAGAACATTTCTCTCACTAATATCAGCTAAGGTGAGAAGTCTGACAATCTGCCTCAAGGAAACACTTTGTCACTTCCCTCAGACAGCAATTCTGGAGAAATGTCTTCTGGTCTTAAACACTGAGTTGTCAAAAAAAGCTTTCAGCCTGTTGCAAGGCTGTCTAGAACAAACAGGGCTTTTTTGGAGTATCTGAGGTAAACACCAAGGTTTCTGAACTGAGGCAGGACAGGGCTGCAGGCTGACTTTGCTGCTGCTGCCCAGCTTCCATTGACCTGGAGAGAATAGCAGTTCCAGGCAGTAGTTTATTGAGATTGGTATATTCGTGCTGAAGCAAATGCCAGCTTGCAGAGAGGCAGAAGTGTCTCACCAGGATGTCAGGAACCATCTCATATCACAGCCAAGGGCAGGCTGGTGCCCAGGAAGGGCAGCCCTGATGCTGCCTCGTGTACAGTATTGGCCACATCCTCTGCTTTGTGGCAGTCTACCATTGAAAGGAAGAGAGGAAATCCCTTTAAATGTAGGAGATCAAGCCTTCAGAAATAAAGGATGATGACCTGAAAGCACAGTAATTTTTCTTCTTCTCAAACTCATTTCCAATGCTGATTTTTAAACCATCTGACAGTATCCTCTTTTGCTAATACCTACAATAACTGCAACTTCATTAAAGCACTTGAGACACAACATTGAACAGATATTGACTCACAATACCCAATTATTAAGATACATTGGCCTGCAAAATATATTCGGGCTGAGAAGAAGCTTAAGTCAATAGTGGTTTCAAGCCACCATACTTCATGTTATTGTCTAGTTATCCTGGGGAGATTGGTAACCTGGAGTACATGTAGCAGTATGTGTGTTCCTCCCTACAGCACGTTCAGAAGATTGGAGCATTTCCCATTATTATCCCACACTCCTGGAATAAGAAATGCTTATTAAGAACAAGCAATTTCCTATTTGCTGTTAGTGTTTTCTTGTCCTTTGACATCCCAGCCTGCAGTTACTGGAATAACGGCTTGTCAAAATAATGCCAGTGTCTGAGTTGCAGGGGCAGAAACCTGTTGCAATCTCTTGTTCTCTGTTTTTCAACTTTTTATGCACTAAAAGCATATTCCCTTCCCCTCTTTTCCATTTCACACAAACAAAACCCTTTGTTAATGGGCACAAGAAATGGGCTCCACATTAAGTCATATTTTGTTCTAGTTATCTGTCATCCACTTCCATCTTCCTTTCCCACTCTTTCCTAAACACTTACCTTTTTTTATCCCAGAGAATCCTTTTGGTCCTTCTCCATTTTCTTTGGAAATCCAGTATTTTTCCTCATTAATCTTATTTTCCTTTGACACTTTCCATGGTTCTGCCTTTACTTGTTCTCTTTACTTAATTTCTCCACTGTTTAGCATATTTTCATCCCACTTGTTCTTGCTCCTCATTTTACACCTTTCTTTTTACCTTTTCTCATTTTCTATCTATTGTCTTTTGCAACCTTTTTTCCCTCAATGTTTCTACCTTTCTTTTACCTATTTATTCCCTCACATTAAGAAGAAACCTCAGCATTGGTCTCATCCCATACCAACACAAAATCTCGTCTGTGAGTATCTCTCTGTCCTGGCTGTTTAGATCACTTAAGACAATGAAGCACTTACTCCATAGCTCTTCAACTACACCTCAGATTTCTCTTAGGAAGTTTTGGGATCTTTCACACCTGTGAGTTGGGGTGCCCTGTTGCTACAGAAGCCTTGTTTTGGAAGGGAGAGAGTATAAAACCCAAAACCCCCAAAGCCGTAGCCCGGAGTTTAGTTGCTCTAAGCTGTTTTCTTCACCACCTAATGAATCATCAATTCAGCTAAGTTTCACATTCATGCTATTAAAAGACATGCGACAGACACTCCCAGAATAGCTGATGGAAAGCATTAATCTTCTGATAACATCTGTTTTCTTCCACTTCAGTGTACAGCCAGTGTCTCTTCACTGGTAAATACAATTTCCTCCAAGAAATCAGAGGTTTGACTGTTTAGCCACTTTTGTCACTGTATTAATAAAAATATCCCTCCAAATGCCACGTCTGGGTCTCCTAATGAATTATCTCACCTCCCAGATTAAGGGATAGAGATGCTCAGAAGAGGGAATGCATCTCCCTTTACACTTTCTGAAATGACAAGCAGGCACTGATGCCTAACAAATCAGCAACATTAACAGCTCCAAGAGGAGTTCTGTGAAGAAGATACTAAGACTCACTGAATTGAATCTTGGTTATTCTCTGCTAGACAGGGCCCTGAAGTTGTTTGAGGTACCTGACATTATTTCCTGAGATTTTTGTCTCAGGTTTATTAAACTCTAGCATATTCTGTTCTAATTTAATGCCAGATGTAGTTTTGAGTGCCCTTCAAATTTCAGATAAGACAAGCCTACTCACCATTCACGATGCAGTAATGAATACTGTTAGGCTTTCCTCTGTCTCCATCGAGAGCAACCACAGTAAGGACCTCAGAGCCCTGGGGAGAAATGGGAAATCACAGTCTGTGTTCTAAGATCAGAGCAGTGAAATTGCAACAGCACATTAATAAACTGAACTCCTGCAGGTTTTTCTTCAGTGAAGTGCTGGGGCAGAGTGGGTGCTTGTGCCATATGGGGAACACATAAAGGGCCAGTGTCCACTGCTCTGGGTGTGAAATGGCTGCAGACTCTGCATGGCCATGGGTGCCTCAGCCCTGGGGGCTGGCTGGTCACAGGAATGGTTGGAAGTTGTGGCCAAGGACACCTGCCTGGAGCCACAGATGTGGACAGCACAGGGGACAGGATTTGGAGCAGCTAATCTGAAACCCAAAGTTTAGTTTGGGGCACTACCAAGATTCCATCTGGCCGCTTCTGTGTAGGCTCCTGTGCCCCATGGCCACACAGTGTGTGCTGAGACACAGGCAGCTGCCAGGGAGTCATTGGATCACTTTGGTCCTTCCTAATTAAGTTCAGACAGGCAGTAGAAGCAAACAGATGACAGAGCAACTTTGCCCACAGAATATCTAGGGCATAAAATTGTGATGAAAATGATGGTGATTTAACTGCTCTTAAACCTTCACTGTCTGTCTTTCTGCACAAGTAACGTGGCCGTGGGCCATACATACAGAATTTGTGTACTGGGGTCCATTTGCTCATGTGGCTGCTCCTATCAGCTCAGAGGGATGATAAGTGTCACATTAAAATGCTCACCCAAGTGGCAGTGAGCTGTGCAAGTCAGGCCTCTGAGCTCAAGTGCTACTGTTTGACGCTGAAGAACCAGGGAACACTGAAGTAACTGCCAGTGAATCAGAAATGGCAACAAGGAACATTTTCATGACAACCCTTGAGTGAATTTTTCAAACAAGAGCAAGGCTCTGTTAGAGCAACTGGAAATACAGAACTGTATTTATTATCGTTTATGCTGGAAGCAGCAATAAAATCTGCCTACTGGGCAAAATGCAGTGCAGTCCCTTTGAAGGTGACAGAGTACTTGTAAATCCTGACAATTCCACCAAGGAAAAAAGAAGCAAGTTTACAAAATTAACACCAAATGCGCAAACACCACTAAAATCAGCTATTGCCTCTTCCTCTGTGGAGTTCATTCTAATGGCAAAACTCATACTGGGAAGCACTGATTCGTGCTTCCATCATTATATCATAATGGTGTAAGTTATGAGCTCAAGCTGGATGTAATTAACATTTATTGATTCTCATTTCCATAGTAAACACTAACTCCCGTGTGCACCTGATTGTTATTTCAAGATCTATATGTAACTATGCAGAATAAATCAATATACATAATATCATTCATTCTAAACACCTGCAAAGTACACGAGTATTACTTCTCTGCCCTGCTGAAATGTAACAACCTCTGCAGTGAACTGCAATATATAGTCATGCATGGGCTGCAGTGTACATTTCTGGACAGAAAAGACACAAACTTTCACAGAACTCTAGGGAAGGTCAGATGAACAGAGTGCAATCACACTGCTAAATTTATCAATAGTCTAATTTTGGGTAATTTCATAGGCAGATACCATTTTTTGTCCAATATATGAAGAACATTTTAATTAAATCTTATGTATCAGGGTGAAAGCTGATCCACACAATCATGTCAGTGCTTAGAGAGAGCTCATTAGTTTGCAGCTTCAAGAATATGTGGCTGGAAATGACTGGTTCTCCTAATTATGTCCCTGTTTGGCTGATAATCTGATTGAGTTTAGGCCTAGGAGGCCTTCCTGGCCCATTCTGCCTAACCAGCCATCACTGAGCAGAAAGCATCCTGCATTTTGGGGATGTCAGGGTTGCTTCTCCCCAGGTGATGCCCATGGGATGACACAGAGGGAGGGCATACTCAGGCATAAATTCTGTCTGCACCTTGAACAACCAGCTGTCAGTAGCAGACTGATCTGAGCTAGAAAATAAAAGCACTGTGAGCCCACAGAGCAGACACACAAAGGCTTTTAAGGATGATGTGTTCAGGTGAGGTGAGTGGCAGCCTGCTTAAGCCTTCAGCCAAGTGTCTCTGGAGGGCTGAGCTGCAGAAGAGCTCTTAGTCACTCTCTGGGCTTAGACCAATATAAATGGGCAGAATCTTTTTTGACTTCAGTGAAAACAACAGGAAGCCTTGAATAGAAAATTTGCAGTAGACATAAGTAAGAAATAGTCTGAGATTTGTTCAGCTCATTTCACCTAGGAGTCAAATCAGAGTTCAGGTCCTATTTCCAGTAAAGCCTGTGCTAGAAACCTTAGGGCTTTCTTGATTGAGATGGGAAAGTCTGCACTTGTTCTCCTTGTTCTCCTAGAGATGAAACCATAGGGCCATCTTGACTGAGATGGGAAAGGCTGCACTTGTTCTCCCAGAGATGGAAACGAGAACTTACTGCCAGCGTGTCCTCATAGACATATCCATAGTACGGAGTCCCGATGAACATAGGAGGAGTGTCCTGAACATCCTCCACATTGATAGTAACTGTTGTTGTGGCTGAAAATACTTTGTTGTCTCCCCTGAGCTTCCCACCTCCATCCTAGAAAAGAAGGAATTGTCAGATGCCTCTGCTGAAGCATGCCTGAAAATCAGCTTAGGCATTGCATGGACCTCATGAGCCTTCAGAAGCACAGTTCCAGGAATCCCTTCTCTCTCTGAGCATACTGATTAATCTGTGCTGCCCTATTCCTTTCCCTTTTCCATTTTTCCTGCACTCTGTCTGATTAGGAAGACAGCTTGCAGTGCCTCGTAAGTCATTTCTTATATTAAAAGTGATTGAACCAATATATGCAGTCATAAATGATCTTTAGAGAGGGGACAGGGATTTCAAGGGTTTTTTAGGAAAAAAGGCTAGAAAATTATACAAAAAGTTAGTGATCAAGGTCCACAGCTTTTCATCCCACACAGAGTCTTGTCATGAACACAAGACAGTGCACAGTAGCAAGGTAGCGCATTTCTAGAGGGAAATAAACACTGTATATGCTCAAAGTCTCCTAGGAACACCTATGTGATAAAGTGCAAGCACAGAAGGAGCTGTGCAGCCAAAACCTGCAAGACAGCCACACTGTATAAACAGTCTCTGGGGACTTGGCTACAACCAGCTCTCCACAACTGATGCAGCAGAGGCAATTAGGAATACAACTCACTATTTCAGAAGGTTTTAACACCCTCAGTCTCAGAGCACCAGCTGTAGGTCAGTAGTCATGCTGGTGTCTAAGAGTGCGAATTGTTCTACATGTCTGCAGTACCAATTTTAAAAATGCCAATTTTTTGGAAAAGATACACAGATTTTTTTTTTTTTTTCTTCCTTACTGTCCCAAGGGCAGAATTTAAGCCAAATTCTGTTACTTCTCTTTAAATGAACCTTGGGCAAAAAATACATTAAAAGGTCCATACATTTTTCAAAAAATTTGAGCAACTCGAAGTCCTCATAAACTACAGCAAAATTGCCCTCTTTCCACCCATGTGAGTCTGTCTGTGTGATAGGATTGTGAGACACTTCAAAATCTTGGACTTTTAATGCCTGTTATGAATCCTCAGCCAAGTCACAGGCACAGTACTGCTGGGAAAGACAGTGGCAAGAAGGGATGTACAGCAATATTTGCATGAATTAAATAAGCTCCTGCCATGAGACAGCGGAGAAGTGGAGAAAAGGAATGTCCACAGGTATTTCCAGAAAAGAAATCCATCTCTTGTGCTGTGCTGGGTTTAGCTGTGCCCTGTGTCTTTCTGTGGGTAATGACTGTGGCCCGTCTGCCTGCCAGGGGTTTGTCCTTGTGGCGATAGGGCTGTGCCCTGGGCAGCATGAGGAGCCCTGAGCTCACAGGCTGATGCTTCTTGAAGCCAGGGCTAGAAACACCAACCCTTCACTTCTAGGTGAGTCTCATTACACAGATGACATGAGCAAAATATGGGAAATGCCCTCCCAAATGCTCCAGATGTTGTTCAGCAGCAGACACCTGCCACCTTTCCTCCCTTACCTTTCCATGTTACCCCCCATGCCTCCAGAGCTTACAGCAGGAGTAACTCTGCTGCCTTCCCTTCTGCTGCCTGTAGCAGCACTTGTATTCAAACTAATTGGTCCCACTCAAACACAACACCCCACCTCCTCTAGTCTCACATAAAAGCCTTTTTACCTTGGCTACGACGACAACAAAATGTGTTCTTGATTTCTCGTAGTCCAGGGTGACCCCTGGTTTGATGCGCAGGACACCACTGTGACGGTCTATTGTAAACTTATTAGCATGGATGTTCTAAAAGAAAAGAAAAGAAGAAACAGACAGAGATTACATCTGGGGAGATAGGACTGCCATAGGGATTCATCTTTTATTTCATCTGCTCGGGGAGAAGACTGGAATAATGATACGGTTTGGGTGAATAATGTATTTGATGAATTTCACCTCTGTGTGTTTATGAACAATTCATGAAGCAACCACAAGTCTCTCATTATTCAGAATAAATCAGTTACTTGTAATGTAGGTATTTTTAATCTTTTAGTATATCATTGTGAAAACTTAAACTTTGGCTAACTCAGTTAATTGCATGGAAAGAGGTAGGGAGACTTGACAGAAAAAAAGATGAAAGGAAAAGGAAGAAAAAAAGAAATGGTGTTACCCCTTAGTGTTTCAAAGTTCTACTGGTTTAAAAAAAATGCAGGAAGCTTGCATGTATAGATTATTATCAAACACAGTGGTGGTCTGGTGATTTTTGTGATGTACAAACAAAATCTAAAGAACATCTGATTTTAAAAGAGGCCTAAAAATACCTCCCTCCATTCTTCTGACCTGGAGTTATCTGTACAAACACCTCTGTTCCTGTACCCAGACACAATGGCCACCGTCAGATAATCCTGGCCATTTCAGCAGATGTCAACCACCTGCCTATACCATACTTGTGGAGAGGTTTTTTTCTGTGCAACTTGAGAATTCTCAGAGACTGTGCCTGAAGACATGGCAAGATTTTTTCAACAATACACATATTTATCATTCTTTTTGCCACACAAATATATTATAAACTAGACATAGAATTTTGAAATTGCTGTCCCTTGGTTCATAGACTATCAGCTAAAGCCCTGTGCAAAATTGAATCTTGCACATGGATCATAATTTGTGAAATCAAAACTAAATTTCAACAAGGCACTCAAGGTGTTTTTCATGGTATGCCCAAGCTCTTAACAGGATTAGCTTTAGTGTTATGTAAATATCTTCAAACTTGTCTCCATATTCGTGTCCAAAATTAAATATTGCAACAAATTTGCTTTGTTTTTTTGTTTGCTTTTTTCATGTTCCCTCTTGAATAAGGGGAACTGCAGATAACCTGGATGAAACTGCCTGTAGGAAGAAGGAATTTGAAGGACATAATGAAAAAAATTGTGGCATAAAGAAGACCTGTCATACAGAAGTTCAGCTTTAATTCTGGAGCACTTTCAGTTCTTCACCAGTGGCAGCAACTGAAAGGGTGGTTTCAGGCAGTCACTGCTTTGTCGTGGAGAAGATTTAGTACCTCTCACACTCTGATCCAGATATCAATTATGCACCAGCCTGCTACACTAAAGGGCACATTTATGTTTCCAGTGTGTTTTGCTCCCTAAAGAAAGCTATTTCATGCTTTAGAAATCCCATAAACATACAAGATTACCGGTTAATCTCCTTCTCCCTGTCACCCCAAAGGAAGGGCCAGTAAGAGCCCTGCCAGGAGGGGTCCTGCTGGCAAGCACCAGAGTGCCAGTGGCAACTCCAGCTCCCCTTGCTGCCTGCTGGACCACCCTTGGCTTCTTGCAGTCACACAACATCCCTTCTGCCAATGATTATTTTCTCATGCATGGTGCAAAACTGGTCCTATAGGCATTATCAGCGCACTCAACCCCCACAATATTTTTAAAATCTGCTGTCTGAAATCTCAGTAAATGAGGGATGATTTGTGAAGGTACAGACAATACTTTACCTGCAAGAAGTAGGTGATACTTCCTCCAGAACCCGTGTCTTTGTCTATTGCCTCAATCTTAAAGATGCTGCTGCTGGAGGGAGTGTTCTGTGACCAGAAAGAGTTAGCAGAGTCACACAGAAACAGAAAACCAGGTGAGTTAAAAGAAATGAAAAATGAGAATGCAGGTAGGCAGAAAAAGATAAATGGTAGAAAGAATGTAAAAGCACTGAGGGAGCCAAAGAGCAGAAGGGAAAGAGGGAAGAGGTTAAAACTGGAAAACAAGAAGAAAGAAACACTTTGTGAAATAAAAATAACAGAACATTTTAGCTGAGACTGGGCGTATCCTATTCCCACTGTAGTCAATTCTAAAAACTCACACTGACACATGTTGGAACTTACATACACCAAAAATAGCATACCTTATGTACCTACAGACTTATTCCCCAAATTTGCAGTGAACATTAAATATCTACCCAAGCCCTAAACCAAAAGTATGCAAGTCTGTCCTGCACAACTTGTTATTTTATTGAAAACATATTAGCCCCTGTTTACATCCTATAGAAGTATATTTCCAGTATGCAAAGGAACTTCACCAACCTCTGGGACTTCGACTATGTAAGGTGTATTGATGAACTCTGGGCTCTCATCATTGGCATCCATTACAAGGATCCTGACTTTTTCAGAAACCTGAAGTAGAATATGAAGAGCATATTATGACTCCCATTATTTATGAATCCCATTATTTCCTATTTACAGAGCTTTCCTGGGCAGTGGTACCTGTAAGATGCTGAAACCTCCCAAACACTTCTTGTAATAATCTCAATTTCTTGGAGATGAGGAAGAGCTCTAAATTTATCCAGTCTTTTGGATAAGAGGAGGGTCCCACTTTTGTGGTACCTCTAGTGATGAAGCCCACATCCTCCTGCTGCCAGACTGCTATCCTGGCTGTGACAGCATCCATAAATTGAAAATACCAAGAAAATCTGTGGAAGTAGGACTGGATGCCCAGTGCCTCAGATTAGTCTTTAATGATTAGACATGAACAAAGCTTTATCTAGCAGCAGACAAGAAAACCCCCACCACCTTAGCCTAAGCAAATCTTCTTAACATCATGCTGGAGAAACACTGTGGGGGTGAGGACAGGCAGCTATTGGGTGCCCAACACTAGTTCCTATAATGTCACACATTTCTCCAAAAAGCCTCCAGATCTTAGGCACAAATCCGACTGTGCTGGCAGTGAAACTTCATGGGAGGCTGCTAAGTCAGTATTTCAGCTCACACTACACTGTAATTATCCTCAAATAGCTGAGCAAGGAGATGAAGTGAGACTTGAGTGAGTTCAGTGGCTTTTGGAACAGGAGGTAAGACTAATGAGATTATGTTTTCTGATCAAATGAGATAGTCCCTTTAAGGTAATTTAATAGGAGTAGGTATGTGAGAACAGACATTTTGACAAGCTACAACATAATTAAATACTTACTGTACTCAGGCCATCTGAAATACTGACAATAACTTCAATCTCATCTTCCTTCTGTAAATGAAGAAAGTTCTTTTGTTAGAGAGATGGTGTTTGTCCTGATTGTAAAAGGGACTGCAGATTTAAACCTGTCTAGGCAGGCAGATGAAAGTAACAACTAATACCACAAAGCAATCCCAGCAGAGGCCAGGAAGACCCCTCGGAAGCTCCAGCTCCTTGAACCTTCTGTAGCTACTCTCAGGAGATGGTTGCTCTGGTAATCCCTGTTGCTTCTTAAAGTGCTCATAAAAAATCAGTCTCCTTTTTCAAAAAATGTTCTCTAAAATTTGGTTCAAAATTCTTCTGTCTTAGAAGTTCTATATGGAACTTTAAAGGGTTTACCAAATATTGCATAAGATTCTCAGTGAGGAGATATGAAGGGTTATTGAACCTGTGCTCCAAGCATGTGTTCCAAGAATAAGGCTGCCTTTAGGCATCTTTAACCAGCACAGTTACATTGGCTAAAGGGCTATGACATACTAGAGAAGTGTCCTGAAACATTGCTTACAAATCTTTACTTCTTCCTAATGACGGGAGAGTCCCCTGTCTGAGGATTTGATGATTCTAGCTGCCCCTAAGCTCTGGATGGGGTGTTGGTGGGGGAAGATAGAAATAAAGAACATACTACTTTTTTGAAAAAAAGTTGGACAGACAGCAGCTAAAAAATTTGACAGCAACGTTAGTGGTACAAGTCAACTGGAATGCAACATGAAGGGTGAAGTATAATGTCTTAGAATTGCAAAGTATATTAAATGCTTCAGGGGCTAATAAACTGGCCTTGTCCCTCAAAGCCTCAGATCAAATTACACAGAAAGAAATTCCACAAACACCTGGAGTGGTGCCATTTTATTTTACCTCTCTGTCAAGCTCCTCGATCAAAGTAACATTTCCAAGATTCTTGTCAACAGAAAAGTAACGTCTTGATCCAGCTTCATAGGTCAGATCATATGTCACAGGATCTCCTTCTGGATCAGTTCCATTCAGAGTGTACACATGGGCTCCTGAAAAATTGGTATACAACAGCATTTCCCTGTGGTTATTTCAGTAACTGAGTATTTCACTCGTCTGTTCCTAAGGAACTTGGCTGCCCTGCAGCAGGAGAAGGTTTTGTCAATCAAATCCACTTACTGGGAAATAGGGATAAGCAGACAGTTCAATAGTCCTGATGGGAGCGTTTTAGCCAGCTGGTTAAACTGAGTTCATTAGTTCTGGTTTCTGTCACTTGAGGCCCTTTCCTGTGGAGCTGTATCCAGGTCAATACTGTTCATATCCAAGGGTTTATCCAGGTGACAAGCTCTTCACCAGCTCTCAGCCCAGGTGAGCCACAAGTGATGCAGTTGTACAACTGGGTGACAATCTCAGCAGTACCAAAAGGCCCTCACAGACCTCTTCTTTGTAGGAACAAAAGAATTTCAAACTAGCATTCAGAGAATCTGGCAATCTCCCTTCAGGGGAGAGCTCCCACAGGACTGGATCTGAGCTCTGAATCATGGGAGGTGCAAGGACATTTTCATACTTTCCCACTTTCAGAGTTAATCAATGCAAAAGTCTTCTTTCCTACTTCACTCCCACTCATTAGCTCTCTCTCATTAAATTCTTTACTTGACACACCCACTCATGCTCATACCAATTATTAAACTTTTCAAACTCATCAATGTATTTCCTTCAGAAGCTGGAGAAAGATTATTATTTCTATTTTTAAACATTGAGAAGTTGGTGCCAGTTTTTCTACTAAACTGACTTTGTGTATTTTAAATTATAATTCCTGGGGGAGTTATAACACTCATATTTTCAAAGCATGGTGAGAGTGTTTATTAGCATTATATTTTAAACTTACATGTCTGTCATTCGACTGTGCTTTAACACCTTCATCCAAACAACTTCAAGCAGTTTACAAACACCAGTTAATTGAGCTTGAAATACAAATCACTGCTGTTGTTTCCTTCCAATCCACTCTGCCTTGGGTAAGTTACCTGAGATATCCAGGTTGCAGAGGTTAAGCACAGAAACTGTGCTTTACATCTGACAAAACCCTCTGCACTTGTAGCCAAGTGGCTCACTGGTTACTAGTGAGTTTTGCTCAGCATGCAACCCAAGGATCCCTGCTAAGAAAGTCAGAATAAAGTTAAGGAAGAACACCAAGACTCTCAGTTTTGAACTACTCTGGTCCTGAGCTTGGCAGGTTTTTAATTCAGTACTCAAAAGTGATAAATTTTCCTCATCTCCTCTCTTCAGTAGCATAGATCACTGACCAGATCTGTAAGCTTGTGTTTAATTCTAGAGCTTTGCCCACACCACTGACAAGTCAGCTTCTTGAAGGTTTCCTCACTTTTGTGAGGCAACCTTTTGGACCTCATTTGCCTCTTCCTTGGCATGCAAACTGTGAAGTTCCTCAGAGGCCTTAATGGACGTGGGGCATCCAGCCATCAGTGGTGATATTTCCAAAGCATGGCTGGCTTCTTGTTATAGCAAGAGATTATACCAAACCATGTGGAATCTGTGCTCACTTAGGAGTAAACTCTCATATGATAATTACCAGGGCAATATTTGGGCAACTTCATACAGAAAAATGTTACATTGCAAAAACCAATGCACCCACAAGAGCACTAACAAGAGACCCTGTTACAAGCTGGTTCAGCCAGCCAACAAATAATCAAGACTTTCAAAACAGTTCACAAAACTACAAAACATTTTTCCACATTTTTCTTGTACTTTTCCCACAAAACAGAATGGAAAACAACAACACGTCTGTAACTGTGATCCCTGAAAATTATTAAGGAAAGACAATGGTATGACGAGACACTTCTGACTGTAACAACTCTCTAAACACAAGAAAATGAAAGGAGAGGAATTAACTGGGACTGATAAAATAGTATCCTGAAAGGACACCTGTTTCCTGATACAACTGTCTGTGTAAGAGACAGAAATTTGAAAATTGTGGAGGGTTCTGCAGCACCAGCACTGACTCATTTATTCTTGTTTTTCAAAAGCTTTGTCTTAATATCATGGCTGGCTCCAATTGGAGATTTAATGTGTCAATTGTCATAATCTCCCTGATATCCCTATAAATATAGTGCTTTTCGGCAGTCTTTTTTTGGTCATTAGTTGTCTCTGCTTCTCAGTTATTTTCTGCCCTTCCTCCTGCCTTTTCCCATCCCTTGCACTTGCCACAGTGCTGGCTGTGCTGCCTGTTTCCAGCTTGTGTGGATGTCTGCTGAGCAGTGCTCTCTGTGCTATGGACAAACAGGATGGACACCACATCTGGGCTCTCCCCGAGCCTGAGAGCAACCATCAGGCACAAGACCTCTGCTGTGGCTATGCCTGCCCTGGAACACCCATATCAGCAGTACACAAATGCAAACTACTCCTCAGGAGGTACAGGGCTGGAGAACAACACACTGAAAGCTTATGTGAACCCATTTGAACCTGGGCTAGTTCTTTAAATCTCACAGCTTCCTTTCCTACATTTCTTAGAATTTTCTTATAAGGAAGACAGGAACTTTCTTGCTGCTAAGTGTGAGAAGAAACATTGATATTGGTACAGACTGAGATTACTGAGCTTTCTGAGCAAGTAATGATGGACTTCATTGATCTTTACACTGGCCTGTTTGCTTTTTAGCTAAAGCTGATGCTTCATTTTTCATAATACAAAATACTCGCATGCCTTTTAAATTAGATTGTGGATCAAAATATTTTTTCTAACTCATTGCAATTCCTTATTTTTTACAAATTGTAATTTCACTGCACAGTACTCTCCATATCATTAACACCCCCAGGAACACTTCTCAATGCAGTGTTAATGCCAATTAAAAATCTGTTCTCAGTGCGCTGCCTCTACTTGCTGAAAAGGAAATAAATTAAAAAGATGGCTAAAATCTTACCAGAGGATACCAAATAAACAGCCTCCCCCTGTCATAAAAATATGGGAATAGAAAAATCTTTACTTGAGGATATGGCAAATGCCACAGTTAGAAGAGCTGGATACTCTGAGTACCCAGGGGATGATGCAGCAGGCTGGGACAGGGGAGTCCTGGGGATATACTTGCTGCTCCCTGCTGTGGCTTCCTCCCAGGAGCCATGCCAGGCTTTTCCACTCTGTTTCTCTATTCCATCTTAAAAGTCATTTGCTCTGTGCTCTGCCACTTGGGCTGTCTCATGATGCCATTGCTCTATTTTACTTCACTTTTGACTCAAATTGAATCACCGTCTCTGCCCTGAGCTCTGGGGCTGGTTTTGCTCTCTCATTGAAGACACGGTCTCCCTCTCTGCTGTGCAAAACCAGCAATCAGATCCCTTCCCTGTGAGTTTAACAAGCCAAGCACATTTTGGATTCATGCTCAGTCCTGCCACTGTCCTTTGCCACCACAGCTGACATCTGTTAACAAGATGCTGAGAGGGACGTGCATGGCCGTGCTCCCAGCACAAGACACCTCTGTTCCTAATGTCACAGCAAATATCACCTTGCCCGGGGCCACGTGCCTGCTCTCCACATGTCTCAGCCAAGGAAGGGCCCATTTCCCCAGCAGAAAAGGAGATGGACAGTTGACATGAAGCTATAGACTGCTGCTTTCACACCAAACTCACCCCAAGCACAGGGGAGCTCAGGCTCCTGGAGGTCATGACACACACCATGACTACCCCAAAGCTGGCTCCTTTCCCATTCACAGACTGCTCCTTCTGGACCATGCCCAGTGACTCCTGCTCCCTCCCTGCAGCCTGGAGCAGCAGCTGGCTGGCAAGGCAGACATGGCAGGATCAGCAGCCCAAAAGGCATGGCTGCTGCAGCAGCAGCTGAAACACGCCCTGCAGCTGCCAGGGCCTGTCATGGAGAGATGGGACATGGCAGCATGGGCTCAGCCTGGGGCCCAGACCATCACCCCATGGACAGCAGCAATATGTCCCTGCAGCACCCAGAGCTACCAGCTCCGAGGAGAATCCGTCTGAGTGCCATTTTCTGATGTATCTACAGTTTCTGTCAGAAGAATCAAAACAAAATTGAAGGCTGTAACACCTGTGAGTCCTTAGAGCATCTCTGTGCAGTGCTCAGCTTTGCAGGAGACTTTGCTCTGTGCACTGCTGGCACTGCTGCAGGGGTGCAGAAGGCAGGCTGTGTTTCACACTTCTGTCCTGGTAGCTCCTAGCTTTCCTAGAGGTGGACCAGGGTGACAGAAACAAGGAAAGAATAATAAGTACCACAGGGGACAAGAAGGCTCTCCACAGTCAGCTGTGAATGATGGGAAGAAAGGAGACCTGGAGCAGGTAGCAACAGGTCAGGCTTGAAGGATGAAGGGGTCTGAGGGGATCAGTCACTCAGTGGTGGGTGGTGGCAGCTGTAGCTTTGATCAAAGAACTGCCACTGCAAACTGGCTTTTAATGGGAGGAGTGCCTTCTTGGGGGCAAGGGAATAAACATTAAGGGGAATGCAAGGAGATCATGCAGAGACCTACAGAGCACTGATGATGTTTGGGCTTTGAGAGAGTAATGAACTTAGGCCTTCTGGGTATACTTCAATCCCCTGCTCCACAGCTGTTCCCAGCCCCACTCTGTCCCCACTATGAGGCTTACAGGGATTATGAGGTAAGATGAAACAAACAACCTGAAATAGCATCCCACTCCTGCCTTAAGACCTTGATTAGGAGCACATGCACATTTTGTATGTACACATGCAAAGAGCTAATTACCCACCTGCCCTGCCAAACCACAAGCACCAATTGCTATTTCAGTTTATATCTTCTCCCATTCTTCTTAAATCTGACACTGAAAGGGGCTGCTGTTCTGGCCCCTCTTACCCTGAGGGGTCTCACGTCCTGCAACAATAAATAGGATCTGGGAATTTGCAGGAACTTTCAAGTATTCATGCAGAAATTGTACTGTCTGGTTTTATGATAACTTGGTACACAAGTTACAACTATCTGTAAATAAGTAAAACTGGACAAGGGAAAAGAAGGTCAACTTAAGGATGATATGAGAATGATAATGAATTTGGTGTGTTCACACTGCTGCAGAACTGCATTTTCTCTTTCTACAGCCACACAGAGAATCCACCACGTCCTTTCAGTGTTCCCAAATGTTGAGTGTCCCTTGCCTACAGATGTCTGGGAATATAACTAACACATACTACTTTGCCAACCACTTGCAATCTCAGCAGGGCCAAAGACTGTAAAATTTCTGGAGGTTTATTAAAGCTGCTGTCTGTGGCATTGTACAGATCAGACACCAGCTACAGCCAAGAAAAGCATCCTGCCCATGACTCCAAACTTTATGTAAGGACAGGGAAGATCTAATAGCAGCCTGCCCATTTTTGCAGTGCAGAAACTTGAAGCCATCCAGAATCAAATATATGGAAGTTTTTGTTCCCCTTTTTTGTCACTGATCATCTTGCTCAACCTGAGAGACGACTGCAGGAGTGTGGATGCTTGGGACTGCACATGGACATGGGAGACCAGATTCCTTCTCCTGCTTCTGGAGATCAGAGCAAGTGATGAAGAGCAATAGTCTCCTCTGCAGTGCCACAGAAAGGGCCAGCCTGGTAGCCATTTAGCACTGAGCTCTGGCACAAAGATGTGGCTGTGGCCTGATGTGAATTCTGGTCCTCTTGCCCTGTACAAGGCTGAAAGCACACCCAGCACTGCAGCACTGAAGTGTCAGTGCTGTTTGTGCCCTTCTCTGTGATTGTCTCTGCCAAAGCCTCCCCGAGGAGTGGCTGTGCTGACAGGGGCAGCAGCAGCATGTGTTAAGCAAATCCCAAACAACCATGTTCCAATGGAACTTCTGAAAGTGCTTGCAGAAGAGAGGACCTTGCAGTACTTACTGCTGTTTGTTAAGGTATTCTGGGAATTAGCCCAAAGAAGCACTGGAAGCTGTGTGACAAAGCAACCACATTTGTTCTTCTCAGAAGTAAGGTCTTATCTCTCCTTCCCAAGGGTTTCTACAGGTGGTTTGGAGCTTTCAGAGAGAAGCTGCTTCCCTCTTGTCTTTTAAAGCACATTTATACATCAAATTAGAAGTACAAGCCATCCAATTTAAACACCTGTAAGCACATTCTGGATGAAGCTAGTAGGCAGGAGGCACAGCAGCTCTCAAGACAGAGCAGCCTGAGCTTTATCACTGCTGCAAGCAAAGCACAAACTCTCCAGAGACCTGTATGTCCCTAGTCTGGTTGCTAATGCTACAAAAGCACATACAGAAGCCCATCACATACATCTCATTATTCTTACCCAGGCTAATTAGGAGAGCACTAACACAAGGGCTCTGATCCCTCCCACTGCTGTTTTGCTGTGGAGGCACACTGTCCTTTTCCTGGCTGCTGGAGCACCAGATCAGATGCAGTGGAAATTACTGCTGTACTTCACTACAGCAGGGAGTGCTGTCATCTGAGAGACCATGTGGCACTGCAGTCCTGACAGGGGGGACATTTTTGCCCATGTTGTGGCTCTGTGCCATCCTTAGCTCCTTATCCCCACATAGGTGCCTGGAGGCTCCCAGTGGTGGCAGGGAGAGGCTGGTGCTCTGTAAATATCTGCAGGCTGGCACCACACCAGGGAGTGGGAGTGGGATGGCAAGCGAACTGCACTGCCTGAGGTTTCAGTGGTGGAGTTGGCAAGCACCACCCCAAACAAACTGAGTTGGGGTCCCATTTTGTGGCTGTCTGGCATTACAAGCCTTATCTACACTTGGACAAGTGATTCCACTGGCTAATCTAACTCCAGCAATCAGCAGAACCGTAGGGATTGCCAAGGCTGAACTGAGTGTGGTTTCCATGAGAATCCAGGCAGAAGTACAGCAAAAATAGCAGCTCCTTAGTCTGCCTCTGGCTTTTGCAAGTGCCTCTACATTACTACATTACTGCTGGCCTTCAAGCTGAGGTTTCAGCTTAAGCTTGCCCAAGCTTATAGCAAATTCCTGCTGCATCATAAGCAAGCTCCTTTTAAGTTCATCATCAGGATGTGTCACTTCTACACAATGTGCTGCCTTCTCCCCCTCCTCTTTTAAAGCTGAGCAGATAAAGGAGAATTTGCTGCTTCCAAATTCCCCTCTGCCCACCCTCTAGCAGGCCCAGTGTGGATCCTGGATGACATTAACACCACTGGGTCAGAAATGGAGACTTTGAGCAAACTCAGCAGCTGCTCCCCAGCGCAGAGAGTGACCTTGGTCTGGTTTAAGAAGGCGTGGGTGGCAATGTCAGACTTTGAGAGCAGGCTGTGCCCTCTGATCCCTCCCTCATCCTGCCCTTCCCCAGCTGCCAAAGCCCTGGGAGGGGGTGTTTGGGTGCACCCCCTGTGCAGCCATAGCTCTCTGCATGAGGCACAGGTAAAGGGGTGCTTTGGTACCCAGTCTGCATTAGCTAAATATTTTTCTGGTTTAGCCTGTGAAAGCTACAGATGAACAGAAGAAAATCCTAAATAAAATATCAGTGCAAAGTTTGAACTAAAGGTGATGTTCATCACTTAATATATTTTTTATGTAATTGTTCAGGTGTTAGGAGATTATTTTTCCCCCACAGAAAATATTGATTATAAATCATCTTTTGTTCTTATTTAACTTTTCTTAGTGCAACTAAAGTTAAAAGAAGCATAAATAGACCTGCCTCAGAGTGCTGCAATCTGAAAACTGTATAAATTTTTGAATTTTCCATAAAACAAAACTAAACCTTTTTAAAAAACATCAGTTATTTAGACAAAGTAATTTTCACTGCAAGTGGAAAAAAATTCCTACCATTTGTATGAAAAAATTAAAAATGTGTTTAGAAAAAAAATATGTCCCTTCCTTTTCAATGTACAGCTTGCTTTTATCAAGGCTGATAAAATTACTAGAAATTAGGCTTTCTTCTTATAAGCATTTACAGAATTGGTAAGAAGCCTCTCACCACGAATTTATTTCTGACCCCAAAGGTTTGTGCTCTGAAGCTGTGAATAGATTGGTAGAACTAATAAGAGGGAGCTAGAATTCACGTTTTAAATTGCAGCTACAATTCAAACATGTCATTTTAAATTGAGGCCAGTTAAAAGCTTGAGAGAAAAACATGTAAGATCACAGCATATAACAACAACCTACAAGAAAATATATATGTTAATCATAAAAGCAAGCAACTTCAGTTTCACAGTTTAAACATAGAAATTTTAATACTGACCAACAGGCGTGTCCTCCGAAAGGCTGAGAAGTGCCATGTTCCCATTTGTGCTTCTGGCTCCATTATCAAAGAAATAGGGGGCATAATTTGCCTGAACTGTAATTAAAACAGAACAGAAACCAAACAAAAGCATTTTGTAGGCGACAGTTATTTGGCTGGCTCTGTTGCCTGACTTTCAGTAAACAGGAGCTGTTTTGGGAATACTAGGAGTGCATAATACACCCAGTTGCTGCAACGGACTTTCAGAACTGTATCTGTACAGATATTTTTAATAAAATTACTTCTATATGCCACTGTGCCAGAATTTACACAGCAGGAAATAGAGAGTACATAAAAAAACCTCCAAACCAACAGAAACAAAACAAATGGCAGGATCTCCCTAAAAAATCTCAACCAGTTCCAGACAGTTTCAATGAAAAATTAACTTCTTCAGCTTGCAATGATGGAACACCTCTCCTCTACTCTACACATACAAGCCTGAAACTTTTTCCATTGCCTTGGCACCTTACCCAGTATTCTTACTGGGTCTCTAAGCACATCCTGCCCTAAAATTATGCCTACTACATGAGCAATTAACCATAATTAAATACTTACTTGCTGCCAGACAACAGCAAAGTTAAAAAAGAACAAAACAAAAAACAACAAATTAGTTGTCATTCTACTGACTGACTGTTAGAGATTAAAAATAGCCCATTTGAAACAAAACTGCAAGTATATAAACACGGAGGGTAACATTTGCACAAGGACCAGTAGCCAAGTAAAATATTTCAGAAAAACATGATCATATCAGTAAGGATAACTACAGGATATAAGGTTATGCTTGTATTCTCCTATATTTTTACTTAGCAAAGTGATTATTGTACTCACCCAGGCAAACATGCACCAAACTGAGAAATAAGGAGGGGGTGAAATGCCTTACATGCTTCATCCCACTGAAGAAAGAGCCAACTTCTTCTGTGTTATAAGGGTTTAGTTTTTTTGGTTTTATTTTTTTTTATTTTTTTTAATCTCTCTGAAAAGTCCAGGAAAATGTTCTTCGGACTGACGTAGCAGGGAAATGTGGAAGAGGCAGTAACAGATGCTAAGATGTTAAGCGGATGACACGTCTTAATTTCTGAGGAATTTAAAGAAGCTCCTTCCTACCACCTAATTAGACCAATTGCTTTGCAGGGAGCTGTGGGACTAATTTCTGAGACAAGATTTGGAGGACTCAGTGTAACTCTTATGTTTTTCTGTTGGTACTGTATTTGTGCTGTCCAAGTCAGGGAGAAGGTAAAGTAGAAATTTGTTTTCTTCCTGAGCTCTGTATTTTATTCTCTAAGCCAGTTGTCTGTTTTTAAGAGCTAAAAGAAGTTTATTTTTATTTTAATCTTGAGAAACTACAAAAGAAGAAAATCTAATATTAGCAAAAACAGTAGAAATGATTGTTACCATTTGAAAGAAAGCACTTATGATAACAACAAAATACACAACATTGCATATTAAAAGTGCAGAAGTCAAAATGTTTTTTTTTGAGTTGGCCTGATAATTTAACTCTTACACTGCATGAATTGCTGAAAGCATCTTTTACTTTCAGAAGGAAATTTCCAACATACTAAGAAGTGTGTTTAACCATCAACACGTCAAAAAAGTGGCTTTTAAAAATTGTTTGTTTTGACATATAGAAGGTGTTTGCACTAAATAAAAAAATATATATATTTCAATATACTGTATGGTTAAAAATCAGCCACAGTGAGGATGTTCACAGATAAACCTGCTTGAAAGAAGCTCCATCAGTGAGCACAGGTGACTCAATGACCCACAGACGATTCTGTGACTGTGATTCTGCAGCACCTGGCTGCCAAGCACCGAGATGTTTACATTGGGGCTGAGCTGTTTAAACCTGACCTGCAGCAAAGCACTTGCCCTGTTAATGGAGTTTTCTGGGTTATTTAATTGTCAGAGTGAAAGAAATGTCTAAGAAATTAATCAAAAAAGTTCCCCATCACAGTGCTTTAAAAAGTGGCAGGATCTGCAGATGCTGCCTGGCAGTGACCCTTGCTGCAGTGGCACAGGTGAGGGGGGCACATGCAGTGGAAACACTGAAAGCAGGTGCAGAGCTTCACACAGAGCAATAATGAAGGTCTTTGGCTCCCTCAGTCAGCCACGTTTCATCACTGTTTGCTAGAGTTTCAGAAGGGAGCAGGTCATTGTTGCCTACTCAGAAAGAGAAAAGCAAAACTCTTGGGCCAATATTAACAAAACTCGTTACCCATAATGGAATTTGTCAGAGAATGGTACAGAGAGCAAAAGACTAAAGAGGGCTGCAGATGGATCAGACAAATTAATGAACACTGGGCTCACTATGACTAACAAATGTGATGACACAGATGCAAACCCTGGTTCAGTACAGCACTACATTATCACCTGCCAGAAGCTCAGAAGTTAAACCAGGGGAAGGTCCTTTGACATCTTGATCTCTTCCTGACCATCTTCTATGGGATCAGACCTTTGTTCTGACTCTGCATGATTATATTTGTAAAGCACTATTTACAAAAGCTCCATGTTGAACTGATCTGTGACTGCAGCAGGGGCCTGTAAAGCTCAAGGAAACCTGCAGCAGGCAGCTATGAAAAACAAACATATTTTTAGTACATTTAAATTCATCGTATGGGGATCCAAAGCTGAAAACTATGTGGCAGCAGATACAAATATAGAAGATGGATATAAATTTAGTCCCTGTTGCAGATTTAATCCTCCCACCTCTGTCAAAAATAGTATTAAACCACTGATAAAATCACAAAAATAGACCTGCTTGGTACTCCAAAAAACCCCATAAATAGCACCTAAATGTCTTCTCATCTGCCTCCTCAACCCAGAACTAACAACACGCTTTTTTCCTACAGAGTATTTTCCTAGAACAAGTGATGGAGAGCTCTGGTCACAGTTAATAGCTGTCTGTTCCCCTGGTTGCATTCCCTGGGGATCTGAATCTCTAGGGCCTGCATCTCCAAGGAAGTAAAATGCCTCCCTCCTGAATTTCAACGAGTTTGAGCTCTTAATCCCCTTACAGTTTGAAAACCTAGCTAATATGTGTCTATGCACAGTCAGATCCATACCTAACACAGCAACATTTGACAGAGTAGCTTTTTCTGTCAGAAAATATACTTTGATTAAAACCAATACAGCTCATGGATCCAGGCTTATTTTGCTGAATTTTCTCCTTTGGAAGAAAAGGGGCAGGAGGGAGTTTCAGGAAAGCAGTACATTCTGTTCCAAAATTTTTGGGAATGGAAGGATCCCTCTCTCTATGTAGAAGAAACTTTCTATTTCATACATTTTTAGCATATTGAGTAGTAAGAAACATAAAAGAAGAATGAAATATACTCATCTGATCTCAAATATACCCACCTGATCTGGACCAACTGGTTGCCCAGGGTTTTATTTATTATTCAGTATGAAAAACATCCAGAAAAGATTCAATATCTTCAGAAAAACAGTTCAGGTCGCTGTCTAGCAATATCTACTGGAGCTTGTTAGACAACCTGAATTTTTATTTAAAGTTTAATTTAAAGTTTTATTTAAAGAAATTTAAATGTTGAATGATGCTACAATAATGCAATGAATATTTTTCAGACTTCCTCATCTCTGACCACAGCTGGGGTGTATTGGGGCCAGTGCAGCATGGTTGTAAAGCTGCTGGATTGTGCATTGAGAAGCCTCCTGGGATGCCCTGAGCCATGGAGGCATTTCTTCCCCCAAGACAAAGCTACTTTCCAACATGAAACTAGATCATTGCTGGGCACAGAGGACAGACACAAAACCAGCTACACACAAGGCCAGCTCCTGCCCTGTTATCCCTCATCTCTTTGAGAATCTTGTAAAATCCTGGGCCCCACCATGTTCATTTTTTAGTCCTAAACTTTAAGCCTAAGGCTAGTAGTCCTCCTTAATCAAATATGGATGACAAGAAAGGGGCTTTTCACCCCTACTGAGAGCTGAGCCTTTTCTGTTTACACAATCCTGTATGGGGGAATCGTGGGTACCACAAGACAGATGCTCTTGAGCCCAGCCCCAAAGCACAGCCTAAAATGATGGCCAGACTAGAATTGGCAGGAGATGCCTGTTGCTGCTGAAGATGAATAGATCACATGGACACAGCTCGAGGTGTGGTTAAAGGAAGAGAGAGTTTATTTTTCCTCCCAGGATTTATAGGCTTCTGACCACAGCCAGGGATTGGATGGTCAGGATAACACTTTCTCACTGCACTGGCCATGAGAGATGCCCATCACAAGACGTGTAACAGAAAGAATGTACACATATCTATGTTTATAGTTACTGTCCTGGGAAAGTCTGTAGAAAACTATGTCAGCAAGCTCAGAAGCTGACTTTTCAGGGCGACAGATGCCCACATGAAATGGCACCTAAACTTCCCCAGGAGCACAGCAGTGCCACCAGGAGCTGGAGGTGGGGGCACTGGCAGAGGTTGGGAGGGAGGGAGTGCCCTGCTGTGCCACTGGAATGCCAGCTGGCACCTGCTGGCACCTGTGCTAGCAGGCTGAGCAGAGGGCACGGAGAGAAATTACCCTCTCCACATCGTGGGAGGCCCTTCCACCTCAGGGTGATCACATTAGAGCTGCCCACCTGGGGAATGCCTGCTTGGCACATAAATGGGAGGTCCGCATGAGTTGCATTTTGATCAGGTTTTGGATGCTTACATGCATTTGCAATTTAAAAATCATGAAAAAAATAAAATTAAAGAAATAACAGATATTATTTTTCCACTGTCCTGCTTTGCTTTTTTTGCTTCATACTGTCTTCAGATTTTACGTGTCCATTTTCTTCTTTTCTAGGCTCTGGACAAGTATTGATAAGTAATAAAGTTCACACTCATGTAACAACAGTTCAAGCTACTTTTTTTATATGCTTGTCCTTGAATTCAGGCTGTATATGACATTAGGTATTACCCTGGAGGGGAGTATTCAGCATTTTTTGTGTGCACATTTGTGCGTGTAAAAAAATTCAACATAAAAAGTGTTGCGCACTTTACATAAACCTCAGCATGTGCAGAAAGACACCAAATCACACTGTGGCCTTCTCTTTGTAAATCACATGTTAAAAGGGGCTGTGGGACTTACCATTGATACCTGGAGGCATTAGGAACAGCAGAGTTCACTCAGAATTCCTAATGCAATTCTGCAAAGGAGAGAAGTGGAGCTTCAATCAGATTTTCTCAAAACCCTCCCTATTCTTACATCTTTGAAAGTGATTGGGAGCTTGAAAACAAAGGAAGGGGCCTGACATAAACCATCACACCCTAACAACCCTGGCCCCAGCTGGGCTGTCCCTTGCACACTGAAGGGTCAGTTCTGTAGCAAGTCCCACAGCATGGTATGAGCAAGAATTGTCTCAGCTGATCTCCAAACACCTTAAGAGCAGCAGGACATGCTGAGATAAGGTAAATGAAATGATCACACCTACTGCCTGGGTGTTTGCTGCCTGGCTGGTACCAGGGAGGGGTTAGAGCGCTCTTGTTTCACCAGAGCTGAAACAGTTAAATCCACAGCTCCAACCACAAACCAAACAAAACAGCCTTGCCTGCCCAAACTACATCATTCCCCTTCCTTAAAATCTCCCTGTAAAGGACTGACAGATGACTTGTACTGGGGTATATCATCACTCCACCAATTTCCATTAATACAGAATACAGATGATGCTGGAAATCCAGAAAGCAGCTGTTGATGACATTTCAGATGGCTGGGTTTGGTGGTGAAGGATTTTACCAATTTGGTAAAATTTGGTGACCCAAATTTTACCTTTTCCTAGCACAGCACCATACCTTCTGTCTGATTGCTGGGAGAAACTATAGGAACTGGGGAATCTGCAAGAACCTGGGCCAGTTTGTTGGCAGCAGAGAGAAGACTGAAGTCCCTCAGAAGTCTTCAATGCTCATCTCTGTATTTTGAATTACCAGCTATGGGAATAAACCAGACTTGCAGTAGGTCAAACATTGCTCAGTAGTAACTACAAAAGAGAATCAGTCCTACTTTTTGGTGGTTAAATCTAATTAGAGATGTGTTCTTGGGTCCTTGGCCATTATCACCAAATTCTGATCCTCCCAGCTGCCAGAACAAATATGACACCTCCTAAATGAGAGTTTATGCATCTCTACACAGCCTACTCCCATCACTTAGGATATGCAAATTTGTTAAAATGACATGGAATTTTTGGTTGTCAAGACAGATTAAAATGCAAACAAATAAACACCTCTTTCTTCCTCTCACTATTATGCTCTTGCTAATAATTGAATGAATTTAACATACTAAAAGGAAAATGAGCTCATTGTTACCTTTCTCACACATGGGGGTCTAAATTCACTTTTTATATCTAGCACAGACAGTCTATATATAATTAGCCTAAGATTATTAAATTCACATAAAAGTAATCAAAAGATAGTGATGTGATCATTAGTGATCTTGGTTGAATTTATAAACCTCTCTCAGTAATTCCAGGCTGAAAGTGACACTGCACTGTTTGGTTTAAGGCATTTAAAGAACAACATGAGTTGTAACTCAGCTGTCTACACACCTTTTCCATATTGCAACTCCACTAAGCAGCTCCACTAAACCTCAGCAGTGTGCAGGAGAATGCTGAAACCTGGGTAGCATCACGGAATGGTTTGTGTTGGAAGGGATCGTTAAAGCTCATCTAGTTCAAGTCCCTGCAATGAGCAAGGACATCTTCAACTAGATCAGGTTGCTCCTGAATATTTCCAGGGACAGGGCATCCACAGCTTCTCAGGGCAGCCAGTGCTGGTATTTCACCACCCTCAGCAGAAAAAATTCAGTCTGATAAAACACACAGCATAAAAAAAGACTTTGTAAATCAACTGATTCAGGAAGGAAGTTACACCCACAGAGCAGAAGAAGGGAAACATTCCCCATTCATGGAAAGGAAAACCAAGATTCAGAGAGGTGACTACAAGCATTATATCAACTTGAGCCCCTTTGAACTCCCCTTATTTTGGATAACAAGAACAGAAACTCAGCTATGATGTTCTTATCTCCAAAGGAATTAAGAAATTACAATTTCAGAAAAACAGAGGAAAAGCAGACACCAAATATCTACCAGTTTTAGCATTTCTACGGTGGCTTTAAAACAGTCAAAAAAGTGCTTTCCCTACAAAATGTGGTGGGCATTTTTTCCACGCAGGTAAAGAGATGATGCTTTCATCCCATCAGAAAAAAAACCAAAATGCTAGCCTACTCACCAAAAATCTCAGAACATTTGCCTGCATGATTTATCATGAGTTATTGTCATTCACTGTGGGTGGCAGCAGAGGTTTGGGGAGTTCCTGGGAAAAAGAACTTCATCTCAGATACAGCTTCTCCTGGTTTTAATCTGCCAAAAAGTGTTTTATAGCATTTGCAAAAAAGGTGCTGCAGGTAACTGAGGAAAGGGGAACATTTTCTGCAGCTGCTAAGTAATTAAAGTTCCTGCTATCCATTTTAGTAGCTTAGAGGCTTTTAAAGACCACTGCAAAATCCATTTACAATTCAGTAACTTTTCTTCTTTGGAGATACGAATCACTCTCCTCATTTTCTTTTGACAGGGATACAAAATGAACAAATAGTCCCTAGAATATCCAGGTATATTTAGATAGCCTACATTCACTCCAGCAGCATGATTTGTGATGGATGTGGTGCTGCGGAGCATGACACAGATCTGTGTGAAGGATGCCATTTAGCAGCAGACAGGCAGTCCAAGTTATTTATGAAGGAACTAGTATTGTTCATTGTTTTGCCTGTAAAAATTATACATATAACTCAGAGTTGGGGTGTGAATAATGAATAAATCAAGATTTTATAGTTTACTCAGTGTGGCTGAGAAAAATAAGAAGACTTGTTTAGGCAGAGCAAAGAAACACTTGTGCTCTCCCCATAAATCTCTGGCCGGTGTGCATGCCATGGACATCCTTGTGTGGATGTCCTGCTTACAAGACTGTAACATGACTTCTTGAACCAGGGGATGGATGAAAATGAAACATGCTCCTTTCATGGCCATGTCTGACCAAACTCAGCTGTTCAGTACAGGAATGGCACGAATGCAAAGACTACAGGTGAACCAAGGCCCTCGCTAGAGATCAGCTCTGCACCACACCTGCACTTTGGCCACAGGGGCTGATGCAGCCCCTGGATTTTACTCAGGTGAAATACCCTTACCTTGTTAGGGTATGGAGATTCAACTGGCCAGGGCATACCCCAGCCTTTCCCTTGGACTGCTGTGTTCAGAGGAAACCTGAGTATCCAGGCAGCCTTGCTCCAAAGCAGTGCTTGTCCTTAGCCTAGAAAACAAGGTATGGGTCAACAGATTTTCTATTACAATATTAAATACTCAGCTTTCAAGTAATTTACCTCCAAAACACATGGGACTATTGCTCTGTTCCCACTTACATTTTCCATCAACTATCTACTCTTTGCCTGGAGAGATTTCTACAGTCAGTGTGTGTACGATGGTCTCAAATCAAGTAGTTCAACCTGGCGAGAGCCCAAAAATTGTCTCTTCATTCCTACAGCTCTACCTATGAGCACTGTGCTCTCACCATCTCCTCCCACACTTTCTAGTACTTTATCTCAAAATGTTGTACTTACTTGGCTTTTTTTTTTTTAACAATCTATCAATAAGATAAATCAAGAAAACTACATAGCAAGAATCACAACAATAGATGTTAACTTGAGGAATGAATAAAATACCTGAGAAAACAATTTCGCAACTGCTAACTAAGATCACACTGTCCAAAGTTATTGCAGTGAATGCTGAAATACAAATTAAATGACAGAAAAAAATCCCTTCTTATACTGTGACTTTAAGATGATTGTATAGGGCCTTGAAACAGAGATGTTCAAATCCTGTAAGCGTCCTTGGTACAAAATTAATGTCTGAAAACAAAAAAGGCAATGCAGCACTACTTTACAGCATATTTTTTTGATAATATACACTCCAGTCAGTCTCATGGACAGAAATTCATGGACACAAATTAATATAGTTCAGCACTTGAGGAAATTCAGACAGCAGAATTTCTTTGAGATCCCACACAGACAAAGATGGAGGACCATCATGCCAAGAGGCAAAATATTAATTTTCTGCTCAGTGAGAACTGACAAGGAGAAAGAGTTGACTTGTTTAGGAACAAAAGAAAGCATGGAAAGAGTGTTGAGGAAGGAAATAGAAAGTTCTGTTCAAAAGACAGGAAAAAGTGCAAAGCACATTTTATAATAAAATTATGAAGAGCAAGTTGACTTTACTGCTCAGACTCAAGGATCTGTTTTAAAAACTGCTGAGTCTTGACTTAAATGGAAGTTTAAGAGGAGTTCCTTTCAAAGGTGAAGCTTACAAGGTTAAAGTCAAGACACACACAGTGCTTTCTCTCTTTTCATCAACCACACTCCTGAAGATGTGTACAGAATAAAGCAGCAGTATTGGGATATATTTAACTAAGTAAAAGGAAAATGCTGAATTGTTTAACCTTGGTGCATTCAAATAATGTCAAGGTAAGAACTCAATGACGGTTGCCATCATTTATTGTTTCCCAAGTAATGGAAGTTAACAACTGGAAAGCTACTGAGTCAAAAAGAACACTTTAAAGGACTCGAAGATACTGCTGCATTATCTCAGCTCATACAGAATCTTGTTTTTAATCACCTCACTGTTTCTCTGATTGCATTCATAAACAGATGGACTTCACACTTTTTTTTTTTTTTTTCCTCTAATGAAAACATCTTCATATACAGGCATATTGATCCCTTGGGGAGAAATCTGTGATGCAAATAGGTTTTAGCATTGCTTGGTGAACAGGCCACACAAGTAGCACTGAATGGGACACAGGGTTCTGGGACAAAGCAAACAGGAAGTTTTGTGTGGAGGACCCACCTAGCAAAGATAGTGCACTTCAGTTTTGGGAGACAATTTGAAGCACATGCTACAGATATTTGATTTTCAGAGACCAGGCAAGCACCAAAGCGTGACTGGTGGAATATGTCTTTTTGCCCCCTGAAGTTGGCATCAGTGCTGAAGGCCAAACAATATGACAAAACCCAGCAGAAAAGCCTTTTCTTCACAGCCCTAAGCAGCGCCTTGATTGTCAGGTGCTTGAGAGAAACCCTGCTGCTGTTTGGCTTTTGCACTCAGAGTCAGGATGCATCCATTGCTGTGACTGCACCACACATCACAAATGGAGTGCACAGCAATGTGCAGTGATTGTACAGGTGCCCAGTGGGAAGTTAGCAGACAGGAAATTTTTGTGGTGGAACCTTTGAATGCTTGGGCCCCAACGCCTCCTAGACCGATGTGGGAGTTGGTCAGGCAGGGACTGACAGTGAGTTGGCCCTGGCTGACCATGCAGAAGGCATCAACTTCAGGCCTTGACAAGTGGAGTGCTCTGAAGGAGAACATCTAGACAGACATGTTATGGTGAGAAGCACGGGATTATGGGTTTAGTTATGTTAATATGGGTTACATCATTGCATCTAGATAAGGTTGTGTGTTAATGGTTAGTTGCTTTTCTGTACATGGCTACGTTGTTGTTCATAGGTTCTTTGTTCTGTTCCCTTTAACATTGGTCTTCTGTTGGTCGCCCACCCCAGAGTTTTACCCCCTGGGGCTACTGTGTATGGCTTCTGTTTTTGCTGGCTCCTCTACTGAATTGCTTTTTGGGGAACCACAGTTGTACCCGCTCCTTTTACTTCACCGGTAGCTGCGGTGGACCCTTGGTGATGGTGGTCTTGGTCAAGCTGCTGACCTAGCTTTATTTCCAGACTGTGATAAAGCTGCCAACCCTGAGTCAGGGTGAGCACCAGCAGGTGTAAATCATCAGCACAGAGTACTTGAGCTGTATGAGCGGCCAGGAGCAGTCGGCTCTTAAAGGAATGCCCCAGATGCAGCCTGAGTGTCTGTCAGGAACTGGGCCTGGTGTGAGAGCTTCTTGGGAGAACTGAGGCTGTTGTGGCTGTGAGGCTGCAGAAGCCAGACCAGTCACGTTCATTTGAGGATTGCTCACAGGCACACAGTGACCTGATTCCTCTGAGAACATGTTCAGAGCCTGACCAGATGGCATTGTGAGTGTAAGGTGCTTATCCTATAGGAAATCTGTCCTTAGCTCCCTTGGGGAGCATCAGCCTGAAGATGTGGAATTAAATCCCTCACACTTAAGATATTCACAGTCAGTATATCTGAAACACACAAACAGATGTTGGCACAAAGGCTGAATGACAATGTGAACAAATCCACATCCAGACAGTGAACTTTTCTAGCAGAGATCCCACCACTGAGACACTAAAAACAGAAGTAATTCCTGGGAATTCCTTCCGTGCTGATAGCCTTGCTCTAAGATCAGAAGATAAATCATGATGGAACAGTTATGTGTTCAAAAGCAAGCTAGATTATCCAATGACTGCTGTCAGTCTTGCAATACGGAAGGCTAGTGGAACAACAGGCATATGTGGATTGGAACCAACACCCTTGCTCCTGCCATTAGGGAGCTCTTTTCCCCCCCAACAGCAATTAACAAAATGAGTCCTGAAGAGCAATTAGCTATGATGAAGATAACTGCTTACATCTAGTGGCTGATCTGAGGTAAAAAAAGACTGTGTAACTGGGTTTTCCCCTCAGTCTACAAGAGGGACAAAAGAGACAAGCTTTGGATAAATTCTTCTCAGAAAAAAACTTCAGTAAAAAGTGAACATGCATCTGACCTGCCTCCACAATCTGACAATATTTTCCTAAAACAAGTTAGCAATAACTCTGGACAAAACAGGCAAGATGTCCTCAGATTTGATCCAACGAATACTGAAGCCACCCTGAGACTTCTACTCAGTTTTGGCAATAGTTAGCTATGTATCCACACAGGAAATATTTAGCCTTCTGTTTTTATATTTCAGCTGAGTTTATTGTTTGAGATGACATTGTTCACAGAGAAGTGTAGTTTTCCTTGGCAAATGGGATCACAAGAAGTTGCCCCTGTAGTCCACACTTTGGATAGAAAGAACCTCTCCAGAAACAAAATCCTGAATTCCTTGAGGATACATGGTCCTTTGCATCTGTTGTGAGCCAGTCTAGAGAGCTGAAGAGCCAACATCAAGAGCCCCCATTACATCTTTTGGGATATTTTCTATAAAGAATAGATACTTTTATTTCTGCAACTAGCCACTTAGGGGAAAAGAGATCCCCAAACTTGCCTCTAACCAACACTCCCTTGTCAGTAGAGGTTATTTCTCCTGTGCTGCTGACAATTCAGAGTCACAGCGGCAAATAAAACAGACTGATTTGGTGTTAGCTGGTGGTATTAAACTGTAAACAAAGTGAGAAGCCACCTGGCTCACTTAATTGACAGGGTCAGACCAGGACTCAACATCTGTTCTGTCAGGCATAGAGACATTTCAGAAACATCTTTATTGCAACTTAAGGGCTGTGCAATTTTCTTGCTTGACAGCCGAATGCACACAAACCTCAAGATACAAAAAAATGCATTTGTCAGCTTGGACAAGATAAATTTACTACTTTATATAAGCATACAGCTTGTGTATTTTGAAAAGCCACTGAGCAAATATGTTTCTCTTCCAGTAAAGCCAGACAAATACATGTAGAAGTGAAAGGAAAACAAAAGGAAGAACAGATGCCTGTAAGGAAAACCATGATCAGATGGTAGCTCTGTTCTACCACATGGGGAAGTGGCCTGGTATATAAGTCAAACTCTGCTGAGGAATTACTTGCAAGAGGACACACAACATTCTGATTCTTCTATATGAAGCAACAAAACATTTGGGCAGCAGTCACAATCCATGTTGAAATTATTTGGAGGTTCTTGCTGTAGTCTGCTCAGCCAAGCCTAGGACTTTAGACAAGTAGCATCTTTAACTGCCCAGGCAGGGATTGAGGCCAGTCTGGGAAACTTAGTGAGTAAAAATACTTAAGTGCATTAAATTATGTACCGGGATCTCTCCAGAGATACAGAGTATTTCTGTAATAATTGTGTTAATGGTCTCTGGGGCTTATGCTTTTGTTATCAGAGAGAACATTTTGCCTGAAGGAGAGTTGGAGAGTTTGGAGCATGCTGTTTGGAGGGTGTAAGGCAAAGAGGAAAATCACAGAGCTTTTTTCAGATATAAAAATAGGGCTTAAACTCACATTAGAGAACAGAATTTTCAAACCTGTTAGTGATGCTTTATACAGAGCTGTAAACACATGGCCATATTTTACAGAGAAAAACACTGCTGCAAAAAATACCAAAAATGCTTTTTACATTTACTTGTCATTTATATGTTACAGATTGTTTCTGTGAGCTCCACAAAACAATAGAAATAAAATATGTTGGCCCCCTGACCAGCAACTAAACAATGAAATGCAATTCCTTCACCAATCTCCTGATTCAGAGGTCTTGCAAGGAGGACTGGCAGTTCCTTTATCTTTGATATAAAAAATGCTATGCATGGTCAGGTCTTCAAAAATAGGAAGCCGAGTGTCAGATCTATCTAATTTCAAAACCAATATGAAAATAAAGTAATAGCAAGCACACAGAAGACCCAGAAATAGGTTAAATTGCTCAGCACGATAGAAACACTTCCAGTAAGAGCAGGACCCTGAGTAAGTGCCCATAAACTTGACCTTTTGGAATTGCATTTGCCTGTGTGTGTGTTACAGCAGACCTCTGACTGTTCCCATTCAACTCCCCCAAATTGTGAAGGGCACTGAAACCATTTCTATCACACTGACAATTATGTTAAGAGAAAGAGTAGTACTACGAGTACTGACAGAAAAATTACTGTTTGCAGTCTGCAATTTGCCCAGCAGCAGAAAAGGTTTCTATTCCTCCTCCTCATATTCACTAGAAGGAAAACTGAATTTATGAACAACCAAGTAAGTCAGTTTTAAGGACTCTCCCCCAGGCAGAGAAATAGCAGCAATGCAGAGGACAGTGAAGAAAGGACAGAAGATACATGACTAGAGTATCAGCAGGTGCTTCAGTTTCTCTGTTATTCAGCCCCTTGGTATTATTCTTAGCATTTATTTCATGCTCCAGTAAGCTTTGTTTATTGAGGTGATCACACAACTCCGTTGTCTTGAAAGAACAGCTGCCTTCTGGCTTCAGAGGAACAGATGAAATCTGATTAGGTTTAATATCTTTTCAGTATGCTCTTTAATAACCACCTGATGACACTCTTAAGGAAGTTAAAAAAACAGGTCACTGTGATTTTAAAGTCAGATTTAGCCCCCTTAGAAGACATATTGAAAAGTTTACTTGAACCTGGCCCATCACCACTATTTTAACAACCTGATTATCTAGTTTCTCAGCCCTTTCTAAATTATGAGATTTTTATAATTTGTAAAAATCTGCTTCCAAGTGCAAGCACTGAGCACAAGGGCTGCAGGAAAAATCATCAGTGATTGATGATCATACAAATAAACCCCTTTGTTAATATAAAATAAATGATTCAAAGAAAATGTTAAATATGCATGTATACTGAGACTAGAACAAAAGCTTCAGCCCTTCACCACCTTTTAGGCAATTTAGAAATGCAAACCAGTGCAATTCAGCTACCTCTTCAACCAGCTCCCCTCATTCTCTTACTTGAGAAGTCAAATCCCTGCTTGGTGCAGAGGAATATTCAACTGACACAAAGTCTGGTGGCAGCCAGACCATTTTGCCTGGCTCCTTCTGCCAGGTTAATACTAACAAAGATGCCTGACTGAAGGAATGAATAAACAGTACTGACAAAAAAAAGCAATGCACACTCATGCCCTATCTGTGAAAGGAGGGTCCTCAAGATAGTGAAGCACTGTCAGTTGTGTGTGTACAGGCAGATGTTTTTCACCTTCCTCTCAGTCTGCTCATTTTAGCTGTGGAAGTGGTCCAGGAATCACTGAAGAGACTTGCTGAGGACAAGGCCTGCAGTGTTTCCTTTTTTCCATTTGAGTCATTTGAAAACTTATACCTGTAAAATAAACATGAAAAAGAGAGACAATGGAAAGATTTTTTAATTGGAAGTGTGGAGAGCGGCACAAAACTTTAATATCTGAAGTCTGACCATGTTTGTATGGGCAGGCTTAGATTAGCAGTGATCTGAAAATAAACAGGGATGTGATGGCAATTTTTTTCTTCTCATTCAGTTGTTGGAGGTCACTGACTCCCAGCAGCCTATTTCCCCTTTAGTGAGGGTACCTAATCACTGAATGTTTGCTGCTGCTGGAAGATTCCATAGTCAGGTGAAGGTCCTCATAGACACAGGATGGTGCTACTGTGTCTCCAACTTGAATTCTGCAACTGACACATTTTAACAGAATCTTCCCCTTACTATCATCACATTCTCCCTATTTCCTGGTCAAAATCCATAGACTAACATTGGCCTGAAGCATTTACTTTCTGGGACAGCAATTATTTTCTGATGGAATGACAATATTCTAGGAAATCAGAGGTTTTGCTTCAAAAGAAGTAGCCAGTGTGGTTATATATGGTTATACATAACCCTCTCCTCAAGCCACACGGAGCAGATCTCCAAGTGGCTTTGCACCTTGCCCATGGCACGTGCCCAGCACAAAGAGCAGTGCAGAGCAATTCTGAGAAACAGTCCCTGTGCTTTGCCTGCAGACTATAAAACAAGTAATATCACCCCTAAAGAAGGCAGCAAAAGTCACCCAGAAATCTCATAGCAACAACACAAAACAAACCAAACATTGCACAATTCCGGGCAAGAACCTCACATTAAACAGAAGAATTCAGCTTTGGTCAGTTGCTGCATTAGGCCCAAGCTTTTACAATTGCCTCTCAGTAAGAGTAGAAACCAATTCAGATCAAGCATTTTGATACAAACAGAACTGAGGAAATCATTTGCAGCAGAAATATGCACCCTATACAGAAGCAAATCAACAACAATCCCTGACCTAATAAAGGTTTGGCTGCGAGTAAGGACAGAAGATGATTACAGTAAGCATACTGGAATGCTCAGAGAACCAGAGCAGAGTGTAATGGGACAAGCAAAGATTATAAAGTATTACTGTGTTTGCAGCAGAGGAAAGCATTTCAGATTCCCTCTGTAGATCTTTGTGGTGAATTCACAGATTTTAATGGAGTGTTTCCTTTGTACTCCAGTCTCCCTGAGCGCAGTACCTTCCATTGCTCCGTGAGACCAGCATCACTGGACTTCATCCCCAGGAAGTGGCAGTCTGCTTTCAAAGGAACATTCTCTTTGCAAGCAGTTTAATCAGAGAGTTTTCATGCCTGTTGCATGTAAAAAAGCCTGAAAACACACCCTACTTTGTCAGATAGCAGGAAGTGCTCAGATTGAATAGTGACAGCTGTGCTGATCACATGAAGTCTCAGTAAAGTGGAAAGGCTAAGGATCAGGCAGGCAGCAGCACGTGTGATCCAGCTCGGGCCAGGATTGACAGAAGCCACCTCTGTGCCTCTGGCATTGCACTCCCCAGGCCTTGTGGGCCAGCTGGGAACCTGCTGTTGCTCAAGTCCTCAGCTGCTACTACACCTGTTGATTAAATGAGGAGCCCCAGACAGCTATAAACCCCTGAGCCATAATAATTCTGCAATTTGTTCACTGGCTCTGGTACCAGTGGGACTCTGTCTATAAAATAGAGCCCATGATTCAGCACTGGGAGACTGGACAGGAAGGAAAGGCCCCAGTTCAAGAAAAACTGTAGAGTAACACAAAGATTTCCACCTAAGTTATCTAAATATAAAAAGTAATAAAGCATTTAAGATATTTTATCAGCAAGAATGAATTTTCTTGGAACTTCAAATTAGTCATTTTATGATTAAAAGATCAGAAATAGGAAATAAACTATTTTAGATCAAATTCTTTATCTTTAGAGTTTAACAAAACTTATCAGCTAGACACTTTATTGTATTTAGAAACGTAAAGATTTAAGATGTTAAGATTATAAAGAGCATACTAATCCTTTTATCCTAGACTTGTTCATGGTTTAGCTTTTTTCCTCTGGGGTCTCACTGAAACCAGGGATATTATGTACTTCTACTTGCAGTTTTTAGATGCACATATTTAGGAAAAATTCAATCTCAGTCAGTTCTTGTTCCTGGTAGAGCTGTGGGTTCAAAAATTGGAAATTTGGGAATTTACAGAATCAAGATTTGGTTGATCTTTCAAAGTATGAAGATGAAGGCAGCCGCAGATGAATGGTGATGGAATACAGCAGAGCAAAGCCAGGATAATATTTCACTTTTGCAACTGTTCTTATCAATGAGGAGCACTGATATTCCTTCAATCAGACTTGACTGTATTTCTCTTGAGTGTTTATAATACAGGCATTAATTGGAATCTAATATCTTCTAATCTTATTTCTTCCCAATCCAAATACTCAGTAAATTTCCTAAGAAAAAGAGAACACGTTCCCAGTGATACAATGAAGCTACTATATACCTGCATATAAAATTCTGTGAAGTTTGCAGATAGAAAATACCCAGAGTGCTGTGATTCGTCTCTAATGATCACCTAATTCATCTAATGAAATGAAACTTTTTTACCTCTATGTGTTTTTTTCTTGAGTTTGTGTACTTTTGAGCAGCAGAGTCTTCTAACCTTCTGACCTAAGGGTGAAAAATAATACATTATCAGTGGAGACAGGTAATGCAAATAATTGTACATATACAGTAAATGTGTCCACAGACATTTTGCTTACTGTATTTATCACTGACATCCTTGCATGGAGAGATCTGTAAAACAAAGGATTATCCTGACTGATTTTTAGATCTCTGCACAGCTTTGTCCCTAGAGTGAAACAGGAATTTATTTGCTCTTTTCCATTATTACTCATAGATACATCAGATACACATCATGAAGATTCCTTTATCCTTCGAAATGTTACACTGGCAGGCAATACAATTATAGTTACACTTCTTTAAGAAAATGTAAAAATTAACAGCAGGAAAAAAGAGCATCTCTGTGTCCAGATACACAGGAATGTATAATAAATTGCTTTGGATGGGCAAAGCCACTGAAATATTCCCTCCCCACCACACCTAAGTAAGTGAGCTGTTGAATGCAGTTGACATAGTATATGTTGGCCACAATAAATGGGGAAAAATGGTTTACTCTGGAGCTGAGGTGGAGCAGAAAGGACAGAAACAGGTGATTTCTCAGTGGTCAACATTTCTGGAAATAACTGAGGCCCAGTTTACAGCCAAGATTGATGGTATAGGCTGAGCTATCTTATCACCATAATTTAGTTCTGATGTAACAGGTTTAACATGCAAAGTACATTTATCTTGCACACCCAGACACTTTTACTTTCACATTGGCGCTTACAGATAAAGAACATCCTTTGCACGTTTTCTCCCCACCTTCTGACTCACTGAAGTATCATATACATCAACAAAGAGGGAACACTGTTACGGGAACTTGCAGGTATTCATCTGTGTTTTATTGATATGGCTGTCTCCTGTCCTTCCTGGACAGGCTTCCTTTATGCTCCTGAAGCCACATCTAGAAATTCTCCAACTCCCTTTGCACTGTTCCTCAAGCTGTCCTTAAGGATCATGGAAAAAACAGAATAAAAAGAAGTAGAAAAGGCAAAGGGGGCAAATCTACCATTCAGCACAGACTCCAGTAAATGAGAAAATTGGGAAGCTGACTTAACCAGCTAGAAAAACAGCTTCCACATGTTTCTCGATGCTCATATTTACACAGAAAGCAATTCTTAGAAGGTTTCTAGAAAATATCAAGCATGGTAAGTCTGCTGTTCCTGACCTTTGGGCACTTAGCTTATTTGTTTTTCCTTATCTCACATTTATTGTCTACATCTTGTATAAAGTACACATAGTGAAAAGTCATGGTGAGTCTCAGAGATTCACAATATCAAACCTCAGATCTGCTCAGGTAACTCTAGACTGCACCTCTCGCTTAAAAAACTCTACTGAACTGCCCTTTTGCAAATGCAATGACATCTGAAGAGATGAGGCTAAAGACAGATGGAAAATCCTCTGTTTTCAAGATTTTAACTGCTCTGTGAATTTGGAATACTGCATAATGGTAACTAAGTGCCTCAAGGCACTATAATTGAAGTGTGGAATATTAGTGGTAAAAAAACCCAACCAACAAAAAAACAAAGGAAAAAAACATTTAGACTGATGGACGGTCAGAAGAGTTACTCTCACTTGTTTCACTGTTCTATAAAGAACTTCTCAAATACTCTGTTAACCTGATTGATTCATGTTCCCATATTTCATAAGGGTAGAAACTTTTCCCATTACTGAGAAAATGATACTATTTTTACATTGGTGGATGGCTGGTTATCTACTGGGAAAATAAAACAGGAAGTATTTTCAGAACAGCAGATTTCAGAAAACAGATTAAGGTAAAAGTTAATCAATCATGCTATGCAAGAGGCAATAACAGAGGAAACGCTACTGTACAAACCAAAGCACTGATATGCTACCACATTGTGCAGTCTAAGTCCTTTTCTAAGTCCAATCCTCCTTCTCATTATCAAGCTCTGTTTGTTTCCTTTAACATAGTAAATACATATTTTATATCAAAAAGGGAAAGAACAGAAGAGAAAGCTGTTTTAAAGACCATATATACAGTACCTTCTGCAGCAAAGGCACTGAGGAACAGCAGACAGACAAACAAAAAGCCACAAAGTGCCAGGAGCTTCATCCTTCCAACTAGTCACGAGATGTTTCTGAGGAGGCTGAAGGAGTGTCTTGGTCTCTTCCAGCACAACCTCAGCTTTTATAAGACACAGCCAAAGGAATGTTACCTTCAGAATGGGTGGAGATTTGGCCTTTGTATTGCACCTCAACAGATGAAAAGAAACAGCACTTCCTATTTCAAGAAGCAATTTACTCATAATCAGGCATCCAGTTACACAGGAGCTTGGAGCGTTTAAGTACACAGGGATGCTCTGAGGCAGAATCCTTGTCCTGTGCTTCACAGCAGCCTTTCCAGGGGACCTGGTGTACTCTGCATGCTTAGAAAGGCAGAGAACACAACAGAACTGAATTTGCATGGACAGCGATCAGGGCTTGAAAAGGCAAACCAAACCCAGGGTGTTTTAATCAAAGCAATTGCCAGTGTGTTGTTATCATAATTAACAAGACAGCTGGTTAAGCAGCAGATTTCTGAGTTTATTATTAACTTCTCAGTTTCTATTATATCTGAATAATTAAGTTATGGAGATTCCAGCCAACAGTTCAGATTAAGAAGTCATAAAATTCAACATAGTATCAATGTTCACAGAGTGTACCTAAAAAAAAAAAAAAAAAGTCCTTCAAGCAGGGATCAACAATTAAACTGTGTCTTGTAAAAAAGGCAAAAAGTTCAAGTTTGGCAGCATCCAGTTCTCCCAGCTTAATCTGGTAAAATTTGGGTCTCTAGCAACAGAATATGTTATGAGCTATGTAGCCTTAAAAGGTGGTAGCAGTAACAGCAAGCAATCCAGACTTGGAATTACAGCAGGTTAGAAGGCTTCATTCTGGCGCACATATATTGCCCCCAGCCCCAGTTTCAAAAGGTTTCCTATTTCAGATTTGGGATTTGGCTTGTTTCTTGCATTTCATCAGCAGCCTTCCAAATTGGGCTACCCCTTTATCTACCAAATTTAGCCCCAAAAGCTTATTTCTGCAGTCCTACCTCGCAATAGCCATATATGGTGAATATTGCTAATGCCTGACAGCCTTTTTTTGTTTGCCATGGCCAGCAGTACCAACGTTCAAGAATCAAATTACTATCAAAACTTGCTACAAGATGGTATTATCTGCAGAGTGCTTTATGAAAGCTCTGCCTCACACTTGTAAAAGTGGCCAGTTCTTTTCCCCAGGATTGGGATTAATGAGCAGAGAGACGGCTTTCGTGTTCGGACTTAGGATGTTTATTTTTCTTATCTATATTACATTTTTACACACAGTAAGCACTTCTACACACTAACCTAACAAACTACAAATGGCAGCCCATGGCTCAGTCCACGAGGCCTTTTAAGCATAAATTATCCAATTGTCAAATGCCAACTCATTTATTTTTACTTTTAACCCAATAACCAAACACCCGTGTTTCGCACTGCGTGCTTCTCCATCCAATCACCCAATACCACCCAAAACCATGAAGAAGAAGGAAGAAAGGCAAAGACAAGCCAATGCCCAAGAACCTCCATCTTGTCCCTCATTCACTACTGTATCTCAAACTCTAAATTTTTCACCTGGTGACTTAACATAATTCTATCTAACTCACACATTCACATTCCCAGTTTCTCTACCTAGTTTTAGAAGCCTACTCCATGGTCTAAAATTAAACCCAGTGTTCTCTCGAGTGTCTGAACCTGTCAGCACAGATAAAGGGACATTTCCTGTGCCTGGGGCTCCAACAGCACTGGCACACCTTGTCCAGCCTGCAGTAAGGTCGTTAGCTCACATCCCTGCTGAGCACATCAGGAGGGACTTTCACAGTTCAGATGCAGAGAAAGATGAATGACAGCAGAGCAGCAATGTTTTGGTATGATCTCTGGCTTCTTCTGAATATTGAAACATATGGGTGTTAGTCCTCATTTGGTACTTTTAAATTCAACATTTTTGCTGGTTAAGACTGAATCAAATAACATAAATCCCAACTAAGCATGTAAAATGGAGCTGGTCAGCCTACTCACAAAAGTTTGCAGAAGATCTGAAATGCCAATAAGGCACATGAAAGGGTTGGTAGGAGAGTAATTTTTCTGCAACATTCAATCAGGCTGAGTAGTGGTAGCACTGAAGCAAGGATTTCACTTGGTGACTACAGTATTTTATCTCCATCACACTTTCTGAGAAAGTTCCAGGCAAGCTCATATAGTGGGGGACGTGAGTGAATGGCTGTGTGGGGCTTAGTTGCCAGTTGGGGGTTAAACCACAACAATACCCAAATAATTTTTCATGTCTTTTTAGCCTTAACTAGAGGCATCTTTCTGTGTGCATGATAAGAAATAAAAAATGAATACAGAAAAGCAACCAGGTAAGATGGGAGATGACTTGCAAAACACAACCTCATCACATGATGGCTACTGACATTTCCAACTATGCTCATTTAAACAAAAAGTGCTGCCAACACCTACCTACCAAAAGCCCCCATCTTTCTTCTGAAGTATTTACAACATAAGATTGGCAACAGAAGTATTTACAAAGACTTGTTTTTCCAAATATACATCACTGTAACTTTACCAATCACCCCAAGCAAGAAAACAGCATGTGCTACCTGAACGCCCCATTTGTTTTCTGCATGGAAGAGGCAGGCTGCTACTTGGTCTCCTCTGTTACAACAATCCAAGCATTCCAGCTACTATGATGGGAAATGAGGCAAACCTGTACAGTCATCATTGCACACCCAAAAACCCCACAGAGGGGTTTGATAGGAAAAAGAACAGGCACCCATTTTTTCAAGGACAGCATCTGTCTGAGGAGTTTGCACTGCCTTACTGTCAGGCTGCTCCTGGAATGCAACCAGAAAACCCAAAAACTTTCTAAAACTAAATACTATATAAATAAATATATAAAAATATATATAAATATATATACTAAATATATATATATATCTAATGTATCTCTCTCTATATATCTATATATATCTAAAACTAAATACTATATATATAAATATATATAAATAAATTAAAATACTGCATTAATTTATCAATATGACTTATTAGCGTGTGTATATTGTAAGTAATTTATTTGTTTATTTCCACCAATTGAGAGGTCTAGTTGCAGACCTTTAGAGATTCTTTTGAGTAAGTACTGGGGTCCATGCACTGTATCCTGCTTAGCAGTTTTGAGAACAAACATAGCTGAGGAAGATTTTTTTTCCTCCTAAACTGAATACTTTCAGAAGAAATTTCGGTGCTTTATATTTTAAATTTCAGGCTGTAAAAGCTGATCAATGCTGTGGTTAAACCCTGTAATTCTTAATGCCCTGTTTCATATGCTTCTATAAATGCTAATGTTATATAAATGTTAAGCAAACTGAAAATGGGAGACTAGAAGCAATGACCTAGCATAATCTTTTGACTTGTTCTGAGATAAAAGTCTTTACCAAATAAGGTTGCAGAACATACAAAATAATAAGACAGAGCTGTGTCAAGGGAGTGGCTGGAGATAGGAGATGAAATAAAACTACAGATTACTAAATAGCCTGCTAACCTGTGTCCTTAGAGTCTGTCAGCTGGAAGTTTGAGGCATCTGTATGATAGTCTTATGTAAAAAATTAATTTTATGAAATGAGCAGCAGCTGCTATACATCTGTCCAGTTGAAAAAAAAAAGGCTGTGAAGGAAATTGAGTGCAGGGGTATTTCTGAATCATCCAGGGAAATAAGGGATGCACCCTGAGATTTGCATTACATTTGCATGAATGCAACATAATGGTGCTCAAAAGCTACATTGTCTCTCAAAATCTTAAAGAAAGTAGTTTGATTTCTTAACATTAAATTAAGGCATGATCCAGAATCTCTTTTAGTGCTTGCCAAAACTCTTTAATTTGCAATCTTCATAGAGTCACTATTTCTGGAGTTGGTATGCTAATATAAGATTCATTAGTATTTCTAAAGGTCATGCCATTCTAAGAAGAATCTGCATTTTTTATATGAAAACTTCTAACCAGGTTGAAGCAGCTGTTTGTGACATAAGGAGAATAACATAGTTGGAGTAAACGGTCTTGTTAACTTTAGGGCTAAATGAAACTAACTTTTGAGCTGTGAGAAGGCAGGAAACATTAAAGACTTTCAGGATATAAAATTAATTTAACTCAAGGTAGACAAGTTATGGTGAACCAATGTAGTTGTCCAGGACCATGTGCTGACCTGTTTTTAAAGGAGGAAACATAGAGACTGAAGGCTGTAGTAGCATCAATGTATGAGAGGCAGAATGACAACATCTGGGATATAGTAACTAACAAAGATCAGAATGAAGAATGACTGAGGTTATAACTTCTCCTAGCAGTTTATGGTGAGCTGATAAACACTTTGAAGACTCTCCTGGAACAGGGTTTAAAGCATCTTTGACACAGCTTTTTTAATGAGTGCCCTGCCACTCCTCAGGTTGTGTCTGCAAGTAAAGCCTCTGCAGAGCTGCCAGCTGGTGTGTCTGTCTCATGTGTGCTGCTCAGGGCATCTAAGCTCCATTCACAGGTCCCTGTCCTGGACAGCTCTATTAAAGTGGAACTTGCAGTTCTTATTTTGCTTGGTTTTAACTTTCCTCCTGCTGGCAATGTGGTAAATGTTGAACAAAGTATGCTTCCCCTTTCCCCCTGTTTACTTAACGTGCTCTCTCTCTGGTTTTTCAAAGTCTAGATGTGATGAGGTTTATCTGGTTGCTGTAGGCTCCTAAATGGAATAATGAAATCAGGCAAGGGTTCAGGCCAGAGACATTTACATTGGGTGCCGTGTTCAGTGTGTGTGTGTGATGGAAACACTTCTTTCTTGTGGTAGCCCAGTCTTCTAGTTCAGGCAAGGTGCGATTTAAGAGACTGTTTTTGACAGTTAATCTGCCAGAGCTCGCACTTCCATGACGGGGTGATGAGAGGAGCTGTGTAACCTTCTCATTATGGAGTGTAACCCTCTCATTATGGAGGCAGATCTGCTCCCACTGCATGTTACTTACCACAGAGTAGGGAAAAACCAGGCATCCAAGAAGGGAAAGTTATCCCTCTTGCCACTTCCCTCTTGCTCTAAAGGATTTGTCCTTGTTTCAATCAATACTTTATTTGTTTTGTTTTTCAGAAAGATGATAGAAGAATATGAAGTCTATCTGGCCTTCTGTACAAAGTAACTAGTCTGGCTGCCCAATGCTTAAATTCAGAAAACTTGGTAAGAGGAAGTGAAATGGTACAATAACAGATGTCTTGGCAGGCATCTCAATCGTCTTTTTCCTGAATAGATAAGGTGTTTACTTCAGCTGGAAAGCCTCCAAAACAGAAAATACTGTGCAGATGTCAGCCCGTAGGCTTTTGGAAAGATTTTGAGATTGTTCTGCATATTCATCTCTTTCTTAAAAACATGAATAAGCCCTGTCTCTGCTATCTGATCAGAGGTGGTTGCAGAGATAACAGTGTTTTGTCCTGATGCTGTTACTTGGCCACTGTCACCTCATTCTGGTTATCCTGTACATTGTAGATATGCAGATCATGTCATAGAAGCAAAATTAGTTGGTAATGAAGTCCAGAACTTGAACTAAGGAATTTACAGGCTAAAGATCTTTCCACTTCTATAATGGTATGAATTTCAACTTTTCTTCCTGCCACCTCCTACAGAGAGACATTTGAGGAGAACGTTCCACTGCTGATTTACTGTCTGCTTGCTAAAATCCCATAATCCAGTTTATTGGGCACCATTTCAATGCATTGAAAACAGTCTGTCCACCAAAGAAGTTATGGTCACCTCAGTTGTACTTAATGTGACTAGGAAGGAGTAAAAGAAAAAAGACTTCAGCAGCATTGACTTTTCTTCTACATAAAAATTTGATGAGACAGGAGAACTCTGCCGAAGCTTTTAAGAGCCCAGGTTTTGTATGAATCCATCTGTGTATGAGATATAAATGACAAATGAATGAGATTTTTGCATTTCAGCTCAGCTGGTAGTTCTTATCCCCTTCAGACTTCTGCAAACACGTGTGGAATTTTGTTTTCTTATATTGTCTTGGGTGGGACGAGGAATCTGATCAGTGGCTCTTGCTCCTACAAGTTCTTCAGAAGTCCTGAAGGAATGTAGTGCTATAAGACATGCAAATCATGTTTGGTTTTGCAGTTTGTTGGGTTTTTTAACTCGTGGCATCATTTTTCTTAGAAAAGATGGTGATGGATAAGGATGTATTGCACTGCTTAGGAAGAAAAAAGTGATCTTCATCCCTGAATAGAGTATTGCTACAGTCAGGAATTGTAGGGTCAGTCGCTGTGCAACATCTTGTGTCCAGGTGGGATCATGCAGTGATTTTAGACTTGCACAAAGTAAACCTGTAACTCCAAGGATGTGATTGATACAAGTGGTGTTGAGTTCGTGTCTAGGATGAAGTCTGGTACTTCCACAGATACCCAGACCACCATGCAATTTATAAAAATGTAAAGTTAGCATTTTTTATCCAAGTTGTATTTAATCCTGGATTTTCCAGTTAAAATTTTAATTACATTTTTTCTCTGACAGTAGTTGGAAGCTTTTTGTTTTCTTCCCTCTCCCACTTTAATTTCTTTGTTGATCAACATTACAAGAATGTGTTGCCATGCTTTTTCTATAACAGAAACTGTAATAATAAAAAAACAGTTTCAGTAGTTCTTTTTGGTGTTCTTCACTAGCAAGAATACAAAATGTAATTATGTAATACATAATGCATTACAAGGTTGCTCATTCATACAAGGCAAAACAAACACCACTATATTTCAGTAAAGGTTTAGCTGTTCTGTACGAGCTCATAAAAGAAATGCCTTACAGCAGTACTAAAGATTTGTTCAGAAGCTTAATGATGTCTGTAGGAACACACCAAATGGTGTCAAAACTGAGTGAAGGAATTAGCAAAGATGGTATTTTCTGGATCTATTCCTATTCATCACTGGCAAAGGAGAGGTGGTTAGAGATGTCAAAGCCATCACTCTCAGACATGTCAGGTTTGTGCTTCAATGGTGTCAGTTGTGTGTGGTATTTGGTGGAACAGGGTGGGTGAATGCTGGGCTAGTGCCCGATGTCACGCCTTGTGCCACAAGGCCACGTGCCTCTGCAGCAGCTGCCCTCCAGCGCCAGGTGACAGGTCTGGACAGCCACCCTCACCACGGCTGCCACAGACTGATGGATGGATTGTTTCCTGTGTTGCAAGAGCCTGGCTCTGGCTTTCCCCATCTCGCTTTCTTACCGATGACTAAAGTAGGTAAAGGTCACTAAGATGGTTGAATATTGAAATAAAAATCCAGTTCTTACCTCAACACTCTGTTAAGGGATTATTTAAATGCACTCCCATTTTTTATTTCCAGATGGTCTGTTTCAAAATTTGAAGTGAACTTATGGAAACAACTTCCAAATTCTATGAACTGAAGTTCAAGGAAAATGATGCTGTATTCTTGCATTATTTCCACGTATTGAAGAGTTTAAAAAAAAAAAAGTTCTGCTCTTTAATAACAGCAGGAAGAGGAAGGAATTATCTTTGTCCTGAGACCAATTCAAGTTACATAAAGACCCCAGACATGCCCTGTTACTTTGTTATAGGTGAACTATTATAAAGGTTTTATGAATGTACGTGCGTATTATCTGACAGCTTTCAGCAGCATTAGAGGTGGAGCAAGCTGGATGAAAATTGCAAAGCTAATTACATCCAATAATTAGGTGAAATCTAAATTTCATGTTGCATTCTGCCATGCAAACTTAAAATATGTGTCAGTTACATCTGGCCATCTTAATTACACTAGCTGATGGTGAAGAACACTTTCTTAGGAAAATAACTGGTTTACATTCTTGATGGAATTGAAGTAAATGATTAAACATTATGTAGCCACTTATTTAGATAATGATTTAAAAGGAGAATTACTTGAAACATCATGAAAATCCATAGAAACCAGCTAAAATCAGTGGCAATGATCAGAATTTAATTAAACTGTATACTAAACACAGTGTTTATGTCTTTAATGTCTTTTGGAATGCATAATAAGAAATTACTGTAGAAGGTGGGGAATTTTTAGCCAAATTCAATTTACGTATTGATGAGTCATGCCTGGACCTGCAGAAAATCTCAGTTTTATGATCCTAAGTAGGTCTGCCAGGTGTCACTGACACTAGTGCTGGCTCCAGATTTTTCTCTCACATCAAATCAGAGCTGTCTTGATTAAGGTATATCCAATATATCCTAATTTTTGACTTAAAACTTCAAATGTGAAGGAGCAATTCCATTTTTTTTTCTTTTTTTGGAGACCAACACTAGGAAGTATTGCTAGCGCTGTAATCTCATCCACAGAAGCCAAATCACACCTTTCCTCATGTTTCTTCAGGTACTTTCTCAAAAGGTTATTAGATTTCCTGTTGGTCTCACTTTTCCATGCAAACACCTCCCGTAAACAGTGTGGGTTTCTACACCTCACTATTCCAAACAGTCCAAAATCCCTCCCTTGGTTCATAGTCAACCTCTAAAACTTCTAACTCAGAATCTAGACAAAAGGTGTTTTGCCTGAGTTTTCTTTTGTAACAAGCATGAATGTCAGAATTTTAAGACAGCTTCCCATACATTTCAGATTTTGAAGACAACGCTTCATACTTTGAGGACAAGCACACTGCTGTGTTCAGCTACAGTAAAAGTATAGAGAAATTCAGGGTATCAAATTGCTTAAAAAGATAAAACTCTCTGAACAGGCTACTTACAACTGATATGATCCAAAGATTTCTTCCTTCTGAGAACTACCGATGTCCCTCTAGCTGTAATAGTCCCAGGAACTAGATTGTGACTTATAATTTTTGGACACAAAGGAGCTGCAACAAGGTTCTTCACAATCAATTTTCTTCCCTCTGTTTGAAGAGTCAAAACATACTACAGTGTGTCACAGTCATAAAAGCAGCAGTGGCTGCAGTAAGTGGCCAACAGGTTACACCAACAGAACCACTTCAAGTGTCGCCAGTATGTTCCAACTGAGAAACACCCCCAAAAAGGTGCTAGCCAGTGAAACTGAGAATCATCTCTGCAGATTTTTTTAGAGGAATATGTACTCTCTTACAAAGGAAATTGTAATCATAGCCAAAAAAATATTTATAGTACTCTTCACCAAGCTGTTAGTGCCGGGGTACTAAAATATTTGTTAACATGGGGAAAAGTGAGAGTAGTCAACTTGTGAAGCTAGAACTTTATTGTTCATAGGTCAATACATAAACATATTTGCCAGAAACTGAAAATAAGAGCTGCTGACATTAAGTCAAAATTTTCATGGCCCAAGAACTCCCCTTTTATTCCAACATATAGCAAGAGTCTGGAAAGTATAAATTTCTTACTGTTAAATCAATTTCACAGTTAGGGAACATTTCTTTTAGACCAAGTTTAACGTTATCAGTTTAGAGAAGAGTTAAACAGACTAAAGCACACAACAGTATGGCAAATTTATGATCCTGGGGTTTACAACCTGACATCCTCTATTCCCAATTTTGTGCCAATTGTACAAACTTCCAAGAGATGATGACTAGGAGCTCTTCTGGACATACCCTCATTTGCAATACATGAATTTAGCCACCAGAAGAAAGACACAGCTATATTACCATTCACCAGTTTTATAAATCTAGTATCAAAATAAGCTAGCTATTATAGCCAGTCAACATTAAAGCAAAGAATTCTCATGGGTCCTCCAGAAGGAGACCAGAGTTCATATGAGACAAATGCTGCATAGTTCCCACTCTTGTCTCCTTAACACTTTTTGGTCAGCTAACCTGTCAAATCCTGCTTAAACAACTGCTTAAACTTTTCTGAAATTTCTGCCCAGGTCAAATTCATGATCACATTTAGGGCCATATGCAATTTATTCAGTTCTGCTGAATACATCACTAAAATAAAATTTATGAAACTTAATTGAAAATTAATGGATCTAAGCAGCATTTCATGAAGTAGCTTGTACCCCTAACTGCCTAAGGGGTATCAGTTCAAAAATTACTTCCTTTAATATGCAACAACAGTGAAAAAAAAAAAAAAAAAGAAAGTAAGAGTTGAACTGTCATCAAGCCCCTTAAAAAGCAGGTAGGACTATTTTATTCATATATTAAAAATAATTTACTTTCCCAAAATAATGTACAATTAGAAGCAGTTCAGACTATTTTAAACACAGAGCTGGAAAGTGTTTGAAGAGAAACTAAGACTGAATCACATTGCACTGAACCAATATGCTGAAATGCTTTAAAATTCTCACTTGGAGCATTACTGCTTTAACCATGAATGTTTATTTAGTATGTGCACTAGGTAGGCTGTCAGACAGCTGCAAAGGTGAGTCTCTGTTTACTTTTTCCTGCCACCTCCACCACTTGCAAGCATGGTGGCCACTCGAATGAAGATGTTCAGTGTATCAGTGTAGATACCCAGGCATCTAGGAGACAAGAAATCACAGTTACTAATGTTAAACAGACACAGAATTATTTGTTGTTTCACACCATTATACTTCATTTTAAGAGCCTGCATGAACTATCTTTACAAAACCCAGCTAAGACTGTCCTCAGTGCTTTGTATGTCAAAGAACACCTGTATTTTGTTCTATGACCTCTGCCAGCAAGAACTCCTTGCAGAAATCCTAACAGACAGTATACTGCTTTCATACAGGAGCCACTGCTTTTATATTGAACTTTGATCTGTTTATCTCCAAGAATTTTCAAGATCAGTATTACTCTACTCTAATTAGAATAAAACAGAACCGAGGAGGTAAGAATTCACCTAGGATCAGGCAGACATTTACAAGAAAATTACTTGTTAGTCAGACTTGGTCTTTTACTGAGGAGTCAATCCTTCCTTCACTATCACACCATTGCAGCTCTTTTATTTAGTGACAAAGACTGATAAATATTAAATGACTATGGAAAGATTAACTTTTTTTGTCTCAACTGATACTGACAGTTATTTTCAGAAAGCAGCTATACATTCTGTCAGCAACGCTTTAGAAAACAAAAATACGTTTCAGAATGTATCGCTGGAGGCATCACACGTTCAATGCTATTTCTCACAATGATTTCAGTTTTTACTTCAGTATCTATTTTCTCACTGTTATTTTCAAACCCTGTGATTCTTCACATTTAACAGCAATACACTTTTGAACAATAAACAATAGGCTGTTTTTGAAGCATACTTCACCCTAACTTGAGGTAAATTCTTACCCAGGCAGTGAGATCAGCTGTGGCAACAGAGAACACTTACGCGTTGATGGGGTCGTATTTAGTCACTCCGTAGAGGGGCAGAGTTTCAGCCCGTTTGACCACCAGCTGTGTGTCATAGAGCAGGAACATGCTGAAGAGCACCAGGCCGCCATAGACCGCTACTGAATACAAGCCAGCACCAAGAGCAGAGGTGGGAGGCAAGAACATGGATCCTGGAGAGGAATGTACAAGTGTTAAAGGTAACTGAGGGTATCTGCTACCCTGAGCTAGGCCAAACTCCAGTCACTGGAGCATGCATTTTTCAGTAAGTGTTCAAGGCCCAATTTGTAGTGTGTGTTTGATATCAAGAGGTTCAGCATGCACACTGAAGATGTCACATATACAGCCTGATCCATTCATTTTGAATACCCCAGGGAACTGTGCATTTTTCTTCAGGTGAAAGTACCTATGACTACAATGACCACAACACATGAAGGAAAACAAGTGGATCAAGAACTAAGATCACATTTACTGCCTTCCCTACTCACTGGCAGTACCTTAAATACAAGGCATCCCAACTGGCTGTTTGTCAGACTAACATCTGCCAGAACCATAACTCCACATTTGTTTTCAAGAACAAACATGACAAGAGTATTTTCTGCTGTGCTGGAGTTGCAAAGGCTGTATTTAAGGCAAATCTTCACTGGGCAGACCACACTGCAACTGACTGTGAGCTGTACCTTAGCAGCTTAGGTTTATAGCCTACTTAATATGACAGTATTGAAACAGTATCTTACCGATTGAAGAAGCAATAACAAAGCCTAAGCCTACGCCAAGTGGTGCTCCCATGTTCAGGAATTTCTCACTCGGAGCACACATGGCCACAGTTGAGAGCCCCCCAACAATTCCAGCGGTGTACCAGGCAGCTCTGATCAGCAGAGGACCACCAAGGAAGGCCAGAGGAGCTACCACTGCACCCATGACACCTAGGCAAAGCAGAACAGAACACATGTAGGACTTGGAACACCACATGCCAAACCCACTTAATTTTTTCATCTCCAGTCAGATGGCACGGCTCAAACTAATCCATGCACAACAAAACACCAATGCACTTGGTTGTGCTCTTATGTAGAAGAGCACAATAAATTAGCAACCTTAAATTCCACAACATATTTTTATTTAGCACTAGAATACTTCAGTGAGCCCATCTTGGGGAAAAAAAAGATTAACAGAAGTCAACATACTGATAGGTTCATAACAGAGCTCATAAGAAGAGATATTTAACACAGACTAATCAACTACATAACAGCATTAGGAGCATGCAACACCGAGAAGCAGGACAGATTTCTGATACAACAATTAGTTAGGCAAGTAAATCAGATTTTTTTGCTAGAGGCTTGTAGGAAACATGTATCTAGCCCATTAATATCTCATTAGGTTGTTTCACTTAATAACAATCACTGCAATAAACACGATTTCTTCTTGGCAGACATGGTAGCTCTGGAGAGGTAAACATGATTCCAGTGCCCAATATCAACATGTCTTTTCTGAACAAGAAAGTATTTCTGGCAAAACAGTTTGGAAAAATGAGAGCCATTGTTATTTGAAGCAGGCATCATTAGTGAGAAATTGATCTGTACTCACAGCTTTAATACCTGATGGACACATATCTCAAAAGTAAACTACTATTAAAATCACTTTTTCTAGTCAGGTTTTCAAATGCCTCCTATCCTGCACAGCTGAAGAATGGTTAGTGTAGGCAAGAGCACTTACAGAAGTGGTGGTAGAAAGCAAAAAACCAAAGCAGCCATGAAACCATCTAGGTTCTATTCAATTAGAGTATACACACCTCAAGTTTAACTTGAGCATGACTTTTAAAAGATTATGAACACTAGGGTCCTGTTAAGGACACTTAAAAGACATCTTTCCCTGACATTCAGGAGTTCAGTTTCAGCTGATCTCTGAAAAATCCCAACTCTCCTACAGCAGTATGTAAAAGTTTAAAGCTGGAGTTTTGTTAAAGTAAGCATCTGGTCACACTGAAGCACAGACATCTCTACCATAAACACTGAAACCACATACCTGAATGCATCATCCATGCTGCATGTTTAGCTACTGGATTATTTTCATAGGGTATGCTCCTGACCAACATTCCAGCACCAATCATGGCTGCAAAAGTTGCACCAATTGCCTGAAGAAACAGCATTACAGAGCTGAAGTTAGAGTATAGAATTATGGTCTCTGTTCTAATCTCCTAGTCTGAAAGTCAACACCAATTCTGAAAACAGCAACCTAATTCACAACGGGAGTATTCATTGATTTTACTCCAGTAAAGTTATAGCCAAATCTTTGCAGATATTAGCTTGCGGTAATCTTATTTTTAATCAGTTTTCTTGAAATACAAATTTAACTGTTGACAGCTTTCCTGGCTGTGTAAAGTAAGAAAAGGAAAACCCATGGTTCTGCCCCTCACTCTCACTGAGGTACCTGAAATGTGTTAAGTCTTCCTTTTCTTGTACATTTCTCCACCCAAAACCAACACCTAGTTTACAGGCTTTTGCTACCAATGGCTTTTTTTAACCTCAATGCCTCTTCTTACTCATGGCTCCAAACAAAATCATTCATCTACCAAACTGGTCAGAAGTGTACAACTTTTATCACCAATGATACTTTATCAAATTAATCTCCCTATGTTATGCAGGTGTTGACATTTAACTGTTATTGTTTCACTCTGCTCAACACACTGAATATGTACTAATCCTACCAGTGTCATTTCATCCTTGGCCAACAGGAGACAGCTTTCAAAGTGCTACACAGGAGAGCACAGGGAAGAGTAAGAAGGTACAGGGGCCCCAGTTTCTATTTACAGACAGCAATGCAAACTGTGCCATTAGCTTTAGGTAGCTATTCTAAGAGGTTCTTCCTTGCATATATACAGCTGCTAAGGATAGCATAGTGTGTTTTTTGCTCATGTAGTTTGTCTTTGACAAATCAACAAAGCAGTATAGAAAAAACATGTTAGAATGTGACCAGAATCACCAAATCTTACACCACAAAGTAGCATCAGGATACCTGAATAGTCTTTATTGATAGGGACAGCAATGTAGGTTAAGTTTTGCCTTACTTTCCACCAAGTAGTTTACATTTCTCTTTTTTTTTACTATATTAACCATCATCTGGGGGCATTTCTCAGCAAATACTTTTATTTTTATAACAAAGCTTACCAGCCAGGAGCCCTTTGTCATGAGGTTCATGAGTGCAGGAGATCTGCTCACTGCTGCAGCAGACAGAGCTGTCATGCCAATGCTGCCCGCAAAGTACATGTATGTAGACTGAATTCTGTCCTTCACATACTGTGGCCAAATACTGAAAAAGAAGCAGTCATAGAGAGCTGTGCAGTTACCAGGTTCAGAATGGAGAGCAGCTAAAACCACAACCAAGCAGTTAAGTACATTCACAGCCATGGATATAAAGGAGGTTTCATAACAGTGATGTGGTCTAGCAACTTCTCAACTTCTGTCATGAGTTCACTTTACAATTGGGACTGAACTTGTCAATCTTGCTGATTTAATCTTATTAACTCAGTAACTCAGTAGAACCACTGAACACTGAACAGTTAACTCAGTAGAAACACTGAAAAGTACAAATAATGTTAAGTACAATTCAATTCTAAGCAGGAAGCACACATGGAAAAGAGAGTAATGAACGCTTTTAACTACAGAAAAAATAAGAGAATGGGGTGCATTCATAACAAACTGGTTTCAGGTAAAGATCTACAGAATGTGTACTGGCACTAAGCAGCCTGCTGAGCAGCTCGCCAATTGCTGAGTCACAGTGCACACGGTTATCTGACACCACAGGACACAAACGTCATTTTGAGAGCTCTAACAATAGCAACAAACCTACACATAAGTGAGTTCCTGCAGTATCATTTGCTCACACTACAGAGAACCTTCCCTGCTAACACTAAATTTAAACATAGTGCACGCATTCTTTCCCATTTCACTCTTTTGACCTGTTATTCAAGGCTTCTGCAGAAAAGAATTAGACATAGCTATGCCAAGCTTCTCACAGACACAAACAGCACACATTCAGCATAAATGCAGACTGCAACTTCCAAATACAAATGCAAAATAAAGCAAAATGTCCCCAGCATACATTTCTCCCAAACCCATGCTTATTACTACCCATCTTTTAAGTCTTACTATACAGTTTTGCCATCAGACAGGATTTTTTTTGACCAAGGAGCAATTCACCAAAGTTTTAAGAACACATTTTTTAGATCAAAGCTTATGCCAAGATACAGTGTTTAATGAAGACTTTTTTAACAGCTGTATTAAAGTCTAATAAGCAGTCTCATAAGAACACCAGGGAAACTGGTGTTAGCAATTCTTTCCAGAAGACCACACTTCCAAAGTTATCTGAAGCACACCTTGTAAGACACCTGCAGAGGCATAGGTGGGGGCTTACTCTTCAGAGCTTAGAAAAACATGAGTGCACACTGGGTGATAGCAGCTAAAGAAGAGACAGATAAAGAGATTTGCTTCATTAAAGGAGTAAACCATCTTACTTACGCAGCTCTTTCGATAGCTCCAATCTCACTGGACATGCCCATTCCATAGTAGCACAGGGCTCCCAGGCCTACAGCAGCCCCTCCAGCAACAATGAATTTCCCCAGGCGATCAGCTGTGTAAAGAAATAAAAACACACACTCTCATTAATGCTCTTCCTTGGATAGTTAACAACATCCTCGTCTGAATTTTGATGTGTCTGCAGTAGCTGCTCCATTTTACCCCTCCTTCTTTGCTTAAGTTCAAGTCAGTTCTCTACCAGTTTCAGTAGTAACAACCATGTTACTTCTTTTAAGGAAGTCTTAAGTTAAGTTTCAAAGATTCTCAGTATTTAAAGCAGAGCTCCTCTACCTTTAAGTGCAGTTTCTGCAGATGGTTCAAATGCTGCTTCTTTCACTTCCTGGCTAAGTTTTCCACGTCTTGTGCCCATTTTTACTCTGGATGCATAACTCTGTTAGATTCAGAAATAACATAAAAATATTTAATGAAATAAAATAGAAGATAACAATTTTATTACCAACTTACTCACTAAACTTAAAATTGTTAACTAATCTCTTATTAATCTGTGCTTACCTTCATACACACAAAGCAACTGTGCTCAAGGAAAACAAGTGAATATTAATGTTTAGGAACCTTTGTGAAAAACATTCACATATTCTAGAAGTACAGAACCAGTGCAGTGAATTCCAGAAGCTGGAATTTTCAGACTGCATTTCTTCTACTCTACTCCCACTGTACTAAACACTGCCACAAACCTCTTTGTTAAATATAAAAGCATAAGCATTACTTTTTTGTTTTGTAAAAAAGTGTTTTGCTTTCTACGCTAAAACACTCTTCATGAAAACACTTCAATGTAAAAAGAAAGTCTTGCACAATACTTACATTTTACAGACACTAAAGCTGAAAAAGCAGCATAATTTTTTTGCTTTTAAGTCTAACCTTGATTTATAGAGCAAACCTTGAACGAAGGCCTAGAAACTCAAGATTTGTAAGGTCAACAAGCTACAAGTAATTATAGTATGCTGATCACAGTCTTAGTAAGTTGCAAGAGCAACACAGAATACACTCATATTGAAATTCAAATCCAAAAGTTTTCTGACCACTTTTTACAGGAATTCTTAAATTAAATTGCATCTGAGCAGTCAAGGACATCAAGCTGTGAGTTTGTTTCAACACTAAAATACAAAGCCTACAAGCATTACTCTCATCAGCCATTAGAACACTACAATTCAAGGGTTTTACCAGAGCCCTTCAGTTTGGTTGTGTTTGGCAGCTAATGAAATCCAGCCCAACACTAGAACATTCACACACAGAAAAAACCCACCATGTACCGATAAACTTAGAATGCTTCAGAGGAAAATAAAAAGGAGGTGAAGAATTTGCCACTAGCATTTTCATCAAGATGTCAGAAGAGCAACAACAGCCCTTAACAGTTGTGAGCTGCAGGTCTGACATCCTCTCTCAATGAAGAATAAACAGTGTCTAAGGGACAGTCTGGTTTTTAAAAAAGTTGGTTAGATCTGTGATTGTCCTGCCATAGCTTAGAAATTTCTCTAACCTAGACAACAGCTCTAAACACATATTGGGACTAAAATAATTGAAAGGAAAGTGTTTATTTTAATGCTATATTTCAGACTCTAACTTGTGAGCAGGGAGACAGGACAATAATTTCTACTCCTCCCACCTTACCTAGTAAGGCCTGCCCATCTCTACCTACCTCTTTTGAGCTCTTTTGCCCATTAATTTCAATACACAACTCAGTCACTGAAACAGAAGATTTCACTTCAACTGCTCCAAAACCCCTGTGTTTTGACTGAACAACATTCTTCCTTCAGTAAATTAGAGTAGGCACCTCAAATAAGCAGAAGCCTCATGCTCATTCACATCAGGTACTCCATGGAAAGCGATTCTTTTGGCAATACACTCAACCCTTTAAAATAAATGCAGTCAGGGCCATCAGAAAGAGAATTACCTTACCTGGCTAGGCTGCCACAGCCTGTATGCTTTTATACTGGAGCTCCTCAAGGCTGGGGAAGCCTGACTGATGGTGGGGCGGATGGCCTGGCATGGCAGTGCCCTCAGGCACACCAGCCTGGCAGCCAGCATGGTTGCTTAGATGACTTAACACGCTGTGATCCTGCAAATGCACAACAAAATGTTTTTGCTGTTTTGTTACATGGTTTTCAAACAAGATACACTTACTACTTATTCTCAACTAGGACAGAAGTAATAAACCAAACAAATCAACCAAAGAAAATCTGCAGCAAAAACATTATTATTACTGAAGTACTGCAATAGCAGCTCTTGAATACAAAGTTTAACCTTGCTTTACCTGTTCCATCAGAGACTTCTCTCTCACAATTTACTCAAGAACAGGAGCACATACCACTTTTCATATGCATAAATTAAATCAAAACCCTTTATGTATTTATGTTTGAATTACTTAAGCAACTAACCACCGTTTTGAAACACTACACTGCATAACTACTCGGCTCTCCAAATTTACTAAAAACTCCATATAAGTATAAACCCAAATAAGCAACCAGCACAATATGTATGGTGGAAAATACTCAGTCAGAGATTTTAAGCCATCCTTTGAAGAACTGGTTACTTTATGGACACAGCATTTGGTCAAGGTCACAGCCCAGAACACAGGTTCAGGTGCAATTCTGACCAGAAAACAATGACCACTCACGGGTAAATTGACAGCACCAGCAGAGCCAGCCTGTGTGTCCCGCTGGTAGCATGAAAACTGCCAACTCACTGCCACAAATGGTGCATCTCATACAAAAACCCCAAGGCCTCTGAGTCACTTTAATGTACTTTAACTACAATTACACACGACCTCTGATATCAAGGGACACCGCAACTACCAGTGTCTTTTTCCAAATGACCAGTCATAACTTGTACGTGCAGTGATCAATATAAGCTAAGAGTATTCTAAAGAAAAGCAGGTTTAAACACCAGTGAGAAACAAGCACGCACAGCACTGGAAAGCTCACATTAATCACAGAGAGGTGACGGAGAATATAATAATCCTGGTGCTAGAAAGTCACTTTGCTCTGCAGCGCAGTTATGAAACGCTGCTTTTGCAGTACGGGAAGTACTTTACGAGGCGCATCCCGATTGTGCCATGAAACGCAGCTCTCCCAGGGGATGACACGGGCTGCAGGAACTGACAGGGCCTGCTCGCTGGATTTAACTTTCCTTTTTGGAAACTGGTATTTAGAGCAAGGTAACTAAGGTAGCTCTTTATCAAGAGCACGGACGGCAGAGAGCCGAGAGCTAAAAACAGAACAACATTCCCACATATTAACTGGCAGTGGCGTAACGAAGCGCTGGAGAAACAGTGCCGCCCCACAGCGCGGAGAAACCCCTCCCAGCACCGGCTAAGCGGCGGTTGCCGCCGCCCGACTCGGCCCGGGCAGGTCCCCTGCCGCTTTCGGCCCACAGCCCCGCCCCGGTACCGGCCCCGCACCTGTCCCGGGCCGGCCCCGCGCAGTCCCCGCCGCCTCCTGCGCCCTCGGCCCAGCTCCGCCGCCGCACCACACCCGGCCCCGGCAGCGGAAGTGACGCCAGCCGCCCCGCGCGCCCCCCGCGACTGGCTCGCTCCGGCCACGTGAGCGCCGGGCCCGCGGGCGCCATTGGCCGGCGGGGCGGTGACGTGCACGCGGCCGCCATCTTTGTCCGGGGCAGCGATGGTTCTGGAAGCGCGCGGGCGAGCGCGACGGCAGGGGGCGCGCGCGGGTGGCGCAGGGCCCGGGGGACGCAGGGCCCGGGGGACGCTGGGCGCGGCGGGAAACCGCGGGTAGTGAGGGGGAATGGGGCGGTCAGTGAGGGGGGGACGGGGCGGTCAGTGAGGGGGGAATGGCGGGGTCAGTGAGGGGGGAATGGCGGGGTCAGTGAGGGGGGGAACGGGGCGGTCAGTGAGGGGGGGAACGGGGCGGTCAGTGAGGGGGGGATGGCGGGGTCAGTGAGGGGGGAACGGGGCGGTCAGTGAGGGGGGAATGGCGCGGTCAGTGAGGGGGGAATGGCGCGGTCAGTGAGGGGGGAATGGCGCGGTCAGTGAGGGGGGAATGGCGCGGTCAGTGAGGGGGGAACGGCGGGGTCAGTGAGGGGGGAATGGCGCGGTCAGTGAGGGGGGAACGGGGCGGTCAGTGAGGGGGGAATGGCGCGGCCTGTGGGCACGGCAGGGCGGGGGAGCGCTCCACGGGCACGGCGGTACGCTCCCAGCCCGCCGACAGGGTCTGACCCAGCTCGCGGCCTCCGCCGCTGCTCGCTACGTGTGAATTGCAGACTTGTCCTGCCCAGCGTGCCAGAAAGCTCCGGACCTTTGCGTTTCCTTCCCTTACAGCACAGCACTCTGGAAGCGGGAGGTAGATCTCCGTAACCTCTTGGGAGTGACGTCTCTCTTCCTTGTGCATGTAGTACATGCTTTAAGGCTGGTGCTCAGGTGGCAGGGCTGTATACATAAATTACAGAAATGGATGCTGCCAGCTCTAATCCCAGCCTTGCAGGGGCGCTCCACAGCCCTTCCCGGGGCTAAACACTCCATTCTGGACTAAACTCTTTCTCTACTGGCAGCTTCCTTCCAGCCTCACTCCAAATGGAGCGCTGAGATTTTTTTCCAAGTTTAATCCTAAACTGAGCCTTAGGAAGGACAGAGCAGCACTTCCCCGGAGTATCAAACTCCCAAATTGAAACCAAATTTTGATTTGGGAGCCCCTTTCCAGCTCCTCTCCAGCCACAGCTCTGTCGTTTCTTTCAGCCTTAACACTACATATGGCCATAGTTCTTCACTGCCAAGTAAAACACTGAAGAGTCTTGAGCAGCATCAAAGACAAATATAATAAAAAAAAGTGTTGAATATAGAATTAAGTCCAGAAATAGAATGAGAGTTACAGATACAGAAAGGCTAATCTCACAATTCTCAAAAGTGTATCTCAGAGCCTCCTTGTTTAAACTGTAAGAAAGGAAATACTTGCCAGTTCACAAAATGAAAGCCAAAAGAGATCAGATATGGAAGAGGTCTGAAAGTGCACCAGCATGTAAGATCTTGGGGAAGAATCTGAATTTAGAAGCATGAAGCAGAAGAATACATGACAGAAGTGTGTAAATTCCATCAGAAGAGGCCAGACCTACCGGGGTTTGAGATCTAATTCTTTCTTACTCTGACACTTGTTTTCTTTCTGTTGGAGTAAGTGAATCCAGATCTTTGGTGTCTATTGTACTGAGGTCTCCTACAACTCAAGAAAAAAAGTCTGTTTCAGCCCATGAATATGTTGTTTATTTAGAGACTTGTAGTGCTTATTTCAGAGTTTGTAACACTCTATAATTGTTAGGTACTAAAGGATTCATTATAATAATTAATATTTAAATTTATAATTAAGTTATTAATAGTAATAATTTATGCAAGGAATCAAACTTATCTCTTTTACTACAGCATATAATCATGTAAAGAACTCTCCTGAGACTTTCAAATAAGATACTCATCCCAGTTTTTCCCGAAACTGTTTCTTAAATAGATAATTTTGTCAGAAGCAACCCAAATCTACACAGGGCCCATCCTGCAGCAAACTCAGCTGTTGGAGCCTTCCAACCGAAATTTGCCTGTTAAGAGATACTGCTTTCCTCCTCGATGGTGAGCGCCTGTAAATGCTCTCGCTGGCCAAATGTGTGAGCGGGTGTTGGGGGCAGCAGCGGCCTCTGAGGTCCTGAGGAGTTTCTCGGTTGGAAGCAGCAGGTTGGATCCTGTCTGGGGTGCCCCTGCAGCTCTCCCTGGGGCAGGAGTGCCATGGCTCCAGTCCCAGTGCCAGCCGGTGACGCTGCAGAGTGCCGAGCTGTGCAGCGCCTGGAGCTCCTGCCGACAAGAGCAGGGATAACAGCAGGACAGAGAGGCTTGGCGGCGAGACGGCAGCCAAATGCTCACATGAAAACTGGCTTTTTAACTCCGGAGCACTGCCCCTTCGTGGGACCGTGTTGAAATGCTCTGTGGTCTGGTGCTGTTCAGCGCCTTTGTTCACGGCGTGGATGATGGCACAGGGGTGCCCTCAGGTTTGCAGTGGTACAGACCTCGAAGGGCTTGTTGCTGCACCAGGTAGTTGTGCTGCCATCCAGGGGGAAGTCGACTGGCCGGAGAATTGGGCAAACAGGAACATCGTGCACTTGAGCAGAAGGAAGTGCAAAGCCCTGCACCTGGGGAGGAGCAGCCCCATGCACCAGCACGGGCTGGGGCTCTCCAGCTGGAGAGTAGAAAGATGCAGGCACACTAGAGAGAGTCCACAGGGGCGACTGGATGCCAGGGACAGGCTGAGAAAGGTGGGGCTTCCATCAGAAGACAGGACTCGGGGCACTTTATCAGTGTGTGTAAATAGCTGATGGCAGGGAGCAAAGGAGCCAGACTCGGTGATTTCTGGTGACAGGACAATAGGCAATAGACCTAAACTGAAATACAAGACTTTTTTTTTTTTTTTTTTTTAAGTAAGAATATTTTAGTGGGTTTTTTTTTGTTTTGTTTTGTTTTTTTTTTTGGGGGGGGTTTTTTTTTTGTTTTGTTTTGTTTTTCTTTTTTTTCTGTAGGGGTGGTTGAACAGTGGAACAGGTTGCTCAGAGCACTGTGGAATCCTATGGAGATTTTCAGAAGCTGACTGGACATAGGCCTGAGCAACCTGCTTGTGCAGGAGGGTTGGCCTAGAACATCTCCAGAGGTCCCTGCCAACCTCAGCTATTCTATGAGTCTACAAAGTAGTAATACAAAGTATTGTTGATTCCTGAAGGATCTGAAGTGCTTTTGGCTTTTTTAGGACTGATACGCACTAATAAGAGGTGTTTGTAAAACAGTAAATAGCTGTAAAAAAAAAAAAAGTTATTTTCAAAGCAACAAAAAGTAATAAAAAAGAAACTTTATGAAGATAATGTTTTTGAAAATAGGTGAACAATTCCTCAGTAGTTAATAAACAGGAAAACTTGCACTGAAAATTTTTACTTGTAGGTGAACATTTCTTACAATTTTTTTTAGGCCACATTTTCAACAACAGGTTTTGCATGTGTTTGAGATCTTACATTTCTCTAAAGAAGGTCAAACACAGTTTGATATCAGAGGGTTAACTTCTAATTAGAAATTCTGCAAGATCAAAAAGTGCCATTATGAGGGGACTTGAGTATCCTGAGGGAAGTGTGAAGTCAGGCTCCAAACCCTCCCTCTCCTCCAGGCAGGAACCAGGTGAGGAACAGCCCTTCTTCACCTGCTTCCCAGCCCTGCTAGTTCCCAGCAGTGACATTCCCATCAATGGCAGATGCCAGGGCTTAAGGGATGGTGGTTTCCAACTGCCATGCCCAAGGGGAAGGCTGATCTGACTCCAAAAGAGACTTGTCCAAGCTCTGTTCCCTATGTCCTGTAGGAGAAACATCATGTGTTTACAAAAAATGAAGTCAGCCTGTTCTTAGAGATAAATAATTTCTGAAGGGATTTTGTTGCCTTGCCCTGGAAGCAAGGATCACAAATAATACTGTGATCTTCCAGGAGACACCACAGGATGTATTTTCAACCATGCACCCTGCCTTGCCACCCACCTGCATTGGGACAGCAAAACCACACTCACGTATATCCCTCTGCAATCCTGGGAAGCCAGGGGAGCCACAACAAGCCCATTATTGTGCTAATAAATAGGGTCAATGTCAGTTTTGAAGCTTACGCTTTTAACTCAGCAGCTCTGGCACCCTCCTGCACAAAGGAAACATCTCAGTTGTTCACATGGCTGTGCTCATCAGCAGGAAATAAATAAATCTGTGCTTAGCATCATTTCTCCTTAGGGTAAACTTTGCCACTGAAGTTTTCAAATTAGAGCTGAAGAAAAATATTTTGAAGGTTTTCTGGCTGTGCTGACTCCAGCACTCCACATATCTCTCCCAGCAGATTACAGGGGACTTTTGGACTTAATCTCTTCTGGTATTCATGTGACAAATCAATATTCATTAAGCTCTATGTTCTTACTTTAGATTAGGTATCATTAAACACTGCAGTGTGGAGGGGATTTGGGGAGACAGTACTGATGACTTTCTTAAAGGCTGGCAAAAAGGAAAAAAAGCCATTAAATAGAGTATTACTTTATCATGGAAGAATAAGTGCTTCCATGAAGGAATTAGTGCAGCAAGAGCAGGCTGGGATGTGCCAGAAGTGAAGCAGTGTCTATATTTTTTACAGGTGTGATAATTATCAGAGTCTTGGATTATTTGGCCAGCTCTCAAAACAACTCAAAGAGACAGCAGCCTCATTTCAGTGGTACTGAACTGTGCTGGCTCTGAGGTGTCTTCCCTCCTTTCTGTTACGAAGATTTCACCTTGCTCATTTTAAAAAGCATTGCACTGAAATTTGTACTGCAGCTTGTATATTTTGAGGACTTCCATATATATTTACATAAAGCAAAAGTAATTCCAGTGTGGAATTGGAGAAAGGTTGTCTGCTATAAGGAATCTCACATGTTTTATCTGTTGCAAAAATAAAATGAATCCATGATGGCAGACACTCCTGGTGTCAAATCGTGTCTTCTAGGCTGTTTAAAGGATAGCTGGATCTTTTTGTGTGTAAAAATGCCGTTTTGAGCACTGGAAGAATATCCTTTAATTACCACAGAGATGTAAAAAATTAATTTGTATATACATTTGTATAAAAAATACTTTAGGATTGGAAAAGAGACAATATATCTGTTTGCAATCTCTGCAACAGACTGAAAAATCAAACAATACATCTCAAAGAATAAAAACAGCAACTGTTTTAAATGTGTATTTTCATACTTCTAGGGTGTTCTGCTGTTGTCAGTACTTTTCATGACAAACAGTGCTCTGAGCACACATACAAGTTTGCTTTGCAAGCACTCTGCGAACTTCAGACTTAAAACAGAAAAACTCTTTCAAGTAGAGTGTGTGGAAACCTGCGTGCCTGGTAGCTTTGTGGGAGAAACAGGTTCTGTTGGGGGTTTGTTCAGTCAATACAATGTTTTCCTTCTTGGGCATGCTAAAGAAAGGAGCATCATATCAGGCTATGTTGATAAAGAAGCTTATGTTCTTCAAAGCCCTAAGGGGGATAGAAAGTCTAAACATTTAGATCTGCTGAAAAATTCCTGCATTCAGCTTTTTGATCATTCATATTTAGACACTTTTTTTAGGAATTACTTTGTTTTCCTATTTTCTGAGAGGAAACGTCACCCAGATTGTATTGAACATTTTTTTGTTTCTCTTTGTTTGATTCTCTATGGCCTTATCAATAATCCTGATGAATATGTGACCCTGATCTGCATCTGCTCCCTCAGAGAAGAGGCACAGCTCCCTTTGCCTCTGTTAACAAGCAGTGCCCCTTGTTTGGCCTGGCACCCCCGTTTCCTCTTACTCGGTGTCTTTGCCCAGCAAGTGCCCCCCTGGAGTTTCCTCACCTCTTGTGACGTTCCCTTGGCCTCCCCTTGGTCACAATTCCAACACTCCTCTGCCCACTTCCAAACCTGCCATGTTTTATCCTTGCTTTCTCTCTGTCCTTCATCCGTCCCTTCCCCCTTCTGCGCTGTCCTCCCTTTCCCACACCAGCTGGGATTCATTCTGGCCCTGACCGTTTGTAGCCATTTAAACAAATGGGTTTTTTCCCCTGTCAAATGCTAATGCGGAACTTTATCACCTACTAAAATAAACTTCCAAAATCAGAAGCTTAATGTCAAGACCTGTCTTTACCATTAATTATATATTTTGTGTCTCATGTGAAAAATGAGGGCTAGAGCATGCATTTCTATTCCCAGATTTAACCAAGGCTACAATACATGAATGTAAATAAACTTGGATGTCAAGTTACCAGTTCAGTAAATTGCTTAAGCTTGTAAATAATTACGTAACACACTCATGTATTAAACTTAGAGCAGAGTCTCAGAACTTGTTTCTTTAGTTACTCAGGAGAAGATCTTTGGTTTCTCAAGTGCTCAGAGATAAATGAAGTTGAGTGCTTTGGTGAACAAGAACCTGACATTTTTTGGTTATAAATGAATACGTGAGATAGAACATTTTGTTCACTCAAGATTCTATTTGAATAAACAATACATAAAAGGACATTTCTTTTTCTTGAACCCTGTTTTAGAGGCTATACCATGAATTATTTATTTACATCAGACAATAAAAACGCTAAACCAGTTTAAAAATATTTTTCCATGAAAGGGTGAAATCTACATTTATAGCCTGAGACCTCTCAACCTCCGAGAAATTGCTATTCATTTTGTTTAAATACAACAAATACTCATTTTCCTAAGTGCCTGTGAACTCTATGCTGCAGCAAAAAAATGACCCAGGGCTTTGTCTGAAATTGCTGTTTGTGCTTTCTAATTACTTTTAACATGCAGAGCACTGTTCTTCTGCAACTTCTTGAAAAAAACCTATTTGAAATTCAGTAAGCTTTGATTTAAAGTGATTGGTTTCCACCTGGATGGAGTGAAATTTTCTACTTGCAAAGTTTATTAGTACATTAAAAGATGCAAATTAATTCATAATTCTTTCAGCTCTTTCTCTTGGGAACAATTATACAAGGAAATTATTAATGTACAAGAAAACAACAGTTAAAAATCTCGAAGGGCAACAGAGGTGTGGAATATATGAAAACATTTAGACCTAGCTAATAGTAGAAGTCAGTTATAATAATAACAGTTCATAAACCAATTTTAATCTTTCTTTATTTGTAAACTGATAGCAGCCACATGGTGCAGACAAGAAATCAAAGGCTGGCAAAAGGGGTTTGCAGTCAAAGGCCCTGTTCTCAGTGAAGGCCTGAGGAAACACAGTGTGAAGCTTTGAGCTTGTGCTAGCAGGGTTTCCAAGGATCCCAGCCAAAGGTGAGGCCTCAGTGAGCTCACCTCTGCCCATGACTCTGCCTGCGCCATCCCGTGGGGATTGCAGACCAGGCTGGCATTTCAGTGTAAGCCTCGGCATGATGAGAGACAAGCCCCGTACTTTCCATCTGGATAATGAAACCCCCGAGGATCCAAGTAACATCTGATGAAAAAAGAGCAAACAGACTTGCTTTTCAGGCTTCTTTGATCCACCTGTTTTTTCTTTTTTTATTTAAGATGTTTAACAACTCAGCTACTTTCCGTTTTTCTTTTCATAATTTATCCAGTTTGCTTTTAGTATTACATATCTGATTAAAATTTCCAATCTTTTTACAGGCAGTCATAGCACTTTCTGATCACCTGTAGTGACTGGGCTATCTGCTTGCTGTCAATGAGAAGAAAGAGGGAAACATGCTCCCAAAATACTGTAAATCAAGCACCATTAGTGAGAGAAGTTTACAAAAGAACTTGCCCTTTTGTAACTTTAAGCAGAGCCACATAAACATAACACACACAGATCAAGCCTCTGCTGACATAGTTTAATTCACTGGGACAAGACAAACGGAGGCATCACATGAGCTGAGAACAAGGTTACGTTGTGGAGATGCAGGAGTAAAATAACTTGGATTAGACTTGCTCACACATGTCTTTCCCTACAGACTCTTAAGGGGTACTGTTTACAAATGAAAAATGTTTACTGTTGAAAAAATACGATGCTCTACAAATATTTAGCTCAGTTTTCAGAGCAGCATAAGACCTGAAATAATAAAAATGTAAATAACATGGATTAGGGACAAAATCCTTAAGAATAGTACTTAAGGTCTTAAGTACTTAAGTCCACTTAAGAATAGTGGGCACAGTACTGTTGTACATAGAAATCGCCCAGGCAGAAATCCAGGTTCTAATTACAGTAATATTTATTGAATTTTCTAGTGATAGTGGGCTACTTCCAAAACACCCTCCCTCAAAAAAAACCCCAGATTCCAAAAGAAAGACTTTATTTTGATGATGCATATAAAGGAAAATAAAAGTTTCTACATGTTAAAAAATGGAAGTGTTGAAAATGCTGGCCAAATTCCTGTTCTGTCTTGCTTTTGCAGTTGCATGACTAGATGAATGTATTTCCATTTGCCAAGTGAAAATAAGCTTCCAGGGAACAATTCTATCTCACAATTCAGCTAAAACTACTGAGAGAAATCACTGATTATTACCCATCTAATGCCATCATTCTGTATATTTAGAAGAACATATGGACTCAGTGGAAAAATAATTAATGTAACCCATGAGCAACTCAAATTCCACTAGCCTCTTTAGCTATTTTGTTCTAAATCCCCATGAACTGAAAGAGAAAGAGGCGTCAAAGAATCAGAAGAACATTTCTGAGTGAGAATACTGACAAGAGGCCATTATGGTTAAACAGATTTCAAATGAAAATTCAATTATTTTAAAATGCAGACCCATTTTTTTTCCTGAGGTTGGAAGAATAACAGTTATTTTTAATGTCATGTTAATTTTTGCCCATTAAAAAAACCAAACCACCAAAACCAAAACCAAACCAAAGCCACAATATAGAAAACTCCAGAGAAAGGATAATGTCCTATGAAGAGGTCTGTGATATGCAGGGGGCAATGAGAGAATGAGGATAGAGCAGGATTTTTATAAGCAAAAGTTTCATCCTCTAAGACTTTGCTTCAGGCTGTGAAATGTGAAACAAGCTTATGGCATCAGTTGGATTCTGAAGGGTCATGTACCTGTATCAGAAAGCTGTGATTTAACTTAACTTGGAATGGCATTTCTGTAACTTTAAGGACAAAATGGACAGAGATATTCCGTGTCACCACTGAAGTGATTTCTTGTAAGGCTAGCACCAAGGCTCAGCGGCTGAGATCCCTCAGCTGGTTCCTCTGTGATATGCCTCTTTGGCAGCAAACCAACAATGTCAGCCTAGCATAAATGTAAGTGCCAGATCCACTTTTTCCCCTTTGAAGTGAACAATCCTAAAGGATCAGGGCAAAGCCCTAGAGAAAACAATATTCAAGTTAAATATCATCATTGTTCTCAAGAAATTACTTTAGTAGCTATTCTAATTAATCATGGTCATTTCCTATCTCTACAGGGACATAGAGAAGAAGTGTCACATAAGGACAGTCTTTCAGAAGGAGTTTTCTCTCTTTAGACACAAGCATTGAGCCTTGACTTAACATACAAACTCTGCAGATAAAAAAGGAGAGCTGCAAATGTCAGGCTCTGGTTTGGTTACTGTATTTTTGGCCCTTAGCATTGTAGTCATTCAAAAACTTGCTGCTGATTACTACCAAGGAAAAATCTGTGATATAAATGTGTGAAACTATGAGACACTGAAAGAAATCACTGTGGAAATGCAGCGATGCCTCATTGATCCAGTGAATTCACTTAGGCCACTGAAGTGTTCCCATCCCTGTTATCAAAGCACCGCTCATCTACCAGAGGTGGCCAAGTGAGACATACCTCAGGTAGTGCAATTTCCTTCCCAGTAACCAGAAAGCAAATGAAGTGAAATTTTGAACCTCAGCATGAAAAATAATCTTATCTTTGAAATGGATATTGTTTAAGCTGTGATGAGAAATAAGAACGAGTGGTGAGCTATAAAAATACCTTGGTTTAGTTTTAAATATATTTATGGGAAGATTTACTTATTGCTAAATGATGGAGAACAGTTACAATCTGTTATAGTTAATTTACTACTACTACATAAGTGAAAATGTGCTAAGAGCAGCACACTTGTTAAATTAAAGCTCACTTAATGATTACACAGCACTTGGGAATAACATCTAGTTAAAGAGTAAGCAGTAATGGATGTTTTCTATAGAATCATTTCTTTGGGGAAAATAAGACAACCAAAGCCCTTTACATTTTTGCTTGTAACTAAAAGATACAAAATACCAGAAAGAAGACAAGGAGGGATTTCTTCTTTTAGTGAATACTGGAGTACCTACTAAAGCTACCATGAGAAGGTTACTGGCTCTGACTCTCTCCTATTACAGTGGGTTGCACTAAAGTTAGTACTATTATCTTGCTGTATCACTCTACAACAGACTGAAAGAAATCAGATAAAATCCTGGACTGGAGAACCTATTATCTACCCCCTTTGTAATTTTTTTCTTGTCACCACAGTATCTGAAAAGGTGATTATTAAATCAATAGTCATAACAAAATGCCAAGACTCAGAGAAAAGCTGGTATTTTCCTCTTTATGGGAGTGACAATTTTAGCTGAATCAGGGCTATTCTTTGGCTAGGGAGTAACCTCGTGCTGGTTTAAGCCCAGCCAGCAGCCAAGCCCCACAGAGCCGCTCGGTCACTTCTGCAGTGGCAGGATTGGGGAAACAGTCAGATGGGTACAAGATGGAAAATTAATGGATCGAGAGATAGGCAATTTAATAGCGAAAGTAAAAGCGACACAGTCAAGGAAAAAGAACCCACAGAATCAGTTTAACACTTCCCATGGTCAAACAGGTAATCAGCTATCCCTGGGAAGCAGGACTCCATCACACCCAGCAGTGTGTGTGATCATCATCACACACACATCATCATTCCAAATATCCCTCTATTACTCTTCCTTCCCTCTACTTTAAATACTGAGCGTGATGCCAGAAGTGTGAATGTGGCTGTACCCTCATCTGTCTTCTTTTCCAAGGTGGTACCTCTTCAACAAAATGTGACCTTTTTGCATCAAGTACTTTTGCAAAAGAACTTTAAAAAAAAAAAAAAAAAGTCTTGAAGAAGTGTCTACAGCAATCCCAATATGTGAATGTTGGGTGTTACTTTTGTCACTATCTTCTTACATAGGAGCTTTATAAAAGCATTGCTTCTGAAGTTCAGGGGCCATGTTGTGGCCATCCCACGTAGCAGCAGGAGTGGCTGGCTGTGGTTCAAAGTCCCCTGTGGATGGCTTTGCTAGAACTTGCTGGAGGATAGTTTGGTGCTAAGATGAGGAAAAGTAGTTTTGGGACTATCAACCCTTCATGTGCTAACGGGATGAAATGTAGTGATAGCTGCTGGGGAGCTTGCTGCACACTATCTTTGCATGTGGCAGAACAGCTCCACAGCAGAGGCACTGGGGAGGAGTGGGGTGAGTCTCCACTGTGGATGAAATTCCAGGTAAGTTATCCCAATTCAGAGCTATGAACCAATGCTTCCTTTTTGTCTCTGGCTCTCAGAAACCCCTGCACATCCAAGCTCCAAATGGATCTTGACTGTGTACATCTGTATCTCTGGCTACAGCATCAGATCATTATTTTTCTTTTAATACACATGAAGTAATTGTGTGCTACTGGCCAAGAAGGTTACAACCATATACACTAATTTTTAAATGATGCTTCATCATAATGGGTAGAGCCTGGGATCTTGATGAAGACCACATACAGTATTGTCTCTGTCTCATAAGAAATTTAAAGTGATTATTTTTGTGGTTTGTAGTATGATCACTAAGAAGGCTGGAATTAGTGAAATTACTATATGATTAAGAGAAAAGCATTCTAGCCTTTTCTACTCATTAACAAAGGAAGACTGTATGTAAAGAAGATTGATTAAAAGTTTGTTTCTTTCATGCAGACACCACAGGTAAGGACTCTGAAAAGTGCTCATCGTTGATCAAAATAAGAGCTACCAAAAGTCAAGAAATTGTCTTGTGAAGAGAAAAACCTTTCATCCATGAAAAATCACAAATACTGAAAACATGCAGTAGTTTTTCAAACAAGAGTTCTTAATGGTATTAAGAACCTGCTTATGCAGGACCCGTGCAAATCTGTGTTTGCAAGAAACACTTCTAGTTGCAGAATTTTCTCCTCAGATATTGTAGGTATATTGTGGGTCTATTTGTTATATTCTGAAATTCTTTCAACTCAGTGTAGACTTCTGCATTTAAGATGAGGCCCAAGGAAGATGGAGCCTCTTATTTTCCTGTCCTGTGTCCTGTGACTTTTTACTTAAACATAACTTGAAGTGGATAGAGCTTTTCTGATTATATAAAGGGAGCTATGTTTTTTGTGTTTACAGTAGAAAGTTTTTCTCAGCTGTAACTGTGGAGCAAACACAACCTGTGCATAATAATGCTGCTATGTAATTTATTAATCTAAAATGTTCCAGCTTACTACAGATACCCACAAAATCATATTGGTAAATGCACAGGCTCTGAAGGGCATAATATACAGAAAAGCTATAGAGTAGAAGCTGCTGCCTGTGAAGACTTAACATAACTAGATAATGTGCTTAATAGTATTTATTCATAAAAGTCAGGCTCTGCTCTGCAGTTTCGATCTTACGAATAATTTAGCACGCACCCAGGAAAATTAAAATATCCTAGTAGCAAAAAACCCAAACCAAACCAAACCTGCAAGGAATTGAGATAAATAGTGCCCATATTTTTGAACGTGAAATAAATGACAATGTGCAACTTTACATAGGCTATCTATACCTTCTGTGTCTGTTTTCCTAAAACTAGATCTACCCATTCAGCAAAATGGCACAATGGCCTGGTGAAGGTCAAAGATATATTTGTAACAGGTTTTTTGAATTTTAGCCTGAAAAGAACCTCTGTACAACATTGTCCCTAAAGTCTCAAATGATTTCTCAATCAGCTATGAAACTTCTGATCAAGGTGAGATCTCTGGGTTTTCCTTTAATAAGACACCCATACTGTAATAGGTAAATGGCTACATCCAGGGTGAATTTGAGTCCATGACTGAAATCATAACTGTGGTAAACATATGGGTCACTTCCAGTCTGTGTGTCTCTAGTTTTCACAGAGAATACAAAACTGTGCTCCCACCACAGCACCTCTGCCTTCAACTCATTTTCTCCCTTTCCCTATTCCCATATGCCCACAGAACCTTGCAAGCATTTGATGATGTCTCTTCAGGACCTCACGGTATAATTGGAGTGATTCTCTGGAACACTGCTGGGCAGCAATAAGGATCCTGATTTCTGTTGCAATCTCCTAGAATAGCACAGAGAAAATCACTGCAAGGTGGGAGTTACTAAAGGAACCCAAAGGAACTGGAAGCTGCTGAACATCAAGGACAACTGGTTATATCTGCTTCCTTTGGCTGCCTCTGTCTCACTGTCTACCACAATAAAAATGGGATTTAGTGATAACTACTTTTAACATGAACAGAAATAGTTGATTTTAAAAACAAACCAAATTAAATATTCAGTAATAAAATGGTCAAGTCACTAAATAATGCATCCAGCTGTCTCTAGTGCTTGACCTTTGCAAAATTCCTTGGAGGTGAAGTGCAAACTATTTTTTTTCCCTGATGGTGTATTCCTGGGGAAACATTGCTATGAGAACTCTCTATTTCACAGAGAAAGAAGCTCATTTTTTAGCTTTAATTATTCATGCTCTTCAGTGGGTGGCCTTCTTTCTTAGTAGGTACTGAATCAATACCCTGGCATAGTGCTAACAGGCACTGTGCTACTTGAGGTGCCATCTTTCAAAAAGAGACTGAAAACAAAGACTTACCTCTTTTTTATTTTCTTGGGTCTCATTGCATTTTTTCCTTTTTTTAATAATAAAGGTGTTAGCATCAGTATCTTGGCCAGGGTCCAAGTTGGGTAATTACATTCTGTCTCCCTAAATTTTGCTTTGTGCAGTTTTAATTTAATATGGTGCCTTCTCTTCTTGCCCTAAGTTGTTTTGTGTCATTGCTGGGCACTATTAAATAACCTCCATATTTCCCCTGAGACAGCTGCATTTAAGCTGTGGGTAAGACAAAGCCTGTACATGAATTTCGTGAACTGTTCCCAGAGAAGCAAACACAAGCTCACTTGCAATTATTACATGCCAATATTTACCTGGACAAACTCCAGCTTCTCTGCTCCCCTCCAGTAGTTTACATTCATTTGGAATTTAACTACCCAAATGAAAACCACAGCTGTAGGGAACACTGTGCATTCTCATGAGGTCACAAGGCTCATGCTTGGGAGGACATTTTCAGCAGGCAAAGTAGTTTCATCCTCTGTATGAGAACATAAGCTGCTACAAGCACCCCTCCTCTACAACATGTGGTATTTAGCCCTGAGCTGCAGAGGGATGCTGGGCTGGGTTATCCTGCCTCAGCTGTGTGGCTGCTTTCCCATTTGTCCCTCTTGGAGGATAAGTTTGTCATTCAAGGGCAACCGAACGGGTCCGTAAGCTCCAGGGCAAATGCTCCATGTGCTATTGCCCATGCTGCTCTTAAATACTGCATGCTGAATATTTCTACAAAACACTGCATCAGTATCTAGATGTAAAAGCATCTAGGAGACATCCACACTAGACACAATTAATCCAGAAAAGCAAAAACATCGTTATAACATGGTTCGTCATTGGTATTAAAGCTCTTTGTATGTAGACACTGCTGCTCAAGACTGAAGTCAATCAGGTAGGCAACACTGTCATGAGTTTTTCCATTTGTGTGTGTGCTTTTAGGAGCTGTAAGAGCTGGGGCAGGATCATGTTACAACAGCAGGCAGGAGTGGTCTTATGGCACAAATCCTGAGGGCTTAAATCAAGGCAGTCAGGCTTCCATCATCTTGATTGGAAAGTAGGTTAAAAACAAATATTACTTATAGAAAACTTTAGATGCAAGCTGTGTAACCAGAACCATCCAAAACAGGCTTATGGCTAGAACATTCATTTTTAAATGAATGTATTTGAAGTCTTAATTTGAAAATAAAATCATAAGAGCATAACAGCAAAACTCTATTGCTATAAATCAGCAAGACTGCACTCATTTTTCAATTTACTGTTTTTGAGTAATCTTAACTATGTATTATCTCACTTAGCTTTAAAACATTGACAGAACTGCAGGCTTTGAGCTTTTCATACTGATAATATTGTTGCTCCTGCTTCCATCTTTTTTTTTTTCTTTTTTTAAATAAAGTATGCTGTTATTGTTTAATTTAAAGCTATTCAACCTTCTCCCTGCTATCCAAAGACATTTTGTATGTAAATCCAACAGTTTGGACCCAAAATCACCACCATCTGCTTATTTATAGCATGATCCAGCAGTAAAGGGAACCTCTATTAAGCCCTTAATGGGAGTCATGTGACTGTGCAATGAACTTGGTTTTCATTTTCCTGATGGAAGTGATACTGTTTTTTTTACCGGTCTCTATTATTATTCTGTGATGTTCTGCAACAACAAGAGCATTAAAAGAACCTTCATTTCGAGACACATCCCTTACACTCGATTGTGACTGTTTCTCTATCAAGTATGTAGTGTGTGTCTGGTCCTGGCATGCCATTAGGTGTCAGAATTAAATGTCTTTCTAGATTTGTTTTTATTCTTTCAGTGTCTGAGGGGGAAGGTAAGGTGCTAAGTATGTTGCTTTTCAATATTCTGAGCTATCCTTGATGTGACCCTCAGAAAAAAATCCCCAAACAACGAACCTCAAACCAAACCCCTGCAATACCAGGGTTTCAGTGGTGCCACAAAACCAAACAGCTGAAGAAAAAATGAAGCCAGCCATTGCTGTTAGAAAGTAGAAATTAAATAATTGAAGAAACCTTCCTTGTTTAAGTACCAGCACCAAGAAAAGACTCAAGTAGGTTTTGAACTTGCATGAAGTTTCTCATAAACTGTGATCCTGAGGGACCTTGACAATAAAAAAACCACTTAGTTCAAAGAAAGTGTGTGGGAAAGAGCAAAGTTGTCGACATCCTACTTTGGGTGAATCACTTTCCCTCTAATGAGAATACCTATCAATGGCAGTGCAGTACAAAGGCAGAATTCTGCAGCCCTCAGAGTTCACTCCTGGTCCTTAACATGCAGTGTGTGGCAGTAAGGAGTTTTCACTTCAGAATGTTTTTTATAATCTCATTGTTGCAGTCAAAAGTATGCCAACATTCTTTTGCTGGCAGAGCTCACTGCACTGCAGAGATATATACTTTTTTCCTGCCTTAGATACAAAAGATACTTTATTGGTTTGCATTGAGATGTATGGCAAGTGCTCCAAGTTCATAGCACAAAACCGATATATGCCACATTAAACCCACAGGTAAAGTTCCTAGTTTACTGTTTCAGGTTTATACACACAGTTATACTAGAGGGTAAATAGAGAAAAACTAAGTCATTAACATGTGTAGTGGTGACTTTTTAATATAGTTATGTGCTGATGTGCCTCACAGACAGGTGGTGTCCGCAAAATTGTTTGAGTCTGTAGGGTTATGGGACTTTGCACTGTTTATCCCACTTGCCACCAGGGCTTTATTCCTGCTCAGCACACATGGGCAGGGATTTGTGTATGCAAATTACACATCTACAAAACAAGTGTCTGTACCTGCACTCTCTGGCTACGTTCTCATTTCAGCCACAGAGAGAAATTGCCATTTCCAGATTTATCTGCTCCTAAGGTAGAAATTGAACCAGCACAGATGGGTTACGCTGTAGCAACAGCCACTTTTGTCCCTTGACTATGGGAGCATGTAGACACTGGCTCTGAGACGCATCCAACCCTCAGCCTCTGGCTGAGTTCTGCATTATTTCAGAAAGGGTGGAACCCATTGGTGGTGCTCTTTGTAGGGCATGTTAAATACAGCTTCTCCTAGCTCTATATAGAATGATTGGGTGTGACAGCAAATAGCAGTATCTCAGTAGGAATGAGGAGGAGACCAGGCAAATCTGTACGGAATTTGTCACATGCTCCTGAAAGAACACACACCTATCATCACTCAGGCAGTGGGCACTTTAGGAAGAGACCACATGTGGACCAGTTTGGGTGAAATCCTGATTCAACTGAATTTTAATGCAAAACATGCCATCCTGAATAAGCTCAAGACTTCAGCCTTTTTCTGAAGAAATGGCATATTTCTAATAAAAGTACCACAAAGGAGACGCTGGGGTGCTCTTTCAAGGAACCTCAAGAACCTTAAGCCCATCTTGATAGCTCACTGATTGTGATGTTCAGCCCACAGAATATAACAGGGATCACAGACTGAGGCAAATGAGAGCCTCAGTCATGGGCTCTCAGGGGGCTGATGAGTTTGAATCCTCCAGTGAAAAAAGAGCTGCAAGCAGCTCTGTGTTCCATCTCTGTAATGCATGGAGAGAAAATAAATCTTTAATTTAATTTTAATAAATTTTTGCACTACCTCCCAAGGAAACAGCAGATACTTTTTTATTCAGATGACATTTTTCAAGCCTATCCATAGTGTTCCTGCTCTGGCCACAAATCAGTGGCTGCTTATGAGCATTTTGACAATTCTGCCACATCTAATAATCGCCAGTGGTGGTGGGCAGCACAAAAGAAAAATCAGGTTGTGTGAATTTAGCCAGCCAGCTAATTCCGAGCTCTGTAAGGGTCAGCAGGAAGAACTTTTATGTGGCGTGTATGAACACAAATGTCAAAGATACCTGATCTGTGTGCAAACTGTAGCCTGACACACAAAAAAAGTATGACCTTTAACTCCATGAAAAATGTATGACCTTTAACTCCTGTCAGCCAGCTGTGCCAGGGAGGAATCTACATGCAGTGCCTGTGATATGTTGATTCTCTTTTCAGGTCATCCAGGGTTTGTATCTTTTATTTTAAATGTTAGAAAATGAATTGATTACAACCACAGCGCTCATGTAAAAGCAACATATCTGATCTGAGTGATACAGATAACAACACCTTTCATCAAAAGATCCCGGGGGTAATATGCATCTTATTCACAATAGTTCCAGCCCTGCAACAAATTCTTGTTTAAATTTATACACAAGCTGCTCCACAATCTAATCATATGCGTAAACCCTCTCAGAATCAGGGAATAGCACTGAACAAGAATTATGTTTGTCTCTGCTGATAGCAAGGTTCTGTAGGGGGAAATACAAAAAGAAACCCTGTTAACTCCTTGAATTCTATGAAAAATTTTGGAAGTCAGACCCACTTTTTGTCCAAACCAAAAGGATCATTGTCCTACTCTGTCTGAAAATACTCCAACATATTTAATGACACAAGATATGCAGGATTTTCTGCATCTGAGAAGGTGAACATTCTGGGAAAGCCTGAGCTTTTAAGTGAACTCAACTGGATTACTAATGCTTTAGCAAAGCCAGAAAAACCCCCGTTACACAAATGAGGCATAAGAATGGGAGAAAGGGTGCCTGATGTCCTGAGAGACCCCAGGGACAGAAAACTATGTAACATGCCATGATAAAACTCAATAACCCCACCTTCCTCCAGAATGCTTTTGCTAAACTGCTGGGTTTCAATGTCTGTACAGGTGAATAAAGAAGCAATAGAAAACATTTTATTTTATTAAAGAAGAGTAACTGCTCTCGTAAACATATACAATTGTACATATACAAAATGAAAAAACTTTCAATCTCATTTTTAGATATCCTGTCAGATAGTAGTTGTTGCGAAGTCATGATTCCATCAAAAATATGTGTCTAAATCATGCCACAAATGTGAGAGCAATCTAAACCTGACCACATGGCCTGTCTCATTACACAACTGAGATGTGGAGAATTTCACCAGTCTAGAATTTTGGTTTTGGTCAACGTCTCCTATCATCAGGAGAGGACAATTTCAAGAGTTGATTTTAAATGTTGATGCTCTTTATGCTCAGATCTAGCAAATGCCACATGGAGTCAGACACACGGTCCATCCTTCCTCTCTGCTAGCAATTGTCTCTTGGTAGTGTCGCTCCAACAGAAATAGTGAGGAATGATGAAAAGCAAATTTCAGATCTAATTTTCCCTGAAGTTTAGGGAAATTCCAAACCTATATCTGGATTCAGATGTGACCCTATGCCAACATTACACCAAAGTAAAACTTGAAGTGGGATTTATATGTTGATTGCTTTGAAAAATTATCAACATGGAGGTCTGCTTGCAATTTCTTTGGCAGCAACTACTTTTATTAAGCTTCTAAAAACCCATATTTCTAAATACACAAAATAATAAACACATGATAAAAGCATTACTAGTGGGCATCCTTTTCCCCTTCTCAAGTGTACCCTTTCCAACAGTTTGCAACCAGCTCAGAAATATTTGTGTGATTGCTCTAACCTGCTATAATGAAGCAGCATAAATCCCATACAGCAAACCTGAGATGCAGTGTGCCCTTCTGTTCCCCTCACACAGAAGGAGGGGCGTTCTTACCCACCTTATAATTCAGTTGAGGTAATGCCCCTTAAACACACTCCCTGCAAGGCAGTCATTTATCAGTATTACCAGATAACTGCTTATTTTGAGCTGTTAATGACAATACAGTTGTCTGCCAAGAGTACTAAAGCTCCTTCCTTCTGTACAAGTGGAATTCAGCAAATTAAATCTAGAGGAAGAGATCTAACCTCTAATGGTCTTCAGGGGAAACTTTTTCCTGTCTTTCCTAAACCAGCAAAAGAGCCCAAGCTGTGCTATTTGGCAGCTTAACCTCAGAGGAGGTACAAAGTAAAGAAATCTCTGAAAAACAAGAAAGTTCAAACACATACTACTGCCAAATCCTCTTCACTTGGAATAAGTCTTAGGTAACAAATCCAACATCTACTTCAGGCTGCATACGCTATAAAAAACCAACCCAACCTGATGTGAAAATCTTGAAACATCATGAAATGAAAAACTGTATCAATATTTTACTGGAAGTCTAGACCTATTTTATTGTCACTTAAGTGATATTTTTAAAATAGTGGGATTTAGATAGTGAGAGAATAAGTGGACCAAAATTTGATCTCCCCACCTACCTGGTTGCATTTCAGAAAATTAAACTGTACTATTTTACACTGATGGCTTTATAATCATGTGTTTCCATGAACACAAAAGTCTCACGTGTCCTTGGAAGAGATGAGACTTGCTCTTCATTCAGCCAGTGATGTGAATACACTCAGCAAGCACTCAAACCTGTTTGTGTGGCCCTGCCAGGCTGCTGCTCTCTCCATGCAGGCACAGTGCAGACACCCACCAATCTCTCAGGACAGAGCTGCTGCTCAGCTCAGCTCCAGCTTGGCAAACAGGAGAAGCCAGAGCTGTCCCCACACCTCTGGCTCATTCAGGCAGTCCCTGCAGCAGTCAGGAACCAGGCATATGAAGGCCCAACCCTCTTTCCCAGCGTGATACCTGCCCTACAAAGTGTGCCAAATGTTCCAGTTACTGAGGGAAACCGTTTTCTAGATGGGTCCCAAACATCTTAGCCCAGAAGTCCCAAGGTTGATGGCAAGCATGTTGGCTCCATCTTAAACAGCTCTCATCTCTGCCAGCATAATGCAGAACTATGGAATCTCTGTTCTCCCAGCGCCTCTACTCTCAGGATTATCAGGTTCCCTCCCTTTCATATTGCTAGGGAAGATGGGAGAAGCCAAAATGACTTCTTCAAAATGGATGCTGCTGGGGCAGCATCCCACCAGAAAGACCCCAGTGTTCATGGAGGCAGTACTGAACAAATTTTATAGGTCCTTGGAAGCAGAAGTAGATCCTTCCTCATCCACCTCAACGCTGGAAGATCCATTCCTCCCTCTGCTTTACCCTTGGAAGCATTTACCCCAGTCCGCTTTGCCCAGCAGAGCCTGGTCCTCCCACTACACTGTTGTGTCAGTTCCCAAACAGCCACGAGTGCCTTCAGAAGCCTGAGTGCCACAGAGGATCGGGACTGTCACATTTTGGTTTTCCATCCTGCAAAGTCTTCTAATTTTTTCTGCATTTGATAACCCACATACCATGCCCCACTTTCAGACTTAAATCCTTCTTATTCCTTCCATCCAATTGACAAGATGATATTTTCTTAAATACATAATTTAACAAAACCTATTTGGAGTATGCTCACTTGTTCCAGTGATCTGGAAAATATGCTTTGTCCTTTTTCCAGAGAACATGTACATTTCAGATTTCCCTTAAGCTTTTGTAATTATTTCTGATCTTGATGGTTTTACTTTGTCAGCCCAGCTGATACCAACCAGATGAGAGAAACAATTTTTTGAGGGTGGTTTTTGTCCAGGAGTTAGCAGAGAAGAAAACCAGCTATAAAATTCTGGTAATTTCTCATTTCACTGTAAAGACATGTAGTGGAGATTTGCATATTCTGTCTTTGAAGCAAACAGAGCTATAATCAGATGATAAGGCAAGAAAGGCTTGGAATGTCGTTCAAGACTGAAGATGTAATGATTATTAAACAAACCTTTTGTATGAAGAATGCTCAAAGGTAAAGCATCATGTCAGGCATCCTGATCAGTAACCTGAGCAAGTCTCAGAAATACCATAAAGACTGACATACTGAGGAGAAGTCTGTGTGTGAGGTGTGTGTACACCACAGAGAACGTGGCCTATCCTGGTAGATAAAGGCTAGCTCCTGTAGGGCTCATGGCATGCTGAGAGCTGCTTTCGGCATTTCACCCAACCCCATCTCTGCATCCATCAGCTGGCCTCAGAGTGAAAGGGAAGATGAGAAATGAATTAGAAAGATATAGCTTGCAATGGCTGAGTCATAACACTAAATGCCTCTAACTCAAGCTAACAGGGTCATTTAGAAGGGATGACTTGCTGTGCATCAGCTGAAGAAGAGAGGAAATTCTGGGTACTTAACATTTTAGAATAATACTCAGACTTTCCCTTCAGCTGCGTTTAGTGTCTGAATAAACTCCAGGGCACAAACTCCAGTGCCAGTTTAATACAGGCTTCTATTTGCAGAGACTCATTAACGTTGTGCGCAACTGCTTTAAAAAAAGGTTAAAGTCTTGGCAGAAAGCAGCCATAGCAGCTATTGATTCAACTCTAGAAACTCTCCGGCACTTACACTGAGTCTTACCAGCTGGGGAAACATTGAGGCACTGAGCAGAGTTTTAAGCAGACGCCAAAGCACAGAGACACAGCCAGTGGCACAGAGGGGCTGCAGACACGGGCAGGTCAACATCATGTCCCTGCGGTCACCACAGTGTCCCTTGCTGTGCCAGCTGATACAGCCTGCAGGGGCAAAGCTGCTGGCATCCCAGCTAACTGCTCTCCAGCAAATTCAATCTGCTTATATACTTTCCTTAACTGCACGCTTTAGCTCTTTATGAAAAACAGAGCTTTAAAAATGAGACACCACCATTCTGTACTAGAATAGGCTTATACTAGGCCTTATTCTGTACTAGAATACTGTGGATTTCTTCTCTTGTAATTCCTTTGGATGTAGGGTTTTGACTGTTTCTCCTTTTGTAGATACTTGGGCTCATTTAAAAAATAAAGCATAAAATATATAGAAAAGTAAGTACTGAAAGCCTGTTCTGTTCATTTGTAACATCAGTGACTTTAGAAATAGGTTGGAAAAAAATCTCAGGAAAAGCCTTCAATTCAATTAGAAATTACCCAGAAACAACAAAAAAGCAAAATTGTGGACCTGGAGAAGCACTGGCATTATGCAAGTTTTGGTCAGTTGCTGGGCTTGATGGTCCAGGGCCACCTTTTATCACCTGCATCTTGTCTTGCTTCAGATCTATAGTGTGTATTGGAGACCTCCATGTTATTCCACCACGATTAAGAGCAGACATTATTTTGTAAGAAGTTAATGAAATATTTTTGGGGATGAGATTTGGTATGAAATGCTTTTTACCTCCCAGAGTTCTCAAAGCACTTTACCATTCAAATGTGGTGATACAGATGGCTCACACTCTCACTGCTCAGCTGTAACCAGATGAGGGATGGACAGCAAGAGACATTTAATTTTTTCCCCTTAACCCTACATAAATATTTAGAAAAAGAATTGAAGTATACCTCTTTCCATTGAAATGGGAAGGGGAATGTAGGTGGAAAGAATTTAATTACCAGAGTTGAAATTTGACAGGAGGAGTACATCACACTTTCTGGTGATATGATAACATTCATCTGCTCTAAGTGGTGCTCTGCGTACAGCACATAGAGCAAGCAGTCTGAAGTGCTGCAGTCTGAAATCACTGCCTCTCCTGAAGAGATTCCTGCAGCAGGAAGACTGTTTGGTAATTAACACAACTTAGCATGCTTGAATTCCTTAATTATCTAAGGGGCATGGGAGGAACACTAGGGCCTCAATCCTTTACCTGCAGGGCAATGAGGTGGCACAAGAGCTCTGTGCCCTGTCTGCTTCTTGGCACTGCCATTGCAAAGCCCCAGTGAAACAGCTCCATAACAGGAGCCAGGAAAGCTCAGATGTGGAATACCCTGGTGACTGAAAGGCTCTCAGAGATGCAGAACTATGTTCTCGAGCTAAGGTACAGCTTAGTACCCCGTCTCATGCCTGGAGGTACATAAAAGTGTCAATCAAATTTCTCCAGCTTTATTAATTACTCTTATATGTATCTCCCCCAACCCCAAAAAACTTTTAATGGGAAACAGTGACAGGCAGTGAGTTGAACCTGCAGAATTCATTGTGCTAGAATAATTGAAGAATAATGATGATGCAAGGGATCTTGAATGATTACCTTGTTTAAGTTCCTGTCCCTAAACAGGGGACTCAACTGCACCTTACAGCACTTTTGGTGACAAATAATCTGAACTGTTCTTAAAGCCTTTTAGTCCTACTGAGACCACCTACCTAAAAAAGTCAATTTCATCATCCTCACTGTCAGAAAGCATTTCTGCCTCTCAAATACAAATCTTGTCCTCCTGTCCACTGTAAACATGCAAATGCATGTACTAAGTGCATTAGTTTGGAGTATTGCTTTCTTTAGAAGAGTGGAATAAATAGGTGTTGTCTGGCATTACATTTATGGAGAGGGGCAAGAAAAGATGGCATTGGGAAGAGAAAGGCAGGCAGATGAAGCATCAGGCAAAAATAAAAGTTATTCATGAACAATGTTTTGTTGAGTGAATGAATGCAGATTTGATGAGGTTCATAAGTAACATCCTGCAGGGTCAGCAGGAAAACCCTAATTAGGCAGGATGGCCTTCCTCATTATTAATTAGAGTTATGTGCTTGATTAAAGAGGTACAATTCTTCCTAGTACTGCAGGAGGCTAACAGGAAGCCTGCAGCATTCATTCAACCTGTTTCTGCCTCTCTTGCACACACAGGCACACACCAAGTGTTGCTGTGCAGCCTCCCTTACCCCTGTGTGTCCCCATGAACACAGACACGTGGTGCAGGACACCTCCACCTCCCTCCTCTCCCTTCCCAACAGGTGCTGCTTATTGTGTGCCTGGCTTCAGAAGGAAGCAGGGATAATGTCCTCCAATAGATGAGGAAGAGGCTGTTGAGCATGCTGGGGTCAGTTGGCAAATGGGGAAAAACCAGAGTAATAGTTGTATGCAAATTAACATCTCCCACCGTTTCGTAACACACGTCTCCCAGCAGATGCCACAGGTAATTATGCAACTGAGGGTAGTGCTTCTGGGAGCACTCATAAAACACAGCTTTTATCTTGCTGCTTCCAGCCCATGTCTGGTAATGTATAAATAATGTTAACAGCATGCACACAGACGGTCAGAGATTGGATGTGCACTGGGTATATGCATGCCTGGTGAAATACAGATTTTGCTGCAAACTTGAGATAAGTTAGAAGAACGGGGGGAGAAAAAAGGCCCTTAAATACACACCTACCAAGATGATACCTTTACGTTACAAGAACTCCTTTTTAGATAAGAAAAGCCGGGTGTTTAAGGACTTTGTGAGTGTCCCTTTAGGCAATCAGCCTTCAGATTGATTCAGGATAGGTTATGAATATGGGGTGGCAGCTGCTTGTCATGGGTCTGGCTCCACACACAGAAAGCTGCCAGCTTCATATCCCAGGCCACTTCAGCAGTGTGACAGCTGGGGTAAGCAGGAAGCTCATTGTACAGCAGTATCTTGAACAGGAGAATCCTCTGTTAGTGGGGCCAACATTATTGTTAACATGGATGCCAGTGTGTTTAGGAAAATAAGCAAGAGATCAAAATTAATTTTTGCTGCATTTGGTTTCCCATACACTCATCCCATTCTTCCACGTGTGCTTTGCACGTGTTCCAGTCACACCAGGTTGCTCCACAAATGTGCATAAGCATAAGCTTATCCTGTTTTATTGCTCACAGATCACAGACACAGTCTTGCGGCTGAGAATGCACCAAGTGTATTGTAAATGCCATCCAAAAAATATGGTGACAAAATGGAGAAATTAAGGAGTTTTGAGGAAGGCAGGCAACAAGAGCATGTCTGTGGAGGAGCTAAAACAGAACTCTAAAAACATGAACCACTGGTTTTTCCCAGGGATAGTCACAATCCTGCTGACAGTCACAAGGCTGCTACAGATACTTTGTTAGCTTTGGTTTTGTTGTTCAGGCTTGTCAAACCGAGAACAGTACCTGAGAGGAACAATTCTGCAAAGCAGGTGAACATCTTTTTGTAAGTGAATTCCATTTGTGAAGATGGCTTTAGGTGAATCGAAATAAATCACATTGTAGTTTATCGACAAATGTATGCAATATAGCAGGCTCACAGTGGCTACAAAACTGAGAGAGATTCGATTATCTATAAATAATTCCTCATTATGTGTCAACGTGAGGAAGTACAGACAGAAACGTGAGCTGAATAAAGGAAGGGGATCAAAGGAGCTGAGCTAAATATTCAAATGCAACAATTTGATAGAGTAAGGGAACAGAAAATCAAAAAACTACCTACAGTGATTGCTGATCCTGAGAATTGATGGTGGTCATACATTTTTACTGTTACTTTCCTAATGATAAAAATGCTGTGTTTTAATCTGAAGTTGAAACATCCTTTGATGCCTTTTTTTGAAACAGCTTTTCACTTTTTCTAAATTTTCTGTGGAAAGCTGTTTTGTGATGCAGCTTGTATCACTTTCTGTAAAAATACTGAAAATTTTTTGCAATTCTATCTTGTGAAAAATAAAACTGTTTTGCCAAAAAACAAAGAAAAAAATGATCTTAAAATGGGGAGTATTTTACCAATGCTTTGTAAATACAAATGTGCCATTTGGCATATCATCTGTTTGTGTTAGTACACAATCAGTGTCACAAAGGAGAAAAAACAATCTAACTGGGAATCAACCCTTCTCAAACCTCAAAATAGGGAAGAATATTCATTCTGAAGTAAGATCTACTAAAACAACCCTCATCCTTTTGAAGTTTCTATTTCACATGTATTTCCCTATAATAGAAGAAAAATATACATTTTTACTGCCAGCATTTCATGCCTCAGCAATTCTTAACCTTGCTTGGCTTTCAGAAACAAAGACATGAGAATTGTAGAAAGAACAGGCTTTAATTATTTTACTTTTAAAAAAATGTTGTCTATTGTATCTCTTAGCATCATATTCCTGAAAAGCACTCACTGTATCACATAGCTTTCTAAAAAATTATTCATAGAATTACATAGGAACAATTTTCAATGTACTGAGGAGCTTAATTTTATGTTGTGGCACAAACACTCTCTAAAATAACTTTCTAAAATAGGTTTTGACAGTTTCATACCCATGACCAATACCCAGGCCCTTCTATGGTTCTGTATTTAGCATAAGTGATCCAGTAATTGAATATCCTAAAGCACATTGTGAATGGTAAGCTTTTAAGAGTGGACTAAATCCAGAGACAGTTTGTATTCATTCCAGTAAGAACTAGTAAATGCATCATAATTTCAGATTATGAAAACCCAAGAAAACCCAAGGAAACCCAAGAAAAACCAAGAAAACCCAAGAAAACGGTGTTATGTCCATCTTCTGTCATTCAGCAGAGAAAATATTAAGAACGTCCCCCCAGGACTGTGGATATGCTCCTTGTAGAAGTGAAGTGAAGATGCCCTAGTTACTAATTTCTCACTACCAATAATTTTGACCCACAGTCTGGTAGAAATCAGTAGGAAGCTGTTGTTTCTTGAAAAACCCTCCTCATGGAGTGTTGGAAATTGGAAGGTCCTTGATGTAGGTCCAAGCAGCCCTCAGAGTCCAGCCCTGCCCTTAGGAGTGATCAGCAGCAGCAGCAGAGCCCTTTAGCACCGAGCTTCTCTGGGATGTAGCAAGTTTGTGAATCCCCACAAGTCCCCGAGGAGCAACAGCTCTGAACCTCACTGGGAGCACAGGCAAGTGAGGAGCTTTGCTCTTTGCATGCAGGATTTGAATACCCAGGGCTGCTCCTTGCGCTCCTCGATAGCCCCTAAATTCTCGCAGGAAGCAGTTGCCTGTGTAACACTGCTCTCCAGGACCTTGGATAGCAGCCTCGCCCAGACTGTGCTGGAATTAAATAGTAAAGGAATCTCTGAAAGTGGGTACCAGTTCGAGTCAGAAAATCCCTAGCCAAAATATGCTTTCAGAGCAGGCACAGCACATATATTATTGAAAAGCTTTGTTTCTATATAGCATGCCAAGTTGGCAGAAATGCAAATTTGAGATTTAGAAGTGATTGCTAGGGAGCTAGTCAAGAAGAAGGAACCACAGAGGAAGGAATTAATAGTATTTGTTTCCTTTAAAGAATAAATCTTGAGCTAGTTTTCTTTTTTTATGACAATCTTACATTATTCATCTGTCTTTCTAGGTCAGAAAATAGGAATAAATTTAATGTGACACTCTCTCGTAACCCAGTGGTACAAAATGGACTCACAGAAAGCTGCTGTACTTTGTTCTGCTGTCCTGGCACGTAGGGAGATGCATTTTAGGGCCCTTTGTAGTTGTGTGCTGATATTGTACCTGGCAAGATGCCTGTGTCTTTTTGAGAAGGGGAAAAATAAGACAGCACAAAAAATGATACAGGAGTAAAACTAAGTAACACAGACTCTACATCAAGGATATTATTTCTCTAGGGAAAACTGGGATGATTTTTCATCCTCTTTGGAGTCTGTCATCTTTTTCAAAGTATCTGTTTAACCACAGAACTGACTTAAAGGACAAGCACTAAGGCTATCAGAATGCACTGCAGCAAATGCTCATCCACTGCTGAGGGAATGAGGGGGTGGAAGTAGGGCTGACACAGCTGTGATTTGAAAAAAAAAAAACAACCCACCAAACCAACACTTTTATAATAATAAAAAAGAAAAAAGCAAATGAGCAGCATCTGATTGCTACAGAGAAGTCATTGATTTAGGTGAAAAAAAACTCCAAGAAACTTCACCTGCTACTCTTAAAAGCTTTGTTCTTATTTTTCCTCCTTTCTGTACAAGGAGAAATAAAATTAGACATCCTTTTCCACCTCATGGAAATAATTTGTAGCTCAGACTTCAAGAGCTGGTAATGTTTTTATACTTAAGATGACCACAGCCAGATATAGTTCCCATGCTTTATTGCCATGTATAAGAGCAAATTCTGCAAGACTAAATCTGGGTTACTGGCTCTGGAGAATTAGTGACAGTTGTCTACATGTTCACACTGTAAGCAGAATGTAGGAGAGCATTAATAACATCCTAGGTTAGGTCATGAATACTAATATATTTCTGAAATGTCACAGAAAAAGCCTACACTGTCACCAGAACCTCAATGCAGGGATGCAAGTCTGTGTCAAAAAAAAAAAAGAAGTCCAAGCACACTTAACTCTTTTCACCATTGTCTAAGGGAAATTCATTTCAGTTGATATAGCTTCAGAAGGTCAGGCACATTCTGAGCTAATTAGAGAGTAAGTTATTGCACAGGACTCAGATGTAAAAAAGTAGTTAGGGATATGTTTTCAGCATAATTCTCAGTACATGCCAGCAAGACATACTGTCAGTACCCTCTCTTTTCATTCTGTGGATCCACAGAAGTGAGATAAATAAATTCCTGGCTCAGGCATGAAATATCTCTTGAATTCATTACTGGCTATGTCTGAAGAGTCTGCCAAGAGGTAAGCATTAGACTAAAAGTTATAGGAGATACTAAATCCAACAAAGGATTCAGCTTGGGAGACAAGTACTGTAGTGGCATTGTAGTGATTTGACTTTAGATGAGGTTTTTAAGCAGAAATTTAACACAAAAAGAAATTTGTCCATGAAAGAAAGAGTTGCTATTTGCAAAATTGCTTAAAGAAAGCTCTGTCACTGAGATCATTGTGCACTGTTGCAGGTGTTTATGTTACAACAGCAGTATCAGGACTTCTTTTTGTTTCAACAAATCCAAGTCCATGTAGCTTGTGGTAGTGAGTATCCAGAACTGTATACAAAGCTTCTTCACATGTCAGTTTGCTTTACATACTTGTAAAATTCTGATTTTATAAGGAGGGTAATAGGTCACCATAGCACTTAGATGAGGTAATAAATAAAATAACAACGGTAAAAAACACTGCCTGCTTCCACACCTCCAGAACTGCATAAATTACGTGATTCCCATGTCAAATGGAAGGAAGAATTAAAACTGGACCTACAAAACCCCCACTAAAGAGCTGGCTGAAACCCAAACACTTATGAATTTTATGGCCTAAGGATTATTCACCCAGTTACACTTTCAATTTTTGACATACAAACAGCAGAGCTCAAGAACACGAGCCAGAAGTTTTGGCACTGCTGTGGCAGCTCATCCTCTCTCCCCAGCCAATCAAGTTCTGCTTGTCTTGATACAGACTGGAGAGAGCAGCTCCCTCTCCCCTGTGCACCTGAAGAGACAGACAAGCAAAATATTAAACAGCTACAGATGCTGAAAGAAAAGCAACTGTTCAGTCAGCTCTTCAGGGTTTTTTTTAAGCTTTGCTTGTAGGACAAAACTGATGAGAATATCTGACGATTATTAAAAAAAAAAAAAAGGCAAAGAAAATTTGTCTGATAGGAGGACAGCTAAAGCTTAATCTATTTATATAACACAACAGGGGCAAACTGCTCTTAATATGCTAGAGAGGCACAGAAATTTCTGCTAATCTATTAGCAGGGGACAAGCTGCTCTTCTGGCACAGTGAGGGCTGACATCAAACTACCAGTCTGGCAACCCCTTTTGCTCAAATCCCTCACACCCCCCGTTCTGCTTAAGACAGGCACTCGTCACTTAGTGCTCCCAAATGGCAGACACACCACAGCAGACCACATCCTATTTCAGGATTTCTTTTTTTTTTCTTTTCAAGCTACAGCACAAACACACTCACAGCCAGTGCAGTCAGTGCAAGGGACATGGTTTTATCACAGCAGGAAAAGCTTTTCCCTCCCAGGCTGGTTGAAGGGTTATGTGGCTGGTAGGAGCTGGTGCCTGGATGGGGCTCCCTGTCCAGCCTCCCCCTGCCTGTGACAGCTCAGTAGCTGCCTTGTTTGGTCCTATTCAAGCAGGCAATGCCAGCTAAGGCTCCCAGCACAGATTCAGCATTCAGCAGGGGAAAAGGCAAAGCCCTAAAAGTTTCTACCAATAGAGTAATACCACAGCAGTGCTCTGCACTGGAACAGCATCCTTTCCATGAGGAAACCAAACCAAACTAAAGAAATCTCCTCTTTTTGAACACATCACACTCAAAGTCTGGGCTTAAAGTTCTTAAGATGCTGAGGTTCCAGGTCACAATGTTCCCTTTTCCTATGAGCAAAGTACCTTGGGAGAACACAGTTTTATTGCAATTTCCATATCTCCACTCATGATCAAAAGAATAAAAAGAGAAAGAAGAAGGGTTTCCATACTATTATCCTTAGACTGCCTCATACTGCAGGCACTGACTGTTCCTTCCAACAACAGTGTACTTCCCTGATGCTCTTCTAAGGGTGCTGGAAAAACAGAATTGCAGAAGGGCTCTCTCCTAGCCAGGTTTACCAGGTCCAGGGAAACCCATCAAGATGTCTGTCAATTCCCAGCATGCTCCCTGCACTGCAGCTTCTCCAGAGTGGAAGATAACAGCTATCAGGAAGATCTAAATGTTTTCAGTGTAATTTTTTAGGCCTACAAGATGCAAAAAATCTTGGTGAGAATCTGTCCATGCGTTTTTGACAAAGACATAAGCAAGAACACTTTCCTGTTCTGTCAACACACCAGAGGGCATGCTGAGAGATGGAGAAGTGGAAAATCCACAGAAGAACCAGCTGTCACACAGACTGCAGTAGCCTTAGTGTGGGGAATAAAGCAGAGGCCCTTGTACACAAGTTGTCCCCTTTGCTACTTTCATAAGCATACTTAATAGGTGTGCTCCCTAACTGTGTCTTAATCAGCAACCCTGCAAAGTACACATTAAGGGATCTGACTGCCAGGTCTTCTGCTGTGACTCCATGGCTGTTGAATACAGAACAACCAGGGAACACAGACAGAGCCACGTTCTCCTACAGAAATTAAAGCATGTCAGTCGTTTTTTTCCAGCCTTTTTTGCAGCTGCCATCCCCAGTCTGAGTGGTGCCATCTGTTAACCGTGTTGTATACATGTTTTCATGAAGGACACTAAGAGAACTAAACTGAATTCTACTCAAAGTAGCATAATACTGATACTAAAAGGAGATTGCTGCAGTGCACTGGCGTCTTTTCAGATGTGATCTTCATTTTCAGAGTGATGTCAATGAGCAAGGGGCTGCTATGCAACAGTTCAGCTTGGCAAACCCTTGAAGCGTTTCCAGTCTCATGCTCTGCATTGCTCCAGTAAGACATTTACCTGTGTTGCCCCTGCTGAACTACAGTCTTACATTTGATCTGCTGCTCCACTTTTACAACATGTGCCATGGGAGTACTTGAAAAGAGTGAATGGCCACCAAATTCAAAGCAAGGTCTGCTCTGCAATTCTCCTGGGAAAAAGTGAATGGTTATCTCCCCCATCTGCTCTCCCCTCTCTCCCACCAAGATTTCTACTTAACACAATTACATGCAGCATTTGACAACAGAGCTGATAAATTATGTGCTGCTTGAATTGAAAATGTGAAGGACAATAGGGATAAATATCAATGCATTCACAGATGACACAAACACATTTCATCACTTTTGAGGCTTTTTGGTTGTGCTCAGGAATGACTTGCATGAGCTAATTCCTCAGTGCATTGTCTTAAACAATTCTCTAGAGGAAAAGTGGACTATGCCTAAGACATAGATGACAAGACAAGAGTAAAAACAGTAAAAACCCCACAAAACATCTTAGCCCAGCCAGGCAGCAGTAGGATGCTGCCATCAGAAAAAAGTCTGTGTGGCTGCAGGACAGGTTTGTGTTTCCAATTTTCTCCCATGCCTGAAGTTCCTGCTTGTAACTTTCTAGTGCCATGCAGGGGAAACATGCACCTAGCAGGGGATGGAAAGACGTGTGGAGAGAGAACCACAAGATTCTGAAGCCTCTCAAATGGAAACACACAGGCTCTCCTCATACTTCTCTTGCACTCTCAACACTGAGATTGCTGTCACAGCTCTTGATCTCTCTCCAGGCTTTCTGATCTCCTGGAGCACATCAGGGCCTCCCCATGGCTTTGGGGAACATGTATACTCAGATTTATTTTACTGCCACCGCTCCCCAGATTCCCTCAGCTGCAGGAGCAGGCTGCACAACTCCTGGAAGAGAAGCTGCTCTTCATCACAAGTCACCCAGAGGCAGGAAAACAACTGCAACTACAGAGAAATCACATACATCCTGTATTTTTAACAGGATTCAGTACAGGTATCCTTTAGGCCAAGAGCATATTTCTGGTGCCAGCCCTTGTGGTTTGGTCTGCAAGTTGGAACACAGGACTGCCTGGCAAGAAACTGCATCTCAGAATCCTTTTAGGGATAAGAATTGGCTTCGAAAGGAACAAACATCACAAGTTCTTGATTTTACAGATACAACTAATCCTGCAGGCAGATTTTCTTTTCACAAGCTGTGCTTACTGGGCTGCCTGTCCTCAGCAAGGAGGTACCAACTTAGTGTTTGTTAGCAGGGTGCAGCTGCAGGGGAGCTCCGGGGGTTGGCCTCTCGTAGCGCTGGCCAAAACTGAAGAGGACCCATGGAAAACCCATCCCATGGGAAACCCATCCCATGGAAAATCCATCCCATGGAAATCCCATCCCATGGAAACCCCATCCCATGGAAACCCCATCCCATGGAAACCCCATCCCATGGAAACCCCATCCCATGGAAAACCCATCCCATGGAAATCTCATCCCATGGAAATCCCATCCCATGGAAAACCCATCCCATGGAAATCCCATCCCATGGAAAACCCATCCCATGGAAAACCCATCCCATGGAAAACCCATCCCATGGAAAACTGGGGGCAGTTATTGCTCAGGGCCCTGCTGTGGGCTCAGCATCACCAGAGCCTCACAACCAGGCTCTGCTCAGTGTGTCAACCATCTATGCCATGAAATTTTCAGCCACTCTGAGCATATTGCAGTGCAGGGGGACAGGGAGGAACTCTGTGCCTCAGTGAACAGCTCGGAGAAACGGAAGCCAAAACCAGAGCCCAGCCAAATGGTTCCCTTCTCTGCAACTCATGACAAGCAAATATTTTGAGGTCGGGAAAAACCAAGCTTTTGCTGTCTAGAGGCAGCCAGTCGCTTTCTATAAATGTCTCATTTTGTGTTGAGTCCGGTGCAAATTGGAATGAGACAATTCCAGACATCTTAAAGAAAAAATGGAAGCATCAAAAAAATTGTATACCCCTACTAGCTATGTCCTGATCATGGTTATTAATATATTAATATATTTAAGTATCATGATATGATAATTAAATCATATTTATGTGTTTGAGAATGAAAATTTTATTATTTGTATCACTTGTTTATCGTATAAAAATAATGTAAGGTATATTTATGGCACAAATTCTTTAATTTTCAATAAATAAAAAATATTCATAGTATTAGAGACAGAGCTGAGTAGCATAATAAGGTATTACACTTTTCACCTGTTGACATCTCTTTTTAAGGCTAGAAATTAAAATTTTGAAACTAGAAAGCATCGATATTCTTGAAGGTTATATCCAAAAGGCTCAGTAACAGTATGTAAGTGGAGAATTAATGCCATAATGAATGCAAAAATCTCACATTTTTAGGTGAAAAAGCTTGGAAAGCAAATGATGCACATTTGTTCATTACAACTTAATTAGCACAGCCTGATATTAAGGACCAAAGTAATACTGAATGTAAATTGAAGACTGCTTGTGGGTATATCTATACTTACATATATATATATGTATAAAAATCTTGGGTAATTGCCAATATGATAAGTGTTGAAATAAAGACTGTTGAAATGCTTCTGGGATTTGAGTGAAGGAGCATTATCTCCATTTTAAACCTTGATTCAAAATAAATTTTGGTATTTATTTCTAAGAAAAAAATATCAAAACATAAGTTTGATTTAAATCTTTCCTTAAGTTTCCAGTTTTTCTTTACTGAGCTAGCGAAGGGAAGAGAAAGAAGAAAGACATTTTCTGGCAGTTTCTGCATTTCTCACTTGTATTTATTAAGAAGTGAAAGGCATCTAAGTGTTCATAGGTACCATGTGCAATTAAAAGTTGTTTAATGCAGGGGATAAATTATAGATTATTTGAAGTAGGTGACACTGCACAGATGTAAAGGCAGGTAATGACCCAAACTGACAAGCCTGCAATAAATCTCTTCTAAGCAAGGCAGAGGGCAGCAGTACAAACCATGTCACCAGAGGTCTTGTCCCCAGGGGAGCTGCAGCTCAGCTGTGCAGACCAAGAGCACCGGCCTGGCCCTCAGCAGCTGGATCTCAGGGCTCCTGAAGCTCCCAGAGCACATGGCCACTTTCATTTTGACTTTGATTTTCATTTGTAAGAAAGAGAGGATTTTTCTTCTGTACTGTTCACCACTATCTGCTAAGGGTTATTAACCCTTATTCAGTAAATAAGCTGCACAATATTTGTCTGATAAAGGTCAAATAGAAATGACAGGAAACTAAATGACAAAACAATCCCCCTCTGTTATTTTGCATTAACATTCTCAGTGCAAATCAGACATCAGACAGTGCAGAAATAACCATTAAGCATTAAACAAAGCTCATGCCTATCAAAATCTGAACAGACAGTTCTTTTCCAGACCTTACATGCAGCCAGTTACATGATTTGCTGGTATGCTCTGAGTTGTTTTGATGCCATTTTAATATTTTACTGGAACTGGCAGTAACCTACTTCCAATGCAAGTGACCTCAGAGAGAGTTATGGTCAAAACATGGAGACGTAAAGAGTATTTTTGGCTCTTATGTGTTAAGTAACATAGTCTGGCAGAGAGATGGTGGTAGAACTTCAACAAGGAAGATCAGAACACAATTATGCACAGCCAGGAATGTATTCAGTAATAATCCATCATGCTGTCTCTGGCTGCTTTGCATGCAGAAAGATCATCTGCTTTAATCTTCCCAGTTTCCAGACCCACACAGAGCATCATATATTATGTAAAAAGGTACTCTGGGTGGCACCATTGAGCTCACCATTGCAGCAGCTCTATTGTTGAAAGGGTTTTTTTTTTGTGTTTCGCACACCCTCCCTCACCAAGTATATACTAGGCATCCCCTTTCAGAAAAACGTTTTAAAGTATTTCTGTCTCAAAGGAGAGGTTCTTGCTACTCACTGTTTCTCCTCATATCCTGCAGCCTGCAGCCACACAGAGATCCTTGTTCCCTCCTGCTCACACACACACCTCTGTCCATCACAGCCTTTCTCCTGTGCTGCAGACCCGGTGAGATCCTTCAGTGCAGAAAAGTAACCAGCAGGATGCAGACCTTTTCATTCCCTCCCACACCAACGATTTAGAAAATTCACCCTGGATGGCTCTTGGGATAGGGTTTTTTCTGTCTGTTTTTAAATCAATTTCTACTGGACACAGTGCATGTGTGGTAAAGAAAATGTGTCCTTCAGCAGCATTCAGGGAGTTTTCACCACTGAACAACAAGCACTTTCTGCAAGCAAGTGTCCTGGATAGCAGTCTGTGCTAAAAGGAGGGGCTGGGGAAGGACAGCCAGGGCTCATTACAGGCTTCTCTCTCATCCAAACTCCTGCAGCTGCTGCTGCAGAGGTCAGGGACAGATGCTTGTCTGCTCACAGAAGCCTTGAGGACAGATCCTCACATGGACTAAATGGTCACAGCTCCCTGAGAATTGCACCATGCCACACCTGGTGAGGAGCTGGATTTACTTCTTGCTTCTTTTTTTCTCAGATCCACATACATTTATCTGACATATCCCTAAAACCCCCTGTGAGAGCAGAGTGCGGCATCACTTACTTCCACGGTGTTGCCTCACACTCTCAAGGAGAGAAGAGGAATCCTCGGATTCTGGAATCCTCGGAGGCTGGGATAATCACTGTCTGTGCAGAAGGGCTGTGAACTCCTCCGTGAGAGCAGAGGAACCAGTGTGCCCTGGTGCCCACCCGGGCTAGGTGGCCGTGCCTTGCCAGGAGCCAGCTCAGGCTCCCCCTGCCCCTCTGACAAGGACAGCCTGACTCAGGAGCTGGCTTTTCTTCTTCTTCTTCTTCTTCTTCTTTCTCCTGCTGGGAGCTAAAGGCTCCCGAGGGACTGTTTATAGAAAGTGCTTTTGAATCTCTGCTTCAGCATAGATAGCTCCCATTTAAAACTGAAGATGGACCTTTTATCAAAAGATGTGACAGGCTCTCTGAAGGGTAACTGTCACAGCTGGAGGTATAAAAGGAAGAAAAAGCCCCTTTCTCTATTGTTTCAGGTTTTTTTGTAATTTTACCGAGCATTTAGAGGGTGAGATAATGCCAGATACATCTGTCTTTGGTGTTTTTAGGTATGTATCACCTTGGAATCTAAGTGCTCAGGCAGTATGTGATAACATCCTGAAATATTTCCACCTCCTCAAGCTTCTCTCTCATTTTTCTTCTATTTAATCTCAAATGAGTTCAAGCAACTTCTGATTTTGCATTAATCTAGATCAGAGGTACAGAAGAAAAATAGACTTCTATAATGTAACAACTGGTAATAATATTACAAGTAAAATTAAAATCTCTAAATCAGGATGAGTACTGAATTAGGAACAGGGAATAAAAGATCATAATTTTCTGAGTACAAGGAGGTATTTCAAATGATCGCATCACTATTACTTTTCTCTGTATCCTCTGGTCATGGAAGGGAGTATTTAAAAAGCCGACTTGTCCTTAAAATTACACCCAACAATAAATTTACCTGCACATAATGATCAAGTGTCAGTATAAAATCCCTACCAAAAAGGTTGCTTGGCCCTCACATGAGGAACCACTTCAAAAAGAAAAACTAACAAACCTCCAGTACAAACTCACCCCCACCAAAGCCCCAACACACCAAAATCCCAGCAAATGCTGCTGAGAAAAGAATATCTAGTAGAGATTTAAGTTCCACACACCCCAAACCTGTGTTTCCAAAATGCAGAACAGACAGTAGCTTGTGCTTTAACAGAGATGGAGATTTCTCTGATACTGCAAGGATGACTGTAATTCAAAAGGAGACCAGAGCATGTTCAGCTAGTCCTGTGCAGGTGAACACATGCAAACCCTTGCAGCTCACTGGATGCTGTGTGGGGACTCAGTTGGAGATATTATCCTAATTTAGGGTAATTTGTGCTAATGCAACTGCATGGGTGCCACCTGACTCAGAGCATGGGCCAAGCCTGCTCCCCTCACACACCCTGATGGCTTAAAGCAGCCAAAGCCCAAATGGCTCACATACAAACACACCTTTGAAACCTACTTGAGTTTTAAACCTTAACTCGGCCTGTCAGAACAGAAATAACACTTGGCACCTTTGGTTTTCACCCAAACCAACCTGAAACACACAGATTTCGATCAGAGTTTTGAAATGGAAGTCTCCTTTAGCAACTGAGTTAGCTACATAATATACATGTGGAATCTCTGGGGCAGGTACACCCCCTCACAGGTGACTACTTAGTGGAGGTTCTTTCCTGACATATTTGCTGTGACTTTTCCTCCATTAAATTCTACTTTCTCTCGTTTCTTTGAACTGCAAAATCTGTTTGGCTTTATCCTCCCTCCTGTGTTTGAAAAAAAATGGCAAAAAGGCTTGCAGAAAGCATTTAAAAAGTCACGTATTTGTGACGCTGGTAACATCTTTATTTAAAACTTAGTCTTTAATTGAAGAAGTGTAGGTATCCTATTAAGTTTTAACCTCAGTTATTTATTTCCATCTCTTGCATAAAGCATTTAGCCCTGTTAATTGCAGAATCTTCAGTAAACTCAGAGTACCACCTGGGTAAGGAAATGAGAAGAAATTCACTTCTTCAGAGTCCCCAGTTCAAGTGCATTGCTGTTTCACTCTTCTCTTTTCCCAGGGACCACCTCTGCTTATGGGCTGGCTTGGTCCCTTACCCTCTGGGCAGAGCATTTAGCTGTGTAAAAGCTGCACAGCTACAGGGTACAAGGGAAACCCAAGAATGGAGTTACAGAACTAATCTTATAAAAAAAAATAAAATAAATATATATATATATATATATATAACTTAACAACACCTTCTGCACAGAGGAGGCAAACCATTTCAGCTTTCAAAGAACGTTAAATTCCACAGAGTGATTTGAATTCAGCTCTCCAGATCTCAGAGAGAAGCAAACTCCTGTACTACCTGGTGTCACAGGACAGCTGCAAAGCACTGGCTGAACCAGGGAGTGGGGATGGGGAGTCAGAGACTATTCATCCCAAACAATCAATCCAGATTACTCTTTCTTTCATTAAACTAACAATGTGCAACAGCAAAAGCCCAAGTTACTTTCAGGTCAGTTATGAATGCAGCATGAAACAGAAGTACATTTGGATGTACTGTACAAATGGGAAAATAGAGACACTGGAATGGGCATGGGTGGTCTCTCCCTATCTAAATGATACATCATAAGATCCCAGCTTCAGTGCTCAAAGAGATGTAATTCCTTTAAAAGGTGTTAGATGACACTAAACCAGAAACCTAACCTGCCCCAAAACTTCAACTGTTTTTCCCCAAGGAGACAGTCAGACATGAAAACCTTGAGGAGAGTGCAATAAACACCTCTCACAATGAGCAGGAAGGCATGCTCATTGAAGAGAGAAATGAAATAACACAGAGAGAGTGAAATGCCATAATTTCATTATGGCATGCATGCAAATTTAAAAATTATAAGGCCAGTACATGAGCCTTTCCCTTTTAGAAGGTATCTCCCCTGTTTTTGTTCCCTCAAACACAGGGAAGAAGTGATTTGCCATCAGTACTTTCCTGTGGTACACTCTGTGTTTGGCTGGCCTGACAGCTCATGTGGAAAAAACCCTAAGGTAGACAAAGGGTTACTTTAGTAAGCATGTTTATATTATACTTGGCTTAGTATGAGCCATTTTCCCTAAGAAGAAAAACATGGATTAAAATATGTGAGAGTAGTGAGGAAGCATTTCTTTTATGCTCCACCTCACTGTATTCACTCAAGGCCTGGACTGCCTGTTGGCACCTTTCAGTCAGCCCTCATCACAAGGTGCATTCCCTACCTTAGATTTTTCACCTCTGCTTACCTGGGAAAATATTTCTGTCATGATATTGAGGAACACAAAGTGAGTGTTAGTAAAAACCCTGGCCAATGTGGAGCATATGGTGTTATGGCCTGTATCACAGAAAGTGAAAAGTACGTGTTACAGCCCCTGCATTTTATTTGCCTTCATTTTAATACTCCATATATTAATGATTTAATTAAGGAATTTCTCCTTTAAAGTGTAGGGCAAGTGACATCAAAAGAAACCTAAACAATACTGGGAAATTAGTAACCTTTGCATCTGTCCAGACAGCTGTACAGTTCACACATAGAGTGAAAAAACTAAACAAACTTCAAGAACTGTTATGCCAAGCGAAAGACTGGATTCCTCTAGCTAGGTCATAAGTATATGATATTTTACACCCTATCTGGTACACAGTTGGAATATGCTCTCCTCTAGGAAAAGGAGTCAAGTGTCTTCTGTGTCTTGCACTATTTGTGCTGAAGGGGTCAGATGTCAAACCACTCACGCTGGAGCACTGGCTGCTCCAAGTACACTCATTATGGATATCATCTTGCCAGTGGCCAAGGCTTGATAAAGGTCAGTTGACCTTCCTGAGAATGCTTGAAACAGCAGAGGCAGCAAAGAGAAACAAACCCACACAAATTCACAGTTCTTTTAGTAGAGCTGTTTGTCAGGAGATACAAAAGAGTTTGCTGGGAGGAAATGCTTCCCCTGCAGAAACTCTCAGACTCAGAGCTCTAGGAAAGCACTGTTCTGGCAAAGGATGGTTGTTTACAAAGCATTACTACCAGGCAAGGGTTGCATAGGGATGTGAGGATGTACATGGGAAATCTCCTTACTACCTGGAACAGAACAAGAACCTGAGGAGAATGCCTGCGTGAGTTGAGCTCTCAATAACAGAAGAGGGTGTGCAGCTTGCTCATCATTCTGGTGACACAATCAGTCTTCTCTGCCTACACTTGTCCAGAGCCTGCCAAGATCAATGCAGAGACTCCCACTGACTGGGAGAGGCTGGAACCCATGGATTCAAATGAACATTGCACTTCAGGAGGTGCATCATTTCATGCTTTGAACACACTATAAACAGTGAAATAAAATCACTAACAGAGTTTGGAAACAATTGGGGTTTTTTTATGCAGCAGCATTTTCCCATACCTGAAAGCTTAAAGCACTGCTTAGGTGCATTCCTAGTGCCTTTATACTAAAGTGAGTTTAATTCTGTCACTGTGGCATTTGGCTCTTACTGAAGAGCCAAGGTTTAGAGAGAGCTCACTATCTGCTGAGAACAATGTGCTTCTTATGTAAGCAGGGATTTTTGTACAAGAAGCCATGCTTTTTCTGCAAACAAAGATATTTGCATGCCCATCTGCACAAAAACCCAACCACATTATGGATGGGGAAGGCAAAGGCATGTACAGCTGTGGCACCAGATCTGGATACACGTGCTGGGACAGACATATAAGAGGAGGGAGAAAACCCCTCAAAATTTCTGGAAATCTGTCTTGAACTAGCAAAAGACCAGCACTGGAAACTGCAAACCTAGGTAGCCAATAATACAAAGAAATGTCTAGGAAAAAATTTAGGGGCATCCAGGAAGACAAGACATCCAAGAAGCATGCGAGTCCTTCCTATTTGAGATGTCTCTTGATCATCTCCACCATCTTTCTAGCTCTTTGTTATGGAAAAGCTAAGCTACAGATTGGTCACTGAAGGGTGACAGCACCCCAAAGTTTCACAATAAGAAAACATGCATTGCAACAGGAGCAGCAGCAGCAGCAGACTGCTTATTGCTACCATGGTCACATGGAGTTGAGCATTCCTCCAGCATTGCCACAAAATGTACATTCTTTACCAGGAATTCTGTATGAAATCTTCACTGTCTTTTCCTTTTTACATGTATGCTCATAGAAACTCATCAATGGTTTCAATTAAAAATCACTTCATTTTGGAGGGGCAAAGACTTAAAAACCCTCTTCCATTTTGCCTTATCCATTGGGACCAGGTTTCACTCTGTTCCAAGTAACAGAGCACAATGGAGCATTTGTAAGTGTACTCTATCTTTTATAAATAAATCTGACGGCATTAGAGATAAATCCACAGTCCCTTGAGGGTGAGATCAGTGCACAGTTGAATGTTCGTATGAGTGTACACCTACCATTAGTCTTGAAAAAATCAGAACCTACTGACATAACGGGTAGTTGTGATCAAGGCAGAATAAAGCTTTCCACCCAGTTCCTAAATTTTTCTGTCACCGTTAATCATCTCTGTTTGGAGCAGTGTTTTTTGTTTACTAGCAAACAAGTGCCTGTAGACAGGATGAGTATTTCTCTCTCAGTACTACAGTACACTCGTACCAGGATTCCAACCTGCACTGCCAGCCAGAGAGATGCTCTTCCCCCTTCTCTCTCCCACAAAGTCAATGTGCCTTTTGTACAGCTGTCTTTCCATGACACAGACCAGCAGGGCTCGCCTAAGGGCCCTGTCCTAAGGGTCTCCTCTTTCCTTGACACGTTCTTGCTCGTTGAATTAACGAGCAGCCCTCCCTGCACTGAGCCAGCACTATTAATCTGCAGCACTGGATGTTGCCAACACCTGCTCAGGTGCACTGCCAAGGTCACAGCTCTGCTCTGCATCCTGATGGCAAGAGAGCAAAGCACAGGGTGTTCCTCTGGTGAAAGCCCTGCATTTGTCACCCAGCTCCTTGTTGTGCTGAAGGTATCCATCTTCCTGCTTGCACTGAGCTGAGCTGATAAACAACGCACCTCTGAGAGCTGGAGGAGGACAGGCAAAGGCTAAAACTGAAACAGAGTGCAGCTGATGCTATAATGGCAGCTCTCTGGCAGATGCCTTTGGAGGTTAATTACCTTTCCAAAGAGTAATGATTCATCTTTTCACCCATACCATAATATCCTGCAATGCTAATTCTCATTTTGGAGACAGGAAAACTAATGACAGAGAAAAGGTTTTATATATATAACTCTAAGGAAAGGATAAATTTACCATAATGGGCTACTAGACTCCGTCAATAAAAACTCCTACCAAAAGATCACAACTCGGAGTATTCCCAGAACATAAATATTTTGTAGGCTACACCATCATTAGCAAAAGCCATCAAGCTTTTGTTTCAATAAACAGCATCTGCCAGGAGCATCTCCTCTGAAACAGATAATATTAAACAAAATTTGGTCTCTCATGTATTAAATGGGCAGCCTTCTGGGCTCATGTCTCAGGAGTCTTCCAAAAGCTTTAAAAAACAAAGAGACCTTTTGAAAGAGGCGCATCTCATTTGCTGCAAGATTTTCCATCTTAAATACTCTAACAGGTGTTGTGGAAGTACCAGTGTTTTGGAACTGCTGATTGATGCTCCTGAATCCCTCAGCTATACTAAGCAACTGCATACCCACCTTACTTTCTTAGCAATAGAAAGTAACTATTTTTTTTTTTATTTTTTTATTTTTTTTTTAAAGAAAATAAGTAAATGAAGGGAGGAAAACCAGCTGTGAAGGAACTCAGGTATGAAGGCTTTGGTATAGGAGCAACATGTCCTATCCATATCCTATTTTAGCAGTGGGAATAATGGCCAGCCCTAGCCAAGTCTTTGGGCTCCCAACAGAGTCTGCTAGCAGGAAAGAGGGAAAAAGCACCTGGAAAAAAAAATCTCCTCCACCTTCTCTGTGAGATGCAGAGAAATAAGCGAAGAGCAAGTAGAACTCCCAGGGCTGTTGCTGGTCTTGGTAGAGACTGAACCAGTGATCCCAAAATGCAAGGTTCCTTCTTGATTCTGTAATTACTTAATTTACTCCTCATTAAAACACCTGGTCAAAATGCCTATTAGCTTCTCTTCTGCTCATGCTCACCTCAAATATTTTGTGATGAAGATAAATATAAATATAGAAGAATTTTATGAAGATAAAATTTAAATGAAGATAAAAATGTTAACAGCCAAACGATAATGCATCTCATGACAAAACTTCCTGGAGTCAAAAATCCATAGTCTGAACACTATCAAGTTTTCCCCAGCCTTGTGGATTTTTGGCTAGATTTATTGTGTCCTCACTGTGCTGCTGTTGTACTGTACAGCTCCATGGCTAAAGGGCACTGGTGTGTCCATCACAGAATCAAAGAACAATTTGATTTGGAAGGGACCAGCCTCGTTCCAACCCCTGTGCCAAAGGCAGGGACACCTCCCCTAGACCAGGCTGCTCAAAGCTCCACCCAGCCTGGCCTTGAACACTCCCAGGGGTGGGGCATCCACAGCTTCTCTGGGCAACCTGTGCCAGTGCTTCACCACCTGCACAGTGAAGAATTTCTCCCTCATATCTGACCTAAAACTACCCTCTTTCAGTTTAAAGCTGTTATCTCTTGTCCTATCACTACATGGCCTTGTACAAAATCTCTTCCACCTTTCTTGTAGGTCACCTGTAAGTCACTGTAAGGCTTCTCCAGGCTGAGTAACACCAACTTTTTCAACCCATTTTCATGGGAGAGGTGCCCCATCCCTCTGGTCATCTCTGTGCTCTCCTCTGGACTCTTTCCAACAGGTCCACATCCTTCTCATGCTGGGAACCCCAGATCTCAATGAAATACTCCAGGTGGGATCTCACCAGAACAGAGTGGGGGGAATGACCTCCTCCAGGCTGCTGCCCTCGGTGCTTTGGATGCAGCCCCAGACACAGCTTTATGCATTGCCAGGTCACATCAAGCTTCTCATCAGCCAACACCCCCAAGACCTTCCCCTCAGGGCTGCTCTCCATCCCTTCTCCACCCAGCCTGTGCTTGTGCTTGGGATTGCCCTGACCGAGGTGCAGGACCTTGCCTTGGCCTTGTTGAACTTCATGGCCAGTGAAGATCGAGGGAAAAAAAAACCCTTGAGGACCTCAGACTTCTTCATGTTCTGGGTAACCAGGTCTCCCATTTCATTCCAGAGAGTGTCCACATTTTACCTAGTTATCCTTTTATATAACTTTTGTTATTTTTTTTTATTTTGTTTTTTTTAAAGAGGCAGCTAAAAAAAAGTCATCCTAAAACCACCTTTGAAATACTTTATCAACTAACTCTAGCCATGCTGAAATAGTCACTGCAATACCACAGGCAGAACGTTTTACCTTTTCAGATGCTGGAGCGGCAGGATTAAAACATCCTCTAACTCATAGCTGAAAATTATAGGAAAATCAATGCAAACCTAGTGAAGAGAAGGCAGTCCCATTACAAGAAAGTAATTTTCAGACTCTCCTGTGGTACTAGCTTCCAGAAAGAAAGACACAGCATGTGGTGTACAATGATCTGCCAGCTGAAAACTTTTATGTCATATATTCCCATTAGAAATTTATTTTAAATTAAGTATGATTTATGTAGAGAAGCTGGAAAGACCTTGTGTCATGTCCAAGCACTTCCACAGCCAGCAGATTAAGGCCAGACCTGCGGCCTGAAGAAAACTGTGAGAAAAGAGAGGCAAAAAGGCAAAAGCCAGACATTCCAGCAGGGCCTATTGATTTTCTCTGCCTGAGGGTTTGTTGGTCGCTGCTGGGGCACATCAGCAGCGCCAGCCGATGGCAGTGCCATCCCTCCAGCCTTTACCCCACGGCCTTTCTGGCCTGCTGCTTCTGCACCTCTGGCCTGAGTGACCAGATCATGACAGACAGAGCCAGCAGCACCGCGAAGAACAAACCCAGACTCCACATTTTGTACTGGGAAAGCTGATCCACAGCTCATGTGTCTTTGCAGGGTGTTACACTCCACACTTTTCTTCCTTGTGCTTTAGGTATCTCTGCTGCTCTGAAGGACATTTCTCTCACAGCAGTGAGGCTTGCCTTGCTCTCATAACATTTCAAAATGGTCTGGCTTCCCTCATGCACACGGGAGTCAATGGGTCTCCTTTCTGAGGCACTGGGGAACATCAGGAGACCCTTCTGCAGCATTCACACTTTCTGATTTTGCAGATCCTCCAGAGATAACAAATAGGAGCTTTCATCTGACTCTGTAAATGGATCAGCAAGCAGCAGCTCCCAAATATTTTAAATTCAAGTGATATTAAACTCAGGTTAAACTCAGTGCTGCAGAAAAGAAATCAATAATGTTTTTCCATGTTGATTTTTCTTTCCTCTCATTTCATTCCTCTCCTACAGCTCCTGCAGGGATTCTGACTGCAGTATCCCAGATACTATACTGCAGTTGGCAGCATAACCTTACTTATGACATGCTCAGAAACAGATGTTTTTCTTCACATCTACCCTTCCTCTCCTACCTTTGGAGCAGAATAATGAGATACTCTGCAGCTCTGGTTCAGAGGATGGTTATTAAACAGCCAGGGAAAATGACGCTGGCACAGAGAACTGAGTATTGCTGAATTACTATGAAAGGTGGTGATGAGAAAATAGATCTGCTTTGAAGGAGAAAAATGGCCTGTTTTCAGTGAAGAGCTCTTTCCTGTTAAACAGCCCAGCCCATCAGCAAAGTGTTAGCTAGTGTACACAGCAATTTGTAGGCCACACAGAGGGCAGCAGTTTGTGCTTAGAAGCTGTCACATACCTCCCATGGTGGATGTATCTACCTAAGGACTGTTCACACGATGAAGAATTTATGAGCTGTGATTATTGGGGATTTGTTGTTTGTTCTTTTTTTTCCCCTGTTATCTTTAGAGAAATGGAGCAAAATAACACAGTTTTCCCTGCAGTTTCTTCTGTGAAGGATATTGATTAAAGCTCTGTAGCTCAGAAAGTCTTACCAGGCACTTCCTGTGTGCTCATTCTTGAGAGGTTGAGCACTGCTTTCCAGAGAGAGCGGCTAATTGCTTTGTTTGGAAGTTTGTTTTGCATAGAAACCTCCTGCATCAGAGGAAGGGAAAGGTGGACTTGCACAAGCCCCTGACTTGCATAAGCCCCTGACTTGCATTAGCCTGACCCCATCAACTTTTTGGAAAATCCCATGTCTCTGAATCAATCACCTGCAGTAGAACCTTTTACTAATTTTATGATGTTTTGTGACACAGGAGATTTCATTTCCCTAGGTGAAGGTTCTCCCTAATGGAAGTGGTCATAGAAGAAGCTCTATATGCTCCTTGACAGAAGGAAGCAGAAAATGGTGGGGTCCTGCTTCCTCACTATAATCACCTAGCAAGGAAAGCCCATGAACAGAACAATACTATCCTTCCTCTTCCTCACATGCTGGCTGTGCCATTACAGCCAGGGAAAGCTGCTCAGAGGTGGCACAGCATACAGAATGTGGATTTCAAACTCTCACCCATTCATGATGGATGGCCACAGACACAGATGCTTGTGTCCTGCAGCTCAGGATGGTCTGTAGCTTCTCAGGTCCCTAGAACTAGCTGGGAGAGCAGGAAGGGAAGTTTTAAACTCAAATGAAATAAGCAAATAAAGTGGAAGAACACAGGAGGCTGTAGTTGTAGGATGCAGACAGGATGTTGCCTGTTTCTCTCTCACCTGTTGTGGTCTCTATCATTGTGCTTTCAAGGTCCCTCCTAAGTACATGCACCTTCTTACATGAAAGATGAAAACAGCTCTGAGAAGCCACTTGTTAAATGCCACATGGATGTTTGCATCCCAAACTCTCCTTCTTTTTGCATTTAAACCATGGGCTGGATAAACTAAGCCTGCCTGTATCCTAGACAACAGCTTCAATGGACTGCAGCTGTAGGCAGGAAAAGGCAGGCAGGGATGAAGCATAACTCAGACCTGTACCTAACTTAAAATGGATTTGGGCCAGCTCTCCCCAGCCTAAGCCTTATCCAGTGTCTAATCAATCTGGGAGCATTTCTTTATTGGTTCATAGATGGGTCTTTTATGCAATCTGCCAAGAACACCAGGCTATGTATCTCAGTTTAAGAGATTATAAATAAGTAGAAGTGCCTCTTTCTGCACTTTCAGACAGGAAAAAAAAGATACAGAAGAAAGAGTTAGTACTGCTCTGTGGCAAGTTAGAAGGAAAAAGGAGTGCCTGCAAACTAATTCCAAACAAATCCCTAAAACTCACTCTTAACATACTCTTTCAAAAGACATTATCCTTTTTTCTTATCCTCACATCAACCACCAGATCACATGGTTTATTTTGCAAGTTTCTTTTTGTTTTCCTAGCACCTATATACACTGCTGCTATGTTTTTTAGATATTCTGATCTTTCTGTATGAAAATAAAAATGTGTGTTTCTATAAGAAGAGATTCTTACATCCAGAGACTTCTTGGCTCCAAAATGAAAATTTAAAGAAAAATTTTAAGGCATGGAATAGAATTAAAGTAACAGGAATTGATGCCCTAAAGTGGTCATTCTTATAAATGAACTTGAAGACATGAAAACAGAATCCCTTCTTAAACATGAACTTCACTTTAAGATGTCCTCAATGGAAAAAACAAACAGGGGTACAGAACTAAGAAGACCACATTATTATTCATTTGGAAGGAAAAACTGAGAAAAAAATCCCAGGTATTCCACAGATGGGGTCGTTTAAGGTGGTGTAGGAAAGGAGCCTGGTGTTACTGCAGCCGCTTTGCAGGGGGACAGTGGAACAGTCAATAGCCAGAACTCTCCATAAAGGTAAACAGTCAGGAACAAGAGGCAGGTCCTTATCTCTTCCTATAACCATCAGGAGAAACACTTCACTTGTCATCTTCTTTGATTATTTAAAACATGATAGGCTAGAACATCACCTCTTTTCCAGATGTCCATTTCATCATATTCCTCATATTAAATATTCAATTATATCTCTTTTTAATTTATTTTTTTTCAGTAATGGGCTGTGTTCTGATATTTAATAACATTCTGATTAAGGAACCAACTATTCTCTTGCCTACATCTCATTTCTCAAATCCCTTAATCTAGATTTAGAGTGTGGGGGAGTCTAAGAAAGTGCCACCACTCCTTTGACAATCAGCAATTTGCTACCACATTAGTGGTGGCCAAAGTGTTCAAGCTAAGAGCTGCCACTAGATGTAAGCAGAAGGTGTATTTATATTTATATTTATATTTATATTTTAGATTTATATATATTTGTAAGGAAAAGGCAATAGATAGCTATAAAGGAAAGTAAACAAGATGAACTTCCTTTTCAAAATCAATTATTATTATTTTGAGGAGTAAGGAAGATACACCACTTGCAAAAACAGGGTGGTGAGTAATAGATTTACAAAAATACATTTAGACATGAGGAAGAACTACACAGAAAAATGAAACCTGTCAGATGACCTAAGGGGAGAAAAGAAAAATATCCAACCCCCTCATCCTTCCTCTCCCTCTCCCCACAAAAAAATCCAAACCCCAGCAACAATAAAACCCAACCAAAGAAACCTGCTGATCACAAACACAAGAAATCCTCCAACAACTACCAGCACAATGGTCTGGACTCATGGATTTCCTGCAGAGGAGGTGCAGAGGCAGGACTGGATCTGGCCTAACGTGCTGCTATGCTGAGACCATCTGGGGACCTGAGCCAGCACCAAATCAGGAAAGGGAACTTCTGTGGTTCTGGTTTAGAGGTTCTAATTGCACCAGATTCGGCATTGTGCTAAACAGCCATCCCAGCTCAGCTGACAGCAAATGCACACCATGACTGAAACACTTTTGATGTGGCAATGCTCCTCTGCCACTGCCAGAGTGAAGAGCAGAATTGCTCTGCTTTGTCCATGAAGTCTTTCCCAAGGGATGGAAGGATTCATGGTGATCGATTCTAAGTGTTATTTGCTATTTTTTTTTTATGTGCAGGGTAACACAAAAGGGCACAAAGTTTACAAACACAACTCTTGTCAGCTCAAATCTCTGCTGTACAATGTTGTATTTCTCTGGGTTCTGCCAGAGAACTCAGCCTGAGATCACAAAGTCAGCCCTCAGAGAGCCCTTCTGTGACAAGGCACTAAATGCTGTAATGAAGTGGGAGACAGGGAAATCCTTGACCCTAATGCTCAGATGAGCTAAACACTGTATTTTTTTCCTTAATGTCAGAATCAACTTTCACATTTGCCCATCCCACGTTTGTCTATCTGCAGGTGCAGAATCATATTAATCTTTGCTCGAATTCTCTTGTCATTTTAAATTGAACAATGATCTTAAATCATCAGCTGCCTGGGTGAACCGTGCACGATTCAGACATCCTTTGTAAATGGTAGTCCTGCCACAACAGTTCCTCTCCTGCCTTTCTTTTTGACAGATCCCCTGACAAGATCACTTAGCTAAGGGTTTAGGGAAATAAGGCAATGTTTTCATAGAAGCACATGCACCTGTCATTTAAAAATCCTGCCATGTGGAGAGAGTTGGACTTTAAAACGAGCTCTAAAAGTGAAGTTACACCACATGCTGCTCCAGGCAAACTTGAATCATCAGCCTCGCACAGAGAAGTGAAAGGTGAAGCCCTTGCAGTGCTGGCCCAGGTGCAGGTGCCCCTGTTCCCCTCATGGATCTCCTCACCGTGGGGTCACTGGCCTGGGTCACTGCTGATCCTGCTGGCCTGTGCTCCCCAGGGCCTTGCTCGTGCTCTCAGGTGAGAGGTATCACCTATTCAGTGCAAGGCAGTAGCTCTTGCAGCCATGCCAACTTCTGCTGCTGGGAAAGCTTTGTGGCAGCTCTTGCCAGCCCTTTCTGGTGTGAAGCTGGAAACCTCCAGTGCCACTGCCTTGCTGGTGTCCCCTGGATCACAGGGATGCCACGTGTGCTCCGGGACAGGGCACTGAGCAGCAAATTGCACAGCTCACATCCGTGTGCCACACACACTCAGCTGCAATCCTGCATCACCCGGCTCTCTGCCAGGCAGCAGAGATTCCCTGAAGCTGTGGAGTTATACCAATGCATTTTGGAGAAGTGTGCTCCAAAAGGCCAGCCTCTCACTTCTCTGTTTGAGAATATAAAGCACCGAGCTGTAATTGTGGTGGCACTTCTGGGTGATTTAACACTGGATGCAGTAAAACTCACCAAGCTTTTCTGTAGGGGACAAACTGGCTTTGTCTGAAACACACAGCATCACCTTCCTCTCCAATCTCCTGGAACATGTGAGAAACAAAAGGAAAAAAGATTTAAAATTAGCCATTGTCAGTTTATTATGTGGAACAGAGGCAAAACAAAGCACATGTTATCCAGGAATGTGAATGAAATGCTCCAGAGAAAGACAAAACCAGCTGCCTGTTGTATCCTCTCTCCCTGCAGACTGACTCGGTGCCTACTGCCCTCTGTGGACAATCAATCAGGCAGCTCCACTCCCACCTCCGTGAGCATCAGCTGCTCTCCTCAGAGTCTGTCATCTCCCACAACAAACCAGAGAGGCCTCAGCAGGAATCACTTGGGGGCATGGATGCTCAGGATGTAATGAACCTGACAGCAGGCAGCTGCACAGGCTGGAGACATTTATTTTGATAGCACCTAGAACACAGGGTGAGTTGCCTGGGATGTCTCAAGAGGTATTTTACCACAATTTTGTTAACAACCCAAGGAAAACAAAAAAAAAAGCCAAACCAAAACAAGAACAACAAAACCACCCAAAAAACCCCCCAAACCCAAGCCACCCAGAAACCTGGAATAAAATCCACTCTTCACAGATTATTTTAAAATGCCTCCAAAATTTTGTCCAGTAACTTCAATTTTCCTCCTGCTTCTTCCTGAACAATCAGCAAGAAAAACACGCTAATCATGAGATGAATTTTTCATAACCATGATTCACAGTAATTATGAAATTATGTTTTCTCAAGTGACATGAATCTTCCAGGCTAAAACCCGAAGGAGGGGGACACTAGCATCTTAAAACCTACTAAGCCAGCCAGTTAGAAATCAATCTGGTACATGGAAGCTAAACAGCATAAATGAAGGTCTAATCCAAAGCCACTGAAATATTTCCATGGTTTTAACAGATTTGGGAACAAACTTGTGATTAACATAAGTCCCCAATCCTGCAATTATGCTTTGGCAGAGGTCTGTCTCCACACCTCCAGTGTCAATCCTGCTGCTGGGTAATATTTTAAAAGTCTGACTAGGAGTTTGTGACTGAGACAAATCTTTATTGTAACCAAGGGATTAGTAAGGACTTTGTGTGGAAGTGAGAGGGATCGGTGCCCCAGTCCCTCTTTGCCTGTCTATGGAAGAACAGACTGCGCTGCTCTGTTGGGTTCCTCGCAATGAGTTCAAAATGGAATTCCTTTCATCAAGCATCTGGTGCTTACAATTTCCAGGAAATGGGAAGTTTCCTTTAATTGACACCTGCTCTGTGGTTAATGCCTCTGCACACAATCCACGCTGCACCCACTCCACACAATCCACACAACTTTGATTGGCAATGAATGGGTGAGCATTCCAGAGCAGCAGAACCTCAAATACTTCCACCTTTCATCTTCCTCACACTTACTACTATTGAACTGGGTTAGATTTGAGAAAGGTCCAGTTCATAGCATCCTGTCTTGAGAGATCTGTACACTCCTGGTACAGAGTCCCTGAAAAATGAGTTATTCTTACACTTTTACTTTCTTTTTTTTTGTATATGCATGTCTCTGTAAAAGGATGGAACAGTACTTGTGGTATTAATCTCTTCATTTTCAAAATACAGTGCTGAGGATGGGAGAGCATTCCTCTTTTGCTTCTTTGACCCCATTTGGAAACTTCTCCAGAGGACTCAAATATGACATTCCAGGTGGACTTACTTCAGCAATGGTCCCTTGCCAGAACTGTCTGTCAGTGGTAAGACCTGAAAAGCCCAGAATTGAGCTATTGTGAGATAGGGGTCTTTGCCTGTTATATTTTGTTGATCCATAGATAACTAGTACCACAAATAGGCAACGTTGAACTGCCCAAAAGTTTAATGTCAGTCATTACCTTTCAGGTCTTGAAATCATCTTTACAGATGATTTTCAGATAATTGATAAAAGTAATGAGATTATTACATGTCTGCTTGAAACTCCCTTCTCTCAAAAAAATTCTCCCTAAATTTGTCAGTCTTTCCCATCTATATCTGATCCAACTTCTCTTTTGATCTAATGTACTGGCACCAATTGTAAGAAGATAATCCTTTTTTGCAGCTTTTCTGTGAAAGAAGCAATTTTTGTCTTTGTTAGCCAGGCTGACAGAAATGCCTCTAGACTAGGTTTTAATTTGCTTAATTACATAACTTGTCTGCATTTTATAGCATGGTTTTAGGAGAACACAAAGCCTGGGGAAAAACCCAGAGTGGACTGCAGCTGTGAAAACTCTCATTGACGACTGGTGTGTCTTATCCCTCCACTGTATCCCTCTGGCAGTCCCTCATCCTTCTGACTCCTTTATCCCTTGTATATGAGCCTGGCAGCAGTACTGCCAATTAGGGGAGATTAGCAGACCTTCTAACACATAGGTTTCAGTGAAAGAAAAAAAAAAAATATATATAAAAAAAAACAAACAACCAAGGTTTAGTAGCCAGCCTGCACTTTCTTTTTCACATCTTATTGTGCACCATAAATACCTACCTATACTTGTATTCTGCTGCTCAGCAACAACTTGCAACTTTCACTGTGGTCTTGCAGGCAGCTGTGTCTGTGCCTCTGTCCCATTCTCCAAGTGAGATGTCCAAATACCCATTTTGAAAGCCTCTATCACCCTTCTCTCGTCTTGACAGCCATCTCATTGCCCCCACACCCCCTCGTGCATTGTGCATGCACATATCTGCCTTCTTTCACTGATCTTCACATGAGTCCCTGACAAATTAATCAGTGCCTTGTCCTCTCTGCACAAGTGGCTGTCAACAAAGCAGATGGTGCTGTCCCTTACAACACCTTGTCTCTTACATCTCTCTCTGAGCCTGTGTCCTGCAGTTTCCTGACAGGGGCTGCTCCGTGGCTTTATATATATTTAATAGTACTGAAGAGAACAGACAATGCCACAGGACATTGCTTATCTGGTCACAGAGATAGTTGCAAGAAGTAGATGAATGAACAGAAATGCACCAAAACTCAATCCTGCAAAAGTCTGAGGATGATTAATGGTCTGTTGGCACAGCAAAATGTCCCCTGGGAGGCACTGTTTGTGAAGACTCGAGAATAGCCATGGTCCCTACTCAGGCAGGTTTGACTTGTACAAGAGGGACTGCTACCCTTCCCTGAAATGACCTGTAGTTTTCTAACTGAACCTTGGAAATCTGGAGATCAAAAAGCTTAAAGCATCTAAAATGCCTTGGTTACTATGAATTTCCCTTGCTTTCCCCCATATTCCCCAAACAGAATGAAAACAAAACCACAAATTATTCCAACAGCTAAACTTTCCCTTCCCTGGTATTGTTTGTTCCAATACACCCCAAACTCCAGTTTCCAGGACTAACTTTTAAACATGGAATTTATAAATGAGACATTTCATTCCGAAGAGTCATTCCAATTAATACCAGCAAATATCAGCAGTTCACTTCACCCATCCTCCCCATTTTGATCTTCTGTTGTGTAAGAGACACTTGGAGTTCAGTGGAAACTGATGGAAAAGGAAATTACGAGTCCCTTTGATGCAGAATACCTAATCCAAACCCACACATCAAGTCCTCACAGAATCACAGAGAAGCCTCAATTGAAAAAAACCCCTTCCATTGAGACCACCTACTCTACATCAGCCAACACCAGCTTATTTCACTGGTATCAGACATCAGAGTCATCAAAGAACTGTGTAGGAAAAATTCATCCCTAATACTCAGCTCTGGCTGATGAATCAATATCTGTGATAAGATCAGTGTCAGCCATGAATGAGATTTCTACTGTGGCAAGCATTAACAAGAAGCTGAGAAATGGTGCCATGAACTCAGTGTGTCACTGAAACACCCACACCACATCACTGAGTGGGTGAGGAGGAACAGACTTCACCATCTCTTTTATGTGAATTTGAATGCAAGAGGGGCTATTCCCTGTATAAAGCAAACACACATTTAATATGCAGATTTTGCTACAGCCTCTCTGCCACTATAGAAATGGCTTCAGCCCTCTTTCCTTGCTCAGGGGTTCTGACTATTGAATTTCTGAGTTTCGTGATCCTGGAGGACCCGAACAGGGTGAAGTGGGCCCCAGCCTGCTGATCTAATGGCTGTGGTCATTAGGATTACTGCCAGACACAGACAAAGGCTTTTCAGCAATGGAAGCAAAACTAAACTTTGGAGTGACAAAACTGGGATAGAGATCCAGAAATGGCCCCAGAGAGTCTGGGAGGCTGCTGTAGTGACCAGGGAAAAATGAGGTAAGCCCTGCTTGTGGAAAGACAGGGAGTGCTGCTCTGCTGTAAATATATACCAGTGGCTGCTGTCCCACACCTCAGCTCCTCCCTTAACAGCAGCAAAATCCTCACTTTATGGGGCTCCAGGTCATGGTCTTCTATGGTCTTTTTCTCCTTCTAACTAACAAGGTGCTGGCCTAGATGGCAGCTGGTTTTGGCTATACAGAGGGCAAATCACCTTGGTGCTGCTTTTACTCTGGAAGCAGCCTTCTGTTTGGGACTTTGAGAAGGGAGTAAAACAAGAAAGCTTGGGACAGGCTGCAAAACTTTTCAGTCATGTTTGAAGTCTTAGCTCATTTTCCTCTCCCGCTCAGCTAAAGCTGTGGAGTAGATACAACACAAGACAGCCGAGTCCTTGAGGGATGATCCCACTCAAAAAGAAAGGCAAGAAGGAGGACCCCCAAACTGCAGGCCTGTTATTCTCACTTCAGTGCTTGGTAAAGTTATGGAGAAGATGATTCTGGGAGGTACTGAAATATTGAAAGACAATGCAGCTATAGGTCACAGCCAGCATGGCTTCATGAGAGGAAAGTCCTGCTTATCAAACCTAATTTCCTTTTATGACAGGGTAACCCTTCTTGTTGATCAAGGGAAGCCAGTTGATGTCATCTTGGATTTTAGTAAAGCTTTCAATATTGTCTCTCACAGGATGCTTTTGGACAAAATGTCCAGAGCTGGATAAACACATTATGGGATGTGTTTGTTATGGGACATCAGATTGGAGGCCTGTCACTAGTGGAGTTCCACAGGGCTCTGTTTAAGCCCTGTGCTCTTCAACATCTTCATAAAGGACTTGGGTGCAGGACTGGGAGGGATACTGAGCAAATTTGCAGATGATACAGAACTGGGAGGAGCCTTTGACTCCTCAATGGCAGGAAGGCCCTGCAGAGAGACCTTGAGAAATTGGAGCACTGAGCAATCACCAGTCATACGAATTCCAACAATGGATAGTGCTGGGTTCTGCACCTGGGGTGGGATAACCCTGGATGTATGGACAGATTGGGGAATGAGATGCTGGAAAGCAGCACTGCAGAAAGGGTTGATGGAAAACTGAGCATGATTCAGCAGTGCCCTGGCAGCCAGGAGGGCCAGCTGTGTCCTGGGTGGCATCGGCATAGAGCTTAGAAAAAGGCTGTTCATGCAGAGGGTGATTGGACACTAGAAAAGACTCCCCAGGGCAATGGTCACAGGACCAAGCCTGATGCAGTTCAAGAAGTGTTTGGACGACACTCCCAGGGACAGGGTGTTACTCTTGGGCATGGTGCTGTGCAGGACCAGGACTTGGATTTGATAATTCTTGTGGGTCCCTTCCAACTCAGTGTATTCTGTGATTCTGTAATAGTTCTTGATCTCAATGAGATAGGTTTACCAGAGTAGCTATTGCTAATCAGGGAGGGGAGTGGAGGCTCTTTCCCTTGGATAGCAGTGCTTTCCCTACAAATATGCTATTCCTCCTCTGTAATCCACGACTGCAACCCAATTCTTCCCATACATGTACCCCCTCCTGCACTTTATGTTGTCTCTGAGTCTTGACACTGACTTATACAAGTAGCTTTCACTTCACTCTTTCAGCAGTTTTTGCAGTTCAAGAGGTTTGAAGTCAGCCACAGTGTTAGACAGGAACAAATGCAAATGCCTAGGGCCAGACCTGTTTAGATTTCAGCAAAAATATAAATCACCTCTGATTCTGTTTTTATTTGCTGCCTTAAGCTAGTCATTAAAACATTGAAAACAATCTGGGTGCAATCATTTTCTTCTGATCCAGCTCCTTTCCCCCGTAATCAGCACTCCAGGAGAACATATGGGCTTCCTCTGTCACTTGGCCTCTGATTTACACCACAGTAAATCTCCTGAAGTCAACAGAATTCCCCAGGAGCCACACTTGGCTTCGCTGCATGTGAGCAACTGCTGAAATTAAATGAGCACCAGTGTCACAAAGAGGTCGCCTTGTAGGACTGCTCCTGGAGGTGGGGAGGATGTGTCAGTGATGAGAGGGTGCAAACAGCTCCACCCCACTGCCCCAGTGCACTGATGGCAGGGAGAGCTGACACTCCCCTTCCCTAGGCAGGCACTTAAAGTCTCAAGTGTCCACCAGAAAACTGAACACATCTACTTTGGGAGATGGAACTTCAGGGGGCTTGCTCAGTTTTCAAGTGTGTGTCTGTTTGGATAGGGGAGGTTAAAATTTTTCATGGTATGTTAAGCAAGGAAGAAATTATCAGACCAACAAAGACAGAAAGCTTTGCAGAACTGCACTGTAGGTTTAAAACACAGGTTAGTCAGAGCTTTCCCCAGGAAGAGAATTCTCATCTAGTGTTCACTAATGGTGTTGATTCAGGTTTCAGCTGCACAGTCAATCAGTTCAAATAGTCTCTGGCTGGCATTTCTGCTAAGCTCCTCCTCCTTCAGAGTCAATTCCTACTCTGCTTTCCTGTTCCTACTGTCAGCAGACCCCAGCCAGATAAAAGAAGCTAACAGGGTACAACCCTGTTGTACCCCTGTCATCTACATTTCCCGTGCTACAAGCATTGAAGTTTTAGAAAAGTTGCATTTAGAGTTTTGTCCTGTCAAAACTTCTAGAGGAAAAAAAAAAATTACCACTGTCTTCTCTACTTGTAAAATGTGTACAGAGGTAGTGTGAATATTACACTGCTAATCCCCAGCATTTCCGTATCAATCAGTTCTACTCAGAGCCACAATATTCTCTGAAGATGATACCTACAACTTTCTATTACTGATCCTCACATTTTTAAACCTTCCAGGATAAAAGGAAGAGCAGCTTCCTAGAACTGCTTATGTCTAATTAGGTGAAAGGAAGTTCATGAAACCTGAAATTCACTTTGACTGTGACAACAGAAAAACAGTTTCTGGGAAAACACAGAGCAAACCTAGAGGCTTTTGTGATAAAACTAGAAACAGGTAAGCCAGAAAAGGTAGGGTTTCGTTTTCTTCATGAAAATCTGGATCTGGGATGTTTCCCCTTATTCCCATTGATTGGCTGGATGAATATATACCTTGCTTATCCCAAGGCTGTTAGATCTGTGCAGGTGCCCAAGGGAAACAGAACTGCCTGCTCCTTGTTGCAGGAGTTACCAGAACTTAGATCCTGTTTTGCATGTGTACAAAATGCATACACTCCCCTGGTCTCAAGCAGCAGGATAGCAACAGGGATAAGGAATAGCTCTCAGCATCCTACCACCAAGAGCAGGGAATGTCTCACTGACCCTTGGACTGTGCCGAGGGTTTGTCATGGGAAATGGACACATCCCAACAGAACCCACCCCTCAGAAGAAACCAGGGCTGAGAAGACAGCTGTTAGCCATCTCCCCAGTCAGGCTCTTCCAGATGCATGACCTTGCTGTCCAGAGCAGTAAGAGGCTGCTCTTTATGGTAACCCTCCAAGTTGTGTGGGAGCCTGGGAGTCTTACACAGCTCTTCACAGCTCGCCACCTCATCAAATCACAGGTTTGTGGCACTTTCAGGTGCATCAGAAGGTTGAGAAACCACAATCACAAGCTTGCAGGCAGTAAAACCCTGCACATTATTCATGGCTGAATTTCAGGACTAGGCATCTGTTGTGGTGTGACACTGGCCCAATGCCAGGCACCCACAAAAGCTGTTTGCTTAACCTCCCCTGCCACAGCTGGGCAGAGGAGAGAAAAATAAATAACAAAGGGTTCATGAGTTGAGATAAGGACCAGGAGAAAACATTTCAAGAGCAAAACAGGCTCAACTTAGAGTTGCAAAGTGAATTTATTACTAACAGAATCAAAGAAGGATAATGAGAAGTAAAATAAGCCGTTAAAACACCTTTTCCCCCCAGCCCCTCCCTTCTTCCCACTGACAGTGCATGGAGACAGGGTGTGGGAGTTTTTGGTCAGTTCATCATCTTCTGCTGCCCTGAGAGAGGAGTCTGTCCCCTGTGAGACCGTGGGGTCCTTCCCATGGGAGACAGTTCTCCATAAAGTTCTCCAGCATGGGTCCGCTCTCATGAGCAGCAGCTCTACCGCACCTCCTGCAAACATGAGTCCCTCCCACGAGCACACAGTCCTCCCAAAACTGCTGTGATGTGGCCCTCTCTTTCCACAGGGTGCAGCCCTCCAAGGACAGGCTGCTCCAGCCTGGAAGCAGGGCCCTCTCTCCACCAGGTCTCCCACTGGATCACAACCTCCTCCAGGCATCCACCTGCTCCAGAACAGGCACTTCCCCACGGGCTGTGGGTGGATCTCTGCATCCCCATGGATCCCCATGGGCTGTGGGTGGATCTCTGCATCCCCATGGATCTCCATGGGCTGCAAGGGCATGGCTGCTTCACCATGGTCATCACCACAGCCTGCAGAGGAATCTTGGCTCCAGCACCTGGAGCACCTCCTGCCCTCCTTCTCCACTGCCCTTGGTGTCTCCACGTTGTTTCCCTTACATGTCCTCACTTCCTCCTCTTCTCTGGCTAGAAGAAAAACTGTGTGCCCTTTGTTTTGATTCCCTTAAATGTATTATCACAGAGCTGTCGTCACCAGCCTCTTTAACTGGCCCAGCTTTGGCCAGCATCATGTTCACCCTCAGAGCCATCAGGGATTGGCTCTGCTGGACATGGTGGAAGCTTCCAGAAGCTTGTCACAGAAGCCACCTGTGTGACCCCCTGCTACCAGAAACCAGGCTGTGGCAAACCAATCCTGTATCTGCTGGTGGCTGCTGAAGGAGTAAGGCAGCAAACAGTGTGGGTGGTATGCCTCAGCCAAAGCCCAATGGAGCAGAGGGCAGGGTCCAGCCACAAACCACTGGTCACAACTTTCCACTTTGCAAAGTCCTAAGGCAGGGTGTCCAGGGCAGAGAGGATACCAAATGGCACCATCTGAACCATGTGGTATCAGAGGTAGCAAGCAGAACAGGTTAGAGGTGTCTAATCTCCTGAGCAGGACTTTCGGATATGTAAATCCACAGAGCTCCTTTGAACTCAATCAGTGCTTATTGATACCAGCAGTAGAGCCAAGCTCTCCTCTCTCTAGGAGAAGGCCCTGATTACCACTTTTCCCTCAAGGGAAACTAGTTTTACAAATGTTTACATGCCTAAGTTATTGTGACAGAGATTTTGTAAACTGTGAACAAAAGCTGATTTACTCAATCACTATGCCCCTGTTGACCTTATTGAAATATCCTCCTGGTGAAAATCAATTTTTCATTTTTAGACCAGAATACTTAACCATCATCCACATTGATTTAAACCTATCTCAAAATGCAGTGATGTTACACTTTGAAAAAAAATGAGGCAGAAGTTATCCCTTCTGCAGTAAGCATTCTCACACTGTGCAAGCATTTCTGACTGGGCAGGTCTTCCCATTGAAGGACTTTTCTTCAGGAAGGTAAGCCAAATATTTGCTGCATAGCATATGTGTTATTCCAGGGGATATTTAGCTCCAAAATGATGCTTTTCCATTTCTCTTGGGTAATAATTACAGTTACAGTAAGATGTAAAAAAAAATAATTTTTTTTTTCCATTTGACATTATGTGTAGTGCCTAGGGATGTGCGTGGATGAGATTTCTGAGCAGTCACAAGCCTCCAGGGAGGGAGCAGTGAGCTCCTGTGAGCTGAAGCAAGCAAGTGCCCTTCACCCCTGGAGCTCAGCGAACCTGCAGCAGCATACCTTTGTCCTGCCAGCTCCTGCCTGCACAGCCTGCAGTCACTGGATGTGGTCTGAGTATGCCCTCAGCTCTCTGCAGGCAGCAGAGACCACTGTCCAGTGCACCTAGTTCAAAAAAGAGTTGTCTTTAACACCTAGTTGAGTTTTTTTATTCAAAGCTATTTGTTATGTTTTTTAATGATACATCAAATGTTTCAGCATCCATACTTTCTATCACATTAAGCAGGAAGCCACTGTGCTGAAACATAGTAAAATGTGAGAAGGAAATATATAGATTTCCACTTCAGGAGAAAAAATTAAAAATCTGCACCGGCATGCATTTTCCTTCTCTTCTTTCATTTAAGGGTTTTACATGGTTGGTTACTATCTCACCGACTGCATGTGTTCACATCAAATAGGAGTAAAAAACCCTCCATCCAAATCTAAAAGGGAAGATTCCTTTGTCCCTTACTAATGGGATAAATATGTAAAATATGGGTGGACCAAGTCAGCCCACTGCATTCCCACATATCTGCAACTTTATTGGCTTGTCAGCTGAAAACCAGGCAAAAGCTCTCAGCCAAGGAGCCTGCTGATGAGTGCCTTGGAGATATTACAAGTGAAAATGAGACCTCTTGTCTTTATTAATTTCTAGTTAAGTATGCAATATCTATCACAGGTAGCAGGGGAAGAAAGATTTGGCTCCCCAGGATAAAAACTTCTTTCATATTAGTAAGTATCCAGGAAAGGAACTGTTTTCTCAGTAAATTATACAGCTATCTGTTGCTACAGAGAGGCTGGCTGCTTGTCTAAATACAAGGATATTAAAAGTAAGGATCACAGTGTAAAATGTGTATAAGCAGAACATCTGAGGGAGGAGTATATCTACCATCCCATAAAAATACTGGAAAATAAAAGCCATAAAGTTGGCAAAGCTGCTGCTTTGGTTTTACCACTTTGGAGCCATTATCTGTCAAAAGTCAATTGAAAGAAAATGATAGTAATTGTTCACCTCAAGAATCTCTGAATTTGCTCCCCCTGGCCTTGGCTAGAGAACATTCCCACCAAGCTCATGTAACGACAGTAGTATTGGGTATTCCCAACTCTGAAAAAAACAGCGGGTGATTGGCATAACCTTTAAGAATGAATAAGGCAATCAGGAGAGCTTTTCTTTGCCAGAAAAAAGCATCTTTTGTTCAAAAAAATCCCTCCAAAACCTAGAACAGAACTGCCAATTTATGAGAATCCCCTCTTTTGCCAGTTCTTTGCCTTACTACATCAGCATCTCTCTTACATTCCCCACTGAAAGTGGAAAATTAATTTTTTTACACACGCTTATTGAATCACCATTAAAAACTACTGCTGAACTACTATTTGAGGCATCTTTTTCATAGTCCTCCTTCAAAAAAACCCAAAAAACCAGAAAGTCAAATTTAACAGCTATCCAAAATAATACAGAAGAATCTAAGGATCTTTGAACCATTTCAGTCTGAGGGAATTAACTAACACATTTACTAACCTCCCTGTTCTCTAATTTTTGTGTAGTTGAAGACCCAGCCATGAAATAAAAGGATTAATAACAGCTGCTGTTAGCAGACTTTGTAGCCACTGTGGGCAAAGAAATATTAGCAGTCCCCAAAGGAAACTGCTGTTATCACTCAGCCATGTACTTAGAGTGAGGTGTTTCAGAATTTCTACAAAACCATTTGGATTGCCAGATAATTTTTTAAGCAAAACAGTGTTTGCTCTTAATTCCTACGAGACCTTTATGTGCCTGTATTTAAGAATCCATTAACAGTACAAACGAAATAGGAAAATAAGTATTTTGACAGTAAGAAAGAGTTGTGAAAGACATGTTCTCCATACAGTCAGCAGAAAATCTCAAAGTGAACAGAAACCTTATTCTGCAACCCACTGATATCCCTCTCTCCATTGTAGGTCCTCACATTTTTCTGCATGGAGCTTTCCCGAGATTTCCCAGTTGCACCAGACTAATAGGTCTCAAGAGACCCAGCATAGGCCAACTCTGCTTTTTTACAATACGACCAAACCGTCATTAATAAAGCCAGTATAAAGGAAGACACTGTGCACTCTTCCAGCTCTTCAAGGCAATTCTGTTTTAGGAGATTAATATAGAATCTGCTAATTTTTTTTTTTTTTTGGAATCAGTATTTACTGAAGAACAACAGTAGCACTTCCAAGGCCTTTTAAGTTTATCATGCCATTGTGATGCTAATCTCTCTTAATGAAAACAAATGACTTCCACAAAGGATCATCCTTTTGGGCATGATTCTGATTCTGTTTGCACTGCTTTATTCCAGCAGTTGCAGCTAATGGGATCTCTACTGAATTACACCTACAGTCAGGATAAGCTTCTTTCCATTCACAGCAAGCACGGTGCATGTGGTGTTGCTGGAGCCCAAGTGATCTGGAATACAGCTGAGAGTACTCTCAGAGTCTTTCAGTTTTTTTAACTTTTAGATTATGCTGCTTCTGCTCACATAAGACAGAAAATGAAAGCACAGTGTGCTTGTATAGCGTATCTAAGCAACAAGGCACAGCAGGGAGACCCAGTTATCTGGTGCTAATCATACCCCAGGGATGTGAAGCTCATGAATTAGGGGCCATTTTAACATTTATCATATTTCTCTTAATTTAAAGGTAAAAATAAATTATTTCCATAAGCTGCTTTGATCCCTGGAAAATGTCTTCTGACATTAAATCCACTCCATCTGGCTCTCAGAGATTGCTGTACCACATACTTACCACTCAAAACACTCAGTCCAGAGCACTAGGTGGTCCTCATCACTAACCCATTTCAAACATCCTAGTCCAGAGTCGACTCCTCCCAGACCTGGTCTCTGTACATCACTCCTGCAGGTCCACAAGTCCTGGGCTAGCCCCAGAGGGCAGCCAGAGAGCTCCTGGGGCTCAGGAGGACTCATGGAAGGCTGCCTCCATGCCCACAAGGATTCCAAGTTTAAATGTCTCCAAGCAGTAAATGAAATTAATTAAAATGCCAATATGTAATTTATGACAGTCTGCTGAAAAGCTGCATTTCAGCTCTGTTGGAGATGGGAGCAGTCCAGAATTCCTGTAGCAGGTTACATAGCAGCATGTCTCTCTCCCACCAAAGCAGAGCAAACAAAAACATGCAGAAAAGAATGCAAACGTAGCCTGGGCTGTAGTCTGGGCTCCTTTTGGCTCAGTTCAAATAGTGCCATCCTATCTTCTTATCCCAAATGCTGGGACCACAGGAGCCCAGGGAAATGATGGCCCCATTAATTCAATGGCAGCATAAACAGAGTAGTGTCACACTACTACTACAACCTACAGTGGCTGCAGGTTGATGCCTTGAGAAGCTGGAACAGAGGCTAGACAGAGTTAAGAGGAATAAAGTGAGTATTTATTGGGAGGCCCTCAAAGGCCACACCCTGGCAGTACCAGTGCCAGTCATGGCTCTGCCCAGATGGCTCCAAGATGGAAGCAAAAGAGAGCTTGGTCACAAAATCTCACATTTTTCTTTGTTTTGGTCCACTTGCATACAGAAGCCGACTGTCTGATTAATAGCCTCAAATCATGAAGTTTCATCCTCCTTGCTTCCTTGCTTGCCTGCTCTCCTCTTTTTACATTGTTTATGCTTTGGGCCTGAAGTTTGAAGAGATTGTCCTTGAGTCCCGAGCTGGAATAGGATTGTTTTGTCTTCACCACCCAAAAGTTCCTAGTAACCCTTACTATAAAGCTGCATGCTATAGCAGACCAGAAAAACTTAAGGCACCAAGGTGACAACATCAAGCCTGAAACACTCAATCAGTGCCATTATGCAGAACTTAGCCATTCAGTGGGCAAACATAGCTTTTGAAAACTATTTCAGATTTTACTTTATCCTGCTTCAAGGAAAAAGTAAAACTTTAATTTTACTAAATTAAAATGAGGGCTAAATGAGCTAGTTAACACCTACGTTCACCTACCAGAGTGTTTTATGTATTTTGGTTTATTCAGTCTGTTCTAGTCAGAGCAAGTCATCCCAGTAAGGTGGCATGAAAAAGCACAGAGACACCTCCAGTGCTGTGTGAAAGATCAGTGATCAAGATTCTTCAGTGGCTGGACCCAAGCTGCAGCAGATGGCAGCTCTGTGGAATGGAAGTTTAATCTTTGAGCTCAGATATTAGAGACAGGACTGCCTGTTGGGCACAGGCTGCACATGCAGCCAAAAGGTTTGTTGCACAAGCAAGGCCAGAAGGCAATTATCACAATTAGGTCATCTTTTTGACCCATTTGAAATGGACTGAGAGCAGGGGTTATTATCAGCTTGTATCTTGTTCCAGCAATGATCCAGATCCTCCTGCACACGAAGGATTCAGCATAAGCTGGGCAAGCAGAGAGATAACTTTTGTCTAATTTGTGCTGAGCTAAAGAACAGGAACGGGGGACTGCAGGGGAGGAACAAAGGCACAATCCCAGGCCCAGGGGTGACCAAGGCTCACAAATCAATGGCAGAGCTGTTTGCAAGGGCTCTTTTTTTTTCATGACTGTATAAGTAATGGTAATATCAGCAGTTCATGGCTGCTGCTTCATCTCCTTGCACAATTTCTTATGGCATGTGGAATAAGGCAAGGGAATATAGCAGTGCATAATTATCCTTCTCAATTCTAACAGTGGCCTCCTTGGCAGGAGCTGAATCTCAGTGTTGGGAGGCTGGCTTTTTCATTAGCACTGGATACCCTGGAAGTGAAGACATCCAGAAGCAGAAAACTGAGCTCATTTGAGGCAAAAGGGAAAATGAGCTGGCACACTTAGAACCTGCTAAAAAAAAGGAAAAAAAGAGTGAAAGAATGCCTTTGCACATCAGGTAACAGCAGGAGGAAATAAGGTTTCCACTTGGAGAATGACACAGGAAAACACTTGCACATTTCCCAGAGGAATGCTTCTGCCCCATGCAGAAGCAACCACTCAAGTTTTGTCAACACCATCTCTGCTCTCATCCTTGTGTCACTGCTTCCCCAGCACACCACAGCTCCTTCCCATCACCAGGGGTGCTCCAAAAAGGGTTAATGCTTTCTGGAGCCTCAGGATAGAAAGTTCAGCTTGCTGCTCTACCACTGCTGCACACAGGGCTATTAGTGGGCCCCTCCCTTAGGCTGAGAGTGCAATGGAACCTGCTAATTCACTGACTGCCATTAAATCAGGCTGAATGGAGGATCAGCCAGTAAATCAAGAGGAAGATCTTGTTAGTGCCTAGGAATGGCCTTTTTGGATTTTTTAGGTTATGCAATTCCACTTCATGGATACACAAATTGCCGAGTGTGACTCATTAATATCCAATTTGGGGAAGTTACTGGAATGTAACTGCTGAGTAGGCAAATGAAAATATAAAGCTATCAGCAATATACTAATTTTGTAGTGCTCCACACAGAATGAGCAGCAGTAGCTTATAGATAGAAAACTCCCTTGCCTAGAGGGCCAGCCTTCCTTTTGCCTAGATTAATTCCTAAGAAAAGCCTGATACTATTTGGCACTTTGCAGATTAAAGTAATTTGCTTATTTGGAAGACTGAAGACAGTTTCCTTGTAGTGGCAAGTGAAAGGACAGCCTGAGGGACTGAGGTACCGAATGCAGCACTTTGCATTTCTCCTGAGAGCACTGTCACTGAAATGCCACTATTCACTATCTCAGATACCATTTACATTTGGCAAGGTACAGGAAAGACATAACAGGAGACACAGAAGAAAATCCTTCTCCCACATTATGAGCCATTGTTCCTGGATGTTTTTGGTCTTCTGCCAGCATAAGTGTAGCAAAGATTATTTTTTGGCTGAGATTGATCCAATACAAACAGGTATCCCTGCACAATCAGAGAATAGCCAGAGATGCTGAGAGAAGCCTTGCTTTGTTTACATTTTATGGATCTGTACAAGGGATAGGTCAGGCAATGTCTTACTGAACATAAAAATTAAAGATTCTCCAAGGAAATATGAACTGAAACACAACTGGGCTTTTTACTTTTAATATCCTAGTGTTTGCCATCTGTTATTTGATGTCCTGAATTTTTATTTAAGCCCTGTTTGACAAATAGAGCTCAACAGAAGAAAAATTAGAAGTTAAAATGAACACAAACTCTCATAGAAGTCTCATCTGTATGTCTTCATCTACATTGATCTTATGTAGTGGTTCACAAACCTGAGGTTGTAATAAAAAAAAGCATCAAGTGTGATAATCAACCTTAAAAAAAATTTTTGCTTAAAAAAAATTCCTGACATTCTGGGAGGAATCATCCTGTTTTACTCCTAATCCTAAAACATTGCAGAAGGCAGCTGTTTCCTTCTACCATGCTGCATTTCAAGGATTTTTACCATGCTGCATTTCAAGGATATTTCAGGAGCACTTTTTGTGGGTTTACAGGCATCTTCTCAATACAGATACTTTTCTCAGTCTCTCCAGAGTAGATGTGTGCCTTTAACATCCCTCAGTTCACCTGAAGAAGTGATTCGCCTCAATATTTCACACAAATGAGCCTGATATTTTTGTGTTAAGGTTTCTTTGGGACACCTTTATTTCTTTCAGTACCTTTGGAAAAAGTTATTTTCTTATGTAAAAGGTGCCTGGAAAGTCTTACACAATATTGCACAAGGTTTGGAGCCAGCCTCCTCACCTCTGAGCACAGCACCACTCAGCTGAGAACCCTCTTGTTTCAGGAAAATGTAACTCAGATTAAACTGAATTTGATACTTGGGTGCTTCATACTTCACTGCAAAGTATGTGAGAGCCACCACATGATGATTTTCACTTGAGATGGGTACGTTTTATCAGAGCTAAAAGACTGCTTTTCATGCAGTGTTACCATTAGCCACCACACAGTAAAATGGTAAAGAATCCTGCTCTGGCACATAAGAATTTCAGTTTGGAAAAGCCTCAGTAACAACTATTTAGCAATGCTTTCATGGCCCCCAAAATACCTATCAATACTGAACTGTGGACCTGGAAGCCCAACAAAAGTCACCAACCTGGTATCATGAGATTAATGCCCCCTCGGAGAAGAGATGTATATTTTTCTTGCTTCATCTATTTTCTGTCTTTTATATTGGCTTAAAAAAATAATAAACCCACACATTACTTTGAGGGAAAGTAGACCTGCAAAAAATTAAGAAAACCACACCTTTTTTGTGTGTGCATGAAATGGAATCTAATTAAGAAAACCATGCATGGGAGATGACCTTGTTTGTCTTACTCATTTCTTCAACTTTGTTTCACTTAAGGAGTATGAAAATCAAATTCTTTTTGCCTGGTAACATATAACCAACGCCAGAACGCCTGGGAGGGTTGTGAGTGTCAGGGGAAATTGACAGTGGACTAAGTGAATTTCCCTAGTGGAACACAATGAATGAGCACATCAATGACTCATTCAAATTGTCACCTGAGACCTCTTAAAGTCAGTCCAGTGTCAAACATCCTCAGCCCCCCTCCTCAAGTGAGCTTGTTCATGGTTAGGTCCTCATTACCCTTCCATTAACTTTAGGCTGACAGCCCACTGGACATAATCCAGTTAGTAACAACAGAGGTCCATCAATACCTCCTCATTTGGGCTTGCCCTTCCAGTGCAAGTCCTGTATTTTAAAAGGAAATTACACTGTTATGTCTTTTCATCACTATCACTAACACCAGCCAGATATGAGCAAAGTTATATCTGAAAAAAAAGAGAAAAAAAATGGTGTAGAAAAAAATAGTGTACTGCATTTGGCCAAGAGATCTCAAATCAGCCCCTGTGCAGATCAGGCTGTTTGCAGGTTTAAATCCTGTTGCACTCCATGAAACCAAAAGCTATGGATTTTAGCAGTATCCTTGTCACTGAGCTTTTGAGGTTCAAGTGAGATCTGTGTTTCCCAGAGCTGCCAGGATTTGAATTAGCAATGAACACAAACTCCAGCCTCAGAGATTTACATCTCATGGCAAATGGGAGGCAGTCTGTGTTCCAGGCTGAGCCCTCGTGCATCCCTCGAGCCCAGTTTTGCCAGGAGGACACAGGAATGTGGAAGCAGAGGCAGTGTGAGGCCCATGAGCTGTGGGAGTTACACACACACGGAGCTGTGTTCGGCTCGATCCGGAGCTGTACTGGGAGGAAGCTCTGTGGCCGTATCTCCATAAGACACATTTAACTTTCCTTGCTGATTGTTTTTTCCCCTTCTCCACGGTTTGCCATACACAAGAGGTAATTTCTGCTCCCTGAAGCAGGACACAGACCTTGTCTCTGCGACCATGCCAGTCAGTAACCAGGTAAAATGAGCCGCTTTCATTCCCAGATGACCATGCCCAGTCAATGACACAACCAGGGCCATCATCTTCAGAAAAAGCAGCAGACCTTAGTCCAGTCAGGGGAGAAAACTATAACATAAAAACTAAGCTGTCTTTTAGGAATAATCTCAATACTCTATAATTGCTCAAATCCTCTGAAAAGCTCACCCTACTGCATTCATTTACTATTCACTGACTGTACATGCCAAGAGCACACGCTCACTACTTAATCTACCACTTGTGGTCTAGGAGCAGGAGCTACATTTTCCATCTTCCTATTTATGTAGTCAAGAAGCTTTTTAATTTTTCTCAATTATTCCCCTGCACCAGGAATTCTGGGACACTTTTGGTTGTGCTCCCAACCCAAAGGAGGCATCTAGATTATGGAAAGGCATTAGCATGCTTTGAAATTCAGACTCTTGGAGTCATACATCAACCACGATGAAGTTTCTTTGCTTTTCAGTTTTTTGCCACAATGACTTTAATGCTCTTTTGACACTCTGATGGAAGAGATATTTGCCAGAGTGGTGGCATGGGAGATGGATACAGCCTCCCATGTAAATTGTGAGGAGGAGGAAGAGGCTTGGTAGGCAGATGCAGGCTCTGTTGGACCAATGTACCTGCTAGTGCACTGGGGAGGCCTAAAATCAGCTTCATTCCCCTTCTGCTGTTGTAGCATTTTAAGATAGATCCTTCTGATGAGCTCTGAGGGTAATGCTACAGAGAACTAATATTCTGTGCTGTTTCTGCAGTCTTTGTAATGAATGATGAACTGTGAGTTAGCCCAGAAAGAGCCATTTCAATGGCACTCTCATATATAGCTGCTGAATCCTATGCCCAGTGTTAGCCTTCCTTTCACCTGTAAAGGCAGTGAGAGTAACACTGTGGAAGGCTGCTAGTGAGCCTCAGATATCTTCATCCTGCTGGGATCCCAGGGCTGCACCCCAAGAAGAGCATAATGCAAGACGTGTGTACCGTACACATGCACAGCATCTAATTATAGTAGCACTTCTCTAGTTAATCCTTTCTGATCCTGTAGGTTATTTTCCCCAGGATACTGCTTACAAATTCCCTTCCTCCTTGCCACTGTCCTCTTACGCTGACAAGAGCTGAGAAAAGCTCCTGCTGTGTTCAGAATGCTAATAATTGCCTGAGTTATCAATCAAAACAGATGGAGACAAAAGTAATCAGCATCATCAGAATATCTCTATGATACAGCAAGGAGGCATTCAGAACTCTGCCTGAATGAATGGGCCAAGCTAAGAGCCAGCTAGTGCCTGAGAATTACACTAATGTGATGTGACATTTGCTTAAAGCCAAGTCCTTCTGTTAATGAGTTTTTGAGTTCTCACAGCAAAGTCACAGCTATTGTTCAAGGTTCAGAAAGTCTGCAGTTGGCAGGTCAGAATAATAGCAAAAGTGAAAAGAAACAACAGTGAAATGCCAGGGAAAAGGAAATCAGAGGAAGTGAAGTATAACTTTCTAGGGGTTTTGAATTCAAAAGACCATAGGAGTGTGTCTCTGCAGACATATCTCAAGCAAGCTGACTCAGTCTTCTGGACCAACACTTCACTTCAAACATGTCATCTGTCCCCATGCCTTAGTGCTTAGCTGGATCAGGCAGCACTTTGTAGCAGTTCATTTCTGTGTGCAGCAAGGGGAGACTCAAGTCCTCCAACATTAGTCATTTAACCAAGCCATGTTTTAACAGGAGCCATCAGCCATTTAAAGACCATCACCTCAATTTGGGCAGTGCAAAGATCTTCAGGAGTCAGACTTTCATGGCATCAAACAAATTAAAATGTTTATTTACCTATTCACTGACTTCCTTGAACATTATGTTTTGTTGTCTCAGATTACAGACTCTATAGTCTCCAATTCTAAGCAATTTCTCTGTCTCACTCAAGGCATAGTTGCATTCATATTAATGGATTTAAAAATGAAACAAAACAGTTAATTCAGGTCTGTGTTAGCTCAGTTGATTCAGTAGAAGTGGCTGTCAAAGACACATCATTTCTAGGCTGGCTGTTAAAGACTTTAGCAATCCCTGAGCTCCTCTGCTGCCTCTCCCCAGTGCCCACGCTGGCCATGGCTGCCTGGGTCACCGTCTCACAACCTGCAGAGCCTCTCAGGCTTCAACCCGAGCGTCTCCTGTGCCAGGAATGGGGAGGGGAGAGCAGAAATAGTCCTTGCTGATCTCAGCCCACCTGTTGCTATCACCAACTGCTGCCTCAGAATAATCTGACAATAGTTTGACAGCTCTTTACTTGTTAAATGTGTAAAATGGATTTTAAAGCCATTTTCGGTATTAATACACACCTTCCCTCTCAACTTTAATTGAGGCATATAACTAAGAAAACACACTCTCTACCATCTCCAGAGAGCTTAGGGATTTAGCTAGACACTGTCAAGGTACCTGAAATCCTCTTCCATTCACATAAAATCTATTGCTGAAGAGTTAATTTCTGTACTAATTTTCAACTTCTTTCCCCTCTTCAGATTATTTATAGGCTTCGATTAGTCCAAGATCACTCCCTCTGATATAATGACACCATAGAGAGAGAGAAAGAAAAAAGAAGAAAAAAGTAATTTGTCTGCATTTGCAAGTGTACAATACACACATTTGGAAGTAAAGAAACATTGCCATGAGTAGGGATAGAATTTAGATATAGATTTAGACATGAAAAATCGTGGGAAAATTTATACAGGATGTGTCCTGCTTTAGCCTCAACTTGTAACCATCATGTTAATTTGCTTAATTTGTGGTTTCCAATTCTCTGCTCTGACTGTTGGAAGGGGTCCAGCAGCCATGCCCCCCACCAAGCATTTTAGGTTTGGCTGCCTTGCAGAACATGACAGATGACTCCGTTTTGTGAGGCAGTGCTGAGGAAATGTCTTTATAGACCCTGAAACATCTTTAACACCAGGCCTTGCCTTCAGCCAAGTAAGTTAAGATCCTTCTAATTACACATCTCTACATTTATTATTTTCCTCTCCTGTAATGAAGGAAGCACTAGGGAACAGCCTTTTGCTTTTAAGGAAAACCTGTTTTTTATATTAGGTAGATTATTAATTAAATTAGTTTTTCACATAGCACTTTAAAGATAAAGATATAAGAACTTCGGGAGGTTTAAAATTATAAAGTGCAATATAAAGGTGAAACCAGTTGCATTCAGTTTAGCACTTGCCAAATACCTCTGTCAAAAACAGGTGCTAGAGGCACCCATGCTGTTCCATGAAAATAAAGGCTGGCCTAAAGTCATGGTAACGCACATCCTGATGGCAGTCACTCCCTTTGGGATTGGCTCACCTAAGGGGGGGTACAACAGGTGCAAAGGGAATTGTGGCCCTGTCTTGTGTGCCCAAGACACCACCAAGTGAGCTGTGCAGGGAGGCCTGAAGAGCTCCCTGAGTTCCCCTTGGAAAACCTCCTGCTGCTGCTTTCAACCTGCAGAGCCTTGGGCAGCCCAGGGACCTGTGATTGTCACCAAGGGCACTCATGGCAAACAGACAGAAGGGTCCTTCTCTGAGCAAAGTTAACTGAACAAAGCAGAGTATTAAAAGCCAAATGAAAACTCCTTAAGACATTACAGTTCACATTTAGGACTAAACCAGATTTTATTTTTGAAGTAATTCAGAGTGAGATAGTAAAGAAGAATAATTTTGTGACTTAGTTTCTCAAGCTGTGCTTCAGACATTTATGCATTTTTAGTACCCAAACCATGAATTTTAATATATCCAAGTAAGTGTGTAACTTCTAGATAATTTCAAGACTAAACTATTAGATTTACAGCATTTAAAGTGTAAGTCTCAGATCTTGACTATCAAGTACAATCTTCAAAGTGCTATTGCCATATCTCATTCAGTAGGTAGCTTAAAAAAGAACTTGCATTAGCTTCCAAGAGCTTCAAATTACTTGGGCAATTTCTGGGCTAACAGGAAAATGGCAAAATTTGTCAGACTAATGATTAATTGTGAATAGTTCCCCTAATTTTGCCAGAAATAGAGTGGCAAACCCCCCCCCAAACCCTCAAGCAAGATGCAGAAAACTTGTGCTGCCCAAATTGTGCTCTGATATGTGACATTACTGATCTTACAGTTTTCATAGACACTAAATAAATTTAGAAGAGGAAAGGAAAAAAGAAATGAGGTGACTTCTGACAAGTTTTGGAAGTTAAAAAAAAGGAGAAAAAACATGCATGTGTAAAAAATACCTATATTACTTCAAAATTAAAAACACTGAAAGAGCTTAAAAATAAAAATGTCTTACTGTTACATTTTGAATATGAGAAGAAACAATCCATGACGTTCTTGATTCACATTCTGAAGTTTAAGAACATATGTATTTATCCTGTTTTCTTTCATACACCTGATTGCCCAGCTAGGTTAGAAAACAGAGCATGTTGATCATGATGATGATGTGTTGGAGTGATTTAAAGCAGAAGCTTGACTCACATAGTTCTTCCCAGGCTGTGCTTGCATGGAAGAGATGTTTTCCTGTTTACACACTGGGTGTGAATCCCCAGGTCACAGGAAACATGCCAGTAGTTGACATTCAGGAGGGTTAAACCACTCTTAACACTCATAGCTCAGCCTAACACAGAATGCTAAATATGATATAAAAACTGAAAGAGTCTAGGAGCCACAAAACATCATTAAAACAGAACAACTATTAAAATCCCAATTTTCCTGCTTTTATTTTTATGTTACTTTCCTTCAAAGTTGAAAAGTGGCTCTTTGAAATCCTAACAATCATTATTAAAAAATGCTCTGTTCCCCTTTCTAATTGCTTTTTCTCTTTGTGAAAAGTCAATTAAAAATCCCACAAATCACATTCCCAGCATTTCCAGCTTTTCTGGCCAGCCCAGGGAAATTGTTTGGGTATTGTGTCATTCTCTTTGACTATTTTCCTGCTATCCATTGTTCAAAACAAAAAGTCTAGTAAGCCCAAAAATTCAAAGAAGCAACAACCGTGGCTCAATAAATCTTTCTGTCTTTATCATTCCACCTCAGCTTTTATGCATCATTAAATCTTCCACACTTTTAACATGTAGGCTCACGGTTACAGAGCAGCTTTAGCACAAAAGTAATGCTTCTGAAATAAAAGCATTACAACAGGTACTCCCTCTGAGGTTTTTTTCTAGTGTAAAGCTATGAATTTTGGAGAAGAACAAAATATTCAACCCCAATATTTTCTGATAGTCAAAAAAATAATTACTGTTTTTAAAATGCTTTGTATAAAACACCAGCATCTCCATGTTTAATTGATGGAAGCATTCAGACCTGGATGCTTGTATAATTCTATCATTGGTTTATTTTTTTATCTGGGAGATATGCAGTCATGAAAAAAAAATAACATTCTAAACCAACTTTTAAAACCTTGCTTTTATATATAAACAGAAATATTGACTTCATGTCTGATAACTGGTGAAGAAATGTTTTCAGAAGAGGTTAAAGCATTGCTAAAGGACATGTTTTTGATGAGGCTCTTCCTTCCAGGTGGTACTGAGCACACAAAGAAAGCTCATAAAAGATAACAAAATGAAATCAGTCTCTGTCCAAAGGAGTTAATGATCTATGCTTCTGTCTACTTTGAAACATTAAATAAACTTTAAAAAGCTTTAAGAAACAAAGCCAAATAAAATAGTTCTTCTGAACATTTCCTTGGTGAAAAAAACGTATTTTACATCATCAGCAAACATAGTGAAAAAAAAAAAAAGGTATTTTCAAAATGAAACCTACTGAATTTCTGATTTTTAACTTCTTCAAAATTTTATCAATTTAATTTGAAATAAAATAAACACCACAAAATTACAGAAAGAAATATTATGTTTCAGGATGAATGAAGTTTGGGGGTGTTTTTCAATATGAAATATTAAAGCATTTTCCACGTGATTTTAATTTGAAAAAAAATGCATCTATTATTCAAAAAGAGACACCATGAATATTCTCAGACTCCCATAGCCTCAAGTGAACTTCAACACTCCCAGAGTACAATAAATAAAATAAATAAATAAAGCAAATAAACAAATAAAACAACACTGAAAAGAGAAGCCAGACAATTCCTTCCCCAGCAAAACAAACAGAAAAATTCAAAACATTTTTGGGATGCAGGAAGCAAATTGAGACTCTCTCTGCTTTCAGGTGTAATTGAGTTTTAGTGGAAGAAGGGGAGACAAATTTTCCTTTACACACCTAAAACAATCAATTTCCTTAAAAAGGAGAGTTTGTCCATTGTTTTCCATATTAAAAGTGATTCTTTCAGTGGAATACTAAGAAGCAGCACAACTGCACACATACTGGTTTCATATCTTCCATAGCACTGAAGCAACTCCACATCTTTTGGGAGGACAGGTTCTGATGGTTTGGGCTCTGTGCTGTAAAGAGCTTTTCCAGGAGCGCCTCTCAGGATGAGTGTGCTGCATGGAGCAAAGGGGAGGCTGAAGCCCCAGTGCTGCTGCTTTCAGTCCTGCAAAGGGGAGGCAGCTTTTGCTTCCTCCAGCTTCCCCAGGCTTCCCAGGGCGCTCTCTGACCAGCTCATTTTAGCACAGGTGAGTTCCTTTAATTAAAACAAGGAAAATGAAAATGCCCACTTGGGATATGGCCCAATTCCGCCTCCACAGAGATCTGATGCCAGGGCCTGGGCATCTGCTGCCTCTCAGCAGCAACACTGGTGTCAAAACCAAGATGCTGAAGTGGCAAGAATGTGATAATCAATTTGAATTACTGCCTAGAGCTTGTAATTTCTACTCCTGATCTTGCAGAGAAATCCATGATGTTGGACTTCACACCTTAAGGAGAGTGTGTTGCAGGAGGAGCACATTAGTTTTCAGTAGGGGCTTCTGTACTGCACTGACAAGCTACATTTGCAAGCCAGCCTATTCCGAGTTGTACATTTTATTACCTTGTTGTTGTTGTTGTTGTTGTTTTACTCCCACAGACAATCTAGAAAATAACAGGGGAATTTCCTCCAGCCTCTGCTATATTTGGGGCTCATGTGTGCTGGAGACATCAGCTGTTAGCTGAGGCTGCCTAATTTTGTGCTGCATAATGACCTTACAGCAGAGGGATGGGATCCACTCAGAATTCCTTGTAGTGCTCTTACAGATTTCATTTGCTTGTAAATTCAGGCAAGCAGTGGATGTGCTGGATGCCAAACTACTTTGTGCCACTGCGGATCTGTGCTACAGTCAACAGCAGAGGTGTCCATTTCTGCCTGCCCAGGCTCACTTGAAAGAGAGAAATCAAGCATGGGTTTGCCAATATCTCCCCCAGCTCTCCCCCAGTCATTAAACAAATGTGACTTTTAGCCACTAAATAGACACAAAGCACAGGTGTGGCAGTTTTGCAGTTTCTAAAAAAGCAGTTTTGCAGCCATGCCTTGGAATAGCCTCCCTTGCTTATGAGCATGGCAGAGTAAATAAGCCAGCTGTTTTGATGATGAGTTTTAGTTTCCTGCAAAACCCAGTCTGTTGGGCTAGCCAAATCCACTCATCACCTGTCTCTGATGGGCTTTTCCTTTCCTTCATGGCTTTTCCATGTGCAGTTGCTTCTCCTAGGTTTGCAAGGGGTGGATTCACACAAAAAGTGCATGAATAATTAGTGCAATGCTCTTATTCAGCTGTTTAAGGGCACTTTCTCCTGTATTTTCACCACATCTGTGATGCCACCAAACCCTCCCTTCAGTCTCTGTCTGTCTCTGAGGGTGGCAAGACATTGCACATTGCTTTTCCTTGTCACTTACCAAGAGTCAAGAGAAGTTGGAAGGAAAAGGTTTTTTCCTACCCATAGAATAAATATCATTTTGCTTCCAATCTTTCTCCATTGCATGGATCAAGAGCCCTCACACTGATTTCTTAGGGATTTTTAGAAACCAGTCCTATTAGTGTCTTAGGGACATCAAATTCTATGTACTTCTGCTGCACTAAGGTCCTCAGAGAAGCAACTATTCTTGCTAGTGGTGGTTGCACCTTCAGCTTCCTCATTATCAGGTAGGAGACCAATTAGCACAGACTTTTGTATTCTCCAAAATACAGGGGTTTCGTAGATCACAGCATTATATTCTGTTAGAAACCTTCAGCCTTCACATTTCAGCCTACAGAACAAGCTTTATGAAGCCACAATAAAGATAGATCACACCTATCCTTGTTACTGTAGCTGAGATTTGGAGAAAAGAGAGTTTTGTTTGTTACAAAATGGCACCCACAGAAGAACCACAATAGACTAGACATGTTCTTTCAGACAGAAGAAGAGATAGATAAGGGTATATTCATATCAAAGATTCAAGTAGATCCTCTTATGAAGTCAGAAAAATAGCATCTGTCAGAGAAGAACTTGTGCTTTTGTGCTGAAGAGACGAGCAAGGAATTTGTAGACCAGGAAAATGACGAAGAAACAGCAATGGATCCAACTGGGAGCTGCTATTATGGAAATAGCCTCTTCATGGGTCCCCAGTCAAGGTCCTAAGAACATCTGCTTTATGTCTCCTGAGCTTAACAAACACATCAGTGATCACAGCCTCACAGGCAGGAGCAGCTGCAGAACCTAAAGCGAGGGGGTGGGAGAAGAGCAAGGAAGCAGCAAGAGTGAGTTTGGTCCAGAAACACTTCCCCAGTGGGAGGCCCTGAGCAGACAGCCCCGGGTGGTTTGTGCTGTCCTGGAAAAGATCAGGTGGCCAGCAGAGAAAAGGGTTGAGGGGGAGGCTGTGCAGTCACACCACTGCCCCATACTCTGCAGGATGTGCCAGCCCAGCCTTACCAGAGAAGGAGGACTGCTTCTTTCTGCAGAGAGAATAAAAACCCCTGTGCAATATTAAAGGCTTAAGACTCTGACCCTGTCCTAGATGTGCATGGAAAGTTCACAGAATCCAGGTCTTTTTAAGCCTTAGCTGTTCTATGGAAACGATGATCTGTCTCATGGGTGCCACAAACAACCATGGCTTGTGTGATACAATCCTTTTCTCAACAGAAGCTGGAGGACATAAATAATTTCAGCCAGTGAACACCTGCCAAGTTATATCTGGTGGGGTGTTGGCACAAATCCAAACTGTTTTTTTGACTGGTGGCCTAGAGGTGAAAATCTCTGCACTCCCCTATGCCGAGCTATCCATTTGCTCAGATTCAATATTTTATGTTCCCCATGGTGTTGGTGTTCATGCAATATTTAATGGACGTGTACAGTGCTTTGCAGATCACAGCATATCACGTATTTCTGCAGAAATAATGTAAACCATGACCACGTGAAAGATCTGATGCCATGCTTGTAAAATGCATGCTTTTATTGCACCTTAAGATGAACCCTACGGAATTATAAAACAACATGCCTTAGTGCAGACAGGCTAAGCCAGAGTGCAGCAGCTCTAGTTTGCATTTAGTGATTACATGAGCATTGTGGAGTCACCACCCCCGAACTGGCAAGTTTTAACTTGACATTTTGCTTAAATCTTAAAGAAAGGACTTGTAAGGGGACACAACAACATCCTCTGCTTGCTCAGAAGAAAGGGGTTAGCAGTGAGAGTTATGCTGTGGTTACATTTGTATCACAAACCAAGGCTGTGGTTCCCATTCAAATTAGTAGGAATTCAGCAAAAATCTCTCCAAAAGCAATTTTATGATGCTGTGATTATTCTTTCATGTTCTTATTCCCTTTGTGATTATGATCATCACTGGCTCCAGGCAGCTGAAAAAGGATTTGTTCAACATCATCTGTTGGAACCACTTTTGGAGGAAAGGCAAGACTTTGATTACCTTTTTTCATTTTATTGCAATGGAAAGCATGCTCTCCTACAAAAAGTTTAGATTTTTGCCCAAACCAATTTTTTTTTTCCAGTCAGATCTTTCAAAATTTTGCATCTGACCAAACCGAAGTAGCAGATTTATCCAGTGACATTAAAGTACAAGAGTCTGTTAGTATGAGCAAAAATCCTCAGCAAAATCCCACCCTTTTTTTTTTTTTTTTTTTTTTTTTTGGCTACTGAGACCAAAAAAACCATCATATACATCTTGGATACATTTAATTCCTTTCTATGGGGCACTGTGAAAGAAGATAATCCTACTGCTTTTGCTGTATCTATGTTTGTGCTTGTTTTTGTATTTCCCTGTTTTTAATCAGCCATAAAAATTACATGTGTTTTTGTAACAAGAAGAATTCGGTTTTGGTTTCCAGAAAAGACTATCGTCAAAACTACCATTATGACTATGAAGTCCAGGGGATAAGGAATGACAAGGAATAGAAGAGATCCAGCTCCTTTATTTGTTGTCCCAGTAAATCCACTCTTCATATTTTCCCCAAGAGAGTAGATGTAACTGAAATTATTTTTAATTTTTCACCTCAGTTCAGTTACAGCAAAAAGCTGTTCTCTGTTAAGCACTGACAGGTGCTTGCTTCAGTGAAATAGCACATTGTAGGCAGGAGGGCAACCAGGGCAGAATGAATTGCACTACTTCTCTGATCTGAGGGTTAAAACCTTTTCTTCCAGCAGGTTTTAACCCTCTATGGGTAACATTTTACTTACCGTGCTCTGTGCAGAGAAAATGTGATGTAACATTAATTTTCTGAGCTGCTTTACCTGTGGGCAGGTTCCCATTTTCCAACTGCAAAGCAGCAAACAAAAGAAAAAACAGTGAACATCTAAACCTTTGGAGGTAGTTAAAAAACTTGGTGGCAGAAAGAAAGGAACCAAAATCTTCGCTTCATCCCAATAAACCCTATGAGTGCTGGAAAAAGAAAAAATCCCTCACCAAATAAAAGCCCACTGGCTTGGTAGAGTCACAGAAAGGAGTGCCCACAGCACGAGAGGCTATAACAAACCCAGGGTTTGTACAGTACAGGAATGTTAATGGCATACTGAGCGAAAATGTATACATTGCACCAGGCCACAGTATTTGCTGCTGCACACTGCAGGGGACTAACCTACCTCTTGGAAGAGCAAGTGCTGAACAGAGGAAGATTTTGTCACCCAAAGCAACTGTAGTAGGCAATAACACAGCGGAAGCAGGAATGCTGATGCAAATCCTAACTGCAAAAACCTATTTGCAGCAGAGAGTGAAGTGCAGAAGAGCTAACAAGGCCATTGAGAGGATGTCATGCTAACCTTCTTCCAAGCTTCTCACAAACCTTTCTCAGCCAGCTGTCTCATCTGGCAAGCACAGCCCAAATTCAGTTCCTGCCTTTGGTGTGCTGACACGAGATCTCAGTTCCCTGGAAGTGGATTGGTTTCTGAGGATCTGTGAAGCAAGTAAGCACATACATAATCACTCCCCCAGGACCTTCCCCAGCCCTCCCTGGCCAGCCCTTCAAGTGGTCTGGGCAGGATGATGTGGTGTGTGTGAGTCAAGCAGCTCTGTCTGTGTCACAGAATAAACACATAATAATAATAACACACCTAATAATAAATACACATAATAATAAAAACACACAATAAGCACAGCGCCTGTGCTGGGACTGGCAGCAGGGAGAACAAAACTGCCTCCACAGAATGTGAGAGTGTGTCTGTTCCCATCCCCTGAAAGCCAGTCCAGTGAGGGAAACCTGTAATAAATTCTCACAGAAGCTGTGTCCTCAGACAGCAAGGATCCACAGAAGCATTCCCATAGGATAATGGCTATTTGATGAGTATTAGCAATGATTCCATTTGATGCTAAATAAAACTTAGGCCTCTGAGGGCAAACCATGGTCATATAATTGTGGAAAGTGAGATCTCTCTCCCCTTGCAGTAAAGGATCATGTAATTATTGCAAGCAGAAATTAGAATTAAAATAATTGATTATATTATTACTAAAGAGCTATATATAGCAATGTCGAGAGGCCTAGAAAATCTGGCAGTAATTGAATTAAGCATGTCTAAGGAGCAGCACTAAGCAATCTTCCCACACACATACCCAAAACAAACAATGCCTGGCCCAGAGACATCCCTAGCACAGGAAATGGTGCAGGAGAGGACAGAATAATGTCAGATAAGGAATGGGGCCACATGGCCTGAAGCTGTTCATCAGAAGAGCCACGAGCAGCTCAGCTGCATGAAGTGAAGGCAGTCATTTGTGTCATGCAAAGCACTGGAACTACTGAGGACTGCAATGAAAGCAAAGGACATTTTATAACATTCAGAGTGGAATGGGAATTTCAGCTATGGATCTAAGATGAGCATAAGAGCACCCTGTCCACTACTGTAAGGCTTTAATACGTGGATAGTCAGGTACTGCTGACAACAGGCCCACAGAGCCACAAGGTGGCATTAATGACTAAATCCTGTGGAGGGAGGGAAAGCACAGCAATGGTCAGAGGGAGCTCATCAACAGGATGTTGGCTTGATATATCTGGTAATGAGAGGTCAAACAGCAGCTGTCAAAGCAGAAAAATTCAACATGCCTCCTGTTGTTTCAAAACCACAGCAATACTGGCCAAAAGCTAAGAACAGTCACTGACCCCCAAAGCTCTCGTGCCTCTCAGAACACTCCTCTCTTGTTCAGGAATTACTTCCCCTGCTTTATATCCAATGGCTTCTTTCCTGTTTTGTAACATCAGAAGTCTGACAGTGAAAGATTTTTCCCTTGATGCAAGGCTCTTTCCCTTCTGGCGTTCATAAGTGATTACATATGGAATGAAAGCTCTTGGGAGTGGGGAGAGGTACAAAAAATTCTCTTATTGGTGATCATCATGAACAATTTACATGGGAACTTAGAGCAGTGCAGCTCAAACCCAAGCTCCTGTCACTATTAAAAAGAATTACTATTTAATGAGCTTCTGTTTTCTTTAATGGTGTGAGATTAAAGCTGCTTGCCATCAGGTGAATACTAATAGACAATTTTTAAGCAAATGAGGCCCTCATTCCCTTAATTTTAATAAATGATGGAATAAAACATGCTTTCTTATTTTCCACTTTGTTAAGCAGAAGCTTCACAGCAGAATCCTTGCTTCAGCAATTGAAAGTGTTTGGGCTTACTTTGTACCTTTCCCTTTAAGGTTTTATCTGGAGAAAAAAATTTATGATAAAAATTGAAAAGAATCATTATGGCAAAACAATTAACTGCACAGAAAGCTCCCTTCAGTTTAAATATTCTGCTGCAGTGTGTGAGCTAGGGGAGAAATCAGCCTTGCTCAAAGCAAACGTGAGGCTGACAGGTGAAGCTTGGTGGTGTGGCTTATGAGCAAGTTACTGTGAGAAAAGCTGCTGGGGAGATTTCCAGCACATTAGCTGAACCATAGGAACTGCCTGCTCTCATGCCTCCTCCAGAGGTAAGTGTGTAGCTTGCCCCCAGGTGAAAATGGATCTTGCCATTTCCAACACACAGAGAGTCACTGGCTTGAAAGAATCACCTGAAAGCAAATAACGAGGTAAATCAGCAGAAGCTTCTGAGCGATGTTCTACCAAGGCCTGTGGGTGGCAGAAGGTATGAATAGACTTGCTTAGAAAACTAGTATGTGGACTAATGATTATTCTGAAGCAGGAACTGGACTTTAAGCACTGGATGAGTACAGAGAGGATCTCTGAAAGCCACACAGGAATTACAGCCTAGGGAAGACGGAATCAGGATGCAAAGAGGAATATAACATAGCTGATAGACTCTACAAAAAAACTTTGCAGCAGCAGTTTGGGGAATAATATATTTGGTAAGAACAAAGAAAATAGCACTGTAGCAAACAAAAATACAAAGAGAAGGGAAGAGCTTACAAGGAAGCACGTCAGTTATTAGGATGCACATAGTAGGCCATCTCTTTAGGATCTTGCAGAATAAATATCTACATGTTCTAGAAGTATCCAATAGCAAATTATGTCTTATTAAAGCTTAAATAGAAGGCAGGATGCTGCTATTTTTCACAGTAAAATAAAGTACTAAGGAAAGCTTAAAAGAGGGCAATTAAGAATTCTCTTTTAGCCATCATCAGTTGTAGAGTTGCTGGAGAAGACACACAACAAAGGATGGTAGATTTTGACTTGGACTGATTGAATCACATATATCACAATGGTCAGCCTCAATCATCTGCACAGGTACTGTAGCTGAAGTTATATTTGTAGAGGAGAAAAGGAGGAAATGAAAGCCAGAACCTGCTGAAATCTCTGTGAAAGTTTGGATGGGTTAAGCAGCGCTTCTGTATTGTGCAAAACCTAAGCACAACTGCAATCAGCTCTTAACCATCCTAAGCCGAAATGCCATCTTAGAAAGCAGAATTTGTACAACTGCAGCTAAATTAATTGGGCTGACAGAAAACATATTATGAGATTTTTTTCCAATTTTGTGTGTAATTGCAGTTCCCCTTAACCCATTTCTTCCTCATAGTTGCGTTATATAATTGCATCATTCCAAAGTCAAAACATAATAATAATTTATAATCAGTAAAAACACTCAGATGTTTTTTCAAATGGAAGTATTCCAGAAACAATTACGTTTTGCTTTAAAAGCAGGAACATTCAGTGCTCTGCTTATTATTGGTGCTCAGAGTACAACAATCATATGTTATTCAGGATACTTACTGTCCACATAGGTGCCTGACAAATTGCTCTGAACATTTTCTAGTGCAATTATGGACAGATTGCTTAAAGGTTGAGTCCAATAAATGGAACAGCGTTCTGACATGGTTTGTACTATTTATGAGAAATTATAAACAGCTTTAAATCCCCTCCACCTAATGGTGTAGAAAGTCTTTAGACTATGCCATAATTATCAACAGGTAGCCATATTTTTCCTTTTATAATAAAGCTAAAAGGAACAAGCCATGAATGAATAACTAGAGAACAATTACAATTATTGACATTTTAAATTATACAGCACTGGTTGGTAACTTACAGCCTTTTTAATTACAGGTGTTGTTTTTATTCTTTAATTCTTCTCTGTATTAGTTCTTTAATTTAGCTGACTGCTAAACTGCATCTGCTGGCAGGCGAAAGAAGCTGTACAGAGTGGGAAATAGAAGGGGGAATGGACAGACAGGTTTTCCATGGGACTGCAAACCTTAAAAATACCTCCAATAAAGTTCAAAGCTTTCCCTCCAATTTGCAGTTACAGAAGCCAATAGATCCAACAGAGCTACAGGACGTGGATTTAGCTAGTTGATATGTACTTGGCTTGGGTCCATATGCTTTCCTTCTCCTTCAATACTGCACAGGGACAGCCACCACCATTTAGAAGAATTATCACACTTGGCTCTTATGACCCACATTCTAATTTTCAGGAAAACCTATGAATTCAGTTCCTACTCCAGTGGAAGATATAACAGAAGACCTGCATGATTTTTCTAGTTGAGATTTTTTTTGTGCATTTGGGATCCATTAGTATTTACTAACAAGACAAAGCCATGTAAATACGCAGGGTTCCCCCTCAAATTCCATAGGTACTTTGATATGGAAGGCTGCTTGGGTGGTGATCTGAATGTCTGGCTTAATCTGTTGTTTTTTTTAAAAATAGTACCCTTCCACAGAGATAATTTGACAGATCCTTGCCTTGTTCTCTGTAAGTTTAACTGGAGACTGCAGTAGTTGTCTTTATATAAACACACAAAGTTAGAAGTAGGATGGTCATTCAGTTTTATGGTACCACAGGTAACAAGGAGAGAATCAGTTCAGGAGGAAGAAACACAGAAGAGCATAACACTGCTCAGCCTACATCAGGGAGCAAGTGCAGTGAAGTGAGACTCCAGCCTCATTTTTACTTACAGAGTCATTCAAATCCAAACCCAGACCCACTAAACCTGAGAGACAGGGACACAGAGTTAATTTGACACTTGGCTTTTTTTTTTCCCTACAGTTTTGCATTTTCTCTGAAGGTTCAGAGCTTGTCTTACAAATTTTGCTCTGTGTTTCAGAAATCCTTCATAATTTCTGCAAGCAAAACTTTTGAACAGCTTTTGAAGCTTCCCCTGATTTTCAGAGCTGATTGGGAGGGAAGCTGACCCTGCAGGTATTAACTGGCAATTTGGAATAAAATGCCTCATTTAAAGAAATTACTCCATGGATGAATGGTTACCTTGCAGGAAGACAAAAATAAACTGAGGGACCATTGAGCTGGCATATGTTTGTGACCTGCAATAGAAGATCCCTGGGAATAATTGCAAAAAATAGCAAAAATAAACCTTTGCAAAAGCAGCAGGATGAACAACATTCATGTTTGTGGTTTAATTCCATGTTACATAGGGACCAGAGTCTTTTCTCCTTACTGGAGGGAGCTGAGAGAGCCTGTGCTCTTATTTTAAATTCACAGACTTCAAGGGGAAGGCTCGAGACCATTTTAACATGAAGATTAAAAGTGAAGCAAAAAAGGAATAATATTCAGATGGTTTGCTTTTCCTTATTCTAACACAGTTTCCCTTTGCAGTACAAAAGTATGCAACGAGGGTGTGACAACAGCCAGACTATTTTTCAACAACTTTACAGCTTAAGTACACGAGATGGAAAAGGGAATGCTCCATTTCCATTTTGAAGGATGGTCATAGAGGAACTAGGAGATTCAGTGATTTGTTCAGAAAGAGCCTGTGCTATAGAGCAGGAAAATACTCCAGAAATCTCATGCCCATCCTCTCTTTCTTGATGATTAATAATACTATCCTGTTAAAAATTTAAAAATTGCTTTTCAAGGGCACCCGCTCGATATCCTGGCTTCCATCTATTTTTAACATGCATGGGAAAGGAAACAGTTTCAGCACTGAAATGAGGATGAAATCCTTCACCAAGGAGGGTTGCTGGAAAGTAATTACAGAGCTATCTTTTCTTAGGATTGTCAGATCCACACTTGCAGGGCTCATGGGTTGATGCAAGCCCTAAAATGTCATTTTGGATCTGCATCTTTTCTGCTCTGCTCCCCAGCAACTTCTAAGCAAGGTGGCTGCTCAGAGATCCTGTTCACAGGGAAGGATATCTTGGTATGGCAGAACCCATGGGTGTGCTGTCAGAAAACTGTGCATGGCCTAACTCTGCTGCAAAACATGTTACAGACAGTTCTGCAACTTTTGCAACTGAAGCTTCTCAAAGCAATAACTCAGCTGTAGGCACATACCTCTTTGCCCTCATTAAAAACAAACAAAACAGGTACCTTGCTTCTAACACGAATCTCTTTGAAACTACAATTTCCTGTACCTGCTGAAAAGGCACCTAGTAGTTCATTTGGAAGGTCCAATCAGGTGCAGAAAATGGGAAAAATTTCCCAGGTTTCCCAACACAATTAATCCCTAGTGAATTTTCCTGATTAGCTTTCTTTTTGGCAGGTAATTAAGACCTTTAGCAAATTACTCATGAGCTCAGGTTATAAATGTCATTTATTTTATAAGCCTTTTTCAAAACTGGCAAATAGTTCTAAAGAGAAGAACTCCTGTGCCATGGAGAGGGTGGATGCTGAGGAGACAGTGGAATAGAAAAAGGCTTTGGAAGGGAACGTGCAGGGAGTGCTACAGACAGGAAACCAAAGAGAGAGGAGGGAAGGACAGTGAGCCAGGGAAAGAAAAACTGCAGAGCAAGAGAGGGATATAGTGGAGAAAACAGGAGAAGAGAGAAAACATGACATGAAAATGGAGTAAATAATAAGACAAGATTATTCCCAGTAGCCCTGCCCTTTAATACTAGCCATCAAAACAAAAGGGGTTGCTTCACATTAGTCTTTTTTGTAACCATCATGCCCATTTTAAACACAAGGTCCTATTTCCCTTTCCCCCTACCTCACTTTGACTTTTCCATCAAGTTTTTCATCCAAGTGATGCTTCTCCAGTTTACGAGCGCTTCTTTACAGTGCTCACAGAGGCCTCAGTCTTATGCCCTCTAAATACTACTGGGAGACAAATTGCAGTAAGTAGGAGAGAAAAACAAGAGAGAACTCAAAGGCTCATGGGTTTTTTCCCATCCATGTACATAATCTGTCTTTTTTTTAATAATGCATTATTCCATTAAAAAAGGATTTAACAAAAGAAATGCCCTTGCTCTTTTTAAAGCAGTTTACACAACTGATTTTTTTCTCTCACCATTTCATTGCTCTGTTTATGGTTCTTTTACCACCTATAAAACTCAAACTTTTTAATAAAACACTTGCGTTCCAGAAAAAAGGTTTTTATCTCCTTAATGAATAAAATGTCTTTAATCCACTTTACAAAACTCAAAATTAAGCCTATAAATGTATTGTGGCTGTTTGATGATGTTTGCTTTATTAGTCATGTAATGCAGCACAGCAATGTTTTTTCACCTTGGATTTTGAAGTACTCTCCTTGGACCTTAACTGCTTGCTGATGGATCTGGGATTGCAGTGCTTCTCCCTCCCATTCCTGCCTGCCAGACCTCCCCCCAGCTGGCAGCTTTGGCAGATGGTTTGAGACCAATGTTTTCAGAAGGGAGGTACCATCAAAGCCAGGGGTGTGTCTCAGTGAGCATCACTGCTCAGCATCACAGAATATTCTGAGCTGGAAGGGACCACAAGGATCATGGAGTGCAATTCTTAAGTACCATGAACTTATAGATCCTGGAAGATCCCAAAGCAGGCATGTCCTGAGCTGCAGCTCAATGCCTACAGCAGCTTTGCACTCCACCAGCCCTGGGCTTACCTCTGCTAAGCCATGCCACAAAACATATGCCATAAAATCTGTCAGTGCTGGCTGCCTGGAGTCCCTGAGGGCTCACCCAGCCACCCCTCTGGTGTCCTGGTGGTGGCAGCGAGGATCTTGCTGGGGGATCTCTGCACTTCCCAAGGGCTCCTACACCTCTCTGCAGGTGTGTGAACCAACACATTCCTCTTGACTGGAAGCAGCTTGGGTAGTGGGTGTGATGCTTCTTGCATGTTTAGTTTTAATTTTTCCACTCTGTAAGTCTGGGTCACTATTTTGAAATATCTTTCTTGGAAAAAAACCAGCAAAAAACCATGATCCCTCATTTAAGTTGTAAAGATAGACTGGATCCCCACCAACCTTACATATTTTGTTCATTTTCCCCTTATATAGAAAACATATAAAAGATGTGCTACAAAACTGAAAGACTAGCAACATTTTGTGCCAAAGCCATCTTCCTGTGCCTTTGGGGCAAAACTGCAGCAGTTTTGCAGTGTGCTCCAGGTGCTCTGCAGCTGCCCACCCCTCTCCTGCTGGGCAGCCAGCCCCCAGCTGGATCCAGGGCTGACCTGTGGGGCATTGCTCATCCCATGTCCCACCCTGAGCTCTGCTGGAGCCAGGACCTAAGTAACAGGGCTCCTTTATCATTGGAGCAGGTATTTTGAAAGCCAGCCTGAATCCTTCAAGAAAGGTAGACTCCTATCTTGAGGTCAGAGGGAATACACGGTGAGTACCATTAAATCAATTATTAATTGCTTAGGTAAAAGAATGAGGCCAATTCCATCCTGAACTCTACCGAGATCCCTCAAGATTCTCCATAAAATACTGGTAAGATGGACATCTGATTTTGGAGACTTAATATATTTGCAGTCAGTCAAAGTGAAATTTAACTAAAAATATTGTTTCAATAAGAATTCCATGCTGTGAGATACAAAAATTGCTATTTATTTTACTGCTTACATGGAAGAGGTGCTTCTGTGATACAAAACAAATGGGAACAACATTTTGGTCAACGAGGGAACTGCCAGGAAAACCTAAACTAAGCAAAATGGAGAAAGAGGTTATATTTTACCAGTGCCTGTAAAACAAGCCAGGCAGTGAGATATTCTTAAGTTTAGTTTTAGTCTTACCATGCTTTTCATCAAGCTGCCAGAGAAATCCTGAGTTTTCCTTCTCCCTCTTTGATTTACTCCCCTCTGCAGAATCACTGTGTAAACCTCCAGTTTTAGCTGCCTTGGAGACAAAATCACATGGCTGAGAAATGCTATATTGCCCCAGAAAGGCAATGCATCATGAAAGCAAACGTGTCTAATGCCCTGCTGAGGATGTGATTACAGGTTACAAATGTGCAGTGATCCTAGGCCAAAGTTTAGTGGCAGATCCTGCCCACAGCGAGCTCTCCCGTATTTCCCTAGAGCTGATCCACAGCTCCAGCAGTGCAATACTATCCATGCATACTAAAAGAGAAGACTGTGAGCCTTCTCTCATTCCCTTCCTCCCAAATTAAAGGTCCCTCAATTTGCAATACTCTAAACTAAACTAAACTGAAGGTTTAGTACATTTTCCGTCTTTGCTGACAGCAATTCCCACCTTCAGAACACCAAAGATGAAAGGACAGTTCTGAGTGTGACAGCTGATTGCACTCAGGCCATCCACATGCTCTTCCTACCATTTCTATGCCTTCCTTGCTGGGTGTGAGCTTGATAAGGCTCCTTCAGCTTGAGGCTGACACCTGGTAAGTGCTATACAACCATAAAAATGATTTTATTTGATCCAGAAAAGAAGCAAGCACATATTCTGCAAGTCAGTGGTGGTTCTGCTTTGTGGGGTCACAGAACACTTCAGGATCCTCTGTGCTGGCTTCCTGCATATCACAGCTGCAATGAAAATTCAGATCTTTCAACTAGAGGTAAAATTCAACTCAGCCAAAGCAGGACCCCAGGCAGCAGCAGTGCCTTCTGCAGGTCATCATCAAGGACTCACTGTATTTTCAGGTACATCTCAGTCACTCTTTGCTGATGGTGGAGAATTATTTGCATGCTCTTCAGTGTACCTACAGCATGTACTAAGCAATTACTACCAGCTGCTTAGGGAGGTCACAAAGGATCTTCCCTCCACCTGTGAGTTGCCTTAGAGCAGACTGATATTCCAGGCTGACACACTGGACACTTGGTCTGACTGCTGTATCCTATGGAAATGAGAGATTGTTAATCTGGGAATAGGAAAATAACTTTTCACCTAATAAAAATAATTTATTTTTTCTTCCTCTGCAGCATGAGCATCTCACTGTTGATAACTTTTATTTTGCGAGAATTCTGTGTCTCTGGCCCCCATCAATATCTCCTGTGCATGGGCACTGAGGCAACTACTGAAATGTCTTAGGTATTAACACACAGCAAAGATTTCCAGAAAACCATTAATGTTTTCTTAGAGGTTTAGGAAAGAAGAACTGCCACCTTACCAGTAGAGAACTTTCAGAACAGATATTCCTCAGTCAAAAAAAACCCAACCCAAACCTAATAGGACCTGATAGTTTTTTTTTTCCTTACAAAGAGGAGGTTTGTCAAGGCTACTTTTAGGACTCCCACCATGTAAACCAACACTAAACTACACATGCTACAGGTGTTAGCATCCATCACACAGAAAGGATTCTCTCACATGCCAGGTGGGCTTGTTCAACATTTAATGAGACTGTTCTAGAAGTGTTCTGGCCATTTTGACCATATGGTTTTGCAACCTGCAATGAAAGCTCCTATCAAACTGTCCATTTGAATAATCCTTAAACGTTTACCTACATCTCTGAGAGTATAGCACAGAAAAAAAAGGTACAATTTACAGTTAAATGGCACTTGTAAAGGATAAACAGTTGGTTTATCACTCTTACAATGGGAGTGATAAACCAGCTGTTATTGCTTGATGTTTCTCACCAGTAAAAGCAATAACCTCTCCTCTTGAGCAATTCTTCTAATAAAACAAGTAACCAGAAGTGGATTCATCTGCTTTTACAGTTGCCAAATACCCCACATATAAATTGTGAATCTCTCTTGATACAGCAAGGACACATGCAAGTTTATAGTGACCTAATTCCACAGGATAATAATAATAATAATAACAATAATAATAATTATAACAACAACAACAACAATAATAGTTATAATAATAACAGCAAAACCAATAACAATAATAATAAACCATTACCATCAATATTAAGATGGATTCTGTGTTTTTCAAAATAATTTTCCTGATCTTAATCCTCTATTCATCCATGGAAATTTTGGCCAAATTGATTGGATTTGGTAGTATTGGAAAAACATTAATCATTGGGTTAATGAGGAAGAGCCAAATAAATTGAAGAGTGTATTTTTTAAGAATTAAAATCATATAAGTAGTAATAATGTAGCAACAAAGGTTTGTTTCAGACTGGATTGTGTAGATTTGGTAATTTGCCTCCTTGCCAAATGGGTTTTTTGCAGTTACTTGAGCTGGAGGGACTCAAGAAAGCATCCAAACTCCTATCCTCATTCTGTTCCCACAAACTCATATTTCATATTTTGAATTAAATCCAAAATTGCCTCCTTGGTGTTGATAGGGTAAAAATTCACTTTAGTCTGTAAGATGCAGCAGCACTGTTGTGAACAAAACAAACCAAATCCAAACACACTCATTTGAACAGATGAGAAATGCAGCCTGACAGAATTTCTGTAGTTTTATATGGGAGGAATTAAAAATAAGGGCATTTCTATAATAGTCACAGACATTCCTGACCTGGTACCAAATACCAGGTAACATTCAATAAAGAGAGCAGGTTACCTACCACCCCCAATTCAGGTTAGAGCTTCTGCATGGCAAGAGTTTCATGACCTCAGTTCATCACTGAAAGCACAGTGTCTCTCCCAGACATTACCACTGGAGAGGGCATTAAGCTTCCAACCATATTTTTGCACAATTTGTCATGAAAAACATAAAAGCTCTCCTTTGTAAAGTGGATATTTTATCATTGTGATTGGGCCCAGAATTCCCAGGAAGGAGGGGGAAAAAATTTTGCCCTTTCTTTAGCTCCAGCTTGTGATGGTGACAGCCACACCAGTGCTGGGTCTGCTGCTGAAAAGAGCTATGACTCCTTTCCCTCCTCTCTCTCCCTCCCCAGGGATAATTTTCAGAGCAGGTAGTGATGTGAGTAAGGTGAATGGACAGACATTTTATGGGTCATTTGTCAGAGTTATGCCAAAGCAAGGAAGCATCCATCTGCAGTTAAAGAAAGGTAAGAACTTTGGGAAGAAGCTCTAACACTTCTTTCACCTGTTTTCTGCATGCATCCCACCTTTCCAGAAATGGAGTTAAACACCATAAATATTCTTGAACTATTTGAAAACTCCTTATCTGCAGGTGATAGATTTATTCCTACTAGTGCTAAAATTAAAAAAAAAAAATAAAAAGGTTTCAATTTCTTGTAGCAAGGGCCACATCTTGGAAGATAGCAAGCACAGCCATTAACATCACAAATTACTGTAAATTGAGTCCTAGCTGTAATTTTCATTTAATTTCATTCTTTCCTGATAGACAGTAGCTTGAATTTGATTACATTTGACGTGTACTAAAGCTTTAAAGAGTTAAGAAAGACTAAATACGCATCTCCCAGAAGAAGGCACACAACAGTTAGGATAGGGAATGAGTTAATTGAGGTTGCAGGTAACTATCAGCTAAGAGCACACCAGGAAAGTAACAAATAAGTCAGGATTTCTGTCTGTTCTGATTGCACCATTGATTCCCTATATGACTTTTTAAAAGTGATTTCCAACGTTGGTGTTTGCTGAAAATTTCTGTGTGTGCACACATGAAGAGCCACAAAGCTGGGACATCAGTGCAAGTTAGTTTTCCATTGTTGGAACTGGCAACTAACTTAGGAGAGACGAAAATTTATTACATAAGAGGAAAAAATGTCAAGTTTAGCACATCACTGCCATTAGAATGCAATCCTTCTCAGGACAGACCTTCTCAGAGGTGCAGCTGGTTAGCTGTCTTTCAGTGCTCCAATGGAAGTGTGGAAGAATAGTAATATCTTCTCTGTGAATATAAGGAGGAGCAGCAAGTTACTGTGCCAGGTCCCTGCAGCCCTCAGTGGTCGGAACAAAGAAGCCTGTGGCTAAAACCTGCTGCCCACCTGCAGCTCTGACCTGACAGGTCAGCCCCCTGCAGTCCCAGGCAGCCAGAGGCCACCTGAGCATACAACTGTCTTTGCAATTTTAATATTGCAAGAACTTCATGGGACTGCTTGGAATATACCAAGCAGGATCATGTACATAAATAATTCTAAAACATCTCAGTTGCCTTTTATTGTAAGAGATATCTGTTAATTCCAACTGAAATTCACATGCTGCTCCAAGTATCTTGCACATTACCTCTGCAGAAGAAGCTGCAAAACTTTGTGTTGGTGGCCTTAACAACAGACCATGGTCTGCAAGATTTGGTCCTAAGCAATCCAGTGCAATGAATGCCCAAAACATCTGTTGTGATGTTTCTGCTGATCAGGAGCCAGATCCTTTTTCATGATGTCTCATCATTGGGAGTACCCAACATGAGGAAGATATCCAGACATCCCATTTAGGTGACTCAACACAATAAAATAAATCTCTGCCCTCCTTGCTTGAAAAAGGGTAAGAACCCATTTCAGAAGGAGATATAATATAGATATTATAGATATAATGTGAAAGAGGAGGGAAAAGGAAGTGAAAGGAAACACAGAGTAGTGAGTGGATGACCTTTCCAGTGACATGGTCACCAATCACTTCTTGAATTCTACTGCTCCATTTTTAGGATCTGGTTCAGTGCTGCTCTCATTGGCAAAGTCTGGCAGCTTCTCTTTTGTGAAGGGAGAATCTATGTTCTGCACACTAAAAAGTGGATGTGAGTAAAGAAAAAGATCAATGATTCTGCATTTAAGCATTACCATGTTTAGTCACAGTCTGAAAATGTGAGCACAACCTGGATCAAATTTTTCTTTAATTCAAACCCCAGGCTTAGTTTAGCCTGCACACAGCAGTCTTGCCTGAATAGAATTCCCCAGTATGTTTAACCTGGCAGAATGTTTTTGCTCACACTATTGTGCCATACACTGTTAAACACCTGCTACATCCCTCTCTTGAGGGTGACTGCATTTCTGGGGTGAAGGGATTTCTCTAACCAGGGTAATCTCAAATCAACTGTTCCTCTTTCAGAATGAAAGGTGATACATAAATGTAAATGGTATTTCAGTGCCCATCTTTCACTTTTTCCTGCAATGTGGGGAAACATTTTTTTTTACAATAGACTTCATCACAGAAAAAGCACTTTCTAGGACATCTTTTACCTTGCTGCTCACACATATTAGCATCTAAAGCAGAAAAGCCCTCCATTATTATTTTTAAATTATGGAAACACCATTCCTTCTCAAACCTGTCACCTGGTATAGATCTTAATCAGCTTCAAACCATTGTAGAAATTCCTACTGCAGTGAAACAGGATTTGGGAAGAATTTTTTACCCAGGGAAAAAATTATTTTCTTTTCAGTGGGATCCTCAGCATTAAAAATTATGGTAGCATATGCCCTCTGATATATCTTACTGAATGCTAAATGTTAGAATTGTATAAACCCCAAATTCTGGATAGCTTTCAGCTTCCCATTGAAGTTCTGCCTTGGAAACATTACTAGGGCAGGCTGCCAGATGAAAGAGAGTGGAAACACTCTTAGGAAAGACACATTTTTTTATGTCTCCTGCCTTTACAAAGTGGTTGCAGTAAAACGATGTGTGCCTGATGGTACTTAAACAAACAAAGAGGCAGACACTGGGGAGGTTTTATTTGTTCTAAATCATCTTCTCTCTCCTTCTCTGACTAAACATGAACACAGTTATGACAGAAACACCTCTGAGACTCCCCTGACCTGTGGTCCCATTTGTGGATCATATTTCTCCCTCTTAAATGTCTTGATCATTTAAAACCACCTGACAGAAGAGCCCCCTACAGAAAATCAGGTATTTGCATGGATGCTGGTTGCTTTGCTGGGAGTTTCCTGGGGAGGCCATGGGTTCTCTTCACCCAACTTCCCCACCCCCAGCTCAATCCCTTGCAATTGGTAATATCCAAATTTTTTTTTTTTTTTAAATCTGAAACCTCAACCAGACATTCTCAGGAGACACAAGAGGTGGCATCTCTTAAGACTACAAAGAATATCTGAAATCCCATTGCCTGTCACCATGGCACAACATCAGTGGTAGGGCAGAAAACGAAACTACCATTTTCATTTTGATATTGGCTGGCAGAGTAATCCCAGATAACCCACCTAATTTCACGCAAGTCATATTTCTTAGGCCATGAAGTGGGCCTATTAATTCCTGTATATACATTTTGAGAGTATAAAAACCAAAGACGTTCATACTCACAAATAGACTTCTGCTAAGAATCAGGGTAGAAAAGGTATGCCTTTAAAGAGGCCCAAATTTGCTTGCTTCCCCATCACCAAAATTCTAGACATGCAATGTTATTAGCAATCCATTTCTATTTTATCATGAAATTATTAGCATTTAATAGTAAACTGAAACTAAAAACCAAATAAAATAACCCAAATGAGCAAAACAAAAAATAAAAACTCTGATGCAGGACAGAGGAACTGGTTCCATATTTCACATCCCCTTAATTTCCCAGCTCCTTTGCTTGCATTCTTGCCACACAGCAGAATTCATTGCTTTTCTATAGGGCATTTTATATATCTTTTATCTGTCACTCTGATGAGTTTCACACATGTAAGACTGAATGCACTAAAAATTCCTTACTTCTGACTTATGCCAGCATCACATTCTTATTCTCCACTTGCCTCCTGTTAGAGGTTACAAAGATGTAGACAAATAGAGACACTGCATTTTCTATGCTGATGGCAAAATAGAAGCAAAACAATTTTGTTTATATGCAGAATAAATGTGTCCTAAAGGATACCTTTACATTGATGCTTCACTGTTCTTTTAGGAGCTCTTTACCAATACCTTGAATTCCCTTGATTGCTCGGTTGGGCTCTATTAAAAAATAAATACCTAGCTCCTGCAAAGTGTGGTTTTGTATTTAACAATACTGGATTTTAATTATCTCTTCCTCTATTCCCCTTAATTTTAACTATCTTATTGTTTATCTTGATAAATTAACTGTTCTTTTCTCCACTTACATGTTATCTCTCCAGTTAATCATTATTATGCACTACTTTCGACTTGTACTAAAGCTACCTTTTGACTTCCCCTGTTACTAATTACTTTTAAACTCTCTCCTGCTGAACATTTCTTCTCCAGTAGGATCCAGTTTAACATGCCAGGCAAGCAACCGGGTGCTATAACTGAAATGAGGCTGCATTTTGTCCCTGAGAGAGACAAAACACCTTCCCAGATTTCTGGTTTGACCTTTAAAAGAAAGTTTGCTGGAAAATAAAGGCATGGGCTCTGGATTGCACACAAATTTATACAGGAGATGACTTGCCTCATCTGCACAATATGGCTTCCCAGTTGGTTTGGCAGCAGCCTGAAAATGCAAAACAGGAAGAGCATCTGGACATCTTTTTAGTATCATCAGTAAAAGCACTTCTCTGCAGATGGAGAGCTCAGGGGCTCGATCTTGGCAGGGCTGGCCTCTCAGCAAGTGAGAGCTACCTCGTCCCACAGAAATGGATTTTACTTCCTGCAGTTGGAAGAAGCGTGACACTGAGTTGCTGCTGCTCTCAGCCACACTCTTTCTCTGCCCCAAGCCACCACGAGCCAGCCCATACCAAGTTCAAAGGACTGGAATGCCCTCCTCCTCTCTCTTAAAGACAGCTTCTCTGTACTAACAGCATAATTTTCTGCCAACACATTGGTGAAGTATAGCATTTTCTCTGCTCAGCTCTTCTGAGATAAAAATCCCCCAAACATCAGTGACTTTGTCTTCCTCATGGGCTAATTTCAGCACGTGCATTTATATATATTACCACCAACTACAGGTATGCCTGGCTTACTTCTGTTCCTTTGGTTGCTGAAGTAAATTTCTAGAACTTACTTTCCACCTGTGTTTTGCTACAGCCCCTAGGAAACCCACTGCACTCCTGAAAAATGTGCATGAGACCAGTGACCTTCCTGTTGCTTGGTCTGGGTACTGTGTGCTCAGTATTACTGCAAGGCTCCTGCTTTAGGAAAGCCAACCATATATAGTATAATGCTATATTCACTTTCCCAAGGTGATGATAGTGATATTGTGCTCTTGGAATTTGTTTGTACTTGAAACAAGAGATGCAGATTAACAACCTAAACTTTGCCAGTTTGGAAAGGGATTATTGAAAATATGCAGAATATGACACCGTAGTTTCATGAGAGCTGATTTTCACATGTCTGGAAATATGACAGACAAAGTTGTCTGAGGTCACCTCACAGAGAAAAACAATTATCCCTCACATTAGAGGGAGTTTACTGCTTGAATCAGACTGACACTAGAGAGGGTAGAGCCACCTTCCAGCCAACTGAGCCCACAATGGCAGAAGGGAGAAGGGAAAGTCAGGGAACAGCAAACACTGTCCACGATGTGCAGCTGCTCCAGATGTTTAAAGCACAGCCTAGGGAAAATTACTGCAGACACTCATGCTCAGCAGGCTCCAAATACACAGGAAAAAACTTTGATAACTGTGTCCAGTTGTGTATATATATATATATATATATATACAACTATACATACACTGTACAGTATAAACACACAATAAATACATTGGAAATGGATATCCTGGAAGAGAAATCTGGTACAAACTTTACATTAAATTTGTGAGAGGATGTTCTAGTGCTCCAAATGAGCAACAGGGATGTGATATTCCTTGTGCCAGAGGTGCCTGCTATGAGCAGCAGTGGAAGTTTCCCTGGATTCCCTGCTCACACAGCTACATGCACTGTTTGTGCTGTGGCTGTACTGGGAGAGACACGAGCCAGTGAATTGATGCCACTCATGAGCTCTGCAGTCTCCATGCTGCCCAAAGCTGATTATTTGCAAAAACACTGGAATTTTGGCAGCTTGAGATCCGAGGTGATGCCTGGTCTGCTAGCTGTGGCACTGAGCTCCTCTGCTCAGTTACCTGCTGGTAAATAGAACTCTGGGTTCTGCAGCTGTTGAACACACTGCTGTATCAGCAGTACTAAAGGCAGACAGTTTCCTGTACTGAATGCATAAATAGTAAGTAGATATATTACTTCAGAACCAAATATTAGTACATCACATGCTCCAGTTTTGCCTAGATGGATTCTGGGAGTACTGAGAAAGTACTGTGCAAAACATTTGTATCCTGTTCAGCATCTGTACTATAGAACTGTATCACCAATCATTTTCCATGAGAGATTCTGCATTGTGAAATCTTGAAACAAACATCTAAAATGACATCTAAAATGATAAAAATAATTATCTAAGGAAGTGAAACTTCCGACTGATGCTCATCAATAGTGCTGACAAGAAAGAAGAGTGGAGAAATTTGTCTTTGCATGGACTTGAGAGCTAATCTAAGTTGTAATGATTGATAGTCATCATCTGAGCACTGAGGAGCTGTGTTTGCAGAACTTGGTGGTATAAAGGGCCTCTCTATCCCTGATCTACAATATGGATGAAGGTTGCATACTACAGGAGGAGAAGAGAAGCCTCACAATACTTAACACATGCTAGGTTTTACCCCTGTTTCATATATGTGCATTAACAGGCATGTATTTGCATTTATTTCTTGCCACAGAATGATGGCCATGATTATCAGCTATCAGCTTTGTAGGTATAATACAGGAACGGAAGAGCAGAAGCTGAGTTTTACCAAATTCCTCTTCAGCCAACAGCTAAATTACTTTGTTTTTTTCCCTGGGTACATCAGCTATTGACTGAGACTGAAACCTGACCTAGACAATGCTGTTCTTGAGGAACTCACATCAGCACCACCCCATATTTTAAACTCCTGCATCACAGTATTAGACATTAGTCTATTAGTCGTTTGCAGAATCCCACACTTGTTGAAAATGTTGAATTAGTTGTTAGTTTCAAGATGCCTTGCAGAGGGATATAAATAAATTGGGGCATTCTCTGACCAATGACAACTGGGACAAGTCAAAATGCCAGATTCTGCATCTAGGATGAAGTAACTAAGTATAAATTGGGAGGAGTGGCTGGAGAGCAGCCATGTAGGAAGGGACCTCAAATCCAAATATCTCAGCACTGTTTGATCAATCAGAAGGGACTCGTGTATGTGGGAATGTGAATTGTCTGACGATCAGCAAACTGACCTGAATAGAAGGAGCTGAAGACATGACAAGTTCCCTTGTTTGTCCCACAGCTCACAGGAGGCACAGAGAGATGATGACCAGGTATCATCAGTTGCACAATTATCAGCACAATACCCCAGCTGCAGCAGAGGGAATCAAAGGTTCAGATAAGAACTGTACTTTATGCCCTTAGCAGTCCCAAATGGTACTGCTCCTAAGGGTATTACTACAACACTTCAGAATTCAGAATGAAATTTCCTTGTTAGAGATGTGCTTTAAAGTGATTGACTTACAATTCCTAAATGCTTAAAAAGGAAACCTCTTAAAGGCAGTACTAACAGCTATTATCTCTACAGCTCCATGGCACAGGGACAGAAATAGCCACCTCACAACGGAGTGTCCCCTGCTCTGCACGGCAGGCATGGAGCCTGTTGTCAGAGTGATCCTGAGGAATAAGGTGTGTTCCTTCCATTTGTACTCCCCTGGGGAGCAGGGAAGGGGAAGTGTGGGATGTCATCTGTAACACATAACAGTGTGCAAGGAGCATTATGCTGCTCTCCTTACGGGACAGAACAAAACACACAGCCTCTTTTCTCAAGGTTGTGTGGCAGTGTCAGCTCCAGATGACATTCTGGTCAGAGGGGACAGTACAGCCCCACACCTCCCTAAGGGCTAAGCCAGGACTCTTCACAGAAACAGCAGGAGCAAGAAACTCTCTTACAGAAGCAGTATTTTGACAAGTGCTGTAGCATGGCACAAGGTCAGTCATCTGCGTTATCATGTAAATCAAAGAGAATTTTTATTCATCTGCTCATATGCGCTGATGCCTGGGAAATTTAACAAAGACACAGAGCAGTACAATTAGCTGAGGAAAGAAAATAATGAGAGCTCAGTTGCATTTAAATGTGAGTTCTGTTGTATTTCAAGGCACAGCCAGGGTGCAGGGCTCTGTCTCCAGCTGTGGCGAGGCTTTTTTCCAGCAGGTGTCCCTGTGACACAACAGCTGGCTCCCTCGCAGAAACGCAGCCCCGGCTGGCTTGTGGCATTTTCCTGTGTGTCACCCCAGCTGTGACACGGGTGAAGGCACTGCAGAGGAGCTGGGAGCAGACAGAGTGTTTTTTCACCTTATGAAGTCTACTCTCAGAAATTACCTCCAGGCTCGGAGCAACAAGGGCTCTTCACACTGCTTTCTCTACAGCAGAAGTACAGCCCAATAAAAATTAATTAACAAAAAATGCTTAAATCATCTGCCTGCAAAATATGTGCCATGATAACACATTTAACCAGAACGATAGTGCCTGGGGAAGGTTTATGTCCAGTAGGGCGCCCCACATGTCAGCTAGGACACAATTCCCACTCTCCTGTCTGGTCAGGAAAGATGCTTGGAAAGGACCCGGCTGCTTTGGGCCAGGGAGCTGTTCCATGCCGGCCCTCTGTGCCTCACCCAGCAGCAGACAAATTACAAAATCCAGAATGCACTGAATTATCTCATCATCTCCAAGTGTATTCCATCTAAATCAGAAAAAAATGCAGTTGCTAGGTCCATAAGTTGTACACCTACCCCTGTCTGCCTGCTTCTTGTTTGGAGTAGCTGTCTCTTTTCTGGCTGTGCTAGTCACTAAGTGTATTTCAGCAGCAAAGCAGCAGCAAACAGAGCTCATGGAGTCGGGCATGCATCCATGGTCAGGCTGCAAATATCAGGCAGGCTAGATGGCTCTTCTTGGCCTCGGTTTCCTGATATGTGGATTTAAGAGCAGCAAGACCTGCTCTCCTGCAGGCTGGAAGGCTGGATTTGGGCATGGAGGGTGCATAAAGCAGGCAGAGCTGGATGCTGCCTCCAGAGCCGCTCACTGCCAGCACTGATGGGATGCTGCCTCAGCAAGAGTGAGCAACGGCATGGGAATCATCATGTGCCAAGTTCTGGCTGCATCAGGTTTGCTTTGAGCTCCCCAAATACAGGGACCTAAAGAAATGGTAAGCAGACTGTTCATGATGGATGTGACATGCTTGTTTCCTTAGTGTTGAGGAAGAAATCTCACAGACAGAGAAACAAACTGGGAACAACAACCAAAACAACATGGGGAAAAGGAACCAGGAATGCAAGGCTAAATGCAGATCAACCCATCCATACAAGCTCCTGGGCCTCAGCTGCTGTTATACTCATCTGCCTAATGGTGTTGATTTATGCCAGCTGAAGTATTGGCCCATGGTACAGAAGAGAGCTAGGTGAAATAATGAAATGGAGAAGTTTAGCCTAGTATTTTTTCGAATAAGGTAAGGAATTTAATGTAACCACTGCTGGATGTTCACCCAATTTTAGCATTCAGATTTTACACAGCTAGACCATTGCTGAGAACCAGCTATACTCAAGGGACTCTCCCTTGCCCTGATTCTCCTTCCTCCTTTGAGTTGATAACACAAGGTTGAATTTATTTCTTTGGGCAGAGCCCTTTTAGGGTCCCAGGTTCCAGGATGCTGGGGTCACAGGATGGGCCTGGTGCCATGTGACCCAATGAAATGGGAAAATTCTGTAGTTGTCTGAGCTGCCGTGCAGTGTTCTCTGTGAACTCTGACAAACACCCACAAGAGAAGTAAAAAGGAAGGTTTTGCTGTCTGTCTCAGGCACTTCACAGCCCCTGGCAAATTGCAGCAATCATCAGCTCCTGCTTTATTGGTATTCAGGACCTGTCACCATTCCCCCAGCCTCTGATGCTGGCTACAATCTGCCATTTAGCCACCACAGTGGAGCATGTTTCTCAAGCCATTAGAGTGAGCTCTCAAGGCAAAGGGAAAGTTGCCTCATGAATACTAACATAGCTCTGTCATATTGACCTGTCTGTGTTCCTGTAACCCAAGAAGAAAAAACCCTTACCCTCCAGGCATCTATTCACCATGTCATGTTTTCTCTTTGAAAGCTTTTCAAGGTAAGACATCCAATTTACTGCCACTTCTTTCTCTGCAACCTGATAAGAACTGATAAAATTACCAGGCACAAAGACGCTAGTGAAATATTCCCATTTCTCAGCACATTCAGGAGTTATGCAAGAACAAACAGTTCTCAGCAAAAGTGTCACATTGTGGGGGACATCACGATCGTTTGGGAAGCAATGAAAAAAGGAAAGCCGTATTTGATAAAACCACCACACCTCATGCAATAAAGGGCTCTACAGGAATCTGGTCAAAGCCACCTGCACCTGATTCACAATGTTCTGTCAGTCTAAATTTAAGCAGATAGAGTATTTTTTCCTTCAAAGACATCAAAGCAATTGGCAAAGCACTAGCTGTCACAATAGTCCCAGGAAAAATGCATTATCTCCACCTTAACACAGAGAGAAACTGTGGTAATGAAAGGTTCAAGCTATCAAAGAGTGAGGGTGGAAGGCATAAAGCTGGAATCCTGAATCTATCCTTTTCTGCCCTCTAAAGTGTTTCTTTTTTTTTTCTTTTTTAACTCATTTTTGAACAAAGTAACTCCTTCCATGCCTGGGGACTCTGAAAAAGTCTGTTCTTAGTGCATCTACTTTTGCTGCTCAGAAGCTGGGAGTGTCAAATGCTCTGCAAAACACAACATGAAAGGCAAGATATTTCCCACAGTCACTTGCAGTGGACACAAATAATGGTTGAAGTGAGACATATTTTAGACAAAGTGTTGGATTTGAATTTTATTTTTTTCAACACAAAAATTAAGTAAATTTCCAGATGTTTTCATCAAGTTAGTCATCACATGCTGGCTGTGATGCTGGAACCTGGCACACCTGCATTTCCTTCTCACATGGTCCTCACAGCCCAAAGGTGGGGCTCTGTTGTGAAGCTGAGTCCAGGAGGGTGATTCCAAAGAAATTCCAATTTTCCTTTGACTCTTGGGGGTGGTTTGTGTCCCCAGAGCTCTGCATGCCTACAGAAGGTCACAGGTGAGAAGTGGCAGAGCAGTGTAGGTTAGCTGTGGTTTAATTACAATGTCATACTCATAAGCCATAATATATGCTGGTTTCCAAAGGTCTTTTTAGCACCGGGGATATTATTTATATGGTTTGGCTGATGAAGTTGCATGGAAAGCATGCCTAAAAATTGAATGTGTTGGCAATGTTAATACAATGATTACTTTTGGTTTTCCCACAACTGGTCAGGATTTGGTATTGGTTTTCCTGAAGATATATAACTTTGTGCACTCTGCTTTCAATCAGCTCAGTTAAGATGAAAGACGGGCTTTAAACTGAGCCCAGCTTCAGGCTCCTGGCAAAAAACCCCCAAACTTCTGCTTGCTCTAGTTATATAGGTTGACCCAAATTTGAATACTCCTGAGCAGTTTGGTCATCAGTAAAAGAGCAGTTACAAAATCTGAGTTATTTCTTCAAAGTTTGGATGTAGGACCATTTTCCAGATCCAGATTCCAGATCTTGGGTACTGCTTGATATATACTCACCCTGAAATAAATGGTAAACAATAAATGAATTTTGGAACTCATTAAAATCTTGATAAAAAGCAATGAGAAAAGTCATGTTTATAAAAAGGAAAAGATGGGCATCAGTTTATGTTGGAACTGCTCTCCTAAGCAAAACTGGTGTGACTTTCCAAAGGCATCCTCCTGTTTCCAGGCAACCAGGGTTGTGCTCCTGCCTCTTAAATTGTCACTATCATTGCACTTTGCTTATTAATTCTTCAGCAAATGGAGGAAAGTTTCCATTTCTTTTGATGGCTAATGTACTTTATGGTTCATGAAACAGCCCTGGATTTGGTAGTTTCTATTTAGAAGAAGCTCAGACTAAAGTGAAAGAGCCGTCCAGGACTTTGAGGTCGCAGAAGGATAAGAAAGTTCTTCCTGCTGCAACTATGAGAGCTGGGAAAACATTTTCAGATTTTTTTTTTCCCCATGAAGAAAAATAATGTTTAAGTATTTAGGTTGACTGAACAGCTTTGCTAATGTTTAATCAGATGGCTTCTGGAAGAAACTGCACTGGGAAAAACCCCACACCACTTTGATATGAAGACATTTGTTTTGATGCCTCCAAGATGAGAGGTTTAATTCTTTTTCTATCTTAAAACATTTCATGCTTTGAAGGTAACAGAAATTTGAGCCCAAATTTGGCAATGTTTTAATTTGAAGAAAATGTTTAACTCGTTCTGAAATGGTTATACATACGTATATTATTTAATATTAATTTAAAGACAGCAAGAGAGAACAAATTTGGCTCTTACACAAATCCCGTACTGGAAACACTCTTCTACTTGTATTTTAGGCAATTAATTTTTGCTTTCTTCTCATGACAACACCATTTCCCTGTGCAAAAGAAGGTAATCTGAATAAAGAAGTACCATTATTTTGTAGGATGGAAGGAAGGAGACCAACATTTGGAACAGATGCCCAGATGCCCCATTTAGATGATCTATTAAAGTATTTTCAGTTTTGCAATAGAGCAGCTAAGAGCTAAGTGACTTCATTACAGCCCAGCATTATGAGTAACTGGAATAGGGATCCGGTCTCCAGAGTCCCCTTTGCTACCTATAAGGTGCTGTGCAAAACTTACTTACCTTAGAAAGCACCTGCTTTTATTTATCAGGATGCACAAAGCCTTAAATTTTTATTGCAATTTGAGAGCAATGCAGAACGTTTTGGAGTCAAAACTAAAACTGCATGTTTGCTTACAATCACATCTTTGTGCTTTATTTCATTAAATAACCTCGATTTTCAGGGATGGGAACAGAGGGCAAACCATACTGCACACAGTGAATTTTTTTATGGTTTTCTGACCTTGGAATGATTGAGAGCTACAGAAAGAAGTGGCATAAAAACTTAGGGCAGGTATTTTAAGTTCCATGTCTCGGCTGGCTCCACCCCTTTGCCCACGAGCAATGAAGATTCAAGGACAGCACTGAGTCTGCCAATTGATGACACCCATTTCCAGCAGACTTTAAATCCGTGGAGGGAGAGAGAAATGTAAACGGACTAACAAAGAATAAATGTGGAACCAACTCAACATCTGGTGTAAATCAGACTATTCCTACTGAAGTAGGAACATACATGGCTTATGCCTTGCAAAATATCTGCAGTGGAAACACAGTCTCACATGTTCTGAGACAGAGAACATTTGCTGAAGAGATTTACAGCAGGAAAAGACATTCTGTTTTAATCTAATACAAAGATCCAGTAAAGCCATTTTTCAGTGACATTTCAGTCTGATAATTACTGAGTTGTGCTTTGAACATGCTTACATGAAAAATAAAATAAAAGCTAATTTTAGAGTCCTCAATCAATGCTGCAGTTAGTCCTAAATCTTGATGAGCGGCTCTAGTTATTATCTTCTATTTTTAAAATATTTTGATTGATTTTCCTATTCTAAAGAACTAAACTGTAAATCATTTCTGCTGGTTCCAAAGGGTTTCTTTCTTTTAATCAGTAAGAAACAAATGAGCCCTAATACAAAGATAGAGAGGGAAAAAAAAATCACTGAGTAAAACCATGTTCTCCCAGTTACTGGCAATTTCTGCATGGAGAAAGCAGTCCACATTGTCAAATTGCTTGATAGTTGTTTTTCTGGCTCTTTTTTTGAAATAATGCTACTTCTCCAATGTTGCTCACTCATACTCTTGTAGGCCATCATATCTGTCCCAGTAATAGCTGGCAGCCTTGGCCAGACGCCACGGAGCTGGTGTTGAGGTGTGTGTATCCCTCCCGTGCCCAGCACAAGATGTGAGCCTGGGAGCTGCAGAACAGCCCCCTGCAGTGCTGGGCATGCCAGCAGAGCTGTGTGTGTCCTGTGCAGGAGCTGTGGGACTGGTGTGCCCTGCTGAGAGCAGCCCCAGGGAGCACTGACCCACCTGCAGGCAGGAACACAGCAGCAAGTGGTGGTTTCATACTCCCTGTCAAGTCCTTGGCTGCTTCCTCAGTGAAAACCAGGAGTGAAGAGGTGATCAAGGTCTTGATGACCTTGGCCACAGGTGTGATGGGAGACAAATCCCATCCCCAGCTGGGCCAGCAGAGAGGCTCTCACCAGACCTGCTCCCCAACATATACATTTTGAGGGACAGCAAGGGTGGAAGGAAGACAGGCATCTCCAGAAAGCAGCTCAGGGGTAGAAGCTGTCTGGGACCTTGTGAGTTCCAGTGGAAATGGTGCTGAAAAGTTTTCTCTCTCAGGCTAATTTTTTTTATTTTTTTAACACCTTTACCAGCTGTTTAACAGTACTTCAGCTGCAGTCTCTGTCATCATTCATTGGCACAGCTCCTGGCCTTCCCTATTTTGTTATTCTAGCCAATATAACAAAAAGTTGCTTGTAAGAAAAAGGTAAATATTACTAAATCGGGCCACCTTTAATGCCAATGTCTCCATGGAGCATTACAGAAGTTTGGTTTGCCAGTCAGACAGGTTTTGCTGTCAGACACTTTCTGGAAGGGTGAAGAAGGCTTTAGGCTCTTGCTTGCTCTGTTGTGCTATGCAATGTCCTGGTACAACCCAGTGCTTGCAGTGGGAGAGACCAAAGGAAAAAATACATAAATCACTGAGCACTGGGCTTTCCCCCCCAAAAATACATAAATCACTGAGCACTGGGCTTTCCCCCCCAAAAATACATAAATCACTGAGCACTGGGCTTTCTCCTGTCCCAAGGGGGCACTTCCCACATCTGACATGGCAGGGGCAGTGCACCAGCCATACACCTCACACTGTTCCCCTCCCACATTTTCCATGGCATGGAGCCTCCCCCAGCCTTATGTCACCAAAGGATTACAGATTTGGGCTCTATATTTTGTACCAAGTCCTAAAGGCACAGAAATCTTTAGCTGCCTATCATCACTAGAAAGCTTAAGTGTCCCTGGAGTGTTTAGGGAAGGAAGGAAAGAAGGAATCAAAAACCCTCCCTGCTCCAAACCCCATTAAGCTGAAGCACTGAAGCTAGTTTTCATCTCATTTTGAGATTTTCACTTGGGCTGTTTCAATTTGTAAACCTCCAATTTTTTAAAAAAGTACCTATAACTCCACATTCCCTTTTCACTGTGTCAGCCGAATACCTGACAGATGTTAAACATTATTTGCTTTTTGGCTTTCTACTTTGCCTAGTTTATTCCAACCTATGAAACCTCAAAGACATAAAACATCATAAAAATAAACAGCACCAGTAGCAAACCTGTCATTCTTAAGAAGAACATTGACCTCATTAAACTACAGAATTTCCAAAACCACTGAAATGCAATTTTTATACAAAGAGCAGGACCTTCTCCATTAATGAAAAGGGATGTGGAGAACCTTCTCTCTCAGACCATTAATGTCAGTCAATCTGCTGAGGATTTGCATCAGAGACAATGAGGAAAGATGTGACCTCTTCTCAGACAAACCTGATCAGTGCCAGGACACAGTTCTGGGACATTCACACCACCTGCAGCAAACAGGTCATGCATTGTTGGGGCTTGTAGCCAGCATGATCACAGCAAGTGTGACAGGGCTTTGCAGGGCTGATCACAGGAACAGAGGCACATTGGCGCTTCCAGGTGCTGGACAATTATTTGCTCTCAGTCTCAGAAAATGGGGATACAGGAGTAATGTGCTCAAGTTAACTGCCTGGAAGCAGTAGAATAGAGGAAGCTATGCTTGCCTTCTCTTCCTCTGGCTAAGATGCACAGCTGTGAATTGATAATGAAGCCCTTAAAATTAAAGAGCAGCTGGATTCGATTCTGGAACAATCCCTATACCCAGCATCATTCCATCACCTTGCCTGTAAGTAGGAGGTAGATAAAGAAACCCAGACAAATCTTGGGACTAAATGCAAGGGGGAAGAGCTGGCTGGCTTACATCAACGGATGGAGAGCCATCTGAGGGAACAGCTTCTTTTCCTTGGAGTTCAGTGTGGTTTTGCAATCTGTTAGCGCGCCTGCATGTGCCAAAATGCTCTGCTAATGTTACTCCAAACAGGATACACATTGCCTGAAACATTAAGCCTCGTGCAAGATCACCATCCTACGTGCTTATGCTTGAGTCACAGAGGAAGAGAATGGTGCTCTTTGGGTGGCAGCATCCAAAATGAGCTCGTCAGGCTCACCATAACAAACAAACGTGCCTATTGAGGATTGGCTCCTGTCAGTAACATTGCAGGCATGCTCTGGGTTCATCCTTAAATGCTTGTTGCTTCCTGATGATTCCTTGTGTGAGACAAGCTCCAATCCGTGTTGTAGCATGAATCATAATTCACTGTGCAGTTTATCCTCTGAGGCTTGGTTTTTTTTAAATTCCACACATCCTTGCTTTTACTCTCTCCTAGAGGTTTAAGGGCTTTTAATTCCTTAGGGTTGAAGATGAAGGTTTGGATCCCCAAACTCATTGCAGACATTATTACTTCAACAGCAAGAAGCAAAATACAACTTATTTTACCTATTCAGAGATTTAAATTCATTCTGCTCCCTTCATAAAACAAGCTGAGCAAAGAGCCAAGCAACAGCCATTGAAAAATATCTTGTGATAATGTGAAAAATATAATGAGCTGTAGAAGCTGTGTCTGGGAAGTTCCCTGGGACTAGGATCACACAGCATTGTGTCCCTCCCAAAATGCTAAATAGTGAGGCTGAGGACATTGTGGTTTTCCCTACATGCAACAGATCACCTTCTTCCACTTCTGGAAGCAGAAAGTGACTTGAGAAACCACTATCAGTTAACAATTATATCCAAGAGTGTCAGACCCTTGACCTGGGGTAGTTAATAACATAAAGAAGACATCTCTGTGTCAGGATTCTCCCATGATAACACAAGGACAACCTGCACGCATTTTATTTTTCTCTTGAGGAGTAGGGCACTACCTCTTGCTGAAGTTGCTGCTGTTCCTACACAATGCAGACCTGCTCAAGGTTAGGTTTCATCTCCTACTGCTGGCACAATCTCTTCCTGTCCCTCTTGGCTCTGTTTCCATCTCCTCTCTTGCTCTAACTGCAGCCTCTTGCACTCTGACACCACAGACTCAGCTTTCTCACCCACCACTGTATTTTCCTACTCTCTTTTCTAGAAGTTAAGAGGATGATGTCGAATGATGCTGCCCTTTGGCTCTGAAACAAGAATTGTCCCATTTAGTTCCTTACAGCGGCTCTCTGACTTTATTTGGGACTGGTCTTCATACTCCTTCTTTCCTTCTCTTGTTATTTTCTGCATCTTTTCTGTCTCCTCAATGTGCTGTGTGGAAACCTGGAAGAGTTACTTCCACCTGGGAAAACACACAGCTTTCTGGGAAAGACTGAAGACACCACAAGTCTGTAAAAAGTCATGAATTTAACACTAGGGTCTGCTTTATTGAGAATACATAGACTTTCTCCCTTGGTCCTTTACTATCCCCCACATTTTACCGCATTCTGAGGAAGAGATTTCCCTCTGCTTCAAAAGTTCCCATATGACAATTTACACGGCTGCCCCATCCCTCCCTTTATCCAGTGACAAAAATTCTGCCTCTGGTCACCTTGTGTCCTCTGCACCTCATGTCCCTGCTGAGTCTGTGTCCACGGAGAAGGGCACATTCCTGCTGCTCTGTCCCTTTAGGAGCCAGCACGTGTGTGCAGAGGGAAGGGCTGGAAGCCCACTGAGCCAGACTGCCTTTCCCCACTGCCACTGTCTGTTCCTTCTCAAGTCACAGACAAGTGAAAAGAGGACAAGGACCCCAGCTCTTTCATAGGCCACCTGACTGAAATACATGATTTAAGGTTGAGAAGGACCCTCAAGGTTTGGGACAGGTTTTTCTCAGGGCACTTCATAGGTTTGCAAGAAATGACTCTAATACCAGTCAGTATTATTATGAGGTAAAAATGCAGAGAAAAAATAGCAAAGAAATCAAATTTACTCCACAATGTGCACCCCTGACTGTAATTAAATGCAGCAGCTGATGCCTCCTGCCCACTCATCCTCTAACAGCATCTTTCCCCAAAACCACACTCAGCCCTGCAGCCTTGGAGCAGGGCTTGCAGCCCAGATGGCTGCTCTGCTCCCAGCCTCAGGAAAGTGCCAAACCCATATTTGACTTAGACCTGTCGATTTACATTAAACACCTCAAGAGGAACATGGCTAATGGTGGAAAAAGAAATGGGGCCAAATAACAGCTGAGAGTGCAAATGAGAACAAGCACAAAACATGAGAAGCAGAGTTAAAACAGGACAGACAAATGGAGAGGAAGGAGGTAACAGCCAGGACACCTGAGCAGAGGCAGGATGGCACCTGCCAGCTGGGTGGCAGCCACACTTCCAGTTCCCACAAGTGGAAAAGGGTAGCTCAAATCCATGTCCAGGGGCTGGTTGAGAAACTCACCCACCCAAATTACTTTCCTCATCTGTAGTTCTCTTCCAATTATCATGTGAGTGCAGAGCTCTTTGTTATTGCAGGCTGGTAATATCACCACATATCCTTCCTCCCCCAGTGCCTGCTTAGCCTCACCACCCCTGGGCCACAATCTACTGACTTGATGTGGGGACAGGCCTTACAGCTCTCTGTGACTGATGAGCTCCATTCAGCTGCATAATTTGAACTAAGGATTTTGCCTTTTTTCATGTAAATATTCCAGCAAACTGATTCCCTGTTCTGAGTTTATATGGTCTGGACCTACATGTAGCATAAAGAAATCTATCACCAACTGCAAGAAATACTGAGAAAGAGTGCTATACGATGGCCAAGGGTAAGAAAGAGGGGCAGAATATGCCTGCTAATAGAGGAATAGTTACAAGACATTATGCTCCTGCTCTGGTCACTTCACATTTGGCATAGTTGGTGAAAATCCCACTTTTTAAGGAACAATAATTTTTTTTTGCTGAGTTTTCTCAGGTTCAGCCATTATTTTACAGTACTTGGAGGTGTGTATGTGACAATACCCACTATCTATGACAATAAAACATAACATTTCTTATTAAGTATTACGGTGAAGTGAGCAGGAGGGAGGTAATAAATATGATGAACATATGGGGAGTAAAAGCAGAAATCAGGAAAAGCAAGAGGAGGGAAAACATAGCTTTTAAGACTTCAGTTTTGAAAGCTCTCTGCCTCTGAGATGCTGGGATTTGTTTGGGTACCCTTCTGCGTTGTGCCAAGCTCAGCTAAAATAGATCCCATTCATTTCTGTCCATGCCTTACTCCCTTCCCCAGGCAGTTTTTCAGCAAGACACACAGTTCACCAACAAACCTGACACTGCCAGGACATTTGAAAACCTACCCACTGTAAAACAAATAGCTGTTCTGCTTCCAGAAAGGCCAAACAAGCATGTGATTGCAATTGTTATGCAATTACTGTGATTGCAGCTTTGCTGGACATTTGCTGAAAGGTCTCTGATAATCAGTGAGGAGCAGAACTGACTTTTCACAAGTGCCAATATCATCCATTTAGGACTTACAGTCTGTCTCTATCAACAAGGCAGGTAACGTTCTGTGCTCGTGTTCTGCCACCTGTGGTATTTATTCATTCCCAGTCTGAACCAGAAAGACAAATCTGTTCCAGCAATGGTGTAGAGCAACCAAATCTTTAAGGAAGAAATAGCCTGGCTGTAGGCCAGGCTCCTCTAATTAGCCCATACAGAGCACACACTAAAAAAGCCTCCTAATTAGACACATGGCAAAACTAAAGCTCACAAGCTCAACACCACACAAAAACCCCATCCTTCTCTGCTTACACTCAAGCACATTCATAAAAGTTGCAAAATACATTCAATTCCAAAACACAAGTGGAAAATCTCTGTGAGGCGTGTTTTTTGAAAGCTGTGTGTAAGGGAAGAAGAGAGAGAGATGGGTTTGTCACATCCTTGGGAGTCTCTCTTTAGAAAGCACTTTGCAAAATATCTCTGCATGTTTGGCGGCTGCTGTACTCCAGGGGTGGGCAGAAAACACACAGTCCCTGGTGCTCCACCTGCTTCCTTTTAGGTACTGCTGCCTCAGGCTTTGGGATTGGTAATTACTTTATGCAGTCAGCACCAGTTGTCGCCTGTTTCATGGTTTTCTCCTTCATGACTGGTGATTTGTACCTGTCAACATAATGGCATCAGCAGGTGCAGCCACGGTGGGTGCCAAACTGAACCTGGAACTGTGACAATGATTCCAGCAGCTCATTTCAGGGACTCCATGGTCTCATTTTTTCTAACTGCTCTGAAAATGTGCCCTGCTCCCAAACTGAGCAAATCTGCTGTTGTGGAAATTTTTATGCACTGAGTATGAGACATGCATTTCTTCCTTAACCATCAATAACCCTGCTAGGGGTTCTAAAGTCCTCAGCAGAGCTAGAGCTGCACAATTGCATCAACTATTGTGGTGGATACTTTCATCAAGGGCATCGGTTAAAAACTTAAGGCTTAAAGATGAAGTATTTACTTATTTTCATTTGAAATACAAGCTGAGATTGGAATTGAGGTTTCAAATGCTTAAAGGACAGTGGTCACCACACTGGAGTGCCTCTTCCCATCATGATACACAATGCAATTCTTACACAAGTGAAAAGTTTCACTGTGCTTCAGATGTCCACCTGGTCATGCAGATATGATACAAGGAAGAAGAAATATAGCAGCATTCATGTATAGCTCTCAAATATCTATTGAAATTATTATTAAAAGTCCACAAAAAAATACAATGTAATGATCTTTCTCATTTTCACAAAAGCTAATGATCTGGATATTTGACTCCTTTTCTGCTATTTTATTCTACTTGGAGCCTTTGTAAAGGTTGTTTTTTTTTTTTTAACACTTTCATTGCCATTCTCTCATTAAAACCTTGCAAAAACATCAGAAACAAAAAAAAAAGCTGAAATTCCAAACTAGCAGCTGGACTGCGGGAGACAAATCTGTTAAGTGAACACTAATTATTTTGCAACTTGAAACAAAATTCATCAAGAATGTGAAAACACCACCCTAAACAGTATAATTGCTCAAGGTTTTATGGTTATATGCACTAGACAAACCCCATTATGTCTCATGCAGAGTACTCAGCCATCTCTTTCTAGTGTGTTCCTCAGTGCCATTGCTCTCTACAGCACTGGAAGTTTGGCAGTGCAGAAGTGGTGCAAATGCTTTCTGCACAGGGATGAATTTTACCCAAGATAAGGAAAGAGGGTATGCAGTAACTACTTGAATTGTGATTTCCAGTAGCTTTGACATATCACAAGGGGCAATGCAAAGCAGGAGCCTTGAGGTTTCTCATTTCTCTCGCATCTGCAGCATGCCATGGTGATACCACAAAGTTCACAATGCTAAAGAAAATTCCACCTACAAAAAAGCCTCTGTCTTATTAATCTCTTGAACTTCCCATATGTGTCTACTCCTACTCTTTTATTATTGCACTTTAATATTCGCCTCTGCTCATACTCTAAAGCCTCTTGGAAAGGTGGACTGTTTATTTATTTAAGCATATTGTCTAGATCCAAGGTAGCTGTGAAGAGGTAAAATTGGCTACTGCCAAATACAGATGGAACTGTCATCTCAAAGTCTGAGGACTGTGTGTTTTTTTCCTCTTGAAACAATTAACAATATAGCTGGTAGTGACATTTGGGATGACAAGGTAAGAGAAGTAACAACAGCAACCACAGTTTGTGGGTTAGAGGATCTGAAAGAAGCATTTTGGAGCATTAAGAGACTACTGAGAGGAAGGCCCATCCCAGTCCCACAGTCCCCTCCATTTTAGCTAATTCCTTCTCACTTGACATGTTCCAGGATGTGGGATCTGGTAGGACACTAGCTCTTTGACTGCAGAAATTACTACTGAAAATCTTTGTTCTGCTTAAACCAAATTCAGTCACGGAGATAAAACTTAAAATTAGACATTGTTTTCAGTTTCAAATAACTGGATACTTTATTTTCTAAACCATTTTTCAAATTTATGACTAGGCTTCCAGCTTGCCAGCTTTAGTAACATCACTGGATTATTTTAACTCGTACCATGAGAAAAACTGTGGCAGAAAGACCAGCCTGCAGCCTCTGCAACCTGCTTCACTTAACAACCCATAAACACATATACACTATTTTCCAAGCACCACCAAATGGAATGTCATGAAACCCTTGCCCTTTATTCTCAGTGTTTCTGCAGCACAGTGCCACAAGAAAATTCCACTGTCTCAGAGATTTTCTGCTCAACCCAGACAAGTTCTTTACCTACTGGCAGGCTTGGGAGGGCTATTTTCTAGATAGGACACAGACATGAGACACCTTTTTGAAAGAAGATGCCATCAGAACACAATCATGATTACTTTCCTTTAGTAACATGTATTTTTTAGCTGGTGTAAAGCAACAGGGTAGCTCCAGGATTCATCAAAGGCCTTTTTACAGTGCATTTTCACTGAACTCTGATTCTTTTTCAAGAGGCTCCCCTGTGAATGCTGCATGAAAGCTAAAAGAGAAAGACAAGGCTGATACAGCTCCTTTTTTCCTTCTCCTCTGCCTAGCAGAGAATCTCTAATCACAGTTTTTAAACATCTGTGGCTGAATTTAGTGTTACTAAAAAAGCAATGGTAATGAAAAGAGCCATAGCCAAAGTGTGTGGGATACGTCTATGTAAGGTCCTGCTGCACTCAGCCATATCTGACTTACCACAACTCTTGATTTTTGCTGCCAATTGAGAATTCCATGGAAAGGTAACCACCTTTCCAAAGCTCTTGACACAGTCATACTGAAGGACTTTGTCATCCCACGGATTATGTTTTGGCTGCTGTTTTACAACTGCTCTGTGCTAGCTTTGAGAAGTTGCTGTTTGAAGTCACATAATTATTTTGGGTTTAGGGCTTCTCGTTCTTGTTTTCTGCATTTGCTCAGCTTCTGTCCAAGGTGTGTTCTCAGCTCTGACTGATGCTCCATGGGACAGTCACTGCTGTCAGTAGATATGAACCTCTCATGTCCTTAAGCCACTCCCATTCACAAGACAAGGACTGTAGCAGAGAAATTCAAGGGTCTTGCCTCATGTCCTGCTTAATGCCATTGAAATGGAAATGTTTCTGAGTCTTACAGTTCAGCATTCCAACCTCTGCTCAAGACTGACATGTTGATTAGATCTGTTTAAGAGCTTCTTAATTTCAAATATCTTAATTCATCTTCTCTCTCAGTTGTGTGTTCCACTTGGACAGCCTTTGGGTGAACTGTTTCTTTATGTGGCACCCTGAGGGCTGGGGCTCAAACAGAGGCATGGCCTAGAGGACAATCAGTGTCAGAAAGCATTTCACTGGCAGCAGCAAAGTAAAGAGGGGAAAGAAGCATCAAACATGCAGCCTCCAAGTGCATTAGAGCCCCCACTCCTGTCATTGCCTCATCCCCTTTGCTTATACACTCACACCTCCCCATTGCTCCCAGCTGCTAAATTGAGGAGACAGAGGTGGTAGGAGAATAGGTCTGCTCCACTTCCTTATACCTGGAAAACTATAAACCCATGATGGTTACTAAGGCATTTAAAATTAATAAAACTAAGTATACTTGGTTAAGGTGGCTATGGAACTTTGTATATAAATTTATTTTTAAAAATCCCACTTTCTTTGTGTGACTGATCTGCAAATATTGTAGCAGAAGACCTCAAAGCTGCAACTTCAATAAAGGGCCGAGGGGGTGTCAAGTGTTGCCCTTTTTTCACACTAGAACATTGAGCTGTCAACAGAAAGAGTGATCTGAGTTCTAGAAAAGATTTTCAGTGGTGCAGCTTTCCCTGCAAATGAGTTCTGTCAAGGATAGTGTAAGAGCCACTCTGGCATATGAGGTTTTCTTTCCATTACTTCAAGTTGTTGTAAATCATTAACTGTCCCTGAAATGTTGCTACAGTTGCTAGGCAGAGGCAGCTAATTTATAAAACTTCCATGTGGCAAGGAAATCCAGATTTAGGCATTTAGAAGAAAACCATTTAGAGCAAAGAGGGTGGGATGCAAGGAGAAAAGAAAAAATCTAAAATATACTTAACACTATGTTTTTCTCCCAAAAAATAATTATGCCTACTGAAATTCTGAGAATCTTTATATTATCACATATGGTACATACTTAATTGGAGGCAGATGAACTGACAAGAATAATAATATTCCAAAGTTTCTGGGTACTCTGATGTGACATCAGGAGATTTTTTTTTTTTTCCCATTTAATAGATCATTCTGATTTTTTTCATGTCATGCTTTTGCAAACGATTTATCCTACTTTTTATTTTTCTATCTAACAATGTTCCTGGTAAATTTTTCCAAGTAGCAGGCCAGCTGATTTACTTTGCCATGTGCCACATTGGGCAGTGCACTCAGCAGCTGATGCTGCACTGCATTCATTGCTTGCACCTTGAAAAATTGCACAGTTCTGAAAATCACTCTTTTTACTGGGCTGCTGAATTGCAGGTGTGTCTGTCATCATACACCCTGAGATATGGGAAACAGAGAATTCGTCTAAGAATTGCAGTGAGAAGCTGCTCTAGCTTTAGAGGAGAAAAGCCATTTTCCCTGGATGCATGCTGTAAGTCTTTGCTTCTCATTTCTGAGATGCACAAACTTTGACAAATTCTATCCGATTTATTTTCTTCTTCCCTTTCTGCTATTATTTTTAAGAGTGCAATGTGCAGCCAAGTTTAACTTCAGGACTCAGAAATTAGATGTCTCTCTCAATATGCCATCTTTTTCACTTCCCAGCTTTTCATTCTGTACCATTGCAATTGCATGCCTGACAGCTTTTTCATATTCATTTTACTAGACGTGCTCTTAAAAGAAAAATAATTATTTTATGTCAAATATAATTGGAAGGGGGAACACTCTCCACCCTACTAAATATGGAGATAAGTTATTCGTAAATATGCTTACAATTACTTTTCCCATAGAAATTACTATTCTTTAATTCTCTAATGACAAAATATTCCATCAGACCTTTGCCTGTGACTTTTATCTGACTACAAATTCTGATGGCTGGATCTTTGCTGCACTTCAGTAAGATAGGTGCAGGTCCTTGTGGATAGCACCAGCCAGTGTTATTTTAACCTCATCATTTAAAACTGCCTTTCAATTGCCTGAGCTGAGATTGTTTTGAAGTATCCACGTTCTGGAGGGCTTCTCATGCTTCCTATGGTGGCAGCGGTAATTGGGAAATAGAAAAAGTTGCTTAAAAATAGTTTAAAAATAATTAAAGGATTGTTTAACTTATATTAAGGCCAATGCCAATTCACTTGGTGCAGATTTTATATGTCAACACCTCTGTTCCCAAAGGCACTGACAAACAGATGAACATAACTGGAACAGAAATGCAGAAAGACTTCAGATGTGTTGATCTGTTGACCCAGAATGTCACGTTCCCCCTCCATCACCAGTCTGATATACATACCTGCTGTACACTTCTAGGCCTACAACCAGTCTATCAAAAAACTTCTTTTTCTGGGCAAATTTAGACACGGGGAAAAAAAAAAAAAAATTAGGTTGAAATATTTTGGCTCAGAATCAAAATATTTTGTTTTGGAAAAGTTGCAGGTGAGGCACTGCACAGCTGCCAGAGACATTGTACCCACCAGGATGGCCAGTGTCCCTCTGTGTCACACACCTGCCACTCCCATGGGCCATCCATTCTCATGGGGTAAAGTCCTGCCACACAGACACTGCCTGGGACACAGGGAAAGGCAGAGGTAAGGTGAAGGAGAACACCTCTGGGTGCAGAGAGCTGCTCTCCCCACCTCCCTGCTACTGTGCCTCCTTTAAAAAAATACACATGAAGTGTTAACAGGTTATTTTTTCTGTGACAGGAAAGAAAATACATGGCAAAAAAAATGTTTCATTGCAAGAATTTCCCCATCATCCTGCCTCCACCCCAGTCCTGATTAAATTCACACATACAAAGTAGCACTCATATTATCAGGTATTTTCTATGAGCCATTTTTATTCCTTTTATCTTCTTCCTGCTTTTCCTCGGGAGCAGAGATTGCTGAACTGCTATTAAACATTATTTCTGGATGGAAAATAGGAAGGAAGGTTGATTTTCATTCCAGCTGAGCAAAATCTTTTAATTTACAGAACCTCCCAAGCCACTCTAATCAATTAGAGAATACATTTATATTTTGTTTTGATCATCATCTAATTTTGATTCTTCCAGTTTGTTGATTAAGCTCTGATTAAGTATCTGCCTCTGACAACATCCAGCCTTAAAGTGGTGTCATATTGTGAAGAATCCATTCAAAATACATATTTTTTAGCTTTATACGACACCAATTTTGAAAACAATAGCATAAAGAACAGTAAAGAAAGAGAGTGATCAAGAGCTAGCAAACAAATCCTATTCATACTATTTTCATGTATTGTGAATATTTCTATTTGTCTATGGTAAATCTAGAGGTTAAACTCAGGGATTATTGAATGGAGAAATAAGCAACTGCCTGGCATACTAATAGGGAAAATCTCCACGGGGCACTCCACCTTCTCTGTACTACAGACCAAAACAGATTTTTTCAAACAATGGCACTGTCAAGGAAATGCTCACTGAATTAGCACTTTAGCTCGATATATTTTCATCAAAGAACACTCTGATTAAACAAGCTTATCTCTATAAAAGGGCTGTATTTTAAAGGAAGACAAATTATTTAGGATAACACAAGGACTGATCCATGCCTTGCCCTATAGCATGAAGGAAATATTAAGAACTCTAGTTTCTTCTTTTTTTCTTTTTTTTTACTTTAATCTCATTTTCATCCAGTTGCATTCCTAATTTGTGATCTCCTTTTTGTCTCTGCATTTTCTTTTTATTCTCACCAGAAAAAAATAGGAAGGCTGGAAGCATGAGGGATGCCTGATGAATAGATGCAGAAGCAGCTCTGGACTCAGCAGGGCCCTGGCTGCCCATCCTGCTGCCCATGATGCTTTGAGGACCAGCAGCACCAGACCCAGGATCCCATGGGAAATGTTCCCTTCTCCTCAGCACCCTTTTTTGTGCTGGAAGCTAATTCTGGGAGATGGCGAGGGCTGGAAATGTGGCACCAGAGGTTTGAGTTGGGCTGAACAGATGTGATCTTTCAGCAAGGTTGGAATAGGTACCAGAGAGCAGTGGGGCAGGAGGTCAGGTCCTAGTTTGTGATATGGTCACACACACAAATACAGGGCTGAGCTCTTGAAAGGATTTCTGGATAGTGTCAAAAGGACACTACAAACACGTGTCTGGTGGTGGTTGTACAGGACAGGAATGTGCTGCTGCTGCCAGGCTGTGAAGTCACAGCTGTGTTGAATTTCTGGCTGAGGGAGGAGAAATGTGGAGGAGGGAAATTTGAAAAATGCAAATATACTTTAGATTTAGAGAAACTCTACTCTCAAATAGCAGGGCCACACTGCCACAGAAATACCTTAGGAAGAAGAGTGCATGATTGTTAAAATCATCATACTGCAATGAGTTCTTGGTACACACTTTGATCATAGGGACATAGACACGCAGCTCCTGACACAGCCCAACAGACTCCTCTTCCCTGCCTCTTCCACAGCTGTCAGTTTTCCCTGTCAATTCACTCACTCAAAGACAGGTCCTACCTACCACATGACTGGGTTCCATACACTAGTCCCTCTATTTGATATAACTGAGAAAAGGAGAAAAAGAGGAAGCTACAGAAAGCTGATGTTAATGAAGACAGTTATCTTTTTTGTGTAGGGTTAGAAACTTATTCCTTGTTGAGGTAAAATAGGTTTTGAACACCTCTGATTACCTGCACCTTCCTCTTTTATTTTTTACAAATTAAAAACCAGCAATCCAAACAAAAATCACATTAAGCCATATCCAGTCTGACACATCTGATGTCTCCTCCATAGAGTAGCATATTCCTAAGGTACCTCTCTTTGGTCTTGTATTTTCCCATAATCTATAATTTCTGAATAAATCTAAATCCAAGACATATTTAAAGCATTCACTATTTTGAGCTGGCAATAGGACCTGTGAATTTACCTCTCTCTATTGAGAGACCGCCAGCTATTCACCAGTCTTCACAGAAGTAATTGTGAATGCCATTTATTTGTCTTTAGCACACCTTTTATAGGGTTCTACAGGGTCTGCAGGCAGAGCAAGCTACTATTGGCTAACACACACAGTTTACATTTTTTCTCTTACACACAGGGATATTGTTTTGCTTTACTCTCTCTTCTGCATGAAGGTTTCAAGGACTTTAGCCCTTAATATTACGACTTATTTCAAAGGCTGGTTTGTGCATACAGGCCTTTACTAATATATAAAATATAGCAACATCTCTCTTTCTCTCTGCTCTAACTATTAACATTCTGAGCTGCTTCACAAATAAAAACTGTTGCAGGTAATTTATTGAGAGGCATAAAAATATGAAAAAATATTGTCGTTATAAATAGCAAGACAAAATATAAATAGCAATAGATCATGGTTTTGTCACATTAACAGGAAGTGAAAAAAATCTTATCTCAAGTTTTCTGGTTCCGTTTCTCCTAAAAAAACTTAGACCTATGTGCAAAATATTTACATTCATCCCTACTAATGGAAAGCCATAACTCTTCTCTGGTTGCACAGTTTGGAGAAGAGATCTGGTCTATTAAGCAAGTGATCTTGCTTGAAAAACTACCAATTATATATTGACCCTGGCTAACAAATCCATCCATAATACATGCAACCAAAATTCCCATCTGCTCAGGCAGTGAGAAAAAGACACATGCATGGTCTGTGAGATGCTCCCCTCTTGCTGTCAAGGATGCCACCTTGATGCCCAGCTACATTATTTGTTTTGTGCTGCAGATGCCACCAGAAGAAGCTGAGTCATGCCCACCTAACGGAGCTCCACACCCATGCTCCTTACAGGGTTTAACATGGCAGGTTCCATAAACATTCCCTGGGTCTGATGGCTCTCATATCCCTCATATCCAAACCCCAAGTACAGGGAACACCATAAGTAAGCACCACACCTACAAGTCTATCTTGAAGGAGAAAAGTTTTCCAGGAAACCCCAGCTGTCATTACCATCCATCCCTACTTCTGACTGTGGAACAGCTAATTCAAGACAGACTGAATGAAAAAGAAGACCTGTAAATAATTTCCCATTCATGAACTGTTGTTTAAATGTAAACTGCTATTTAGCAGTTCAAGAGAGGCTGGATTGTACTTTCCACTACTGTCTGGACTGCCCAGTCTTTTCCAGTGAAAAACTTGGCTTTCAGGAAGCCATGCCTTCTGCAACTAAACCATTTCTCTCTAAAGGCTGCCTAGAGACTATTACACATGCTCAGGTAACAATGACAGATTTCAGTCTACTGCAGTTAAAATGTTTCACTTCAAACATTCTTTTAGACAGAATGCCAGTATCTGTCATAATCAACTTCAAGCTCATGCTGAGTAGCCTTCTAGTCTTTGCTAGTCCTCCTGAGGACCAGGTTAGACAGTTCTCACAGGAAAGAGCTTCCATTTAAATCCATCAACCTTTCAAATCTCAACCAGTAGCTAACTATATGAGAGAACAGAGACAGTGAGCACGTTGTTTCTGTGGGTGTATTCACACCAGTGAGGCCACTCTCAGTCTGCTTTCCTGTTAGGCTGAAGCTGTGGATTTGCAAAACTTCAAAGCCTAAACTTTCAGTCCAATTAAATGTTCATGGACAGCATTTAGTCCAAATAAGACACACAACACTGAATAATCAATTATATTTGCCAGGCTTGATGATGACAAACTTTTTGTTTCTGTTGAAACATTTTTGTATATTCTGCTATATCCCATGTTTTATTTTAAATTATCTATATTTTACAGGCTGGGTAAGAAATCTAGAGAAATCACATAATGCTGATCTCACTGCAAAGGACCTTCTCTTTTAAATCTTCTCAGTTATAAGTAGTTTGCCTATAAAAATACATTATGGATAGGCTAGAGCTAGGAATTTTTTTTGTCTTTGCATGTAGAACAGTAGAAGTTCACAGTGTCTTCTGGAAGCATCTTTTATCCTGAGGCCATTCAAACAGGGAACATCCAATGGAACAATGGGGGAAGTCTTCAAAAAGACAAGAGGTTTGAGGGAAGCACTGGATGCCTTTATGGGTACTGGTATGACAGCTTTAAGAGTGGGAAGCTGTCCAGCTGATCTCAAGTTGTGCTGTGGAAACTCCTCTTTTGACACACATCCAGGGGAACGTGTCAGGAAGTGTCTCCACAGGTCTAATCTATGATGTGGATTTTGACACAGATGCTGTTTGTAGTCATGAAAGTAAAAGCCCCATAAAATCCAAAGGAAGCAGAGTGTAAATTGAATCTAAACAGGCTCTAGCACAGAAAAAGCAAGAGCATTTCTTAAAATCAAGTTTTCTTTTAAATTCCCTCAACAGTTTGTACTTCCATTTTACTATGTAATTTTGTTGATCAAGAACTCTTAAAAAAAGGCAGTTGAACAGAGCAGGTTCCTATCTTCTAAAGATGAAACAGAATAGCAACTGGAGATGACTAACAATCAGTTACTCACCTTTGCTGTAATTATGGTATTTGGCCAGTAGTTTTTATTGAGGTAGGTTAGAATTTATTGCTCATCTGAGATAACTGCTTCTTTTACTTGAACTTTCTGAGGTTGCAGTGGCCATTCACAGGCATAGCAAATTTCCCAGGTGCCCATAAAGATATAAAAAACTAGCTAATTAATGGAACTGTTTATAGGAAACCCTGGCTTTTAACCCAGTATAAAATAGTATATTGGTTCTACCTTGAATGGTGTGAAAAGCAGCTCATCCACAATTCAATCACAGACATGATTTTGAAAGTTGTAAAGAAAAAAGCAAACGTATGAAAGAAGAAAATGTCTGATTCTCTTACTGTAATGCAGGGATATGGCAGCATTATTAAAAAAAGATGGCAATTCCAAGCATTACATAAGGACAGCAAAATCTGACTACCAATCAGTGGAGAAAACAGAAAATTAATGTCTTAATTCACCAGCACTCCTTGCATGATTTCACTAGAACTCTACTTACCACTTCAGCAGGAGCTGCTGCTGGGCACACAGCAGATGCCAAGCCTGCTTCTTGTTCCATGGAGGGTGACAGTGTTGCTGGAAGAACTGACAAAGTACTTCCACAGAACAGTGCACAACAAGACCCAGTGAAAGTCCAGATCTAGTCACTAAATCATCCTGAATCCACTAGAAATATGTAGAAGGCTCTCAAGAGCAAACATGAGTTATTTTCTAAGCACAAGCTGAAGGCAAACTTTAAAAATGAGAAACAAACAATAATCACAAGAGCACTTAGAAATTAAGATCTTACTGTGGTTTTAGTGAATAGATCCTCTTAGGCTCCTTAATTCTGACTCAGTCACTTTCTGTGTTTTAGAAGATTGTACAGTCCTCTCTATGCAGCAGGAGAAGTCTCTGACGTGTTGTACTTTTGTCAGTTTGTCTGTCCCTGTTCCTTCTCAGCAGTCTGCACTGTGCCACAGATGCTCCCATTGCTGGGCTCCCCTCCCTGTGTGTCCCTTTGCTCTGGAGAGTGTCCCTTCCTTTCCAAGCACTCTCTCATCTCACAGACATTTCCTTTCAGGAGAAAAAAAACCATAAAAATAAAATAAAATATGTACTGAGCACCATGACATGGAAAAGAACTCTTCAGTGTATGTTTTTCTGTATATTTTCCCACATTTCTTTTTATCTCAGAGGTTCTTTAAATTACTAAATAGTTTAATTGGTGATGATTTTAGCTAAAACAACAAAATTCCATCTATATCTATCAGTAATCATTAAAAATAAAGTACAGATACTGAGGAACCCACCGTTTTTTTGGTGTACTAGCACTTAATCCCTTGCTAATGGCAGGTTTATGCAGAGATGTATGATGGGAAGGAAACTTAACCAAATAGCTAATTATTAGAACTCAAAATTTTCTTATATTGCCATGGAGACTTGATTCGGCATCTTTATATCTTAATTAAGCAATCAATTAGGAAAAAAAAATATTTATTGTCTTCCATAACCTGTCTGATCATAGTTTCTAGCACTGAAATTTGCTTTGGTCCACCACCAGTGGAACTGCTCCAGAATTACATCAAACATTTTACTGGTAGAGAATACAGATTTCATACAGCAGCTGTGGCTGAGTGCAGACAATAAATGTTTAGGAGGAAATGCTTTTCTTAAAAAATGTTTAGTAAGATGTCCTCTGGAAAGAAAGCCCCTTCATTCACCTTCTTATCACCTCTGCCCAGCCACTGCTGCTCCTCCAGGCTTCGTAAAGATCAAGACTTGAACAGGTAAGAGATTGAAACCAGCACCACCACTGAGAGCAGAGCAGGCAGGCTTTGGTCATCAGGCTTTATTTGGCTTAGCAATTAACACATGCACACATTAGAATCACCTGCAGAAAAACTGCCTCTCTGGAGCTGGAGACTTGCTTGGAGTGTTGTGGCAGGGGAGAAGGCTCAGGAAGCAGGGAGAGTGAAGCCTGAAAGGAAATGGGCTTCAAGCTTGTTTCTGCTGCTGTGTAACAACAGCCCACACTGCTATTACTGAGTAAGGCTGTTCAACATGGAAATGGCTGTTAGAGTGCAAGGTTAAAAACACTGTCTTTGAGGCAGTAGTGTTGTAACAGCGCTGTTCTCAGGACAGGGAAGCCACTGCTAACAGGAGGAGGTACTATATTATTAGAGTGTTATAGTTGGAAAGAATAAGTCCATTTTCCCTGTACCTTTTTACTTCTCAGGTGGAATAATGTCCTTAAATCATGTCCTTTCTCATTCTCTTCTTCTTCTCCCCTTATTTTCAGCTTTTAGGCTGTCATTTTAATGTACTTTTCCCTCCTCTACCTAGAAGAGGGCTCCTGGCCTTAAATCTCCAAAATATTCCTATAGTCATCTAACAATTAAATAAGCTACCGGATTTAGAATGCAGATACTATAACCCATTACTTTTAGAACATCTATAAGACTTGGATGATTACTTCCAGTTATCCCTTCCAATCACAACTTTCTTTTTTTTTTATGATTCTATGGTTATAATTTATAATCTTAAGAATTCACGAATCAAGACATTCTGTCTGCTGAGAAAAGAGAGAATTCTAGCAGATCTGAAAAATTCATTGGCTTTGCCATTTTTTTTAGGGCACTCGACACTACTTTTGAGGGAATTCCCCACAACTGGAAGGAGCAGATGCCTGGCAATCAGAAAAGTCAGTCATCTTGGTTTTATACTCAGTCCTTAAAGGTTTTCCAAATTTTCTGTCCTTTAAAAAACCAAAGCATGTCAGAGAAATACATTTTTGTACGGGTGGTTGGCAGAAGGGATGGCTCAGCTGAATTAAGCTGAGAAGTCATGCACTGGGTTTAGTGAAAACAAACTGAGCCCTTAATTGATGCAAACTTATTTGGGGATCACTAAATATGTAATGACCAGAATCAGATTATTTTGGACCACGGCCACGTTGTTCCCTACTGCTGGTGCAGTCCTTTGAGCAGATTGTTGAATTGCTGCTGTTCACAGCAAACACTGAAAAACAACCTTCAGCTTTACTGTTCATATGCTCAGGAATCTCACAACCTCCAGCACAGGGCAAGCAATGAGAATTGGTTATTTACTGGAGGTTTTGGTGGGGGGAAAATGCAGTGCCTCTTCTATTATTTTTCTTTTCAGGATTAAACTTAAAGAGCAGATCTTTTCCACTGCTGTTTGTTTTTCTCTTAGAGGAGTCATTAAAACTGATTGCTCTGGCTGATTTACAAAAACACAGGTTAAAACAATAAAGAACTAAAATGCTTACTGAGAGGATAATGCAATTTGCTTTTCTAGTTTTATCATTGCAGGTGGGCACAGCTCTAAGTCTGAGCATTCCCATAGAAAATATCCTCATAGCATCATGTTAATAGACAATAGAAAACAGAACAGTTTTCACAGAAAGGATAATTTCTGGAGGCAGAATATTTGCTAGTGAAATGAAATAAATTAACTTTTTAAATTAACACTGTGTGATTTATGCAGATGCTACAGACAAACTAACCCCTTCACCTCCAGTTACAAATAGTTTGCTGATTATAGGAAGAATAAACTAGATTAACCCTGCATGCCATCAGGTAATTTTATTACTCAAAAGTCACAAAATACAAAGCAAAGGAAAGCATATGATCTGAGATGAGAATTTTTATCCCATTTCTCAACAAATGTGCATAATGGCAATCCTTTTCAAACTGACAATGCTTTATTGTAAATCAAACCCACGCACATCACTCCAACAAATACTCAAAAAAAAATCCCTTATTACTTTAAAGCAAATGATCCAGCAATCAGCAAGTGCCTGATGGGAAGGTGGCAGAGAATACTTGACCTGCCTGACTAGAGCTGCATAGCCTGTGACAAAATTTGTTATTACAGTTGTATTTTCAACACTGGAATATGAAAGTCACCCTGCTGTGGATGCCTGGTGTAGTCTTTCCTCTTTCTTTAGGCTCTTACTGCTAAATCCTAGGAAGGCGTAAGAAAGACTCAGATGGATCAGCTGGTGCATCCACCCGCCCCAAATCAACTAAAGCATTTCTGCCAGATGGTTCTGTAACCACTCTAAAAACCTCCAGCTTCCCCAGCCTCTATACAAAATCTATTCTAGTCCTCAATTATCTTTGTCACTGGAGCATTCTTTCTACAAAGCTCCTCCTAAATCTGCTTTTGTTCCAGTTCAAGCAAACTACTTTTTGCCTCACAGCTTGAAGAGAACAGTTTGTTCCTCTTCCTCCTTGCAGAAACTTTTAATATATTTAAAGCCTGCTGCATCTCTCAGATTTTTAGGCTAAAATCCAGTTCCTTCCATTTTTTCCTTGCAGGCCAGTATAATATCAGGCAAAGCTGGTAAGAAGACAAGACAGAATATAGCAAGACAGAGGTAGCATTTTCTACCACTGCCTAGAATTTCAGTCTGAAGAAGTTAAAGCAGAGTTAAAGAAGAGTCAAAGCACTTTCCATACAGAAATTGAATTATGCTCACATCTGAAAGCTTCTTCTACTTTGGCACTTCTAGGAGTCTTATCAAATAAACAAAGCAGGTACCCTTCAGCAAAATAGCACAGAGTTCAGAAAGGCTACAGGCAGCTTCAACTACTTCTGAAACAAACTTTGAAAGAGCATCAGAAAAAGTTTTTTCTCATTTCTTCTAATCAACCCAAAGATTCATATTTACATAGTAGCAAATCTTTCGATTTGGAGAGTTTCTTCTTACGATATGGAAAATATTGTCCAAGTCACCAGAGGTGCTGGGCTGACAATCTCAGCAATCACTGGGTCCAGCTGAGGTCTTTTCCTGCTCAGTGCACAGAGGAGTGTCACCACCTTCTCTGCCATCTGCTGAGATAAACTCTGGGTTATCCAGCACACCTGGTGCTATTAAAGTCCTCCTTGTATTCCTGATTGCTTTAAAATTCATCCTGGGCGTTCCCCATTGAGAAAGCAGCTTAACAATACTGAGCACTTGCCAATAAACAGAATATTGTGGAAGATCACTTTTCAAAATAGGAGAAACCTTCTTCATCCCATTTTAATATGAAAGCAGACTGCATTACCAGTTTTTGGTTGTTTACTTTGTATGTGTTAGAAGTGTTACTGACAAATTCAGTACTTCCCACAGTACCTGTGCCTCAGAAAGGCAGGGGCAGACAGAAGCAGAGCTGTACCTGTGACACTGAAGTTGTGCAGAGGCTCTTTGATTAGCAGCATCCTGAAGAATATGGGCTGCATGCTTGCTCACAGACAGCTGTATGATATTTAATGCCCACTACAAATGAAGGATGCAGTTCCTCACTAAGATAAATTAAATCAAAATAAAATCTGTGGTTGGATGTACATGGCCAGGGCCCCTTATGTTTCTTTTCTCGGGGTCCTGAGGAAGGAGACCATTACCATGATGTGTTCAAAACAGCGTAGAGCAAAAAAACACAGCTTCACAACATCTGAAATGTTTGATTGCATTCACAGATCAAACAAGTTATAAAATCCACAGCTCTTCAGATAACTACTGAATTTGAAAAAAAAAAAATCGAATGCAACCTATTTTCCCATGTTTTTCTCTCTATAAATTGACAGTAGGATAATTTTTCTAACTTTTCTATATATTTACTCTAGAAGGGAAAGTTAGAAGATATTTTTAATGGATGTAAGACAGTGAATATGTAGAAGAGCAGCTAAGCCTCATAAGAATCCTTCTGATAATTGGGCTTGCTTTAATTATATAGATGAGAAGTCAGCAAATAGCATTTTATATGCAGTCTTTGAGGAAAGAAATGCAGCGCACAGTCCAAAATACTAGAATTCTAGTATCAAAGGAAACATATTAATCCTTCCAGCCCCAGTCTGCTTACTCTGATTTTTAAATTTCTGACTGAAAAAATGTATTTGTGATAGTGAAATTAGTAAAGAATCAGAAAACCTAGTTTTAAATTACAGGCCCCAAGTGATGTGCTGTATCTCTGCTGCAGCTATCCAGCTGGGGGTACACTGGATTTCTTCTCTAGATAGGGGAGGGGACTCTGAAGCAGAGAGGCAACGAAGCATTTCTCTAAGGTCACCAGAGGCAGGGACAGAGCTGTCTGAGTTGCAGGGCTGTGTTCCTTTGACTGTTGGTATCAGGGGCGCTGACATCGATGCAGTTTGCTGTTGCGCCAGGTAACACCGCGCTGAGATCAGTACAGGCACTTCAGGCAACCTAAAGAGAGCAAGCAGATTAATTTATGTCACCAGAATATGGCAAAGTGTAAATAAAGCAGCTATAAAATAAATATGAAGCTAAACCTTTCATTCCACGCTGGCCTTAAGCGTGGTGCTTTATTACCAGTGCTTAATTCAGTGTTGGGAGGTTTGGAGTAATTACCTTTAAGGCAGAGGTGTCTGTCACAGCGAGTCCTTGCTCAACCCTTGATGGATGACACTGACAGGCAGTTGGCATTTCAGGACAGTCCATGCAGCACTTTCAGGCTGTACAAGAGGGGAAAAAAATAAAAAAAAGAGAAAGTAATTACAATCACCAAAGACACAAAGCTCCTTCTGCCTTCATCCTTATTCTATGAGCATTCCCCCTTCACCTTCCACATTATTAACCATGTTTTTAACAATGGAATAAAAGCTAGCACAGAAGCCACTCATCCAAGGCAGATGAGAAATGTCAGGTCAAAATCACAGGTTGGAATGTGAAAATACAAAAAACTCATAGTCTTTAAAATTTTTTTTGTTTGATTTGTGAATAAAGTGGGGATACCTACGGGAAACATTCATTCTCCAAATGGCTTTGGCTAGCATAACTCTAAATAAACACACAAACATGCTGGTTTTCTCTTAAAAATTTGGTAGTTGCATTCACATTATAATTGCTAAGTGATATTTGTGTTCAGAACAGCACATTAATCATAAGAGACATGACCTTTAGAAAGATAACATTCTTGCTCTTTTAATTTTGTTTGGTTTTACCTTGGGAAAAGATACTGCATAAGTTAAGGTAGGTCACACTTAATACAAATGGAAGAAAGGAGACATTCATTTTAAAAATGCCACCTATAATTTTACCTAAGAAAAAGATAGTTATGTGGAATAGTTCCTATAAGGTTCAGCAGAGCACTGGAAATCTCTAGGCCAACTAGAACTTAATTCAGCTACTGCCATAAGAGACAATTAAAATGCATCTAGAAATATATTAGCAACAAAAGGGGGGCTAAGGAGAATCTTCACCCTCTACTGGATTCACAGGGAAACACAAAGGCTGAAGTACTTAATGTCTTCTTTTCCTCAGTCCTTAACAGTAAAACCACGTGTTGTACTCAGCTTCTTAAACTTGAAGACAGAGTTGAGGAGCAGAATGAAGCCCCCATAATCCAAGGGGAAATGGTCAGAGACCCGCTACAAGTGGTGGGATGAGAGAAAAAGGCCTCAGGTTGCACTAGAGGAAGGTTGGGTGGGATATCAGGAAAAATCTCTTCACCAAATGGGTTACCAAGAATTGAAACAGGCTTCCCAGGGAATTGGTTGGGAGCTATTTAAAAGGTGTGTATCCGTGGGGCTTAGGAACAAGATTTAATGGTGGTCATAATATCTGAGAGGAAAAAAAAGTATAAAAATTAAAACCAATACCTTTCAGAACAAGTTCTTTTTTCCATGTTGTTTGAAGCTTTTTATCTGGACAAAAGAGACACCACTGCAGCTGTAAAGACATCAAAGTCCTCATTGTTCCAATATATATACAGAAAGTTTATTCTGCTTTAATCCCTTCAAGACTCTATATCATAGATGTCATTTCAATGAAAGTCAGAATTAAAAGGCCTGAAGAAAATATGCACTCTCTTACACTTGTGCACATGCATGAACATATCTATAATTCATAAAAACTTATGAGAAAAGGGATCAGAAAGGAAAAAAAATGAAGTTAATTCTTATCAACCATCCAAGCTTTTTGGTGTGAAGGGGCTTAGATCAGTACCCTGCATTTGCAAATCCCATCCCCCATAACATAATTATGTGATCTGTCAGAAATGAAATTGCATGTCATGAAATACTGCACAACTCCATAAATAATTAGCGTTTCCATTTTCCAAAGCAAATTGATAAAACTGGTATTTGGCTTAGTTTTTGCAGTTCAAGAAGCTCTGTCAGACTTGTGTTGTTAATTCAATCTTCTAGAGCTGGACTGATAAAAGCAGAGATTTTTCAAAATCTTTTGCCACTATGAAGGGCAGATTAGATTTAGATGTGTTAAAGGAGGTTCAGAGTCAACAAAAAAGCCTTTTAGGACACAACAAATAGTATGAGGATTTTTAAATGTATTTTTTAAAGAATCTATTCAAACTAGAAATTCCTCTGTTCAATTCACTGAGAGGAATCCAGTGGTTGTGTGAAACAAGCCATGAAACTTTCTGCCCATATATTTCAGCAGTCTGAATCAGGTGTCATTTGCACCAAAGGCATTCTGCATTTTTGTGATTCCAATATAACCTTCCAGAGAAACCCCAAAGGAGTACAAACCCCAGTCATCAATTGATTCTGAAAGCAGATCTTGTCCTTGCATTTGAAAGCTGTAATTCTATGACAGATACCCATCTGTGCATCTCAGTCCCACACCAACCTAGCTTGAGGTCAGATATTTCTGAAAAGCAGATACTCACTTCCTTAGGAATTAAAAATAGAAGCAAACCTAAGCAGATGAAGATACCTGTTTAGGCAGCACTCAGCAAATACTACTTTAGAATATACGCAGAAATCACAGAATGATTTGGGTTAGAAGGGACCTTAAAATCATCTTGTTCCAACACCCCACCATGGGCAGGGACACCTTTCCCTAGACCAGGAATCTTAAGTGATTCCTCTGATGATTAAGCCTTGAGATTCTGGCAAGGCTGCTGCTGCTGTCAGCTGAGCGAGGCTGGCTGCTTGCTAGAAACATGACAGTTTAAAACAAGGCAATTGTCAATTTTGGCCCATCCTTTGTTTCTGGAGAATGACATATAAATTAGGAATAGAACTGCTCAAAAATCAAAACCATCCAGCAGGGAGTATCATACTCATTCATACAGAAGAAATGAGTCTTGGCTTATTTCAGTCTTGTTTGCCAGGAAAGCAATTCAAAAATCATCCAGATTAAACCTTTATCAATTTCAGCTGTCTACATTTCTATTAGTACATCGAATTGTTTTGGGACACAGACTAATGAGAATGATATGACAGCTATAATTTGAGTTTGATTTTGTGCAGTTTGCAGGTGCTTCCACAGAATCCAAACACTGATCTGGACATTCATAGAAATGGGGAAAAAAAAGGAAGAGAAAACTAGATAAAAAATTACACACTTAAAAATGCATGTAAAGCAGTCACATTACTAGGTTTCCCTCTAATAGACTAATTTAGGTTTCTTTTTATTTATCTTCTTTTTATTTATCTTTCACATGGCAGATGAAAATGGCAAAACCAGGAAGTTTCCTCTATGCTGGAAGTTGAATGAAGATTTTTATTATTGTTTTCATCAGTAATTGTGTATGACATTCTGTCAAGAAACAAAAAAAGACACATACCACTGTGTTCCTATAGCTAAAAATTTCAATATGCTATTCTTAATACACAGCATCAGACACAAACTTAAATATTTTGCATAGTGTGAAAATCTAACCTTACTTTTCTAATAGAGTGTGCTAAAACCAAGCAGACCTGATCTACCTGAATGCAGAAGAGACAAGTGAACAAACCAGAAACAGCAGGTATTAGTGCCTGTACCACGAGTTCTTCAGCAAGAGCTACTGTGGTGTTGACTGCAGTATTTACATGCCAATGTAGGTTACACTGCTCTAAAATAGAAATGCTCACTCAAGTAGGAGAATTCATATCCTGAGAAAGGTGACACAGAAATGTCTGTCTGTGATTTATTGATTTGTAATGCCGAGTAAGGTCAGCTCAGCAGCAAACAGACATCCCATATTAACTATGCCTCTCTCTTGGGAATACACGAGGAAATTTCTAGTAACCAGACAGAAAGCATAACTTTGCAGGTTCACAGAAACTGTGGACGAATATGGTCACTAAAGAACCATATTTGCATGATTAAAAACACATTTTCAAACATTTCTTCACCCATAGAGATGACCTGAATATGTATGAATTTGGAGGGGAGCCCATATTGCCCTCATTCTAACTGGCAGTCTTTATTAACCCAGAAGAGTTCACAGCTATGTCCCATCATTATATCTCTCTGTCAGTCTTGGCAAATGGCTTTTCAAAAACACACAGCAGGGAAAAAAACCACAATCCCAAACAAACAGGAGACACTGTGGCTATACCTTCCTACAGCCTGTACCCTTACTGGCTGCTGACAGCTCAGCACAGGGCAGATTCCCTTCCAATACCTGAACCTTGGCTGTCTTGTTAGTTGACCACCAGGAATGATATGCAGGGTATCTGAAGGTTAGTTTGGAAGCTGGGCAAGAAGCCAAGGAAAATGTGCAGCAGGCACACCAAAACCCTTCCATTTCACAGCTCTTCTACCTTTCCAGAGACCTGGTAAGAGTTAAAAGAGTAGGAGGAAGATGGAGTGAGGTTCAAGAGCAGTTCAGATGTAGCAGCAATGATCTAAGTGCACCATGACACATAACTCATCCTCTGAGGTTTTCAAAAAGAGCAATGAAACAACCCTGCTTCCAACCACTGAAAAGGAGTATAAAACCCAGTGTGCCATGAGAACCAAAGCACCATCAAGGGGATCAGCAGATCTAAATGAGTTTTTAATGGTAATAAGTGCTGACTGACCTTTCCCATTAACTAACTCATGTCTACATCAGATCCTGGAATATTCAAAGTGCACTAGCAATAGGTTAAGTGGACAAACTCATCCATTAGAAAGAATTAATAGTCCCCATTTATAAATACAAGTGTTTTCCAGAAAGACAATTTTCAGCAATGTTCTTGAGGTGTCTATTAGCTCAGACCTGAACAATACCACTGAAAAATCATTACACTTATGTGGGAAACCATCCCAAGCATGGGACTTGAGTAGAAGTGGACAGAATTACCACACACTATCTGAGACACTAGCCTGTGGTTCATTAAGTGGTTCCAACATTAATCTGGGACTCTGGAGACTGGGGTTTACTCTCCTGCTTTGGAGCACATAACCAGTGAAGTCTGATGAGGTGACCTCATGCAGCTGTGCCTAAACTTCTAGCCTGCAAAATGGGGGTATTGTTGCTTACTTCTCAGAATGAAGAGATACATTAGGCAATTCATTCTGTATGCAGTAGGACAAAGAGAGCTTCTGGGTGTATTCATTTCCCCCTTTCCCTCACTTGCTACAGGGTATTCATTTTTTCTTGTGTGTCTCCATGACACCTGTGCCGGACAGAACCGAGATGTGTAATACCTAATTCAAATAACAGCTGGCCAGCCAATGCCTCCTTCCTGCCTGGCACAGCAGCAGCTTCCAGCCATATGTACAACAATTCAATTCTGCCAACTTGACCCTTAGTAAACAATGATTTATGGTTTTCCACTCTATCCGGCTTTCCCTTTTTTAAAATCAAAATACATTGATTCACATTCATTACCCTTTGAAGCTAATATTCCCTCAAAATGTTGTCCTGTAAATGAGGAAAAGGATAGATGTGGTACCTTCTGGATCTGCAGAGTGGGAAAGATAGTTAGAAACAGGCAAGAGTTTTCCAGCAAGGGCTGGAAAATGAAAGACAAGGATGCACTAAGTATGAGGTGCATGCTTTGAAGTGATAGAGTATTATCCCTCTCAGGTATCAAGATATGTCCTAATCATTCTGGCCTGAGGTTAAGTGAAAGAAAAAGGTTTCTCAGTCAGGTAGAATATTTCCCTTGTGGACTTCGAGGAGTCCCACTCACTTGTACATTTCATAATTTTGGTTCTTCAGTGGCCATAACAGAGGACATATCTAAAATCTGCAAGGAACCTAAGGATCTCATGAATTTATACAACTTTGAAAGCCACAGGGCCTTTTCTCCTCTTCTAAGAAAACATAATTCCAGCCAGTTTAATCGTGACAATGTGGACTTTGGTACCTCAGGTTGAAATTCTGGGAACTTCCTTTACACATCCAGACTGAGGGCATGTGGGTCATACCAAAAGGACTTCTTTTGGAAAGCCTTGTGGGCTTGGGAGATTGCCTGAAGAGCACTGGGAAAGAAAGCATTTGGATCCTGCATGAAGGCTTACAGTGGGAATTAAGTTTAAGCATGTGCTCCTAGGCAAATGATTCCTAGTATTGCCATTCTCCATCTTTTTCCATCCACTGCAAGAAAAAAAATTCTGAAGCTTTTTTTAAAAATTACATCACATAAAATACATGCATTATTACTTAACTTGTTTAAATACAGCTGTCAGCTCTTGTGTTCTTACTCTTTCTGAGATCCTGAAAGACACAAGAGTCTCTAATACAGTGAAATAAAGGTCAGCATTTTCTTATATGACTTTGTCTTTGCACTGATCTCTCATCCAAAATATCCCTAAAAGATGTTCTTTACTAATCTGCTACTCAGTCAATAATAAGACTGTGTATATGTAACATGATCATCTTCTGACCATTGCTTAGCTACTATAGTTAGCAAAAGTGAATACAGAAATTCACTGTTTTCAACACAAAGCCAGGTTTTCAGATAGCTCTAAGCCACAATTTAAGTGAGAGAGTGGTACAAGAGCAGAGATCATGCAGAAACTAGAAATACCACATCTGGCAGAACAGAACATTTGTTTGCTGGAAATACTCACCCTCTTCACAGACTCACAGAAGGCCTGAGGTTGGCAGGGAGCTGTGGAAATCATCCAGGCCAACCTTCCTCACTCAAAGCAAAGTCTTCTACTGTGGGTTGCTCTGGACTGAGTCCACTCGGGTTCTGAGGAGGGAGACTCTACAACCTCCCTGAGAAACCTGTTCCAGTGTCTGACCATGCCTCCTGCAGAAGGTTTTTTTAAGGTACAAATCTGTGGTTAGCTGTCTGCATTGTGAGTTCAGGACTGGGTCAGTGTGAGTCTTGTCACTTTATGTCACAAGAAGTCTTTTGAGCCAATTAAGACACAGGCAACATGAGCAATGTAATGACAGAACCACATCCTGGGATCAGCATTAGAGCAGCAGCTCTGTGAGACATCCTTTGCTGAATGATTTTGGTGGGTTGACACAGGAACTGCAGAAGGAAGGCTGATTTGTTTAGTGGTGTGTTTCTGGCAGTTTTTATCTAGAGGGATAAGAAGAAGTTTCTGGCAGAAATGAATTAGGTTTGATTAATGTCTACATTTGTCTAGCGCATTACAAAAGCCACAAGACCTTCAAACCATATTAGAACTGTGCTCAGGCAGCTCTGTGGAGAGTTGTGCAATAACAGAAATAGCATGACTTAAACACACTAGAAAAGGGTTACATCATTTCATAAAGATGTTTCACTTAGTGTTGTTCATTTCATATTTGAAATCAATTGTACTTCATACTTAAAAATACATCAGGACTCAACTCTTTTAAAAAAGTGAATTTTTTGAGGGAAAAGAAAGACAAATAATTGACTCTAATAAAAAGCAACCTTGAATCTGATCTGGAAAACAATTCCCTATGAAAAAATAACTGTGTTGATCCTATCAAACAATTACATAGGTGCTTCACCTTATTTGTAGCAAGCCCCTAGGTAATGACCTCTTTCCTCATTATACAGAAGCATTTCCAAGCAGCCTCAGTACCCACAGATTGGCATAACCCAGCATCCCAGTGTGCCTGCACACCCATAAGAATGGACTGAGTGCTTCTCTCATCCTTGCATGACATGGAGCCATCACTGAAGTAACCTCACTGCACTTGTCTCATGTATTTTCTCCCAGAACACCACGACAAAAAATATAAAATAACCGAGTACGAAGACAGACTCCCTATAGATCTCAGAAACCTGTGTTTTTTCAGCTATTGTCCATCTTTCAAACATTAAACTCTGAAGCATCTCTTTATGTTCTTGGAAAACACATAGTACCAGGAATGTTATGAAAATTTAGGTAATTAATCATCATCCTGTTGTCATTAAGAATTTTATATAGAAATCTTCATTATTTTTCTTTGCTTAACACTTCTCTCATTTCTTCTACTCTTCACTGAGACAGTCAGAATATTTTAAGCCATATCACCTCACCCTATTCTCCTTTGTCTGCTTCTCCTCCTTTCTTTTGCAAGAAAGGTGTGTTTGAATAAATATTTTAATTTCTATACATGATCTCATAACTGTGGTATTTTCCATAGTAGTTTACTGGTCCTAAACTTCTTCCATTTCGGTGTTCACAGGTTTCTGATACAGCAATAACCTGGGAAAAATGCAATTTTCTAGACAGAGCCATAGTGGAGCCAAGTCAACATAAATGATTAATTCCTATTCCATAATGCATTTATCTGCAGTACTACTCAAAATCCTTCTGACCAGTTGTGCTGCTTTGGTTCAAATTTAAACCCCCCCTCCCTTATCTAATAACTCTGCACAACTGGTTTACAGATTTCTTGAGTAACTGTTGATTATTTGGATTATTTTTCCTAAAACTGTTTTCTTTAATTTTCCTGAGTTGAAAATCACTTTCTTGCATTCTAACCTTCCTATCACCTTTCTAACATCTTTATCTTCTAAAAACGAACAGGAGCCTTTCTGCAAACTCTTCAAGCACTGAAGCTGATTTAATTCTGTTTCCAATGCAACCATGCATGATCAGTATCACCAGACAATTGTATGATCAGAAATTATATCTAGTCTTGACCTGTCATGTGGATAATTGCTCTCCAGACCAACAGTTTTTGATCTCACACTGCTATCAGTAAACTTTTTTGAATATGCATCCCATATATTTATATTTGCAAATAATGTACATGTGCTACTTTTCTAACATATTATTTACATTATAAAAACATACATAAAAAAAAGGAAATGAAAAGTGAATGGGATAATGGTGAAAAAAGGACAATTTAAAAAATATATATTTTTAAGGATACATAAAATGTTTTCTTCCAGACCCCAATAGCTGTCAGTGCCCTTTGGAGTGCTCAAGTCCTTGCCAAGGATTCATTTCCATGTACATCTCTGAAGAAGTGAGAAAACAATGCTCATTATTCCCCCTGTTTAAGCAATACTAAGAGTTTGTGACAAACAAAGACCATAGCTCAATTTAGCCTCATTTACCTAGCAATACTTCAGGATTGTTATTTCTGCTTTTATCTTAACAGTATTTGTCTTCTACAGCTGAAAAGAGGTCTTTGTAGTTCTTCATTTGAATGAATTAAATTAATTGGAATACCAAAATTGACATTTTTCTTGTTTCTTTCAGCACATCATACCCTTGATTAATTATAAATGAAGTAAAGATGATTTAGATGAAGATGAGTAATAATTTTTAATAGAAGAAATGAGGCAGTGTGTTCAGGAAGTTTCTCTTTTAATTATGTTTCCCTTAAATAAATCCACAATAATTCAAACTACAACATATGAGACGTTCTGGTAGATTTAATCTTTTATAGCAGCTCCCATTTTGGAGAAGCTCCTTTTTACAAAGATTTGTTCTGAGGTTTTTTTGGTTGGGTGTTTTTGTTGATTTTGGCTTTTTTGTTTGTTTGATTTTTTTTTTTTTTTTTTTAATCTGACATAGGTCAGGACTTAAAGAAGTTAAAGAAGGATAGTAGCAAAATAACCTCTCTGAAGTAAACATGATCAGCACTGTATTTAAAAATATAAGTAACTGGAGTGGAAATAATTCCAGACTTTCTACCAGCTTTAGCATTAATATTTTTATTTTATTACATTATAGGCTGCATTATATTTTCAGTCAATGTTCATTTTGAATAAAATGTTGTTCACAGATCACCACTAATATCACACCTGAACTTAAGAGCTAAGTCAGTTATACCTTTTATTTCATCCCTAGCACTCCATAGCATTTTGTAAGAAATGCTCATTATAATTACAGACATAACTGACATCCAAAAAGAGGACAGCTTCCCTGTTTAGTGCATTTACTGAATACCACTATACACTGATATTCCATTTTGGTTTAACAATTGATTTTTGATTATTACAATTAATGTACAGCTCAATTCGTGTAGATCTAATTTCTCAGGGTGGGGAACAAACCACCAAAGCCATCACCGCTAAACAAAAAAGTTATGCTTTTACTTGAACAAAAGACAAACACAGTCCAAATTGTAAAGTAAAGAAAACCAGTAGTGTTTTCATTTAAACCAGTATTAAAAGTATCTCTTGTTGCATTTCATCATAAAGAAAATACCTATCAAACATCCATAAATCTTCCTTGCTTTTCAGTGGTAAAAGGAAAGGAAGCACAAAATATGTTTTGGTCATCTGCTCTTCAAGAGACTTTTCTTCTTCTGATAGATCAAAATCCTTAGTTGGACTGTTTGTCTTTCTGTTTTGCTGCCACTGCAACCGTCCTTCTGTGCTCCTGACAGCCTGCATTTCATTGCTCTGGGTTAGACAAATGCTACTCTTGAAGCTGTCTCATAAAGCTGTAGAATTTTTTGTGTTTCTTCCTGTATACACCTTTTATTGCCTGTTGTGCCTATCACACTGGAGGAACTCACTCCTGGGGGCTCACCCAGGATATAAATCCAGAGAAGACCATGAAATTACATTGGGACTATTGTCTGTTCACATGGGTCTACTTCCAGGACAGGAGCCTTTTTCTAAAGAATGGAAAAGTGATTTAGATCAAGGCTTGACTGATATAAATCAACATGGGTAACAATGGCCCCTCGAAAAGCTAAAGTGTTGGCAAACTCACTAACCTTCTACCCTTTGTTGAGACACTTAATCTCCCATATCAGGATGGAGGCATGCAGCTACAATTCAATTCCTTTTCAGCTTGGACAAGCTTTGAATCTATTTTTAAGTGGGTGAAGTGAATGTCCCTAAGTGGTCCTGGTAGCAGTGGTGAACAAACTTTGAGCTTGTTCCAGTTTGAACATCAGTGGAAGTAGGGTACAGACATAGATCTCAACATTTTTATAGGTGTTACTGCCCAAGACAGTACAAGTCTGTTGACCTGGCAAATTCCCTGCTGAATTTGCAGGACCTGTAGTGTTCAAGCTGACCTAACCCAGTGTTTACTGAGAGACTACAAATACAGGGCACCATTTTTAGTGTGTGCAAGGTAAAACATTAGCATAATGTAATTCAGGAGATTCACACATAAAACAGGCTGGCTGTATGAAACAAGGTTACTGCTTTCCAGGAAAATCAATGGGAAATTTGCCACTGACTTCAGCAGAAGCAGGATTTCATCCAAAGCACGTAATTCCATGTCTATCAGTGTGTACACCCATGGCAGCTTTTGACTGAGAAAGTTTGGAGCTGTGGCAGCATGCCAGGTGGGACTGCTCTGCTGCCTGAAATGACATGAGCTGGCTACTTCACTAAACACATGCAAAATTCCCTGCTTTTTTTTTTAAACACACGCCAGTTATGTGTCCTGCAAGTAATTTGTTTACTGTTATCTGGGGGTAGGCTTCCCACATAACATCTTTAAAGAACTTCCCCAGTGTAGAATAAAAGGTGTTGAAAAGAGAGCTAATAATTCCTAGCCAATTTCCCAGGTACAACTGCTAACAAGAGGTCACTGTGAATACACCTCATGCTCTGTAAAAATGAACACAAGCACCAAACTGATGACAGAGAAACAGCACTGGAAAATCTACAAACTAAACTGTCTAAATTAATTTATCAATCCAAACTGTGGTATAAATATTCTGAACATGAATCTGTCACCACAATTTCTAGATGATTCATTTCTTTTTGGTGGGCTGAGCCACAATTCTGGAATTGAACATCCCTGAACTTCAGGATATTAAAAATTCACATCAATGTTTTTATAATATAGGACACTAATTTTTCCTAATTTGCAAATTTATGCTTTGGGGCATTAGATGTATTCTGACTACCAGTCAATGTCTGCTTTTTCTTTCTTTCTTCCTATAAAGGAATATTTAGATTGCCTCAAGGCAGCCTTTGGACTGTGGCATGATGCTTTATTACCTGTTAAAAGGAATGCTCCTAGTTACAGAGAGCAGTGGAGGAAAAGGTTTTCCATCAGGGACAAAGATGAGCTTCTTCCAGTAAAAAGTATTTGCTCGTAAGGCTTGCAGGGTAAAATACTTCATTTTTCACAACTCACCAATTATTTGTATGACAATAAGTAGAGGTGGGCAGAAGCTAATTCTAAATGTAAATGAAAACTGCATATTAAAAAGCAGTTGAAATATTTATTGAAATAAGCCCACACTCTGAAAGTGGACTTCAATTGTGGACTAATTCTCTCTCCCTTTTTACAGTTAAATGCAGTTTTCAGAAGGAAAACTCTCTGCCTGCATAAGCTATAAAAAACTTGGAATGCTTTTATCACTGTGCCCAGGAAACCAAAGAAATACATATTTTACTCAAAAAGTAGACAGCAATTCAGAAATTTTAACCTTGCCTGAGTGGTGAGTGGGAATCATTAGTTTCTCTGAAACATTTTTTAAAGTGTACACTTTCCCACTGAAAAGGAGCAATGCTTTTTTTGAAAATAAAAATACCATCAAAGGATAAGAGCTGCAAATGAAGAGGTAAAAAAGTGTGTTTGTGGAGGTTCTGATAATAAAAAAAAATCTGGCAGTTTAAATCTAGATAAGGACATGGCTTTCAGTGAACTTATGCTCTGTACACTTTCTATTCTTCATTATTCTTTTTACTTTTAATTCATTTGACTGTAGGAAGTTTTTTACCTCTAGTTTTCCTGGCAGATAAGATCCATTGTTATGGCTGTTTTAAAAGTTGTTCCAGCTAGTAAAAGCTTTTCCTCTAATTAATTAACTAACATCTCTGCTTTTATTAAATAACTAAGCTCCCAGGTGCAGGTTACAGGAGAGTGTACAGCTAAGGTTGTAATCATCAGCTACAGGAGTTTAAATGGCTGATGGCTTCTGCTGCTTAGAAACATTGGTTGACCTCCTTCCAGACTGCTGAATCCCAGCTACCCTGCTTGGTATTGAAACTCCTGACACCACCAGGCAGAAGGAGCTGTGAAGAGCTAAAAACCTCAGATTTCCTTGGAGAGGAAGATCCCAGCCTGTCCACGCCAGGACACAGGATGCAGTGAAACCTGCTGGAACTGTGCCTCATTTGTAAGGCTCACATAACTCTGACGCCAAAGAGTCTCCCCCATTCTCCAGAATACTAACAATGCCCTTTGCACCTGACATGAACCATTGTTTCTTATTCCCCTAAATGCTGTGGTTTGCCCATGAGAGATTTAAAGCTAAAGTAAAATTACAAATTAATCAGTCTTCAAATTGAGCTTGTCTTTCCCAGGTTAGATTCCCTATACATCTGAAGAGAACTGTGGTTGGAATGATAACATAAACCATATTACCAAAATCCTTAACCTCACTAGGTCTGTTAATTCAAAGTAACAAATGCTTCCTCTTGCCCTCCCAATTTACGTGTGAATTTTTTAATCACCTCCAGATTTTTTAAAAATTCTACTTGCCACAGTGAGTATTAAAAGCCAAATTCTAAAGGAAAAGCATACAAAAGGAAATTATTATTGAAGCATTAAGAGATAGTGGTTCATTAAATTTGCTGCGTACTTCATCAGCCTCCCCAAAAAGCAAAGTCCAGTGCTCTCAGGAGATATGTAGGCACTTAAACACATCAGAATTACATCTTCCATCTAATGAACATTTACCTCCTTCTAAATGTCACTCTTGGAGGGAGTAACCAGAAAAAATGTACCGAAGATAACATCCCTTGTGGACATGAGGCAATAAAACCATCACTAGGTCCAGGTGGAAAAATCATTATTCAGAACATCATAGAAGCCCTTCACATATTTCTCCATCTGTGAAACTGTTGCCAAATGTTCCCCAAAGTCAGCAACTGTTCAGTGTGCAATGATGGATTTTTATTTATTTTTACGTTTAAAAAATCCATCACTTGAAGGAAAACAGGGAAAAGAAAAAGACTGGGCAGGCCCCAATTCTGTTTATTTTAATTGATTTTTTGAGAGAATATTTATTTTTTTTTGCTTCCATTTCTTTATATTTCAAAGAGTTAATTATCCCAAATGGGTGATTTTGGAATGATAATAAACATTAAGTTTGGTATTTATTGAAAATGTGGAGCACCACCTGAATGCTCAGCAGCACCCCTAGCACTAAGCACAGATGAGCTATACACTATATTCAATGGCCCTGGGAAGCTGCTGGAAACAGGTTAGAAATAGAAACTTTCCAAAGCAGTTACAGTTCAAGTCACTTTTACCAAGTGTTCAGATGGAATTCTCTGAATTGGAAAGTTCTGTACATCTCAGAATGAGATATGAAACTAGATTTTTGTGTCTTCTTCAAACCTAGTGGGATCCCAATGGGAGGCTTGTCAGAAAAGCTGATTAGGATAAATGCTCATAAATCATGACTAACCTGGTTGAATTAGCTCTTCCCTGCAGGCTTGTAAAAAGACAGAATTTTATCTGCTTCTCAGAGAGCAAACCTAGGAGGCATATGATATCAGCTTTATAAATCTGTGCTGAAGCATGAGACAGAATAATGACAGTAGGATAATTATCATGGGAAAATTAGAAATGCAAACTTCCCTCCCTCCTTGCTGTAAGAGAAATAGTTGACTTTCTCTGTTATGTATGTCAAAGATTTTAAATTCTGCACCTGATAAAGTACCATTGGGCAAGAGCTCATGCTTTGTCTTTACTATAAAGACATAACTATGTCTTTAAGGGGAAAAAGATGGTTGTGAAGTAGTTGCCATTTGAATATAGTTATATATTTAATTAATACATGTTACTTTCAAGTTGAAGATAAAAATGGGAAAAGGTGAGAAGGTATTTAGGATGAGATGCATCCCCAAGTGCTAAAAGTGCTGGCTGGTGTCATTACAATGGCACTTTCAATTACCTCTGAAAGGTCATGGTGATCAAAGGAAGCTCCCTAGGACAGGAATAAATCAAATGTCATTCCTATCTTGAAGAAGGTCAAGGAGAAGGATCTGGGGAACTGTAGGGTGGTCAACCACAACTCAACCCCTGATGGAGTGAGTGAATAATCCTGGAAACTGCTTCTAGACATATTAAACCAAGAAAGTGATTTGGAGTAGTCAGCATGGATTTCTGAAAGGGAATGAATAAGAAAAGCAAGGTATCTGGTATCTTCTGCAAGGTATCTGGCATCCTTCCGAAAGGCTGCCTTAGCAATAAAGGGAGAAAAAAGGGAATACTTTACATTAACTGAAAAAACCCAAAAACCCCAACCCAACATTAGTGTTAGTAGCCAAGTCAAACCGACTGGAAAATAGAATTAAACCACATGAAGTAAGTGCCATCAGAGTAATCACAAAGGTGATTCATCAATGACAAAATTATCCAGAGTACAGGAGCCCTTCTGCCTTAAGGGAAACCATACTTAACACACTTTAATTAATTTTTTGTTTGAACAGTATCTCACCCAGAGACAACCACAAATGACTATTAACATTAAACCACCGTGGTCATGATACTGATGCAACTATCCCAGTGCCACAAGAGGGATGGGAGATAGATTCCCTGTAGCTGCCTTTCTCGGTGGCATGAAAGGAGCTGAGCCCTGGTAGCAATGGCATGGTCTGTTACTCTGTTCTTCACTCCAAAGAATTCCTTCATAGCCTCAGAACAAGTAAGAACAGGATGAAATTAACAGAAGAGAGTGTAGCATGGAAGGGGCTCCCACTATGGAACATATATTTTTTTGGTTGTTGCTCTAAAAGCATTTTGAGGAGAAGGACAAGGAAGGCTTATAGAGTGATCTTTGCTTCATCAGGCAGAGAACGTGGTTTGCACGCATATCATTCTAGCAAGAGAAGTCATAAAGATTAAATTGTGGCACTTGAATATTTGTCAGTAAAATATTATTCCCAGCAATGCAGGAGCAATTAAAACAGAGTTGCATGGATGAATTTGATAAATCCTTCTAAGTCCATTCTTAGTGGCATGAAGCCAGTACTTACCTCCTGAGACTAATTCCTAATTTTCAAAGTGAGAAGCTTTTTTTATTTGTAGACAGTGACCAAATCACCTGCTGGAAAGCCAAGAACCACTTGTGAGAAATTGAGTAATGTAATTTGAAAGCACTAGGGGCTCAGCAAAGCTATGAGGACTCTACCTACCCCTTCCAAAGTCAGTAGCAAAATTCATTCCTGCTTCAATGGTCAGAGGCACTGGTCCTCAAACCACAGAAGATAGTGAAGTGTATGCCATGCATGAACTTTGAACAAATTTTTCCATTAGGGCTTTTTTAGCCTTCCATTTGTCCTCATTTACAGCTCACAGGACCACCTCTAAATCCAAGATGTTAAAAAAAGGCAGTGAAAAAATGATACTTTGCAAATTCTGAAGCAACAGAAATAAAATAGGTTCTAGTCTGAAAAAATGTTACCAGTATATTTTCTGAATAGATGTGGTCAAGAATGGAAGTACTACAGTAAGACAGAAAGTGACTCCAAAAATGTAATAGCTTATGAGAAGCCAAAAATACAATAAAAGTATGGAATTTAATCTTAATTACAGCAGTTGTTTAAAATGTATTTTCTTCCCATTTGATCAAAAGCATCCATAGAAAAGAAGTGAATTATGATATAACCCAAAATAGCCAATTATAACATCTAAGCTGCAGCCATTTGGTTCAATATCACAGCTTTTTGAAAGCTCTCCCCAGCCTAGATCTAGATTACATTTGAAATGTAAAGTTTTTTGATTAAAGCGGGTGATTGTTAACCTCCCACTGCTATACCGCTATCAGCGAGTGTTCATCTTATTTAGGATGCCAAAAGAAAGGGAGCTGCTGATGCCTCTCAAAATCTGCAGAAAATGGCACCTTTTAAAAAAATATAATTAGATAGGGGAGAGAAAGTATAAGAGACTGGAGGTACATTTATAAGTGACAAGAGAAATAAAATATAAAAGTAATTTCATGTCAGAAATGGCAAGGACAAAGTCGTAGGCTTTCTTCGAGGTTAACTCCCTCAAGTCTCATAAAACAGGCACAACATATTGCCTGGGTTACACAGAAGCCCATGCCCAAGCCACACCCTGCTCAAGGGCAGAGACAAGACCACTTTACATCTGCACCACAAACTTTATTCTTTGCAACTATTCTGCTGGAATGCTGAGGCTAAAAGCAAGAGGCGAGTTAGCGGCACGCACTGCTTCAGCTTCCCCCTCCACCCTCGCACTGCCATCAACAACAAGGTTATCAGCTGCTGACATGCTGCAGAAACACAACACCCCTCCCTGCTGGGGGACAGCTCCTGAACCTCCCCACTGCTCAGGGAGTGTTTGCCACCTTTCATCCCCTCACTGCTGGACACTCTGGGTTTGTTCACTGTGCAAAGCCACAGTGCAGCTCAAGAACACCACACATCCAATTCACGTGATTAAACAACGAGTGCATCCCACAACACTGCTTAGGAAGCTACAAGGAGCATTCTCTAAACAGACAGATGCACAGCTGGAAGGGTTCATGAAACATTTTTCTATGTAGAACATAATAAAAGCATGCAGTGAATGACCACAGACACCTGAGTCAAGTAACTCCTTCACACCCAAACTGATGCTTAGCTATATTGCTAATTAAAAGCTAGAGAAGAAAGAGTTAAAACAGCTCTCTATATCCTAGAAAGCAAACAGCCTTCAGCTGGTTCACTGCCTTTTTTTAAAAACAGCTAATTCCCAGAGACTTCCTAGTTAGAGATTGCTTACATAATTGAGTTCAAAATACCTATTTCCAAGCATGCGTGTAATAAAGCACTTTTTGGGAAAAGGAGGTCTTTGCAAAGAGGAAGCACCAGAGTACAGCAGTTGACAGAATCCAGTAGTTTGTCCCCAAAGGAGAGGAGATTCAAGACTCTTGTACTTTAAAGCAATGAAACTCAGTTGTATTTTAGGATAAACAAAGATGTAGAAGTTGGTTATTCATACTAGGAAGTCAAATTAGAAGATTAAAGTAATTGGTTACTCCTGATAAATGATGTAGTCCAGAAGACTTCAGATTTGCTGGAATGATGCCAGATAGTATTTATTTGTGTGAGGTTTTGAGAAATGGGAATTTTGGTGGATATAATAGAGTTTTATGCTTTGTCCTGTTTATCTGGTTGAATTTAATTAATTAGCCTTGCACATCAGTGATATGCTTTGTATTTATTCCCCTTGCAAATGTAACTCACTTATATGCAGACAATGTAAAATGTGCAGAGCTCAACAAGTTGGCTTATTCTTTACCTTTTGGCTTTAATAATCTAGTGTTCTTTTCCAGACAAGATTGTCCTATTTATTTAGAAACTAAGCGGTATGAAAGGGGTCAAAAAATTGCCTTCATGTGGTCAACATGTATTCTCCTTAGCCAAGGAAATTCTTTCTGCAAATACTTATTTATGAAGCTATTCCCTTATTTCTAATCTGCTCTGGTCTTCTCACACATGAAAGGTCACAGAACAGCAGAAAAGGCCTTGGCTCTGTGTAAGCCCGACTCAGCCATAACAAAAATGTCTTTTTATTATTACCCTGTGCTCAGCACAAATCCAAAACACAGCCCCATACCAGCCACCGCAAAGAAAATCAACTCTATCCCAGCCAAATCCAGCACACCTGAATACAGGCTCTTAGCTATTTCAAACAAACATTTAAAGATAGTCATGTGAAAAATAAGCAAGAAAATAGGATCATTAAGGACTAAATGGATAAATGTCGTTATTCAAAGTGTAATTAATGTCAAGTAATTAATTCAAAGATTAATTAATGTGAAGTGTTTTTGGTCACCCAGTGGATACCACCTACTTTAGCATTCACATTCTGAAAATATCAGGTGCACAGCTGCTGTTTGGGTGGACAGATGCTTGTACCTTACTTCAGGGAAAGTCTCAGTGTCCATGATGTACATTGGCTACACTACACTTGCTCTAAGAAACCCTGCCCTTTGCACTAGGGGCCATATGTTTTACTGATATTTAAACATTGCCTATCATATGATTGTGTGTTATTTCACAGGGGTATTCATTAGGCCAGCATGCTTAATCTCAAAGATTTTCATGCTATGCTGCCATATTTCTGGTTAAAGGTGTTAGATATCCATTTATTAGATATTTTGGGAACACAGGAAGTTTACTATTGCA